>NC_090931.1:585568447-588068447 GCF_040938575.1 Ambystoma mexicanum | reverse complement strand
GTGGGGAACAAGGGTCCCTTCAGACCTTTTTATTTTTACTCTACCACCGTCTACGGGGAGCTTCATGGTCTACTCAGCCGAATGGCAAATGACTTGTGATATTACCGAGGACCTAGAGTTACTTTATGTCGACGGTCAATGGGTGTCTTTGTCTAATCGATAATCAATAACCATCCTCTGCTAACAAGTGTGCTCCGGGACCACCAACCGGCCCATAGAGTCAGGGTTTGCCCAGAAGCACTTTAAGACAAGATAGCAGCACCTGTGTAATGGATGGGGGTGCAGATTTAATACTCCAACAGCAATCAATAAGGACAACTCAATGGTTTGGCAAAGGGAGTCCGTTTAATGACAAGTACAAAGAACGGGGAGTCATGAATATCAGAAATGGTGCAATCTTCTTTCTCACTTCAACTCCAATGAACTTCATAAAAGTCCTAACATTTATACTAAAAACTCGTCATCCTTGACATGTAACACTCAAAAGTTGACATGCAATTCTATTGGTTAGGAAAAGGTAACTTACTATAGGTACTATATCTGTATATGATAACGGAGTGAGGGGATTGGGAAAACACTGTCAGGGCATCTAAGCCCTTCCTTCAAAAAATGACTACTGCAGACGTCACTAAAAGTACAACGTCCCATTGGTTCTACTAACTATAGGACGCTAGATTACTTGGTCCACTGTGATTGCGTTGGCACCAACCCCGTGCATACTTTTTCACTTTGCTTAGCAGCACGCAGAATGGTCGTCCAGATGCAGGGTGCCCCTCAACTCACCCGGCTTTCTTTCAATCAATCATCACTTTAGTGGCTATGTGTCAATTATTTTGCTGTGGTTGGCCTCAAGAATGCATCTTCTGCCTAGATATCTTCTCCTGGCTCACAGCCATGCGTAGGTGTGGGGGTCTTGCTCTGCTCGTTCGGCTCGTCATGTGATTCAGAAACTGTGGATTTGCCTTTTCCTCAACAATTTGTGTATTTGATTTTATGTTCACCCACCACCTGCCTTCACCGTCTTATCTTGCCCCTTCAAAGCACTATATTCTGGTCCTTGCTTCAGTTAATTGTAGCTACTGCTCTTTCATTTTGATGGATACGGCCTTGGTTCCTTACTCAGAAGTTGCCTCTGCTAAGTTTCGTTTCTGCCGCTCAGCTCCTGATTACGTTGAATATGAAACCTTTCTCGAATGGTCTTAGTGATTTTTGTTGATTCTGCTTTTGTGCAAAGTGGAAGTATACTTCATATAAAGTGCTTTATTTGAGTTAGATATGTATATGGCGCTTGCCACACTATCCCTACACTAAGCATAGCAAGCCGCACGATTCCCTTAGCTTTCATGAGGTTCCAAGCATATGTACACGTGTAAACTGGTCAAATATCTTTGCCATGCTTACAGCTTAAGCTTCTTTCATTTGACATCGCCTTCACAATCTAAGTTCACGATATCCTTGTTCATGGCGTTTCGTCTCTTTATGTCATTCTCTGGTCGTCATTTCTTCTATAGGTGAGTCAGTCCGGGTTCTCATGGCGTCACCATCCGTCATCCATTAGGATCTTTTTGGTTTCTTCAGGGACTGTATATAGACGATCTTCATTTCGTTTTATTGGCTGATATGGCTTCCTCAATGGATACCTTACTGTCCATGGTTTCCCTTTTACTGGTACTTCAATTGGCATTGTTCTTCTGATAGGTACTGGACAGAGCCCCACCGCGGCTCCCTGCTGGTTTATTTGCTGATCATACGTCCCATATCTCGTTGTGAACGTTCCTGGTACTTCAAAATGGACGGTTAGAATGCAGGCTGCATTTGGGACCTCCTTTACAGCTATCAAGACTAACAAACTAGAGCACGTCTCTATGTTTGAGACTAGTAACAAAGTGCATGCACATAATTTATAAATTGAATTAAATAATCACTTTCCCACTTTTTGAGATCCAATTAATTTTGAACTCAACCTGAGGATTAATCTGATGTATTGATGACCAGATGCCTGTGGGAGGAGCACGCCGCGAGCCTTTTGGTTACGGGCGGCCAGTCCCACACCAAGATGGAAGTCAGGAGCGGACACGCGCATGCGCGCTGACTCCATGACGACCATGTACACAGAGCATTTTCGAGCAGCGCGTCTTGACGACGGGCTGCTCGATCGTTCTCAGAGTTTCGTGGTCGCGAGAAAGTGAGTATCTTTGTTGAAATACCCTGTGTCTTTTACGCACGGTGACGGGCACGGAACACAGGGTGGACCCTGATATTTAGAGAGCATAGGTTTACGTCCCTAAACACGATAGCTCGTGCCAGCGTGCACGTTATATGAATGGATTTTTCTAGATACCTGCACGATTGGCGCATCCTGCTGCAATTACGAACATTAATTAGTGGTCATATTAACTCACAATGGCAGTACTTCATTTATACCCTTACATCCTTTATGACAAACAGTATCTACTGCCAATAAACATATTCACACGGCATTAACGGCACACATCTGTTCTGTTTTTGCCTTTAGCCATTGCCCACTGGAAGTCACAGCCTATCACCATTCTTTCACCCAGTGAGAGATAGTTATCTTCCGTCCGGGTGAGTATGCCAAAAACGTATTTACGTCATGTTACAAATTGACTCATGCTACAGGACAAATCCTGATTTTGCACGTTTGCACATTTATTACACAGGTTGATACCGGTTTTTGACCATACACACAGGAATTAAGGTCAGTACTACACCTCCTCTTAAGAGTTACTTGTCAAATCCCTTTATTTTCCCATAAGGCTAACTAGTATATCCCTCCTTGTTGTAGGTGTTTATGGACACTCATGAAACTGTAACATACCCCGCCCTGAAGAAGGATTGTTTAATCCGAAACGCGTCGGCACACATGATTGACAGGAGTGTGTTTAGAAAACTCTGAGCGGAAAGAATTGCACTGCTCAGAAGGACAATCAAACCAATGTTACTCAGCAACATATGAATTCCTTGTTTAATTGAAGATGTTACAATGTATATAATTTTCTGAGTATACCTCTGTACTTGTGGGGACGGCTTTTCAGCCCCATCTACTGCTAATATTTCTATATGCTATACGTTTTTGTTGTTGACAATGTTTTCCCACACTACCAGGAAATAGTGTGTTGTTAATTTAAATGTTTCTTAGTGAAACTGATATAAAAAATACTTCATCTGTTTAAATTTTGTCTCGTCTCAGTGTTGTGGTGCCTTGCTGGAGACGAGCTAATAGACAGAGACTCAAAACACCTTGATTTATAAAAAGATGATGTACTGAGTGAATGCTGATTGCATCGTAAGAATACTTACATTTCTGACTCTCGTGACCTAAAACCTCTCCGATTGGGAGTGGGACGAGACACACGAGATTCTACAAAATAACATTGGGGACTGTGTCCCATTAAGAGTGCAGCATAGGGCTACCAGCTGGCAATGGCTGGTGTGTGTCTAAAACTAACAATTATGTCATACCATCACCACGCCTAAATCCATCTGAAACAAACCAGCACCCATAACGATTTCTTCCAAGGAGTCCATGGGCCTCATTACGAAATTGCCAGTGTGGGAAAAAAAGGTGGTAATGCAGTGATAAGTCCATTACCCTGCATTACTGCCCCATCACTGCACCACCATACTACAACTTTCGTTGCAAGGTGGAAGGTTTTCCTCCTGCAAAATTCTGGAGGTAAATCCCTCACCCTACCACCAAAAAAACAGTAAAATCAGCAGACTGCCGGCGGTAATTCTGCAAAGAATCCCCATGGAGTCCCATGGAAAAATGGGCATTTACACCACCTACCACCACTTGTAATCCTGCAGTAAATATACGGGGCCAAGTAGCAGTAACAGTAATTCCGTCTGCTGGTATTTCAGTGGTTTTTACCACCGAAATACACCAAACCTGTAATGAGGACCTTTATGTTTCACTTCTTCTCTCTACGGAACCTTATTCAGGGGGAAAATTCATTAACGCAAATATAAAATTGTGCCAGGTATTTGATTCCAATGTAAAGGAAATGTGGCTTGTTTCTACCTTTATAACTCAGGAGAATGAGGCATATAAATAATTTGTATTAGTGATTAAACTCTTTTAAGTAGAGAATTGTAGAAGATTTCAACCCACCATAACTTTGCTGATGTTTTCCTACACATCCCCCAATGCTACAACCATAGGTCTGTCAGACTATACTCCACTAATGACCCCTAATAAATGTGTAGCTGGTATGCATCTGTCTGCCGCCTTGAGGCATTTCTGTCTTGCGTGAAAAATGAAGCTATCTATAAAATAGCACTACCCTTTATGACAAAGACATTTTTTGGCAGCTAAAAGCTTGAATTTTGATTCATTTGCATACCCACAATGCTTTGCTCATGTGGCTCTGAACAGGAGGGAAAGTTCCACTGATGGCTTCTGGGTGGCGCTGTGGCATATGTGACTTGGCTAAAATGTCTCATTCTACTTTCACATTTCAGGTAGAAATGTTTTTTTCAAGCCTTTTTTTTTTGGAATCATAACTTTATTGGTGTTTGATAGACATTCCAAAATGCCCACCACACATGGTGCACATCATCCTATAGGATGGGGAAGCGCCTGCGTGGGTCCGCCCACGCCTCCGATAATTAAGAAGAAGAAGAAGAAGGCAGTCACACTATGCTGCACTGATGATCCCTAATAAGGGTGAAAACAGGTATATAGTTGTCTGCAGCATTGAGTACTGTTGGGCTTGGGTTGGCAAATCTATGTAAAAAAAATGGCACTGCCCTCGGAGAAAAAGACATTCTGCAGCTAAAGGCTTGCATTTGGCTAATTTGCAGTGTTTTTCATATATGGCTGTACACTTCCAGGAATGGCTACTGGGTGGTGCTGTGGTATGTCTATAGCCAGTATGTATCCAGCCTAGGCCGGGATGGGTTTTTAGTGTTTTTAATGCATATTTGTTTCCAGTAATGGCTATAAAGGCTACACTTTTATAGAACATTGCTTGAATATTACTTTTATGAGCAGAGACTGCATGACTATTGCGTAGTGTGAGGTGCGAGCACTGGCGGGAATGTGCAAAATTGGCACTGGTGTGGTACTTCAGAGTGGAGAGCCTTCGAGCCTTCACCCCACTGGTGTAACAGCGGCCCCCGCAACCCCTGCGGTGTGGGGGGCCCTGCCAGCAGATGTCCTGGGAGGGGGCCCCACTTGAAAAAAAAAACGTTTAATTTTGAATTCACTCTGCATGGATAAAGAAATTATTTCTGTAACAGAAATAATTTCTTTATGAAGGCAGAGTGACCACAAAGAGAAACTTTCTTTTTGAAGGCTGAGGGCTCCCCGCAACCCATGACATGGAAGACCCTATGCTGGAGGGCTCCATGTCATGGGGTGGGGGGAGCCCCATGACTTCAAAAATAAATAGTTTGTGAAGTCATTCTGCCTTCATATAGAAATTATTTCCGTTATGGTTCGGTCCTTAACTGAATAATTTCTTAATGAAGTTAGAGTGACTTCAAAAAGAAACAATGGGGCTCATTCTGACCATGCTGGCCCGGAAACAACAGTGCTGGTAATCTTGCTGGCACCGTTGTTTCCAGACCGGCATGTTACAGGTCTACCTGCTGGGGCTGCTGTGCCCAACAGGTCTGACCCTGCCGGGCACAGCGGCCACGGTAGGCAGACCCGTCACGGAAGCACCGGCACCATTAACAATGGTGCCGGTGCTTCTGTGTCCCCAATGAGAGTCCACGGGCATGGGGATTACCGAAATTCCTGGCGCCTAAATTCCCGGCCGCTGGACTTGGAAGAGCCCGGTGGCACCGGGAAGTCAGGCGCTGGTAATTCTTTACGGGTCTGGCGTCAACCCGCTGGTAGCAACGGCACGGTTACTGCCAGACCTGTAATGAGCCCCAATTTCTTTTTGAAGTAATAGGGCTCCCCTCAACCTCATGACGTGTGTGAGTCTAGGGTGAAAGGGTGCACACTTAAATGTATGGATGGCTGGGTGTGTATATGGTGAATGGTGTGTGTGCTTGTGTACAGGGGCACAGCAAAACCTACATTTCGAGGGGGCTAACCCTTCAAATGTTGGGAGAGGCGCTAACTTCACGGATGGTGGGGAGGGGCAAACTTATTTATGTGGGGGCATCTAACTTCTTTACGCGTTTTAATTAGACTATTCTAGTGCAGCTTCAATGTTACAAGCAGTTAACTCTCTCCTTTATGTCTCCTATTCCCTCTCTACCCTTCCAATCACTCACCTGGCATGCAAGTACTAGACATAAATCGTGATTTAAAGAATGTGGCATTTGAATGCAGGTACTAGCTGTGAAATGCTTTACGTTGCTAATTGCTGGGCCCTTATTAACAGCAAAACCCAGGTGCCATTTAACATCTGTGTCCTGTTCTGTCCACCAACTGCTCTAAAAGTCAGCCAGGTCGAGTCGACATAGCCCAAAATATCGGGGGGGGGGGGAGTACTGAAGCCCAGTCAACTCAATGGTGTTGCGGCACTACTTGTGTTCAATGCCTTGATTACTCCTAGCCTTATTCTTCCTCGTCGCAGTACTTGTGTACTCTGCCTCATACACAAGTACTGGGATGAGGTAGAGGTACATGGAGGAAATGCCTGACTTAGCTACCTGTAATTGTCATTACTCCTAGTCCCACTCTTCACCATCCCAGTACTTACCCATGAGGTACGGAGCCTCATACGTAAGCTCTGGGACAAGGAAGAGGGACATGGAGATAATTCTAGGCCAAGGAGCTGAATTTGGAGGTTGGGATAGGGGGTGGAAGGGAGAGGGGATGTGTGGGGTGGGTGGGATTGTGCGATAAATCATAATGGTTGTCCACGTCCGGACAAAGCAGGCATGATATGTGGTATTAGTGGCTAGAGAGGCATTTTGGTGCAGCCAGTATAGTCATTCCTCAGTTTGGTATGACTTTCTTTTAACTGGGAATTTCTGATAAAGCAGTCCTGCTAAGTGTAATTACCTGGCTAGATTGGCATTTAGGTGCTGCCAGTCTAGGCATTTCTTACTGCTGCATTGTATATTTTTCTGGGCATCTGTGATAAAATGATATGATAAAAGTAATTTATAATGCGCCTGTACACAAGTGTTGCTATGCGTGACAAGACAAGGGAGGGAAGATAGAGGGAGGACAAGACAAACAATCTCACTAGGCCTTGTGTCATTGTGAGAACGAGAGATGCAAGAGGAAAGGGAGTGGAGAAGTGCAAGGGAGAGGGGAGGGGAAAACAGGGCTGCAATGCTCGAGTAAGTGCAGCCAGGGCAGCGCGGCTAGGGGTAGTGCAAGGCGAACAAGGGGCTGCCCCTAAGTGCATGGTAGGCACGGAGACAGTGCAAGGGTGACCGATCAAGAAAGAGCCTGGACTCAGAGAGACTCTGAGGGTATCCAAGCAACCGGTCGGTATAGCAGACTAGGGATGTAACGGTATAACGGTATACCGTTAAAGATACCGTGAACCACTTAATTGAACAATAATAACCGTCACATTGTTTATACCGTTATACCGTTCATACCGTTAAGTGTGCTTTTCAATCTGATTTGGAAAGGCTGCAGTAAGCAAGTGCTGCACAGTCTTGGTTTTGCACTGTTGGATGTGCCGTCTGCCAAGTAGTTTCAGTTGGAGCAGTTTTTAATGCCATTCCATAAACCACACGTGCCTTACACAAAATCAATATGTTAGCAATAGGAAGAATAGATACAGTGCCAAGAAGGAAAAGGGTTTACTTTGGGGTGGCGGCTTTGGGGTTTATATATTTATAATGGATAATGTTCTCTAAACATATGGCAATGGGGGATTTCCCTGGTTCTATCATTGAATTTACATATAATAAGTCACACTACGAAATTCACTCATCTCTGTGGGTATTCCCTGCTGCCATACCAAAAGGTAACATGTCAGTGATTACTGAACAGGTTATCAAGATGGCAACATGTTCATCTTCACCAGTAGCCAGTGGGGAAGCAAAAAGCCTAAATGACCACTTAAGAAAAGCTTTTCAGTTTGCTTTGCCAGTTGCAGCAGGCCTCCACCCCACCCCCTCCTCTCCACACGTGTGTTTGTGTGAAAGCAAGGCATTTCAGTGGAAAGTATGTTGAAAAGCCCAATTCTGGCCCTGGGTGCCTGGTTTTGTTTGTGATGATAAATCTGTCAATGTATGACCTTTTAGAAAATATTTGTTAAGATCAGTTAACTCCACCTGCTATACCGCGATAACCATGATATACCGTCATTTGGCAAGAAGGTTATCGTACCGTCATAAAACGAATACTGTGACACCCCTACAGCAGACAGGTAGTCAGCAGGGGAGGGAGAGAGAGAAAGCAGAGGAGAAAAGGAAAGTTTTGAGCTGCTTCCGAAACTTCAGATGGTCTGGCTCAAGTTTGAAGGGGCAGGGAGGCCATTCCAGAGGGAGGCACCAGCAGAGGAGAGAGATCTAAACCCCACTCTCTGCCTGGAGAAACGTCTAACCCTTAGAGAGTTGGAGGTAGCTGAGCGAATGGCACGAGAAGGAAGGAATTTCGGAAGAGAATGTTGGATGTAGTGCAGGCCCTGGCCCCAGAAAGCCTTGTGGACAATGCAAAGGGTCTTGAACTTGATCCTTGCAGCCACCGGGAGCCAGTGGAGAGATTTCAGGGCTGGAGAGATATGATCCCTGGCTTGAGACCAAGGATAAGTCTTGCAGTCCTGTTCTGGATTAGTTGCAGATGACGGAGAGTAGATGAAGGCAGTAGTCCAGCCTAGAGAGAATCAGGGCTCTGGAGACAGTGAGCTTCTGGTGCAAAGTGAGAAAGGGAAGAGTCCCTTCGAGGAGGAGCAGCTGGTAGTGGAATTTCTTGGTGACATCCGAGATTTGAGGACAGAAAGAGAGAATGGCATAGAAGATGACACCAAGGTTTTTTGCCTCGCAGGAAGGTGAAGGAAGGTGAAGGAAGAGGGCCGGAAGGTGAAGGAAGGAAGGTGAAGGAAAAGGGCCCAAGGCGGATGGTCAGAGTGAGAGAGGGAAAGCTGGTGCGAGGGTCCCAATGAGAAGGATCTCCGTCTTACTGGCATTAAGGCAGAGATCGTTGGAGGCCCACCAATCCTGAATCGCGGATAGGGGAGCCTGAAAGAAAGCTGAGTCATCCACATAACACTGAAAGATAGAGCAGAAGGTAGAGATCAGGTGGGCCAAAGGGGCCAAGTGGAGTTGAAAAACCAGGGTGAGAGTATAGAGCGCTGGGGAACGCCACAGGTAGAGAGAGGTGGCAGAGAGATTGGGACCAGGTTGGACCAAGGGGGAGAGGGGGCGGTCCAAGTGGAAGGAGGTCAGTCACTCCAGGGCCTGATATGTGATGCCCAGGTTCTCACAGAGTCGATTGATCAGGATGCCGTTGTTGACTGTGTCAAAAGCAGAGGAAAGAAGGAGGGTGAGGACAGAAGGAATGCTGGAATCCAGGTTAGAGAGCAGATCTTCATGGGTGTTCAGGAGAGCAGTTTCCATGCCTCTAGCAGCTCTGAAGCCAGACTGATGGTCATGGAGACAACCAACAGATTCAGTGTGGAGAGTAAACTGGGAGATGGCAAGCTTTTCCAAGAGTTTGCCCAAGAAAGGGGTGATGGAGATTGGGCAATAGTTTGCCCGGCAGGTAGGATCAGTAGAAGGCTTCTTGAGGAGTGGGTGCAAAGGGAGTGCTTAAGGGGAGAGTGGAACGTTCCAGTGGCTAAAGAGTGATTACAAAAATCGGCCAAGGCTGGAGCGAGAGTGTCAATATGGTCCTTCATGGTTCTGGAGGAGCAGGGGAGCACCTGTTTGGACCACGCTTTCATAGATCAGACTTGTCTAGAAACCTTGTTGGGTGTTGTCAGAGAGAAAGAGGAAAAAGGAGGCGGAGAGGTAGAGATGGCCAAAGTCGGCCGATAGAGGAAGAGGGAGAGGAAGAGGAGATAGAAGACAGGATGTCCTGAGATTTAGCAGAGAAGTGAGAGGCCAGAGCTGTACAGAGGGCCTTGGAGGGAACAGGAGAGGCAGATACCGCAACAGGATTGACCAGTTCCTTGCAGATTTAAAAGAGTTTGGCCGTGTTGGTAGAGGCCGCGGAGACACAGCCTTTAATGTGTGCTCTCTTCTTGATGAGTGTTATTGCTTTGACTGGTATTTTGGTGCAACCAGTCTAGGTATGTCTAAATGTGGCCTGGCATGCTTTACTGTAATGTTATTACGTGTCTACACTGGTCTACATTGTCCAGTCAGTTGGACATGTTTTCATTGTGGCATGGCATTTCTAATAGCAAAGCATTACTGTTCCTGATTTACAAACACTTCGGCTTTATAGCCAATTCTTCTCAGAAAGTGTGCTGTATATTGCATTAAAATACATATTTATATATTTTTCCTAGTGCAGTGTGCAGCATACCCCTTCAGCAGCACGTTTGTGTATATTGCGCAAGCATGACAATCTAAGCCGGCCCAGAGTGTGGCGCGACCCGTGATTTGTTGCCGAGTTGGGGGGGCCCCCTCAGCATGGCTCGCAGGGGGCCCCCACATTTTGTGTTACGCCACTGCATCACCCAGGTGCCTCTCACTGGTACTGCATCCAAATGTACTATGCTATATTAGGGATTGTATGTGGTGCTTTATTTATTTTATTTATCGGACATGTGTATGGCGCCTTTAGGCAAGGGTTTCCAGGCGCTTTGAAATTGTATGTTGTATTAGATTGTCTTGGCCACCTCTCCTTGAAAAACCTTCAGTAGAGCCGGAGAAGTCTTGCTACAGCCTTTTGCTATGCCGCTCCCCACAGACCGGTATATCATCTTTAAAGACGAGTGCCATTTGGAGCGCTGGCTGCGCTCTGCCCATCGTGCGCGGCCCTTATAAAAACGTGATGGATCTCCTCAGCGGCAGTTGATCATCGAAAGTGCAGGAAGCAACACACTTGCTCGGGCGGATTCAATTCCGCAGAGTGCTGGTGTTCCCGCGCAAACCCAGCGAGGAGGCCATGAACAGTGGGAACCGCCCATTCACCTAATGAGCAGCCTCTGACGATCAATACGAAGACAAATCCCAGTAATGGACGCTGTTCAGGCAGCAGACAATGAAGCGGGCCTTCATCTGACACTGCATGTTTTTCGGACTCTGGCAATTATCCCGCCCAGATCTGCTAATGGCGGGCAACTATGCTAGTAAGCTGTCTGTGATAAACAAGGACAAGTGCGCCAGGCCATTCACTCCAACGGATGATGAATACGACAAACGTAAGGGTCCGATGACGTCGCTTAGGGAATAATGGCAACGAATTCCATATCGCCAAAGGATTTTCTTAACATAAACCGATTACCTGTGATCTTCAAAATAATGAAATACATCAATACTGACGCGTGTTTTCTGTACGGCGCTGGGACGCTGCTAATTGGAACCATTAGTACTAAAAAAGTAAGAAAATAAATGTTCTGTCACAAGGGCCAGTAATGGGTTGTGGAATTTAGGACCTTTTACCCGCCGCAATGTTGGTTCAGACCCATTTCTCCATTTCTCTGCACAGTAGTTCTGTTTTTTTGGGGGAAAGGAGTGGCTGGTCTCTGCCCTCTTCTTCTTCAAGACAGCTCGTTTATTTGGGATTGGCTTCTTAATGGCATCCACTGGGGCCAATAGGAGCCCAACTATCGAACACGAGTTGGTGTCCTATGACATCATCCTCTTACAACAACTAGAGCCGGAGATGGAAGGAAGTCAAGACCCACTACAATATCTACAACTCTCATTGACAGCTGGAAAACAATCCACCCACCCTAACACAATACATTCTGAAAATATAAGCCTCACTTGATGGGTATCCTAGCAGTCTGTACTGACCCTCTTTTTGCAGGACATGCACACCCCTACTGCATGACTTCATTAAACTGTACTATGTACATGCCGGTGGCACCCAGATCCATCCCATCTTTGAGAAAATACATTGCTACGCTCGATGCCAAACCACGTGACTCTCTGCCCTTTCTTCACCCTCTAGGGCACTGGAAGTCTTGTATGTCCGAATGTACTCATGTCCTGTACCATACAACGCAATATTGATTTCCTTGCACTGCACTTCTCCCCATCCCATCCTTGGCACTCAGCTGTTCCAGAATGGTCCAAGGCGTTCAAGGTTCAAGCCCTGCCCTTCCTCCTTGTCTCCACCCCTTCCATCACACTTGGGGCACTACAAAGCGACTGTGTTCGGGGGTTCGATGCTGTGCAAGACGAGAATAAATACATAAATATAACTGAACTACGATGTCAGAACTGGCCTTTGCTTGTTCAATGGGGCAAGTCACGTAATAAAAATAAACCAAACCAAACATTGCACGTGCTATTCAGTGACACATACAATGCCTCACTCAGCTGCCAGGCCTTTAACCAAACAAGCTCTCCCCAACCTAGTCCTTATCACTGCTCAACAATGATCACTGCTCAGCCCTGATCACTGCTGAGCCCTGATTTCTGCTGATCCCTGATTTCTGCTGAGCCCTGATCTCTGCTCAGCCCTGATTACTGCCCAGCCCTGATCCCTGCTGAGCCCTGAACCCTGCTGATCCCTGATCTCTGCTCAGCCCTGATCACTGCTCCATGACTAAATGGGCAAAGTGTTAACAGAGTATGATCAATTCCAAAGCAGAAAAGGGAATGCCCCTCAGCTGGCATGTAACGCATGGCAGATGGTGGTGTGGGACAGGCTGGCGGACGCATTGGTAGAAGCTTCATGTGCATCCTGAAGCTCGAATAAAGTAGAAGCTGCGCACAGCAAGATACATGCTGGAGAGGCTCTGTGTACCTTGTTGCATTGGTGCAAGAAAGGTACAATGACAAAGGACACGCTGTAGTGGCCAGCTGGGAAGAGCCTCTTTGCTGATCTCTGGACACAATGTTCACGTTGTTGGCTTGCAACCTGAACGATTCTGTCCCTGCCCCTGAGTCATTTCAGGTGGCCTAATAGCAGCATAAAGCACTGTACAAGCAGCCAAGCATGCCAAAGCATGAAGGCAACAGTCAAAGCATAGTAACATAACAGTTACTAAGTAACTACCACATGCCTTGTATTTACATAGTAAATGCCTTGTACATGCCATAGTAAGTAAGTTACTAAGTACTACCACATGCCTTGTATTTTCATGCACTTCAGTGATGTTAGTGATGGGTACGGCTTGTTTGATGTGAGGCTTAATGTCTGACTCATCTCTCTGTGGGAGTGTTACTCATTGGAACATATATCTATTTTTTGTCACAATTCCATGCTTCACTTCAAATTTCAACTCTTTCTGCAAATATTTTTTTGATCTGGGAAAACACTTAAAAACCTATCTCTTTTCACGGGGCACTATCATAGTGAAAACAGTGACCACACTCACCCCACATTTAAATTCAAATGATTATAGTGGCTTGACAAGTTAGACCAGTGCTCCCAGAGCTAATGGATTGCTTTCAACCACTGAACGAAACTGGAGGAATGGCGCATTGTTAATTTGCAGTTGTTACATAACAGTATAGATATAAATATGGTTGGGTGGCGGACATGTTGGTTGTTATAGATTGTGTCTTGCCTGATGATAGGGTGCAGCCAATCTAGCAGCTATTTTCGTCGTCTCGGTTCCTGTCATCTTTTCTTGGAAATCTGCAGAGCACTGCCTTCTCGGCTTCCACCCCTGTTTGTGTCAGATAGTTTCAATCTTTAGTTTGTGGTGACTCACAGCCTCATTTTGATGAGGCCGATGGAACAGACCGGACCCTCTTGGTGTCCGTGTCTAGGATCCTCTCCACTGGATTTTTATCAGTATCCACAAGGAGCAGATAATGGCCTGGTAAATTGACGGACCCTGGGTTTCTGTGCCGTCATTCGCTCTATGGAGATAATGGGCCTTATTACAAATTTGGTGGGATTACGGTGGTAAATCCACTGGGAAACCACCAAACAGAATTACCGTTACCACCACTTGGTCTGGAGGATTGGTCTAGTCCCATTAAGCGGTAATTCCAATGATATTGCTGATGTTTGGCAATACAGAAGTGGAATTACCTCCAGCATTTTGCTGGAGGTCTTTCCTCCACCTGGCCACCAAAGTTCGAGTACCGAATGCCAGTAATGCAGTGGTAATGCAGCAGTAACAGTGTTACCACTGTTTTTTCCCACACCGCTGTACTTGTAATAAGGCCAATGTGCCTGGGTCACTGCTGTGAGCACATGGCAGATCAGTAATGGTGGCCGTTATTACTATGGATCCCTAGGGACTCTGCCTGCCCTTTACACATGTGATAGGTAAGGGCAAAATCCAGAGGCATCGATGCCTCTCTACCAGCATCACGATGAGATATAGATGTCAGGGCAGCAACGAAACCTACATTTCAGGGTGGGGGGCTAACTGGTGATGGGAGGGGCCACTACAGAAACTGCCCATTCTCAAGTGCACCCATTCCCATATTCTTCATGCACTCCTTCACACACACACATTACTTAATATATACACATTGCTTGCACACATGCATACATACATATTGATCTAACATACAACAATGATGCACTCCCCTCTCTGCTTTACAAAAAGCAAGTGCACCCATCAGCCCCCTCCCCTCGGATGTGAAAGAGCACATACGTTGTTATATGTTGGTTCACATCCGTGGGGAGGGGTCGGATGTGTGCATTGGCTTTTTGTTAGGAAGAGAGGTGATGGAAGCCTTTCCTCAATATAGCAGCTTTAAAGTTTTGCTGCTTTTGTGCAAATACATTTTTCTGCACAAACAGAGTAAAACCTTAACGCCACCAGTTCCAGGAAAGACTTCCATCCCCTCTCTGCGTAACAAAATGTGCGTGCGCACACCAGCAGCCCCCTCCCCACGGATACGAGCCAGCATATAACAATGTTATGTGTCCATTCACATCTGAGGGGAGGGGGCTGATGTGGCCCTTGCTTTTTGTTAGAGCTGGGTGGAAGCCTTGATAGCCGCAAGTTTCAGAAAAAGGCTTCCCTCCTCTCTCTGCATAATAAAAAGTAGGTGTGGAAGTCGCTCCCCTCAGCTCACATTTCAAGCGGGGTGGGCGGTAGCCCCGATTATCTCAATGGCGTTGCGCCACTGATAGATGGAAATGCTGGTCGATTCCCTGCATGGAGCAGGCAAATGCACAGAGTGGATTCCCATCGCCATTGGCTTCCCCATCCAGGAAATCACCATACATTTGGCCAAGAGGCACTAAAACATGTGGATAGCTTCTATCAGCATCTTTTAATGCATCTGTGCCACTTTAGGGCCTAACGAGGCCGTAAACATGTATCTGGTGAGCATCTGTGTTCCTGACACAGATAAGTATGTCTGTTAGGATGTAGTTAGTTCTCGTTCAGGGATATATAAAGGTCCACCTTGATGGGCATCTGTGGCAGTGCTTTCCAATGGGTGACACGTTGGAACTTTGTAGTGCTTGCTCTAGTTACCGAATCTGGCCTCCTCATGAACTGTGATAGTGACGTGACAGTCGTGGCTGCATGGTGACGGCGACGGCCTGGCGGGCTTGATATGTTCGTCCTGTGTTGTCTAATACATTGGACGAAGAAGTGTAAGCAACTTCAGTGCACTGAACATGAACAATAAATGAGAAAACAACAAAAGGAGATATACAAAAGTACAAAAATGTATACGATATAAAATGTTAATAGTCAACACCATCAGCTTTAGAGTGTAGATAAATACCAGAGCTCTTTTTTATGGGACTATGAGCTGGTATTGTCAGGAAACTGTTTTGATTCATTGAATGCCTGGAGGTGCAATGAGTCTGTGTAGCCTTTACTGAGATGGAGCTAAAATGTAACAATGCATAATAACAGAACAAATCTCTATATTTAAAACACATAGGTATGTTTCCGTATGCAGCTGATGCAATTTAGTGTTGGATTGCCCTCTGCTGTCCAAATGGCAAAGTGCACCTACTTCAACAACAGCTATCATTTCAACAACAGCCATCATTTCAACAAACAGAATGAGCACGGTTTTACACGGTCACCTTCACCTTTCACGATCGCAAACATTCTGAATAATTTCAAGTTACTTCTTTCCACCCCACTTCTCTTCACACAGGGCACGGCGGTTCCAGTGTCATTGAACAGTAAATTACTGGCTCAACGTTTCAGTTTCTAAATAGCAAAATGCTGTTGGACGATTGCCTCCTCACGAGCTAAAACAGAAAGTAGGTGCTGTAATTATACCACTTTTCAATCTTATGCCATCACAGGGACTCTCCAATGGAACAAGGTTGACAACTACACATCTAAAAAAAACACATAATTTAGGCCTCTCTAATCGATGGAACTTAGATACTGTTCTTATACCGCCCATACCGCTCATTCCATCTGATACGTTTAGCCTTTTCTGTGACCATTAATAAGTCACAGGGACCTATGCCCCGTTCCTGGAAGTGATCAGTGGTAATTCCGATGTTTAAGAAGGGGAACAGAAGTGACCCTATGAATTACCAACCGATATTGACCTTTAAGATATGCTAGAATGGCGTATGTTACACCGGGAACAGTTAGTATAATATATTCCTTTTTTTAATCAATTCTTTCATACCAGACCATTTTTTTACAAATACATTATATTGGGTAATTATGTGGCATCAACAGGCAAAAAACTTATTTCATGGCAAAATCAATAGAAATGGAGGAGTGGAGGGAAGCGGGAGGGGAACGGGTAAGACAGGAACAGGAAGGGTGAGGGTATGACGGGAAAAGGAATAACATGTTACAGCTGTCACAGGTAGAGCAGTTTCTTAACATTCATGCTGCCAAAGGGCTCAAATGGGCTTTTTGTTTCACCTTTCCAGAAAGGTTTCATCCGTCGCAGGAAAGGTTGGATCAGAGTTAGGGGCTGGAATGTACTTTTTGTAGTTTTGATCAAGTTAACGTTTGAGGTGTCTCTTGAATTTAGAAGGGTCTTCATAAACCAGCTTCAGATCATGTAGGTCTTCAACCTGCGGCTCGTCCGATGTTTTGGACTTTGACTCCCATGATTCCTCAGTATTGACTGCAGTGGTTAAGGTTGTTGGGAGTTGTTGTCTAAAACATGTGGAGAGAAAAAAGTTACAGACCACTGATATATTCTATGATTGTTTGAAAGTAATTTCAATTAACTCTACTAGAATAAGCACACCCATTACGCATATCAGCACATCCAATAGAATACAGCTGAGACGCCCTTCTGACTATCCCAGTCCCCTGACAATTTGTCATGGCACCTGTCCTCTCACCTGATAACTATGGGTTGATGATAGGGACCTGGCCACTCCTACCCACCTTTGTACTGACTAGAAATGCACATATGAATTTTGGAAATCATTTCTTCAACGCTTACATCTCTGACTCCGAAGGGCATTTAACCCCACAAAGCTTTGAGGCCATGCCAATGCCAGTAGGTGCTATATAAGTGACATATAACATAACCTGCCCTGATGTTTCTATAATGGGGGCACAGCAGTACCTTGGGAGACCAGTGTCCATGGACCCCACCGTGGCTTCCTAGCCTCTACAGATACATAACCCCAGTACTTTTGTAGAAGCCTTATCTAGGATTATTTCTTGTGGAAGCCAGATTTCTTTAATGGGGGCCATGTTCTTATACCAAGCATTGTGTTCCATGTTATGCAGTGAACTAAGCGAATATCACAATTTCGCTAGGTCATGTGCTTTGTATTTTTCCACACAGCTTCAAGAGTAATGGCAAAGAGCACCATGCAAATTGCTCTGTAGGGCAGTTAAAAGCCGTTTTCTTTACACATCATGTTTAGAATTAATGAGTTCCACCCATATGGCGGGGAAACCCCATACTCCCAATCAGTAATCAGACAATTCTTGGTATTCAAAAATCATATTCAAAAATCATATATCTTAAATCCTCCTTTACAGGTCCATAATGGCAGCATAAATCTGTGCCACCTGAACCTGCATTCTGTCTTTTTCTCATCCACAGGTGGAAATCTCTCCACTGGCTCCATGTGGCTGCAAGGATCAAGTTCAAGACCCTCTGCATTGTCCACAAGGCTTTCTGGGGCCTGGGCCTGGCCAACATCCAACTCCCTCTTCCTAAACATCTTCATTCTAGAGCCCTTTGCTCTGCTGCCTCCAACTCTCTGATGGTCAGACAGCTCTCCAGGTAGAGAGCGCGAGGTAGATCTCTTTCATCTGCTGGGGCCTCCCTCTGGAATGGCCTCCCTCTCCCTCTCAAACTTGAGCAGGACCACCTCAGGTTCTGGAAGCAGCTCAAGACCATCCTTTTCACCTCTGCTTTCTCTCTTTCTCTCCCTTGCTGACCCTCCTGTCTGCTGTGCTGACCGGTCATCTGGCTACCTTCAGAACCCACTGGGCACCAGGCTCCTCCACGATCAGTAAGCACCCACACTGCCACCAGGCATCCAGAGCAAAGGGTAGACAGAGCTACAGGTTCATGCAATTATCTTTCTTTTCTCTACTTAATTCTTTGACCCTTTTAGCTCCTGTGTGCTGCTGAGTGCAGTGCCACAAACACAACACAAATAAAGCTCCCAAACCCCATCCAAATCAAATTCCAACACAGCACTCCACTGAAATAACTAATCGGATGCACCTGCATTCTGCTCAACTGCCATTCTGCATCTGCACACACACGTGCAATCAATTAGCTTATTAGCACACACTCCCCAGCCATACTCTTTCTTACAAAAACATGGCTCAAGCCCAACCACACACCTGTTATTCATGGCATGCTTCCACCACACAATCTCATTCACCACAGAGAAACACCTACACAAACAAGGTGGTGGCAATTCCATAATTTACAAATGCTTCCCCCACACTTAGCAGCACCCCCCTTTTAATCACTATCTGCCACTTCCGTCCATCACTCCCACACTACACCTATATTCATCCAGTTCACCGCCCCGCAAAACACAATCCAAGCTTCCATTCTGACTGTACTGTCTACACTACTAACAAACACAGCTCCCCTTGAACCAATAGCTACAATCGCAACCTCAACCCTGGTCATTTTCATCCAGACACCAAGCCCATACTTAAGAGTTTCCTCACTCCACTCACCCACTTTAACCTCACATAACACACCGTCTACCCCAGACACATAGCTGGTAAAACCCCAGACATTTTGTTTTGAAGCAAAAATCATGTCTTTGTGGATAATCGAATCTGAGTGTCATGGTCCGACCACTTTGCTATCCCCTTTGCTGGGCCCTTTACACATACTGAACCACACAAGGTCTCACCCCTCAGCCAGACAAACTAAACACATTACAGACATAGCCTTAGCACCACTCATAACAACCCCTCCTCCCCATTTATTAACCAGGGATTTGCGGGCAGAATGGCGCACAAATCCCCATTTTTCGGCGCACAAATTCCATGATGTTTTACATACCAAGAACACTTAGAGAACCACCCAACCTAGTACATTTATCTAAATACCCTCTTCAAAGTTACAAGATTAGGAAGAGCATGAACAAACATTGCAAGATTTTTTCCTATGATCATAAATGTAATTCCCTCGTTAAAGAACCACCTGCATTTGCATTCTCTAGAAGCAAAAACTTTAAAAACGTACACAAAAAGACTCCAACATAAGACTACTCCAAACAGAACAGGCACTTTCTCAGGCCTGCAGTGCACCAAGTGTAACAACATCACGAAAGGGAACACAATACATCATCCCGGACTGGTAAAAAGATATACTTGAAGATTTTGCTACTTTCAAAAGCTCAAATCTGTATAATATTAGGTGTCCATGTGGACTATATTATGTTGGACAGTCTAAACATAAAGTAAAATTGTGATGGAATGAACATCGATCAAATTTAAAGAAAAGGAACTCAAAGTCATCAGTAACATGCCATTTTCTGGAATATAAACATCAAATATCCTGGATGTGATTTCAAGTTTTGAGGTAATACAGACCAAGAATATTGCAAGGAACCCTGCACAAAAATTGGCTAAAAGCAAAACACACTGGATACATAGACTGGACTATGATCCCAGGAGGGATGAATGAGGAATTCAATTTGAATGGCTTTCTGTCAATTATACTGACATTAAAGGAGTATTATGAATAATAATTACACTTATTAACAGTGTGAACTCAGCACAGTTATAGTTTCTCAATGTTATGCTGGCATTAACCTTTGATCAACTGTATTCCAACTAGTTGCATAGGATCTTACATTGGTTTCACATCATTGGTTCACGAATTGTATAATTTTAGCACACATTCCTAATGGTATCTCCCTGTGGGAGTGTTACTATTTGGAACATTAAGATTTATTTTAGTCACAATTCCATGCTTCACTTCAAATTTCAACTCTTTCTGCAAATATTTATTTAATCCAGAAAATCACTTAAAACATATCTCTTCTGAGGTGAATTTGGATGAATTTGAATTTGAGGCATTTATAATTTGCACACATAGACAATCTTAATCGTATAGAGGTCACATTATTGGTTCATGAATTGTAGAATATTAGCACACATTCCACATGGTATCAATGAACTACCAAGTCTTGTTGCAATCATATTATATGTTAAGACCATGATGAGTTTGACAGAAATATACATGCAGTATACACCGGCCTTTATTGTACTTTTTAATAATGTATTACAAATTATGAGTACACATACACGTATTATATAAAATAACTACAAGGACATTATGTACCCATGATATATTTGAAAAAAACACATATAATTTGATTATTGATGAGGTACTTTGCATTATCGCAATTTCACTATGATGTAAATGGTCATGATTTAATTCTACAAAATGCAGTACTTAGAAATGTTTACATCATCATACCGAAGCTGCATCCTACTCACTGCATGACATAAGCATGTTGATGACATCATCACGTTGATGGCATCATAGGTCTGTGACATTCCCCCGAAGCTCACTGTCTCCAGAGCTCTGGTCCTCTCTAGTCTGGACTACTGCAACAGCTTCTTTCTAAATCTTCCTGTCTCTACTCTCTGACCTCTACAACTTATCCAGGACAGGACGGTGAGACGTGTCCTTGGCCTCAAGCCCAGTGATCGTATCTCTCCAGCTCTGAAATCTCTTCATTGGCTCTGAGTGGTGGCAATGCTCAAGTTCAAGACCCTCTGCATCTTCCACAGGCTTTCTGAGGCCTAGGAGCACACTACCTCCAACTCTGTAAACATCTCAAGCTCTCCGCTCATCCACTCTCAACTCTCTGAGGGTCAGTTGCTTCTCCAAGCAGAGAGTTGGGGGCAGATCGCTATCTTCGGCTGGGGCCTCCCTCTATAACAGCCTCCCTGCTTCTCTTAAACTTGAGCAGAAACACCTTGGTTTCCGGAAGCAACTCAAGGTCTTCCTCTTCGCTTCTGCTTTCTCTCTTCCTCTCCCTGCTGATTGCCCGACTGCTCCACGCACTGGTCACCTGGCTGCCCTCTGAACTTGGGCCCAGACTCCTGCATGTCCAGTTGCACTTCGCACTACATCCCGCCTCCCCCTCCTCCCTCCCCCAGCACTTGTGGTCTGTATCTGCACTTATGAGCCACCTGTTGGTTGCACTTTTTGAGTTACCTGCACTGAGCCACACGCTGGCTGCACTTTTGAACTACATGCACTTCTCCCTCCCCGCGAACCTCCTCAGCACTTCTCCCCTTCCACTTCCTTGCACTTGCGCGATCTTAATGACACAGGGCCTAGTAAGATCGTTGTTTTGTCCTCCCTCTGTTTCCCCCTCCTTGTCGCACCTAGAAACACTTGTGTACAGGCGCGTTATAAATGCCATATATCATATCATATTATATCAACATCCTCACTAATGTTAACAGATGGATTACATTTAATCCATTTCCATCCGTGTTTCACACAGAATAGTTCTAGCCATCCCTTGGTAGGAATCTCTGCCACTACAACCTTCACATTGGTAAGTGACATTTTTCTGAGGAAACACAATCTTTAAACTAAAGGATTGATCTTGTTGTTACTTGAATAGAGCACTCCAAATTGTTTGAGTTGAACCTATTGTTTTCACAGACACCAACCACACTTCAGGAAAATGTTCTGCTGGCGGTGACTTAATCAATGGAGGTATGCTAACAAATACTGAATATATCCTTAAAACCTACAAACTATATGAATCCATAGATGTAAAATAACGGGAGCATGTTTATTATACATGTTTTCACTATTTCATTCTCTATATACTTTTAAACAATATTTGTATTTAGTGTACCATTTTTTAGAACAAATAATTTACACAATCAAGGCAAGTAAGAACATGTTGGACAACATGATTTCAAAAGAGACAAATACAGTAATTATATGTTCTCACACAATTATTCAATATGAATGTTGTTCACAGAGCTGTCCCTGAAGATGAACAGACCCATAGCCAACACAATTTCAATTTCACCAATACAAAGGCGACACACAAATGTATTTCCAAATCTCATCCTTTTCACAACTACACACCTTCAAAACCTGTCTCTCCACCATCACCACTTGGATGGCCACCCACCTCCTCAAGCTCAATCCTTCCAAAATGAAATACCTCCTCATCTGCCGACTACCCCTAACCCCCTCTATGCACAACGCTGGCTTCACCCCTTGATCAAAGAAATTTCCAGAGACAATACAAACATATACATTTCCAGACATGTTAAATTCCTTGTCTTCACCATCGACCCCCACTTTTCCAACACACAACGCATAACTGCTGACACTAAAACGAGCAATCTACAACTTCACCTCCTACTCAAGATCAGGCACATCCTTCCTCCTCTCGACTTCTCTCTGGAACAGCCTCCCTGCCCTCTGAAACATGTGGAGAATCGCCTTCGGTTCCGGAAGCTGCTCAAAACCTTTCTCTTTGCTTCTGCTTTTTCTCCTCCTCTCCCTTGCTGACTTCCTGGCTGACATTGAAATTGCACTGGTAACCTGGCCAACATCTGATCTCAGGCCCAGGTCCTCCCCGCACCTTACAGTTGCACTCCTGCACTGCCTTCCTGGCAACCTCAGCACTTGGGGACTGTTTCTGTATCCCTACAGTCCCACTTCCAGCACTTGACACCTGATGTCTGCACTTACCCTGCACTTGCCACCGGCTGGCCATACTTTTACTATTGTTATTTATTCGTATCCCTTGTACTGCACTGTCCTCTCCCTCTTCCCCCATGCACTTCTCCTCCCTCCCCTTCCCATGCACTTGCGCGATCTGAATGACACCTGGCCCAGTAATATCGTTGTCTGTCTTCCCTCTGTCCGCCTCCCTTGCCTCATCGCGCCTCGAAACACTTGTGTATAGGCGCGTTATAAATGCCATATCATATTATTTCAAGTCCTTGAGAGAGAACAGATGTGGTTCTGAAGGAACAATCCAGCTGTATTAACAGTCTTGGTCAAGCTTCAGACAGCTCGGGTTGAACTGATGACTTTTATGCTTTCATCCCAGGGAGTATACTTACTGTGAATATAGTGGAACAAAATGATCTGCCATGTCGCATATGAGTAGAGAGAAGGCTGGCTCCCGAGCTGTGGTGGAGATTCAGTGCTTAGATGCAAACCTTATCACTAGCCAAGAGGACCTATGGCATGACTCCAAGTAATTCCACCCAACACCATTTAGTGAAATCACTATATATCTGTCTGCAAAGATCTCCTACTTTACACTACATGCATCATTCTTGCACAGTGCTGCAGCCCTATCAGATCTTGGGCGCAGTCCTTTGGATACAATGCTCCTGGGTGCTTCCACCAAACCTGCAGAAGGCAGATCAGCACTCGGGACGGAGGTATTTCCACCCTGCACTCATCTGTTAGGAAATCTAGGGTGGAATAGGTGTACCGGCAGAGCACGGGCAGAGGACCTACACGACACGGGGGAGGCGGGACAGAAAATAGAGAGGATAAACTGCTTTCAACACAGATCCTACCCTCAAGACAGCATCTGCAGTTCAAGCTGTGAGGCATGATGGAAGTTCAATAGAATATGCAACACTGAGTCAGGCTATCCATCCCAAATGGCACGAGGATACCAAAAAAGGACAAAAACAACACAAAGAGAGGCACGAGGTTGCACACTAAATGCAAGAAGGCAGAACAGAAAAACACGTCCCCAATTCCAGCAGGTAAACACAACATTAACAGATCCAATCAGGAAGTCCTGAAATCCACTCGTCGAAACCAGCAGAAAATCCAAGCAGCAATCCTTTACACAAGCCAGGCTGTTAGTTAGCAGAGGGTCATAGCACTAATCCAACACCAATGGCAAAGGGAACCCAAACACAGTCCAAGACCCAAGCCAAAGGGTAGCTAGCAGAAAACAGGGATACGGAGGGCCAGATGCAAGCAGGTTCAACCGAAAGGTCAGTACACAGAGGGAACATAAATAGAAATCGCACACTTTCAAACTCAGCGGTTTATTGTCGAGAACAGGGCTCAGTTGCTGTGCTCCTTAGGACTGGTTTGCTTTTTCCATGGGCTGCGGCTTGCTGCTTACAGCCACTTAGTGCAGCACGCTCAGACTCATGGGGCTTATAGCGACTCATTACGAGTCCGGCGGTAACCCTGCCCGTGCTACTGCCAAGTTACCGCCAGGCTTGTACAATTTTACTGGCACCTGACTTCCTGGTGCCACCGGGAGATAACAAATACGGTGGCCCGGTAAGTCCCATTCCCATAGAGTCCCATACGACTCTGTAGAAGTGGGGACCTGTCTGCCTACGGTGGCCACTGTGGCCAGCAGGGTTAGACCTGTTGGGAACAGTGGCTCTGGCAGGCAGACTCCTAGTTTGCCATTCCAGAAACAAGGGTGCCGTAGAGCTTACGGGCACTCTTGTGTCCAAACCGGCAAAATTGTAATAAAGAACATAGTCCTGCTGCCAAGGCGCCATGTCAGCTTCCAATCCTATCCGCACTGATGAAAATAGTGGCCGCAAAGTGTGACAGTGGGCCCAAAATATCTAGGAATGCTGACACCATTAAAAACATAGGATTTGTAGCTTCCTCTCCTCCTGTCCACTAACGACTCCTCCATCTTTTCTAATGCAGCAAAATGCAGCAAGATCAACACAATTGGTGGAAGGCCATTATATAAGACCACTTTACATCAGATTACATTAAAATAGCACTCCAGAAATTGACTATAATCCAGCTGAAAGCTCTGGATGCCTGTATTAGTCTTCAAGTGGGGTCTGATGCACTTAGGGCACTTCTCCATGAGAAATCAGCTGGAGATGATTGATGGGCTTTATATTGAGGTTCATAAACACATGTTGTCCTCAGATTGGAACATTACTACGTATGGAATTGGGGGCATCCAGGCATTCCCTGGAATCATGAATGATTACTAGAAGAGCAGTAATCCTAAAAAAGGGACAGATCTTGCACTAGTGTTGTCCGTAGCAGGAATTAATTCTCACAACAAAATGTAATCTAAAATACTAGCTGTTTATCTGAGATAATACACAGTGATATCTGATGACGAGCATGGCATTGGCAACAGGTGGAAAACATAGTAGCATACAATTCTAGCTTTTTCCATCACAGATGTGAGTTCTCAGGGAGGCCACACCTATCATGCACTTTCTTGGATAACAATAAAAAGGCTTTTGACCATGTGGGGGTGGAGGTTCCTCTTACCTGTCCTGGATGGAATGGGATTTGCTGTGAGTGTGATCAAGACAAAACAAGGCATTTATCATGATTAACTTGGCCAAACTCCTATAGATCTACGTATAGGGACATATACTAATACACATGAAAACCAACCAACCATCTACTGGGCCAGACACAATGAGGTTTCTGACATGTTAGAAGGACTAAATCAGCACTACTCTCCATCTGGGATGACCTAAAAATGAGCTCAGACTCCAACAACACCCCCCGACATGATACTGTTAGACCATTTAGCAGCTTTCAATCACAGTCAATCATGCAACCCTCAACAAAAGAAAATAGGAAGCAAGTGATAAGCAACATTTCATTCCAATGGATGAAATAATTCCCAACAGGAAGAATGGAAACCTTCTGGCTAGCCCTTTTCAGCTCAACCTCACACATACTCACATGTGGTGTTCCACAAGGCTCATCAACCCTCATGATTACTCTTCAACATCTACATGGCTTCTCTTATGAAACCCATCAAACGACATGGGCTTCCATGCTACAACTATGCAGATGACAATCAAACAATCCACAAAATTGCCACCACCAGGGTCATAGATCAAACCCTTCTCAATTGCCTCTCAAAATTCCATGTATGGATGAGCAAAAACAACCTTAAACTCAATCTGGATAAAAACTAAAATCATGATAACGCCCAACAACTCTTCTATCCAACTGCCTATAACGAGGCCTATGGAAAATTGGAACCAGACCAGAAGCCTCCAAAGTAATCTCAGAACTCTGATTGGCAGTGAGCTGATACTGGAACCTGAAGTTACCACAGTAGTAACAACATGCTTCTTTCACCTATGCTCTATAACCTAAATATGACCCTTTCTCATTTTCCACACAGAACACTGACCATTATCTGACTTGTCATTTCAAGAATAGACTATGCCAACAGCATCTAGCTTGGCATTCCTGACTACCACACCAAAAAAGAATAACAAATCCAGAAAGCAGGAGCAGGACTGCCTCTCTGATGCAAAAGAGAAACACATCATGACTCCAAGTCAAGAAAAGGATCTATTTCAAAACACTCTGCATTCTCCACAGAGCAATGCACAGACAAGGAGCACAATTCCTGCAAGAGAAACTCTCCATTGAGAAACCATCGAGAACCCAGAGGTCTAGCAATGACATACACCTGTACCCAAACGTTTTTTCGAAAATGAAATATGGTGCATCAGCATTTTGAAGCATTTCAATGAAACTCTGAAACTCCCGCCCCATGGGAATACGCACAATAGAGGAAAATCTGTTCTTCAAAAAAGCAGTAAAAACATGGCTGTTAATATGGCAAGCTAACTCCCATGACACAGGTCAATGTCAAAGAGAGGCCAAATACAGCAGACCATGGTACACTGGGTTTTGGTTACCCAACAATCTACCTACTTGACTTAACCTGATAACATGAGGATTGTACTCTCTTCCCCCACTAACTTATACTGAAATCCTCCATACTGCGGCAAACATACCACACGCAAACCTACTATGCCATGCACACACTAATCCAAAAACACCCTTCACACTGATGTCAAACAGCAGAACTCTGTGCCTCCTCCAATAACTCACACAATCTCAAAACGACCAATGCATCCTTACGTCATGGGCACACTAGTCTTCCCATATGGACTCAATGGCCTTACACGCCCACCAACCCACACAAAGGGACTGTTTTTTCTGAAATTAAACTACCAACACCATAGCAAAAGCATTCATGCGCTCTCCCTCTCCTGCCAGTAACACACCAACCCCTCTCTTATTTTCAGATCCGCCAGAGTGCCTATTCAGAAAATCCTGAAGAGGTAACTATAGACTGTTTGTCCTTGCACTACTCTGTGGGAAGATTCCAAGCTACCGTATAACTCGGGACAAGATGCAATCTATGATTTTGAACTCCTGATATTTTACTGGTAAGACGATAAGGAAGGTCACAGAGTTAAGTAATAATACTGAAATTCTTTCAAATTTGAACTTTGAATAAGTATTATCTGAATCACTGGGGCTGATGAAGTGGCGGACACTTTGGCCAGTGGCAATTATTGGCATAATAAATAGAATATGTCACTCTATTACTTTAAGTTCTGCACCTATTTAGGACTATTATTGTCCATCTGACATGGTCCAAGATAAAAAGAGTTTATGAACCCAGCTCCCCATTTATATAGACTGAGAAGAGCCCACATCACTAATTGGAAAAAGAGACTCGAGATTGGATGGGCGGAGGATTGGAATGCTGAACTACGAGATGTATAATAGGGTGACCCAGATTAGGTGCATAAAGGGTTTTTGAACACGCTGCATGCTCCCCACTTTTTTTTCCAGAATTCCGAACGGAGGGTGACGCACAATTTGCATATCCAACATATTTTTGAGTATGCTTTTGTCAAGTCGTCTCTTACCCTGCATGGGCATTAGCCCGCCCACATCGTTGTGTGGGCAGACCCCCATTGTGGTCTTCTTCAGACACGGGGACAGGAAGTGATGTTGGGGTTAGGGAGGGGGTGAAGGGGTTCGACAGTCGCTGCCAAGTTAAAATAAAGGAAGGTTCGTAGCAGCCCCGGCTCCCGCGTGATTAATTATCATACACGGGTGAGGGCTCGTGCAAAACCCTCCATCTGGCGACGGAGTGCATGACACCCGCCAGTGCCGCTGGGAGGACCACGGTCGAGTGGCTTTGGCGCGTCGGTGCTCCTCCCTCTCAACTCACCGGGAAGCTGTCAGGGAGTCCCAGTGCACGTGAGCTGGTGCGCACACAGGGCCTAAAGCGGCCCGTCCCTCGCAGCAGCCCGGCAGAGAACAGTTGTTTGCACCGCTCCCTGGGGGCCACAACACGCGCACGCTTCATGCCAGCCTCAGTGAAGGCTAAAGTAGACACGTGGGCCTGGAGGCCACACACTACACCATTTCCCTCACGCTTCATATTGCAAAGGCAGAGGAAGACACCAGGGCCTGGAGGCCACGTGTAATAACAGACAAGGAGAAACAGTGAAGCAGACAAGTAACAATCAAAGCACCAGAGAAATCAAACCCAGGCTCCAACACAGGCACCATGTCCAACCCATACAGTCCAAGAGCGTCCTCATCTGCAGCAACAGGTATGGCACCAGATGACGCACAACAAACACCAGAGGCAGGAAGCTCGTCCCAGAACATGCCCATGCCTGGCCTATTCGACCTAAGAGACACATCTGATCTAGGACCCAGGTGGGTCATATGGCTACGTGATTTTAAATTCTACACAGGGGCCATAGGCCTCACGGATGATACAAGACTTAAAAACATGCTATTCATGGCTGTTGGCCCAGCGGTTAGAGACATTGCCGGAGAATTACTAAATGTAGACACAGTGACTTATGGGGAACTCAATGGCAAATTATCAGATTATTTTGCCCCCCACACCAATATAGACTACGAGCATCATATATTCCACACCACGAGACAAGAAAAAGGGGAAACTATGGACAATTTCGTGATGCGCCTACGCATCAAGTTAAAACACTGTGAATTCCACAAATACTCAAACGAAGATGCGCTGAGATCGCAGGTAATCGCAGGGTGCATATCACAACCATTTAGGAATCAACTGCTTCAAAAACAAAGGTCGTTGGAGGAAATACTCGCACTAGCCAGAATGGAGGCAGCTGTGGAATCACTGTTGGACAGCCTGGGAAAAGTCACCGTACAACAGTCGACTCCTAACACGGACATGATTAACAAGCTACACAGCACCCCCACGCAAGGCCTGTCGCAAGGCAGCAGAAGCGTGGACACCACCTGCTATCGCTGTGGTTATGAATATCCATACACTGGTGAATGCCCCGCAGTAGGGCAACAATGCGCTGCATGTGGCGAAATGGACCACTATGGAGCGGTCTGCAAGAACGCGCCAGGACCCACACCCAGCAGACAGAGATATCAGGAAAGACAGAGGAACTCTCGCCTGAGTCCACCAGTCATCAGGGGTGAAGGCGAACATGAAGGACCAAGAAGACAGGACCCGAAGGACTTCGTATGCACGTGACGACAAGAGATCATCAGAAGGCTCCAGAAGATCCCAGAGAAGGAGGTTTGTCAGATACATTGAGATGTGATCCCCATCCAGCAGTGCATCTCAGTCATCGGAGGAAGATCAGAGAAAAAAAGGTTATGTGTGGGCTCTCAACAACTCCACAGCCACCCAACACAGCCCCTCCCTCACACTACAGGTCCACAACACAACCCTAGAATTCCTCATTGACACGGGGGCAACAGTCAACATCATAAGTGAACAAACATACGACTCCCTCATCAGTCCACCTAAGATCCGTAAGGCCACCGTCGATATCTATCCATACGGAGCTACAACCCCACTGCCTTGTAAAGGCACGTTCTCAGCATGGTGCGTACACAAAAATCATGCAGCAAAGATTACGCTTCACATCTTGAAGACGGAAGCCAATAGCGGGTTCATCCTAAGCTTTAAGACAGCAGTAGAAATGGGTCTAGTCCACATACTTTACCAACTCATGGCCCACAAATACTTTTCCCAGCCTGAGGCCATAGAACAAGCCTTCCCAAATCTCTTCAAAGGCCTAGGGAATCTGAACAAAAGGAAGGTGCAACTCCACATCAACCCGGAAATCTCTTCAGTCGCCCAGCATTACCACAGCATATCTATCAACATACAACAACAAGTAGAGTAAGAGCTGGATAAGCTCATCAAGCTCAATGTCATTGAACCCGTCTCTGGACCAACACCCAGTCCCATAGTCCCAGTTCCCAAGAAATCTCCCGACTGGTCCACACGCCTGTGCGTAGACATGAGGAGGGCAAACGAAGCTATTGAAAGGGAAAGGCATCAAGAGCCCAGGATCACAGACATGATCCACCTTCTCCACGGAGCGTAAGTCTTCTCCAAGCTAGACTTAACAAAAGGGTACCATCAAATTGAGATATCCCCTGAATCAAGGCATATAACAACTTTCGTAACCCACCTAGGACTATTCCAGTATAAGAGACTCAGTTTCGGTATTTCATCTGCCGCTGAAATTTTTCAAGAGGAAATCCACCAAGTGATCAGACACGTGCCAAACTGCCTCAATTACTCGGATGACGTATTCGTTTTCGGCAAAACCAAGGAGGACATGACACTGCTCTACACAGGGTGTGCGCAGCCCTAGAAGCAGCTGGGCTTACACTCAACAAAGCCAAATGTGAGTTCGGCAAAGGCTCCCTACGTTTCTTTGGACACATCTTCTCCAACAAAGGCATGCGGCCGGACAAGGTAGCTGCCCTCAACTCGGCCTCGCCCCCCACTACCACAACGGAACTGCGATCATTTCTCGGCTTGGCCAGCTACTGCTCGAGATACTTAAAGGATTATGCCACGGTCAGCAACCCCCTACGTCTACTAAGGACCAACCGTACGTCTGGTCTGGCGACTACCAAAAGGCATTTGAAGCAATATGAAATGCCATCGCAAAAGCGGAAGACATGCCTACTTCGACGCCAAAAGGGACACAGAAGTAACAGTTGATACTAGCCCAGTTGGGCTAGGGGCAATTCTCACACAAAGAGACCCAGGGGCACCCACAAAATCTCTACATAGTAGCATACGCCATCAGAAGCCTCACCCCCACGGAACAAGCATACTCCCAAGCAGAAAAAGAAAGCCTGGCGGTGGTGTGGGCGTGTGAGTACTTCCACCTATTTCTGTATGGGAAAGAGTTCACGATCACAACAGACCAGCAAGCCCTGCTCACAATATACGGAGACCCCAAGGCGAGAATGCCCCCGAGGATAGCCAGGTGGGAGCTGCATCTGCAAGACTACAAATTTGTCATCAAGCACCGCCCAGGCAAAGAAGACAACCCAACTGACTACCTGTCCCGTCACCCGACAGGTCTAGCGAGCACCCAGCCATCTATAGCGGACGCATACATTAACTATGTGGTACATAATCTTCAACCACTGGCAGTGGGGTGGGCTGACATCATCACCCAGTCAGAACAAGACCCGGCTCTCGGATCGTTAGACACTGCGTACAGACAGAAAGGAGAACACGCATGAAACAGCAAGACAGACAGGCACCAGAAGCAGTACAAGAAGACATCAAATGGATAGACCACGTCCGGGATGAACTCTCCATAGTAGACGAGCACGTAATACTCAAGGGTTGCAAGTTGCTCATCCCAGAAGCCCTGCGAGAAAAAACCATACACATGGTGCATGAAAGCCACCAAGGAGTGGTCGCCACAAAGAGGCTACTAAGACAGAAGGCGTGGTTCCGGAGACTTGATGCCATGGTAGAAGAAATAGTGGGAAATTGCCCGACATGTGAACAAATAGCACCACCACCACACCCGAACCCGCTCCAGATGTCAGCCTTACCGGAAAAAGTATGGGAGGAACTAGCGGTAGACTTCTTTGGTCCGCTACGAGATGGCACTTACGTGCTAGTGCTAATAGAAAAACACTCGCGGTTCCCCGAACCACAAATAGTGGAGAGCACAGCCGCATCAAGCGTCATCCCAGCAATGGACCGCATTTTGTCCGCCTATGGAATCCCAAGGGTGATAAAGTCAGATAATGGTGTGCCATTTATGAGTCAGGACTTCTCCAGGTACATGGGCTTTCAACAAATGGCATCGTGGAGAGATTCATGGCAAACATCAAAAGAACACTACAAGTAGCCACCACCCTCCACAAACCGTTCAAACAAACTCTCTACCAACTCTTGAGAGACTACAGGCACACCCCCCATAGCATGACCGGCATATGCCCAGCCGACCTGATGTTCAGAAGGGCCATCAGAACCCGGTTACCAGAAGATCCCAACCCAGGAACCGCAACACCACTAGAACAGTAAGCCAAGGAGAAGGATGATGACGCAAAGGCCAAAATGAAAGCCGCGGTAGCACATAAGAGGAGAACCCGGGAATCAACGGTAGAACTAGGAGACCAGGTGTGGATGCGACAACCGAAACAGCAAAAAGAGGATGCCACGTTCGCAAGGGAACCACTGACTGTGACACAAAAGAAAGGAATAATGATCACGGCACAAAGAGAGGACCAATCCTCTGTAACGCGCAATGTCTCACATTTCAAGCGCATGAGAACTCACCCCGCAGACACTGAGGACAGAGACACACCCTGCGTGGAGGAAAGACGACGAGACAAACCATATCTGGGGGACAGCGAGGCTTCGGTGGGCAAAGACAACCAGACGAACCGCCCCGAGACCTGGGTGACTCCTCGCAGCACAAGGAGACCCCAGAAGAGTTGTATAAAACCTCACAGACTTATCAAAGAAATGGAGTGAGGAGCGGTGAGGACCTGGTACTTTAAAAAGGGGGGAGATGTCAAGTCGTCTCTTACCCTGCATGGGCATTAGCCTGCCCACATCTTTGTGTGGGCAGACCGCCGTTGCGGTCTTCTTCAGACACGGGGACAGGAAGTGATGTTGGGGTTAGGGACGGGTCGAAGGGGTTCGACAGTCGCTGCCATGTTAAAATAAAGGAAGGTTCATAGCAGCCCCGGCTCCCGCGTGATTAATTATCATACACTGTTGAGGGCCCGTGCAAAACCCTACAGCTTTAAGAGCATTCATTATTATGCCCCAAACTGGTCGTAAATAAGGAATATGTTGAGCATCCCGGATATCATTATTATATCCTGCTTCTCCCTAACCTGGGACTGACCATGATCTTTGCAAATGAAACAGTAAGATATATGTGAAATCAAGGTCCGAAGTAGCATAGCTTTTTGCAGGGGCAGTATTTAAACATTTGGACATTTCAAGGATGGGTTTGCCCTTCCCAAATCCCACTTGTTTAATGTCTCTGCAGACCAGAGACTTCTACAGGAAGACGGGTGTTATTATGCAGCAAGTAGAAGTCTTACAACATATTTTCCAGTGTTGCATTATTTGCTGAGGGGTTCAAGCTGCCTTTTCATTTTTTGAAGAAAGACTGAGGGCGACTGAAACATATTTTTAGGAAAAATACCTTTGAAGTGGATGGAGCTGATTAAAGGGGCAGCCAGTCTTAGGCAGTCCACTTGGTTCAATATCATTTTAGGACAACAGCTGCATCATTACAAGATCATCTTTTCAGATTCTTGTTCATCTGCTAAGCTTCACTGATGTCTTCCTCCCCATGAGCGAATTTGTCCGGGATGTCAAGAACTCAAGATATGAATGCTGATATCATGATGTGTTCCATGCGTTCTTAACATGCACTCAGCAGACTGATTATTGGGTTTTTATAAGTCAGAGGTCTGCAACCTACAGCTCTCCAGACATTTTAGACTACAACTCACATGATCTTTCATCATTGACTATGCTGACCGGGGCTGATGGGGTTGCAGTCCAAAATATCTGGAGAGCCAAAGGTTGTAGACCCCTGATTTAAGTAATAAACTGAGCTGGGTCTTGCAAGACATTAGTACTTGCCAGGGATAGCCTAGTCCTGAAATCGGTGTCAGTGTACAGCTGTATTTTTCAAAGCCACTATTTTAGCAAGGTTTTCGATTGATGAAAGATCAAAGGATATCACACTCCCCAATGAGGAGCACGGCTGTATTAGCTCATGTTGATGCATTTCATTGAACAGCGCATCCTTTCCACCCTTGCATGCATGACAGGGCATAATTTTATTATTATTTTTTCATTTTTAAAGCTCTCACACAGCCTGGAGTTTTTTTTCTTAGTTGCGTTTTTATAACGCGCTTATATACCCAGAGGTTTCTAAGCGCGAACCCGGGGATCGAACCGGGTTTCCTGTCGTCTTGCTTCCAAGGCGAGTACGTTGCCGCTGAGCTATCCTCCCGGGACAATAATAAGATGCAAGGAATCTATAATGCTTTATTCATGAATTGTTAGTTGCAGCTGGACAAGATATAGGATATATGTTATGTCCCTTTCAACCGGAATTTGTCTACATTTTCTTACCTCTTATTCCAGCACGAAGTTCTGAAGATACGATTGTACGTCTTGTCCCCATTCTAAAGTTCCCTTTAGATGCACCTTTTAAAAGGGGTTTGCTGGCTGACACTAATGCACCTTTAACAGCAGATGGGCAACACAAAGAAACCAAACACCCATTTAAGCACAAACATAACCGAATGTATGTATTTCATCGAGCAATGCCACATTGGGAAAAGTCACGCACAAACCTCCTGATCTCATAACCACATGATAGTACAGACAAAGTACAACGCACGTACACCGTTCAAAGGAAACAACGCGTATAAAGCACACAATGCACACCATTCCTACGTTGGTCAGCCACAAAGATTGCTGGAATACAGGAATACAGAATGCAGGAATACTGGAAGCCATTCTAGCTCAGCAGAGGAGGAGGAGGATGCAGAGAACCTGGATTTTCTCAACATGCACCACGCTGTATGGCATGCCAGGCGACCAGGTGTATGCAAGGTACTGATTCCCACCTCATGTCATACTAGAACCGGTCAGGGAGTGGGAAGAAGATCTTGCATCCCCCACCATCTTCTCCCATGCCCTCAGCCCCTGGGAAAGGTGCTGACAGCCCTACATTTCATAGCCACAGGCTCCTTTCAGTGCACCACAGCTATTGTTGGTGGTATATCTCAAGCCACACAATCTGGCTGTCTCCACCAGGTGTTGGCCTGAATAATATAACGTGTGAGTGTGCGCAGGCACATATATGTGCCATGCACACTGCAGGAAAGACAGAGAGTGTGCCAAGAGTTGTATGCGGTAGCACACTTCCTACATGTACTTGGAGCCATTGAATGTACACATGTTGCGCTACGCCCCTCCTGCCCCCCCAATTGATGGAGCACATAAACTGCAACCAGAAGTATTGGCATTCCATCAATGGGCAGATCATCTGTGATGCAAAAGGAGTCATCATGCAGGTCAATGCAAATATGTCCCGGACGCACACATGACAGTTACATCTACCGCCAGTCACCACTCTACCGGGCCCTGGCATCGGGAACGTTCAGCAACATGTGGCTCCTAGGTGAGTATCAACTGACACTCATGTGACACAGTGAACAACTGACCATGACAACAAATGGCAATAACAACCATCGACACATTTTCAGGGGATAGTGCCTACCCACTATCAAGATTCCTGCTCATACTAATCAGGAATCTGACAACACCAGCTGAGGTAAGATACAATGCAGCAGATATAGCCACTAGGGCCATAGTGGAGCACACATATGGGTAGCTCAAGTCACGTTTCCGCTTCCTAGACCACTCTATTGGGGTATTGCTATATGCCCCACTAGTAGTATGTAAAATCATCCTGGCAGCATGTGTCCTGCACAATGTTGCCACATCATGTGGCATACCAGTCAATATGCAGGAGGGTCAACACTCCCAGCCACAGGCACCACCCATGCCCTTGGTCAGCCAAAGGGCACAAGGAGAGGCTGCACGCAATCAGCTTGTGCCAACAAACTTCTCATTAACAACAGCCCCTGTGGAGCACACAAAGTGAAGCCACATCCCTGGTGCCATGCAGTGATGACTTAGGGCAATCCTACGTGCCCATGACAAAACCCTAAATATGTCTGTCTGGGAGAGGCAAACGGTGTGTGGCCAAAGCCATAACATAAACTGCAACCAACATTGACACAGTAATTGCAACTGTAAACAACAGTAACCATGTTGCACACACCAAAGCATACAACACAAGCAACAAAATCCCTGATGACAGTCAGATGGCTAACACCAACAATAGTGCACGCAGACCCACAACAACACACATGAGAACACAAGTAGGAAGTCACAGCACAAAATGTAATCCCCCACTCTAACTTGTGTGGCCTGCCCTGGCCACCCTATGTGTGACTCACAACAATATGCAGCTTGAGTGGCCACCTCATTCCCTCACAACAATTATGCCCACAATTCCCATCTACATCAACATATTCACACAAAATGCAAAAATGACATGTTCACTGCAAGAAAGATGCACATCTCACCTCACACCTTTCCCCTTGTGAGCCTGCTGCAGCTTCAGCCTGGAATGAATTCCTCCTCCCTTTGGTAGGCTTACATGCCAGCCTACTCTGCCGACATGTCACGTGCAGGCATCCATCAGCACTGTCCTCCACAATACCAGAAAACATCTTCCCATGCAGAATGCCTCAGTACACAGAAAAACACATGGTCAGAAGAGGTAACACATTCATGCACCCAATTACACTGCAACATGTGCCCCATGAGTGCCATGCAACAAATGCAAGCAATAAATCACCATCCATCCATCACCATGTGTCTCTGCATCCATGCATCCATCCATCACCATGTGTCTCTGCATCCTGCATCCATGCAGCCAGACCTGCCCACCGGAGGTGAGGGGTGATGGTGGGTGGTATCAGCACGTGAGGGGAATTCCTGGGGACCGGTTTAGAGGTGAGGGGGGCAGGTGGGTGGTGTCAGGCCTTTAGGGGGATGCTTGGGGATAGTGTTGGAGGTCAGGGGTGCTGTCTAGACTTGAGGGGGCTGCCTGGGGTATTTGCTGAGGTGAGGGGGGATGGTGGGTGGTGGAAGGTCTTGCGGGGGCTGCTGTGACTTAGTGCTATATGACAGCATTTTGTGTGCCTTGGGATTAGGGGGGACGATTCGCACTTTTGCCAGGGTGCAGCTGTTACGGGGACCACGTGCAGTTTCGCAGGGGTGCTGCCGTTACCTACGGGCTACTGCGTGTGTTTTCGCGGGGGTACAGCTGTGACTTATGGGGGATTGTGCACAGTTTTGCAGGGCTGCAGCAGTTTCTTACAGGGGACCGCACGCAGTTTCGCAGGGGTGCAGCCGTTACTTACGGAAGACCTTGCGTAGTTTCGCATGGATGCAGCCGTTACTTACGGGGTACCTCATGAAATTTCAATGGGGTGCAGCCTTGATTTACGGGTGCCACGTGTCATTTCGCAGGGGTGCAGTGCGTTGCTTATGGAGGACAGCACACAGTTTTGCAGTGGTGAAACCGTTATTTACAGGGGTTCGCTTGCAGTTTTGCCAGGGTGCAGCCATGACATACCGGGGACCATGTGCAGTTTCATAGGAGTGTTGGATTGTAGGCCAGAGGTGGACATAAAGGTTTGCGCATAGGATGGTCTTTGGCAATAGTTTTGGTCTGAGTGGGGGCATGCTGTCGGTATTCCTAGCGCAGCGCGGTTTGCTTTGTGGTTCGGGTTACTTTGCGCTTTGGATTCCATGAATACGCAGTTCATGCAAAGAGACTTTTGTGCGCAGTTGCGCACATATTATTGTATGCGCAGAGTACTTTGCGGGGTCTATGCGCTTATTCTATAAATGAGTCCCATAGATTGTTTTGACGTGCAATGTTTGTTACCTTTCACGTTCTTTAGTAAAAAAAGATAAGGAAACAAAATAATAATGTTCTCAAGTCCCTCCATTTACATTTACGCAATGCCAGCATGAATCCCTGACGCCCAAACTTGCCCGCAGCTTGAGCTCGGGAGTCCACCCAGACCTGTTGAGCAAGAAGTGAAGAATGTTGAAATGCTGCAGTGAGTTGCAAAATGGAGCAGTGGCAGGAAGATTATTCATTGTTGCAAACTTAGCAAAGATGTAATGGTTCTTGTCATAACAGCCTCTATGTTGCAAGTAGCCAGCCCCCTTAGTCCTCTTGTCACGGTCCATGAGGTCTGTTTTCTGACTTAAGCTGGACTTAGTGTTAAGAGGGATTCTGGTACCTAATGATGCTCTCGTGACCTTTCCTGCCATGGCCAGGACTTACATCATGTGCATTTGAGGTGAGTGGGCCTGAGAAGGGGTTAACTAAGGGAGGCTTCAAAGCATTGGTGCGGGTCAAGAAGTCCTCACATGGTCTGTGGGAAACACAGCCTGACAATGAGGTAGTATTTGAACACGCTCTTATTATACATAAAATGAAACGAAAGGGGATGGAAGTCATGACGTGACCATAAGACAAGGAAAGAAAACACGTTGAATACACACAGATCCATTGCATGTTTCTTCCTCTGATCTTTCCCCAGAACTCCACCACCTTCATGAGTGGCGGCCTATGGAGAGCTATATTTTTGCCCATCTCATAACAAACGGTTATAGCTCTTGAGGTTAGGTTGCAGCCATTTTATGCGTTCGTTTTTCCCTACGAATTCCTACCCGCTTCAACAGGTAACAATGTGCAAGACCCAAAACTCTTTAAGGGTCCTCGCAGTTGGTCCCCCTCCTTCTCGCATATGTCAAAGGTCCAAAGCAAAATATCTCCTTGGTTATCCTCCTGAGACTAGGTCCAGTTCCTGGGCTACTGGAATTCACAAAAGGTCACAATTTAACAGTCTTGGATTCCAGGCAAGGTATTGGGCCTCATTACAAGGATGGCGGGTCGGGAACTACGGTACCGGTAAGCATGCCGGTACCGTAGTTCCCGGACCGCCATACTACGTGCTCTGCTCGTGGGTGCCTTTTCGCCCACCAGGTTTTTCCTGGCGGGTGTAACGGCACCCGTGAACAGAGCACGTCGGATGCACCGGCACAACTCTGTAGGTGCCGGTGCATCCAACGTGCCCATTCCCATTCAGCCCTATGGGGCAGAATAGGGATCGGAAGGCCCTTGATTTTGGCAGCAGCAAATGGGCAATTACCGGGTCCGTCAAGCTTGGCATGACCCGGTTCTTGCCCATTCATGGGTGCCGGATAAAATGCAACTCCGGCGGCAGCTGTGCCCTTAATAAGGGCACGGCTACCGCCAGAGTTGTAATGAGGCCCATTTGCTTCTGTCAGACATCTTTCCCAGTATCCCCTCGGTGTTACTCACAGTCAAATATTGTCTCTCTTCAAACAGTCTTTTCGCCCCGGCATCACTCACAGTGTCCTTATAAAAATATCACTTTAACAACAACATCTTTTCAGGTGCGAGGCTGCCCCCATTGGCCAATTTGAAGCCAGCATTGCACGTGTATTTCAGCAAGCCGTTTTGCATCTGTGTTGTTCTGGCCACCAAGCCCCACAGTGTCTCCTGGAGTTTGGGATGGCTAGGAGGACCAACAGGTTTCTCTATTGGGCTTCTGATCACCAATGGTGGCTGGTGAATTTTGTAATTGGAGGGGTGTAAGTACTTTTCCAAAAATATGCCAGAGCTTAAGCTCGAACCAACCAAAGAGAGATGGAGGGGGAGGGGTTCTACCTCCAAGAATTGTTTTTGAATAATGGGTTAAAATTGTGCATTTTACATCACGCTATAAGCATAAAATTGGGTAAGAAGGCCGACAGTTTGCAAATGGTGTTATAAGATAACTCATGAAAATGAGAATTGATACAGATCACCAACAGTGCACAGATGCCTTCCCCAACTCATTTTCATGATGCCTCTGCCCCAAATACATGCCAGTATAAATACTCTTTAACTCTGGCTGTGCCCATTCATTTCCACGCCGGCTACGCCAACATATGTCAGTATTCCCATATACGAACATACTCATGTTTGCTTTGCGCATAATGGCAGTAATGATACTGTAAGAAAACATTTCCATGCTGATTCTGCCAACATATGGCAGTATCCCCACGTAAGAACATTCTCCATTTGGCATTGCTGTTAAAAAATGCCATGCCAAAATATAAAGATATGTTCAAACTGGCTGCACCAATATGCCAGTCTAGCCACCTAATAACACTTATCATGCTTCATGCTTTATCATAGATTCATGGTACAAAATGCCCTTCCACAGTAAGAAAAAGCTATACTGGCTGCACCAAAATGCAGTATAGCCACGCACAAACACTAATCATGCCTGCTTTATCAAAGATGCCCAGAAAAAAATATCATGCCTCTACTATTCGTCAATTGTTGGCAGTCTTCTGACCTACTCCCTCAGTTCACCTCAACTCATTGACATTTCAGTTGTCCGTTTCCTTTTAAAATTCTCTCTTCTGCTCACTTTACACCCCTTCTGGTTTTCCTGTGAAGGTTCCCCTCATGTCTCCAGTGTTCTGTTCTTTGCCTCGTTTACTTAACTCCACTGTATCTCTCTGCTCTGTCCTCTTGTTAAGTTCAGACACTGCTTGTCTTTTAGCCTCTCAATGTTGTTTAGCTGTTCCTACGGCTCCCTGTCCCCTCTCTTGTTTCCCATCCTTTGAACTAAATGTTTTCAAAAGCTAGAAATCCCCACAGCTCCCTCCTTGCCCTCCGCCCCCCGCCCACTCTCTATTTCTCTCTCTCTTCCGCTTTCTCTAGCTTTCTCACTCTTTGGCAAAAGCCCTTTAAATACATAAAACGCCATTTGGGGTGGTAGGAAGGCTGATTTGCAAACGTTTTTACCCGTCCGAAATGGGACAGCAGATCAAAAAATGATGGAATGGAAGACTGCCTTGAGCAATTGCCGGCGGTTATGGTTAATTCAAAGCTATTCTAACCATCATACTTCAATGTTACGCAGTTTCCGTAAGTGGCACAGGTCCCAAGCTACACCTCAGTTATGGCATCTAATAAGGCTGAAGCATGCTTGGGGAGCTCGTGGCCTCCTGCAGAAGGGACAGCGACCTAGCAGTTCAGGCTCAGATGTCCCTTGTGGGGTAGAACAAAGCCTGATTTGGATATGTTTTTCCCCTTTTGTGATTGCTTGGCAGACAGAGAAATTATGGAATGGAAGGCTGGCCAGAGAAATTGCTAGTTGCTGTAATGAACTCAAAGCTTTTCCATCCATTACTCTTGAGTGTTAAAAACCTGAACAAGAATCCCATAAAAGATTCCTATAATTAGCTTGCAAGAACCTGTGAGAAACCAGTGGGATTTGGGAGCAATTTAACAATCTATACGATAACCATTTACTTATTAAATTCTTATAAAAAGTTAGATTGTTGTAAACTCTTCCTGAGATTCTGATAAGACACTCAATAAAACTCAATAACACATGTTTGTATGGGCAGGTCACCTCAAGTGTCACAGGTATGCTGCCTATGCTTTCCAATCTTGCTATGCCAATGCTGATGCACAGTGAGGCATAACCCTGCCTGGGGTTGTACAGAGTGTCTTGAAGCACAGGCTGTTGGGTTCCGCTCTCTCAGGTTTGGGGTTCATTGCAGTCTCTAGTCTTGGCCCTGAACTCGCAGGGATCTGCCTCCATGTTTCTAGAGTTTGAATATCCGCTACTGAATCAGATGAGAATTGATGAGCCATGGGGTCCTGGACATGATTTAGTGAGGCCTCATTTTTATAGGTATGATTGACCTTTCAATAACAAGGTTTGTGCAGGGTTTCCTGGATATAATCCTGGACTCCACCGGAAGCCAGTGCAGAGTTTACAGGGTAGCTTTCGTTTGATGCTGTTTCTGGAGCTGTAGGTCCAGCCTGGCTGCCTGGTTCAGCTTCTCTTTCAAGTGGAAGTGCTCCAAAGCTTATCATAGGTTGTTTTTGACACTACATAAGACACCTTAGTGTAACGTAACAAGCAAGGCTTTAAACACATCCTAAATAGGGTGATAAGTGCATTAGTTTAATGATCCTTCTGCCAGTATGGCCATGGTTGAGAACATTTATGTGTAGGGCCTCCTCTCCACCTCTTTGACTGTTCCCTTCATATCCAACAAGAAGGGGAATGTTGATTCCACCAACGAATCACTCTATGTGCATAACTTTGCTATGTTGATCACCCGTTGTGGCGTCTGAGACGTAGCAAATTCGTGCACGCTGCCAAATGTAGAGGGTGAAATTCACCCTAGTCATCAAAGGGTGTACATCGATATGACTCAGTAACCACACTGTCTGAGAATAGAGGGTCTCGAGCAAGAACATCATGGAAATGGCATGCACCCACGATTGCCTGACACCACAGCCTCTGCCGTGGAGATTATTATTTTCCAGCCAGGGAAATACTAGGCAAACTCCCCGGACCAACTCAGTTGGCAGTCTTCACCATCTCAGGCCCCAGAGATTGGCAAATACTTTGGCTATTCGGTGCACATGACTGCTTAGTGCCCTGGACAAGGCCACATGAGCCACTAGTGTGTTCAGATTAACCGTATTCTCACAGTCTGTAGGTCTGAGGGTAAGGCCCAAAGGGATCGCCACAGATGGCACTTTGTCTCAATTGCCAAGTGGCACAGATGGCACAGAAAACACTCAGAGTCGTAGAGACAGTTCAAGGGTTTTTGTGGTTATTTATGGGTCTGAGGGCCACCCCTCAATCTCTCATCTGTTTGACCATCCTCCCTATCCCAGACGTCCTTAACCCCAGGTTATTGGTACCGATTGTTTCTACCTCGGAATGCTAAAACTTCTAGCTGAGTTGTGATGAGGACCTAAAGGCACCATGCAGTATCTCTCTAAACTCCCTCAGGGACTTCTAACTCTTCCAACACTATCCAAGAGTAAGTGGTCCAATGGGGGATTGAGTTGGTGCCTTGTAATTACCCTGTTGGGTTTGGCTGGTTCAATCACTTCCAGGCTCCCCTCTTCCTTTCTACTCTCACTGATGCAGCCCTGCAGCTACCTCCTCCCACCAATCTGCTGTCCCTTTGATGTTTCACTCCTAGTTTCCCCCTCCATGCTTTGATGTTACTTTCCTTCCCTCTCTACATAATTGCTCCATCCTTTATTACTACTCTCCTCCTCACACCACTACTCTCCTCCTGCTACTCCTACTCCCGCTCCTCCTACTACTACTCTTCTGTTCATCCTACTGCTCCCCTCCTCTACTACTACACTCCTACTCCTCACACTACAACTCCCCTTCCCGCACTATTACTCCCCCCACCAACTACTCAAACACTCTACTTTCACCCTGTATCATTCAAGTGCACTACCCCAGTGTCTCTAATCTCTTGTTACACAAACACGCACACTTACGCTGCAGAACCACTGTCACTACTAAGCCAATGCCTCACCTGCTCCACGAATCTCCTCCACTAGCCACTGCTCCATCCTGGTCCCTTGGTCATCCTCCGAGCCTGACCTCTCCCGAAAAACACACACTTCCTGCTTCCTGTTCCCTGCCTAAATATCCCTCCCCCTGTGTGGATTGGACAGCTTTTCCTGGCCCTGGTATCCCCACCAGGGGCACGCATGTGTGAGGAAAAATCATAAAATGGGGGCTAAGCCTTGCCCACTTTCTCCACTCACTGCGCATCAGAGATGGCGGCAAGGAAAGTTCAATTTCCCAGTTTGTGTTCCGGGCTCTAGTCCCAGGTGGTATGCTGGCGGTTATGGGGAATATGGGTTCCTTTCCCCTTTTTGTTCCTGGTGGGTTAGTAGAGCTCTGACTGCTTGCACAAACTCTCCTTCAGGCTGTGCCTGTCCCGCTCCATGGGTTTCAGAGCTGCTGCATCTGGGCACGGCTGAAGCTGATCTCTCTTTATTTTGCCAGTGTGCAGCGGTGGTGGATCTCTGCAGGGCCACGGCTTCTCGTAGAGGTTTTCCTTCGCCGGAACCGCTGGAGGGGCCGTGATGTTGATTCTCTTGCTTGGTCTTTGTTGGTGGGTCTGCATCAGGCTTGTGGTTTCTAAACGTAAAAAGTGGTCAGTATCTGATCCATGAGGCCGGGGGGATTAGGAATTGGGGCCTTCTCTACTGCCACCATCCACTCCAGAGGTAGGACTGGCTCCGGATGGCTTCCTGGTAGGCCTCCCACCTAGAGGTGAGAGGGGTCCCCGCCCCCTCTTGACAATGCCATATTACTGGCCTGGTCACACAAGACACATACGACAACACGGACAACCCTGAGGCAGTGGCCAAATCTTCCAAACAAAAACAGGATGGGTCTTATGTTTCTGCTCTAGACAACAACCTCAACAAAGGCTGTTACACAACCCCCTAATCAATCACTTTATTCAGAAATCATACATTTATTTACATGTGAAACAGCAACAGAATATCACAATACAACTAAAAACATCAGAGTAACATAAAATAAAGAGGCAAATTCATAGCATAGAATTCTAAAATCATCTCTCATTGTTGCTCATTCATACAATTAGATCTGATCAACCATGAACAATCAATACAACTAGCAACAGCTCTCCCAGTGACAGGGTCAGCAGCACATTTAAAAAAGGTCAGCACATCTAAAGTATTTAAAAGCTTGTTGTTTAGCAGAAGTGGTAAATGGAGCTTCTTCCTTGCATTAACATAAAGACGGCATGAAAGAATAAAATGCCTCTCACACTCAACCTCATCGAAGCCAAAAGGGCGCTTGTCAGAAGAGTTTGGGTTCCACTGAGCAGCAGGGGTGATGCTAGGTCTGGAAAAGGTCTGGGGGCTCCGCTAATCCCGGGACCGTCGGGACTCCGGGCTAGCCAGCCTTTGGTTTGTAGCCCCTGAGCTTCTATCCAATGCTACAACCAAAAGACCTGGGGCTATAGCGCCCTAGCAACACCTCTGCTTAGCAGTAAACGCAGATAACGGTCAAAAATAAACGTCATTTAGAGTAGTCTTTGAGTCAGGTGGGCAGCCACAACAAATAATTTTCATAACCCCATTCAATTATTAAAGACTAGAGCATATTCTGAGTGCGCCACTTGCCTTTTCTTTTAGAAAATGGTCTAAAGGCCAGGCATTACACCTTTCTTTTAAAAGAAAATAGGGGTTCTGTTGACTAGCTATGTCTCTATCCCAGAGCACACACTGATCTAGCTCTATCAGCAAATTTTGTACAAATGTCAGCCATTTCCAATTTAGCATTGAAGTTGATTTCCCCAGCTCCCATAGCACATCCGTATGAAAGGTCGGATCTTACAGCGTGTTGAGACGGAACCAAAACCAGATAGGTCTGCTAAGCAGCTTTTAAATTACCGGGCGGAGGCCAAAATCACACTGAATCAGTACAGTGGGAGCGCTGTTAGGGAGCATAGGCGTGTTTTTCAAAACCACCTCTTCCCCGCTACGCAGTGATACCAATGCTGTGTGGCCCCAGAGTTCTGCCGCATACAGGATTGCAGTGCGCACCTGATCTTTCTAAATCTCTACAGTAGGTATAACCACCCCATTTGGCTGTAAATCTTGGTGTAGCGCCCGAGCTTTGTGCAAGGGTGCACTTAATGCGCCCCACTTGGTCTGCCCAGCTCCTTTTTGATGAAACTCTCAGACCCAAACATTAACCTGTCTAATTAATTCGTCATTATACTTCAGACATATCTTCAAGGATTTGGTTGGGCGGCAGGCCATCGTTACTGTCTTAGACATATTCACTTCAAGGCGTTAATCTCAATTAAACTTCCCAGTTGCTTATGCATTCCACGTACCGTCTGTGAGATTAGGACCACATCACCAGCATAAAGTAAAAAGCCCTCCTTTGCACCTTCAAGGTTAGGCGCATCACAATCACGGTCCTGTATGATCAGTACTAAGTCATTCATATATAGTAAGAACAAGGGGGCCAGAAAGCACATTTGCCTGACTTCTTTGCCCATGCTAAATGCGTTCCTACATTCACCTTTAAATCCACACCTCAGGTTTGATGTATTGTTCCTATATAATAATTGGACCGTGGATAAAAGAGAGGGTGGTACCGCTTTATCCTTTAAAATTTGACACGAAACTGCCCGGTCGACGCTATCAAAAGCAGTCTGAAAATCGGCAAATACCGGATAAAGAGGCATTTTCCTTTGGGTGGTGATTATTTATATTGAGGCAGCAAATAAAAACTATGCCCTATTGTGTCTTTGTTCTATCTAATACCTCCGTGTAAATTACATATTGGACAACCTGCAGATATCCATTATTCTAGTCTCTTAAGAAGTATTTTACTGTAAAATTTGGCAAGGGATAAGGGAACTCGGGCGATGATTCTTTGGGTTATTCTTATCTACCTTTTGAAAATAGGAACAATTACTGCCGAAATCCCTAATCACCGGCATAAAGTTCTCAGCTATCATAGATACCCAGTGTTTATGTTAATGTACTTCCAGAGAAACACGTCAAATTGCTCACTCCTATCCTGTCACTTCAACTCACCACACACCAAGGTCAAGAATTCCAACTCTCTGGGCCTCATTACACGGAAGGCGGTAGGGGATTACCGGCACCAGTAAGGGCACCGGTGTGGTCAGATCACACGTTAAGGACAGGACCCGCTGAGGGACTTCAGTGCAAATAACGGTACCGCAAATTGCGGTACCGTTATTTGCTCCTTCCCCATTCCCATTAAGCCCTATGGTGGCTCAAATGGGAATGGGGAATGGTTCCCGGAATGGAGACTTACCGGTCCCGCAAAGGTCGGAGTAGGCCGTTAAGTCCCTATTCCGGGAACCCGGCCTCCGACGGCGGTAAGGGGGTAGCCATGGCGCTAATAGCTCCATGGCTACCGCCTTCCGTGTAATGAGGCTCTCCGTGTGTCACACCAATCCCGCTACTAAATGTATGCATCCCTGAAAAAGATGCCCAAAGATGGCCAGACAAGGGAGAAGGTGTTGGTTGCCATAAGTTTGCACATGCTGCTCTCCTAGACCACAAGACATTCACATTGAACATCTTCACTCTGCCTTGGACGAACTGTTCCTGGAATTCCAAGGCACTTTCAAGGAGACTGGATGCATGAACGACAGAGTAGACAAGCTCCATATTAACAAGTCTACTTAACCCTGAGCTGTGGACACAGACCAGTACCATTTCATCGTGGGCCAAGGTCAAAGAAGAACTAAGAGCCCTAGAAAAAGCTGGGGTCATAAAAAGGTCAAAGGCCCATCGGGATTTGCACATAATGGTCACCAAAAAGGCCAAACAACCAGTGCAAGTCTACATCTGCATTGGCATGCGCCTACCCAACCATGCTATCTAGATGTAAAGTGGCCTCATGTCCACAGTCTATGACTTAATCACAGACCTACCAGGCCTCATCAACTTCTTGAAACTGGACCCGAAACCAGGCAGCCACAAGCTGAAACCTAGCAGGGAATCATGCCACGTAACATGTCCTGCACATGTGGGACTCCGCAAGTACCATCGTCTGATTGCCTAACTTTGGCCTCTCATCTGCCGATTAGTACTTCCCTTTCAAGACACAATAGACCATGCATTAAGCATCCTTGATGTCATCATCTGATGCACTCCCAGATGGAGGAAAGACAGTTGTCATGACTGAGAACAGTACTAGAGAGACTTTAGAAATGTGGTCCAACCTTGCTCAGATGCAAATGGGGTTTGTTGGATATATCGTCAACCACAAAGTTCTCAGAGCTAATCTTAAAACGTGAAAGACATCAAGGAAGCACGTCCCCTGCAATCTGTCCCAGAAGATTGCAGTTTTCTGGGCATGGCCAACTGCTATGGGAAATTCATCCCAAATCTGGCAACGTTTGCTGAGCTCCTATGCGATCTGACCAAGGTCTACATTGAATTAGACTTGAATGAGCACCACCAACAGGGCTTCCAAAAGTCTAAAGATGCTCTCAAGGACAACACACATTGGCCTAGTTTGATATCCAAAAGGACATGGACATTACATTACATTCCAGCCCAAATGTCACACAATTGCTTACACCAACAAAGACCTCACTCCTACAGATCAAAGGTATTCCTGGATCGAGAAGGCGTGCAGAGAAGTAATGCGGGTGATCAGGCATTTCTATCCCAAATGGTGAGAGGACTGGTATGGTATGACACCTGTAACGCGCGAGCTAAGGCCGGATAGCATCTTGGGACTCAAAAACAGATAAACCGGTGAGCCAGACAAACGCTCCAGCTAAAATTAGTACGTTTTCAGAGACCTGCGAAACCGAGCAAGGTCAGTGAACTCAAGCAGAGGATGGGGAGAGCATTCCACAAGAAAGGTGCAGGAACCGAAAAGGAGCGTCCCCCTGTGTGGTGTGCACTCTGGTATAACGTGGATACTTTAATAAATATTGTGAGGCTGAACGTAAGCACCTAGCAGGATGATGACGGTTCAATTATCCTTGTAGGATTAAAGCCATCACAGATCCTAAAACATTAGTTCCTATTTTCACTGGCATGGCTCCCTATTTACCTGCCAAAATCAAGAAAGGAATGCTTCAGCGGCAAGGTTACAACTTCAAACTGGAATATCTATCAGGTGCAGACAGAGCAGTGGACATCCTGGGCCCACACCTAGCCCATGCTAAGTACAAGCCACTGGGGACGCGGAAACACATATGTGCATGGTGGTGGAAATAGTACTTCCAAAAGTACTAATCATGGATGAAATGCATACGGGAATGCATTCAAATCATTCACTCCATTCTGCAGTCAGACCAATGAGTAACTCCACTCAGCCAGCAATACCTTCAGACGCCGGAAGCTAAAAGGTCCTCTTTGCAATGGCCATTATATGTGAAGAACTACCACAGTCTATGGAAGGTCTACTATTTATTTATTTTATATATTTATATAAAGGGGAGATCACTGCTCTTTTTATCACAAAAAAGTACAATAGATAAGATATCAGATTTGAGGGGAAGCAGTGAGCTTCTTACAATAGGGTGAGTTTGAGCGACATTGTGGCAAGGTTGTGGAGGGCAGTAAATGGAACAATCACCAAAGACAATATTTGGGTGGACATACATTGATTAAGGACAATCAACAATAGACATATTTAAGTGCAGGTATGTGGCATGGCCAACTGTGTTAGGGATGTGACCATGATGGGTGAAGTACTAGAGGCAAGGAAGAGAAAGTGAGGGGCAGAGGCAGGTGAGGGAAAAATCATTAGCTTGAAGGCAGATGATAGATAGGTTATGAGGGTAACTCAGAGGCGAGGCAGTAGGCTTTGAGTATGGTTTTGAACAAATTGATTTGGAGTGTTTCTCGACCGTCCGCGGGAAGAGAATTCAATGTGAGTGGGGCAAGAAGAGAGAAAGAGTGGAAGCGAGAGAAAGCAAACAGAGGTCAAGGTGCCACGAGGTTAGTCAGGAAGCAGAGCGGAGATTATGAGAAGGCTTATATAGCTGTATAAAGGAGGATAGATACAGTCATGCCTTACCCTGGATAGATCTACTGAAGGTATCAGTAGATACCGTCCACTACTCAGAAACAAACAAATTGTCATTTCCAAATCATTCTATGAGGGCTTTTAATCTCCCTCATGAAGGTCACCAAGAACTCATCAAAACCAAAAGTAATCTAGGAGGAAAGGCCTGGTCCCCTTGAATTTCAGGTCTACAAGATCATTGGCACATGCATCCATTCGCAGACCACTTCCCTGCTGCCAATTCACACTCAGGAGAAGAACACACACCATCGGAGACGATTGAGGCTGATGTAAGCTCCATGACAGGAGGTATGTACCTACTAGTATTAGCAGATGACTATTTCCGATACTCAGATGTAACAGTTCAGAATCCACCAATGGAGAGGCTGCAATTTCAAAATTTTACAACATACTGGCAGCCCAGGATATACCCAAGCTAAACATAACTGATGATGGACCACCATTTCAAGGGTGTGAATTCCATAAATAACTTAATTTACTTGGGATCTAACATAATTCATAAAGGAAGCAAGCCAACAGAGACATTGAAAAAATAACGAGATTACTGAACAAAGTGATCCGCAGAGAATGGGATGTGAGTGAGAGTTCACACTAGAACAGTTCAGATTTCTGAAGGACGATTGCATGACTCTGTGCTCCCCCATGGGCCATAACCCAGCTACTCTCCTCTTTGGCCAACCTCCAGCCTCAATTATAGAGGACACAGGTTCTGAACCATGGCATATACTGATGACATAGCCATCTCAGAAAGTAGGAGGAGAAATTATACACTCATGATCACCCATACACATAGCAGGGAGTCGGCCGTTCGACCCAAAGTCCTAATGCAAAACAGATACCCTTAAGGAAAAGCAAGGGCTATGTTTTAGAATTCCCTACTAACAATCACACACCAAACGAACAATGGAAACTGCAGAGGTCACATTATCTGACTGCAAAAGCTGAAAGTCACCGAACATTGGACACATAAGGTCAGAGGGTTGCTACATGCTAGTGTTGGTCCTCTATCCACATTCAAGAGAATGTTATGTGAAAAACAACCAAACTATGTTGTTCAGCCTCGTAACCCGTCTTGCCGCCATAACGCCTCCCCGCATGGCATGCAGCCTGCACATGCGGTGATGGGATGACATCACCATCTACGAATAAAGGCCCTGTACCTGCGCACAAGTGGCGGGAAACCTATGTAGGAGTTTAGCTAGAGAACACAGTGTCCCTTTTTGTCCTGCATTGATATTACAATGCACTGTTAATGTAGGCTTTATAGTGACGCAGGCCCAGAACTGTCATTATGAACGGGTGTGCAGGTTCAGTATGTTCTGCAGGTTGTGTCACCAGTCCTTGGACATGCAGAGATGACTCCCTACCTGAGCTGCCAATAGACCAATCTCTGAACTTCCTCTGACGCCCCTGCGGTCTCCAACATGAATGGCATAACACACAATGGGAAGATGTCCCTATTCAAAATCAAGGGCAGACCATTAGGTTCACACCGCCCAGAGACATACACAGTTCCTGGGGAAATCTGAGAGCCCGTGAATAGTGGGGGCTCCCTGCAACACAGGGCTTTAGTGGGGTTCTAGTTATTCCCCTGTCTGATAGTGATCTTGTCTTCATAGTCAAAGAATCACTTTACCGCTAACATTCTCAAGATCTCTGAAAGCCATTGGTTTACCTTCCCCTTGACGGTGCTGCTACTTCTGACACTCAAGTCTCTAAAACCACTGAATGAGTTTCCCCCTGTGACCCCTGCTGGCCCTCACACTCCTCATGTCTCTACAACCACTGGGTTACTGCACCTTCCCCCTAGCATCACTGCTGGGCCTGACACCACTCCTCGTGTCTCTACAACCACTGGGTTACTGCACCTTCCCCCTAGCATCACTGCTGGGCCTGACACCACTCCTCGTGTCTCTACAACCACTGGGTTACTGCACCTTCCCCCTAGCATCACTGCTGGGCCTGACACCACTCCTCGTACCTTCCCCCTAGCATCACTGCTGGGCCTGACACCACTCCTCGTGTCTCTACAACCACTGGGTTACTGCACCTTCCCCCTAGCATCACTGCTGGGCCTGACACCACTCCTCGTGTCTCTACAACCACTGGGTTACTGTACCTTCCCTATGGCCCCCAGTGGCGGCTGGTGACTTTGAAAGGTGGTGGGGTGTAAATTTCTCCTGGCGAATTTGTGAGCGAGCGAGTAAGCCCAACCCACAAGAAGAGGAGTGCGGGGGGTCTCCCCCGTGAAAAAAGTTGAAAAATGGCTTCCAAAATGTGCAATTTACTGTCCAAACTCACAGAAATATGACATAAAAAGCATTAGGTTTTACATACTAATGGTGGTACATTATTCTTTGTGTGCAAGTGTGATGGTGTATTTTACAGCAGCTTGTATTGAGAATAGCCGGTACTATGGTGTAGCCATATCCACTAATGATAGAAAAATATAATTTAGTCACTCTGTTACTGGCATTCAAATGCAGCAAAAGAAATGCTTAAGAAGTCAATGCACTGCGCATAAATAGAAAACTCGTGTGTCTACAGCACCCATCCCAAACAGAAAGCATGGAGTCCACAGCCTCAAATACAAGTTCGGTATTTGTATTTGAGGCTGTGGATTGCTAGGTATTTGAAATACCTAACACCTGGCCTAGACAGAACATTGCATTTCAGCAGGGCAAACTCAGCCCTCCAATCGCCCGATGGCATTTTAGAATGCTTAGAAGTGTGAAGAACCTGGCATGAAGCGCAGCGCTATATAACAATGCGCCTGTCATTTAAATTTTACAGCACTTCATTTCAGAGTGGGACTGCCATGGTCACATGCAATTAAAACACAGGCAAGCTTTTTCTTGTGAATTCCTTGTGGTCAAAAGGATAACACACCATCCGCAAACCCCATAAACCTAACCCACCACCATTTACAGGACCTCCAGCCTGACCTGAAAGAGAGGAGGACTCCGACCCCCTCTCATTCAGATCACGCTGGAGGTCATGCAAACGGCAGCGGTGCGCCTTAACGCAGGAGCAATATATCATTCACAGCCCACTTAAAAAACAACACTTTGGGCATGGGAGGAAAGGTGCCAGACCGTTGATGGCGTTGACGTGGCGAACTAGGCCCTGCATACCCCAGGGCACGACTCCAGGACCAGGACGGTCTGTGAGTGGGAGCACTGTCCTGGGGAATGGCGGGCCGCGGGCACAAACATTTAGATCTTCAACTAGGCCCGGGCCCTGCATTCCCCAGGGCAGGTCTCCAGAGGAAGACCAGGACGGTCATGGACTGGGAGCACTGTCCGTATTAATGAAGGCCAGGTGGGCACCAGGTTCAGTTAGCTCACACTTACTTATCGGGCATGGAGGAAGCCGTCTGACGTGGACCCTGCTCTGCTTTTCTCTTCTCTGGTCTGGGTGGGCAGCTTTCATGCACCAGATGGCGTCACCACACGTGTGCGCCCAGCCACACAGTCATGAATGTCATTGGCTGAAAAGCAGCCAATGGCATTCCAGTATTACTTGTTGCTGTGCCAATTGCCAAGGAGGTCCTGACAGGTGCGCTATTTGCACACAGAATAATGCTGGCGGGGCCACCCCTCGAGCGCCCCGTCAGCATCTACATTGCCATGGTGTTACGTAGAGTGCGTGGAGCTACGAGCTCCACGCACTCTACAGTGGGAAGAAAATGCGTAAAAACAGATGCGCCCCTCTGCAGCAGGCCCAGCCAGCCATAAAGACGGCAGACAGCCTTCGAGCAGCAGATTGTTTATTTATTTATTGCCTTGATTTCACGGCACGCAGCGCTGCTGACAAAGAATGCAGAACTAGATAACAGGACGTGAACATCTGTTCTCTGCACACTCCGTGCTTCCCTAGGGGGTGGGGGGAAGGCCCCCCCCGCCCTATGTAAGCGGCCGCCACTGCTGCCACCCTTGCTGAATCTGACACTCATGTCTCTACAACCACTGAGTTACTGCACTTTCGCTCTGGCACCCCTGCTGGCTCTGACACTCCTCTTGTCTCTACAACCATTTAGTTACTGCACATTCCCTCTGGCACTCCTGCAGACTCTGGCACTCCTCATCTCTCTGCAACCACTGAGTTACTGCACCTTCCCCCTGGAACCTGTGCTGACTTCGCCAATACTCGTGTCTCTACAACCACTGAGTTACTGCACCTTCCATCTGGCACCCATGATGTTTCACTTGCTAGAATGTACCTTGGTCTATAAATGCATAGTGTCTGTACTAGTTTTAAATGAATGAGTTCCTCTCGATATAATGGACACACTACTTGCATAATTCACAATGCATGATTCACTAGCTTGTTGTAGCTATATCTAAGAATACCTTTTTGATTTCTTTGCTTTATTTATGTTTATACCATGCTCAACAACAGTTCCACAAAGGCTTCTGAAGAAGAGGATTGACCTCGAAACGTGTCAGCCTATCACAGTGGAATTTGTGTTATTTATGATGATGTAGACAATGTACTGCTATTTCTATTGCTTCTGCTTCAACTATTGTTTATGAATAAATGGGAGATAGTCCTCCCCTGATTTTTACATCATTACTAGTACATCTTTTTTTTCCAATTAGGAATATTAGAATGTAACTAGTCACCTTATAAACAATGTGTTAAACCACTGAAAAATGTACTACCAAAAAAAATGTACGCCTTTGTTGCGTATCCCCAGAGTGTGCAGGGGACGGGAGGACTCCAATCTTGGGTCCTCTTCTTTGTTCACCCATGATGTTTCGGTTACTCCTCATGTCTCTACAACCCGCGAATTAATGCACCTTCCATCTGGTACCTAGCCTGTCTTTTACTCTTGACACCCCTCATGTTTCTACAACCACACAGTTATGATGCCTTCCCTCTGGCACCCCTGCTGTCTCTGCCTCCGACACTCACCATGTCTCCACAACCACTGATTTTGTGCACCTCCCCCTGGCTGCCATGTTGCCTGGATTGAAAGATTGGACTCTCTAGAGCCGAAAGGGATGAATAATGATTTTGACCTATCATGCTATATCTGAATTTCCAATCTAAGTAGGATTATTTCTCGTTTTCCTTGGTATTTTCCTCTTATCACTCTGATTTTTAGTAATGAACATTATGGATCCAACTATATCATGTATAGTTTTTTTCAGTAGGGGGATCGTGTTGATGAAATGTTTTTTTATTTCTGTGAGCAAATGGTTATTCATTGAATAGTAATCACACCCTTGAGTGAAGAGCTATGCACCAATGGGAATATGTCTTATTGATGGTTAAGCCCGTAAAAAGCTTCAAAAACATACTTATCCATCAACAAAATTATCTTTTACAACACATGAGTGTAGTTGGAGTTTTTCGGTCGAGTTTAAGTACACTTAGAATGTCAGGACTATCAAAACACGTGACTTTTTAGTTATCCAATATCATCGGAGCAATGGGATCACGTGACCGCAGTGAGGTGACTGAACTGCGTGTCTGTACATAATTATAATCAGGCCAAACAATGGTAGTTTTGAGCGAGACTGACTTTCCATATCAAATTACACTAGAGAATAGGGCTGATAATGCTTGCCGGCCCGCTCTGAGGTCTTTAATACTTTAACGGAGCGCACGTACAATCCAGAATCGTGCGATCACGTGATACTTGCCGGCCCGCTCTGTGGGCTTTAATGCTTTAACGGAGCGCACGTACAATCCAGAATTGTGCGATCACGTGATCAGTAGACGATCACGTGACCATTCACGGAAGTAGATTTAAACGCGATGCGGGACAGGGGGCTGTATTAACAGCCGCATTCACGTTCCTGTATCACGTTCAAAAGAAATGACAGAGAGGTAGGTAGAAATCTATTTAGAGTAAATGCTGGGGAAATGCTGGACTATATTCTTGAGTTGTACATTAACATTTTCTGAAATACCTAATTAAAGTAAGTGTTCACTTACGTTTTTTTAGATTGGGCATATCATTCAAACAGCCTTTTGGTATTAAACTTTGCGGATGCCATTAAATGGACAAGTTATTGTTGGAAATACATGATTGAGTTATCCTTGCATACTACCCTCTTTATTTGAGACTGAAAGGAGAAGACTCACTTCTGTCCATAAAGGTTAGTCAAATAAGACTATGGCCATGACATGTGCATAGGTGCTCACTTTGATAAGTGCATTCTGTAGTGACTCTGTCTTTTCATATTTTTTGACAGTAATGAAATACAATCAATATCTACACCTGAAGAAGGGGTCAGAGAAACCCGAAACGCATAGTGTCATGTACTGATTGTATTAACATATTGTGATGTAATATAATGTAGTTGAAAGATACACAGATCAACTTTACTTTATTTTTTGGATTCTCTGTTGTCAGATTGTTTCTGTAGATTATTACTTGCTTGAATTTACTGTCTCTGTATAAACCGACCTAGAAAAGGAACAGAATAATCAGTGAATGATGAAATTCACCAAGCTTTTTTCTTGTTGTTGAAATTATATTAATTTGACTATTAAATATAGCCTATCCACAGTGAAACTATTTTGTGTTTGACTTTGTTAATTAATACACTTTGCAAATGCTAGTGATGTGATTAGAAGTGTGTTTGAAGAGAGATAGTTCTCAATTAGAGTGACCAGGACTTCACCTCAGTGGTTTCTGAGGCAACACTAGTGTTTTTGTCATTAGCTCTTTTGGTTGGAGTAGCAAGAGCTTATCCTGGAGCCCCGCACCATTATTTACTATTAGGTACATTTACATTTATCACACTACACTCTTTATCTATAGTACTTGGTTGTGCACCGACATTCCTTTTTTTAACCCATGATGTTTCTTTCACTCCTCATGTCTCTATAACCCGCGAATTACTGCACCTTCTATCTGGTACCCAGGCTGTCTGTTACTTTTGACAGCCCTCATGTTTCTACAACCACACAGTTATGGCACCTTCCCTCTGGCACCCTTGCTGTCTCTGCCTCCAACACTCAGCATGTCTCCACAACCACTGAGTTTCTGCACCTCCCTCTGGCAGCCCTGTTGTCTCCAACTCTGACACTGATGGTGACTCTACAGCCACTGATTAATGCTCCTTGTCTCTGGCACTGTTGTTGATTCTAACACTCCACCTGTCTCTACAACCACTGAGTTACTGCACCTTCCACCTGGCACGCCTAGTATCTCTGTCACTCCTCCTATCACTACAACCACTGAGTTACTGCGCCATCCATCTGGCACGCCTAGTATCTCTGTCACTCCTCCTGTCACTACAACCACTGAGTTACTGCTCTGGCGCCCCTGCTGTCTCTGACACTCCTCATATCTGTACAACCACTGAGTTACTGCACCTTTCCTCTAGCACCCCTGCTGTCTCTGTCACTCATCCTGTCTCTACAACCACTGAGTTACTGCTCTTTCGCTCTGGCACCCCTGCTGTCTCTGGCTCTGACACTCCTCTTGTCTCTACAACCATTTAGTTACTGTACCTTCCCTTTGGCACTCCTGCTGACTCTGACACTCCTCCTCTCTCTGCGACCACTGAGTTACTGCACCTTCCATCTGGAACCTCTGCTGTCTTTGTCACTCCTCATGTCTTAACAACCAGTGAGTTACTGCACCTTCCATCGGGCACCCAGGCTGTCTGTTACTCTTGATACCCCTCATGTCTATACAACCACACAGTTATGGTACCTGTCTCTGCCTCGAACACTCGCCATATCTCCAAAACCACTGAGTTTCTGCACCTCCCTCTGGCAGCCCTGCTGACTCTGACACTCATCGTGACTCTACAAGCACTGAGTTACTGCACCTTCCCTCTTGCACTCTTGCTGACTCTGACACTCCTCATCTCTCTGCAACCACTGAGTTACTGCGCTTTCCCACCTGAACCCCTGCTGACTCTGAGTCTGACACTCATGCCTCTACAACCACACACTTATTGCCCCTTCCCTCTGGCACCCCTGCTCTCTCTGACACTCCCCATGTCTCCACAACCACTAACTTTCTGCACCTCCCTCTGGCAGGCCTGGTGTCTCTGCCTCTGACATTCCTCGTGACTCTACAACCACTGATTAATGCACCTTCCCTCTGCAACCCCTGCTGTAGCCACTGAATTACTGCACCTTCCTCTGTCAGCCTTCCATCTCTGCCACTCCTGTCTCTTTGGGCACGGAATTGCCTTCCCTCTGACACCAGTGGCGGTGTGGCAAAAACAAAATACTCAAGACTTCAATTCAAATTACACCAACTTATAATTATGCACAAGGAAGGTTTGGGTGACGGGATATATGGGATGGGGTGGTCTCACCGAAACTGAACAGCCCGTGCATCGGCCTGGGTGACAAAGGGATGAGCACAGCGATGGGGAGCAGACTTGTCGTCTGCATTCTCTGCTCCCTACTAAACATTCCTGGAGATGAACCTCGGTCCTTCCTCTACTTCCACGTCCAGTCCTCAAGAGGTGGTCCGTGACAGGATTCGTATCGGGTTAAGGTTCTAGTGGAAATGTTAAATCTCCTGAGACAAAAAGGGCACTAGCCCTAGGGGAGGAGGGAGGAGTAACTAAATATGTAAAACCGAGTTTTTTTGGTAAAGGACCTGCCACTGTTATTTCTAACATCCCTCCTGTCACTCTATGCCCATGGAGTGACCTTCCCTCTGACAGCCCGCCTGTCTCTGGCACTCTCCACTGTTGCTTCTAACACTCCTCCTCTCTGTAACCCTGGAACTACCGTCCCTCTGACGCCCCTGCTGTCTCTGGCACTCACCACTGTTTCTTCTGGCACTCCTCCTGTGTCTCTATGCCCATGGAATGACCTTCCCTCTGACAGCCCGCCTGTCTCTGGCACTCTCCACTGTTGCTTCTAACACTCCTCCTCTCTGTAACCCTGGAACTACCGTCCCTCTGACGCCCCTGCTGTCTCTGGCACTCACCACTGTTGCTTCAAACACTCTTCCTGCCTCTAACCGTGGAACTACCTTCCCTCTGACGCCCCTGCTGTCTCTGGCACTCATCGCTGTTGCTTCTAACACTCCTCTTGTCTCTCTATGCCCATGGAATGACCTATCATCTGACGCCCCTGCTGTCTCTGGCACTCACCACTGTTGCTTCTAACACTCTTCCTCTCTCTCTATGCCCATGCAATGACATTCCCTCTGACAGCCCGGCTGTCTCTGACACTCTTATCTTTGTAAGCACCAAACTACCTTCCCACCTGCATCCCTGATGTCTCTGGCACTCCAGTGTCCGCAAACACTGAGATACATTTCCACTGACACCCTGCTGTTCCTGGAACGCACCACTATTGTTTCTAACACTACTCTCTATAACCATGCAAATACCTTTCCTCTAACGCCCCTGCTGTCTCTGACATGCATCACAGATGTTTATAACACTCCTGCTGTCTCTATATACCCACAGAATGGCTTTCTCTCTGACACCCCTAATGTCTCTGGAACGCATCACTGTTATTTCTAACACGGCCCCATCCTCTATATATCACCACAGAACCACATTTCCTCTGGTGCCCTTGCTGTCTCTGGCACTCAGCACAGTTATTTCAAACACCCCTCCAGTCTTTCTCTGCCCATGGAAATACCTTTCCACTGACACCCTCTGACGCGCCCCATGGTAGTTTATACCACTCCTGCTGTCTGCTGTCTAACTGTAACCAGGGAACTATCATCCCTCTGACACCCCTGCTGTCTCTGGCACTCACCATTGTGATTTCTAAAACTCATGTCTCTCTCTGCCCATGGAAATACCTTTCCTCTGACACCCTCTGACATGCACCATGGTTGTTTATAACACTCCTGCTGTCTGCAGTGTAACTATAACCATGAAACTATCACCCCTCTGACATCCCTGCTGTCTCTGGCACTCACCATTGTGATTTCTAAAACTCATGTCTCTCTCTGCCCATGGAAATACCTTTCCTCTTGTAGAGGAGGTCCCGGATATGGCCTGCACTCCAGCCACCCATTTTGAGATACCAGGAACATACTCGCTATGATATGTGATGTATGAGGAGCAAATAAACCAACAGAGAGCAGCGCTAGGGCTCTGCCCAGTGCCCATCAGAAGAGCAATACCTGTTGACGTGCCTATAACCAGACAACCGTGGGCAGCACGGTACCCGTTGAGACAACCGTACCAGCAGTTGACACGAAATGAAGACTACTTACAAACTGTCCCCGAAGAGACCCAAAGGGCCTTAATGGAAGGCGAATGGTGATGACACAAGGGCCTTGACAGGCGTACTAATGAACGAAACGACAAGCAAAGAACGACACGTAAAGACGAAAAATAAGGAATAATGGGGTAATGGACTTAAAAGAAGAAACTATGTTGCAAAACAAAGAACATAACCATGAAAGAAGGATGAAAATATGCAACTGGCTAAATGCCTGTAAATAGGCTTGGAACGATAGAAGCTAAGGAAACGGTACTGCTTGCAATGCTTAGTAGAAGGATAGAGCGGCAATCGCCAACTATACATCTACTTCAAGAAGCACATTATACAAGTTCGACTCCATTTTATAAAAGCTGAATTAAGCCCTGGATGGTGGAGGACAAACAGGCCAGGATTCAGATACTAGCTCAAAGCCAGACGAAAGAGCAGAATCGAAACTCAGTAAGAAGCAGCTCATGCCTAGGAATTTGAGGTCAACTCCAGGAAGGGAGGAGAGCGGCAACTTCAAAGAAACAAAACTTAAGAGCATAGCAGCCAGCCAGTGAAGGTCGAGATAAGGAGGCCCAGGCAGGTGGTAAGGCTAAAGGAAGAATCAAATACACAAATAGAGGGAAAATGAAGCAGATTCACAGTGAACTAACACATGACCAGCCAAGCACGAAGAGGTACCAACGTCTGATGTCACCCAGAACCCGAGGATGCCATAACTTTTCCTGATAAGAAGCTACAGTTTCGAGGCCAACCTCAGCCAACTAACTGACACATAGCCCTAAGGTACTGATTGATGGAAGGGAGGCAGGGTGAATCTTGGGGCACACTGCATCTGGGTGTCCATTCTGCATGCTGCTAATTAAAATGGAGATTTCTGTCTACAGGTGTAACCTACCCAATCACAATGGACCAAAATAATCTAGGGTCCTATAGCTAGTAGAACCAATGAGACGTCGTACTTGTAGTGACGTCTATCACGAGTGATGTAGAGGGATGGGCATGGACGCCCACCCGATAAGAATTATCCAATCCTCACACTCTGTTACCATATACAGATATAGCACCTATACTTAAGTTACCTTTCCCGACCAAATTAATTGCATGACAAACTTTGAGTTTTACACGTCAAAGATGACAAATTTTGCCTATAAGAATTGCTGTCTGAATGAAGATTTTGGCAGTTGAAGCGAGACGGGCAATCGCATCACTGTTGATTTCCATTGTTTCCCTGTTTTTTGTACTTGTCACTAAATGGACTTCCCTTTGCCAAACCACTGACTTGTCCTTATTGATTCCTCCTCCAGGTGCAGCTATCTCGTCTTAAGGTGCTTGAAGGTGAGCTCTGATCCCATGGGCCCGTCAGAGGTTGCTCTGCCCTCCTTTACACTTGGTAGCCGAGGATGGTTTGACCATCAACTATTGAATATTGATTATTGATAAGACACCTATTGACCGTCGACACGAAGTAACTCTAGGTCTTCGGCAATATCACAAGTCCTTCCCCATTATGGCCGAGTAGACTGTGAAGCTTCCTGTGGACAATGATAGTATAAACGTGTCCAAAAAACTGCAGTGGGTTTGAAGGCACCCGTTTTACAAACATAAACCCTTCCATTCCTACGGGCAGTGGATCAGACGAAAGACCAAAAAAGGCAGTAACGGAGGCGGTGATCCCGAGGGTCCAGAGAGGAACGATGCGAGCGGTGAGTGAAACAAAAAATGTATGCTTTGGCAAATGTCTTTAGGCAATAGAACAAGTAAGGGAAAAGGTAACGGAGGGAGGAGGAGAAAAACAAAATAGTCAGCAGTAGAGAAGACTGTATATATATATAAGGGGATAATGACTCTAGAATAACTGAATTAAATAATGAATACCGGGGTGGACACCTGAGAAGAGAGAGGATACCGGGGTGAACACCTGAGATAAAGAGAGAGGATACTGGGGTATCATAGTCCCACATAATAGGGAAAAACTAGGCTACTACGACGATAAAAGACGTCGTAAAAGGAGTTTGTTTAAACTCCATGCCGGGGTATTGATTAGAAGGCAGAGATATCTGTGTCCAGCTGGTGTCTGTCTAGTCTGTTTGATGTTTGTCATACATGTTATATTGATGTGTCACACGTAAGGAAATTTGTCTCCTTGTTGTTTGAAATTGATCAAGGGATTTTGCGCAATTCTATAGTTGAGAGGGAATCGCACATGAATTGATGTTCTTGAGTAAATTGGTGATATAAAATTTTGGCGGGAAAAGATTGGATTGGAGCTTGCGGTATTGGTGCTCGCTCATATTATAAGGAGTGGTGAAGTTACATGGAAGTATTGTTAGAGATAGGCTTAAGCATGGAAGATATTACTCCACTGGCACACTTATGTAAGCAACTGCCTAAACATGCACCTAATCTTAAGAAATACAGTACCGAGTTGGTTAAGGGTACCGCCCACAAGATGTTTACGCTGTGGCCACAGAACGGGTCCTTATCTAAAGCCGTCTTACAACTCATGACGACTTATTTGCATGCCACAAATACAGGCAAGAAACTAGAGAAACGTCTCGCTGTTCTATAACTTTGGAAAATGTTCGAACAGTCGAAGGATGAAGAGCCACCTGCTGACTGGATATTAAACATATGCACGGAGGGGGGTGAGACGCCTACCGCGCCGCCTGCCCCGTCTGAATTAGAAACCGAGGGAAGTAAGCCTGAGGGACTCTACCCATTAAGGGAGCTTAAAGCAGCCACAGGGTACAGCAACCCTACATATGAGTCACCTACGTACAGTAGTGATGACAATAAAGGGAAGGATCAGGAAAATAATCTTACCTCTGCAGTCCCGAGGGACAAGGAGAGACACGATGATGAGAGGAGGGACCAGGCACAGATTAATTCATCACTCGATAAAGAGAGAGAGAGGGAAAGAAGTGGAAAGGAAGTGAAGACAGAACGGATGAGATAGCATTCGCATAAGACGAATGGCTGGGAGGACAGATATTGTTGAAACTCGATGGTAAAGGAAGTGATGATGTGAGACCTAGAGAGAAGTCTGATGAGGCACAGAGAAGGAAAAAGGAGAAGGAAAGGGAGATGAGGGACGAGAGAATATGAAGGAAGGATAGGCGGAGCCAAGAACAGCTATATCGCAAAGAGCAAGAAAAGCAGCTTGATCGCAAACAGAAAGCAGCCTATGACCAGTACAGACAGATTCAGAAAATGTTGGAAGAAGAGCAAAGAGTACGTGAAAAAAGAATAAAGAAACGAGAAGATGAGAAAGTTCGAAGAGCAAATTAACGTAGAAATGAAAGGAGAAGGAAAGAAGATAAGGACAGAGAAGAAGCGAGGAAGCGCAAAGAATTCGATGATGATATTGAACGTAAGCGTAGACAGAGGGCACGCAATCTCGAATATATCTGGAGCGGGAAGTTAAAAAACCCAATCCTGTTGTAGAATGGGAAGACATTGGCCCTCATTACAAGTCAGGCGTTAAGGGTTTAACGGCGCCGTCGGTGCCGTTAACCCTAAATGCCTGATTCACACTTTAATGCCTGCTTTTTGCAGGCGTTAAAGTCCAAGGCGCTAAGCGACCTTGGTTCTAATTACGGTACCGTAATTTGCGGTGCCGTAGTTAGCGCCTTCCCCATCGCCATTATGCCCTATGGGGCAAAAATGGGGAAGGGCAAATGGTGAATGGGGAATTACCGCCCCACTCACCTTGGAATGGGGCTGTAATTCCGCCATCCACCATGGTGGAATCCGGCATGGACCATGGTGCTAGTAGCACCATAGTCCACCGCCGGACTTGTAATGAGGGCCATTGAAGAATTTTTCCCTGTGTATGATTCAGTACCAGGCACTAGTGGGGCTAATATTCAGGATGACGTCGACACCAGAAGCATCGAAAGAAATGATCGACAAAGTATATGATGAAATTGGGTTAGAACCAATATCCCAAGGGGAAGACGAGCGCTTGGAAAGCATTCATCTGTATGACACTGAAGACGTCACCCGAAGTAGTGGGAGCAGGAGACTGTCCCTGGATAGGCTAGAAATCAGTAAGAACGACAATGACGCAAGGAGTTGCGTGAATTGGGAACAATCAGTGTCTGACTCTGGAGAGGAGACAGAATGCGAGACAAATGAAGAAGGGAGATGGCTCTAAAAGCGGCTCCCAAGGGACAAAGGGGTACGATGGTCAGATGCTAGCGAGTCTACACAGAGGGCATCAGAGTCTGCCACACAGCCTGGCCGGCTTGAAGGAACACCCCATGGTCAGAAGGGGGTGTCGGCACCCACCTGTATAGACAGGTTGAGGGCATTGCCAGACAGACGGCGATGCAGAAATGTTACCCCAGCGATAGACAGAAGAGCTATGAGGAAGGAGAAAGAAGGCTGCGCATTCCAATTTCTGCTGTTAGAAAAGGGGGGAGCAAGACCGCAATATATTCCATGGCCACACATGGATCGAGAGAACTTGAGAAACAAGCTTCCAATGCTGACATCGGGAGCTGGGAAGTGGATACACGAGTTAGAAAAGATGACGGGGGTGTCACGTTAGCTATAGGGGACATTAAAGGTCTCCTGATTGCCATACCCGGTGAGAGAGCAGACGATGTATGGGCACGGGCTGGGTACCCTGGTGTTACCATAATTAACACTGCCCACGATAGAGCGCCATTCAACAATTGTATAGCAGCAGTATGGAAAGCGCTACGAGTGCTTTACCCAGACACCTCCGATATGGGAGCTATAATGACTCAAAAAATGAAGGAGTCAGAAGATCTGTTGATTTATATCCAGAATTTCCAAGACACATGGGTGCTCAAAACACATGAATCTTGAACGAAATCTATACCTGTATTTTATCACATATTGTGCCAGGGATTGCCAGAGCCAGTACAAAAACAGCTTAAGAAATTGGTTGAGGCTAAACCTTGGGCCGAAATACAGTTGACTATTGCACATTACTGTAGATTGTTACAAGAAAAGAATCGGAAAAAGGAGGCAACTCGAAAAGGTGAGGAAGCAAAGCTGGTGCAGAAGAAATTATCAAAGTGTGCTCTTGAATGAGCCATGCTGACCAGCCCAGCCGAACAGAACACACAACAGGTGGCTAACCCACATCAGAACAACCAGGGTATCGTAGGACAATACCGAAGGGGAAGGGGATTTAGAGGAAGAGGATGGCAGAGTAATCAGGGAGGTTTCCAGAGTAATCAAGGAGGCTTTCAAAACGTGCAGATGGGCAGTCCAGATATGTCAATTGGACAAATAGCTTGACCACCGCCAGTCTGTTGGCTGCATGGTTTGACAGGGCATTTGGGGTGCTCATGCAGAAGCCAAGGCGCGTGGCAAAATGGCCAAGGAATGGGAGCAGGCACGGTGAATCCGCCTGCAATCTCCCAACAGGGCGGTGCACAGAATCACACAGTGCAGCAGCAAGCACCAGGCATGCAGAAGGGTGTGCAGCAGGGGGTTCAACCCCAGAGCATGGGGAATTTGCCACAAGGGCAATTTCAACAGGCACCACTGCAAATGTCTCAGGGTACAAACTCCGGAAGGGGAGGCAACCCTGGAAATGGAGAGAATCCACAAGTGTACAGTGGCCCGAACTTATATATGAACTAGGACAGCTCATTGGGAACCCTGATGTGCTCTATCCTATCAGTGACACCAGACCCTAACAGGGAACCAAGGGTAAATGTCGTCATAAGGGGTAAAGAATATTCCTTCCTAGTTGACACGGGTGCAACACGCTCGTGCATACGGGAAGGCAAGTTTTCCTTGTCCGGAGAGGCCATAGATACTCAGAGTTTTACAGGAGCTCACAGTCGAGTTCCCTTTACAGACGCACTCCCAGTCTGTGTAGGAGAGTGCGAAATGAATGTACCTTTATTGTATTCGCGTCAGACCCCGGTAAACATTTTGGGTCAAGACGTAATGACAAAATTGAATATGACCATCTCATTCACGGAGGAGGGCATAGTATGTTCCACTCCAGGAATGCATTATTGAAACGTGTGTGAAATAATCAGGGAATACTCAGGACACATAGCCATGAGAGCTATACCATTAGAGCCAGAGGTCTTCGCATATGGAGGAGGGACAAGTATTTCCCTTGATGATACATACTGCAGCAGTATGAGGGATAGTAGTATTGGTCGAAGGATACGATGATGAAGGCAGACAATGGTGCGCGATTTTCGCCATTGAAGAAGGGTATCGAGTGACTGACATCACCGATGACGATCCGTTTGAAGAACAACCAGACTCAGAAGAGACAAGGGTGGAAGTGAGTCTCATATTTTGGGCAAAAATGATTAAAAGAGAAGTGCCTCAGAGAATGATGTTGGCACTGGTACGTCCGGAATACTTTGATGACGACATGGCCTAAGTGCCTGTCTCAGTATGGACTACAGGACCATATGACGTAGGCCTCCTGAAGGGGGTGGGAGAAGTGAAAATTAAATTAAAACCAGGAGCAATTTTACCCAGAGCGCCATCATATCCCATGTCCAGAGAGGCGGATGGAGGGATTGCAAAGACAATTTCCGCCATGATGAATCAGGGCATCCTAGTTACGTCAGAGTCACCCTGTAACATGGTGATCTATCCTGTCAAGAAATCAAAGGGAGGATCTTGGCGTTTAATCCAAGATTTAAGAGCACTAAATGATATTGTTGAAGCCGAGTTCCGTCTAGTCCCTAATCCATCTACAATCCTATGTAACATACCCATTGAGGCAAGGTATTTCACGGTGATTGACTTGAAAAATGCCTTTTTCTCAGTCCCATTGCACCGTGACTCCCAAGATCTGAGGTCATTTACATTCAGATAAATGCGTCTGAAAAGCATGAGGTTGCCACAGGGGTACTGTGAGTCCCCGTCCATATTTAACAGAGTCCTACAGATGGACCAAAGCAATATTGCAGTGGATAGTGTCATCTTGTAGTATGTGGATGACATACTAATCTGCAGCACCACTGAAGAGCAATGCAGGCGCGATTCTGTTAAACTACTGACCATACTGGCTGAGAAAGGATATGAGGTTGACAAGGAAAAGCTACAGTATTGTCTACAGGAAGTGCTGTACATAGGCCAACTCATCCCGCATGAAGGAAAAAAGGTGACCCCTGAAAGGGCTGAAGCTATCATGAATACAGCAAAACCACTCACGATAAAACAAATGCAGAGCTTTTTAGGCCTGTGCAATTATGTCAGAGCATGGGTCTTCGACTACAGCTCGTATACCAAGCCCTTGCTCCAGGCGTTAAAAAAGGTCCAGGTGACGAAGGGAGAGATTGAATGGACCGAGGCAATGGAAAAGGGGTTTACAGAACTCAAGAGAGCAATTTGTACGGTTCCAGCTCTCGGGATTCCTAATTATGCAGAGGAATTCTACCTATTCTCACACACAGATGGCAGCGTTATGGTGGCAGTGCTCACTCAAAGAACCTCGTTGGGGTACAAGCCCCTAGCGTATTACAGTGGGAGCCTGGACCCAGTCATGAGAGGCCACTTCCCATGCGAACAAAGCCTAGCTGCCGCGGCGTTCGCCATAGAGAAGGCGACTACCATTGTAATGGGATGTTCCATGACGTTATACGTTGAGCACTCATTGTTTGCCATCTTAGAGAAACCAAAGGGTACATTGACATCTCAAAGAGCTTCCGCCTATGAGGTGATCATATATAATCCATCGATCAAAATAGTTTGATATAAAACAGTCAACCCAGCTATGTTCATAGCTGAGCCTTTCTATGATGAAATCCCCAGGGTGAAAGAAAATGTTCTGGCGGGAGGCGAGATCGTTTTTATTGACGGTTCTTCAAGAATCGACCAAGAAGACGGACAAAGATATACAGGCGTTGCTTAATGAAACACATAGCAAGCGGGGAATTTCAAGTACTCGTCAGTGCACAAATATCATCTCATTATTCAGCACAGGCTGCAGAATTATTGGCGTTGATACTCACCATTGAGAATCACGCAGACCAGGAAGTCACGGTGTACAGTGACTCTGCCTATGTGACGTCTACAGTGCACGCAGGCCTAGCACGCTGGAAAAGGAGGGGGTACCTCCTAGCAGACGGCACGCCAGTGCAGCACGCAGCCTTATTGGACAGGCTGATAAAGGTCTACAGCTCCCAGTGGGCATAGTGGTCGTGAAATGCTCCGCCCACACAAAAGGGACAGATTTTGTGCCACACGGAAATCATGCAGCAGACACAGAAGCCAAGCATATGGCATCCAAAAGTGAGACAATCATGGAAGTAGAAGTGGCATGCACCCATGAACGAATGATGATAGCACGAGCCACACCAGAAGCCTATTGCAATATGGGGCAGACACAACTAATGGAGCTTCAAGGGGAGGCACCTCAGGACGAAAAGAACCCGTGGAAACGTCAAGGGTGTTCTTTAAACCCCTCTGACGGATTGTGGCGGCAAGACAGCACTGGTAAACCAGTAATGCCTGTTGCCCTACTAAAGATAGCATTGAAGCACTTACATTACCCATTTCACATGTCAAAAGAGAATCTCGCAGCAACACCCGCAGAAGACTGGTTTATACCGAATTTAGCTGAGCACTTTGCATTCTTTATGGTGAACTGCATAATCTGCCAGCAATTCACCGCTGGGTACACATTAAAAGTAGTGAGAGGAATTATCCCCCGGCCAAATGGACCTTTTCAGCACTTACATATCGACTATGTCGACATGATTCAAGTGTTTAACGGGTACAGGTACTTAATTGTAGTGGTGTGTCCATTCTCTAGATGGATAGAAGCAGGTCCCTGTACACACCCAGACTCAACCTGTGCTGCCAAATTCCTGATGAGGGAAGTGTTCCCTAGATGGGGGGGGTATGTGAGGTGATGAGATCAGACAACGGTGCTCATTTTTTTAACGCAGTCTTTGAGCAGATCAGCTTGCTGCTTGGTATAAAGCACAAGTTCTCGTCGGCGTATCATCCGGAAGGTAATGGTGTTTGTGAGAGGCTCAACGGCTTGTAAAAGAAAGGATAGCCAAGTTGAAGCTTACTCTAAAGAGAAGATGGTTGCACTGCCTTCCACTGGCATTGTCTGCTCTTCGGACCCAACCAGGCTCCGACCATCATTTTACGCCGCACAAGATAGTCACAGGAAGAAGAATGAGTAACCCCTTTACCCCCTGAAATAGAGCTAGATGTGATGCCCAGTCAACCCGAGAGGTCCTGGGAACCGAGTTACAAGAGTACCTGAAGTGCATGACATCCAGCCTTACTGTAATTTCTGAACAACTACAGCGACGACGAAAAGGGGTCAGCGCAGCACAAAACACAGCAAGAGGCGCTGAAACAGACGCAGTTCAAAGTCCACGTATTCCACTCCTCTTCCCTGGAGATGCTGTGTTAGTGAAAAACCACACGAGAAAAAGGTGGGACGAGCCAAGATTTAATGACCCCTTCATCGTAGAGGACTGCACTCCTTCAGCTGTCAAACTTCAAGGCAGAAGAGCTTGGATCTTTCTCAATGACATTAAGCGCTATATCGGAGAAAGCCCCCAAGCTGCACCCCACCACTAAGAAATTACAGACAACGGGGAAGAACCTCAGCACGTGCAGACAAGATCCATGACGAGGAAGAAGGACGCATGAGCAGCAAAGCAAGACAAAAGAACCCTTTTGTAAGTTGTGACTTAAACTGGACATTTCCTCTAAGCAAAAAAGGGGATAAGGACATAACGGACATTCTGTGCATCCAAGTTGCAGGGTGAAGAAGAAAATTGCGCATCTAAACCACAACAAGTATGTTGGCACGAACTGGTAGATCAAATCACACTAAAGCGTTGTTGAGAGAAAAAAAAGACTCTAATAGACTGAGATCGAGGACTTTGGCCCTAAGGAGCTAACACAGTATCCTGAAGCAACCAACACTAAGAACTTGTTTTGCAGAACTTATGGTATCCCGCGGCAGAAATCTCACAAGGGATGTGCTCACCTATTTCCAGTTAGTAGTAATATCACATCCGTCACTTGTAGGGAGAGTAACCTGCGTCACAGACTTTATTCAAGATCCTGCCAACAAGAAAGTAATCAGGCAACTGCTTACTGTCATCGCGGAAGCCTTCACTGTGTTACCAGAATACAGTGATAAGGACACAAATGCTTCCACCACAGGTGATAGTAGAGGAACTCACAAATACTCTTTTCTTTCGCATCATAGAGGAGTGCCCAGCAATCATCGAGAGAGCCACTGACACTCTTACTTTCATTAGAGATCCAAGAAACACTGAACATTTGAACCAGCTGTGGGCTAAACTCAGTTACCTGGTCGCAATCCACGCAGCAGGAAGGTGCAAGGACTGTTCACGTCAAGGGAAGGGCTTGTAATCCTGAACCCAGTAAAGCATGAGAAATGTCCCTGTCACCCAAAGACAGCCGATTGGCACACAACGTCCTGTTTCGCCTAGTCACTGACTTTCCAGAAATTTTGGGGAGACCTACCGCGGTTGACGTCACCTCCTTCATCAGAGATCCAGCTAATGTTGCTCATATGGGAACGCTCCTCCATGGAATTATGCTGCAAGTGGAGCTGTCCAACTTTCAGAGAGATTATATGAGGAGATTCAAATGAAACTTTCCGTCGAGGGACAGATCGGAGAAGCAGAGGCAAAATACTTCATCTTTCTGCTGAGGGACAGATCGGAGAAGCAGAAGCAAAATACTCCATCTTTCCGCCGTGCGACAGATCGAGGGAGCCAGAGACGAGAACTTCACCTTCTATTTTTGATTTTGATAAATTGCCATTTTTTCATTTTTACATTGAACAGGTTCCAGCATGTCCTCAGGACTGAAACAGATTCAGGGGGACTGGACTGGGAACTCACCTATTTTGAATATGCACAATGAATGTGATTCACCAAAGGTGTTAGTCTAATCTTTTTCCATAATCTAGCAAGGCAACTGTATCCCATATCCAGAGACAATCGTCACCCGCAAGAGGGGGGACACTTGCGAAGCACCAGACACTTTATGATACAAACTTTCTGGGAATTAATGGAGTAAGTGAAAAGAATAAAACATTGACATGTGTTATGATTAAGATGGGGCCCAGAACAGTAACCTGGCCCTCTCACAAACAGAGGGGCGCCCCCGCTTCACTGGAAGGAAATGCTGCCAATTTTCATACCGCACAATTAAGTGTATATGTATAGTGATTATCATTGTCTTTCTGTCATTAACAATCAGAACTGCATCCTTTATTGGTGCACAAAGCGTTTCAATTTCAGTGCACCCACCGGATAATGTATACATAGGTCCCACAAAAGCACCCAGACCCTATATAGTTATTCCAGTCCCAAGAAAATTCGATGGTAAGGTAAACAAACTAAAATTGAATGTAATTAGCAGTGATACATACACACTTGAGGTAACGAATGAAGAAAAAAGCTGGAGACAGGGTCAGCGCGGAATGAATGAAAACGTAGCACTGACCACTACACACACACCCACACTGAATGCACACAAACCAGGGCAAGTGTCAATGGCCACAGAACCTCAAGCGAAGACGACAGAGAGCACGAAACTGCATACTGAACAATCAGTCCCAGAAAATAGTAAAGGTGACCGAAAAGAATCAAGTGAAAGGCCGACTAAAGAAGATATAGCATAAGCGCTCAAGAAGACAGAAGCGACTACGGGAAAATTCACTGCAAGGACACAAATGTTGATAGATCATTTATTCCCGGTCATAGCTAGAGTGAAGAAACTACATGAGGAACTGAAAAATAAAACTGCAGAGACTGTACTGACAAGCACACCAGTTCCAACACAGGGAACAAGTACCAAGCCCACGATGCAGCCTTACGTTGGGCTGATGACAGGCAGGTGGTGGTTAAAGGCACTTATAGAGGGCAGGAAAAGAATGCAAGAGGAGAGGAAGAGATTTTCAAAACCTCCACCTATCACAGTGATGCAGATAAAGAAACCTGCTCCACCGACTAGCATGCCCAGCAAGGAAAAGTCACACAGACGTGTTTAGAGATGTAGTTATAGCTAACTACAGAAAGACACTAAGAATCAAGAGAAGCCCACAGGAAGATAACAATGAACTAAATGATGACCTGGACAGCACAGCACATCTACGAAACAACATTTGGTACCAACACATGAAAGAAATTGGGAGAAGGAAATCAGAAGGAGACTGCTTCGTTTGTGCACTCCTACCGTACAGCATGGGAAAATCCAAAATCTTCGTGGCAGTAGAAATTGATGTCCAGACAGCACACTGTATGTCACACGTAGCAATGTGCAAGACCAGAGGCCAGTTCATGGGCAGTGATGCCTCTCTAAAATGGGCAACTGAAGCAACTGATCCTGATGAAGATGATTATGTTCAAGACATAAAGACAAGAAACAGAGTTCATACTAAGAATCATGTAATCAGGTACGAGAAACCTGGCATAAAAGGGGCTGAAATTAGATGGGAAGTGAATAAGAAGCTAAATGTCCAAGGAAAAACTCCAGAGAAGGCTCGAAGTTGGAAGAACAGAAGCCAAATGCAGATTTGGGTAACAGTGCTTTCACTAGACGGATGGGAGAAAGGAGTAGTGATCTGCAGAGCCTGGATGGTCATTGGTCAATACGAACCTACCATCAACATAGTGCGAAACGGATGCAAGCCATTATGGCCAAAACTTGCAAAACTACTCACTTGGGTTGAAGACAGAGGAGGACCCTTGCAGATAGTGCCACTAGAAAACCCAAAGTTCTGTTTCAGAAATAATGGCACAAGGAAGATGGGAGAGAATCAGAACCGTGGACGAGTCTTCGACTCTCCTGGAATGGTACACGGAACTGCAGTGATTATGGATCATTATTGGGCGTGTGGATCCAAAGCATACATCAGACTGCTAAGAGATTGGGGAGGCACATGCACTATAGTGAATGTCCACGTTCCTGCGCTGGTGATCCCAAAAAGTGACCTGAAAATTGACAGTTTCCCGAAAGCAGTTGCTCACCTGAGGAAAAGGAGATCAGTGGAGCTGGTATCCCGAATGAAGAGAGAAAATTACTTTTCTGCCAAATCTGAAGAAGCATTCCATGCAATCCCACATGAACACAGGCTGTTCAGCCTCACCTCATCAGTGTTCACAACAATCATCATGCCAAGATTCCAGGTGGGAGCAAACACTAAATGGTTACAAATAACCAGATGGGAATTATTACAGACCATGAACACCACCATAAAAGGATTCAACGCGATTAAAGAAGAACTGAGAGCAATCCGATTGATGACTCTCCAGACAGATATGTACTTGACATGATCACAGCGATGGATGGAGGTGTTTGCGCAAAAATCAGAGAATCATGTTGCACATTTATACCTTTGCATGATGAAGACAAAGGAACTTTAACAGAAGCCATAGGTATGCTGACAAACCTACAGAACCAGATGATCGATGAAACTGATGTAGTGGATGATGACAGCTGTGTTGGAACCCTATTCTCATGGGTCCCACAATGGATGGCAGACATATTCAAGTTTCTGGGAGCGCTGCTATTGATGATACTACTAGGATTTTGTGTTATCAAGATAATCATCACACAATGCCAGAAAACTGCGAAGAAAGCTATTGGGATGAAGATCATGATCGATGTCAAACCAGGATGGAAGCCCAGAGACCTGACGGATGAAGGAATAAGAGACTTTGTGAAGGCCAGCGAATTTGCACCAGAAGGAACAAAGTTTGTGCATCCCAGAAAACAAAGAAAGTATGAAGGAAAATGGATCTATTACAGCTCAAATGGACAGTGCCAGTTTATGACTTGAACAAAGACGAACATGTAAAAACAACAGGAAGTCTGAAAGGAGTGATAAAAATATGCACTCCAAAGAAACATACGTTCACACCATCATGTACAAACCCAGAAGACGATGAACAAGATACAGAAGAACCAAGTAAGATGAATCCGAAGGAGGAAGCCGAAGTGGTCAATGAACCGACCAGAGGGGGGAGTGTAGAGGAGGTCCCGGATATGGCCTGCACTCCAGCCACCCATTTTGAGATACCAGGAACATACTCGCCAAGATATGTGACGTATGATGAGCAAATAAACCAACAGAGAGCAGCGCTAGGGCTCTGCCCAGTGCCCATCAGAAGAGCAATACCTGTTGACATGCCTATAACCAGACAACCGTGGGCAGCACGGTACCCGTTGAGACAACCATACCAGCAGTTGACACGAAATGAAGACTAATTACAAACTGTCCCCGAAGAGACCCAAAGGGCCTTAATGGAAGGCGAATGGTGACGACACAAGGGCCTTGACAGGCGTACTAATGAACGAAACGACAAGCAAAGAACGACACGTAAAGACGAAAAATAAGGAAAAATGGGGTAATGGACTTAAAAGAAGAAACTATGTTGCAAAACAAAGAACGTAACCATGAAAGACGGATGAAAATATGCAACTGGCTAAATGCCTGTAAATAGGCTTGGAACGCAAGAAGCTAAGGAAACGGTACTGCTTGCAATGCTTAGTAGAAGGATAGAGCGGTAAGCGCCAACTATACATCTACCTCAAGAAGCACATTATACAAGTGCGACTCCATTTTATAAAAGCAGAATTAAGCCCTGGATGGTGGAGGACAAACAGGCCAGGATTCAGATACTAGCTAAAAGCCAGACGCAAGAGCAGAATCGAAACTCAGTAAGAAGCAGCTCATGCCTAGGAATTCGAGGTCAACTCCAGGAAGGGAGGAGAGCGGCAACTTCAAAGAAACAAAACTTAAGAGCATAGCAGCCAGCCAGTGAAGGTCGAGATAAGGAGGCCCAGGCAGGTGGCAAGGCTAAAGGAAGAATCAAATACACAAATAGAGGGAAAATGAAGCAGTTTCATAGTGAACTAACACATGACCAGCCAAGCGCGAAGAGGTACCAACGTCTGATGTCACCCAGAACCCGAGGATGCCATATCTTTTCCTGATAACAAGCTAGAGTTTCGAGGCCAACCTCAGCCAACTAACTGACACATAGCCCTAAGGTACTGATTGATGGAAGGGAGGCAGGGTGAATCTTGGGGCACAACGCATCTGGGTGTCCATTCTGCATGCTGCTGATTAAAGTGGAGATATATGTCTAGGGGTGTAACCTACCCAATCACAATGGACCAAATAATCTAGGGTCCTATAGCTAGTAGAACCAATGAGATGTCATACTTGTAGTGACGTCTATCACGAGTGTTGTAGAGGGATGGGCATAGACGCCCACCCGATAAGAATTATCCAATCCTCACACTCTGTTACCATATACAGATATAGCACCTATACTTAAGTTGCCTTTCCCGACCAAAAGAATTGCATGAAAAACGTTGAGTTTTACACGTCAATGATGACGAATTTTGCCTATAAGAATTGCTGTCTGAATGAAGATTTTGGGAGTTGAAGCGAGACGGGCAATCGCATCACTGTTGATTTCCATTCTTTCCCTGTTTTTTGTACTTGTCACTAAACTGACTTCCCTTTGCCAAACCATTGACTTGTCCTTATTGATTGGTGTTGGAGTAAGAGAATCAGGCACCCCATCCCCCTCCATGTGCAGCTATCTCCTCTTAAGGTGCTAGAGGGTGAGCTCTGATCCCATGGGCCCGTCAGAGGTCGCTCCATCCTCCTGTACACTCTGACACCATCTGACATGCACCAGGGTTGTTTATAAGACTTCTGCTGTCTGCTGTCTAACTATAACTATGGAACTATCATCCCTCTGACACCCCTGCTGTCTCTGGCACTCACCATTGTGATTTCTAAAACTCATGGCTCTCTCTGCCCATGGAAATACCTTTCCTCTGACACCCTCTGACATGCACTATGGTCATTTATAACACTCCTGCTGTCTGCTGTGTAACTATAACCATGAAACTATCACCCCTCTGACACCACTGCTGTCTCAGGCACTCACCATTGTGATTTCTAAAACTCATGTCTCTCTCTGCCCATTGAAATACCTTTCCTCTGACACCCAACATGCACCATAGTTGTTTATAACAGTCCTGCTGTCTAACTATAACCATGGAACTATCACCCCTCTGACATCCCTGCTGTCTCTGGCACTCACCATAGTGATTTCTAAAACTCATGTCTCTGTCCATGGAAATACCTTTCCTCTGACACCCTCTGACATGCTCCAGGGTTGTTTATAACACTCCTGTTGTCTGCTGTCTAACTATAACCATGGAACTATCATCCCTCTGACACCCCTGCTGTCTCTGGCACTCACCATTGTTATTTCTAAAACTCCTGTCTCTCTCTGCCCATGGAAATACCTTTCCTCTGACACCCCTGACATGCAACATGGTTGTTTATAACACTCCTGCTGTCTAACTATAACCATGGAACTATCATCCCCCTGACCCCCCCTGCTATCTCTGGCACTCACCATTGTTATTTCTAAAACTCCCGTCTCTCTCTGCCCATGAAAATACCTTTCCTCTGACACCCCTGCCACCTCAGACGTGCACCACTATTGTTTCGAGCACTCCCACTGCCTCTATATGGGCAAGATAGTACCTTTCCTCGGATAACACTTCAGTCTCTGGTACTCTTGCCTCTGTCAGCATAGACCTACGTTCTACACCCCCGATGTCTCTGGCACTCCTGTTTCTCAACCATTCAGCTACCTTCCCTCCTACACTCCTGCTGTCGTGTTTGTGCAGCTGCTGAGCTGCCTTCCCGCTGTCACCTGGCTGTCTCTGGCACTCCTGTTTGTGCAGCAGCTGAGCTGCCTTCCCGCTGTCACCTGGCTATCTCTAGCACCCGTCAAAATTGTTTCTAAAACTACACCAGTCTCAATATCAAGTGGATAACTTTCTGAGAGGCGCGCATGCTGCCTCGGCGCTCAAGCTGTCTCTGATTGCTTGACACTCTTGCCTCGTAGATTACTGTTGTCTGTGCCCCCCTGCTGCCTCTATGATCACGGTGTCACGTGTTCTTCTCACGCCCGCCTTCCATTTGACAGCATTGTTCCCGCAGCTCCCCGACGCAGCTCCCGGGTGTCATGTGTGGGTGGTTACGTACAAGCAAACCAATAATTAATAGCTCATTTGGCAAAAGGTCAATTTGTCTTGTTTAAGTACTTAGTAATTCCAGTATCATTTTCTTCGGTCTTTTATAACTCTCTCCTCTGGCTCCTTCCAGAAGCTTGCCTGCAGTGAAGCTGTGCTGTGCAAAGAAAATACACATCTCTGGTGTTGCAACATAAATCACAAAGGGGCTCATGTTCCAGTAAAACGTAATTTGGCGGGGGAGAGCTGTTAGGTTTACACTGTAATGTAAATAGCTCCCACCACCAGATCTTCATTATTTGCAGAGTGCAAAAATAAAGGGCAAAAGGTGCTCACAATTACAATTAAGCATTTCATTTTTATTTATGAGCACTGCTTACCATGTAAACCATGTTGGGGAGGGTTTCCTTGTATTTGTACACGCTCCCTGCCATGGGCGTGCACAATGGATCCGTAGAGGGTCCGGCTGCTCTATGCCCGTACATAAACGAGGCGGACCCCATGAGGCATCTCCAGCGTTTGCGCCAGATGAGAATCCATGCCGTTGCAGATGCTGGAGCGTTTGTACAGTGGAGAGGAAGAGGGCGAAGGAAACACAAGTGGCATACCACCCTACTCTCTGCCATACAAATAATTGAATATGAGCCGCAATGTAAATGAATGGTGCAAAAGGATTCTACGTCATTCATTTGTGTTACGTGCTCATGGAACCTGAGCCCTAATCTAACATAACAAAGGCTGTAAGGAATCTACTTCTCAATTCATCACAGGCTCTCTGTCTCTCCTCTTCCTTTCTCTGTGGGTTGTGTTCATTATAAGAGTGAAATGCACCCAGCGGGGAACTTCTATTTGCACATCAGTGCAAAAAATACCGTCTGGGCAATTATTTTTATTTCCCACCACTTACTGGAAAAGTTAAGAGTAAAACATAGTCAAAATTGCCTTTACTCTTCGTTTTTTCCACTACTTTTGTATGAAGTTAAAATGCCTCCTGACATTAAGGATTCTGGCAGGCTTTTAGTATGGATTCCTATGGAATGCTCTGCTTTTGCTAGGTGGCCATTTCAGGCAGAATCCATAGGGCGCTATTATGTTACCACTAGCATGAGAATTCATCCTGACGGCAAAGCAGCCGCATTTGTAAACCAGCGCTGGACAGCAGGTGGACATGGTATGCATAGCTCTCAACTCACACGATTTTGGTGGTTGTCACCCACCTTGTAAATAGCGGACCCACCCGCCAAGCCTCCTGCACGCCCATTCGTTTCAATGGGCTCTCACCCGCCAACGACAAAATCGGGTGTTTTCACCTGCCTTTGTAACACAAATGGTTGAGAGCTACGGGTATGTTGGTTTAGTTCCCCAACGTTGTCTTACAAATATAACAAAATCCGACGGAGCAGAAAACATGGCCGCGTACTCGCGTAGCATCCCTTTCTCTGATCCGTTTTATCTGAAAAATGTCTCCCACTCTGTCCTTCCTTTCATCGCTGGCTCACAGGCTCTGTTTTCCCAGACCCTTCCACTCATCTCAAACTATGTCCCTCCACTCCATTCCACAGTGTCCTTCGAATCATTGTATGCCCTCTGAGTCCAGTTCTGACGCTGGTGTAAAATGGGCTAAGCGGTCGTAAATGCTAACTTCAGGACGTCCGTGGGCCTGACTCTGACCTAGCCATTAAAATAGGAAAGTGTCGTAATAAGGCTCAATGGGCCTCATTATAAGTGACCAGGTGTCGGTAACAATTTACCAGCACCTTTTCCCGACCGGGTCATTGCGAGTCTGTCGGTAGGGGCACTGGACTACCGGCAGGCCTGACCTGCCGGGAGTTCAAGTCCCTACCAGCAGGATTTTCACTGAAGCACCAGCACTGTTAAAAACGGTGCCGGTGCTTGAGGGTTCCCACTCCCATGGAGCCCTATGGGACTCCATAGGAATGGGAACTTACCGTACCGCCGCTGCTTGTGATATCCCAGTAGCACCGGGATGTCAAGCAACGGTAACGGTAATACTGTGGAAATCGATATAATATTGTGACCCCAATCGCATTGTTTAAATGTATGTTGGCCTACGCCAAGCTGTCTAAAGAATATTGTGAACATAGGTTCCGCGGCAAGGTCTTGACCTTAATGTATTGTGTAAAGCCGCCATCTTGGATCTAGCCGCCATTTTAGGTATTCTTGCAGTGTGGAAGTCACCCCGAATCACAAAATGGAGGCCGAATGACATTGCGAGTAAGACTTCGGCCATGGTGACCTCCGCACACGTGAATGAATAATATGTCCGCAGGCTACGTGTTAGGGTCATGAACTAAGACCCTGTCCTTTGTTCAACCTTTGTGTAAATATGTAACTGTATCAGCGGAACTGATCTAATGTATGTAAATTGTGTGTTCGACCTGGCTACGAACCCTAGCCATGGTTCCAAGAATGGTTAACTCGCAAGAGGGCTGGCCAATGTGGTACAAACTGTATAAAAACCCGAGCATCCAGATATTCGGTCTCTCCCACTTTCGATGCGAAACCTTATCGTTGGAGGTTCGTGTGTGAGTCAGAGAGCCGAATAGCTATTCGCATGTCAATTGACTTTGATAACTTGGTAACTTTGTAACTTTGAAATAAAGCGCTTTATATGGTCCTTTGTAACCTGTGTTGGTGTGTTTCCATTTGGGCTTCCCGGCCTCATGTCAATTTCTCTGTTTCCACAGTTGGCGCCCGAATAGGGACCCTCAAGATTGATGCCGGATCATTGAAGGTTGACGCAGACTATCGAACTGGGATCGGACGGTGTGATTCTGCGGGCCCGACCGATCGAGACGCGATACCTCGGCAGCGCTGCACGATCCGATCCTTGGTCGATGGTCGTGTGGTCTGACACGGCATCTTGACGAGGGTCCAAATCCGAGGCGGGCAGATTTGCCGAAACCACTGAACGCAGGTAAAATTTGTTAGTTGAAGTCCTTTGAAAACCGTACGGTCCTCCTTAGGTTTGGTCAGGTGCAGTCGTGACCCGGCTCTTAATTTAACCCTGACAATTTGAATTTGGCGTATTGTATCTGCAGACACAATTATTGGACCAGGTAACACCAAGTCTTTGAGAAATGCCTGGGAAATTGTCTAGCTGCTTTAGGGCTCTGTTCCGCAGCGATCGACAATCCTTTGAATTTAGCCGTCCGGCACCACAGGAGGGGTCGCCGGCGTGTACTATGTACTGTAAGTATGGCATTGGTAGTATTGTATTTAATGACATTTGGCACAGACAGACCAGAAATGCCTCCGAATTTCAGTGGCCAATCAATGGTAGTTTTGAGATCCCCCGTATTGAATACTTAGAGTCGATCTTGCTTAAAAAGAAGGCTAGGCCAGCAGCCTTCGACGTGTTACAAAATTGGAAAAAGGAAGCATTACAGCAGCTTAAAAGTAGGGATAAACATGCACGACGTCATAAAACGAATGCCGAAAAGGCATTGTTATATGACAAGGAAAAACGATTAGATGAAACCCAGAAAATGGACAGAGCTTTCTCGCTTGGAGTCCAGAAAATTTATCCCTCTAAAGATTTTCATGTTTCTGAGGAGTTTATTGAGAAGATATTAAATGAACGGAGGCCTGATTCTTCAGCGCCACCTCCATATGCTCCTGTTGTGGGCGCTTTGCCCGCCCCTGCGCAGTCTGCTGTTTCCAGTCCTTTGACTGTCGCACCTCTGTCTATTCCGTCTACTACATTATCTCTTTCCCCTGCACCCTTGTTAGGTTCTCCTACACTTTCGATTCCGGGGAGTTCTGTGTTCACTAAATCAGATCCCGGTGCAGGGTCGAAAATTGTGACTCGTAGTACTGTTCCTGCGGGCAGGAAACAGGAACTATTTGCTTGGGCTAAACATTGTATGGAAAAAGGTGATCAAACTGATGTATTTTCAACATTATCTAATTTGCACGATTTTCCCGAGAAAAACGTTTTTATTGAAGGACTGGGGATTCACTTAGGTGTAATGTGGGGTAGATTACAGACTTCGGATCTCCCACAAGGGGTGAGAGATCTGAACGCTTTGGCACTCTCAAGGGATACCGAACAGAAAGTATATGGGCATGTTGATAGATTGCTTGAGTTTAGACAGGATTTTGAAAGATTACAAAATGAGGATGATGAGGACGATAGGATATATATGCAGAAACGGTTCCTTTCGTGCCGAAGATCAGCACCCGAGGAAGTACGGATTTGTACTAGAGATGCGGTTCGATGGATCTCGGATTCATCAATACCGCCGGATGAGGTATACGATACATATAGTCAATATACGGTAGAAATGCAAAGGAAGGTAATTCAAGTGATGGTACAGCACTTGCAGGAAGAATGTATAAGAAAGAAGGTTGGTTGCCCCACAGAGTTATTAGGTATTTGTAAAAGAGCTTTTTTGCCCGACACTTCCACAGCTGCTTTAGCGCTTGATTTGGCCTTATTACTCAGTAAGCGGTCGGAGGTCCCTATATCTCAGTTGCCTATGAGAGAGGTCCCTCCGACCCTTGTCCCAAAAGTAGAAATCCCCGCCAACGCGGCGACTGGTGCTCCCGCGGTGGATATCCCAGCACACTACGTATCACAGTTTGTTCACGTCCCGTTCTCTCGACAGGAAGTGAACACGATCAGACAATCAGTCCCTGATATTAGGAAGAACCCGACAGGGTTTTATAAAGAAATAGAATCCGTTTTGCAGTCTTCTGTGTTCACCTTAAGTGACATGGATTTATTGTTTCCAGTGCTTTTGCCTGTTGATGTATGGAAGCAGGTACGGACAGTAGATGATGTGCCGGGGTTAGGGGATACATGGGTAAATTTGACTAGAATAGATGGGGAACGACCAGCTGGTGAGAAACCACCCCAGGTAATACTCACTTTACCCGATAGAATAGTTGCCAAATTGAAAACTATAATTCCGGAAAAAAGGATTATTTGGGACAAGCTTACGGCCTGTGTCCAAGGAAAAACTGAAGGTACCACTGAATTCTTTAATAGGTTTGAACAAGTGTTCTCCGACTTCAGTGGACAGGATTTGGGTACAGAGTCGGGGAAGAGGTTGTTTGTGGACAAATTTGTGCGTGGATTGTTGCCCGACATCCAGTCACAAATTATGTCCTCAGAGAGCGCTTGGCAGGCAAAATCTCAGTCAGAGGTTTTGCATATGGCTCAGTATTATGAGAATCGGGTTAATAACGAAAAAGAGAAAATCGAAAAAAGAAGGGGTGACCTAAAGACTAAAGTATTGTTGCAGCAAATTGTCAGGCACCCCAGAGGAGGTACGACACAAACTAGAGGTCAGTACATTCCAAGAGGAAATACTCCTCTAAATTCTATAAATATTAATCAGTGTGCTTATTGCCGCCAGGAAGGTCACTGGCGAGCACAGTGCCCTGCCCTCAGTCAGAGGTCAGGAGGCACATTCGGAGGTATGGGTAGGCGACCACGGGGCCGCCCTGGAGCAGGGGGCCCTGATAGGGGTCAGCTTCTACGAGATCCCCAGCAACCTTTTTCACAGGAAAATCAGACCCCGAGTATGGACTCGAGAAATATATTTGATCACCCTTCCGCCGCCTATCTTTCTGAGGAACTTCCCTTTGATGAAGTTCTGCCTTATTAGGATTGCCCGAAGCAGCGTTTGGAACCTTTACCTATTCCCGTTATTCAGAAGGGCCCCTATGTTGAATTATTGGTGGGGAATACGAAACCTCAGTTCTTGATCGACACTGGAGCACAGAAGTGCTCCATCGACCATTCTCGGGTTCCAAACATCCCCCTGTCAGGGCAAACGAATGTTTCTATAGGGTTCTCTGGTATACCAACTGTTTGTCCGGTCTCTGCACCGGTACCCATTTCTTTGGGCCCTTTTACAGACCAGTGCCCTTTTCTTCTTACTTCAAACTGTGGAGAAAATTTGCTGGGGTTAAATTTGTTGAAGAAATTGAACGCAGTGATTCATTGTTCCCCTGACGGAATAAGATTAACAGTTTCACCACAGCAACCTTTTAACTCCCAATACTTGACCCGACCTCTACCTCCCGAATTTGGCATTGTCCCAGAATATTTGTGGGCAATAGATGACAATGATGTCGGGATATTGCACATTGACCCTGTTAAGATAGTATTGAAACATGGGGTTAAACTACCGCGCATTCCGCAATATAAAATTTCAGTTGAGGGCGAGCGCGCTTTGAAATGCATTGTCTCCGATTTTGTACATCGTGGAGTGATCGAAGAGATTACAGGTAGTTTATGTAATAGTCCGATCTTGCCGGTATATAAGAAAGGCGACAATGCAATTCCGTACCGGTTTATAATAGATCTTCGTGCTATTAACCGGGTAGTGGCCCCACAATTTCCAATCGTGCCGGATGTAACAACAATCTTAACAATGATCCCTGCTACGGCTACGCACTTCAGTGTCGTAGATTTGAAAAACGCCTTCTTTAGTATTCCGATACACAAGGAGAGCAGGTATTTGTTTGCGTTCACCTTGGGGGGACGCTCATTTACATTCACAAGGGCACCTCAAGGGTATACTGAAAGTCCTAGTATCTATAGTAGAGCCTTAAAAGAGCAGCTCGACACCCTTGAATTGCCACCTACGTGCACGCTGCTTCAATATGTAGACGATTTGCTCTTAGCTGCAGACTCTGAGAAAGCTTGTAAAGAAGGCACTATATTGTTGCTTGTTCATTTAGCTGAACATGGACACAAAGCTTCACTTAAGAAATTTCAATATTGTTGCCAGGAGGTTGCCTATTTAGGCTACCTCCTGTCAAAGGAGGGGAGAAGATTGACACCTGAACGAATAAAACACATTTCTGGCATGTCTGTCCCAAAAACACAGAAGGAAGTCAGAGCCCTGATAGGGATGGCGTCCTACTGTAGACTGTGGATCCCGAACTTTTCCCTAGTGGTAAAACCGATGTTGGCTTTGACGAGGAAGGGCATTTCTTTGCCACTGCCATGGGAATCGGAACATCAACGATCATTTGAGCTTCTCAAAGCCGCGCTGTGTTCAGCACCGGTTCTGGGTACACCAAATTACGATAAGGCCTTTGTGTTGTTTGTGCATGAATGTAATGGATGTGCTTTGTCTGTGTTAACACAGGAACATGGAGGGAAGAATAGGCCGTGCGGCTATTATTCCTCCGCCCTCGATCCTGTTGCATGTGCTTTGCCGCGATGTCTGCGCGCTGTTGCTGCTGCTGCTGCGTCTGTAAAACAGAGTGAGGGGATGGTCCTAGGCCACGATTTGATTTTGATGGTACCTCACTCTGTTGATATTCTATTGAATAAAACTCAAACACAACACCTTACTTCTGCCCGGTTGACCAGGTATGAATTAGTTCTATTTGCTCCTCATATCCAAATTAAAAGGTGTTGTGTTCTCAATCCGGCTGAACTTTTGCCTCTCCCGCAAACTACTGCTTGCGGCGATGACGGATCACATGACTGCCTGTATGCCACCGAGCAAGAAACGAAGGGCAGAATAGACCTCTCAGATACTCCTTTGGAGAATGCGGAAGGGGAGCTGTTTTGTGATGGCTCCTGCTTTAAACTTCCGAATGGCACATCTACAGCTGCTTATGCAGTTACTACTTTGAACAAGATCGTAGAAACTAAAAGGATTCCGCATAACTCTGCGCAGGCCGCAGAGATTATAGCGTTGACTCGTGCTTGTGAGCTCTCCCAAGGGCATAGAGTTAATATTTATACGGATAGTCAGTACGCCTTTGGGGTGGCTCACAACTTCGGAAAACTGTGGTCGGAAAGAGGGTTTCTGACCTCACATGGGACCAAGATTCAGCATCTCCCCTTAATAGTACAACTACTCTCAGCACTCTCACTCCCTGAACAACTAGCAATCATGAAATGTGCAGCACATCGGAAGGTCATAGACGATGTGGGCAAGGGAAATGCTTTTGCAGATTTGATAGCTAGACAAACAGCCACAGACCTTAGCACAGACATGTATACCTCGAGGGAAGTGAGAGATGGTTGTATAATAGATGAAGGCATTGGGTCTGTGCGAGATATTCAGACTGATGCCTCTGTTGAAGAATCTAGGAAATGGGCTGAAGGCATGGGGAAATTGGATGACGAAGGATGTTGGGTGGACGCATCTGACGGGAAATGGTTGCTTCCTGATTCTTATGTATTAGCAATGGTCACAATGGCACATGGTCCAACACATGTGTGTGCCCAGCAAATTGCAAAGATATTACAGCAGGTTTGGGTGAATGACAAAATTTTGGAAACTGCAAAAAGATATGTTCAGAATTGTAATTTGCCTGCAGCACAATGTGGGTAAAGGGACAGTGACTCCAAGGGGAAGTTTCGGGCCCCCCTCTGTCCCCTTTGAAACCATTCACCTTGATTTTATTGAAATGGAGCGATGTAATAACTTGAAGTATGTTCTTGTTATCATTTGTGCTTTTAGCAAATGGGTCGAGGCTTTCCCCGTCAAAGATGCTACCGCCATGACCACCGCAAAGATCTTGGTGAAAGAATATTTTCCTCGATTTGGGCTCCCGAGGATAATCTGGTCGGATAACGGCCCGCATTTCATCGCAGCTGTAATATTGCAAATATGTGTTGCCTTAGGGATTGAGAAACGTTTTCATTCAGCTAGGCACCCTCAAAGTGCGGGGTTGGTAGAAAGACACAACGGTATTTTGAAAAACAAACTTGCAAAAACATGTGCTGAGACTAAATTAAAATGGCCAGATGCTTTACCTATTGTATTGTTAGCTATGCGCACCACACCCCAGACTAGAACTGGGCTTTCTCCATTCGAGGTAGTAATGGGAAGGCCTGCTAATATTTGGGGCCTCCCTAAACCTAAAGCCCTGAGGGATGTGGAGAATGTATTGCTTGTAGATTATTGTAATCAATTGACTAAAAACCTGTATTTCATCTACCACCAGGTGAAGGCCGCCTTACCTGTACGGTTTACGGGCCCAGGACACGATATATTGCCCGGCAGCTGGATCCTGGTAAAGACCTACGAAAGGTCTTCCTGTCTCGCGCCTCGCTGGCGGGGACCCTACCAGGTTTTATTGGTCACCAGGACGGCAGTGCGGGTGGCAGGAAAGAAGAACTGGATACATGCAACTCACATCAAGAAGATCCCTCACCCGACGCCACACGTTACAGAAGAAACAGAACCCCTTGCTGATGCTACACTCTCTGATCTCGGAGTAGCAAGCAGCGTTGTGAGTGCGTCGGAGAAGTTCTCTGAGCCTGAGGAGCTCGGGGAGCCGTCCATTTTGTCTCCGCACTCCCTTGATCAATCACTTCCGGAAAACCTTGTTTCGAGTTCTGCGACTTCCGTCGCCACCGACGTGACGCTCCCCTCAGGGAGCGACAATTCTTTGCTTTTGGATTCAACAAACTTGGGTACCATCAGGTACAACCTTCGACCACGAAAATAAAATCGCTGCACGAGTATCGTGCATCTGGAAGAAAAAGGAGTGATTGGAATACTATTGTCTTTCCCTTTTTTGGAACACAGAAAAGGAGGGTTCTGTTGGCTAGGGTTGGGAAGGACTAAGAAGTCGCGCGGCCGAAGTGCCGCCAGCAACGAACATTGGGGCCGTCGATCGGGATAACCATGATGCCTGCCGCCTTCACCGCTGCTCCTCGTATTGAACTATTAGATAAGGAGGTGACCAGTTCGAACAATGGACAATGTGCCTGGGCCCTGAAAACGTACTGTTGTGTTCTTGTTTTGATTATTGTTAGTTTTGCAACTGCTGCCGTGGGACTCTGGTACTTCGAAGAAATTTATCCTTTGAAGCCTCTGTTACCGACCGAAATTGTACCAACTGTTTTGACTCCCTCTGTACACCTTCACACTCTGTCCCCTAGGGACTCTCGGCATAGACAGAAATATCATAATAACACTCTGATGATAGTTATGAATGCTACGCATGCTATTTTTAATAAGAGTAATTGTTGGATTTGCACGCATTTGCCACAACATGGGAACAAGGGACTGGGATGGTATATACACCCCTTACCTCTAACGACTTCCTGCTATGCCTCTCTTAGAGCACTCTTCTTTGGCCGATGGAATGATAGCATCTCAGGGAACTTCGATGGCACTAATTTGAATGAATTTGAGAGACGTGAATTGACTCCCCTGGGATGCTCGCTTTTCGCAAATAGGAGTAGACCAAATATCGCTTCTATTAGGCCGTCTGATAAACTTTCCTTTCCTTTCCAAAATCTAGTTTCTTTCAAGATGGCTCCGATAGGCAATAAGGATGCCATGCCTCCTTCTTATTCTGTAAATCATAATCCTGATTCTGTCCCTTTCTGTGTACAAAGAAATGGCACTAGGCCAATGGGAGATTTTGAGCCTTGTATGAATATTGTAAATTTGACTGGGGAAAATAGGCCTTTGTATGTAGGGGGACCCGTTTATTTTGTTTGTGGTAGTTTAGCTTTTCCCTGGTTGCCCAAAGATTGGCAGGGAACTTGTTATTTAGGGATATTGTTACCAGGTGTATTTATAGCCAGTACCTTAGAGGTATCCAAGGCTCGCCCACGACGAGATAGTGATGAAGATACCCCCGGACAAGTGTTCGGGGATATAGTCAAATCAGTAGTCCCCTTCTGGGGACAAATAGCAAATTCAGAAAACATTAGGGGATTAGCGAGGGTATTGGAGAAAACGATCAACCGGACCACGGACATACTCTACAATATGACCTTAGAGCAAAAGGCGATAAGATTGGTAGCACTGCAAAATCGAATGGCATTAGATGTCATTTTAGCCGAACGAGGTGGAGTATGTAAATTAGTGGGGTCCGCTTGTTGCGTTTTCGTACCAGATTCTTCACCAACAATATTTAAAGCAATTCAGAATTTACACACTCTTAGTTCTGAAGTCCATATCCCTGTAGGAGACTGGAGCCTTAGTACTTGGTTTTGGGATTCTCTACGATCTTGGGGGTGGAAGGTGCTTTCTGTCATTTTAGGTATTTTAGGGACTCTGTTATTTCTTTGCTGTTGTTTTCAATGCCTCCCGAGTATATGCGGAATGATGGGGGAATGTTGTGCCCAGGTAATGAGCGCAATAGGGCGTAAGATATACACTCCGAAGACAGCATCTAAAGAGTTCATGTTGCAAGAAGTTCTTACGAACGACCTTATGGCTATTGATATTTCAGACAATGATGCGGAACCTATGAATGATAATGCCTTCAAGTATTTTCAAAAGTATTAGAAAACTATGTTTTAGCACTTGGCATAGGCCAAAAGGAGGGTCTGTGGAAATCGATATAATATTGTGACCCCAATCGCATTGTTTAAATGTATGTTGGCCTACGCCAAGCTGTCTAAAGAATATTGTGAACATAGGTTCCGCGGCAAGGTCTTGACCTTAATGTATTGTGTAAAGCCGCCATCTTGGATCTAGCCGCCATTTTAGGTATTCTTGCAGTGTGGAAGTCACCCCGAATCACAAAATGGAGGCCAAATGACATTGCGAGTAAGACTTCGGCCATGGTGACCTCCGCACACGTGAATGAATAATATGTCCGCAGGCTACGTGTTAGGGTCATGAACTAAGACCCTGTCCTTTGTTCAACCTTTGTGTAAATATGTAACTGTATCAGCGGAACTGATCTAATGTATGTAAATTGTGTGTTCGACCTGGCTACGAACCCTAGCCATGGTTCCAAGAATGGTTAACTCGCAAGAGGGCTGGCCAATGTGGTACAAACTGTATAAAAACCCGAGCATCCAGATATTCGGTCTCTCCCACTTTCGATGCGAAACCTTATCGTTGGAGGTTCGTGTGTGAGTCAGAGAGCCGAATAGCTATTCGCATGTCAATTGACTTTGATAACTTGGTAACTTTGTAACTTTGAAATAAAGCGCTTTATATGGTCCTTTGTAACCTGTGTTGGCGTGTTTCCATTTGGGCTTCCCGGCCTCATGTCAATTTCTCTGTTTCCACAATACAAGGTTGCCTACAACCTCTTAATGATGCCCAATGACTCTTTTGTATGTTCCACCGAATTATAATCTTTAGAGAAAAAGGCAGAAAATATGACTTATCACCATGGACATCCAAATGGAAGATGTTAACACAAACTTCGCCTTATTGCTTGAAAAAATGCTCATAGTTACCTAGACATTTGTTTGGCAAATGTCCTGACACTGCTTCCTCAGAAACTGCCTTTTGCATGCCCTCATTAAATACATGCAAAGTTACTGTACTGTGCTGTGGCTGTAAATTACAAAACTAGAGGTGCAGTGATTATTGCAGGCAATTCCTGTGGTGTATGCTGTCATTTCTGAAAGGCTTTTGTTGATGTGGTCATAAGCTAAGCAGAGGCGAGTAAGACCTGGTATTGCCATCAGAAGACAAGTAATGCCTTAAATGATCAGATGCAGCCAGCTATACCCACCTTTAGCAATCCTGGACACAGATCCAGTCTTCTGTGCCAAGTGTAGCCATTGTGTACGCCCAGGTGCGTCATGTGACAGATACCACCTTGTATGTTAAGTACAGCCTAGAGGACAGGAGAGAGGTAGGGTAGGCATTGCACCAATGAAGCGGCTTCATTATGGATTGGCCGGTCCGGTATTAAAGTGCTGGTATTTCCATGTACCAGCACTTTACCGGACCGGTCAACCACAAGTTTGCCTGTAAGGGCTCTGATCTACTGGCAGGCCTGACCTGACAGTAATTCAGGCCCCTACTGGCAAAGAATTGCTGGAAGTACCAGCACCAGTACTACCGGTGCCGGTAATTCTGGCATCCCCATCCCATGGAGTCCTACACTATGGAATGGGGAGTTACTGCTGTCTCGGCTGCCCGTAATATATCAGTAATATCGGGATATCAGGCAGCAGAGACAGTGGCACCGTTTGCCGGCATCTCGCCAGTAGCATCGGCGGGATACCGGCAAACACATAATGAGGGACTCGCGAAAGGTTACACAACACATACTGTCTTTGTTTTTTTCCTTTTACAAACCACTGTTATCGGGTGTGTTAGTCCTATTCGATTTAATTCATATAATACACACCACCCAGAATGCACTTGTGAGAAGAAAGGCCAATGCTGAAAAGGAGGTTGATAGGTCAGGTTACCCTGTGCAGGAACAAAAAAGATCAGGTTTGATCTAAACTTAAGTCTGCCGCCCCCCCTCCTCCACCCCCCACGGCACTCACTTTCCCTCCCAGGCCACCGTACATTGTGATGAACGCAGAGGAACATGACCAATGTATGGGGCTTGGACAGGTGAAGAGTTGAGGGGTAGGTGAGTAAGAGAATGAACCAAGAAATATTAATTACTGTCAAAGTTAAACAACTAAACAAATTTGACTGCCAGGATCCCCAAAGTCGCTGTAAATAAAAGTTGTTACTATTATCCAACTCATTTGATAGTTAATCCATCCAACTCCATGGTACTTATTATATCAACCAAACAATTAAGAAAAATTGAGTTGGCTCCATTCTACGTCCAAATGCAGGTGGCACCCAGTTCTCAGCACATCTCCACAGATTGCTGGAGATCTGCCTTTAGTATCTGGCCTCCCATTTTAATAAAGCATTTCACATCAGGCTCCTTCTGCTGCTAAGCGCTGTACTATTTGGCGTATGTTGGACCAGTTTTTCATAGTTCTCAATATATCAACCCCTGAAAGGATAAAGTCCTGAGAGCCGCCCTGCTGGGATTCCAACCTGTGTCCTGCAGCCAGACACATATACCTGAGGAAAGTGCTTAGCTTGCCAGACTATCTTTCGATCCTAATTTTTTATTCTCTCATATGTCACACAGCCGACATTGATCAACAAGTCAGACCATGGTATTGGGATAACAAACGGGTTATATTACTAAACGTTACAGGATTATCCAAAACCAACAGTGTTATAATTAAACTAAACATCACACTGGTTCTTCTCCGTGGTGGGGTAGTGCCGTGGGAAAACGTATCCAAAGAAAATGTCTCTCATGAAAGTAAGGTGTTTCAACAAATGTTTCGACCAGTGCTCCCCAAGTACTGGTCAAACCCCAGCAAATTCACACAATGCTTGTGCACTAACTCTCCCAGGTTTTAATGGATTCCAGCACCCTATTTGTCACCATTTTTGGGGTCTCTTCTCTTGAGCTCTCATTCTCGCATTTAAGCGTCCCTGCGTCCTGTAATCCATAGTTCTCTGGGTCTTTTCTCCTTGGCTCTTAACGTGGTACTTGGAGCTTGTAAGTGGATTCCATTAATGGGGTCTGAGAGGTGGGCCTCCTAGGATGGATTTGAGGCGAGAGGATGACAGGAGACTGCCTTGGCACCGGGACACTTGGTTCTCCACTTCATTCCTCAATGTCAGGTTTCTGCTTCATTAGTCACCTGCTCCAATCCTTCTCTCTGCCCCAGAATCTCGCCTCAAGTTTTTACCTCAATAATCCTTGACCTTTGTTATTTCTCTCCTTTTCAGTTTTTTTTTGTTCTTCGTGTCCACCACTTTTGTCTTAACAATTCTCTACTTCCTGCATTGCACTAGTACTCCCTCTCCTGGTCCTTTAATAGCCCCCCTCACTTCCTCATTTTCTTCTACGCCCTCCTCCTTAACCTCCTGGAGGATATCCAATGTACTACCGTCATTTCTTTCACCTACTTTTCCACCTTCCTGTGGTTTCTCTGCTCCTTCACTTCCTTCAATAGTTCCTACACCCACTCTGCTTCACTTTCCTCTCTCTCCTGTCCTTTCCTTATCCACCCTTCATCAATATCAGTAGTTTCCTTCATTCTTTCAATAGAAGTTTATTCTCCTCTCCTTTTTCAATTCTTTGGGCCCTTCTCTCGTACCACTTAAGATAGTCTAAATCTTCTCCAACTCTTCCTGTCATGAGGAATAAACTCTGATGGTCTATTTGGCAGAAATGGAAGCAGATCGGTTCTGTATATAAGAACATAGATGGCTCCTAGCAGCCTCAGTAACGCTCCAGACATCCGTTGTCCATGCTTGCAATGGGCTCCACCCCCTGAAGCAGCAAAGGTTCATTTGGATTCCCGAAGGGAGATGCTTCGCGTAGCTACTCTTTATGGCATGAGTTCCATAAGTTCAGAACTTGTGTCCTGATTTCCACATTATCTTGTGTTTGTCCATTCTCTATCTAACTTCCTGGTTTCCCTTGCATAGGATCCGTCAGTCTTTCTGCGGCTCACCCGTTCATTCCTGCCGGCTTACACTGACGTCTCTCTTTGGGGTAGGAACTCCGCATTAACGTTACCCAGGCAGCATAACGCTACCTGCAGACCTTCACTCATCTCCCTCTCTTCATTCCCCAAGCAGCTGCGTACCGGTTCTCCCCCAACTCCCAGGCAGGACTTCCCGGTTTTTCACAAATTAATTTCTTCCGCCAGCAGCTGCTTAGGAAGACAGCGAGCTCCGCAGCTGACATTCTGCAACTTTACCTACCACACAACCGTCCACGGCGACTGGTAGGTGGAAAATCTGATCCCCTCCTCAAACCTCACATATTCCTCGCTCTCACCTTTCCGCTCTCATACACTGCAGCTATTTTCACGAATCTACTGTCTTCTTTAAGAACATCACCGACACACACCCACGTAGCACTCTGTTCAGCCCATACCGGAACCTGCTGATTCCGGAACAGCAATCCGTGCTCTCCCCGATAGAAAACCTCCAGTGTAATTAACCTCTGAAACTATTACATACTTTGGTTTCCAGTTTCTGTCTTCTTTCATTGATTACCTACTTTGTTGTAGTTTGCAATCCTCACATGAGAAGTAAAACGCTGAAGACGGTCCTTCGACTAGTACTGCCCTCCCGACAGCAGCAATCCAGGCAACAGAAGTTATCCGAACACGCTCAGAAAGAAGCCACACTTTTTTTCCCCAGAGGGTTTTCCTGGGAACTCTGTCCCCTCTTAACTATTTGTTGGCAGGAGGGGGCAGGGCAACCAGGAGGATTCTCCTTTCTACAAACGCCTGCATCTTATCCAGGTCAATGTTATTGTTTCCATCTGATTCCTGACATTCGTGCGAGTTATCACAGTTAGCTACGCCATTTTAAAAAACTGTAACATGGATCAGATGCAACAGTTGATGGTCGCTGCCAGTCTCTTACCAGAGAGGTATAATCTCTGAAACAAGAAAACTCAGTTTTATGACAGCAGATTGTCCGATCCCCACAAAGCTCGCAGATACCACCTGGCCCCTTGCCGAGCGGTAGATTTATGGGAACCCCCCCAAAAATTAAAAGAATTTATTGAATCCTGTACGATACAGTTTACCTTTAAAGCAGCGTTTTTCCCTACAGATAGGGATAGGGTAGCACACATGATCACCCAACTCACAGGCCCAGCTTTGGCATGGGCTACACCCCTAGTTGCTACTAATAACCCAATACTGGACTCCTACGCCGCTTTTGTGAAGAGCCGCAACACTATGTTTGGTAGGCCGGAAATTACAGTGGCTTCTCAAGAATACCGGCTGGACTTTAAGCAGGGGTCCCAGGATGTGTTAACCTACATAACCCGATTTAAACAAATGGCTTCCGACACCTTCTGGCCTGACAATGCTCTAGTAACATTGCTCCACAGAGGGCTCAACCAGAGTTAAAAGATGAGGTCTTCGGGTACCCAGACCTCCCAATCTTGAACAGATGATCGCGTTGGTCATGCAACTTGATTATCAGTTGCATGAAAGACTTGCAGAACGACGGAAGTATAGGTCTAACAGAGTCTTTCCTGATCCTGCATCAAACTCGGGAAAACTCATGAGCACAGGAAAGGCCCTTCCGCCGGAAGAACCGATGCAGTTAGGTGTAGCACGAGGTCCATTGTCCGCCGAAGAACGCTCTTGAAGAAGAACATTGGGGTTATGTATGTATTGTGGGGCTAACAATCATCTGGTCTGTGAATGTCCTGTTGCTCCCCCTAGAAGATCGGGAAACGCCAGCGCCCGACCATAGAGGGAACCACTATTCGGGGACGGTTTTGACGGTTTCCCACCTCTCAGGATAGCCTTTCACAACACTGACCCACCAGAAACACTTATGGTGATAATACTAGTCACCTTTTCATGGGGTAACACTGTTATTTCAGATGTGCCGGCTCTCAGAGACAGAGGGGCTGCCAGAAACCTCATTGACGACAGGAGGGCACTCACTCATGGTATTCCTCATTCCTCAAAAACCATCTTGATTCCCGTGGAGAGTGTAGACGGGAGTCCTCTGACTTCAGGCCCTATATGTGAACACACCCATTCCCTCCAAATGGCTATGTCGCCACACAAGGAAGAGATCATGTTAGACATCATAAAGGCAGCACATTACCCAGTTATTCTAGGCTTGCATTGGCTGCGGGTGCACAACCCCTTTGTGAACTGGACAGCTGCTTCGTTCTTTCTTGGTTCTGAACATTGTCTAACTCATTGCCTTTCTCAAGGGGCAGTGGGGTTTCATGTCCCTCTCCTCCCAACACTCGTCATTCCAACAACGTGATCCTTAATCAAGTGCAAGACATACCCACACAATACCTGCAAGACCAAGATGTGTTCTCCACCTCAGAATATTCCGAGCTGTCTGCACATCACAGAGACGACTGTGCCATTGAACTAATTCCCGATCAACCTTTACCTTTCGGAAGGATGTATATATTATCAGCCAAAGAAAAGAAAGTCTTCAGAAAGTACCCACAGACCAATCTCAGAAATTGATTGATAACTGAATCCACTTCACCGGCTGGGGCTTCTCTTTTCTTTATCCCCAAGAAAAATACAACTGAATTACATCCCTGCATCGATATTCGCAGCCTCAACAAGATCACAATCCGGGACAGGTACCTCATGCCACTCATCCCTGACATTCTGGAGGCAGTCAAAGGTTCTGTTATCTATACAAAAATAGACCTCTGTGGTGCCTACCACCTCATCAGAATAAGACCAAGGGATGAGTGGAAGACAGCCTTTCGTACACCCTTTGGGCACTTCGAAAACCGAGTGATGCCATAAGGCTTATCCAACGCCCCTGCAGTGTTCCAGAGATTCATGGATCACATTTTTTCAGACATCCTACTACATTACATCATAGTGTATCTTGATGATCCTGGTAATTTCCCCCATGCCAGAAGAGCATACCTGTCACGTTCTGGAAGTCTTGAACCGCTTGAAGAACAACCACCTGTATTGCAAGTTAGAAAAATGCAAATTCAACCAGAGGAAGGTGTCCTAACCTAGGTTACGTCCTATCAGCGGAAGGTATATCCATGGATCCATCGAAGGTGGCAGACATTCGGGACTGGCCTCCCCCTACATCAGTCAAGGAAATACAGAGGTTTTTAGGATTCGTGATTTTCTACCAACGGTTCATCCCCAAATTCTCGGCTATCATTCGCCCCTTGACCCACCTTCTCAAAAAGGGGATTCCATTCCTATGGTCGGCTGACACACAACAGGCCTTTGACAGATTAAAGACAGTCTTCACGACGGCACCCATACTACTCTCCCTGGATCAAAATAAGAAATGTATTCTGGAATCCAACGCTTCACACTATGCGTTAGGAGCGTTCTTCTACAAAAAAATGCCAAGGGCCTCAAATGTCCCATCGCCTATCTGTCCAAGTACCTTAACCTCCTCTGAGATTAATTACAGTCCTTGAGAAAGAACTGCTCGCCATCAAGAGAGCATTCGAGGAGTGGAGGCATCTGTTGTTGGGAGCTAGGTTCCCGATAGAATTAAGGACAGATCACCATAACCTCCAGGCCTTGCAGCATGCCCAGACACAAAACAGCCGACAAGCCAGCTGGGCTCATTTCTTTCCCCTATATATTATTGTCTTCCAGTTCATCCCAGGCAGAAATAACCTCAAAGCTGATGAATTATCTAGAAAGGAGCCGGCATTGATATCTCGGTTCCACTCAGAACCTATCTTCCCCAAGGTCATTTTCATAAATGTCATTCAAGACTTCCTGCGTAGTATAGAATTCAAATCCATACATCTTGATACCAATTGCCCACAGCTCATTTCCGAGCACGGTCTGGTGAAGGATAAAGGATGTTACTTTCGGGGTCAGAAGGTTTTTATCCCTAGCGAGTCCCTACAAAAATAAGTACTTAGGTTGTGCCATGACTCCCTTGCAGCTGGACACAGAGGAGTTGCCAATACTACCAAATTGATTTAGAGAATCTTCTGGTGGCCCTCTCTACTCACGGATGTCAAGGATTACATCGCCTCCTGTGTTGTTTTTCTTCAGACAAAATCTCCACGCATTCCTCCTCCATGTGAATTTATCAGAATGCCTCTGCATGATAGACTGTGGCAGATCATCTCCACAGATTTCATTGTGGATTTGACACCCTCACAGGGGTATATCACGGTTATGGTAACCATAGATTCATTAACCAAGATGGCAAATTTTGTACCACTTACTGGGGTTCCCACGCATGGCACGTGTCTTCATCAAACACATCTTCTCCAGACGATTTATAGTCATAGTTTCGAATGAAAAGATTCGAAAAACAAATGTTTCAAAACAAAAGTTTCGAAAACAAAAGCTGCGACATGCTATGTTTAACATGCAAAGTGCATTTCTTTCTAAACCAATCCGTCGACAATAGTCATGGATTGGTTTCAATGGAAATGCACTTTTACATGTTAAAAGTAGCATTTCAATGCTTTTTTTTTGGTAAGTTGAAACGTTAGATGGAGCTGTCCAGTTCTGTAATTTCAGCACTGGACAGCTCCATGTAACGTTTCAAAGTTGTTGTGCATATTGGTATTCAAATGCTTTTTTTTACTTTGAAACGTTACATGGAGCTGTCCAGTGCTGTAATTTCAGCACTGGACAGCTCCATTTAACATTTCAAGGTTTTCGTGTATATTGGGGGGGTTCCCCCCAGATCCGCTGACCCCCCAACCCTAACCCAAGCCCCAACCCTAACCCTAACCCAAGTTTCGAAAGGCAAACGTTCTAATTTTTTTCAAACAAATTGTCATTCGCACGAATGGCATTTCGAAAAATGTTTTCGAAAGTTTGCCTTTCGAAACTTTTGTATTAAAAAAAATGACTGGACACCTGTCCAGACATGGGCTCCCTTAAACTATAATCTCGGACAGGGGTCCCCAGTATACCTCCCGATATTGGAAACTCGTCTTCTCCATTCTGAACGTCAAGCGTGCTCTGAGCTCAGGGTTCCATCCCCAGATGAACGGGCAGACGGAAAGGTTAAAACCAGACACTTGAAGGATACCTTCATTGTTATATCTCGGCAGCCCAGGACAATTGGGAGGAACTGCTTCCTTTGGCAGAGTTTGCATACAACAATGCTTCTCATGCATCACTTAAGTCTAGTCCTTTCTATTGTACCTATGACTTTCATCCTACCTGTTTCTGGACAATCAGGCCTGCCACCACGCCCTTCCCGGATATCGACAGTTTCATTGCCTGCATACAACGGGTCACAAGACAGCTAAAGAGGTGCTACAAGTCTCTCAGGACTGTGTCAAGTTCTTTGTGGATCGTCACCGGTCCCCCATGTCCGAGATCAACATCGGTGACAAGGTCTGGCTGGCATCTCGGTTTCTACCTCGACACTTGGTGCCTTCAAAGCTTTCCCCCCAGTATTTTGGCCCTTTCATGTGTTGCACCGGAGAGGGTTGGCAGCCTTTCTTTTGCGGCTTCCCCCCTCTTGGTCCAGGATTCACCCCGTTTTTCATGTATCCCAACTCAAACAGGATGTTTGGGACCGTTTCCGTCGGGGTGACAGGGTGCGTCCCCCCCGGTGTCTACTGCCTCTGGTCCTGAGTTTGAGGTTTCAGGGGATTTGCGATTCCTGGTATCGCAGAGGCACCCTGCAATACTTAGTCGACTGGAAGGGGTACTCTCTGGCAGAGAGGTCTTGGGAACCCACCTCTGCGGTTCATGCCCCTCGTCTGGTCATATGTTTCCACATGTTTCATCCAGGCTAACCGGGGGGGTCTCCCCTTCGGAGTGGGCATACTGTCATTAGGAATAAACTCTGATGGTCTATTTTGCAGCAATGGAAGCAGATCGGTTCTGTATATAAGAATACCCCCAAGATGGCACCTAGCAGCCTCTGTAACACTCCCGACATCCCTTCTCCATGCATACAATGTGCTCCACCCCCTGAAGCATCAAAGGTTCATTTGGATTACCAAACAGAGATGCTTCACGTACCTACTCTTTATGGCATGCGCTCTGTAAATTCGTAACTTGTGTCCTGATTTCCACACTATCTTGTGTTTGTCCATTCTCTATCTAACTTCCTGGTTTCCCTTGCATAGGATTCGTCAGTCTACCCGCGGCTCACCCGTTCATTCCTGCCGGTTTACACTGACGTCTCTCTTACGGTTAGGAACTCTGCATTATCGTTACCCAGGCAACATAACGCTTCCTGCAGACCTTACTCATCTCTCCCTCTCTTCATTCCTCCAGCAGCTGAGTACCGGTACTCCCCCAACTCCCAGGCAAGACTTCCCGGTTTCTCGCCAATGCATTTCTTCCACCCGGAGCCGCTTAGGAAGACAGCGAGCTCCGCAGCTGCCATTCAGCAACTTTACCTACCGCACAGTCGTCCACGGCGACTGGTAGGTGGAAAGTCTGATCCCCTCCTCAAACCTCACGTCTTCCTCGCTCTCACCTTCCGCTCTCATACACCACAGCTATTTTCACGAATCTACTGTCTCCTTTAGGAACATCACTGACACACACCCACGAAGCACTCTGTTCAGCCCATACCGGAACCTGCCGATTCCGGAACAGCAATCCGTCCTCTCCCCGATAGAAAACCTCCAGGGTAAATAACCTCTGAAACTATTGCATACTTTGGTTTCCAGTTTCTGTCTTCTTTCATTGATTACCTACTTTGTTGTAGTTTGCAATCCTCACATGAGAAGTAAAACGCCGAAGACAGTCCTTCGACTAGTACTGCCCTCTTGACAGCAGCAATCCAGGCAACAGAAGATATCCGGACACGCTCAGAAAGGAGCCATGTGGTTTTTTTCCCCAGAGGGTTTCGCTGGGAACTCTGTCCTCTCTTAACTATTTGTTGGCAGGAGAGGGCAGGGCATCCAGGAGGATTCGCCTTTCTACAAACGGCTGCATCTTATCCAGGTCAATGTTATTGTTTCCATCTGATTCCTGACATTCGTGCGAGTTATCACACTTCCTGCATCTTGACCTATTTGGACCCCTCCATCACAACACTTAAGAAAGTCCAAGACTCTTTCAACTCTCCCAACTTCTTAACCCCTTTGGTCACTCTATTATTTTTATGATTCCCCAATTCACTCCTTCCTTTCCGACCTTCTTTACCCTTTTGCGCCCTTTTTCACACATTTGGGCTTTTTCCTCATAACCGCAAATGTTCTCCACTTTTCTCTTGTTTCTACACTTTCTGGACCTTCCTTTGCCCGGCCTCATGGCTCCTGCTCCCAGCCCACCGGGCCGCATAATTCCCCATCTTTTGGGTCTGCCTGTACCGAGCCTCCAAAGTCCTCCCTGCAGTCGCCTGTCTCCCTGTTACCTCAATTATCTGGGCCTCTCTTGCAGCCTCTTGCCTCCTGCTTTCCCAGCCTCCAGGGGCTCTGCTACAGTCTCCTGTCTCCAGCTACCTCTCTAGCTTCCTCTTTCCCCCTCCCTAGCCAACACTGAATGAGCTCTTCCTCCTACGTCCACCCCTCACTAACTGTGCCCTTGAGGTTTGTTGGGTTTTGGCCCCTCCTTCCAGCCTCCCTCTGATGGAATGGGAATCGGCTCTGGTGGTTTTACATGGGGAACTTGAGAATCGTAGGTCTCTGTGCTTGGATGGATCTGGACCACAGCTTTGAGAACCACATCTGCCATACATGGATTCAGGAGCAGCTTCAGCGCCCACGCAATGTTGAGTGGAGCATACCAGCGCAGCTGGCCCCACGGGAATACGGTTCCTCAACTTTCTTAAAAGGGCCAGATTAGTGACCATTATCCTATGATGAAATGCACCTTTGGTGACCTCACCATCCACCAACGTGGGCATGTAGACCACTTTGTCACACACACAAACTATAATTTGCATGAAAGGTTACTGCTGAGCAAATACATTCTGAAGACCATTCCTAGTTATTTTGAAAAACGACTGCCACCTTTTTCACTTAACCATACTCCTTAATGTACACAGTTCTTAAGCGATGTTCTGTAGCCCAATCTTCTTAAGTATTATCATTGTGCATTTCTTGTTTCCCGTCATAAACGCAGGACTACAAATACCATAATGCAAAGTGGGCTGATATGGTATGCAGCTGTGAAAGCTGCCCTATTATAGAATTTGTATTTTAAAAGATATAAAAAAAAGTAACTGACGTGTCAACTTCTTATAATCAATATTTGAAAAAAGATTACACTTGTAAACTATACACTGGAAGGGGGTTGGCTTTGATATGGAGATTTGAAAGTGGCAGTGCAGATGAACCAAATATTAGCACTTTTTTCTCTCCTTGTATTGAAGAGCAGAGTATCATCATATAAATAATGCCTGTGCTTTTTGATTTACATCCAAAATAAAACATTTAATTTCAAGGGCCTTTTTGCTATCTTTTATTGTGTTTAAATTTAAAACTGGAGCACCTTTCCCTATCACATTTGCCTCTCCCTCTTTAAACTCCCCGACGTGGTGACCTGTCCCAGAATAAACTCTTTCTCACACAGTTTAGATTCACAGACAGTGAACTGTATGACTTTCTTTGTGCAAATATCCGCCTATGACTACTTGTCCCAGAATACATGATGACTCACTTAATAATAGTGCCTTTGCAAGGCTAATCGCATAAACCAGCCTCCCTTGATGAGTGTAGATATGTCAACAAAAACATGTCACAATATGCACTCTGTCTGGCTCGCCTTACATGTCCCGCACCTATCACGCATAGGTCTAAATCCCAACTTTTCCCAACAAGCCCCATAAACCTCACTGACCTTCCATGCAAATCTCTCTGATGTGCCTATATTGGTCCTTGAAAACCATGCTGATTGTTTTTCTCACCTATGTTTTCCAAATCTCTCTAGAAATCTCTCAATATCTCCCTGACGTTTCCAGAAAATCTCCCTGATATTTCATTACAATCTCGGATATTCTCTATAAGTCTCCCTTATATTCCCTTAAATGTCCCAGATGTTCATGCCAATAAAGTTCCGGAGGACTAAAGACGGCTTCTTCCTTGTTGGAATTCCAAGCAGTGACCTGCTGATCTGGCACACACAGACATACAGCTCCTCAGCCAGCATTCAACTAGCTGAACCAGCTTAGCTCCTGATTATTCTCGTCAAATCTCCGTGATGTGCTTTCCAGATGTGCCCCATGATTCTCCCAAATCTCAATGACAAGCCTTAAACAACTAATGTTCCCTTCAAGATCAGCGATGTTCCCTCCAAGTCATACAGACACTCTGATCAATCCCCAGGACTTTCCTTCTAAACATCTCTTATTTTCCATTCAACCTCCCTAGTTTTCCCTCTAAATATCACTGTTTTTTACAAATTGCCCCAATTTTGTCTTACTGGTGTTCTCCTTGACGTTCCCAGCAAATATCTGTCATAGTTTCTCCCAAAGTCTACGACATTCTCTGTAAATCTCCTTGATTTCCCCTTCAAAACGTCTGGGTGTGTGATGTTTGCACACACAGTCCTGTTGCTCTTTGCCTGGTCTGAACTAAAGGCACTTCCTGGAGTGCTGCAGGGGGTGCTTTACTTTCCCTAGTTGCTGGTGCCTGTTTATGATGAGTCTGACCAGCTATGAGAAGGCTACGAGGAGAGAAATGTAAAAAGTACCAACGGGAGAAATGGAATTGAAAGAAAAGTGCTGTTCAGAGGACCCTCGCCACAAATCAGCACTTATGCTAGAATGCACTGTGCCTATCTTAGAAGACCCTGCACCATGTGTGTGCCAAATGCCATTTAGGGAATGGGGACTCAGAAGCTCGGGGAGGCACCGTTATTAACGGTGCCAGTGCTTCCATGACAACTGTGCCTACAGGGGCCGATGCGCATGGCAGGTCAGGCCTGCCGCGCGCAAGGGCCCTTTCAATTTCAGTGATGGTAGGCGCTACTACCGATGAATGGTTTCTCAGCGCTAGGGACATCATTCACGAAGAAAGAAAGCAAACAGAAAGCTAGTGCAGACCATCCTACCAGCAGCAGTGAAACCAAAAGCTATTCAACTTTTTCCAAAACTGCAGAAGGCTGGGCTTTGTACCAATGTCCAGTGGGAGACTATTCCAAAGCTTACTACCAATGACCACCAAAGCAAATCTGAGGATCTGACTCGGGCAATACCAGGTAAACCGCAAGCTCATGTATGAGGGGGCCAGGGCCATGTAATGCCTTGTGATTTATGGTTAGTAGTTTAAATTGAATCCTGGCGTTAATGGGAAGCCATTGGGGCCTCTTTAATACTGGACTCGTGGTCTCGGCTAATACTGTTTGTAAGAATGCGAGTGCCCATATTTTAACGAATCAGCAGGCGTTGAATCATACATTTGGTGGAGCCAGCAGAAAGACTGTTACAATCTTGACCCAATTATGACCTCGCTATAGTCGCACAGGCAGTATCAGATAGGAGAGGTCGCAGCTGTCTGATAATCATGGGGTGAGAATGAGTGGAGCTGGTCAGACTGCTAGTGTGTGGTGCCGTGGACAGTGAGGAGTCCAATATTACCCTGAGTGATTTAGCTCAGTCCAATTCTTGGATCGAACAGTATACTGTCTTTATAACGAACATGTAATAAAGAATGACTATATAACGAAAATTATATAATGAACAAAATAACGAAAATGTAAGTGGGGTGGGGTAAAGGGTTAAACCTTGTGGGGAAACAATTGGGGTGGGTTTTTAAATTAAGGAAACAGGGGTTTGGGGTACCCCCACCCCACCCCCAAAACAAAATGTTTTTCGTTGCATATTTTTCGTTATATAGTCATTAGTTATTAAATGATTTGTTATAAGACATGTAACCAGATCGAACAATTTGACGAAAAAGAGCCACAAAGGCAGGTGGCTCTTTACTGTGTGTACGTAAGGTGCGATCAGAACTATTCTGGTTTTAACCCTATTAAGACCCATCCTGTTTGATGACATCCATTGAGAGATTTTTTTTAAACACAGACTGGGTAAACTCCACATTGTTCTCAAAATGACCTTTCGATGTGAATATGATCTGGGTGTGACCTTCATAGTTCTCAAACGTCACTTTGAGATTGACTAGAAGATTGTGCAAGGGCTTTACAGAGAAGTTAAAAAGGAGCCGTGGCATGCATGACCCTTGTGGCACATCACACGTCAGAATCTCGGATGCTGGCGTGCATTCCATGACCTTCACTGTTGAACGAATATTAGAGAAAGGACTCAAGCCATGCAACAGCAGCCGAGACGTTGCTAGGGGTGGGCTGAGGGGGCTATGGACCCTAATCTTTTGGTTGTAGCTCCAGATAGAAGCTCAGGGGCTACAACCAAAAGGCTAGCTAGCCCTGAGTATCGACAGTCCCGACATTAGCATAGCCCCCGATCTTTTCTAGACCTAGCAACACCCCTGAACAGCAGCATCAGAAACAGCAGCCAAATCCCTCAGTCGTTTCAATAAAATAGTGTGATCAAGTGTATGAAAGGCTGCCGACAGGTCCAGGAGAGAACGATTAAATTACAACCGTGAAATTGCAACAATCAAACACTGCACTTCCAAAATTGTGGGGATGAAATTGCATAGAGCCATATTGAAATATCTGCTCCAAGAAAAGATAAATGCACTTGGTCTGTCAGTATAAATGCACCAAATGGGATTGTATGTCTTTGCGGTTCAACCTTCTAATTCCCGCTTTTTCAAATAAAAGTTGAACATCTTTATTCATTTCCTTCGCTGACCTGCGAATGGTTGTTTGAGTTCCAGCCATACACTCATGGGCAACATCACCCAAAGCGTGCAGTGTAGGTCTATCTCTTCTTCCAATCCTTTAAATCACCATTCACATGTTTTTATTAAGTCCAAATCCATTCTTTGTAATAAAGCATTCTCCTCTATATGTATTACAAGCATGTTGGCTTACCTTACAACCTCTCCAGGGCAAATACCGTTGACAGCAGTTATCCCTGTCGCATCCCCTTCCTCGGAGCATGCTACTTTGTCAAAATGTAGCTGCTGATGTGAGCCACGGATTCCCTTTTCACCTTCCGCAGATTCACGCAGGACTCCTCTTTCTCCCCTGTTTTCATCTATTTGCTATGAAAAGTAAAAAATAATTATCAAAAAACAACTTAACATCATGCCAACTTACGGTCGTCTAACAATCACAATTCCTTTGTGACCTCAATCTCCCCAACTCCCTTTCTTCTCCTTAACCCACTTTGGGCAACCTCTGTAGTCACTGAAAAGAGTCATTCAATCCTCTGGATTGAACCCTATCTTGTTGATGGACTTACGCAGGACTGCTAATGCTTGACCACTCTTCACAGCTGCCCCATTCTCATGACATAGCAAGATCCTGTGCGTCATCGTGCTTCGACTCTTGCTTTCCCCGTTCTCCACACTGGGTAAACGCTGCCAATCTGTTGCTCATGATGTTACCCGATGAACACTGCCCTTGTGATCTGTCTCATTCTTTCTCTACCAAATGGTCACTGAACTCATCGGCGCAGTTCGCATTCTTTGTATACAAATCTTGGCTGCTTTCATCCCTTCTCAATTATGATGCCCAAAAGCACTGTTGATGTCACTTGAAGAACAGTCCAAACTATAACCCACATCACATTTCCAAAACAGCTCTTGTTCTTCTCAACATTTGGATAGTAATTGCTTTTCTTGCATCTCATGTCCTGACGCATATTCTGGTTCAACCTCCCAGAATCCTGCACTCATCACTCTCCCATAAGGGTCATAACTCGCAAAAGATATGCTGTAAAATGCTATTCTGGTCAATCTAACTCTGATGGTAGCTGGGACCAATTTTCTCTCAATCCATTCCAACAAATATCTTATGACATCATCCCGTCTTCCTTCCATTGCAACTGCACCACCCTTTTATTCTGCCCCAATATAAAAAGATGTGTGCAATGTCTGCATACGCGTTCCTTTTGTGGAATTCGCAAATTGCCCCTCTATGATCCAAAGGGCCCAGATTTCCCCAGCTTTGACAAATCGTGCATTCAGACCAATGGAACCCTGGCCACTGTGAATGAGAAAGTGCATCAGGCACTCAGCTGTTTACACCTGGGACTACCTAGTTGTGCTTTGACTTTGTATTTGGTTGCTAGTGTGAAACCAAACCACCATTTTGAATGTCCACTGTTTTGAAATGAGACACACCTTCTTTTGCAATAAGGAAGGCGTGTCCAAAGATTCCTACACTCATACAGGAAGTGGGCAGATGGCCTGGGATTTGGTGATCAGGCCATGGGGTGGCAGAGGATAGTTTGTGGGTGGGGTCCCCATGTAAAAAGAGGACAAGCAGACGGAGATGGGCCAGTAAGGATGGAGGACACTCCATGAGAAAAGCTTGGTGGCATGTTGAGTTGATAAGACCCAGAGATTTTCGTGATGAAGCCGTCATGAGCATGAAATTGGGGAGGGGGACAATGAAAACATGACAAAACCGTTCACTGACACTACACTACCATTGTCCACATTCAAAACCACTATTTACCATATTCTTCACACCACAATAGTATGGCCATTAGGACTGGGAGAAAGTCTAGAAAAGACAAGATGGTGACCAGCCTCTTTGCCTCTTAGCCTATGAGCCTCTGCATTGGCCTTACTCCCTATTGCACCTGTAAGTACCCCAAGCTTCCTAATTACTGTACTGTCCCTCGACACTGTGCTACTCACTCGTAATGCATTCAGTCCTGCTCCTCCAGCTCATGTCTCCCTACACTTTCTCCAATCACTCTACAACTTAACTTCCTCCTTTCCTATCCCTATTATAAAACTCACATCTCAAAACTCCTACTACTCCATCTCGCTTCCACCTCCTTCCAACAAACAAAGCCAACAAGCTAACCATACCTCCTCTAACACCTGTCCACCTGGCCTCTCTTCCCCTGGGACTCCACTGCTCTACTCTTCCTAGCCTCATCAACTGAACATTGCACTCTGGATTGCTCAGTCTGTATGCAACAAAACATCATTTATCACTGACTACTTTCACTCCAGCTCTCCTCCCGTAGACATTCTTGCTATCACTGAACCTGGATTTCTCCATCTGGTGGCCCTACACAAATCCAAACTAGCCTTCAGTCACTCTCCTCGACTGACTGGCAGACGTGGAGGCGATGGACACCTACTCTCTTCCCACCTCAATGCCTCACAAATTTTTGAAGTCACGTCCTCTCCTACCTCTTTTGAATTCACCCTCTCTTCTATTTGTCTGCCTCACTCGGGTCACATCATCTTCCTCTATCACCCTCCGGGTCCCACTAGGCTATTCTTTGATGATCTTGGGGAAACTCCTTGATTTTCTTTACACTAAACATCACCTCATTCTCTTAGGTGACTTTAACCTTCCTTCTCCAACCACTTCTCAGACATCTGAACTTCAGTATTTTCTTAGTGGTCATGCTCCACACTCTATTCATAAACTACCTATCCACACCGGGGGGTAAGTATGTGAATCACTTATTCATCTCCACCTCTCTCTCAGTCACTAATACTTCTGTCACACCATCCCTATCTGATCACTAAATTGTTTCCACCGCCATCTCCTTTCCACCCTCTGACCTTTCCTTACCACTAGCTTCACCAATTACTAAAAGGAAATGTAAACCTTCTGCCATTACCCCCTTTCTCTCTGACCTACAGTTCTCACTCTCCTCCTTCACACCCGATGCCTCTTCCAGCAACACTGCCTTCTCCAACTTCCAATCCCTAATATAGTACTAATATTCCTTTCACTTGCCACTGCTTACTTTCACCCCTATGTCTCAGCATCCTCAAACATGGGTCACTCATTCAAATGCTCTCTCCCCACAGACATGCATCGGTTGCTGCACAAATGGGGGTGTACCCACTCACATGAGGACCTGCAACTCTACCTCTCTGCCCTGAATGCTCTCAAGTCCACTCTTTATAGAGCGAAAAGGGATTTGATGAGGACTATTGCAGGTGCTGTCTTCTGCCACATGCCCTGCCGGGTGCCACAACCTTTTAAGCAAGCCCAAGGTACCCTAGCAACTGCTGCATCTCTTTTAGAAGCCCCCTTTTCACACACATTGTTCCTGCCACTACCTGCCACAGTCTCTGGAGCTTATCGCTTGGGAATCGCAATACCATCCTTTCTGAGTCCAACACAATCCCCACAAACATCCAACATGTGGCAGGACCAAACATTGTCCCTGCAGCCTTTGCTATAACTTTACATATTTCCAGAATGTACCCGCATTGCAATTTCACCCCAGTCTTGCCCAAAAAACAGAAAATCGTTCGGGTAGTCCAGCACACCGGTGCTTTCCTCCCTTTCGCCAGCAGCTTCTGCACTTTATTGTGTGCCATGTTTGGTTGTTCCCCTAATGATGTTACATTTTACGCCCTCCTCTCACTGGTAGGGTTTTCTGAAGCCAGATTGAAATCATTCACTTAACGCCCTAGACCACTTTCTGTTAGGCTCCGCCCATATTGTTGTTATTGCCCCCTTGACCACCATTATCTCCCTCACCAATGACTGGCTGCCTACCTGTGCACCTTGATCCTTCATGGTGAAACAAGCATGTTATTCTCTTGCATATGCATTTATTAAAGGGCCAACATTGTCCACCACCTGTTGCATGACCACTCTCCCTAACTCGCAAGCCTTCTTGGGAGGGCAGATTCTACAAAGGACCATGTGGTTAAGTCAAGGTATCTATTTCAGGCATTGCTCCCACCGGGTTTGTGGTTGCCACCCACTGGACCTGCTCAACCATGTCCACGTCATGCATAGGTCCTATGCTAATCGTGACCAAACTGCTCATTATGTGCCCGTATAACATGTCAGTATCCAAACAACATTATACCCCACTTGCAATAACTTACACAGTAAGCACTTCACATATGAGGAAAGCCGGCATCTGTTGCTTATGTTCGCCGTCACTCTTGGCCTGCGAGTTAATCCTTCTCCTCTTTGGACCCCTCCTTGCACTTAGGTTCGCTCTGCAAAAGCTTAACTATGTCAATGGATTCCCTGGTCCATATCTTATTCTCGGGGATCTCCAAGAGGTGCGCCCATGTGGGGAAACGTCTTTACCAGTATGGTGGGGACCGACCCCTCATCTCCCTGACCGTTGCCCTGCCGACTACTCTGACCCTCATCCTGTAGCACGTCTGCGGACCCAGCACCTTGCATGCCACTCCCCACTGGCCTGTGTCTCCACTTCCAGTTCCATTTCCTGTTGAGCTGAAGGCATCTAGGCGCTAAAGAAATTGTAATGAAGTGTAGAGATGTTTTCACATTGTAACGGAAGCAGGTAAGTCTTTGTCTACTGACGGAAAACGAGAAAGACTGCCAAAGTATGGATCGGGGAAGGCAATGCATTGCACATCTTTGCTGCCAGGAAGGAAGAGGAATGTTTGTCAATCTGAACGGATCGAAATGTAGGAATGTACAGTAAGGAGGAGCTAGAGGAAAAGAGATTACGGAAGGTCCAGAGCCATTGAGCCTATTTGCAATGAACTTTTGGCCACAGTCGCGAACAGCTTGCAAGGCGCAACCCAAAGGGTCCATGTGCATGGTCAAAGCCACAGTGCCTCCTAGGCCCCCTTCTTGGCATCATCACTTGCACTTCCCTCAATAGTGTCTGGTCTAGGGGTGCCCTGACCCCTTGCTGCCATTTCCTCAACACCTTTCTTTCCATGCATTCCACCCTTTTCTGATCCATTCTGAGCCTTATGCTTATCCCCTTCCTTCCGCAGTGTCTAATCATACTCACCAGTATTCCCTCTCATTCATTCCCCTAGCATATATAGTGTCATTTGAAGTGGTCTTGTATAGCTCACTTCTACCGTTTTGGTGATGTCACTGCTTTTTGGCCATGCAAGAAAAGAGGGATCGGGATTGTGAGTAAGGTGGAGTGAAATGAAGATTTGATATTGATGCTGCATGGCAGAAGCACCAAATTTCTTACTGGCAGTGCAATTCTAGTGGGCGAAAAAGTGCATTCGGGTTTCATCCAGAAAGGATAACTCAGGATCGATAGGTTTAAGTCAGCGCTGCAATGACTTAGCTAGCTGATGGGGGCTCGGGGGTAGGGGGGGGGGCTGGGGGGGGTTGGGGGGTGTGTGTGTGTGTGTGTGTGTGTGTGTGTGTGTGTGTGTGTGTGTGTGTGTTAGGAAAGATTTCTTAATTGTGGGTAATTTTCCTTCCATGTGGCAACCCCTAAACATTTTGCTGTTGTTTTCACCATGATCTAGACTTTGCCAGAGAAGTGCAGCCTTCTGCCACACTCCTCTGGGCTTTTGCTCCATTCTTACGGGGAAACTGACATGCCCTTAAGACAGTCAGTACCGGGAAACGTTGTTTTCCGTAGATTCTTTATCATGTTGCAGCTTTCGTGCAAAATGGCACAAGAGGGCACTGTAAGCTAAGTTACTGCTCTCTTCGGTCTCTAGTCTTCTACAGGCCCTAGATACTCTCTTTGGATTGTAAATGAACGGTGCAAGTGAATCACAGACGGGATTGGTGGCAGTGATCGTTTCTTGTGTTTTTGAGCTACTTTTGGTGTTTTAAGCGTGTTTCTCGCGCTTAGCCCAAAATGGTGGCCTGGCTTCCAAAATGGCTAGACCACGAGGCTCTTTGTCCTGTCCGCTGACCGTCTTGCTCCCTTCACCTCCCCCAGGTCGAGCCGACCCGGGGCCTTCCTTATTTGGGCATGTACTTTCCCGCAAAACACAGATGCTTTCGCGGGCTTCTACAGGCCTTGTGTGTGCCTCCAGGATGGGGGCTGGGATGTCTGGTCCCAATACACATCCTGGGCGCCAGAGAGTCTATGGTGGTGAGAATGCCTGGGACCCCCATGGTCCGTGATAGGTCCACATATGGTGTGAGTGTTTTATGAGCGGATCTCCCATTGGGTCCCCTCCGTTTTGGCACGAAGGGAACCGTGGCTAAGAGGGGGCTGGAAACGCCACTACCATGTCGATCTCCTGAGTTCTCACGAACAAAGGAATACAGGAGCCAAGTATCCTGCAACCACGAGGCTGAACCGAGGAATCGCTGGTGACCCGCTGAATGACTGCTCCTCTGCACTGCTGTCGCTTTGTGAAACCCTTTCTACCTCTGATCGAACGAGAAGGCCTGTACTGGTACTTCGACCCTTGGAATAGTGGGGACAACTATTCTCGGCATCTTCACCATCTCCTGCACGTAAGCCTTCAGAAGTGTCTCTGTGCCATCCAGCAGACTGACCAGCCTACCCAGGAGTCTTGCTCTGTAACCGCCGTCAGGTTGTGTTGTATTACGAGTCCTTGGCACTCTCACACGATTCGTACACTTGGCATTCCCAGGTCTGAAGTGAGTAGTGTAAATTTGGCTGAAATACACACGGCCGCTCCGTTGCCCTGCTGTGGTAACAAACTGCGCGGGTTCACTGCGTTTGGGACGTCCTCAACTCAACTTCTGCGGCTGCAGAATCTATATGAGACGTCCCCTGCTCCTATCTGAACCTGCCAGCACTGAAACTGACACGGAGAAGCCTGGGTCTGCTTGCCTCGGGGACCGGTGAGTAGCATCGCTAGGAACTGGTCGCCCTCCTGCAGGAGCCCATAGCTTTTCCCCACTGTGTCTAACAGCACGCCTTTCCGTACTCGCGCTCTGCTTCTACCCACAGTGGAGGCTGCGCTTGAGTCGCGGAGCTCTGTTCATCTTCATTTGCTCACCGAACTAAACTGCCTGTTTCCCTCGAAGAGACTCCCCTTTTTGCCCATTGGCACCAGCGTGTGCAGGTACTTTTGAGAACAAGGCTCCACTCTTCGTAGGGCTTGGACTTCCTTTTAGTTAGGTGCCTCTGAAGGTGGACTGGATCTAATTATTATTCGCACTGCCTGTTTTCCTCCCCATCTAGGTGGTCTACACATTTCGTGCGTCTAACTCGTTAGACTCGTTTGTATTTGTATATATATTGTATTGGTTTGGTATGTGTTGGTTTACTTGAGTTTTATTGTGATTTCTCGCTACGGTCAATGTTACAGAGGCCTTGTAATAAATGTGTATATATTTTTAATATAACACCTGCTTGGAGTAATTTGTAAATGTCCTTGCTTTGTGTGCTCATTGCGGGCTTTCAGTCACCCTCACCCCTCTTGAGACCTAGTCTTGACCGCCGCGATCGCTACCCTGATTGGTCTGGCTTGTCCAGAGGTTACCCTGTTGCAAGAAACTAGGCTGGCCTTCTGAACCTCTGCCCCTCCAGGACAGAGTTCAGAAATTTGTCTTAACAGTTTGGTAGAAACAAATGAAGATGTGACTTGGCGAGATGGGAGAGTGAATGGTGAAGAGGGAGATAACCTGCTGATCTGATGCTGTTGGAGTAGTTGGTTGTTGTCTCTGTTGACAAGGGTTCTTGTTGTTTCAGTTTAGTATAAAAGGCTCTGTGAGGTTGACCGAAAATGAGTCTGATCTCTGTACTCCTTGCCTGATGCATGATGTACTGGCTCGTTGCATGTTTGCAAGTGTATCCATCTGATTCCAGTTAAAGGTCACAGGAAGATCAACCCGAGTGACTTCCATCTCTGATAGTCCTTGGCCGATGAGTTGAGTATAGGTGATGGGCATGTTCGTATAACTAGGCAGAGGAGGAGCCATTCGGTCTGTTGATTGAGATGTTGTGTGCTTGTCCCCTTCTGGTATTAGTTGAGTATCCACGTTTTCAGTAATTTCTCAAGGGCATGTGGTTTTCCTCTATGCTTAGACATCTTGGTGTAGAATTACAGAGATTGGTTGAGAGGAAGGAGAAGGACGATCGTCTGTGCTGTTTCCCATTAAAGCATAGCATGCTTTCTAAGACTGTTGCTGTATCAGAGCATTTTCAGTGGATTGTAGTAGGTGCATTTCCTTGTTGTGGATTCCAGTTTCCTGCCATGGACGACACAATCAGAGAGGCATATGGTTCTGAAAGGGACCCCCTGTTTGATTGGAAGCCAGTGCAGTGTTTGGAGGGCTAGTATGATGCGTTTGTGTCTTTGAAGTCTCAGAAGAAGCCTAGCTGCCGCATTTTTTAATTCTTTTTAGCCTGTTCTGTGTGGCCACTGCCATGATTCTGTGCATGACGGTCAGGTATGCCAGGATCATTCTAAATTGAAAGAAGCCGCTCCTTAAAATAGCTTTAACCTTTTGAGTGTGAAGTTGCTGTTCATCAATATTCCACGTTTTTGATGGTTGCCATAGGAACAGGGCACATCCTAATTAGATGGGGCACCGTAGTGTGGTGCTGCAAGTCATAAGCTTGGTTGTGGTTGGGTTAAGTTCAAGTCTGTTTGCTGTCATCCAGGAGTCAGTGTGTATGAGGTAGGTGCTGAGTTCCGATGCATTTGATGTAGAGTTGTTAGTGAGCCTGTGGATGATTTAATTTAATTTCAATTTAATTTGCATTTTTAATGCGCTCACATAACCCCCGGGCATCGAGGCGCTGTTACAGGAATAGTATTTTTTTTAGTTGGTAATTGTTTTTTTTGTTTTTGTTTTTTTTGTCTTAGTTGTGTAATTATAATGCGCTTAAATACCCAGAGGTTTCTAAGCACCGACCCGGGGATCGAACCTGTGTTACTTCCTGTCGTTTTGCTTCCAAGGCAAACACGTTGCCACTGAGCTATCCTCCCGAGATGATGTGGGTCTTATCTGTGTAGTTGAAGCATGTGAGGCCTGAGTTATTACTGATAGGTTCCAGGGGCAGGGTCATGTAGATAGTGAAAAGGAGAGGCAGAAGACTGGATCCTTGTGGGACGCCACACACAAGGCTGTGTAAACATGACCTGATTGGTTGTTTCAGTTCATACGTGAGTGCACCTCTCCTCTCTCCTTATTCTTATCATACTCTTTTATCTGTGCCCCTCTCTACGTTCACCCTTCTTTCTTCACCCCAATGTGTCCTTTCACGCTGGATCCCTCGCGCTGGCCCCTCTGGGAATGTCCCCTGCACACCACCCCCTGGTGACCACAATGATCATGCACCTGTAGTAGACCATGTTGAGCTCTGGGCTCACCTCTCCACTGTTCCTCTCTCTCAGCATCTCCTTTTCCTGTCCCTTCCGCTCCTGTCTTAGTTATGTTCTCGTCACCTGATGATTGTCCGTCTGTCAACCCCCTTCCCACTCTCCAGGCCCAACAATGACCACAACTCATTCTGATTGCTTGCAGGGGCCCATTAACATCACTCTCAGTGACCTTAGATCATATTGATGTGAATGGGGCAACCACCATTTTCTGCCCCTATCACAATGTTCCGCAAATGCAATTTTACAGTCCTTTAATGCCTGGTAGTTTGAACTCTATGTGGCTCTTTACGAGTTTGGCAGTAATTGGCAAAAGTTGCAGCAACGGAATTAAAATCACTTTTACCACTCTTTTGAATTAGAAGGTCCAGAAAGTGGCCTTAAAATCCACTGGTGGAATTACTGCTGGCAGAATAAACTACCCCTGCAACCTGGTGGAATTAGCGACGGTGGTAATTCCACTGGGGGTGTTTCTGCCGCTTTGCCCGATGGTAACATAAATTCCACTGACACCTGGTGGAATTACCATTCGAAGTTAACTTTCGGCAGTGATTCTGCCAGACGGAATTACTGTTGCTGCTGATAGTCTGTGCGCACTCCCGTCAACTTGTAATGTGGAGGTAATTCCACCAGACACCACAGTGGTAACAGTATTTCCATGCAGGGGAATTACCACCGTACTCACTGGCGAACTCGTAACAAAGCTGTGTGTACCCTATTTGAACAGTTCGAACATATTATTTCCTATACTTAATCCCAAAAGAGGTAGGGAAAAGCCAGACTTGACTTGTTCCAACTCGAACATTCTAAACAGTAGGTGGGTGACTCATTGCAGAAGCTATTACACCTCATATGCACCCTCGTGACTCTATGGAAATAGTATGTGACCTCATTCACCTGCTTCGCTTCTGTTGCAGTAGGTCAAATAGCTAGCAGTAGTTAGGAAGCCATTTAAGGGGACTTGAGTCACATTGTGTTGCCTCTTCTAAAAGAAAAAACATTGTTTGATTAAAAGTCTGAGTTGTATATCACATTGTTTGTGGGATGAGCTGGATTATTTGCTCTAGAATTCAGAAGCTTGTGGGTATTCTCAGTTATGTGCCACTGTCCATCACTCTACAAAGAAGGTGAGGGGTAATGCAAGGCTTACATATTCCATAACAGCTCTGTGCACTCGGGGCCTTGGGAACAGGTAAGGGAGAAACACAGGACATCATTTGGGACATAATACAGTGGTATAGTGGAGGATTGAAAAAAGTAAAACACATTGAACTTGCTTGCATACCCAGTCATTCAGGAATACAAGGGGATGAAAATGCAGACATGGCAGTGCGAGAGGGACTGGAGAGAGAACAGATGAAATTCAGAATTCCTCTTAGTGACAGGGAAGTTAAAAGTATAATTAAGACGGCAGTGGTCGCACAGTGGCAAGAAACATGGCGTCACAGTAGCAAAACGAGACATTGCATTCACTTGCATGCAGAGGTCAGAACTAAGAGTGGAGTTCATAAGCAGGCACCCAGGAGAAACACTGCCACTTTGAACAGGCTCTGATTAGGATACACCAGGCTTAACTATCAGCTGCTTAGAACGGTTAGACATGTGCCCGGAAATTGCGACAGATATGGGCACCAGGAATTGTAGCGTGACATCATGGCCTGTCCGGCGTATCAAGTTCAAAGGCAAATTATGACAGGTGACCTGAAGAGGTTGGGTATTGCGGTTAATTGTACGCCCAGTGGTGGCACTCTGAGTTTAAAGTTGTACCCATGCCCGTCACCATTTTTATTCAAAAAACAATTCCTTGTTTTCAACATTGATTTGAAATGCCCCTTATTCCCGAAATCAAGGAACCCCCAACACCCTGATGCTTGAACATTTCTTGCACAAGACTACAGGACATCACTGTGTATTGCCCTACTTGTCTTAACCTCACATATTGTTTCACACAAGCATCGTCTGAATATAATGTGCACGTGTGCATGCATTACACTGTTTCAGGCGTATGTGATGCAGGCATTTACAGTGGAGAAAACACAGAATGAGGGGCTTTGGAATGCTAGTGGCCCTTTCCCAGTGAGCTGTGACTTGTCAGGGAAGGGGGCCATTAGCACTCTTCATGTTCACGCTTGTGTCTGCCCCAGCCCAATAATAAAGGATAAGATATCAAAGAAACAGACAGTCTTTGGGAATGAGCTGGGGTCTGTGAAGCTCAGCTATGGCTTGTACCATCACAGTATTTCAAAGCCCTGCAGTATGCAAAAAAAAAAAAATCCTTTTGTTACGTTTTAAGTATAGAGACCTCAGTATCCACACTTCAAAAAAACACAATTTTCTGTGTTTTGGGGTGAGTATGCTTACCACAGAGCAGTTTAAGTGCCACCACCGTGAATGTACTATAGACATATTGGGGAAAGAGATTGACAAACTGAAGAAGAAGGACCGTATATTGGTGTGGTATGTGGTTTCAACGGGGAAGTGGGGACATTTGTAATTGAAGGATATAAGTGGCGACTTAGGGTCCAAGTTACCTTCTTTGGCATCTTTTTGGACGTTACATCATTTAGGAGCATGGCAATGGTCCTATGCCCTCTGATGAACGGCCGGTACTGCCCGGTGAGACCTAAAAAGGCTCTCACCTGCATCTGTGTGGTGAGGTTGTCCCACTCCTTCACAGTCTCTACCTTTGCTTCAAGAGGTTGTTTCTTACCTCCACCAACCAGGTGGCCTAGGTAAGTCACGGTACCCTGCGCTATCTGGCACTTCATGGCCTTCATAGTCGGGCCTGCATTCTGCAACGACTGAAGCACTTGTTTCAGGTGGGATACATGATCTTCCCAGGTGTGGCTGAACACAGCAATGTTGTCTAGATAGGCAACGCTGAAGTTTTTCATTCCAGACAAAACCTAGTTAACCATCATCTGAAAAGTGAGAATGCTGACCTCTATTTCGCTCCATCTGTCAAGCCGACCTGCCAATGCCCCTCTGTGAGGTCAAAAGTATTCATGTACTTGGCGGCCCGAGCTTGTCAATGAACTCATCTGCCCGGGGAATGGGGAGGGCATCTGTCTTTCTGACAGAATTGGGCCCCCTGTAGTCCACAGAAAAGCAAACTTCAGTTTTCCCACTAGTGGTATTTTTAGGGACCAGTACCACTGGGCTAGCCCAGGGGCTGTGGGATGGCTCTATAACCCCTAAGGACAACATCTTGAAAATGTCCTCTTTGATGGTGTCCCTGACCTTATCGGACATCCAGTGAATCCTACTCTTCACCGGCTTACTGTCTCCAGTGTCCACATCATTGGTGCACCAATCTGCGTGACTAGGAGTCAGAGAAAACCGACTGTAAAACTGTCCTAGTAAACAGAGACAGTCTGCCAGTTGCTGTTCTGACAGGTCCATTGCAAGGTTGACAGCTTCAACTGACCCATCTGCGGCTTCATTGTGCAGGAGGTCTGGGAGGGGATTGCTCTCCTCCTCAGTCTCTCTGGCAGTCACAAACGCCATGAGCAAGTCATTCCGGCTGTAATGGAATTTTAGCCGGTTGATGTGAAAGACGCTGCATATCTGTTTAGGTCCTTTCACGTCAATTAGATAATTTACCTCACTGATCTTTTCCAGGCCACGGTACAGCCCAATGCACTTGTCCTGAAGGGTACTGGGTTTGACAGGCTCCATAATCCATACACACTGGCATAGAGAATAGACTGTCACTGTGGCCTTTTGGTCATGCCAGATCTTCATCATCTACTGACTGGCCTGTAGATTCTTTGTTGACTGTTCCATGTACTTCGCCATTCTAGACCGAAGGCCGAGTACATAGTCCACCGCATCTTGTGACGGGGATGGGGGTTTGCTTTACCATCCCTCCTTCGCTAGACTGAGGGGACTTCGTACGTGGTGTCCAAATAGAAGCTCAAAGGGGCTAAACCCTACTCCGTTCTGTGGTACCTCCCTGTAGGCGAACAGAAGGCACGACAGGAGAATATCCCATTTTCTCCTCAGGTGCTCTTCCAAGCCACCTATCATGCCTTTCAGGGTCCTGTTGAACCGCTCAACAAGTCCATTGGTTTGTGGATAGAAGGAGGTATAGAACCAGTAGGTGACTCCACACTCTTCCCATAGCCTTCTTATAGGCTGATATGAAGTTTGATCTTCTGTAAAAAAACGACTGTAAAAAAACGACTTCCTTGGGAAATCCAACATGGGAGAATATCCCAATCAGAGCCTTCGCAAACATGAGGGTTTTGATTCTCCTCAGAGGGAGAGCCTCAGGGTATCTTGTGGCGTGGTCCACCACCACCAAGATATATCTGTTCCCTGAGCTGGTTTGAGGATCCAAAGGACCCACAATATCCATACCTATTCTCTAGAAAGGCTGCCCGCCTATGGGTAGTGGAATTAAGGGGGCCTTTGTGGCACCAACTGACTTGCCAGAAGCTTGATAAATCGGGCATGACCGGACAAATTCCTTAACCTTTACGCCAAACTGAGGGCAGTAAAAGTGCGCAGACAACTGGTCTGATGTCTTAGTCGCTCCCAACTGACCACCTAAAGGAATTTGGTGTGCCAATTCCAAAAGAAACTTTCTGTGGCATTGGGGAACCACCAACCTTCTGGTGTCCTCCCCCTCAGAATCCTTTGGCTCACTGTACAGGAGTCCAACCTCCCAGTACACTTTGAACAGTCACAGGGCCTCGCCCTTAGCCTGCTCCTTCTACAGACCCACCAGAGTGGGACACACTTTCTGGGCTCTGTTTAAGTCAGTCTGATCTGGGCCCCCAGCTAATGCAAACTCATCCAGCTTGGGCAGACCCTTCAGATCTGCGCCCACCTGGTCCTCCACCTCAGGTCCCTGCACTGCGGCAGGCAACTCTGAAGTCACAGGGTCCCCTGCTACCAAAGTAGGGTCCTCTGTGGCTACTAGCCCCTCTCCCGTAACAGTAGGTGACTCAGTAGTCTGTGGAACTGGACTATGGGCTACTGGCCCTGCCCGTCCTTTCAACACGCCCTCTGGAAGCACTCCAGACTCTAAGGCTCTCAGACCGTTTACTCTGGCGATCTCTTTGGCCCTTGGTTGTGTAGCCGCTGCGGCTATTTCGGGATCAAGAATATCATTAACCAACAGACATGGGAATGGGATGGAGTCTTTTGCCACTACACGGCGCTGGGTCATTTCACCTCGCCAGCTGAACTCTACTATCGCCATGGCGCACTTACTCTTACCATCAAATCCACGTACCCACAAATCAGGCCCAGTAATATACTGGCCTGGCTGTACCCATTGCTGGGTGACAGCGGTGACGCTGGCCACGGTGTCTCGCACTGCAGAAGTTTTGTGTCCATTTATGCACATGTGCTCTAGATAGAGTTGACTATTATTTGGAACTGGCGTCTCTTTTGGAGATCCGGTACTGTTCCCACTCAGTGTAACCAATCCACATTCAGCCATCCCTGGCCTAGTGGGCAATACTCCTCTGTGAGGCCCACACTAATGATGGCCTCCTCCACAAGTCCAACATTCACTATGGCTTGGGTAAGCGCTTGCAATCAGGACCCCCTTTCCTATAGCCCAGCTCCTTACACACGAAACAACCTTGGGGTGGTGGAAAATGCAGGTGTCTCAGTGTTAGGGGTGCCTGCGTGCTTCTTTTGGATGTGCATAGCTGAACTAGAGTTTGGGGGTTTCCGCTCATTCTTTTGGGGACCTGACTTTGAAGAGGATTGGGTTGGACCTTTGTCCTTCCCATCCTTGTTGACTTTTTTGTCTGCAGATTTCTCTTACGGTTTGGGTGTGCTTGCCTGAGCCTTTTTCTGGACTCGAGTATGAATTGAATTGATATTTTATTTCTATCGCGCTCATACACAATTATTTCAGAGAGGGAAAAGGCAAGGGAGGGGAACAGGGGAGAACAAAAACAACAATCTTACTAGGCCCAGTGACATTAAGAACGCGCAAGTGCATAGGAGAGGGGGAGGGTAAAAGTGCAAGGACCAGGGGAGAAGTGGAAAGTGCAGAGCAAAAGGAGAACAGAATAAATAATTATAAATAAATAGATAATAAATAAAAACAACAAACATGGTTGTTCAGCTAGCAAGTGGCAAGTGCTGAGTTTAAGGCAGCAGACAGGGTAGGTCAGATAAGTGCAAGAAGAAAGAGGAGGGGGACTGTATGGGTAAAGTTCTGTGCCAACCAACCTTAAAGATGCTTGGATATTACCTCTCCTAAAAAAAGCTAACCTGGACCCTAATGTCCCAACCAACTATAGACCCATAACAACTGTCTCGGTCCTCCTCAAAATCTTAGATAAAGCTGCAAATCTACAGATCCAATCTTAGTTGGAGATTAACAACCTACTAGGGACAAGACAATCAGGATTTAGACCGAGACATGGAACGGAAACGGCTCTCCTTGATCTAAAACATCAACTAGATAAGCGTAAAGACAGAGGAGACATTTCTATTCTCCTACTCCTAGACCTATCGGCCGCATTCGACCTGGTAGACCACAAGGTCCTATGTAACCACCTCAAATTGGCTGCTAATTTCTCTACAAAAGCCACGGCATGGATAAACTCCTTTTTGAATAAGAGAACCATAAGAGTCTTCTCACCTACTTCAGCAGCAGATCCAGTTCCCCAAGGCTCATGCGTTTCCCCTACTTTGTATCATATTTTTACAAAGCCTCTGTTTGACATCCTGGACAAACTAGGGGTCTCATATACCAACTACGCCGACGACACCCAGATTCTAATCCCAATCCAAGGAGACTATGACAACAGCCTCATAAATAAAGTCTACCAAATCATCCAAACTTGGATGGCCACACATGGCCTATGTCTTAACGACGATAAGACCAAGCTGTTAATCATCGGGTCCACTAGTAAACTCAACAAACTACCCCATTTATACAATTCCATCACTATCGATGGCATCAAAATCAAGGTAGCCAAGGAAGTTAAAACTTTAGGATTTTACTTAGACTCAGTCTCACCCTCAACAAGCAAGTAAATGCTACAGCCTCAGCAACCAGCTACACCTGCAAACTTATTCACGCTTGCAAACCATACCTATCCACAGACATCTGTACAACAATAGCGCAAGCCCTCATCCTTTCCAAACTAGACTACTGCAACGCCCTATACCTAAGCACCAGAAAACACAACACTAACAAACTCTAAACCCTGCAAAACAATACCCTTCGGACAGCATTAGGCATTCCTAAAGGGCAACACATATCTGACCAAAGAAGAGCCGCCAACTGGTTGGCCATCAATGACCGCATCAAATTCAAAACTTTGAATATTACACACAACTGCTTGAATAATAAAACACCTGGATACCTCATAGAGAAATTCACAAAGCACACCTCTGAACGACCCATCAGAAAGGCTCAATCAAATACGATCAAGATCCCCAACTTCAAACTGAAAAGAACTGGAGGGTCCAGCTTCCCAGTTCTTGCAGCTCATCTTTGGAACTCTATCCCAGACTCACTTAAAGCCACTCCTTCCTTCCATGCTTTCAAAGCTAATGTCAAACTCTAGCTTCATACCAATGACTGCTAAATCCTCAACATCTGAATATTCCGAATATTCTGTATATTTAATGTAAAAAGATTTAAAACTGTAGCATATCCGATTTGTAAGCTTTATGACAATGTAACATAGGAAATGCTATATATCTAACTCTGTAACATAAGAAATGTATAATACCTATGTACTTGTAACCTAAGATTCTACTTCTTTCTAGCACCCAGTTGCTTAACGGCCTGGTGCGCTCTATAAATAAATAAACAAACAAAACAACAAAGATACAGACCCCAGTGCAAGGGGTGGCCCGGAGGCAGTGTGGGAGGATGGCAAGGTGAGCAGGAACCTTGGCCCAGAGGACAGAAGGTGGCCTGGTGCAGAGTGCCAGGAGAGACCAGATCAGCAGAGGAGAGGGGGGCAAAGGCAGAAGCAAAGAGGAAGGTCTTGGGGTGCTTCCTGAACCGGAGATGGTTCTCTTCAGGTTTCAGAGTGGCAGGGAGGCTGTTCTAGAGGGAGGCCCCAGCCGAAGACAGAGATCTACCCGCAGCTTGTTTCTTTGAAAAACGACTGACCCTGAGGGAGTTAGAGGTAGGGGAGCGATAGCTGAAAGTATTTTGGACCCAGTCCCCAGAAAGCCTTGTGAACAAGGCATAGGGTTTTGAATTTAATCCTTGCAGCCACTGGGAGCCAATGGAGATATTTCAGAGCTGGAGAGATACGATACCTTGATGCCAAGGACAGTTCTCGCAGTCCTGTTCTGGATTAGTTGCAGAGAGCGGAGAGTAGAGGCAGGTAGATTTAGAAAGAAGCTGTTACAATAGACCAACCTAAAGAGAACCAGAGCTTGGGAGACCATGAGCTTCTGGGGGAAGGAGAGGAAAGGCAGAATACCCCTGAGGCGGTGCAGTAGGAATTTTGACTTTTTAGAAACATCAGAGATATGGGCAGAGAAGGAAAGTGTGGAATGAAAGATGACCCTGAGGTTCTTAGCCTCGCAGGTGGGGGTAGGGGGAGGGCCAAGGGAGACCAGCCAGAGAGTGAGGGGAAAGGATGGAGAAGGTGTGCCGATGAGGAGGATCTCAGTCTTGCTGGCATTCAAAGATCATTGGCGGAACAGCAATCTTGAATGGCAGTAAGGCAATCAGAGATTAGAGAGGGAGAGGAGGTGGTCGAGGGCAGCCTGAATATGAGTTGAGTGTTGTCAGCATAGCACTGGAAATTTTAGCAGAAAAGGGCAATGCGGTGGGTGAGAGTTGCCAGGTATTGGTTGAAAAGCCAGGGCGAGAGGTTAGACCCCTGGGGAACACCACAGATAGAGAGGGAGATAGATGATAGGAAGCACCCCAATATGACCTGGGACTCACAAACCTGTCGGCAGCCTTTGCAAGCTCCCTATGGACTATAATAGTCTTGTCCTCAATATGCTAGTGTAGGTCAACCTCACAATTTTTCAACATCAACACATGCTCATTCATAATCAAATTGTACATCCCTTTAAATGTGTCAACTTTGTTACCAGTTACCCACCTGCTCAGATATTTAAACAAGTGTGTGAACGCTTCAAATGTCTGCCCACCTTTCTTTCCAAGCTCTCTGAAGCTCTTGAGGTACTGTTCTGGAGTTTTACAGAACTTTCAGAGGAGGGTTGCCTTCATGCTCTCATAAACAGGCCTTTCCTCAGGAGTTAACTGAAGACTTGCATCAGTCCCTGGTGTCGGTAAGTGACTCTTCAGGGCTGCACACCACAGTACCTCATCCACCTCCTGTAGCTGGAATGCCAGCTCGAGCGCTTCAAACCAGTCGAAAATATCCTTCCTCACATCATAAGCCTGTACTAAATCTTTGGGGATATGCCGTTGTGGATAATCCCGGGCACTCTGGCTTGAGCCACTACCGCTTTTCTCGCTAGAGGCGGATCTGTTGGCTTCTTTCTGCTCCTCAAGCGCCAGCTTCCCCAGCTCTATGGTGACCTTGTCCCGCTGTTTCTGTTCCTCTGGCGCTAGTCTCCTCTTCTCCAGCAGGAGCTTTCTAGCCGCTACCTCATTAATAGCTGGAAAACATTACTGAGCCACTTATTGACTGTGCTGAGGCCTGGGACCTGCAGGATGCAGCACTAACCCCTGTCCTCACAGACACTTTTGAGTGTTGAGAAACCACACTTGCCCGCCGGCGGGATGATTGGCGAGAAACACTGCTCATGCGGTCGTCCTCATCATTTACCCCTTCGAGAAGGTCTTGTCTGTTCGGGTACACGGGGCCTAGGCCGTCCCCAGTGGTCTTCTCCCCAACCGCCCTCGCTTCTACCCAAGCTTGGAGGCTGGTCAGCAACTCAGGTTTATTAACCTTAGTGCTGTTGGGAAGTCCCCTCTGTTAACATAAAACGCGCAGGACATCCTAGGTCATGCCTTTTATAGTCTCCACGTCAAGCTCCATGACTGTTACTATTACCTAGCAGTGACTAAAGGTTGTCTGCAACAGTACTTTTATCGTTGGGTGACTAAGCTGTGCGCAAGGCTCCAACCGATCTGACCGCTTGCCAGCAATGTGACGGGCACCAGTGGTCTAGGGATGAATATCGGTTTCTAAACCGTCAATCAATCCCACACCTCTAGTACACCCGAATGGGGTCTGAACAGACTAAAATACCAGTGAATTTTAATACCTCCTTGTCCAATTTTTGGTAATGTGGACGGAACGCAAGCTTATGTCTGCAAGGTCGTGGATCGTTCGGTTAGTTGCAACACAGTGAAAATACAATTATTGTCCAATGATAAAAGAGACTGTCCAGTCAAGGTTGTATAAAAAATATCTACTTTATTATTACTACAACACACAATTCTAGCACACTACAAAATACAACACACCCTGTAAAGGAACACAGAGGACCGACAGTTTCAAGAAGGAAAGGGATGCACTCTGGATACTGACAGGAGGGTAGTTGGTAAAGTAATTAGTCTTACTATTCAAGATTTTTTTGGTTTCAGCACCAAGGGGGCAAAGGGTTGTAACTGTCTCTAGGGACCTTCGGAGAAGGACCGTGGGGCAGAACAACAATGTACTTGGTACAGAAGAAGTTCTTGGTGCTCGACAGCATCGAGGCTGTTCCAGGGTGCTTCACCACCCTTGAGACAGATTTAGTGGCGGGAGACAGCTGCAGGTACCAGGCGACAGGCATTTCGGCAAGTGAGGCAAGACGGACGTCTGCAGGCTGTCCGGCGAGGTGGCTCGGGGTCAAGGATCGTTGTCTCTGTGCTGGTTGGCGGATATGGATTGCTGGTCGAGGCTTTTCAGACGGCTCTGGTGACAGCAGCATGACAAGAGTCAGCATTGCAGATGGATGTGGTTCGAGGACTCGACTGTATAGAAAATGTCCTTAAAAGAGGGACGCTGGATGATGCTTGTGTGGCACTCCTCAGGGCTTCTTTGCAGGACTAGTGTCCTTTCAAGGCTGACGGCCCAAAGCTCAGGAGAGCGTTTGCAGGCAACAGCCTTGTCCTTATTTCAGATAGTCTCCGGCACTTCCCACCTAGGAAGCTTGCTGGCAGAACCTAGCAGGGCACTCTGTGTGCTGGCTGGGTACCGGTTCTGGAGCTGCTGGACCAGTCCTCTGAGTCCGGTATCGCCCTCTGTTCTCTGGGAGATGTTTAGGGGAGGGATCGTGTTTCCCTCTTGGAACTCCTGGCTTTCCTTCATTGGTGGAATATGTAAGGTAGACTGTACCTTCAGCTCGGGCCCAAATGAGTCATTTTTCTTACTCTTTTTGAAGTCTTCAGATGATCTGCTAAGTGAGGGGTTCAGCCCGCTTTTAAAGCCAAATGGGCCCCAGTGATTGGTGCAGGCTAAACCCACCTTAATGAACCAATCCTGGGTCCTCACCAACAATATTCTGTTATGCATGCGGTCAAGACCAGAGTGCTCTGCAACAGGACAGACAAGGGGGTAACAAAATATACCTAAATCCCACCCATCTCCCTGTCTGTTGTAGATCAAAGTGTCTCTCTGGTTAACTGAGCCCTCTGTGAATCTTGATTTGATTAAAGTGCAGGGTTCCCTTGAAGTTCGTGCTCGGAGCAGACTTCCTGTCTCCCCCAAACCACATACTCCTCCCCTCTAAAAGGGTCCGCTCTGCAGGGGCACCTGCGGTAACTGCTGGACACAGACAGGCCATTTTCTGCCTTTCATACAGAGGAGTGGGAACTAGCTTCAAGTTGACACATTGCATACCAGAGGGGTATTAGTCCCGCCTTCCTGTTGTCTCACTCTTCAGCAACCAAGCCCACTCAGCAGGCTTGCTTCAATTATCTTGTTAGTATGCAATGCCATCAGCCAAGGAAATGCAGATTCATGGGGCCCTTGATATTTAAATTAGGCTGCCCATGCTGGAGGAAGGGGCGCCTTCCCCCTCCTTGAGATGATTGGGTGTACCAGGGCGGTCACATTCCAGCTGAATATAAGAGGGAAGACGGCGCCTGTAGGATTAGTGTCTTCCCGGAGTACATGTGACTATGGGTTTTGTGCGGGAAGCAGGTGAAATGTGTGCAAAATGGTCTCGCACATTTCTTGGAGGCTGATTTCCCATCATTCCTTTTCATTATTAAAAAATAAAAAAAAAAACAGGCTAGCGCGCTCTCCCCGTTTGGATGTCAAATTCCTCACAGTCAGAATTGCGGCTCCTGCACTATTAGGGTAGGTGAAAAAACATTAGGATGGGCTGCTGAGCATTTGTCTTCTGCCTTCAGGTCTCAGGAGACCCATAGAAGGCAGGAAATCTGCTGCATCCACTTGCCGTGATATCACAACAGTGTTTTGTGGAATCCATATTAGCACCCAGCAGGAAGGATCCAGCCAATCAAAAGCACGAGAGCGCAGGCTGAATCTATTGGTATGAACCTGTGTTCGTTCCTGTCTACTGGTGCCTTTGTCCCCAAAACTCTGACTTTTTTTGCCTCTGCACTCTCACCATTCACTTCCATCAACCGCACCACCTCCTGCCCTCGTCTCCTGCACATCCTTATCTTCTCGGACTTCTGCACTGCCCTGTCGTATTTTCCATCATACAGCTGCCATCCATGCTCCCCCTCCATCCCCTTCAATTGCCATTGAAATGAAAGAGGGACTCAACGCAATACCCCTCCTTTCACATGCACGTCGGCCAGGGGCGTTGCTAGGGGGAGGCTAAGGGGGCTATAGCCCCTGATCTTTTGGTTGTAGCCCCGGATAGAATCTCAGGGGCTACAGCCAAAAGACTAGCTAGCCCCCAGTCCCAACAGTTCTGACATCAGCGTAGCCCCGGGTCTTTTCTAGACCTAGCAACTCCCCTGACGTCGGCTATGTCCTTGGTTGCCTCCACAAGCAGTCGAAATGCTGGAGCTCACATAGTTTCAGCAGCTAGAAGCCCTTACCACCCAGCTGCTAATAGCCATCACACTTTTGGAAGAGGCATTGCAGGTGGGAAATGGCGCTGAGGCCTGCATTAAGCAAGCGCCTGCTACCTTTTTTGTATTTTTGGAAGGAGCTTGGGGTTGGTCGCCCTAAGTTACCTGGGGGCAACCAGACGTGGACTCCCTGCTCACTGCGCTCAGAGAGGCACAGCTCCACCTCACTGATGAGGCCCAACAAGGCTGAAACACTTGTATGGGGTTGCTGTTGGTACTCTTGTTCAGAGGGGAATTGCCATAGCATTTTGGTACTGGTCTGCCCATGTGGGCGGGACAAAGACTGATATGCAAATGGGTATTTCTCATCTGTGAAAGGTACAGTGAGCAAAAAGCAGATGGGTGAGAGCCGTGTTCTTCCGAGAAAGGGGCGCCTGCAACCTTTTTTGTATTTTAAGAAAATAAAAATGTATTTGCTTTGAACAAACCGCAAAGGTCTAAGACCCTCTCTCTAAACCCCTATCTATCCCGGAACACTGCCCTTAAATATTGACCTTTTCTTGTGCCTGTTGGACGAAGGTCTTAACAGGAACAGTGACGCACTTTCTGCATTGACTGTTTTTCATAGTTCCCTCTTGCTTGTTTCAAAATGTAGACAAACATGGAACCAACATTATTCCTCATCTGAACTTTACAACGGGCACTGTTGTTTGCCATGACAGGTTCTGCCTGCTGCTGAATGCAGGTTGTGCAACATCCGCATCATGCAAGGAAAGGAAGGGTGGAAAGCAAGAGACTAATCAGTCACACCCAGAAATTAATTCAATGAAACCGAATCCAGTCATTACCTGTTCTTCTGCCTGTCCACCACACACTGCACCAGCCACATTCCAGATCCGCGGAGGAGGGAGGAGAGTATTTCTAGGTCAGGGCGAGGCCCCTGCAATTTCAATTTTAATGAATGCATTGAAACTGTGGAAGGGAGGAGGCAAAAGAAGCGACGGAATAAAAGAGCAGCGTTAAGCTGCAACCCTGGCTCAGTCTGCGGGAGATACAGGAGTAGGATATCAGATCCGTGTAGGAGGACCAGGCTTCGCCATCGCGTGCACTAGGAGGTAAGAATTAACCTCTGAGCATCCAGGATGTTGGGTGACCAGTTTGGGGATTTTTCTGCTGCCCTGCAACATGGTTTTCTAGTTCCGAGAGTTGGGGTGAATTTATTTTCTATTCACCATCATTCAGAGGTGGTGGTACTGAGGCGATGGCAAGACCTCACTCACTGCTCTTAGTAAGGCGATAGGGTAAGTGAGGAACTACAGTGGCTAAACATAAAATGTGTGCCCCTCTGTAAAATTGGACGATGAGGCTATCATGTTCCCACTACCTATAGACCTACACAGCCTGGAGCTACTCTTGACCATGTGCAGTAGACCCTCCCCCAGCTTCCACAGCACAGCAGGCTCTGTAGGGATATCAGTTATGCACTGGAGGGGGTTGGGTTAAGGGTGGTCGGAGAGTAGTATCGTCAAGAAGCTCAATTTGCACCTGTCATCTTAGCCACCCAACTATGTGTGCAAATTGATCTATTCAACCCTTGTGTTTATCAGGGAATGAAACTGCATGTTAGCAGATACCACAAGTGTGGGTTAGACAAAGGCACATAGGAACAGTGTCCCAAACACACAAAAAGCACTGAAGATTCACTTCATGTGCGTTAGTTTAAGAAATGTGAAGGTTTCCCCCTTTTAACAAAGGTGGCCTGCGCATTTCAGGGGGAGCTGGGCTGTAGCACATATAATGTGCTGGGCCGCCTCCTTGTATGTATTAGTGTTGGGCATGTGCTCCTGGCACTCATGTATAACAGGCTCCCAGCGTCCGTGTGTGTGCTGGGATCACATGCCACACTGAGCCTTGTTTGAGGGATTGAAATGCAAGGGGCGCAGCTGCGCCCGCCCAGTTCAAGAAGAGGCATGACAGGGTTAGGTAGGCGTGACCGTGTCATGCATTGCGCATCCCTCAGCTATAATGCGCCCGCTCAAATGGTCATTTCTGGATGGGCGCAATTGATGAGCGGAGCATTGTATTTTGCGTGCGAAAAAAGTTAGAGAAATCTACCCCTTAGAGTTTAGGATTCTATGTTATAATTCCTCTGGAATCAGAAACCTAAACTGTAAAACGCAGAGGTGCAAATAACTTTTTTTTTTAATAACTTTTTTTTTTATATTTAAAGAAGTGTAAACAGTTAAAAAGTATATTTTAAATGAAGACAGTTGAAATAATTAGATTTGTTATTGTACTTGTTTCGTAAAAAGGAAATTCTATGAAAATGTATGTATTTGCTTTTAAAATGTATTTTTAATTTCTCCTTAATTTAGCAGTGCCATGTAAAACCCCATCACCCCAATAGTTTCACTTTCGTATTTCCAGCCTGGGAGGTATACTTTTAAAATGGATTGACGCCTTCTTCCCCACAAGCACAGGCCGGCCCTCCTCTTCCCTACTTACCTGTTTTAATCATAATTACTCCACTGAAGAGTTTATTCTGTTTGATCTGATCTACTTTATGATTTTGTATGTTAACTACTAAAGTTGGGGTACTTTTGCTTTCCGCAATTTGACCTTGTTTTTTTTTTAGTAAAATTTATTTTTCCCTTTTTATTTTCAGTGTTCTACATTTTTTGCAGAGTTATTTTTGCTGTGTACTCAATGTAAAAGCAGATAGGTGCTTCAGGGCCAAATGAGTGTTCCTATTTACTGGACGATTCTTGACCTCACTAAATATACCTAGCCTTAAGCTTTACCCGTTCCCTCCTGAGCTATAGCTATACCATTTTCATCCAAGGGGTTCAGAAGTGTATTTATGCTTTTGTGTAAAAAAAAAAAAACTTATCTTGGACTACATTATGATTGGGGTTGATGAGGTGAGAGTATTGTGGCTCCACCCCAAAACCATATTTTAGGACTGGTCCAATTATATAATCAAACTCCAGTCCTAGAATATTTGGGGAAACTGTTGGTTTGTGCCTTTAAAAAAAAGATTGAATCACTTTCGATGTGATTCAGTGTTATGGTTTTCGTTAATATCACTGGATACAAATATAACGCAGTAGTTGAGGATCCAAAGCTGGAAATCCTGGGCTTGACCACCAACTCACAATAAAATATCTTAGGGGCCCTTTGCTCATGACATACTGTGAAATCCAATATGCCATCTCCGCTAAGATCCAAAGCCCACAATATCATCCGAAATCCAATGCCCAAACTCTCGTCAGAAATCAATAGCTCCTAATATCATTTGGGATCCAATGTCCGCAATCCACTCATGGGCCCACGGCCCACAATACAATATCATAAGTAGTAATCTGCCCATATTTACTTTGAAATCCAGTTCTCACTTTCTCTGGTGGGATCCACCACCCACAATATCATCTGAAAACAATGTCTACAATGTCCTCTGGGATCCAAAGGTCCCAATATCATCGGGGGACCAATGGATACAATATCTGCAAATGTTCATGGCTCATAATTTCATCTGGGGTCTAAAAAACACAACATCCTTTGGTATCACATTGGTTAATATGATATGCGATCCAATGACCACATTCAACTATGGGATCCACGGTGATAGAAGTGTCACAGTCTCTGCTCGGATCCGCAGCTCATAATAGCATTTGCCCACTGGGATCCAGTACCCTCACTCCCAACCTTTTAATTTATTTCTGGTAAATTCCTCAAGGATTCAATGCCTGTAATCTCTTTCGGATCAGAACCCTACACATCACTGGCCAATGTGTGAAACTGTGAGCGCACAAAACTCAACGATTCTTGTGAGTGTGCAGAAAGGAAGGAGGGAATGTATATGGCCTGATGCAAAAAGAACATTGAACGCTTATTGGTCCTTTCCGAAGGCAAGCGTCTATGTCCTGACCTGGCAACAGTCTCCTGGGCCTTGAATGTCAAGCCTGCCCTGCCATACAACTGGGGAGCATTACTGGACCGTTTGGGGTGTCCTCTTGAAAATGTGGCACCAGATGTTGGTCCCTGGATGGCTCTGGCTGTGAAAGCATTGCTTATGTAATGAACACTGTTGTTGCGTGTTAATATAAGGTGACATTATGGAATCATATGGGCCATTTTTTTATGTTCCACTTGAAAAACAAACCAAGCAACAATAAACTTCTCAAGCTTTTTGTGTCAAATCTTCAACATCATTGCTAACATACCATGCAAATGCCATGACTGGTAAAGAACCTTCGGAAAGACGCAAGCGGTCCACTTGCTATGACCAAATACACATACAAAGAAGACTGCATCATATAGCAGAACTCTACAAAGTCACTTTGGTACCGTACCACCCAGGAAGAAACCCCATCTCCTTCCTGTCCAATGGGGTCACAATAGCCCTTGCCGCTGGCTGATGGTTGCCTTCCTATAGTTCGCTAGATCAATGCAAAAGAGCCTCTGAAATTAGGAAATATTAAAAGAGGCAAAGCAAGGACAGTGAGGCAGCAATCCTTCTGAAGGTGGACACCTTTTCATCTTTCCCAAGGCAATACATTGGGTACCATTAATTGTGTAATAATGAGAGCTATTGCAGTGCCAAGAGGCAGGAGGCATGTGGCCGGAAGCACTAGATTAAAACTTGATATTATTGTGATAATGGCATATTTTTAAGTACCAGTTTTATTAAATTCCGTTTGTTGTACTTGTCATTTGAAATGTCGACCACCATGTTTGTCAATGGGTTATCCCCCACATCCTCTTATTCCAGCTAAACCCCTTTTCGGGGATGACACCCAGAAACAGTTTTGCACCCATGGGCCTCTTCCTAACTGCTCCCAATCTCTCTTCCGTCCTCGCAAACCCAGAGTGATGCTCTGCTTTTCTCCTCGCCTCCCACGCTTCTTTTCTTCATGTGGAAATCTAGTGGGGGAAATGTGGGCATTTAGAGCAAACTTCTATTTATTTGCCTTCTCCTCCCCCATCCTTGGCTGGAAAAGTAAAACATAGTCAAAAAAATAAAATAATGTGCTTTGGCTAGTTTTGTTGGTGTTCTGAATCTGGGTTGTGGTTCTTTACATGGACTATATAAATTGTCTGCTATACGTTTCTGAATCTTTCTTTGTCGACTTGTTCCTTGGAAACCATTTGATAATCTACGTTCATTGCAATAAAAAAACACACACATGACACATGGGGACAGGGCATCTCTTCACTTGCGCCAAAAAAAGTGTCTGCCCAGTTCACAAAGGGCATCTGAATAAGCGCATCTTGGATGCGTTCATTCGGGTGCCCTTTTTTCCCCCTTTGCGCAGAGAATAGGGCGTGTCTGGGCATTTGAAAGTGCATCTTGAATTCTCAAATGGGCTGTAAAAAGCACAGAAATGATGGTCACATGTGCCTTTTAAAACAGGCTCAAGGGGAGGCGCAAATCATGGTAGTGTCATTTCTGACCGCGCCATGCTTTGTTTTTGAAGTGTGACAGCTGCGGGTTAAACCGTGGCTGTCACAGAAGCTTTTATTTTGTCATTTCACTGAGATGGGTCGCTTAATGGCCTGTCTCAGTGAAATGCGCTCCCGGCAACCAAGTGGTTGCTGGGAGCCTGCCATACATTACACGCTCCAGACAATAATGTATGGAAGATGGCTGGACACCGCATCTACCCGCCACTGACATCCCCTCCTGAAATGCTCACATCACCTTTGAGAATAAGGTGAGCTGCACATTTCTACAAATATCACCAGTGAAATGCGTGCATTCTCTACCCTCCTTTCATGTATGCTGTTGAGACTCTGCCCCTCCAGTTCAGATATGTGTATGGGTGTTGTGGAGTCTGAGGAGGATGTACACTTCTGGTGAGGTGGGAAACCATAGGAAGCACTGGTGGACTGTCCTACAGGGAGCTCTGGAGACATCATGGTAGGCCTCTGTACCATGGGCCTCTTTTGTCTGGGTACCCTTACTTTCTCTTACTCTGTCTGCCATGCACACTGCCCTCGTCGTTCCACCTCTCTTCCACATACCCTCCGAAATCAAGCCCTAGTCTGAGAGATTGAGCTTGCTCGCACTTCTAATAAGGGCCTCTTTGAAAATCATTTCCAGGGCCACTTTTGTTTCCCACTCCACCCCTGATAGGACGCAGCTGGTGGGAGAGTCTAGATTGATATAGGTACCCCTGGCCAACACAGGATGCCCATGGCAAACGTGTATGACACCTTGTCACAAGTGTTGATAGTGCACAGGGAACAAATACCAAATGCATAGAACCACATGCCATAGGGGCCAGTGTGTTGGTTTGCAGAGTTTTTGTCCTCTAAGTGGTTTGAATTCTAAGTTACACACTAACATTTGGAAGAAAAGCCTTTGACATTGCTTCCAACATCAGTGTAAAAATGGCATCAGGTTTTCTGGATAAAACTCTCAACTACTCCTCACTGATGAGGCTCAATGAGGCTGAAAAATGTTTTGGGGATGCTTGTGGTCTTGTGCAGAAGGGATGTGACCAAGGAGTTTCGGGCTGGACTGCCCCTCCTGGGGTGGGACCTAGCCTGATTCGCATATGCTCTTTCCCATTTTGTAATGGCTTGGCAGGCAAAGAACGATGGTCTTCAGGGTTGCACAGAGCAATGCCAGAAGTTAAGATTAATTCTAGACCTTCCAGCCATCACATCTTTTGTTCAGAGAAGTAATTTCACCAAAATGCCAGAGGTAGAGGAAGTGACATCACATGACCCTTGACCTCTGATGGCATCACAGGAAGTGATTTAATTTACCCCACCCTGAAGTGATATCGCGAGAAATGATGGAACATGACCTTTCACTCCTTGACAAAACAGGAAGTGGCATCACATAGCATTGTTCCGAAGTACACTACAAAAAATATAGTTATGATATCACTATAATGTGATATACATTTCATACAAGAATGGATCGCCATATGTATCGTTAAGATCAGTGTGTATAGGCCCATATCACCAAATTACTGTGAATGCAAGCAGACGTCCATGGCCAAATTATAATGATGTGTTATTATATAGCACTTAGGCTTAAGTGCTTTATATAGAAAAAATATATATATAATATCACCCAACCTGTGTTGGTACTCATTTATTGACCTGAGGAGGATGAAAGGCTGAGTTGAGGTGTTCAAGAACAGACTAAATCAGTGACTCACCCCCTCCTGAAGTGTGCCTGAAATAAACCTTTAATGAGTCTAGCAATCATTCTATAGAATTCCCGAAATACACATTATTTGGCATTGCTATTATTTCTTATTTAGGGTCACTGCTGAAAATGTTAGATTTGAGGAACCATGTTAATTTATTTTTAAAGAGGCCTGAACAAAAAACCAGCCACTCCAGAAGCAAAGAGCCACATGGCGCAGGAGCTTGCATAAACAAAAAGACATGGTTTATTTTTTTACATTTCTTTTAGGGGTAGCAAGGAAGACCACAGGGGTAGCAAGGGAGACCTCAGTGGTCGCATTTATTTAAATGCCCTTTGTGTGCTTTTCCTCGAAACATGGAGTGGATTGGCACTCGAGTGTGCAGACTTGGGAACACCTGTCTTCTTATTCTTTGCAGTACTTGACATCTAGCTGTAGAAAAAATAGACTACACATATGTTGCAATGCAATGGTCACTGGAGTGCTATAGAAGAACACATCTTGTCAGAGAATTGTTTCTAAACTATTTTAATAACAAAGCATGACTACAGACAGGAAGTCTGTTTTTGTGGTTGTGCAATATATGTTTAAAGGACAATTCAGCAAACTGAAATTGTGTTGCTGGAGACCTCAATCTCTATATTATACTAAAAGGATTGTTTTTCTCTTCGCAGATTGAAATGCAGATCTTTGTGAAAACCCTCACTGGGAAGACCATCACCCTCGAGGTGGAAGCAAGTGACTCGATAGAGAATGTGAAATGCAAAATCCAAGACAAAGAAGGAATTCCGCCAGACCAGCAGCGCTTGATCTTTGCGGGCAAGCAGCTAGAAGATGGCCGTACACTTTCAGACTACAACATCCAGAAGGAGTCCACACTTCACCTTGTTCTTCGTCTGAGGGGAGGCATGCAGATTTTTGTGAAGACCCTCACTGGTAAGACCATCACCCTGGAAGTGGAAGCAAGTGACTCAATAGAGAATGTAAAATGCAAAATCCAGGACAAAGAAGGTATTCCTCCTGACCAGCAGAGGTTGATCTTCGCAGGTAAGCAGCTGGAAGATGGACGCACCTTGGCTGACTATAATATACAGAAGGAGTCCACTCTTCACCTCGTTCTTCGTTTGAGGGGTGGCATGCAGATCTTTGTGAAAACCCTCACGGGTAAGACCATCACCCTGGAGGTGGAAGCAAGTGACTCGATAGAGAACGTAAAATGCAAAATCCAGGACAAAGAAGGAATTCCTCCAGACCAGCAGCGGTTGATATTTGCAGGCAAGCAGCTGGAAGATGGACGCACCTTGGCTGACTACAACATACAGAAGGAGTCCACTCTTCACCTCGTCCTTCGTCTGAGGGGAGGCATGCAGATCTTTGTGAAAACCCTCACGGGGAAGACCATCACCCTGGAGGTGGAAGCAAGTGACTCGATAGAGAATGTAAAATGCAAAATACAGGACAAAGAAGGAATTCCTCCAGACCAGCAGCGGTTGATTTTTGCAGGCAAGCAACTGGAAGATGGACGCACCTTGGCTGACTATAACATACAGAAGGAGTCCACTCTTCACCTCGTTCTTCGTCTGAGGGGAGGCATGCAGATCTTTGTGAAAACCCTCACTGGTAAGACCATCACCCTGGAGGTGGAAGCAAGTGACTCAATAGAGAATGTAAAATGCAAAATCCAGGACAAAGAAGGAATTCCTCCAGACCAGCAGCGGCTGATTTTTGCAGGCAAGCAGCTGGAAGATGGACGCACCTTGGCTGACTACAACATACAGAAGGAGTCCACTCTTCACCTCGTTCTTCGTCTGAGGGGAGGCATGCAGATCTTTGTGAAAACCCTCACTGGGAAGACCATCACCCTGGAGGTGGAAGCAAGTGACTCAATAGAGAATGTAAAATGCAAAATCCAGGACAAAGAAGGAATTCCTCCAGACCAGCAGCGGTTGATTTTTGCAGGCAAGCAACTGGAAGATGGACGCACCTTGGCTGACTATAACATACAGAAGGAGTCCACTCTTCACCTCGTTCTTCGTCTGAGGGGAGGCATGCAGATCTTTGTGAAAACCCTCACTGGGAAGACCATCACCCTGGAGGTGGAAGCAAGTGACTCGATAGAGAATGTAAAATGCAAAATCCAGGACAAAGAAGGAATTCCTCCAGACCAGCAGCGGTTGATTTTTGCAGGCAAGCAACTGGAAGATGGACGCACCTTGGCTGACTATAACATACAGAAGGAGTCCACCCTTCACCTCGTTCTTCGTCTGAGGGGAGGCATGCAGATCTTTGTGAAAACCCTCACTGGGAAGACAATCACCCTAGAGGTGGAAGCAAGTGACTCAATAGAGAATGTGAAATGCAAGATCCAGGACAAAGAAGGCATTCCCCCAGACCAGCAGCGCCTGATCTTTGCGGGCAAGCAGCTAGAAGATGGACGCACATTATCAGACTACAACATACAGAAAGAGTCTACTCTTCACCTTGTTCTTCGTCTAAGGGGAGGCTGCAGATCTTTCTGTTAACTCGCACTAGCAAGAAGATCTCCCTAGGTGTGGAATTAAGTGGCACGATAGATGAAAAATCCTGCAAAACGACAGAACTCCTAGTGGCCCGGAGCCAATGATTTTCAAGGGCACTCTGCTGGAAAATGGCAAGACATTATCATACTACAGTATCTCAAATTAATCCACTCTTATGTTGGCTTTGCGAGTTGCTCACTTGTGTATTTCAACCAAATTAATCTATAGAGACTGTATAGTCAGAAATCCATGCAAAGAAAAATTTTGCCTGCAACATTGACAATGGTTTCACAATGGCAACCTATTGGACGATGGTCACACCATGTCACATTACAACCTGAGGAACAAAGCAGATTTGATAATATTGACTGTGCAGATTTTGTGGATCCTTAAGTGTGTTGGATCCTCATCTTCAATGGTTACATGTGATTTAATTGAATCCCAAAACAACGAATGAAATTTCCACAAATACAAAACAACTAATACCAAGATAACGAATTTCTTTTTCGTTGTTTTTGAGGGTGTTTCCCTCCAAATCCCCCATTTGTCTTTACTAATACTTTTTCCCCACCCCCAAAACCACTATTCTCACTCCGAACGCCATTTCTAGTTTTTCCCAAATTAGTTATTTTCGCTGTTTTTGTATTCGTTGTAATTTCATTTGTTATTTTATATTCGATATCATCACTGCATACCATCTTCAATACATTATTGTCATTGGATTTTCCTAGAATTGTTGTATCGATGTCGCTATATTTTCCAGATTTCAGTGTAAAATGAGAGTCCGAGTCTGTGCTTTAGCAAGGCTTCCTACTACATCAATAAACAACCACTGGCAAACCCAACAATCTTGGCTTTTGTAAAAACATTGAAAGGAAGATCTGCATGGAGGGAGTGAAAGAAGGGTGCAAAGGGAAGGAGGGTGTGATCAGAGGAATGAGGGAAAACACAGAACTCGCTTGGGATAAAAATGATTCTACAAAGCAGATGTTTGTGAGTCACCTCAGTGTTTAGAGGCTCCGTCCAATATCTAGATAAGGAGATTGAGCACAGGTTAAATATATATGCACTGTGCAAGCCAGTGAATTCAACAACATTAGTAAAGCTGAGTAGGTAAATGCAAATTCTGCAGAGCTCTATGTGTACTGGGATTTTTATTAATATATTTTGTTTTGTTGTGAATCTAAATCAACAAATTGCCATTTATCCGAAAGACTTGGAGAGCCCCTGCACACACACTCAAACCATCACCTCGGTGTGATAATGCAATGAGTTGTATGGGTAGCTTTGGTGCCGGTGGCATCAAATGCCATCCTGTCATCCAGCCTTGCTACTTCTGAATGTGGAGTTCCTCACGGGAAATGGGTGATATGCAGCACCAGTGAAAACCAGTATAATAGCTCAGTAGGTTAATGCAAGTTCGGTAGAGTTATATGTGTATATAGATCTTTGTTTAGGGCCTGTTATACCTTTCATGTTGTGTTCAAAATAAACTGACCACTGGAACCTTTGTGATACCAATTCAGGAGAGGTGCAAAGACCAATATGTGAGCAACTGGATCCAACAGAAACCATGTTAAAATAGTCAACTTATAATTTATACCTGGGCAGCATGCTGACAGGTGAAAACATGAGACAGCAGAGGCAAGCATGGGATATCTGAAGAGACTCCATACCAGCTTCTAATATATATCTATATATTTTCAGTTAATAAATCTGTGTTAAAGTGAAGATATATTTGCAGCGCAAAATCTAAAAACCGAAGAGGTTTGCCAGTTATGGTAAGCTATGGAACCAACCATAACTCATGCCTCCACCATCTGCTGTGCATACCAAAACATGAGATTACAGATCACATAACAAATGGCATCTTCAATGACATCACAGATGACATCACATATAGTATCAATAAATACACGTTGTGGAACCGTGGGGCCATGCGCATGACTTGTGGCCGCAATCGCTGGGGGATAGGATTCAGCCATTTTGCCGGCCCAGTGAATAAACGCACAACAGCCACTGTGCCTGGTCTGAATTCTTGCCCAGTGGCAACTATACCCCCAAAAGGGGACTGTGAGCTACTGTTCATGGCTTGCTGCCATGGCCATTGGCCACAATCCCTTTTGAATGAGCTTGAGCCATTTTGCAGACCCCACCAAGTATCTCAGAGAAGACATTGGGCCACTCTAAGCCCATAGCAGGTCCTTGGTGGCGATGACCAGTAGCCTGATTGTCTGGGGCATACTGCAGGCCATACCTCAACCATCAAAGTTATATCACTATAGCGTGTACTTACTTTTCGATATTTCTACAAAAACACTGGATGCATTAATACCAAGTTTAAAGAAGCATGCTGTCGTGAATAGGCCAGCACTCCTCACGCAATTGTTTTTTAATTGAAGTCATTCCGGCTTTCACAAAGGATGGGCCCCTCTGTAACTTTGCTCCCTCTTGGATTTATATTATTTTTAGAACGTTTTGTGTAGATTCATTGATAGGGGCGCAAAATTTATAAACCACCAAAAATGTGCTGTTCCTAGGGGGAGTGCAACTTAACCATAACTATCCATAAATATTAAATATAAATAAAAATACAAAAAAAAAATATATATATATATATTTATATATATATATAAGGCAGTACAGACTCTCTGTCCTCTCTAAGAAGAGAATCTACATCCAAGCCCGCGTCTTGGCGGCCTTTAACTTGGCCGAACCTTTCAAAATCTGCAAGGAGCTGGCCAATCCTGCTGGAGTCTCAACCTCTCCTGTTCCCTTCTAGGACTTCTGCACAGCCTTGCATCTCATTTCACCACTAAAACTCAGGACATCCTGTCCACTCTCTAGTCCTCTACCGCCTCTGCCTCTCCCTCTACCTTTCCAGGCACGTCTTTGGCTGTTTCTCCTCTTCCTTTCTCCTCCTTCCCCCTGTTCACTCCCGACAATGTTTGCAGACAAGTCCGATCTATGAAAGTCTCGTCAAAGCAGGTGCTTCCCTGCTCCTCCAGAACAATCAAGGACCACATTGACACCCTTGCTCCAGCCTTGGCCAATTTCTGCAATCACTCTTTTGCCACTAAACCCTTTCCTCCCCCCTTAAGCACTCCCTTGTTCACCCCCTTCTTAAGAAGCCTTCTGCTGACTGTTCCTCTCCGGCAAACTATTGCCCGATCTCCATCACTCCTTTCCTGGGAAACCTACTGGAAAAGCTGGCCATCTCGCAGCTTAATCTACATACCGAATCTGTTGGTTGTCTCCATGACCATCAGTCTGGCTTCAGACCAGCCAGAAGCACGGTAACTGCTCTCCTGAACATCCGTGAAGACTTGATCTCCAATCTTAACTCTAACCTTCCTTCTGTCCTCATTCTCCTTGACTTATCCTCTGCTTTTGACACGGTCAACCACGCCATCCTTCTCAATTGTCTCCGAGCCAACATGGGTATCCCTGGTCAAGCCCTGGCCTGGTTGACCTCCTTTCTCACTGATTGACCCTCCCAGGTCCGACTTGGGTCTTTACTCTCTTCTATCTGTCTCTCTCTACTTGTAGTATTCCCCAGAGGTCTAACCTCTCTCCCGGGCTTTTTAACCACTACCTGGCACCTCTGGACCACTGCATCTCTACCTTCTGCTCTAACCTTCAGTGTTATGCGGATGACAACCAGCTCTCCTTCTGGCTTCCCTCAGCCTCTACTGCTCCTTCTCTCATACCAGACTGTCTGTCCACTATTCAGGAATGGTGTGCCTCTAACGATCTCTGCCTTAATGCCATTAAGACTGAGATCCTCCTCATTGAGACTCATGATCCCGTCTTCCCACTCTCACTCTGGCCTCCCACCCCGGGCCCTGTATTTGCTCTTTCCAGTGTGGCTGAGAACCTTGGGGTCACCTTCAACTCCACCCTCTCTTTCTCTCCTCACATCTCTGACATCTCTAAGAAGTGACACCATCAGCTGAACCTCCTCAGAGGAATTCTTCCTTTTCTCACTTTCCCTCAGAAGCTCACCGTCTCCAGAGCCCTGGTCCTCTCTAGGCTGGACTACAGCAACACCCTCTTTCTAAATCTGTCTGCCTCTAGTCTTCGCCCGCTAGAACTTATCCAGAACAGGACTGCAAGTCTTGTCCTTGGCCTCAAGCCCAGGGATCATATCTCTACAGCCAGTTCAAGACCCTCTGCTTCGTCCACAAGGCGTTCTGGGGCCGGGGACCATACTACATCCAACTTTCTCTACCTAAGCATTTTCCTTCTCGAGCACTCCGCTCAACCACCTCCAACTCTCTTAGGGTCAGATTCTTCTCCAGGCAGAGAGTGAGGGGTAGATCTCTCTCCTCTGCAGGTGCCTCCCTCTGCAATGGCCTCCCTGACACTTTGAAACTTGAGCCGGACCACCTGAAGTTCCGGAAGCATCTCTTTATCTCTCTCCCCTGCTGACCTACTTTCTGCTGAACTGACTGGTTGCCTGGCTACCCTCAAAGTCTCTGTCCTCAGCTGGGGCCTCCCTCTGGAACAGCCTCCCTGCCTCTCTCAAACTTGAGCAGGACCACCTAAGGTTCCGGAAGCAACTCAAGACCTTCCTTTTAGCTTCTGCTTTCTCTTTCTCTTTCCCTCTACCTTGCTGATGTCCATGTCTGCTGTGCATACTTGTTACTTGGCCACCCACTGATCTTATGGAACCAGGTTCCTGCACAACTGGTTGCCCTTGCACTGCCTCTGGGCCTCCCAACCACTCAAAGGACTGTATCTGCAACCCTACAGTCCCCCGACTCTCTGCACTTATGAGCCACCTCCCGGCTGCACTTACTAGTTAATTGCACTCTCCCCTCCCCGGTCCCCACACTGGCACTTCTCCCACTCCCCCCGTGCACTTGGGCAATCTCAATGACACAAGGCCTAATAAGATTGTTGTTTTGTCCTCCTTCTGTCCTCCCTTCCTTGTCTTGTCGCGCCTTGAAACACTTGTGTACAGGCACGTTACAAACGACTTATATCATATTTATATACATATCAAACCCACTTCAGAAAAAATCCACAGAGATGTCATGCTCAGCTCTTAATTACAAATCCTCATCAAGTGTTACCACTTACACGACGGGTGCCCGTGCAGGATGTTTATGCGTTGTCTGGCACAACGATAAATCAGAACTTTGCCTCCACATTCAAAATTACAACCGTATCCAGGATTTCAAAAATCCCCAAAATATCAGACTTCCACAGTGGTTGGAAAAATATAAAAGATTTTCTTTTTTAAAGCTTGGTTAAAACAGACACGTTTGCCCTACACCGTGGCGTTTCTCATAGGTGCAGCATAATCATACATGTCCATGGTTTACCAAATATATGGAAATACAGGGGAGTAATAGGCCTTCCTTGATCTCAATTTGAACAAAACCAAGAACATGCCATGGTATAAACATTCGGCTATGCGTGGTGGAACGAGAAGAAGTGGGTAAAACTCAAGTACACCAAATTTGCCATTGTCCAACCTCTCGGATGAAACTCACCAGGTCCTGCAGAGCGACCTAGGTGACCCTGTCCATGATCCCAGAGGAGGCCTGCATGGGCATACAAGGCACTATGGCAACCAAGGACTACCAAGGTAAGCACATTACCTTTATGTCACCACTCACATCTGCATGACCCTGCTATCTTCTTCTCCCTTCTGACCACCCTCTGCTGCTCCCCTCCCTGTCTCGCCAGCCCCTCCTGTTCAACCTCTCCCTCCCCTTTCCCCCTCTGGAATAAACTCATTATTAACCCTGATCTGGCCTATTCCCTTCTAAACCCACTCTCAGCACTGTCACTCCATGAAGGAAACCCTGGATTGACATTTTCAAACATTGACTTTCCAGCACCTTCATTCCTCTCACACTGACGAAAGTGCACCTCTCAAAGACCAGGCCAATCCCAGGTGGTACACACCCCCTCACATCCCTTAAAACCCTCAAGCATCGCCTGGAGCGGACTTGGAGGACCAAGCCCACACTTCAAAACAAAACCTCCAATGCAAGACTGACCAGAGCTTAATAGACCGAAATTAGAAAAGCCAAAGAAAACTTCTACGGAAACCAAATTTCCAACCCTGTAACCCTAGCAGGGAACTCCACATGATCATCGCAGATTTCAAGATACACGCTGTTGAACTCCTCCCTCCCCACATTCCCAATCACTCTGCGACGCACTGTCTGACCACTTTCACAACAGGGCTATTGATAGACACCCTTCCATCATCTCCAAACCAGCCTGGTCCATCCCCACTTCTCATCCTCTATCTAGCCCCACCCCTCCTATGCTTACTATGCTGGTCCTCTGCTCTTTCAAGCCTATTTTCCACCCTGAGTTCCTGAAACTTCTAGCACAAAGTCGCCTGTCCGGCTCCCCTGGAGATCGCTGTCTCCCCTCACTCCTCAAGAACATCCTAACTACCACCTGTGTAGGCAGCATTGCACAGCCCATAATTAACCATTCTCTTTCTTCTGGCATCTTCCCGAAGGCCTTCAAAACTTCCTGTGTCAAGCCCCTTCTTTAAAAACCCTCTCTCGACCCCTCCTTCCTTCAAACTACTGCCCTATCTCAAACACCAGCTTCGTTGCCGAACTCTTAGACCACACAGCTTACAAGCAGCTCTGCCTCTTCACAAAATGCAACTGCATTCTTGAGACCGCCCAATCTGGATTTGGACCCCTTTGAGGAACATAATCCACTCTTGTGTCCATTTGGGAAGATTTAAAAAGAATGGACTCAGAAGGGTCTGCTGCACTCATCTTCCTTGACCTATCTGCTGCCTTTGACACTATTGACCATGCCATACTCACAGACATACTCCAATCTCTAGGCATCAGAGATTCCTCTCTAAAATGAATGTCCTCCTTCCTTTCCAACCACTCTCAAATCATGTTCCTCACCCCTTTCTCCTCCTCCTCTTGCCCTGTTCGCATAGGGTCCCACAGAGAGCCTCCCTGTGCCCTCTCCTCTTCAATCTCTACCTTAGTCCATTTCCGGCTCTCATCCACTCTCATAACGTTAGCTGCTATAACTACGCAGATGACACCCAGATAATTTTCAAGATCCCCAAGTTGCTGGCCTTCCAACCGCCCTAACCTCGCCTATTGCCACTCTGAAATGGACCACTGGATGACGTCTTACCACCGCCTCCTCAACCCTGGCAAAACTGAAATCCTAATAAGCGGTAAAACATTTCTCCAGCCAATCCCTGACCACACTCCACACTGGCCACACCTCCTAGGAGCCCCACCCACAGCATCCACCTCCGTAAAGAATCTTGGATGCCCGCTGGACTCAGATCTATCACTCTCTCACTATATCAACACTGCGTCCAGAGCTTCCCACTTCCACCTGGCATTCTAAAGTGAATCTTTTCTCTCCTACCTATACCGAGTCACTGCAATCCTTGCCATCATCCTCTCCCACTTAGACTATGCCAACTCCCTCTATCTAAGCACCCCAGCATATCAGCTCAGAAAACTCCCAAAAATCCAAAACCCTGCAGCGAGACTCCTCCTTGCCCTCTCTCCCAGAGAACACATCACCCCTGCATACACTAGCTTCCTATCAGCGAACAACAAGTGACCTGTAAGGCGATGTGCATTGCACACCGCGCCCTCCATAATACTGGCACAGAATTCCTTCAGAACAAGCTGACACGCTAACATCCCACAAGAAACCTTAGTTCTGGTTCTGCACTCCTCCTCATGATCCCCCCCTTTCAACTGCACCAGAATGGCAGGATTCACCTTCTCTGTCCAAGCCCCCACCATCTGGAACTCCCTTCCACTACACATCCGCCACAATCAAGACTACCTCTCCTTCAGAAACACCCTAAAAACATTGTAGAGGTGCAGTCAGACATCCTCACCCAAAGCTCTGTCCCTATGTTTCCTATATGTTCGGAACCAGAGAGGACGACATGTGCAGTTTCAGTAAGAGTGCCAATACTGCAGAAAACATTCACAGCAAGGTGCCCATTGAGGACACCCTACCTAAATGCACGCAGACATAGTACACTTTTGGATGAAGTGCCATAAGAAATGCACATTTGAACAGAGAAAAGGAACCTGATGACGACATACAAAAGAAGCTGACGTATCCAGAGGACGAATGAAGAACAGTAACGTAAAGATTCTCTAAGAACTGGAGAGCAGAGGGTAAAGAAGAGCAACATTTCGGGCTCGAACTGCTCATGCTACAAAAACACTGAAGAATATATAAATCAGTTTACACGTGTACAGATGCTGAAATGCAAGTAGGGAAAAGTAATCATAAGGCTAGCTAGGTAGTGAATTAGATTGTGGCGATGCGCCAGTGTATATACATAGGAATGTATGAAACGTAGATGCTTCCACAACGCACTTTAGCAGGCTCTTGAACTTTATGAACAAGGAAAAGACTTTCAAAATGTGTGGCGCAGTTGGAAATTACTGATGGCAAGGCCAGTTTCAGAGAAGGTTGGGCTGGCCTATGACCAAGCAGATAAGGCCACAGAGGAATGGATGCCTGTCAAAAAGGCAACAACGAATGTGAGAAAAGAACACGCTTCTGTTTGAAGCAGTATGAAAAAACACTGAAGGCTTCTAAAGTTCATCATTTAATAGGATTAAATACTGCAAAAGGCTCGAAAAGAGTAGTCTCCTAGTCACTTGAGTGAGATCGGAATAGCTTGGGTCAGGCTGTACCGAAACTAGAAGGCACAGTGAGGTTGTACTCCCCTTATTTCCCAGACGAAGTCAACAGCTCCAAGGCCAAGTTCAAAGCTTAATTGTCTTACACATCGCAGGAGTGATGACAGATGGTGGGTTAATTGGAGGGGAGACATGATCACGCTGAGCCTTCATGCACCTGGGATGGTAGCCTGCATGCTGCTAGCGTGAGGAGCATTCTAGAAGGGTGCCAAACCAATCATAGAGGGTCATTTAATGAAGAGCCCTATAGTTTGAAGAACCAATCAATCGTCGTGTATTTAGTGATGAGGGTGATGACCGGTTATTGGAGATGGGCTCAGATGCCCACCTGACTTAGGTACCCAATCATAACGGGTGACTACATAGAACATATACTTAGATGTTCACTGAGAGCCAATCACGGGTACTCATACGTTTTTGAAGTTTGCCACGTACTATGATGTCAGCAATGATGAGTTTTTGTTATAAAAGAACAGTTTTTTCCAAAATGCACTGAGATTGGCTGTGTGGCGTTGGATGATGCCAGTTGTACTCCCTGTTTTAGATAATTGATATTAAAACAGAAAGAATTTTGCCAAACTCCCCGAGTCGTTTTGATTATTGATGTTTGAGTAATTTCTGCATCCCCATCCACATCTGAGTATTGCTACCTCGTCTTAAAGGACTCTTGGGAGTAAGAGTTCACTTGGTAGCAGAGGTGATGGCTAAAGCCCATCGATTTAGTAAGCTTTGGGTTCCTGGTAATGTCGGACGTCCTCTGCCATGCCATTTAGCTGAAAGAAAGTGAAGCTCCCTATAGATAGCGGTTAGTTTAAAGACAAAAACTTGCAAGTATAGGTAGGATGGGTTCCTCGTTTTCACACAAAAACCCCTCTCTATGGGAAGCTGAGCGGACCGAAGGCTGAAGCGGCTGATTGAGGAGGAGGCAATCCTGAGAGTCGGAAGTTGAAAAAACGAATGGTGAGTAGATTGAGAGAATGTGGAAAACTGTTGCATGTGGAAACTAACAATGGGAAAGGATAACGGAGGGTTGGTTGGGTATTTGGATAAAAAATTAGAAGTATTCAATAGAGGTATATGGACAGGGAGCGTTCCATAGGTTAGCCCAGGAGCCTGTGTTCTGGAGGACAGAAGAAAATATCTTAAAATCTAAAATAGATACATAGGAGATAAAGAAGATATTGTACAGTCCATATCATGAGTGAAATTAGGGGCAATAAGAAATCCGCGAGGAGCATCAGTTGGGAAATATAAGTGGGCTGGCCAATGTATGTGTTTTTATGTCATGTATGTTATGTGTATGTGAGTCAAAGTAAAGGTGAAGTGTCGAAGAGCGACAAGCAAATAGAATTGTGTTTCAACAGAAAAAGAGAAGTGTTTATTTTTGTTGATTAAAGAAGCATTAATTAAATAAGAGAATTGTAGTGAAATGGAATATAGAGGTTTGGAGCTGCAACGATTGGTGCATACTCATATTGTAGTGATTGTTTGTGTAAAATGTTCTTTGTATAAAGCACGTTAAGTATCCTTGTCACCATGGAGGATATTACTCTGCTTATGAACATGTGCAAGCAGTTGCCGAAACATGCACCCAAACTCAAACAGTATAGTGCAGAATGGGTTAAAGGCACGGCGAATAAAATGTTCATGCCATGGCCACAAGGGGATCGCTGTCAAAAGCGGTTTTGCAACACATGACCACATACCTGTATGCCGCATTACCAAGAAAAAAAGCAGTAGAAAAGGTTAGCAAGCTGAGAGCTTTGGAAGATGTACCAGGAGGAACGGGAAAACCCACCTCCTGAAGACTGGATGCTTAACCAGTGTAAAGAGGGGGTGAGGAGCCTTCTGCTCCCCCCACTTCGCCTGAAATACAAGGCGATAGTGCAAAAGATGAAGGAGTGTATCCACTCAGAGAGCAGAGGCAGGATATAGTAATCCAGTGTATGAACCACCTGCTATAGCAGTGACGAAGTTTCAAGAAAGCTTCAGAAAAGGATGTGATCTCTACAGTCCCATGGGACAAAGATAGAAGTGAGCAACCAGCCCTGACCCTGGATATAGACAGAGAAATTAAGAGATGAAAAGGAGAGAAAGATAAAAACTGATGAGATAGCGCTCATACACAATGAGTGGATGAGAGGCCAAATATTGCTCAAACTCGATGGAGCGAGCATTGGGAAGGTATGGCAAAAGGAAGATCTGGACCAACAAGATAAATAAGAAAGCGAACGAGAGAAACAATTAAAGGAAGAGCTTAAATGAAAGGATAGAGAAAGGCAAGAACAGCTGTATCAAGAAGAGCAGTTGAGGAAGGAAGAAAGGGCAGAAGAACAAAGGAAATATGATAAAATGCAGCAAGCAATCGAGGATTGGGACAGGATAAAGAAAAGAGAGAAGAGGAAGAGAAGGTAAGAGAAAAGAGAATGCAAAGGCAAAAGAATGATGAAATACGTAGGGCGAATGAAAGAAAGAGATGAAAAGTCAGGAGGAAGAAAGGATTAGGGATGAGGCAAAGAATTGAAGGCTATTTGATGAGGAAGTAGATCGAAAAGGAGACAGAGAGCATGTGACATCGAATCCAGTAGTGGCATGGGAGGACATGGAGGACATCGCAAGAGTTGATACTAGGACCCTCTAGGGTAAATCTAGAGGAGGAGTTTGAAGCAGAAACTATCGAAGACAGAATCGCAAAAGCATATCACAAAATGAAGACAAAAAATGAATTGAAAAATAAGGGCAAAATTGACCAATTTCAGATTTCCCAATCACAAGGCAAGGAGGGAAGTACGTTTAGTTCAGAGCTCCAAGTTCTGTCTTTTAAATAGGGATAAGAAAGAGTACAGTCGCACAAGTTGGGGACGAGGAAAGGGAAACCTTCCATGGGGAAGAAGGAACCAGCGCATGTGGGTTTGGGGAATGTTTATTGACAGATGGTCAGACCTAGACCTACCTAAACCGAGGATGCCAGACTCAGTGACGTGGATAGGTCAGGACTAAAGGACCATCCCAGACTGTGCGGGTGAGTCACCACCATACATAATTAGATTAAGGTCGTTGCCAGGGAGAAAGCGATCAGGAACCATCATCCCTATTATGGATGGGCAAACAATGGAAGCTGATTGCGATGTTGGGATTTTGCAGTTTCTTTTACTGGAGAAAGGAGGGGCCAGACCATATATATTCCATGGCCTCAGATGGATAAGGACAACTTAAGATGTAAGTTGCCCAGTTTAACGTTGGGTGCCGGAAAATGGATTTATGAATTAGAAACCAAATGACAGGAGGTAACACATTAGCCATGGGGGACATAAAGGTCTCCTTGCAGCCATCCTTGAGGAAAGAGCTGACGACATTTGGTCAAGGGCATGATATACAGTAGTCAGTGCACAGAACACAGTGCATGATGGCACGCCTTATAATAATTGAAGAGCGGCAGTCTGGAAAGCGCCTGATATGTCGGATATGGGAGCTTCAATGGCACGAAAGATGCAGGAAGGGGACGAGCCGCTTGCTTACATTCTAAATTTTCAAGACCAGTGGTCTTTGAAAACGCGGGAGCCGTGGGGGAAATCTATACCGGTATTCTAACATATTTTATATCAGCGATTGCCAGAGCAAGTACAGAGACAGCTCAAGAAGCTTGTGGGTATGGAAGCAAAGCCATTGCCAGAAATACAGATGACCATTACGCACCATTGCCGACTGTTGCAAGAGAAGAATAAAAAGAAAGAGGATACTAGAAAAGTCGAGGAAGCCAAATTAGTGCAGAAGAAATTATCCAAATATGCTATTGAAGGGGTGATGTTAACTAGTGGAGAAAGGTTAGGATCGCAACAGACTGCAGGTATACGCCAGGTGAATAACCAACGGCAGCCAGAACAAGGAGGAAATGGATTTATGTCAAGAGGTAGAGGAAGCTTGCGTGGGAGGGGAGGCTTTCAAAATAATCAAGGACATTTTCAGAATAGCCAAGGTAGCAACCAAGGTATGCAGGATGGGCAAATCAGGACCTTTCCTCCTGTATGTTGGACATGTGGAATGACAGGGCATATTGTACGAACATGTGGGAACCAAGGGTATATACAGAATGGGCAATTCTCAAGAGGGGGGAACAGCCTATCCTCCAGCACATAGCCCGCAAGGCAAAGATGGGTCTGCCCAAGATCAAACAGTGTATCAGACACAAGCACCACACACAGAAAACGTTCAAGTTTTAGCAAGCACCATTGAGTCCGCCACAAGGAAAATCACAGCATGCACCCATGCAAATACAGCAGAGCACAAACACAGGACAATTGATGACTCCCAGGGCAGGAAGTGTTACTGTTGAGGGTGGGAATGCTTTCACAGGTACAGGGATACGTATGTACCCACAATAGGACAGCTCACTGGGGACTTGATGTGTTCAGTACTGTCTGTGACACCTGATCCAAATGAAGAACCTAGGGTTGACGTCCCAATAGGAGGCAAATCCTTTTCTTTTTTTAGTAGACACTGGAGCAACTCGCTCATGTATACGAGAGGGAAAAGGTTTATCGTCAGGAAATGCCATGAATGCTCAAGGTTCACAGGAGCTACAAGTAGAGTTCCTTTTACTGAGAAATTGCTAGTTCCAAGCAGAGAATGTGACATGTCTGTTCCCTTATTGTATTCGAAACAGACACCAGTCAATATACAAGGTCGGAATTTAATGACAAAGTTAAACATGACAATCTCCTTCACTGATGAGGGCATAGTGTGTTCGATGCCAGGAATACATTATTTAAATGTAAGTGAATTTATTATGGCATTCACAGGGCAAATAGTCTTGCGAGGAAAGCCATTGGAGCCCAAGGTTTTTTATTATGAAGTGCGTGTTTTGTTAACATGGCTACCTGGACTAGTGGGTATGGTGATGAGAATACCTGATGAATTTTTATTTAGGCCACATATACCCATGAATGAGGAAGGGGGACAGATATTCCCCTTAGAATTACAGGCAGTCATGGTACAAGGAGAATTGGCCATGCTTGACGGATTCGATGACTAAGGGAGGCCATGGAAAACGGTGATTGCTATTGAGGAAGGGTTTAGATTAATTGACGTCATTGATGAGGATATGTTTAGAGATGATCCATTGGATGACGAGGTGGTGTTTGAAATAAGCATCACATATTGGATTAGAACAGAAAGGAGAGAGATCCCACAGCGCATGGTGATCATGTGACAACGTCCCACATATTTTGATGAGGACATGCACAAGGTGCCAATTTCTTTATGGACAACAGGTCCTTATGACGTAGGACTGTTGAAGGGGGTAGGAGAGGTTAAGATTAAGCCTAAACCAGGAGCAATTCTGCCCCGAGTGAGACAGTACCCCATGTCCCGGGAAGCGGATGAGGGGATTTTTAAGACTATATCAACCATGATGGATCAGGGCATTCTAGTGACGTCAGAGTCACCATGCAATATTGCAGTGTATGCAATCAAAACAAAAAGGGGGGGTTGTGACATTTAATCCAGGACATGCGCCTGATTAAGCAGATTGTAGAGGCTGAGTTTCCTCTAGTTCCTAATCCAGCGACAATCCTATGTAATATCCCGGTAGGATGTTGAGGAGCGATATTTCACAGTGATTGACTTGGAAAATGCATTTTTCTCAATCCTGTTGCACAAAGACTCCCAAGATCTTACTTCGTTTACATTCCGTCAGACAAAACTGAAAAACACAAGGTTGCCCCAAGGGTATTGTAAGTCTCCATTGATTTTTAACAGAGTCCTGCAGATGGACTTAAGCAATATAGATTTGCCGAGTGTTGTGTTGCAATACGTAGATGACATCTTAATTTGCAGCACATCAGAAGAAGAGTGTAGACGAGACTCAACTCAGATGATGATTATTCTTGCAGTGAAAGGATATAAAGTGGAAAAAGAGAAATTGCAGTATTGTCAAGAAGAAGTGCTATACATAGGACACCTAATTTCACATGAAGGAAAGAAAGTCACACCTGAAAGGGCTGAGGCGATTTTGAAAAGAGCACATGATATCGCAGATGCAGCAATTTCTAGTACTATTCAATTATGTTAGAGCATGGGTATTCGATTACAGTTCATATACAAAGCCCTGAAAAAGGCACAACAATGTCTAGGAAAGATTGAATGGACTGAAGAAATGGAGGAAGGATTTGATGAGTTGAAAAGGACAATTTGTATGGCTCCACTTTTAGGAATTCCCAATTATGCAGAGGAATCATTTTTGTTTTCGCACACGAAAGGAGTAGTTATGAGAGCAGTGCTTACAGAATCACATTGGGGTACAAGCCCCTGGCATATTACAGTGGGATTCTAGACCTGGTTGTGAGGGGTCACTTCCCCTGCAAACAGTCGCTGTAACTGCCGCATTCGCTATTGAAAGGTCAGCTAGCATACCCATGGGGTGTTCTATGATGTTATTTGTTGAGCATGCTCTGTTTGCTGTTTTAGAAAAACCTAAGGGTGCCTTGACATTTCAAAGAGCTTCTGCGTATGAAGTGGTAATATCGAATCCAACTCAAAATAGTCAGATGTAAATCCCTGCCATGTTTGTTGCTGAACCATTAACAGAGGGTGAACAAGTGCATGATTGTTCAAATTATGAAGAATTTTATGATGATATCCCGAGAGTTAGAGAAAATGCTCTTGCTGCGGGAGAAATAGTTTTTTTGACGGTTCCTTGATAATCGATCAAACTGACGGGCAAAGATATACAGGTGAAGTGAATCATGAGGCTAGTAGGGAGTTTAAGGTAATGGTGAAGGCAAGACTACCATCCCACTTCTCAGCACAAGCTGCAGAATTGGTGGCGCTTATTGTCATGCTTGAAAACCATGCAGACCAGGAAGTGACAGTGTATATTGACTGCGCCTATGGGACTTCGACCGTGCACGCAGGATTGTCACGCTGGAAAAGGAGGGGCTATCTCAGAGTGGATGACACTCCAGTGCAACACGCTGCTCTATTGGATAGGCTTATTAAAGCACTACAACTTCCAGTAGCCATTGCAATAGTTAAGTGCACAGCATACACTAAGAGAACAGACTTTATGTCATGTGGAAATCAAGCCGCAGAAGAAGAGCCAAAGAGGGTTGCATATTCATTAGACATAATGGCCTCATTACAAGTACATCAGTCCGGAGTTAACGCCGCCAGTAAAACCATACCGGCACCCTTACCGCGTCCGCCCAATCATGACCTGCGGCCCCGGAAATAGCACCACCCCCAACCACCACCGCAGAGTTAAGGGTCCACCTGCACGGAAACCCCTCCGTTTCTGGCTATACGAAACACCGCGAGCATCACAACTAGCGCGGACATGGAAACAACGCCTGAAAAATGGCATTAAACCCGTGATCACAGTGGCGTTACCGCCGCCACCACAAACATGACGTTAAACAGTGCCTGCTGAACTGAATCAGGGCACAGGTGCACCAAATCAGCCCAGCTGAACCCAGCACCCCACTGGGAGCCTACAAAAGGACCACACCGAGCCCAACACAACACAGAACCATGCAGGCAGCAGTTCTAGTAGCACTGGGACTGGGCCTACTCAACAAACAAGCAGCACTGCACATGATGGCAGTAATGGTACAGAGGAGGAGGCGGAGGCGGAGGAGGCGCAGGCGGCAACCAGCCAACCCTGCACCTATGGCAAACCCCATTGTCCAGCCGGCACAACCCCGCAGGCAGCCTGCAATACCACGCATCAGGGCCTCACCCTGGAACCTTACCACAGGACAGATCCACACACTATACCGGCTGGACCGTCCAACAATCCTGTACATCACCACCATGATTGAGGACAACATCAGCAGCCACATAGACACCCCCACCACCACCACCCCCTCCTGAAGGTTGTGTCTGTACTGCATTTCCTTGGCACCGGCACCTATCAACACACGGTTGGTGAGCTGCACAGCATATCACAACCCTATTTCTCAAAAATCCTGGTACAGGTACTGGATGCCCTGTTGCACCATGTGTCGGAACAGATAGCCCTACCCCGTACCCTCCCTGAGGTCATTGCCACCAAGTTGGCATTCCATGCCATAGCAGGCTTGCCAAATTGCATAGGTGCAGTTGACTGCACCCACATTGAGCTGACAGTACCACGTGCAATTGAGATGGTGTTCCGCAATAGGAAACAGTATCACTCGCTGAATGTACAGATGGTATGTGATGCCACGCAACTGATAACACACTGCTGCGCACGTTTCCCAGGCTCAACCCATGACTCAATGATACTGCGGAATTCCATGTTGCCACGGAACATGGAACGCTATGCCGGACAAAGCACATGGCTATTGGGTGAGTACAGCTGCCAATGCACCGACCCTGTTGAAGTGGTGTGTGTGTCCAGGCCAATGAGCAATGTGAGTGTGCTGCTGTGACTGCACATGCATCACCCCCCCTGCCATCAACTGAATAGACAGCGGATCCTAAACATCACAAAGCAACACATGACAGGTCACCACAGTGTGCCCGTACACACCCTGCCACATGACACACACAGCCGATACTATCACTGTCCCATACACCTTGTGCCACTGCAATCACCCACCCACAAATGGAACACTGCCCTCCCAATGCACATGATGCCTGTACATGAGACGTCCTGCATTGACTACTTCATCACAGTGGAGTGACTCTGCCATGTGTGCACATCACTGCACAATGCCATACTCACAATGAGATTTCATCCGCAAGGCAGAGTACACATGCACACCAATGCGTTGGTCAATGTCCAGTTGGCAACTTCCTCTGGGATGGCCAAAAAACACTACCAACCACTGCATGGCACATATGCATGAATGAACAATGACACAAGATAGCACAGCATCAGATGAAGAAATGATACCACTAACAGTGACATGTCCCCCCATCTACATCCCATGTAGGTGATGCTGGATATGCACTCACGCCATGGATGATGACACCTGTACGGAGGCCAAGGAACAGGCATGAAGAGGCGTACAACAGGGCACATGTCCGCACACGTGGCATGATTGAGAGGACATTCAGACTGCTGAAGGCCCGGTTCTGCTGTTTGAGCAGATCTGGCGGATCACTGCTGTATAGCCCAGTGAAGACGGGTAAAATCACGCTTGTATGTGCCATGCTGCACAATCTCTGCCTGCGCAGGAACATCCCAATGCCCCCAGACGCAGATGAAGAAGATGGGGATGGAGATGGGGATGGGGATGGGATGGCACCACCTCCTCCTGGGGGTCCACTAGATGGCCAAAGAGCACGGGATGAACTGATTTGCATTTACTTTTGAGACACAGCACATTCACAGCAATGCATGGATATGGTGATGCCAATAAATGAATTGGTGTACTGCAAATGAAATGATAGATGTCCACTCATGTATGTTTTGTTTTTAAATGATGATATATTGATGAATTAACAACAGGGAAGGAGGTGCAATGGTTAGGGAAGCTGTACACCCGTGCCCACCCACCACCCAAACGTACCCACCCCCAACCAGGCCCCAATGTTCTAACCCCCCAAACCAGGGGCATAGGAGACACATACAATCTGGGGGGGACAGGGGACATCTTGGGGACTTTGCTTTATTTATGTATTGTGTTTTAGTCAAAGAACTCGACTTTTCACAAAATTAGAATAAAAATAGCAGTACGTATTAAATTACAAATATCACTGTATAAAACAAGAGAAAAGAAGAAAAGGAAACAGAAGAAAATTAAAGGATGCAGCAGCATAGAACATGTTTTTTTATGTTGCATTTCTGGATTTTTCACCTAACTATGAGATCATGGTAAGAGAGAGGAAATAACAATTACTTCCAGTGGGCCACAGCTATGACGCCAGCTCGTTAAGAGGCAGATCACCTGTAAGTGGACTCCTGCCAATTAAAGGAGTTGAAGCCTTTTCTACCAACTGCAAGTTGCTACATTTTTGTGTGGGGCCAGGGGACATGTGTGTCTCTTGGAATGGAAGGATGGGGGTTTCAAAGAAAGAGGAAATCTTGTTTGTACCTCTGAGTAAGCCCTGTAATGGGAGTAGAGGAACCAGGTGTGTGATGTTGCTGCTTTGACTGTCCTCCGGAGGGCCTGGGGGTGAGGGGCGTACAGCAAACACGGAGGATGAGCGATCGCAAGCCCACCCCTTTATAAGTACTGCCCAGGTCTACGGCCGGATGTGTCGGACCCGGGGGATGCTTAGTAGGTGGGGTGTATGTGGACCAGGGGGGTGGCCAGAGGGGCAGCCCGCTATGTGGTCTGCCCCTTTAGCGCCCCTGCGAGGGCCGGGCCAGCCTCTCACGATGAGTCTGGTGCCTCTTATTCCATCTCATGCTGGCTTCAGAGCCTAGCCTTTCTTTGCCTTTGTTATTCTGAATGCAGAGCTGGACTCTGTTCCTTTCTCATTTAACATTTGCTGCAACGCCTGATATATTTGATTCTCTCATATGTTACTAGGACGGCAGAGCATGGGTCCTCTGCCCTGTTACATTATTCAAAGAGCCCCTCTGGCCTTTCCTTTTCTCTGCCTTGTCTCACTGCTTGCTTGCTTAATACATACCTCCTTGCTTGAACACTCAACATATTCTCCCTAACACAGTAATGGCAGCTGCAGTCTGTCTTAACTTCTATTTTTTCTGTGTCTTGAATTGGCCTCTTATTTCCGCTTTTCTGTCTGCAGGGGAAAGGCATTTGCCAGTCACTGCCATGATGGTTCTACCTGGACATAAGAGGGCAACAGCTAGCCAATATTGGAAGAACATGGGCATATTATGCCAGAGGCTGGCAACTGCCTCCCCAATGACTATACAAGAGACACAACTCTTTGTTTCTAACAGTAATTCAGTGGATGAAGAAATGCAAGAACACACATTGCTTATAAATTAAGGGGATGATGTCACGCTTGGTTAAGACATTTTGATCACGCCAGCAGCTAATTTCCAGCTGCAATTAAGCGATTACCTTTTAGACTTCTGGCTTTAAATAACGTATGTATCACCTGGAAAGCACAGAGGTTGCTCAACAGGGTTCCTGGAGCACGAGGGGTACCTGGATGATTGGACGGCATTCTTGGCCTGGTTTGGAGCCTGGCCCCTACAGCCATGATGGGGGAGGGACCTATTACTTTTGGTTGTACGTACCCTTTGAGGGTGGGCAGACATTGCCTCCTGTTTTAGCCCACTAACAGCTCTGCTTTGCAATTTTATCACACATACCTGTCAGGTGGCATGTAACTCAATGCTACTAATGTTATCAGCCTCAGAAGTCTGGAATCCTTTGCCACATCAACTAGGGTACAGGCTTGTCACCTGAGACTTACCCATGTCTGAGTCGGCATCTGTCATCCTGTGGGGAAGACACACATAGAAAGAGCAGGGCACAGTGCCCTTGTGAGTTTTTCACACTTCTTCCTTAGGGTGGGCACAATTCACTTCGCAGAGAAAGTGGCACATGCTGGGCAACATTCTCCCACTTTGACAATGTCACCAAAGAGCGAAATTGGCCATTTGAAATACCTCTGTCGACTGCTTAACACGAGATGGCAACTAAGGGCATTTGCCAATGCACTCAAGAAGCACAGGACACCCTCTTACCAGCGACATGCCATGCTCACTCATTCTGATCACGAATTGCCATTTATCTGGGGTCATGTTAAATGTATTTATTTATTTATTACATGTGTAGCATCACGCAAAACCCCCAAGCATCAAGGCGCAAATTAAACTGCATGGAGTGGACCACTTCCATTGGCACACGTTTTTACTTTTCCACCACAAAATGGAAGATTTTAGCGTAAAAGGCAGGTGAAATCACATTGCTATTCCACTTTGGAAGAGTTTAAATACCTCGCGCAATTAGCGATTGCTGGCGGAATTGGCAATGGCTTCCTCTGGACTCCGCCCGCTTTTACCAGGTTTAATTTCCAAGCAGATCCCAGAGGAATCCCTTTCCTTATTTCCAGCATGAGAATCCATGCTGGCAGTAAGGCCGTATTTGTCTGGTGGAGCGGGAAATACAGGGGGTCCTGGTGTGTCCACTTGGCTCCCAAAATACACCAAGAAAATTCACGGAAATCTGGCCAATTAGAAAAAGCGACAGTAATAGTGTTTTCCACCACTTTTTCTGAACCAATTGACCTGGAAAATGCTGTGTTGCATCGGAAGCTGAATGCATTCACTCGGCCTATTATCCCAACGGCAGATTAAGGCAGGTGTTACATATTCCTTTGCACAATCTGCATTTGGAGCAGTAACTGACTGAGCTACCTTACAAATGATATCTCCTCTGGGGCTTTACCGTCTTACCCCCTTAACAGCCATGGGTATTTCCCCCCAGTGCCAAGGCCTTTTTTGGTGTTTTCAGTATGTTGCCATTCATTCCCTTGTAACTTCTTTGTTACATGAGATATCTCGGCCAAAGTTGGCCCCTTTTTTCCCCACATGTAGGCGGCCATAACGCCACCCAGGAATCCTAGTTTGCTGTAGGGGGGTGAGAGAAAATAACCAAAAAGGAGAACATTTGTTTTTTTTTCTCCATAAAATGCCAATAAAATGTTGTAAAAAGAAGCCTGTGGTGTTTTCCCCGTAAAAGCTAGGAACAAATGGTTTGCTGTGCTGGATTAACCATTTTTCCAGATTGAGTGGAAACCAAAATAACATATTTTGATACATAGATTTCTGAAAAGTAGACAATATTCCAAGTTCTGGAAGGGGTGATTTGCGAAGGTCAGGCAATAACTATGTAGGGAAAGATTCCATAGTTTGGGGGGAAATTGGGACAATGACAGAAAAAAACACAATTTCCGCACATTTCACTCTAGTCACCCACTGAAACACACAGCCAACAACACATGGCCTACCTTCCCGCGTTCCCATAGGTTTCCTGATGAAAATGGTACCTCACATGTGTTGGTGCACCTACCTGGGTGCAAAGGGAAAAGCCTAAAACACTGGTAACCCCAAGTCTTTTCGCACAGCAGATTTTCAGGAATTTTGCTCATGTGGACAACCTACAGATTTGGGCCTAGGGTGTCGAAGCCACAAAGGAAATCAGGGAACCCCATGCATTTCGGAAAAGAAGTCACCCGTGGGAATCCACAGAGGTCTGACTTGTACGAATTGCCCCATAATTTATGACCCACAATCCCTGACAAAGTCTGAAATTTGGTGGAAAAAACACAATTTTCACTTTGTCTGGGATTGTGGGTAATAAATTCTGGGGCGATTTGTGCAAGTCAGACCGCTGTGGATTTCCACGGGTGTCTTCTTTTCGGAAATGCATGGGGTAACCTGTTTTCCTTCGTGGCTTCGACACCCTAGGGCCAAATCTGTAGGTTGTCTCCCCAAACCCTTTGGAGGTTAGCAGTGGTTTAGCCTTTTCCATTTGCGCCCACGTAGGTGCACCCACACATGTGAGGTACCTTTTACATCAGGACACCTGTGGGAACGCGAGAAGATAGGACATGTGGTGTTGGCCGCGTGTTTCGTTGGGAGGCAAGAGGGAAATGTCTGAAAATTGTAGTTTTTTCACCAAATTTCAGACTTTGCCGGGGATTGTGGGTAATCCATTCTGGGGCGATTCGCGCAACTCAGACTTCCACACCCTAGGCCCAAATCTGTATGTTGTCCACATGAGCAAAATCTGCTCTGCCGAAAAGGCTTGGGGTTACCAGTGGGTTAGCCTTTTACATTTGCGCCCAGTTAGGTGCACCCACACATCTGAGGTACCGTTTTCGTCAGGAAATCTGTGAGAACGCAGGATGGTAGTACATGTGTTGTTGGTGGTGTGTTTCAGTGGGTAGCCAGAGTGAAATGTCTTAAAATTGTGTTTTTTTTTCCACCAAATTTCATAGACATTTCCCTTTGCCCACCCACCGAAACACGGCACCAACAACAGATGTCCTACCTTCCCACGTTCCCACAGGTGTCCCGACATAAATGGTACCTCACATGTGTGGATGCACCTACCTCGGTGCAAAGGGAAAAGGCTAACCCACTGATAACCCCAAGCCTTTCGGCAAAGCAGATTTTGCTCATGTGGACAATCTACAGATTTGGGCCTAGGGTGTCGAAGCCACCAAGGAAAACAGAGAACCCCATGCTTTTAGTCACCCGTGGGTACCCCCCTTTCCACTAAAAACATCCATGGTGGTTTAGTGACCCCCACACCCACCATTTTATTATTTTTGTTTCTGTTTTGCCTCTTTCCTAGGGGCAGATTGTGCTAGCAATCTGCCCCCAGGGAGGGCTACATGAGATGCCCCCCATCCATTTGGGGTGGGGGGAGAGGGTCACCCCCTTTCCACTAAAAACATCCATGGTGGTTCAGTGGCCCCCCACACCCACCCAAAACAAGTTATATATTTTTTATTTTTGTTTTGCCCCTTTCCTAGGGGCAGATGGGCATATGTGTGTGGCCATCTGCCCCTGGGGGGGGGCAAAATGTACTGCCCCAGGCTTGTGGGATGGCTCTGCCAATATTTGCAGTGGCCTCCCCCCACCCCAAATGGATGGGGGCATCTCATGTACCCCTTCCTAGGGGCAGAAATCTGCCCCCAGGGAAGGCTACATAAGGTGCCCCCATCCACTTGGAGTGGGGGGAGAGGGCCACCCCCCTTTCAAACACAAAAGATCCTGGTGGTCTAGCGGGCCCCCCACCCAAAACAAGTTATATCTTTTTGTTTTGCCCTTCCCTAGGGGCAGATGGGCACATGTGTGTGTGGCCATCTGCCCCCAGGGGGGGTGCCAAAACGTATTGCCCCAGGCTTGGGGGGCAGGGTGGCTCTGCCAATATTTGCAGTGGCCTCTCCCCTCACCCCAAATGGATGGGGGCATCTCATTTACCCCTTCCTAGGGGCAGAAATCTGCCGCCAGGGAATGCTACATAATGTGCCCCCATCCACCTAGAGTGGGGGGAGCCACCTTCTTTCAAACACAAAAAGTCCTGGTGGTCTAGTGCCCCCCCATCACCCTCACCCAAAACAAGTTATAATATATATATATATTTGTTTTGCCCTTCCCTAGGGGCAGATGGGCACATGTGTGTGGCCATCTGCCCCTGGGGGGGTCAAAACATACTGCCCCAGGCTTGGGAGGGGTGGCTCTGCCAATATGTGCAGTGGCCTCTCCCCCCACCCCAAATGGTTGAAGGGCATCTCATGTACCCTTCCTAGGGGCAGAAATCTGCCCCCAGGGAGGGCTACATAAGGTGCCCCCCATCCACTTAGGGTGGGGGGAGAGGACCACCCCCTTGCGAAAATCCCTGGTGGCTAGTGGTCCCACCCGCACCCACCCCACCCAAAACTACATTTTAAATAAAATAATCTTTTTTTTTTTGTTAGCCCCCTTTCCCTGGGAGCAGATGATCACCCATCTGCCCCCAGGGTATTGCCCCCATGCTTTGGGGGCCAGGGGGGAGAGGGCAGCTTACATAGTAAGCAGCCCCTCCCCCCACTTCAAAAACATATCCCTGCACGGCAAACCACACACATATTCTGGGGGGATAAATGATATTACATCCCCCCACTTAAAATTGTGGGGGGATTTGTCCCCCCTGTCTCCCCCATGTCCTATGCCCATGCCCCAAACAACCTCCCCCACCACCCAAACATACCCACCCCCAACCAGGCCCCAATGTTCTAACCCCCAAACAACCTCCCCCACCACTCAAACGTACCCACCCCTCACACCCTTCAAGTCCACATGTGTCCTGCAGTGCCCCACACACATGCCATCACTTCCGTGAGCACTTCTGTGCCTATGCATCCTTGCCCGAGAGCCCTGTTAGCCGGCTCGAGCGCCTCCTTGGACTGGCAGTAGTGGAGCTGGATGGGGTGGTGGTATTGGATGGCACAGAATCAGGAATAGATGGCATATGTGCAATATTTGCCTGTTGGCCAATCAACATGGACTCTATGAGCCTGGAGGTGTTGTCATTGCCCTCCCGCACATGGCGTGCCAGAGTGACTATAGTGATGGCAAAGCGCCCAATGGACCTTGAGAGGCGACGTACTGACGTGCTGTAGCACTCCCTCTTCAGCCTAGATTCCTCGAGCTGCCTCTCCACCAGCTGGGTGAGGGTAGGCTGCTGCACCTCCATCCGCTGCATGCGGGAATTTAGCTCTGCCATTGATGCGGTGGGTGAGCTCATGGGACTTCGGAGTGATGTGGGGCTGAACTCCAGCTGATGGAAGGATTCCAGGTCATCCAATGTGGGCATCTCCCCCTGTGTGCCAGTATCAGACTGCTCTGCCGGGGCACTGTTGTCACTACAGGCCGCCTCCTCTGCAGTGCAGCTGCCTTCTGTGGTGGTTTGGGTGGGCATGATGGGTGCCCGTGGCACCTGTGTTGCGTCAGGCAGCGTAGAGACGGTGGGGATGTCGGTGATGGTGGCCGGCACATGTGATGCAGTTGCTACTGGGGGCAGGGATGCCGAACTGCTGGCAGCATCCTCCTGTGCAGGGGCGGTGGCTTGGACACGTGCCGGTGCTGATTGCCTGGGCTGTTGTGCAGTATCACCGTCACTTGATACGGCTGTGGGAACACAGAGGACATGTAATTAGTTATGTGGTGGTGCCTGATGGGTGCATCACATGCATCATACAGGTTGATCATTTAATAGTGTCAGTTACATGCATCTGCTTGTTGGGGGTATGCATTGTAGTGATATTGGTTGCCATATGGATCATGATGGGTCCTTTGGCCCAGTCATGCACTGCCTGGGGGGGGTTGTTAATGGGTCCTTTGGCCCAGTCATGCACTGCCTGGGGGGGTTGTTAATGGGTCCTTTGGCCCAGTCATGCACTGCCTGGGGGGGTTGTTAATGGGTCCTTTGTTTGGCCCAGTCATGCACTGCCTGGGGGGGTTGTTAATGGGTCCTTTGGCCCAGTCATGCACTGCCTGGGGGGGTTGTTAATGGGTCCTTTGTTTGGCCCAGTCATGCACTGCCTGGGGGGGGTTGTTAATGGGTCCTTTGGCCCAGTCATGCACTGCCTGGGGGGGGGGGGGGGGTTGTTGATGGGTCCTTTGGCCCAGTCATGCCATCAACATATACTCATATGGCAATCATGTTTTTCCACTTGCCAGCATCTGGAGGTGGGCTCAATCCTGCCTCAGCCTCCCCGATCCCATGGATGCCCTCAAGGTGGAGGACACTGCTGCAATGCTCCTCCCATGCTTGCAGCCTCAGTGGGGAAGGGGGTCCTCCACCTGTCCCACTGCTGCATTGGCGGTGTGTGGAGATCAGGTTCTGAACCCTCAGCCTGAGGTCGTCCCACCGCTTGTGGCAGTCCTTTACGCTCCTCACAGTCACGCCCACAGCAGTGCACTTGCATGCTGCTTCCGCCCACACTTTCTTCCTCCGCTGCTTTGTGGCACGCCGTTGATTGGCACTGAACAGCATCTCTGCATGCTCCATTATGTGCTCCACCAGAACAGTTAGCTCCGCCTCACTAAAGCGCTGTTTGTGCTGCCTCTGGGCTGGAATCCTGGCAGACATGCTGGTGGTCCCTTTTGCCTTCTCACAGTGTAGATTCTGCTTGTGCTGACTCTGGATGGCAATGGATTGTGCTTTATATGATGGCCGCCTCTCTGTTTCCTGTTTTGGCGATCACAGTATTTCCGGTTCTGTGTCCGTGGTGACGGTGGCGGACACAGGTTTTGTGCTACTTGTGGCAGCGCTATGTCCATTTCTGTGGCTTTTTCCGTGATGACGGTAACAACGTTTCCGCGTCTGTGTGGTGCGCGCGACCAACAGCACGTAATCGGACGGTATTTCCGCAACCTTGTGGACGTGGAAACTTTGTTACTGCCATCACGGAATCACTGCGGTCCAGGTTGTAATGAGACCCAATGACTTTTGATACGCCTGATGTTAAAGAAAAGATTGTGGTGATGATGATTGTGAATGAAAGTTTTAATAACTTGTCAAAAACGCAGTTTATGGAAATTCAGAGTGGTGTTTCTCAGGAAGAAAAAGATTTATGGATACGGAGGGGGTGTTCTTTATCCCCCAGCAAAGTAATATGGCGACAGAACAGCACTGGTAAACCGGTAATGCTTGTAGCCTTATTAAGGGTGGCGTTGGAGCAGCTACACTACCCTGCACATGTCATTAATGAGACCCTCACAGCAACCATTGCTGAGGATTGGTTTGTGCCGAACCTGTTAGAACAAGTTGCATTTTATGTACTAAATTGCATCGTATGTCAAAAGGTTACTGCTGGGCACACGCTGTGAACAGTCAGAAGAGTCATCCCGCGACTGAACCGTCCATTTCAGCATTTACATATTGATTATGTTGACATGCTGCAAGTTTGTAAGGGTTATAGGTATATGATAGTGGTGGTGTGCCCTTTCTCGAGGTGGGTCGAGGTTGGCACGTGCACACATCCTGATGCCTCTTGCGTTTGAGATTTTTAGTTTGAGAAGTATTTCCTAGATGGGGAGTATTTGAGGTGCTGAGATCAGATAATGGCCCCCATTTTGTAAATGAAGTATTTGAGCAAATTTGTTTGCTGCTTGGCATAAAGCATTCATTATCTTGAGCTTATCACCTGCAAGGAAATGGGAAATGCGAGAGGCTCAACGGTCTGCTTAAAGAAAGAATAGCCAAGCTCAAATTGACCCTGAAAAAGGGGTGGCTGCATTGCCTACCCCTTGCATTATATGCACTTAGGAATCAACCTGGCTCAGACCGCCACCTCACACCCCACAAACTAGTCACTGGGAGGTGAATGAGAACGCCTCTAACTCCTCTATCGAGGATTAGGAGTGATGGCCAGACAACTGCAGAATTATTAGGAACAGAGTTGCATGATTACTTAACGTGTAGGACCACAAGTATCTCTGCCATTTCAAACCAAGTCAAGCAGATGGGGTGTCGGGCTCAGAAGACAGATGATGACCGTTCAACAACCCGAGTGCAAGAACTTTCTGTACCAAAGGTCTTTCCAGGAGACCAGGTACTAATCTGAAATTTCACCAGAAAGTGGCATGAACCTAGGTTTGGCTGCCCTTTTATTGTGGAGAACACTACACCGTCAGCTGTAAAGGTTGCAGGAAGAAGAGTGTGGATTCATCAAGGAGACGTGGAAGTCTACGCTGGAGAGACCCCGCACTCCCAGCCCAATCAAAAGCAAGTCAAGAATAGAGGGCGCTGGAGAGCTGACCAAGATGGCAGCTCCCTTGTGAGCTCCGGCAGTGCACCCTAAATGAATCCTGAAATCACTGCTTCCAGGGAACAGACATACGCCCGCCGACGCTGTACACACCTCCGGGTGTCCAGCGCCGGTGATCGCCCAGACTCCGGTGCCGGAGGCCCTTCCAGGCGGCCCAACCCAAGCGGAGTCATTGCAGGTGGGGCCCAGCGAGGCAGTCCCCCCACACGAGGAGGTGCCGCCACTCCACCGTCCCGGCTGGGAGCCCAACACACAAAAGAAACCGGATGCAGGGGCTGGCGGGTGACCTGCGCCCCCTGCGCCTGCCTCGCAGAGAACGAATTGCCCAACCCGGTGCAGGCGGGTGGGAAAACAAGAACTAAATCAGCCGGCCCGGGAGCCATATATCGGAGGCCGGGGGAGCGGCCTGTGACATCAGCCATCCGAGCTGGGCTTGAGACCCGGCTTCGCAGCCGGGGGGGAGGAGCCGCCCCTAACGGAGCACTACACATCGGCCTCTGCTGAAACACCCACCGGAGCGGACGCCAGCGGAGGACACAACACGCAGCCCGGGGGGCGGCCACATCCCTCACACTTGACCTGCGGCGAGGAGCTCCAAAGCCCGGCAGACCAATCTACGTTATCTGCGCACACCGAGGCAGCTCCAAGAATGACTCCACCGTGGCTACCTCCCCTGAACTGTCAGTAGCCTGAACATGGGGGACAACAGATGGTTGGCCGGCGGGGCGCTGAAACGGCCGCCGTGGGACGACAACACGCATAAGCAGAGGTGAGAAAACCCACCCACCATTTTCCCCCCCAGTCCCCTGGTGGCTGGGAAGGAGCACACCAGGCCCCTGTAAGTGGACTGGAGCGGGGGCCGTCTGACAGATGACCCCCGCCTCTTAAACAGACCTGTCGGAGCGCTGGCCCACAGCGATTTCCCAGCTACCCCAACCAGCGCAGGACCGCTCCTGGGCAATCGCCTGCGCTGCAGGCTCAAGGGCCCTGTCCCCCAAGCAATCGCTCCAAGCGGCTACTCCCATAAGGGGCCGAGCTGGTCCGCGCCATCGGACTGCAGCGGGCGGCGGGGTGGGACTGAGGGTGTCCTTGTCCCGGACCGTAATCCGGGCACCCACCCCCCAGCGGCTCCGCCTCACGACGTTTCCTATATCTGCACAAGTGATGTGGCGAAGGGGGCCTCCCGGAGACGGGCTTGCGGCCACGAGCAACCGCCTGGCTGACAATCAGCTCATCCAGAGCTGAAATATTCATCTCCTAAAACTTTGGGAAGGTGGCACCCACACGGACGGCCTGGCCAGCTCCCTGCGGCGTTCCTCAGTGACCAATAAGTACTTGCAGCTCACAAAGCTAGTGATATCCTCCAGTCACTCCCCAACTGGCCACCACACACGTGCAGTGGATAGTAAGCAGGGGGACACGCCAAAGCAACATACGCCAGAGCTCCTAGAATGGGGAAAACAGATGAATCGCAAAGGAAACTAACCTTTGAATCAGGAGCAGACTTAAAGGACTCTTGGAGTAAGAGTTCAACATGGTTAGTCCCTGTAGTAACTTGAAGTTCTTCCCTCCCCCTCTTTCTCTCTCAGCATCATACGCATTATCTAATTTTAAAAACTTGGTAATGTACTTTCTTCTTATTATGAACAACATATTAAGAGACTTCAAAAAAGATGTGGTGGCGACTAAAGTGCCCAGAATGCAGGCTTTAAGTAATCAGGCACATCTGGTTCTTACATCGCATCCGCATCAACAAAATATGTCTCTGCAGCCAGAGGAGAATACTAAAGATACTACTTCTTTGGGTAACTCGGCTGACCTGGACATTGCTGATAGTACTAGCCCAGGCACTTCTTCCACGAACTCTAACATAAAACACAAAGCATATAAAACATATGCCGAAAGAACATTTAATCACATTGTCTGACACACTCAATCTTCCACTGGCAGTCCTTCCATTAGTGGGTGTTATTGTAGAGTTGACCCCTTACAGCCAGGGATCTATGAGTCAACCATTTCCTTAATCAATAAAATGAGCCACTGGATTAACATCAGTATAACCGGCCCAGGACTTCATTTGTGTAATATCCGGATGGCTAGAAGGGAGAATTGGGTGGGCGAAACAACAAAAACAGCTAAGGGTGACTGTATTGTGGTGTCATTTGCTAGTGCATCAGCGTCAGCCCATGCTATTCTTACCATAAGTGTTGCTCACTTTCAACAGTGTTCCCAATTGTTACTGCTATAATATTTTTATCCCTCATTTTTCTATCCAAAGAATGCCAATTCACATCAAGGTGTCCACAAACACATCCTCCTTAATGGGGCACAGTTACAACCGAAGTCACACATACCAAATTGTGTCACAAACAAGGACGCAGGATAAGGTCCTGTTTCCCTGATCAAAACACACATCCTTCCAAGGCAATCTGGATCCATTGTTACTGCAAATAGATTCGAAGTATTGTCCACTATGGAGGATGTAAAATGACTGGTTGAGATGATGTTTGTCCCTTATATAAGCACCCAAACTCAATGAGTCCTCCACATCCGACGAATGGTTATGCAAAGGATCCCAACACACAACTAACAGTGCATAATCCTGGTACTGACATTATGCGTTCCAATCTTTCTTTGAATATTTCCTGGGCAGTCCAGATGTTAGTAGATAGTAATGTGTCAAGCTAACTGAGCCAAGATGACATTATTTTGGATGGACATTGTTGTTACTCACAGAAAGCTTATGAAAAAGCTTGGGGTAGGTACTTTGGAGGCCTGGCATTTCTTTTGAAATCTTCTTTAAAGGGCACAGCTTCATTGACTGACACCAAGCTACATTTTTCACAAATGTTGAAAATACGTTTTAGTAATGGGATTGATATAGTGATTTTAAACTTTTATAGCAGTCCTTACAAGTATAATGATGCTACTAGCCATGAAGGTTTTATTTAGTTTATGGAAGATAACATTGTACATGACAGGCCAAGCACCAATTGGACCATTCTGGTGGTGAATTTAACTTAAAGATGGGAAACGGGCCCCCGTCATATCTGCTTGACCACAATAAAGATACTCTCTTGGGGATTCCCGTTGTACAAGAGAGGCGGAATGTCCTCTGACGGGCCCATAGATCAGAGCTCACGCTCGAGTACCTGTAAAACAAGATAGATGCACCATGTGAGGAATAGGGGTGCAGGATTCACTTACTCCAACACGACTCAATAAGGACAAGTCAAATAGTTTGGCAAAGGGAAGTCCGTTTAATGACAAGTACAGAAAACGGGGAAACAAATGGGAATCAGCAGTGATGCGATCGCCTGTTTCGCTTCAACTTCCACGAACTTCATACAAACAGTAACATTTATACCAAAAACTCGTCATCATTGACGTCTAACTCTACAAGTTTGTCATGCAATATAATTGGTTGGAAAAGGTAACTTAAGTATAGGTGCTATATCTGTATATGGTAACAGAGCATGTGGATTAGATAACTCTTATCGGGTGGGCGTCTACGCCCCTCCCTCTATATCACATGTGATAGACGTCACTACAAGTATGACATCCTATTGGTTCTACTATCTATAGGACCCTAGATAACTTGTTCCATTGTGATTGGGCAGGTTACACCCCTAGACATAAATCTCCATTTTAATTAGCAGCATGCAGAATGGACACCCAGGTGCCTAGTGTCCCAAGATTCACCCTGCCTCCCGTCCATCAATCAGTGCTTTTGGGCTATGTGTCAATTAGTTGGCTGTGTATGGCCTCGAAACTGTAGCCTCTTATCTGGAGAAGTTATGGCATCCTTGGATCTGGGTGACATCAGAGGTTGGTAACTCTTCGCGCCTGGCTGGTCACATGTCTGTTCACCGTGAATCTGCTTCAGTTTCCAGCTTTTCGTGCATTTGATTCTTCCTTAGCCTCGCCACCTGCCTGGGCACCCCTTATCTTGACCTTCCCGGGGCAGGCTGGTATGCTCTGAAGTTTCAATTCTCCAGCGTTGCCGCTCTCCCCCCTTCCTTGGGTTGACCTGGAATTCCCAGGCATGAGCAGCTTCTTTGCTGAGTTTCGATTCCGCTCTCCCTTCTGGCTTTAGCTGGAATATGAAACCTGGCCTAGTAGGCCTCTGGCCTCCTGGGCACACTTCTGCTTACAAAATGGAGTCGCACTTGTATAACGTGCCTTATTGAGGTAGATATATGGATGGCGCCTGCCGCTCTATTCTTCTACTAAGCATTGCAAGCAGTACTGTTTCCTTAGCTTCTTGCGTTCCAAGCCTATTTACATGCGTTAACTGGTTAGCTGCTTCCATCTTGTTTCACCGCAACGTTTCCTTACGTTTCAACATTGTCTCTTCTCCTGTGTTCATTACATCTATTTTAATAACTGCTCGCACTGGTGTGTTATCTTTGCTTGCCGTTTGCGTTCATACGCGAGTCCGTCCAGGCCCTCGTGTCATTTCCACTGGCCATACATTAATGCTCTTTGGGTCTCTTCGTGGACTGTCTGTAAGTACTCTTCATTTCGTGTCAGCTGCTGGTATGGTTGTCTAAGAGGGTATTGTGCAGCCCATGGTTGTCTGGTTACGGGTGCTTCAACAGGTATTGCTCTTCTGATGTACACTGGGCAGAGCCCAAGTGCTGCTCTCTGTTGATTCATTTGCTCCTCATGCGTCACTTACCTTGGCGAGTACGTTCCTGGTACCTCAAAATGGGGGGCAAGGGTGCAGGCCATGTCTGGGACCTCCTCTACACTCCCCCCTCTGGTCGGTTCATCGACCACTTCTGCTTCCTCCTTTGTATTAATCTTTCTTGGTTCATCTGTGTCTTGTTTGTCATCTTCAGGGTTTGTACAAGATGGTGTGAATTTGTGTGTCTTTGGAGCCCATATTTTTATCACCCCTTTCAAGCTTCCTGCTGTTTTTACATGTTCGTCTTTATTCCAGGTCATTAGCTGGCATTGTCCATTTGGGATGCAATAGATCAATTTTCCTTCATACTTTCTTCGTTTCCTGGGGTACGTAAACTTTGTTCCTTCTGTCGCAAATTCGCTGGCTTTCACAAAGTCTCTTATTTCTTCATCAGTCAGGTCTCTGGGCTTCCATCCTGGTTCGACTCGATCATGATTTTCACCCCAATGCTTTCTTTGCCGTTTTCTGGCACTGTGTGATGATTATTTTGATAACACAGAATCCAAGCAGTATCATTGCTAGTAAGGCTCCCAGAAACTTGAATATATCTGCCATCAATTGTGGGACCCATGAGAACAGGGCTCCAAACCAGCTCTCATCGTCCACTTCGTCTGTTTCTTCGATCATCTGGTCCTTTAGGTTTGTCAACATACTTATGGCCTCTGTTAAGGTTCCATTTTCTTCATCGAAGGTATAAATGTGCAACATTATTCTCTTATTTTTGCGCAAACACATCCATCCATCGCTGTGATCATGTCCAGCACAAATCTTTTCTCGAGGGTCATCAGTCGAATTGCTCTCAGCTCTTCTTTGATCGCGTTGAATCCTTTTATGGTGGTGTTGATGGTCTGCAATAACTCCCATCTGGTTATCTGCAACCATTTAGCATTCACTCTGACTTGGATGTGTGGCAAGAGTAGTGTTGTGAATACTGTTGAGGTGAGGCTAAACAGCCTGTGCTCATATGGAATTGCATGGAATGCTTCTTCTGATTTGGCAGAAAAGTAATTTTCTCTCTTCATCCGGGATACCAGCTCCACAGATCTCCTCTTTCTTAGATGAGCATCTGCTTTCGGGAAACTGTCAAGACTCAAATCACTTTTTGGGATCACTAGTGTGGGAATGTGGACGTTCACTAGTGTACATATACCTCCCCAGTTTTTCGGTAGTCTTATATATGCCTTGGATCCACACGCCCAGTAATGGTCCATTATAACGGCGGTCCCTTGCTTCATTCCTGGAGCTTCAAAGATTCGTCCGCAGTTTTGATTCTCTCCCATTTTCCTTGTGCCATTATTTCTGAAGCAAAGTTTCGGGTTTTCCAGTGATACTATTTGCAAAGGTCCTCCTCTGTCTTCGACCCATGTCAGCAGTTTTACCAACTTTGGCCATAGAGGTTTGCATAACTTCTGTGAGTTCTCTATCGCTTCTTGGAAGGCTCCAAGGACCATCCAAGCTCGGCAAAATACTACTCCTTCTTCCCATCCATCCATCTGGGGAAGCCACTGTTCCCCAGATCTACATTTAGCCTCTATTCTTCCAGATTTGAGCCTCTTCTGCAGTTTTTTCTTGAACGTTCAGTCTCAGGTTTATTTCCCATCGTGTTCCTGATAATTTAACTTCAGCGTTCTTGTATCTGATCGCGTAATTCCTGGTGTGTGCTCTGTTTCTTGTTTTAATGTCCTGGACGTAGCCATCTTCATCAGGGTAATGCTTTTCAGTGGCCCATATCAACGAGGCATCTCTTCCCATAAATTTTCCTCTGGTGTTGCACATTGCTACTTGTGACATACAGTGTGCTGTAGGGACATCAATATCTACGGCCACAAAGATCTTGGATTTCCCCATGCTGTACGGTAGAAGTGCACAGACGAAGCATTCTCCTTCTTATTGTCTTCTTCCTACTTCCTTCATGTGCTGGTACAAAATGTTGTTTCCTAGATGTGCTGTGCTGTCCAGGTAATCGTTCAGTTCATTGTCGTCTTCATGTGGGCTCCTCTTGATTCTCAGGGTCCTTCTGTAGTTTGCTATAACTTTATCTTTGAATGCATGCGTGCTGCTTTTCCACTCTGGGTTTTATTCTGGCATGCTTTTCGATGGAGCAGATTTTATTACCTGTATTGCTGTGGTAGGAGAAGGTTTGGGTTTCTTTTCCTCCCCTTTTGTAATTTTTCGTAGATCTCCTTCATCCACCATTGGCTCACCCCCTGCCCAACGCATGGCTGCATCGTGAGCCTGGTGCTTGTTCCTTGCGTTGGAATCAGTGTGCTTGTTATTACAGCTTTTGTGGGTTTGTCTTTCAGTTCCTCGTGCAGTTTATTTGCTCTAACTATAAACGGGAATAGATCATCAATTAGCATTTGCGTTTTTCCTGCAAATTCCCTTGTGGCTGCTTCAGTCTTTTCGAGTGATTTTGTTATCTCTTTCTCAGTTGGTCTTTCGCTCACTTCCTCTTGGTCACTCCCACTGTTTTCTGGGACTGGTTGTTCGGTAGGCAGTCTTGCACTCTCTGTTGCTTTTGTTTGAGGTTCTATAGCCATTGACACTTGCCTTGGTTTGTGTGTCTCCTGTGTGTGGGTGCGTGCCGTGGTCAGTGCTACGTCTTCATTCATTCCGTGCTGACCCTGTCTCCAGCTTTTCTCCTCATTCGTTACCTCAAATGTGTATGAATCAATGTTAATTACATTTAATTTTAGTTCATTAACTTTACCATCAGGTTTTCTTGGAACTGGAATAACTATGTAGGGTCTGGGTGCTTTTGTGGGACTTATGCGTGCATTATCCGGTGGGTGCACTGACATTGGAACGCTTCGTGCACCAATAAAGAATGCAGTTCTGATGGTCAATGACAGAAAAATAATAATAAACACTATACACATGCACATTATCATTCGATAGTACAACTTGCAGCATTTTCTTCCAGGGAAGTGGAGGCGCCCCTCCACCTGCGGGAGGACTAGGTTACTGTTCTGGGCCCCCATTTCGAACAAGTCTGTTGTCAGTGTTTATTTCTTTTCACTTAGTCCGAAAAAGTGTCAAGTGCTTCTCAAGTGTCCCCCCTCTTGCGGGTGACGACGCTAGTCTCTGGTTATGGGATACAGTTCCCTTGCTAGACTATGGAAAAAGGTTAGGCTAACATCTTTGGTAAGTCACATTTATTATGCATATCTACAGTAGGTAAGATCCCAGTGCACTCCTCGAATTTGCTTTGGTCCTGAGGACATGCTGGAACCTGTTCAATGCGAAGGAATCAAAAGATGGTTCTACTAAAAATCACACACAAATAAAATGTCATCAAAATAAAAATAAAAATAAACATGGAAAAAATAAGAATAAAATAGAAAAAACAAGACAGTGAAGTTCTCGTCCCTGCTCTCCTTGATCTGTCCCTCGGTGGAAAGATGAAGAACTGTGTCTCTGTCTCCTGGATCTGTCTCTCAGCGGAAAGATGAAGAACTGTGTCTCTGTCTCTTGGATCTGTCCCTTGGCGTAAAGATGAAGAACTGTGTCTCTGTCTCCTCAATCTGTCCCTCGGTGGAAAGTCTCACTGGAATCTCCTCAGGTACTCTCTCTGGAAGTTGGACAGCTCCATCTGGAGCATGATGCCGTGGAGGAGGGTGCCCATATGTGCGACATTGGCTGGATCTCTGATAAAGGTGATGACGTCAACATCGGCAGGTCTCCCCACCATTTCTGGAAAGTCAGTGACTAAACGATATAGCACGTTATGTGCCAGCCGGCTGTCCTCCGTTGACAGGGACATTTGTCCTGCTTTGCTGGGTTCTGGATCACAGGCCTTTCTTTCGACGTGAACAGTCTCTGCACTTTCCTGCTGCGTGGATAGCAACCACTTAGTTTAGCTTGATCCACAGTTGGTTCAGATATTCATTGTTTCTTGGATCTCTGATGAATGTTAGGGTATCCGTAGTTCTCCCAATGAGTCCTGGGCACTCCTCTATGATGCGAAAGAACAGCGTGTAGGTCAGTTCATCGATGACCACTTGTGGTGGAAGCATTTGTGTCCTTTTCACTGTGTTCGGGTTACTCTGCGAAGGCTTCCGCGATGACAGTCAGCAGTTGCCAGATTACTTTTTTGTTAGCAGGATCTCGAATAAAGTCTGTGACACTGGTTATTCTCCCTATGAGTGACGGATATGATATTACCACTAATTGGAAGTAAATGTGTACATCCCATGTGATATTTCTGCTGGGAGATACCATAGTTCTGAAACCCAAAGTCCCGGTGTGGGCTGCTTCTGGATACTGTTGTTAATCTTTCAGACAAAAAGTCTTGTCTGAAGTCTAACAGAGTCTTGGTTTTTCATAATGCTTGAGTGACTCGATTCAAAGTTGGTTGTGGCTTAGATGCGTTTTTCTCTTCTTCACCTAGCAACTGTGATGCACAGAGTGCCCATATTATTGTCTTTTATCACCTTTCTTTTTTTTTCGAGGAAATGTCCTATTTCAAAGCCACAATTTTAAACCAGAGTTCTTTTGTCTTGGCTTTGCTGCTCATGCGTCCTTCTTCTTCTTCTTCGTCATGGATCTTGTCTGCACGTGCTGAGGTTCTTCCCCTTTGTCTGTGTTTTCTTCGGGGTGAAGTGCAGCTTGAGGGATTTCTCTGATGAAGGGTTTAATGTCATTTAGGAAAATCCAAGCCCTCCTGCCCTGCAACTTGGCGGCTGACGGCGTGCAGTCCTCTACGATGAAAGGGCCATTGAATCTCGGTTCATCCCACCTTTTCCGTGTGTGATTCTTGATCAGCACTGCATCACCAGGGAAGATGAGGGGCGCACATAGACCTGGAACTTTGTCTGTTTCAGCATCTCCTGTTGTGTTTTGTGCTGCGCTGCACCCTTTTCGCCGTTGCTGCAGTTGGTCTGAAATGACAGAAAGGCTCGATGTCATGCAGTGCAAATATTCCTGCATTTCGGGTCTCCAGGACTTCTCTAGTTTGCTGGGCATCACATATAGCTCTATCTCAGGGGGAAAGGGGGTACTCATTCTTCTGCCCGTGACTATCTCGTGCAGCGTGAGATGATGGTCGGAGCCTGGTTGGTCCCGAAGTGCATACAGTGCCAGTGGTAGACAGTGCAGCCATCCCTTTTTTAAAGTGAGTTTCAACTTGGCTATCCTTTCTTTTAACAAGCCGTTGAGCCTCTCACATATGCCGTTGCCCTCAGGATGATACGCCAACGAGAACTTGTGCTTTATACCAAGCAACAAGCTGATCTGTTCAAATGTTGCATTGACAAAGTGAGCCCCGTTATCTGACCTCATAACCTCACACACCCCGCATCTAGGGAACACTTCCCTCACCAGGAATTTAGCAGCACAGGTTGAGTCTGGGTATGTACAGGAACCTGCTTCTATCCATCTAGAGAATGGACACACCACTACAATTAAGTACCTGTACCCGTTGCACACTTGAATCATGTCGACATAATTGATATGTAAGTGCTGAAAAGGCCCATTCTTGAATTGCTGGCAGATAATGCAGTTCACCATAAAGAATGCAACAATGCTCTGCTAAATTCGGTGTAAACCAGTCTTCTGCGAGCGTTGCAGCGAGATTTTCTTTTGACGTATGAATAGGGTAATGCAGTTGCTCCAATGCTATCTTTAGTAGGGTGACAGGCATTACTGGTTTACCAGTGCTGTTTTGCCTCCAAAACCCGTCAGAGGGATTTAAAGAACACCCTTGACGTTTCCATAGATTCTTCTCTTCCTAGGGTGCCTCCCCTTGGAGCTCCATCAGTTGAGTTTGCCCCATATTGCTATAGGCTTCTGGTGTGGCTCGTGCTACCATCATACGCTCATGGGTACGTGCCACCTCCACGTCCATGATTGTTTCATTCTTTGATGCCATACACTTGGCTTCCGTGTCCGCTTCATGGTTTCCACGTGACACGAAATCCGTCCCTTTGGTGTGGGCGGCGCATTTCATGACCGCTATGCCCACTGGGAGCTGCAGTGCCTTTAGCAAACTGTCCATTAAGTTTGCATGTTGCTCTGGCGTGCTGTCCGCTCTGAGGTAGCCCTTTCTTTTCCAGCGTGCTAGTCCTGCGTGCACGGTTGATGTCACATAGGCGGAGTCACTGTACACTGTTACTTCCTGATCTGCATGCTTCTCAATGGCGAGTATCAATGCCAATAGTTCTGCAGCTTGTGCTGAATAATGAGATGGTATTCGTGCATTGACGAGTACTTGAAACTCTCCATTTGCTACGTGTTTTACCACGGTTACACCTGTGTATCTTTGTCCATCCTCTTGGTCGATTCTTGATGAACCGTCAATGAACATGATCTCGCCACTCGCCAGGGCATTTTCCTTTACCCTGGGGATTTCATCATAGAATTCCTCATAGTTTGCACAGTCTTGTAGAGGTTCTCCTTTAGTGACTGGCTCAGCTATGAACGTAGCTGGATATACAGTTTTACATCGAGCTACTTTGATCGTTGGGTTGGAGATAATCACTTCATAGGCAGACGCTCTTTGAGATGTCGATGTGCCCTTTGGTTTCTCTAAACTGGCGAATAATGAGTGCTCGACGTATAACGTCATGGAGCATCCCATTACAATGGTTGACGCCTTCTCTATGGCGAACGCGGCGGCAGCTAGATTTTGTTTGCATGGGAAGTGGCCTCTCATAACAGTGTCCAGACTCCCACTGTAGTACGCCAAGGGTTTAAACCCCAGCGAGGTTCGATGAGCGAGTACTGCCGTCATAACATTGCCATCAGTCTGTGAGAACAGGTAGAATTCCTCTGCATAATTAGGAATCCATAGAACTGGGGCCTTACAAATCGCCCCCTTGAGTTCTGCAAACCCCTTCTCCATTGCCTCATTACATTCAATCTTTTCCTCTGTTGCCTGTGCCTTCCTTAGGGCCTGAAGCAAGGGCTTGGTATAGGAGCTGTAATCGAAGACCCATGCTCTGACATAATTGCACAGGCCTAGGAAGCTCTGCATTTGCTTTATCGTGAGCGGCTTAGCCGTGTTCATGATAGCTTCAGCCCTTTCTGGGGTTACCTTTTTTCCTTTGTGTGAGATTAGCTGGCCTATGTACAGCACCTCTTGTTGACAGTATTGCAGCTTTTCCTTGTCAACTTTATATCCTTTATCAGCCAATATAGTCAGTAGCTGGACAGAATCGAGCCTGCATTGCTCTTCAATGGTGCTGCAGATCAGAATGTCGTCTACCTACTGCAAAAACAACACTGTCTACTGCTATATTGCTTAAGTCCATCTGTAGGACTCTGTTGAAAATGGATGGAGACTCACAATACCCCTGTGGCAACCTTGTGCTTTTCAGGCGCATTTGTCTGAAAGTAAATGATGTCAGATCTTGTGAGTCATTAATATTTTGCCTCAGTGGGTATGTTGCATAGGATTGTAGATGGATTAGGGACTAGAGGGAACTCGACTTCAACAATATCGTTTAATGCTCTTAAATCTTGGATTAAACGCCAAGACCCTCCCTTTGATTTCTTGACAGGGTAAATCACTGTGTTACAGGGTTATTCTGACGTCACTAGGATGTCCTGCTCCATCATGGCGGAAATTGTCTTCGCGATCCCTTCATCCGCTTCTCTGGACATAGGATATTGTCGCTCTCTTGGTAAAATTGCTCCTGGTTTCAGTTTAATTTTCACTTCTCCTGTCCCTTTCAGGAGGCCTACGTCATAGGGCCCTGTAGTCCATACTGTTACAGGTACTTGAGCCATGTCATCATCAAAGTATTCCTATCGTATCAGTGCCAACATCATTCTCTGTGGCACCTCTCGTCTGATCATTTTGACCCAAAATAAGAGACTCACTTCCACCCTCGTCTCTTCTAGATCAGGGTGTTCTTCAAACAGACCATCATCAGTGACGTCAGTCACTCGATACCCTTCTTCAATGGCGATAATCGCACACCATTGTCTGCCAACTGGAGTATACTGCTGAAATTTCCAAGCTGGAGATCTTTCCAGGTTTCAAGAAGATGGTTGAGGAAAGGATTGATCTTGCAGATGCCTGTGAGAGTGAGGAGCAGAGACAAAAGCTGAAACAGGTCTTCCTGGAATTCCAAGATATCTTTTCAGTGGACTCCTACGACTGTGGACGCACATCCATTCATTCAACCACCATTCCCATGCACCACGATATGGCTCCAGTATTTGTGAAACAATACCGGTTACCTCTTATGTCCATGGAATCACTCACAGAGATTATTAAGATTTTAGAATCCTGTGGGATAATTCATCCGATCCACAGAACCTTCAACAACCCGGTATTGGGGGCACTCAAACCAAATGGGCAACAGAGACTATGTGCCGACCTGAGGGAGTTGAACATACGGGTTCACATGTCCAGGTGGCCCATCCCTTCCCTACATCGATCAGGGACTGGCCCAGATACAAGGGTCAAAGGTGTACACAGCCATTGACCTGACCTAGGGTTACTGGACAGTACCCATGATTAGGGAAGTCCAATACAAGGTCACATTTACCTTCATGGGGCAGCAGCACATGTGGACACGAACCCCCTTTTGATACATAAGCTCTGGCAATGAGTTGAACATCTTCCTACATAAAGCCATACCCGATTTGGGAGAAAGGGGAAACCTGGCCTACATGGAAGAAGTTTTGATCAAGATCTCAACTGTGGAGGAACATATAACAGAGATCCGCTATGTTCTAACCCAGTTGCAGAAAGCCAGAGTAAAACTGTCCTTTCAGAAGGTACAGTGGTGTAAAACCAGAGTGAACTTCTTAGGGCACGAGATCACCCCTGAGGGTTTTAATCCCCAGGCAAAGAAGGTGGAAGCCTTATTGAAATTAAAAGACCCTACCACTCTGCATGAATGAAGAAGCCTTCTTGGACTCACTAATTATAGTCGGTAGTTCATTGAGGACTATGCAGAGGTCTCTCGACCCATGGTCCATTTATCAAAGGCCGGAGTCAAGTAGGAGTGGGGTACGGAACAATCCGAGCCAGTTAAACAACTGAAAAGAAGCCTTTCCCAGGCTCCTTGTTTGGCTTACTCGATAAATAACAAGGAGTTATTCTTGGAGACAGGGTTCTCAGATACTTGCATTACAGTGGTCTTTTATCAAAAGCACAAAATGTTCAACAAAGTCATCTCGTCGGCGAGCAAGACTTTGTCCTCTGTGGAGGAAAAGTTCAATGACTGCGAGAAGGCTCTCCTGGCAAAGGAGTGGGTATGGAAAAATTACCACCCATTCATACAGAGAGAGCACATCATTATCAAGACTCCTCACCAACCCTTGCAATATCTCCAAAGTGACAGAATCCGGGCAGGGTACATTAATAATTCCAGGATTGGTTCCTGGATTCTGTCCATTTAAGGCTTTCCTGTGGAGGTCTATATGGCCAAAATGAGCAGAGTCCCCTAGCGCAAGGCTTGGCAGACATGTATGATTGTGTTCAAGAAAACTGTCTCGCGGATGAAAGTCTAATGACCAACAACAACATGGAGGCATACTTAACTTCCCCATACAAGGTCTATGAAGAAGACACATGTCTGGGGATACCCACGGTATATGCAGATGGGTGCTCCTACCATATTGATAACAACAGGGAAAAAGATCTGGTGTCTGGCATTGGGAATGCCTGGGTGAATGATACCCCGGAACCCACAGCTGGTTATAATATAGCACCCTAAATAGTCAGATTGCAGAGTTGATGGCCGTTCATCAAGCTATCCTCACTGCAGTGCACCACCAATTGAATGAACTGGTCATAATCACTGACTCAGATTATGTCAGGAATGGGTTTGTGGGGCACCTGATTAACTTGAAGAATCGAGGCATGCATTGTGCCAACATTAAACCCTTAAAGCATGCCAAACTGATCTAGTCAAATTGATGATCTGGTGACCTCTATTGGAAGAATATAAGGGGTCATTACAAAATAGATGGGCTAGTACCAGAGCTCTGCGGGGGGATTTCATAGAAACAGAATCCCTGCTGGGCGGAATCCAAGTTGCCGCTGTCACCAGGTCACAAACCTGTGATGCCAGCAACCTCTCTTCCCAGTGGAGTAAAGATATCCCAGATGCAGATTTGATCACTTCACAGAAAGAGAACCCAGTTGTTGGGAAATGTTATCAAGACATTGAAGACCCTGTGAGCTTTCCTCTAACAGCGTTGGATTATACTGGTAAAGAGGGTCTCCGGGTGTTGATGAAGTTTTCCAAGATGTTCCCAATCTAAGACGGTTTGTTGGTAAGGAGCGCCCTATCTGGCTGTGACCAATGGGTGGTATATACCTCATTCCGAAGCCTGATGTTGAATTGCGCCCATGACGCGACCACTACCGGTCATAGTGGGTTCCACCCTACATTAGAAATCTTGTGAGAGGTTGCCTACTGGCCACACATGGGCCCGCACCTTGACACTTACCTAAAGGGGTGTCTTGTGTGTGCTGAATTACAACTACAAAAATGGGGAATGACACTGCCTTGGAGGATTTACAAGTAGATTTCATCGGGCCAGCAATTCGCTCCTTGAAAGGAAACAAGTACATGTTGACTGTGACATGCTTGTTCACAAAGTGGGTAAAATGTCTTCCATCCCCAAATTGTAAGGGAGAGACCACTGCTGCACTAATGATCAACCACAGCTTCTCTCGTTTCGGCCTCCCGCAAAGGATTAAATCAGACTGAGGAAGTCATTTTACCAGTGAGGTGATGGTGAAGATGTGGGAGATTCTAGGGGTAAAAAGAAAACTCCACATTGCCTGCCGCCTGAACACATGCAGAGGGGGGTAGAGAGATACAACAAAACACTTAAAGAGTTTGTGGCAGACTCTGGACCCAGTTTGGACATCCGATTACTGCTTGTCCTGATGGCTATTAGGTCTACACCATCTTCTACAACAAAGGTGTCTCCATTTGAGCTCATGACCAGATGAAAAATGGTGTTACCGCAGCATCTGCTCTATAGGACTCAGGAGCAGACACTGATGCATGCGTCCACCACTGATGAATACATTTAAAATTTAAGGAAGCACCTAGAGCATGCTTTTGCTTGTGCTCAGCGCAATTTAGAAAAGTAGGCTGAAGGAATGAAGACCTATTATGACCTAAAGACCACCAAGAAAGAATATGAGGTAGGGGACATGGTTTACCTGTACAATTCTCAAAGGAATCGGGCCAAGGAGCGGAAATTCCTCCCATCTTGGTGTGGTGCCTTTGAAATTGTAGATAAAATATCACCTTTTGCCTACAAGATCCACATCCCAAAAGGAGAAAAGACAGAAGAAAAATGGGTCCACATCAATCAGTTGAAAAGTTGTTATCCCAGACATGATTGAGGAGCCAAATGAAAGTCGAGCAGAGAAGGAACCCTCTGAGGAATGAAAAGGAAGGATGAAAAATCAGATGGAAACTAACATGAATATACATATATAACAAGGAGTAATTTACTTGGTGCTCACAGTGAAAAGAAAGAAAATAGATAAAATGTGTTTTGTGAAATAGTGTAAATATCTTTCTATAGCTGCATGCTCTTGTTGTCAATTCTATGTAAATCTTCAGGGGAAATACGTGTGTAAAAAGTACTGAACCTCCTTTTCTATCAATTATTAGAGAATTAACCTCCTTAAATTCCAGGTGAGAGGGGAGTCCGGTGAGAACCCCATAGACCTCGGGAAGAAGGAAGCAAAGGTGGTGCTGTGCCACACCCTCCAACCCAAAGATGGAAGAGGAGGATGGAGTGCCCACTCCCTAATGAAGGAAGAAAGGGGGCGCCGTGCTACACCCCTAACCCAAAGATGGAAGGGTAGACTGAAGTGCCCTCTCCCTAATGTAGGAAATTGAGCTGCATGGGCTCCAAAATAAAATGTAATATAAAGAAGAAAAAAAAGAGGGACGCCTAAGGAAACCCCACTCTGCCCTGCTCTTACCTCTAAAGAGTCATGGAAGAACGGGTGGGTTGGGGCATCTTGTGTGTATTCAAAGGCCCCACACTGAAGTGCCTTTCACATGAAAAGACGAGTTGTCAATACTGACACAAAAAAGTATTGGCATGTGTATTTGCAGTTTAAATGTGAAAAATTTATCACTGCTAACAGGAAAAATGTCAGGAAAAAAGACATGGTGTGTGTTGACAAAAAGTAATGTATATTATGTTTCGCACACAACATACCAGTGACATTTGAAAGGCCACCTTGTTTTCCATTGAAAACATTTCTGTAGGCCAGAGGCAAACCCTGTTGCTGGCTGTTGGACACGTGCCATCAATAACACTGGAAGGATGTCATCCTAGTGTTCACAACTACAATAAAATGTGTCCTGCAGAAGGTGTGGAAAACCCATTGTTCCCCAGACTTGCTGGCTCTGAAAGCAGTAATAGCAGTACAGTTCCCCTTGGCTGGAGCATGACTAAAATGTGTGAAAATGGGGGCTACAACGTCAAAGAGAAAACAACCATCTTCAAAGAGACTAATAAAAAAAAATGCTGGTCACAGGCTGGCCCAGGGAGACAGATGGCTGGATGAAGCAGAGTTCCCATTTGCTGACATACAGACTACAATTAATTTTAAAGTACTATTATAACTTAGGCCTTTTTCCCATAAACGATAAGGCGGATTTCCTTAATTTATGTACAATTTACTTTGTAATTTCCAGGCAATTTTGGAGATATAATATGCATGTGCCTACGAGTTAGGGAACTGTAATGTCCAGTTGAACTAGGTTCCTGGCTGATCGGAAAATGTCCTGCATGTAAGAGTTGGCAAACTAGTGATGGGTAAAATTAGGAATATGGGTAGGAATGTACATATTCATAACTGTTATGCTTTTTACGGAAATGGTAGACAATTGCCACGTGGCCGTACAACATGGTGCAGACCTGGCTGTCATCTTATTTAATTCCCTATGATTAGCTGAATCAGAAAATATATATATTATGGCAGTTATTGCTAATATTATGAAGTTTTGAAACATAACTAGTTTTTGCCAAACATTTGACATGAGAACAAATGAGGCTAGTAAATGAAGCTTAAAAACAAAGGGGATCCTGGGAGTCCCTCTGCCGGACATTAGTCCCGGTTGCGAGAGCCTTACCCAGATTCTTTAGCTCACTATTTTGCACAGAGGAGAAATATTCAAAACATATAAGTCTTTGTCCTGCCCTGGGACAGTCCAGGATCTAAATGCTATGCCAACAGCAACCCCAGACACGTGTTTCAGTCTGGTTGGACCTAAGAGTGGAGTAACCAGACCTCTGCCCTATCTTTCCAGAGGGTCCTGGCATGCTGCTGGCTGTCCTGAACTTTAAACAGAGGCTTTCTATGTAAGTAGAACTGAGTCCTGGGAAACCAAAAGGTGGGGGAGTCTGCTTGCCTTAAATCCTTTCCCTTTATAGTGGATGGGTGTCAGGGGGGGCAAACTGCTTAGATCCTTAGCCTACTTAACTAAAAAGAATAATTTAATTAAGTCCCAATTTGGTGGAACACTACAGGGTGATTTCTGTTAATAAATTGAAATGAACAAAGTTCACTTCCCAGTATGTGCTGGAAAGCTATAGCCTATAATTTAATTGGGTCCTTTTAGTCATGTGGACCCCAACTTCTTCAAGGAAGAGGGGTGTCTTTGTTCTTAAACCAGTCCAATCTTTTTGTCCAACTTTAACCTTCAGTGGAGGGCGTCTGAAATCCAAAATTCCCCAAATCATTCCCATTTTTCTGTCTGACTTCCCCAACACAGACCAAAGTAGCGGGGGTCTGAGAAACAAACCGCTTAATCACCTTTTGTTTATTTGAAACCAAAAGTGTGGGTGAACTCATAATTGCCATATATATTTGTACCAATCTTAAAATCCTACAGCTAGCCTTTTAAGCATGCAGAATAATTGAAATTGCGCACCACTACAACAATAAATGCTTTCACTGACCAGCGCTTCTTATTTCTTGAAGTGAAATTATAGAAAGTAAAGAATTGTGATTTGTGTTCTTTTCAACTCACTTTTGTGATTTATTTATGTTGAGAGAAGTGTATTGTGTGTGTCACGGATAAAGTGGTGTTTGACATTTTCGTGGGGATTTCTATTACTTTTAATTTAAATAAATACAAATATATTTCCTGTACACTGGCCTTGTTCTTGGCTCATTGTTAGCTCAGGGGGAAGAGGATCTAAGGAGCATGATATGTGTCTGAACTAGGGCTGAATAAAAGAATCTGTTAAACAGTTCCTTGCGTCACACCTTGAGTGGGGAGGGAAGAAACTCCACCTTTTGAGGGTGGATTCTCAATAAACCGTTACAAACACTAAACTATCCTTCTGTCTGCTTTAGTACTATTTGTTATTTTATTAATCATGCACTTATTATATATTTTTTCAATTTTGCAATGTCACACCCTGTAATGTCATCAGGTACGTCATGTCACTTCCAATAACCCGAGTATTTTGGTGAATTGATGTCCCGACCCAATGTGAGGGCATATAAGAAGACCCTCCGTTCGATCAGGCCCATCCATTGGATCCCAGGCTGTAACCGGGCAATACCACCCACTGCCTTTGATGTTATTGCTCAAATTCTGTGATGTCACAGTAAGAGGGCAAAGGCACTTAGAAAAGAGAATAACTGATAATGGCTTACACAACAAAATAAATATGTAATTCTTTGGCTCAAGCCTTGAAGGTCTACGTCGCTCTCTTTCAACCTTAGTGTACTCCAAAACAGTGAGGTAGTCAGGATTTAAATGTTGACCTTTTCTTGTGCATGTTGGTCGGGGGATCTTACCAGGAAACATTAGTTCATAAAACAATACTAAATGTGTCTTTTTGCAATATTAAACAAGGATTAATTGCACATATGTTAAACTTGTCTTGCTGATGTGCAATCTTTAGAGAGGTTATGCCAGGAGCATTTAACATTTTTGCCATACCTCATGTAACACTTGTGGCATTGCCTGTTTCTCATAATTGTCCTTCACAAACTGTATGGCCCTCATTACGAGTTTGGCCGGTAGCCATGCCGCTATTGGCGGCATGGCTGCCGCCGAAATCGCATCCGTGTCTGGGTCCTCGGAATGAGGACTTACCGGGCCATTCCGAGTTCGGATGGCCCGGTAATTCCTCCTTCAAGGACCCGGACACGGTCCTTCCCCATTCCCATTTCAGCCCCCATAGGGCTGAATGGGGTTGGGAGAGGGAGCAAACAACGGGCCATAACGAGATGGCCCGTTGTTTGCTCCCTCTTCCCCTCGCGGGACCCGGTAAGCACATCTGGTTTTCCCAGGCGTTCTTAACGTGTCCCGCGAGGGGACCTCATAATGTGGCGGAACGGGTTGAACGGCGCCGTCACCTTTTATGGCGCTGTTTAACCCATTCCGCCAGGGTCGTAATGAGGCCCTACGTGTCTCTAGTGAACCTTAACAAAACATGGAATCATGCCCCTCGTGTTAATTCAAAGTTATACCTCATCTGAACTTCAGAAGATCTGCTGTTGTGTACCAGGCCATGCTCCATCTGCTGCCAATTCCGAGTTGAGCAAGATCCACATTATACAAGCAAATGAAGGGTGGAATAAAACAGGGTTATTTATCTCAACGAAACATCAAGGCAATTAAACCGAACCCAGTCATCCCCTGTCCTTTAGCGTTCACGCCACACACTGTACCAGCCACATTTAATATATTGGAGGGAGGAGAATATTTCTAGGTCAGGTAATGCACTTGCAATTTAATGTTAATAAATGCTTACAAAAGGGGGAAGGGAGGGCGCCAAGAAGCAACAGGATAAAAGAGCAGAGCTGGGGGCTCCACTGGCACTCCAGCTCAGTCCTCCAGGGATACAGGAGCAGGACATCAGACCAGGGCGGGTAGGAGGATCTGGCTTCGCCATCAGCGTGCACTAAGAGGTAAGTCATGCAGTCAGACCATCCATGAAAATATAGCATCAGATTTTACTAACTGCATTTCTCTGTCGCTGACATCCTTACATATGTAGTGAACACGTATGTTGTGTTATGAGGCAGTGACTTTATGGGGCAGTTTATGAGGGGAAAACATGTTCTGTATCTTTCACTTGGAAATGAAATGCATCGAAGTGTAAACTACCAATCAAAGCAATAGCCTTTTTTAAAAATATGTATTTGTACATTTTGCAGAATAACAATTAACAGTCAATAATAAATAGCAAAAACAATATAACTACATGCAGATAAGAATACACATATTTATAATTAAAGAACTAGTACATTTTCTGAAATCCATCCCAAATCTTTGCATGCAAGGTACGTTTCCCTTGGCTCTTATAGATTACTCGCTCCATAAGCAATAGCCTTCTCAACTAAGGCTATGTGTCAAATCCTCTACGTGATTCTGGGAACATGCATTTAACAGCAGATTATATGCTTCGAAATCTCTACTACTGCACAGTTGTGCCTCAAAAGACGTCGCCATGACACTTAGTTATGTAATGTTGAATATCCTAGCTTTCCTTTCAATGCACAACCAAAGCAGAATGTGTTTCTCTTGGCAAAATTGCAACCTTAAGCAACAGCATTTAGAATACCGTGATTTTACAGTAAATGGTGTGTAATCCGTGGATTTGCAAAGGAAAATCTGTTAAAACACCATATATTCGGGAGACAAATCTCAGGAATCTCTCGCTGAACCTACCTTCAATATTTCTCCCTTTTTAACGTAAAATATTTGGGATTTTTGTGTACTTCCCAGCTTAACCTAAATTACATACACTAACTGATTGTGGGGGAACATGTTTAAGAGTGATTTATTTTAAAAACTGAATCCAAAGAATATGAGGTGCTGGCACTGCAGTATATTACTTGATAGGAAAATCAATTATTCCTAAGCATTTAAAATAGAACGTTCATATTTTTACAGCATGTACAGCTGAACTATACGTCTTTTATACTTGCTTTTGGATATTTACAGCATGTATCATCTTGTAGTAGCTTCCCCTTTCATGCTGTATATATAATCCCTTGAACATTAGGTCTGATGCTGAAAAGTGTGCCCCACAAGTTGTGAATTATTTCTCCCAAGCATGAATGTGCCCCCAAACTATGAACGTTCCCTCAAGAGCCTGAATGTGCACCTATGATCTCAAATGCACCATCACGCGCATGAATGTGCCTTCCAAACTATGAATGTTCACTCAAGAGCCTACATGTGCCCCTATGATCTAGAAATGCACCCTGACGTGCATGAATGTGCCCCCCAAACTATAAATGTTCCCTCAAGAGCCTGAATGTGCCCCTATGATCCACAAATGCACCCTCACATGCATGAATCTGCCCCCAAACTATGAATGTTCCCTCAAGAGCTTGTATGTTCCCCTATGATCTAGAAATGCACCCTGGCGTGCATGAATGTGCCCCCAAACTATGAATGTTCCCTCAAGAGCTTGTATGTTCCCCTATGATCTAGAAATGCACCCTCACGTGTATGAATATTCCCCCCAAACTATGAATGTTCACTCAAGAGCCTGCATGTGCCCCTATGATCTAGAAACGCACCCTGACGTGCATGAACGTGCCCCCCAAACTATAAATGTTCCCTCAAGAGCCTGAATGTGCCCCTATCGCGAGAAATGCACCATCACATGCATGAACCTGCCCCCCCCAACTCTGAATGTTCCCTCAAGAGCCTGAATGTGCCCCTAGGATCTAGAAATGCACCCTCACGCACATGAATGTGCCTTCCAAACTATGACTGTTCCTTCAAGAGCCTGAATGTGCTGCCATGATCTAGAAGCGCACCCTCACGTGCATGAATGTGCCCCTATTATCTAGAAACGCACCCTCACATGCATGAATGTGCCCCCCAAACTATGAATGTTCCCTCACGTGCATGAATGTGCCCCTAAAATCTAGAAATGCACAATCACGTGCATGAACCTGTCCCCAAACTATGAATGTTCCCTCAAGAGCATGGATGTGCCACTATGATCTACAAATGTACACTCACGTGCATGGGTGTGCCCTCAAAGGCATGGGTTTGCCAGCATAGATTGTGAAACTATGCTCAGAAGCAGTGGAGCAGCTTTTCTGAAAATGTTGGGAGGGGACATGACTTCTAAATGGAAGGGGCGCCTGCCAAATAAGTGAGACATAATGGAGTGCCACAAAGGTTGGGGGGGACTAATACCCTTGCCCCCCCTAACATTACGGCCATGCTCAGAAGATATGAACAGGCCAAAAAGAGGGATATTAATTTGTCATTCGGCCTTTGAATTTGCCCAATACAAGAATTTAACCCTTTTTGTTCCCAGATAAACAGTGCCAGGTCATTTTAACACATCATTCGTTTAATAATTTACCTTGTCGCAAGAGTAAAAAAATAGTAAGGCACATGTCTATCCCTGGCAGAGAGGTGAACCTTGAAAAGAATGTCGTAGTAAATTGGCCCTGTTCGCTGCAGAAAATACATGTACAGTCTAAAGAAATGGTCCCGTATTGCCACCAAGAATCGATAAACATGGTCATTTTGGTGCGAAGGGCAGAAGGTCCTGTGCACCTGTGTATTCCATTGGCCACCAAGGTAAAACATTTATTTTTGTCACTGGACTCCCAGCAGTGGGGGGGCGGCACTCAACATGATAATGTCTACTTACAGAGATGTGTACTGGCATTGGGGCGACGCGTTCGCCGATACGCAGTCCCCTCATTAGAGGCTGGAGTCTGGCATGAAGTGCATTATAACAAAGCTAATTTTGTTTGAGTCTATTTGGAATGCTGGGATTAGATGCAGTGGCAGAGCCAGGGGCGGGGGGGTCGCCACCCTGGATCCGCTCTGGTGCCCAGTGCACCCCACAGCCTCCCGCTGATGCCCTATTATCTGCCCCCCGCCCCCACACCAAAAGCTGCCTCTGCTTCTGATTAGTTAGGTCTGTTCTAAAACAAAAGAAACTAGTCTGTGGTGGCTCCCAATGAACACAGGACGCTTGACTGGGGTGGAGCTGTTTATTCTGACACCTTATATACACATGATGGAGTGGGGGGTAGTGCTCACAGTTCAGTCTTGATAGAGCATTGGTTGTTATTTACATCCACTGCCTGCTAGAGCTTCCATTAGGCTTGTCTTCAGCCATGGAATTGTGCTCTGCAGAGAGAGGGATCTGCCTGTGAAGCAGGCTTCAGTCAAGGGCTGATTCGATTCCCTCATAAACGAGTAGCACCGAGGCCCGACTGTCCTCCTGGTGCCTTCTTCAACTCTGCTGGGTTTCCCGGCTCGTTGCGCGCGTCCCGCCCGTAATCACGTGAGATCTCACTCCCCCCCGAGGTCTTGCGTGATAGGTCCTCACATAGTCACCTTGGAAATTCCTGTGTAAAAAAAACACAACATTATATAGCCGCTTCCTTACTGGTCTCGCACATCACCCACACACTGCAGGAAACAGCAAAGTGCAATTGAGGTAAGGAAAAGACTCCCAGCAGGAGTGGAGGAAGCAACCATGGGTGTTACGGTAAATGTCTCACGGGCTGAAACAAGGGCCAAGTGCCTGAAAGCGAGGCTGCAACTGTAAATCAGATCACGTCCGCAAATACGAGGAATGCTGAAAGATGCAGCAGCCTAAATCGGCCGCAAAATCCCAAGTTGTTGAGACTCTCCTAAATATCCCGGCTTCTTGGTGTCTGACTGATAAAGAGCTTCTGAAAGACATAAGCGGGCCACCTGATATGGCCAACACAACTTACAAAGAACAAGGCATCATAAAGCACACCCTGTCTCACCAAAAAAGAATCCTGACCAATGATGTCACAATAGTTCAAAACAAAGTGGATGCTGGGTCCTTTCTAATGTTTGTGCATGAAGGCAAAAGCACTGAACCATTCATAGCTGTTGGAAGGTACACAGAGAGGTTACTGAAGCAGCATTCATCCCGTGGGTGGACACCCCTTCACCTTTCCAAGGTCGATGCGTTGGGTACCAATCACTGGGTATCAATAACAGCTATTATTACAGTGCTGAGAAGCGTGAGAACCCATGCTGAAGCACTGTATAACATTCTGATGTTGACAGATTTAGAAGCACTAGTTCTACTTTATTTATTTATTTATTTTGACATTTATAAAGCGCACCAAACCTGGGGGCACCTGGGCACTGGTTTACATGAAAGTCGTGGTTACAGAGGTTACAAACAGTGGTGGTACATACACGGTGCACAGATCTGAGTTTCTGGTCTCGGTGGAAGTGGCAATTGCCACGTGCATATAGAGTTGTGCGGGCAATCGCTGCATATAGAGCTGTGCGGGCAATTGCCACGTGCATATAGAGTTGTGCGGGCATTTGCCACGTGCATATAGAGTTGTGGGGGAAATTGCCACGTGCATATAGAGTTGTGCGGGCAATCGCCACGTGCATATAGAGCTGTGCGGGCAATTGCCACGTGCATATAGAGTTGTGCGGGCATTTGCCACGTGCATATAGAGTTGTGGGGGAAATTGCCACGTGCATATAGAGTTGTGCGGGCAATTGCCACGTGCATATAGAGTTATGCAAGCTCAATTACTTTAGGAGATCTTCGTTGAAGAGCCAGATTTTGAGGCCCTTGCGGAAGCAGCAGAAGGAAGCATCTGATCTCAGAGCTAGAGGCTAGTTTCAGTGTTTGGAGGCCATCTCCGGGAAGCTGCGGCCTCCGGCTTTCTGACCTTTGTATCTGGGAATGGTGAGGAGGTGTGAGTGGGCAGCCCGTGTAGTTCTGATGGATTGGGCTTTGGAGAATTTCCTAGACAAGTAGGTCCTGGCAGCGTTTAATAGACATTTGTGGGTCAGAGACAGCGTTTTGAACTATGAACTTCCGTGTGCAGTAGTGGACATTTGAAATGTCGTCCACATTTTTGTCAGTGGTTTTCACCAACGTCCTTTTTAGTCTATCGTTCTCTTAGGGTCCTTTTTGGGGATGACATCCAGAAACTGCTTTGCACTCGTTGCCACTGTTCCAAACTCCTCCCTCTTCTGCCTTCAAGGGCCCCGCATGTTTTCTTTGGCTTTTTTACTCTCCTTCCCAAGCCTTTTTTTTCTTCATTTGCATTTCTAGTAGTGGAAATGTGCGCTTCTAGTGCAAAAGCTTATTTCTTTGCCTCCCCCTCTTCCTGCCCCTGCTGGTAAAGTAACAAATATCAGCCACAAGCATGTGCTTTGACTATTTTTGGTGATGTTGAGCAAAGTTGTCTCCTTTTCTGAATGGGCATTTTTTGTTCAGTCGGACTTTTATCATTGGATACTATTTTATACTCTGCATACTTCGTCGCAATAAGTCTCTCTCTCTCTCTCTCTCTCTCTCTCTCTCTCTCTCCTTCTCTCTCTCTCTCTCTCTCTTTCTCTCTCCCTCTCTCTCTGTCTCTCTCTCTCTCTCTCTCTCTCTCCCTCTCTCCCTCTCTCTCTCTGTCTCTCTCTCTCTCTCTCTCTCTCTCTCTTTCTCTCCTGTTCAGATATGTGTATGGGCCTCGTGGAGTCTGAGGGGGGTGTGCACTGCTGGCGAGGTGGGGAAGCCACCAGACGTAGCTGATGGCAGAGTCAGCATCGATATGAGCAACTCCTGGAGTACAGGATGCGCAGAGGAAAGGTGCTCGCCAACCTGGCACCAGAGTTGGCAGTGCATGGGGAACGCAGACTACATGCAGAAGGCTGCATGCAATACATGGGCGCTGGTTTTCAGACTTTTTGACCTATTGTTTAATTTTAGAAGTAAATGCTGAACATCAAGACTTTAGAATTTAACAATCGCTCTATGTGTTTTGTAATACCGATGTTTTTTTTAAAAATATTATTCACATACTTATAATATTTACAACAGCAGCGACAGTAACTCCCCCCTCCCTCAAACCCCACCCCCCGAAACATGTATCACAGAGTTAGTGCATATCTAGAAACCTGCCCAAAATATTCTGAGTTTTCTTTTTTCCTTTTCTTCTGACCATTATAGATCACTCGCTCCATAGCTACCAGTTTAAACATCTCAGCAAACCATGTGCTCTCATTTAAGGAAATCCTTGATTTCCAAAGTCTTAGACTTAACTTCTTAGCCACCAACGAACCTCTAAACAGCCATTCCTTCTGTGCAATAGTCAAACCCTCCACAAGTTCATCGTCGCCCAAAATCAATGTAATACAGGTGGCTTGATGCATACATGTTATATGGAATGAATGTCATGGACATGTACCGTGATGACACCGTTTCCCATGACTACGGGCAGATCTTACTAAGAATTGTGCTGTGCAGCAGCTCATATAAATACATGTATTATCCCTGCAAGATTCTTTTTATTTGCATTGTAGCCCATCATTTGTATTAGGCGCGGGTGAGCTTTGGACATGGCTCGCGACCTCAAGCACAGGCTAGTGACATCAGATCCACGGTCTCGCTATAGCTTCTACTAAATCTTTCAAGAATGTTGCCACTTGTTCCAATATTGTCTGCGGGCCAAGTGCAGCCCCCATTTGGTGTACCCTCCTAAAACAAGTGTTTTTCTCTTGGCAGATTACAATGCAGATCACTGTGGAACCTAGCAGTGGGAAGTCCTTCTCCCTGCAGGCGACCTCAAAGGACCAGATAAGCAGTGTAAGGTCATAAATCAAGATTCCTGCTATACAGCAGGCACTGTTTTTCAATGGAGTGGAGCTGCTCCTTGCCCACACATTAGAGCAATACGGGGTCCCGGATGGAGCCACTCTTCATCTTGAGGTGCGCCCGTAAGGCCCTCATTCTTGAATGGCAACCACTTAATTCCATGGCAGATGCAGGGCAAAGAAGGATTTTGCCCACAGCAGCTGCCATCGTTTCCCAGATGTCCACGCCTATCAATCAGAGGCAAGCAAGAGATGTGATCATTGCTCTGTATAGATTTTGCGCATCTTTAAGCATGTTGTATCCTCATCTCCTCTATGTTATTGAATGGGTTCAATAGATGCCCTTATATTGTCCAGATTTCAGTAGGAAACGTGAGGTTGAGTCTGTGCTTTAACACGCCTTCCCAATACACCAATAAAGAGGCACTGGAACCCCCAAATAGTCTTGGCGTTTGTAAACGTGTTGAAAAGAAGATCTGCTCGGTGTGAGTGAAAGAAGGGTACAGAGGGAAAGAAGGGGTGCGGATTAATTGAAAACCCAGAGTTCACTTGGGGGTTCGTGTACCTGTGAAGCAGCGATTTGCCAGTAACCTGCTGGTTAGAGGCTCCACTCCCAGTATGATAGATCAGGGGGTGGAGCACGTGTTGTAGACCTGTGTAGCATGCAAGCCAGTGAATTCAGCTCTACTATCAAAGCTGAGTGGGTTCATGCACATTTTGCAGACCTTTGTTCGGCAATCGTTACACCTTTGGTGTTGTGCTGAAGCTAAATAAACAAACTGCCATGTATCCACAAGACACACACAGGACCCGCGTGCGTGCACACACACACACTCCCACACACACCACCATCTCTGTGTGACAGAGTTGCAGGTTGTAAGGGTAGCTTTGCAGGCAGAGGAATCAAATGTCATCCTGTTTTTATCGAAATGGGTGATATTCAGCACAAGGGAAACTCGCTAACATAGCTCGGTGGGTTAATGCAATTTCCATAGAGTTCTATGTGTACATAGATCTTAGTTTAGGGCCTGTCGTGCCTTACATGTTTTGTTAAAAATAAAATCACCACTGCAACCTTTGTGACATAATTTCAGATGTACAAAAACCAGTATGCGAGCAATTGGATCCAGTAGAAGCCATTTGAAAATGGTCAACCTGAATTTATGCCTGGGCATCGAGGCATCAGGCTAAAATCTGAGACAGAGGCAAACATCGGAGTCTAAAGTGGCTCTATGCCAGCATTTACAAAGAATTAAGATTAATACCTTTAAAAAGGTAGAATATACACATGCTGGGAATGCTCACATTAAGGTATACATTCTAATTTCAGAGGTAACACAATGTGCAGTCTATAAAGGTTGGGAAAACCAACATTAAAGAACAAATACTTAGTCCAAATGCTTGTGGTCTCGTGCAGAAGGGATGTGACCTAGCAGTTCGGGCTGGACTGCCCCTTTTGGGGTGGGACCAAGCCTGATTTGCATATGGTTTTTCCCCTTCTGTAATGGCTTGGCAGGCGAAGAGTGATGGTCTGGAAGGTTGCCCAGAGCAACGCCAGTGGTCACGATTCAGTCTAAACCTTCCAGCCATCACCTCTTTGTTTTTGCTTTGTCACCCCGAGTGGGACGGGTATGCCCAGACGTGGGTCCCGTGTCTGCTGGGCCTAGAGACCCAAGCTACTCCTCACTGATGCGGCCCAACAAGGCCGAAACATGTTTGGGGATGCTTGTGGTCTCGTGCAGAAGGGATGTGACCTAGCAGTTCGGGCTGGACTGCCCCTTTTGGGGTGGGACCAAGCCTGATTTGCATATGGTTTTTCCCCTTCTGTAATGGCTTGGCAGGCGAAGAACGATGGTCTGGAAGGTTGCCCAGAGCAACGCCAATGGTCAAGATTCTGTCTAAACCTTCCAGCCATCACCTCTTTGTTTTTGCTTTGTCACCCCGAGTGGGACGGGTATGCTCAGACGTGGGTCCCGTGCCTGCTGGGCCTAGAGACGCAAGCTACTCCTCACTGATGAGGCCCAACAAGGCTGAAACCTGTTTGGGGATGCTTGTGGTCTCGTGCAGAAGGGACGTGACCTAGCAGTTCGGGCTGGACTGCCCCTTTTGGGGTGGGACCAAGCCTTATTTGCATATGGTTTTTCCCCTTCTGTAATGGCTTGGCAGGCGAAGAACGATGGTCTGGAAGGTTGCCCAGAGCAACCCCAGTGGTTAAGATTCAGTCTAAACCTTCCACCCATCACCTCTTTGTTTGTTTTTGTTTTTTTTAATATTGAATGTTAGCAATAGATATTGCCTGATGATGAAACTACTAGGATATGCTGAGACATATTTTGGCATGTACCTACGCATCAACCTATATTGATTATAAGGACCGCTATTAACATTAGATGACAATGGCACTATATCGGTCTCATTATTGTAAGCACTTAGTTTTTGCTTTAACCAATATAACATGCCCTCAATTGTATTCTGTGGGTACTGTTTTCAAACCCTCCAAACCAAGTGTTAGTAACACCAAACAGGGTCCCCAATTTGTCAGATTTCTGGAGTCTAATAAAGGCATGAAAATAATTGACCATATCGGTTCCATTATTGAGGCACAGACATTTCTCATAACACATAGCTACCTTGCAGATAAAATCTGCTTTAATGCTCTAAAGATCAAACTCTAGGTGTATATATTCAACTGATGATCTCTTTGGCATTCTAAATAATAGTCACGATATTCTAGCTTCTAGTTTGCTCAATTTGTTGGTCAGGTTATGTCCCCACACTTCTACACCATGCAGCATTACTGGAACAATTGTCGCGGTATATAACAACAATATTGTCTGTAATGAGCAACCTCCATGCCTACCAATAAAGGAACTCAGGGTGAATGCTATCCTCATACACTCACTCTTATTTGCGTCCCAGTGCAGGTTTAATTTTAAATTGTTTTCAATTATTACACCCAGATAGCTGTGTAACACCTAACACACTCAACAGGTTCATTGTAGATCTTCCACACACAATTGGAATTGGCTATCTTTCTTTTCCCTATGAATGCCATTTTTTTAGTTTTGCTAATATTAATACAAAGCTCATTGAGTTGTGCATATCCTCCCAGAGCGTCAAGCATTTTTTGCAGACCCTTTGGCGTGTAATCTAACAGTAACCCGTCATCAGCAAAGCCTAGCCAATTGATTTTTTGGGTTCCAACTTTTACAGGACAAGCATCCAAGCTATCCAGCACAACTGCCAGGTCAGCAAGACAAATAGTAAATAGTGTCAAAGCCAGTATACAATCCTGCTTGCTGGTTGGAAACAGCTCAGACAGCTTCCCTTGTCCATCCAATCGCACCTCACACTTGTATTTCTGTTCAGCAACATGATCATATTTAACAGGTCATGAGGAATGTTCCATGCAATTCATTTATTCCACTGCCGATTCCTCATGACCGTGTCAAATGCTGCACTGACGTCAATACATGCGCCATTGTTACGCTCACCTGGTATCCACGGGGACGCCACCCAGCCGTAGGGACTCAGGTATCCTTCTCTGCAGTTGCCAGGTGTGACCAGCGGGGATGTTCTGCCCTGAATCCAAGACTGGGCAACTGGGGTAAGCAGCCCCCCACCACCCCGTATGCCCGCAGCCCCTCTGGACCTCTTGTCACCTTGTTGTTAATTCTGGTGTGCTCTCCGTCCTGCCTTCTTGGCAGGGGCGCGTTGTCCTCTGTGGGCGAATGCGATCTAGTTACTTCACTGATGCCGGCCCGCTTTGAGTCTTTCAGGTAGGTCTTATTGCTGTTGTATACTGCTGTTAATTTTGCATGCCTTTCTTGTTTTAATAAATGTCTCTTTCTCTTCCTTAAATGCGCGTAAGTCCAATGTGATGCATTGGCTGAATTGGGTCTCGCCGGTAAATGATGGCGTATAAAAAGCGCTATGATGCGGTAAGTAGGCGCTATGCGCAGCGCTATGATGCCTTGCCTTTGCTAACCTGTTGTCTTTTCTTTCCCATAGGTCGCGGTGCTCACCCGGTGTATGAAATCCGAGGCGATGCCGGTCGAGGGGTGACTTGCGAGGTAAGCTTTTCGGCACAGTTCGTTATGTTGGAAAAGTGTCTAATGTCTTGTTTCTTCCTTTCTTGCAAATCCGTCGGTCCGGGAGACGTGCTGAGCCTAGGATGCTGTTCGCAGGAGCTGTGGGCAGCAAACGGTGAAAGGTACAGGTAAGATGCTGCTGCTAACAATGTCCTTTTGTCTCTTCACAGATGCTGTTCTTCCGAGGTTCGCGGGTACAGCTGAACACGATGAGCGTCACGTTGCAGGATTGCAAAGTAACGCAAAGCGTGTTATCCAAGTCGGGTGTGGTTTAAATAGCTTCAAGAAAGTAGTCCAGGTAAAGTAGTTCCTAGGCTACCACACCCAAAACACTATACCGCATAGCTTGGTTCCAAAAGCCAAGCTATGTTGATGCCTCCATGTTGGCTGGCACTTGAAATAAAGTAGTTCCCTAAACACTAGTCTTTATTAAGTATGAGCCTGGTGCCACAGGCGCCAGCACTGTCCCCAAGAGGGCCTAGGCAAAGGATGCGTAAGTTTGTTGGAGACCCAAGCCAAGACCCCTCCTGGCCCATGGGCTTGCCAGGGGGGTTTCTGGATGTGGATCGTGACAGCACTCCCCCCCAAGGCCCCTCTCAAGGTGTTCCTTCTGTCCGGCCCAGGTTTAGTTGGAAAGTTTCAATGATATTTTTTGATCAGATGTGGTGCATGAATGTTTTCACAGGGTTCCCAGGATCTATCTTGGGGTCCAAATACTTTCCAATCAACTAGATAGTATAGCTTGCCCCTTGAATACTTGAAATCCAGGATGCCTCTGACTTCAAATTCTGGTTCTCCGTCAATAAGTATGGGTTTTGGTGGTGTCCCAATCCGTGTACAGGGCTGCGTTGGTTTTAAAAGGGACACAGGAAATACCGGGTGGATTTGTAGGTTAGGTGGTAAATCTAGTTTGACGGCCGCTGGATTAATAATTGCCTTGATGGTGTAAGGCCCTAAGTACCTGGGTTGAAAGGTCCGGGTTCCCTTGATGGGTACAAATCTTGTCTCCTACCTGATAGTCAGGGGCTTTTTTCCAGTGTTGGTTGGCAAATTGTTTTTGCGTTTCTTTGGCGAGAATAAGATGTTCTTTGGCCTTTTTGAAAGCCTGAGTGATGTTGGTGTGAAGGGTTTTCCCTGCTGGCATTTCCAAACTGGTTGGGAATCCAGTTCTGAGGTACATGGGTGTCTACCATAAAGGGTATAAAAGGGTGTTTGTCCGGTACTGGAATGCAAGGAATTGTTATATGCGTACTCGGCTATCCATAGTAAGTCTTTCCAGTCTCTTAGTTCATGGTGCAACATGCACCGTAGGTATTGTTCGAGGGTCTGATTGGTCCTCTCGGTCTGACCGTCCGTTTGAGGGTGATGGCTAGTGGATAGCTGGATGTCAATTTGCGCCATTGCACAACATTTTCTCCAGAAATTGGAGATGAACTGGCTACCTCGATCGGAGATCAGGACTGATGGGAAGCCATGTAGTTTAACAATACCATCCAGGAACACTTTGGCTAAAGTGGATGCGTCAGGGAGGCCTTTGAGCGGAATAAAGTGTGACATCTTTGAGAATAAGTCCACGACTACAAGAATGGTGTTAAACCCTTGACTGGGAGGTATGTCAGTGATGAAGTCGAGGGAAAGAGTGTGCCATGGAGTGGGAGGAATGTCCAAAGGTTGCAGAAGACCGGATGGTTTTTGTTTTTGCGACTTATTTTGTGCGCAGACCCCACAGGACTGAATATATTGGATGACGTCTTTACACCAGGCAGGTCACCAGAAGTTCTGTTTTACCTTGGCTAGAGTCTTGGTGATTCCAGGGTGCCCTTCGATCAGAGAATCGTGATAATCTGAAATGATTTGTTGTTGTAAGTCCTTGGTGGGTACGTACAGACGGTCCTTAAAAAAGGGTAAGTGATCTTTGATGGATTATTGTTCCCCCTGCGCTTGCCATGCAAGGAAAGTATCTGGATTCATAATTCGTTGAATCTCATTTCTCAGTTCTACTTGGGTTAAGGCCGTAGTGAGGCCCAAGAGTTTGTCTTCTGGTATGGTGGGGACTGGGTCTGGAGTCGTATATACTATGTCATCAGTGCCTGTACGAGAGAGTGCGTCAGCTTTTCCATTCTTGACCCCTGGTCAAAATGTGATGACATAATCATATTTGGCGAAGAAAAGGGCCCACCGCAATTGGCGTGAAGACTGGGCTTTAGCTGTTTTAAGATATTGCAGGTTTTGGTGGTCCGTGATAACTGTAATGGTGTGTCTGGCCCCCAGAAGGTAGTTCCGCCAGGCTTTAAAGGCGGATTTGATGGCCAAGAGTTCTTTGTCCGTGATGGTGTAATTAATCTCCAGAGGTGAGAATTGTTTGGAGCAGAAGGCCACTGGATGTAGCTGGCCGGTTTCTGGATCTCTTTGTGAGAGGACAGCTCCCATTGCTATACTGGAAGCGTCCGTTTCCACGATATAAGAAAGATCTGGGCGAGGATGTCGCAGGATTGGCGCGGAGGTGAACCTTTTCTTAAGTTCTTGAAAAGCTTTTTCTGCTTCTTTGGTCCAGGCAAATTTGTTGTTGTTTTTTCGTAGCAATACGGTGATTGGGTGTACGACTTGAGAGAAGTCTGGTATGAAGCGGCGATAGAAATTCGCAAAGCCCAACATGTTTTGTACCCTTTTTATTGACGTTGGTGATGGCCATTTCAAAACAGTGTCTACTGTATGCAGGTCCATTCTGATGCCTCCTGCAGTAAGAATAAAACCCAGAAACTCAACTTCGGTGATGTGAAAAAAACACTTTTCAAGCTTTGCATATGTGAGGACTGAACGGAAGTGCTTGATATGATCCTGTTTTGAGGTTGAGTACACTAGGATATCATCTATGTACACTAGGGCGCAGACATCAATTAACTCTCTCATGAAATATTGAAATGCTGCGGCAGCATTGCATAACCCAAAGGGCATGACTTGATATTCGTACAAACAGTATTTGGTACAGAAAGCAGTTTTTCATTTGTCTCCGCTTCTGACCCGGACCAGGTGGTACGCTCCTCGAAGGTCCAATTTGGTGTAAATCTGGGCATCTTTGACCTGGTCTAGCATTTCAGGGATAAGTGGCAAAGGGTAACGGTTCTTCACGGTGATCTGATTTAATGCGCGGTAGTCAATCCAGGTTCTTAAGTGCCCTTCTTTTTTCGGTACGAAGAACAAAGGACTGGCTGCAGGGGACTTTGATGGGCGGATGAATCCGTTGCAAGGTACTGGTCTAAATAAGATTTCAGATGAAGGTTTTCAAGTTCCGTAAGAGCATAGATTCTACCGCAAGGGACTTGAGCACCGGGAACAAGGTCGATCTGACAGTCATAGGGCCTGTGAAGCGGCAGCGTGTTTGCTTGGTCCTTCTGGAATACATCCTGGAAATCATGGTATTCCTCAGGCAAGGTATTAGTTACTCCCAGGGTTGAAGCTGTCGCTCCGGGAGTCGTAGAGTTACTGAAAGCAGGTTTCTGTTCTTGATAATAACAGGCTGGGGAGCAGTCACTGGGGAAGGCTAATTTCCTTGCCCACCAGTCAATCGAAGGGTTGTGAGCGACTAACCATGGCATCCCTAGTATGAGCCGGAATTGAGGTGCCTTGATGAGATCAAATGAAATAAGTTCCCGATATCCGTCCTGGCACAGCAAGGTTATCTCGGCTGTGCATTGGGTTACGGGTCCAGAAGCGATTTCTGTCCCATCCACCGTAGTTACCTTGTTTGTAGTCGGCTTGGAACATAGGGGAAGCCCCATCTCTGCAGCCAGGTCTTGATCTATATAATTCCCAACTGCTCCGCTGTCGATGTATGCTTCAACGGCATTCATTCTTGATGACCGTTGGTTATTAATTAAGATCACCGGTATTGCAAAGTGTGAGGTTGGTGGCTCTTTTCTCTCACTCGACAAACTGACCCCTACGTTTGCCGAGCTGGGTAGTTTTCTGACTTAGATTCCTTCTCTTCATCTTTTTCTGTGGCCCCGACGATCTTCCTTGGAGGTTTCACTGGGCAGTCCTTCAGGAAATGCCCTGGTTTTCTGCAATACAGACATAGTTGTTGTTGTTATCTCCTTTTATCTCGCTCTTGTTTTGTTAGTGGAGGTCGTACCCCTCCGATTTGCACTCGAGTTACATTGTCCCTAGATCAAACATACACAGCCCGAGGGTCTATTTTGGAACGGTCTGCTTTTCGGTCTTGCAACCGATGGTCTAGTTGTACGACCAAATCTATGAATTCAGAACAGTCTCTAGGAGGATCAACCACTTGAGCTAGAACGTCTTTTAATTTGCCTCGTAAGCCCTGATGAGACAACGTGGTTCTTTTGTTTTCAGGCCACCTAGCTTCAGCAACCAATCTGTTGAAAGTAGCAATGTACGTTAACAAGTCCTGATTCCGCTGTCGGAGGGAAAGGAGTTCATTGTCCACTGCTTGCTCTAAGGTATGGCGAGCAAAACGTTTTTCCATTTCCCTCTGAAATCCCCCAAAGTCGTGTAATAAAGGATCATCATGGGTCACCAATGGAACCGGCCAATCTGCTGCGCTACCACTCAGGTATGATAAAACAAACGCTACCCGAGCTTGGTCATTTGGGAATGCTCCAGGCCTGCAAAGAAAGTGAAGGCGACACTGATTCATGAAAGCTGCATATTTCCGTGGATCACCTGCAAACCTCTCCGGTGGTGCCAAAGGAACTGTTCCCGGTAACATGATTTGTACCGGAGTAGAGGTAGTGGATGGCATGGTAGGATTTTGCATCATTGGGTTGATTCCAGGTAGAGGCGTCTGTCCTGCTTGTGATTGCAAGTATTGCCTGCTAATTTCTTCAGTGCGCTCTTTAGTCACTAATAAGTCTCTCTGGAGAGAGTTAGTCTTTTGTCGGGCAGAATGAACCTTGGCACGAAGTTCTCCTAACAATTGGGCCAATTGGTCTAATTCTGATGTCTCCATGGCGCCCAGGTGCATTGGTTTGGCAGGCTTTGCGTTCTGTTACGCTCATCTGTTATCCACGGGGACGCCACCCAGCCGTAGGGACTCTGGTATCCTTCTCTGCGGTTCCCAGGTGTGACAGCGGGGAAGTTCTGCCTTGAATCCAGGTGGGCAATGTTCAAGACTTGGCAACTGGGGTAAGCAGCCCCCCACCACCCCGTATGCCTGCAGCCCCTGTGGACCTCTCGACACCTTGTTGTTAATTCTGGTGTGCTCTCCGTCCTGCCTTCTTGGCAGGGGCGCGTTGTCCTCTGTGGGCGAATGCGATCTAGTTACTTCACTGATGCCGGCCTGCTTTGAGTCTTTCAGGTAGGTCTTATTGCTGTTGTATACTGTTGTTATTTTTGCATGCCATTCTTGGTTTAAAAAATGTCTCTTTCTCTTCCTTAGGTGTGCGGAAGTCCAATGTGATGCATTGGCTGAATTGGGTCTCGCCGGTAAATGATGGCGTATAAAGAGCGCTATGATGCGGTAAGTAGGCGCTATGCGCAGCGCTATGATGTCTTGCCTTTGCTAACCTGTCGTCTTTTCTTTCCCATAGGTTGCGGTGCTCACCCAGTGTATGAAATCCTGAGGCGATGCTGGTCGAGGGGTGACTTGCGAGGTAAGCTTTTCGGCACAGTTCGTTATGTTGTAAAAGTTTCTAATGTCTTGTTTCTTCCTTTCTTGCAGATCCGTCGGTCCGGGAGATGCGCTGATCCTAGGATGCTGTTCGCAGGAGCTGTTGGCAACTAACGGTGAAAAGTACAGGTAAGCTGCTGCTGCTAACAATGTCCTTGTGTCTCTTCACAGATGCTGTTCTTCCGAGTTTCGCGGGTACAGCTGAACACGATGAGCGTCACGTTGCAGGATTGCAAAGTAACGCGAAGCGTGTTATCCAAGTCGGGTGTGGTTTAAATAGCTTCAAGAAAGTAGTCCAGGTAAAGTCGTTCCTAGGCTACCACACCCAAAACACTATACCGCATAGCTTGGTTCCAAGGAACCAAGCTATGTGAATGCCTCCATGTTGGCTGGCACTTGAAATAAAGTAGTTCCCTAAACACTAGTCTTGATTAAGTATGAGCCTGGACTGGCCCCAAGAGGGCCTAGGCAAAGGATGCCTAAGTTTGTTGGAGACCCGAGCCAAGACCCCTCCTGGCCCATGGGCTTGCCAGGGGGGTTTCTGGATGTGGGTCGTGACAGCCATAGACCGTCAATTTTCATCTCGTACACGCATGTTCAATCGCCAATGCTAGTATAAGTAGACTATGTGTAGTGCTGAAATTTGTCCTAAAACCAATTTGATTCAGGGGTAGAATCTTATTATCCATGATCCATTGGTTCAGTTCAACCAGCAGCACTCTGACAAATATTTTTGCTGCTATATCCAACATTGCAAGCATCCCATAATTAGATGGATTATTCCAACATTTCTTGTGCACAGGAAGAATGTGGCTCTCACTCAAGGAGGAAGGGAGCACACCATAATCTCCAATGTGCACAAAAAGGATGTACAGCACTTGTGCCCAAATCTTCGAGGATTGCCTAATCAGACTATTAAAAGTTCCGTCAGGGCCAGCTGCTCGAGAATCATGCAACCTCTCAATTATGTTACCAATATCAACCACTGACGATTTACATGTCCATTTTTCAAAGGGAATGAATTCCTCAATATCTGCTGGTACTTCAGAACCCAGTGTCATCACTATGTGGGTGCGACATGCATCCTCAGACACACTGTTAACAGGCAAGGCTCTCTTTGCCAGTCCTCTAACTGCCATCCATATGCCTATATTATTACCAGTCTGAGCATGATTGGCTAGTTTTTTACAGACCTCAATCCCACACTTATGGCGATGATTTCTCAGCCATCTAGGATATTCTGCTTTTAAGATTTTAATATGCTTAGAAGTGTCTATTGCTGTAGACAAGCCTGTTGTTGAATGTGGTGCCTCCACAATATTGATCCACAGTTGTTTTTTTGCAGCATTGATTCTTTGATCATAACGTTGACCCTTTCTACACACGCTATTTCACCGCTCTTGAGAATTTTTATAATTTCTTCTTTTCTGAATTGCCTCTTTAATAACGGAGGTTAATAGCATAAAATCAGTAATAGTTGCAGGCCCAACACTTCCACAGCCATCTAAGTGTTTCATAATATATGTCGGAATCACCCTTTCAACAACTAGCTTTGCTTTATCTAAGTTTGTCGCATTCCACTGTATGCGATTCTCGCCATTGTTAATAAAAAATTCTCCATTTAAGCCATACAAATCAGACACATTACTGTTTACATCAAATTTTAATTTAACACACAGTGGTATGTGGTTACTCTCCTCACGCGTGAGAACAGCCATGTCCTCCACCATAGCCAATGCGATGTTGTTCACAAACACATAGTCAATGGTGGAGGCACATTTGCCGCTCATGTGCGTAAAGGCTTTCTGAACATCACCAGGACAAAATCCATTCAGCCTGGTGAATTCATATGCATAAAGTAGCGTGGCACCTGCATTTGCCTGCCGATTAGTTAAAGACACATAGATTCGAGCAGACGCACCCAAGTCAGATAAATCTTCATCAGGCGTACCTATCCTAACAATAAAATCGCCTACTATCCATAAAGGGACACAGGGGTCAGTGTCGTCAAGACTCTTTTCAACAGTCTTTATATTTAATTTATTTGCCACAGCTTTGGGAGGGTCATAGATGTTGATCAAGACCATTAGACTCTGTTCATAACTGATTCTGGTGGTGGTCGAACCATTTTCAGAAATTATAATCCATGGATGCCGAACAATCCTTTAGGGTGACCAACAGGGCCCTTTACAGCCAGTATCTGCATGGTACTTCTACTGTCTATATCACATAACTCTGCCATCCACGTTTCCAGAAGAGCAATTATAGTAAATATATGGATGTGGGCTAACAGACCACGCTCAACAGACAAATGGGCAAAACCCTAGTGTTCCAAGAGCATATTATGTTATTGTCATCGTGAGATTGCAGAACAATGGGCCCTGAAGACCTTTGGGAGCCATTGTCACTAGCCATCAACATTATCAACCTCCTTTTTATGGATCCCTTTCTCACCCATTTCTCCATGGTCTCTCTTATAGACGGCCTTATCATCTACTCTGTCTCGTTGTGTCTGCTGCGAACTTAACTGAGTAGGTTGATTCAAAACATTAGTAGGTTTTTTAGCCAATCGAGGATTTCTATATTTGTGTGTCGTCATCTTTACGATCGTACAATTATATCCAAGCCTATACAATTCATTTTCATATTGTAAAATATATTCCAATGTAGATTCAGATGTAAACCAAATGTTAGATACCGATATTATTGTGTCCTCCAATTGGTCAACAATCATAACCCGAAGAGGTACTACAGTATGCAATGTACACAGAACAGTCGTACGATTTAAGGGAAGTTATGATATGATATGATATGGAATTCATAACACGCCTGTACACAAATGTTTCAAGGCGCGATGAGGCAAGGGAGGGGGAACATAGGGAAGACAAAGACAACGATCTTACTAGGCCTGGTGACATTCTGATCACGCAAGTGCAAGGGAAGGGGGAAGAGGAAAAGTGCAAGGGCAAGGGGGAGGGGGAAGTGCAGTACATAGGATCGACAGTAAAAATTAAATAGAATAAATAAAAGCAATAAGTAAAAAGTGCGCCCAATTGGTGGCAGATACAAGGGTAAGTGCAGACATCAGCTGTCAAGTGCTGGTAGGGGACTGTTAGGGATACAGAAAAACAGTCCCTAAGGGCAGGTTTGCCAGGGAGGCAGTGCAGGTGTGCGACTGGTGGGGGTTGATAGTCTGTGGATGAAACAGGCTTTAATTGTAGGGCCCTTACCTCAGACCTAAAATCTACATCACCATCAACAACATTACCCTCATTTTTGTTTATGACCCATGTCTCTCCAACTCCCATTCACCTGGGATTGTCGATTCATCTTTGTTTGAGTGGTGGTATTTATCAACCAAGATCTACCGCCATATTACTCCTCTCTTGTATATTGGTGGTAATGACAGAGGAGCAGGCCAATTCTTCTTCAACCACAGACATTGCACATGCTCCAAAACTCGATCTTCAGTGTCTACCCACACATTAAATATTTTCTTCTTCTTGTGTAGTTTACTAGGTATACTCCTAGCCTCTTCACCAGTACTCCTACCATTTTGACATTGAATGGCAATCACATTTACAGGACCTACCAAATAACTTCAAATATCATTCCTTTGTGTATGGCCCCTTATATGGGACGATGGTAGTGGTGTTTTATTGTGATGTATTTCTATTACACCATTACTAACAGTATCTTTTCTGGACGATTTGTAGCCTGAGTGTTAGATTAATCGACTTTAACAGTAGAAATATCTAAATTCACGATATTATAACTAGTGCTATCTTCACTAATAATACACACATGTTTATTGTTAGATCTGTTCCTTTTGTCATAGATAAAAGCTTCTGATATTTCTCTCCTTTTCCATAATGTTGTCCCTCATCCACTAATAGCAGTGGGCACACCTGCCGTATAGTGTTGGTAATAGATCTTTGTATCACCTGTTCAATCTCAATACTATCACCTTTCTGTGCCTGACTAGTCTCAACAGTTGTGTTTGTACTGTGAGAAACCAGAGGGTGTCTCACCCGCTAATCCCCAGGGATCTCTCGCTCAAGTGGGTAGGGCACAGCCATTGCCTTTGGATCCAGACCCTGGGGGTGGACCAGTGTGGGAGGATCACCTGGGTGAGGGGTCTTCGGGGAGTAGATTGGGGCAGCCGATGGTGAGACGCGGTATTCCCCCTTTTTAGTACATCCAACCCCTCCTATTTTTTAGGATCTGATGTCCCAACTGCACCCCCTCCCCCTTTGCTGCACAAACACTAGGCAGAGGAAGAAGGTGACTGAGAGCAACAAGACTAACTCTTACACATCGTACTGGACATGTCCCACTAATAGGGTCAGGCAAAGTCAGGCACTTGACTTCAAGTGCATTCTCCTGATTCCAATTATCTCTCCTCACATGGATAAAAGGCGCAACTTAGAGACACACTCTGAGCAAGGTGGAACACGAGTATGAGCAGAACTTCCAGGGCGAAGGTGAACCTACTGGAGCAGAGCGACGAACAAAGGCAGGAGAGCAGCGGGAGAAAAACCTGAGAGTTCCCTACAAGTGGTCTTTGCCTCCACAAGGCTGTGAAAGACACGTGGAGAAGGCCATGTCCCAATATCGAAGACTGCATTGTGTTTCAAGGATGTCAGCGACCCTCCCGGGTGAACGGCAGAGTTGGGGAGGCGAGGCCAAACCTGTGGTACTAACCTTGACTCGTGAAGTGGAAATCAAAAAAGCAAGAAAGAATTGCACACAGCCAGTGAGTTGGCAAGCGACCTGAGAGACCGGGGGGTGCTAAGAAAGATTGAGGGTTACAACAATGTATCGCAAGTGAAGGTTGCACTCGTGTGGCTGAGACACAAGGAAAGGCAGACCTGTGAATGTACTTTAATATAAAGACAGCTGTGGAATCAGTGATACGGTGAAAAGGAGTAGCCGACTCGAAAGTCTCTGTGAAAGGTACATTGTTTGAGGTGATAAAAGTGAGTAAACTGTAAAAGCGAAAGTGAACAAGTTAACCCCGAGAGAAGGGTAGAGGAAAGGTTGAACATAGAATTCTGAGTCAAAGTGGTCCTGCTGTGGTCTGTAAAGGAAGCCTGCATATTCGAAAGTCTTTGACATCCGAAAAGCAGTCTGAGCCAGACTGATGGAGACCCAAAGTGTAAAAGATTTGGAGAAGGGAGCCCCAGCAAGCGTTGTTGACTGTGAAAGGTCTGAGCCTGGCAGAGGGGGACCAAAGTTAAACTGTGCAAGCTCTGAGCCTGGCAGAGTGGGAGCAACATTAAACTGCGCAAGGTCTGAGCCCGGCAGACAGGGACCAATGTTGAACTTTTGTTGTTTGTTGACGAGGTCTGAGCCTGACAGAGGGGGACCGGTGTGAACTTTTTGTTTCTTTATTTGGGGAAGACTGGAACAAGAGCCTTTGACGTGGAAGCCAGACAGGCCTTGATCCACATTCCGAACTGTTTCAGTGTTAAAGCCTGAGCCAGGGTGTGTCATCCTGCCTATACAGACTGCTTTATTCCATGCGGTTTTAACATGGGGAGGAGAGCTGCTTCAGCCACATTTTTTCTTTGTTGAACACTGATTTTCCTTTTATATACATACCTCCTTTACACACTTTTTTGTAAAAGAGATAGTGCAGGCATTAGGTTTTATTGGCATAGGCCATTTTCATTTGACAGACACAACTAAAACTGTTTTCTTTATTATTTGATGGTCCCATTCTAGTTATAGGGCAAAGTAGGAGTTTTTCCAAACACCACAAAGTTAATAAAGGTTTTACAAATCATATCTTTTGTGCCAGTGTCATACTTGTGATACCATGCCTCGCTACAGTACCCTGCTGCCTTAATGTTTTTCTGCTTCGATTAATGCTTTTAAGCAGGAGAAGAGACTGAACATCTAGTTTGTTTTCCAATCTTTCACACTTTTCAGCCAATGTTGTGAGTAGATTTTCAAATACTGTAATCATGGCTGTCGATGGCATGCTTGTGCTACTGATGTTGGACTCATGTGAGTTGTCTACATTTTGCTGTATGCACATACCTCCCCCCCAGGTCCGGTCCGCTCACTATGTAATAGCGGCACTTTGGACGGCAACAGTACAATCTGACATATGTTGTGAAACAAATCCCCCAAAGCTGCATCAAGTACAAATTGTGAGTCATGAGAGTTTTCACTCACACGATGAAGCAGTGTCACCTGCTTTGTCAATTATCGTTTCATCTGTGTACTCATCTGTTCTCTCATCCACCAACTCACCAACCACATTGGCATCTTTGCGGACTACGATTACAATCACACCGTTCTCAATATCAACCATCCCATAATTATGTGTTTCATGTGACACCAGTGCTTCTTTATGGTTATAATTCATGTCCATATTATTGCAATCTAAGCTGAGCTCTAAGTCTTGATATTCCATTATAACTTGTGATCAGACACAGCATCAGTATTTTTATTACCAGCCGGACTAATCACCCTATCAATCATCTTAGAGCACAAACAGCTCAAGGACATGTTCAGATCAGTCACGATCTCCTGAATTGCAATTCCTTCATCAATTGCATTTAACCCATTAATTTTAGGATATTTGGTCATTTTAGTGGATGTGCTTGCAGATACCGGATTTAAAATGGTTTTTGGTATACACGTTCTGCGATGTCGTAAGGGATAGTTACATACAAGAGTCTGTTTGGGTGGAGCAAAGGAAACCACACTGAGTTCATTATCCGAGCTCTGCCTCATCAATTGTTCCTCAAGTCTGGTAGGTGCGGTCGGTTCGTCACACGACCAGAACTCACATTTAAATTTACACTATGCATCTATATAGCAACAGTGTTTCACTGGTTTTCAAAATTATCCTGTGTTGACCGTATACAATCAAAATATATAAAATGTGGATCCTTTCCAGCACAGTTTACGGTCACTTGGCTTCTCACACCCAGTCAAGATAGGTTCATTAATAACGTATCAGTGCTGCTAATGCTCGGCACTTACAAGCTCCACACATTGTAGTATATCAGCTTAACCACCAACCGTATTCAGAGCCCCTCAACCCCACGACCTAGCGAACAGCAAACAGCACTTGCCTGAGCACTCCCTCGATGCATGCGCGTAGATGCGCGCGGCTGGCTCAATTAATACTGCTGGCCTGTTTTGGGTGCAGAGCTTGTCACAGTGGACTCTAAAATACAAAGAATAGAGCTTATAAGTATATAAGAATACTTTTTTAGGTCCGTAAATCCATATGCCTAAATGCAAGGTTCCTTGGCTGCGTAACACCAAAGTCAGCAAATCTAAATCAGCGAGTTAGCAAATCCAGAAGACCAATGGGTAGGACAACACGGCAGCAAACAGTACTTGCCTCAGCAATTCCTTGATGCACGTGCGCAGATGCGCCCGGCCGGCTCAGTTAATACTGCTGGCCTGTTTTGGGGGCAGAGCTTGCGCAGTGTACTCACCAGAGTCATCAAATCCAAATCAGCGAGTCAGCAAATCCGTAAGACCAATTGGTAAGACAACACACCAGCAAACAGCCTGAGCTCTCCCTTGATGCACGTTCCTTAGACTGGTGTAACCAACAAGTCCAGTTCCCTGCACATGAAGCCTGTCGGCATAAGACGTCGGAAGTGTCCAAGGACGATGCTATGGGCTGTCTAGCTTTGCATAAGGCATATCTAAAGCATCAGTTGTCACCCAAAGAGTATGCTTGGAGCACAGCGGGTCAACAACTTTTTGCCTGCGTCCATCTCTTCTGATGTAGCTCCTCTCCTGCATGCAAAGAGGCCTTCCTGAGGCTGATTCATCTTCAGAGCCACGTGCCTCGTCTGCCGCCACCCGATTGGGGTGAACATTGCTGCCCATCTCTGTCATGTCCTGGGGTCTCCTCTCATTATGGGACATACTGCGGCTGCTGTCCTATTGTGCCTGGGCAACCTGCTGGAAGAGCTTCAGAACCATGCCATCGGAGTGCACAACCACTGTCTAGCCAGAAGTAATTGCAAAGCCAACTTCAGCCACTGCACCCATGGTCCCTGGATCCCCTCCAACCGGACCAATGGGAGAAGTAAGTGTCTTTAGTGATTCTGAGTACCATACCTGTTCTCTCGCCCCCCTCCCACCATAGGGATTGTATGGCCATAAAGTCCACTCATTAACTCTTCCTTGCCTGGCCGTGATCGGTGCAGTCCTGGCCAGGATTCCCCACAGGGTAACCACTAGTATGGTGGGATAGGAAGAGTACCCCTAAATACTCCCTACTTACTTTTAAACCTCGGACGTGCTTTATTCTGGATCTGTGTCTAATTTGTTGTCTTTGGCAAAGTTTGTTCTAAGGAGACTTTTAGGACTTCCTGCTCCCTACATAGGTACTTACCTGGAACTTTGACTCTGTTGAGGTACTATTCAGAGACAGTATCACCTCTGTTACTGTTTCTCCAACTCTCTTAGAAAATCAGGCATTGTTTTCTGCCACCCAGCCATTTTCTACTATTACGGTATCCGGTCATTCCATCGAATCCAAAGCATAGACAGACCATACCATTTGAATGTATTTTTTTAAATGGTAAAGGGTTTAGTTTAGTAAAAATGGGTTTTTAAGGTGAAAAAAGGGGGGTTGGGAGGGGAACCCCCATAAAAAAAAATTAAAAAATGCAATGGTTTTTTTTTCGATGCTTTTTGTGTCAATGGTATGGTTGTCGATGGTTTGGCTGTCGATGGAATCACTAGGAACCACTTTTTGATCTGCTTTTGTTGAAAACATCTTTCAGTGCAAAAGCTTCTGGCTCACCTAATGAAATTTTCCCTTCTAAATGTATCTTTCTGTTCTATGCTACACACATTTTTCTCATTTTTAACACTTCTCTAACTTCAGGTGAACTGTGATCTGTTTGGAAATAAGCGGTTGTTCGTTCCCTTCTTAAGAAGCTATCTGTAAATGCTCAGGATCTTAATAACTTTCGTCCTATTTCTCAAACTTATTTTTTTTCCTAAACAACTAAACCTCACAGTTCTGCCGCAGCTCAAAGCATTTGCTCTAGATACTGATATACTTGGCAGGATTCAGACCGCAATATAGTGCAGAAATTTTTACCACAACCATACTTGACATCCTGAGGCAAGAAGGATATGGAAGTGTTGCCAGAGCTCTGATCCTGCTTCATTTATCAGCCGGATTTAATAAAATAGGCCGTAGGATCCTTCCAACCCACCTAAATAATAATGGTATTAGAGGTCAGGTATTTAAATGGATGAAGTCATTTCTTACAAATTGTCACAGTTAGTCAAACTGGATCATTTCACTTTGATAGAGAAGGCATTAACCTGTGAAGTTCCTCAGGGGTTGGCTCTTCCACACCTACTTTTTAATCTATACTTAGCCCCTCTAACAAAGATTATTCGTAGACATGAAGCCTCATTATAACTGTGCGGGTCAGGTAACAACGGTGCCGGTACCGATCAGCACAGTATGACTGTGGGTGGGTGCCGTCTACCGGCACTGTTGTTATCTGACTGGCACATTATGACTCCGCACCTGACTGGCACAGTATGACTCTAAGGGCAAGTGCCGTCTACCGGCACCGTTGTTACCGGACCGGCACAGTATGACTCTGTGGGCGGGTGTCGTCCCACCCACCAGGGTCAGACCTGCCCGGCGGGACGGCACCGTCTCACAGAGTCCTCACAGGAGCACCGCCACTGTTGTGAACAGTGCTGGTGCTCCCGTGCCCCCATTCCCAGGGGGACTAACACAATGACTGGTGCCTGACTTCCTGGCCATCAGACTTGGAATACCCCAGTGGCAACGGGAAGTCAGGTGGCGGTAATTCATTATGGGTCTGGCGGCTACCTCCAGGTTTTACCAGCACGGCTACCGCCGGACCCGTAATAAGGCCCATGGTCTTTTTTTTCTTGAACTTCGTTGATGATTGTCCCCTTTTTGTCAATGGTCTGGAAATAGATTTGATTCAGCTGACGAGGCTAAAGCATGCTTGCTTGTGATCACGAAATCGGTGGATGTTAATAATCTTATGATCAGTCCTACTAAGACTGACATATTGGCAGTCAACGCAGGTCTTCCCCCCAGAACTACCATTTCTGGCGAAAATCTTTCAGAAAATGCCCTACTCCGTCAAAAAGAAAAGAAACTTCATCCTGTTTGGTTTAACTTGGGGACCATTAAAGATTCATATCCTTCTTTACATTTAACCAGAAAATGACTATCATCAACACTTCAAGATTCGACTTTATCAATAGTGCCTGTATTGTGCTCAGTTCTAGAAATATTTCTCCACTGCATCGTGTGCAAAATGCTGCTGCCAGATTTCTGCTCTGAGTAAAGAAAGTCAAACACATCTCCCTGGCCAGCGCACTTTCATTGGTAACCAGTAAAACAACAAATACTTTTCAAAAACATGAGCCTTGTTCATAAAATGTAGAAAATACCAGAGTTCAGATGCGCAATATGCAAACTTCTTTATTCAATTATTGATTTTAATTATAACAGCCAAACTTGCACAACATTTACTTCTTGAAAGTAGCAAATCACACATGACATTCTTGGACTTACCTGTTAATTTGAGGATGGGGCCTATGTACAAGGACATTTAGAAAAGACACAGAAGTTAACTCAGTGTTACACTCTACAGGTTGCCACCAACGAAGCGTGATACACAACATACCAAAAGGTGAATTTCTAAAAGCCAAACGTAATTGCAGCAAACAGGGCAGTTACAATATTGAGAAATGTCTGATTGAAAAAAGATTCTTGGCGAGAGGATACCTTAGCCAAATCATCAATGATGCCAAGAGAAGAGCTGATAATATGGATAGAAATCAGTTGTTAACTCCCCACATTAAACCAAAGCAGGGTGATAGTAATACTCAGATGATTACACAATTTTCAAAGAATAATCTGTTAATCTATAAGATTGTCAGGAAACACTGGTCTACTTTATTATTAGACAATGATCTGAGTAACTACATTTCTGACCAACCGGATTTTGTTTACACACGTGGTTTGCCTATTAGGAGCTTCTACTAATATATGAATTGCACTATGTGCAAGTATGCATAGAATAATGTGCAAACATATGTTTCTAGGGATAACCACAACATTGTAAGACAGTATTTGATTAATTGTGGATCTAAATAGGTGGTCTATCTTGTGATTTGTGTCTGTAATAAATTGTATGTGGGCTTCACCATTAGAGAATTAAGATTTTGTATCAGAGAGCATTTCAATATGTCAATATTACCGGAGAAATGTTGCCCTTACAGGAACATTGGGCCATTGAACATCAAATGGATAATAAGGACCAAATTAAGTTTATTGGAGTGAAACATATCCACATTAGTGACAGATGGCGAGATCGAGAACTGATTCTGCGAAATGAGGAGGCTGCACTTATATGTAGATTAAGGAGCACCACGCTCGACCTTAAAAAAAAAGGACAATAAAAGGCCTCATTATAAGTTTGGCGGTCTGGGAACTACGGTACCAGTAAGCATTCCGTTACCATAGTTTCCAGACTGGAAAAACTACGAATTGGGATCGCGGGTGCCTTTCTGCCTGCCAGGTCGGACCTGGCGGGCAGAAAGGCACCCGCAAGCACAGCATGTCGGATGCACCAGCACCGTTATAAACAGTGCCAGTGCATCCAACCTCCCCATTCCCATTCAGCCCTATGGGGCCGAATGGGAACGGGGAGCATCTTTTTCCAGCGCCCGCAAATGGCCAATTACCGGGTCCGGCAGGGTCGTAATGACCCGGCAATTGACCATTTGTGGGCATCGGAAAGAAAGTTTGGCGGCAGTCTGCCGGTTTTACCCGCAAGGCTACTGCCAAACTTGTAATGAGGCCCAATGAATTACAAGTATTTTTGTAACACACAAAAACAGGCTTTTGACTTACCAAGAATGACTTTAATGAAAATCATGCCATCTATGTTATATGGTTAATGCATGTATTGTTTATAAGGATTTACAAGGATCACTATCAAAACGGCTATGCTTGAGGCAACATATGTATGTTACTATAAGAATTAAAATTGAACTAGGGGCCCTTCAACAGTACCATTGCACACTAGGTAAACCCAATGCTACTCTGTTTTTTCTGTATAGTGGCTATTTTGAGGATATTGATTTTCGTCGATATAAATATTGCCTAGTGTGGCTCATCCTTGCGTGTACTCCACCATATTGCCATATTGAGAACCGGCATTAGTGCTGGTGTACATACACACTTGGGTATGCCCACAAATAACGTTAGCAATTATCAATTATTCAACTGATATGTTATCTTAACTATGTCTTGGATTGATTTAAACACTTAAATATTTTGTAACATTGAATTGATAGGAACGTCATTTGAGATCAGGCATTATTGCCAGTATACACACATAATTAGATATCCAAATGCTTTATAGCATTGTATGAACACAAACCTCTTTCAAGCAGGATGGCGAATCAATTAATTTAGGACAAGTCGGCTCATATACAGAGCCACATTAGCATTTGTGCATAGAATGGCCGCCAATGTACATACTGCCAATGTAAATAATGCTGTGACATCAGGGAGCAGATGACGTCACTGCGTTGCATCATGTAAAGATGGCGGTAGCAATCGTACCCGCGGAGTCTGCCGCATCTTGTAGAATAACATTTTGTCTTTACTGAGTGAGTGTCTGAAATAGATATTAAAAGAGATGGGTTATTGAGGGCTTTTCATGATTTCCTGGGGCAATGTATTGACTAGATTGACTATGCTTGGAATATGACATGAAGGGGGTTTACATGTAGGTATTTCTCCCTTTCTTTCTTTATTTGTAGAACATTATCAAGTGAAAATCCAGAACGACTAGAGGGACCAATTCATTTGAGACAAGGGTGTATTTAAGAAGGAAGTGAATAAGGTATTTAATAGACAGATTTAATTTGGTTACCACAAATGGTGCTTCACAAGTGTAACACTCACCTTGTATCCACAGCGACGCCACCCGACTGGGCTGGAGCTTCTGAGTTGGATTCACCTTCCCCGGGGACTCGCTTTGCCGTGGATCTATTTTGGAAGACAGGAGTTCTGTTTTAGCCACAATCACCTTCTCTCGGGCCCGCCACCCCAGTGCCCCCCTAGCAATCCCCTTAGAGTCTTCGTCACCTTGTATTTCGATAAGGTGCGCTTTCCGTCTTGCTGTTCTGTGCAGGGGCGCGTCATGGCTGGGCACCTTACAACCAAGTTACTTCACTTGCATGGGCCCGGGAATCCAGTCCTGCTGCAACTCCGTTCTTGAGGTAAGTCTTAAGTTCTTAAAGAGGGTGTGTCCGTAATAGTTGTTGCCCTGTTAATCCACTCCTTCTCTCGTAGATGCAGAAGGGATGATGAAGACGTCGAGCCGAGTACGAGATGGGAACAGCTAGAATAGAGTTGGCGAGTATGGAGGGTCTCTTGATGATGCTATAAGTGATGAAATGGACAGAACTGAGGAGCCTGGCGATTGGGTTCTGCTATTAGTTTCCTGAAATGATTCTAAATTCAGGAATATACACAGTCCACCAGTCAACGAGGGTACCCGTGACAGAAGGGAGGCCTCTTGCTTCTTTTTAGAGATGGGGCTTTACACCTTTAGATCAACTAAATGAGAGCAGGGTTTTGATGCCTCATTTAACTGTGAGCTGATGGAACTGATCAGACCCAACCGGTCCAGATGCTGGGCAGCAATTCCTTATCCTTTGTCACTCTTTGATGTTCTCTGCATATCTGCATCTCCAAGCCTAAACTCCACAAAGCCTCTTAAGGCTGCTCAATATTGACCTCCACTCAGTAAAATGAGTGGAATAATAATACATTGTTAAAAGCTGTCTGCTCTCTTTAACTGATGACTGCTGCTTTGAAATGTATAAAATGTGTTTGTTGTACTGAACCACAGGTTAAATCTCACAATGAGTAAAAACAAGACAATCTGTTTGCCCTTGTCAAAGAATGCCTAGCGGGTGAAATCAGACGTTGTTTTTGGCAGTGAGAGCTCTTTGAAGTGCATGGACATGTAAGGGGCTTGGCTGGCGAATGGCATGATTACATGGCGGGTGACACCCGTCAAAAGGGTGTGCATTGAAAGGTATTTGAATGGTCTCGGGAGGATAGCTCAGGTCCAACGCGCTCGCCTTGGAAGCCAGGTGACGCTGAGTAACACAGGTTAGATTCCCGGGTCCGCACCTCTGGGTATTAAGCACGTTATAAATAACCAATTACAATGACTAAAAGCAGGAGCTATAACATAGCCTCTTTTTTGTCTTTAATGACCACTACAAGTATGGTTTACTATACTGCAAATGGGGTACATAAAAAGTAATGGTTTGAGTAAGCGTGGGTGATTTCCTCCTTGAAATACTTTCTCTGGACTCAGTTTGGTAAATATATCTCTCAACTAATGATATGATATGATCGTTTATTTATAGAGCGCCTAAACACAATGTGTTTCAAAGCGCTTCAAGGCAAGGGAGGGAACAAGGGAAAATACAACCACATTCTTACAGGCCATGAACAGTAAGGATGTGAAATTAACTATCGTACTCGGCCTGACGACATTTCAGATAGTGCAAGAGCTAAGACATAGATAAGGAAGGAAGGGGGAGAGTGGGAAGGAAATGGAAACAGACAGGCGACTACCGTACTAGGCCTGACGACATTTCTGGTAGAGCCGGAGAAAAACAAAAGGTGAGGGAGAGGGGTGCAGAAAGGGAGGAGAAGAACAAAACAAGCGACTATCATACTAGCCCTGACGACATTTCAGATAGTGCTGGAGGGGTGATGGGGAGGAAAAAAACAGTAATGGGAGGGTGGAGGAAACAGACGAGGTTGCTATCATATTAGGTCCAGGGACCATTCTGATGGAGTAAGTGCATAGAAGAAAGTAAGGGGAGGAGATAGGAAAAGGGAGAAGGGAAAGGAGGAGAGAAAAGAGAGTAAGCAGTCAAAAAGAGTGGAGAAGCAAGAGGGGAGAGCGAATACAATTGCAGAAGTCAGTAGTAACACATAATGTTGCAAGCCAGGATACAAGATGAAGATGGGAACAGCATGATTCAGGGCCACCATGAGTACAAGATGCAAAGGAAGTCCAGAATGAAAGTTGAGAAAGAGTGACGCACCGTGAATGAATGAAGTCCATAAAAGTCAAATCCAGCATTGGCCACAAGACAGTGATGGTGAAGGAAGGCACCGGGTGGGTGGGGCTTGCTAAGTGGTGAAAAAGAGCAGCAGGCAGGAAGGTACCAGGTGGACGGGGCTTAGGCCAGGTGACCTAGATCCACTTGCACCTGCTCCCCATCTGCAACGGAAAAGAAGCTGGAGGGCTCCTTAAGTAGGGAAACAGAGCGGCAAGCAGGAAGGCACCAGGTGGGCGTGGCTTGCTAAGTGGCGAAAAAGAGAGCTGCCATGGAATAAGTTCACCCACTAGCAAAGGCCCTTACCTGAACATACGCCTCTATGGGCTCTCACCAGCCAAAAGTAAAATCATCTCTTTTCGTAGCTGTGGGGACTCAAAAGGTTCAGAGGTATGCCATTTGCAAAATGAGAATCTAGTGTTTGAAGTACCTGGTAAGTTTACATACAGCTCAAGTTGTCTCTTGTCCAGTTTCCATTCAGGTCACTAATGTGCAACAGACAGCACGTTCATCTTGGTAATCAAGAAATGTATGGTAAGAGGCTAGGTACATCTCCAGTCACTAAAACAGGCTGTCATCACTTTGCAATGGTTTCATTTCCTCTGGTGTCACTTCCTGTGACGTTGCACATTTGTTTTGTGACCTGGATGTACTACTGCCCTGTTGAGAACCAGGTGCCTTTATAGTATCATAGATATACGGACAAAGTATTAAGCACACATAATCCAGATTTAGGAAGGAGACTCCTGATTTTTCAATGAAAAATATAGTTACTATTCACTTTCTCTCACCTAAAATATTTCTCACCCCAATGGGAAAGTTAATTTATCTCGATTTCCCTGACGAAATACATTAATACAATGCGCCTTACAGCAGAGATTCTGTTTGGCGTTTGTGTAGCCCCTACGGACCAGCGAGTCCGTTGCTGGTTGCGACCGGAAGAGGGAGCGCCAACGTCGCTGACGCCATCCACGCTCTCTTGCGTGCTCATTTCGCTAATCGCAGGAAGTGATTTATAAAACATTCCAGAGACACAGTCTGCCATATTTTATTGGGAAAGTGACCTACAAGAAGCTCAGCGCACGTCGCCCGACCAGCCAAAACCTGAGAGCATAAGAACGAAATGTAGGTCAGCCGCAAGGGGAAACAGAACATCTTCTTTGGCAAGACCTCAAATGTGGTAATAAAATAGAAAGGATACGAGAAATTGTCTTTAACAATAACCGTAGTGTGTAAGAGTGGTCTGGGTGGAAAATATGTTCTACCATCAGTAAGGGTGGAGACAGTGTAGTGGGTTAATGCCCCTGCTGAGGAGTTCTGCGTGTTATCTAAAGTTTACGTTATTAAATCTAGAAGGTATACATAGCCTATTCTTCTGATGTGAAACCAGTTACTGTAATGTGTGGGTTTAGTGAGGATATGGAGTGAGGCACCGGTATTTACTGTATTTGTTCATATGGTTTTCTGCAATGATACATTTATAATAACCATTGGAATTCGCATGTAATGTGAGAGGGGGAGCACTCAGCGTGGCTTTTTGTTTTTCCCATCTCCCCACCGAATATTGTACACTCTTGCCTATCCTTTACAACTAACCCAAACCTGAACATGTTATTTAATGCACTGGTGCTTCTTACGTGGATAACGAGCTCACACTCTTTGCCAACAAGCTGTACAGGGCTGGACTCTTGTGTCCACTCATCTGTCCATCACAGATCCCCAATACATAGGTCGTGCCTTTTTTAGTCATATATGACTTTCTTACTGCTGATGATGGTAGAAACACGTATGGTGAACTACCATGCATACTTCTATTGTCATTTCATTTGCAACCTTCTAAAAAGGGGTATGACGTCCTTTTGCCGACACCCGTTTTTCCGATGGGTGTTTTGCTGCGGGCGTTTTGCCGAAAATTCCCATCAACATTTTTTGTGGGGGGAGGGGGGGCGAGGGTAAATAAAGGATTGGGGGGAAAGGTAAATAAAAAAATAAATACATTTAGGGGCGCTTGAGGTTGCAGATAAACTAGTAGACATCTCTCTGTAGGCCATCCATTCAGTATGTATCGCATAGTGCTGGGAGAGTCCTGTCCTGTGCAGAGGGCACTAGCCAAGCATTTGATCTTACCTACCATCAGCGTCTTCTTCTAGATCAATGATAGTGGCTACAATCGACTCATCCTTTCAAGAGTAGTTCCCTATAGCATCCTGTATGCAAGGGTATTTTTTTTTACAAAAAGCTCTTTATTGTTTTACAACAAGAATAGCTCCAAAAACCAGGATTTGCCACGTGCAAGGCGCTGCAATGCCCACACGGCAAAACAAGAGTAAAACATTTAACGTAGAGCGTTATAGTTTACTTAGCTCACTTTTATTCTATCATACTATTTGTTATATAGTCATACCTATAAATACTTATTTACATTCTTGAGTATTCATTCTTTTTTCCTTTTTCTCTTTTTCTTTCTTAAAAAACCGGTTCACAAAGACAATACGGACACAGTGGACCCCCACCCATGCCGGGCAAGGGAGAGACACGGCATTGACAAACAAGGAGATGGGGCAAGGGTGGGGGAACGATCCATCACATCAGGCTGTTCACAGCTTGATACCCTTTTGGTCTAAATAGTGTGCCCTCCATAGAAATCATACCAAATTCTTTCATATCTTGCAAGCTGGTTCTCCTATAGGGCTGATCTTTGTTCTAGAGATGTCAATTTTCCTACTTTGGAAATCCAAGTCTTCACACTAGGCCACCTCCTCGATTTCCTCTGCCTCACTAGAGCCAGTTTATCTCATGCCCTATACATCAGTGCCAATAAATCGATCATCCAGAGGATACAAATCCTCCAAAACAATGCCTTAAGAGCAGCTCTTGGTGTGGCCAGAAGATCACATATATCTATGATTAGGCGCCAAAATAACTGGCTCTCAACCCACGACAAAATCCAGCTTAAAACCGCACCCCTCACCTACAAAGCGCTGAATAATGCTGCCCCTAGCTATCTCATGGACAGATCCCACAGGAGATAATCCACTAGACCCACGAGGCTAACCAACTCCAATTGCCTAACTATACCGAGATTCAAGCTTTCCATGGTAGGGGGTTGCAGTTTCCCTGTCAAAGCAGCCCACCTGTGGAACTCTCTGACACATGCTATCAGAGAAAAACAACCGTATCTGAATTTTAAACTTAACTATATCAACTGGCTCAAGTCTACGGAGCTTTAGGACTCGTTTATGTAGAATCGGCACTGTCTGCATCATATCTGCATCATCCATATTTTGGCTGTATCTGTATATTGTACATATGTATTCCTTGACTTATCTATTTCCTGTACCTGCTTTATTCCTATGTATATGCTGTAACCTGTCTACTTAAGCTTCACATATTCTTGTAACTGCTGCGGCCGATACCTCCGGGTCTGGTGCGCATTATGAATGATTATACAAACAAACATGTTATTCCCCTAGAGACCCACATTAACCTCTCCTCCCCTAAATCTGCCAAAGAGTATGTTGAGCCCCAGTGTAGCCAGCATGGCCTCCACCCCAAAAGTGGAGCCTAGCAACAAACCTATCAGCACTGCGGATTACTGGTAAGTCATCGTGACATTAATGCCTCTGGTGACCAGTGGAATCTAAATATAGTTTTATGCTGCATCAGTCTGATTCTTGGGCCTCAGAAGCTCCTTCTGATGCTTTTCAGAATTGAATCCCACTGACCCATTGTTATTCACCATCCATATCCGCCTCCCACTTTACCGTAGCCAGCAACAGGACGTCTTCATACTGTTCCATGATGTGCTTCTATAGCCATGATCATCAGTGGTGTTCCTTTGCTGTTGTTTGCAGGGTGGTCTGGCATAGCTTCTCCTCGAGAGTTCCCCCATATCTTTCTCTGCACAGCATTGCATTATTTCCGAAAAACAGGCATTCACCCAAGCAGCTAAATCGTATGGCACCCCTCACTATGTTCCAAGATAGCATTTCTGTTCCATCTATCAATTCTCCCATCGTTCCTCAGCCATTTCTCTCCATGGTCAGCTCAGTTTGATATGAGGGGTAGCCAGAAGCAGAGCTTCCTTATGCCACTACATATCTTCTCCAAGTATTTTGGCCATCTCTCTCCATTCAGATCGGGCAACATGAACATTGGTTCAGGCACTTTACTTTATTTTGCCATTTCACTGAGTTCAGGATATGGCAGTTTTCCTCTGTATTGGCTAGATCAGCTGCCAATCTTGCCCACACCAGCAGGCCTGGTGTAATGTTACCTCTTTATGGTATTGTCTCATGTCTGGAAGGTTGAAAACTCATTTCTCCACTGGGAGGAACATATTCTTAGGCTTCAGCATGGATTCTATCGTCTCCACCAGAGCAGCCTGCGCTGAAGTTTTGTGATTTTGCTCCCCAAATGCTCAGGAATCCTCATTGGGAGCACGAAGGCATTGGGAGCCGCTGTACGACCATCACCTTAAAACAGTTTAATCTGCCCCATAGTGTAAGTGACAATTCATCCCATCTTTCCACCTGCATTTTCAAATCAAGGGCACCATTCAAGTTGACTCCTAGCGTGGGAACAGGATGCCAAGATACTTGAAGTGATCCGCATCCGATTTCATTGGCTGTTGCCCTGTGTGGGCTCTGAAGCATTGCTTCGACAAGGTAATACTGTGTATTTCACCTGATTGACCTTATATCTGGATAATTACCCATACTGATTCAGGGCTGACATCAGGACTGGTAGTGACATGCCCAGTTCCGTCACAAAGACCAGAACGTCAACGCTGTATAACGACACCTTGTATTTCACAGGTTTTCTCGGGACGCGTTTAATGACTTCTTTCCCTCTGATAGGCTTGGCCAGGCATTGCAGCGTCAAGCTGAAGAGGAGTGGTGGGTGAAGGCGCCCTTGCCTGGTGCGTGGTAATCTTGATAAATTATCTGCCTGCTTGCTGCACCATCCGGGAACATATTCCACTTCAAACGTAAATTCTTGCAGGTTAGCCATCAACCAGGCCAATCTCAGAATAAGCAGTTTGTGTTTCTACTGGACTCAAGATAAGAATGCGCGGTTCATGATCTGTGCTGATCTTAATATCTCTGCCCCATAAGTAGGATTGGAAAGATGCTGTTGGTCAGGCATATTCCAGCATCTGCTTTTGATTAGTGATCAGCTGAGCTCTGAGCTAGTGGCTGTCTTGGAAGCATTGGTATCTGTGTGTTCTTTTGACCCTTGTCTCTGGGTTAGAGATGTACAAGTTCCAGAAGCACTCACATCCACTGTCACACATGTGCACATGTCAGAATTGAAAGGGTAGCGGCTTGGTTCGCCTGTTTCACATTCAAGCACGTGCCTTGAATCTCCTCTGTCCAATTAAATTATTTATTTGCCACTTTGTAGAACCTGTTGCATTGGCTCTGTTCGAATGGAGAATATGTGACATAGTGTAGTAAGTCCTATACTACTGCATCCTTTGGATTTGGCATGTCACAGCCACTAGATCCTGTTTTGGCATGTGTGGTTGCTTGAGATGGGGTCTTCAAGATAGCCCACCATAATTTAGACAAATTGACATTTCTCCTTCCTCATTGGGACTGATGCAGGGTTGGTGTGTTGCAGTAATATGTCCCAGGTCATTTTGTGCTGTTACACCGCGTCTCCATACACCCGACACATCATACAAAAGACAGAAGGCCTTCCCTCTATCATTCAGGAGAGGGTGTGTCATGAGTTGGTACACAGTAGCAGCTGGTGGAAGACCGAATGGCATTCTGTTAACCTGAAACATTCCCCTGGATAAACTGGACTCTGTTAGTGATTTGGATGGGTTATGCAGTTTCACCTGGTGGAATGCATTATGCATACCCAAATAATATGCCACCCTGGGTAGCAATATCAGTTCAGAAATGTTAGGAAGCCATTTGATTGCAATAACTGTGTTGAGTCTGCCAGCCCACTCACATCCTACCAAAATGTGATAAACATAACTCACCTGTTCTTCTTTTCAAACAACCCCACAGGGCAGTTATTTATTTTCTCGACCAGTTCAATGGTGCCATCCAGCCAAGTAAGTCTTGTAACTCGGTAATGGGGCAGGCCAGTCCTTTACTGAATACATATGTGTTCTTCTTCACAATTGCTGCCCAATCTTCCGTTGAGATTGGACACACTGGATCATACGTGCATGGGCCAAGTTTCATGCTGAGTGCCCTTTGTTCATGCCATGCAATGGTTGGAATGCCTTCTCTAGAAGCATAGAGTCTTCTCATTGAGCTGCCCTTAAACTCCATTTGGCATTTGGTATGCCCTAGCAGACTGATCTTCATGCTGCCACACGCTCCCGGCTGTACACTTCCCTAGCAGACTGATCTTCATGCTGCCACACGCTCCCGGCTGTACACTTCCCTAGCAGACTGATCTTCATGCTGCCACACGCTCCCGGCTGTACACTTCCCTAGCAGACTGATCTTCATGCTGCCACACGCTCCCGGCTGTACACTTCCCTAGCAGACTGATCTTCATGCTGCCACACGCTCCCGGCTGTACACTTCCCTAGCAGACTGATCTTCATGCTGCCACACACTCCCGGCTGTACACTTCACTTACTCATCCTGGTGATGCCTTGATGTAGGCACTGCTTGAGAGGTGAACGTGGAGGCATAGTAAAGCCAGATCCAGAATCGGCAATGGCTTTAACTTGAGGACCCTTTGCCATTACTTTGCAGTACGGCATCAAACCTTTCTTGTCCTTCTGGTTGATCTCCAGCAAATGCTTCCTCATTATCTAGTTGGTCTGAAACCTCACGGCCTAATGAGCTTTTGCTGTCAGAAAGGTCCTGTGCATTTGTGATTTGCAGTATTTGGACAGGACATAACATTTGCCATGTGCATGTGATTGCTACATTGATAGCACTGGGCATGTTGCTTCTCCCTCGCATTCTTTCTGCCCCATACGGCTTGCTGCACAACCCTTGCCTGCGCCATTGTTATGTGTGTATGTGAGCCAAATTGTTATGTCCAGTAGTCAGGGTACTAATAAAGGGATACACAGCTGTGATCTTCAGGTTACTTTAATCAGGTTTCATCACAAGGAGACAGGAAGTACAGTACTAGGGAAGCCCACTGGCTCCCACCACCCAGGCTACATCATTACCAACTGCACTGGGAGGAATCCCAAACACTCAGCATTCCAGTCAGTCACACTCCAGGCATTCCATTCATGACCTCACGCCTGCAGATACACTGCATGCATTCAGGAAGAAGGATACAGCAGGGAATAACCATACAATATGAATACCATTCTCAACAGCCATGCTACTCCTGCATGCCATTGCATTCCTTTCTATAGCATGTATCTTTCTCTCACCCGCTCTACCCTTGCTGACGTTTCCTCCTTGGTGTATGCAATGGCCAGAGCTTTTTCCAATGCGGGTTCTTTCACTGATCGCCTTTTTTTCTTGAATCTTCAGATCACAGCAGTGTACTATGAACATGTCTTTTACTACATTATTGACAGCCGGACCGATGGTGCAGTTCTCTTACACTCGTTTCAAAGTTGGCCATTGCCTCAACGTCTGATTGCTTTCTTGTGCGAAACTTCATCCTGTGGATCATGATGTCATCATGTCTACCAAGCCTCTTCTCCAATCGTGCATGCGTCAAAGACATCTTCCACATTCAAAAACACGGTGACCTTCTACTGCCAGACTATTCCGCAGCATAGCCTCTTATGTTGCCGCTGCACAGTTCGATCCATCCAGGGCCTTCACGTATGTCCAGAACATTTTGAGCTAATGCCGCACAGTATGGCTGGCTTAACTGAAAGGGGAAAAATGGTGGTGATGCTGTGGACACTCTCCATGATGTAAAGTGGGTGTGCCACACTGATGCTTTCAAGTTACTTTCCAACAGATGTGGTTGGACTGCATCACTCCTACAGCGTTATTTGCCTTCTCGGTGGATGGTCCGAGTAGTTTCCACTGTTGTAATGTGTGTCTTTTTTCAGAATAAGGAGTTTGGCACAGGCACTGGACGAGTACTCTATTCATTCTTATGATCTTGTACAATGCTATATAAATATATATAGAATAATCATTGGAATGTACATGTTGAACAAGAGGGAGCGAACCCAGCGTACTTTCCCCCCTCTATCTTCTGAATGGCTCGCACTCTCTCTCGCCGACCCTTCACGCATCCACACCGGTCCTAGACGCACCGCTGGCGAGGAAACAGTGGAGAGAGAAAAGATGTTGAGCACTACACCCCTCTAGTCTTCCCACTTTGCTCCAGATGTTGGCCCCAAGAAACCCCTTTCCTTCTCTTGCTGTATCCTTCATTTCCCCAGCTGTTCCGACCTTTAAAAATCAATCGGTTTCTTTACTGAGACATAAAAAAAGAGAGCAGTAGAAGGGATTGTGAGACACGCGAAACAAAGAGAGGGAAAAAGAGAGAGAGAGACTGACCGATGAGGGAGCCGAGAGAGAGTAATGGAAGGATCTAGAAAGGGATGGGAGGTTATAAATAAAGACATTGGGCCTCATTACGAGCATGGCTGGCCGTGCCTGTATGGCAGGCACGGCTACCGCCATGCTCGCTACCGGCACCGCCTCCCGCGAATGGGCAATAACTGGCCCCTTACGAGATGAATGGGCCGGTAATTGCCCATTCGCGGGAGGCAGTAATGCCGGGCTCCCGATCCCCATTCTGCCCCATACGGCGCAATGGGGATCGGGAGCATGGTTGCACCGGCACCGTTGCTCGCGGGTGCCGCAAAGCCCCACGAACAAACTCGGAATGTTGCAGCGAGGTAACAACTGCGCCGATAGCACTACCGGCGCCGTTGGTGCCTTACCGCAACACTCCTAATGAGGCCCTAAGTTAGAACAAACGAAAGGAGAGAGGATAGGGTCCAACTGGGATGTGAGAAGCAAAAAGAAAGAGGAAAGTTAGCGACAGCCGAGGGATAGCGAGGGCTAAATAGTTGGAGATGAGTGGGACTGAGAGCAAAATAAATGGACAGAGGCTGTCATGAAGCAAGATAGAGAGGAGCACAGGTGCCTCCTCTTTGCATAGTGAGACTGAGACTGGGGCCTGCTGGACAGCTAGAGAATGGTGTGGACATTTTGAAGGTCTTAGCTGTCACTGACTAAAAGAAAGAGACCTGTCTGATTCTACTGACATATTAAAGGTTGCCACCACATGGGTCTAGCCTCAAACCTCAATCAAAAGTATGCCCCCCTCAAGGAATGGGTGAAAAAACAAACCCCGAGAGAACTCACCCTAGGTAAGTTGCCCCCACTCGGCGACAGTCAAGGAGTTTCTCAGTACAATGAAAGTTGTCTGCTTCTGTATTTTCCTTCACCCTGCCTGAAACTTTACCGTGGTGCAATGCGACTCATTATGAGTTTGGAAGTGAATTGTTGGCAAATCCGTGGAATTACTGCAACATTGGGCCTCATTACGAGTCCAGCGGTAACCTGCCGTTTTTTTCAGCTCGGTTACCGCCGGACTCGTATTACCATTCCGCCTCCGTGATTCCCGGAATTACCGGGGCATTACAACCCCGGTGACCCGGGAATTCCGGAGGCGGACTTCGGTAGTCCTATGGGACTCAATGGGAATGGGCGCTATGGAAACACCGGCACCATCCTGTGATGGTGCCGCTGTTTCCACGTCCGCCTGCAGGCGGGTGGTGTTAAACCCGCCAGGTCAGACCTGGCGGGAATGATACCTCTGCCTGCAGGACTCGAGATCACCCGGTATGGAACAACGGTGGCGGTGGGTTTAACGCCACCGTTATTTCCATACCGGGTGACTCGTAATGAGGCCCATTGTTTACTATTACCGGAACTCGGTCTACGAACTACCACAGATCACAAGTGGTGGCGAGGCAATGGAATCCCCATTTTTAGCATCCATAGTTCTGCCACAGTAAATCCGCCGTTTTTTGGAGGTGAAGTGGAGGATTCCCCTCCAGCTACATTCCGAAGGTAATCCTCTATGTCAATTCCAAAACTCGCAGTTCGGCGGTGCAGGAAAGTGGCGGTAAAGTGGTGGTAATTCCTTTGCCACTGTGTTACTGCTTTTTTTACCTGTACCAGAATACTTTTAATGAGGCCCAATGTTTGCTGCTCCACAGTGTGGCTTTATTTTGTATTGGGGCATCAGGAAGGAAACCAACGCCAGGGTAGCTCAGACTGGAATTTGGGTTCCAAGTACGGGTGCTCCTCTGCAGTACCTCTTAGAATGAGTCTTGCATTTGCACATCTTATGATACTGGAGTTTAAAAAGTCTTTTGACAGAGTGACTTTATATCCTGAAGGGGTGGTCTCACTCCCCTAAAGGATCCTGAATAAGCTCCTTCCTAGAGGTTGAAGTAAAAAAATGCAGGTTTGACCCTTTTTCCCTTGTTTCAGTAGTCCCTGTCCTGGGAGGATAGCTCAGTGGCAACGTGTTCGCCTTGGAAGCAAGACGACTCTCGAAGCACCACAGGTTCGATCCCCGGGTCCGCGCTTAGAGATTTCTGGGTAATAAAGTGCATTATAAATACGCAACTAAGAAAAAAAAAAACAATTATGAAAAAAAATAACAATTCCTGTGACAGCGCCTCCTCTCCTGTGTTGTGTGAGCGAAATAGATCCAAGTGATCGAAAAAGGATCGATTCACCAATACATTATTTAATGTAATATGGCGAATTCCCAGTAGAGCTATCATCCATGTTTGTAGAGAATACCATGGAGTGTTTTGCATGTGATGTGGCACCCGCGGCAGAGTTCTGTCATCTTTGCATACATCTTGTGCACTAGAGTCAAAGACATAAGTGTCCCCTGCAGAGTTGAGCTACACCAGCCTGAATCCTTGCTCCCCACAGGGCGTGGTTTGCATTCAGCAGTTTCTGCATCATATTCCCACTTATTCGCCCTCGAAATGTTAGTGCCAGACTTGGAATCAGAAGGGCTAATTCTCAAAAGGTGGTGCAGCTAAAAAACACAGCCTCATTACGAGTCGGGCGGTCTAGTAAAAAAGTGTCAGTATTCATGGATACCGGGACTTTACCGGACCGCCCGACTACCGGTTTGCCGGTGGGGCACCTGGGTTACCTGCAACTAGCCACCCTACCGGCAAAAAAAGCCCTCATCAGCAGCACCAGCATTACTGGTGCTGTAATGACAGCAAATCCCCTCAATGAACGGGGATTTACACTGTCATTCCGGCACTCGGAATCCAGCAGCAACCAAGTGCTGAAAGTAGTATCTCCATTTGCCAGTATCCTGGCGCTCCACTGCCAGGATACCGGCAATCTCGTAATGAGACCCGCTGTGCTGCTTCTTTCTTGTGTTTCCTTAGGAACTGAGCGGGCAACCTTATTCACAAAGGTGACCTGTGCATTTCCATTGATGTGCTGGCCAGCCCGCTTGCATATTTAAGTGTCATGAGCGTGTTCCCAACAACAATTTATAACAAGCTCCCAGAACACAGGTGGGCGCTAGAGCACATTTCACATTGAAGGGCCTTTAAAAGCTGGTCATTGTGAAAAGCCACGAAAAAGATAAAACAGCATTTCTGTCCTGTTTGGGGTATAGAAATGCAAGTGGATCAATAGGGCGTCCAATGGGGGAGTGTCCTAGGTGCATCCTTTTCTTCTATTGTACAGGTCTTAGCCCTTTCCCAGCCTTCCTGCAGCAAGATAAACAAACATTGACAAAGCCAATAGTTTTGGCACTTGTATGGTGAAAACATTTTAAGTTCATGCACACAGACACGATTAGACAGATGGGATGTACGCAGAGCAGAATACAGACCGAGTGACTGGATTATTGAATAAGCATGCAGGAATGGATAAATGAGTGTTAAAATGAGTGAATTAGGTATCGTACGAAATTACCGAGGGCAAAAAGTCTGAAGCCCAAAAGTCCAACCCCTATTTTTCCACATATATATATATGTGGGAGGGGCTAAAGTTAATAAAAATGTATAGGGGTAAGGTGAGGGGGATCTCTGCCCACATATATATATATGTAAACAAATGGGAAATGCATTTTTTTTAAAAGCAGCTTTTTTGGGACTCAGACTTTTAGGGCCTCATTACACGGTAGGCGGTGGACCAAGGTGCTATTAGCACCTTGGTCCATGCCGGTAAAATACCGGCACCGCCTTGGCGGAAAGGGGATTTACCGCCCCATTCCAAGGTTGGAGGGGCGGTAAATCCCCTTTCCGCCATTGCCCTTCCCCATTCCCATTTCTGCCCCATAGGGCTCTATGGAAATGGGGAAGGCGCTAATTACGGCACCGCAATTTTGCGGTGCCGTAATTAGCTCCGAGGTCCCTTAGCGGGTTGGATATTAACGCCTGCAAGAAGCAGGCGTTAAATCCTCCAACCCGCAAAGGGACCTCGTAGTACGGCGCTAAGGGTTAACGGTCACCGTTGCCATTAACGGTGACCGTTAACCCTTACCGCCGTCCGTGTAATGAGGTTCGGTCATTTCACGTAGATCCGTGAATTATTGACAATGTGAGGACAGGCCAATGGTTGCAGTGTGAAGCTCATAGCAAGGCCGAGTCAAGTGATCCCACTGCCTACAGCTGCCAGCAAGTTTCAGCGTGTGTGACACAGCGTGCAATGGCACGAGAGTGGCAGTGTAACTAACTTAACGAAAGCCTGGAACCTGTTGGAATGCCTGGAGGTATTTCAGGAGCACCCCATTATACCACTTTCCACAGTTTCAATTTGCTGGGGTAAGTGACGGGTTTACTTTTGCTTCTCGTTCCACCGGCAGCCCTGTACTATGGTGTATGCAGTTGACACTGTCATGTCCTACCTATACAGTGGCAGAGGCTGCTTTTGGTGTCGACAGAGTTCTCAAAGTGCCCCATATTAGATGCGTATAGCCCATCCATTCCTTCTTTATTTGAATACTGACACAATTGTAAATAAAGCACTACAAGACCCAGAAAGCAAAGCAAAAACCTGGACTGAATGAGCCAATCTATCCAAAATAGAACATCCATTTGGTGTGTGATGCAGAGAGCTGGCTGGCAGAGTCCTGTCCTGTGCAGAGGGCACTAGCGAAGCATTCTTTCTTACTGTACCATCAGCGTCTTCTTCTAGATCAGTGATAGTGGCTACAATGCACTCATCCTTTAGAGAGTTACCTATAGCATCCTGTATGCAAGTTTTTTTTTTTTAACTCTTTATTGTTTTACAATAAAAATAGCTCCAACAACCAAGGCTTGCCACGTCCAAGGAGCACTAAAGCTCACAGGACATAAGAGTAATATGTTTAATGTAGAGCGTTATAGTTTAGCGAGCCTATTTTCAAGTCATATCAATCTTTCTGTTGTTGTTCTATCATACTATTTGTTATATAGTCATACATATAAATTCCTTTTTGAATTCTTACGTATTCACTCTCTTTTCATTTTTCCTTTTTTTCTTTCTTACTACTCTGTTCACAAAGACAAGACAGACACAGGGGACCCCACCCATGCTGCGCAGGGGAGAGACAGACTGATGATTAAGGGCATTGAAAAACAAGGGGATGGGGCAAGGGTGGCCAACCTGGGAAGAACATTGAAAAACAAGGGGACTGGGCAAGGGTGGTCAACCTGGGACTTAATCTTCACCGCTCCACCCTCCTCGGTGGACCAGGCTTCGCCACTCTCTAATTTTCACATCCGGGGCTGTGCCTGGCATACGCAGCCCGGGAGGACTTCTATGAAGGGCCCACCTCGCTGACCACGTGGAGGGCCATCAGGGGCAGGCCGGGCAGTCTGGCCTGGGCCGCCCTGCACACACGGTCCAGGCTGAGATAGTCTTCTGTGGCCCAGGCTACACCTGGTATGCTGCCTCGGCCGGGAGTCTGCTGGGCCTGTCTGTCGGGACCCCAGGCCGGTCGACATCCTCTACGGCCCTGGGGCAGTCTAGTTGCTCCTGACATAAGCAGCTCAGACTCGTTTGATCTCTCAATGCCTGGCGTAATTTTCTGGATTTAGGCGGTGGGAGCCAGTCCGAGCCACTTGAAACACCAAACCCCCCCAGGTAAGTCTCTCTCTCCTTGTCTTCTTTCTCTCTCCAACTGTCTTTTTTCAACTGTCCTTTGTTTTAAATCCTCCCCATGGTGGGATGGATGGTATGATCCACACACATACACAACACATATAGATAAAGAAACACACTACACATTTATTAAACTACTTTTATTACCCTGGTGTCTGTGTCTTTTATTTATAGGTGTTTCCTTAGAGGACAAACACATAGATCCTACTAGCCGTGCCCTTTGGGACCACGGGCTACAGTAAGAATGGAGTAGCAGGCGTATTCATCCAATCAGGGTCAGCCTGGCATTGTCGTGTAAGGGTCAGGCAAAACACAAATTGGATTCATGCTGTACAAGAAGGAAACAGCAAACCAAAGTACTGTGTATCCTTACATGAATGTGAAAGCTACACTCTGCAATTTCAATATTTTGTCCATGTTTGTTGTGCCCACTTTCAACCAAGTCTAAAAATGACACACTTTCATCATTAAACACATGGCCATTTTCTTTGTGGCAAATGTTTTTTTTTACATTAAGTTTTTATTAAACACTTTGAAATGACAATTCACCAGATATCAATGCAGAGCAGAATATCAACAACAGAAACATCTGGAATACCCCAAACCCCCACCCCCTTCAATACCCCCGCTCAATAGTTACTGAGTTCACAGTGGGAGCTAAAAACCTGAGAAAAAACAAAAATGAGGGTCATGAATCAAACATTTGCTGACCCAAGAGGGTTCAAATTAACCAACGTACACAGCGGGTGACCGTAAGCATGGCTCCAAAGTCAACGGGGAGCAGGGGAAGAACCATGTATCTGAGGAGCGCTCAAAGTCTCAGTGCCTCAGAGTCTTCATGTAACAGAACCGGAGTCCTATCCAGCAAGAAGGATTCCATTTTGTCATGGGCCAACGCTGACAATTTCTCATAAGTAAATATTGCCCACAATTTTGACAACCACTGTGATTTGGATGGCGTTAGTTTGCCTTTCCAGTTCTGCCCCAGAGCTAACCTCCCTTTGTGGCACATTTTATACATTTAGAGTTGAATTAGGAACTAAAGGAAACTCTGCCTCTACAATCAGGTTAATCAGTCCTATATCTTGTATAAATCTCCATGAACCTCCTTTCGATTTTTCATCGAATACACAGCGGTATTTCACAATGATTCCGATGGCACCAGAATACCTTGTTTCATCACTGCTGAGATAGTCTGAAATATACCTTCATCAGCCTCTCGAGACATGGGGTACTGTCTTGCTCGAGGTAAAATCGCTCTTGGCTTCAACTTTATTTTGACTTCCCCTATTCCTTTCAACAAACCTACGTCATAAGGGCTTGTGGTCCAAAGGACGGTTGGCACCTTCTCCAAGTCTTCCTGACAGTATGCGGAACGCTGCCGCATTATCACCATTCGCTGTGGTATTTCCCTTTTTTCTATTCTTATCCAACATGTGATGCTCATAAAGAACACCACTTCATCACCTGTTTGGTCTTCCCTTAACATGTCATCATCAGTAATGTAGGTCAATCTATACCCTTCTTCGAGATCTATTACTGTTCTCCACGGTCTACCCTCATCATCCATTCCTTCAAGTATCGCCATTTCCTTTCTTACTATGGCTGCTTCTAATTCTATAGGTATTGTCTGTCCCGCCTCTTCGTCCATGGGTATTTGTGGTCTGAACAAAAACTCGTCAGGTATCCTAACAGTCTTTCCCACTAAGCCAGGTAGGCATGTCAGTAGAATGCTCACTCCATACAGAAAGACTTCTGGATCTACTGGAACGCCTTGGAGAGCCACTTGCCCTATGAATGGCAATATACATTTGCCCACATTTAAATAGTGTATCCCTGGAGTGGAACACACTATCCCTTGATCAGGAAATGAAACCGTCAAGTTAATTTTCGTCATTAAATACTTTCCCAAAATGTTAACGGGTGTCTTTCATGAATATAACAATGGAAATGTCACACCCTACTATAGAGAATGGTAATTCATCAGTAAAAGGAACTCAACTTGTAGCTCCAGAGAACCCTTGAGCATTCATGGCAATTCCCGACATTGGATATTTTCCCTCTCGTATACACAAACGAGTAGCCCCAGTGTCTACTAAAAAAGAAAAAGATTTTCCTCCTATTGTCACATCGACCCTTGGTTCCTCTTGGGTGTCTGGTGTCACAGATAGTACTGAACACATCAAGTCACCCTGTGAGCTGTCCTATTGTGGGTACAGGCATATCCCCGTTCCTGTGAAGGGATTCCCTCCTTTCACAGTGGCACCTCCTATTCTGGGTGTCAACATTTGTCCTATGTTTGCGTACTGCTGTGTCTGCATGGGGGCTTGTTGCGACTGCCCTTGTGGTGGATTAATTTGCACTCGCTCTGGCTGCTGTGACTGCTGCACTCTCTGCGCTTGTGTCTGATACACTGTGTTCTCTCGGGCAAACCCTTCCCTAGTTTGTGTGCTATATGGTGGAAGATAAGCGGTCCCTCTCTTGAGAATTGCCCATTCTGTACATTCCCTTGACTTCCACATATGAGTGCAATGTGCCCTGTCAGACCACAAACCCAACATACTGTGGGTGCTCGTCTGACAAGTCCCCCTTGGTTAAACCCTCCCTGGGTGTTCTGATTCTCATTCTGTGCTTTCTGAAACCTACCTTGATTATTTTGAAATCCTCTTCTTCCTCTATAGCCCATACCGCTGCTCGTTGGCACAAACCCATATCCACCTTGGTCCACCGGGCGCTGACTATTTGCCTGCGATGCACCCATTGCCTCCTGCATTCCCAATCCTTCTCTGCTCGTCAATACCGCCCCTTATATTGCATATTTTGACAATTTCTTCTGAATTAAGTTGGCTTCCCCGATTTTCCTAGCCTCATTTTTCTTTCTATTTTTCTCTTGTAGCAACCGACAGTGATGCACTATCGTCAGCTGTATCTCAGCCCACGGTTTTGCTTCCATTCACACTTGTTTCTTCATTTGTCTTTGTTCTGTTTCAGACAACCCCTGACATAAAATGTGGTAAAATATTGCTACTGTTTTTCCCACGGCTCCCGAGTTTCAAGTTGCCATTTCTCTTGAATCTCCTGAATCTAAGAAATAGGGTCTTCATCTTCCTTCATTTTATATGTCATAATCGCACCCATATCTGAAGTGTCAGGATACTGTACCCTAAGTGCCCTCCAAACATCTGCTCTGCAATTAATAAACGGCCCCCTGTCATGCGCTGTGCTTTGTGCTGTCACATGCGAATACCCTGCTCTCCTCCATATGTCATCAGCTTTCTCCCCAGGAATAGCTGCCAGGAGACCTTTTAATGTCCCCTATGGCCAACGTATTTCCTACTGTCATTTGTTCTAACTCATAGATCCATTTCCCAGTGCCCGAAGACAAATTCGGGAGTTTGCACCTTAAATTATTTTTATCCATCTGCGCCCATGAAATATACTGTCGTCTTGCTCCCACTTTTTCTAATAACGTAAACTGTGTAAACCCCAACCCACAGTCAGTTCCCATCGTTAGCCTATATCGATGGCAGGGACGATCCTTCCTGTCCATCTCACCCTAGATAAGCGGCCCATCAGCTCAACATGCTTCTAACTTGTTGTCATCCATATGCAATATTTGTGATATGTGGCCCAGTGATGTGTTATGCTCCGTTTGGCTGGTTCAGGTGAGGAGTGTTTAGCTCTGCATGTATTCTCCACTCACTGGCTAGTGCCACCCAGGTGCATTATTCCCCCCCCTTTCCCACCCAGGTGCACTATTCCCCCACCTCCCTTTCCCACCCAGGTGCACTATTCCCCCCCCTTTCCCACCTGGGTGCAGTAGGCCCCCCCTTCTGCATCCGCACACATCAGTACCCCACAGCATGGCCATGGCCCTGTTGTGCAACTCACTGAGCAGCCAGGCAGGCGGTCCAGCATGTCGCTCCATGTGACGGGGTAGCGTGGAGTCGCGCAGTACCATGGCATCATGTGTGGATCCAGAAAATCGGGCGCAGCAATGTGTAATGATCTTGCTGGAGTCACATACCATTTGCACATTGATGGAGTGGTATTGCTTGCGATTGCGGTACACCGCCTCTATGGCATGGGGGACTACCAATTCCACACGGGTGTAGTCAATGGCACCAACACAATTGGGCATGCCTGCCAGTGCATGGAAGCCTACTTTGGTTTCGGCTATCTCCTGGGCAGTCCGTGGTAGGGATATATGTGTGCTTCAGGAGGGCATCCAGCACTTGGTTCAGCATGCGTGAGAATAGTGGTTGTGAAATGCCATGCAGCTGGCCCACTGTGTGTGGCCAGGAAGTGTAGCACAGACACCACCTTTAGTAGTGGGGGGATGGCAGTGCGTATTTCTATGTGGCTGGCAATGTTGTTCTGTATCATGTCTACTATGGTGGTGATGGTGTCACGGTCCAACCGGTACAGGGTGTGGATCTGCTCTGGGGTTAGGTTGAATTGGCTGGGTCTGGTGCGAGGGATTTGTGGCTGCCTACGAGGCACTGGTGGCTGCGCTGGTGGTAATTGCTGGGCCTGTCTCACCCTCCTTCTCCTCCTGCGTCTCCTCTGTGCTGCCTGTTCTTGATGCTGTAGTTGTTGCTGTCGTTCTAGCAGTATAGGCATGTCCTCCAGCGCCATGATTGCAACTGCTAGTGGTAGCATTTTGGTGTTGGAAGGGGTGTGGTGTGTGGGTGTGCTCCTTTTGTACTGGGCCACTCTACATTGCCTACACCTGTGGGGGGAGGGGGGTTGTGGTGTGTGGGTGTGCTCAGTTTATACTGGCACAGCCTCCATTGACTCCACCTGTGGAGATTGTGTGCACCTGTGGCAGCTGCCTTGTATCCTGCTTGCTGTTTGCGGGTGGTCCGCGATGCGTGTATGGACGGCATCGTGCAGCCCGTGATTACCGGCTTCGCAATGCCGGCATTTGCATGTATGCGTGGGTTGGAATTACCCCCTATTACCGGCATGCCGGTATTCGCTCCCTGAAGGGGTGCGTGTACGCGCCTATGCCGCTATTAGCGGCACCGTTGTTTAGTGGGCCGCTAATACCGGGTTTGCAGGTCGGAATGCAACGGGACGGTAAACGATGCCGGTATTACCACACCGGCATCGTTTTTGCCTTACCGGCATACCTCGTAATGAGGCCCATAGTGTTTTATAGAATTGATGGTGACTAAAATTATATAGGGCCAGTTTTCACTTCCTATCCCCTCACCCTAGATAAGCGGCCCATCAGCGCAACCGATTGCATTAGAGCACAGATAGGTATAAATGGCATTTGAGGAGGGGCACACATCTTATAGGTGTTGTTTGGCTATTTACCCACTCGTTGACTGCCCATAGCCATGCTAATCCCTCTGGCCATACCCACCCAGTTAATGCCCCTCCCTCCCAAAACACCTCCTCATGGGAACTCTTTGAGCTCCCTTTAAACGAGCCATATCATCCAACTTTGAACTCAAAATGCCTGCCAGTGTTTTTTCAAAGCAGTCTCCTGGGGGTTAATGAATTAATTGGAGCAGTAAACGCCCTACAAGTGTAATAAAAATGCCTTAACCAGGCCTGCCTTCAGCCACTCGATTTATAAGCACTATGCGTGTCCTGCATTGAAGTCCTGTTAAAAACAAGCATTAGCAAAGCCAACAGTTTTGACTTGTGTATAGGTCTTAGGCATTTGCCAGGCCCTGCTATTAGATGCCCAGGTACTCACACCATTTTCCATCTGCTACCATCAATGACCAGTTAATACCACTACAGCAGTACCTGACAGAGGCCTTTCGCATTCCTATACAAAAGCCGAATCCGTTGCCACTTCTTGTTCCTCATGAGGTGACTGACTCTTGAAAAGATCCAAAATTGGGAATTGTATTGCTCTGATGAAAAAATGTCATCTTCGCTACCGAAACTGGCTAAAGTCATTCAACACAATTCGAGATCAAGAACAGGCGGAAAAGATGCTTCAACTTATTACACAAAAAGATAGCAGACATATTTGGGAAATCATAAACACGGGTTCTCTGAAGAATGCCTATGCAATGTCAAATGGGGTGAATGGTACAAAAAGGGTCGAGCATTTCATGACGGTATTTAACGACCAGAGATTCTCTAATATACCTCCAACAATTGTAATTCCAGCAAGTTGGAATGTCGCTGAATCACAAGAGGACATCAAATGCGCTATTCATAAACTAAAGAACTCAAGGGCAGCTAGCCCAGATGGGATTTCTAACGTGATGCTCAAATCCAACTGTCTCTTATGGGCAAGTTTTATGGTGGCCCTCTTCCAAAGAATTGCTATGGAGAAGGCTGTGCCTGAATCTTGGATGCGGGCAATTGCGGTGCCAATATTAAAAAATGGCAATCGGGACGACCCTTCCAACTATCGCCTGATTGCCCTTCTCGATACTATTGGAAAAGTCTTTGCTTTGTTCTTTCAGAGATGTCTTACGAGCTGGGCTGAAGAGGCAGCAGTGGTAGATGTACGTCAAACTAGTTTTTCTAAAGGCATTGGAGTAGAGCTAAACTTGCTCCTCCTTAACCTAATAAAGCTTGAAGCCCTGAAGCAGGGAAGAAAGCTTTTTATCGCCTTTATAGACCTGAGTCAGGCTTTTGACAGCATAAATCGGAATCGACTGTGGGTTAAACTGCAAGCCTGGAGCTGTCCCAGAGATTTGTTGAAACCACTAATAGCTCTACATACTAATACTTCAATTCGAGTGCGGTTAAATGCTCAGGGCGATTTGTCTGAAGAAATCCAGACCAAGCGAGGGGTGAAGCAGGGCTGCCCTCTCGCAGCATTACTGTTTGAATTGTTCATCTCTGATTTGCCTATCGCCTTAAATGAGCTAAGGTCCTTCCCCCCAACAATAAATGGTCAGAAATTAAGCTGTGTTATTTACGCAGACAACATCGTGCTGCTGGACACAACCCAAATTGGGTTTCAGAGACTGCTTACTGCTCTACAAGGTTATTGTGAGACAAACGACTTACTAATTAATATCAAGAAATCAAAGATTATCTCCTTGGGACCAAAAAGCATAAAGTGAAACAACAAAGTTGTTTGGTGATTAAATAATGAACCACTTGAATTGATAAATAGCATACACTATTTAGGCGTGCTGTTTAACACCTCAGTACGCGATTGGGAGTGGACGCAAGATCTAGCTGCCCGCATGCAGATGTTTGTCATACAAGGAGCTAAACGGCATGCTGCCTATGGCAAATTCACCCTCAAGCCAGTTTTGTCATTCTATCTTCAAAAAGTTGTACCTGCAGTTTCATTTGGGAGTGAAGCAGGTTGGAACATCTCCTATGACATTTGGTCTAAGTTAGAAGGGAAATTCTGGCGTAAGGTATTGAGATTACCACAAAACATCTCAATAACAGTAATTCGCTATGAGTTGTGTATCAAATCCCTTTATGGCACTGTTTTGTGGAAAGCAATAACTGCTCTCTGCAAAATTCGACTTACACCTGGTGCAAGATCCTATGAAATATTAAAAATTAACTCCGAGCATCCACTGGCCGACCTGCTGAGCAACTGGGCCACAAAATTGCTTCACCTAATGGAAGAGGCTGGCGTGTCTTTGGACTTGGTACTGTCAAGACCACAAATTGCACACAAAAAACTGGGTCAACGTAATTGGATCCAAAACGATGAGAAACGAAAAAGAATAGTATCAATGCTTGATTTTGGAACTGCAATGAACAAACTTGATGCAACTCCAAAATATCTAGATACATTTCCTTCACTACCATCGTGACAAGTTCTTGAGACTACGTCTCAACCTCAATAAGACAAAAGAGATGCAAATGTTGAAGCTGGATCCGCTTATCACTGATAATCAATGTCTCTTTTGTAACCGCTCAGTAGAATCAGTCAAACATCTAATGATTGAATGCGCTAAGATTCCTTCTCAGCAATCGTTGCATCTTTCTCACTTTGCTCTGCAGAATGATAATATAGAGGAGTGGTGGAGCTAATTGATTGCAGGCACTAACACTCGGTTGACTTGTGCCGCAATCAACTTTATGGAGGCATTCATGTTAGGCAATTAATCAATTTGGATGGAAACATGATGTTTAATTTAGTGGACTGTAACGTAAAGTTTGTCTTTCTTTTGTACTAAACTAATGTTACTTAAAATAAATAAAATAAAAAATAAAAAATCGTGCATGTCTTTACAATATTGATGTAACCAATCCCTGCATCATTTTCAATCAAGGGATGAAAAGAGCCCTTTTTAATTATAGACATTTCAAGTAAGATACACCCTGAGCTCTCGCACATCAGCCATTGTTTCTTAGTCATATCCCCGGAGGTATCTTTTAAAAACAATTGTAAAATGTTTCACATGGTCTTTGGTGTGTCTGCATATTATTGTATCAGGTCACATTCATTTGGTTATTCCCATTAATCCAAACACATTTGGAATACTGTTTTGCTTTGACTTTGCAATGTGCAGCACCTTAATAGGATCCTATGTGGCTCTCTTCCGTTGATATCAGATATTTCATGCATGTGGTGTAGTTTCTTCAATTCACTTTTTCACATACATAGGATTCTGGGATGTCCATTCTCAAACTGCAGAATGAACTTAGAAGTGAGGCCACACATTGCTTTGTATTAGTTTTAGCTTCTAGGTGGTGCTGAAACTGCTTCCTATACGCTGAAACTATTGTCATGGGAAATGTAGATAGACCAGAGATGCAATGTTAGGAGGGACTGACAACTTGTCAGTGCTGTTTGGTTATTTCATGGCCATTCCCACCCATTTCCTGACCCTCCCGACCCAAAACATGTCCCGCTTGGATCTCTTTGAGCTAGCTCTATCAAGCAGTAATATCAGACTTTGTTCGGTGAAGGGCCTGCAACTGTTATGTGATTGTTGTTGTATCCTTGAGAGCTGTCAGCCTTGGTTTGAAAAAGTTATTTATAAAACAGTACTGTCCTAAATAACAATGGGCCTCATTCTGAGTATGGTAGTAGTCATGGCGCTATTTGCGCCATGACTACCTCCCATACCGGTACCGACTCCGACGTGGTTCAATGGGGACTTACCGCTGTAGTCCGATCTTTGCGGGACTGGTAAGTCCCCATTGAAAAATCCATTCCCATTCCCATTTGAGCCCTCATAGGGCTCAAAGGGAACGGGGAAGTAGCTAATAACGGTACCGTAATTTGCGCTACCGTTATTAGCTCCGAAGTCCATTAAGGGGTCCCGTCCATAATGCCTGGTCAGACCAGGCGTTAAAGGAGGGACCCGCTAAGGGACCTCATAGTAGGGCGGTAATGGATTACCAGCACCGGTCTCCTTAACGGTGCCCGGTATCCCTTACCGCCCTACTCGGAATGAGGCCCAATCACAATTTACTGATATGAAACACAAAGCAATGTTTTCAGATAATGTGTCTAGCCAAAGTACATTACTGCTCTGATCTTGAGGTGAACTTCCAGTTATACGTTTTAGGTGGCTCTGTGAATGTGTAACTTTCTAGCTGAAATGGCCCATTCTACTATCACATTGCAGTTAGAAAGTGCTGTTTATTACTTTTGTGAAACCCACCATAATGTTGATCGGGAGTTTAGTTTCAAAGCAGTCTCCTGTTAGTTAATGGTTTATGTGCAGCTCTAAATGTGCTACTAATGTAATACAAATGTTTTAACCAGATATGCCTTTTACCATTTGATTTAAAGCAGTATGTGTCTCCTTGCATCTGAAGTCCTACTAAAAACAGCCATCTGAGTCTTATTAACAACAAACATTGGCAAAGGCAGGCGTTTTGGTTTGTTTATAGGCATTAGGCACGTCTACCATATGCTCTGGTATTCACACCATTTTCCAGCTGTTGCAGCCTTCTGACTAGGTAGCACCATTATCACAGCGTCCAACAAATACCTATCTGATGCCTATGCAAAAGCCCAAACTGCTGGTTTTGTTTTGTGTGCCACATGTGTAGTAATCACAAAACGTGAACCAGAGAACCATCTGACTCTATTACTTGCCTAGGAATGTTTATGCTATGAATCCTGCCATGAAGTGACCGTATGGTAGTTTCTGGCAATATCAGGAACTGTGTGCATCTTTCAAAATGGCAGCATCCCTTCTATGTTGCTAAAAATAAAACACACATTTCTGCTACATGCAACATTGCTAACCCCTATTAACCAAGTCAGCAGCAGCTGCAAAAAAAGTGCATTATTTAGGGTGGGAGTCTGCTGCATGCAGCATTACAGATATGTCGGGCTGTGTCTCCCATGATATAGCACCTTGATTATGCTGGCCATCGCTGATGGGATTTGTAGTCCAAAACCTCTTGCAAGCCAAAGACGGCAGACCGCTAAGTAGGGGGAACTAGGGGCTGCAATTTCTAGTCCGTATGTGCTGCTTTTCATACTTTTTGATCTAATTAATCTGGCCACAGACCTTTCAATTTGATGGCAATTATTTGGCATTAGCTTGGCTTGCTAGTGGTAGATTATGCCCATTTATTAAAAGACGGTTGTATCCCTCTTCCCCAAAATGTGCATGTATGGCACGTGTTGTTTATAAATTAATAATGAACCAGCCTGGATTTCCCCAACTCGGGGGCGGCATCAGGGCCTTTAAACCCTTTCACATGAAAGGGGCCTCAGGGGTGTGGCGGGGCAGCAACTGCCTCCATATTGCCAGTGAGCAGTCTAATAACATGGGAATATATGCCTTTGTATATTACTTACGTTGTGGGGCTTACATTGTCTGCTTTGCAGCGCTCACCTTACAAGCTGCGTTTGCTGGAGCCCATCCGGTCATAATATGATATGATATGGCATTTATAACGCGCCTGTACACAAGTGTACCCATCACTCCCATTGGGGAAAACAGAAGTGTTACCACCTCTTTGCCTTTCAACACTGGTTCTTCCAAGTCAGCCACTTGCTTACAATGAAGGATTAATTGCTATTCAGCAAGAATTCAGTGTTTCAGCTCCCTGCTTTCTCGCCATCTTGTGATAATTGGCAGCTATTAACCTATCTTTAACTCCATTATAATGTATGCCACCGGCATTGGTGCCTCAGACTGCTTTCCGCTCTAAGCAAGGGGGAGGGGGCAACTATAATGTTGAAATGGGCCCCCCACACATCTTCAGCCGGACCTGCCTGTGCTGCCCCTTGAATAGAAGGGTCCTCCTACTTGTTTGCCATGTGAGGATTCCCTCAAAAGAAAAAGACAAGAGGGTTTTCTGAAAGGCGTGAGTGGAACATCGTTATAAGCGTTTGAAGAAACCCGACTGGAGGGCGTAGCCGGTGCTCTGCTTAAGTGCCACCAGAAATACCTGGTTGGTCATGCCCTGTGGTGCTACGTGGTTAGGAGGAGAACCACACTGTTCACATTACAACAACAGACTGGTCTCTCTTCCTACGCGGCACCCTGTTGCCTCCGCGGTCCTGGTGCTGTTGATTGGTGCTCCCCTTCCTTCTGTGGAGCTCTGCCTTTTCAATCCACTCATCTCCCTGAGCAGACAATTTCTCACCCTGAGTAACTGCCTTACTCTCGCTAGAGCTCTCATCATCAGCAAATTGGACTACTGCAATGTACTCCTCGTGGGCACCTCAGCAACGAACCTGTCCAAAAACCAACTAGTACAGAAAAAAAGCCGTGCGCGCTGCTTTCGGCCTATGCAGACAAGGTCACTTTTCAGCAACCAGACGAGAGGTGCACTGGCTACACATCAAAGCCCGCTTTGACTTCAAAACCCTATCTATTGCACACAGCTGCATCTACAAAAAGACCCTCCTCTATCTCAATAACAGTGTTGCCTTGAAACATCATGTGCGCTCACTAAGATCCGCCACCAGCATCTCGCTGCTCACTCCGAGATACAACAAAAAGAGAGCAGGAGACGTTTGTTTCTCTGTCACAACGGCCACCCTCTGGAACTCTGTCCCGCCGCACATCAGAAATGAACATTCCTACCCAACCTTCAAAAAGCTTGTAAAAATGTGGTTGTTCGACAAATAGGCCTAATATCCCCCGTGATCTTTTCTTCTTCAGACGCTTTTCCATGGAGGTACGCCATGATGCACCAGAGTCTGGTCATTACATAAATGTAATAAATAAATAACATAAACCCTGAGGCACAGAATTCTTTTTTGGTGCTTTTTCTGGAGCTCCCCGCATTAGGAGAGTGCTGCAGCTGTAACGCCACCACCCAAGCTGCTTCTCTGACGAGGAAGCCAAGCACCCCATGATTGCTGCAGGGCTTGCCCGCTGCCACAGGACGACCGCACTGAATCCCTGGTCATTGCTGGCATCCACAACCTGGGCTAAAAAGACATTGCTGAGACCCCACACTGCTGCAAATACTGCTGGACCACTGCCGGCATATGCGGCCCGGCAAGAACTCCTTTTTGCCCCCCTACACACCAAAGCTTCGGCTGATCGTGCCAGTCCACCTGCGGCACACACGGCCCATCTAGGAAGGCCCTTCAGGGCTCCCCAAATCTCAGCACAGCCTGGGAAAGGACTTTGGGGCACCCACCATGGTACTCTTTTTTAATTTTGTATACGCAACTGTTTAGGACTAGGGAATGTTTCTGGTGTGTAGTGTATGTTTACCCCTTTTCTACAAAATATAAAACTGCTCTCGTACTGGGACTGATTGGAGACATGTTTATAACATCTGATCTCTAAAAGACTGTACACCAGCATACATGTGTCCGCCTTTCCTTACGTGTTGCGTTGTATGTAAACTAAGTTAGTGTTTCTTTATATGGGTTTGGGGTATTCATGCACATGCTACACATCCTTAGTGTGTACTCCAGTGTGGCACACCCAGGGTGATGTCAGAACTCAGATAAACGGGGATGCCAGAGACATGTTAGAGGCGGGGTTATGTTTTAACTAACCAGAAAAGTGTGTTACTGTGCCTTCTGACACCTGTCTCCCAGCAACGTATCCCAGCTACACCTTAGTCTCACCTTTGCAGTGATGTTTATAGCGCACAGTGGCAGGTATTTCCCTCCCTGCAACCGATCTTGCTATCTCAGTCTGCCCCATTCCCTCTCAGCCGATTGGACATGCAGATGTTGACATCACTCCATTGGACAAAATAGTGTAATCCTGTGACGCATGGTGTTGCTATGGAGCCATGAGGAGCATCCAGCGCCCAATATAACAACCACCTATGGGCGACAGGGGCGACACAGGCGGCCAAGCGTAGATCTAGAGGAGGCCATGGGGACGAGATGGAAGGTGATGTGGTACGTGGGGTCTTTTGGGGAAACATGGGGACTAGGGTGCATACAAACACATCCCACGGGGAGACTTAGAACCATGTAGGGAGATATCGGGGAATGAGGGGAGTGGAGATACCCTGAGGGGTGCCGGAAAGACCTCTGGGTTGATGGTGGGGTGCAGGGTTTGAAGCGCTGACATGTAAAGCTGATGGGGTCACTGCCACAGAAAGCCAATGTCATCTGCCTGCGAATCCACCCTTCTGCTTGCTCTGGCTAAACGCTTTCTTTCAGCAGCAGTCCTATGAGTAGGGTAGTATCAGAACCCTAACTGAGGAGCATTACCAATGTGCAGGTGAGATAGGCAGAACTGCACACTACCTGGCGAGGGATATTTCTACCCATAAAAGGGGGGAGGGGAGGATTGAGAAGGGGAGTCATTCCCGCCTTGTGTGTGTGGTGGAGGAGGAAGGGCATTTCGGCGACAGCTTTTGAGGAGATGGAGAGCAGCGTTTTGGGAGAAGCATTGACCTCAACCAGATTTGTTGTGACTGGCATTACATGACATTGTGATCCTGCATTATATGGCACTGCCATTCCGACCATGACTTCCCAGTATATGGATCTGATATCATACTGTCTGGGAAATTGCCTAGTGGAACACTGCCAACTAGGTTCACTGCAAGCTGGCTTTTACGCAGCAGTTTCTGATCCTTCCACAAGATGGCAGAAGGTCCCAGGGCTGGGCATTATCACAGCGTCAATGGGCTGAGAGTGTATTACGAGTCACTACAAATGTCGCTTTAAATGTCCTCAGTCATGATTCCAACATGCTGGGGCAGGCCTTGGCAGGTGTCGCCATACTCTTGTCACTAAAAGGTATTATTATTTACATGTCACTCACTGTCCAATATAACTGTGTGCGTGCCATTGCCAGTGTGTTGTGTATGTGTATTTAAGTGAAGAACAGGGTTGTCAATTTCGTCCAGAAATGACTTACAATAACACATTTACAGGTGGCTGACGCATCCCTACGAAGGTTGCCCGTACAATAGCATGAAGGTGTGAACAAGCAGAGCCAGTTTATGAGGGTGTTAAAATATTAGGACATTTACCAGTGACAAAACAAAACAGAAACAAAATGTATATGTGAAAACAGGTGACTTGCAAAGGTAACAGCAACCTAAGGGGCAAGTGCTTCAAACCAAAGAGGAGTACCTGAATCTGGAATCTGTAACAGGGATATATATCAGCAGCTGGAAAGGCCTCTGATTCAGGAAAATATGTGACGGTAATAGGTTGGATGATAATAACAATGTGTTATTTAAATAGTGCTTTTATCCAAAGTGCTTTATGTAGAACATATGTACATACATAATTATCACCCAATCAAAATTGATGTTTGCTTTATCGATGGCGGAATGATGAAAGTCTGAATCGACTTTGCCGGAATTTGAACCTGCAGATCAAACACAGATCACAGCAATGAGCGCTCAACCCGCTGAGCTATCTTACCAACTTGTGGGTTTAAGGGTTCAGGTGTAGTTAAGGGGTGGGGTGACACCCACCAGGAAAGCACCAGACTAACATCGGTTGTATCTGTCTGAAGTTTGTTACTCTCTTGTGTCAGTGGTTTAAAGCGCAGTTCCTTTCCAACCCCATCACTGGTTTACTCACTGTGGTGACGGTACTGAAAAGAGTCGGTAGTGTAGACAGTGCCCCAGATAAGATTTTGAGGTGGGAGTATTTGACTCCCTATTTTTAGAATTAGTGGGTAAATGAAACTACAAGCGAGTGCAAATGAGTTTTCTCTTCAACAAGAGAGTACAAATTATCTGAAATGTTCAGGCTTTTGGGGATACATCTTCAGTCCCAGCATTCAGTCAATAATAGAAATGTGCTCTGACAGATGGCTGCAGACCTTGACTAAGCAATCAACCAGCATTGAGATGGTAACTGGAGTAGGAAGGGTGTGGGTTGGGGCGTGGTAAGCAGCCCATTAGAATGGGTCCAACGGTGTGCCAGAAGTCATGGATATGTCACATGTATGCAGCTTGGACCTGCTGTATCTATCAGCTGTACAGGCAGACTTAAACGGGTAGGTCACTCGAACATGGAAAGCTTTAAAAAGGATGGCCATAATAAAAATGATATATTGGCATTATATTAAAAAAAAGGTCCTATGGAAAATAGTTTTTAAAATGACCCTTCAAGTTCTGCTTTCCAAGGACTTGGAGGCAGCCATTTTTTAAGCAGAACGAGTGTCATGTGTATGAGTTAATGCTGTGCTGTTGGGGCAACAATCAAGCGAAAGTCCCCTACTGGGAGATTTTGCTTATTGCAGCCAGTGAGCAGAGCAGTTTTAAAAATGCAGGCAGCAGGAGACTTTGGGTTGGGCAGCCCTGTGCTTTGGATCAGGAGCCTGCCCTCACAGCACTTGCAGACCTGGGTCTGATAGACCAAGTTAGGGATCCGAGCTCAGTCTGAGCCATCTCCGTGTCTTTCAGTGGGGTCATGCTGTGCTCGCACGGCTGGGTGTGAGAGCGGTGTGTCTCACTGCAGGGCCAGGGAGCTGAGCTCACAGAGCCAGGTCTAAAGAGGCTACTCCGTGCCTTGCAGCCCTCGCTCACTCCCGTGCCTCGCTGTTACCTGCCTTTTCAGCGCAGCCTACAAGCCAAAGCACCAGGAGGGCAGCATCTGTTGGACGAGGGCGGGACAGTGCACAGCTCCTGGGCGCAGGGCAGCGAGGTGTGCTGCGATCCCGCAACACCAGTTTTCAGATTTACAAGAGAATAGACCCCATAATCTGGCAGGGACAACAGAATAATGCACAGGCACAGGGAGGCTCTCCTGGGTAACTGGATTGTTAACGGTTTGAGGTAAGGGTCACAGAGCATAGGAAACTAAGCAACTACTGGGAGAAAAGACCAGCTTCAGAAAAAAGGAAAGTGGATGAATTCATGTGGAAATTAATCAATGGGACGAGGAAACTGTTGCTTTGCCGGCGGAGGTGGGTTCAGGGCCGGTCTTTGTGTCAGGCAGTGCAGGCGGCTGCCTGACGTGTCAGCCTCTAGGGGCGCTGCACCAGCAGTCCGAGAGTCCATCCAGTAGTATCCCATTAAAAAATGGAGTGAAAAAATAAATTGTTTTTCACTTGTGTACAACTTTTTAAAGAATTGACACTGCGCCAGTCAGACCCGGGACACAGGGCCAGTCTGACTGAGCGCATGTAAGCAGTCTGACTCTGCGATCCATTTCGTGCTCGCGGTGCTCCTGCAAAGCAAGGCACCGCAGCACTTTGATTTTTATAATGTATTGCTGCACTAAGCAGCCTCAGGGCAGCAAATGGAAACATTTGTTGCTTTCACTTCCCTGGGTGGCGCAAGTCAGGCCCCAGCCTGCACTAACACACAGGGTTGATTGATTGGGCAGCCTACCCTGCTGTGACCTTGTCTCAGTTGGCGCACATGGAAATTGCCGTAAGAATCTGGATCAAGGCCCAGCCAGGCAGGACGTAGTCAGGTGCCCAGCCAGGAGGAGCCCGAGCCCAGAAGCCACCCTTGTGCAGGCTGCCACTGCCAAGATTGGCATAACAGTGTTAACTGTAACACCATTAATGGATCTTAAGTTACTGTTACCTAATAACCCGCATTCTCATTAGATAAACCTCGCCCGTTTGAAACTCCTCAAAATATCATTCTTAGTGTTCAGTTAGGAGTATTTGCTTTTTTAAACCAATCAGTTCCGGCACTGTGATAATTAGTGTCCCATTCAAATATGTAGTCTCAAAGCAAAGTTTTGTTTTTTATAAAAATGTTAACACGTGTTTGGCACTTGTGGTAACGCCCCTTCAGGGATATATTCTACTGTAGGAATGAGAGTCCCATACGGTGTGTTTTTCTCGCTGAGCGACAGAGTATCTGGGCTGACACCATTTCTTCTACCTTGTACTCAGCAGCAGCCAATCAAACCCAGGCCCTCGTCATTGTCAGCACAAGGCTGCCTGTATGTTCATAAAATGATGGAGACCTCCTGCAATTTGTAGATAATAACCTCTGAGATTCCGGCAGTCCAGTTACAGGAAGTCAGTTTGATGGTGTGAGATGCTAAAGAGTAAGTGGGTGGGGTGGGGGCACACTGCACTGCAGGGACCTATGTTACACCAAGGTGGCCATTTGGGAAAACATTTGGCTGTGGAATCTGCCGGTTCAATCCCAGCATCCCCAGTTGGCTAAACTGTGTAACCCTTGGCAGAAAGAACACATGGCAGCACTCTGTCTTTGTTCACTAAATGTTAAAACTGCCACCACTTAGAAACACCAAAAAAGCACTATATATTGTGTACGTTTAACATGTTTGTATTTATAAAACCTGCGCCCGTTCAGTGTAATGATAAAATACTGGTATTTTGAAAGGTTTTACACTTTTTGTTTGTCCTATTTATATGGTGTTCTTGCACAACATTTGCACATGCTACAGTGTGCAAGTCACACATGGGGGCAGTAAAGAGAACATGACAATGGTAACCCATAAAAGAAAGCAAAAGAGGTCCCGTGGCCGTACATCGGATAACGTGCTAACTTACCTTGATGAGGACAGGTTGTGAGCCGCACATGAAGTGGCAGGCAGGTATAGCCTTGCAGGCTGCAGCCATAGACTCTGGCAGGACAGCTCGCTGCAGATGGCACAGGCAAACTGCCCCCTCCTTCCAGAAAGGTGCGCCCCAGGCCCAGGCCTGTCCAGAGGTGTGGATGCTTTTGAAGACCCTTTATAGCCCCCACATGGTCCTCTGTTTTGAGAGCTGCAGACACATGCCTGGGAGTGCCATAAACCCCTTCCCTGAGGTGTGAGCCCATGGCTGTCCCCCATACACCCATTCATGGACCACTGCCTCGCAGGACCCATCACTCGGTACAACAATAGCAGAATGCTCTGTGGCCCTACCACCTCGCAAAAAACTATGAGTGAAAAGCTGGAAACGATACAGGTCCTCCTCTCTAGCAAGGGTTATGTATGGTGAAGCAGGTATAGCAGACACGGCTGATGGCACTCATCTGCATTACAACTCAGAATGTGTGTTTTGTCTGACCACTTCAGCATCGCCAGGAGTGGACTATTCTGCACAAAAGATAGGCGAGTTCCTGGAAGTCCAGAACCACCCCCCAGGAAATTGCTTTACTCCAATACTGTCCCAGTACCTATGAATGGCCGGAGGAACTGGGGTGCAGTCTGTCACATCACTCACGTGTCAGTCTGCAGAAAACTCTGTAGCATTCTCCACAGCCTGTAGCCCTAGAGAAGCCGTGACAAGATACATTATTAATGAATATGGGAACACAGGGACTGCCACCCCATATTCCATACAGCCCACTTTTTTGACACACGAGCCATAATCTTCGACGTAATGTTTTCTCGCTCGGAACTGATTCCTACGAGCACCCCACCTACAGCGGAAAAATGAAAGGCAGCAGAAGCCAGGTGCATACCACGACCCGATTTTACGAACTGAAAACCCAGTTGGACACAAACAACGGCTCCTACTGGCAGTAAGGACCAGAACTTGGAAGTTGCCCATAGGGTCGAGGCGGAACCCTTAAGTACCTCGACAACTCTTTCTGAATCATCAAGTCTATCGGCTAATACGACCGTTAATACGACCCTTAATGTGTCGGACATTTCTGATTCAGAAACGGCAAAAACAGTAACGCCCATTGAAATCACAGAGCCTAACATGCACACACTACCTGCCATACCTGTTTCTCCAGTGGTTCGGATTCAGGGCTTGGGGTCCTCCGGCGCCTTCCGTCCTGTTGTGGTACAGCCGGCTCGCTACATTTCTTCTTCTGGCAACCGCTCCCCCGCCCGACAGGCTCTGCCTTCCCGTCTCGAAAATGAGACAAGGGGTGCTCTGGGCTTACCCGTCGAAGGCCGGTTGGCCCGGACCCCTGTGCAGCCGGTCGTGGGCGATGGGTGTGGGATGTGCCCCTTTGGAAGCGGGTCGCCTCGGGCAAAGGTAAAGGCGGATGCCACCAGAGAACGGGACTCCTCTCCGACACTAACCGCGGAAACTGCGGAAAAGTTGAGCCCGGCGAGTTCTAGCATGGTGCAAGACTTTAGCGCAAAGCCCGCCCAGAACGTCGTTGCTCTGCTGTCTGAACCGGAGGGCCCCATAAAGGGCTTCACGACGGACAAAAGTTCCATCGCAAACTCAATGACAATAATGGTGGAGGCCCAATACCACGCCTCTAAAGAAGTGTCAAGCAATACAGACTGTCTTTCGGCCCCTCGGGCCCCCCCCCCCCATTAACAGATCGGGCGGATTTTTCCGCTCAGGGAAATACTGAAACAGCAGTGGAAGTGGAAGTGCCATGTGCGACTCTAAAGGGTTTGCCCGTCCATCCAAGGAATCCAAACACACTTCTCCATACGGATTTGCTTTCAGATCTGTCTAGTTCCCATCTGGAATTAGCTACTGTGCCGGAATCAGAAGTCAAAGACTCTCAAGAAGCCACTAAACAAAGTCAAAAGAGAAAAAAAAAGATTACAACAAATGCAAAAACAAAATTAAATAGAGCAAAGAAAACAGGAAAGGCAACCCTACCGGCGCCCCTTCTCTCTAGTGCACTGAAAGACTTTATAAATAAGCAATTCAAAAGAAAATTGGACCAAACCAAAGAATTATCAGATGCAGAAATTTTGGAGGCCATTCAGGACCTACCACCCGTGAGCAAAGCAAGGAAACTAACCTCTGGGCCGCCCAACCAGGCCCAGATTCAAACGGCCATCAAAAACGAATTAATGGGATCAAAAAAAGCCTTTGAGGCGCCCAGACAAGAAGAGCTACCCGAAAGGGGTGTACCAAACCTTATCAACAAGGTTCCATCGGACAAAGAAATTAACAAAGATCCAGAACCACAGGGAGCGACCCGCAACGCAATCGGTGCAAACCGATCTAGCATTGACAACTCTTGTGTGGCAGAGGACAATCAACATGAGTTAACCAAGCTGTCTAACCCTAAAGACTCTGCCCAAACACGGGGCAAACAAATCTCGTCCACGCCTAAACGTAGCCCGGAAGCACAAGCTGGCCCATTCTCGACGCCACCAGAAAAACGGCCTCTCCCTGACCATTGGGTCCCAGATGTGGGGTCTTTTCAATCTGACGACCACTTGCAAGCTTCAAACCTAGCGTCTCAACAGACACCACGTCCCAGATCCCCCCAAAAAATAGAAGACTCAGTGAAATAACAGCCTCAGGCAACAAAGATTTGCCTTAAAAAAAACAGATTTCCCAATAATCATGTCAGCAATTACAATAGCTCTAGCACCTTTCGGAAAGCTGTATGAAGCCATCAATGATTCTTTGAAAGAGAGTTCAGTCCTAGCCGCAATGATGCATAGCAAATTAATATTTGTAGAAGGTTTCATTACAGCGCTGGACCAAAATAATAAAGATCAGAGAGATATATGGGACGCAAAACTGAGCCGACTAGAAGACCTCCTGTCCCGTCTTAAACTAGCTTCTCTGGCTACTGTGGAAAAAGAATCCCAGACTGAAGTGCCGGATACGCCATGAGATCCGGCACCAGTCTTTAAAAAACAAACAGAAAAGCTTCCCCAAGCCAATCCAATAGTGGCTAAACATCAGAAGACTACGGAAAATCAACAAACGACAATATTGACGACTAAAAGTAAACCATTGCTGAAAATTGCAACAATCAACAAATCAAGAGGAAGCGGAGAGCAAACAGTGTCGGCTTTGGATTCCCTGATGACAAAGAGAAATAAACAAAAGGAATCATCAAAAGAAACCCTGAAGTTATCTCAGTCAACTCAAAGATTCAACAACTCAGTAATTTGCATTTCCACCTCTCCCAGGTCGATCGAAGAATTTATAGTCCAGAGTTCGATGATGGACCTAACTCAACATTTGGATGGAGCAGAAGGTGGAATAACGAGCCCAGTGAATACAAAAGGGAACCATGACCAAACCATCGATCCTATCGAGGTAACTACTCCCTCAGTGCAAACGATTGAACCAGAATCAAAAAGTCTTAAATCAGCACCGGACTCGGCGGCTCAGAAGCATCAAAAACAACTTCCAGTGCCAGGCACTCATACAAACCGCAAAAACAGTCCATCAAGACGCTCTAGAGATGAGCATGCCAGACAAAGAGGTCCGTCTCTAACAGAGACACGTCTTTTCAAAATGGAACAAAAAACCACAATCGACCATTACATGGTCTTAAATCGCAATACGATTCTCAAGACACTTAAGAAGGTAAAAACTCTACGAAACCTAAAATCGGACGATTTTGTCCTGATTGAGCCATATCATAGAAAGAAGCTAGCAAAGGCGTACTTGCACATCAAAAAACGTGCCTTGGAAGAACTCTCCCAAGATGTATATGGGGAATTAGCACACTTGGGGTTCAACTTATGCGAGATTCCTGCTGCAATCCCCAAAGAATCTCCAAGACTTGACCACAGAACTTCCCCAAAAAAGAACTATAGATTCAAATCCAGAACTGAAGATTTATATCGATCAGTAAGAAGGGGAAGAAGCCCAATATCAGTATCGAACAAGATCCTGAGATCCGACGGCACTTCATCGGAAGGAGTTTCTGGAACTAGCCACCTGACATATAAGACAAGCAGCGATGAAAGATTTGAACATAGAGAAGATCGGAGACAAAAACACAAGTCTGATCGGTGTCTAAAACCTGCTACAACCCCACGTCTTCGAGACCATGAACGAAGAACCTCGCCGTTCAATGACAGGTCCGTAAGAAGAGTCTCTAAGCAAACCCCGACTGAGCCAGAAAAATCAACAAAGAATGACAAATGGAGCTGGTTTCGCAGTGTCCTAACTCCGGGATCGAAAAGATAGCAATCATCTGGGGATGCTAAGTCGATGCTACTCACATCCCATCCATTTTCGAAAACACCTGTGAGGGAAATCCTAAGCATAGCATCATGGAATACTAGGGGACATGTTCATCTTACAGAACCTGAGAGTCACGACCTAAGCCCCTACAACATCATATGTCTGCAAGAAACGTGGCTGCATGAAAAACCGGCACTTGACGGCTACTGCATTGAAATATCTCCGGCCCACAAGGGACTTTTAGGCCGTCCTTCGTCAGGTTTACTAACAGCTACCCGGATTGGTTCCGGTCTATCCATCATAAAGTTCATAAAGCGGACCTTGAAATCTTGGCAGTTCTAACCACATGGAATCCGGAAACCTTTTTGACAATGTCTGGAACACAGGATGCTGTAGCAATAATAAATGTGTACTGGAACCCTCAAAAGACCTCAACTGCGAACATGTGTGAGGAAGTGACCAACACAATCGACGAAATCGCAATTAACTATAAATCTTCTAATATTCTGATTTGTGGTGACCTCAACGCCAATTGTATAACATCTTGCACGACTCCAAGAAAACAATCCATAAATTCAATTGCTTCAAATAGGGGTCTGGCTTGGAACGCAATTATGAAATCTCATAATCTCCTTTACTCGGCCATGGTGACTGACTCAGATGCCCTGATTCCAACCTGGGAACGTGATTCGTCATCGGCCACTCTTGACTACATCTTTGTCTCCAAATCTTTATATCTCAATATAGCCTCCTTCAGCGTCATTAAAACAAGCCATAGCGATCACAACTTACTGAATCTCACATGCAGAAACAAGGGGACCAAGTCACAGTTCTACGATCCGAAAATCGAGACTAATCCTCAACAAACTCATTTACGTATGATCGCATCAGACGTCTGTAAACCTACAGACCAGTTCACAACCTTAATGTCTGATCCTGCATTGCAAGATGGTGTGGCTAGATCGAGTTACATTCCACTTCTTCTGGCTTTCAAAAAGCCAAGAAAAAATTTAAACACACAGTCGAACCAGCACATCCATGAATACAATGCAACTTTGGTCGCCAAACGCAGAGCTATAAACTATAAACTATAAAACTAAGAAGAGAAGCAGTAATTTGGAACCTACCATCAGATTGGGAAATTCTTAAAGTGGAAACAAGACATTACAAGCAATGGCTGAAAAATTCAAGAAGCCTCCTGTATCAAGCGGACGCGGAACAGATGTTGAAGGCACTCGCCAACAAAAAATCCCGAGACTTTTGGGCACTGATAAACAAACCCAATAAGCTCTCAAATTCACACATTATTAACCCTGTCTCGGAAGAAAACTGGAGTATGCATTTTTTGAATTTGTTTCAACCACCAGAAGGCAACAAGGAGGAGATTATACGAGCAACCGACTCACCGTGGGTGGATTTGATGGACATAAGTGACATCAAAGCCACAATAATGAAACTAAACTCATCAAGAGCAGCAGGGCCTGATGGCTTGGCGAACTGCGATTTAAAACAACATCCAGACGAGCGGTCTAATCTTATCAGCTCAATCTTTAAAATGTGCAGAGAAAAAAGAACTGTTCCAGAATCATAGTCAAAAGCACTGATCGTCCCAATCTTTAAAAAAGGTTCCAGAGAAGACCCCCTGAACTATCGGCCAATAGCCCTTCTTGACGTTATTGGAAAGATCTTTGCCTCCACCCTCTTGTCACATTTTCGGTAATGGGCACTTACCTCCACGTGTTGTGATCCTCTGCAAACAGGTTTTCAAAAAAATGCAAGTACCAGCGCAAACATAATGTGTCTGACCATACTTAAAGAAAGAGTCCTGACAGGAGCCCCTCGAATCTTTCTTGCATTTGTCGACTTATCTCAAGCTTTCGACAGAGTGGACAGGCAGAAACTGTGGGCGTAAATGAGGACATGGGACTGTCCGGACTCGATCTTGGAGCCCATAATCAGTCTGCATAGCGACACCAGCATAAAGGTTTGCCTAAACAACCAAGGCTTACTATCAAATTCCATCCCGACGTGTCGCGGAGTAAAGCAAGGTTGCCCTCTGGCTCCGGCGCTGTTTATATCTTTTCTGGGGGATTTCAAAGGTAGCCAAAGTAAAATCAGGTCATTTCCACCAAAAATAGGGTCGGCAAGAATTTCGAGACTGCTGTATGCGGATGACCTAATTCTACTTGATCTGACCCAGGTTGGTCTCCAACGTCAACTGGATAATCTCTCAACCTATATACAAGAAAATTACTTGGAGATTAACAAATCTAAAACAAAAATAATGATCCTACAAAAACCTGCCAGTAAAAAGAAGGAGCGGTTTCAATGGCATCTCAACGAGACCCAAATTGAAGTGGTGGACTCATTCAAATATCTGGGAGTACAACTTGACAGCTCGAAGAAATCTTGCAGCATGCAAGTTAGCTTGTGGTCGAAAACAAAAAATCTAACAGCGCAACTGAGGGTAGTAGACCGAAAATATGCAAGTTCTCACTTCAACCGGCAATAAACTACTACAAGGCGAAGATTGTTCCGTCGTTGACCTATGGTATGGACGCCACACCTTCAATCCTTCCACTACTCTGGCAAAAACTCGAAGGCTACATATGGAGAGCGGTCCTGGGTCTACCAAACTCTACCCTGATAGCTCCTATAAGGCGAGAACCTGGCCTTCTGTCCTTGAAAGCAGTGGTGGACCACAGTTCTCTTCAGCTAAATAGAAAAATCAGTCACCCGGAGAGTCTCGAAATCTATCGAATGATGGCAAAAGAAATTGAAAAAGGCTCCTATCACACTATGAATCTGTGGGCTATGGACCAAAAACAAAAACTACAGACAATAGTGTGTACCGAAGAAGAACTGAAGGGAAATCCAACTAGGATCAAAATAAAACTGGAATGTTTGGACTGGATTAACACGATTGAAAAAGCATCAGCAAACAAACTTCTAGCCCACCTTCTTATGAATATGAATAAATTGAAAGAACCTATGGATTATTGCAATAGATACCCCGACTAATCACTGATGAGAATTTTCTTAAAAGCTCGCCTAAATGTCTTACCAACCCAAGAAATTCTAGCGATCAGAACAGGTTCAGAGGAAAAAACCTGTAGACATCTGGTGGAATTGCCTTATTACAGGAGAAAAGACTCGATGGCTTACGGCAGCTGCTAAACTTTTGAACTTGGCAATGGAAAGAACAAAGCTGACACCGGAGGTTGGGCTTACAACGGCCTAACAACTAATCTAACTGTAAGGCTGGCATTTGATCTTAAGACGCAATGCAAATATGAAATCGACCAGATGAAATTCACTCTTGTAAAAAAAAAAATGTATGATTAAATACAAGTAACAATAAAAAAATTAAAAAAAACCCAGCCAATTCTGTGAAGGAGATCAAACGCTGAGCACTGAAAAAATATATATAATGGCTCAACCCCCACCGTGGCACAGAGAGACTACTGCAGAAGCGCCGGCACATCAGAGTTCCTTATATGTTGCAACCAAATTTGGGGTTTCTTTTGATTCACCCTCATATAATTATTTCAACCATTCTGGGGCAATCTGTACAGCTAAACCCTTTTCGGGGAGATTTGTGTCTTTTTCTAGAGAGTACTTGGGTGCACTTTTGATGATGATAGTGGCACAGTAGACCAATATTGGGGCATCAGAGTGAGCACATTTTCTATCACCCCCATGTCTTTGAAGAGGACCCACAGGTCGCCAGCATTGGGAAAGGAATGAGCAGACAAGGGAGAACTGGAATAGAAGTGAGCAGCTACATATTGTATATATGCATCCTATATGTGCCTGTGCTGCCACCTTTAAATGTTCCTTCCAGCCCCCTCCATCTCCTGGCTTATGCATCATTCATAATGGCTATTCTCCAGTATTGCTAAGCACCCAGCAATGGGACTGTTCCGTCCACCAGGTGACACAGCGTTCATTCCTTCTAAGCTCTATGCTTCTTCACAAATAAAAACAAAATGCAAAATACAATACTGCATGTGCCGCTTTGAAAGAATCTAATTTCTCTGACCCTAATGGACAGTGATTATTCATAAATAGAAAATATTTATTTTGTGCTCGCTTGGGAGGGGAAGGTGGGTCAAGGTGACTTCAATGTCCAACTTGCCAGCTAAAACCTCCATCAGGGAATGAAATAGCAAACATTCAGTTAAAGTGTTTAACCTCTTCTTCCTCAGAATTAGTTTGCTGCATTTTATTCACATACCTGATCAGTAACCCTTGGGCCCTGATTCACAGCTCATTTTCCAGTGGTGTTTTGCCATTATAAAACTCTTCTGTGAATTAAGTCCTTAGTGTTAGTAACAGACAGCATTCAGAAAGTGAGTTTCCCCCCCTATAGGTATGGAGCTGTGGACCACAAACTTGGAATCTTCTTGCGATATTATTACTTAATACTAACATCTTGATAAGGGTTGCTGCAAAAGTTTAAGAAGAATTGAGTACAAACTCGGTCACCTGAGCTAAATGACTAAAAATCTCTAGACATAACTAGAGCTCTCCTTAAGCTGTCCTCTAGGCCTTACTAAATTCAAGACGTAGACACCCCCAGAAGAACCTTAATGATAACCCCATCTGCTTGTAACCATTATTTGTCCCATGTATGCATCTTTTTGTTATGAGTAATATATCACGAGTTCGCTACTTTCAGTGGAAAATTTCACAAATAGAACTCTGATCTCCGCCCGCTACCCCACCAAGAGTATACCTGTTACGGATATAGCTCAGCTGGTTGGATTGGGGGGGCCAATGATGGTTCCCGCCTGGGGTGCAATTTGGTGCAGGACCGGCCATGGGTGGGTTCAATTCAGTCAGGCAACTGATTGACACCCACACAGGAGCCGATCAGCCCATCGGGAGCATTATCAATGCACAGTGGGAAGAGTCTGCCGCGACTCATAGAGAACGGCCCCATTCTGAAGAGATAATTTACTCCAGCAGCATACGGCTCAGGGATCTGCTTCCACTGCACTGTGCAGACCGGCCGGCATCTGGATTAGCGAGCGTAACCTGAGACTACTGTCACGCAGTGCAAGAAAAGGCCAGCTGACATATTGTTTACTTTCTTTGTTCACCGGTTAACTCCTTGCAGCTGGAGAATACTTGCATGGCAGAAATCCATGCCACCTCTCTGACCCTGAACGGAGTTCAGTAATGCTTTTACTTGTGGAATTTAGTTTTCCTGGTAGCAAAAAATGATTACGGAACTATTCCCTAACTTTGGAAAAACGTGAAAAAACGGGCCTGAAATTATTTTTTAAATCTGATATTGGAAAAACTCTGTCAATACATGCTTAGGAGTTACTGAAAATGAGTATTCAACATTTTATAAAACAATTCATCTCATTACTCTTGTGGGAAGGCCTGGTGTTTGAGGATAGAGGATTTCCTATAGAACTTTGTCTTGTTTTTTTTTGTTGGTATTCTGGTGGGAGGGAGCCATCGTGCCGTTCTCTCTCCAATGTCCGGTGTTAGGATAACAACAATGTCAACTCGCGGCCGAGCGAGTTGAAGCCAGAGTTCTTCTACAGCGAGGAGCAGAGGCTGGCGCGTGAGGCCCTGTGCTCCAAGGGCGCAGAGGTGTTCAATGAGGTCCTCAAGAAGGAGTACATCAGGGACTTCCTCTCCGAGTTGGAGCTCAAGAAGATCTTTGATGGGTCGAGCCCTTTAACCCCGCTCAAGCGTGCCCATGGTGGAGGAGATCACTAGAGTACATGGTAGTGAGTGTCACCACCATACCGTTTCCTGGGCTCCATAGTCTGGGTCAGCAAACAAACTGAGGTGACAGGTCATAGAAAGCAGAGCTTGCCCCAGGGACCAACTAGTCCCTTTTCATCATGTTCATTTTAATCCAGTCCGGGCCTTTTATTCAACAGCAATGTGCATGTTTTTATTTTCACTTTTTCAAACTGAGTGTTGTGCTGTGCTCCCACATAGACAGTAGGATTCCTGCCTGCATATTGAAAACTGTTGTGCCCTCTAGCAGCAATAAGCAAAAGCTCACAGTCGGGGGCTTTTGCTTGATTGTTCCCGCAAGTGCACAGCATTAACTCATACAAGTGAAACTGGTTCTGCTTACATAATGGCTGCCTCCAAGTCCTTGGAAAGCAGGACTTGAAGGGTCATTTTAAAAATGATTTTCCATAGGAACTTTTTTTAAATAATGCCAATATATCTTTTTTTATTATGACCAACCTGTTTCAAGCATAACATTTTTGAGTGAACTTCCCCTTTAAGTAGCAGTTTCTGGTCAAGTTACAGGGTGGTGCACATCTCCAATGAGGCAGGAAAATGAAAGAACCAGAGTTGATCCTCATTTTGAATTCACCGATAGGGCCGTCCACAGTATTCACTTATCACTAAGCCCGCAAAAACTTCACAACTACAGGAAACATGGAGGAAGCCACCGGGTAGCCCTATTTCCTGGCTTGCAAAACTTTATTTAGAGACTTTTTTAATTTACAGAAAGCCTTTGCTAGAACGGGAGTCCAAACTGTCAGACAATTGAAGTCTCATTGTATTAGCTGCTCTCTTAGCCTTTTACAGCAGAGTGCAGAAATCAAAAAAACCTTTTCCCATAATGCAATTATTTTGGTTAACCCACACTGATGTCTTTTAGTGTTGTATGAAATGTTACTTGAAACCTTTGGAATGTGCAAGCAGTTTGAGTTGCGGGTCCAAGTGGATTAAGAGACTCATTTTTCCCTGCTGTGCTGTCTCTGTTTTTGGAATTCATGATCAGGCGGTGCACAGAGATGGTAAGGATGCATGATCATGTACAACAGTTTGACTCTTCTGAATGACTTTGAAGGTTCACAGAGAAATTGTGGGGCCAAATCGACCACAAGAAATAATGATTGTGTGAATGTAACCAGGGTGAAGGTTTCCAAAATAGAGATAAAGCTATCGTTTTCAATAACAAGAAAAAAGCAAACTCCTCATTGTTAAGTTTCAAACCTGTGAATCCAAGATAATAATCAGATCTTTGCCGCAAGTGCAATAATACACTGTGGTCATCTTGTACCTGCTTTAATAATCAGGTGCATGCAATGTCATTTTGTACCGAGACACCCACACATTCAAGTGTACGTATTTGTCTGGTCTCCAAAGTTTTGCCAGCTGCCGGAAAGCAGACTTTATAACGAACCCCCTGCTGGCTGTAGGTTTCACTTTAAGCCGCTTTCCCATTCCACGCGGATACTCAATGTGTCACCTGACATTTTAACAACACGTGTTATAGGCAAAATCAAAGATCAGAAAGATGAAAGGCTTAGCCAGCATTACGTGCCTGGATCCTGTATCTCTGCAGCTGGTGCGCAACTCAATGAGCTGTTTTAGTGTATTCAAAACAGGTGCAGGATTGTTCTACAAATACATTTTCAAGGGAAGGATCATAGAGTAGAGCACATTCTCTGTGTGCATCATAAAAAGATACAGAGGGCCCGATTCATGGAATTATTCGTGCTGAAAATTGGGGACTTGCACCCTGTTTGTCGATTCATGGAACACAGTGCGCAGGGCTTACCTGGGACTTCGTGTAATCTGAGCCGGTGCAACACGTCACTGTGACACCATGAATGCCTTGCACGAGATTCCAAGGGAAGGGCCAGAGGGGTCTGTGCATCCACCTAAAAAGTGGGCAGAACACATGGAATGGGGCCATTTCGAGGGACGTTCCACAGTCAAACAATCGTAATGCCCATACGCACGCACAACAACCGTATTCATGGAATTGAACAGGGATCTACGGCACACGAAAAAGCATGCGCAAATCCAGAAACACGCGATAGCAAGAGTAAACGTCAACGCGTACACAAAGAAATGCATGAAAAGCATGTGCTATCAACAAACGCACATATAAAGCCACAATGAATGTACCATTTGTTGTAGCAGTGATCCTGGGACACTGCCGGAGGAGGAGGATGGCCAGGTCCCGGATCACCACCGAAGGACCATCCTTTTTGGGATGCCTGACGACCAGGTCTAAGCCAGGTGTAGGTTCCCCCCTCATACCATCCTAGACCTGGTCACGCAGTGGGAAGATGACCTCACATCACCCACCCTGTACTCCCATGCACTGGGCCCCTTGCAAAAGGTGCTCACTGTACTGCATTTTTTGGCCACTGGCTCATTCCAGCAGACCACCGCCATAGTTAGGGGCATTTCACAGCCCAGTCAGTCATGCTGCTTACACCAGGTGTTGGCAATAATAACTGCACGTCCTTCTGTCCTCCGGCATATATATATGCCCTGAACACCTGCAGAAAGGCAGGCAGTGGTGCAGGATTCCTATGGGGTGGCGCACTTCCCAAAAGTTTTTGGTGCCATTGATTGCACCCATGTTGCTCTACGTCCACCTCGAGCAACAGAGCATAAATACTGCAACCGAAAACACTGGCACTCCATCAACGTTCAGGTTCTGTGTGATGCCAAGGACATCATTACGTCAGTCTATGCCAACTATCCTGGCAGCACCACATCTTCAGGATTTCCCCTCTTTACCGGGCCCTGGAAGCTGGGAAGCATGGCAACACATGGCTCATTGGTGAGTAGTAATGGTCATGCACATGCATGCATGTTGCACACAGACAAATAGACACTGTTAACAAATGACAAACATTCTCACCTCTGCAGGGGTCAGTGCCTACCCTCTGAGCACATACATGATGACGCCAATACGCAACCCTAACACACCTGCCGAGGTAAGATACAACACTGCCCATATTGCAACTCAGGGCATAGTGGAGCGCACATTTGGAGTGCTCTAGTCATGTGCCCGCTCCCTTAACCACTCTGGTGGTGTGTTGACATATGCACCACCAGTAGTCTGCAGGATCATTGTGGCAGCATGTGTCCTGCACAATGGTTCAACATGGCGTGTTGTCCCGGTGGACATGGTGGTGGCACCCCATCCACACCCACAGGCCCGCTGCTTGCGTATGGATTGGCTAAGGGCATGTGGAGAGGCTGCATGTACCCAGCTTGTGCAAATGTATTTCACCTAAAATCCCTCCCCTGCGGAGTGCACACGGCCCTGCTACATCCTAGGTACCATTCAATGACGGCAATGGGCAAATCCACTGTGCCCACAAAACCACCCTGAGAAAGTGCCCCTGGAAGTGCTAAATTGTGTGCATTCCTTAGAACTAAAAGATCTTTAAACTTGTGTTTACAAATTAAACACATTGACGAGTGAGTATGCCACTACCACCATGGCAAACAATTAATTAAATCACCTCTGTGTCACCAAAACAATCCCATATGTAACGTAAAACCATAATTATACAGTGGTATGGTATGGGAAAGTTAATTCATAAAGGGCCTATACACAAGGCAAGTGTTTCAAAGCGCTCAAGGAGGGATGGAACAAGGGGAAAAAGAACAGTCGTTCAGAGCCTATTAAAATTCGCAAACAATAATAGTCTGTACAGGCAGAGTAAGTGCATATTATACAATCAAGAGTGGAGCTAACAGCGAATAGGTCTGACAACGATTCTACAGTTTTACCAAGTGCATGAATGTGCAAACATGCATGGAGTGACGACAGGGGGGAACAGACAGACAATCCACAGGCATGGTGCAAATGGATAGAGCAAGTGCACAGATGTTTATAGGGAAGTGGTAGGTGGAAGGTGGGGTCCAAGCACATCCAGTCATTGGAGGCAGGGGTAAGTGTAGAGAGATGCAACTCTCTAGGGTCATTGACCAAGTGTATTGATGATGAGGCGAGTGCAGGGACCGGAGGCAAGTGTGTAAAAGACTGGCGGGGGAGCCAGGGACCTTTGAGACACTGAGGTACACCAGGCGGCCAGTCAGCAAGCTGTAAGTAAAAAAACAATGGAGCGAGGGATAGAGCAGACGGATAGGTCAGCAGGGAAGATGGACAGAGAAGGAAGAGTAAACGAGGAAAGTCCTGATGAGTTTCCGGAACTTAAGGAGATCATGCTCCAGACGGAGGGCAGCAGAGAGCCGATTCCAGAGGGGGGCCCCTGCTGAGGATAAAGATCTCCCTCAAAATCTCTGCCATGAGAACTGGCTCACTCAAAGAAGCTTGGGAGTAGATGAGGTGAGGGCTCAGGAAGGACAGTATTAATGTAGGCATTGTTGCAGGTAGGTAGGTCCCAGGCCCCAGAAACCCTTGTAGACAATGCAGAGGGTCGTCAAATTGGCAGGTAGGGGGATTTCAGCGCCAGAGAGATGCAGTGCCTGGGTTTGAGGCCAAGGAGAAGTCTTGCGGTTCTGTTCTGTGTGTCTTGTCATGGATGAGTTGAAGAGGACGGAGATTAGAAGCTGGGAAGTTGAGAAAGAGGCTCTTGCAGTAGTCCAGCCTGGAGATAACCAGGGCTCTGGAGACAGTTAGCCACTGGGTGAAAGTGAGGAGGTGTACCTGATAGTTGGACTATCTACAGATGTCTGAAATGTGACATGAGAAAGCGAGAGTGGAGTTAAAGATGACCCCCAAGTATTTTTATCCTTGCAGATGGGTGTGGCTGCAGGGCCTAGGGAGTCTGGCCAGAGTGAAAGTGGGAAGGCAGAAGCAGGGGTGCCAATGCAAATGATCCCCGTCTTGCTGCCGTTAAGGCAGAAGTTGTTTGCAGCACACCATGACTGAATCGTGGACCGACAGTCGGATATGAGTGAGGAATAGGAGGTGGCTGAGGGTAGCCTGAAAGAAAGTTTTGCTTCATCCACATAACACTGGAAAATAGAGGTGAAAGTGGCAATCACATATGCTAAGGCAGCCATGGCAACCAGGGGAATAGGTGAGATCACTGGGGAACAGCACAGGTTGAAAGAGCAATAGAAGATAGAAAGGCTTTGAGTACCACCTGGGATGGGCTGTCAGAAAGAAAGGAGATTAACCATGCCAGAGCCTGATCCGTGAACCCTGTGCACCATACCCACTGTAGTGGTCCCCTTCTGGTGTGGCAGATCTGAATAACCAACTTATCTATCAAATGTGGAACCATCGAGAATTCCTGAAAAATCATGTCCGAGCCCAGAGTGTGAATGATGTGCACAAACATGTCCCTATTGTCAAGTCAATAGGACCTAAAACAAAAGGGTCACATTTTAAAAAAATATATATATATATTTTTTGGTTTTCGTATAGGAAAAAAAAGTGTTTTTACCTCAAAAGAGGGGGCTTGTGGGGGGACCCCCAAAAAAAATGTGCCCCTTTTGTTTTCAGTCCTTTTGATTCGACCCTTTTGTCATTCGATCCTTTTCATTCAAACCTTTGACCTATAACCTTCAATCACCATTCCATAACAAACAATATAAAAAAAATCTTACCTGTCCCCTTGGCATGCAGTTGACAGTCACATTTCATTCCATGAAATAGCCATCATTCCCTGATGTAAGGATCTGCAGACAAAGAACCAAATTAAACATAGTTCAGCTAACACATACATGCCCCTTAAAAAGGTAGATACACAGGCACCCCTCAGTGACATAGAACACATGCAACCAACAACTTCCAAGTCAACCATCAACATGTCTCCCTGCACACATGCACAAACGCCTGCACACTGCATGCAAATCAAACACACATTACACACAAATAGACAACCAACAACCTCCACCACACTGCCTGTCCCCCTCAATGGCATGCAGCAAATGTTCATGTCACTTATCCCCATTCATTATACGATGTCACATACTCAATGCACACATCACTTAACATGCTGCATGAAAATGTAAAGACGTCACATATGCAGATAATTTATCACAACAAAAAGCTGGTACACCCCTGGAAAACTAGCAACGCCATGCGAAGGTTGGCCATCACCTGCGTAGTATTGGAATAGTGCACTGCACACAGTCATGGGAGCACATTATCAATAAACACTTGTGTTCATTTGTAAGGCACTCATCCAATAACCCCAAATATTTCTAAGTGCAAATGGGGCAACACAGTGGGGATGGGAAGGAAGCCAATGAATTACTAACTGAGATAATACAATCAATACTACAAATAAATCATGACAATAACTGGGAGTGGAGACAAACCCACAATGCCTTGTGAGTGTTCACAATGTGCAAGTGTACAGTTAAGGGTGGTAAAGGAAAAGGTTCTGATTAGTTCATGGAGAACATCTCGGGGTGAAGTGCTCAGAAAATGAAAGATAAATGGAAGTGCAACCTCACATGGTGAGGCTGAGCGTGAGCATGTTCAGTATATACACAGTTGATTAGATGATACATGTGGGGGTCAGGGCTCCAAGGACGCATAAGTGCCCTGGGCATCATGCACGCTACTGTATCAATAGCATGGAAGAGAGGGGGAGAAGGAAGTGGGGGAGAGAAAGGACTTGAGGATTATTGTGAACTTAAGGAGGTCCTGCTCAAGATGCAGAGGGAGAGTGAGGCTGTTACATAGAAGGCAGCACGCAGAGGAAATGGATCCACCAACAGCCCTTCCCATACCAAAATGCTTCACACGCAGGGAGTAGTTGTAAGAGGAGCACAGGAGTATAGAAGTGGAGTATTTGATCAGGAAGCGTTGAAGATAGAGTGGTACCTGGCCCCAGATAGCCCTGTGAATGATACACAGGGACTACAATGTAATCCGTGCTAACACTGTGAGCCACTGAAGGCTTTCTAGAGCAGGAGAGATGCAGCCCCTGGGCCTGAGGCAAATCATGAGTCTTGGCAACCTACTCTGTGTAAGCTTGAGGGGTTGCAGGGTGGACCAAGGAATACTAAGGAGGAAGCTGTTGCAGTACTGTAGGCACTAGTGCAGTAGTGTAGTGCAACATTGCGTCTCTGTGGGAAGGTGTGGAAGGGTATAGTAACTTTGAGAAGCAAGAGCTGGAACTGGGACTTCTTGACAATGTCACGAATATGAGCGATGAAGGAAAGGGTGTAGTCGAAGATGTCTCTAAGATTCCTTCCTTCGGATGAGGGGGTAGGGGGAGAGCCCATGGAGGAAAGACAGAGTGAATGGCAGAAGTAGGCTGCAGGGGATCCAATAGGGACACTCTCCGTTTATATGTCGTACAAGTTGAGGTCATTATCAGTGCACCAGGCCAGGATGGCTGAGAGGCAGTCAGGGTGACTGAGGGTACAAGTGTGTCAGTAGGAACTTTGCTGAAGTGTAGTGTGTCGTCAGGATAGCACTGAAATTTGCGGGAGAGTGACTCAAGGAAGCGTATCAGCAGGGAAATGAATATGTTAAAGAGGCATGGCAAAAGAATGGAGACCTGCGGAATGAAGTAGTGGAGGAGAAAGGGCACAGAATGTTTTTGTAGGAATCGTCGGTTTGGAATGAGCTAAGCCAGTCCAATGCCCCCTCCGAGATAACAAGTGTATCATGGATCATTTCAATGAGGATGGAATGGTTCACTGTGTCAAAAGTAGATGAGATATCAAAGATGATGAGTACAGCAGGGGATTATGAATTGAGGGATGCTAGCATTTCTTCATAGGTGTACTGGAGAGCAGTGTCCGTTGCTCAGAAAGGTTGGAATCTACACTGGTGTCCATGTACACTGCCAACAAGTATGTGATGTGCGTCCATTTATGGGAGGGCAAACTTCTCAAGCAGTTTCCCCATGAATGCAGGGATTGAAATGGGGCAGTAGTTGGCTGTGTAGGAAGGTTCATCAGATGGTATTGTAAGGATGGGGCGCAGAAGGAAGAGCTGGAGGGAGGATGGAACCAAAACAGCAGCAAAGGATTGGTTGCAGGGATAAGCAAGAGCAGGTGCCAGAGAGGAGATGTTGCCCTGGATGATCATGGGCCCACCTGTCTGGATGAGACCTTCTTGGAGTTGACAACTCTGGTGACTTCTTCAGGGGAGACATGAGTGAAGGAGGACAATGAGGAATGAGGGTGAGTGGTAGGGGGCCAGAGGTGCAGAGTGATGGAAGAGCCTGCCACAAGTAGGTTTACTATGTCCTGGCTTTCTAAAAAATAAATTACATGCAAGTGCATTAGAAAGGGACTGTGAAGGAGTAGGTGCAGAAGATACAGTGGTTGGTTTTGCAAGTCCACAAATACTCACCTCTTGCACTCCCACCAGGACCATCCTTCAGCTCACAATGGAATGCTGGCCACTGAGGGAACTGCGATGTAAACCAAAAGAGCATGGTCAATGCAAACTTCATTGTCACAGCATACAAATGGTAAAATACTGTATTCAATCAAATGCACCAGTACAATGCACCCAGGTGCGGTGAACTTGAAGCTGCAAACACCATACTGCAGCATGCATGGTACATGCATGAGAATGCACAAACAACAGTGGCACTAATGTGCTGGTACACAACATAGCATTCATAAAACATAAGCATAAATACCCACATGTTTGTGGCTTTAAACTGGTGCTGCGCACCATAATGGTTGATACATAACCAAGGCAGGCCAAATGTGTCATTGAGACATAAACCCACAACCACTGCAAGGGATGTGAAGTGTCAATCATTACACATGATAAAAATACCATGAGAGATACATCAGCAGAACCAACAACGCCTGTCACCGGCCACAAACAGTCAGCTATGCTACCCACTCCTAAGCAGCCATGAAAACCCCAAACAGTTAGAATGCCCACATTTTAGAATGTGAAAACAGTGGCCCCACAAATTATTCAAAACAACACCATGTCCAGACCCATCATCAGAAGCACACCCTGTGAAACATGCGCCCATTAAGAAGTACTGCTGGCCCACAAGACAAGAGAATCCCAAGTGAACACACATAGTGCTACACTCCCATGCAAACACCACACAAGTGTCTGCTAATGCCCATCACTTACCTGTACAGGGAACCCACTTGCCTTGCATATGATTCACGCTATCGGGAGATGCTTCCCCTAAAGGAAATCACATGTAAGTTAACAACAGGAACAACATGCACATCCATGACAACACATGATTTGAAACAGAAAACATGCAGAGACCACCCACTGCATGAGCAACAGCCAGAGGGTGACTGGAAATAGATTCTGAACAGCTCAGGAGTGCAGTGTACCACAACAGAGAGAGGGAGAGAGAGAGTGACACAGAGAGGGAAGGCCAAGGAAGCATGTAAAGCACATAGAAGATAAGTAAGACATGCAGCAAACATGCACACCAATGACACATGCTCAACATACAAGGCAGTGCTGAAGTGTACCCGCTGACCACGCCAGCATGGTGTCAACCCGGCATCAACTTCACCCGGAACTGTGTCTCCTAATCAGGTACAGGAGGAGTGGTGCCTGGTGCAGGGCATGGGGAGCATGGACGTCAAAGGGTGCAGGGTGTCTCCCCCGGACAGCAGTCACCGCAAGATCACGGATTACTGGAATAACACGGGAGAAGATATTAAAACACGCATAGTGAAGTGCCATTGGCATAGCACACATGTGACATGGAACACCTAAACCATAGTTACCTGCACATGCCATCCTATGCACCAACATGCATGTTGATCGCCGTATGCATGCCTGCATGTACACCTCTGCAAATGTCATGGCATTGACATGTTAACAGCACACCTCAAAGAAAATTAACCCAAAAAATTAAAAATAAACCAAGAAAGGGCAAATCAAAAATACAATGCCAACATCCAGGCCTGGGATGAACTAAAGTATAAAAAAAAATTATAAAAACGTAAAAAATAAAAACAAAAATGAAAAAGGTCCATCATGGACCATGGGGGTGGTTCACCCAGGAGGGGGGAGGGGCAGGGTGCATGTCAACTTCTACATGGGTGGATGTTAAAAAAGAAAAAGAAAAACCCCTTCATGGGCTCACGGAACGCACAGCTATGGTGGACCGAGAGTCATGTTTCTGCTGGCACCACCATCCTGGGTTAAATCAGAAGGTGGTAGTGGTGCTGGAGGCTCACCATGCAGTGCCCTGGCCTGGTCTTCAGTTGCAGCAGCTATGGGTGACACTGATGAATGCACCAGCACACTGAGGGCTTGGAGGTCACCATGCATAACCTCGCGGTATGCACAGAGTTCCTCCGAGATAATCTGCCTCAATTGTAGTATCTCCTGTTGGAACAGTCCCCTGGTGGCTGCCTCTTCCTCATGGATTGCAGCTCTGTGGGCCAACAACTCTTGTCTCAGGGCTTCCCTGTGTGCCTGACCCTCTTCAAGCAGGGACCTCAGATCTGCCCGTCGGCTCCTGATGTTGGCCTCCATGCACAGCCTGTGGGACCGGCATGTGGACCGCATTACCTGCAGCTGTTGCTCCACCTGTGTTGCTGGTGGGATTATGGAGCTGGCCACCCTATCCATAACCTCAGCCAAACTATCATAGGCAGCACCCTGTTGGTGCGCAGCATGCAACATCGACTGTTCCCACACTGTCTGGCTCAGCTGGCACACGTCCCCATGTGTGCAGGGCCCACTCCTGCCTGACCCAAGGGAGCATGGCCCTTTCTGTGATGCCACTGTCTCTGGCTGCAGGACTGCAACCATACCTTGGACATCTGCCCCAGGACCAGAAACCAATACATGGGAGCATGGCCTTGCAGCCGTAAACACCACAGATGGCCGTGACACCACTGACTGGCCTTCTGAAGGCATCTGATCCCCTGCAGTCTCACGGGCCCCAACTGCTCCAACAATTGGTGCACTCACCTCCACCAGCATTGAGGATTGCCCATCCAGTTCAGCACCAGAGCTACTGGATTCCAAAGAGTCAGTAACAAATCCTAAAAAGTCCCAGTATGGTCTGTAGCACCAGTGGATTCTCATGGCCTGCCACGCAAGTGTCCTCCAGTGGTGGCCTGGACCGGCACAGACTCGTATTCCTCCTCTTCCTCCTCCTCTGCATCTGCTGCCTCCTCACCTGCAAAATGACAGAAAAAGACATGTGGAGTCATGTGAAATGTGTCTACAGTAAACATGTGTATGACATTGCTGTCATGCAACAAAATCCAGGGCATTTCACCATGAGAGAAACCGCATCCACACACTATGTACAAGAAGCCATCTGGACATGGCATATGCAGACTGGCAACAACATTCCATGTTCAGGCCCATGCAGCCAGTGGACACATTGCCAAAAAACGTGGTTCTCAGCAAGCACACTATGGCACATGGCGCAGCAAACTATTGACAAATACCTGTGAAATAGGCATGGCCATGTGGCTCACTAACATGCTATTACATTACAGGTCAACAGTTAGACACACATATTCACATCCAAGTAAGCATCCACCACATGCGACACCAGTGTGGAACTGGCACAGGGACTGCAGACAATGGGAACATGCCCTAAGTGTGGAAAAAAGGAAACTGTCCCAGTTGAAGTATGACTGTAAGAGGAACACCTAGACAAGGTCTGTGAAGTGGAGAGAATAATTCAATGTAGTTGGAGATAGGAAGAAGGGACAATGACCCACAAGAGGGATGAGGCATGGACCCACAGAGTGTGTGCTGAGTGTGGGGGGGGGGGTAACAGGTATCAGTCCTCACAACAATTTGACACCAGAGTCATTGCCATAGCTGCAGCGGGGATGTGCACAGTCTAGAAATATGCACTGTCACTCATGGCATGCTGTGAGACATGTTGGTACTTTTCTTTGAAGTTCTATGTCGCATGGAACCATCTACGTACATGTGTGAATAGACAAACTACACAATCCAGTTCATGAAGTGCAACCCGTGCTTAAGACACAAGCACATGTCTAGCAGAGCAGAATCACTGATGCAATAACTAGATGGCATGTTGTGGTAGCATGTTGCAGATGTTGGTTGGGTATGCTAATGGGGGATAAGTACTGTCAGGCGGCCATGTGCAACGGATGTACAACACATGGGTTGTATCCACTCTTGAGGACATGGAACAGGAATCAGTGCACCATAACATGGTTGACCCAGGGCAGTCCTTCAAATGCAGACTGATGCGCAACACAATCATACATCTTTGTTATGTTTCCCTACACACACTCAGGATGCACATACTTGGTCACTCACCGGACATGCCATTGTAATCTGGCAGACCGCCCAGGCCTTGCACTTGATTCACCTCGATAGCTTCCATGAAAAGATAAAGCATTACACAATACTCTGTGGCACATAGCAACACAAAAAATGCATATGCAACCCCCAGAAAGCTACTGTAAATGAAAGAATAGAGATACGCAATACACAGGGGCACCCAGAGCATGAAAAATGTGTACTATAAGCCTCTGAAAATACAGAAGTAGGTGTGTGTATGCGTGGAGGCAACCCCACCAAAATAAGAAGTTTGTACGGTCCCTGAAGTGAACGAATTGCGTGGGACCTCATAAATCGCAGCATTCCACTTGTCCATCTGCTCCCATGTACACGTACGATCGGAGTTGCTTCTACATGTACTTATGTATTGCCTAATCTGGCGTGCTCAATGCCAGCGCACAGCGCGTGTCACGTAAATTACGCTCTGAGAGTCTTTCCTCAGATTTCACGTGTCCATGCTAATTTAAAATGTGCAAAGTAACCATCACTGTGTTTGTTTCCGGCTGCCCACGCAATATACATGGAAGACCCACGTTCCTGCCTCAAAGTCATTTTACCAGCCTCTTACTGCCCTAAGCTGTCCCCTACCGAACCATCTGCTGCTGCCTACCCAATGTGAGTGCCTGCTGCCCACCTGCCCTGCGTTTTGAGTGCCTGCTGTCCAGCAATTACCAGTGTTCCTGTCCTTGTCCCTGTGATCACCTCAGCTGATTCACTGGACTCCCACCATGCCATACCACCTCCACCGCTCCACAGCCCATCTCCAGGACCATCTTGCCCATCTACACCTGCCTCTGGGGTTGCCATGTCTGCACCATCATCCTTAAACCAAAGTGGCAACCCCATGGCAGCAAGGCAGAGGGCTGTCAACTTCATGGCCAGGGAAGTTGACAAACTGGTGATGAAGGTCCTGGAGAATTAAGAGGCCCTCTTCAACCCATCGATGCAACACAGCGAGGAAGGATGTCAGCAGATCTGGGATGGGATAAGGGATGCCATCAACGCAGCAGGGGTGGCATCCTAGACCTTCAAGACCATGCAGACCTGAAATCCAGGACCCACTGCAAGGCCCTGTGCTTCATCGAGGCCGGTGCATCCATGGAGGTGCACCATGTGCGCAGGTGCCGCCTGTCGATTTCCAAAATTATGGTCCTGGAGAAGTTTTACCCAGTGCTGTACACCCAGGTCTGCAAGTTGTGCCAACGTCTGGAGTCGTCTGGTGAGTATCCATGTATTGCTATGCTCTACAGTGCATGTGCATGTTGCTGCATGTTGGGAGTGAGCCCTTTAGGCTTGCAGCAAATATGCCTCTGATACGGATGTGTGCGTGCATGCTCCAGACATTGCTCTCCATCTGTGCATTAGACCATGTGTATTTTGAATGAGAAGTCTCTTCCAGTGTGTGTTGTACTGCTGCCTTTCAGACCGTTCACATGTTTTGTTACTTGTGTCTGCGACGTGCCCATGTGACAAGTGTGACAGTTGAGGTAGTGTTTGCCGCATCATGTGCATGCATGATGTTTGTATGTATGTGGCAAAGATGGGAATGTGTAACTGGCCATCACTCACACCTGGATGCAACATGTGCATTTGGATGTCTGATGTAGTTATGTAGCGGGATTACAGATAACAGGACTCTGATGTGATTGCTCATCACAATGCTTGTGGACTTTCTGTTGATGTGTGCGCATGAAATGTGTATGTGCCCATGATGCTTGTGTGTGTAGCATACCCAATTGATTGGTTGTGAGAGTGGCACGTAGCCTGATGTGAATGTCTGAAGTGATGGGCATGCATATATCTGCATGGATGTGGATTGCATGTCCATGTGTGTGGGGGTGGAGGATGGTGGTTGTTCCCTTGACTAGTACGGTCATGTGCATTTTGGTATTGCCACACACACATTGGTGCAGTACACTGATGTTTCTCTTCTGTGTCTCCTTTTCCACAGTTGCATCTGATGAAGAGGGCGGAAGCAGTGGTGTGGAGCATGGCAGCTGGGGGGCCTCCACCAGGCAGAGGCTCAAGTCCCAGCCACGCCACCTTGAGAGTACATCTTCAGGAGCGAGGTGGCTGGGGCTGCATGGTACCATCAGGAAATGCTGCTGGGGGTAAGTCCAAGAAGGCGAAGGTGGGAGTGGACTCCTCAGCAGCAGGGGGGACAGGTGATGCCACACAGGGGCCATCCATTGTGGAAGACGCCCCGGAGCCATCCAGGTTGGCGGAGGTGGAGGAGGAGGAGGTGGCTGTTGAAGCACAGCCCATGGGGTCAGGTGGAGTTGTTGAGGTGGGCTTGCCTACTGCAGTCCTATACCTATGGCATCAGGCTGTGCAGGCCACCCTGGAGGTGCCTATGCAAAATCTTGTCCCTGGGCCAGCAGATGCAGATGTATGCGCCTGCCAGGATGCCTCCAACCCGACCTAGCCCCTTGTGTCGGCTGTGTCCACACAGACCAACACCCCCTCACCATCTGCTGTTGCCATTCAGGACTATGTGCTACCCTTGCAGGCCGGGGTGGCGAGGCGTACAGCCGTCATCCATGATGATGTGCAGGCTACACATAGACTGCTTGCACATCATCAGAATGAGGTGTGCCACCTCGTCAGCTGGCTTGCAACATGCCTTTTCCTGTGTGTGCTGCATGGGCTGTTTACTAATGCAATCCCCTCGTCTTCCTCCTCTGTGCACCAGTCGTCCTCCAAGGCGCCTTCTGGCCCATATACCACCAGGGCCTCCTGTGCACCAGTCCCAACCACATTGCCCAGTCTGGTGGAGCCAACATCCCTGAAACAAGGAAAAGTGTCTACATCTAGTGACACTCCCGTCCCCTGCACACCATTGATACTGATACACTATCAGTCAATAATAATGAAAAAAGAGTGTAATCTTCTAATAAGTCAAACTTTAATCAAAGCAAACAGTTCTAAGTACTGTAAAAATCACTTCAAATCAACATAAAGGAATAAAAGCATTCAATACATAGACATAAGCCATTGATCATGAGAAGAATACATACAAATTAGCAACTGAAATAATAAAATACAATCCAAATTTTCAAATGATGAATTTCGTGGTAGTGAACTCAGATGATCGGATGGTCTACGCGTTTCGGGGAATAACCCCTTCTTCAGGAGCAAAGTAATCTGAAAATGTATGCATCAAAAGTACAACATCAGTATATTGATTCACAATGTTAAAACAAGGATGTACACAAAGATTGAGCAATCCAACACCGCTAAGTGCAAGAGTACAATGATTTTAGCTAATTCACAAAAGTACATGAAAATCCACATTAAGGTACACATAGGTGATCAAGATATAAAGATCGATTTAACCAAGGGTGTGACTCCAAAAAGAGATGGGAAAATGAGTAGGCTCAAAAAAAGCGAATACCTGAAATAAACACGGGCGTACTGAATCTGATGTACAGTGGTGATGTGTGGAGAAGAATCCACAAACTGCTGAGGTGCAAATAAACTTTTTTCAAGGTCATAAACCTGGTGTAAAAAATAAATGAATATGTATAGCCACTTGTGTGAGACAAAAACCTTTTAGGTCAAAGAAAATTAAAACCTGCTGGAGAGACAGTTAACAATCGAGCTGCTTACCGCAAAATTGAGCTGCAGTCGCTTAATTGTATTAAGATATTCGGGGTTACAGCTGAAGCAATCAGGAAAGGTCCAGCTTCAATCCTAGACACTTCAAAGAGTCAATCGAGGAAGTACCCAAGTAATGCCAATCTTGTGCGGAAAACTACAAGTACAGTACTACGTGTACTAAAAAAGAAAAAGAAACAAGAATTACCACTAAGCTAACCTAAGCATCTAACTATAGCAAAAACTCTTGGGCTATCACTCTAGAAATGTCCATACAGGTAAACAAACAAAGAACAAACCAAAGAAAACGTGTGAGGCAGGTAATGCACATGGAGTGCACACCCAAGATAATTACCAAAAACTGAGCAAGAAAAACGTGGTCCAAGGTACATTCATTCAAAGCACCAAGTGGCAAAAAGTAAAGAAGAAGCCTTAAACTTGACGCACGGATGAAAGTGCCCCACATAAATAACAAAGCCTAAATAGAACTTCCAAACTCACCGTGGAAAAACACAAAGAACATCCGCGCACGTCACCGCTCCAGTAGCTCTGCACGCTGATGCCGGACGTATGTTAAGTAGTAATGACTCATAATGAGTCATATGACAAAGAGATGTCACATGACCCCCAGGGTTGTGGACGGAATGTTCTAATCGCGGAGGCATAGGCGGAACAAACGGTAGCTGTGCACCACTGAATACACAGTATACCGTTAGTCAAGAGTAATAGTAAAGATAAAAAGAAACACTTACATTTAGAGGAGGGAACAAGTATAAACTGAAATACGGCGCTATATATGAAGAACTAAGTCAAGAGAGCCAAAAAATAAATCTAAAGCGTGAACTAGCACCCAATTAATGGAAGTGAATCCACAACACCTGGGCAAAACAGATGATGAAGGGAAATAGGTGAGAAAGGCAGCGGATAAATAAAAAGATAAATGAGCAATAATTCCAAACCAATTACAAAAACTAAGCAAGCGAATAAACGTACTGCGTGAACAATGAAACAAATGTAACCCCGTGTGCACAGTAAAACAAATAAAATAGCGAAACAGAAATAACTAATAAAGTGAAAAAAGATGCTCAACACAAGTTAACAGAATAAGAAAGAAATAGAGAGATAAACACTACTAATTGAAGTCACATGTAGGTAGATCAACCTGCCAGAGAAAGATTAGATTCAAACAAAGCAGTTAAGTGAAAACTCCTCATTTAATCCTCTAGGTGAAATAGTGTCAAGCAAGTCACTCCAAAACATCTGTCTTTGGGTGAGTATTCTCATAAAGTCCCCTCCCCTGGTGGGACGCTTAACAACTTCCAAAATGGTAAACCTAATCTGGGCTATGGTGTGGCGAGCTGATGTGAAATGTCTCGAGACCGGAGATTTGTTATTCTTGCAGCGAATATTTGATTTGTGCTCGGTCCACCTCTCTCGGGCTGAACGGGCGGTCTGCCCAACATAGATTAAACCGCATGGGCATTTGATGCAGTAAATGACACCAGTAGATCGACAAGTTGCGAAATGTCGTAATTTGATCTTTTTCCCCGTGTGGGGGTGTGAAATAGATTCACCCTTAGATATATTGTTACAGTGACTGCAGGATAAGCAAGGAAATGTACCTTTTTTCTTTGTGGCTAGTGTCAACTGAGTTTCCTTAAGTGTGCGTTCTGCCTTTACAACTTTGTCTCGGATGTTGACTCCTCATTTGTATACCATCATTGGTGGTTCAGGAAACAGCTCGCCTAGAGTTGGATCATAATGCAGAATGGACCAATGTTTTTGGATAATTCGTTTAATGTGGAATGATTGTCTAGAGAATTTAGAAATGTGGAGGATAGCCGTATTCTGTTTTTTGGTTGTAACAGTCAATAGTTGTTCTCTGGTCATCGGGAGTGACTTTGCCTGTGCTTCTTCTACTAATTCCACTGGATACCCTCTTGAGGTAAATCGCTTAGACAAATTCACACACTCCTCTTGAAAAACATCACAATCAGTGATGATTCTCTTCAGACGTAACGTTTGGCTATATGGCAGACCTGCCTGCGTTGGGAGTCGAAGGTCAATCGGCTGAGGTGATCACCATGCCTACCCAAGTACCGACAGGGTCACTGGCAATGGAGGGACAGCAGGCACCTAGTAGCAGGGCACAGGCTGTATGCCCCCGGGTATCGTCATCAGCCTGGAGGGCGTACACACAAAGCTGGCACCGAGCGCTAAGGCAGCAGCAGGCATTTAGAAGGAGGGTACATTTCTCACGGCCCAACATTGAAAGGAGGCTGGTGCGTGAGTGTTGTGAGGCCGGAGGAGCACGTGGACCTCAGGCAATGGATGTCTTCCGTATTCTGGCGATATGGGCAGTAAATCGGGGGCAGAGAGGCAGCGGGCTCAGGAGTCAAGGATTGTGTTGGCCAGGGCTGAGGTTGCACTGCATCGGATTTGGAGGTGGGCCCCCATCCTGCAGGAGACTTGCAGGGAAGCCGAGGTGATAGAGACACATGTGCTGGAGGCCCTGCAGGCCCTCCATGCAACAACGAAGGCCCGCCTGGGGAGTGAGGACGTGGCGCTGGACTCAGCCCTGGTGGAGAGCCTGAGTGAGATTGGGGAGGAGATGGACTAGCCCGCTGCCTGTGTAAATAGTTATTTAGGTGTAGGTTTCCTTTATTTATTTACAATTTTCCCAAGACTTTTCTGACATTCCTTCCTCTTTTGTTCTGTATATAGTCATTTCGGCGTAAAGTTTTTTTGTATTTTACACATTTTACATGGACAACTTTGAGCTTCATTAGAACATGTTACATGTACATATTCATTCAATATATCTTATTGTGTTTGTAAAATTCAACACTTTGTGCATTTCATTTGTGTGTCGGCCTGTTTGCTAGTTCGATTTTGAGCCAGTGCATCTCTCCATTGCAAGTCATGAGTCTTGTTGCATGCATGCTTGTGTATTGTGTTTGCTGGGATGGTTGCGGATGGCAGGATGCACATGTGCCTGACATGTGGTGGTGTGCCAATCAGACGATTGGGTGTTCACTGTATATTTAGATTTGCTTTGACCTGTGCTGCTTCACTCTGGGTTTGGCATCAGTGAGTGTTGGGTGGTGGGAGTGTTCCATGGTCACCGTCATAGCACATTACTTTGGTATTGCCATTTGAAACACATGTCGTGCATACACCTTCTGACCACAAAAGTGATGGGTGGAAGGTTTCGAATGAATCTAAACCACTGGCAATTGCTCTGGGCAACCTTCCACACCACCGTTTTTTAGCCCGTCTGCGCCATTTCAAAAGGGGACCAGCCATGTGCAAATCAGTCAGCAGCTGCCGCCACCGAAGGTAGCAGCCCAGCCCGAACTGCTAGGCTAGGTTCCCTCTGCACAGAAAACCAAGCAACCCCAGACATGTTTCAGCCTTGTTGGGCCTCCTCAGTGAGGTGCAGCCTGGTTCCCTGTGGCGCAGCGAGCAAGGGACCCACGTCTGGGCATACCCTCTCTCACAAGGAGAAACAAACTGACCACAAAAGTGATGGGTGGAAGGTTTCGAATGAATCTAAACCACTGGCAATTGCTCTGGGCAACCTTCCACACCACCGTTTTTTAGCCCGTCTGCGCCATTGCAAAAGGGGACCAGCCATGTGCAAATCAGTCAGCAGCTGCCGCCACCGAAGGTAGCAGCCCAGCCCGAACAGCTAGGCCAGGTCCCCTCTGCACAGAAAACCAAGCAACCCCAGACATGTTTCGGCCTTGTTGGGCCTCCTCAGTGAGGTGCAGCCTGGTTCCCTGTGGCGCAGTGAGCAAGGGACCCACGCCTGGGCATACCCTCTCTCACAAGGAGAAACAAACTGACCACAAAAGTGATGGGTGGAAGGTTTCGAATGAATCTAAACCACTGGCAATTGCTCTGGGCAACCTTCCACACCACCGTTCACCAGCATGTGCAATCATACAATGTCTTCTCTCATGTGTTGGTCAACCTCTACCACTGGAATGCAGTAGTGCCACATATTTGATATTGCAGAGTGGCTGCACAATTCACCAGTCTATGTGAGTCATGCTCTCTGTGACTGCCCTACCATCACCCATGCATTGACCACTCATGTGATAGTTCCTTGACATGTATTTATCCACCCAGCTCACTCATGCTCATGCTGTGACATGCCTGGCCATTGTTTGTGGATCTTGCAACACGTTTTAGTATGTTTCCTTCTGTCGTGGACACACATTCCGTTACTGTGCTTTGATGCCATGGCAATGAGGCATGGGTAGCATGCACATGTTTTTGCACTCACTTTTCACATGTGTATGTTGGGGGATGATTAGGGCCTGGAAGGATGTGTGAGCAGATACTCCACTCTTGGATGGACCTCCGGTGATTGCGGTTGTTTGGATTTGCAGGATGCATGTTCAGGTTGCAAATCACAGTGCTGTCACACCACGGAGGTTCAGGCGAGCAACAGACATTCATTGCAGTGGTGATGTGTCAGACTGTCAGGGTACTACCTGTGGGGGTTGTCCCACCTGGAGGGGGCTGCCTGTGGGAGGTGCCACAGGTGAGTGGGGCTGCGGGCTGGTGTCCTGTCTGGAGGGGGCTGCCTGTGGGGGGTGTCCTGTCTGGAGGGGGCTGCCTGTGGGGGGTGTCCCTTCTGGAGGGGGATGCCTGAGGGCGGCGGGGGGGGTTCCAGCTGGAGGGGGCTGCCTGTGGGTGTTGCCCCTTCTGGAGTCGGCTGCATGTCGGTGTTGTTACAGGTGAGGGTACTGGGGGGTAGTGTCCCATCTAGAGGGGGCTGCCTGTGGGTGTTGTCACAGGTGAGGGTACTGGGGGGTAGTGTCCCATCTAGAGGGGGCTGCCTGTGGGTGTTGTCACAGGTGAGGGTACTGGGGGGTAGTGTCCCATCTAAAGGGGGCTGCCTGTGGGTGTTGTCACAGGTGAGTGGGGCTGGGGAGTGGTGTCCCGTCTGGAGGGGGCTGCCTGTGGGGGTGTCACAGGTGAGGGGGGATGGTGTGTGGACTACAGTGGTTCATGTGCAGTATGGGGATATGTGGACAGGATGGGTGCCGAGCGTGTAGGGGGGAACTAACGTTTTGTAAGGGGTGCAGCCTACACTTACGTGGGGGTGCACAATTTTGCTGGGGTATGGGCTGGGCTTGTGAGGGAGGGCTCGAGTTTTCACTGGGGTGCGACCTGGGACTGTGAGGTTTTGTCTTGCGATTTCACTGGGGTACGGGCTGGTTTTACGAGGGAGTGCACGCATTTTCGCCGGGGTGTGGCCTGGGATTGCAAGGTTTTGTCTTGCGATTTCGCTGGGGTACGGGCTTGGCTTGCGAGGGAGGGCACGCGTTTCCACTCGGGTGCAGCATGGTATTGCAAGGTTTTGTTGCATGATTTTGCTGGGGTACGGGCTGGGCTTGCGAGGGAGGGCACGCAATTTCACTGGGGTGCGGCCTGGGATTACGAGGTTTTGTTGCACGCATTCTCTGGGGTGCTGGATGCTGGGCCAGGGATGGCGCTGAGGCTTGCACCATCTTAGTCCTTTAACTTGCCTTTTGGTGTGCGTGGGGGCGTGTTGGGGGCGTTAGTCGCGCAGCTTGTTGTTACTTGTGCGGCGGCTAAAAATGCGTCTCGAAATCCATGAATACGTATGGAGCGCACTTTATTTTCTGCACCATGGCTCGCACACGGACCTTCTTGCTGCGCAGCCCTTGCGCCATTTCTGCACTTGATTCCGTGAATCTGGGCCTTTACATTACCATCCACAACGCCTTATCCAGGAGTTGGCAGAGAGGGTAAAATGGCAAGTCTCCTTTAATGTCATTCTTTGGCTCTCAAGGTGTATTTAGTGCTAAACTCTAAGGCTTAAGCACTGCCACAAGTGCAGGTGCGAAAAGGTAAAAAAGCAATACATTTAAGAGTTATGCAATGTTTGTCCAAAACAATAGTATTACGAAAATAGATAAAGTTGGTATCTAATTACCATGGAAATTATTCAAATCCAAAATGGAGCAATAAGAAAAAGGTGCAAATCTATGCTATCAAAATTAGCTTATTAAGGACAAAGAATTGGGCAATTGTTTGTCCCAAAACAGAAACAAAGGGCCTCATTAAGACGTTGATGATAACAGTGAAACATGCACTATTTCTATATACCACATGTTTTACCGCTCCACCGAACTAGGAGTTTTACAATGAGACTCAACAAAACTGCCTTCTTTTGCATGGATGAAATTTCCTCCACGCAAAAATGCCCCGTGCAATAATCCTACATGTGGAAAAATAATTATTTTCATTCATTTTCATTCATTGAACGGGACACCGAATGCGCCCCGCTCAATGAATGAAAGTTCTGCATGACTCTGAATCATGAAGCAAGCTTTGTGGTATTTCCCAAAGAAATACTGGCAAACTCTTGAGACCCAAAGATTGATATTAATGTGTTAGCACCTTGCTCCAAGGGCTGGGACATGGGGTAATAGCTCGGCAGCACGAGTCATAGGCCCGATCGAAGCTTGGGCCTATAACGAGGGCACTGGGATGTTACCCGCCATTCCTGCTCTTTAACGCTATTATCAACCTGGGTTACCAAAGCAGTAAGCCGGGATGTTAAAAAATAATTATTTTCATTCATTATACGGGACCCCGCACGTGCCCCGCTCAATGAAGGAAAATACTTTTCCAAGATGGCTGCCATAGTTGTAGAAGGCGGGGCTCTGTACACAGCACTTCTTCCATTTCCATGACGGCCATACAAGCGAGATGAATTGAAGCTGCTGCTGTGGTGACGGCGGGTGCCGCTGCAGCAACAATCAGATAAGTGGATCAGGGGAGGGGAGTTGAGAATAGAATTTTATTTTAAAGAAACAGGAGGGCAGGGTTAAGATGGCGCTGCAGGGCAGGGGAGGCACTTTGCTGGTCCTGTGGACAACGGGCTGAGATCCGAGGTTTCAGCCCACAATCCGCAGAACCTTATTGGCTGTGTTCCCTGCCCACGTGCTAATAATGAAAAATTGTCTGTAGCATATTTACGACACTCACACAGAATACACAATCTTGCGGTTGATGACATCGCAAAGCACACTCTTCCACTCTTGCTGACATCGCAGAACACACCATCTTACTGCTGATGACATTATAGCACACTACCTCATTGCTCATGATGTGTTTATTTCATAGGAAGCAAAGCCCGAGAAGAATACCATACTATGATGTAATCAGTGTGCAATTGGATATTGCTGCAGCCCCAGAGCACACTGTCTCATGGAATCACGCAGGAGTCAGCCCCAGAGCACACTGTCTCATGGAATCACGCAGGGGTCTTCCTCTCCTGATGCCATCACAGAACACAAACCTTCTTTGCTAATACATCATAGAGCACTCTTCACCTGAGAACCTCACAGACTACACTGTCATTGGTGATAACATGAAGAGCACGCTTTTCTTCTCATGTTGGAAGCACAGAGCATCCACTGCCTCACTGTTGACGAGTGTTTGTTTCCTGTCTCTCAAAGCCTACATAGAAAAGGAAATGTGGTGTCATCACCGTGCGCCTGGATATTGAGAGGCTTGGAGATGTTGTATTGAAAAACTAATAACAGTATTTCTCAAATGTACAACATGTAATTGAAAAGAGACACATGTAAACACACCCAACTGTGGGATATTTGTGTCAGTGCCAGATTTAAGGTGAAGGGCTGCGTGGGCAAGATTGACAGAGGGCCCTGGCAAGGCAGAAACTGGAGCCCGAGTTTAGGCTGGGAGGAGTTAATGGCTGTCCTGAGTGCGACAATCATGAACTTTAGGGACAAATGTTCCATGCTTTTTTACGTTGACCTTTTTATTTTGGAAATGTTTTGTTTAGAGGAATGACTGGAAACTGCCTAGTCGCCACACCAGGTTTTGTTAACAATGTGATTTGCCCCGTTTCACTCAATTTGTTCAAGAGGGAAATCCACTCTTCCCTTCCATTCGCTCACCTCTGCAAAAATAACACTGAGGAAATCTGACTTTGCCACACCATGAAAAAGAAAGTGGTGAATCCCAATTATTCAAGCAATAAGAATAAAAGTGGCCTACCTTTTATTCCCCAAATAAGCATTTTTTCCTTTTGTGAAAAGATAATTAAAATGTTTCTTCCACAGTCTAATGGTGTCAGTTTACTCTGCTTGGCAGGCAGGAGTGCTTGGCATCTTGTCACTGTTGATTGTGGCATTGCCCGTAGACTTGGCAGTGGCCAGGTCCCCGTTACCGGCACTAGCCTCAAGGCTGTGAACCGAACAATAGAGGAATATCACACAAGGACGAATGACGAAGAGGCGACGCCTTCAGGCTGTGATAACCCATCACAGGCCAGGACTAGTTTCTGGGGTGGTAGAACAGTTTTAGATTCAGGTGCTCATCATAATAATAGTACGTTTTTATATAGTGCTGCACAATTCCTCACACTTCTACCCATTGGCATCCCTAGAGGGGAGTAAAGGTGGGCAATTGCCCCCCTCCTTATTTGGTGCGTTTACCCCTTCGGCCCCTAACTTGTGGCATGCACCCCATATGCCCTGGCAAAAAAAGTCTTTCCAGGATTTTTAAAGGTGCTCCTTTGCCCAGCCGACATTTTCACGTTTGCAGGTTCTATTTGCTCAGCCTGTGAATTTTCTTCTGGCCTAAAAGGGACACCACAGGAATCAATGGGCCATGAATATCATTGGGGTGGGCCCATCACTGTTAAAAGCAGGCTTCCTACATGCTGGGCACACTATTGGTTTCCAAATGTGCATCTTACACTTCCATAGGGAAGAAAAATGCATTTGCAAGCTGAAAAATGCTTCTTAAATTAGCATTTACTAGTTTTCTTTAAAATGTGTTCCTTTTTTTGTCCGACTACAGCACAAATACCTTGTGATTTTTGTGCCCCTTCCTTGTGTATAATCACAGGATATATGTACAGAGATGTTATATGCGTGTCAAGCTGCTTAAACACAAATGAATGCTTCCGGTGTTCTATGTTGTTTGCGCTCACGTTTTGACCCTGCTGCATTCAGAGGTGCACATAGTGACTGTTGAATTGTTACTGCGCACATAGGTTTGGGTTGCTGTTGGCCCCAACCACTGGTCGAACCTGGCTACACTCCAACACCACATCGTAAGCGCTTTAAAATCTGCGGCACTCACACTAAGGTACGGTCGATTCCTCTCATTGTTCAAATCCCTCGACACCCAGAAGCTATACTCGGACTCTTGTTACTCCCACTACCCACCGCGCAGAACGCAGAAGTAACTGACTAAGGCGACAAATAGTTAAGGCCCCCCTCCATAAAGGTAAGGTCACACTCAAGCCTAGATAACAATAACAAGGCTGTCAGAATATTGTAAAAATTGCCTTCGGCCGCAGCTTAAGTCCTGCTATGACTTGGCATCCGAACCCTACAGGTCTTTACTAGACCCAATTACACCTCAATGTACGTCTCCCCATAGGACAGACCCGACAGAGGTCCTCCTACAGCCCACCTCCTAGCTCTGGACCACCATTAAGCAGCCCTCAGCCCAGTGTACCTAACTCTAACACACAACCCAACTACCTCAGAGTTATGTTATGTTATGTTATTTATCATTTATATAGCGCTCTATATATCATTGGTATGACCTCAAAGCGCTGGTAGGTTGAACGCCAAGTCCAGGTCAGTTGCGAGAGGAAGGTGTAGTAGGGTGCATGGTTGCACCAGTCATGTGTGCAGCAGATGTAATTGCCTGATGGTAGCTGCATCCTAGCATTAGGTGTGGTGTTATTGATATCAGGTGAATGTGTGCAGTCTGGCGGGTGGGCACCAAGACTGGGTACTGGCTGCGTTCGGCCTGTACGAAGCTTATGTGTGCAGCTAGGCCTGTTTGTCATGGGATATAGCTGCGATTGATCAGAATGATGAGGTGTTTATGGGGTAATGTTTGCATGTGAGCAGCTAGGCCGAATTGATCGAGAGTTGTAGCTGTACTCTAATTGAGTGATGGTGTAGAGTAGAGAGTAAGCATAGTGATATGGGGGTGAGAGTTTATGTAGGTAAGTAAATTACAAAACTATCTCAGCCGGTCTTTCTAGTCGTGAGTCGAGTGAGAGCATTTCTAATTCTGTCGCGCATGCAAGTGAGTCACAGTGCTAGCTCAGGGGGTACTTCAAGATGAGAGTTAGAGTAGCTTTCTAGAAGTGAAAGAATCTAGCAAGAACAGTTCCTAAGCATATTAATAAATCTCATTATCATCACAGCAAGTACCCTCTAGATTTGAATCAATGTAACAAGACCAGTTCTAGGAGATCGGCACAGGCAGGCAACGCAGGCTAGTAAATTCACAGTACTATCAAAGTAGGCACTTTCTAGGTTTGGTTCAATGCAATGCCAACGGTTCCTCACAAACTTCTAAGTGAGTCAATGTACTGCTAATATTTTCTAGCAATTTTCTGACTGCGATGAATACTAGTAAATTCACAGTATTATTGTCATGGCCACTTGCCCAGGATCACAAGAGTGGTACCATCAAGTGGAGGGAGCAGGTGGCATCATGGGTCACGCACGTCCCTTTGGGACATTTATACTTGGGCGGCCTGGTTGGACTCAGTCGTGGCGCCTCTGGCGCCAGGCTCATGGAAGGATTTAAACAGGACATTTCCATTATGGGCAGAAGTGCTTAGAATGAACAGGAATTCTTTTATTATGAGCAAGAATGCTCTCAAGAACTCTCATGTGTGTAACTAGTCCAGGTGTGGTCTCCATCTTCATCTGCATCTCCATGTGCATCTTCTAACTTCTAGGAGTGGCAGGGTGTGGCATGCAGAACTTTGCTAAGGGGGCGTGGCCTTAAGAGCTCAGCTATAAAAGCCAGCCCAACCCCAAGGCACACGCTTCACGTTATTCTGCACCTCCGTGCAGCGTAACGCTCACCGTCGCCTGGGATTAATCTTACCTGGAGTTATTCTGCCATCTGCATCCGTGCTTGTCAGTGGAGAATCCTGCTCTTACCTGAATGCTTCCTCCTGACACTGTGGTTCACCTGCAAACATCTCAGAGCGCAGACATCATCCTCCTGGCACCGCGGCTCACCTGCAAACATCTCGGAGCTCAGACATCATCCTCCTGGCACCACAGCTTACCTGCTAACATCTCGGAGTGCAGACATCTTCTTCCTGATAATGCAGCTCACCGGCAAACACCCCGGAATGCAGACAGCAACAACCAGGCGCCACGGCACGACGCACTCCATCCGAAATCGCAGCACCTGCAAAGAAAAGGCAAAAGACAAGGTTAGACCCTTAACAGACATTACGTTAAGGGCTCGCTGCCATTAAAACCTTGCGCCTTCCCTAAAGCCATTACTCACCTGCTGCTGAACATTGCGGTCACATCCATGTTCCACTTAGCCGCGTTCCGCGCCTCCACAGCCGTTGTTAGGCCGCATTTCAACCTATTTGAGAGAAAACAGAGAGAAACGTTATTCAATGCAAAACAATCACATTGAGAGCAATAACATCAAGACATTGAGAGGGAAAAGACAAAGGGCATCATTAGGACCCTGGTGGTAGCCGTGCCCTTTTTAAGGGCACGGCTGCTGCTGGTAAAGAAATTTTACCGGGTCCATGGAATGGGCAATTACCGGGTCATGCCGACCTTGGCGGTAATTGGCCATTACATGGACCCGGTAAAAATGAATCCCCATTCCCATTTGAGCCCTACAGGGCTCAATGGGAATGGGGAGGGAGCTAACAACGGGCCCGTTAATAACGGGCCCGTTGTTAGCTCCCTGGTCCTCTCGCGGGACCCGGAAAGGATGTCTGGTCTGACCAGATGTCCTTTCCGGGTCCCACGAGGGAACCTCGTAATAGGGCGGAGTGGGTTTAATGGCACCGGCACCATTACCAGTGCCGTTAAACCCATTCTGCCCACCTCGTAATGAAGCCCAAAGACATTGAAAGAAAGCAGAAAGAGGGGGAAAAGATAAAAGATATTGAGAGAAAGCAGAAAGAGGAACTTAGTCACAACCGACTGGACTAGTACTCAGGAATCAGTGAAGGAACTAGATTCCAACAACAAGCGCCCCTGCCAGAAGTAGCAGGACGGAGAGCTCATCATTCACATTAATCAGGTGAGCTTTATGGGCCGGTACGTGCCCACAGTAATCGCACCTTCGGTCGAAGGGGTTGGGAGATACCACAGTCATCTACCAGCGCATTCACGTTTTCCCATATCCACGCAGGAGCAGTACCACCAATTGTCACTGCCTATAGCTGATCCGCAGGGGACGAAACCAGAAGTGGGCGATCTAACACCGTGCCACAACGCCTCCGCAGAGTGCAGGTGAGCGTAACAGAACGCGAAGCCTCAACAACTCTCTGCCTGGGCGTTATGGAAACTTCTGAGACAGATATGTTGGCCCAATTACTAGGAGAATTACGGGCTGAAGTACATGCCTCACGACAAGAGACCAGTGAATTAAGGCGGGATCTTATCGTAACTCGGAGAGGACCGATGATATAGCAAGGCAGGTGCTGCAGGCACAAGCAGGGCAGGTTCCCTTGCCTGGGATAAGCCACGCTGCTCCGCCACAACAATCCACACCGGTTCAGGTAGTCCTTCCAGGGGCAGTGCCCTTAGTCCTGCCTGAACGCTTCAATGGCGACCCAAACAAGTTCGCCATATTCATGAACTAATGTTGTCTACATTTCTTATGCAGGCCGGGAGCCTTCCCCTATGATCAAGCCAAAGTGGCATTTGTGCTTTCATATCTAGGGGTAATGCGGCGGACTGGTCAATACCATTAGGAACCCAAGATGATCCTCTGCTTCGGAACTTTGGGGGTTTTCAACACGAAATTGAGAAATTGTTTGCCAAACATGCTCAGGGACAAACTCTGGACAACAAACTACTGTCACTCAGACAGGGAAATCAAGATCTATTAATCTACATTGCATCTTTCAATCGTCTTGTAGCTCAAACCAAATGGCAGGAAGAGAAAAGAACTACACTCTTTTATTGAGGGCTATGTGGGAAACTTAAGGATGTGTTGGCGCAAGTTGTGAACCCACCTGAGGGGTGTGCAGACTACATAGACCTCACAGTGCAACTTGACCATAGGCTGCAGAATAGGAAAATGGATTGAGCCAGATCAGAAGGTAGGACCATTTTTGTGTGACCTCGCAAGACCCACAACAAAACACATGAACACTCGGAACCAATGCAAATCTGTGGGTTACGGAGTCCGCTAACCAAGACAGAAAGAGAAAAAAGAAGACAACAACAACTTTGTCTATATTGTGGGAAAGCAGGCCATTTCCTCCGAGACTGCCCAGTGAAACCTACCAAGAAAATGGTTGGGGCAACCGATAAAAATAATGATGATGAAGAAGAAACACTGGACTTAGGAAACTCCAACGCCCGACAAGCGTAGGGGTCCACGTGTCGAGCGATAAAAAGGAATGCGCACAGACCTCACATCTAGTCCTTCTGGTACTTTTGGTAAATCACAAACAGCCGTCAAAAATACTTGCCTTGGAGGCATACATTGACAGCGGGGCAGTAGGAAACTACATTGACCAAGAACTGGCAACACGGATAGGCCTTTCTCTTCAACAAAAGCAGAAATCGGAAAATGTCACGGCAGTGGATGGATCTCAGTTATCATCCGGCCCGGTAACACGATGCACCGAGAAAGTCAAGCTTCTGTTGAAGGATGTACACCAAGAAGACATCATCTTTGATCTCATCGGTACTCCTCAGTTCCAGAAGATATTGGGGATACCCTAGCTAGAGACCCATAATCCTTAGATCGACTGGTGAAAACGGGTTCTGACCTTTCCTCAAGACTGTGCCGACACCTGTTACACCAAAGACGTCATCAACCAAAGACCCAAGAAGAGTATTGTTCTGGGCCTTACTGGCACCTTACCACCTGAATATCACCGTTACCAGGATGTCTTTCAGAAAGAACAAGCTAACATCTTGCCCCCGCACAGACCCTACGATTGCCAAATAGACCTTGTACCCGGAGCCCAAATTCCCTGCAGCCGGATTTACACCTTAGCAGAGCAAGAAAACCAACACCTTAAAACTTACCTGGATCAGTATCTGGCAAATGGTTTTATCTGCCCATCTAAGTCTCTTGCCTCCTCGCCCCTATTCTTCGTGCCTACGAAGGAGAGGGACTTGAGCACCTGTATTGAGTACAGAGCGATCAACCAGATTATCGTAAAAAAACGATATCCCTTGCCACTTATACCCGAGCTCCTGGATGAAGTGAAACAAGCTCATATTTACACCAAGTTGGATTTGCGAGGGGCCTACCACCTTGTAAGTGTAAACAAAGGAGACGAATGGAAGACTGCCTTTCGCACAAAGTATGGCCTCTTCAAATACCAAGTCATGCCTTTTGGGTTATGCAATGCCCCTGCAGCGTTTCAATTCTTTATGAATAATGTACTCTGTGAGTGATTGGACATTTGCCCACTGGTCTACATAGATGACATTCTCATCTACTCCAATTCCAAGGAAGAACATGTCGATCATGTCCGAGCAGTTTTGGGAAAGCTTCGACAACACCAATTATATGCCAAGCTGGAAAAATGTTTCTTCCATGTGACCGAAGTCGAATTTCTTGGTTTCGTGCTCACACCGCAGGGAGTGCATATGGACACACGTAAAGTTGACGCAATCCTCCAGTGGCCCTCACCAACTTCAACGAAAGGAGTACAAAGTGTGCTCGGCTTCGCTAATTTCTACCGTCGATTCATTCATGGGTTCTCGCAAATTGTTCATCAGATGACTTCATTGCTGAGGAAGAACAAGAAATTCCATTGGTCCAAAGAAGTTGAAGAAGCCTTCTAGAAACTGAAACTAGCGTTTACCACAGCACCGGTTCTTCGACACCCCCGTCCAGACCTACCATACATAGTAGAAACCGATGCTTCAAACATAGCCATTGCAGCGGTGTTATCCCAAAGGGACCCAGAAACTGGACAGTTACATCCCGTCGCATTCTGGTCCCGCAAATTCTCGGCTCCTGAACTGAACTATGCAATCACGGATAAGGAGCTACTGGCAATCAAAGGCATGGAGACATTATCTCCTTGGGGCTCGACACATCCCCGTAACTTACAATATTTAAAGACTGCCAAAGCGCAATCCTCACACCAACTTCGTTGGGCGCTCTTTTTCGCAGAATACGACTTTATCATTACCTATAGACCTGGAGTGCGGAATGGAAAAGCAGGCGCATTATCACATATGAGTGAGGAAAAAGAGGCCTTTACAGCATCCGATCCCGTGGCCATCATACCTGAAGAATGAATTCAAACCATAATCACTGTTACCACATGAGTAGATGACTTAAAAAACAGTTTACATTCACAGATGACTCAGGTAAAACAACAGGAATGGCTTTTAAAGGGAGACCGGTACACCATTGAGAAGAATTTACCATATTTCCAAGGACGGTTATATATCCAGGACAAGAAACTGCAAACTCAAATCATCACAAACTACCATGATTCCTTAGTGGAGGGACACCCTGGAATAGCCAAGACACAGGCCAAGGTAAAGCAAAAGTATTGGTGGCCCACTTGGAGGAAAGACATTGCCCGATTTGTTACAACCTGTGGTGTCTGTGCACAGCACAAATATCAGTAGCAAAACCCTGCTGGGTTACTACGTCCGTTAATGATTCAACCAGCACCTTGGCATACACTATCAATGGACTTTATCATGGATCTTCCTCCATGCAATGGTTACAACACCATCTTAGTCATCGTAGATTTATTCTCGAAGATGGCCCATTTCACCCCTCTGAAAGGACTTCCAACTGCATCCACTCTCGCCACTGTGTTCTTGGAACAAATTGTCCGTTTACATGGATTTCCATCAATCTTGATATCGGATCGTTGGACACAATTTGTTTCCGCCTTTTGGAGAAGGTGTTGTGCGATTGCCAAAATTGACCTCCCGTTGTCCACTAACCACCACCCTCAAACCGATGGACAAACCGAGCGCACCAATCAGACGCTAGAACAATATTTAAGATGTATGCTCCAGCACTCTGAAAACTCCTGGAAAGACATACTTAGGATAGCCGAGTATGCCTATAACAATTCAGTTCATACAAGCACTGGACAAACCCCATTCTATACTCTACACGGGAGACACCCACGGACATCAGTGTTTGGTCCACCCGACACATTGGAAATGCAAGCAATAAAAACCTTACACAAATCCATCATTCAAGTTCTTGAAGAAGCAACAGAACAATTGAACAAGGCCAAAGAAAGACAAAAACTGTTTGCTGACCGGCCCCGAAAAGAAGCTCCCAATTACCAGATTGGAGAAAAAGGGCCTCATTACGACCCAGGCGGTAAGTTACCGCCTGGGTCGTACCTTTACCACCATGGCGTAAACTACGTTTACGCCATGGTGGTTGGCGGACTTACCGCCCCATTCCGAGGTCGGCGGGGCGGTAAGTCCCCAATCCCCATTTACCCTTCCCCATTCCCATTTTTGCCCCATAGGGCATAATGGGAGTGGGGAAGGCGTTAATTACGCCACCGTAAATTACGGTGGCGTAATTAACAACATGGTCCCTTAGCGCCATGGATTTTAACACCTGCTAAAAGCAGGTGTTAAGTCCTCCATGGCGCTAAGGGACCTCGGAATCAGGCGGTAAGGGTCGGCGCTGTTTACGCCGCCGTAATCCCCTTACCGCCTGGGTCCTAATGAGGCCCAAAGTCTTGTTAGAATCCAGCTACATACCTTTGAAAGGACCACAGGCCTTCCTACCCAGATATCTGGGACCCTATACTATCAGGCAATAATCAACCCTGCCGCCATGAAATTGGAGTTACTTTCGCACATGAAAATCCACCCTGTATTCCACATTTCACTCCTTAAACCCATGAAACAAAATACACAGATTGATTCTCCACCAGAGCCTGAATTACTAAATGGGGAACCCGAATTCAAAGTTAAGTCTATCTTGGATTCCAAGGTGGTTCGATCCAAACTGTATTACCTAATAGCCTGGAAAGGATACGGACCCCAAGACCGAACCTGGGAACCCAGCGAATATGTTCATGCCCCTAGATTGGTCAGGCAATTCCATCGTAATAAACCCACCAAGCCAGGGCTGAGAGGAGGATGACCCTTGAGAGGGGCCTTGAGGGGGAGTGCTGTCATGGCCACTTGCACAGGATCACAAGAGTGGTACCATCAAGTGGAGGGAGCGGGGGGCATCGTGGGTCACGCACGTCCCTTTAGGACATTTATAAATGGGGGGCCTGGTTGGACTCTGTCCTGGCGCCTCTGGCACCAGGCTCATGAAAGGATTTAAACAGGACATTTCCATTATGGGCAGAAGTGCTTAGAATGAACAGGAACTCTTTTATTATGAGCAAGAATACTCTCAAGAACTTGCATTTGTGTAACTAGTCCGGGTGTGGTCTCCATCTTCATCTGCATCTGTACGTACATCTTCTAACTTCTAGGAGTGGCAGGGTGTGGCATGCAGAACTTTGCTAAGGGGGCGTGGCCTTAAGAGCTCAGCTATAAAAGCCAGCCCAACCCCAAGGCACACGCTTTGCGTTCTTCTGCACCTCCATGAAGGTTAACACACACTGTCGCCTGGGATTCATCTTACCTGCAGTTATCCTGCCATCTGCATCCATGCTTGTCACTGGAGAAATCTGCTCTTACCAGAACGCTTCCTCCTGGCACCGCAGCTCACCTGCAAACATCTCGGAGCGTAGACATCATCCTCCTGGCACCGCGGCTCAACTGCAAACATCACAGAGCGCAGACAACTTCTTCCTGACAACGCAGCTCACTGGCAAACACCCCAGAACGCAGACAGCATCATCCAGGCACCGCGGCACAACGCACTCCATCCAAACTCGCAGCACCTGCAAAGAAAAGGCAGAAGACAAGGTTAGACACTCAACAGACATTACGTTAAGGGCTTGCTGCCATTAAAACCTCACGCCTTCCCTAAAGCCCTTACTCACCTGCCGCTGAACATTGCAGTCGCATCCATCTTCCGCTCAGCTGCATTCCGAGCCTCCACATTCGTTGTTAGGCCGCATTTCCACCTATTTGGGAGAAAATAGAGAGAAGCATTATTCAGTGCAAAACAACCACATTGGGAGCAATAACATCAAGACATTGGGCCTCATTCTGAGGTTGGTGCTAGTCATGGCGCTATTAGCGCCATGACTAGCACCATTACCGGTACCGTGTCCGCCCTGGTTCAATGGGGACTTACCGGTCTAGTCTGACCTTTGCAGGACCGGTAAGTCCCCATTGAAAATACCATTCCCCAATCCCATTTTAGCCCCCGTAGGCTCAATGGGAATGGGGAGGGTGCTAATGTAGTCCCTTTGCGGGACCCGTTCTTAACGCCTGCTAAAACCAGGCTTTAAGGAAGGACCTGCAAAGGGACCTCGGAATAGGGCGCAAAGGGATTACTGGCACCGGTTTCATTACCGGTGCCCGGTATCCCTTTGTACCCAGCTTGTAATGAGGGCCCTTGAGAGGGAAAAGACAAAGACATTGAGAGAAAGCAGAAAGAGGAACTTAGTCGCAGCCGGACTGGACTAGTACTCAGGAATCAGTTAAGGAACTAGAGTCCAACAACAAGCACCCCTGCCAGAAGTAGCAGGATGGAGAGTTCATCATTCACATTAATCAGGTAAGCTTTATGGGCCAGTACGTGCCCACAGAAATCGCACCTTGGGTTGAAGGGGTTGGGAGATACCACAGTCATCTACCTTCGGATTCACGTTTTCCCATATCCATGCAGGAGCAGTGCCACCAATTGTCACCGCCCATCGCTGATCCTCAGGGGGCGAAACCAGAAGGGGGAGATCTAACACCAGGGAGGGCTGCAACCGTACCCCAACGCCTCCGCAGAGACCAGGTGAGCGTAACAATTATCACTGTGGGCACTTTCTAGGTTTGGTTCAATGCAGTGCTAACAAGTTTCAAAGTGTGCGACGCAGACTAGTAAATAGACAGTATTATCACTGTGGGTACTTTCTAGGTTTGGTTCAATGCAATGCTTAGAAGTTTCAAGCAGCCCTGGGCGACTACAACAAACCTCTGCCTCTGTGGAACCGACAGCAGCACATAAACCAGCTACCACAGAGAGGCTTTTGCCACTGTGAAACAATACTGGGACAGCACAGGGAGGCCGTGGCCACTGTGAACCCGATTAAAGCACAAAACACAACAAATATAGAGAGTCCTGCACCGCGGTGAAGCAGAGTGAAACTGAATTTTCTTATTATATAAGCGCCTAACGAGCAAACAATAAAATAAAAAAAATAATAATACAACATGTAATCGAAAAGAGACACCTGTAAACACACCGAACTATGGGATATTTGTGCCAGTGCCAGATTTAAGGCAAAGGGCTGCATGTACAAGATTGGCAGATGGCCCTGGCAAGGCAGAACCTGGAGACCGAGTCTAGGCTGGGAGGAGTTCATGGCTATCCTGAGTGCGACAATCATGAACTTTAGGGACAAATGGGGACGTATGTGGATGGAATGGGGATGTATGTGGATGGAATGGGGACGTATGTGGATGGAATGGGGATGTATGTGGATGGAATAGGGACGTATGTGGATGGAACATATGAAATATGTGAAAGGTACAGTGAAATATGTAGAAGGTACGAGTGAAATATGTGGATGTGGTGCATAAAACAACTTAGAATTCACGGAAATGATCGGAGTACATGGAACAGATCCGAGTGCATAGAATGGACTGGAGTGCATGAAACAAACTGGAGTACGTGGAACGGCTCGGAATGCGTGGAACAGACTGGAGTGTGTGGAACAGACTGGAGTGCATGGAACGGACTGGAGTGCGTGGAGCGGACTGGAGTGCATGGAGCGGACTGGAGTGCATGGAACTGATTGGAGCGCATAGAAGTGCGCGACATACATGGAATGGTTTGGAGTGCATGGAACGTTTGAAAGAGCATGTAAATCATCATGTCACATCACCATGCTTACTCTCTTCTTTACACTACCAATCAACTAGAACACAGAGATACTATGACACCATTCAGTAAAGCTGTTCTCATACCAACATCTGCCTCATACCCCACATCACTCTAACTAAACACTGCTGGTTTCACACCCTCCAGCCAGGTGTTCTCCTTAGGCCTAACGCAGCCAGAAACGGTCTGGATAAAACCTGCCAGAACGAACACATACTCTTGATCTCTCAAACACCACACCTATTGCTATGAAGCAGCTATTACACGAATGCCACACCATCTGCACACATATCCGGTGCTCACACGCACCTTTGACTCTCTCTACTCTCTCTACTGACTTGAACTTCGGTTCGCGAGGGCGTTCAACCTACCAGCGTCTTGAGACCATACCAATGGTACATAAGGCACTATATAAATGCAAAGTAACATAACATAACATAACAAATGTTCGATGTTTTTTAAGTTGACTTTTGTTTTTAATTTTGGAGTTGTATGTTTAGGCAAAAGGCAGGAAACAGCCTGGTCACCACACCAGGATTTGCTAACAAAGTGATTTGCCGCATTTCACTCAATTTGTTCAAGAGAGAAATTCACTCTTCATGTCCATCCACTGACCTCTGCCAAAATCACACTCTCCCAAACCCATTCCATAATCTTCTGCTGTCCTCTTCTTCAATCCACTCCTTTGTTTCTTTCCACAGCTTCCACCCATTTCACTTTCCATTCACTACTGTCTTCCCGTTCACCACTCCCTGCACCCCTCCCACTTTCTATCCACTACCCTCTTCACCTTCTAGCCACTCTCCCTTTCTTACCGGTGCCCGGTATCCCTTTATGCCCAGCTTGTAATGAGGGCCCTTGAGAGGGAAAAGACAAAGACATTGAGAGAAAGCAGAAAGAGGAACTTAGTCGCAGCCGGACTGGACTAGTACTCAGGAATCAGTTAAGGAACTAGAGTCCAACAACAAGCACCCCTGCCAGAAGTAGCAGGATGGAGAGTTCATCATTCACATTAATCAGGTAAGCTTTATGGGCCAGTACGTGCCCACAGAAATCGCACCTTGGGTTGAAGGGGTTGGGAGATACCACAGTCATCTACCTTCGGATTCACGTTTTCCCATATCCATGCAGGAGCAGTGCCACCAATTGTCACCGCCCATCGCTGATCCTCAGGGGGCGAAACCAGAAGGGGGAGATCTAACACCAGGGAGGGCTGCAACCGTACCCCAACGCCTCCGCAGAGACCAGGTGAGCGTAACAATTATCACTGTGGGCACTTTCTAGGTTTGGTTCAATGCAGTGCTAACAAGTTTCAAAGTGTGCGACGCAGACTAGTAAATAGACAGTATTATCACTGTGGGTACTTTCTAGGTTTGGTTCAATGCAATGCTTAGAAGTTTCAAGCAGCCCTGGGCGACTACAACAAACCTCTGCCTCTGTGGAACCGACAGCAGCACATAAACCAGCTACCACAGAGAGGCTTTTGCCACTGTGAAACAATACTGGGACAGCACAGGGAGGCCGTGGCCACTGTGAACCCGATTAAAGCACAAAACACAACAAATATAGAGAGTCCTGCACCGCGGTGAAGCAGAGTGAAACTGAATTTTCTTATTATATAAGCGCCTAACGAGCAAACAATAAAATAAAAAAAATAATAATACAACATGTAATCGAAAAGAGACACCTGTAAACACACCGAACTATGGGATATTTGTGCCAGTGCCAGATTTAAGGCAAAGGGCTGCATGTACAAGATTGGCAGATGGCCCTGGCAAGGCAGAACCTGGAGACCGAGTCTAGGCTGGGAGGAGTTCATGGCTATCCTGAGTGCGACAATCATGAACTTTAGGGACAAATGGGGACGTATGTGGATGGAATGGGGATGTATGTGGATGGAATGGGGACGTATGTGGATGGAATGGGGATGTATGTGGATGGAATAGGGACGTATGTGGATGGAACATATGAAATATGTGAAAGGTACAGTGAAATATGTAGAAGGTACGAGTGAAATATGTGGATGTGGTGCATAAAACAACTTAGAATTCACGGAAATGATCGGAGTACATGGAACAGATCCGAGTGCATAGAATGGACTGGAGTGCATGAAACAAACTGGAGTACGTGGAACGGCTCGGAATGCGTGGAACAGACTGGAGTGTGTGGAACAGACTGGAGTGCATGGAACGGACTGGAGTGCGTGGAGCGGACTGGAGTGCATGGAGCGGACTGGAGTGCATGGAACTGATTGGAGCGCATAGAAGTGCGCGACATACATGGAATGGTTTGGAGTGCATGGAACGTTTGAAAGAGCATGTAAATCATCATGTCACATCACCATGCTTACTCTCTTCTTTACACTACCAATCAACTAGAACACAGAGATACTATGACACCATTCAGTAAAGCTGTTCTCATACCAACATCTGCCTCATACCCCACATCACTCTAACTAAACACTGCTGGTTTCACACCCTCCAGCCAGGTGTTCTCCTTAGGCCTAACGCAGCCAGAAACGGTCTGGATAAAACCTGCCAGAACGAACACATACTCTTGATCTCTCAAACACCACACCTATTGCTATGAAGCAGCTATTACACGAATGCCACACCATCTGCACACATATCCGGTGCTCACACGCACCTTTGACTCTCTCTACTCTCTCTACTGACTTGAACTTCGGTTCGCGAGGGCGTTCAACCTACCAGCGTCTTGAGACCATACCAATGGTACATAAGGCACTATATAAATGCAAAGTAACATAACATAACATAACAAATGTTCGATGTTTTTTAAGTTGACTTTTGTTTTTAATTTTGGAGTTGTATGTTTAGGCAAAAGGCAGGAAACAGCCTGGTCACCACACCAGGATTTGCTAACAAAGTGATTTGCCGCATTTCACTCAATTTGTTCAAGAGAGAAATTCACTCTTCATGTCCATCCACTGACCTCTGCCAAAATCACACTCTCCCAAACCCATTCCATAATCTTCTGCTGTCCTCTTCTTCAATCCACTCCTTTGTTTCTTTCCACAGCTTCCACCCATTTCACTTTCCATTCACTACTGTCTTCCCGTTCACCATTCCCTGCACCCCTCCCACTTTCTATCCACTACCCTCTTCACCTTCTAGCCACTCTCCCTTTCTTACCGGTGCCCGGTATCCCTTTATGCCCAGCTTGTAATGAGGGCCCTTGAGAGGGAAAAGACAAAGACATTGAGAGAAAGCAGAAAGAGGAACTTAGTCGCAGCCGGACTGGACTAGTACTCAGGAATCAGTTAAGGAACTAGAGTCCAACAACAAGCACCCCTGCCAGAAGTAGCAGGATGGAGAGTTCATCATTCACATTAATCAGGTAAGCTTTATGGGCCAGTACGTGCCCACAGAAATCGCACCTTGGGTTGAAGGGGTTGGGAGATACCACAGTCATCTACCTTCGGATTCACGTTTTCCCATATCCATGCAGGAGCAGTGCCACCAATTGTCACCGCCCATCGCTGATCCTCAGGGGGCGAAACCAGAAGGGGGAGATCTAACACCAGGGAGGGCTGCAACCGTACCCCAACGCCTCCGCAGAGACCAGGTGAGCGTAACAATTATCACTGTGGGCACTTTCTAGGTTTGGTTCAATGCAGTGCTAACAAGTTTCAAAGTGTGCGACGCAGACTAGTAAATAGACAGTATTATCACTGTGGGTACTTTCTAGGTTTGGTTCAATGCAATGCTTAGAAGTTTCAAGCAGCCCTGGGCGACTACAACAAACCTCTGCCTCTGTGGAACCGACAGCAGCACATAAACCAGCTACCACAGAGAGGCTTTTGCCACTGTGAAACAATACTGGGACAGCACAGGGAGGCCGTGGCCACTGTGAACCCGATTAAAGCACAAAACACAACAAATATAGAGAGTCCTGCACCGCGGTGAAGCAGAGTGAAACTGAATTTTCTTATTATATAAGCGCCTAACGAGCAAACAATAAAATAAAAAAAATAATAATACAACATGTAATCGAAAAGAGACACCTGTAAACACACCGAACTATGGGATATTTGTGCCAGTGCCAGATTTAAGGCAAAGGGTTGCATGTACAAGATTGGCAGATGGCCCTGGCAAGGCAGAACCTGGAGACCGAGTCTAGGCTGGGAGGAGTTCATGGCTATCCTGAGTGCGACAATCATGAACTTTAGGGACAAATGGGGACGTATGTGGATGGAATGGGGATGTATGTGGATGGAATGGGGACGTATGTGGATGGAATGGGGATGTATGTGGATGGAATAGGGACGTATGTGGATGGAACATATGAAATATGTGAAAGGTACAGTGAAATATGTAGAAGGTACGAGTGAAATATGTGGATGTGGTGCATAAAACAACTTAGAATTCACGGAAATGATCGGAGTACATGGAACAGATCCGAGTGCATAGAATGGACTGGAGTGCATGAAACAAACTGGAGTACGTGGAACGGCTCGGAATGCGTGGAACAGACTGGAGAGTGTGGAACAGACTGGAGTGCATGGAACGGACTGGAGTGCGTGGAGCGGACTGGAGTGCATGGAGCGGACTGGAGTGCATGGAACTGATTGGAGCGCATAGAAGTGCGCGACATACATGGAATGGTTTGGAGTGCATGGAACGTTTGAAAGAGCATGTAAATCATCATGTCACATCACCATGCTTACTCTCTTCTTTACACTACCAATCAACTAGAACACAGAGATACTATGACACCATTCAGTATAGCTGTTCTCATACCAACATCTGCCTCATACCCCACATCACTCTAACTAAACACTGCTGGTTTCACACCCTCCAGCCAGGTGTTCTCCTTAGGCCTAACGCAGCCAGAAACGGTCTGGATAAAACCTGCCAGAACGAACACATACTCTTGATCTCTCAAACACCACACCTATTGCTATGAAGCAGCTATTACACGAATGCCACACCATCTGCACACATATCCGGTGCTCACACGCACCTTTGACTCTCTCTACTCTCTCTACTGACTTGAACTTCGGTTCGCGAGGGCGTTCAACCTACCAGCGTCTTGAGACCATACCAATGGTACATAAGCCACTATATAAATGCAAAGTAACATAACATAACATAACAAATGTTCGATGTTTTTTAAGTTGACTTTTGTTTTTAATTTTGGAGTTGTATGTTTAGGCAAAAGGCAGGAAACAGCCTGGTCACCACACCAGGATTTGCTAACAAAGTGATTTGCCGCATTTCACTCAATTTGTTCAAGAGAGAAATTCACTCTTCATGTCCATCCACTGACCTCTGCCAAAATCACACTCTCCCAAACCCATTCATTAATCTTCTGCTGTCCTCTTCTTCAATCCACTCCTTTGTTTCTTTCCACAGCTTCCACCCATTTCACCTTCCATTCACTACTGTCTTCCCGTTCACCATTCCCTGCACCCCTCCCACTTTCTATCCACTACCCTCTTCACCTTCTAGCCACTCTCCCTTTCTTACCGGTGCCCGGTATCCCTTTATGCCCAGCTTGTAATGAGGGCCCTTGAGAGGGAAAAGACAAAGACATTGAGAGAAAGCAGAAAGAGGAACTTAGTCGCAGCCGGACTGGACTAGTACTCAGGAATCAGTTAAGGAACTAGAGTCCAACAACAAGCACCCCTGCCAGAAGTAGCAGGATGGAGAGTTCATCATTCACATTAATCAGGTAAGCTTTATGGGCCAGTACGTGCCCACAGAAATCGCACCTTGGGTTGAAGGGGTTGGGAGATACCACAGTCATCTACCTTCGGATTCACGTTTTCCCATATCCATGCAGGAGCAGTGCCACCAATTGTCACCGCCCATCGCTGATCCTCAGGGGGCGAAACCAGAAGGGGGAGATCTAACACCAGGGAGGGCTGCAACCGTACCCCAACGCCTCCGCAGAGACCAGGTGAGCGTAACAATTATCACTGTGGGCACTTTCTAGGTTTGGTTCAATGCAGTGCTAACAAGTTTCAAAGTGTGCGACGCAGACTAGTAAATAGACAGTATTATCACTGTGGGTACTTTCTAGGTTTGGTTCAATGCAATGCTTAGAAGTTTCAAGCAGCCCTGGGCGACTACAACAAACCTCTGCCTCTGTGGAACCGACAGCAGCACATAAACCAGCTACCACAGAGAGGCTTTTGCCACTGTGAAACAATACTGGGACAGCACAGGGAGGCCGTGGCCACTGTGAACCCGATTAAAGCACAAAACACAACAAATATAGAGAGTCCTGCACCGCGGTGAAGCAGAGTGAAACTGAATTTTCTTATTATATAAGCGCCTAACGAGCAAACAATAAAATAAAAAAAATAATAATACAACATGTAATCGAAAAGAGACACCTGTAAACACACCGAACTATGGGATATTTGTGCCAGTGCCAGATTTAAGGCAAAGGGTTGCATGTACAAGATTGGCAGATGGCCCTGGCAAGGCAGAACCTGGAGACCGAGTCTAGGCTGGGAGGAGTTCATGGCTATCCTGAGTGCGACAATCATGAACTTTAGGGACAAATGGGGACGTATGTGGATGGAATGGGGATGTATGTGGATGGAATGGGGACGTATGTGGATGGAATGGGGATGTATGTGGATGGAATAGGGACGTATGTGGATGGAACATATGAAATATGTGAAAGGTACAGTGAAATATGTAGAAGGTACGAGTGAAATATGTGGATGTGGTGCATAAAACAACTTAGAATTCACGGAAATGATCGGAGTACATGGAACAGATCCGAGTGCATAGAATGGACTGGAGTGCATGAAACAAACTGGAGTATGTGGAACGGCTCGGAATGCGTGGAACAGACTGGAGTGTGTGGAACAGACTGGAGTGCATGGAACGGACTGGAGTGCGTGGAGCGGACTGGAGTGCATGGAGCGGACTGGAGTGCATGGAACTGATTGGAGCGCATAGAAGTGCGCGACATACATGGAATGGTTTGGAGTGCATGGAACGTTTGAAAGAGCATGTAAATCATCATGTCACATCACCATGCTTACTCTCTTCTTTACACTACCAATCAACTAGAACACAGAGATACTATGACACCATTCAGTATAGCTGTTCTCATACCAACATCTGCCTCATACCCCACATCACTCTAACTAAACACTGCTGGTTTCACACCCTCCAGCCAGGTGTTCTCCTTAGGCCTAACGCAGCCAGAAACGGTCTGGATAAAACCTGCCAGAACGAACACATACTCTTGATCTCTCAAACACCACACCTATTGCTATGAAGCAGCTATTACACGAATGCCACACCATCTGCACACATATCCGGTGCTCACACGCACCTTTGACTCTCTCTACTCTCTCTACTGACTTGAACTTCGGTTCGCGAGGGCGTTCAACCTACCAGCGTCTTGAGACCATACCAATGGTACATAAGCCACTATATAAATGCAAAGTAACATAACATAACATAACAAATGTTCGATGTTTTTTAAGTTGACTTTTGTTTTTAATTTTGGAGTTGTATGTTTAGGCAAAAGGCAGGAAACAGCCTGGTCACCACACCAGGATTTGCTAACAAAGTGATTTGCCGCATTTCACTCAATTTGTTCAAGAGAGAAATTCACTCTTCATGTCCATCCACTGACCTCTGCCAAAATCACACTCTCCCAAGCCCATTGCATAATCTTCTGCTGTCCTCTTCTTCAATCCACTCCTTTATTTCTTTCCACAGCTTCCACCCATTTCACTTTCCATTCACTACTGTCTTCCCGTTCACCATTCCCTGCACCCCTCCCACTTTCTATCCACTACCCTCTTCACCTTCTAGCCACTCTCCCTTTCTCTGTGAGGAAAACTGACTTTGCCACACCATGAAAATACAAACTGTACACTGCAGAGCCCTGAACAAGACCCTCCTCAGCGGTGAATTCCAATTATTCAAGCCATAAGAATAAAAGTGGCCTATCTTGTATTCCCCAAATAAGCATTCATTGAGGTGTAAAAAACAAATGTGTGGAAAAATCAATCTACCAATATTTCTTCATATTTGGTTTTCTCTTGAAGCGCCCCACCCTTTTTAATTCTGAGCTTCAGTGCGCCCCAAAAATGCCTCCTTGACCACTGGCTGCTCTCAGCAGGCCGCAAAGTAATATGATGGAGCCCCAGCATCTTCCTGGGAAACAAAGAACCCCCCTCATTCCTAGGAATACTGCAGTATAAAAACGTGACATGTTGTGGCTTAAAGGGACATTTGAAACACAAGTGTCTGTTTTCTGCTGCATTTTTGCAGCTTGTTTTTGAGTTGAGGGTACAAAGAGGTGTGGGCAGCTGAAGGGAAAGCCAGGGTTTAACAGCAGCAGAAATTGGAAATGTAACCAATATCCTCAGGGCGAGATTCACATTTGGAAACGACATTTGCAGCTTTGTATGGTGACTATGAAAGGTCCCTTGTTACACATGGATCAACATTAGTCTATTAAACGAGGAGGGAGGCTTTTTTGAAATAGCATACAGTGCCACTGCATGACTTGAAGGGGTACATAATTATGTCAGGTACGGCACATTAAGATTCATTGGTTGGCCCAGGCTTACACACTTAGCTTAAGTGGTGAAGCTGGAGTGTGAGCCTCATCTAAAATGTACGCCGGTGTTTCTCACAAGCTGTCAGGAATCAGAGGTGGAAGATGTGGCATAGCTGGAAGCATTAGTCTTAAGAACAATTTACCTGCGCTAGTCCTCATTCAAGTAGGTGGACTTCCGTATTTAAGCAGACTCCGCCCCCACTCTGTGCGTTGTATCTGTTTTTTCACCCTACAGTGCTCCACTGCTTACTCGGTATTCTTACCAGAGCTTTCTACCCTCTCTGTGCCTTTTCCCTTTTGTGTTAGGGAATTCCGCTTCTGTGCCTTAACGGGTCTAGTGCTACCTTAGTCCCGCTTCTGTTTGTTTCTTTTTCCTGGTTCATGCTTACTGGGCTATTCTGGACTGTCATTTGCTTTACCAAGCCTCCGTTTCCTTCTATGCTTTTCGCGGCTCTTCCACGATTCTACCGGGGTAAGTGTCAGCGTCTTAGACAGGCGCTGCTTGTTTATCTATCTCTTGGCGTTCTTCCGCCATTCGATCTTACCTGATACCTTCCTTCGGTTTCGGGTTTCTTCAGCGGCTCTCTGCCGCTACCTCTGTGGAAGGGATGGGGTGCCTTACAGTCTTTCAGGTGCCTGCCTTGTCGTTTCGGGTTCTTTATTTTTTTCACCTTATGCCTTTGCCATCCTTTACTCTTCAACCTTATTCCGTTTTTGCCGAGTGTATTTTCACCCATGGAGTCTATGCTCCTCTCACCTGAATGAGCAGACTTTCTGCAGCATGCTTTAGTTTCCTGTCTTCTTTCTTATTTCTGATTGCACTTTTTCTTACCTCTGTGCTTCCCTTTGTTTCTTATTATTTCCCTCCAATTGCCTTTTACTTGAGGTTATTTACCTTTGAAGTATTTACGTGTTGGGTTTCTGGGTTTTGTGCCAATACAACAGAATCCGGCTTACCTCAGACTACAGACATCCTTCAGTGAATTTTGGATTAGGGTTTTTTCTGCCCATTGGCTTTTTCCCTGAATTGGGGGCTTGGCTCCTCGGGGTTCCCCAAGGACAAGTGCCAATCCCTGCCATGTTGGCCTCTGAGGGAGTCGTCAGACCCTACTTACACGACCGAAGGTCCAAGGAGAAACAGTCTGCAGACAAGAGGAAGTCCCGCTAGAAGACAACTTCTACAACCAAGGACAAGTCCTCTGAAGGTTCAGGTGAGGAGGAGGTTTGGGAAGGAGGACTGAGATCTGACAGCATACAACGCCAAATATTACCCATGGTGTCCTTGGAGCAGTACCAGGAGTTGGTGGCAGCTATGCAGTTCCTCACTGTGGAAGTACAAGCTTTGAGGACAGAGAACGTGGCACTTCAGCAACAGGTTGTACTACATCGGGACGACCGTGGGGATCTACCACCCATGACACTATCTTTTGCCAAGTACGATGGGCATCCAGGAGGACTCAAGGACTTTCTTGATGCTTGCCAGGTATATTTTACCTTCAGACCACATGCTTACGAGACAGCAAGATCCCGAGTTGGATTTATCATTGCGAATCTGATGGGAAACGCCTTAACTTGGGCCTTGGGCTACTCCATTGGTAACTAGCAACAATCCCTCCTTAAATGACTATGACCATTTTGTGGGATCGCTTAAGGAGCGTTTTGACCGACCTGAGGTCCTATACACCTCTTTGGAAGCAATTTTGGATGTGCGTCAAGGAACTGCGGATCTACAGACATACATTTCACACTTTTTGAGATTGGCAACTAAGACTGACTGGTCAGATTCAGCCAAACAGACCATCTTCAGATGCGGACTACATGATGAGATTAAGGATGAACTGGCAAGGGTGGCAAGACCAACTCCTTTCAAGATCTTATGACTTTGTCCTTACAGATTGAGTTCAGATTGCAAGAACGACGCCAAGAAAGACGAAGACCTCGAGTCACTCCTCGGGGAACAAGCCTACCTTCCCAAACTCCTAGAAACGGCCACGCAGCAGAGGAACCCATGCAGATTGGTGCAGCACGAGGACCCTTGACTTCTGAGGAACGAAGGAGACGTAGAGAAGCAGGCATGTGTATGTACTGCGGTTCCTCCAAGCACCTACTAAGGAATTGTCCTGAAGTTCCACCTAGGAGGAAGGAAAACTCCAGCCCCTGAGATGCTGCAAGGGAAGTTTCGGGGGAGCTACCTTCAACCCTTGCAACGCTTCAAGACCAATAGAGAACACAGAGGACAGCCGACTAATGGTCTTCCGAGTCTTACTTGGGTTGCCTGGTTCAGAACCCAAGGAAGTACTGGCTATGTTAGACTGTGGTGCTTCATTCAAGAAAACAGAAGAGTAAGAGACTGGTGTCTGCGGAACCATGACGATAGCTGCAGTCCCACTTCAGTATCAAGAATATTCTGAAGTATTCCAAGATACCTTATCCAGATTGTTACCACCTCACAGAGCTGAGGATTGAGACCTGATTCCTGAAACTACGGTACCTTTTGGGTGCATGTACCCTTTATCGTTACCAGAAAGGCGTGCCTTAAAGGAATACTTAGACGCCAACCTACAGAATGGCCTCATCCAAGAATCTAAGTTATCTTGTGGTTCATCATTGTTCTTTATTCCCAAGAAGGACTCCTCTAAACTACGGCCATGTATCAACTATAGAGGTCTAAATCAGATTACCATTCGAGACCAGTCTCCAATCCCATTGATTCAAGATATTTTGAAAGCGGTGCAAGGTGCAGTCTATTTCACCAAACTTGACCTAAGAGGGGCCTATCATCTGCTAAGAATAAGGAAGGTTGACGAATGGAAGACGGCCTTCCGTACCCCATTGGGTCTGTTTGAACACAGAGTGATGCCGTTCAGGTTGGTTAATGCCACAGCGATTTTCCAAAGGTTTATGGACAAGGTCTTTGCTGACATGTTGTTCCTGTCTATAGTAGTCTATCTAGATGACATCTTAATATTTACCCGGACCTTACAGGATCACCAACATCAAGTGAAGAAGGTATTACACCGCCTGCAAATGCATACACTACTAGGCAAACCAGAAAAGTGTCAGTTCGAGGTAACGTCAGCCTCTTATCTGGAATTTGTTTTTTCAAAAGAGGGCATTGAGATGGATCCCAGCAAGATCAAGACTATACTGAAGTGGAAGGAACCCCACAATGTTAAGGAGGTACAAAGATTTCTTGGGCTGGCAAACTTTTATCGTCGGTTCATCCCTAACTTTTCCGGAATAGCGTTACCCATTACATCTCTTCTTAAGAAGGGAGTCAAGTTTGCATTCGATCAGGAACCCAGAGAGGCCTTCCAATCTCTCAAGAGATTGTTCACTTCAGCTCCGGTTTTGGTACAACCGGATTAAGGCAGACAATTCATCCTAGAGACAGATGCTTCGATAGGAGCGGTCAGAGCCATCCTGCTTCAAGAGACAGCAGATGGTCTGGTGCACCCGGTGGCTTACTACTCCAAGACTTTGACCAGCAGTGAGCGCAACTACTCAGTTCTCAAAAGAGAACTCTTAGCCATCAAGTTAGCCTGCCAAGAACGGCGCCATCTTTTGCAAGGAGCGGCTCACAGCTTTCTTATCCGGACGGACCATCGCAACCTTTGAATACTGCAACAGATGGAATGTTCTAATACACACCATGTCAGATGGGTTTATTATTTTTTACAATTTGATTTTCTTATTACCTACATTCCTGGTTTTGAAAATAAGAAGGCTGATGCTTTATCCCGTTGTCACGGAGAGGACTCTGGTGTCTACCAGGGTCATGAACGGTATTCCCAGAACTGAGAATAATCGCTGCAGCCACTCCATTTCTCCAAGAACTGGTTCCACTTTATCAGAGTCTTACATTCCTTCTCTCTACTGTCACACAAGGAATTGATGGGCTCTACTATTGTGACTCTGCACTCTATGTCCCCACAAAGAAGCTTCAGGAACAAGTCCTTTCCGGGTGTCACGATTCACCATTATCAGGACACCCAGGGATAAGGAAGACTTATGAGTTACTCAGCAGAGGATTCTGGTGGCCCACACTCCGAAAGGATGTAGAGGAATATGTGACCTCTTGCCCCGTTTGTGCATCCTTTAAATATCAAACAGGTAAACCTATCGGGTTGTTACAACAACCTCAGTTACCAGGATGTCCGTGGGAACACATATCTACAGACTTTATTGTCGACCTCCCTCAATCTTACGGCAGGACTGCCATCATGGTTACTGTGGATTCTTATAGTAAGTTGGCACACTTTTCGGCCTTTTCTCAGATCCCTTCAGCCCCTGGAACTGCGACCACCTTTTTAAGGGAGATTGTTCGACTTCATGGTCTACCCAGGACCATAGTGTCCGACAGGGGTACCCAATTCACCTCTCAATTCTGGTCTGCCCTATGTCAGTCACTAGGTATTCACAGAGCCCTCTCATCAGGATATCATCCACAGAGTAATGGGCAAACCGAACGATTTACCCCCAGCCCCGAACAGTATTTAAGATGCTTCTGCAGCTCCCAACAGGAGGAATGGTTTAGCTTTTTACCTCAAGCAGAATTTGCCTATAATAACTCACTCCACACATCTATCCAGATGAGCCCGTTCTATTGCACTTATGGTCACCATCCCAACACTTACCGTGGACCAGCAGGCAATCTACAAGTGTTCCAGCTCTAGACAGGGTGCTTAAAGACCTGCACGATACACATAATCTAGCTGAGAGGGCTTATGAGACTAGTCAACAGTTGCAGAAGAGATGGGCAGATAAGAGAAGACATGCCAATCCTGACTGGAAGGCTGGCCAGTTGGTCTGGTTATCTTCCAAATTCCTACCCAAATGGGTTCATTCTGGCAAATTTTCCCTGAGATTTTTGGGTCCCTTTCCCATAGTATCTCGAGTCAATCCAGTGGCCTATAAACTAAGTTTGCCTCGGCATCTCCAGAGGGTGCACCCTGTATTTCACACTTCCCTCCTGAAGGCATACAAGGAAGACCCCTATCGGACACACTACCGTAGAGTACAAACACTCACAGTTCAGGTACCAGATGAATATGAAGTCGCCTATCTTGTTGATTCTACATATCGCAAGGGCCGAGTACAATACCTGGTCCATTGGAAGGGGTACCCGGCTCCGGAAAGGTCTTGGGAACCAGTGAGTCACATACATGCCCCACTATTGGTGAAGAGGTTCCACCGGTTGCACCCTGGAAGACCGGGGGGTCCCCCGAGGGGAAGGGGGTATACTGTCAGTTATCAGAGTTGAAAGATGTGGCATAGCTGGAAGCATTAGCCTTAAGAACAATTTCCCCGCACTAGTCCTCATTCAAGATGGTGGACTTCCGTATTTAAGCAGACTCCGCCCCTACTTTGTGCGTTGTATCTGTTTTTTCACCCTACAGTGCTCCGCTGCTTACTCAGTATTCTTACCAGAGCTTTTTTACCTTCTCTGTGCCTTTTCCCTTTTGTGTTAGGGAATTCCGCTGCTGTGCCTTAACGGGTCTAGTGCTACCTTAGTCCCGCTTCTGTTTGTTTCTTTTTCCTGGTTCATGCTTACTGGGCTATTCTGGACTGTCATTTGCTCTACCGAGACTCCATTTCCTTCTGTGCTTTTCGCGGCTCTTCCGCAATTCTATTGGGGTAAGTGTCAGCTTCTTAGACAGGCGTTACTTGTTTATCTATCTCTTGGCGTTCTTCCGCCATTCGATCTTACCTGATACCTTCCTTCGGTTTCGGGTTTCTTCCGCGGCTCCCTGCGGCTACCTCTGTGGAAGGGATGGGGTGCCTTACAGTCTTTCAGATGCCTGCCTTGTCGTTTCTGGTTCTTTATTGTTTTCACCTTATGCCTTTGCCATCCTTTACTCTTCAACCTTATTCCGTTTTTGCCGAGGGTATTTTCACCCATGGAGTCTATGCTCCTCTCACCTGAATGAGCAGACTTTCTGCAGCATGCTTTAGTTTCCTGTCTTCTTTCTTATTTCTGATTGCACTTTTTCTTACCTCTGTGTTTCCCTTTGTTTCTTATTATTTCCATCCAATTGCCTTTTACTTGAGGTTCTTTACCTTTGAAGTATTTGCGTGCTGGGTTTCCGGGTTTTGTGCCGATACAACAGGATCCGGCTTACCTCAGACTACAGACATCCTTCAGTGAATTTTGGATCAGGGATTTTTCCGCCCATTGGCTTTTTCCCTGAATTGGGGGCTTGGCTCCTCGGGGTCCCCCAAGGGCAGGTGCCAATCCCTGCCAAGGTGGCCTCTGAGGGAGCCAGACCCTACTTACACGACCGAAGGTCCAAGGAGAAACAGCCTGCAGACAAGAGGAAGTCCCGCAAGAAGACAACTTCTACAACCAAGGACAAGTCCTCTGAAGGTTCAGGTGAGGAGGAGGTTTGGGAAGGAGGACTGAGATCTGACACAAGCTCAAGTGCATGCAAATCTATGTTCAGGTTTGGGTTTGGAAACCTAAAATAATACTCAACTGTATACGGATGACTTGAAAAGTACAAAAGTCATATGATAATCCAACCTGACAATGTATACATCATTGTAGAAACAGGTTGATCAAAAAGAGAACTGGATCATTTTATTTTGAATCCTAAATTGCACAGAGGGGACGACTTCCATTTGCATTTCTGTGCAAAAGTTATCTCCATGTAATTTTATAATGTCCATCAGGTAGCGGAAAAGCAAAGAGTAAAGCACAGACAAAACCACCTTTACTCCTCACTTTTCCACCACATTTCTCAAAAAGTGTCAACGCCTCCCTCAATTAACAACTGGGAGATGCATCTATAATGGATTCCTATGGAGCTGCATGCTTTTGCCAGATTTAAAAATCAGGCGGATTCCCTAGGAATCCTTTGGTTTACCAGCAGGTTTACAATACACGCTAGTGGAAAATCAAGTCGCTTTGGCAGGAAGACCTGGAGGAGCAGGCATATGTGTTAGGTCCACTCTGTTCTGCAGAGGAGGCTGCCCAATCATACAAAATCCTGTGAGGGCGTAAACAGGGGTGGCAAATGCTTTAACCGCCACTTTTCCCACTCAGCCGAACTTGGGAAATGACCCCCTTTAGTTGTAGCTTTATTTCCACATCCTAAATGGAAACCTACAAGTTCCAGCGATGCAAATTAAAGAAAACCTAAAAGAACTCTGCCAGACACAAAGTGAAATAAAATGCATGACAGGGTCATTGTTTCACAGAGCCTGCAACTTGTTCTGTACCCCCATAATTTCTAATCACCCAACAAACGATAGTCACTGCCAGTCACCTGTTCCCACCACTAATCATGTCCCGCTGTAAATGGTTGGCTGCTGAGACCGTTAAAATATAAGACGTCACTGGGAGGCCAGGTGCATCCCTGGCTATTTGCCTTTGAGGTGGGAGAGGTAGAGCTCTGGGGCCATGAGGGCTTGTGCCCATTGTCCAACTCTTCACTCCGCCTCTCATTTGTGGTGCTTCTTTTTGTAAAATATCATTATTGCAAATCGGCTCTTGGCCATTGCTAGAACAATAATAAAAAAAAAATACATTAAAAACTGGAGGCCTAATTCATGGAACGTAAAAATACACTTTGCACCGCTCTGTGAATTAGGCCCGGTTCAACGTGTTTGTTGGCAGCACGAAGTCACTTTGCACCCGGCTAAACGTTCCATGAATTAGGCCCTAAATATCGTAAACAAGTGGTTAAAGTGTTTATTGCTTCTGCCAATAGCTTCACAAGGAGCTAGTGGGTATAGCGCCGTGAAGGGGAAGTGCACAGGAAAAGTGCAAGGATGTGACCCAGCTACAGACACAAGACCTACATTGGCTTCTTGGCAGCTCTGCGGAGTTTGGGGCTTAGTGTGAAAACACTATTTCCTTTCGTGAAAAGATCATTAAAATGTTTCTCCCACAGTCTAATGGTGTCAGTTTACTCTGCTTGGCAGGCAGGAGTGCTTGGCATCTTGTCACTGTTGATTGTGGCATTGCCCGTAGACTTGGCAGTGGCCAGATCCCCGTTACCGGCACCAGCCTCAAGGCTGTGAACCGAACAATAGAGGAATATCACACAAGGACGAATGACGAAGAGGCGACCACTTTAGGCTGTGATAACCCATCACGGGCCAGGACTAGTTTCTGGGGTGATAGAACAGTTTTAGATTCAGGTGCTCATCATAATAATAGTACGTTTTTATATAGTGCTGCACAATTCCTCACACTTCTACCCATTGGCATCCCTAGAGGGGAGTAAAGGTGGGCAATTGCCCCCCTCCTTATTTGGTGCGTTTCCCCCTTCGGCCCCTAACTTGTGGCCTGCACCCCATATCCCCTGGCAAAAAAAACTCTTTCCAGGATTTTTAAAGGTGCTCCTTTGCCCAGCCGACATTTTCACGTTTGCAGGTTCTATTTGCTCAGCCTGTGAATTTTCTTCTGACCTGAAAGGGACTCCACGGGAATCAATGGGCCATGAATATCATTGGGGTGGGCCCATCACTGTTAAAGCAGGCTTCCTACATGCTGGGCACACTATTGGTTTCCAAATGTGCATCTTACACTTCCATAGGGGAAAACAATGCATTTCCAAACTGAAAAATGCTTCTTAAATTTGCATTTACTAGTTTTCTTTCAAATGTGTTCCTTTTTTTGTCCGACTACAGCACAAATACCTTGTGATTTTTGTGCCCCTTCCTTGTGTATAATCACGGGATATATGTACAGAGATGTTATATGCGTGTCAAGCTGCTTAAACACAAATGAATGCTTCCAGTGTTGTATGTTGTTTGCGCTCACGTTTTGACCCTACTGCATTCAGAGGTGCACATAGTGACTGTTGAATTGTTACTGCGCACATAGGTTTGGGTTGCTGTTGGCCCCAACCACTGGTCGAACCTGGCTACACTCCAACACCACATCGTAAGCGCTTTAAAATCTGCGGCACTCACACTAAGGTACGGTCGATTCCTCTCATTGTTCAAATCTCTCGACACCCAGAAGCTATACTCGGACTCTTGTTACTCCCACTACCCACCGCGCAGAACGCAGAAGTAACTGACTAAGGCGACAAATAGTTAAGGCCCCCCTCCATAAAGGTAAGGTCACACTCAAGCCTAGATAACAATAAGAAGGCTATCAGAATATTGTTAAAATTGCCCTCTGCCACAGCTCAAGTCCCGCCATGACTTGGGATCCGAACCCTACAGGTCTTTACTTCACCCAATTACACCTCAATGTACGTCTCCTCATAGGACAGACCCGACAGATGTCTGCCTAGAGACCACTCCCTAGAACTGGACCACCATTAAGCAGCCCTCAACCTGGTGTACCTAACTCTAACACAAAACCCAACTATCTCAGAGTTATGTTATGTTATTTACATTTATATAGCGCTCTATGCGCAGGTAGGTTGAACGCCCTCGGGGACCATAGTCTAGGTCAGTTGACAGAAGGTCTCGTAGGGTGCTTGGGTGCACCAGTTCTTAGCAGCTGCATCCTAGCATTAGGTGTGGTGGTATTGATGTCAGTTGAATGTGTGCAGTCTGGCGGTTGGGCACCAAGAAAGGGTTCTGGCTTTGTTTGGCCTGTAGGACGCTTATGTGTGCAACTAGGCCGGTTTGTCATGGTATTTAGCTAAGTTTTATTAGAATGATGAGGTGTTTATGGGGTAATGTTCGTATGTGAGCAGCTAGGCTGAATTTATTGAGGGGTATAGCTGGACTCTAATTGAGTGATGGTGTAGAGTAGAGAGTAAGCATGGTGATATGGGGGTGAGGGTTTGGGTTGAGTGTTGATCTAAAACATAGGTAAGTAAATTACAGAACTATCCCAGGCGGTCTTTCTAGCCATGAGTCGAGCCGGAGCGTTTCTAATTGTGTAGCACATGCAAGTGAGTTACAGTGCTAGCTCAGGGGGTGCCTCTAAGATATGCGTTAGAGTAGCTTTCTAGAAGTGAAAGAATCTAGCAAGAACAGTTCCTAAGCATATTAATAAATCTCAGTATCATCACAGCATGTACCCTCTAGATTTGAATCAATGTAACAAGACCAGTTCTAGGAGATCAGCACAGGCAGGCAACGCAGGCTAGTAAATTCACAGTACTATCAAAGTGGGCACTTTCTAGGTTGGGTTCAATGCAGTGCTAACAAGTTTCAAAGTGTGCACCGCAGACTAGTAAATAGACAGTATTATCACTATGGGTACTTTCTAGGTTTGGTTCAATGCTATGCTTAAAAGTTTCAAGCAGCCCTGGGTGACTACAACAAACCTCTGCCTCTGTGGACCCGACACCAGCACATAAACAAGCTACCACAGAGAGGCTTTCGCCACTGTGAAACAATACTGGGACAGCACAGGGAGGCCTTCGCCACTGTGAACCCGACTCAAGCACAAAGCACAACAAATATAGAGAGGCCTGCACCACGGTGAAGCAGAGTTCCACACAGTAATGTACGCTCAGACCACACCAACCCAAAAGGAAATGAGGAAAGCATAGAAATATAACTGGAGATCACAAAATAACTTATCCAAGTGGGCGCAGACCCCCTGGAAAACAATTAACAAACATACGCCACAAACTCAATAGAAAACAAGGAAAACGAGGAAATCTAATCAGGAAGCCCCCAACCCAAGGAAACAGGGAATGCATAGACATATACCTGGAATCCAGGAAATGACCTATACAAGGGGGCACACACCCCTGGAAACCAGCAAGCATACACCACAACCCCAAAAGGAAACTGTGAAAAAAAGGAAATCTAATTGAGAACTAGGAAGTCCAAACCCAGGAGGACACCTGCCCCGGGAAACTCTACCAAAACAACAACACATACCCCGACATGCACCAACACAAGAAAGACAAAGATCAAGAAAGGAAAACAGAAACAGGAGGAAAACCACAACCCAACAGGATGGAACCCACCCACCACAATTCACAACTCCTAGGAACTCTGTGGGGAGACCACTAAACGGAATAAGGATACAGACCAAGAAAAGAGCAAACACAGAATACTTCTCTTGCTACCTCTTCACCTACGACTCCAACTCAATGGATAACAGACAACTGTTAAACAACCCACAAGCAAGAACCCACATGACCCTCAATCCCACCAGGATGCCAAACCAAATACACCAAAACGCAAAACACAGCAACTCGAAAACAGTCTAGAAACCCCCCCCCCAATAAGAATCATATGCATAAACGAGTCCACAATCTTTAACAAGCACTACATCATGAAAGACTGGAATAAAGCACTCACGCGCAACCAACCAACCGGCAGGAAACAAACATAAGCAACACCTCCATCAACCTAATTAGACTACTCAACGAGGAGACAGAGCACCCAAGAACAATCTCAACAAAAAGTCCCACCCAGGAGAGAATCCTTATTAATGGAAATCAGACAAACACCACATAAGCTGGGACACAAAAGAATAGGCAACAAACCACAAGGGAAGATAGACAAATTGCACAGCAGCTTACTCAACGTAAGATCCATGGTTAAACACAAAACAAAAATATACAACCTCCTAAGTGAGGGAGGCACAGACACACTCTTCATCACAGAAATATGGCTTTGAGGCAACTAGAAGACTATAGCACATGAAGCCCTTCCGAACAATTTCAAACTGATACACGCCAACAGAGAAAACAGAAGAGGAAGCATAATCGCAATGACGCACATAGAGCACATCTGCACCACGCCACTCCCCTCAACTGGCATAGAAGACTGTGAATCTATTCCCGTCAAGATCAAACTCAACAACCAAGCTAGCTATGCAATGAAACTCACTGACTCCATCGCCAACCTTTCCACCGACCATGATAACCTAATAGTCCTGGGAGACTTCAATATCTAGTTTGAAAGAGAGAACGAAACCACAGCTAATTCCCAATGCGCCCTACTGGAAATACTTCATTTTAACCAAATAGTAAACAGAACCACCCTAAACGCCGGACACGCCTTGGTGCAATCTTATGCAGAGAAGGACTCTGTGCATCGGCCCCACCGATACCAACGATATGGATTGATCACAACCTGATACCTTCTTCCGTCAAAATGTAAACCTGCATACAACCGGGAAACACAATACTACATGCCACAAGCAAAAGAACCTGGAAGAATCTTGATCTGGAATCCTTAACAGATCTGCTGGAAATGACTCAACCCAACACAGATGAGCTGTATAGAATGACCACGGACTCAGCGGAAATAATACTCAATACCTGGATCACTGAAGCTCTAGACCAACTAGCAGCCGCAAAACCCATCAAAGCCACAGCAAAAGAGATGGCAGCTAGATGGTTCAATGCAGAGCTGAGAGAACTCAAAAAAATTAACCTCAAACTGGAAACAATTTGCAGAAACCATTACAATCAACCAGACAAAATAAAATACCAAAAGCAACTCAGAATATAGAAATCGGCCGTCCTCAAAGGAAAAAAACTAACTAAACGACAAGAATCCTATTGGAAACTAACCCACAAAAAGAACCATCAAAGAGATCAAAAATCCTACAACCTGCAACAAAGGTGTCATCCCATCACAAGCACTATGTGACAACATCACCAACTACCTTACAACAAACATTGAAACAATCAGACAGACCACTGAATCAAGTCGCTGAACTATAAACACAATTGCAGAACCACTGACAACAGGCAAGCCACCAACCACAGCAAAACTCGCCCGATTTGAATCAACAGACAAAAACGTTTTCTCTGCACTAATCAAGGACACCAACCTCGCCGGATTTCCAAGCGACCTTTGCCCCCGAGTATCTACAGAGAAGTCCTCAAACACAACACCCCAGTATCACACTTCCGGCTTCTAATAAGCATGTCACTAAACACAGGAATGTTTCCGAAATCATTCAAATTGGCTTACATCAAATACCGATTAAAAACAAAATGGAAAGCGCAGAAGACCCAGCAAATACAGACCTATATCCAACCTGCCTTACCCGGGTAAAATAATGGAGAACCATTGTCACACTCACCTGGGTACTCTGCAGGAGCGAGGGATCCCTCCTTGTGCCATTGCCTATTCCGGGTAATGGGTCCTTCCTGCTCTGGGTAAGGATGCTCGAGGGTAGACCTGCCAATACAAGAGGAATTCAGTGCACGCTCTTTGTGTCTTACTCAGCACCTCCCCCTCCCTGAAATCCTATGTGTGTGTTCTCTAAACGTTAGTGCAAGCTCACCTTTATGGATGGTTTGGTGAGCTCTCCATACTGCGAGACGCAGGGGCGCTGAGTCGTGGGTGGATTGAGTCCCAGTTACTTCTCTGGACTCTTAGATCCTTGATCTGCAGGGAAGTTCTGTTGGTTGTGTTACTAGCAAGCTTCTCTAGTTGTCCGGCTTGCTATAGTTAGTGGATTCTTCCTCTGCTTTAGCAGTTCCTCAGAGGCTAAACAATTGTCTTGTGAGCAGACATAAGTCCCTTGTTGAGCATGTGTTTTCACGAGTGTCCCAAAATGCAGGAATGGGCAAAATTGTAGGGGTGCGGTGCCTACCACACTCTGTCTGTCTGTTTTACCTCCAGTAGGTGTTCCCGGAGGGCTGCAGCGGAATCAGCGAGGCGCAGGCGGCTGGAGAGCGCTGGAAGTGGCTCGCCACGAATCCGAGGTCAGGGCAAACCTTGCAAACAGCCTGGCTGAGCGTGCTGGGCTGCGAGTGGTTCGCTACTGTGCCGCGTTGCCTTCCGTCTTGTCAGAACGGCTGTGTTTTGATGCACAGCGTTGTACTCACTAACTTTCTCTATTTCTCCCACAGGCGCTGGTGCTACTGTGTTAACACGAAGAGGCTTTGGTTGAAGTTTGGGACTCAACAAGCAGAGATCAGGTAAGTGCCTTGTAGAGCCCAATAGCGATGTAAAAGGTAACGTTCTCCTTTCCTCTTTACAGGAGTTCTGGAGCTGCGGTGAGCGTGTAGCAACAGAATATACACGAAGCACAGACCGGTCTCTGGACGTGGCTTAGCTGGGGGTCCAGTACCCATGACAACCATGTATACAAATTTCTACTCAACCACATAGAAATGAACGATATACTCGACCACTCAGAAGTCGGCTTCAGACACATGAGAGGAACAGAATCTGCACTCCTATATCTATGGGACGACTTAAAAATTAATGCAAACAGCAACACTCAATCTTCCCTCATACTACTAGACATAACAGCATCGTTCAACACAATATGTCACACAACGCTAGAGGGGTACTGGGGGGGCGGGACCCCCACTGTGAAACCCTGTGCCCCCCTTGTGCCCCCCCTACCTAAGACGAGCAATGACCATGTTTGCCCCCCCTACTTTTGTCGGTGCCCCCCTACTTTTGTCTTTGGCCCCCTCTGTGCCCCTCCTAAATGTGATTCCTGGCGACGCCACTGCTGCAGATTGCCTCAAGGCTCCAGCCTCTCACCTCTCCTCTTCAACCTCTACATGTCTCCCTTGATGGAAATCATTCAAAACCACGGACTAACTGCCTACAACTATGCAGATGACACACAACTCATCATCAAGATAGCCACAACCCAAGACCCAAGCTGTACCCTCAACAATTGCCTCACCGACATATATATAGCTGGAAGACAACGACCAACCTCAAATCTAACCCAGCCAAAATGGAAATAATTATCTCACCCCCTGGGGATGCCGCAACCAACCCACAACTGGAGTGGCCATCTGGCATGGAAACAGAACCAGAGACATCAAACATGGTAAAGAACCTGGGAATACTCAAGGACAACGGACTCTCACTGGAACCACAAGTCAACGCTGTAACAAATAAATGCTTCTACTTGTTGAGACTATTTAGAGGAATGCTCCCCTACCTCTTCTTCTCACACAGGGCCCTCGCATTCATCTCCCTAGTATTGTCAAGAATCAACTATGCAAACAGCCTCTAAATTCAAATGCCAGAACGGCTCACCAAAAAACGCCAACACATCCAAAACACTGCAGCAAGGATACTCCTGCGACTAAACAGAAGAGACCACATCACACCATCTCTGAAAATCCAACTTTGGCTCCCAGTAAAAAAACGCATTAAATTCAAAGCCCTCTTAATTGCTCACAATCGTTACATGGCTAAGGAGCTGAATTCCTCCAGGCCAAGATCAGCCGCTACCAAGCAGTAAGAGACTTAAGATCCAGAGACTACCTCCAAACCGAATCGAAACCATACGAAAAAAGGAAATTCGGAAGAACTGCATTCTCACATCTAATTACTTAACTATGTAACACAATACCAAAGGAAATTAGGACAACAGAAGACCACCTCATTTTCAGAAAATGACTGAAACCATGGCTATTCAACTCCCAATAACCAGCACAAAATGTAAGCTGCAGACAATACTAATGGGATCCGAAAGAACGCCACCAACTATTAACCTCCCATTTCTAATTCCCCTCCAGCATACCCCACACCTACTCCACACAATCCTTTGATCATTGTAATTCCCACTGAAACCACAACAAACTCATGCACCACCTAACTAGCTACCTCAAACAAACATCCAATCATTGGACGCTGGCCATCCGGATACAATAGCCCCATTGTGCGCAATCCAAACACACCTATAAACCTGACCCACACTAGACGCCAGTTCCTCCTGGTTCTACATGCACCAACACAAAAGCATAACCTGTATCCTACTCCCTCTTCCCTGATTAACCTAGCCAACCCACTCTCTTTCAGAACCACATGAGCCCCTGGAGACCATGGAATGGTACGGTGCGCGGTACAAGACAACTTAAAATAACATAACATATTCTGCTGATAGTAGTTCTAAGGAAATTAAACGGTGGGTTCATGGGTGCCAACTTTTGATTTTCACTTCAGGGACAGATATTCCCCCACATCAACCATGAAAATAAGCAAGCGACCAGCCCAACCGATCCCCTGGCCGAACACATTCAATAGCACTTGTTTTTTTTTTTTTAAGGAATTGCAAACAGTCATGAAATGAACAACCAGTTTTAAATATGTAACATCTCAGCAATTGTCACTCAACCTGCTGAGCTACCCTAGTAGCCTCCTACTGCAGAGTGTGACTATGAATCCCTTAATGTACTAAAAATCACTATATTACTAACAGTGAGGTTCATGTACATGACTTCAAAATCAACAGTATTTCATCTCCAGCCACGCTGACCCTATGCATAGATTCAGTGAGTGTGTCCTTAATGGACAAGGGGGGCCGACCCACAAGCACCCTCTCTCATTACGGAGGAACTGAGGAGCGAGTGCTCCTGCGCTGGTTTGAACTATCAAAGGGAAACATGGCTTCTATTTGACAGCTCTGTTCCCCAGCGTCACATGTCCAATGGCCCATGCAAAGCTGGGGGCGCTTTGCTTCCCCAACCTTGCATGGCTATTTGGGGATGCTGGCTCTGGAACTGCATGTTTGTATGTGTGAGGGGGCGCTACTGTACTATATACAAACGGAACGAGGCACTTTGTCATCAGCTCTCTGGCTCTTGCGTACATGTGCAGGAACCAGGAAGCACTCTTTGCTTCCAGGCGCCTGTTCATGATATGAAGGAGCTGGCTTGCTGAGAGGAGACTTCAGGGCCATGGCAGAAGGTAAGTTCATTTCAATATGTGTATGCATGCAGGTATTATTGTGTTGTGTGTAATGAGTGAGTGCATATTGATTGGTGGGCATGGAAAAGAGGGCGTGCATGTTACATGTGAATGTGTGTGCACATGTGTTTGTACTGGGCTATGGAGCTGATTTTAGCGGGAGGGGGTTTGTTGCCCAATGCCCCCACCGGCCAAAATCAGTTCCTTGTGCAAGGTGCTGGGGTGCCAAGGGGCAGGCATGGTATTTTTTTACTGCCCATCTATGAGAGAAGCCTAATAGAAAATACAATGCATGGCTCTTGGGCTCCCCAGAGACTCGCATGCACGCATCAACACAAAGGTGCTGGGGAGCTCAGGGGGCAGGCATGGCATTTTTTACTGGGCATCTACGATAAAGCAAGCATGATAAATGTTAGTATGTAGCTGGAGCTGGACTAGGATTTGAATCTTGTGTTTTTGACAGTCTAGGCTGGGCAGTGTGGGGAGTTACACCCCGTACCTGGCTGTTATAAGCATGCTCTCTGCCCAGTCCACGAGACTGTCTATCCTTATGGGAGTGCTGGATTATTCTATCCAACAGAGAGGGATGCCGTTCTAAGGAGGCTAGCCTCATCGGCGCTTTAGCCTATTTGTCCTCCAATGTCAGGAATGATGTCTTTCGTTGGGTCATACTCTTAGGTTGAAATTCAGACCCCTTTTCCATGGGATCCGAGTAGGTCAGGATAGATTCTGTCACAGATTCCTCCTCTGAATCATCTGACTCATAGTCCTCAAATGTGGAGAACTGTAACAATGGATCTTCAGAGTTTTCCACGTCTATTATCATATCCTGAGTGGGCCGGGACCTCTGAACTTTCTCATTTAATCCCTGGTTTGGGGAGTTTTCCTTGGAGTGTCCCATACTGCGGCTTTCCATTAAGGTTGTGGGTTTAGCTGGTTCAACTAAAACCGTTCTTAAGTTTCTAATGCAGTACCGTGTGTCGCAACCCATTTATTTTTTCGGTGGGTCAGGCTTTTTTTTGTTTTTGTTTTTACTGGCACTTTGGCCTGTTTTTGAGATTCCCGGCGGAAAATAGGAAAATGATCTGTATTCATAGATGTTCTGCCAACTCGCTCCTCTATCCTGGGAGTCTCTATCCTGGCCATTATCTCGGTGCTGCAACCTGCTTGTACCTGGGGTAGACCTGAGGGGCTTTGAGTGAGAAACTGTCTCCGGCTCTTCAAAGGTTCTGAGATGGGTACCAACTCCCTAAAGGGTGGTACTCGTGAGTATGCCACGTCCTCTTGAATGAGTAGAGCTTCAGCAGTGACCTCAAACATCATCGGACTTGAGGTCATTTCAGACATTGGTGATCTTGGAACAGACTCCAAGCACACTTGGTTACTCTCCCGTTTTCTATCCGAGGTGTTTCTTTGTTGCTTCAATAATGTGATGGTGTTGCCCGGAAGCCACCTAGAAAATACTTTTTGTCTTCCCTTGCTTCTTGAATTAGATCAATAAGGGTTTTAATAATCACCCACTCTGTCTCCTTTTGCCTTGTTCTTTTGTCTCTGGATGCTTCGATGAAAGATTCAGTGAAGACTAACTTGGTGTGCATCAAGGTGAGTCATGTCGACTCGTCCTTGAAAGTGTCATTTAAGTTCTCATACAGTTTTAAAAAGGGTGACAGTGTGATCGAGGCCATAGACCTAATGGTGGCCTGCAGTCCTGCAGTCTGGGCATCCCAGTAGCTTTTTTCTAAGGAGATTTCCGTAATGTCTCGCTCGCATAAGGTAGATTTTGGCAGACAGTTTTCTCTCAACTGTTGATGGTTTTTCAAGTTCCAGTTAGCTTCCAAATCTGAATCTTCAATAGAGTCCTCAATCGGACTTGGTAAGTAGGGTTGCCGCCCCCGAGGGCACTCTCCACAGCAATACGGACCAAAGAGATTTCCTGGTGATATGTGGGGCTGAGCTTAAGAGGTTAAAGGGGCATTGGGTCATAAAACAGTTCTCAGCTTCTTAGTGGGTATGGCCAGGCAATGCTCTGGGTCCTTTCCAACTTCTAAATCATGCTCTTTCCTACCTTGGGGTTGGCATCCATGCTCAGTTGTAGAGTCAAACTTGTGATATCCTTCGTAAGTCTAGCTGCCAGTGTGTTTTTCTCCCGCAGGGCTGGCCCAACCAAACCCAGATCAGGTCTTAGTTCCATGTTTGAGATTAATGCATCGATTGGAGTGGCCAGTTGGGTCAGACTAACTTCTTGATTGGATTCATGGATGATGTTTTGATCTTCAACTTGGTAGCCAAAGTTTTCTTGGAGATCTCTTGGTTCTCCTGCAGAGCACCTAGTCGTACTGTCCACCTCCGGCGAGCAGGGCCAATTTGCAGGTTTGTTCAATTGACTAGTTACATTTTACAAGCCTTTCTGGCGAGGCAAAACAGACGAATTCAAGCTTGCCAACAGGTCGGCATCCGATGGCTCATGCCATTCTTCCTCCTGAAATGGAGTCACAGAACTAATGGTAATGCTTTCATCAGGCATAACTCTACGGTCATTGACAGCTGGCAGAGGCACGTCCCTTTGCCGGTTTATAGTCAAAAAGTCGAATCCAATAATGTCGAAAGTCAAAAAGTCGAAAACAAAAATGTTGTATATTTTTTTTGGTTCCTTTTTTTTTCAAAATGGGGGGGTTCTCCCCCAAACCCCCCCTATTTAAAAAAAATTGTTTTTGTTTTACCCCTTTTTTTACCCACGGAGCCCAAAAAAAATATATAAATAAAAAAATTAAAAATTCGACATTTTTGTTTTCGACTTTTTGGATTCAACATTTTTGTAATTCAACATTATTGTTTCGACATTATGACTGGACACCCCCTTTGCCTATAGTGTCATTTTACATTCGCATAATCTGACAGAGATTTAACTCCTGGATTATGTCAGGGTGCGCTCTCTGCGTTTACCACGACTGTCAGTTATCACAGTGGAGGCCAAAACCACTTTGTTCACCTTTCCCTCAGGATCAGACCCTGCCTGGGCTTCTGGGGCTTCACAGTTCAGTGATTCCATTAAAAGAGGAGAGGCTCCAGACAGCAACCGTCCTTCCCCCTCTATGGCCTCAACCAAGCCCCCACACTCCGTAGTCGTTGTTTCCTTATCCAGAGACCCAAGAAATGCCACTGTCAATTGGGTGACGGCATGATTGAGGAATGTTGATCTTGGGGGAGGACTTTGTATTTGTGTTTGTGTTTTCCCGCTTGACATCTGCGGGGAGGGAGAAGCGGGAAGGCGGGTGGGAATTTCAGCCATCTGTCAAGCTGGAGGAGGCGTCGAAAATGACCCTGAATTCAAATCCGGTACCGGGACTGCCGTTGCATATTCAGGGATGAACCCACGACTCCTGGGGTTACAGTGGCCATTGCAGTTTTTATAGTTTTTGCATAAATCAGGCAACTTGCACCATTCCCCCCATTACCTCAGTTCAACAGGATCCATGCTTGACTGCATGTCATTTGCTGCCCTCCAACCTCCCGCGGTGACACCGGCTCCATGGGCTCCCCAAAAAATCTGTAAACACTCTGCCAACACTCTGCGATGCTCTGCGTCATAAGTGGGGAGATTGTAGATGTTTCTCCTCCTACTTTGCACTGCAATAGAAGGCAGACTTTTGCTCCTTCAAACAGAAGCCCGGCAGCATGGCAACACAGCAGAGCAGATTCAGGCCAACACTCTGCCAACACTTTGTGACGCTCTGCATCGGGAAGGGAGAGTTTGGAGATGTTGCTCCCCCTACTTTGCACAGCAATGCAAGGCAGAATTTCGCTCCTTCAAACAGCAGCCCTGCAGCACGGCAACACATCAGAGTATAATCAGGCCAAAACACTCTGCCAACACTCTGCGACGCTCAGCGTCGGGAGTGGAGAGTGTGTAGATGTTTCTCCTCCTACTTTGCAAAGAAATGGAAGGCAGACTTTCGCTCCTTCAAACAGCAGCCCGACAGCACGGCTGCACAGCATAGCAGATTTAGGCCAACATGCCTTCTCCATCCTCCATCCTTCTCCATCCTCATAGCAAAACTATGGAACTCAGTCCCAAAAGAAATCCAAAAGAAATCCGGACAACAGAGAACCATCTAACTTTTCAGAAAATGTTAAAACCCTGTCTATTCAATACAGTGGTATAGAAATCTGTCCATAAGTCAGGATACAGACTACAACAGGCCACCACTATGATGTGACCACTGCACAAACTGACCCTCCTTGCAACGAATACTACATCTATGGGGCTCAATGGGAATGGGGAGCATGATTTACTGGTGCCCAGGAATGGGAATGACCCGGTCCGGCAGGGCTGTAATGACCCGGTAATTGCCCATTCCCGGGCACCGTTAAAAAAAACAACTCTGGCGGCAGCCATGCCGGTTTTAATCTGCGGAAGTCGTAATGAGGCCCAATGACTGAATAATTCATTAAGGAACAATACAACATGAACTGAGACCTTCAACAAAAGACACACCAAAATGAACCCAGAAGAGGAGGCATCTTTTGGCGCTATGGAGCACGGATAATAGGTTGCCAACGGGAGGCTGGGGGTGCACTGCCACTGAATGAACCCAAAAGTTAAAACACTTCTAGGGAACAACACATAGAACCGCTAAAACAAAAGAACATCACCAAACAGGACTAACCTTTTCAGCCCTGAGAACGCGGGAATCCTTTGTGGAACGAAGACACAAACAGAAAGAAACTGACAAGACATCTTAAGACAATTTAAGACACACCAACAAAATATAGCCCAGCAGATCTGCCCAAAGAATCCAAATTCCTAATAACCTCACTTTTCAAACTCCTCACTCAACACTCGTTCAATAAGTCGCTGAAATAAAAGTATGGTTATTCAAATATTTTGGCCTATCACAACTTAATAAAAATTCTACAACTCTCTAACAAACTGCTTAAATTCTCCCACAACACACATATCCACCTGCCCCCTCAGGTCACCCATCTGGAAACACAGATCTCAGGGGATACACCACAAACCACCAGAGAACACACCCACGTAGACGCCAGTTGCTCCCGGATCTACCTGCACCAACAGTGGAGCACAAAACCTTGTCTTTTTCCGCTAAACCCCTAAACACTCCTCTAGCCCCTTTTACACTCATTCAGATCCACAACAACGCCTGGAGACCATGAAAATCCAAATAACATAACTTAATACTACTCAGAATGGCAGAGCTGCCCAGGGAATTCATCTACCTTGCGACCTCTGTGGTCTCCCTTGCGACCTCTAAAAGAAGAAGAAAAGAAAAAAAGAAAGTCTTATTTTTTAATTTGTTTTGTAATGCAAGGTACTGGGCTTTGGCCAGCACCATGTGGCTCTTTACTTCTGGAGTGGCTGGCCTTCTTGTTTAGGCCCCTTAAAAAAAATAAGAAAAACAAGAACAGGAGTGCCATAAGTCTAACACTTTCAGCACTGACCCTAAATAAGAAAGAATAGGAATACCAAATAGTGGGTCTTTCTGGAATTCTATACAATAATTGCTAAACTGATTAAAGGTTTATTTCAGGCACACTTCAGGGGGTGAGTCACTGATTTAGTCTGTTCTTAAACGCCTCAACTCAGCTTTTCATCCTTCTGAAGTCGATAAATGAGTACCAACACAGGTTGGCAGATATTGGGTGTATATTTTTTCTATATAAAGCGCATAAGCCGAAGTGCTATATAATAACACATCATTATCATTTGGTCAAGGATGTCTGCTTGCATTCACAGTAATTTGGTAATATGGGCCTATATACACTGATCTTAATGATACATTCTTGTATGAAATGTACATCACATTATAGTGATATCGTAACCATATTTTTCGTAGCATACAATGCTATGTGATGCCACTTCCTGTTTTGTCAACGGGTGAAAGGTTGTGTTCCATCGCTTCCCGTGATATCACTTCGGAGTGGGGTCAAATGACTCACTTCCTGTGATGTCATCGGGGGTCAAGGGTCGTGTGACATTACTTCCGCTACCCCAGGCATTTTGGTGAAATGACATCCCTGGAGTGGCCCCTGCTGGCACGCTCAGATCACTAGAGCAAGACAGCGGTCAGGGTGCATCCTGCCGGCGAAGTTGCAATATGTAGCAGATACTTGGACTCATCACCAGTGTTAGTTTGAGGCAGACACACATCCAGGTAAGTAACAGGTAAGCATGAAGTTTATTTGACATACAAAGCACCCTGCACTGTTGACCTCAGCAGCAGCATACCTTCAACACCCAAGTTCACATCCAACCGCCTACGCTCGAGTTACTGAACCATCCCACATCAGCATGGAACCTTACCAGGAGGACCCTTGTTCCATACTATAACTCAGCTCTTTGCTCTGGGAGAGCGCTCTGCCCTCGGCCCAGCTCCAGGTTGAGGGGTCGACTTGTAGACCTGTGCATCCTTGCACTCCTGCGGCAAGGGGGAGTGGCAGGAGCTTGCGCGCACAGAGCCAGGGGCCGCAGAAGCCTATGCACCAGAGCTGTTAACCGACCTGCGACTCGTGGGTTTGACACGGAAAAAACCCTTGGGGCCGCAATCAGTGTCAAGAAGCATGTGAGCAGGGCAGGCTGAGAAAAAAGGTTATCACTTACTAAAGTGATGATCCATTTACATACAAAGTGAGCCTTTCATCTCTCTACAATGGGCCTCATTCCAAGTTGGCCAGTGTGCTATTAACATAATACTGCTTACCGGCACGTTACCCCACTGGCCAATGACGAGTTTGCCAGAAAGGCACCTGATTTACCTCCAGCTCAGAGCTGGAGGTAAGTCGAGTGCCTTACTGCCAAAAACTGCTGTTATTACCGGCAAATCCCCCCATGTAGTCCTATGGGCAGTGCTTAATTTGTAAAACAATAAGTGCCAGTGCCCAAAAAATATTGGTCCCATAATGCAGGGTGCGGCGCCGCCCGCAGTGCGGGTGCGCCTCCCGTGCCAGTTCAGTGCTAGACCTAGATCGGCCCACCACCAGCCCATCACACTGCTGCTGCTCCATGTCACATGTTTGGCGCTGCAGCAACTGCTGGCACAGGCTAGTAGTGGGATGAATGGCGAAGGGCACACAAGGGTTGAGAAAGTATAATGCTTTAAAGTTGGAAAACACTTGTTATGGTAGTGGTTCCAGCATTCCGGCAACCCGAGAGGCAAAAGAGTGCATTTGAACACACTTCTAAGTTCTAGACCACACTTGTTAGACGTCTGGACCATACTTGCTGTCGTCGAAGTGATAATGCTTTTGATAAAATTGTTACAAACCTGTGGATTTTATTTGTCAGTTTTGTAAAATTACCCCTCCCACCGCCCTGTTTCCCATTTGGCTCTGACTGGAGCTGGGGTCTCTTGTGAGACTCACAGTGAGAGTATCTTTCTGTTTTGACGTACACTAGGAAAAATAATAGACTGTATTTAAAACATTAGGTTTGAATGAAAGTTAACAGATGTTACAGTAATTACAAATCTGAGACATCCTCAAAAACACTTTTTTATTTAACCTCACACTGAATAAATAATAAATAAACACACTAAGAATAAATAAACACATTGGATTTAGAACAGAACCAAACAAGAAATTACAAGGTGCCATGTTTGGCTTTCTTTTTAAATTTAGAAAAGGAGGTAGAGAGGGATTGAATCTATATCAATTAAGTTGACTGTCAGATGATATTTAAATGTTGTGTATGTTTCAAGTAATTAACATTCTGCCAGCCACAGTATTTTGCCTAACATGGCAAACTATTCTGTATAACATTTCACAAAATGTCATGGTAACTCCATATTCTATTACAACTTTGCCAAAAGCTGGTTGGGATCACCATGGCTAAGCTGCTATAGTAAAGGGCAACATGCAATATATGAACAAAACAAACAAATGCAAATAGCAGTTACTAAATAAAGCATTAATAAATAATATATTAAATAGTGTGCATAGTTGTCTCTATTCGCTCATAAAAGCCCATGAAATGTCTAAATCTAACCTGCCCATATCCTCTTTTCGTTCCTTACTCCTAGTGTCATCAGCAGCTCTTCGTCCTTTTGCAATCCATGAATTGACATAGGGGATAGGGTTGAGCTTCTTCAATGGTGGGCCAACAAGATTAATAAATAATAAGGATGAAATGGTGTCAGTATGCAGGGATGCTCTTGTTGATGTGCAGACAAGATTCATTTGTGAAAACCCTCGTTCACACTCAGCAGTGGAGATAGCAATAGTGTTCACAGCTGTCAGAAGTTCCGTTTAGTGTCTATTAACTTCTTTTCCACCTGTCTCCCTATGTTCCCTGTAAGCCTGACTCGTTTGACGAGTGTCACCAATGTCAAATCTTTCACAAAGAGACTCTATCTCACTTTCTCCATACGTAGGTGGTAACTCATCTGGCCAGTACTGCTTGTACAAAACTTTGAGTTCACTTACTAGTTTCTTGTGTGCAACTTTGTTGTCAGCAGCAGCAGAACCTCCTGTAGACAACAAACAACTATGTACATTTTCTGCAAGACTGCGAAAAAACTGTCCATGTTCAATTCTTTTGTCGCACATCTTTCCTTCATGCAGGGTCACTCCTTGGAAAATATTTTCTTCTATGGCCTTCTGGCACTGGAACAAGTGTTTTCCTCGCCTTTCTATCATTGCCTCAAACACTGATATTTGTCGGCAAATAGCACGATGTGCATCAATGATCGTGTAATCACGCTTTTGTAAGTCAAGAGACAATTCTGATAACTCTTGAAGTGCATCAAACATAATGCCAAGATTTCCAACCAACTGCACAGACGAAAGGCGCCTACCTAGTCCAGTGTACGTTTCGTGTTGTGCCATCACGAGAGCCATCACTAGATGCCAATGTAAAGTGTTTGTAAAGAGCAGGATAAACATTCCAGACAGCCTCTACCGTTCTGTAGCTTGAGGCAACCCAGCGAGTATCTAACACTCTTCCTATTTTACAAAGCTGAATGTCAAGAGCATCTGCACATTCTTTTAGCTGCAAACGATTTTTCACAGATGTGCTAAAAAGAGAATACAGTTTGTCTAGCAATGCTTTGAAATGATTTGTAGCTCCAATGTGCCCCCCTGCAGGGTTGGACTGGCCCATGAGGAACTCTGGAGATTTCCCAGTAGGCCTCGCACCCTGCGTTCTTTTGTGTGTCTTATTTCCAAATGTTCACATAGGACAAGGATTGAGCTTTCTGAAAATGTGTAACATGGGGCCACTTTGAAAATTATTTCCAAGGCCACTTTTGGTTTCCAGTCCACCCCTGCACCTATGCACTACTCAAACAATTTAATGTGAGCATTCATGGATTGCGATCGAATGTCAACTCTTTATTTTGGTGCCCGGGCCTATTTTTTGTGCCACTGCGACACACCACCACTGCTTTTAAGTCAAAATTGAAAACATGTAACACACACACCGAAATTGCTATTTCATTTGGTGGTCATTTGTCATGTATTTACAACGAAAACACTGGTATAAAGCGCCAGGCTAATAAAGAATATATAACAGAAACAGATCTGAATAAACATGCAGATATATAGATGGATTGGTGTGTAGGTACACAGAAGGGTTCTGTAAAGCACCTAAGAGGAGCGTTTTAAAACAATGAAACAGGTGTGCTCTGGCACAGCAGTCCATGCTTCTAAACCTAGTGCTTTCGAAAAATACAACTTGCTCTTACCCCAGTCTAATAAAAATGTATTTGAAAGGAGAGAGCTGGAGACACAGCTGTCGAGGGATAGATTATACAGATAGACACAAGCATAGATAAAGCTACAAAAAATGTTTCTAAAGATCGAATAGCAGAAAAGAGGAGCCAGTTAAAACAGGAAAGCAGGTGTGGGCCAGGAAAGCGGCCACTGTGGTCTGCTCTGCGGCAGATGGCTGGTAGGAACTTTTGTGTCTGCACCCGCGTTGCCACATGAAAGACATTTGCAGTATAGGTTTAGCTGTTCCGTTGTGATAAGTAAACACTTCCCCTCTTGGGGCTTCCTCTTGGAGGTAGCGTATGGAAGGGAGTGCTTCTTCCCCATCTCTCCTGGCATTGAGTGTTTTACAGCAGCCAGTATGCAGCTACTCTCTCTTCGTTGCCCCCTCTTGGTCCTTTCTCTCTGCGCTCCGTGGTCTGCGGCCTACTACAGATAACTAAAGGCCCATCTGGCGAGCGCTGGTGCTTGCAGCAGCAGCCGCCTCTAAAGCAAACCACCAACACAAAATAGTGTACCCCCATTGTTGCGGGGACCATCAATCTGAAAGGAATTAACTAAGGGTGGCTCGTGCACCAGCATGCATGGATTAAGCACACCAAGCAGAAGCCCATTTCACTAAAGGATGTTTGCTTTTAAGTAAATGAGCCCTAATGCTGGAGCGCTGGGATAGCGGTATGCAGCCAGCCAGTAGTTGGAGACGCCACATCCCTGCCCCATGGCCCTCAGCCCCTAGCTTCTATCCACTGGAGACTCGTAAGTGCCTCGGGGCTGCAGCCTGGGTCGGGCGACCCTAGGTTGCAGCCGCGGGGCGCTTACCGTTACTATGTGATCATGATAGCCACCCGCATTGCCTCGTCATGGCCCCGTGGGCCTGCGGCCTGCCAGCTCGGGCCCTGAGCTGGCAGGCCGCAGGCCCGCGGGGCCACGAGGCAATGCGGGCGGCTGTGTGAATCTGATCACATAGTAACGGTAAGCGTCCCGGGGCTGCAGCCTTGGTCGGACGAACCTAGGTTTCAGCCGCGGGGCGCTTACCGTTACTATGTGATCATCAGATTCACACAGCCGCCCGCATTGCCTCGCGGCCCTGCGGGCCTGCCACCTCGGGCCAAATCCTGCCCTACGGCAGGCCATGGGGCGGCCACGCCGGCATGGGCACACAGCACAGGGGAAGCAGCACGACACTGGCCACATTCAAAGTTGGGGCAGGGGACGGGGGCAGACGGGAGCTCGATTACGGCGGTACCACCGGTACTTCATTATTATGGCTCCGCCCGCCGCAGTGGATGATTGTGACAACTATTAATTTCACGGCGGCGGGCAGACGCAATAATAATGTAAGCCTATAATAATGAATCCGGACAGAAAGAGTACTTACCGCGTTGTTGAACACCTTCCCTGCCCCAGAGGAATTTAAGCTGCCTGCAAAACTAGGCCGCACACCAAAGTTGGAACCACACGTGCAGGGCAGCAAGCTTTCACGAGTCACTCACGCCATGCCTCAACAAGTCAAGTGTGCTTGTGAACTGCCTGCTGCCTCTGCAACAACAACACGTGACTCACTCACCCTCCCCCCCACACGTCATCATGGAGTCGAACAGCTAATGAAAACTATACATTCTGTGTTAATATACAGAATGAATCAAATACTGCATAGTAACAACATAATGTTGATTTTCATTGGCTCTTCGTTGTTGTGCTGTACTCCCAGGCCCAGCCAGGCCCTGCAAGCTCTCTGAATGATTTATGATGCATCATTGCAAACTGAAAGTTCCAACAAACACTGAAATTTCCAACAAACAAAGAAACAACTCAATTACAGGTGCGCCAGCTGGCCAAATGAGTTCTGGTGCCCAAAACAAAGTGCCGGTGTTGGCCACTGCCAAACACAGGCACAAATTAAGCACTGCCTATGGGACTCCATGGAATGGGTATTAACCGCCTTTACCGGCACATGTAATCTAGCGGTAAATCTGCCAGACCAAGTGCCGGAAACGGTAATACAGTTTGGTGGTATCCCGTCTGATTTACCTGCGGGATACCACCAAACATGTAATAAGGACCAATGGCTTTGCAGAGGTCTGCTTCTGCCGATGACAGTGAGTTGACCTCCTGTGACCTCCTAATGTTTGCAGAAGTGTATAGCATTGCTGCCACATCTAGAAGAAAAAAAAAAGATTGTGTGCTTTGGAGCCAGACACGCAACTTTTCGGTACGACTGGGTTGAAAAGAAAATGTGCGTTTCTGATTTCTAAAAGTAAACCATGCACTGATATACAAGTGTTCACCAGTGGGTTAATTGTGAGTCCAGATAATTCTGTTTGTCCTATCACTACATATATTAATAGCCGATATTTCAATTTTTCAAGAAAGTCCTTGCTTGTGAACACACGTTCTCAGAACACTTTTGCCCAAGGTCACAAGGTACTCCAATGCAATTCCATCACTATAGAATACCTTTGAAATGGTAAATCAAATGTTTGGTGCAGTGCACACTTTAGCTGAGTGATGCAAATAAAATGAAGCGCTTGTCTTTCAAACTATTCACAAATCACAAGTGCCCTGATTCACAGAGTGCTTTCCAACTGGGATTTGCCATTATCAAACGGTTCTATGAATTAGGCCGTAGGGGGCTGATTCATGGAATTTTGCTCCAAAATCGTGCAAGGGTCGTGCGCGGGGAAGGAAACTGCGCAAGCCAGTGCGCAGAAAGAAAAATGGGTGAAACGCGTATTCATGGAATTGTTCGCGCAAAGTAAGCGTATTTGCAAGTCATGGCCGGAATGATCCTGACATGCCCACACGCAAAGCAGGAAACAGCCAGATCAGCTACCTTTGCAAGCTCCCCCAGGCACGAATACATCTATGTTAAATCGGAACCTCGATTGAGTACACGCACCCTGAAATCCAACATGCAATCCCACTTGCACGCTGAAAATTCTACGTGCAAGTGTACTTACGCCAGCCTTCGGGTCGCGGACCCTATGAAGGACTTGCGTGGGCATTTCCCAGCCGAGAAGTTGCACAATCGATTCCATGAATGCATCTATTGCCGCGCAAGAGTGGGCGTGCGAGGGACTGCCTGCAGGCCGTCCCTCGGAACGCCCACTTCTTCGCCAATTTATGGTGTCCCGCTCCTTCCCAGCCCTCTGTACAGGCCACGCCACCCTCTGCTCGGAGTCTCGCGCAAGGCCATTGACGGCTCGCACAGGCATTCCAGGCCAGCGCTAAATCCACGCAAGTCCAGGAAAAGTGCCACGAATTTGATTCCATGAATCGACAAGCAGATTGGACGCAAGTGGCCTATTTTCTAAGCAAGAAATTCCATGAATGGGCCGCTAGGTGTCACCTCTATTGGGGCAAATACACACATTTATGCTATTAAAAACTATTACAAATAGGTAAATAAAAGGGAACTGTGCTTGTTTTCAATGCTAATGTTATTGTCCTCACTGTGGTGGGTTCACAGCGCATGTGGTCCTTTTAGTGAGGTGAGTCGAGCTATGCAAATGATGCACACTTTTGGGCTGTGGGCAGCATACGTGACCCTCAAACCCACTTCAAAAAGATGGCATCTATGGTGCTCCCAGGGGGGTGAGTAAGTGAGAAAGAAGAGGACAAGTCCAGCAGACCGCACACACAGATGAGCTGACCGGAAGCCAGCAATAAAACAGGGTTATTTAGGATGAGCTGGCCCCTAGTGTCAGAGGGGCAATCAGTTAGGGAAAATGTAGGAGAAAGGTGTTTAGACGAAAGACTAGGGTGAAGCAGACTGCCTTCGAGAGTGTGGACTGGGAGGAGGAAGGGTGGACGTGGGGGAAAGGCCAGTATATTTTGGGAGAGCACACGATTTGAGTCTAGCTTACTGGTGGTATCGTACACTTGAAAGGAAATACTAGCCCCATTGTGGATTTTAATGTGTAACCTTATGGTTTTGTAAACAGAACTCAGAAGCAGGTGCGTTAACCGAACAAGCAATCCTGTAAATACAATACTCACATTCAATTGTATATAATGTTGCCTAGGTACCTTGGCGAGGAAAACTGCATGGCATCTCAATGCCACCTTTTCCCTTTGCCCTTTGGGATAATTATGCTTGTAAGCATAGTGGACATGTGCATAGCACCCATTACATACAGGTTTGAAACTAGGAGTTCAGGAGAAGTGAGATAAACTCACTGAGTAGCGCCCGTTGTGTCAACTTGGGAAGGATGAAAGGCTGAGTCGGTCCGCGGGAATGCAAAAATCACCACAGCAGGTTCAATGACCCACCTGAGGTGACAGTGCCTCCGGCCCCTCCCATCTCTTCTTCGGCCGTCCGGGGAGGCAGGTGCCTGCGTCTTTAAAGCCGCCCAGGGGCGGGAGGACCTGGAGCTCAGGCTCTGCACCGCTCCGCGTTTCGGGTTGCGGCGCACACAGGGCGCGCACCTTCCTCGGCACCCGGCTTCCTCCCTCCCTTGGCGGGTGCAATGTGATCCCGGGAGCGATGGGACAGCTCGCGTGCAAGGGACTGATGCTGTCACTCTTCGACTACAAGACCGAGAAATATGTCATCGCCAAGAACAAGAAAGTGGGCATTCTGTACCGCCTCGTGCAGCTCTCCATTCTGGCGTACCTCCTGGGGTAAGAGTGCGCTTCGCCGGGGTCACGGGGATGTCTGGGGGGGACCAGGGGGGGGCGAGCAACTTGGCGTCATAGCACAGCCGAGGGGGAACGGTAGAATCGACCTGTCTGTCTGTCTACCCTATCCATCTCGGGGACTCTCAAGCGATCGTTATCATGCATAAAACGTGCCAGCATAGCACCTGTGCGGGTCACGAATCCAGGTTAGAGAGATAGATACATATAGACTGACCTAAAGATGGACAGACTTGAGGAGAGAGAGAGAGAGAGAGAGGGGGAGAGAAAGAAAGAGAATGTGAAACCTAGAGGCAGACTTGCATATTTCTAGATAGAGGTGATAAACCGCATTGTCTCTGCAGCCATGTTCAGGGCGGATACACGTGCTCGCAGCAGGTGTAGACAGCATGCACAGCAGTGTAGATGAATGGGGTCACCTTGCACGTCATATTGGTACCTGACTACCAAATTTATTTTACCCATAGGTCCAAATGGGCGGGAACTAAAGGGGTTTGGCATTGCCTTACTTTTTTGGGCAATCAGTGATCGTATCGTTCTCTTAATTTATTTAACCCGGAGCACCGTTCCAGGGTGGCAGTGATGGACACCTTAATTTATGTATTTAGAAACTTTTTCCCTACTGGGGATTTGAACCTGGGTCTTGAGGGCACAACCTGCTAAGTTATCTTGTAGGTTCTGGGTGGCCATTGTTCCATAGAGTGCCTGGGACACAACACTCATTTTCAAGCAGTCACAAAACCCTGCTCTGGGCATTGATACGTGCTTTCTGTAGTTGATCATGGTTTGCTGCAGAAACAGTGTCTGTACAGATAATGGACAGGGGTATGTGGCTATAGCCTTACACTTGTCCCTTAAGAGGTGGGAATGGTGGGTGAGTGGGAGGTGGGGGGTGGGGGGGCTGCTTAAAGCTGCATGCTGTGGGTCCAACGGCCAACTAATGGTCATTGCTTTCTCTGCGTTCTCATCTGTCTTAATAGTACTGTAATTACAGCAGTGCTGGGTTCAGTGGAGAAAAGGAAGGTATGTTGGTTGCATTGTGGGAGGGGTTGAGTATGGGGTCCCTGGGGTGTGGCAGGCTGGTTTGGGAGTAGAAGTGGGTTGGGCTGGGGAACATAGTTCCACAACTTTTTTTTTTTACGCTTCGACCCCTGCTTTTACTGATTACGCCAGTAAGCCACTGTGGAAGCACACCACATTTTTGGATCCGTCGTACTGAGAGGGATAGGTGTTGCTAGGTGGAGTGTTTTGGGCTATAGCCCCGGGTCTTTTGGTTATAGCCCAGGATAGAAGCTCAGGGGCTACAACCAGTTCCAACATTAGCCCCGGATCTTTTCTAGACCTACCAACACCCCTGCTGAGAGGTACAGGGATTTCCCCAAAGGCACATCATATGGCCCTGTGTTGTGTTGTGTTGTGTTGCTACGCGTTTATAACTTAATCTCCACATCACATCTCCCCCCCATAGTTTTATTGTGGTTCTCTGTGGGTGCACAGCCCTGGCGCACCGGAAGGATGCATCATGCAGCCAGGATCCAGCAAGGATGCTCCGCGGGTAGCGATGCCGGCTGTGTGTGGTCCTCATTACACCCATGGGTGCATGATGGCGGGGTTATCTTCCGAGGCATGTCCCTGCGAGCAATGCACGGGTGTGATCAGCGGTGGACCCGTGGACATGGACAAAAGGAAGCAGTGCTGCGCCGTGCCTAGCATTTATGTCACACTTCCACCTCTGGGTCTGACGTCCAAAACTTGATTGCACTTCGTGAGTGGAATGGCTGAGCTGGGACACACCATTTTCGGGGCGCAGGAGCTAGAGCTCAGGTTAGAAACTGTGTATCGATCAATCATATAAGTATATATTACAGGTTCGCCATCATTACACACGCAAAGCCGTCCTTATTACGTCCTCCGTATGAATTACGCCTTCATATAAAATATGAACCCTACATAAATGGTACTATGTGCTGTATTCCTGAAAATGCCACCAGAAATCCCTTGTGGTAATGTGCCCACCCACCTCTCCTTTTCTCTCGACAAACTATGTCAATTTTAAATGTAAGCGATACGTATACATTTAACGCTAAAATGTACATATGTATAGTTAAAGATCCGCATCAAATCCCCGGAGAAAAAGCCTGGCTTGTAGCACGTTCTAAAAACGCACATAAATGTGGCTAGTATGTCAACAAAAGCTGCATAACCACATTGTCAACTCATTCATATGTGTTGACGGATGAACAGATTTAAAGCTAAGCGGTCCTGCGAAGGACACATTCCCGAGGAGAGGCTGGGCGGGGTTGCCAGGGCAGGACCCGGTGGCCGGGTGCTGTCAGAGGAGCACAGCCGCATGCCGCACGTCGGGCATGGGCTGACGTCGACGCTTTGGCTCCCAGCCAATCGTCGCCCCAGATCTGCTGACACGTCGGGCCACTTCCGCCTGCTTTGCCAGCGTGCTGCTGGCGTGTGTTATTAATCTGCTGAAGAGGAATTCGCAGACCAAATAGCTGGAGGCCCCGCAAAGGCGGCCGAAGGACTTTACAGCCAGCAGGGTGGGGCTGATGGACATTTTTACAACGTCTGGGTGGGCGTGGGAGCTCTTGTCCCACCTGCTGCGGAGTCATAGTAGAACATGAATGTATTAATAGTTGGGTTCCATGCCGCATGCTTGGGTTACGCTGGGGTGCAGTCGCCTTTGCTGGCTCCATTCAGACACCAAGGCCTAGCCCTTCTCGGCTGTCGACGAGCTCTCTCGGGCTCCAATTTGATAACGAATTATTAATAATGAAATGAATCATTTGTTGACCCCTATAATATATATATATATATATATATATATGTGAATTATGCTTCAATAATGCCATCAAAAAGGGGGGGTTTCGGTGACATGTTATGGTATTTTCTATTCGTATACCGTCTACTGCAATTGTTGTGGCTTTGAAGCACCGTGGGGTGGAAGGAGCTTCAGAAGACCCGTAGTCTATGCAATCATAAAAATAAAGAGCATTACTTTGCATGCAAAAAGTTGTTTGAATTTAGGTGATTTAACTAGTAATCTCTGCAAGTAATTGAATAACAACATAAAAGCCATGTCAAGCAGTCGGTTCAGGCACAAGGAGGATTGTTATGTTAGTGACTGTGACAACTGAACCACATTTTTCTTGGGACTCCACTTTATTCTATGGTTCACAACGGAAACAAGGGGATATTTTAAATGATCTATCAACACAGAGGGCAACTGTCTACAGTTGAGGGATCTGCTATACCTAACATGCAGTAAACATGCATACTGAATGACATGCAATCACATGCAAATTACATGCACAATTGTCAGATATGTCAAAGATGCATTCAACCTATTTTCATTTGTCTGTACCATTGAACTAGTACAGTCGAGATGTTGAATATTGGGTGCCAACACAGACTTGCAGTGTTGGATGTGGTGAAAGGACGCCTTTAGTAATGGCAGTAATGCATAGCTATCCATAGATACAATGCAGCCTTTGTCACCCAAAGTGAAAGTTTATAGACTGTAAAAGGCTGAGGTATGTCCCGGGACAGCCCTAGGATTTGCGGGGCACCTGCGGCAGCATAAAATATGTCGGTCCCCCCTGATTTGCATGTTCAACATCACAGAATGAGTTTGATGTGTTCCTGTAAAGCTTCATTAAAAGAAGTTGCCAGGAGTAAGCCAGGGGACAAACAATGGTGTCCGGGTTTATGAATTGTCACAGCTAGCTATTACGCATTTGGCAATATCAGGAGTAAGGCTTTTTTGGAGCAGCAGACAGAGTGCAGTGAATCAATTCTAGAGACTTGTAATTTTGGCAGTCAAGGACATGTGAGAAATTGATTTGCACAGGAGCACACACTCTCGTTAACTGGGAAAGTCAGATTTGAGACCAGTTTGCACTTGCTCACACATCTAGCTAGCTGTGTTCGGTCGAAATATTGTTTGCCACAGGTTCTTTTGTAACTTTGATTTGAAAATTCCATCTGTTTTTGGAATGCAGTGCAGAACATGGTGATTGTGTTCTGCTAACTGAAGTAAACTTGTGTTTATAGCAATTTCTTGATTGCTTTTATCTTTGTGCTGTATATAGTTTGCTATATTATCCAAAGTAGCAATATGATTTTCATTCAGAACTACAGATGAGGATGATCTTGAATGACTCTCCAAGCAATGCTTTATCATGTTCAGCTACATACCTACAGAATGTCTCCTGGTCTGATCGCAGGTTACAAGGATGTCAGGGCAGGGATTGGGCCTACGATGGACATGGCAAAGTGCCTCTACTTCTGGATTGCCTTGTAGTGCTTAAAGCTGACCCTATTTACCGGAGCGGCTGTGAGGCAGTGACAGTAAGCAGTTTCATAGGTGTTCATATGTTAAGAAAATCATCAGGGCTCATGACCTAAAAAAGTAGGTGGGTTAATTATACATGCATGAAGGGTACCCACCCTAAAAAAGTGAAATCTGCACATTTAGTTCAGTTGGCCCTTCATAATAGAAGAAAGTCTACAGGGAAAATGAGCATTGTCCTTTCAAAAATTAATCATCACCACCCAAGAAATATTCAAAGAGAGGAGATTTTCCTATAACATTTCTAGCAAAGTATAAAAGGTACGCACCTTTTAAAGTCAAAAATCCACATTGAAATATTCCCTGCAAAGCAAAATCCCAAATGCAAGACATGCTTTGATGATACTTTCATGTAGCCTTGTGGGTGCCCACACAAGCAATCTCCCATCTGACATCCATAGCTAATGATCATGACTGGCATGCCATCTTTCTCCTTTCAATCTGCATCCCCATTTTTGGCTTTGAAGAATATTCTATTTTATAAAGGGGACTTGAAAAGTAAACACATTATAATAAAGTACTCAGACAAATAAATACATATTTCGATGCCTCTGGGCTGCTGTGCGCTTAACAAATGTGAATAAATAAATATGTTAAGCAAAAACAGTGTGATTGTGGAGTTAGTTTACCCCATCTAGAATGGAAGACAACTAATACCAGGATGCATTTCAGCAAAAGGCTAAAAAGAATGACTTTGGGTTTTGTAAATGTACTTTCAGGACTTCTAGTCAGAACAAAAATGTCTGAAAGTGTAACCTGTTTTTTTCCCATTGTTTGGCAGAGGCATGCTTCATAAAGAATGAGAGGAAAATGTGACTTTCAACACAAATATGCTTTTTGGTACATTATATAAGAACACATGAATATTAGGAGCTATTTAAAAAAAACTGCATGGCATACTTCAATCATCACGGCCAAAGGCATTGATTGATGCGGCTAACCAGTGCTTTGTGAGTGTTGTCAGAATAAAAATGCCCCTTTTTTCAGTACTTTCAACCAAAATGTTAAGAACAACTTGGCCTGTACAATGGTCACTTAAATCAACCATCATCAAGTATGAATAGCTTCCACTGTAAATGCCCTGCAAAACAAAGCAAGCGATAAGTTGTATTTTCGAGGCCACAGTCAGACCCGCCGTGCAGCATGTGACGGGCCTGGGATGTCTGTTACTTGTGCTTAAATGTTGCATCTCTCTTACTTGCATGCGTGATGTTCTGTATTGATAATGCTATAACTGATCTCATTTGTGATGTCATCATTGTGCTTAAGGGCTGCACATTGGGGGCCTCATAGTTAAGGTGGCGTAGCTTCCAACACATGCTGAATTTCAGTGGTTTTGGGGCATTAAATAGGCCCCTTAAACTCACTTCCACTAAAGTGTTTTTTACTGAATTTCAAGGGTTTTGTTTCATCAAACCCGTACTTCAACTCAAGGTTTGGCCCTGAAGTTCAAGTTTTTTTGTTGTTTCATGGAACGTATTCACCTTAACTGTCCCTTAACTCGAGTTTTTTCACATAATTTCCTGGGTTTTGTTGTGATACACCTCCCACCACCTGTAATACGGCCTTTTGTTCTGCTAACATAACTGATGTCATATAATTTGTTATCAATATCTTTTCTTCAGCTACGCAACATCAGGTTTATCAAGTATTTCATCTTTTTTGTGTCCACTGGATAAGAAGGGATTACTAATGGTGTACTCGGATGAGGAAGAGTGAGGTGGGGTAGTTGCCGACTGTGATGCAGAAGAGTGAGGTGGGGTAGTGGTGGACTTTGATGAGGAAGAGTGAGTTGGTGTGGTGGGGGACTGTGAAGAGGAAGAGTGAATTAGTGGTAGTGGGATACTGTGATGGTGAATGAGGTGGTGGTAATGGGGGCCTGTGGCTAGGAAGAATTAGGCAGTTGTAGAGGGGTTCTGTGACAAAGAAGAGTGACATGGTGGCAGCGTGGTACTGTTTGAGGAAGAGTGAGTTGGTGGTAGTGGGGTACTGTGATGAGGAAGAGTGAAATGATAGTAGTGGGTACTGTGATGAGGAAGAGTGATTTGCTGCTAGTGGGGTACATTGATGAGGAAGAGTGAGATGGTGGTGTTGGGGGACTGTGATGAGGTAGACTGACTTAGTGGTGGGGTACTGTGATGAGGAAGAGTAATGTGGTGGTAGTGGGGGACTGTGATGAGGAAGAGTGAGATGGTGGTAGTTAGGGACTGTGACAAGGAAGAGTGAAGTGGTCATAGTGGGAGACTGTGACAAGGAATAGTGAGTTGGTGGTTGTAGGCAACTGTGATAAGGAAGAGTGGCATGCTAGTGGGGGACTGCAATGAGGAAGAGTGAGATGGTGGTAGTGGAGAAATGTGATGGGAAGAGTGATGTGGCGGTAGTGGGAAACTGACACAGAAGAGTGAGGTAGTGGGGTACTGTGAGAAGGAAGAGTGAGTTCATGCTAGGGTGTACTCTGATGAGGAAGAGTAAGTTGGTGATAGTGGGGTACTGTGACGAAGAAGAAGAATGTGGTGGTGGGGGGACTGTTATAAGGAAGAGTGAGGTGGTCATAGTGGGAGACTGTGACAAGGAATAGTGAGTTGGTGGTTGTAGGGGACTGTGATGAGGAAGAGTGAAATGTTGTTACTGGGGGCTGTGAAGTGGAATTGTGGGTTGGTGGTAGTAGAGTACTGCGAATAAGAGTGATGTGGTGGTAGGGGGGGGACTGCAACAAGGAAGGTTGAGATGGTGGCAGTGGGGGACTGATGAGGAAGAGTGACATGGCAGTTGGGTACTGTGACAAGGAAGGGTAAGATGTTGATGGTAGGGGATGTGAAGAGGAACACTGAGTTGGTGGTACTGCGGAACTGTGAAGAGGTAGAGTGATGTGGTGGTAGTTGGGGACTGTGACGAGAAAGAGTGAAGTGTTGGTAGTGGGGTACTGTGACGATGAATGAGTTGGTGGTTGTGGGGTACTGTGATACCAAAGAGTGATGTGGGGACTGACAAGTAAGAGTGACATGGTGGTAGTGGGGTACTGTGATAAAGAAGAGTCACGCAGTGGTAGTGGGGGACTGTGATGCAGAAGAGTGGGGTGGAGGTAGTGGGGGACTAATGAGGAATAGTGAGTTGGTGGTAGTGGAGTACTGTGATTAGGAAGAGTGATGTGGTGGTAGTGGAGGACTGTGACAAGGAAGAGTGACATGGTAGTGGGGTACTGTGAAGAGGAAGAGAGATGTGGTAGTGGGGGACTGTAATGAAGAGGAATGAGGTGGGGTAATGGGGGCCTGTGACGAGGAAGAGAGATGTGGGAGTATATAGGTGAGATTACTATTCAGTACTGGGATGGGAAAGAAGGATGTGTGGGTATATAGATAAAATTACTATTCACTACTGGGACGAGGAAGAGGGACGCAGGGGCACAGGTAGTGTTACTAATGAGGTACTCTGATGGAGAAGAGGGAGGTGCGATAATGTAGGTATCTTCCCTGCTGACATCGGGAGTGAATCGAGAACCTCTCTGCTAAGCAATGTGAAAAGCTTATCCATTCAAAACAAAGGATATAGTAAACAAGCATCTACTTCCATAAGTTCTTTGTTGCACACTTTATTTTGAAGTAATTAAGCAATTAATTATAAGCAGTGCTGACATTGGGCCGGATCTTCCCGGATCCGGGATCTGGCAAAACACATCTCCTCAGATCTGACTCTGAAATACAGGGAAATCCATTCATACTCAACATTTTCTTTATGTGATTAGAACCCTTGAGACACTTCACCACAAGACCACTTGAAGGTGTGAGCAAGGGCTGTGTGAAATTCCCTGTTAATATTGAACTGTACAGGAAATATTAAAGTGCATCATTTAAAGTTTAAAAGGTGTGCACACTTTGTAATTTCTGACAACACTATAGGAAACTGAGCTATTTTCCAGGTGTTCATGATTAATCTTTTTAGGGGCTGAGAGGTAAACACTTATGGAGGTGGGTTTACCCACCTCCCACCCGACTCTGGTCCCTTGTGGGTTCCCCCAGTAAAAAAAATCAATTTCCAACACTGATTGTAAGCTTTTTTTTTAACACATTTAACACCCCCAAAACACTAAAAGCCCCCTAATACTTCCATGCCGCACACTTTAAGTTAATGTAGGAAGTAATCACTGTAATTTTCTTTATATTAAAAAAACAAATTGCTTCCTAAATTAACCTAAATACTCCTCTTACCCTAACTAGCAAACAAAGCGAGTGCCCTATCTGAATATATTATAATTTTTAAGTATTTACTCATTTTTCCCATTCGTGCTGATTCTCGAACTCGGAAAAATGCCTGAAAATAACAAAACGAAACTATCCCCAAGCCTTCACAAATCTTCCTTTCTTATACTGCTCACATGCTCCCTGGCCTAAAAACTGCCCTGTTTACACCCCTTACATCATTTTAGGGCACTTGCCGAAACCAATCTGAGAATTTGATTCTCGAATCGCGTTATGGTGGATTTTCAGGGATGAAAAATCTTGGCAACAGCAATGCATCATGGGAGATATGCTAACCGTTTGGGTACAGCAGCACCCCGCTCAACGCCAAATTAAAAAAAATGACCAAGCCAACAAATGATTTCCTTTGAACACTTTGTGCCCGACTTGTTTCTTATTTAACGCAAATTCGCCCAGCGATTTGGCCTGTGCGCTTGAGGAAACTTTGGTCATTTTCCCTGTCGGAAAATACGGAAAAGTGAAAAACACACTTTTTTTTATAACCCTTTACATCTTTTGAGTTTTGGGCAGCCTGCAGCCTCAAATTATAAATATCAAATGTCGCTGATCCTTCCTTAGGCTCAATAGTTGTTAGCCATAGAATGTCACATTTCCCATGGATGATAGGTTTCACCTGAACAATACGGATAGATAGATAATTCCATTAGTGTTGCTTCAGTCCAAATTGTCATTAATTAATGAACTCATCATGCACTATATGACAAGACTCACTTTATCTAAAGCACTCATGGAAGGTGCATAATATTTAAAGAGCGTGATGTGAGGAAGGGGTGCAGTGCAAGTTGTGGTTTAATTGGTAGTGTGATGGACTGCCTATGTATTAGGGAAGATAGTTCATTTGTCCCTCAAAATTATAATTCCAGGCTTTACTTATTACCTTTGTACCTAAGGGGTTATACCCTAAAGTTGGCAATCCTAATATTTCTAGATGTCAAAATGTTTACAGTAACCGTAAAACATGTGTTTTTCCTTTTTTGCACCAATTCTTAATTTTTGTGTGTTTGCCTATGTGTTTATGTAGTGTGTATTCCGAGTAAATTTTGTATGCTTATGTACATTGAGAGGTTGTTGTACGTGTGTATTGCGCAACGTTTGTGTATGCAGATTCCAACCAATATGCCTGTGCTTACTTATTTTCTGTACATGTTGTATGTGTGTATCATGTTTACTTACTTGTAGCCTTAACGGTTTGCAGGTGCACATGCTTATTCTGTGTATATTGTTTGTAATTGTCCTCTGTATGTTCCAAGCATATTATTTGTGTTTGTGAGTGGTGTGCACAAGTCGGGGGCGGGCTACGTGTATGCATTTTGTTTCAGAAAATCCAAATCCTTGTTTGCGCACATCGTTGTGTACATTTCCAGCATATTGTGGTTACTTATGTTATGTTATGTTAACTTACTTGTAATGCGCCGAAGCCCGAAGGCATCCAGGCGACCTGAAAAGATAAAGGTGGATAGCTATCTTATCTTACTACACAAATAGGATAGTCTTCAACTGTTTTCTGAAGGCCAGATGGTTTATCTCATTGTGTACTTGTTCAGGTAGAGCATGCCAGGCCCATGCCGCCTGCACATGAAAGGCACGACCATTTCCACAAGCTCTCTTAACGCGGTCTACTTCTAAGTGACATGCCTTCGCAAATCGAAGATTTCTTTTGGGTTGATAAAAGCTCAGCCTATTCTTGAGGTAGGCCGGGGCATCACCAAAAACACATTTGTGGCACATGGTCAACAGCTTGAACTGAATCCTTGCGGAGACGGGCAGCCAGTGTAGTTTCTGCCTGGCGGCAGATGTAGGCTCAGTACGGCTCATCTGATAAACAATGTGCACTGCCGCATTCTGGATCTTTTTTGCAATTTTTGGATGTCTGTCTTGTTAGCTCCCCCTAGGAGGGCATTACAATAATCCACTCTCTGGAGTATCACATCTCTAACACATTTTTTACGATTTTCCTCAGAAACCAGTGGAGCAACTTGCTGTAGTACTTTGATATGGTAGTTGGTACCTTTCACAATTGCTTCTACGTGCACACCACTATCCAAACAGGCTTCACCTCATGCACCACTGAGATCTGGCTGCGGACAATCGAGATACTGGAATAGTGGGAATAGTAAGAGTAAGATTGTTTATTTCGGGCTGGTGCCCATAAAACAAGAAATAGCACAATACAGTGTCCATATAACACATTACAGCAACAGAATAATAAAAAGAAATAAAATCCACAACATCGCATCCAATACACTTAGAAAAAGAAGAGATAAAAAAAGCATGCCCATCATATACACGGAACACAAATGTATTAATCTCGGGAAATCATATCATATTGCGAAAGAGGGCTCCAAAATGTAACCGTGACTTAAATGGCCTAAATATGTACAAGTCAACCAATACCATGCGCATATATAATGATGCCGTCATAGAATGGTGTGGTAAAGTGCAACAGCATAACCTTTGTCCTTTCCTCCTTACGTGTCTTTCCTGCCATTCCACAATATTTCATTCAGCTTCAGGATGTCTGGACCAAGATTGTTCTTCTCTTTAGGGACAATTTAGTATAAGTGGTCATTTGATGCGTGCCCACGGTGGCATCAAGCAAGCAATCTTCACCCAGTGTCCTGGTAGCCTGCTGGATCTAATAAGTGCAAGAGAGATATTAACAATTTTATTCTCAGGGTGCTAAACCGGGGCAGAAAAAGAGAAAATGCACTCTACTCTCATTGTAACCGGTGCCACATGAACAGAGCCCTTGATATTCTGGCGCCTATTTGACCATCTGGCTGTATCATTTTTTATGGGTAGTTGAGACATGATAAAAAAAACTGAACAATAAATTGAGGTTTTATATCGCGCTTCATGCCGGAGACCAGCCTTTAAACACGGGATTGGGATTGGAACCTGTGATACTCTGTGTTCTCCTGCTTCCAAGACAAACGCGTGTGAAAAGAACTCTCATGCATTAACAGAATGAGGTCGAGTGCACAGTAGTTAATAAGACACTTAGGGCCCATTTCTGAGGAACATGCAAAAACACAGAAGTGTTCATCCATGAAGCATGAACACTTTCTTTAGAAGCACCCTTTTGTGATTTAGTGTTAATGTGGCAGTCTGGCATCAAAGCCACGACTTTAGCACAAGCCCGATTTACTGCTTGACAACAGTCTTAGTAACCATGATAAATGCATGGCTGACACTGCAAGGGGATTCTGCACTCAAGAGCATGTCAATAAGGGGAGTTAAAATACGACACCAGTGAGGTACTGGTGAACGCTGCTTCACATTTTTTCCTTTATAAAAATGGCATTTCCGAGACTGCAGCACCACTTTTCTAGTTTAATGAAAACTTAAGACAACTTTCTTAAACTAGAAAAGTGGCAGGCTTTTAGAAAATGCTTGCAGCGCCACTGGAGCACATGTTTCTATGTAAACGATAGATTTATTCATCTTTTGCTTCTGGGAAGCACACCATTTCCCCGCCAGTATTTCCACCCGCCCACAATGGTGGTGCTGGAAACTGGAAGGGAAAATGTTGGCTTTCAACACTATGATTAGCATGCGCTCAGAATCAGGCACTACTCATATTAAGATATTCAATAACAGAGTGGTGTCTTCTAAAATCTCTCAGCCATCTTTCTTCTACCCTTTTTGACATTAGGCTGTGGTCAAGGCTAGAGACCAAATACCTGACAAATACTTCTGGAGAAATTAACTAGGCTTCTCTGCCAGCATCAGCCGGCCTGGATTTCAGAAATTTGAACCAGGAGATATTTCGTATAAAATGGTGTCCCCAAAGTTCTCTGCTCAAGATATTCGAACAAGACTCTGTATCATCTGACCAGAGCTTGGCCTAGAGTTTCAGAACTCGTGGCAAGAGCAGGTTGTCAAGGTTGTCAATATTCGATTCCGAGCGCACAATCAAGTTGTTCGATCGTTTGGGTACGGCAAGTAACTTTTTGAAAAAGAGATTCTCAATTTGTGTTAGATCATATATGGTAGAAAGACCCCATACTTCACTTGCATATGTTGATTGTGAGAGAGATGGCTGTACAATATTAATGCTACCTTCAGAGATGAAAAGCAGCAGTTGCTGTAGAAAGAAAGTACACTTCCTGTAGTCTGTTGCATTCTTCTTATGATCTTTTTCTTGCTGGCTGTCCATTTATTATTGGCAGCAAAGATGACCTGCAGATAATCCAAGTCATGGACGCTTTCATTATTTGAGTTGTTTTAAAGGAAGTATTATTTTGTTTTGCTTTCCAAAAGCATGGTTTTTTGATTTGGACTCATTTATTTGTAAATGTAACTTGCAATTTGATTATATTCTATGCTTCCCGAAAGAGGATCTTTTTTGTGTCTATGAAGTACAAATTACACAAACAACTTTTTGGAATATTTTCAAACAAATCTTATTTGCCAAATTTGGCAAGGTTACATGGTCAAGGTGAAAAGTTACGCAGGGCATCGTTTTGTCATTTTCCTGTATAAAGTGTCATGTGAACATTCAGAATCCACGTTCGGAACTCAAATTCACATTCAGAATCCGAATGCACATTCATGATACAAATACACATCCAGAATACACATTCATAACCTGAATATACATGATGAATTCACTTACACATTCAGAATAGACATACACATTCACAATACACATCTGGAATCCAAATATATGTTCAGAATACAAATTTAGAAAACAAATACACATCCAGAATACACATTCATAACCTGAATATACATGATGAATTCACTTACACATTCAGAATAGACATACACATTCACAATACACATCTGGAATCCAAATATATGTTCAGAATACAAATTTAGAAAACAAATGCACATTCAGAATATACATTCGGAACCCGAATACACATTAAGAATACAAATACACATTCAGGGTACAAATACACATTCAGGATACACGTTCAGAACCTCAGTATACATAAACTACATACTGATAATACCAATACACCTTCACATTCACAATATACACTCAGAACCGAAATACACACTCATAACATGAATACATAACCGTAATCTGAATACACAATAAGAATACCCATTCACAATGTGAATACACACGCCATACCCAAATAAACAACCAGAATCCAAATATACATTCAGAATCAGAATACACATCCAGAATCCAAATCCACTTTCTGAATGTACATCCAGAATCCAAATACACATTTAGAATCCAAATACATATTCAGAATACACATTCAGAATTTGAATACACATGCAAAATACAAATACAGATTCAGAACACACTTCAGAATATGAACACACATTTAGAAAATGAATATACATTCAGATTTCAAAGACAAACTCAGTATACACATTCAGAATCTGAATATACATTTGTAATCCGGATGCAAATTCTTAATGCACCCCCAGGATACACACCTAGGATATGCAGGTATTGCTCTGCACTCTAGAAGTACTGCTCAGTTCTGAATTATAGATGCATTTTTGGATATGAAAAAGTGAATTCCTCAAGTTTGGTTGATTTTGCAAAGTTTATCCAGCATGCACCAGTTCCAGGCAAAGGTTAGGTGTGTACTGAAAATCTACAAAATTGATAGATATAGTTTGGAGATATGCGTCCCAAAAGCATGTTTTTGGGGTCTATGGAAAATCAAACACTAAAAACACTTGTATTTAAAAATGCCTTTGGCGTTTGGGCTATGAACTTCCACCAAATGTAAAATCTGTATGTAGATGTGGCAGTAAACCTTCCTGGAGAAGGTCAAAAGTTAGAAACAAATCTTTTCTCGTTTTCCTATATAATGCACCAGGTAACCTTGAATATCATGTAACTACTGCAGCACCAAATTAAGTATATTTATTTACATAATTTACCTACAGTCAAATATTGTATATATCATCAAACACTAAATTCAGGCCCATCACGACCGTGCCCTTTCTTCTAAAAATTTTAGACAAAGTGGCATAGATGCAAATACAAAACTTCCTTGAATCCAACCACCTACTCGGAACCCGCCAATCCGGATTCCGCCCACAGCATGGGACTGAGACAGCCTTAATCGATCTCAAGGCCCAAATAGATCAATGCAGAGACAATGGCCAAGCAGCCCTACTCCTCCTGTTAGACCTCTCAGCGGCATTTGATTTAGTCGACCATACAGTCTTATGTAGCCACCTAGACTCTGCAGCCCACTTCTCTAAAGAGGCCATAATATGGATCAAGTCTTTCTTGAGTAACCGAACTATGAGAGTCTTCTCTCCATCAGCCTCAGCAGACCCGATCCCCATAACATGTGGTGTACCTCAAGGATCTTGTGTGTCACCCACCCTCTACAATGTATTCACAAAGCCGCTCTTTGACGAAATGGATCATCTGGGTATCGCCTACACCAATTACGCAGACGATACCCAGATCCTCCTTCCGCTTTCAGGAGATTACTTCAAGGACCTGGCCTTAGTGAATAAAATCTACAGCATCGTTCAGGCATGGATGGCCACACACGGCTTATGCCTGAACCATGACAAAACTGAGCTCATTATCCTAGGCACCCCGACATACATATCCAAACTCAGCCCCAACTATGCCAACTTCATTATCGATGGTAATAACATAAAAGTAGTGAAGGAAGTGAAGACCCTAGGCTTCTACCTAGATGCCACCTTGAACTTTGCTAAACAAGTTAACGCTCTAGCCTCAGCTACTGCATACACATGCAAACTCATCAGAGCCAGCAAACCATTCCTCTCTACAGACAGTTGCATCATGCTTGCCAGAGCCCTCATACTTTCCAAATTGGATTATTGTAATGGACTATACATTGGGGCTAATAAATAGACTATCCATAAAATCCAGGTCCTCCAGAACAATGCCCTGAGAGCAGCTCTCAAGATTAACAGAAAGGAGCATATATCTTCGGTAAGAAGAGAATATAAATGGCTATCCACTTCTGATAAAATTCAACTCAAAATTGCCTCCCTTACCCACAAGTGCCTCAACAACAAAGCACCACCGTACCTCAAGGACAGGCTACTTCTAAGAACCCCGACCAGACCCACAAGAACAGCGAACGCTAACTGCCTACAAGTCCCGCGATTTAAACTCGCTACTATAGGAGGGCACAGCTTCCCAGTCAAGGCTGCGCAGCTGTGGAACTCACTACCCCATGGCATTAGAGAACCCCAGCCCTTTGCGAAATTCAGGCAGAACTTGACCAATTGGTTGAGAGCAAATGACACCTAACTACCCTGACTTGCTTGACTTGACTGTATCCACTGGCAAACTAACCTAAAGTTCTACTTGCACCCCTTTACCAGGATATTTGAATCCGCCTCTCTCTTCCTGCACTGGAATGTTCCTGGTGCCTGTGTATTAGTATTGTATATATTATTATTTTATATTCCCCTCAAGAATACCTGCACCTGCAAAACTTTGTTTCTGGACTTAGATCCGGCCTTGTATATATCCGCCTACTGTAAATTGTATGATGACCCTGTACTGTTCCTACTTAACATGTACCTGTAACTAAGTTGAGCATATTCCTGTCTTGTGCGCCCTGATGCCCCAGGGTATGGCGCGCCCTATAAATAATAAACTAAACTAAACTAAATGTAATAACATAAACAAACATTATTAATAAAAAATACCCTCTGATAAGCCCACTAATCACATCATAAAAGTTCACCATAAAATACATACACTTAAAATCATTTCACTCCATAAAAACATCCCATAAAACCTCTGGCACTTAAGAGCAGTGCCTATATCCATACATTTTCAAGTGTTTATCACATAATGTAGCCAAACGTGTACATTTTAGCAATAAGTGCTCAATTCATTTCGCACATCGTCACCGCATAATGTACAAACACGTTCATTCTGATGTAGCAACAATTTAGCATCCTCTATTTCCAATGACCGGGCAACATTAAATTTGATTTTAAGATATTGTGTCAAAGTGTAGCTTGTGGGATATGCATCAATGTATTTGGATAGCTTTGCTCGTCTCATTATATATCGAATAAAACTCCCACATTTAACATTTGTTGCCTGATTCACCAAAGTGTTTTCTCTTCCGTGATCACTCAACACTTTTTTCACATTGCGTTTCAACCCTTTACGGGTTTCTTCCACTGAAAGAGGCCTAATGCGCTAAAGACAGTTTTTATACACTGAGAGCAACATCCTCAAACAACCAAATCTTTCACTTTCTTGTCTCTCTAAAAAGGTTTAAATAGTGCCCTGTTATTATATTCTCTTCCAGCTCCATCAGGGTTGCACGACACATTGCAGTCTTGTATACAACAAGAGTAGGTAACCCTGTTCAACAAAAGTAGGTAACCCCATTAATAAGTATATATATATATATATTTTTTTTTCTCTGAAAAAAACTCAGTTAACTTGCATTTAACTTCACAGATTTAATGCAACAAAACCCTTGAAATTCAGCGGATGCGGGAAGTCATGACCAGCTGAACTCTGCACGCTCCCGTTGATGTCCCCCATAATTCCATGTCCCCCATAATTCCATTTTGTATGTCATTGCGAATCCTTTTTCTTATAATATGTATTCACTCATGGGCTTTGCAACGGGAACACACTGATTTAAGCTGGTCATGACATCCCACATGCGCAAAATTTCATGGGTTTTGTTGCGTTAAATCTGCGCAACTTTACTGCACGTTAACTACGTTTTTTTAGTGAATTTCAAGGGTTTTGTTATACCATCTTTTTTTACGGGCCACGTGCTTCGTCCATGTCCACTGTACATGTTCCCTCAATATCTTTCTTTTGGACCCATGGCCACTACACATGTCTTTCGAGCCTACTAGCCAGGGCCTTCAGTCATGGACACACTTCTAGATTTCATTTCGGGAACACTAACCATGGCCTTTGGCCATGTACAGAGGACACAGCCTTTCGCTGGGCCCCTTGACATGTTGCCCACTAGGTTTCATTGGGGCCCATAAGCCATGGCCTTCAGCTACTTTCCATACAGCGCCATTCGGTTACTAAAAGTAACCCACATCCATTACCACCCACCTCATTGTAGTTGCAAAATTCCCCTTTTTTTGTCTTAATCTCATTTTTTTAGCTCGCTCTTTTAAAAAAAAAATTTCCCTATTATCGCGGTTATCAATGTACTACAGATAACCGCAGTTATCCATAAATGCACACAAATAATTGTGGTTATCTGTCAAAATCACACAAAACCCCAAACTCTTCCATGCCCTTGAGGAACTCAGCAAGTGCCTCCCTCCTCGTACCATGCCCCCGGCTCCCATCAAGTTCTTTTTCTCCCCCTAGCCCTCTCCCATACCCCCCCAACTCTCATCCTTTCGTTTCATGCCCTTTCATTTCCGATCTAGTTTTCTATCATATCCACGGTTATCCTGCCATATATCACTGGCTATGGTGTCCTCTTTCCCCGCCCCACCTCTAGTCTGATGCCATTTCATAATTTCTCCTCCTCCAAATGGCATTTTTTCCACTTATCTTTTTCGGCTAACCCTGGTTATGCCCATTTTAACCGCGGTTATCTCTCATCGAGCAAAAAGAAAAATGGCGGCTTTTTCATTTCTAAAAAGCTTCACTGATGCATTGTGGCACACATATATAGCTATAATTTTTGGGAGAAGGGGCACTGCTTCCCCAATAAATATTTTAACAACTACTGCATGGACTAACCCCACTCTCACCCAGAAACTTTATTAGCCTCTCGGCTGTAAAGCACAAAGACCGATATAAAGGCTTTAAGGAGCAGGGGCACCCCATTCTCTGTTGAATATTTTAAAAACTACTGGATGGATTTACCCCAAACCAGTCAAGCAAATTAAGTCAATGCCTTGTGCCCAAATTGTTTCTTATTTGGTTCAAATCTGCTTAGTGGTTTTCACGCTACAGCTGTTCAGAAACTGCACCTTTCCTTTTCTGTATGGGAAAACAAATGTGAGTAGGCTGAAAACTGTGTTTTTTCATTTTGTTAATAACTTTTTCATTTTCTAACGAATCGTTCACAACCGGTCCAGTATAGGGGCGCTCTTGGTAAACTGTTTGTTCGGAAAAGTTGATCCAAATCCATCCAGAAAGTCAAAAGGTGTTAACCTCACTCAGCCTCTCTGCTGTAAAAAGCACCAAGACCGATATGAAGATTTTAAGGAAAAGCAGGCACTCCCTTCTCTGTAAAATATTTTACAAACTACTGGATGGATTTACCCCAAACCAGTCAAGAAAGTCAACCCTTTGTGCCCAAGTTGTTTCTTATTTGATCAAAATCTGCCCCACAGTTTTTTCGCGCTATGGCTGTCAAAAAAATAAACTTTTTCTGTTTGGGAAAATGAATGGGGTGAAAACTGTGGTGGTTTATTTTCTTAATAACGTTTGTATTTTATAATGTGTTGGTCCCAATATGTGCAGTTTGGGGAAGAGAGGGTTTGAGGTTGGGAGGGTGGGGTATGAGGGAGGCGGCAAACGCACTTGACAAACCTTTTGTTTTGAGAATTTCATCCAAATCCATCCAGCAAGTCAAAAGTTATTAGCAATAGAATTTTGGGAGCTATAGCTCCGTCAAATATTTGAATAACTACTGGACAGAATAACCCAAGATCCCCCCCCCCCCTGGAAATCAAGTCAATGTTTCACGCCCAAGTTGTTTTGTACCTGGTCCAATTCCGTCCAGCGCTTCTGGCTGTGCGCTGGAGCGAAATTTTGACTTTTTCTCTGTGGGAAAATGAATGGGTACTAGACCGAAACAGCGTTTCGTTTTATTTCTTAATAACATTTTCATTTTTTAACAGATCTTTCCCAAAATGTCCAGTCTGGCGAGACCCATGAGTACAATTTTGTTTGCAAAGTTTCAGTCACATCTGTCATGCGAGTCAAAGGTTATTCGCAATTTCATTTACGGGTTTCCTATGGAACTTGATACTCAACATAACTATACGAACCACCACACTATAATATATCTATATATATATATATATATATATATATATATATATTAACAGATTTTCTGCTTTATATATATATATATAAATATATATATATATATAAAGCAGAAAATCTGTTAATTTGTTCCTTATACAATTCCACACCGCTTCACCGATCTGCACCATAGTTTGCATAGTTACCTGTTAGGGCCCTCCAGACCTAACTTGCTACATGACATTTGGACTCCCTGGATTTCATCCCCTTCACACATGAAACGGTTGCCTGAAATAGGTAAAACATCAATGTGGTCATAGAAGTACCGGACAATCTGATTTTAAGAGTTTCGACACAAGGAACAAAACTAAAAGGTCCCTATTGGACAATTTGAAACCACATTTCAAGGCCGTTGGGCGCACACCTTCCGAGATATTTGCAGCGCAACACACTGCAATGCACTACACTACGCCATGGTGAGGTGACAGATGAGGAGAGCTTGCAGAAGGACCCAGGATGCTGCAGCATGCCAACTCTTGCCTCCTCACCACGTCTGCTCTGGGGTATGTCAGCCAGTCACGCGCACCCTTTCTCAGTGCAGTTTACTTCTGAGTGCAAAGCACATCAAGCGATAAGCAACTCGGAACAGTGACCTACTGGATCATTGATTTTCAACAGCTGATGAGAGGTTATCATGTCTGTCTACAAAACCTGTGCAGAATACAGGTGCTTTTGAGAGCACATATATATATATATATATATATATATATATATATATATATATATATATATATATATATATATATATATATATATATATCCTCTATGGGCTCATTGTTGGAGGCAGTGTCCAAATATCTTGATAGGTTATTGCAACCATTTACGGGACACTTCTGACCTATTGAAAAAACTTGATGGGTTTAATTGGGAATCTCACTGCAGTTTGGTATCTCTGGATGTGGTTTCCCTTGCCACAGGCATTAACCATCAAGCTGGTATTCAGGCATATGAATTCTTTTAAAACAAAGATGTCAGTATTAAACAACAGAATGAATTATTGATCGATCTTCATGGGACGAATGCTTAGCTTGGTCACAGGAACTTGACATGCACTTAGATGATGTCATTGTATGGCTAAGGTATATTGACAACCGGTTTTTAATTTGGTGAGGAACGCCTGCCAAATTATTAGAATATGTCTCGATTCTTAACTGCAACAATCTTAACCTACAACTGACTGTTACTAACAAATCACAACAATTGGAGTTTCTAGATGTACGTTTTGAAATAATTGATGGTAAATTGGTCAGTTAAATCGGAATTCCACCTGTGTGAACAGTATATTACATGCAATCTCTCTTTAAAAGCATACCATTTGGAGAATTCATTAGGACTAAGCGTAACTGCTCAAGAAAAACATTAAAGGGTTCTAAACATTAAAAAAACAGGCATATCAAACATATCAGATCTTTCACTAAATATAGCACACAGGCTGCAAATGTTAGGAAGCTTCTACAAAAACATTGGGCTGTGTTACAGTCTGATCAGGACATTGCCAATGTTGTTGGATCCCATCCCCTAGTGACTTTTTCTAAAGCACTCAATATGAAAAATATTTTGGCACCAGAATGACAAACCTTTTAACCCTGGATAATTCCAACGGGCTAACACAACATAGGAGAATGAATTGGTTTTATAGTTGTGGTAAATGCAAATTATGCAAATTGGTGATCTGTACTTCGGAATATGAGTCTGCATAAAGAGTTGAATGGAAGATGAAGCACAAAATCACTTGTTTAACTAAATGTGTAGTTTATTTAATATGTTGCCATGCAAATTGGCTTACATTGGTTCTACCATTTGCAGTCTCAAACTCAGGATACTCCAGCATTATTGTGCTATTAAAAATCAGGGTGAGGATAATCCTCTTGCAAAGAACTTTTTTTTTAAAAACATGGTGGAGAGCCGTAGAATTTGACATTTATAGTTTAGCCCACGTACCTCAGCATATTCGAAAAGGAAATTGTGAGTTAAGATTGAGTCAACGTGAATCTAAACTGATCATTTTATTTGATACACTACAGCCACATGGTCATAATATTGACAATGAATTGTATGTATTTTTATAATTGTGTCATTTTTCTTGTTTGTTTTTGTCTGTCTTTCTCTGTGATTTATATTGGCTTATAATCTGTATTGCATTTAGAGCCTATAGTTCTTCTTGGACTTTGTATATTTGTATTATGTTTACATTCCAGACTTTGAGCATCTTAGATACTTGTACCATGCACTTTGAGATCTTGGTATTAGGTCATCGAGAATATGACTGTAGATGCATTATGTATCACATGTTTCTCATTTTTACTGTTTAACGATTGCACTTTATGTATCTAGCATTCACTTTCTTGATGCACTGTGCACTTTTCTCCACAATTGGTTCCCCGAGATTAGACATGCAGGATAGAGAGAACAAAATAGTGTGATTTGTCATGCATTTTATTGTATTATGCACTTTATCGTGACTGTTAGATCTCTATATGAGATCACAGAGTAGATGTGATGCACTTCACACCTTGTTATTCTGCTGTTTATAGCATACCAATTGCACTTTGACTATCTATCATGCGCTTTAGTAATGCACTAGCACTATACCTTGTCATTGGCAGCTTAGATCTTGTCTATTCTTACATTGTTCCACCCTTATTGTATGGTTGGGCATAATTTTACACATGATCCGATTGCATGTTACGCATCTTTACTATAGCCATTGTCTGGAATCTATATTTTAGTTACAGGTCATTGCAGTCATTTGAGGTGTGATGCAAACAGCTGTTATCACACTGCAATATGCACACCTGTGCTGTTATTATGGTTTGCAATTATTCTCTATGAGCCCAGGTAGCTTGCTTTTCCTGTATCTGTTGTATTGTATTGTATCGTATTGTATTGGCATCTGCAGTATCACTGGATTGCTTTTTTTCTGGTTTATTTGTTCAATCAGTTGTGTTAGCATAGTTATGCCTTTGGTACACAATGAATGTGTGCTTTCCTTTATGTTACCTTCTTGCATTTACTATGATCCGCCTCATATTTTTATGAGACAGATTTTGGACTTAAGATTTTATGCATTATATTGCACATTAAAGCGTTATTTATAAAGTATTGCTTAGTACAGGCATTTTCTGTAATAAGACTAGGTAATGCCTGACCACAAGTAGCTGCTTTTTGCACTGAGAGCATGTTAAATGTGTATATTCAGCACTCTTTCAAGATGGCACTCAAATTGTGAAGTATTAACCGGCTCTTGGTGTACCAGTCCTAGCTCCATGTTGTTGAGAAATATTATGCAGATTTCTCACACAATGCTTTTAAGAACGCTTGAGATTTATTATGTAATAACAGCCTGACGAAGCTGCGGCAGGGGTGGAACACATGGCGATTTGTTTCAGGAGTGTTTACACTCCGCTGTGTTTCTGTGGTTTTCTATTATGAAGTGAATCCATTAAACCTAATATTTCACCGATCAGTGGAGTGTGTGAATATTTTCTCCTTTCGGGACATGTGAGTATGCCTCATCAAGTCTGAAAGGATATGTTTATTGGGTGCCTGCCCTGACAAAGTTATTCAACAACATAAACAATAACAACATCACACCTAGGTCATAGAAGTTGGCAGATATAGTGGCGCTATTCAAGAAAAAAGATTGAAATTACACTGTGAATTATCATGTTATTTCTCCTACCCGAGTGCCTCATAATTCCCTTCGGTTTAATGACTCCCCAGCGCTTTTTAAGAGGTTCATGAATCACGCCTTTTCAGATATCGGGTTCCAGTTCGTGATAACCTATCTGTATAATATTCTGATCTATTCCTCCATTCCTTCCAAACACAAGGATCATGTATCACAAGTTTTGACCAGATTACGCGAGAAACCAGCTTTTAGTTGAACCTGAAAAATGTCAGTTTCATCTGACATATGTTTGTTATCTTGGCTACATCATTTCTGAATTCAGAATTTTAATGGATCCCAGAAAGGTTTCTGCTGCCCTTGATTGGCCAACTCCTTCATGCTTCAAACATTGAAACATAGCCAGCAATTCCTTGGTTTGCCCAACTTCTACCTGAAATTCATCCCATACTTCTCTGATATTGTTTTACCTATTACCAACTTGCTAAACAAGTTTGTTCCTTTCCAGTGGATTTCTACGATGGAGCATGCATTTCTTTCTTTAAAGAAATTCTTTCCTCAAGCTCCCATCTTGTGTCAACCAGATGTCTCTAAACCATTTATTGCAGCAACTGATGCCTCTGAGACAGCTCTGGGAACCAACTTTAAACAGAAACAATCAGATGGTGAAGAACACCCCATCGCTTATTTATCCAGAACTCTCAGTGAGAGTGAACAACATTATTCAGTCCTGGAAAAAGATCTACCAGCCATTTACCAAGCCTGTCTAGAGTGGTGACAACTTCCCATTGGAACTGTTTCTCCCGTTATGATGCAAACTGATCATCATAACTTGCAGACTCGCCATACTATGGAGTGCAGAAACAGCCGACAGGCCAGTTGGGTGTTTCATTTTGCTCAGCAGAACTTCACCCTTATCTATATTCCGTGAAGCCAAAATCAAATTGCTGATGCCTTGTCTCGGATGAATACTTACGTGGAAAAATCCAAGATGCTGTACTGTACCATTCTGCAGGAAAAGGCTTTTCTCTTCCACATAAACACCCTTTTAACTCAGGTACTGCAGGAGACTAACACTTCTACAACCTTCCATGGTTTACAATCAGCTAATCCTTGGAACCTTAAACACAAACAAGGTTTTCTTTTTGACAAGTCTCGTTTGTTCTTGCCAACAAAAAGAATTCAAGAGCTGTCCTTGTTCCTTTTCCAAAACTCCCTGCCGGCAGGCCCTAAAGGCATGACTGCTTCATTGGACAATCTCCAATGACACTTCTGGTGGCCTACAATGAAGTGTGCTGTTCAACAACATATCAAAGCATGTTCCATGTGTGCACATACTAAGATACCAAAAACTAAACCAGTTGGTCTTTCGCACCAACCCATCCCACCAACAAAACCGTGGGAGAAAATCACCACAGATTTTATTGATGATCTTCCTCCTATGGGATGTACTTCTATCATGGACACTAGACTTTTTTTTACTAAAATGGCCCATTATTCTCAATTTAACCAGTTTACCATCTGCCCTTGAAATGGCCAAGGTTTTCTTCATGGATATATTCTGATTACATGGTTTACCTACCACAATTATTTTGGATCGAGGAAGCCAATATGTATCAAAAACCTGGTCAAATCTTTGCAGTATCATTGGGATCAAGAGGGCCCTCTCATCAGGTTAACATTCGTAATCTAATGGAATCACTGAGAGGGTCAAACAAACCCTTGAGTAATGTCTGCATTGTTATGCATCTCAAGTCCAGGACGATTGGGTCGCCTTACTTCCTTTCACGGAGTACTCCTATAAAAACAAGTTTCATGCTTCCCTGAAACAAAGTGCTTTTTTATGCACATGTGGCTACCATCCAATAGTCGATGACTCCAGGAGTTCCCTGCAGGAGGTCATTGTCTCCGACAGGCTGTGAAAGACACATTTATAAGGCCGTACCCCAGACAAGAAGATTGCTTTGTGTTTCAAGGACGACGGCGATCCTCCCGGGTGAACAGCAGAGTTGGGGAGGCGAGGCCAAGCCGCTGGTACTAATCTTAACTTGTGAATTGAAAAACTGTAAAGACATGAAAGAACCGCACACAGCCGGTGAGTTGGCAAGCGACATGAAAGACCAGTGTGTGTTATGAAAAGATTGAAGTTGTAACATTATATTGCATAATTGAAGGCTGCACACGTGTGGATGAAATGCAAAGAAAGGCAGGCCTGTGAATGAACTTTGAAGAAAGGATAGCTGTGCAACCTGTTACCGTAGATTTCTTTCAATACCATTTCATCTAATGAGACTTCACGGAATCCATTTCACTGAAAATGGTAAGGGAAGTGGTATATGTGTAATGCATAATAGGTAGAATGTGGAGTAAGGGTATAGGTTAGGGTATGAAGGGGTGAGGGAGGGCTGCGGGCGGACTCCTCCTGCATTTAAAAAAAGGGAAAAAAGTAGATTTCATTTTCAGTTAAATGGATTTGGTGAAATCTCTATTAGGCGAAATATTTTCGCCAAAATCACATACATCTGTGAAACCAGTGATACTGAGTAACGGAGTGGTCTGGCGAAAGGAAGTAGCCCCCTCAAAAGTTTCTGTGAAAGGTGAAATGTTTTTGACGATAAAGTGAATGAACTGTAAAAGCGAAGTGATCAAAATTAACTTTGAGAAAAGGGGAGAGTAAAAAGGTGAACATTGAATTTTGGGTGCTTATGACATTGAACTACCCAGTCCAGAAAGCACTGGGGCAAATACCACAAGAGTGTGAATGGAAGGGCAAGCTGAAATGTTCCTGAGCAGGTCTGTAGTAAAAGCCATGCACATTCGAAAGTCTTCGGCATCAGGGAACGGTCTGAGCCCGACTAAGGGAGACCAGAAGTGTAATTAGTTAGGTGACGGGAACCCCTAAAGGAGGTGAATTAAGCTAGTGCAAGGGAGCCCCTGCAAGTTGTTTTGAACTTTTGCTTTGAAAGGTTTGAGCCCAACTGAGGGAGACCAATGTGAACTTTTTGGTGAACATTTGCTTTAAGAGGTCTGAGCCCGACAGAGGGGGACTGGCGTGAATCTTTTGAACTGTATTTTGAAAGCTAGAGAGACTTTAACGTGGAAGGCCGGATGGGCCTCGGTCCATTTTTTGAACAGCCTTTGTGTTAAGAACCTGAGCCAGAGTGTGTCATCCTGCCTAGGGGGGCTGCCTTACTCTGTGCTGTCTAACGTGGGGAGGAGAGCTGACTCAGCCACATTTATTCTTTATATTTTGAACAATATTTTTTCTTTGACAACATATTCTCCTTTGCACATTTTTTTCCAAGAGATAGGGCAGGCGTTAGGTTTTGTTAGAAAAGGCCATTTTGATTTGACACACTAAACTACTACTGTTTTATTTATTATTTGATGGTCGAGACTACTCCCATCCTACTTATAGGGCAAAGTAGGAGTTTTTCCAAACCCAGAATATTTAATAAAGGTTTTACAAATTGTACTTTTTGTGTCAGGGTCATACTTGTGATTCAATGCCTCCCTTACACACTCTACCTGGTTCATGTCCAGAATGTTGAGTAACATCCAGACATTTTGATCCTGTTTTGCAGCTAAGAGTTTATCATGGCCTCACTATCCCAGTGAATCATAAGGTGTCACTTTTGTATTAGCCAATTTTTATATATTTTTGGCGGTTCGGTCTTAACTAACTTTATTTTGGCATCCACCCTTGGTGACTATTTTGTATACGTTTAATCTCTCTCTTTAGCTCTCTTTTCTTGGAGCGATCCATTTTGTCAAATATATGAGTATGTAAGAACTTACTTTCTACCCAGTTAGGTACTAGATTTTGGAGATTATTTCTCAAAAATACTGAAAGTGGAGCGTGCCAAAAAATGCTGTTCCTCCACTCATACAGTAAAGTATCATTAGTAGCAGCTATTCTTTTTTTTATAAAACATTTTTTATTGATTTTCAAAACAAACCAAAAAAAACTTACAATCACCCACCTGCAATCACATGTCCTACTCGTGGTCATATTCATAACAATAATATACATAATCACAATAGTAAATCGCAAAGTCGGTCACCCAGCGCTCCTCACCCGTTCATTCCAGGTACCCAAAAGACCCTCAGCTCCCACCCTCCTCCCACTTCCCCCATATCTTATTAGCAACCTCGTGCTGTATATATTCTGTGTTCCACGGCTGTGCCTACATCCATATCTGTGGCCCACTGAGCCAGGGTCGGGCATTCAGGTGCCCCCCACCTTTGGGCTATGTTGTGTTTTATCAATCCCATTGCTGCGGATAAGAACAGCCCTTCCCATTTATTAACATTGTTTTCATCGGGGATACCCAAAAGTAGTATCCTTGGGTCCAGTGTTGTAGTACGGTCGAGGACCTCAGTTAGTTTTCCACAGCATTTACTCCAGAAGGTTCTAATTCGAGGGCATTCCCACAGGATGTATATGAAGGTGCCCTCCCCATCCTGGCATCGTAGGCAGTTTGGGTCTGGGGCACGTTTCCAGCCATACAGAGCAGTCCTGGGATAATAGATTCAGTGAAAAATCTTGAGCTGAAAGTAGCAGCTATTATTTGATAAAATGTATGTATATTTTAAAAATTCCATCTGACCAAATTTCCTGCTGGTTTAAGTGTTAGATTAGTAAAACCATTAGAAATAATGTCCTTTTGTTCAAGGCAAAACTCAGCAATTAACATGATATGGTCGCTGACGTTTGTATCAACAATGAAAAACTATGCACATCTATGGAATAAGACTGGATGAACAAATATATAATCAATACAAGATGTATCCTCACCCTTATGCCAAGTCGGGTCACCATACAAGTCACCCACCATGTTTCCGTTGAGTTTTTGGAGGCCCCCGGCAGATAAAATACTTAAACAATGCAAACAATTAGACTGTTTTGACATACTCGGGAGTAATTTGTCATTGATATCACACAGGTTATCATTTGGGCAAGTGGAATTAAAGTCGTCCGCAATAATGATTTCTCCACTACTGGATTTGGCTGACAACTCTTTCAATAGTAATGAAATACTCCTGTTAATAGACAACCCATGTAAGGTTTTCCTGTGGTATAGCTCATGGAATTCTTTACAGCAGTAAGAAGGCCACCAGATGCTCTCTCTGGGAGTCCTGGTGATGCTGCCTGGAAAGAGATCGAAAAGCCATAAAAAGACGGGGGATTAAGGAATCAGACCTAAAATAATCAAAAACTAGTTAAATGAAGAAACAACAAGTTGGCATTAGTCAAAAGCTGTCGATGGTACCTGAATCCACTTCACTAAAAACTGTAAGAATCCCCACCGAATTTTTGTATTTCATTGTAGGAGGGCTGTTGGGACCCAAGACCAATCTGTTTTATCTGTTGAAGGGACATGTTTGGTGTTCAGTACGCAGACTTTTGAATGATTTCTAAAGCCGCTTGACAAATACTTTCAATAGTTATTTAAATTACTGGAAATATGTTATATATGAGTAACCATCTGTACAGGGTAGTAGATCATACCCCATTCATCTAAGTGACTCAGTTTTAGAGATGATCATGTCATATACCATTTTCAATGGTACATCCATGGTGACAAGACCTGTCTGAGATAAATCTATAAATTCTACAAGGTTGACATTTTTAGATGTAATTAACCTCAGTGTTGAAATATCATACATTAAGGCCAAAATGGTTGACTTATATGGTAAAGGTGTTGGTCTATCAAGTACCATAAATTCCAGCATTAATCTTGGTGCTCTCACATGCAGATTTAATTGCTTATGTACAGCAGATGATTTTTGAGGATCACTTCCTTGCTTGAATCGATCGCCCCTTCAAAAGTTCCACATTCAAATCTAAGATCTCCTAAATACTTTTTCCATCACACCAAGAACCTGCCCTTCATATTAGATTATAGAATGTCACTGGCCTGGCCAACAAGATAGTGAATCCAGGTTGGGTCTTCTTTATGAAACCTTATGGCGTTTTCATGCTTTGACAAACTTGTTTGGTAACTCCAAGACATATAGATGGGTATGTTTAAGGCTTAAGCTTGACAATGGAAAGAACTCAGGGGTCCGCGCACATGAGTATCAGTAACATTGAGCCTTTCATTAGAAAGAATCGCTTTGAAAGCCTGTGTCTTGTCCTAAACGAGGTGGGATGGGATGGGTTGGGGAGTACGACGTTCATTCAGCAACAGTGTTTTTTTCAATGGGTTTTTTGCCAAATTCTTTTTTTAAAACTTATCAAAAAATATAGGGTGTTGTGGTTAACGGTATATAAAGGGTGGAGAGGTGTCGGGAATACTGTAAAATTAATAGGGGAGGAAGGGTTTGGGGGATCCCCCAAAAAATAAAACATACATTTTTCAATGATTTTTTTTCAAAGAAAACAAATCGTCATAAACCCATTGTAAAAAAAACACTGTTGATGAAGGAACATAGAACCGGGATGGGGATCACCTTATCTGGCTAAAATCCTTTCTCAGGGGGCGTACTAGATAATTCAGGGCATGGGGCACAGTGCCCCAGCCTGGCTGCCTAATCAGGACCCTAGTGTCACTGCTCTGGTCCTGGTGTGAGGCTTTAATATTAAGCTGAGGGAGGGATATCCCAGAGGATCATCAGGATTCTGAGTGGATATTGACCCCCCCCCATACTCATTAATAACAGATGAGATAAGAATAGACAAAAGTCAAGTATCCATCCGTCACAGCTGAGCCTGAGGACTCTTAACAGACAATCTCCCTTGAAGAGGTCAACTAATGCGACCTATAGTTTCCTCAGAAGATTAAGATGAGATCTGAGTGAACCAGAGACAAATGTTAATGTGATATAAGTTGTTCAGGTGGAAATCCTCTGCTGATTTGATGGCTCTGGGACCCAAGTGTGCAGGATTCAGGCCTTCAGAAAGCTCTTTGAGAAGGCATCACTGATTATTGTGACAAAGTCCCCTTCTTGTCGCTGGGATTGCTGGATAGGCCGCTCACAGGGGCCATTTAACACCACCCACGTTTTGTTACTTGGCCCAGAGGTGGTATAAGGTGGGAAAACCTAGACCATTCCACCATGCCCTAGTACTGTGGCAGGGGACTGCCATAGAGAGGGTGCCCATGCTGTGCTCCTACCCTTAATGGATGCCGAAAGAGATAATATGTATCACTGCTCTGATGTCCACAATGCTAGTACCACATTTTCAAATCAGCCCGTGGAACAAAGGAGCAGCGGGAAACTTGCTGACAGATTCTTAATGCCTGGTTCAACAGCGTGGAAAAGGTACCATGAGTAGGCATGCATCAGAATATTGTGCGCTGACTGTAAGACGTCAGACAATCTCTTTGAGAGCCCGTTGCACGTCCCATCGTGGGCCCACATGGCCACATTATTATTGGGTATAAAAGAGGCTAACCCGTACATCAATAAGGAACTAGGGACATAACTAATATTTTTAATGTCAAAATGAGTCTCTAAATCTAATAAAAAATGATTACATTCGTTTTTGGCTTACTTGACAATTAAAGAAACATTACAGGGTGAGTGCTCTGGTGTATATTCAATATAACATGATTTACAACATCAGAAGCTCATCATTATTTGGAGGGGGAATTTTGGTTCACTTCAGTCATTTCACCCATGCTCCATACACTTAATGTGAATGTACAATTTACAAAGAAAGATAGTCAGAACGAAATGAACTTCTTGGACATTACAATTCGCCACTGCGAAGGCAAATTATCCTACTGTCAATATAAAACAAGAGACAGACAAGAATGCTCTTCGACATTGTAACAGTTGCCATACAAGAGCTCTCGCTGAGAACTTTCCCAAAAGTCAATAAATGTGCACGCGCAGAAATTGCAGTGATCTCCAAGATTATTACCAACAGACATTTTAGATCAATTAGTCCTCTCTGAATTCTATTGTAGGACTAACAGTGCTAAACAAGCAATACCTTGGAACTTGGGTCAACTTACTGGCCACCATCCTTGTGGTGTGCGCGTTGTGTGTAAATACACCAACATAGTGACCAGTTTTCAAATTCGCTATTACACCTGGAACTTAAAATATGTGACAAACTGCAACAGTAAAGGGGTAGTAGATTGTATCGAATGCCCTTGTAGAATGAGCTACATAGATCAGACTATCTGTGGAGCAAATGTCAGAATTGCTGAACACCAATCACACATTCACTGCAAAAATCTCAGTGCCCCACTGGTTAGTAGGTTGAGAAAAACCATACAGCAAATGAGCCCTATTGATGGATTTTAAATGTAGTCTCACCCAGTTCAAACATTGAAAAGAACTTTACATTCAAGGAGCATCAATGGACTTACAGAATGAAATCACATCTGAAAGGTCTCAATGAGGAACTTGATTGGCCATCTCTAACGCATGATTAATTATATGGATACATATATTTCTCTGATTATTTTTTTTACATTTACCAGAATAATAAGTTACTTTATTCAAATATCCTTTGTAGTATTGCCATCCTATCAATTCATTATAATCTGGTACTACTGCATATAATAGATTCAATACACTCCATCTATGAGTGATGAGTTCATTTGGTTTTTGCACAGAAAATGTTTAGGATTGGAGACGAGTGATTGTGTCCTCATAAACACATGTTTCCACGCTGCGTAATTATGTCATTGTGCACATATAAACAAACATACCGTTAGCATGGCGACCTCAAGTCCCCAGATGCCGTACACCTACATGAGTCCTAGGGAATTATTCACTATAATAATTGAATTGGTAAGTCAGCAATTGCCTCCATCTTTGTTGTTAGACTAATTATTTGCAGCGAGATGGATAGCGTTAATAACTATTACAGAATGCATGTCCTACTTGTGCTTCTTAAAGTACTGCAAGTTTGTAACTGAAAAAAACATTATTGTTGTCTATTCATGCACATCAAATTATTGTGTCATTCTGTTACAAAAATAAATAAAATAATACCATAGTTTGACACAAATTATAAAGATCTGCATTATGCAGTTTATATTGCCAACCTATATGACCCGAGTTATTAATCTCAGCAGCGGTACTACTGAATTCCTAATCTCAACATCAGTGGTTTTTTAGACTTTTGTAATTGTAATCGCAGTTTGCCATACACATATACACGGTACTACTGCACTTGCTTTGTTCGTTTGTAACTGAGCTGCGTACTAGAGTGATCAGAGCTATGAGGTTCCTTTAATTGAGTCCCGTTTAACAATATAGACACACCGCTAAACAGTTGTTCCCCTTTTGGGAGTGGTGCATGTTGTACAGGCCCATCAGATGTATCAGAAGCATAATGTACCCACATTCAAGGAGAAGTCCTAATGTCCCGTGACATGGGTAACGCTTGTGAAACTGGTTGCACTTGGTGCAAAGAAAATATCATCCAGTCCCTCAAGCATATTCTGTTGAACTGCAGTGGTACCTGGGAGGTGAGCGATAAATGTATTCCATGCAGTAGAGAGAGCAGATACCCTACACTCCGAGATGTTTTGGAATAGATTGATTGCGGGTGAAGAAGTCGCTCTAACAATCCAACAATCCAAGTGATTTGAGTGCTCCAAGCATTAGGCCTTATTGCTAAAATCTGCTCAGAAACAGGTAGGTCCTTAGACAATCATGTGAGTGATCTGTGCTTCAGGGGAGATTTGTGATGGATTCTCAATGCAATGTCTTTCAACTGTCTTCATTAAGAAATGATGGATTAAAGGGAGGGAAATTGTTTATTGTATATTTTTTCTTTTTCTTTTTTTTTCTCTCTTCTATCTTTTTTCTTCCCGCTTTCCCATCTTTTTAATGAAATTGAATATATACTGCTTATATGTTGTTATATTGTGATAAGCCGTGATTTGGCTACGACACAAATAATTTTATTTTAAAAATTAAAATTATTCCTGATGGTAGCTTTTCCCTTCATTATTTTTGTACAAGCAAGATCTCAACATGGATGGTGAAATCACATGGCAGCCAACTGTTGACCTATTTACAATAAACCTTTGCTGCCCCTAACAACTAGGAAGAATCTTGAAACAATAACACTATACATATGGAATACTAACATAGATACAAATTGACTAAGGTAAAGTTCTCTTTAGCTCACATTTATGAGTTTCTTATTTATTTTATTTTATTTTTTTAGATTTCAACAATGAAAGCCTTACGTTTAAGTATGATATACCTTTAATCGCACCTAGGTCGTGAGGTCTCATTTAATTTGGATGAAATATTTTTCTTAGGGCATTCTGGTATAATTACCTGCGAGCAAGAGTTTGATGAATCGTCTATTGTACATTCAGGATTTGCAACCGAAGGGGAATTTATATGATACATAATCGACTTTTAAATTTAGGTATCAAGAAAAACTATCTATGTTGAACTAATGTGGTCCTGAAGAAGGCGTGCTATTTTTGCATCTGAATGGTCTAAGATACGTCACCTGTTGTAAACAGCTAGACAACAGCAAGACTGTTTACTTTGACTGAGTAATGAATACTGTTTTATTTTTATATTTTCAACATTTTACCAGTTTACTGTTGCATTCATTTGTATTTCTTGATTTTTATTTCCTGGAATGTAGAGGCATTGTAATTCAATTTCTTTTTCTGCACTTTAACACACTACACTAGTATTTTGCCCAATTAAGCAATCCTTTGGATGTTATTAAGCTCTACTGGGGGTACGCATAAGAGGAGGAGAATCCTAATTTGTGAGGGTTGTGGAGCCCTAATCAGTTGGACTATAGGAGAAGCCATCCAATTGCTATTGTCGTACTTGGCAGTAGCAAGCCTGGTTTAACTGGGTCTGCACAAAAGCCAAGAGCAAACTCCTTCTAGCCTTACAGACATCAGATAGAGAAGACAGTTTAGGAACAATTCACCACAAAGGCCATCTCACCGCATTTTTGGCAGCTTTATTATGTTGGAAAAGACCCCCATATTTTCGCCTTTTCCCCACCACCCCACCTATCCCCCCACAACCCTAAAATCATATTAAAGTAATCAGCTTACCCGGGAACCTTCTAAAAATGCCACAAAAACCTGGTAAAATGGCCTTTGACAAAATGTGACGAAAAGGCAATGGTGAGTTGCGCAGGTACCAGGTAAGACCTCCAGTTAAAGAGGAGAGAACACAGTGCACACACTGCGAGCAGAACAATAGCATTGGAGCAGGGCTCCTGGTACCCTTCAGGATGTATTGGACAAGGGGATCTACATACGTTCTGGAAATTGGTGGCTAAGGTGAATGGGTATTACCATCCAACTTCAACCCCCAAGCTTGGGTCGAGTATTTTGTAGCACTTTTCTGACGTAAGCGAACCACCGCCCACTGAGGAGCTGGCTGATTTTCAAGCTCCATCCCAATCAACTTCCTTGTGGCCCACAGGAAATTTGCAGAAACCCTTAATAATCAACATGCTCAAAAATCCCCATGTTCAAATGGAGTCCTTATTATCATTTTTAAAGAGAATCCTGCTCTTTAGGTTCCTCTTTTGGCCTTGCTCCTGGATTATCCTATTTTCTGTTGTGAGTGGATGGAGAGTTGGAAAAATGACATCTTGGTCCTGTCACAAAGCCAAGTGGACATCACAAAGGATGGAACTAAATGGCTCTAGTTTATTTTGGAATATGTACAAAAGTTGGACATCACAGATGTAGGTAGAACAAAAACTGCTTTTGAGGTTCAAAACCTCAACACAGTAAAGGCCACGCTTTCCGCATGAAGTGAGGTAAGCCGAGAAGGTCTATGGGTGCCTGGCCAGGTCTACAATGCATCCCTGTCTCAGGGGGAGATCCTATTACCCAATCTCATCCCCCTTTCCACTTGATCAAACTGACACTCACGCATGCCTGAGGGCCTGTCTCTAGGGCTCAGACCTAACATTTGGGCAATCTGTCAGCTGACCTTCCACTTCTGCCGCAAGCTTGTTCCTCCTCCCACTTCTCCCATACAATGGGTAGACTGGTGCTGTCACACTGTCTGACTGTTTCTGGCCCTGTACATCCAGGGAACCTCCCAGTGTCTATTTGTTTTACTTCCAGTGTGCCCTCTTCTCCTCCAAGAACTCCCATCCTTGCCAGTGTTTTATCCTTCTCTCCTCAGGTGGTCCAAATCCCTTTATCTCACTCTCTTTCTTCACCTCCTTCTCCTTCCTGCTCTTAAATCTCCCATCTTATTCTTACTCTGCAACCTCTCTTATACTCACTGTTCCTCCTTGATGTTCGTCTCCCCCAACCTGTTCTGTACTCTCCGTTCCTCCTGTGCAACAATTCTCTCTGCATCTCCACCTCCCCGTGCACCCCCAGATCTTTCCACATCTGTATCCTCCCCTGCACCATCAGCTCTATCTCCTCCTCCACCTCCTCTTGCACCTTCAGCTCTCTCCACATTTTGCCGTCCCGCTCCTTGAAACACCCACAACAGCATGCGTATAAGGGCTTATAAACCCTACTCATGGGCCAGATCTTCATAGCGGGTTGGCAGCTGCCTTGCATTCTTACTGCCCATGCGAGATTTAGTAAATGCTGACAGCATGTTCACTTTAGGTGCTAAAGATCAAAAACTATTTCCGAAGCTTGTCCACCATCTGCGAATTCTTTTTATGACACTTGCGGGCTGACACTCCCATGCAGAAGTCGGCAAACGGGGCGAGCACCACCTGTGCATAGCTTGGCTTGCTGTTCTCTGCCTGTTCTTCAAGGCTGATGGGCTCTACTTGTTTCTCCTGCCTGCCGGAAAGGATTCCCTCACTTTCACAATTCCCAGTGATCCATGAGATCCAGTCCCCGGGGTTCACAGGGTCGCTAGTTTTGCACTCAAACTGTCCAGTGGGATGTATGTGATCTGCACCCAAACGTGTTGTTCGCGGGCTGACTATCCTCAGTAAAACTGCTCATGCCCCCGTTTTGACCGTTCATTGAAAACAGGGGCCCGAGCAATTTTTGTCCCCTACCTCCATTGTTAAGGGTGCGGGGGAACACGCCCACAACCACGAAGGCCGCAGATACCTGAACATGAGGAGCGGGGCACACCTGCAACCCCGCTCCTCATGTTCAGGTAAGTAGGTCAAAAGGAAAGTTAAAAACATACAGCTCTAATTATGTCAAAAAGACATAATGAACAAAAAGAAGTGAGCAAATTGGGTAATGCCGTCCAGTGACCTTTGGCAGCACCATGGAACAATCCCCTATTCTGTGATCCCAGTTCTGGGGGGCCTGGCAATAATCCCCATACCGCCATCATGTAGCGAGGAGTGGGGCCGGGTCCAGTGCTTAATTTGTAAAAAAATGAGTGCCCGGGCCCACATATTTTCTAGTGGACCTGGGACACATTGGGCCGGCAACTCCCGGCCCACTGCTGCCAACACCCATGAATGTTGCCCCCACAGTGCCTGCATATTAAGGTTTAACGCTAAAACTCCCACTGGCTATTTTGGGTGATGGATGGACAGGCCATGGCAGATTCGCAATTTACGGATGCCAAACGACATCAAATAACATAACATACTAGTTTAAGACAAATGTGTAGGTGCTTCTTTAAACACATCATCATTGTTAACATTTTGCTTGGATTGTATAGCTGTCAATTGGAACATGCTAACCATCGATCCACCGAAAAACTAGCAAACCTGCTTTCCTACTAAGTTTAATTGATTGACAAATGTAGGATAAATGATTACTGAACTGTTAAACTTGTCTGTCAAACATTGCAGTGTAGGTTGACATTCATGAAAGTCGCTACTCTTAGGCAGTGGCTTTTCCCCCAGGCCTTTCCCCTGTGTTGGGGGTGCTGGCTGGTGACTGTCCTCTTGTTGCCAACCCACAATAATGTGGTGTTGCTGCATATTGCAGAAGTGGAGGAGCTCCAATGATATGCATGAGGACTGGTGAAGTGTGTGGGCGCGGCCAGCACAAGGACCCAGCAATGTCGCCTTCCAACTCTTTATTATCCATGACAATGGATAACTACCGCTCTGCTGTCTACGTGGGTCATTACGTTCATGGATAACGATGCACCGACGCAGGGTGAAGAGAATGTGGCCAGTGCACACTGTTGGTGCTTGTTGTGTGACAACTGCTTAGTGAGATTTAATAAAGTTGCCAAAACACAATTCCATAATCAGACTCAGTCTGAGAAAATAAGTGCTGGGGCTCAGAAATAAGACCCGGGGCTGAGCCCTGGCAATCACCCCCACATATTGAGCACTGACACAGTGCCCCCTCCTAGACCCTTAGGCATGGGACATTCTCACAGCTCAGCAGATAGGGGAGACTCTGTGCTATAGGCCCATCTCCTTTTTTGGATTCATCTGCAAATCATTTTGGGAGGGCTCCAAACACGGGTGAGCGGGAAAGCCTTACTCTCTGATGTCCAATATGGGTGCAGAGAGTGCACGCTGTCACAATACCTGAACCTACATTTGCTGATGCGCCTCTATATCAGGAGGGGGAACGGTCCCCCTGTTTTTTGTGCAGCTCTTTTGTCTGCACAGAGAGGATGACGCTCTCGGAAACCCTCCTTAGTCAGGAGGCAGATCCAGGCATCTTCGCCCTCCACGTTGCCGCGCATCCCGATGTAACCACTGCTGTAAGGTCTGGCCCAGCACGTGCACTACTCCCCTACTTCAATCATAACACTGCAGTCAGGCAGTGCTGTGTTGGCCACATTCTCTTTTTTAGTTTGTATGTGCTGTCCTTAGCTGGGGCCTTTTTGGAGGCAACATTAAACATTTGATGGGTACCCGGCCACCCAGTTCCACCCCTTTTATATATGGGGGAGGTGGTCCTGCTTGCAAGTACTGCCAGTACTGCCAGAAATTAATCTCCACTTACACCCACTACATGGCAGGGTAGTGCCTTAAATCAGTGCCTTACAACGCATATGATTAAGGTGGTGAGGGTTAAACCCATGTTAGTCGAAGTCTTACGCATAGTAACGCAATTTAACTTTCTAGGGGTAAAGTTTGCAAACTCCCTGGCTTGGAATCTCCACATCAAAAGACAGGCAGGACTGCTTTTTGAGGTTTGCTGCAGCCTATGGCCATAGGTCATAGAACCGGTCAGTCAAGGGTTACAGGCCAAGGTTGGTACCCATGACAACATATCGAAGCATAATCTGCTTCCATCTGTCTCCCGTAGAATCTGGTTAATACTAGTACTATCTTTTTAGGTTTGGCATCATTATTGTCTTACTCTGACCCAATATTTTACAAGGGATCCCAATAGGATCCTATGGCTGCTGCATATCAGAGGTGAATAGACTGGGTCGGGCCTGCTGGAGTGGTTTACTCACTCGACCACCACCCCCAACTGTGCAATTATTTACCCACATATCAGGTAACCAGGTACTTGGCTAACCTTTCCAGCACCGTTGGCACACCCGTAATCAATGCACACTTTCATTTGAAAATGTCCTGTGGTATGGCGCCATTTCACACTCTAGTCTGTGTGTGTGTGTATATATATATATATATGTATATAGGGCCCTGGGCCACTTGACCCGCCTACATTTTAGCCATCTGCCACTTTTACCACGACCTGCTGGTGGGAGGGTATACCCCGTGGACAGAGGGTCTGTATGGGAAGGTGCTCTGGTTTGCGCATTTCGTAGGCCTTTGCGGTTTACACACAGTGCCGTCTGGCTTTTTTATATTTCCATATATGATTATGATAGGTTACTTATAATGTCCTTAATACCCAGAGGTTTCTAAGCGCACCTGGGGACCGAACCTGCGTTGCTCCATGTCATCTTGCTTCCAGGGCGAGCTCCTTGCCCCTGAGCTATCCTCCCGAGACAGATTAACAGGTTAACTGGAGCCAGGTCTACTTTTGTCGTGCAGACCTGTCTCATGCATTCCTTAAGGAAATGATCATGATAATGATGTGTCATTTATGTAGCGCTTTCCCCAATGCCCTTTACATAGAACATATTTACATACAATATCACGCAACCCCAGCTAGTATGGATCTGTGTGATATTAACGAAAACCATAACACCGAATGACATTGAAAGTGATTTGTTATATTTTTTTTAAAGGCACTTAACACCCTCCCCAACATATTTGAGGACTGGTGCAATTATATAATCCAACTCCAGTCCTAGAATATTTGGCGAAAGTGTTGGTTAGTGCCTTTAAAAAAAAAGATCGAATCACTTTCGATGTGATTCAATGTTATGGTTTTCCATTATCACTGGATACCAGCTGGTACTCATTTATCAACCCCAGATGGATGAAAGGCTGAATTGGTCTTGCTGGGATTTGACATTGCGACCTGCAGATCACACGCAGATCGCAGCAGTGAGCGCTTAACCCACTAGCTTCCCGGAAATGCACGAACCTTCTGTGCAACCCACTCACTTCCTGATTTTACTTTGTTTTCTGGGTGGTGCTTGGAGCAGGGGCAACAAGGAAATATTGGCAACCAAGTATTATCCTTGTATATGATGTGCACCTAACCTGGGTTTTAAACAATGGCCATAAGGAGAAGGCACCCGGGCATCTCAGGCCTATTAACTCGTGCCCCGGGCCGTTGAAACCCGATACGGCCTGGGTTCCTCATCATTATGGCCATTAGTACCCGTGTAGTTTCTTACGAGATATGATATGATATGATAGGTTATTTATAATGTGCTAAATACTCAGAGGTTTCTAAGTGTGGACCCGGGGATCGAACCCATGTTGCTCCGTGTTGTCTTGCTTCCAAGGTGAGCACATTGCAGCTGAGCTATCCTCCCGAGCAAAGCTATCCACAAGAGCGCTAATGGTGTTTAATTTCAAGAAAAAAAAGAAACATACCTTTTGGTGCTGTGCGGCATTGTAGTTTCCAAGTCCATCTTCTATGTTAATGACATCATCAACAGAGAACGTGGAGTTGGGAGACTATGACGCCACGCCACAGAGCACCGAAAGGTATGCTCCTTTTTTTGTTGTTGTTTTAACTGAAACACTCCGAGCACCTGTGTAGGAAACTACACGGGTGCTAAGAGGTGAGGGTGCCGCGGAAAAAGGAAGGAGAAGTGGGGAAGAGGGCACTGGCCAGCAGGACTCAGGCTGCTCAGAGCGCGGGTACCACACACCCAGCTGTAACATGTGGCGTCATTGCATGATTCACAGACCCAGTAGTAGGTTTGAATACTCTCCTTCTAATCCTTCTAATCCTTGAAACAAAACATGTGAGAGTTACTCTTAAATTTGTACAATTGAGGAATGTATCCTGATTAGCCAATGTCCAAGTACCTATGAATTCCACGTAACGATGAGGCCCAGTCTGACCTAATATACACATTTATTTAAGCAAAATGGTTCTGTGTGTGGTTCTGTGTGACCCAGGTGAATTTCGTCTTCTCTAGATGATGTTTTAACCTCCAGATATGCCCTTGCAAATGTATAATCTGTCGATCCATTTAATAGATATTTACTGCGTCCAGGTAGGCCTGCTTCGACTGCTTAACATTTATTTTATGTTGGTCACACAGGCCGGATGAGGCAACCTGTTTGCAAATCCAATGAAGGTTCAGTACTTCTTCATATTGTAAAGGCAGGGAAGTCTCATCACTCCTACAGGGCTGACCATGTGAAGTAGTCCCTGCTTATACCTATGTAGTTGGAAGGCTGTCCAAATCTTTACCCGCCATAAGACCCTAGTCACAATAGCGGGATCATGAATGCTCTCCATCCCCAACTCCAGAATGAGAGGGATTGTGAACAACACCCGTGGAAAAGCCAGTACATAGTTCAGACAATGGGCCTCATCACGAGTTGGGCGCTATTAGCCTTAGCACCGGATCATGGGTTTGGCAGAACGGTAATCCCCACTGGGGCCATTTGGGAATTTCCCATGGGGAATGTTCGGCGCTATTACCGCCAGCGGTAACAGTGCAAAAAATCGGCAAAATCGCAGCAGATTAGCCCCCAGCTCAGAGCTGGGGGTAAATCCACCAAGCCCATGATTTGGTGGAACCTTAAATGCGGCATTAATAGCATTACCGCGGCATCTAAGGGTTACCGCCAAACTCGTGATGAGGCCCAATGTGTTTTTATTCACAACCATTCTCTTTAAATGGTTGAAACCCCACATTTCTACCCTGTATAGTGTCACTGAACAGGCCTGGGGTTTACATACTTCAGTAGGTGGGGGGAGGGGCGATACATTCCCTATCCGTCATATAACGTACCAAACCATAGCCTCGTCCCCACTTTTTTAGTTCACACTTTTCCACCTGGGCGTCCTACTGCTGTTTCTCTGGATACAGACGCTGCGATGATCATAAGTGTTTTTTTTACTTTTGTACTGAACATGTTTTTATGAAGTTTTTTCCTGAAATAAAGACACTTTGAATTGACTTCACCGGATATGGAATTGCTTGGATTATTTCAATGGAGGAAACTTCATTGATTACTTCAAGACAAGGAACCTTCATTGGTTACTTCGAGAGCACAAAGCTTAATTAATCACTTTAGGAGGTGGAAGCCTAATTGCTGCCAGCAAGATGAGGAAGCTTCATTGATTACTTGGAGAGAAGAAAGTTTAATTGTTTATTCCAAGAGGGGGATGCTTCATTTATAACTTCAAGAGAAAAAGCTTTATTAATTACTTCAATAGTAGGAAGCTTCATTGCATCCAGATGGGGAAGTCTTGAACATGTAAAAGCTTCTTTAATGAGTTCAAGAGCAGGTAGCTTCATTGGTTACTCCAAAAGGAGGATGCTTCATTGATAATTTCAAGAGATAAAAGCTTCATTGATTACTTCAAGAGAAGGAAGCTTCATTGCTGCAAGCAGGAGGAGGAAGATTCATCGATTAGTTCAAGAGCAGGAAGCTTCATTGCTGCAAGCAGGAGGAGGAAGATTAATCGATTAGTTCAAGAGCAAGAAGCTTTGCCGCTGCAAGCAGGAGGAGGAAGCTTCATTACTGCAAGCAGGAGGAGGAAGCTTTATTGATTACTTTAAGAGCAGAAAGCTTTGTCACTGCAAGCAGGAGGAGGAAGCTTTATAGATTACTTCAAGAGCAGGAAGCTTTGTCATTGCAAGCAGGAGGAGGAAGCTTCATTACTGCAAGCAGGAGGAGGAAGCTTTATTGATTACTTTAAGAGCAGAACGCTTTGTCACTGCAAGCAGGAGGAGGAAGCTTTATTGATTACTTCAAGAGCAGGAAGCTTTGTCATTGCAAGCAGGAGGAGGAAGCTTCATTACTGCAAGCAGGAGGAGGAAGCTTTATTGATTACTTCAAGAGCAGGAAGCTTTGTCGCTGCAAGCAGGAGGAAGAAGCTTCATTGCTGCAAGCAGGAGGAGGAAGCTTTATTGATTACTTTAAGAGCAGAAAGCTTTGTCGCTACAAGCAGGAGGAGGAAGCTTTGTTGCAGCAAGCAGGAGGAGGAAGCTTTATTGATTACTTCAAGAGCAGGAAGCTTTGTCACTGCAAGCAGGTGGAGGAACCTTCGCTGCTGCAAGCAGGAGGAGGAAGCTTTATTGATTACTTCAAGAGCAGGAAGCTTTGTCATTGCAAGCAGGAGGAGGAAGCTTCATTACTGCAAGCAGGAGGAGGAAGCTTTATTGATTACTTTAAGAGCAGAAAGCTTTGTCGCTACAAGCAGGAGGAGGAAGCTTTGTTGCAGCAAGCAGGGGGTGGAAGCTTTATTGATGACTTTAAGAGGAGGAACCTTCTTTGCTTCGAGACAAGGACGTTTCACTTCTTTGATTGCTTCAAGAGGGAGGATCTTCATTGTCTAGTTCTAGAGGAAAGCCTCTGATTACTTGGGGAGAAGGAATCTTGCATGTGTTGGGGTGCTTCAAGAGAAGGAAGCTTTATTGATTCCTTCAAGAGGCTTCACTGATTCCTTCAATAAGAGGAAGCGTCATTGGTTTCTTAAAGAAGAAGAAGTTTCATTTGATGACTTGAAGAGATGGACACTTCATTCATTACTTCACTGGGGAGACCCTTCATTCATTGCTTAGTAGCGGGAATCCTCCTTGATTACCTGCGAAGCTTCCTAGGATGCTTACAACAGAGAAAACAAGTAAGCATTGTAGTGAGTGACAGAAAACAGAAGTGCCAGTCAGTAAAAGCAGAAAAGTCGATCTTACTCACTCGAGATTGGACAACCAATTCCAAAGATGAAAGCGACTACATTATTTGCACAAGACAGAGCATGACGAGAAAAAGTCTGAATAACAGAGAAACAGCGTGCGAGGAGAGAGGTGAGGGGGAGGGGGAGAAAGGAAGAGAGAAGGAGAGAGGGAGGGGCAGAGGAGAGACAGAGGGAGAGAGGGGCAATGTGAGAGGATCAGAGGGAAAGAGAGAAGGTGAGAGAGGCGGGGGGAGATAAAGGGACAGAAAGAGTGAGGCGGATAGAGGAGGATAGAGAGGGTACGAGAGAGGAAGAAAGGCAGGGGGAGACAATGTGTGAGACAGAGGGAGAACGTTAATACACTGACAATGAAAGCAGCAGAAGACCTATCGGTATATGACACAGTCAGACATTCAAACTTTGTGCGTACAGAAGTGGTGCTGCTACTTTGTAAGCATGCTCCTCCAAGGTATTACGCAGTACAGATGGAGCGATTGCAATACATGGCAAAACAGCCTCGAAGAATGAAGAGAGGGTGCGAAAGAGGGTGGCAACACACGTACATCATGGCGAAAAAGCATTCTTTGAAGGAGGATGAGCGAGACAAGTAATGACAATGAAAAAGAGAACGTGGAGAGGGATACATGAGGAGGGAGAGAGATTGAGAGACATTGGGAGACATGCTAATAGAGCACTATAGATTGGATGGTGGTGAGATAAATAAAGAAGATGAAATAAGAAGACAAAGAAAGAATGGTAGACAGACATAAGGAACGAGAGGTTGAGAGGGATGGCATGTAAGTAGAGCATTATTGAATGGAGGATTCGAACAAATAATGTGGTGTTATGTACCCGTTGCACGGGCAACAACGGCGGGGTAACAACCTGGGCCTTTACCCCCGTGTCATCCGTGGTGCGGGTACATAAGGTCATTAGCACCCATCCCAAATGCTGGGGCGGGGCTAATTGAAATTATTTTCCTGATCGCCAAAGGAAAATACTATTCCAAGATGTCCCCCACGGAATGGGAAGTGGGTCTCCGTATGGAGCTCCTCTTTCCTTTCCATGGCGGCCTCCGTGAGCCAGGAGGAAGGAGCGACTGCGGCGAGAGCCGCAGCTGAAAACAGGTAAGTGGGGGGTGAACATTAAAAAAAGGTGACACAGGGTGGGTGGAAGATAGCGGCGGGGGAGCCGGCCGTAAGGTGGGCTGGACGCAGGCTTTCACCGGCAGTTCAAGCCTGTGTTACTAGCCACCTGACTGGCTGGCTCCCCCCGCCAGGTGCTAATGAGTAACAGAGAGGGAACGGGAAGGAGGAAAGAGAGAGGAGGGAGGGCGAGAGAGAGAGAAGGGACGAGAGAGAGAGAGAGAGAGATCATAACATAAGTCATGCCGATGTAATATCATGAATAGAGTTTAAGAGAGTAAGCTAGAGTCACGGGGCAGACAGAGAGAGAAAGAGAGAGAGCAAGGGAACCTGTAATCCATGTCTTACATTGGCTAGAGAGAGAGTAAGAGGGCGAGAGAGATTGCTAGCAGAGTCAGCGCATCAGATACAGATGACTGGCGGCAGAGAGAGAGCATGAGTGAGAGAGGATACATGCTACAGACTCCTAAGGTATAAAGTACACCCCAGCAGAGAAAACACCTGCCACAGTTAAGACAAAGGGGTCATTACGAGTTGGGCGGTAAGGGTTTACAGGCACCGGTAACGATGCAACCCTTACTGCCCTATTCCGAGGTCCCTTAGTGGGTCCCAGCAGGAACGGCTGGTCTGACCAGCTGTTTTTTGCGGGACCCGTTAAGGGACCTTGGAGCTAATAACGGGCCCGCAATTTGCAATTTGCGGCCCCGTTATTAGCGCCTTTCCCATTCCCATTGAGTCCTATGGGGGCTCAAATGGGAATGGGGAATGGTTTACTGAATGGGGCCTTACCGGGTCCGCATAGATCGGAATGTCCCGGTAAGTCCCCATTCAGTGAGACCGGACCCGGGTTTGGAGGACATGGCTACCTCCAAACTCGTAATGACCCCCAAAGACAGCTAAGGACCAGCTAGGCCCAGTGCCAACAATCACACCGTGGAGGCTGACTTCCGGCAGGCGGACCTGGAAAGCAAAACAAAACTGGATCTTTCAACAGCGCTTTCTCGACCTCCTACAAAACAGGGGCCCCTTCTCCATATGCTGCACCAAACATGCACTAACAAGGCCCTGCTAGCACGCGGCCTTCTCCTGCCGGAGCACTACCTTCACAGAACCAGCGCCAGAAGGAGAGGCCCGTCCTCTGGTGGTAGAAAAGCCAGAGGTGGGGGAGGGGGGTTACAGTGACCTTGTCCGCTCCCATCACCACCAAATACTCCAAAACCCCATGAGCTGAACTGTTGCTGTATCGGAGAACCCTCAACTGCGAAAAGAAAGGAGCATTACAACGAATGGAAGCATAGGGGAAGGAACTTGTGAGTGCTGCCAACAAAACATCACACCCTTTTCACCGCCCATCACAGACATAAATCCACCATATCCAGAAAAGAAGTAACGCCTGTTTCCCTTTAAATTTGATGCAAAACGTGAGGCCCCTCCCTTCACGCTAAGAACATAAATACCTGAACTATCACCTAGAGGTCCTGTTCGTCTGGTTCACTAATATCCAGGCTTCATTGCTGAAAGCTGCCTGTGCCTCTCTCTCTCTCTCCCCCCCCCACTTCAGTAGGGTTTGGAGGAGAAGGGAGTTTAAGTGTTCAAAGAAACACATTATAATTAATTCATCACACACGAACACTATCTTAAGTTGTAAAATGCAGCATTTCTTCTGTGCCAGAGTATGCATTCCTGCCTGCCAACAAGAAAGACCTACTACAAAAAACCGGGACCACTGCAGTTTCCAATGGGAACATAATCTTGAGAAAGGGGGACAGAGCACCAAATACTGGGACAGTCCCGGAAAAACCGCGACGTCTGGTCACCCTACCTTTTTGGTCTATTCAAGGGTCAGATCCTTGCCGGACAGGCTCTCCTTGTCCACTGACTTCCCTCGCCACCTCCTGCCTGACTCTTGGGGATCCTCCCATTCGGGGGTCCTCATCTCTCCCCTAGAAACCTCACCAGGGTTTCCTCTGCATTAGAGCCATGGGAGGAGTGGCTGGTGCCTGCAGCGGTGCCTTGGCACTTTGTTCCAGGATGGAAGCCCAATGCATGGCTTTAGGAATTGGCATAAGGCCGCTGGACCATTATGTGTGCGTTTTCCCACGATCAGATCATGTACTTCACATTCAGACCATGATCAATTGTGCCACAGACAAACATCATCTGCTGTGCTTTTTTCACACATCAGTTTACTACTACACTAATCAGTAAAACATATGAACAGGCATTAGGAGAACATGTCTGTTTAAATAATCGAATTAAAAAAAAGACCGAATTACGAACTGCTCGGAGCGGTCTTTCTAAATCAAACTGTCATGTCCCTGGCAGGTGCTGACGTGCGCGGCCAGGCGAGGGAAGTGACGGGAGTGAGATAAGTGGTTTGTGTGTGTGTGAGTGTGTGCCTTTGAGTGAGTGAATGCCAGTGTAAGAAAGGAGGGGGAATGCTTGTGATGGGGAAGGGAAGGGGTGAGGGAGCCGGTAAAAGTGTGTTTTTGTGTTTGTGTGAGTGATGACGGAGGAGGGAGGGAATGTGTTGGGCCGGGAAAGGGGACTGCAGGGGATTAAAGGGATAGTTTGGGGGTGGGGGTGGTGAAACCCTCGATTTTCTAGAAATTCTGCCAGCACGGGAGTGGGTGCGGTGGGGGCGGATTCACCTTCCCGGGTGATGGGGGGGCGGGGTGCCAGAATATGATATTTTGGCATTTTAAAGGCTACACAATATCGGCCGAAATAAATCTGTCTTTTATTGTGTCTGCCGTCAAAATGCGACAAAATCTGACATCGAACCCCTCCATCTCCCAGAAATAAAAAAAAAGTTTCCTGACACATAATGGGAACCCGAATGTCCTTAGCAGCCTGCTTGACTCTATCACAGGCTTTAAAGAAACCCTGAAAGTGCAATCCACACACGTGTAAATCACAGCACCCCTAAAGAGGGAATGGGGTAAAAGAAAAGATGGAAGAACTCTGTGTAGCCAGCAAAGTATATAAGGAAAGCGAACACACAAGTGAGCATAGTCCCTTAACCTTCCTCGAGACCAGCGAGGTAGTATAGTACCTTGGTGGAAATGCCATCACCTGCAACCAGGAATCAAGAAGCATCACCAAGCGGTACCTGGCCCCGGCACACCATCCAACCGCCCAACTGCTGAAGCCTGGCCCTTCTTCAAGCCGAACACAAAAGATACTGCAGCCTCTACCCTGGCAAACCCATACTCTTTCCTTTATGAATGAGTGTCAGATGTATCGGGAATCTGACGGAGGTCCGCATGGCCATGTTGATCAGCTCCATCCTCACTCCCAGACGAGCTCATTTTCTATTTATTTATTTATTTGTTTATTTCTATAGCGCTGGCAACAGAGCCCAGAGGCACGAGAGCGCTAAGACAGGACAAAACAAAAACATTTTAGCAGGGTCTTTAACCAGTAAGAAAGTATCCGTGAGGGGACTCATTTGAATAGGAAGGTCTTCAATTTGCTTTTAAAGTCAGAGAGGCCGGAGCATAGCCTCAGATTAGGTGGGAGGGAGTTCCGGAGATGCGGAGTAGAGGATGGAAAACACCCATCCTTGGTTTGCGACAATTTTGACTTGGATGTCTGGAGCAGGCCTGAGTTATTGGATCTCAGGTTATGGTGACTCAAATCTGGGAATTAAAAAAACACAGAAACCTCCAAAGAAAGCCTCTTTCTTTTGTGATTGCTTCCTGTAAATCTTGTTATCTCACAGCAGGTGATTTAAAAACCACTGTGACGACTCCCCCTCCTTCTGATCTGCTTCCTCAGGTGTCCCCTTTTCGTGGAGTGTTTCAGCTCTTTCTATGTTGCGATGTGATTCAGCTATCAGATTTCCAAGCAACTCTCTCATAAAAGTCTGCAATTGAGGTCTCAAGTTGCCCACTCAAACCCTGTGGGTACCCCCAATATGGAAAGGTTGGCCTATCCATAAAAATAAATAAATTATCAATTTTTGTTTATTACCTGCTTCATGCCGGACTCCAGCGTGGGACGGGTATCGAACCCATGATGTTCAATGTCTTGTTCCCAAGATGAGCGCATTGCCCCTGAGCTAACCTCCCAGATTAACATTGTCCAAAAGGTCAACATTGGCTTTCAGATTCACTATTCTAATACTGTCTGGCAAACTATTTAAATTCATTAATCCCCTCCCAATGTCTCAAAATGGTTCCAGTTCCCCTCCACTCCTTTGCCGCCCCACGGACACCATGCAGTCCTGCTGCCTGCACCAGCGCTCCGACCATCGCAAACTCTACATATAATGCCACTCTGATGGAGCGCGGGGAAGAGTGGGGACCCTGTAAAGGCTCCATTGAGGTGCCTCCCGCAGCATCTTCACTGTACCATCCAGCTCAATGGACTTGGCAAACTTTTCTACATCGGTCGGTTCTGCATCAGTGTCCTCCCAGAGCCGGAAAGTGGACAGGGTAGGCCCCAAAGTGGAGCCAGTAGGGAAGCTCCAGGAAGACCTGGCCATCTTGAATCCTTTCCGGCTCCGCCCCCTCTGTTCTCTTTCAAGGAGAAATGTATCAATGTTGCCACCTTTAAGGCACTCAAACACGTAATCAATGATGAACCAGTCAGGGCCCGATTAAGAGGTCCGTGCAAAAATAGAAATGTGTTGTTCCGAACAGGAACAACACATTTCTTAGAAGCAACAAGTTCTGACAAAGAAAGAATGTGGTGTACTCACATGAAACCACGGCTTTTGCGTGGGCCTGGTTTATGGCCTTACAATGGCCCTGGTAACCACCACGCATGCAAGGCATTGACTGTGATGGGATTCTCCTGGCAGAGCCCTGCTTTTGCATGTCAGAAAACAGGAGTTCAAATACAGCACCTGTGAGGTGCTCTTAGCATAGACTGCACACGTTTCCCCTTTTTTAATTAAGACATTTCCCAGACCGAAGCACCACTTTTCTAATTTGCGGAATGCCTAAGGACACGTTCATAAATTAGAAATGTGTCAGTATTATTAAGAAATTCTTGTCCGCTGGCCCCACAAAGATAGATTTTACAGAAGGAAAGCATGCCATCTCCCCTCCTGCCTTTCTACCCACCTCAGAATAGTGGTCATGAAATCTGTAGGGGGGAATGTCGGCTTTCTTCACTGCTTTAACCCAACCTCGGAATTGGGCCCTCAGTGTCATTACAGTCACCAGTGAGAGTAATAAAATGTGGAACCGATGGTTTTGTGATGATCCACCTTCAGATGTTGTTCAGTTGTTCGTGAGTGTGAAGATTCCCTTTTCTACTCGATGTCCTGTTGCTCCTCTACAGCAGCTTGTCCTTGTGAACAGAGGCGTTGCTAGGGGGGCTTAGGAGGGTATAGCCCTGGGTCTTTTGTTTGTAGCCCCAGATAGAATCTCAGGGTCTACAACCAAAAGGCTAGCTAGCCCCGAGTCCTGACATTAGTGTAGCCGCTGATCTTTTCCAGACCTAGCAACACCCCAGCTCCTGAATGATATGATAGGTTATTTATAACGCACTTAATACCCAGAGGTTTCTAAGCGCGGACCCGGGGATCGAACCTGTGTTGTTCCGTGCCGTCTTGCTTCCAAGACGAGCACGTTGCCGCTGAGTTATCCTCCTGAAGCTGCTCTACCAACCTTGTCAACCATAGGAGACTAACTCACAGCAGAATCGCCGGGTACCTGCGATTGGTGGATCCACGGACGCCCCCAATGCTGTGGGAACACCACAGTGCATGTAAGCGGGAGAATTGATAGATGCTGACGTACGTTCCTCAAATGGATCCACACATTGAAGAAAGTGGGTCCAGAATGTTGATGTTAATGTTAAAGGACATTTGTACCGCGCACTATCACCACCGTAGTGGTCCCTTGGCGCTCTGGCGGCTCTGAAAGAGGAGGGGAGGTTGAGTTAGTGGGAGGAAGCGGGAAAAGTGCAAGAGAGCAGTGATGTGCTGTTGACAGCCTCAGCCCGGTTGGTCCGTTGGCTGGGCTTGGGGTGTTTGTGGACGTGTGCTGTTGTGCAAGTCTATGTGTGGTTTGTTTTGTTGTTGCATTGTTGTGAAGTTTGTGTAGCAACATCTTTCTGGTTCAGGCCTGTGTGGTTCTGATTAGCGCTTGAGTCTTTTCAGCAAATGAGCACTGAATTAAAGACATGTTAATATTATTAGAAGGGGCCATTGCGATCAGCTGCTAATGTATGAGAAAAAAGCCCACCCGGTCCCTCACTTTTTAAACACAACCGCTCTGGATAACATTTTTCCAGAGATGAGCTGGCAGATACCTTGGCACCTGAAGAGCTCTCTCGGTGGTTTAATCCATCCTGCCTCTCTGTTAATTCAGCTTTTTATAGCGCAGCCACCTATTGATTTCCCGCCCCCCCCCTGCCCCCTCCTGGGGCTCATGTAAACGATCACCCGCTCGCTCTCTCGGTCCCTCTCCGTCGCAGCTGCCAAGCTTTACAAGTGTACACAAGATGGATCGCCCCCTGCCAAAAAAACACAGAATAATACTGATGACACAGGTTGCAAAGTCACAGGCCTGCGTGCGGTGGGGTGGGCCTGGCCGGCAGGGATTATGTGAGACATTTCTGGAAGCCAATTGCCCAGAAGGACTAAAAACTGAGGACTGGGTAAAAGGGGGTGGGGGGTGGGGGGTGGCAGGGTGGGGACCGACTTGGCCCTGCATGTGGGAAGGCTTCTTTCAGTCTTGCATAAGCTGCGTTGGTTAACAAGAGTGAGTGCATTATCAAAAAACACCAGAGTCTTGACTTGACTGAATTTTCTTTATATTATTAGTTCCATTGCTCTGATTGGAAGGGCAGAGATTACATTACAGTTTTCATTTTAAGTTGATTCGTAGCTGTGTACATTAGATTTCATAGGTATGTATCTAATTTCCACTGCATTATCCTCGTTCTGTGGAGTAGATCTCATAGATATGCATCTTATTTCCACTGCATTATCCTCGTTCTGTGGAGTAGATCTCATAGGTATGCATCTTATTTCCACTGCATTATCCTCGTTCTGTGGTGTAGATCCCATAGGTATGCATCTTATTTCCACTGCATTATCCTCGTTCTGTGGAGTAGATCCCATAGGTATGTATCTTATTTCCACTGCATTATCCTCGTTCTGTGGAGTAGATCTCATAGGTATGTATCTTATTTCCACTGCATTATCCTCGTTCTGTGGAGTAGATCTCATAGGTATGTATCTTATTTCCACTGCATTATCCTCGTTCTGTGGAGTAGATCTCATAGGTATGCATCTTATTTCCACTGCATTATCCTCGTTCTGTGGAGTAGATCTCATAGGTATGCATCTTATTTCCACTGCATTATCCTCGTTCTGTGGAGTAGATCTCATAGGTATGCATCTTATTTCCACTGCATTATCCTCGTTCTGTGGAGTAGATCTCATAGGTATGCATCTTATTTCCACTGCATTATCCTCGTTCTGTGGAGTAGATCTCATAGGTATGCATCTTATTTCCACTGCATTATCCTCGTTCTGTGGAGTAGATCTCATAGGTATGCATCTTATTTCCACTGCATTATCCTCGTTCTGTGGAGTAGATCTCATAGGTATGCATCTTATTTCCACTGCATTATCCTCGTTCTGTGGAGTAGATCTCATAGGTATGCATCTTATTTCCACTGCATTATCCTCGTTCTGTGGGGTAGATCTCATAGATATGCATCTTATTTCCACTGCATTATCCTCGTTCTGTGGAGTAGATCTCATAGGTATGCATCTTATTTCCACTGCATTATCCTCGTTCTGTGGAGTAGATCTTATAGGTATGCATCTTATTTCCACTGCATTATCCTCGTTCTGTGGAGTAGATCTCATAGGTATGCATCTTATTTCCACTGCATTATCCTCGTTCTGTGGAGTAGATCTCATAGGTATGCATCTTATTTCCACTGCATTATCCTCGTTCTGTGGAGTAGATCTCATAGGTATGCATCTTATTTCCACTGCATTATCCTCGTTCTGTGGAGTAGATCTCATAGGTATGCATCTTATTTCCACTGCATTATCCTCGTTCTGTGGAGTAGATCTCATAGGTATGCATCTTATTTCCACTGCATTATCCTCGTTCTGTGGAGTAGATCTCATAGATATGCATCTTATTTCCACTGCATTATCCTCGTTCTGTGGAGTAGATTTCAAAGATGTGTATCTAATTTTCACTGCATTATCCTCGTTCTGTGGAGTAGATTTCATAGGTATGTATCTTGTTTCCACTGCATTATCCTCATTCTGTGGAGTAGATTTCATAGACGTGTTTCTTATTTTCACTGCATTATCCATCTTATTTCCACTACATTATCCTCGTTCTGTGGAGTAGATTTCAGAGACGTGTTTCTTATTTTCACTGCATTATCCTCGTTCTGTGGAGTAGATTTCATAGACGTGTTTCTTATTTCCACTGCATTATCCTCGTTCTGTGGAGTAGATTTCATAGATGTGTATCTTATTTCCACTGCATTATCCTCGTTCTGTGGAGTAGATTTCAAAGATGTGTGTCTCATTTTCACTACATTATCCTCGTTCTGTGGAGTAGATTTCATAGGTATGTATCCTGTTTCCACTGCATTATCCTTGTTCTGTGGAGTAGATTTCATAGATGTGCATCTTATTTCCACTTCATTATCCTCGTTCTGTGGAGTAGATTTCAAAGATGTGTGTCTAATTTTCACTACATTATCCTCGTTCTGTGGAGTAGATTTCATAGGTATGTATCTTGTTTCCACTGCATTATCCTTGTTCTGTGGAGTAGATTTCATAGATGTGTATCTTATTTCCACTGCATTATCCTCGTTCTGTGGAGTAGATTTCATAGATGTGTATCTTATTTTCACTGCATTATCCTCGTTCTGTGGAGTAGATTTCATAGGTATGTATCTTGTTTCCACTGCATTATCCTCGTTCTGTGGAGTAGATTTCATAGGTGTGTATCCTACTTCCACTGCATTATCCTCGTTCCGTGGAGTAGATTTCATAGATGTGTATCTTGTTCCCACTGCATTATCCTCGTTCTGTGGAGTAGATTTCATAGATGTGTATCTTGTTTCCACTGCATTATCCTCGTTCTGTGGAGTAGATTTCATAGATGTGTATTTTATTTCCACTGCATTATCCTCTATCCTCGTTCTGTGGAGTAGATTTCATAGGCATGTATCTTATTTCCACTGCATTATTCTCGTTCTGTGGAGTAGATTTCATAGATTTGTATCTTACTTCCACTGCATTATCCTCGTTCTGTGGAGTAGATTTCATAGATGTGTATCTTGTTTCCACTGCATTATCCTCGTTCTGTGGAGTAGATTTCATAGATGTGTATTTTATTTCCACTGCATTATCCTCGTTCTGTGGAGTAGAATTCACCGATATGTATCTTATTTCCACTGCATTATCCTCGTTCTGTGTAGTAGAATTCATTGGTATGTATCTTTTTTCCACTGCTTTATCCTCATTCTATGGAGTATATTTCATAGATATGTATCTTATTTCCACTGCATTATCCTCATTCTATGGAGTAGATTTCATAGATATGTATCTTATTTCCACTGCATTATCCTCATTCTATGGAGTAGATTTCATAGATATGGGTTTTGGTTCAATCCCATTATCCTCGACATGTGTTTCGCTGTTTCTAAGAGCTTCCTCAGGAGGTACCTGGCTGAGTTTAAGGGCTTTGCAGTGGACCACAAACATCAGTGACGGCCATATCCAAGCATGTGGAGAATATGCAATAATGCTATTCCTGGTTTGTAGAAATAAGTAGTTTGGGCGGGCGAGAGGAACACATTTCCCGATCAGAGGGAAACATTGAGAACTGACATAAAGAAATCCCCTCATTCCCTAGAAGCCACTCATGCTCAGCCTGAGGAGCCATGGCAACAGTATGCTACCCGGTGGTGCTGGCACAAGTCAGTTGGAAACTGTTTCCTGCTTGTATTCTTGCCTACTCACCGCGAAAAGCAGATTTGTACCCATTCTGGCCTTTGTCCTCTGTCCGATTCTCTGCCATGCCTTTAAATCAGGCTTTTCTTGCAAGCATCGTGCCCCATGAACTAATGTGATAAGGAATTTCCAAATGTACTCGGAGAACATTTGATCTGCTTGCCTCTGGTTTACTAGTAGTGGACAGCGGTCCTTTTTCCAGTATTGGTTTCCAGCTGCATGGCGTATGAGTCAGGAATTGTGATGGACCTGACGGAATGCCATCTGTGAGGGCATACTATCCGGCGTTTTTCATTTTGATTAGAAAATGATGAGGCAATTCTGTCTCGGAAAGTGAGATCTGTTAATCAGATCTCACTTTCATAATGCTCCTGGGTAAAAAGTACAGTGTATACATGTGTCTCACCTGGGACTGTCTACTGACACGCCCCTGCAGCTGCCTCATCATTTGGCAAAATGGCAGTTACAGAGTAGTGTGTGCATTCCTGCAAAAAGCCTGCTGGAGCCCAAAGTTCCCACAGTCAGGAGCCACCTTTAACCTTGATCCAAATTATATATAATTTTGTGCTTGCATGGCCTGGTGGTAGAGTAATAAATATTAACCATATCAGGTTTGATACTGTGGTCTGTAGGCTATATCGTTATAAAGGCCACCTGTTGTCATGTTATTGTCAACTTGGTTTCTAGTGGCTCTCTCCACTGACAGGACCTTTGTGTATCAGCCGCCTGGGGCTGGGGATCGACCCAAAGTAAACCATTTGGGCCCAGCCCGTGAAACTTTTTTCTCTCTATGAAAGCTTCGAACTTCCCCAGAGGACAGGAAATTTCACCTGTGGGTTAGCTGACAACCAGTCCTTCAATGGTGAGCCCTGCCAGGACCATGGAGAGGTCACTATAGGGTACAAATTACTAGTCTCTTTGATGCAGGGCAGACAGTTAAGAGGGAGGAGTTACAATAGCCTTGAGAATGGTTGCTGCCAAGAGCCGTGTTTCACCATCTTGAGGTTTCTTAAGCCCCTCACAATCTCTGTGCTTCCTCCCTACTTACGGCAGACAAAGCACTAGTCCCACACCACAATCGTTGGAAGAAAACAGTTGTCTCAAAACTCGAATTTATTTAAAATAAGTAAAGTCAACCTAAACAAAGGTGGTCTCCATATTTATGCCATGGAGGTCACCACAATGGTATAGGTACAGTACCAATTGGTCGGCAAGATAAAAAGTTACCTGCCTACTTGAATCTGTAATTCACCGACAAGCATTAATTTCCTTAATCAATTCTACATATATATTATACTTTAAAAGATACTAGGCTTTCAAAATACACTTCTATTTCTGGTCAGTAAATGTCTCTTAAAATGCTTAACTTCACAAATATATTTCAACATGAGGTATTAAATACATCAAAATGCAGCCTTCCTTTTCCCCACTTACACACACACTATTAGCAGAATCAGAGTAAGGGAGTGCATGGGTTTACGCTTTGCACAATTTTAACTACTTCTGGCAACGAATGATACTTTGGTAGACAGTGTTTCATGATGACCCTATGGCCCGTCTCATTATATGCCGGCAGCCAGCTTCCATGGAATCTATTTTAAATGGTGCTAAGGTTATAAAACGATCTGCGTGCAAGTTTTACAAAATACTGGCAGTTTTAAACTGTGCCTCTCAATACAAAAATGAGTTGGGCTTTAAGGAAATGACATCTCACTTACATTCAATTTCAAATAGAGCACACAGTGTCATTCTATCTTACACTGCCGCTGTGTCCCTGTTAAAACTAGTATCCATTGTGCCCTCAGCCCCTCTCATTCCCGGGAGTTATAACAGGGGTGTCTTCCTTACGTATTAAATGTGACTTCATTTTTTGTTGAATGAGCTGAGCCCTTTAAGTCTGGAGTTGCTCCATCTGTCCCTTTTCACCTGCCTGTCTGGAAAATCAGTCTCCAATATGTGGCATGTTCATCTTTCTCTGAAAGGGTTCCTTTCCCCATCCAGGCAGGAACGCAGACATCTAGACATCTAGTTGGTCTCAGTTCTGCTCAACCCTCTCCTTTCAGTAATTTCCAGATTATTCTTTGAACTGAGGATAGCACAGGGGCAACGCGCTGGTCTTGGAACAAATTCCAGATCTGAGCTGAGCAACCAAACTCTGGTACGGTATTAGGTGCATTGTATAAAACAAATCAAATAAAAATAAATAAATTCCCAATGTTCTCAACTATATCCGAATATATCTGTGTGCAAGCTGTTTTATAATATAAAACTCCCCCACCCTCATCTTGTGACTGGCACAATCTCTGAATCCTTATGGACTATGGTTACCTTGACTAGCTGAGTTACGATAGGTTGGCCTCACTCATAACACTGGCTTACATGAAAGAGTGCAGCTGGTGTCAAAGACTGATATAATGAGACTTTGTTATTTGCTAACACTATGAATTTAGTATGCAACCTTGACCTGTTGGGACCACCCCTTACATTGGAAAGCATGTGTCCTATTGGGTATGAAACCACACGGGTCGGTGGGAAGGGGATTCGAATTTGGGGTGTTTCTTGTTGCTGTTGGCTTTGTGCTGTCAGTGCTTTCTACTAATAAAGTGTTCACTAATCCACTGTAGTCCTGAGTGATCAGTTTTCCTCAATATGGGATTATGCTATAAACTTAACAGTAGTTGAATAAATAGACAATTTTACATTCATGTCTTAAACACAGTAAAGCCAGGGTGCATTTTTAGCTTGACCTAAAGCCAGAGTTTTATTTAGGCTTCTGCTGCCGTAGGCCCAATTAAATGCATGCACTCCTCCCACTTTACATAACCCTCTTCATCAGACTCCGTCCCGCTCGCCGCTGCTTATCTTCAAGGCATAGAAACAATGTATCCCCTTCCAATTTGTTTTTCACCAATGTTCTTTGTAAGTTTTGACTTTTTTTACTGTTGTTTAATTCAGATTACTCTAAATTACGATCTCCTAGATTTTGAAAAGAAATCTATTTGCATATCAGTCAACCATGATAGAATTGCAGGCAAACATATCGGTTGAATTAGCATATGGTGACATCCCATGTGAGCAGCAATGCCACACCAAAGCTTCATCCCATGCTACTTGGCATTTACAGATTCTCTAAAGCTCTCTTCACCCAGAATCCTACACCACTGGCACCTTACTTACCTCAAGCGACCAAATGCCTTCTGTGGAATTTGATGCCAACAAAATATCAAGTTTCAAATATTATTTAAAAAGTGAACCAAGCGCGATTGCTTCATGTGAGTGGGTGAGTAGATAATTGAAGGGGTGCAGGTATTTACCTCCCTCACACCCCTCTGACATGTGTGTGTCCATTTTGTACAAGCAATTCAGTGCTGTGAGGCATTTAAAGAATGTTTTCGCTCAGAGACCCGGTGCAGAACCTTAAGAAAATCCATGGTCAATATCGGATTCATAGAAACTATATAGACCTGCGGGTAGCCATTGACGACGCAGCAACAACATCAGCTGTAAAACCTGGCATGAAAAAAGTCTTTAAAAACTGGTGAAACTCCACACGCCGCGGCTAGATTAACGAAGGAATCGAGAAAGATGTTTTTGATAGATATATTTATTGAATTTGAATTAATTTACAAACGTGGAAAGCAGGTACGTCATTTAGCGGTCGCTACCCCTAAAAAAGAATCTTAAAAAAGAAAAAGTATTGGGTTTTTTTTTGTTTTTTTTACAAATTGAAGATGCTGGGCAGTGTCCAGTGCCATGTGGCTCATTGTTTCTAGTGTGGATGGCTTTTTTTGTTCAGGCTTCTTAAAACAAACAGGGGTTTCCACAAGTGTTAACACTAACTTTGAGCAGTGACCCTAAATAAGAAAGAATAGGAATAACAAATAATTTGTCTTTCTGGAATTCTTTACAATCATTGCTCTTTGACCCCACCTGGGGTAGGGTCAAAGAGGTCAAGAGTCATGTGATTTCCCTTCAGCTGCCCCTGACATTTTGGTGAAATGACGTCCCTCTGTTTTCACTGTGTTAACTGCAATTTACCTAGAAACGTACCTGTACAAATGACCTGTAAACATTAATGTCAATTTTTTTTTTTAAAGTACTGAACGAACAGAGGATTCGAACGAAGCCTCTTACTCTGCCATTGCAGCACTATACTATTAGACTATCAACCAGTGAACATGTTTCCCTGCCATCTATATAATATTGATAGTAAGTTGCAACAATTACTTTCTTCATAGAATCCTGTCGGGCTGTGCAAAATGCGTCACATCCCAGGGCGCGCCTGACATGAGATTACACGCACGTGCATCTTTCCATGCCCGCGTTGGTTCAGGGCAATTGCGCAAGTGTTCAGTTATTGGGAAAATGAAATGTGCTGAAGTAGTGGTTCACGCGAACTAAAAGGGCTTAACATGCACATAACGTAGGGGCATCGGCCAGGGGCATGAAAACAGTGACGCCCTGCGGTTCAAACCCACCTTTTGATGCAATTTTGTAAAAATAAAATGAGAGTTCTATAGTTGAAATGCCTCACCAGCTTTTCATTTTTAGTGAGTATAAATGAACTTGTTGTTTATTGTGGTCACCTGTCGGGACTGCAGAGGGGCGAAACGAAAGGCAGGATGCCCAGAACAGTTGCAGAGCCAGGGTAAAGAAAGCGCTCCCCTCTACCTACTTGTGCTTTTTTCCCCCACCCACTGTCTCTGCTGAAAGTGCCACTGCGACCAGCAAGTAGCTTGTCTGCGCAACAACACGCCAACCAAAGTGAGTGCGCAATTAGAGGGTCATGGCCCCAGCTTCCTCACGAAATCAGAGAACGTCACACGTGCTGACGTCACTGTTGTTACGTGGCGCACGCATGATCACATATTAGGTGGAGGAAAGCTTGTTCACGGCAAGCAGCCGCCTGAAACACAAAAATAATATAATCATCGTACAATAATACATCAATCAAAAATGTCTGATGCAATCTTCGGACAGTCTTGGCGCTCCCTTAATAACATATCTATGATTTCTTGTATATAGATATTGAAAAGAAGGGGGACCAAGGCACAACCCTGTCTGACCCCCATATCAACATCAAAGGGTTGTGTCAATTCTCCCCCCAGCCAATAACGCACTCTAGCCTTCTTTGCAGTGTATAGCTGGGGTGTCATGTCAATCAGAACCCTAGGGACATTCCGAGAGGCAAGTACCTGCCCAAGGGTCTCTCTACACACTGAATCAAACGCAGTCTTTAGATCCACGAATGCCACATGAAGACACATTTTTTAAAACTGTATATTTTTGAATGAATAAAAAAAAAAACACTGATCGATCGTGTCTGTCTTCCCTAGAACGAGCCTGTAAATCATGAATTATAGAATCGTTATCCACCCATTTCTGTAGGTGTTTTAACATAACTTTCCCAAATAGTTTTCCAGTACTGTCTAGGAGTAAAATTGGCCAGTAGTTTCCTGGATGGTCTCTATTGCCTTTCTTATAGAATCACAGCCTGCCTCCAAGAGGCCGGTATTTCCCCCCTACACATGATTTCATTAAAAATCTTACAAAGCACAGGGGCTCCGATGTCCACCTCATCTTTTAACAAATCAATGAGGATCAAATCGGGGCCGGCAGCTTTACTGCTTTACTGCTTTTGAGAGAGTTAAGGGCTACAGCCAACTCATCACAGACACTGACATGGCAACACCAACAGTGTGGGGGGGGGAATAACAGTAGTGGATAACAATTTACGGGGTGCATTGTCCCGATGCAAAAAAAGTGCATCCAGCAACCATCTTCATTAATGTGACAGAGCAGTGACTGGCCTCCGTTCAGGTCCCTGGTGGGTCCCAGTTTCCAGAGGAGTGGATAAACCTCACTCTGCCCTGAGTAAACTGTCTTCTTTTTGTGGATATCAAATTTTTGTATTTTAGGCGGTAGCCACAAAGTTTCAGTCCATCCAATCCCTCAGGGGATTTTGTACATTTATCAATTTCATACTTTGCCATACGGCACTCACGATCATACCAGCCAGGTTTGCTTAGGAGTTCTTTTTTAATTGTCTTTGCAGGTACTGAAATAAAAGGATTAAGATTGTTTGTTAGAAACTCATATTCAATTAGGATTTCATTGGCACTGGTTTTCCCCTTACAGATGACTTTAAGTGGCCATTTCATGGAACAAACGTGTGCCGAAAATCTACGCGCAAGCAGGCGCAAGCAGGCGCAAGCGGAAAAAAACAGGCGCACGCGCACGCGTGCGATTCATGGAAGACCCTGCGCGTGTACACCCCGGGATGTGCGCCAAACCCGTGCATGGCGCACAAGTCACAGCAACATCCCGAAAGGCGTGCGCGACGCGCGCACAACCTCGGCGCATACACCAGAAAGTGGGCGGGACACGGGGTGTAACGCGCGGAATGGGGAACAACGCGTGAAAATAAGGGCGTAACTGGGGATGTACTGCAGAGAAGCAGACGGAACGCCCACACACACTCGAACCACACGTATTCATGGAATCGAATAGGGCAAAGCCACGCACAGCCAAAGACACGCACAAGCCGAAACATGTCCGCCACACGAAGGAAGGCGGTAGCGTCCCTGCGCATTACAAAAGTGGCAACATACAGCAATTGGGCCTGTGCGAGCGGGCTACGTGTATTTCAGGGGTTCGCGTGAACTTTTTCACGCGATCGGGCCTGGGGGAGCGGGCTATGTGTATTTCAGGGGTTCGCGTGAACTTTTTCACACGATCGGGCCTGGGGGAGCGGGCTACGTGTATTTCAGGGGTTCGCGTGAAGTTCCTCACGCGATCGGGCCTGGGGGAGCGGGCTACGTGTATATCAGGGGTTCGCGTGAAGTTTTTCACGCGATCGGGCCTGGGGGAGCGGGGTACCACTCACTGTCTGCCTTGCGTGTAGAAGAACACGTAGTCAGCACCCGCTGTGAAGTAATAGCGTGTGAACCCCAACGGATGGAAAACACACGCACCGCACGAAAAGCACGTACAGAACAGTGTAAAGGCACGCGGGATCTCCAAGCCCTGCCAGGGCAACGCCCGTGCGCAAAACGTCACAGACGCGCTTACGCTGTAAGGGCCTTTGGTCCAATGAAATTGCGTACGTGTGCTGACGCGCTTACGCGCTAAGGGCCTTTCCTCGATTTTCACACTGACGTGCAGGATTTTCACGTGCCAAATCACTCTGTATCAAGCTGGCCACGCGAAAACACACGGAAGACCACGCTCCTGCCCAGAAGGCCGAATTACTGCCCCCCAGTGCCCCGAGCAGCCTCCCACGTGCCATCTGCTGCTGCCTGCCTGCCTGCCTGCCTGCTGCCACCGTGCCCTGCCATTTGGTGCCTGCACATCAGCCATCTGCAGGGGTCCAGTTGCTGTGTCCACCCCTGCTGGAACAGAAGACTCCCGACTCAGATAACATCGCTCCACAGCCCAGCCCCAGAACCCAGTTGCCCACCCACTCCTGCCCCTGGGGTTGCCATGTCGGGCACATCCACATCTGGCACCAGTGGCAACCCCCGGCCAGAGGGGCAGAGGGGCACCAGCTTCACTGCCACCAAAGTTGGTGTCCTGGTGGAGCAAGTCCTGGGGCAGTATGATGCCCTCTTCGGATCATCCCGCGCCAACAAGGAAGGACAGGAGAGGATCTGGGCCGACTGTGTGGTTGCCATCAACGCGGAGGGGGTGGCAACCCGCACCATCCAAAAGGTCAAGAAGCGCTGGCAAGACATGAGGTCCAGGACCCTCATGAAGGCCCGGCGCCTCATGGAGGGGGGCCGGGGCCGCATGAGTTCCATCCAGATGGGGGTCCTGGAACGCGTACACCCAGCGCTCCACGCCCAGGTCCTTGAGAGGGAGACCCGTCTGGAGTTGAGCTGTAAGTGGCCAAGTCACCATTGCTGTGTGAGACAGGGCATGTTGCAGTGTGCTGGTTGTCTGATACTTGCCTGTATGTGTGACATAGGCCATGTACGCATGTATGTGTGCAGGGGACATCATGGTAATGCATGTGCGACCAGTAATGTGTGAACCGCACGGTTGTTGCATGTGTTTAAATGCGACATGGGGAGCCCTATGCAGATTGTACACATGAGAGCATGGCAGTCTCTGTTCCTGGACATGGGTGGCGGTGGGGGATGGGTGCTGATGCCAAGTACATATATGGTGTCCATGTCTGTGTGCCTGACCTGCGTGTCTGTGACTTGTGGATGCCATGGATGCATGACACATGTCTGTGACAATGTACAGATTCACTGATGCAGCCTAGTCATCCTTGTATCCACTGTGATTGGGGTGTACGGGGCCAGATGGATGTGACTGAGGTGAAGTGTGTGCATGTGATAGGCATGACCCATGATGCATGTGAGTTCCATTACATTGTATGTTTCGAGAGTCCATTGGACATGTATGGAAATGTCCATGGCATGCACCATGACTGTCACTGTGTGTGTTTTGCCTGGACTGACACATGTGTTGTGGAGGGACATGATGGAAGTGTACTTTGACAGTGGCACTCATCTGCTATTGCTTCCTGTCTAGGGGACCATTGTACAGTACCCTGATGCTTGTGTTCTATGTCTCCCTCTACACAGCAGCTAGTGAAGAAGAGGGCGGAGACGGCGCTGTGAGCAAGGCGGCGGGGATGCCCCCACGGCTGCAGCGGAAGGGGTGGGTGAGCCCCCACAGGGGCCTGCTACGGCGGAAGACGGTGAGGAGCCATCCAGGTTGGTGGTTTCCACAGAGGAGGAGGAGGCCGCCACTGAGGCGCACATGGGGCCTGGTGGGGGCATCCCTGCTGGTGCAAGTGGTACAGTCCAGGGGCAGGGGCAGGAGGCAGCACAGGTCACCGTGGAGGGGCCTGTGCATGTCGCTGTCCCTGACCCTGTGGGTGCACCACCATGCACCAGCAGGGATGCCCCGTCCCAGGCACGTCCGCAGGTAGAGGGGATGTCCATGTCATCTGACTCCCCTCCACCTGCGGACGAGGGGACCCCTGGCCGTATGGAGAAGGTCCTGATTGGGGTCGCGATGCGCACGGCTGTGATTCGTGATGCCGTGCGTGCTTCCCAGGAGGAGCACGCACGTCATCACGAAGAGCACCGTGCCGACGTGGCCCAATTGGGATCGTCCATGTTCGGGGGTTTCCTGCACGTGTCGGCCAATCTGGCGGCCCTCTCCTCCTCTGTGGAGACTATACGCCAGTCGTTCTCCTTGCCGTCTTCCGGCCCAGATGCCACCAGGGCCCCCTGTGGACCTGCCCTGACCAATGCAGCCATCTCGGTGGGGATCCCATCCCTGCCACAGTCGGGAGTCAGAGGTCCAGCAGGGGTGGACACCACAGCAACTGTACCCCAGCAGATGGAGGATGTGCCGGCATCATCAGGCAGGGCACGTGCACGACGGCGTCGGTGGATTCCATCAGCCTGGATGCCGTCGTGCTGGCAGAGGCAGTGGCGTCGGAGGCAGCAGCGGAGTCAACGTGGGAGGCATCATGGCTCGGGGTCATCAACATTGGAGGGGCATTCATCGGCCGGAAGGCAGGAGGACCCAGGGACGGGAAGTGTCTTCCGTGTGGCAGCGGTTGGGCCAGCATATAGGTGCGGAGCGGTGGCGGGCGGAAGAGGTGCGGCTCACAATGGTCAGGGCGGAGAACTCCATGCGGAGGGCCCTGAAGCGGGCCGAGTGCCTCGAGGCAATCCGCAGGGGGTTGGAGGAGCAGATGGCGTTGTCCCTGCGGACCCTCGGTGCCATGGAACAGGACCGCCTCCGGGACATAGATGAGGAGTTTGATGATGCCCTGGCCCGGAACACCACGGAGTGAGCCGCTGGACTTGCCCGCCGCCTTTGTATATAGTTCTTTAGTTTTAGGTTTCATTTGTTTCTTCTTATGATTTGGAGTCGACGGACACAGCTCCACTTTTTGTATATAGTTGCATTTTAGTTGGGGTTTTTTGTAGGTTTCCTTTGTTCAGTTGGGCTCATGGACCCTTGGATGTTTTGTACATAGTTCTTCATTGGATTGATTTTATTTTTAATGTGACTTTGAACAACTTTTTTTTGGATTTGGATTTGTAGTTTTGATTTTTATGGACGGACATGCAGCTTATCTTTTTTTCATTGCCATTGTAGTTTGTTTAATTTCATTTGCATTCAATTTTTTTTAATACAATTTTGTTTTCATACTTCACTGTGTGGTATCATCTCATTGGTTTCATGCATGTCATGTTGGGTGTTTTCCAATTCATTTACAACCATTGTGTGTAACGGACAGGGGTTCATTTGCTTTATGAACATTGGGGGTGTAACATGTAATTTCCATTTCCATGTGGGTGAATGGGTTACTTGGTAGGGCCTTTTGGCTGTGGAGGCTGACCATAACGCACATGATTGGGGATTGTGAGGACCTGGGTGCAGGGGGACATGAGTGGGGGCCTGGTGGAGGCTGCCCCTGGTGACTGGGGGGGGTGGGGGTGGTGGGAGACATGGGTGGGGGCCTGGTGGCAGGTGCCCCACAGTGCAGGGGGGTGGGGGGGTGGGGAACATGAGTTGGACATGGGTGGGGGCCTGCTTGCAGGTGCCCCACAGTGCTGGGGGGTGGGGGGTGGGGAACATGAGTTAGACATGGGTGGGGGCCTGCTGGCAGGTGCCCCACAGTGCTGGGGGGTGGGGGGGTGGGGAACATGAGTTGGACATGGGTGGGGGCCTGCTGGCAGGTGCCCCACAATGCTGGGGGGTGGGGGGATGGGGAACATGAGTTGGACATGGGTGGGGGCCTGCTGGCAGGTGCCCCGCAATTCTGGGGGTGGGGGTGCAAGGGGACATGAGTTGGTGATCATTAGTGCAAGGAGACATGTGCCTTTGCTGGGGGGCATGCCCATGTTGGGTGGGCTGCCTGCGGGACATGACCAGGGATGCAGGGTAGTCCCCTGTGGTGTGGGCTGCCTGCAGGGGCCGTGGAGGGTGTACAGAGAACACCTGGGAGGACCCACACTGGCAAATCACATGTAGGACTCCCCGGCACCCCTGAAATACACGTACCCTGCTGAAATCGCGTGTAAAACTTTCCCCGCACCCCTGGTATACACGCACATGCTCCCCCAGGCCAGATCGCGTGTGGAACTTCCCGCGCACCCCTGAAATACACGCACCCAGGCCATTCGCGTGTGGAACTTCCCGCGCACCCCTGAAATACACGCACCCAGGCCATTTGCGTGTGGAACTTCCCGCGCACCCCTGAAATACACGCGCCCAGGCCAATCGCGTGTGGAACTTCCCGCGCACCCCTGAAATACATGCGACCAGGCCAATCGCGTGTGGAACTTCCCGCGCACCCCTGAAATACACGCGCCCAGGCCAATCGCGTGTGGAACTTCCCGCGCACCCCTGAAATACACGCGCCCAGGGCAATCGCGTGTGGAACTTCCTGCGCACCCCTGAAATACATGCGCCCAGGCCAATCGCGTGTGGAACTTCCCGCGCACCCCTGAAATACACGCGCCCAGGCCAATCGCGTGTGGAACTTCCCGCGCACCCCTGAAATACACGCGCCCAGGCCAATCGCGTGTGGAACTTCCCGCGCACCCCTGAAATACACGCGCCCAGGGCAATCGCGTGTGGAACTTCCCGCGCACCCCTGAAATACACGCACCCAGGCCATTCGCGTGTAGAACTTCCCGCGCACCCCTGAAATACACGCACGCAGCCCAATCGCGTGTAGAACTTCACGCGCACCCCTGAAATACACGCGCCCAGGCCAATCGCATGTGGAACTTCCCGCGCACCCCTGAAATACACGCGCCCAGGGCAATCGCGTGTGGAACTTCCCGCGAACCCCTGAAATACACGCACCCAGGCCATTCGCGTGTAGAACTTCCCGTGCACCCCTGAAATACACGCACGCAGCCCAATCGCATGTAGAACTTCACGCGCACCCCTGAAATACACGTACCCTGCGGAAATCGCGTGTGTAACTTCCCCTGCACCCTGAAATACACGTACCCTGCTGATATTGCGTGTGGAACTTCACGCGCACCCCGAAATACACGTACCCTTATGGAATCTCGTGAGGTACTTCCCGCGCACCCCAGTGATACACGTAGCCCGCTTGCTGTGCTGGTACAGGGTTAGCGCAGCCCTTTGCGCTGGATTGGGTATATGGATGGCTTTTCCCTGCGCGAGAGGCGTTCTTGGGGGCGTAACTGGCGCTGCTGCAGGGTCGCTGCGCCACTGTGCGCCACGGCTGGTTTTGGTGGCTGGATTCCATGAATACGCTGTGCGCGGAAATGGATTTTAGTGTACGCAGCTGGTGCAGGGATTCGCACGCGCACACTGTGCGTCAGCCGCGTGCGCCACTTGTGCGCTGGATTCTATGAATTACCCCCTAAGATTATCTAAAATAGACATATAAAGGTTAGACTTGGTATCAGGACTCATTGTATTGGATCATTTGATCGACTTCCGTGCGTGGCCATTAAGCTTCAGTGGCTGAGAGTTGGGGGTTGAGCGAGAGGTATCTAATTGTACATTATATCCCTTCATCCTAAAACTAAGGGGGAATTGATTGCTTTCCATTCTCTCAACCACTACAAAGTCTCCAAACTTCACCCCAAATCTGGCCCTGAAACAAAAATATAGTCGACAAGGGAGTTTCCATTTGGCTCCCTGAACGTTAGCTTTGCCATTTGATCTTTGCTTAAACAACCATTATAGGCCCTCAGATTTAAGTTGGAAAGAATACAGGATGATTCCATTGCCAGGCGATGTAATCTCCTCTGGCTAGTAGCAATCAGACGCAGGATTTCCCAGGCCTGTTCTTGGTATTCCCATAAGTTTATTAACTCTTTAAGCGATACAATCTGAACATTAATATCCCCAGACACAATAATACAATTGTTGGAGGGCGTTTGTGAAATTCAGCTATTTATGTGTTCCTCTAAAAGGGTTAATGTTGCAAATCCATGTGACACTGGTCTGTTGTAAATATTATACAAGCACACTATCTCGCTATTGCCTGCCCACACCGGCAATGCTAAAAGATCCACAGAACCCGTGGGTCTTGGCTCTGTCCTCCAACCGAGCGAGATATCAATCCAGACCAGAAGACCGCCATTAGGCCGGCCCCTAGGTCCCTTGGTTGCTGGGATAGTGATGGTCTGATATCCCTGAAGGTGGGGAGGATGGACTGCCCATGTTTCTTGCAATATTATAATATCAAAATTACGCACATGATTACACCAATCAGCATTATCGAGAAATCTGTTCACTCCCGCTATATTCCACAATAATAACTTGAATGCAAGAAAAACACCCAGTGTTGCCAACCTCCCCACCCAGTCAGTCCACTTCCTCCAGATCAGCACAATTATAGCCTCTGCCGACAATAGTTGACCCTCCCCTAATAGCCTCGCCCTGCATCCCAGAAAGATGTGGGGCCAGCTTCTTGCAGTTAGTAGGGAACTCTTGTGATACTGAGACCTTAAGAAAGGTATCTGGAGACCTTAAATAGATCTTGGTATTACCATTGGAATAGGCCTTATGGTCAGCATTGAAAAGGCCTTCCTCCAGAGACCATGATACAAAGAAAAACCTGGATATAGATAAGATCCGAGCCTCTAATGAATCCCCTAACACATTGCGTGATATCATTCCTAATAATGGAGAGACAATGTTTAGACTCTCGTATCCAATGGCTGCATTTGTTTATGAGTGACTCATGATCCTCAAAGGAGCGAGGGGATCATTTAGGTACATTGGTCATGATTACAGAGGGCCCGGGATCACCCCCCACAATACCAGGGATGGTCCCTTGTCTGTTGAAGGGAACAGTAGAGCTTTATAGGGGGAGAGCATTAGGGCCTGTCAAGGGGGGGACCCGATCATAGGGACGATATGCCCTCCGATTCCCGTTCACCCCCGCCGGCCTCATAGATACAGAATGCTGACTGTGGTTAGATTGTATAGTTTCCCCTCTATCATTAGGCTCTAGGTTTTTAAAGACCCTATGAGGGGACATCCTGGTCATGTAGGAAGCAGTGCCCAGTTTGGCTTTTGCAACACCAGGGCTTTGCATGCTGTGCAGTGCTGGCATTGGTGGCTTAACAGCCAAAGAATCCACCTCTTCCTTGATTCATTTGAATTCTTCCATCAAATCCTTTTCCCTTCTGTCCATACTCTGTGTAATTGAGTTTTTAAGGTCAACAAGAATGTTCTCAAACTTCTTAATGGATATGTCAGTCTCATGGTAGTAAGTCTGAGAACCTACATCATGGTTTTACTTAACGCCCCCCGGTTGTGCTCCACCCTGTTTCCCCCTTTTGGGTAAATCTATCCCAGCCAGTTTGCACCTTCTTTTCCGTGTCACGGTCTTCCACTGGCGCTCAGCTGGTGGTTCGATCAGGGGATCCAACAAAGAGTCCACCAAGATAGGTTCAGAGGAAAGGGACGGGAAACGGTTACTAAGGGGTACCGGAGGCAGCACACGTGTACACTGAGGAATAACAACAGGAGGTTGGGGCGACCCCCTACTGATGCCAACTGGGTGTCACCTGCTTATGTCCACCTGAGAAGAAGAAGACACTTTAAAAGTTAAAGCATTAGCAGAGGGAACTGAGGGAGACGAGGCCACTTCTACCGGGACCCAGTTTGTTTGGACCTTGCAGTCTTTCGTCTGTAAGTGGACTTCAGTAATATTTACACCTGCTGGACTGCTCTCCAGACTATTAGTGGGCATTCCGAAGGAAAAGTTTCTTACAGCAATCTGACAAGGTTTTTGGGCAGTTTCAAAAGGCCCCAAAATGTCTTCCTTGTAAATATAGAGTCCTGTACCCTTACGTAGACTGATGTGATTGGCAAGCGGATCATTAATGTCTTCACAAAAGGTAATACATTCCACAATGCCCTCATGAACCACATAGTTGGATTTGGGGGTCTTCTGCAAATCGTTACCTTGGTGTAGGTGAGAGCCACTCCCCTAAGGGTGCGGTTGCCCCTCTGCCCCAATGCCATCAATATTTGACAATAGGCCCTCGATTTCATAAACCGAAAGGTTGACATACTTGATTGGCTTAAATAGCCTCGAGATTTTGCACTGGATGGACCCAGGTGGGACTACTCACCTCTGTCTTCCTTTTCACCATTTTGGGTATAGAGAAGTAGATTGCAACAGAACCGGGCCATGGCCCGGTAGCTAAAGCTGACAGATGGCACTACTCCAATAACCCTTTGCGGCGGGAGGAAAGAACGAGCCTTGTATAGACTCTAAAATGTCAGAGACTTGGAGTACCAGTATGAGCTCTGGCTTCTAACTCCCTTTAATCCCTTTGATCAGAGCATTCCCCCCTGCCCCAGCACCGGCAATCAATGGTTCAATAGTGCAGATAACAAAGAACATGGAGAACGTTCATTAGGGCCCAAAGGAAGTGCCCAGCGTGTACTCCAACAATATCAAGGCGGTTAAAAATATCCTCTTCCTGCTCACTCCGGGAAGTGTTCAACAGAGATTACCAGGCAACTTTTATTGGGACATAAACTTCTCACATGGCTGTTGCATTACAGTTTGTACGCTTCCATACAGTCTTACCTCTACAACAACAGATGGACACACTGCTTCAAACAGCCACACTTGCTGCAACAATGTATTTCTCAATAGAAACCATATACTCCACAGGGCGATTAATTCCTTTGCACTGAGAACTATCAATGAACAGAAACAAACAGTTCCTGGGCGTGTCCTGGCGGGATTTGCTGCAAGGGTTGGTACAGCCCTTTTTATAGCGGGACTGCCTGGTGCTGACTCTGCTTCTGCCTTAAAGTGATATCGTAGTCCTGTAGATCTGCAGTTCAAGCAGCATGGGAAGAAAATGAGGGACAGAGCAACAAACCGCTGCCAGGCTTGTCCTGACATTTCTTTTGTGCACACTAGCAATGGCCTTTCGCTGTGTCCCCATAACATGTTGTTCACTAGGTCTCGTTTAGGCCCACTAGCCATGGCACTTTCCATATTGCACCATTCGGTCCCTTAAAGTAACCCAGTATCCATAGCCTTCGGCCACACCCACTACCACCCTCCTTACAGTAGCTGTAAAATCCCCCCTTTTTTGTTTTGATCTCATTTTTTTAACTCTCTATTTTATTATAAAAACGTGATCCTCATAACCACGGTTATCAATGTACTACAGATAACCGCAGTTATCTGTAAAAGCACACAAATAACTGCTGTTATCCATCAAAAGCGTGCAAAATCTGCAACTCTTCCCTGCCCTCTCAGGCACTCACTACGTGCCCCCCTCCTTCTGCCATGCTCCCCCACTCCCCTTAAGTTTGTTTTCCCTCCCTAGCCCTCTCTCATTCCCTCCAACATTCGTCCTTTCGTCTGACACACTTTCATTATCGATCTAGTTTTCTATCATAACCACAGTTATCTCGCCGGGTTATGCAAAAACATTTAAACTCTAAACTTGGTCCCCAGCCCGCCACCCCCAATGCCCCAATTTCACATGGTGTCCTCTTTCCCACTCCCCACCTCCAGCCTGGTGCCATTTCACTCTTTTTCCTCCTCCAAATGGCATTTATTCCACTTTTCGTTATCAGCTAACCCCAGTTATACCCTTAACAATGCGGTTATCTCTTGCATCAAGCAAAAATGAAATGGTGGCCTTTTCATTTCTGAAAAGCCTTGCGGATTCATTGTGGGACATATATATAGCTAATAGATTTGGGAGAAGGGGCACCCACCCCTTTCTCCGTCAAATATTTTAACAACTATTGGATGGAATAACCCCAAATGTATTAGCCTCTCTCAGCCTCTCTGCTGCAAAGCACCCATACCGATATAAAGGTTGTAAGGTGCAGAGGGCACCCCATTCTCTGTCAAATAATTTAAAAATTACTGGATGGATTTACCCCAAACCAGTCAAGGTAATTAAGTCAATGATTTGTACCCACATTCTTTCTTATGTGGTCTAAATCTGCCAAGTGGTTTTCACGCTATGGCTGTTCAAAATCTGCCCTTTTTTTCTATGGGAAAAATGAATGCGAGTAGGCTGAAAACAGCATTTTTATATTTTCTTAATAACATTTTCATTTTCTAATGAATTGTTCCCAAATTTTCAGTTTAGTGTGGCTGTTGATAAACTGTTTTGGAAAATTTCATCCAAATGCATCCAGCAAGTCAAAGGTTATTTGCCTCGCTCAGCTTCTCTCCTGTAAAACGCACCAAGGCAGATATAAAAAGTTTTAAGGAACAGGGGGCACCCCCTTCTTTGTCAAATATTTTAAAAACTACTGGATGTATTTACCCCAAACTAGTCAAGAAATTTATGTCAACACTTTTTGCCCAAGTTGTTTCTTATTTGGTCGAAATCTGTCCAGTGATTTCTGAGCAACGGCTGTTCAAAAACTGCAATTTTTCTCTATGGGAAAAAGAATGGGCTAAAAACGGTGAAATTGTGTTTTCTTTTTTTAATAACATTTTCATTTCATAATGTATAGTTTTGGGGGTGGGGAGGCTTTGACACACTTTATTTTTGGAGAATTTCATCCGAATCCATCTAGCAAGTAAAAAGTTATTAGGAATGGAATTTTGGGTAAAATGGCTGATTTTTTCATTTCTGAAAATCCTATCAACCTCTCTAATGGCGTGCAAAGTACACAAACCATAGTAAGGTACGCACACAAATATATTTAAGGATTTATATTTCTGTGCGTACCTTGCTATATTTTCTTTACTTTTCAAGACATAAGACTTTTATAAACATAAGGTTAAATATGGTAGCCAAAAAGGCATTCAATTGTGACATGACATTCCCCCCGGGACTACAGAATCCAATTCATCCAAGCCCCCAGCTTCGTGTATCTTAACCTTCCCTCTGCAAAGCTGGGGGCTCGGTAATGCAATCTTCTCTGCGTGCGCTTGCAGAGAGCAGATTAGATCACTGCGACTTGTTCCTGCACTCCCCCTCCCCCTCTCCCTTGCTCTATGTTCAGCACTTGCCCATTCCGAATGCCCTATGGTCTAGTAGGGATGTTTTGGCTTCTTCGCCTCCTCCTGTTCCCCTTGCAATTTTCTCTTGATGCCTTCATGTTCAGCACTTGCCCGCTCTGAATGCCTCAAGGACAGCGTTTCTGTATTGTTCTTTCTTTTTCTCCCCACACCCATTCTTTGCCTTGATGCGCTTTGAAACACCATTTGGCTGTATAGGCACAAAATAAATGCACAATAAATAAATAAACAAACCAATAAATAAATGCCTCACTGCACAAAAGACCAGAGTTACTCTGTTCTCTTCTTTTCAGTTGTAAAATAGCAAAACAGAATATGACAGGTCCTCTTAACATTTACCAAAAATGCTGTTTATCAAGATGGTATCCATGCAATCCCAGAAACTGCCCCATTGAGGGTGAACTGTTAGGGGTGGGGGGTCAAAAACCCTTGTACCCACCTAAAATGATGCCCATGCTTCTGGAGGGCTTGTCATCCTTTCACAATGCTCAGATGACCAAAGCATAGGGACAGCAAGCCGGGCCGGGCTGGCCTTAGGGGCGGCAGCGCCCTGGGCGAATTGGCGCCCCCTCCCCACGTGCCCCCGGTCAACAGGTGGCGCGGGGACGGGGGGGTGGGACAAGGACGTGCCACGTTTTTTTTTTATAACCAGGAGAATGTTGTGAATATGGCGCAACAGCAACCTATTGTTAATGAATGCGCTCCGCTGCCGCGGGCACATTTCATAACAAAGGCGCACCTGCCGCGCCTTCTGACACTACGCCAGCTCGGGGGAGCCCTTAAAAGACTCCCCTGAGCTGGCGTGGTGGGGGCTAATGGTGGCCTCGGGGGGCGTGGCGCCCGGGGCGGTCACCCAGCCGACCGCCCCCTAAGGCCAGCTCTTACAGCAAGAGCGAAGATGGGGTCATGTGCTCTGCAGATGCGGCAACATGCAGGGAAAAGGGCAGACCCTGGGCCTGCCAGTCTTATTCTGCTACCACTTCATAGGAGCCTATGTTCAACAGGGGTGACTTAAAACATGCTATGAGGCACACTCTGCCCTGCTTATGCCCCTGATGCCCTTGAAACACACTGTTTAGTGCAACCGTATTCCACCATCGGTTTTACATTTCAAGAATGTTATTGTTGCATGGCATTCTGAAGTGGCAGAAAAGGCACATGTTGATGGGGGCGGCAGTCAGAGGCACATTAGGTTGCATGGATGCTGCCGATGAGGGTTCGAATCCCACTGGAAGACTCCAACTTTCACACTTCCAAAGTTGAGAAAATAAGTGTCCTCGGGTTGCATAGCAAAAATTATTAAGCAGCAGGGGGCAGCTTTGTGTTCAAGCTATGGGATAAGATGTGGGATAAATTGCCTCATGAAACAGCACACCTGGACAAGGAAAGGGTTCGTTTTCTGTATTTATTACATACATTATAAATAGTGTGACGGTCATCCCCTGAGGCTGCTAATCAACCACCTTGGGAAGAACTCCCTTGGGCCCTTGTGCACGGTGAGGATTTCACTTGAGGCCAGCCCCCTCTTTCCTTATCAGAGTCATTGGGCCTCATTACGACCCTGGCGCTCCCGTAATGAAGGGTGCTGGTACGGGACCAGCACCCTTCATTACGGGAGCACCTATTACGAGGTTCCCTTTGCAGGACCCGGAACAGACGTCTGGTAAAACCAGACGTCCTTTCCGGGTCCCGCAATGTGAAGAGGGAGCTAATAACGGGCCATTCGTAATGTGCCCATTATTACCTCCCTCCCCATTCCCATTGAGCCCTATGGGGGCTCAATTGGGAATGGGTTCCTGCAAGGAGGAATTACCGGGTCCTCCAATGTCGGAATGACCCGGTAATCCCTCATTGCAGGAACCGGGTATTGGAGGCCGGTATAGAGGCAGCCATGGCGCTAATAGCACCATGGCTACCTCCATACTCGTAATGAGGCCCAATTGTGTGGTCCTCTCTGGTCTTTTTGTCTTTCGGGAGTAAAATATGCGCTCACTATCCTCTCCGTTTCTCATCACTCCAGTGAACAATTTCCAGACGCACCTGTGAACAGGGCTCAGAGGCACTCTCCCACCTCCTGGCTTTATGTCAGGATGAATGGAGCCTCTCCCGGACTCCCGCCTCCTGGCTTTATGTCAGGATGAATGGAGCCTCTCCCGGACTCTTCGTTACCCCTTAGCTTTGTCAAGATAAGTGCAGCTCTTCTCAGAGACTCACACTAGCCTCTTGTTTTTGACATGATGATAAAAACCATTCACCGGGACTTTCACTAGACCCCTGGCTACACTTTGTCGGGACACGGCCAGCGCTTCTCAGAGTCTCTTGCCAGCCTCCTGGCTTTGTCAGGCTGGATGCAGTACTTCTCAGATAGTCTCCCTAGCCTCTCGGCTTTGTCAGAACATCCTTTGTCAGAGGCTATCTAGAGCCTCCTGGATCAATCTTTCCCAAATGTTGAATCATTAGATCTCCCCAGCAGCCGTACATCAGTCCCAGTGAGGACTGGTAAATCAGGGACTCTCTCTAGCAGCCTCGACGTGTACATTCCTCCTCAGCGTGAAGTTCAATCTTCTGCCCATTTGGCAACAGCTTCTTCTTTTTCTGCTAGCTCTACACTTCTTGTTCTCCATGTTCTTGCAGTGGATTTTTACCTAGGAGCCGTTTGGTGTTTTGTTCTTAAGGTCTGTCTTCCTTTCCCGCAGAACCTCACATATTGACGTCATCACAGGTGGAGGGAGTGGAGCAGCCATTTTGAACTAGCATAATTCATTTTTATTAGCATGTCCAGAGACGACATTTCGTGGCAGTGGATTTTATTTCCAGATATGGTGGTGGTTGATGACGCCACCAAAGCACCATTTGGCAGGTTGTGGTTTACTGCTTTGGAGTCTGTTTTCTTGATTGAAGTTTTCGATTCGCCCTAAATATTTGTGGTGAAGTGGCATAAGACTCTAACAAGAGCTATGATTTAATTCTTTTTAAATTATCTTTATTTAAATTCGCAATACTTTATTTAAGTGATAGGATGTTCAGAATGTTTCCTGTTCATGGAATTTTCTTTCTGTTATTTGGGTAATCCCCTTTATTTCCCAGATGCAATTTTGTATCTTTAAAACCTTTTTTTCACTCTGTCTCTACTATTCCACATTCTTTAAAATCCTACATTTCCCAGAATGCGGCATCACTGTTCTATTCCTCAGACACTCTATAACTCAAGATTTCCTACTTTGACTATTTTCCCCAATATGCAACGTTGGAGCTTTCTCTCAATATTTAATATATGGTTCTCAATTTGCAGCGTAAGGCCCATGCCACATCCGGATACCTCTAAGGTTACTCTATCATTCAGCCTTTCATTTGTTCATATTCTGACATCCTCTCGGAATTTTCTGTGGACTTCCGGCTTTTGCAGCACACTGTCCTCCACTTCGAGTACTCGCAGACGACCAGATTTTCTGGAAGGTGTTATTTACAGAAAATGTTGGATAATGCAATTCTGGCATATTCGGTAAATAGCACATATTGGCCCTCATTACAAGTCAGGCGTTAAGGGTTTAACGGCGCAGTCGGCGCCGTTAACCCTTAACGCCTGATTAGGAGGTCCCGGGTTTTAACGCCTGCTTTTTGCAGGCGTTAAAACCCATGCCGCAAAGTGACCTTGGTGCTAAGTACGGTGCCGCAATTTGCGGCACCGTACTTAGCGCCTTTCCCCATTCCCGTTATGCCCTATGGGGCAAAAATGGGAATAGGGAAGGGCAAATGGTGAATGGGGAATTACCGCCCCCCCCTCACCTTGGAATGGGGCGCTAATTCCGCCATCCACCATGCCGGAGTCCGGCATGGACCATGGTGCTAATAGCACCATGGTCCACCGCCTGACTCATAATGAGGGCCCTTCTCTAGAAGTCAGTGGGCCTCATTACACGGATGGCGGTAAGGATTTACCGGTACCGGTAAAATACCGGTACCGGTAAATCCTTACCGCCTTACTACGAGGTCCCTTTGCGGGTTGGGGGATTTAGCGCCTGCTTTTTGCGGTACCGTAATTAGCGCCTTCCCCATTCCCATTGAGCCCTATGGGGCAAAAATGGGAATGGGGAAGGGCAATGGTGGAAGGGGGAATTACCGCCCCGCCAACCTTGGAATGGGGCGGTAATTCCCCTTTCCGCCAAGGCGGTGCCGGTATTTTACCGGCATGAACCATGGCGCTAATAGCGCCATGGTTCTCCGCCATCCGTGTAATGAGGCCCAGTGTTACCGAAGTCGGTGTTAGGCCATATTAATGCCAGATCTAAACAAAATACAACAATACCATGAAAGTACAGTTCAACAGAAACTACTGTACACACTCCAAGACAGTGCTTTAAGTGGCCTGCCAAATCGAGCCGGGGCACTTAGGGTGGGGTGGCCAAAAAGGGGCGTGGACTGGTAGGGGGCTGGCGCCACAATTAAGAGGCAATATTGCCTCAGCTGAATGGCGCCTGTTAGGCTACACCCCGGTTAGAGCCCGAGCTTGATTTTTCAGAAGGGCAGTGACCTAACAGGAGGCATTCAAATCAGGTAAGTGCTGCAACCTAATTGTGGCACGCACCGCCTGCCAGGCACCACTTTGCATCAATCATCACCCTCTCACCTGGGGTGCGAGGGTGATGATCCCTGCATTTCTTATGAATGGGGTGCCTTGCATGGGGTCGGTGCCGCAATGAAAAGGCAGGCAAGGCCCTTTTTCTAAAACCTGAAGCTCTTGCGTATATGTGAGAGCGTCAGGCTTTAGAAAAAAAAGCCTTGGCTTCTAGTGGGCTGGGGTTAGCAGGGGACATTGGGGAGCCCTTGCATGGCCCCGTCTCAGACACAATTGTCCGAGCCTGCCAGGGCTCTGCCTTGGCACACTTAAAGCCCTGCTCTAAGAATATAGGAATCTATGTTATCAGATAGATCCCTTTTACACCCGTAATACTCCAACCCCCACCCCACTTACTTTTACCGCGGCGCACTTCTGGGTGCACTGCTGACTTCCTTGTACCCCTGCAGCATCAGTTCCTCCCACTTACGCGGGGCAGTGATGACGCTGCAGCATCCCTTTTTTTTCTCCGGTCCCCCGCTTACCGTAATGGTAAGCAGTGGACACCCCTGCAAGCCCTGACTCCCATTACTGCAACCATTACTTGATCTACAGCTCTGTCTCTTCTCTCACAATAGAATTGCTACTTTCTCCAATGCTTGTCCCTGGGAGTTTTCATTTGCAGCGATTGGCGATGAAGCCACCTGATGCAAAGTGTTCTCATTGGGATGTGCGTCATAATAACGTATCCCAAAAGACCAAATGACAAAATCACAGAGCCCACTAGCCCACATTTTGTAATTTGGTCTTTTGGGATTTTGGCCGTTTGTACCCTGCACTGCCTATAATGTATGCAGGGGACACCCCTGCAATCCCTGCAGCCCATAATAACGAACTAGAGGTGCCGGGGACACTCCCGCAACCCTGTTCGATATCATGGGCTTAAATCTTATCTGCTAGGACGAATGCGCGTGCATTCAGCATTTTAAATCCGATCTTTCCATCCAAATCCTTCTCATTGTCAACTGTTGTCATGTAAATGGTACATCCCTGAAGCGATCTAGTGGACTAAGTATCTATTATAATTATAATTGTTTTTTTATAACGCGCTTAATACCAAAAAGGTTTCTAAGGGTGGACCCGGGATTCAAACTTGTATTGCTCTGCGTCGTCTTGCTTCCAATACGAGCGCGCTGCCACTGAGCTTGACTACGCGCGCCTATTGGACAATCAACAGTCTCTGATGTTCTTAATCTTCTGCAGTCAATGTGGTGCATTGCAAATCAATGCACGCAGCACAGAATTCTGGGGAGGGCATGCTTCCCGAGACAGACGGAGAGCAGGTTGTGTCCGTACACTATGGGCCTCATTACACGGTAGGCGGTAAGGGTTTACCGGTACCGGTATTTTACCGGTACCGGTAAATCCTTACCGCCTTACTACGAGGTCCCTTTGCGGGTTGGGGAATTTAACGCCTGCTTTTAGCAGGTGTTAAAAACCGGGACCCAGGGAGCTAATTACGGTACCGCAATTTGCGGTGCAGTAATTAGCACCTTCCCCTTTCCCATTATGCCCTATGGGGCAAAAATGGGAATGGGGAAGGGCAATGGTGGAAGGGGGAATTACCGCCCCGCCAACCTTGGAATGGGGCGGTAATTCCCCTTTCCACCAAGGCGGTGGCGGTATTTTGCCATAATTGCGCCATGGTTCTCCGCCTACCATGTAATGAGGCCCTATATTGTGGAAGTGCACTGAGCTGTAAGCCATGTTTTCACTTTTCATTCATCCACGTTCACAAAACCTGACCTATGAGGTAAGTAGCTGGGCATTTGATGACAATCCTTGGCTATGGTCTTAGGTCCTTGATATTGGTTTGTGGAACCTGACAGTGGTACCAGTACCTTGGCTTTTGATAGTGTCGTATAGCTGAGTGTGGTCCTCAAGAGACTGCACCCAAGGTTCGTGTACAATTGGTTTTGTTTTGTGCACACATGTTTTCACTTTGGCAAAACCATAAAAAATAGGTGCCAGAAAAGTCTCTTGTCAAAGTTTCTAATTTTTGTCAAGGTGTCTTTAAAATACATAATGTTTGGGACTGTTCCTTTTCACTGAGTCTCTCTGTACTTTTTCTTATTGTGTCCAGTTCCCAGTGGGAAATTACATTTTTCCCATGCAGACGCAGAGCCAATTGGATTTGTCTTCCCTTTCTACAGGCGGCCTTAAGAGGGCTTTGCCACTTTCCTCTACTTGGGTTCTAACCTACCCATTCAACGACTCTCTACTCCTACTGTGGTCCTGCACCACCTCGACATCACAGTCCCTTTTCTCATCCAACCACGTGCTTGACCCCTTAGGTTCGGGGATCACACCATTACCCCTGCCTTGGGCCAAGCGTGCCCTGTCGTACATTTCTGACCTTCCTGGAAAGGTCTTGCTAGCCTACTGATGTTCACGTACAGCCTTCTCCAGATTTTTCCAAACATCCTCCTCCTAGTATTTCCAACCAAACTCTGTCTCTAAACCATTGCTGTTCTCCTCTTTTCCTTGCCTGGTATTCTCCACCTTCTTCATCTTGATGTTATTTCTACCCCTCCAGTCCCCATCCCCCTCAAACTCTTTTCACCCACCTCCTCCAAACTCCTTCCTGTCCCTCCATCCTCCTCCAAACGCCTGTTGACAACTCCTACTCCAAACACCAAAGTTAAGTGGCTGACTCCATGGCATTTTATAGACATTTAACCCTTCCCCTGGACTTGGCTGTGTGGGAGAGTTTGCGCCTACAAGTCACTCCTCTGCTGTGATTGGCTCACCCTAATTATCTCACCTTTGTGTGCTCTATATAGAGAAAAAACAACCGGAAAGTGCATTCTTACAGTAGCAATACTTTAATTTGTTCGGTTCAGCCAGCAAGAAAATGTTTGTACAGTACCGTGCTAGCATGTATCAAGCACATCTATCATGAAAGGGAGTTTCTCGCAGTGTCAATACTGGCATATGTTGTGCATAGCCAGCATGGAAATGTTCTACAGTTGCAATACTGCCATATACTGAGCATAGGCAGCATGAAAAAGTATTCTTACAGTGGCAGTACTGGCATATATTGGGTACAGCAGCATGAAATAGTGTTGTAGTGGCAATACTGGCATATATTGAGCACAGACAGCATGAAATTATGTTCTTACAGAGGCAATATTTGACACAACTAGCATGAAAATAGTCATAAATACAGGCATATATTGCAAAAAAGAAGCATGGAAATACTTGAGGTGACAACACTGGAATTTATTGGGTACAGCCAGCACAAAAGTGTGTTCTTTCAGTGGTAATACTTGTGTATGTTGGACATAACCAGCATGGAAATGATCTACAGTGGCAACGCTGGTTTATATTGAGCACAGTCAGCATGAAAGTGTATTCTTACAGTGGCATTACTGGCATATATTGAGTATATCTTGCATTGAAACGATGTACAGTTGCAGTACCGGCCTATAATGAGCACTGCCAACATAAGTGTGTTTTTACGGTGGCAATGGTGGACTATATTGAGCACAGCCAGCTTGACAATGTTTGTACAGCAGCAATCTGGCAAACATTTTACACAAGTAGCATGAAAGTGTGTTCTCACAGTGGCAATATATGCATATATTGTGCACACCTGCATGAACATGTTTTATATTTGCAGTGTTGGAATATTTTGGGTACAGTCAGCCTGAACATGTGTTTTACAGAGCCAGTAGTGGTGTACATTAGGCACAGCCACCATAAAAGGTTTATAGTAGCACCACTGACCTATATTAGATAAAGTGTCATCGACAGCCGAAAGAACAAGACCCAAGGACGATGTAAGGGTTTTATTTTGATTTTTGTTATGGTCCCTATAGCCCCCCCCTCTCTCTCTCATCTCGAAAGCACCTCCTTCCTAACCCAGGGATCCCTGACTCCCAGGGTAGTAGCTTACAAAGAGTGACCCCTAATGTCTAAGTTATTTCTTATTCTGGTGGGGACCCACAAAAAGGCTAGTGTCTTATCTACCTAGCATCCAGGGACCAAACATTTTTTAGCACATCTGTGACACGTCAGGGCAGGCAGCACCTCGCTCACTATTGCCACACCCATGGCTGCTCCCGATAGTGGCAACATATTTAGGTTTCAAAATGCAAAACTCCCACCGGCTCATTAATGTTGATGGATGAACTGACTATGGCAAATGTGAAATTTAAAGATACCAATGAACACAACATACAATAACATAATATACTAGTTGTGTCTTGAAATAAGAGTCTTCTTAAGTAGTTATTTAAACACACATTAATTACCGGTAACATTTTGCTCTGATTGTAAAGGAGGAAAGTAGGACATGTCGGCCATCTGTCCACAGAATAAAGAGCAAACATACTTTCCTTTTATAGTAAATTGATGGCCCAATTCAGGAAAACCATTACTGGATTGATGTTCTTGCCTGTCAAACACTGCAGAAAGATCTTCCTTTATAGGTTGACAATCATGGCCGACACGCCTCTCGACAGTGCTCTTTTCACTGGTATTGCCCCTGCGTTGGTGCTACTGACTGGTGCCTGTCCTCCTGATGTCAACTCAAACTCTGTGGCAGTCCTGCTGCTAATAACATTAGCAGAGCTTCAACAATTTTGTGCAAGCTAACTGGAGCTATATGTGGGCATGGCAGCAAACATGCCCAACATTGTCACCTTCAAAGATAGTAATCCATGGAAATGGATAACTAGCACTGCCCTGCCCACCTGGGTCATCAGCTTAATGAAAAACGACGAGCCGTCCAAGGATGCAGGGACTCTGGCCAGTGCACAATGGTGTTACTTTCTGTGTGTATATGACTGACTGAGAGTTAAAATGATAAAGTTGCCAAAACACCACATCATAATCAAAATGAGTTGACGACAATGAGTCCCGGGTATCAGACCTAAGTACAAAGAGCCCCACAAATTAAGCACTAGCTCTGCTCCTCCACCCTTCACTCTACTACTCCATCCTCCACCCTACAACTCCAGCCTCCACATTATTACTCCAACCTCTACCCAGTTACTCCCCTTTCACTAAGTTACATACACTTCACAGTCACTCCTTACACTAGCTCAGTTAACCACACTTGCTACATTATCACACACACTCATACCACTTGCACTTACTATGCAATGACTCACCTGCAGAAAAAAAGACCCATCCATATTCCTTCTTACTCTCCTTCCTCCTGCTGGTCTTTTGGTCCTTCACCACCATCTCCTCTGATCTCAACCAAACAACCTACAACCTTCTATTTCTTGTCACTCCTTTTAGGTTCCTCCCCTTCTCTGGAGTGGTTCTCGGTCACTGGCCAATCAGGCTCTGTCTACCACGCCCAGGGTGGGTTACAGACATGCGAAGTCTAAGATGGCCACTAAAACACAGCCCACTTGCTCTGTGTGGTGCCACCACTGATCAGCAATGAAGGCTGAGCAGTGTCCCAGTAGCTGTTAGATTTGACTATCCTGACCACCGCTGAGGTAAGCCCTTTGTTGGGCTTGTGGGTTTCCAACTTGGTGGTCTAGGGGCCTGGGTCGATTCCCACTGCGGACGGGCCATGGTTGATGTGCAATGCACGGCATGCAGGGGTGCCACGTAGATGCACCGGTACCTCGCTCTCCTGTTCTCGGCTTCTGGCTGCACATGCCACATGTGTTGAGTTCTATGCCGGTACACCAGCGTTCAGTGCCGTCAGTACAGCCTTGCACCTGCCGGCAGGGTCTCTTCTCACCAGGATGTGGGCTGCTGATATTTCCCTTCACTGTTGCTTTTTTCCCCCCATAAGAGGGGTCATCCTACAAGGAGAAGAAAACACTTGGCCAGCATTTTTTAGGTCACAGGCATGGGGTGATGCACAGACATACTGTTTGCATGCAACTTGGCACATGGGAAGGTGAAAGGAATAGGAGCCCTCTTTGCACCGCTGGCCCACTTTTGGACATAATGTACACAGGGTTCTTCCTAATGGATCTCCACCACCAGACTGAGAGGGGTCTGTATCCCCGCCTAACAAGGTCTGAAGAATGACCGTGTCACACCAGGAAGCATAACCATGATTTTACATGGCAATACTGGCATACATTGTGGGGCACCGCAGCAGGAAACTGTCTGAAAGGGCAATGTTTGTATCTATAGTTGAGACAGGTTTCATGGTTTTCCTTTTAATGCGGCTGATGGCGAGCTGGCTTTATTGGAGTTTGTCATGTGTTCCTCCAACATCATTCCTTGTAAATTGGGTTGCTTCCTCTATCCAATCGTTCTTAAATGTGTACTGTCAAATTTAGCAGTTTAACCCAATATTTCAATACATTTCTCGGGGTAGAACTCTCCTAAATGGTCTGGGCTCCCCGACTGCACTCGCATAAACGGGTATCATTTTAGGGGGGTCAAGTGTGTTTGTCACCCCCAACTTTCGGGGCACACCATTTTGTCCCCACTAATTTGGCAGGGCCCATTTCCTTTAGATATCATGCCCCCACCCCCAACATGTTACTCCACTGCTCGCATAATTTCGGAACAAACACTGACACCCCCCTATTTGGAAAATGTATCAGCTGCAGCTGTTGTGGGGGGCACAAGGGAAGACCCCTTACTGTGAAATGCACATGACTGACCGTTCATTACAGGTTTTCTTTCCATGTGCCCAAACCTCTTTAAGAGCCCTGTTTTTCCGGTGTTTTCAGCGTCATAATTAGCACCTTCGGTGACAGTCTGTTTGAGAGGGTTACTAGGCTACCATGCGCAAAACTGCTGCCCGTTGGGCGCCCAGGGGACTTCCTGAAACAAGTTCCACCAGTGAATGTACCTACCTCATAGCTTAGCCTGTTGAGCAAGTTCTTGGGATGTCAGGTCATAGGGCTTTGCTGCTTTGCTAATGAAGGTTATTCATTCTGCCACCTAGTCATTCCTTCCGAAGACACTGGATTGGTCAGGGCTTTAAGTGGGCCGGGGCCTCCCGGTCAGGGTTCTAAATTAGATTTGGAAACAATGCCCCTTCGGGTGCAGAACCAGGGCAAGATTTCTCCCGCTCTCCCCCGACCACACCAGATTCACTCCCTTGCTCTTGAGATGCTGCAGCAGGGATGAGCCTTCAATGACCCGGAAGCGATAAATATAAAGGTGGACATTTTAAAGGCTAGCTGCTACTAATCACGGCAAAGCGCTCGGAAGAGGAGGCCTCACTGTTGTTAAAAGAAGGCACCTTCCACCTTTCTTGGAAAATACGTTTTGCAATGTGTTTTTTTTTCTCTCCATTTCTAAGCAATGAAGTTTAGGGGACTTGTTTTTTCAGTAATAATAGATATAATAGGTTATTTATAATGCGCCTAATACTCAGAGGTTTCTAAGCGTGGACGCGGGGATCGAACCGGTGTTGCTCCTTGTCGTCTTGGTTCCAGGGCGAGCACGTTGCCACTGAGCTATCCTGCTAAAACCAAAGATCCCTGCAGCTATAACAGCCATCTTGCTGGATTGGGGGATTCTGAACTGCGGGGTCCATTCATATCTCCGCAGTAGGCATAGAGCTATCTGACATCGGGTTGAATTCACATATTAACCTATTTAAATATTATTTTCTTGTCTGACATTTTTAATTTTAGTAGGTGGTTTATTTACTAATTATATTGAACACATCTTTTTGTTAATAGATGTCAGTCTGTTTCATGTCAGATACGAAAACCCGATGACATTGATTAGGTCCGACCTATGCTTATAAAGGTCACACCTGTTTTGAAGTTTCCTAAACCACTTGAAATTCTATGCATCACAAGACGTATGTTAGGACCCGCCCCCCGAAGATTGTTTTGTGACTCGCGGCGCACCTCGATTATTTATCTTTCTTAAAGGACTGTGTGATCTCATCTTCTGCAAATTGTTGAGGTATGTACAGTTTGCCGTCTTGGTTGTTAGAAAATCAATGGCGTCTTCAACAGGCGACGACTGCCTTTAAAAAAAGACCAGGGAGCTGGAGTAGAGTCAACCACGGCGTGTTAGGAGATGTGCATGGCATGTTACCAGTGCTTAATATGTGGACGTGTTTGCCAGGGCTCCGCCCCGGGTATTATATCTGAGCACCTGGACTTATTTTCTCAGACTCAGGGCCTCATCACGATTTGGGCGGTAACGCCGGATTTGGCAGAAGGGTTATTGCCCATTCCCCATTGGGCCCATTCGGGAATTCCTCAGTCTCCATTGGGCCCAATGGGGAAAATTCGCGCTATTACCGCCGGCGGATTTCCCGCCGGGGGTAATCGCGCCATAAATCAGCAATTTTGCCGTGGATTTCCCAAATCCGCCAAAGCCATGATCTGGTGGACCCTTAAATGCGGCGGTAATAGCGCTACCACTGTATTTAAGGGTTACCGCCAGACTCGTGATGAGGCCCACAGTCTAATTAGGATGTTGTGTTTTGGCAACTTTATTATTAAATCTCATTCAGCAGTTGTCACACAACAAGCAACAACAGTATGCACTGGCCACATTCTCTTCACCCTGTGTTGGCGCATCGTTAGTCATGAATTTGATGACGCACGTGGACAGCAGAGTGGTAGTTATTAATTTTCATTGATAACAAAGAGTTGGAAGGTGACATTGCTGGGTGCTTGTGCTGGCCACGCCCACACACTTCTGCACTCCGTCTGCATAAAATTGGAGCTCCTCCGCTCCTCCAATGCACAGCAGCACTACACCATTATTGTGGGATGGCAACAATAGGACAGCCACCAGCCAGCATCCCCAACAGAGGGGATGGGCCGGGAAAAAGCCACTGCCTAGGAGGAGTGTCTTTCATGAATGTTAACCGATACACAAAGGTTTTAATGCAATGTTTGACAGACAAGTTTAACAGGTTAGTAATCATTGTTCTGGCATGTGTCAATCATTTAAACTTAGTAGGAAAGATGGGTTGCTTATTTTTCTGTGGATATATGGTCAACATGTTCCAATTGCCGCCTATACAATCTGAGCAAAATTTTAACAATGATGCTCTGTTTAAAGAAGCACTTAAACATCTGTCTGACAATATTATGTTATGTTGTTTTGGCATCTGTAAATTGCACATCTGCTGTGGCTTGTCCATCCATCACCGCGTTAACCCTTAATATGCCGGCACTGTGGGGGAACAATCATGGGCTTTGGCAACAGTGGCCAGGAGTTGCCCGCTCAATGTGTACCAGGTGTGCTAGAAAATATTTGGCCCCTGGCACTTATTTCTCTTACAAATTAAGCACTGTGATGTGACTACCTCTACCCAGCCCTAATGACATTGAAGAGGCAATAGTCTATGTGACTGTGCCTAAAATCAGTGTTGCAGGCACAGTTTGATCCTGTGTCATCGAATGTTCATGTAATCATGAGTACAATCTAGAAACCCATTTCTGGGCAACAAAAGTGGATCAAGAGTCAGGGAGTGCTGTGATGGCGAAAACGTGACAGTCGGGTGCTCCTTTGAATGCTGTGGGGAAATTGGTGAGACCCCTCACCCCGATATATGGGCAGCATCCGCCATATGAGTCTACTCCATGGTAGCTCATTAAAGTGGCCCTCCAGGTGTTTGGACTACAACTCTCATGAACCCTCATCAATGACTATCTTGGCGGGGGCTGATGATAGGGTAACCCTGGCCTACTCGGTAAACCCCACCTAGCCCTGCGCAGTCCCGCATTCATCACTGACAGATTGCTTCTTGTCTTAGGCATATGACATTTCCCACTAATGTATATAACTTTTGTTCGCTACGTACTCATAATAATCTCCTGGCAAAGGTATCAATTGTTACAAAACAAGAAGTCCTTGCTACCTTGCAAAAGTGTATTTTGGAAAAAGTGATTTCCACGCTAATTGTGGTTGGCACAGCATAGGTTTTATTTCAGTGTGGGCTCATGGTCTTAGTGGTAGTCAGCCGACACGTGTTTCGACCTCGTGGGTCTTTATCAAGGCAAGTTTAGAAACTGGTGTAGTGGCTCCGGTTGGGATTGGGTTGTGGTTTTAACAGGTTTCTGTATGGTCAACTCTTGTTCCTTCGATGGGCCTCTGGCTGTGTATTACAGTGCCGGCAGCGAATGCTTGTCCGATGTGTTACAATTGTTACAATTGCCACCATATGGAAAGCTTTCAATAAGGTTTGGGACAACTTCGTAGACTATCGTAGAGACTGATTTCTAAGGTAATGTCCCAATGCAACATTGGATTTTTCACTGTTTGCCTGTACTCCAGAATCCTCCACTTTCTTTTTCAATTATTCTACCCCAATATATTTGCACTTGTTAATGAAAACATGTATACTGATGTTAGTGGAAAATATGATATGTTTTTTCTGATGTTCTCTTGGGAGGAGTTCAAGATGAAGAGCCTCTGTGGTAGTGTAGGGTCTGTACCAAGTTACTCCACCAAGCTCTCTCAATAGTACCGTGGAAGAGCAGTGGATCTTCACTGTTAGGAGGGAAGACGACTGGGCGAAGTTACAGCTAGTCAAAGGCAAACGTCCAACAAAGGTCCACACAGTACATTTACTGAAGTTATAGGCCCTTGCTACCAGTTCAGCAGTGCTGTAAATTATTGGTGGTAATTGTGTTACTGTCAATGGCGCTAATGGAAATGCTGCCATTTTTACTGCACCACTGAATTCTGACTTTGGAGGTGAAGTGAGGAATTTGGTTCCAGCCCTTGATGAGGTAAATCCTAGACTTACCCTTCAGAAAATCATCACTAACGAGAACCAGTGAGTACAGTAACAGACATGGCAACCCTCCCGACTCATTACTGTTTTTTACTATCTTCTGCCTAAAATAATTTGTGCTGGTAATTACGGCGCGCGGTTAATCCAACAAAACCCCTGTGGAGTCCATTGGACTCCAACAATGGGGGTTAACACTGCCATACTGCCAAACGTAACCCCACAGTAAATCCACGGTATTGAGTGATGCTAACGGTAAACAGGTTTGGCGGTAATTCCAATCGAATTACCGCCAAACTCGTTATGAGGCCCATAGTCTTTATTATAAAGTCATACGTCACAAAATATCTACAGTGCACGTAAGTCTTTATAATCAGAACAGAGGTATCATAAAAACAGCGAAGGCTCCAGGAAAGTCCAAAGACACATTTCAAGCCAGTAAGGGAAAGAAAATAGATTGGTATAACTTTGACTCCTTTGCAAGGCTTTAAAGGATTGAAATGCAGCGATTTGTCATACTAAAGGGCATATAAAGACACAATCAAAATACAGAGGGTCCTTTAAAATCTCCAGGACCCCAAGGGGAAAGAGCAAACCTAGGCTGATTACAGGTAAGTAAGAGTCAGTGGAACTTTTAGGATATTTTATAAGTTCAGAAAAGTTTATCTGTAGGATTCAAGAGTGCAAACTCAGTACAGAGGGCTTCTTCAATAGGGGAGTACAGTGGCAGATTTAAAGGAAGCCGGGAAGAGTCTAGCGGGGAGAGAGAGGTTTCAGAGCGCAGATAGGTAAGTGCAGGTAATTGACCATTTCGTTCTTTGATATTACGTTTTGCTTCTGAGTGTTCACTGTAACTGTGATCTTGCTCCTAATTTGGCCCTGTCGCATGTCTACGCTCCTCTGTGATTTTGCTCCTAGGTTGTGCTCCCCACTGTTATTTTGCCCCTCGACTTTACTCCCCAATGTGACTGGTTCATAGATTGCCCCACTGTTGGTTTGTTCCTAGTTTATACCCCACTACATGTCCGCTCCTCTCCGTGATTTGCTCCTCCCCAACGAGGGAGGATGAATTGACCTCCCATTTAAGTATGAACCAATGAATCCATGCACCTCAGCTTGGTTGCAAGCATGGTTGTAGTTTCTTAGCATCCTGACACTATTCGCTTTGAGCCGCTCATTTTCTTTATCTGTGCACATTTGGCTGCTCTATATATACCTGTATACCACAATCCATATGCATATCAATAATAACCTGATTAAAGATGCATATTGCATTTCCATGATGGCTGATATGTTTGAAATGCAAAAAAAAATATTGGGTAAGTTAAATTGCAGATTTAGAGACTGATTCACAATAGCGTTTTATAATGGTGCAGTTCCATTGGAAAACGCTCTGTGAACCAGCCCCTTAATCTCATCATATATAACAACAGGATTCATGCCATGTCAAATAATGACTTATAGCAGGTGACTGTATGACAGCCCCCTTTGGACTGTATTGTTAAGCCTTTAAAGTAGCTGGCGAGTCTTAAGGGATCACAAGATGTTTTTCCGGTTTAAAATACTCAGCCAGTCGCAGGTGTTAAGCTCACATTTTGTTTTCATTCTGCTGGCCTTTCACTCTGCTGGCCTTTCACTCTGCTGGTAAGATAGCTCAGCTGATTGATCGTTTGCTGCTGACATCGGTGGGTGAGCTGCAGGTTCGAGTCCCAGCAAGTCCAGTTTAGGCGTTTTTGCTTCTGAGGTCAATAAATGAGTAACACCTTTAACTAGGTAAAAATAATTGTCAATACAAATGTTCTATGTGCAGCACTTTGGCGAAAGCACTATATAAATAACAATGGGCCTCATTACGACCCTGGCGGAAATCGAAAAACGATGGCGGAAATGCAATACCGCCATCGAATAGCGCTCGGTGCGATTATGACCCGTCACCGCAAAGTACGATGCCATTAGCGACACCGTAGTGAACGCCAACGCTAACTGCACCAAGTACGCGCGCGCGCGCCATGCCAAACCGTAATTACCACCATGGCGCAACGGTACGCGAATTCTGACCCTAGCGGACATGCACCTAACGCCATCAAGCACGGCGGAAAGTACCATTCCGCCATGGTGAGAAGTACGGCATCGCGAACCAACCGTAAACGGCCCCACTGAGTGCCTGTACACCGCTCCCTGGCCACATTGTACAACTCCCCGTAGGTGCAATGAAGTCACACAATGCAACCAGTGAAATGTACTAGTCATCCATGCCTGCCAACGAACAAATGAATCTCAAGAGGGGCCAATGGGAGCTGCAGGGCACAGATGGCACGAATACAGAAGCCATACAAATGGACATGACCTCAGTCTCCCACCAAGAAACGCACGCAAACACAGGCACCTGTGACCAGCAATATTCCGATAATCACATCATTCCACCAATCCAACTGGCTGACCGGCATCTGTTACACAAAAGCTAATCCCCCGCCCCTGAGCATAACATCATCAAAACAGTCATATTGGCAGCCCTTATCCCTGACCTCACTGGGCTTCGTAGTCAAACGCGCCCAGCACAGTACCACGCAACTATACTCCGAAGCTGGAACCCAATGCAGATCTCCTCACAATACATCGCTCCCCAAATAGGAATATGCCACATCACTTGCAAAGAAGAACGCTACACGGTTCATATCAGAATAGAAATTTAATGCACAACAAATTCACCAAGCCCATACAGCCATTAGGCCATGAACTCCAAAACACATTTCACCATTGTGGGCTGCATCCGCAACAAATGACCAGCTACTTCTTGTGTGACGCCCTGTTCCTTCATGGTACACAGGGGCTACATTCTCGTACGAAAAGGAAACATGGAAGCGCCTAGAACCGCAGGGCCGTCCCAATAGGGAGGCACTAGTCCAGCTGAAAGGCCGAAATGTTGCTCCTAGCCACTAGTACTGCGTAAGGGCATGTGGCCCATTGGCGATCGTCCCATAAGATCGTAATGCTGCTCCACTGATTAACACGAAGCAGCAGGTGTCGGGAGTAAAATCCATCTGCAGGAGTGGCATACAGATGGCAGTGGCAAAAGGGGAGGAGATACCTGTCAACCAAATGAAATGAAAAAGAATAGTATGGCCATCAGAACTACATTTGAATTACTCACTTCAATGATCACACCAAATCCACAGCCATATGCATGCTTGCCCACTCCAAAGGATCATCACCACCCAAAAACCACTTGCGAATCATAACTATCTATATCGAGGTGAAAACACCATCACAAACGAGTGTACCTGTGCATGCGTCTGTTAAAACAGAATCCATCAGATGGGATTGGTAACGTGCATAGACACAAGTGTCTGAAGGCGCGTCGAGACAGGGAGGGCTCAACAAGGCCAGATAGACGATGGTCCCACTATGGCAGCCCTGCATCACATAGCGCAGGGGAGGCGGATAGATACCAAGAAGCCCTGTACATGGCAAACTCTGTATCAAATCATCTGTCCATGCATCCATACATCATTCCCTCATCCCGTAATGAAAACGCCTGTTTCCATACTCACATAACATGTGAAATTTCCATTGAGTCTGTGCGTTATGCAGCCTGCAAAATCCACTGTGCCCCAGCCCGTAATTCCAGTGTTGTGAAGTAACATGTATTTGGGAACGTCCGGCCTCATCGCCCACTTCGCTATTGCGCATCCCAAACTATTCATATCAATCATTGCATCCTCGCCATGGCCCCTGTCCCAAGGACATTGAACAATAGAACGTTATATTTGCAGTCAGACCTGTGGGCATCTCCTCGCCGCTAGCTGAAAACCGAAAGCGCCGCCCTTCGAATTCCTCATTTGCAACATCACGTCGAAAAGGCATCTGTGGCCGCTTGAAATCACAAATTAATCCATCTAGTGCGGCTGTGTGTGAAAATGGCAACTGCCTTCACTCACAAATGGGACGCCCCGCCCGTCGGTGAACCTCGGTACAGTGTTGCATGAGGGTCCACCGTTACTCGAGTACTACGTTCCACTGACCCTTCACAAGTCTGTTCGCGACTGCAAAGATAGTATGTGAAACAATGGGACCATAGCCGAATGAACATATCAACCAATGTTACACTGCCATCGGGTACAAATACATGATTGTAATAGCAAGATGCCATTCGTCGAATTGCAGCGTTGTGTGCGGGACGTGCTCGCCCAAAGGGGAGAGCAGCTTGCACAGGTAGAATGAATCACCACAGGTGGAGGCCATACAGCCTGAAAACACATAAATTGCACACCCAGTCTCCTCCCACAACCACACCCACTCCGAAATGCTACCGGCAGGACTAGCTATGTTGGCCCTGGGGGACCTGATAGCACTGCAAGTACTCCAACTTCAAGAAGAAGACGAACACCAACTACAACCGGCCGCACGGAGGAGACGCAGGAGGAGGAGGAGGGCAAGGCAGGGCCAGCAAGGGCCGCCAGCACAGCCACTACCACCACGCAGGCAGCCCGCAATCCCACGCCTCCGAGCACATCCGTTCAACCTCACGGATGAGCAGATCCACACCCTCTACCGTTTGGACCGGGACACCATAACCGCCATTGTGGACATGGCACAGGCTGACCTTGTCAGCATGATAGATAGCCCAACCGCCATCCCACCCCTACTGAAGGTGGTGTCTGTACTCCACTTCCTGGCCACAGGCACCTACCAGCACACAGTCGGACAGTTGCATGGCATATCACAGCCACTGTTCTCACGGACACTATTGCAAGTGCTTGATGCCCTCCTGCAGCACGCAGACGACTACATCTCTCTACCACGCTCGGAGCAGGAAATTACCAACACAAAAGTGGGATTCCATGCACTTGCCGGCATACCGGGTTGCATTGGTGCCATCGACTGCACCCATGTGGAATTGGTCGTCCCACATGCCATGGAGGCCCAGTACCGCAACCGAAAACAATTTCATTCTCTGAATGTACAAATGGTGTGTGACTCCAACAGGATCATTACACATTGTTGTGCCCGATTCCCTGGATCAACCCATGATTCTATGGTCTTGAGGAACTCTACAATACCACGCTACATGGAGCGACACGCAGGGAACAGATCCTGGCTACTCGGTGAGTCTCATTTCATGCATGATGATGTGGGGTATGTGATGCGGCAATGACCTGGCAGGAAGGGGGGGGGGTGCGTACGTAGCAATGGCATTCCTCAAAATTCCTTTATTGTCCACATACAGGTGATGCCGGGTATCCACTGAAGAGATGGCTCCTCACACCAGTCCGGAACCCACGGGACCAGCATGAGGAGGACTACAACCATGCCCACTCACGTACCCGTGTAGTCATAGAACAGGCATTCGGCCTACTGAAGAATCGTTTCCGATGCCTCAGCAGGTCTGGCGGGGCACTCCTGTACCGCCATGTGAAGGTTGCAAAGATGGTGATGGCATGTGTCATGCTACACAACATGTGCGTACGTAGAAATGTGCCCATGCCCCCTGACGCAGAACTGCAAGCACCTGAAGATGGTCATGATGAGGGTGGGGATGTGGCAGCACCTCAAGGAGTCTGCGAGGCACAGGAGGGCCGTGACATTCGTCAGCATCTCATAGATGCATGCTTCTAGCACTCACGCCTGGTGGCTGATACATGGACACGGGACTCGTGGCACTGTGTGTGTCTGGAACATGCACAATATGGACTGTACGCCTATAATGGCCTCGTACACAAAGATCAATGTCCACACATCTCATTGGATGATCGTGCATTGTTTATGGCATATGTGATATCATGTTAAACACCCTATCGACCCGCCACCCAAGTGAGCCCAACACACCCCCTCCACCCTCCTACCTCCCCCCCGAACACCAGTGTCCAAAGATGCTCATTGTCAGTGGGCTGTCGCTATTGCAAGCCCCCTCTGCGGGTATCAGGGGCACCCCTGCCTGTGGAGCGCAGGTTCCTCCCAGATCTACGTTGGGGGCTGCCCTGGACGGAACTTGCAACGGATGATGTCTCTGCCTGCTCACGTCCATGCATGTCCCTAAGGGTTTGTGAGAGCTCAGTGAGCACACGGCGCACTGCGGCAAGTTCGGCACATACGTCTTTGGACGTCGCATGCAGTTCCCCCCTCAGGCTCTCGGTGCTTCTCTCCATTTGTACTCTCAGGCTCTCGGTGCTACTCTCCATTTGTGCCCTTAGTGTCTCTGTACTTCTCTCCATTTCTGCCCTAAGTGTCTCAGTTGATGTTTCTATGTCTGCCTTAGTGCCCCCACATTCATCGGCATGGTCCTTGAGGAGCGTGGCCAGTTGCTGCTGTTGCACGATTAACTGGTCGAGGGACTGTTGCCTCTGCTGGGCCATGGCCATTTGCGGTGGTGTCACAGAGTGGCTGTTCACCTCATGTTGCCTTGCCACAGGGCTTGTGGGGGATGGCCAGTCGTCGTCTTGTGGGTGCCCCTGCGTGGTATCCTCATGGTGTACGGGATGGAACAGACAGGGGGATTGGGACAGGTCATGGATGGATCTGACTTCGACATCCCCGTTTTCTGTGTCGGAGCATGCTGCCATTAATGCAGTGTCACCTATGGTGCTGCTGCCACCAGAAGCAGTGCCTACTGTGGCATCCATTGGGGGGACCTGTGGTGGTGGTGTTGTGGGCATGCTGGCTGCTGGGGTGCCTGTTGGAGTTCCCTCCTCTGTGCTGCCACTTGATTTGTGCTGCTTCCGTGTCTTGATGCGTGCAGCTGAGGTGGAGGGTCTTTGGCCGTTGGTCTTGGCCCTCTTTGCAGGTGTGCTGGTAGGGGTGTCCTGGAGCTCGTCATTTGGATCGGACCCTGTGGTGGAGTAAAGGAGGGCGAGCGTTATTAATGGGTCTGTGGGAATTGGAATGGCAATGTATCACATGCCTTGGGGTGGTACCTGAGGGTGATTTGGGTCGGGGCCTTGGAGGTGGTTTCATTTGTGTGTGGAGTGAGGGTGCAGTTGTTTGGCAGCCTGCAGTTAGGGTGTGCCTGCTGCACGTGTAGAGGGTGTTTTTAGGATTTTTAATTATTTATGTATTTGATGTGAGTTTTAAAGTGTGCTATCAGGCCTATGTATGTGGACGTTCTCCTGGACATGTGTTACTGTTGCACTATGTGGGCACGTGGTACTTCACATGATTGGACATTGTGGTTTTGGCATTGTTTTATTTGGGACACCTACCTGATTCTTCGGATGTCTGCACTCCTTTCTCCATCCCTCCGACTCCCTCTATGCTCTCCTTTCCAATGGTGGAGGCACAGATTTCTTCCCAGGGGGTCAACTTGATGGGTGATTCCGATCCTCCCCCGGTGGCTGTGGCAATGTTGCGGTTGGCAGAAAGTATGCTACGGACGCGTATCCGCAGGTCGTCCCATCGCTTTCTGCATTGCTGTGGGTTGCGGGGTGCGGTCCCCACCGCACTTACCCGCTGTGCCACCAGGGCCCATATGGCCTTCTTGTTCGCAAGTGCCGTCCTGGTCATTTGCGTGGAGAAGACGGCGGCAGCATTCTCCTGGAGGGTCTCTGTGAGCACGGTGAGTTCCTCACGGGAGAAGTGGACCTGCCGCTTGCGGTCGCACGCTTTCTTCGCTACTTTTCCCATTTTTCTTGGTTTCACTAGGGTGGATGACGGGTTGGGATGTGTCTCAGGGTAGTATTTTTAATGGTTGTGTGGAATTTGTGGTTTTATAGGTGTACGGCGTGATGTTTCCCGTTCCGGGACCATGCTTTTACTTCCGTTTCCGTATATTTACGGTCACCGTACTTTCCGGTTGGCGCTCACTGCGGTGTCCGCTGAGATGGGTGGCGGTATTGCACCTAGGGCGCCGTACGGCGGCGGTGTGGGCCGTTTTGGGGTCATTTCCGCCATCGCGGACTTTGCACTTCCGCCATGGCGTGGTGCTCGTGCCCGATGGGTCGGAATGAGCCGCACTTTGCTCCATCGTGCAATGGCGGAAACGCTATTTACGCTATGGCGGTCCGGTCGGTTGATTTCCGCCAGGGTCGTAATGAGGGCCAATGTATCATTATTATGGTACTTGTATTCCTAGCAACACAGGTTCGATCCCAGGCCTGCACTTAGAAACCTCTATTAAGCGGGTTATAAATAACCAATTACACACTAGATTAGGTGTAAGTGATCAAGGAGCAACGGAAGGTGACAAAAGTGGACAGTAGTTGGTCATACACTGCTCGCTTTTTGGAATTCAGTATTCCCTCCTCGACAGTTACTTTCCATGCAGAGTACATCTGTGGGGTGCAGGAAACAGCATGCTCTCTTACCAAAAAGTAAATGCATCCCAAGAGGGCAGATGTGCCCTCATGTACTGAAAGTGGCTGGCTGTGACTTCACGTGGTCTAATGCCACTTTCTTTTGAGGTGTGCGTTTCGTATGCTAATTAGTTCCCACAGTTTCTTTGGATTTGTACTCAAAGCAAGCATATGTTTTCCTAAATGAACCAACTTCTATTAGAGGCAGGCCACCTTAAAATGAATGCAAGCAGACCAGAGGCGTCGCTTGGGAGGCCTTCGGGGGCTATAACCCCATGTCTTTTGGTTGTAGCAGCGGATAGAAGCTCAGGGGCTACGACCAAAAGGGTACGACGTCCTTTCATCGCCTGCATTTTCATCCCCTGGCATTTAAACATGCATATTACAACAAATGTGCTCATCAAATTTTTTAGGGGGGTGGGAAAGGGCAGATAAGGGTTTGGGCGGGTAGGAAATAGCCAAAAATAAGTGTGGAAGGGGGGTTTGGCAGGAGAACCCCCACAAACACCTGCTCCCCCCCCAAAGAAATTACCATTTTCATTGGAATGTACACGTTAAAATGACAGGGGATGAAATTGCAGACGATGAAATTACATGGAACCACCAAAAGGCCAGCTAGCCCTGAGTCCCGACAGTCTGGACATTAGCGTAGCCCCATATCTTTTACAAACCTAGCAGCACGCCTGGGCCTCAATACCCTAACGGCAGTCTTTAAGATGTTGGGTATTACACACTAATACAGTACGTAGGTAGAGCTGAGGTTTGTCTTGTAGTTTTGCACAAAGACACTCACGTCGAGCATCATATGTCGCGACGGCTCCACATGAAAGACACTGGAGACAGGACTGACGCCTGGGGTAAACCGAATGTAATTAGGGCTGGCTCTGACTTAGTTGCCCCTGCAGTGACCGTGTTTGTTAGGAAAGAAGCCAACTGGTATAGGACCTGCCACTTGGTGCCCATTGCGGCATGCAAGCAGTTCGGCAGTATCCCATGGCCCATTGTGCCAAAAGTCCCCTGAGATACGGAAGACCACCAGAAAACATGCACCGGTTCATCCAGAATGCGGCCAGCGTCATGATTCACAAAAACCAGGTCTAGAGCTGCATTAAGAAATACCCAGAAGACTTTGCTCAGCCATACACAACCATCCCTCTCTCCATAATGTTATCAGAAAGAAACTCAAGTAATGGGCAAGTTGTTGTGGAACACTTCTGCATCTATGATAGGTTTCTTCAACAGTAGAGTGACCTATTGTTATTTCATAGACACCAGGAACACACCCTCGACCAGAGAAGCATTTGAAAGAATTGTTAAGCAGATGAAATGTCCCATCCTTCTGTTTTTATAATAACAGCCGGAAGAGAGCCTTGACTTAATTATAATAGCAGGTTTTTATATAGCGCTTCATGCCAGATTCCCTCTGCTTCCAAACAGTGTAATAATAGCAGTTATTATTACCCAATTTAATGGTATTCAATTTATGAACCTCGGAAGATTGTAGGTTTGCCCCATTCCAAAGAAGCAAGCTTCGACCATAAGCTATCCAGCCGATACATTTTTTTTAAATAATTGATGGGTTAGTTTTCACTCTTCAGTTATCCAAATTGTGGCCCTGCCACACTGGCATTAAGGGTCTATGGTAGCAAATGGTTTCTAGTAAGTGAATATTTCTCCGACTCTGGGTACTTCCCTAAATATCTCAGGGTGTAACACACATTGATCCTTTGAACAATTTTGTGACGGGTCCGATATGGAATTATTTGCTTGATCTAATATGGCAAAGACTTTCGGATTACTGCATACATGCCAACATTTTGCAGTACCTGGGAGGGAGATTCTGCTACAGAAAGTGGGAGAGTCGATTCTCCCGTTGGATTGCATTGGGGTTGTGTTGTGATGTTCCTTACTGAGTATGGGGTATAGTGTTGCCAACACTCCATGAAGAATGTTATCTTCAGAATGTGTCATATTTTTTATATTCCTAGCACAGCACTTGGTTAAGAGCAGCTGAGGCAAGAGCTGTGCTGGGGCTCTGTTCCCTATTATCTTGAATAAAGAAGACATACAAACCTACCTGCTCTGTGGTTTATATCATAACAGGTAAGAATTATATTAGTTGGAAGATAGTAAAAAACAGTAATATTTGTGATTTAAAACAATCTGAGTCTCCCGCCTAAGTAGGGAGGGTTGGCATATCTGTTACTATCCAATTGGCATGCTATTTTGAGCTGTCCTAATACAATGCGTATGTTTCAATCAAATTAACTTTAGCTGGATTTCATTTTGTGCAGATGGAGCTTAATTAAAGTGTGTTTACATTTTTCATACAATCAATTACGATATCTCTGGGGAGTGTGAGGTCGATATGTCATGCTGAAGTGATAAAGCATTTATCCATTTTTCTGAAAGCCTCATTTCGAGGTAGTCAGAATGCAGTGCAGCCTGCAGACACAGGGCCTCATTAAACCCAGGCGGGACGGGGTTAACGGCGCCAGTAAAGGTGCCGGCGCCGTCAACCCCGTCCCGCCTCATTACGAGGTCCCCTCGCGGGGCCCGTTCTGCACGTCTGTGTTAAAAAGCAGGTTCCAGGCTCTTTAAGATTTCTTCAGGTAAGTTTATTTCCAAGTTCTTAGTTACATATCCACATGAACACATAAAGGACATAAGCTGTGACAACACCAGCTCCCATCACCCAGGGCCTGCCAGCTGTAACCGCCTCTACACAGAACACTCACTCAGAATATTCCATCATCCACACATAAACATTCCACATGACATCTCAAGCTACCTCACCTCAGACAGGCACAATACAACAGTCTGGTTTCACCAGACGTGCAGAGCGGGTCCCGCGAGGGGAGGAGGGAGCAAACAACGGGCCGCTCGTAATCGGCCCGTTGTTTGCTCCCTCGCCCATTCCCATTCAGCCCTATGGGGACTGAAATGGGAATGGGGAAGGTCCGGGCCCGGGTCTCGCAATGGCCTCGGAATGGCCTGGTAATTCCTCATTCTGGGAACCCGGCCGCTATTGGCGGCTTGGCTGCCGCCGAGGTCGTAATGAGGCCCACAGTATTAGGGCAGTGCTTAAAGCATGTCTCCCATCTATAGATATCGAAATGTGGTGCTATTTGCCGCACTATCATATCCACACGTTTTTACCTAATTTCTTGGTGCATTTCATCTACCTCTCAAAGAGGCCCAATGCTGTACTCATGATCCATCTAGCCCATTTCACGAATCTTGGTCAAATAAACATTTATTTGGTCTAAGACTGTAATCAGTACTTGAGAGAGCATTGAGGTTCCAATCTGGCTTAATCCTGGCCTTTGCCCAAAGAAGGTCGGTCTAATGAACTGACATTGTTGAAAGGTTACCAGAGAACTACCTGTCATAATGTTTGGCACCTTATTGTTTGTTCAAGTAGTGCCGGAAAGTCTAGATAATACCTACCTTGCAAGCCCATAACGTTCATCTAATGAAGCATTCTGCTCGGGGCCACTAACGAGGCTTGCGATCACCAACCACAAAGGAAGCCATCTAACACTATTAGAGCTTGTGCAGGGGAAAAAGGAGTGTTTCAACTGGGACTTCCTGTGACCAAGCTATTCCATATCTACTTGGCCAGTGGCCAGTGTCTGCACATCACAAAGAGAAGCTTGCAATACATTCTAGAAAGCCAGTTAGAGCCTCCATTCCAAGGATGCCGATTGACTAGAGAGTTGGACACCAGGGAGAGAACACAGGAGAAGCATAGAATGCAGGCTTCTACTATGGGTTGAGTCTGAATTCCAAAATTTCTGATTGTCTAAAGAGACAAAAACATGCAATAATTAATATTAGCAGCCGGTGCGGGTGGTCCAGCCAATCAGGTTCCGTGGGTCGTGGGCTGAAATCTCTGATCTCAGCCCGTGTTCCATGGAACCTAACAGCTGCCTCCCCCGCTGCGAGCCGCCATCTTCTGACCACCCTTTCCCCTTTTAAAAAAATACTTTTCTTGCCCCCCCCTGCCCCCAGCCCCACTTTTTATAACCATGGTGGCCATCTTTGATCAGTATTTTTCATTCAATGAATGGGATCCGCACGGCTTCACTTTCTTTGAATGAAAATACTTTTTTTTTACGACGCCGGGTTACTGCTTTGGTAACCCAGTCCGCTAATAGCGTTAGCACCCCGTTCCAAGGGCTGGAACGGGGGGTAACATCTCGGTGCCCTCTTTATAGGTCCTCACTTCGCTCTTGTCCATAACTCTGGCTACATGGCTTTTTTCCCCGCATTCCAGCCCTTGTAACGGGGGTGCTAACACTACATTTATAATCAATCAAGTATTCGCAAATTAATTGCTTGGTTTCAAGTGACTCAAACCATGCTAACATCATCAAACATTATGCAATCAAGAAGAAAGCCAAAAGAAGAAAAACAAATTAAATATTTTATTTTTTAGTACAGGGAGCCTCCCAGCCAATCGGGAGGGTCAGAGTGGGGGTTTTACCACATGGTAAAACCCTTGCTCCGAGCCACCTTGGAAGTGGGAAGCTGTTTTTTCCCTGCCGGAGTTTCAGGTAAGTATGCTGCACTCACCTTCTTATCCTACTCATCACCCCCCAACCCCAAATTCCATGGACCTGACCCAACCCACATTGCCTCACTTAGCTCATGCTCCTTCCTTTGTCCATCGCAGGCACCGGGAACACTCTGTGTTCCCGGCTCATCACTGTTGCAGCAATGGCCGTCATGGAAAGGGAGACAAGACTAGGGGCCTCATTACGACCTTGGCGGAGGACCATGGCGCTATTAGCACCATGGTCCATGCCGCTAAGTTCCCAACTCCGCCATGGTGGATGGCGGACTTACCGCCCCATTCCGAGGTTGGCGGGGCGGTAAGTCCCCAATCCCCATTTACCCTTCCCCATTCCCATTTTTGCCCCATAGGGCATAATGGGAGTGGGGAAGGCGTTAATTACGCCACCGTAAATTACGGTGGCGTAATTAACATCAAGGTCCCTTAGCGCCATGGATTTTAACACCTGCTAAAAGCAGGTGTTAAAACCTCCATGGCGCTAAGGGACCTCGGAATCAGGCGGTAAGGGTCGGCGCTGTTTACGCTGCCGTAAACCCCTTACCGCCTGGGTCGTAATGAGGCCCTAGGTGTAGCTCCCTTCTACCTGCTCCATGGTGGCCATCTTGGTTTTCTAGTTTTTTTTTCATTTTGACAAACACCAAACACAAGGTTCTCAACTTGAAAAACTAAAATATTAGCATCCCGGTAATAATACCAACAAAATCCCTCCCGGCGGGGGCATTACCAGGTCTGGTAATGTCCCAGGGCTAACGTTAAGTCCCTCACTTCACTCAGGCCTATAACTGGGCATCGGGGCATTACCGGTAATGCCCCTGCCATCGGGTTCACTGCTTAAAATAATGGATATTTGTTTTCTATTTGGGAGGGTGGTCCAATAGAATGCTTGATAGGGTTTTCAAGTGAATACAGTGGGAGACATTCACTGGAAGGTGCTTGAAAGTTTTAATTGTATTATTTGTTATTGGTTATTATGTGATATTTTGACCAGCATATGCTTGCCCCTCCCGTGTACCCACCACACTGGATCCTTACCCATAGTAACCCTTGAGCGACCCAGATGTTTAGTAGGCATTATGTGTGCTCATTGAGTACCATTAGATTTGGGTAATAATAACACCTGTCAATGCAGCCCTTAGAAGAGAAAGGAATCTGGCATGAAGCGGTAAATAAGAAGCCAAACTATTATTATTAAGATGCGTTTCTGTCAGAAACAAAACAATCTAATTTAAAATTCCTTAGCAAACCCGCCAGAGCTACCCTAACATTGGCAAAAGTGAAAGAAATATTAAGCACCGGTAAAATGAGCACATTCATGAAATTAGGAGAAGATATGCAGAGTCCTCTCAAGTGCAACATGTGTATTTCCTCAGCAGGACACATCTCCATCGTGCCTACAGATCATCCAACTCAAATCTTCGAATTCATATGCAACCCAATGCCCACTCAAAATCTGCTACCCCATGTAGACACCACCAACTCAAAACCTCCATTCCATGTGTGACCCAACTAGCTCAACTCGTCATTTTCAGGGGCAACCTGATCAAGTAAAATCTGCTACCCCATCTAGACACCACCAACTCAAAACCTCCATTCCATGTGTGACCCGACTAGCTCAAATCGTCATTTTGAGGGGCAACCTGATCAAGTAAAATCTGCTACCCCATGTAGACACCACCAACTCAAAACCTCCATTCCATGTGTGACCCAACTAGCTCAACTCGTCATTTTCAGGGGCAACCTGATCAAGTAAAATCTGCTACCCCATGTAGACACCACCAACTCAAAACCTCCATTCCATGTGTGACCCAACTAGCTCAAATCGTTATTTTGAGGGGCAACCTGATCAAGTAAAATATGCTACCCCATCTAGACACCACCAACTCAAAACCTCCATTCCATGTGTGACCCAACTAGCTCAAATCGTCATTTTGAGGGGCAACCTGATCAAGTAAAATCTGCTACCCCATGTAGACACCACCAACTCAAAACCTCCATTCCATGCGTGACCCAGCTAGCTCAAATCGTCAATTTCAGGGGGGCAACCTGATCAAGTAAAATCTGCTACCCCATGTAGACACCACCAACTCAAAGCTTTCATGTCATGTGCAACCACTTTATGTTACAACCGTAAATGCCCTGCCTAGACTACTATTCAACTATGTGCACAGCCACACCAGGTAACACCTTCTAGTCCAGGTGCGACCCGCCAACTCAAGATTACTATTCCATGTACAACCCCACCCAACATAACCCTTCTACTACTATTCTACCACGTGTTTGGACTAATCACGTTAACATGCTAACCCATCCGTTCACATTTTCTACCCTCACACGTGAAACCTTCAACTTCTCTCTTCAAATCTTTGTCCCCCGCCTTCTCGGTACTCATTTTCTAGTTTAGGCTAACCCCTTCGAATTCAAACCTTCCATTACCTGAGCCACTCCACCATCTCGGGTCTTTGACCCCCAGTGCAAACTGCCCAAGTCAAGTATTCCACTGGACGTGGGCTCTTTGCAGTTCAAATTTTGTCCTCCAGGGGCACCGCTCTGAATCGTCAAACCGGCGTGCAACTCCAAAGATGCATATTTCATGTCTACCCATGTGGGGCCTCCTCAGATCCTATCTTGACAGGGTTAGCAGGGAAAGGGCCCTCTCATCCTGCATGTATGAAGATGTCAGATGTGCCCAGCGATGCGCCTTGACAGAGGCATTGCTAGGGGGAGCTAGAGGGCTATAGCCCTGGGTCTTTTGGTTGTAGCCCCGGATAGACCAACCAAAAGGCTAGCCAGCCCGGAGTTACAACAAATGTCAACATTAGCGTAGCCCTGGTTATTTTTCAGATCTAGCAACACTCCTGCGCCTTGAAATCTTTCACCAAAGAGCACAGTAACTCCTAGTGCTGCTATAGAGCCAAACAAAGCAGTGATTAGGACAGAACTGGGCTGGGCTCTCCCAGTGCGACTCAGTGTGACTCAGGCCCCTTGCTGGGTGAGCCCAACAGGTTCAGCAGGGAGGGGGGGCTGGGGGCAGATTGTTTGAAATAACCACGGGAGGAAACACTGAAAGTTATTTTTTTTAAATGACTTTCGTTTATGTCTCCCTCGGTAATTTCGAGTTCGATTACATCACTGATTACCGTGATATAATCGATTATATTCGATTATATCACGGTAACCGATAGTTCACTCTTGGCGAGTGAGAAATGATGTGCCACGTGCTCGTTGAGCCCTGGCCCTCATGCCTTGTGGGAGGAGGATGGCTTGTTATGCCTGCTATTGGCTTGCAACATTTCTTTATTTCAGTTCTTATAACGCGCCACTCGCCCTCGGGCCTCAGTGCGCCCAGAAGAACCTCATAAAGAGCATCAGAGGCAGGAGACTAATTAAAAAATCCAGGTAGGCCAAATAGGTTGCATGAATTATGTGCCCCGGCTTTAAGTTATCCCCACAAGGTCCTTGCCACTGCTTCCTGTTTCTGCCAGAAGCGGTATATTGTTCACACAAGATGGACTAAACTGCACTCTAAATTGCCGCGGGTCCCGTCATTTTCAGCGTTGCAGTACATTCCAACACATGCACACCAGGTTGATAAAGTGTCAGTGCACAGTGACTATATTTCACCGAGTGATTAATGGACACTACTGGAACCCATTAAGGAGATGGTCGCAGCTACTTAACATTCCCTGGGACCCTCTGCGTACAAGCCTGCAGAGCTCGAAATAGAGAAGCAGGACTTTGACCCTGTGGAAGGCGGAGGAGAGCCTTGAAATGCATTTGCTACTGGTCGTGGACTGAAATAGCACTAAATACAGGTAGCAAGCCTTCCTAGCGAGATGTTTCCTGGACGGATCCTCGCAGGTCTAGAGAGTATACAAGATCACGAAGAAACCAAGGGTCGCCATTGACTCGCTAAAGCAAAGAAGACAGTGAGCGGTCATTAACAAACACCACCACAATCGCCATCAGACCCACTGTTGAAGGGTCGAGGTGATGGTTCTATATAAGAGCGATTACCTGAATGGAGCAAATCATCCGATACAAGCCACTGCCTGCTCCTAGGTACTCAACACAGATCCAACGCTATCAATTCAACAACAGTTTGATCATCCCGCCTGCTCCTAGGTACTCAACACTGACCCAACGCTATGAATTCAACAACATTTTGATCATCCTGTGACTGAACGGTTACCACGGGGCCAAATAGGCTATGACGAGAAATGCGTTTTATGAATTTGTGTCCCAACAGTCTATTTTCTTCCCAAAACATACACGATCGTTCTTGAGCCACCAGGGAGATGCATCTTTTGGGATCCAAAAACTCTTTTGAGGTGGGTGTAAAAAATGTATCGATCCATTTCTCCAACCGTCAATGTGTGCCTTGGATTCCTATGACTGGCTGATTGTCTGTGCTTGAAAGCCTGAGGGGCGGAACAGACATATGTGCATGTCGCACTCAATGTGCTCCTTCTTTATACCTATATTCAACTTGAGACTACCACAATCATTATACATTGCATCCAAGTATCAAATAAATCCTCATGACCAAAACTACAAGCCCTTTGGTTTAGCCCAAATGGCACGCTGGAACCCCACCTGTTTGGCCTCCTCCGACTAACCTGCCCATCTTTCAATCGATTATTACCTCGATTCTGCATACTACCGGCGTGCACCTGCTAGCCGCACCACCGCATTCACCAACGCAGAGTCAATTAGAGTTCCCTGCATAAACAACAGCAATTCCATTACTATCACAAAACCCATCCTCTAGTCCAGTGCCTGGCCTGTGTCCTGGCAATGGCAGCTGATCGATGTTGTGTTCTCCCCTCTGAATAGACCATACATTCACTACCACAAACCATGTAGATCCAGACCAGCACACAAGTCTTGCTTAATTGTGGACTGGCACTCGTCAACACCTCTGGTATCACACCTGCCTCTCCCTCTTCCCCCAATAATTCCCTCTCCTTTTCCCCTTTATTCCAGATCAATGGACTACAAAGCTGCCAAAATATATTCCTATGGCCACGACTGAAGTTGAACTAACCTTTTAACTACTGGAAAAACTAGGTGCAACATTACTAAGTGTATTCATAGGAATGAGAATAAAAAACAACAGCCAATTCATGATACACTTCTATAAACAATGTCACCAGATCAGGAAACTATTGTCTAAGCTACGGTCCAAGCCTGATTTGCATATGGTCTTTTCCCTTTTGTAATGTCTTGGCAGGCGAAGAATGATGGTCTGGAGGGTTGCCCAGAGCAATGCCAGAGGTCAGGATTAATTCCAAATCTTCCATCCATCACCTCTTTTGTTTTGCATAAGTCACCCCGAGTGTGACGGTTATGCCGAGACTTGGATCCCGTGCCGGCTGGGCCTAGAGACCCAAGCTACTGCTCACAGATGAGTCCCAACAAGGGCGAAAACATGTTTGCGGATGCTTATGGTCTCGTTCAGAAGGGATGGGACAAAGCAGTTCGGGCTGGACTGCCCCTTTTGGGGTGGGACCAAGCTTGATTTGCATATGGTCTTTCTCCTTCTGTAATGGCTTGGCGGGTGAAGAAAAATGGTCTGGAGGGTTGCCCAGAGCAATGCCAGAGGTTCGGATTAATTCCAAACCTTACAGCCATCACCTCTGTTTTGTGTAGGTCTATACTCCAGCTGGACATTGCCACAGAAGACTAGGATCAACAGCAAATGTTCCATTCTGCAAGTCTTTTTTACCAAAATACAGGTTGGGACCCAGTTTCCCATCTCCCATAATAGAGTATACAAATCGGTTGAGGCAGGCAATGTATGGGTTTTCTACGTTCTGTGATTTAAGGCTCGTAAGGCAGAATTCAAAAATAAGTATTTCATGTGCAATTAAGGAGTGAACATATATCATACATCAATATATGTAATGTTTTATCCAGGCAACAAATGGTACCTTGATTTAACAAAATGAATGCTGAAAGTAAGAATTTTACAGGATTTCAGAGCAATAGTCAATCAAGATTCAGTTACCCCTTTAAAGTCCTTTAAAAAAATAAACATATTTAAGTTCACCTCCTCACCCCCGGCCCCCCATAAAATGAGTACTTTTTTCCGTGTTTCTAACTTTGGCACCATTTGATGAATCTGCATTAAACTCTAGAAAACGTAAACACCCAACCCTGAATGATGTCAGAAGGTTTCATGAAGTTCTATCGGGGGGGGGGGGGGGGGAGGGGTGGTTAGAGTTATTGGGGGGTTAGGGGGGTGGTAACAAATGCATCCCGTGCACATTTTGACAGGGCAAACTTTGCTTTCACATACTGTACAGCAAAATCTGCTGGAAAGATTTACACGAAACTTCGGCAAAGTGCTGGCATCCGATCCTGAAACCATGTTCTTACTTGTTTGGTTCAAATCTTACCAGGTTTTTTTTTTAACTAGTGGCTAAAATCCTGTTACTTTTATTTAAAACGTGCAGTCCTATTCGAATTTAAGTAAGGGGCATCCAGATTGGCCAGACAAAAGACAGCAATTCGAATTGGTTTGGGGCCTGGACAAAATGTCTGAACTACCACCATTGTAGAACTAAAAACATCTCTGGTTAAAGGGATACGACATAGTTAAGGTCAGTTTAAAAAAGGTCAGATTCAGTGAAAGAACTATCGATGGAGGGATGTTAGGCTTGCAGGACAAAACAACAAAACCATAACTGTTTGCTAGTTATGGTTCCTATAGTACCTGTAAATCGGCCACTGCCATGTGCGGCACATGGCCTCTCAACAATGTGCTAATGGAAAATCGCCTTTTGAAAATAATCTTTACATTTCATTTGGACATTGTTTTTTCTTGGCCCTCAAATCAAAATAAAAGTGAGCATAACCATTCTGGGGAACTTCTCGATTTCCTTTGCTTATTTTTTTCCACATATCCTGTAGGAACCAGGCAGAAGTGCGTGTCATTTGTAATGCCATGTGTGACATGGTGATGAGCAGTGCGTGGTAATGGCCACCGGCCCACACGCCAATACCAGAAGACCATGCACCAGCAAATGGAGGAACAGTGGCCATTGGGCATGCTGAAGGGCCAGGCCCAGTCACTGCTTCAGGTGGCTTACTGGGTTCCGAGCCATGGCTTAAGGCCATGCCTCCCCCCTTCCCCCAGGCAAAGTGGAAAATAGTTACGTCTACGGGTTTATGGTAGCCTTTTGGCATGACCAAGGGCTATGGCAAGTGGCCACTTCTGGTGGCTTCTGGGAGTCTGGGGAATGGTCAAGCCATAAGTAAAGTAGCCATTGGTTATAGTCGGCAGCCAGTGTCCGCTTTGGGTGACTTGGACGGGGCTACTGTGGGGAGATTTTGGCTGCTCAGGGCATGGGCAGTGGCCTGGGGACCCACAAGGGGGATAAGTGGCCACTCGGCATGGCCACAGGTCAGTCAGCCTAGTCAGTCAAAATGGTCATTGGTCCTGGCCTGTGGTCAATGACCATTTCGACTAACTGGGCAAGGTACATGGCCGAAGGATGTGCCAGGGCAAAGTGGCCACTTGTGGTGGTTTCTGGGAGCCTGGGAAATGGCCAAGCCATAGGTAAAGTTGCCATTGATCAATGCTATAGTCTGTGGCCAGTGCCCGCTTTTGGGTGACTTGGAAGGGGCCACTGTGGGAGGCTTTTGGCTGCTCTGGGCATGAGCAATGGGGGAAAAGTGGCCACTGGGCATGGCCATGACCATTTCGACTGACTGGGCCAGGTACATGGCCGAAGGATGTGCCCGGGCAAAGTGGCCACTGTCAACTTTCATGGATTGGAAGGCCCAGTTCATTGCTAACTGCTAGGCCCCAGGCCAAGAGGTCACTGGCTATTGCCACAGATGATGCCCAATGGCCAGGGTGGGTAACTTGGGGAGGGCAGGGCAAGGCTTGTACTTGGGATGCTTGAGGCATGACCAAAGGCAGTCTTCTGGCAATGTGGCCAGAGGCCATGCCTAACAAGCCCTACTAATAACTAGGAGCTGCCTTGACCATCGCCCGCGACAAGTTGCAAATAGGCCTTGCCCAGTGGGCGCATCTGGTGGCCAAAGGCTCTGCCCGAGCAAAGTCGATACTTTTAAGAACCATAAGTGGCAAATTCCTAGGTTTTTTTGTTTCCCCCATACTATTCATAAGTTGACTTTTTAATCAGAAGAACTTTCCATCTTACTTTTAAACTTTTCTGAAAGCATTTGTCTTACTCCCACTGCTTTCTCCCACTAGCCAGCCGTCTCAAATCTATCTGTTTCTTACCTTCTGCTGTGTCTTAGATTTGGACACTCACTCACACTGGCCAGTTAACTCAAATCTAACTGTCTTTTACCTAACACTGTGTCTTAAGTTTGGGCACATTTTCTCACTGGCCAGGTGACTCAAGTCTAACTGTCTTTACTTGCTGCTGAGTCTCAAGTTTGGGAGCTCTCTCCCACTAGCCAGGTATCTCAAATCTAAATGTTTTACCTACTGCTGTTGTCTCAGACCTGGGCGTTTCCACTTGCTGCAGTGTTCCATTGCATGCTTGCATGACAACGACTGCCAATTTCAACCTGAGCTGGACACCACTACAACTAATACCACTGCATCCCCGTCACAACTGTGGTCCATCAGCACCACACTCGCTCAGAATCACCCTCTTGCAAACAGCGACTTTTATCTCCAACCCTTCCACTTGAACCTTACACTCTGACTGACCCCACCCCACCTCCTCTCATCACACCCACTCCAACTCTTAGACCAGAATCACCCCTCCTCTGCTCCTCACTCAACCACCTACTCCCACCCTTCCCTCACTTCCATTCCCTCTCTCCCGAGATCTCGCCAGGAAGACTTACAGCTTCCCACTTCCACAGACCACCCAGCGTCCAACTCTCAGACCAGAGGAGCCCTCTGACGCTCCAAACAAAACAACCACCCAGCCACCTCCACAATGCCTGTGCCACCTTTCAGGAACTCTCCCTCCACTTCAGTCCCCCCGCTCCGATCTCTCTCTGCCTTAGCCAGAACCCCAAAGACCTCATATGAGGGGAGCTCCACTTTATAGCAAAAATCCATGCTCACCTCCTCCACCCCCATTACTGACCAATCCCACTTTCCCAACCCCACTTCCAAGAAACCCTAGCAATGCTTTGACAGTCATAACCAACTCCCACCACTCCCTAGCACTGACCCAACTGGGCCCATATCCACTTCACTTGCCCCACCCACACTCCCACCTACAAACATGCCCCTTCCTCCTATCCTCCCCACACCACATACATACATACCCCTCCCTCCTATCACCCCATCCCCTGACCTCCAGCACCAGACCACCCCCAAAAAACACTTTCCCCTCACTCAGTATGGTATGTCTTGCCCTTTCCAGAACCATTGCCTCAACCCCTTTTGCCTCAGACCCCCCAACCCTATCTCACACACCTCTTGCACCCAAACACACAACACTCAGTGGCAGAGAGCATTCTTGCCCTCTACCCTTCATGCCTCACCGCCCCTGCATTGGTCCACCCACCCTCACCTTTCCTAGCCCCCCTTTCAGGACCTCCCTGTTACCCATGCCCCCCATTTCCCTCTTTGAACATGACCTTTCCCCCACTACATCTACACCTCACTGTATGCATGAATCCCTTACAGCACCAAGCCCGTCACCACCCACCACAAAATATAGGCCCCTCTCCAACGCCTGATTCTTGGCAAAGCCCATCAATCGCTCTGCATATTCTCAGCTTTATTGTTTTGGGGAATCCAACAACCTCCTAGACCCTGCTCAATCAGGCTTCCTTCCGTGCCACGAAACAGAAACCACACTGATCTCGATCTGCATTGATCTCAAAGTCTCCGCAGACTCTGAAGGGTGCACAGCACTTGTTCCTCTTGACCTCTCAGCAGTGTTTGACACCATTCACTACATGATCCTCCTTGACAGACTACACTTTCTAGGAATACGAGATTCGGTACTCAACTGGATTGCATCATTCCTCAATAACAGACAGCAAATCACTTTCCTTCCCCTTTCCTCTCCACCCCATGCCCAGTGAACACCGAAGTACCCCAAGGCACCTGCCTCTCACCTCTTCTCTTTAACCTTTACGTGACCCCTCTGCTAGGGATCATCCGCTCTCACAATCTCACCTGCTATAACTACGATGACGACACACAAATCATCCTGAGAATTCACAAATCCTGCTCCGATCCTCGCCCTGACCTAGCAGCATGTCTCACAGATATTCCCTTTTCCCTGACAACGACAGCCTGCAGCAGCTACCCGACTCTCCTGTGACCGCGAGGCATTATTCTGCTCTATTTTGCCGCACGCAATGCAGGTAAGCCTAACTGGGCTTCATCCGAAAATAATAGCGCTACTTTGCGCAAAGTTGACTTTTGCTACAGCAACCCCCTAAATCAACTTGTGGGTGCCATCTTCAGATCCTTTGTGTGTTTTGCGACCTTTGATTTTAACCCTGCTTCTTACATCATAGCAGCCTAGTGGGGCTGTTCCACTCCATGTGGCATTAAGCAGTTTTAACATGGCTGATGCCATTCCACACAGTGGAGGGCCTCACCATGCCGCTTTGCCTCCTGTGTGATTGGCCTCCCCAGCAGCCTTAATAACCAATCAGGGATCCGCCAGGCTGAGCCAGCCCCCTGACAAAGGCCCACCACTAGGCCATTGTTTTTGGATTTCTTCCTCACTTTTCTCTGACACCGGCAACCTGCCACAGCTACCTGAGCTTCCTGTGACCACAAGTTGTTCTACCCTATTTCACTGCACGCAATGCAGGTAAGCATAACCGGGCTTCATCTGAAAACATTAGCGCTACTTTGCGCAAAGTTAACTTTTGCTACAGCAATCCCCTAAATCAACTTGTGGGTGCCATCTTCAGATCCTTTGTGTGTTTTGCCACTTTTGATTTTAACCCTGCTTCTTACATGATAGCAGCCTAGTGGGGCTGTTCCACTCCATGTGGCAATAAGCAGTTGCAACACGGCTGACGCCATTCCACACACAGGTGGGCCTCACCATCCCACCTCGCCTCCTCTGTGACTGGCCTCTCCAGCAGCCTTAATCACCAATCAGGGAAGCCGGCTGGCTGAGCCGGCCCCCTGACAAAGGCCCACCACTAAGGCCCTTGCCTGGCCCTGTCCGGAGCTGGAGCCCCTCTCCATGCCACCGCTCCAGCAACTTGCTCTCAGCACACGCTGCTCAATGAACAAACCTACAGTTACCCCCTGCATTTAGTAGGCAGGACAAATCTGCTTCTACATTCCACCGGTAAGCATCCCGGTCCGCCCAGTCCTGGACTATAACCCTCTGCCTGGTTGCTCGCTGAATTATGTCTCCCTTCCTCTCTACCCTGACTACAAACTTTCATTTCTTGACCACTAGATATATGTGCCTGCTTTTAAACTCAACTTTGCTCACTTTCTGCTGCTTGTAAGTGCCTTATTCAAAATGTGTCTTCAATTGTACCTTTAAATCTGTGCATTCTCCATTTTGTGTTGTATTTTAGTGCTTTATTGGGAATTTGAATTTAGGCGTGCTTTTACATCTATATACTCTCCATTGTGTGCTGTATTTTAGTGCTTTATTGGGAATTCAAATTTAGGTGGGCTTTTAAATCTGTGCATTGATTGCTAGGCTACTTGGTGAGTTCCTGTGCACGGTGCAGCTCTCCTGTTTGTCTCTCTCTCTCTCTTCTCCGCTACTTCCATGGCCTCTCTATCTCCCCTTTCTACTCCAACTGCTATTCTATTCCCTATCCTACCTTTCTCACGAAGTCTGGAAGAAAAAAGCTGAAAAAGCTGAAAAAAGCTCTCCTGGACTCTAACCCAGGTCTACCTATTGCTGACGCCTATGTCAATGCAACTTCAGGCAGACTACTACAGGCATCCTCTTTTCAGTCCCGTCTCCTAATCTATGGACACCCCAAGTGCAGAAAACAGGGACAGGAGGGGGGCGCGGGGTGTACTGTTACAGATACAGACCCGGGTACAAGGGATTGCCAGAAGGCAGTGCAGCTGGGTGGCAGGGTGAGCAGGTACCTGGGCCCAAAGGTCAGAGGGTGACCAGGTGCACGATGCCGAGACAGAGCAGATCAGCAGGGGAGAGGAGGAGAGAAGGCAGAAGCAAAGAGGAAGGTCTTGAGGTGCTTCCACAACCAGAGATGGTTCTCCACAAGTTTCAGAGTGGCAGGAAGGCTGTTCCAGAGGGAGGCCCCAGCCGAAGACAGAGATCTACCCCAGCTCGTTTCTTTGAAAAACAACTGACCCTGAGGGATGTTAGAGATGGAGGAGCGAAGTGCTCGGGAGGGAAGGTATTTACGGAGGGAGAGCTGAAGGTATTTTGGGCCCAGTCGCCAAAAGGCCTTGTGGACAATGCAGAGGGTCTTGAAATGTATCCTTGCAGCCACTGGGAGCCAATGAAGAGATTTCAGGGCTGGAGAGATACGATCCCAGGGCTTGAGGCCAAGGACAAGTCTTGCATTCCGGTTTTGTATTAGTTGCAAAGGGTGGAGAGTAGAAGCAGGTAGATTTAGAAAGAGGCTGTTGCAGTAATCCAACCTAGAAAGAACCAGGGCTGGAGAGACAGTGAGCTTCTGAGGGAAGGAGAAGAAAGGCAGTATACCACTGAGGAGGTGCAGCAGGAAGTTCGATTTTTTTGAGACATCAGAGATGTTGGCAGAGAATGAAAGCATGGAGTCAAAAATGACCCAGAGATTCTTTGCCTCACAGGTGGGGATAGGAGAGGGCCAAGGGAGGCCGGCCAGAGAGTGATAGGAAGGGAGGGTGAAGGTGTGCCGATGAGGAGGACCTCCATCTTGCTGGCATTCAGGCAGAGATCATTTGCGGCACACCAATCCTGAATGGGAGAAAGGCAGTCAGAGATGAGAGAAGGAGACAAGATGGCCGAGGGAAATGGCCGCCTGTCATCAACACTCTAACCTGTGTCAATCTTATCTGGAAATTAGTGCGTGGAACTACAATCCCAGAGCTTAATACCACTTATTTTATTAAGCTCTGGGCCAGATCTTGTCATCCACCAGGTATACAACGTGGTCTCTGATCAAGTCATGTTACCATGATCTGACTGGGAATTGATGCCATGAACTCCTTCACCCGGGGAGCAGTATCAACTATGCTTTGGTTGGACTTGCTCTTTTGTCTTTTGCAGATAGGCACTATGCCCTCCAATCATATGAGCTCTCTAGAGCTCTTAACAGTCGGAAGGGACAATGATGCAATATAATTCCACAATTCAAACCATAAACTATGACAGGAATACCCATCCACCTGCAATGAACAAGAAACACAGAAAATGTGCCCACCAGCACTATAACCGAGCTTCAGAATGAACTGACTATGTTGCACGTCAAGGGAATATGCTCTGAGCAGGCAAGGAATCTAGGCAAGGCAAGTTCCTGCAAGTGACATAGAGGTGCGGCCACCTGTCATCAACACTAACCGCACACCAGATCAGGAACACTATAACCCCCGCTGCATGTAACCATGCCAGTCAGACACACCACTAACATCACAGCCTGACCTGTTGCTTGACCTTCGGGCTCACAGAGTACCAGTCTTTCTTACCTAGGATGTACTTGTATATCCAATAGAACATAATTCAGGTAATTGCACACTGAGAAGATGTCATCCTATAAGCAATCTGCAGATGCAACAAGACACAGGGATGATCATAGTAGCTGTTGCTGATCCTTGGGTCCACTGAACACCAGTCATCGAATCTAGTTAGTAAATCGTACGTCCGATAGAACAGAACTGGATGTAACTGCACAACGAGAAGGTATCATCCAATAAACAATGACAGACTCAACGAGACACAGGGACGACCATAGACCTGCAATTCGCTTAACCCAATAAAGATTAGGAATAGGGCAACTCAACACTGATGACACTGCCAAGCAGGGAAAGACAACCTCAAGCCTGGTAATCGGAGCTAACTCCACACTGGACTGAGAATTTCTCTCTGAGAACCAATGCTCCGGACCTCTAGAATAGATACGGTCAGCTCAGCAGGCACTGGAAGGTAATCAGGAATATAGTCTCCCACCAATCAGCACAGATACTCACACATACTGATATGCTCACTCTCACCTTTACACCAACAATAGAATGCAGCTATACCCCTCGATCAATTCGGCCTGGTTGCATACATACCTATACACCTCCATGAACACCTCAACAGTCCTTAGAACTCAGCTATACCCCATGAACAAATTGGCCTAGCTGCACACATAATCTCATACACAAGTCCCTCGACCGCCAGGATGCAGACTCCGAGGCCAACAGCCTTGCGGCACACATTCTACTGATCTCACACAACCACTGCACCATGCCTAGCATTAGAATGCAGCTACACACGGAACAAACCTCACTGGCTGCACACATACTGAGTGAACCCAAGCACTATATACTACCCTACTCTCTCCACTGACATGGACTACAGTCCCTGAGGGCGTTCAACCCACACCGCTTTGAAATCCTACCATTGGTATATAAGACGCTGTACAAATGCACAATAACATAACATAACTTACAGGAAAGACAGTTTTGATTTTTATTAATTAGCTAAAAGGGCGAGTCAAGTTAAAAGTGACATTTACTCCTATTTTGTACCAACAAGATAGCATAACTGCTAACCGTGCTGCCCTAAACTCAATATACACAAAAGTTGGAGTATTTTGCACTTCCGCAGTATCTGCGTTTCTACTTACTTGGACCCCGCCTCATATGAGTTACCAACAAGTGCAGCTCTCATACACAGCTGGGGTTTACGTGGGCCGGGGCTAACTGGAGCTCACTACACCCAGTTACCCCGAACTGGAAATCATAGAACAGATGGTGAGTAACAGCAGTATTCGGAAACTGACAATGCTGAGAAACACATAATGGCCCTCATTAGGACCCTGGCGGAGTGGGTTTCCGCCAGCGGTAATCGCGGCGGACCCGTCCGCCGTACTACGAGTTCCCCTAGCGCCATGGAGGTTTTCTCCGCCTGGTTTTACCGGGCGGAGAAAACCATGGCGCTAAGGGACCTCGTTGTTAATTACGCCGCCGTACTTTACGGCGGCGTAATTAACTCCTTCCCCACTCCCATTATACCCTATGGGGCAAGAATGGGAATGGGGAAGGGTAAAATGGGAATTGGGGATTTACCGCTCCGCCAAGGTCGGCATGGGGTGGTAAATCCGCCAACCCCCATGGCGCTATCGGCGGCTTTCCGCCATGCTCCGCGGTGCATTTAGCACCGCGGATTCCGCCAGGGTCGTAATGAGGGCCAATGACTTTTAGGCATTTAGAGTTAAATGATTTTTTCTGTAGTACCCTCAAGAGAACATTTAATAAAGAGAATCATTTTTTGTTGCAGTCTTGTTAATACAATTAATTAATATATAACATCATGCATTTCCTTGTAAAGAACAGAGGGATATGTATATGAACCTGCATTGACCTATTTGGATGTGTTTTCTATTGGATTTTTTTGTCAATTTTTTTTAATAGTTATTAATCATTGTATATTTAATACACCTTTTTTTAAACTACATTTTGCTACCAGCTATGTTAATTATGAAACTCTACTGCGTCTCGCAGGCTGCTGCCTTAGTTACAAGAAGCACACCACTCTTAAAGGATTCTTAGCAACCTGCAATCGCTGGCCCTCTCCAAACACTAGGCCCAGCCCCCAAATATTGATTGGCGACTCCTTAGGGTCCCCCCTTAATTGCCCGTACCACGTAAAGCGCTGATACCCAGTATTCGCTATGCTGAAGATGAAGCAAATGTAAACTCAATCACTGCAGGAACACTGGCCCGAGCCAGCCTCCTGCGACACCGCAGCAGCCATTTTACTTATTACTTCTCAGGAACAGCGCAAATCTATTTTATTACTATTTTTTTCGGATTTTCAGATTATTTCTGAGACGAGAAAAGGAAACCCGGTCTGTGGGAATTTAATGGCGCTCAGAGGGGTGTTGGAGATGTTTAATGATGAGAAAAAGCAGCTTTGGGGAGCATTAGGGACTGATGGCCCCATCCGTCAGCATGATGTACAATGAATGTTCCCAGCAGGAGTCCCTGGTACACTGTGCACTGCAAGGCTGCAAATTGCCTTATAATTTGAGAAGGAAAATTGCCTTTTCTGGTTTAAGTAAACTTTGTTCTGCAGAAGAAATAACACCCGTCGGGACACAGTTGGCTACTGTTTTCTATATCATCTAGAAATCCTTGCTTGGACTCAGGTAACAAAGGATGGTTGTTGTCTCCTGTAGAGATGCTGTGATAGGATGGCTGGATACGCTGTCATGTGATCTTCAAGAAAAATGGGATGTCAAATGAGATTCCCTCATTTTCTGCCTGACTTTCTCATATTAGTGAATTTATTCTTTGCAGATAATTATTTACGATTTTCAACGACAGAGACGTCTTTATGGGAGGGTAAAAGGGGCACTCACTGCGATCCCCTACCTTGGAGGGGGGGGGCTACAATGGTGCCTGATCTAAAGCAGTCAGTTCCCATTGTTTACCAAACATAAATAGCACATGTCAGGACATTTTATGGCGTACTGCAGAAGCTCTACACTATTGTCGTTATTGACAAGTACATTCTGCTCTGATCAATTGCAGGGTTGTCCAACTCCAGGCCTTGAGGGCCGGAATCCTGACGGGTTTTTAGGATATCCCTCATTCATATTCATGAGAAAAAGTGCCATACATCTAGAATCATTGTATGAAACTGTATCTCATGAGTATTAATGAGGGGATCCAGAAAATTCGACATGTTTCTGGCCCTCGAGGCCTGGAGTTGCATAACGCTGCATGCTTTCTGTGTTCACTGAGGTATACATAGTTTGTGCATTCACTAGGACACAACTCCTATACCATTCTCACCTTTCCGTGGGAATTGTAATGATCATGTGCAATAAAGTTGAAATGCATACTGTTAAATTTGAGTTCTGCAATTGTTTAGATGTTAGCTCAGTGTGTTAAGCACTCAATGCAGAGATCTGTGTTCATATGCAAGATTACAATAACAAATTCCAGCAAGGGTGGCTCAGCCCTTCTTATGTCTGAAGTTGATAAACCTGCATGTATATGTAATTTGTTTTGTAGTATAACAGGTGTTATTATCAGCAGCGTACATGCAACAGACAGCGGTTTCTATAAAAACTAACATAGCATTAATATGGTGGACTAGAAATGGATTTGTTCAAATGTGGCGTTGTAAATCCTAGGCAAGCACCTTGAATGATTAGCATAAAGTGTTAGTCCGAGAGGTAATTAGCTATCCAAATTCAAGACTGTGTAACGAAAGCGTGCATGCTTGTATCCTGGCTTTGCCAGCAGACGATACAGTGATCCTGGTCATATCGTCTTATATCTCTTATATCGCTTACATTACTCTGCTGTCTTATGTGAAAAGGTTTGCCTTCTCTCATGCTGGTGGCATTGTTTAACCCATTACCTGATCTATCTTTTTATGTCGGCCATTTGAGTGGAAGCGTTCTAGACAGAAGAAAGCGGACCAGATATTGCAGGCTTTTCGCAAGCATATTTTAAGGTCTGCACATTTGACATCAAAAAAGTTTTACTTTTTGTAAAATTCAAAGAGTTGCCTGCACGTTTATAAATAACAACTTCACAAGCCTGTATTTTGGACATATTTAAAGATTTAAAGTACAAAAGCGAAAACCAGATGAAATGTTCGAAATCACTTCAATTAGTATGCTGGTACTTGTATACATACTTCCGTTGATGATGGAGGCAATGAAACTGAAATCCTTCCCATTTTGCATAAACCGCTTCTATAATATTTTGTTTTTAGAAATCGTTATGGTTGTGTGATTTGTGTACATTCGAAGTCAGTTCTATGAAATGGGATTATTTTAGTGCATGGTAAGAACTGGTAAAGAAAGCCTTAAAGTGCAGAATTTGCACAGTGGATGCACATTCCAGCTTGACCTCTTAACCAATGTGTGATCCTGGGCATCTCATTTAATCCCGCATTGCCCAATCTGACATTTAATCTCGCATTGCCCAATCTGACTAAGTTGCCAGTCCCTAAACCATCCAAAATTGTTGCCCCTCATAGTGATTTCGTTCTCAGTTTACAATCTTCAAAAAGCCTCACTCTTGGTTTCACGGGCTATGAGCTGCTTCCTCTATAGCAATGGTGAGCATTGATATATTGTGCACCACAACCACTTGTTTCTTTGCTCGCTAATGGCAACACTACTTAAAATCATGTCTCCCTTCCAATCTAAGTCAGTCTGGATACGGACACCTTCCTGGTATCTTCTAATCTGCAGCCACTATCCATGCTAGGGTATGTGTAGCTTTCTCCTTGCTTCCAATTGGTCTCCTGTATTCAAGCTTGAGCACTTTTGCATTCTGTGAGGCAGCTAATGTGAGTCCTCGTACTATTGTGGGTTATGTGTACTTTTCCCCTACGATCCTGCATTAATACTACTGGCCCTATAACTTCCTAGTGGATGCTTTTGATTAAAATAAAATCTGGTACCTCTGCTAGAACATAAGTACACTCATAGTGGATTGCTAATGTTGGCCTTGAAATGCTACTTGTTTATCATTCTGATAACAGCAAGAATGAAGCAGGTAAGGGGACTGAAAGGGAGTAACCATGCTTATTTTGATAGCTTTGAAGCAGCATATCAAGCTATGGTTTGTGATTGCGAAGAGGGAGGCATGGCCAGATATTCTGGATCCCCTAATTCCTTTGGTTTGGTGGAGGGGGGCCCCAATGTTGTTGGTGCCCGGGCCCTAACAGTACTTATGATGGCTCTATTTTCAAGGGTGCAGAGCGCACCCTCTATTCGTGGGCTTTGTTTAACAGAGCTACAGTGGGAGAAAGAAACTGCAACTGGAAAATACATTTTGCAGAGCACAATGGGAACACAGGGGCAATTTCGTTTTGCACCTTGCATATGCACAGGCAATACCGGTCTTCACACTTCTGATTGAACATGAAGGGGTTCAAGGGGGAGTTTTGTTTTTGAAACCCTGCGCACATACGTGGAACAAGGCTGTGGGGTTGATTCTTCTGGCAAATATTTATGACTATACCGGATCACAACACACTGGGAAAAGATTGTTGGTTTTGAATGCCAACAATACAGATCCTGTTCTTTCAATGGGGGACTTAATTGATTTACTTTGATAAATAGGGCAAAGATCTACACAGGCAAAAAGGGGGTTTTGAATGGGGAAATAACTAACACAATGCTGGACAATATAGGGTCTATACAATCTAGGGCTTTGGGGGTAGTTCTACTTACAGGAGAGGTCTGGACTGGGCACCAGGGAGCATCAAAACACACAGCTGGGACAGCAAAGGGGTCAGCCAAGGGTCGCCTCTCTTTCCTCCAAGGGGTCCCAAGTGAGCTTCTATGTCTCCTGGCTCCTGTCTCCACTGCAAGATTAGGCCTCTTTGCTGGGATGTTTCTCAATAGATTTCGACAGCAGGTCACCTCTTGGAATTAGTGTAAAAAGCCCAGCTCTGATGCAAACTGGATTACCTATAGGGCAAATGATATCACTAACTTGTAATAATTCTTGCAAAAGGGATTGGCTAGTCTTCACTACCCCCCTCCCACCTGGGTGCTGATAGGACAAGGGGATGTGGCAGTGCTTTTGGTTAGCAGTGGGAGGAGAGAGCTTCATCATCTCTCTTTCACAGGTGGGCTCGGTCATGTTTTTGAAATTAAAAATGTCTCAACATTGCAAGTACCCTTAATTTACAAAACTTTACATGTATGAATACATTTTTGAAAACTATATTTTAAGGCAAATCAAATAAGACTGGTATGGACGCTGGACACCCTTCCTGTGCAGAGATACCGTTTTTCTTCATTTACTCATGAACCATTTCAGTGAAAAATATGCCACTTTATGGGTGTCATATTAATTATGATTGGCATGCTTTTATCAACTTTCGCATCTCTGGTAATCACGAGAAGGCCCAAATCACATTTTCATGAATAACCGTAGTTGTGATTATCCCACCACAATTGTTTTAGCATGGTTAGAAGGGGTTGACTGTCATCTTTAGTAGAAGCCTGGAATGACCATAGTGTGATGTACGCTGTCTATTTCATGCGATAAAATGTGTTTCTCCCATTTTATGTCAAGGTGCAGTTTCATATCCTCTGTCTCTCTGCCCCCACCTTTTTTTAAGTTTCATTTCTCCTCTTCAGGCACATGACGTAAGCAGAGCTGCCTAATGGCCACTAATTGATTTTTTATGGGACTTGTGACCTGCAGAACGGACCTGTCCTTGTCTAGACTTCACTGCATTTCTGATCTCAAAAATATTCCTATTTTTAAGGGAAAGCACTGATGAAGACAACCAGGTCTGAATCTCCAGGGCAACACATGGAGGTCCTGAACTTTAGTTTCACATCTGAAGAAATGGCCAGCATGTACCCTGCAGCAAACAGCCTGTAAACTCATACATACATGCATTTTAAATGACATCTTACAAGATAAACAGTTTCAAAACTACATGTGTGTTGCTTTGAAATTATTCATGTGAATGAGCTTGAGATAGGCAGAAACCAAGTTCATACTTTGAAAGTCTGGCAAGCATTTTGCTGAGTATATTGTTCATTTAGATGAGGGAAAAGTGAAAATGACATTCTTTAAATTTATTTTAGATGTGAAAATGCTCAGTTTCACTGCAGCTGCTTGAAACACAATTCTGGCATCCCATTGAAGATACTGTGCACTGCAATTTCCATATCTGTCGGTGCAGCTCTCCATCAATTTATCAAATACAATTTTCACGTGTCTTTCTTTCCCTTCATAAAATGCATTGTGCACATTTACGCATTTTGAAATTGATGCCCACTTTCTTTCCTTTTGATTTGGGTTCCATTGGCCTTAGGTCAGACCTCACTTCTGTTCAGCCCTTGTATTTTTGTGAGCCCTCAAACTGACTCTGGCCTCTTTATTTATGGCATCCAGGGGCCATATTTCACCCCACATATCCAACAGGTTTCTTATCACCTTGTTGCCTTTTCACACTGGTTTCATCTAAATTATCCCTTTGCTGACAAAGAGCAATTGAGAGCTTTTCAGTGGACATTTCAATTACCCGCTGGCTGCGTGTGCCCTGATAATCTATAGCTATTAGCCTCCCTTGCTGCATTCCATTGTCGCTGTTAAAATGTAGGCACCCCATGAGTTCATCTGACTGTTTTTCCAGCTGTCAGCAAGGGGACCCACACACCCACACACACTTCAGCTACTCCTTGGAAATTAAATGGGCGAGGAGTGCCCAGGGGTGGACTGGGAACCAAAAGAGGCCCCGGAAATAATTTTCAAAATTGCCCATGTTACACATTTTCAGCAACCCTTTTCCTATGAGAAAATTTGGAAATGAAATAGGTTACCACACAAAAGAGGCGCAGGGTGCAGGGCCTAGCAGGAAATCTCCAGAATTCCCTATAGGCCAGTCCGACACAGGGAGTGCCGCGCTGAAGGTCCGGAGCAGGGATGAAACGGGAACAAATACATTGGCCCCTCTCAGCAACATATACTCGAGAGTACTAGGCTACATAGCAAACTCCCAGTTCAGCCAGCTGTTGGCCATGCAAACAACAAGGATTGCGAGGAGAGACGAGTGTTTAAAAGGGTAGAAGTGGGGCGAGAGGAGAAACTAGGGCAGAGGCTGCCATGTGAGGCATAAGCGCAAAAGGAAAGCAGTGCCATGAAAATATGCCCATCTGGGGCCATATTATAGTAACTTTCCCCCGGGCAAGTGCAAAGTTTGCACACAGTATTAGCACTAGGGCAAAGTTTGCCCTATTTTTAAAAACACTGGGACACATTAAAAAACCATTGACCATCGACAAGTGCAGTTTGGCATATTAAAAGCACCGGGGCTAAAATTGCCTGAGTGCTAAAAAGATACATTTTTGATGCATTTTTGCATCAGAGCAAAGTTTGCTCTAGTGCTCATACCGTTCCCTATTAGCACTAGGGCAAACTTTGCCCTGGTGCAAAAATGTTGTGAAAATGCATCTTTTTTGCACTAGGGCAATTTTTTCCCCGATGCTTTTAATATGCCAAACTGCACTTGTCGAGGTGCAATGGTTTTTTAATGTGTCCCAGTGTTTTTTAAAAATAGGGAAATCTTTGCCCTGTGCTAATACCATGCAAACTTTGCACCTGCGCCGGTGCAAAGTTTCTGTAATCTGGCCTCAGTCCATTATTTCCCACTTTCGCAAGATATTCTGTGGCACTTTCTCTATCAACCCACAAATATACCACAGTGAAATCAGTGCAGCATACGCTTTGTGAGGCACCAATAAAACTGGGGGCTTGTGTGGCGGAAATCTCGAGGGGCCATCAGTGCATGTGGCAGAGTTATGTCAGTAATAATTTTTGGTGTTCATTGAGCAGTTTTCACATGTCCATATTGAAGAAGCCACTCCCTAAAGACAGCGAGAAAGCTTTGGTGTCCAATTCTGAACCAGTGTGTGATTCCAGTCCCTCCTGCGTGTTTTTATTTGTTATGTGAACTGATACCTTAACAGAGAGTTTTCGAATAAAGATTTTGAACAAACGATTCTCAATCGATTTTTTTCTTTTTTTAAATCGTCCCGCATTTTGGTTGCCATCTTGCTCCTTGAAGCATAGGCGATTTTAGTGAAATCCCTTTCTGTCCTGTATGGCAATCTTTTGTTGGGCATGCGTTCCATTGAGAGCCATTACGCACAGCATCTAAATACAAGCCTGGAGGTAAACTCAGGCGAGGACTGGCAACATTTAACCTGGGGGGCAAGTGTCATTTTCTGGTTCATAATGCACTTGCCCAAACCCACAATGCACTGGCCCCAACTTCCAGAACAAATACATTCAATAATGTAGTCTCACCCCCCTCACATAATGTATATAGTGTGGAAAATGGGTTTTGAACCACCCTGTCTTCCTGGTTCCACAGTTTCCAATTTAGAAAACAGGTGATACTTCCTGTTCTCCTACTCTACCTTCAATATTAGAAACAACAAAACCATTTCTGTAAAGTTGTTATTTAAGGGATATACTAGTACACTGTTCAATTAATCTACAACAGTGAAGCCTATTAATCGTCTGTATCCTGAAGCAACTACATCTGAAAGTACACACAATTGTGCAGACTAAGGGCCTGTTTCACAGAGCTTTTTCCAATGGGATTGTACCATTGTGAATTAGGCCCAAAGATTCTAATTATAATAAAAACTCACTATAATTATAATCTTAGTCTGTACAATTGTGTGTACTTTAAAAGCACCAAGTCACACGATAAAGCGACCTGGCAAATATAGAAGTTTTAATTGAAACACATGTTCATAAAGCAAGTACACATCACTTCATCAGAAAAGAAAGGGGTTGAGCCAGCCCGGCAATCGAGTTCACTGGCAAGCAGGTCAGACACATATCTCGGCAACAGTCAATCAACCTGGTGACCTTTACAGATGTGTGTCTCATTTATCCTATTTTCCTTACCATTCTGCCTTAGGCATCCTTCCCTTGACCATATTCTCGATGCCCCCCATTCCTTATAATTAACTTTCAGACCTCTGTTCCCCTTTTGCACTGTCCTTTAACCCTTAACTCAACTTGTGTGAGCACATCTTGAATCCATCGCCCAGCGATACACTGCAATTTGTAATATTCTATATCATACCTTCCCTCAAGTAAATTCTCCTTTATGTACAGGCCCAGTTCAACTTACTTTTAACTTTTTGCACAAGTCTTCCACGTTCATCATCGTACTGCAGATATGTTAGTGTTTTCAGGGATTGTTGTTGTAAGAACTCCTTTTCGAGATGCACCATGAAAAGGTTTGCATACTCAGGTGCCATTTTTGTTCCCAAGGCCATTCCAGACTTTTGTGGAAAGTGCCCTTTTTGAAGAAAAAATGGTTGTGCGTGAGAATGAATCTCAGGAGATTCGTGATAGCTGAGTGTCTATCTCGGTGTTCACTTTTTTGCAGGAATTTCAGGCATGTTGCAAATCCATCTTCATGTGGAATGTTGGGATAAAGTGCAGATACATCCATTGTGGCCAGGAGTGCATCCAGTGGTACATAGTCTGAATCTTTCTGAGGAAGTGTGTTGTGTCCTGTATGAAACTTTCTGTGCCCATCACCAGAGGCTTTGGATGGATTCAATATATCCAGATATGACTTCGGTTAATGTACTGACTCCAGAGATGATCAGACGGCCTGGATTTCCTGGCTTGTGGATCTTTGGGGTGCCAGGTGTTGAATTGTTTGGTATCAAATGTTGGAGGTGTTCCTCTGTGATGCTTGACATGGATTTGACAATTTGTTCTAAAGTTTTTTGGTACTCCATGGTGGGGTTGTCACTAAGGTCAAGGTAATAATTTATGTCGAGGAGTTGTCTGTATGCTTCCATTTTGTATTCCTGAGTATCCATGACTAACACCTTTGTCAGCTGATTTTATCATAATTTCCTTGTTTGCGCAGAGAGTTCTTATTGCACTTCTCTGCTGGGGGGTGAGGTTCTATTTAGTCACCTGTTTGTTGAGTATGTCAGATCTTACATGTTACATCCAAATGGCAATGTCCCATTTGAGCACTTTTTTGTGCCGTCATAATGTGAGGCAGCCCTTTTTCATTGCTTTGCCAATCCAAGTAATTTTTTAGATGTAAGCATCTTCAATTTCCCCACAGAGTTGAATTTTGTCTAGCGCTTGGCTGGGGTAAATGGTCAGCCCTTTGGCGAATTCAGACTGTTCAGCATGTGAAAGTGCATGCCTGGAAATGTCGATGCCTGATAGATGATTGGTGATAAGGTCTCCCATCGGGTCCTCTGTGTTGGCCCTCTTTGTTAGTTGATTGGTGGGGAGTTCTCTCATTGGAGCTTCAGTGTTGATCCTGTTTGGTGTGGGTATCACTGCTTGACAAGCTGTGTCTCTTCCCTGTCCAGAAACAGTACCTTCTGTCATTCCTTGAAGGTCCTGGAGTTTCTTGTCTTTCCAAATTAGTAAAGAATTCAGTGCCCTTTGATAGTTCTTTTGAGCTCCTGTTCCAGTTGTGGTGCTGGGCCTTTTATTTGCTCTCTCAGCCTTGCTATGAGGTTGTTCATCTCCATCCTCAGAATCGTTCTCTTGGAGTAGAGATCGTCTACACGATGATTCCTTATGTTCTCTGATGTTCTCCTGCAATGCAAACCTGCTCAGCAGATACCATGTTATGGGTAGTTCTCAGTAGGTATTCAGGCAATTAGGAAAAAAGTATCACTGTCCAGCTGTGCTTCCTTTCTTCTCATATGGTAGATGTGTCCCTGTCTCTTGCGCATTGCGATATCCATTTTTTTCTTTTCTTTGCACTTCAACTATCTCAAATTTGGTCTCAGCCTAAGGTCGCCTGTCTTTATCTTTGCATATTTCTCCCACTTGTTCATTTTGGGTGAAAAAGCAGTCATATTGACTGCTGTCTTCAGTAGCAACATTGGCCTTTTATGGCAAAAATATACATTGACATACATCCTGGCCCTGCTCAAAATGAAATTATGTCCAGTAACTCTGCTGGCGTAGGCAGCATAGGTCCCTTTTATGAATGTACAAGATTTGAGAGACTATCTCCTTATTAAAGACCTTTCCCTCACTGCTGTCAGTTTAAAAGGGAGGGCTCGGGCAGAAACACTGTCTTGAAATGAGCAGACCTGCCTCTCAGGGTTCATTCAGAAGAAAACTCCCTCCTTCAAGGACTTGATGGGTATGTGTTGTGTACATACCGTGCATGGAGCAGGCTGCAGAAAGGGTTGTATACTAATTGAACTTTTCACAATTGACCTCGGGAGAATTGACCTCGGGAGAATTGACCTAATTTAGAAGGTCATTTAGGACATATATGCAGGGAGAAACCACCTGCAACCCCCCACCCAATCCAAAAAACCCTGCAACCCCCCATCCAATACCATTATATTATTTATAATCTAAAACCAACCCAATACATATATAAAATAACTAAAATAATATAAAGGTCAATTGTGCAGAAGGTCAATTAGGACCACTATGATTAGGTCAATTGTGCAAAAGGTCAATTGTAAAAGGTCAATTTGGGTAATACCGCAGAAGGCACCATTGCTTCAAGTTTAAAACAGTACTGCAACAGTGTGTTTAAGTAGTATTCAGTTCATGAGATAATGAAGCATGTGATGATAAGCCTCCATTTAAAAAAGCCTACGTAGATCTTAAGAATTAACAAACCACTGCAGCAACGTATCGTACGACAGATCCATGCTAGTGAGATAACCAAAGAGCTTTAGGAATATGTAGAACACCACAACGTACTCCACTGTCAACAAATAGGCTTTCAAATAGGCTTTGCAGATAAAAGAACTGATATTACGCAGGCAGACATCAAAGAGGACTTCCTTATAACCCTAAATGGGAACTACCCCTTTGAGGTTAGGTCATAAGTGTCTATGTATCAAAATGGGTACAATCCTAACTACTGCAAAAACAGTGTTACATATAATGCATCAAGGGCCTTACATTCCACATAGTTTATGCACATATTCATGCATGTCCTAGTCAAACACCACCAACAAATATCGAGAATGAATTTCAGAGATATGCAAACATATCCAGATGTTTTGGGCTACACCCCCAGCCGCAACAGCCACCGTAGTCAATGGTGAGGGATCTTGGGAGTTGCAGTACAAAGCATCTGGAGCCTTGCAGGTTGCAGACCCCTGAATTAGAGTGTGCATCTGGGTGATGGAGTCATATTTCAAAATGCATGGCGGGTTGTCCTTCTAGGTCCAGAGCTTACTGTACCTAGAAGGACAGTCTATACCTCACTGATGGCTTGAGCTGCTTGGGGTCCCATGCAGTATGGATTAGAATTAGCATTTCAGACTGTGCTGCCCTTCTTTGGGGAGGGGCCAAGCCTGATTTGAATATGGGTTTCCCATTCTGTAATATAATGGCAGGGTGATAAATGATGGTTTGAAGGGTTGCAGAGTAGTTAGAACAGATCAGAACTGTCCATCTATTACTCTATGTTGTTGCCATACTACAAATTGGCAGGATCCTAGGCAACACTGAATGAAGCTAAGCCACTACCAGTTTTGAACCCTAAATGGGTTCAAAACAGAGGCACTGGTGGTAGGGTGTTCTGAGAAAGACACTCTATCCTTTGGCCATGCACCTTTGGGGAAGTCCAAAAATCAAAAACCTAGATGTACTACTGGAAATATTGCTCTCTTTTGTCACCTGGATAAACACTGTGGTGAAGGAAACAACCATTTGAATATGGTCTGAAGAGTCTGTTCTATGCAACAGACGAACCACCGGTGATACTGACCAGGTCACTAGTTACGGCACAGCTGGACCACAACATAATCTACCAAGGCCTACCCAAAAAGTTCATACATATGCTACATGAAGAACAAAACCATTTTGACACACTGTGTCTCAACATTAAGGAGCAAGAGAACATGCAAGCTGCTCTGTTATCCCTCCACTGTCATCCACTGGACTGTGGAATAACATTCATAATATTCTGCAGCATGGTCAAGGCCCTCTGGGACAAGATTCGTGATTGGCTGCAGAAACCTGACTGTCGACTACATATCCACCTGGAACTTCGGGTCCAGTCACACATTGACGAGCTGCCGGGCAAAGCTCTGAGAGGACAGGATCCAAAACGATGACTGTTTCCTAATTGTAATTGTAATTGTTTATTTGTACAGCGCTTATACACATGTGAAGTGCTTCAAAGCGCTTCAAGACGGGAAGGGAGCAAGGGAAAAACAGTAGTCATTCTTAGGCTTTGAAGTTTCCGAATGATCTAACAAAAAAGTAACTAGCGTACTAGGCCTAACGCCATTTCACCTAGTGAAAGTGCATGAAGTGTATCAGGCGCAACCAGATTAGGGAGGGGAGACAAAGGGAGGCCAAGACAGTACTTACTAGGCCAAGTGAATTCAGGTCATGCAACTGTATAGAGGGAAGTGCAAAGGAGGGGGAGAGGGAAACAAGTGAACCCAAAACAGCAGGGCCCTGAGTTAAGTGCAGAGAGGTTACCTCTCTCATGGAACATATGATGAAGTGCAGTAGGGGTTACCCCTCTCTTTGAATGAATGCTGAAAGTGCAGTAGTGCTGAGCATAGTGCAGAGGCCTAGAGGCAATTGCAAAGACTTGCGGGGGAGCCTGGGGCCTGTGAGGCTCTGGAGGCGAGCCAGGCGACCAGTCAGCAAAGGATCTGCGTGATTTTTCCCTCACGGAAAAGTCAGCGACGGAAAAGTTTGCATGAGAAATGTATGAACCACAAAAGGTTTGCACATTTTCCATGCTAACTTGCATTCAAAACCCCTTCATACCCACACCCCCACCCATACCCACAACATACCCACAACACTCCCCCACCCACACCCTCAACACACTCCCACCCCCAACATAAACAAACCCTACTTACCTTTTTTACACACCGAGTCCCTGCAGCGCCAGTTGCCTTTCACTTCCGTGATCGGGAACTGGCGCCGCAGGTCCTTTTCTTTTTTTTTTTTCTGGAGCGGCAGGGGTGTCCCCAGCAAACCCTGCTCACTATACCACAAAGTATAGTGAGCGGGGTGTTAAGGGGGACACCCCCGCAATCTTTTTAAAAATGTTTATACTTTCCTACAATGCTACCACCAAAGGTTTGAACTTTTGGTGTTCGAACCTTTGGTGGTAGCATTTTTCTGACTTTTTGTACAGTCTGACCTTTTTTTTTGGTCCGATTGTACAATTCCGTCAGCAGAAACTGAACCGAGTTAGAAGAGAGATGGAGGAATGAGGCTGGAGAGGAGGTTAGCAAGGGAGAGAGCAAGAGGAAGAGAAGTGGAAGGTCGTGAGGAGTTTCCGGAACTTAAGGAGTTCCGGCTCAAGGTGGAGAGAGGCAGGGAGGCTGTTCCAGAGGGAGGGATATGTAGAGGATAAAACTCTACCCCCAAATCTCTGCTTGGAAAAAAAGCTCACCTACAGAGAGTTGGAGGAGACCGAGCGTAGGGCTCTAGAAGGAGAGTATATAGGAAGAGAGCATTGTAGATAGCAAGACTTGGGGACTATGCAGCGGGTCTTGAACTTGATTCTAGCAGCCACAGGCAGCCAGAGGAGGGATTTCAGCGCCAGAGAGATGCACTCCCTGGGCTTGAGGCCAAGGAGAAGTCTTGCAGTTCTTTTCTGGATGAGCTGTAGCGGGCGTAGTGTAGAAGTAGAAAGATTGAGAAATAGGCTGTTGCAGTAGTCCAGCCTAGAGAGAACCAGGGCTCTGGAGACAGTGAGCCTTTGAGGAAAGGAGGTAGTGGGACTTTTTAGAGATATCCGAGATGTGGGAAGGGAAGGAGAAAGTGGTGTCAAAAATTACCCCCAGTTTTTTGCCTCTCTAGCAGGTGAGGGCGCAGGGCCAAGGGAGGCCGGCCAGTGGGAAATTGGGAAAGCAGGGGCAGGGGTCCCAATGAGGACGATCAATGTTTTACTGGCATTGAGGCAGAGATTGTTAGCAGCACACCAAGAACTGAATTGCGGACAGACAGTCAGGAATGAGCGAGGAGGAGGAGGAAGAGGATGAGGACAAGCGGAGAGAGTGATAGAGGAGAGAAAGCACCTGGGAAGGATGGTCAGAGAGAAAGGAGGCAAGCTACGACAGGGCCAGATCTGTAATGCGCGGGGTACCACCGAGACAAGGGATCAGGATGTTGTGGTTTACCGTGTCGAAGGCAGAAGAGAGATCAAGAAGAATGAGGACAGAAGGAGAGTTAGAGTCAAGATTTGACAGCAGGATTTCACGGGTGTTCAGAAGAGCAGTTTCCAAGCCTCTGGATGCTCTAAAGCCTGACTGATGGTCATTGAGATAACCAACAGATTCAGTATGGAGGGTAAGCTGAGAGATAGCTAATTTCTCTAGGAGTTTGCCAAAGAAAGGAGTGATAGAGATCAGGCGATAGTTTGCCGGGATAGAAGGGTCAGCAGACTTTTTTTTAGCAGAGGGTGCACAAGAGAGTGCTTGACAGAAGTGGGGAAAACTCCAGTGGCGAAAGAGAGATTGCAGAGGTCGGCCAAGGCTGGTGCAAGAGAATCAATGTTGTCCTTGATGGTTTTAGGAGGTCAAGGGTCAACCTGTTTGGAGGAGGATTTCATGGAGCGACTTGTCTAGAGACCTCCTCAGGTGTGAAAGGGAGGGGAGAAGGGGGGATGCTCGAGGTGGGTCCAAGAGAAGTGGGTGCAAGCGAAAGTGCAGGGGAGAGAGATGACAGGATATCCTGTGTTTTGGCAGTGAAATCGTCAGCCATGGCCGAACAAAGGGCCTGGGTGGGTGCAGTAGAGGATGAAGGTGGAGTAGGATTGGCCAGTTCCTTGCAGACTTTGAAGAGATCAGCCGTGTCGTTGGAGGCAGCTGGGATGCAGGCTTGAATACAGACTCTTTTCTTGGAGTGGATGCAGAGTCTATATTGCCTTGTTAGTCATATTGGTGCACCTGAAGATTCCCATTTCCGTACCGCCCTGCTGCGCTTTTGTTTAATGGCAGAAGACAACTAAATGCTTTTCAGAAAACACCTTAAAATAGCCATGTTCAGGCAGGTGTTTTGACAGCCAGTAAACTGAACTAGGCTCAACCACCCAAAGGTATCGAAGCACGGACCGCACTACTCTACCTGAAAGGAATCTAGCTTTCAGAAGCACTATGTATTTGACCCTCGTGTTTATTAGTTAGCTCTTCCAGTCGTGCCTTTTGTATCCCTTTTTGCTTCAAAGTGCTTTCAAAAGGCAGATAAAAAGGACTTTTTGAGCATTATGCAAAACGAACACAGAAAAAGTTTGCTGCTTTCATAATGTTAGAAGTCTTGCAACTTTTAATATGTATTCACCAGTAAATAATAGGAAGTGTCAACTGCATTAAAAACAGTAGCAATAATAATAGTAATAACAATAATAACATCACTTTTCATACAGCGCTTCATGCCGGATTCCCTCCACTTCTAAGTGCTACGATAAAACATTGGGCCTCATTACACGGTAGGCGGTAACCATGGCGCTACTAGCGTCATGGTTGCCGCCGGTATTTTACCGTGTCCGTCTTGGTGGATGGTGGAATTACCGCCCTACTCCAAGGTGAGCGGGGGCGGTAATTCCCCATTCACCAAGGCACTTCCCCTTTCCCATTTTTGCCCCCATAGGGCATAATGGGAATAGGGAAGGCGCTAATTACGGTACGGCAAATTGCGGGGCCGTAATTCGCTCCAAGGTCCCTTTGCGGCACCCTACTTTAACGGCTGGTAAAACCAGCCGTTAAGGTCGGGTCGCGCAAAGGGAACTCGTAGTAAGGCGGTAAGGGTTTACCGGTACCGGTGCCCTTACCAGTACCGGTAAACCCTTACCGCCTAACGTGTAATGAGGCCCATTGGAATGTTGGAAGTCCCATTGCGGACAGTGCAGTGGCAGAGGACAATTAGGTCTGGTATAAGTCTTGTGATGATTCCAGGGAGATTTTCATCTCTCCCCAAGGGGGAGCAACCCTATTTGGGGAAAGGTAGGTGAGCCGGCTACAGTTAGCACCTCCAAGGGCACAGAGTAAGCGGTATCCCTCTGGAGGTGACTCCCCGTTGGAGGATAGAGACTCCAACAGGTGGATAAGTCACCATCGCTCCCCCCAGGCACTAAGAACTTTATAGGGTATGTAGGGGTTGGATTTTGTGATGACCTCCGGCACCAGTGGTCTTCAAATTGTGGGGCTGGCCCCCCTGGGAGGCCTGAAGGTTGTTCAGGGGGGGCGCAAAGATTTTCCAAATGGTAGTACAGTGGCTGATTTTAATAGAAAGTATAAGCAGAAATTACATCTATGGGGGCCAGCAGCAATATTTCTACTCAAGAGGGGGCTCGGTAACAGCATTTTTACTCAAGGGGGGCTTGTCAAATATTTTTTTGAATACCGCTGATCTTTTACTTTACTGGTGGCTGACTTGGCTTCTGACCCTAGGTTTGCCCAAACTCCTGTTAATTATAAGGTGAGACGAGTGAACCAGTTTACTGGAGGAGCGTCCCTGGACCAGCCAATCACAGAGAAGTCCCAGCAGGCCCCTCTGATTTTAACAGCATCAAAAAGGCCAAAGGAGGGGTGTTTGGGGAGGGAGCAGGAACGCCAGTGCCGGAGGTACCAGAAGAGTACAGCGAGGTGCAGCTGCAGCTGACAGCCGACCGGGGCACCCCCGAGAAGCTGCGAGAATGGGGGGAAGACCCACAGAAAGCAGGGCCCAGTGGAGAAGCTGCATAAGCAACTTTGTCCCAACCAAGCTAAGCGAATGAAAGAGAGTCTCGTTAGGATGGTCCGGAGCCCAGCTAAGAAGCTGCATAAGCGACTCTGCTCTAACCAAGCCAAGAAATCGAGGGAGAGTCTCAGCAGGACAGCACAGAGCCCAGCTGACAAGCCACATAAGCGACTGTGCCTGAACCAAGCTGACAGAATGAGAGAGAGAGTTTCAGGAGGCTGGCAGGCAGTCCATTGGAGAAACCTGCATAATTGATTCTTTCCCAACCGAGCTGTGAGAACAAGAACGAGTCTCAGTGGGACGGCACTGAGGCCAGCAGTTACGCCACATAAGCGACTCTGCCCCAACCAAGCCAAGAGAATGAGATTGAATCTCGGTAGGACGGCGCGGAGCCCAGCAGAGAAGCCTCATAGGTGACTCTGCATCAACCGAACTGAGAGAACGAGTGAGAGTCTCGGTAGGGTAACACAGGCTAGCTGAGAAGTTGCATAAGCAATTCTGCACCGGCCGAGCTGCGAGAGCAAGAAAGAGGAGGATCAGAGGGCTGACATGGAGCCCAGTTTAAAAGGCACATCAGCAACTCAGCACCAACCCGAGAGACGGGAACCCTGGTAGAGCAACGCAGACCCCGACAGAAAGGACATGTAAGCAACTCCCACCGATCGGATAACTGGCAGGACTCAATGTCCCTCCTAAGAAATGTTGCTTGAGACATTCAGGTATGCAGTGGTTCCAGTGAAGAGGGAGTGGGCAAAGGCGAGACGAAGACAGAAAAGAGCCCTGTAGCACACAGAGAATGAGCGAGCCCCAGTTTGGGGAGGGAGAGTAAAAAGAAACTGAGAGTGGGGGAATGTGTGAGAACACCCAAGAATGGAGAGGTAGAGCAAAACAACACCCCAGAGCGGGGGAAGCATGAGTACACTCCAGAGTTGACAGTAAGATGAAAGAGCCCCAGAGTGGGGAGAGCCTGAGAACACAAAGTGGGTAGTAAAAAGAAGAACACAGTGCGGAGTAACAAGAAGAGCTCCAGACTGGGGGGAAGAAGAGAACACACCAGAGTGGGGCGAGAGAAGAAAAAGAGCCCCAGAGTGGGTGGAACGTGAGAACCCCCCAGAGTGAGGAGTGAGAAGAAGATGAGTGTGAGGGATTCCACCATCCGCACAGGGAGTGTGCGCTCGCCTGGATGTTTTTGATTTTTTAGGAAATGTAATGATGGGAAATGAACCTCCAAAAATGTGTGGGGCTAATTCACACACATTTTCTAATGCTCGCCGCACAACAAACACATAGTCCAGTGTACTCTGGGTGATGCAGCCTACAAGCAGAGTCCTCCCTGTCACATTTATTTGACAGGTGACAGCGAAGAGTGCACGAAAACATCCAGAGGAGAAGAGCAACACCTTCCTCCTCCCATGGCCAGCCTAATTAAATATCAAGGGCTCCATGGATCCGTCCTGTTCTATTGTCTAAGTTCTGTGTGGTGGCGGAACATAGTGATGAGAGTTAATGGAAGCATGCCTGCAAAAAGGCCTGGTCACAGAACTTATCAATGCACAGGAAAACTAACACCTCTTTGATATGCAATGTGTCACCTTGAAGCTAGCTCCCACCCCTCTGTACGAAGGGCAGGGATTTTCATGTGTGGGACAACTGACATTCACTAGGCAAACTCCCTTTCAGAGGGACGAAGTATGTGATTTGAGTGAGACAGAAGTCTGTTCTCACCACAAACTTTAAGGGAGACCTGCGCTTTAATCAAGAACCACAGAGGGCTCAGTTAACCAGAGAGACACATTGATCTACAACAGACATGAAGATGGGTGTGATTTAGGAGTACATGTTGTCACCTCTTACCTTTCCTGTTGCAAAGCACTCTGGTCCTGACCTCACGCATAACAGAAGATTGTTGATGGGGACCCCGGATTGGTTCCTCGAGGTAGGCTTAGCCTGCACCAATCACTGGGGCCCATTTGGCTTTAAAGGAGGGCTGAACTGCTCACTTAGCAGATCATCCGATGACTTTGAAAGGAGTAAGAAGAAGGACTCATTTGGACCCTGGCTGAAGGTACAGTCTACCTTATAGCTTCTGCAGTGAAAGAAGGCCAGGATTTCCAAGAGGGAAGCAAGATCTCTCCCCTAAACATCTCCCAGGGAACAGAGGGAGATACCAGACTCAGAGGACCCGTCCAGCAGCTTCAGAACCGGTACCCAGCCAGCACACAGCGTGCCCTGCTAGGTTCTGCCAGCAAGCTTCCTAGGTGGGAAGTGCCAGAGAGTCTCTGAACAAAGGACAAGGCTGTTGCCTGCAAGCACTCTCCTCAGCTTTGGGCTGTCCACCTTAAAGGATGACACAAGCCCTGCAAAGAAGCTAGAGGAGTACCACAACAAGCATCCACCAGCATCCATTTTTAAGGACATTTTCGAGGCAGTGGAGCCCTCGAACCGCGACCAGCTGCACCACTGACTGTTGTCACACTGCAGTCACTAATGCCGTCCGAGATGCCTCGACCAGCGTTCCAGATCCACCAACCAGCACAGAGACAATGATCCTTGAACCCGAGCCGCCATGTAGACCAGCCTGCAGTCGTCTGTCCAGCCTTGCTTGCCGAAATGCCTGCCGCCTGATACCCACAGTTGTCTCCCATCTTGAACTCTGTTACAGGAGCTGGAAAGCATCCTGGAACCAACTAGATGCTGTTGAGAATCAAGAACATCTCAAGCACCAGGGACATTGTGGTTCTGTCCCCTCGGTCCTTCTCCGAAGGCCCCTCGTGACATTTAAGACCCCTTGCTCCCTTGGTGCTGAAACCAAATAACCTTGAACAGTTAAGACTGATTGCTTTAACGACTACCCTCTTGCCAGTATCCAGAGTGCATCCCTTTCCCTTGTGAAACTGTCTGTCCTCTGTGTTCCTTTACCTTTACAGGGTGGGGTGTATTTTGTAATGTCCTACCACTGTTTGTTGTAATAATAATAAAGTAGATATTTTTATACAACCTTGACTGGACAGTCCCTTTTATCATTGGGTAATAATTGTATTTTCGCTGTGTTGCAACTAACCAACGGTCCACGACCTTGCGTCGATAAGCCTGATGTTCCGTCCAAGTTACCAAAATTTGACAAGGAGGTTTATAATTTACTTGTGTTTCCAATCTGTTCGGATCCCTTCTGGTGAACTAGAGGTGTGGGGTGGATTGATGGTTGAGAACCCAATATTCATCCCTGGTCCACTGGTTCCCTGGAAGTTGATTTGTCAAAATGAGCTCCAGAGTAAGGAGAGCATGAGAACACCCCAGAGTGGGGAGTGAGAGTAAAGAGAGCTGAAGAGGGAGGAAGAAGAAAGACTGAAAGAATCCCAGAGGGGAGAAAGGCAGAAAGAATCCCAAAGTGTGAAAAGAATGAGAGAGGCCTGGGCTGGAACACGTTGATAGCATTCCAACACACCAAGAACTAAATATTGGACTTGAACTGTGGGCAAAGGCCTCTGTTAAAAAGGGCCACCGTTGGGATTAGAAGCCAGTAGTCATCCTAGCCAGGTAATAGTTCTACAACGTCTTTCTTTGTTTCTTTTATTGTTTTTTGTTAGATAGGGAAAATGGTTACGTTAGAGTAGGATTCTGGACGGAGGACTTTGTTAATTTTCAGACATCCTGACGAGCACCCTTTTTGAATCTCTTTTATAGAATAGGAATCAAACTTGTAGATTTATAGAAAGATTAGGTGAACTGGACAAATAAAATTCCTAAAACAAAGCCTTGGTGCCTGAGTCCCTATTCTGACCTACCACATCTTCTTTCCCAACATTCCTGTATTTCTCCTTTGTCTTCCCTTGTTTTAACCAAAACATTCTACCCTCATTGAGTAGAATGTCCCATAACAATCATGCTGGAAATTCGATACGTTGGAATAGTAGGAACCTGTGTAAAATTGGGGGAACCTTGATATTGACGAGATGGAATATGTTAGGACTCAGAGTGGCAATGATATTGAAGATTGGTTTAAGAACTTAGCCACAGTGACCTGTAAATGCCATAATAGGCAGCTTGTGGTAAGCACTAAACCTAATAATGAATATGACCAAGTAACTAGGGATGCCAAGCGCACCATGCATAGGGAAATTAGAAGGGTGACTGGTTTAACATACCCCAAGGAAGTGAAGAAAGAAATGATCAAAACAAATTAAGAACGCATATAGAGGATGGCAGAAACGATGAAAGTTTTCCATAAAAAAAAGGCAATGGCAAGATTTGACAGGTGTTTTGAGTTAGAAATAAGTAAAGAGATCTGGAGACAACTCAATAAAGCTAAGGCTGTTAATAAGGAGAAGACTCTCAACCCTATCCAGGAAAGGGAATGGCTAGAGTGCATAAAAAAGACAAATGGAATAAGGGCTCCCCCTCTGCCTCCTGTATTTTGGTTGCAGGGATGGTATTTGAATATTAATGTGGATGAAATAGAGAAGAAGATCCTTAAATTGAATAACTCTAGGGCATCCAGCCTGAATGGCCTTGCCAATGCTGTTCTTAAATTGAACCCTAGAAAATGGGCAAAATTGCTGAAGATTCTCTACCAGAGAGTGTGCACCACTCAGAGTATACTGAGATCACGGCAACAAGCGCTACTGGTGCCAGTATATAAAAAGGGCGAGTGGTGGTTGCCCGCGAACTATGGGCTTCTTTCACTTTTAGATGCCACTGGAAAAATGTTTGCATCATTTGTTTTGGATGCACTACAAAACTGGGCAGACAAAGCTAACATTTTGAGTTTTGCCCAGACTGTGTTTAGGCCGGGATGTTGTACTTCGCATAACATCAGAATGATGGACACACTGTATAGGAAGGCCACGGCCCCCGTGGGGAATTCCCTGTACTCCATTTTGTGGATTTCAGGGCGGCCTTTGATGGGATTTGCCGAGTGAAGTTCTGGGCCAAGATGGAGCTCTGGGGATGCCCAGGATGGCTGTTGAGCATTCTGAAAGGATTGCATTTCGAGACATTGCATGAGTAAGGTTGGATGATCGTGGGGGACTAACGTCTCTTGTGGGAGTTAAGCAGAGATGTACCTTGGCGCCCCTGCTGTACAGCATTTATACGGCGGACCTGCCACTGATATTCAACAAGACCATCAGTTGTTGTCCTAAAGTGGCGGTCCGCTTTGTAATAAAAGCCATCTTAGAGAAACTGGTTGAGTACACAGTAGTGAATGACCTGTTTATAAACATGGATAAAACTAAGGTTATGGTAGTGGGAGCTAAATTCATTAAATGTCCTGTTTTGATAACCAGCGTTGGTATTTTATAGAGGGTTGCAAAATACCCTTATTTGGGCTTGGAAATGAGCCCATCCAGAGTTTACTGCCACATAAAGGAAACTAAAAGGCTTAAGGCAAAACAACTTGTACATTTAATTAGTAACTTGCGACATAGACAGCGGGTTACTCCTTAGAAGGAATAGTAACATTATATATACAATGCCTAAGTACGATGGTGCTCTAAGGTGTTGATGCTCTGGCCATGGAGGACCTGCAATGGCTGGACAGAATCGAAGGATTCTTTTGGAGAAGGATCCTCGGCCCGCCTCGATCTATGCCTATTGTATATATTAGGCTTGAGCTTGGCCTGACTTCGTTAAAAGGTCAAGTTTGAATGATGCAGGGTTTGCTGTACTTGAAAAAGAACACTAATCCGAGATTTGAACTTCTCTCATTACTGGTTTCGACTATGGGCCCCACGCTGAAAGCAAAACGTAGCGATTATGATAACTGTATGGTAAAATGTTTTGAAAAAATCGTTTGGATGCCCGATTTTAGACGCGGTACTAGTTTCGATATTCTGAAGCGGATATTTAAAAAAAAATAACGCAATGGGAGTGGACGGAGAATGATGAACATCTACATGGCCTCCGGTCCCATATGGAAGTGGGAAAAGTTACACACGCCTACCTTAAGGCGCAAAGCTATATTGTATGTTGGCCTAGTCCAGCTCTCAGAATGTTTCTATTGAAATTAAGGACCAATCAGTTACAGTTATTAATAAAAAATGGGGCAAGAAATAATATTCCACGTAATGAATGAACATGGCGTGTATGTAAAAGTAAACTCCTGCTGGAGACTGCCAAGCACATGTTTACTGAGTGCTTGGGGTTAGGACCTGTTATTACTGGGGTGCTAGGCTGTTTTGTGCATTTTTATGATTCAATAAAATCAGACTCATTTTGGACATATTGCCTTAATACTGAAAATGAAAGGGTCCATTTAGCCCTTTACAGATTATGGGGAATGATTTGGAAATTATTACCCAGGGAACATTGCTAGCACTTCTGATCACTGGCTAGGGTATTTGTGATAGTCTATCTATATCAGGTTAGGATGAACACTTCAGTTGACATTAGTGTTTTTCTTTTCTTATTCCTTTGTCTTCTTCTTAATATGCAAGGTTTGTACTTGCAGTTTTACTATTTATAATAGTAAATCAATTTATTTAAATATTTGGAGTTGAATTATTAATTTTTAATGAAATCTTGTCACATTATGTTTACGGGAAGTGACTTGTGGCTACTGATGGTTTCATCCCTTTCTTGAAGGGACTGAGCTTGGTTGAGATATAAATGGAGATTTAAAACCCTGTCGTAGGTGATAGTAGAATAATTAATTGTGCTGTTGATTTTCATTAGTAGAATTGTAGTATGATGTGGTTTTAAAATGGTTTGTGATTTTAATAGCTGTATTAATTGTTGTTATATTTGAAAGTGGAAAATTGGAGTTTAAATACTGTATACAAATAATAAGCAAAAATGTACGCCTACTTGACCCATTACAAAGTGGCAACGTCCCGTCGACCTTATGGAAGTCCCTCAGAAACTTGGCTAGCGGGTCGTTAGCTCATGGCGCTCGGAAACACAGCATTGCTGCCTAATTGATCGATGTTAATATTAACCAGTTGAATGCCATCATGTTCTCGTTTGTACCTTAGGAGCAGAAGTTACTATGGTTTTAGATCACTTATGTGCCTCCTTTCTCAGTATGAATGAATTCAAATATGGGATTTGTATTTACATGCTTAGCAAATATGGACCGGCACGTGTGAGGACAATGGGCCTTATTAGCAGGTCAATAGCAGGGAGAATTTGCACCAAAAACAGATTTGCCAGCAATTTATTGCCAGTTTCCTGCACCGCCGAATTCTGATCTGGGAGGTGAAGTGGCGAATTTACCTCCAGCATAAAGATGGATATAACTCCTCAACTTTAACTCCAAAACTCATCGGACTTACTGTAGCAGAATTACTGTTTGCAGTAAATCCGACGAATTCCTCATAGAGTGCTATACGCTCCCAAAAAGGGGTTTAACAGCGCCTTACCACCACTCGTAAACCCTCAGTAAATCTGCAGAACCGAGTCTTGGTAACGCTAAACAGGGTTGGCAGTAATCCCAACTGAATCACTGCCAATTGTGTAATGAGGACCAATGTCCTCAGTTACTTCATTGGCAAGTGAGACATCCACTCACTATGATTGAGACAGGCTGAAAACACTCAGCATAATCTCCCTGTTAGCATCTGCCTTTGGGCCAAAGATGGCTTCTTCTAGGGGTTCACAGAAGTCACTCTGTCAGGTGGGGCACCTTCATCAGGCCTTTAACCTTTGTGTTGCACGAGCCATTCTTTGTTTGCATACTATAAAGGAGCCTAATACATAATTCTGTTCTGTCCAAGTTGTTCGAAAGAAATTCCTGACAGTCCGCTTTCGACGAACTGCGGCTGGTCGGGGAACGGCGCACGCGTTTAGTGCGCTCTGCGCCATCAGAAAGAGGCGGTGGATAGCGAGGTAAGGAGGGGTTTTGGAGAGGGTTAGGGGGTGTGTGTGCATGTATGTTGTCAGGATGGGGGTGGGTCACTGAAATAGGAGTTTAGGGATGAAGGGATTGTTCCGCACGATAGACGTTTAGGAATTTGGGGAGGAGGGGTTCGGGAGGGAACGGGGTTTCAGGGAGTCCCCCACATTAGGGAACTTCAGGGAAGGGGGCACCACAAAGGTAAACATGATTCCCTGCAGAGCTGACGTCGGACCCGGGCCACGAACAAATCGGGCTAAGGGAAATCAACATAGAACCCATAATTCTGCATATTGTAGGTAGTAACACAGTATATGGTTACTCACAAGCTACGTCATGTTAATATGCTTTTGTACTGCGCCGAATCACCACCATGGTAGTTTCAGAGCGCCTAGCCTTGTCCATAGAATGGCGTATTCATCTCCTGGTTGGGGACCACAAACGGTACTCTGCTGGAGGAAAGACTTGGGGCTGGAGGAAGATAAGGGGATAGGAAAGCAGGAGTAGAAGTTACAAAGAAACGGAGACGGATGCAGCAGCGAGATAATGTTTTGTGTCCGTCTTGAAGCATGCGGGCGGACACATTGAAAACAAATCAACTTTTTAGTCGCATGCAGGGATTTTGCTAGGTCTCGAAAAGATCCGGGGCTATGCTAATGTCAGGACTGTCGGGACTCAGGGCCAGCTAGCCTTTCGGTTGTAGCCCCTGAGATTCTATCCGGGGCTACAACCAAAAGACACAGGGCTATAGCCCCACAAGCCCCCCGTAGCGACACCTCTGGTTGCAGGATGCAGTATTGGGCCGATTTAAGCATGCCTCCCCAATTGTAACTGTGCATTTCTGAAGAGAAGAGGGACGTGTGTGGTATTGAAAGCAGCGCTTGCCACCACTCTGGAGCTTCTTTTGTTCTACCAATGAAAGGTATATCTACCTATAACATAGAGACATATGTATATATTTAAAAACATAAGTGCCTTACTTGCGCAATGCTCAGCCTGTTAAAAAGACTTTGAGGGTCATTTTTCAAGTCCCCAAGATTGGAAGGCAAAGTGTTAAGAAAGGCATGTACGTGTTGTGTTCCCTTTGTCTTAAGACCTTGTTTTTCGATCCGGTGGATTTTCATGTTGTTTTGAGGCAATGTCCATCATGTATCCCCGCTCTGCCTCAAAAGAGTACATGGTTTAGCGTCCACATACATGTTCATGCTATCGTTAAACCAATGGATTCCTATGGAATCCGCCTGCTTTTTACACATGGTGAAAGCAGGCAGATTCCATAGTATCCATCGCACGTGCCTCCCACAATCATTAATCGTGGGAGGCAGTTACTCTTTTTCGCCAACACGTTGTGAAAACAAAAGTGGGAAGACGTTTTTGTTTTGCACTTTGTGCTTAAAATGACTACAATCGAGGGGACCCCTTGAACGGAAATGCAAAGGTAATTGGTCCTCTCCGTGCAATTTACTCTCTAAATAAAAATGCCCCCTTGTATTCCTCAATTTTTACAAGTATTAGAAAACGATCGACTTTTTTTTTCAGAATAACTTAACATTTCAACAAGTCAAGAACTCTCAGGGGGTAGTGAATGTAACATTTGTTAAACTCAAAAGGCATGATTCACAAAGCTTTTCTCTGTCAAATGTTAAACGTACACCTTGAAAATGCGTTATTTATCAATACGTAAAATCCTTGGGTTTCACAAATGTATGATATGTGGAAACGTTGCATGCAAACTCATAATACGTTTGTGCGTGTGTGTGTGTGTCATTTACGCACCAACCTGCGTACATCACGCACGCATAAATACCAAGTACGTCTACATAAGGGGCTTTTCAAGCCCGAGTAAGTGAGGGGTCAAGGTACATGCTTTGCAAAGGAGGTCAACAGTCACTAAACCCTAAATTGGTGGACGCTTACCAACATTTTGCAATGCATTTCCAATGTGTAGCCACCCATTTCCCATACATCTGAACAGTATATGCCAGGAGTCTCCAAAGTTTGCCTCTTTAGATATTTTGGAATACACCTTACATCAGCCCAACCAGCATTGTCAATGGTGAGGGATCATGGGAGTGGTAGTCCAAACATCTGGAGAGCTGTGGTGTCGGGCCCTTTTTCTGTTAATTTCTTCAAGCTGTGAGTGGGGGGAAGTGTAAAAAAAAAGTCCTATAGTCATAGAGTGTGTGCAGGAAAGGGAGGTCTGCACTGTAAAAATATCTCAATCCTTTGTGAAAAAGCAAGATATTTCAGGAAAAAATGTTGCTAGGCCTCACATTTCTTAAGCATACATAAATACCATACACTTACATGTGGAGCATGTCTAGTTCACAAATGTTTAAGAATCCCTGAGCCATAAAGTACAAGCAGTGGTAGGAGTAAATGGCCTGCTTCGCAATTTACATTTGTAAAGCTTGTTTTTGTGAATCGTCACCACAGCAACCTTGTGAAAGTGCAAAGTTTGCCAGTTGTAACTTACTAATTAATTGGAAAATGAGAATGTACTTGTGTGTTTACACACTGACCTGCCTCTCGCAACCTGTTCTGTTTTGTTTACATGCTAACCTGCCTCTCACACTTTATTCTGTTTTCTTTACATGCTGACCCTGCTCTTTTTGGTTCACATGCTGACCCACCTCTCATACATGTTCTGTTTTGTTTACATGCTGCCCTGCCTTTCACAACCCTGTTCTGTTTTGATTAAATAGTAGCCCGGCTCTCACACCCTGGTCTGTTTTATTTACATGATGGCCCGCCTCTCGCATCCTGTTCTGTTTTGTTTACATGCTAATCCACCTCCTGCCCCCTGTTCTGGTTTGTTTACATGCTGATCACCTCTTGCACCATGTTCTGTTTTATTTACGTGATGACCCACCTCTCGCACCCTGTCCTGTTTTGTTGACATGCTGACCCGCCTCTGCCATCCTGTTCTTGTTTGTTTACATGCTGACCCGCATCTGCCACCCTGTTTTTATTTGTTTGCATGCTGACCCGCCTCTGGCGCCCTGTTCTGGTTTGTTTACATGCTGACCCGGCTTTCACACCGTGTTCTGTTTTGTTTCCATGCTGACCTGCCCCTGCCACCCTGTTCTTATTTGTTTACATGCTGACCCACCTCTTGCACCGTTCTGTTTTGTTTGCATGCTGACCCGCCTCTGGCGCCCTGTTCTTGTTTGTTTACATGCTGACCCGGCGCTCACATGCTCTGTTCTTTGCAGATGGGTGTTCGTCATCAAGAAGGGTTACCAGGACACCGACACCTCCCTACAGAGCTCCGTCATCACCAAGCTGAAGGGCGTTGCCTTTACCAACACCTCTGAGCTGGGAGAGAGACTTTGGGATGTGGTGGACTACGTCATCCCTCCCCAGGTATGTTTCCAGCACAGGCATCATCAATATTCATCAAAGCCAGGAGATAGAAGGACCAACCCTAAGTGGCCTCTTAGTGGACCACACTTCTCATTGAGGGAAAGGAATCCAAAAAGACAGTACACTCTAAGGTTGTTGTCATTCTGCAAATGTATTTATCATTGTATATGTTTATAAGTTGGGTGTAGATATATATGGTCCAAATGTCTCCAAAACCTGTGAAAGATCAGTCTCCCACTTCCCCCTTTACTTTGCTTTGGAGGGGCAACCAAGCCACTGTGCTCGTGGTTGGTAGGTTATAAAACACCAATAAATGAATAAATCTATATGTTGTAAGATTTACTCGATAAAGTGATTTTGCCACAGAGTTTTCTTTTGTAAAGATCAATTTTTAGAGAAAAGAGTAAACTTGTTCTCATCCATAGATGGCATCGCAGAGCAGTGTTGCATGTACTGCTCTGCCCTCCTACGTCTCACTTCTCTATCATATGAAGATGATGTTGTCATTTAGACCACCCATTCACAATTTGATTGCGTTTGCAGTTTGGAATTAAGATGCAAACAATACATTTAGCATTCAGAGTTGAGTAGTTTACTGACAGGCTGGAGAGCCCACCATGTACCCTTCTCTGCCTCCACCTTATCAATCTTTCAGAAGCACTGGCCTGTTTTGGAACTGCCTAATTCAACTGTAGAGCATACTGTCAGTGTATGGTCTATGTATGGTCTATGTTGAGGCCAGTGCTGGAAATGGGAACATTTTACTGGGGGAACCCTATCATTCTTGGAGGGGCCGGCCGTGGGGAAGGGGGCGGTCCCAGGTCAGGTCAAGCAATACAGTATATCTTCATAGAACCCAATCCTGGTGATTTGCATAAAAGCATAGAGCATTATGGGAACATAGGTATGTCCAGAATCTTTTATTTGAAACATGTCTTATTGTGATTCAGTAAAAAAAAACTTTTGAGCGAATAATGGAAGTTGGGCTTTGCAGTATTAATTTGTCACCCTAAGAAAAAAATGTCTCTACATTGCAGAACTTATATACCAGTCTAGACAGCTACATAAAGTATGTGAAGCTTTGGCTGTTTCTGTATTCAGTTGCCTATATTAAGTCTACTGAAAGTGTCTGCTTGATGAAAAGGGGGTTGTGTATGCGTTTGATAACTGGGTTTCAAGACAGATCTTGTTTGGGTGTATCCTGTCCTGAAACGTGTTTCGTTAAGCAAACTACTTAGTGCTGCTGGAAGTCAAGCAAACCACTTTCAGAAGACTCGGCAGTGCCACTGGTCATTGAAGCATGGGCGTGAGTGTCCTGCTGGTTCTGAAGACAGGTCAGCTCTATCGTGCTCCACCCCATTTCCTTCTCTGGTTGAGGCGTTAATGCGTGCCTCAGCAAGCTGATCCGACTGCTAATAAACAGAGAGCAGCACACGTTTTTAACAAGGGATAAGAGTGCTGTTTCCAGCTGGACACTCTTCCAAGGTACGTGTCATTTTGTTTTTGGTCAACAGGCTTGAATGAACAGAGCATACCAGTTGAACAAAAACAGGAAAAATGACAAAAAAGAATGGCTGCCATGGAAAAAAGTTAAAGGAGCTCTTGAAAGAGTCTCTTTTCTATTTTCATTGTGGCCACGGTGCAGAGAACCTGTGGTAGTAGACCAGGAAGATGGTAGGCACCAGGTAAGCTTGAAGGAAATGTTCATGTATTTTTTTTTAAATGTAGCATATACAGGGGGGACGAGGAGGAGTCGAGGAGGAGTGTGGGGGTCGAAGTCTTGAGAAGCATAAAAAGAGGGCTTGTATAATCTGATACAGATCGCATTATCAGCAATGGCATCTATGAGGGTGTCAGTCCACCCCCAACCCGTCATCATAGCTATAGAAGATTAACCTAGGAGCATTACATATTATGGTCAGACAGAATAGGCTCAAATGGGCCCAAGACCTGATGTCATTCGATGCACACCATTTGAACGGTCTCAGGGACAGCTTAATAACAAAGAAAGGTAGTATTCCCAAGAGAAAAGTGGCTCCTTCCCCTGAATCCACGAGGTCCCTTCAGGGATAGTTAGTCCCTTCCAACGATGTTCAACATCACTACAGACAGATGCCAGCAAAGTTCACAAAATCTCCTGTGCTCTGCATCTCCCAACAAACACAAAGCCTCTGCAACAAGCTCTCCCAACAAACACAAAGCCTCTGCGGCAAGCTCTCCCAACAAACACGAAACCTCGGCGACAAGCTCTCCCAACAAACACAAAGCCTCTGCAACAAGCTCTCCCAACAAACACAAAGCCACTGCGACAAGCTCTCCCAACAAACACAAAGCCTCTGCAACAAGCTCTCCCAACAAACACAAAGCCTCTGCTGCAAGCTCTCCCAACAAACACAAAGCCTCTGCGGCAAGCTCTCCCAACAAACACAAAGCCTCTGCTGCAAGCTCTCCCAACAAACACAAAGCCTCTGCGAGAAGCTCTCCCAACAAACACAAAGCCTCTGCGACAAGCTCTCCCAACAAACACGAAGCCTCTGCGACAAGCTCTCCCAACAAACACAAAGCCTCTGCGGCAAGCTCTCCCAACAAACACGAAGCCTCTGCGAGAAGCTCTCCCAACAAACACAAAGCCTCTGCGACAAGCTCTCCCAACAAACACAAAGCCTCTGCGACAAGCTCTCCCAACAAACACGAAGCCTCTGCGACAAGCTCTCCCAACAAACACAAAGCCTCTGCGACAAACTCTCCCAACAAACACAAAGCCTCTGCGGCAAGCTCTCCCAACAAACACAAAGCCTCTGCGGCAAGCTCTCCCAACAAACACAAAGCCTCTGCGAGAAGCTCTCCCAACAAACACAAAGCCTCTGCGGCAAGCTCTCTCAACAAACACAAAGCCTCTGCAACAAGCTCTCCCAACAAACACAAAGCCTCTGCAACAAGCTCTCCCAACAAACACAAAGCCTCTGCTACAAGCTCTCCCAACAAACACGAAGCCTCTGCGACAAGCTCTCCCAACAAACACAAAGCCTCTGCGACAAACTCTCCCAACAAACACAAAGCCTCTGCGGCAAGCTCTCCCAACAAACACAAAGCCTCTGCGGCAAGCTCTCCCAACAAACACAAAGCCTCTGCGAGAAGCTCTCCCAACAAACACAAAGCCTCTGCGGCAAGCTCTCCCAACAAACACGAAGCCTCGGCGACAAGTTCTCTCAACAAACACAAAGCCTCTGCAACAAGCTCTCCCAACAAACACAAAGCCTCTGCGACAAGCTCTCCCAACAAACACGAAGCCTCTGCGACAAGCTCTCCCAACAAACACAAAGCCTCTGCGGCAAGCTCTTCCAACAAACACAAAGCCTCTGTGGCAAGCTCTCCCAACAAACACAAAGCCTCTGCGGCAAGCTCTCCCAACAAACACAAAGCCTCTGTGAGAAGCTCTCCCAACAAACACGAAGCCTCTGCGACAAGCTCTCCCGACAAACACAAAGCCTCTGTGGCAAGCTCTCCCAACAAACACAAAGCCTCTGTGGCAAGCTCTCCCAACAAACACGAAGCCTCTGTGCAGGCCATTGCAGAAGAATTGGGAGGAGATGTAAATTTCCCACGCATAGACTATCACACATTAGATTGCGGAGCTCACGCTACTTCCCCCGGAGCTCCAGGGGGCAGCAGAGAGTGCTCACAGCTAGCATATTGAGACTTGGGCAGGATACATGTGCTTTTACTAATTCCCAATATTTTGTCTTTTTTCCAGGGTGAAAATGTCTTTTTTGTAGTGACAAACTTGATCGTTACCCCAAATCAGAGGCAAAGGACGTGCTCCGAGGTAGGTCAACTAGTTGATGAACGTTTTGGGGATAACAAAGCACCCATTCAGATCACGAGATTTGGGAATTTTAGGACCCTGGGAGATGTTTGCAAGAATACAAATATCGCTAGCGGCCAATGGAACGGCTCAATGTTTTGCACATTTGTGCACACATGGGATGTGGGATGAGATCCTCGTGCTGGGACCAATGCGTGCAACGCTACCCAAGGTAATGGTCTGCTCTGCGGCTTTGCATGCTGCCACATCTGTGACTTTTGTTCAACTGGACACGGTAATCTGGTGGGACCATCGCTAGGTTCAAAATGGCTGAACAGCATTGCAGGCACGGGATCAGTTTGTGAAGGTTCTGCGTCATCGGACCCCTCTCACATCCGTGGGCTATGAAATGAGGCACACTGATATTAGACTATTGACTCTCCAGTACCTATCTCCAATACCCTCATGCTTACATTCCCTCAACGGGACGCCATTTATGGGATGCACAAAACCTTTCCAGCGAGGCAGTGATTTATTGGAATACGACAAAGGGGGCTCAAATGTTATTCAGGTTAATTTGATCACACAGGCTGAGCCCCCATCAGGGTCATCCAAACATGCGTTCAGAAACTATGCAGTGCAAAGAACATATGAAACCAACAACAAAGAGCGAGAAAAAGAAGTGGCATGGTGTGCATTGCTCATTTGCATAAATGATGTGCATAAAACATTTGCAGACACTAATTAATGTGCCCTGGGCATGCTATGATTTTAAAAACGCCTTTTTATGGGAGGGCTTCTGAGCTTTCAAGCATCCCCTCAAACTGGTTCCATGTGTTAATATCCCCGCAAAAATATTGCGATACAAAAATATCAACATATTTTTGCGGCGATATTGACCTATGGACTCTGCGGGGGACACCCCCGCTACCCCTGCATTATTTTAAAATGTGCGGGGCACACCTCCGCAACCCCCGCTCCCACAAATGATCCCTCCCAAAAATATTGCCTATGGCGAGACAAACGACCATATGTACGGCGATATTTTGTAAGGATACCCTCAAACTCAGAGTTTAATAGCACAATACATGGCTAAGCCTTGGCTCTAGCAATAAAACTTGATATTTACGACATTGGTTAGAATGTCGTATAAAGGTAGCCTGTGGCAATTAGGCCATATGCAAAACGCAATGCCTGTTAGTAGCACTGCTGAGTAAATGGGCCAGTATTGGCAGGCGGCTGAACGTGTATGCCTCACCTTCTAGTGCAGTTGTCTTCAAACTGTGGGGCTGGCCTCCCTAGGGGGGGCCCAAAGGATGTCCAAGGGGTGGCGCAAAGCTCTTTAAAAAGTGATTACGGTGTATGCTTTCAATAGAAGGGGGGCTCAGTTAAAAAAGTTTGAACACCACTGTTCTAGTTGGAAGGGATTAAGGCAGCCATTTTGGCTACAAAGCTTGGAAAATTGAGAATAAAGGTGCACCAATGACTCATCAATCGTATCGTCTTTGCAGGAAGATCCGTTCCACTTCACAGTGAACCTGTAGCACTAACCTACTGTTCTATGCTTCTTACAGAATGTAGCATAGGCATGAGCTAATGCATTATATTAATTGTTGTCTGTGTAAACAGAGCACATCGTCTTCTGGTGTGGCCTGTTGGTGCTGTTGCCCTGTACTGAAGGTTATAGTCCGGAGCCTCAGCGCGTGGATGTGGGTGTCTATGGATGGAATCTTTCCCATGAGTATCCCGCCAGTGTGTTTTGTCGAGAAGACAGTAGCTCAAATTGTGACACCAAGGGTCACAGCTTCTAGTGCCTGCACGCACACGCGCACGCACACGCACACGCACGCGGGCATTAACCTGCTGTGCTAACATATCACAAATCACAAGTCCATCGGCATTAACACTAACGGTTTTACAGTTTTAACATATCCTGGCATTAAAATGTGTTAGCACAACTTTATAATTGTTCATTTATAACGCGCTTAATACCAGGAATGGTTTCTAAGCATGGGATCGGGATTCAAACCTGTGTTGTACTGCGTTGTCTTGCTTCCAAGACAAACACGTTGCCCCTGAGTAATCCTTCCTCCCCAACGTAACACCCATCTCATTGTCCAGAAGGAACAGCTTCTTTATAATCATACATACCGTGGCAGAAGGCTTGTCAGAGGCTGCTACCGGCTGGAGAAAGCCATGTGGGTGGACCGTGCCAATCCAGCATGACCTCCTGCAGTACCAATTTCAGAACGCTAGTGATGCAGGCAGTGAGCCCCCTAAACAGCAGAGATAGTTAGCTGTCCTTTATTCATACCCCTCACATAGACTGGGATTACATTTTATACATTTTATAATATCACTCTCTCCATTTTGTCCACCTCGTGTACATTTCTGACTTCTGCAATTGCAAATAGTAAACAGTGCATAACAGGGACATAAGGAAAGCATTAACGACTGACGAAGATTGCACATTATTCAGAAGCGTTCTGCTTTTTCAGGCTGCCCACCTGCAACCGACCAGTCACAGAACTTACCACAACTACATTTCCCAGAGATGTACAAATAAAAGGATTGGGGTTAGTGTTAGGTGTGTTTTTCTGAAGTCCAATTGGTATTGGACTCTACAAGACTTATCCCTTGGTTTTAGGGCCCCCAACTTCTAATATAGGCCTGTACCACCCTGGGTTGGTAGAGTGGCAGAGCAGCCAAGCTTATTTTAGGAGGAGGAATGTGAGCTGTAGATCAGTTCAAAGAAATCAGAATACGTAGACCCCTTGAAACACTTACACACTTGTAGCTATATCAACAATAGTGATTTATTTTATATATACACAAGGCAGTTAGAAACTAAAGGAATATTGTTTCAACTAGCAACAACACACGTACACTTAGAATATTAAGGAAAAATAAAGCAGGTGACTAAATTGTTGTATACTTTTCTAATCCACACATGGAGTGACTTCAGTTCAGGCGAGCAAAAGTACTTATTTTAAATTAAACCTGCATTATTCAAGTATAAGTAAGTCCAAGAATGTAAAGAGCAACAAACACAAGTAAGCAACACTGTAGCAACTCTTATAAGGTCTAGGCAGTATTTTTCCTAACAAGAAAGGAGCTCTTCAGTTCAGGTTTTTGGAGGGAAACAGGCATTGCCAAAGCCAAGAGGGTCAGAAGATTTACTGTAAGGGAATCAGTAATGCCAAAGTCAAAAGGAAAGCAATAGTTCTGACGAAAATCTTCTTAGCACATGCATGTAACAAGTTAGTTGGTCTTTGTAAAAAAGCAGAGGAGCCTTCCCGTAGGGCACAAGCTGTTAGGCCTGGGTGACTGAAAATGGGTGAATACACAAACAGTGGAAACAGTGCTCCGGAAGCAAAGGAGTGACACAAATGGCTTAAGGTAAGGTTACCAAGATCCCCTCAGTACCTTGAGAGTGAAGAAGATGACGCAGCTGGACACCTTATGGATGCACGGCTGAAAACCCCGTCTCCTGATCATTGTTCGTGGTGACAAAAGGGGGACGCTGGATGGGCTCTGGCAGCAATCGATCATAGAGGGACACTCCCCAACAAAGAATTCTTCTTACTCCCACTTCAGTCCATGGTTTTGGCACCTTTTTCTCAGCACCAGTAGTGAATGATCACCACTGGTTGGAATCTTCCCTTTTTCTCGGTCCTCCACTCTGTTGAGAGGACTTTGAGGAGAGGATTTGTGCTTCTGGAGGTCCACACGGATGCCACCAAAGCTCCAGCGAGATTCGTCAACAGCAAAATGATGCACTCCAAGGTGGTTAAGTTATTGGGATTCTGCAGCCCCGGAAAGGTTGCAGGACATTGGGGATGGCTTAAATTGAAGAGTGTCTTGAGGTTGGTTATGCCCACCCGCCCAGAGGAGGAAGTCGTCCTTGGTGGAGTTCTCCGTCAATTCAAAAACATGGTCAGGACGGCAGCAGTAGTTCAGCGGTGCTTCTGCAGTTGCTGGAGGTGCTGCAGGCATCTCTGGTTGTCTTCTTCTTCTGAGCTTCACTTCCAGTGTTTGACTCGGCCCTCTGTCCCAAAAGCCTCCCCTTTTATGCAGGAACCCATTCATTCAGTCCTATGGACCTGTCCATCACCTGTGGGTGGCTGTCCATGCAGGACAGCCACCCAGTTCAAATTAGTTCTAGCCAGGCATATCTTCAGTCAAAAGTCAGAGATGTTTTGGGCTCCTTCCTCACTTCCTGCCTCAGCAGACACACTGGAGCGTTGGGGGGGCTTCACAAAGCGATCCCACCAAAGGCAAAACTCAAAGAGGACCAATCCCCACCTTGAATGTTAGAAGAAGGGCCAAGAACGAACACACAAATGAAAAATGGTGATAACAGCAGACTGGGACCATTTTGAGAAAATGGTCACCCATGGGTGCTTTAATGCAGCTGTGAAAACAGCCTGCGAATAACTAACACCAAAAATGGTAAAAGGGCATCCAGTGCCACCAGTCATTTAGGTTTGTCTGTTACTATAAAAGTTACAGGAGCAACGGGAAAGGAATTACTGTGTGGCCCCTCAGGACTCCACATAAGGTGGGGTGTACGGATCCCACAAAAAGAAAGGTTCAGTAAAAGTATCCTAATATCCTTGAGAACAGTAGTTCCCGGGAAAAAGTAATATAAAATAGGAAGGGGATTGCAAGGGGCTCCCAGCAGCACTGCACATAGTATATAGTGTGCTCTGGGCTGCAATGATTTATTACAGATTCCTGTAGGGAAATACGCTGAGGAAAGCCTGACTCCATTAAAAGTCAAAATAATACATTAGCAGAAAAATCGGGTTCCCATCTCAGAGCAAAAAGAATGAGTGAGTGGTAAAAAGTCCTGCAGCAGTGCTGGGAATCTCTCAGGTTGAGGGGAATTTGTACACAAAATAAAAATTCTCCCTAATCGTTAGATCACAAATGTCATTGGGCCTCATTACGAGTCAGGCGTTAAGGGGTTAACGGCGCCGTAAACGGCGCCGACCCTTAACGCCTGATTACAAGGGGCCTCATTACAACCCAGGCGTTAAGGGTTTAACGGCGCCGTCGGCGCCGTTAACCCTTAACGCCTGATTACCATTTTAACGCCTGCTTTTAGCAGGCGTTAAAATGCAAGGCGCTAACCCGCCTTAGTGCTAATTACGGCACCGTCATTTCCGGTGCCGTAATTAGCGCCTTCCCCACTCCCATTATGCCCTATGGGGCAAAAATGGGAATGGGGAAGGGTAAATGGGGAATGGGGATTTACCGCTCCACTCACCTTGGAATGGGGCGGTAAATCCGCCATCCACCATGGTGTAAACAGAGTCTACACCATGGTGGTAAAGTAGGGAACTTACAGCCTGGGTTGTAATGAGGCCCAAGGTCCCTTAGCACCATGGTGATATTAACGCCTGCTTTTTGCAGGCGTTAAAATCCATGGCGCTAAGGGACCATGGTGCTAATAACGCCACCGTATTTTACGGTGGCGTAATTAGCGCCTTCCCCACTCCCATTATGCCCTATGGGGCAAAAGTGGGAATGGGGAAGGGTAAAATGGGAAATGGGGATTTACCACCCCACTCACCTTGGAATGGGGCGGTAAATCCGCCATCCACCATGGTGTAAACATAGTTTACACCATGGTGGTAAGGGTACGACCCAGGCGGTAACTTACCGCCTGGGTCGTAATGAGGCCCATTGTGTAGCAGATGGAGCTCCAGGCATGTTGGTCTATAAATCTTGCACAATGGAACACACAATTTGCAATAGTTGCAAGTGTTATTTAACACAAAAACAACTGGGTGAAGAGCTATCAAAAACCTTTCCATCATAATAGGTCACTTTACGGGTACTGCCATATTGGTAAAAAGTGTGGAAATGGATTTACCAACACTTTCATCATTCCACCCAATTCTGTGTCCCAAAAATGTATGGTAATTCCATTGGCACTAATTCCCCCAACTGAATTACTGCAGAAAGAGACATTAATTCCACTGAAGGAATTACTGCCGAAGGAATTACCACCAAATATAAAGAATGAAAGTACTTCCAACTACAAGTGAAAATACTGCCAAAATACCACCAAAAATAGACGTGATTCCCCCCAAAAATAGGGACAGTTACCTCCACCAAACAGCAGGAGATGAATGCATCCAGGTGAAGAAAATGGCCAATATCCTCCAAACGGCTATCTAAGTGACACACCTTCTGTAAACTTGAGACTTGAGGAGAATCATCTTCGGTTCTGAAAGCACCTCAAGAACTTCCTCTTTGCTTCTGCCTTCTCTCTTCCTCTCCCCTGCTGATCTCTCCATGTTTCTGCACTGGGCATCTGTCCGCCCTCTGACTTTGGGCCCAGATCCCTGCCCACCCAGCTGCATACCCACACTGCCTCCTGGCAACCCTTGCACTTGGGTCTGTATCTGCATCCCTACAGCCGCTCTACCTGCACTTATGGACACCCGTTGTCTATGCTAAATTCTTGCACTTGCCACCTGCCTTACGCACTACCTGTTGTTGTTTCTAATCACATGTTTAGCACTTTCCACTGCTCCCATGCCCCTTGCACTTTCCCCCCGCCACTCTCCACTGCACATGCGCATTCTCAATGTCACTGGGCCTAGTAAGATCGTTGTTTTGTCTACCCTGTATCACTCCCTTGCCTCATCACGCCCTGAAACACTTGTGTATGTGCGCGATATAAATACAATTTCATATCATATCAAACACACTTCCAAGGACCATGCAGACCCTATCAGTTGCAAATGTAGATATATAGGGCCTCCTACAGCTCTTTGCTGAACTGCAGAGGATTAGAGCAGCAACAAAGGAGCCCAGCAGCGCAAAGGAAGCAAAGACATATAGTGACAGGGCACCCTCTCCCTGAGTCAGACCATCTCTCTTGGCACTGACAGATGGCCATTTGAAGTTATGATATAGATTCTTATACTGTGCACTGTCGCCACTTGCATGGTCCCTTGGAGCACTGGCAGATCTGTAAAATAAGAGGGCAGGGTTGGGATAAGTTAGTAGGGCTGACAAGAGTAAAAGAGCAAGAGAACTGTGATGTGCTGTTGGCAGCTTCAGTTCGGTTTACATCGTTCGCTGAGCGTAGGTGTGTCTTTTTGTTTTTGTTTTTTGGTTGGTAGCTATCACATACTGTTGTGCAAGGATATGTGTGGTTTGTTTCATTGTTGTGATATTGTAAAGTGCTTCCGGTTTGTTGTGCTGTAGAGATATGGTTGTCTTTAGTTCAGAGTTTGAGAGGTGTATGTAAAAGGCTGAGTTTTATTTACTAGGGTTGGTTAGTGGCCGTACCCTATCCTATCCCCACTGTTTTCATTGACTGTGGCCTGTGTCCCTTCCCCTGTAGTATATTCCGTTGTGCTACACTTACCACTTCTATGTTGTGAGTAGAAGAGTGGGTCCTCAGTGGACTATTCAGTGGCAGTACCTTTTCCAGCCCCAGTGTTCAGACCAAGTGCTGCCCATATCCCTTGCCTCTCAGCACACCCTGGTGTGCAGCAACCACCAGCACAACTGGCTCCTCCTGGGGGGGCAGGGGCTTCCTGTGCCCCGCGGTCCATCAGTTCTGAGATCAGGACACCTCTCCTTCCCCTTTTTTCATCTAAGGCTCTCTGTCAGTGGTCTCGATCACACCCATCTCTCTCCCCTATTACCGGTTTGACCCTCTACAGGGAAGAGTACAACTAAGTCTCCCTCCCATTTAGATGGCTCTCTTCTTGGTTTGCACTCCACTCTGCACTCCACACTGGTTTGGCTTACTCCCCAGTCTTTCTCTTGGGAGAAACACAAAAATCCGGGACTCAACAAGAAATGCAGCAACACCCAGATCTGAGATTTAGCAGTAAATGATAAAATGCCAAATTCTGAGGTACCTGGATATTCGGAGAAACGCCTAACCATGGGACTCAACAGCAAATGCAGCAACATCCAGAAATAGGACACAGCAGCAACTGATAAAACGCCAAAACCTGAGGTACTAGGATGGAAGTGCCCAAATCTGGGACCTAACAGCAAAAGCAGCAATACCCAGACCCGTGACACAGCAGTAAAAGATAAAACACCAAAACCTGAGGTACCTGGATATTAGGTGAAACGCCTACATTTGGGACTCAACAGTAAATGCAGCAACACCCAGATTTGAGCCACAGTAGCAAATGATAAAACGCCAAAATTTGAGGTACCTGGATAATGGGAGAAACACCTACATTTGGGACTCAATGAAGGGAGACACACAGGGACGTGATTTCACTAAAATGCCAGGGGCAGCGGAAGTGACATCACACAACCCTGGACCTCTGATGACATCACAGGAAGTGAAGTCATTTTACACCACCCCAAAGCGACATCACGGGAAGCGATGGAACATGACCTCTCACCCCTCGACAAAACAGGAAGTGGCATCACATAGCATTGTTTTTAAGTACACTACGAAACTTATGGTTAGGCTATCACTGTAAAGTGATATACATTTCATACAAGAATAGATCACCATGTGTATCGTTAATATCAGTGCGTATAGGCCCATATTAGTAAATCACTGTGAATGCAAGCAGACGTCAAGGCCAAACGATAATTATGTGTTACTATATGGCACTTATGCTTAAGAGCTTCATAAAGAAACAAATACACATACAATATCACCCAACCTGTGTTGGTACTCATTTATCAACCTCAGCAGAATGAAAGGCTGAGTTGACCTTGCTGGGAGTCGAACCTGCAACCTGAAGATCACACACACATTGCAGCAGCCATCACTCAACCCACTGAGCTATCTTACCAGTTATAGCTATCAGGAAACCAGCCACTCCAGAAACACAGAGCCACATGTTGCTGTCCACAGCCCATGAGCCTCAATTTAAAAAAAAAAACTTGTATTTTCTAATTTTATTTTTAGGGGTAGCAAGAGAGACGACAGGGGTAGCAAGGGAGACGACAGGGGTCGCAGTTGCGACCCCTGTTGACCCCTAAATGACATCCATGGAGACACACCTACATTTTTGAATCAACAGTACAAGGCTGAAACACCTTCATTTGAGATGAAAGGAAACTAATTATCAGCTGACCAATAAGGGTGTTCCACGACATGCAGGACAACATGAGCGGTAGGGTTCTACCAAAACACAGCAATAGCTACACTCATGACCCAAACCAACTGTACATGGTGGAGCACCTAACATTGAGATACCTGAACAGTGGGAGGAAACGCCTTAATATGAGAGTCAACAGTACATGGTGGAACACATAAGTTGAGCATCAACAGCATATGCATAAACGCCCAACATTGGGATAACTGAGGAATGGGAGACACACCTACATTTTTGAATCCTCCGTAAAAGGCTGCCATGCCTTCATTTGAGATATAGGATCGGACCCTAATTACTAGCTGACTTTCAAGCATGTGCTATCTTATGTCGGGTAATAAGAGTGATAGGGCTTTAAGGGAATACAGTAATTGCTGTATTCCCGACGAAAACCACACTTACATTATCAGTCGCTGCTGGTTGATGGCGGCAGGCTACAGAGGCGAACACAGGCAAACATGGACTGGGGCTGCTTCTTCGCGAGCTGCCCTTTGTCTTGGGGCCCTTAGCTGAGGGCCACCGGGCAGAGGCTTTCCTGGGAAATGAACCTAAGAGGGTGCGTGGGCCAATCAGGGGTGGTGGACGCTATGGGAGGTGGGTGGCAGGGGAGGGAGACAGGAGACAGGTGAGCAGGATGGGAAGGGGAAACATGCAAGAAGGCACCACAAGCGCAGCAAAATGCACACTCAAAGAAAATGCATTTGCAATCAGGATATGCCAAAGTACTGGGGCAAGGGCTGAAAGAACACGCTTACCACTGGGCCCAAACGCAGATGAAAGATGCAGATGATAACACTCTAATGTCTAAACAGGCGGACCATACCAGACCTCCTCACCTTCAACCAACCACACATTGAGCATGGGATCAATATCTGAAGAACATACCACCACTGCTCAAGTTAGTAGCTCTCCTACACTTCTGTGCATATATCAGCACACTGCTAGCATGCTGCATGACATGTGACAGCCAACATTTTCAAAAGTGCAGGCACAAATGCTTGATGAACTATTGAAACATTCACACCATCACATCTCCCTGCCCACCACCTCAGCAGACGTGTATACTACACAGGCGAGATTCTAGGCTGCTACCCACTTCCCAAGCATAGTAGCAGCTTTGGGCTGCACACATGTGGCATTGGTGGCACCCCTGACATCAGAGCACATATTCTGTACCATGAAACAGTGCCATTATGTGAAATATCTTTTGAAACTGGGCTCACTATAAGTCGTTCCAGTGCCTGTTTCCCTGGTTCTACTCATGATGCCCAGGTACTATGAAACAGTACCAGACCTGCCTACATGGACACCAACAGAGTACATCACACTTGGCTGCTGGGTATGTAGTCAAAAAGACACAAGTGGAAGTTCATGTGAGGGGGTTGTGCCAAGGACATATTATGCATGTACACCTCAAACCTTTTTGGCGCATGATCCACATACACTCAACAATACCCGGTTTAATGCCACCCCAAAGTGATTTTTTTTTTTTTATTTATTTTTTTTATTTTCATTTAGTTTATACAAACTTTTGAAAACTTTATCTTTAACATAAAAAAAAAACATTCCATCTATCGTCCTTAACTATTTTTCACTAAACACCTTATTGGTCTACTTCTCAAGGCTTATTCTACCCTCAATTCCTCTACCTTTACATCAACAGATATTCTGTCTTATCAGTCTTTTCAATGTGGTTGGTCTCCTGACCTCTAGCTGCACAGGCTGCTGTTTTGGGCAACTACCAGATTTACTTTTAGGCACTTCTGCAGAAGCTCTAAAAATCGCATTACTGCAATCATCAGTGGCTTGCTTTCAGTCAAGTGTAGTTGTCTCCACCATTCTTCTTCAGACAACGTCTGGTAGTCTGTCATCATCTTTCCCATGCAACTGTCACGTTGGTCATTTAGTTCAGTGCAGCTTAGAATGAGATGTTTTAGATTTTCATCTTTCTCTCCACAGAATCGGCATAGAGTGTTTTCCCTTGCTATCGCACGCCTGTTTCTCAGAATTTCTTTTGTTTCTATGATATTTAGACGAAACATCAGGTAATGTTTTCTAAGGTGCTTACACGGAGCCAGTGCCAGATATTTCTGAAGAGTATTCCGTTTTTTTGCTTCTTTTGGTTGATTTCTCATGGATTTTTGACAGGCTCTTCTCTCCCCAATTGTGATCCAGTCGAGGTCCAGCAATTTTCTTTTTACAACATCAGGATTATTCCATAATGTTGGCTCATCCGTCCCTAGCTGTTTGAGGATTTCTCTACATTGCTGTTTCCAGTCTCCTAAGGCTGACTTATTTTCACCTATTTCGTTTCCCATTAGGATTTTGAACGGTGGTAGGTTTGCTTCATCGTTCATTTTCCTGAAGAGCAATAACTTATTCCATGTAATCCTTACGTTCAGAGTGGATATTCCTACTTCATATAGAACACACGCAGTCGGTGTACTTTGTGGTATTTGGAGAACTTTTTTCCAGAAGAAACCTTCACACCTGGACCATATCTTATGGTCACAGCCAAACATGTTCTCTGCACCATAAATCAAGATCGGTGTGATTTTATTTTGGTAAAATTTTCTCACTGGCTCACACGTGAATTTCCCAAATTTCTTCTGCATTACGATTCCTTGTGAGGTTAATTGTCTGCAGCTATTTAGAATTTTTTTTACCATTGGTTCGTCATTTATGCTGGAGTTGATTATTGTGCCCAGATATTTTGTAAATTGCACTTTTTCCAGCTTCTTTGATCCCACAAACCAACTTGATCTATATTTGCCCGATTTCCTTCCTCTTTTGTTCTCCAGGACTAGGATTTCGGATTTGGCTGCATTTATCTCTAGCCCAAGTTCTTCTGAATAAATCTTCAGTGGAGACAATTTTCTCTGTAGACCGATTGGTGTACGGTCTAAGATCACCATATCGTCTGCATATAAGATATGATGCAGTTGGAATCCATTGATGGTTGGCGGAAATGAAGTCTAGTTTGCCAGGGCTTTTCCTACTTCCGAGATGTAGAAGTTAAACAGGGTCGCCCCTAATGGGCAACCCTGTTTTACTCCCCTTTCTGTGGGAATTGGATTAGACAGATTTCCTTCTTTGTCTAGCCTTATTTGGATGTGGGTGTCAGAGTAAAGTTCTTTAATTGCTGCAATTAAACTCTCGTCGCAGCCTCTCTTCTTTAAATTACACCATAAGATTTCCCTGTTAACTCCATCAAACGCGTTTGCCATATCAATGAATGCCAGATAGATTTTCTGGCCTGATCGGATGGCGTCTATTTTTAGTAGGTTTAATATTAGAAGGTTAGTGCTGCAACCCACTCCCTTTACGAACCCAGACTGTCGTTCGTCATAGATTTTTTCGTGGTTAATCCACAGTGTGAGTTGTTTCCGGAGCTGAGTTGCAAACACTTTACCTATTACGTCAAGGAGGGCGATGGGACGGTAGTTTGCTGGATCAGACCGTAAGCCTTTCTTGAATATTGGGACAATGATTCCCGATTTCCAAGTTGTTGGAATCCTTCCTTCTTTTATTATCGCCTTAAACAGGATATCACATAATTCCGACCATTCCTCGATGTTTTCTTTTAAGTCAGCATTCGAGAGGCCGTCAGGTCCAGCGGCTCTGGATCTACTGCTGTTTGCAATTGAGGTTCGAATGTCCATTCTATCTATTTGTAAGTCCCATGGTACTTTTGTGTGGATTTCCACTGTACTTGTACCTTCCCTTCTTTTAAACAAATTTTTGTAGTAGCACTCCCAATTCTTTTCCGTTACCATATTTGTTATGATCGCTTTTTCTGAGTTGGACGATTCATTTATTAAGGTCCAGAATCCCCTCGAATTCCTTTGGTTCAGAGCCTTCAGGATTGTCTCAGCGTCATTTTGCTCCATATTAGCTCTGTGTAACTTGTGCCAGTTGTTATATTGGTTTCTCGCTTTTTTTGTCTGGTTTTGGTTTGCTACTCCTTTAGTGGTGTTAATCGATCTTAATGTTTTCCTCAGTTCCCTCTTTTTTTTCGCCACTTCTGGGTCGTACTTATGTTTGAAGAAGTTTTGGTTCCTCAAAACCTTTTTTTTTTTGGATTTATAAATTTCCAATAAATGCTGGTATTCAATTGCTTCAATCAGACCTTGCTCCTGGGATCTTTGCAGTTGTTCAGATATCACCTTAATATTTGGTTTCTTTATCCTTAGTCTATTCCGCCCAGGTTCCACTGATATGTCACATCTCCATTGTTCCCTTTTTTCTACTTTTCTCCGTTTCCATTCCATTGATGTAATATTATGATCACTTTGGATGTTTTTAGTGACTGTGAAGGCGACTATTTCATGTAGTATGTTCTCCGAGACAAAGATGTAGTCTAGAATAGATTGCTGAGTTCCTCTTTCCCAGGTTGGTTTGGCTGGAATGTCCCCTTTTGTTGATCCATTAAGCATTGACAAATTTCTATTTGTCATCTCTTCTAGCCAACATTCATTTTTAAGTCTCTCCCCGTTGGTCTTCGTTGTTTTTCGTTGGTCTAGGTCAATAAATTTCCTATTGAAGTCTCCACATAGGATAATTAGTGCCTTTGAGTCTTCTGTTTTAATTGTGTCTATGGCTTCAATAATATCGTCTTCAAACTTTTGGTTACACTTTGGAGTCGTATTCCAGTATATATTTAATATATATAGTTGGTCCAACTTCTCAGTGGGCTCTATTTGTTCTACGCAAACCTCCTGAAGGAATGGTGACAAGTTACGGGCCGATTTTATTCTTAGTCCACACGTTCTTTTAATTAAGGTCAGTTGACCTGACATAGGTCGTCCTTTTTTTTGTTTTATAGCCGGATTTATCACTACTTCATAACCGTCTACACATGGTAAATTAGAGATCCATGTCTCTTGCAAACATATCAAGTCTGCCTTTTGTATTGATTCAGGTGGCGATCCTAGGAGATGTGAAAATCCTCTGGTGTTCCATGAGGCTATCACCAATGTCCCTATCTCGTCATAGCATTAGCTTCTCATTGTTGAGTTCAACGATTTTGCCAACCAAAACCATTTTTTCTTTTCATCCTCTTCGGAGTTTACTTCCGGGTAGTGAGAGTTCATTGAACCTAGCTTTTCGCGGTTATCCACTGTTATTTTGATTTTCTTCATCTTTATATCATCCGGAGGACCTACTACTTCAGTCTCCATTTCTGTATCTTTAAACTTAGCGTTGGACACGTACTCCTTTATTACACTTTTTTTAATTGGTTTAATTTCCACTAGATCTTTCTCGATCATTTTTTGTGCTTTTTGTTCTTTCGTTTTTGCTTCATCGCTTCCCCTTAAGGTGTTGTCTACTTCGTACACTTGATATCCAACTTCCAAAAGTTGTCTCTCGCTCATCATAATCAGTTCTACATCTTTTTTGTCGTTGATGTGTAGGAGTACAAATTTCTGGTTCATCTCAGCCATAATTTCCACACGATCAATCCGAGCACTCTTTATTGCTCTTAATACAGGGATTTTTTGGAATATCTGTAAAATGGCATACCGGTTTAGTGGGGTATCTCCTTTTCTTCCCTCAATTTTCTCAACCAGTAGTCTATACTGGTGATTTTTTTGTGTCGTTTTGTTATCAACAATCGAATTAGAATTTCTTAATTTAACGGACTCTTCGGCATTCCTTCTGGGTACTCCGACATCTCTTTCGAATTGTTGTGGATTTTCTTTCAGGAGCTCAGTACCGCACGTGTTGTTCTCCTGCTCATTTAATATGTGATTTTTGGTAACTTCCTTAGTTTTAGATGGATTTCCCTGCTTCAGCAAGCTCTTTAGCCTTTTCTCTTCTAATGTGCGAAAGGTTTTTGAGTCTTCCACCTTTTTTATAATTTTCTTTACTGTAGATTGCATTTTTTTTGGTGTTTCTGGCCACGAAATCACTCTTTTACTTGACCCTTCATCTTCTTTCTCTTGTGCATCTCCTTCCATAGATGGTTTCTGCGGGCTTGCCTCTGACTCACAATCATCTTGTCCAGTGTTACTTCCATTTTCGGTAGTTTTCACTACTCTATTATCATCCTTATTTTCTTCAGCGTCAGACACACTGTAAGTTGACATGTTCAGCAATTCCTCCTCGTCACCTTCTGAGTCTTCCGCATCCAGCTCAGTTGTACTCCCTGTTGGTGACCTATTGTCTTCAGTCAGGTTTTCTGGCTGTACTTTGTTATCCATGATTTGGGTCTCATCGTCTTTTTTTTTCTTTTTCCCCTTCAATACCGGTACTTCAGAGTTATTTACAGTTATGTTCAGTGCTTTAATATTTCTAAAGAAGTTGGCTGCACTACGAGAGTTCCTGTTCTTTTTTACTTGTTGGTTCTTAGATTTTTTATTGCAATCATTTGAGTTTAGCTTAACTGTTTTTGAACCCTTCTCGTTGCTCACTCCTGCACAGATTTTCTGGTTTTCAAATATATCGTACCACTCCCTCTCATTCTTTTTTCCAGATTCAATTACAGACTTACTTCCCAGATTCATTGAATTTGTATCAGTAGATTTAGACGTTTGAGGTGGATTGGGTGGTGGGAGAGCTTGCTCTTTATCTACTTCTTTTTCGTTTTGCTGTTTACTTTTCTCAGCTTCTTTTCCTATAGGTTTCGTTGAGACAGTCGAAGAGCAAGGCCTTGTTTTCTTTACGATCTCCACACCATTACATTCCATCCTTCCGCAATCACTGTCATCGTGCCTAATTTCGAACTCCTCATCATAACAGCAGTTCTTTTGTGGTACCCTTATCTCCGCTTCTTTCTTTTTTTTTTTTTTCAGACAGTTGCTTAATTTCTCCAGATTTCTCGGGTATCTCTAATGTCTCTAGGTCGATCACTGAGGTCTGGCTTATTTGTACTGTTTTTGGGACCTGCGTTGTATTTAAGTCTCTCCTTCTTTCTCGTTCGTTCTGTAGTAGCGTAAGGGCTTGCCTTGTCACTTCCGCTAGAAGTTTCTTATCTTCCGAGTTATTTCTTAGGGATTCTTTTAGAGCCATTAGTGAAATATCATTCCCTCGTTTGGCTACCACAATCTCAGAGGTCATTTCCTTAAGATCTGTCTCTAGTTTGATCATTTTAGAGTTTAGTAGAGCGATCAAAGTCGTTTGGTCTCTATAATTCTCATTTAGGTTCTCATACAGCTTCATCAGAGGCGCACCAGCTATTGTTGCGGCAGACATCAGAATTGGACTTAGCTTCGATATTATTGTTTCAACAAAAGTCGATGTTTCATCTGTATTATTTATTCTCTTCGGGGGGGTCTCCCTAGGTTTCCGCCAATTTTCTTTTCTCATAGTTGTTGTACCATCTTCATCATCCGATTCCATGGATGGAATTAAGGTGACACGACGTTTGGACCTTTGCGGTGGATGAATCTCACCAAATGTATTTCTTCCCATACTTTTCTCTTCTCTTTGACCTTTTAGTCTTTTCCTCAGACTACGATCCTCACTTTCAGAACTTTCTCTTCTGCGACTTCTCTTTTGAGACACTATGATATCCTCGTTTTGAGATTCAAATGCTGGCGAGTTTGTTTCTAAAGTCATTACTTCATGGATACTCCTATGCTTAGGATAGTATAGCTCTGCAGATAGTGGATTTCCCTCGTTGGCACTTATTTGAGATAGCCTTCGGGTTTGCATCAGTTTTTCATTCATTTTTGCTAGATCTTTTATCACTTGATCCACAATCTCGACTGAATTCCTTCTTTCTCCTGAATTTAAAATATTTTGCGGTAGCGTCGTTGGTAGTGTAGAGCTTTCCATCCATTCATTAGGTGGTGACCACATCACCCTAGTACCCTCCATTTTCTCTAACGCAGTAGGGTGTTCTTTTGTGTTTAGTTTATCAAGTGAACACCTTTTGTCTTGTAGTAATTTGATCGTTTGGTCATCTCCTTTACTCGTGGATGTTGTCATTTCTATTTTGTTTAACTCTGGTTTATGCATTTCAGCTACCTTTGTCCAAGCCAATAGTTTTAGTGATGAACTCGATTTTAGGTGCTCAACCTTGGCAGCCGCTCTTTGTATCTTCGTTAGGCTTGTGTTCTTCTCTTGAATCATTTGAGCTGGGTCTCGTATTTGGTCCTCTGGCCTATCCCCGATGAAGGTGGTATTTGGAGATGGTTGGTCACCCAGAACCTGGTGTATCATAACAGTGCAGACTTCGGCACTCTTTGTTCCTAATTGGATTCCTTCAGATTCGCTGTTCCTTCTCTGTGTCTCGACCACCTGCATCTCTTTTTCTATTTCCGTGGTTGTTCTGGTTTTCTTTCCATACGATTCTGGGGATCCAATGTACTTTGCCCCTTGTAACTCCCTGCTGTTCTCAGATTGCACCTCTTTTTCCATCTCAAGCTCGTCTTTATTTTCATTCTCGATAGCCTCGTCCCGCTCTTGGTCTTCGTCACTTTCAGAGTCACTTCCTAAATCGAAAGTATCCATCAAGTCATTAGTGGAATCTTCCCTTCTCGGCCACACAGTTCCCATATGTTCATGAGAACCAGTAGGCCTGGGTGCCTCAGTACTGGAGTGCTGCTGCTGCCCAGTGGTTATAGTGTTAGATGTCATCCTGGAGCTGTTAGCTTGGGTAGTGACGCTCTTGCTAGCCAAAATAGCGGCTACCTGGGCATTAGCAGCTGCATAGGACTGATTGCGAGCTCTATCCATGTCAATAGAATTTCCTTTAGTAGTGGACGTCGCGTTCAAACCTCTCTTAGCTTGAGCACGTGTATTGGCTTTATTCGTGGACCCCCTCATTGCTGCTGACATACTTTTTACTATGTTAATTGGACTTACCTTTAGCTCCTGATCGGGATCAAGGAGGGATTTCCTCCGCAGTCTCCCGTCGAGCTGTCAGCGCTAAACAGCCGCACAACAGCCGTTGCCCTCTACTCCTACCGGGCTCAACGCCGCGAGGGTGAGCGCGGGTGCGTTTTCAACCAGATTTCCCTCACGTGATAGGTCACGTGATCGCGAGTGGTCTCCGCCCCCTCCAAGGAACGAAAAAAAATGACACCACGCTTTGCAGTGGCTAGCCCTGTAGCCTCGTTGCCTCCAGCAGCAAGTCTTGTTTGTGTAGAACAAACGCAGCGCTCGCCTGAACGCGGGTGCGTTTTCAACCAGATTTCCCTCACGTGATAGGTCACGTGATCGCGAGTGGTCTCCGCCCCCTCCAAGGAACGAAAAAAAATGACACCACGCTTTGCAGTGGCTAGCCCTGTAGCCTCGTTGCCTCCAGCAGCAAGTCTTGTTTGTGTAGAACAAACGCAGCGCTCGCCTGAACGCGGGTGCGTTTTCAACCAGATTTCCCTCACGTGATAGGTCACGTGATCGCGAGTGGTCTCCGCCTCCTCCAAGGAACGAAAAAAAATGACACCACGCTTTGCAGTGGCTAGCCCTGTAGCCTCGTTGCCTCCAGCAGCAAGTCTTGTTTGTGTAGAACAAACGCAGCGCTCGCCTGAACGCGGGTGCGTTTTCAACCAGATTTCCCTCACGTGATAGGTCACGTGATCGCGAGTGGTCTCCGCCCCCTCCAAGGAACGAAAAAAAATGACACCACGCTTTGCAGTGGCTAGCCCTGTAGCCTCGTTGCCTCCAGCAGCAAGTCTTGTTTGTGTAGAACAAACGCAGCGCTCGCCTGAACGCGGGTGCGTTTTCAACCAGATTTCCCTCACGTGATAGGTCACGTGATCGCGAGTGGTCTCCGCCCCCTCCAAGGAACGAAAAAAATGACACCACGCTTTGCAGTGGCTAGCCCTGTAGCCTCGTTGCCTCCAGCAGCAAGTCTTGTTTGTGTAGAACAAACGCAGCGCTCGCCTGAACGCGGGTGCGTTTTCAACCAGATTTCCCTCACGTGATAGGTCACGTGATCGCGAGTGGTCTCCGCCCCCTCCAAGGAACGAAAAAAAATGACACCACGCTTTGCAGTGGCTAGCCCTGTAGCCTCGTTGCCTCCAGCAGCAAGTCTTGTTTGTGTAGAACAAACGCAGCGCTCGCCTGAACGCGGGTGCGTTTTCAACCAGATTTCCCTCACGTGATAGGTCACGTGATCGCGAGTGGTCTCCGCCCCCTCCAAGGAACGAAAAAAAATGACACCACGCTTTGCAGTGGCTAGCCCTGTAGCCTCGTTGCCTCCAGCAGCAAGTCTTGTTTGTGTAGAACAAACGCAGCGCTCGCCTGAACGCGGGTGCGTTTTCAACCAGATTTCCCTCACGTGATAGGTCACGTGATCGCGAGTGGTCTCCGCCCCCTCCAAGGAACGAAAAAAAATGACACCACGCTTTGCAGTGGCTAGCCCTGTAGCCTCGTTGCCTCCAGCAGCAAGTCTTGTTTGTGTAGAACAAACGCAGCGCTCGCCTGAACGCGGGTGCGTTTTCAACCAGATTTCCCTCACGTGATAGGTCACGTGATCGCGAGTGGTCTCCGCCCCCTCCAAGGAACGAAAAAAAATGACACCACGCTTTGCAGTGGCTAGCCCTGTAGCCTCGTTGCCTCCAGCAGCAAGTCTTGTTTGTGTAGAATTTCAAGTCACACTGAAGCATTGTAACTAAAGGACTACACATCCCACAATGCATAGGGAAGGCAATCCGGAATTCCACTATATTTTGTACCCCCCCCTCACACCTCTCCACAGTCAGATATGAGCCATGCCTCAGGAGGGTTACCCAAGTAAGCATAGCACCATTCACCTCACTACTCAGAACAGTACAGAACTGCATATAAGCTTAGAAAGCGGATTCCAACAAACTGGCATAGCTATATTTCTAAAAGACCACATCAAACACATAATAGCTGGTACAGGCTGCAATTTGTAAAGTACTAAATGGGACGTTCAAGGAAGAGTGGTGATGCAGAAAATGAAGGTGCACACATATGTTGTAGAGCAAGATAGGTAGAACTTAGTCACCATTTTCAAACGCATGGGAAACGAACCGCAGTGGCACTTGAGTTAATCAACTCATATGTACTTTTCAAAAGCCAGACATCATACCCTTTTCATATGATTGATGTGAGAAACCGGAAAGTGTCTCACCCGTTTGTCCCTGGGGACTTATCATCCAGGTGGTCAGGAAACGGCTGTCGCTTTTGGATCCAGTTCCTGGGGGTGGACCAATGTGAGAGAATCACCTGGGTGAAGGGTCCTCGGGGAGTGAGAGTGGGACACCGGATGGTGAGATGCGGTATCCCGCTCTTCCTTGTAACACGTTTATCCCATCCTATCCAATGAGATATGTATAAACTCAAACCCCACCAGCTCCCCTTTTCCTGCATGAACACTTTCTCACGGACAGCCCACTCTGGGAGAAAACAGACTCACGCCCGAGCCATCGAGCTGTATAGATGACTTGTCCCAATACTATGGTCAGGCGAGGTCAGGCAATCATCGACAATCACTCACACCTGACTTCCATTACATTTCCCCACACGGATAAAAGGCAGAGCACAACAGCACACTCCTGAGTGAGGCAAAGCACACAAAGGTACAGCAGGTTTGAGTTAGCAGTTGAACGATGGGAGAAAGACGGCTAGGCACAAGAGGTTCGTGAGAGGGGAAACACCCTTGACCTCACTGACAGGAAGCTGTTACTTTCAAGAAACCTTCAAGGTAAAAAACATAAGACCTGGAAACAAGGCTAAAGAATCCTGAATTGTGTGTCGGAGATATCGAGGGTCCTCCCGCGTAGCTGACCAAGGTGGGGAGGAGCAGCAGAAACTGTGGTATCGTCCTTGGCTCCAAGAACAAAGAAGCGACAAAGAATAACACAGCCAGTAAGTTTGGGAGACCGGTCTGTGTTGAAGTCAAGGTTGCAAGCAGCAACATTGTAAAGTGAGTGCTGGAAGAAACATTGTTAAATGCGTGTGATGAAAGACACGAGTAAAGCTAAATTGCTGGTGAATAGTTGAACATTAGAAGAAAAGATACAATACTGTTGACAGAGTGGTCCAGCAATGTGAATGTACTCAATCAAAGGTCTCTGTATGGTATCTTGACTAAAGGAAACAAAAGCAGAAGATCAATGTGAAGTGTAAATTGTGTGAAGTGAATCAAAGTGGTCCTGCGACGGTTTAAGAAAAACCCATCGCACATTCGAAAGTCTTGGATTCTGGTATCAAGAAGGGATCTGAGCCCGGAAGAGGGTGATCCATGGTTCGAACCCGAACGAGAGAGGTCAAGTTGTGAATCTTGTATCAAAAGGGATCTGAGCCTGGAAGAGGGGGATGCATGGTCGGACGCCGAACGAGGGAGACCAAACTGTGAACATTGTAGAAAAGGGGTCTGTGCCCGGACGAGGGGGACCCGTGGTCTGAGACCAAAGGAGGGACACCAGTCTTGAACTTGTGAATGTGAAACCTTGACAAAGGAAAGGAACATTTGTGTTTTGTTTGCTAAATCAAGCCCTCTGCATTAAGAGACTGTCATTGATATCAAGACTTTGGTGGAAGGCCCTGATGCCTATTTGTTGAACTGTTACCTCGTGGTCAAGAAGCTAGAGTGTGTGCGAAGCCCGCACATGCTGCCTTGTCTGTGATGAAAACGTGGGAATGGAAGCTAACTGCTCAACTATCCTGACATATCATTTCTTGATCACTTTTCTTTTGTGTACATAATTATCCCACACCACTTTGTATTTAGAAGTAAGGATTGGCAATAGGTTTATTAGCATAGGCCCTTTTATTTTGACAGACTACACTAGGACTGCGTTATTATTATTTGATGGTCGTAGCTTCAGTCGCCACTGATATGTGTCATTGAGCCTATGCTGGAACCACTTGCAGACTGACTGGCAGAGTTGGTTGCAAGATCATGTTAAACAGGAGAGCTGGCAGTCTCGCTGATGGGAGTGCTGGTGACAGGCACTGCCGCTGGCAAAGGGTTGCATACGGACTGCCAGTTGTGGTGGTGAGGAGTGGCACCGCCGGCAGGGACTGAGTTGTGATGGTGGCTGGTTCTAGTGGTTCTGTGATTGATTGATTAATTTGAGGGGGGTTTATAAAGTACTCATATATCCCCAAAGCCACTTTGGCACTGTAGAATATCCAGGGGAATTAAATGTGTTTACCTGCAGATGTTGACTGTGAGATGAGCTCTTCTGTGCCACGCTGTCCATTCTATACTTTGGAATTGCTGAGTTTTTTCTAAAAGCAAGCATGTTAGGCAGTTTCCATAATAGAGTCAGAAGTGTATTCCGAAGTTTGGCGGCATGTACAGTGAAGGTTTTGCCACGTAATTGTTCCTTCTTATATGATGGAATTTTAAGAAGGGCAGAGTTCTGAGAAGGAAGGAGCTAGGCTGGTTGGTGCAGATGAATTCTATGAATCCGAGTGATTTGCCCGCGGCTGAAATCGTTCGCATGAGAAAGGTGCTAACTACCAAAAGTTTGCACCTTTCTCGTGCAAACACACATACATTCTCACACTCACACACAAACACAACACACCCACAACATACCCACAACAGACCCATAACACACTCCCCACCCACACCCCCAACATAAACAAACCCCACTTACCATCATCTTCACGCTGGTTCCCTGCAGCGCCAGTTCCCTTTCACTTCCGTGATCGGGAACCGGCGCTGCAGGGTCCTTTTCTTTTATTTTATTTTTGGAATGGAAGGCTGCGGGGTTGTCCCTCGCAACCCCTGCTCCTATACCATGAAGTATAGTGAGCGGGGTGATGCGGGGGACACCCCAGCAGCCCCCGTTTTTTTTTCAATGCTACCACCAAAGGTTCTAAGTTTTGGTGTTCGAACCTTTGGTGGTAGCATTCTTAGAACTTTTGGTCAATGCGACCATTTATTTTTAGGTAATTTCAACCTAAACCGAATTCTATTAGAGCTAAGGGTGTTGCTTTGGGCGTAGATCGATTTCTGTGTAAGAGATAGAGTCCTAACTTGCATTCTCTGTTTACCCATAAGCCACTGAAGTTCCTTCAACCTCTGAGATGCAGGCTCACATTTGCCTACTTTAAGAAGGAATCTGTGGGTGTGTGAAGGGCTTCTTTGCACAGGGCAACAGCTCCTGCTTGCACTGTGAGTTCTGTTTGGGTGGCTTGGGTCTTGCATCAGCTCCTTGCTTTATGGAGTGCAAAGGTTGCAGGAGAGGTACTTTAGGTAGAGGTGTCTTTAGTGGTAGTGACAGGCCCAGCTTGTAGAGAAGCAGCTGCTGCACTGGCACTTGTGCCTTGTGCCTTGTGTACCTGCTGTCAGGGAAATCGTCGGAATTCAGTTGCCATGCAGGCAAGTGTAGGTATGTGCAAGACACACCAGCGACTTTGAGGGAGCTGGCTTTATCTCGCTGTATATGGCTATGTGTGTAATGGCTGTTAAACCTGTCAGGTGGAGATTTTACTTGAGTTATATGGGTGCAGGTGGCCACACTGCTAGATCCAGGTTCTTGGAGAGTGTTCGACCAGAACGATGTGACTTTGACATGGTGTTGACAGTTCTCTGACTACTTGGGCACACAAAGTATATGGTGATGTATTCCCCTCACTGTACAAATATGGTCTCGTACTTGGCATGTGTATGCCACATGTGGCCCTTTGAACATTTGGGTGCATGCGTACGTTGATGGGTGGGGGACTGTGACTTGCACATTTCATCTTGCATTGCGCATATGACATAACCCGAGGTTATCACGATAGATTGGCATGGGCGTGAACTCTCAGGATTGCATGAGGTGACAAGTGACATGAGGCCGACGGGCATGTGGCGCGTAACAAGAATTCAAATAAATAAATAAAATAAATAAGTATGTTGATGTTTTCAATCGTTGCACGATTAGCACGCGCGTCCACAAAGTGATTTCCGGGCGAACACCTGGAATGTGTCATCATCTGAATTCCTGCTGTATTGTTGTTGAGTCTGCAAGATACCATCAGCAATGCGTTGGCACCTGCTGCTAGCTTGCAACTCATGCTCCACCTCCATTATATCCGTGAACCCATAGTGTACATTTTTGGTCACCTGTCTGGAACAGTTTAGCTGGCTACTCCCAACCCTGCTGCTCATGCTCTCTCAATGCCTGCCATACACAGAATACTTGCCACTTTCTACTCCCAGTGTGTGAGCTCCAGTGGCTCCACAGTGTCTCTGCTGCGCCATGGCCACTGCCACGACCGTCTCCCTTATTTGGTTCCATTTGGAGGTCTTGCAGTGGATGGTTGTTTTCCACTGCTGGCTTCCCCACAGCTAATCTGCGTTGTCTACCACCTTAACTGCTAGGACCTGTAGCTCTGCCCCACTAAATTTTGGTTTGCAGACCCTCAATTAATTCACCTTTGCCTTGCCCTTACCTCCTGGATGGCATGGTTTTGATATATTTGGCGATGGATGGCAGTGGGAAGTGATGGATTCAGAACGGATTGTATTTTCCAAAATGGCTTCCAATTTCCACAATGACGTTTTCACTGCACTGTGAAAATGGTGCCATATTTTTTAACAATTGGTACAGTTTTTGATCAGTAAATTATCCTTGACAGTTTCACCTTTATATGCAGTTTCCATTAAGGCATGTGCTTGTATATGGGGTTGTAAATAATTCCTGCATGCTGTATGGTTGTCATGGTAAATCCATCCATTACCATGTTTATAACGCCTGACTCGTAATGAGGCTCAATGATTTTTCTCTTGATGGTAATAGATTAAGACTAAACTGGCATCCATGGTTCTTGCCTCTGTACAGCCGATATATCAAGGTAGACTTCTTTTGTCTGAAAGGCAAAACACAGTTCAGAGAACAGGCATTCTAAAGCTGATCGATCACTTTCTCGTTTGCCCAGTACCAATCATTCTAATTTAGGTGGACTATTGATTAAGCACTCACGCTGATTGGGTCCCCCCCCCCCTTTGTTTATTGCACCTGCTACTGTGTCCTAAATACTCACTTCCTTACTATGGATCCCAGCATAATACATGGTTTGTTACTCTGACAAATCCAACAGAAGTAGCTAATTTGTGGTTTGTGTCCATAGAAAGAACATACGTGTCCGAAAATAAACAAACCTCCCTCCAAACTGAGCAAAAGTATTTCAGTGCTAAAAAAGAAAATGCAGAAAAGAAACAGGGGCAATACCGGGCTAGGTATAGATGGGGGTTAAGTGGGTCTACCGAAGGAATGGTGCGGTCCCACATAAAGAGAAAGAGAAGGGGCAATTTGGTCAAAAGAAATAGGTAAAATAGATTTGGTAAACAGGAATTTAAGAATTAAATACAAACATATAGATTTGATAATGTCCCTATAATCCATAGAACTAATGTCAACCAAACATCATAAATCACAATATTATTTAAAATGTTCACCTCCTCACCAGTCAGTAAATTCCCTTTCTTACCTCAACATTCACCCTGTCAGCCTGAAGTCCCCAAACTACCTCTCTTTGAAACTTAGCATCTCTGGAGGCCTGCGATCCATCAGAAATAAGGAAATGTGCAGACTTGTATTACGGCGGAGCAGGAAGGAAAGAACCAGAAGACAGACCTTCTCTGTCTACGCTCCAAGACTCTGGATCCTCCGCCTCATCAACATGAGCGGTGACTCCCCCCTAACACCTAGGTCCACACATCCTGCATGCCCCACCCTACCTGAGACTCAGTGCTCTGCTCCCCACTGTCTCCTTCCCTGGTTGCTTGTAGATCCCTTGCTGCCAATTGCCCAACCTCATCCTCCCCTCTTAGCGCCCTGCTCCCTTTTTCTCTACTTCCCTCACTGTGATTTTAAAGTGCTCCGTTGTTTCCCGAAGCTAGGCCCAGGCTCAACAAATACCCTAAAAAATAATAATGATAATAATTTGGTACTATAAATAACACACAGGAACACCACTGTTCCTAAAACGTACAGCTCAGAATACATCTTTTTGGAGTAAAGTCAAATACCTCTGAAGCATCTGACCGAAAAGAAACATGTCAGTACATGAGTTTCCTATAAATCTCGTGAGAGTGAACATGATCTCTTTATCTATGCTAGTCAAACCTAACAGAACTGCCTATAGCCTTCTCCTCAGAGAATTCCCCGGAAGGAGGAACAGGCTGCAAAACACAGCTCTGAATTCAACAGACTAAGTTCAAAAGAAAAAACTCTCCATTCCACTAACACATTACTAGCCCCACTTACTGACTTACATTAACAAATAAAAAAACGATAAGCCTCATTATGAGTGGTGTGGTAAAAAGAGGCGGTAAAGTGGCAGTAATTCTGTTACCTCGACTTTATCGCTAAATTACTGCACTGTTGTACTATGAGTTATGGAAGGAAGGTGGAACATTTACCTCAAGCAAAAAGCTATCCCCATTTAGTTACGTGAAAGATTTAGCAGCATTCTTAAGGCAAATCTTCCACCTTACTGGCAAAACTCATCTCATTTACCGTGCAGATTTACCGCTCACAGTAAATCTTCTAAAAAAAACATGGTGTGCTATGGACTCCTAAACGGGGACTAACACCACTGTGCCACCACTTTTAATCCCATTGTAAGCCCATAGAACCAAATGGCCTAATGATACATTAATTACTAACTAGATTATAGATAAATCATAAATAGATTTACCGCCAAACTCTTAATCAGGTTTCGTGTTTCACTGACTGTTGTACAAGAGTTTCTGTTTTGAAGGAAAATAAACAGAAATGTCCACAGAAGTCTTTGGGCCTCATTATATGTTTGGTGGTATCACCAAATGGAATTACCATTACCGGAACTCAGTCTGGTGGAATTACAGCCAGATTCCAAGTGCCAGTAAGGACAGTTACTCCCTATTCCATGGAGACCCATGATGACCCATAGGACTCCATGGGGGGAATTGCCAGTATTACCACCACCGGTAAGACTGGTGCCGGTAATACTGGCAATTGCTGCTGGTGGGGTGCCGGAATTACATCCATCCTCAAGCTGGAGGTAATGTCGGCCACCCCATCAGCAAACTCAGAGTTGGCCGGTGCAGTAACGTGCTGGTAAACAGAATTACTGGCACGTTAATACTGCACCGTCCAACTCCTAATGAGGTCCTTTAACTGCCAGTAAGCGACTTGGTTCTTATGTTCCCATGTAATATTAAATGTAGGGAGCCCCTCTGCATCCATTATTTGGTTCCAATCTGCCCCAGCCATTATAAATGCATTGATGGCCCGCCCAGACTAACTATCCAAAGAGTCCCACCAAACAAAACCCTGTCTTTTATCATCTATCTCACTAAGCTTTCGTCTGCCAATTGTAATTGTTTATTTGTAGAGCGCTTATACACAAGTGAAGTGCTTCAAAGTCCTTCAAGGCAGGACCGGAACAAGGGAAAACAGAAGTCATTCTTAGGCCTTGAAGTTTCTGAATGGTCTAACAAAATTAACTAGTATACTAGGCCAGAGGCATTTCTACTATTGCAAGCGCATAACAGGAGGGAAGGAGAGAAGGGAGGGGGAGAGGGAAGAGCAAACCATCACGTGCCTATGCACACGTTTTTCAGGCGCAACTAAGCTAGGGAGAGAAGACAAAGGGAGGAAAGGACAAAACGATCTTGCTAAAACGAGTGCATTCAAGGTTGTGCAAGTACGCAGACAAGAGGTGCGAGGGAGGGAGAGGGGGGAAAAAGTGCGCCCAATCCATCAGGGCCTGGGTTAAGTGCAGAAGAGGGTGACTCTCACATGAAGCGTATTCTGAGTGCAGAACTGCAAGGTTGAGTGTGGAGGCCCGTAGGCATGTGTAGGACTGGCAGGGGAGCCTGGGACCTGTGTGGCTCTGGAGGTGCACCAGATGACCAGTCAGCGAACTGAGCAAATTTGGGGAGGGAAGCAGGATTGAGGAGGAAAGGGGGTTAGCAGGGGAGAGGGAAAGAGAAAGAGGAAGAGAATAGGAAGGTCTTGAAGAGTTTCCGGGAATTTGAGGAGATCCGGCTCAAGACAGAGAGAGGCAGGGAGGCTGTTTCGGAGAGAGGCACCTGCAGAGGATAGAGTTCTACCCTCAAATCTCTGTTTGGAGAAACGGCTCACTCGCAGAGAGTTGGAAGGGGCCAAGCGGAGGGCTCTAGAAGGGGAGTATTTAGGGAGAGAGCGTTGTAGGTAATGCGGGCACCTGCCACAGAAAGCCTTGTGGACTATGCAGAGGGACTTGAACTTGATCCTTGCAGCCACTGGGAGCCAGTGGAGAGATTCTAACGCTGTAGAGATGCAGTCCCTGGGCTTGAGGCCAAGGATAAGTCTTGCGGTTCTGTTCTGGGTATGTTGAAGAGGTCGGAGAGTAGAAATAGGAAGATTGAAAAAGAGACTGTTGCAGTAGTCCAGTCTAGAGAGATACAGGGCTTTGGAGACTTTGAGCCTCTGGGGGGAAGTGAGAAAAGGTGGAATACCTCTGAGGAGGTGCAACTGGTAGTGGGACTTTTTGGAGATGTCCGAGATGTGAGACGAGAGTGGATTCGAAGATGACCCCCAGATGTTTTGCCTCACTGATTGGTGAGGGCACAGGACCAAGGAAGGCTGGCGAGAGTGCAAGCAGGAAAGCAGGAGAAGGGGTCCCAATGAGGACGATCTCTGTCTTATTGGCATTAAGCAAGAGATCATTAGCAGCACACCACGACTGAATTGGGGACAGACAGTCAGAGATGAGCGAGGAGGAGAAAAAGGTGGCGGTTAGCCTGAAAGAGAGCTGTGTGTCGTCTGCTTAACACTGGAAGTTGGAGTTGAAAGAAGAGATCATGTGGGCCAAAGGGGCCATGTAGACATTGAAGAACCAGGGGGATAGAGTAGATCCCTGGGGAACACCACAAGTAGAGATAGCGGAGAGAAAGGATGCAAGTTCCACCTGGGAAGGACGATCTGAGATAAAGGATGCTAGCCACGCCAGGGCCTGCTCTATGATGCCCAGGGTATCCTGCAGATGGGAAATCGGGATGTTGTGGTTTACCATTTCGAATGCAGAAGAGAGGTCAAGAAGGATGAAGACAGAGGGAGAGTTAGAGTCAAGATTTGAGAACAGGTCTTCACGGGTGTTCCGAGGAATAGTTTACGTGCCTCTGGATGGTCTAAAGCCAGACTGATGATCATGGAGACAGCCAACAGATTCGGTATGGAGGGTAAGCTGGGAGATAGCAAGCTTCTCCAAGAGTTTGCCCAGGAAAGTAGTGATAGAGATCGGGTGATAGTTTGCCAGAATGGACGTGTCGGCAGAAGGTTTTTTGAGCAGAGGGTGCACAAGAGAGTGCTTGAGAGAAGTGGAGAAAACTCAAGTAGTGAAGGAGAGGTTGCAGAGATCTGCCAAGGCCAGAGCAAGCGAGTCAATGTTGTCCTTGATGGTTTTGGAGGGACAGGGGTCCTCCTGTTTGGAAGAGGCCTTCATAGGCTGGACTTGTCTGGAAACCTCCTCAGGTTTGACAGGGGAGAGGAAGAAGAGGCGGAGGGGTGGGGTTGGCCGAGGGGGGCCCAAGGGATGATGGTGCATGAGTGGGTGCAGAGGAGAGAGAGGACAGGATGTCCTGTGTTTTGGCAGTGAGGTTTGCAGCCAGGGCCGAGCTAAGGGCCTGTGTGGGTGCAGTAGAGGATGAGGCTACAGTAGGGTTGGCTAGTTCTTTGTAGACTTTGAAGAATTCAGCCATGTTGTTAGATGCCACGGAGTTGCAGGCTTGAATATGGACTCTTTTGTTGGACTGAATGCAGAGTCTGCATTGCCTTTGCAGAAGGCCGCAGGCCTGGATTTTAGAGGGTGCACTTGAAGATACCCATTTCCAATCCGCTGGCCTGCACTTGCGTTTAAAGTCAGCCAAATCATAGTTGTACGAAGAGTTTCACTTTTTTCTTTATTACTGTGTTATATAGCCATATATTTCAACAGCTTTAGGCCCATACATCATTTAAAAACAATACAAAATAATTGGCTAACTGCTTATCACAATTGAACATAATTACATCAATTAAAATTCCAAAACGATATTCCCACTGCCAATCCGAAGCATTTGCCCAAACCCAACCATGGGTAGGTAAAATCAAAGAACCTTCCCAAGGCATTATTACAGACTCTCCAAGATTGCACTTTTTAGTAGGCTTCAGTCGAACCCTCATGACAAGAGCGAGGATGTCCAGCGTGTTGGAAATGGAAAGGTGAAAGTTAGAGAGGGCTGTGTCAGGGTTGGAGTAAGCCGCAAGAGTAGGAAGAGGAGAGTAGGTAGAGGCAAAGGCTGCTGCTGACACTCTTTTCATGGGTCGGGTGAACTAGGAGGTGGGAGTCAATGCAGGGTGTGCCAGTGTTAACGGAGCAGCAAGCTTCAAGTGAGAAGAGAGAAGAGAGTGATCAGTCCAGGAGAGTGAGGTGGTGAGAGGGCTAGCGAGAGGGATGTCAGTGGAGATGAGGGCAAGGTATGGCCAGCAGTGTGCGTCGGACCAGACGGTACAATGCAGAGAGAGAGAGAATTGCATAGGTTGTGGAAAGGTCCTGAATAATCAGGAGAGCCAAGATGGATGTTATTATCCCCGATCAGGAGGAGTTGGGAGGAGGAGGAAAGGAAGGAAGATGCCATCCCATTCCGAGAGGCGGCCGATAGAAGGTGGCCAGAGTAAGAGAAGAGACAGGTGAGAGAGAGAGAGCCTGCAAATCAGGCATTCAAAGGAAGAATAGGGCTGAGTGGGAATGATGGAAACAGGGATCCACTCAGGAAATATCAGAGGAACTCCCCTTCCTGGCCTGTTGGGCCTGGGCTCAGAGAGGATCTCGTAGTCATCAGGGAGAAGTGTCTCAAAACTCGTGACAGAGTTGACCTTTAAACATGTCTCGGTAAGAGCAAGAACATTAAGGTCCAGGTATTGAAGGAGGTGGAAGATGTCAGAGGAGTGATTGACAGCCGAGCGAGAGTTGAGATGGCAATGTGGAGCTGTTTGCCATTTCTGAAAGACTTATGAGGGTGTGTGCAGGGGACCGAGCCCCCCGCCCCCATAAGCGGCACGAGTGCCTGTGAGATAGAGGCAGGAGAAGGCAGAGGGGCTGAAGATTACAAAGATGTTAGTGAGGAGAGTGCTAGCAAGGGAGCCGGAGGGGCTGCAGATGTGTCTGCAGTGGGTGGCAGGGGCACCAGCATAGGAGAGGTTGATGAGATTGTCTGTGCAGAGAGTGTGGGCAAGGAAGCCAGGGTGGTCCTATCAGGCAAGGGAGCCGGGGAGGTTGCAGGGGTGGATGGCAAGGGAGCCAGTGAGGAGGAAGGTGGAAGGTTGATAAGGTGAGGGAGGAGCCTATCAAAGAGAGGGAGGTTAGGTTGAGGCCCTTGTACCAAGACAGTGCCATTTCAATATACATTTTTGATGACCCTGCAGGTTGAGAAGAAGACAAGAAGGACTTCCCAGCGGGTGCCACCATTGATGTGTGAGGAAGAGTAGGGTGAGAGCAGAGCGACCATTTTTAGCGTCCATAGGTCGGGAGAAGGAACGACAAAGAGGATGTCGGTGAGAGTCTCTCTGGCAGAAGCATTGACGTAGGTGTCAGGGATAGGAAGGCCTGGGTTGGAGCCAATCCTTTTGTTAATCTAACAAAGTGCTCTGAAGTAGTCACAGAGCGACCTGTTTGGTGCTATGCAAAACAAATTATGAAATTCCACACTAAGCCACATAATCAGAGTGGTAAATGACGGGTTTGTGTAATTGCAAAACTAAAATATTATCTCAGGTTCTGGCGATATTATTAAGCGGTACCATACATATACATTTCACCGAATCCAAATTCACCTAATCAGAAATCTTTGATTTTTTTTCCTTCTAATTGGTAAGGTAAGTAGGTCAATTTTGAAACATCGATGGGTGTGGGGTAAGGGGATAGGATAAGGTAGGGAGAAGTGGGAGGGGGCGGGTCTCCCCTCCACATAATAAAAAGTAAGTGAAGAAAAATAAATTCAAAGATTTCACCTGTAGGTGAAGTGGATTCAGTGAAATCAGGGACACCCATTATTAAGTCATAAAGCATTTGGCACTAAGGGCCTCATTACGACCCAGGCGGTAAGTTACCGCCTGGGTCGTACCTTTACCACCATGGCGTAAACTATGTTTACGCCATGGTGGTTGGTGGACTTACCGCCCCATTCCGAGGTTGGCGGGGCGGTAAGTCCCCAATCCCCATTTACCCTTCCCCATTCCCATTTTTGCCCCATAGGGCATAATGGGAGTGGGGAAGGCGTTAATTACGCCACCGTAAATTACGGTGGCGTAATTAACAACAAGGTCCCTTAGCGCCATGGATTTTAACACCTGCTAAAAGCAGGTGTTAAATCCTCCATGGCGCTAAGGGACCTCGGAATCAGGCGGTAAGGGTCGGCGCTGTTTACGCCGCCGTAAACCCCTTACCGCCTGGGTACTAATGAGGCCCTAAGTCTTATAATGTCACAATAACCCCATAACCCCATAATGATATAACAGGCCACCCATCATCCCATCATGTATTCTCTGCACAGAGCATCAGTGCACCGTTTATTGTCCAGAATTGCGTGTCCTATAGGCTTACTGCATTATTATAAATGTCGCTGTGGCCAATTCACAAATGCAAAGCATGCTCCCAAAAGGACTTGCCTTTTGCCTTAGATGTGTGACTGTCGATTGAGTGCAATGTACCTGATTTAAAGAAAGAAAGAGAAATGCAAATTACTAAAATGTCACTGCCCCTTTGCGAATTGGCCTAGGAAATGCATTCCATTTACAAATGAAAACAGAAGTGGAAATTCTCCAGCATCCCTTAAACTCTGCCTTTTATCCCAGAGCATGGCATCCAACTCAGCAAAAGAAATAAAAATGGAAATTATGCAATCTTCCCTGAAGCTTTGTGCATTGGCCTTGTAAAATGAACCCAAATCAGAAAAAGAGCCATAAGCACAACTTGCTCAAACTTACAAGTACATTGTACTCAAATTCTGCATTTAAAGTCGTTTTAGTGCCAGCATTGTGGCATGTAAGGTGACATAGGGTGGTTGTGCCTGTGGGCGCAGTTTGGGATGGTTTGAATGATAGAATGGAATTATCTAAGAGTGTGAATTTGTCTTATGCAATTCTATGACAAGACCGGAGACGAGCATTATGCTTATTCTTCTTTATTCCTGCATAACACAGCATTTTAAATCTTTACTTTCATTTTTTTCTAAATGCCCAGCAGGCATAGAAACAAGAGTTCAACTCAGTAAACATGTAGAAACAAGGGGCAGATGCAACTACGTCTCCCGTGATCCCTCACACATCAGTAGTCCTCAGCCTCAGTCCTATCCTCCAATGAGGGGCCCTCTGCCTGTATAAGATCCTGAAGCTCTAGGGGCCCTCCTCTTCGTTTTTGCTGCTGCCACAGCTAAGTACCCATTGCTGTTTATTACCAAGTGCAGTTTATACTTATGATAAAATGTAAATTCTTGAAGCAAATGACATGAGCTTTTATATTGGTATGCTATATGAGCACATATTAATGTATGTTTATCACAAGTTCGTTCGTCTTTTCTGAGGTTTACAGTTTTAATTAGCACCAGCCCGCTAGCGATCTCGCTAGCTCCAGGGCACGGAGCCTGTGTGAGACGCACGAAGGCGTGGAAAGCCTCAGTCAGCTCCAGCGTTCCCGTCGCTTGACTTGGGCTGGTGCGCACGTCGCCGACAGCCTGCGCATGCTCGCCCATGCGCGGTGGGCCCTTCCCTGTTCCAAACGGTCTCCGAAACGAACACAATTTACACAGCAACGCTCCATTGTTCATCTATGCACAGAGACAAGGCTTGCTAGCGTTTCAGCTACCAGAAAGAGGCACAGTCTGTTAAGGCTGGAAAAAAGAACATAAAAAATAAGAATGAAGAAAAAATGTATTACGTCCTGAAACGCTGCAACAAGAGGCTAAAGCTGCATTCAGGTCGATCGGGCAGACCTGTTGGCCCACAGTGACTCTCCCTTTTCCCTGTAGTTTTCATATTGCATCATGGCTAGTGACAAAGGAGAGGAATATTGGGAAGAATACAGAGAGGAGCAAGAGCTGCAAAAGGAGGAATTAGACCTCTCACTCAGCTTCAAAAGAGTGCTAGGAGATTCCCTAGTAAGAGCCATGGCCCAGGGGGTACAGCCAATACAGGACAGGCTACAGGTCCTGGAGAACATTTTGGGCACCAGAGCTGACTTACAAGACGATCAGGTGAGGGGACCTCCACTATTAAGCCTCTGGAAGACACGTTGGGGGTGTTAAGTCGCCCGGAAGAGGTGAAAAGCCCCAGGAGGCAGCTGATGCAGGCTTAAAGATGCGTTTCCCGTGAAATCAACAGTGCCCAGCCTCGTACCTCTACCCCAGGGGTGAAAAATATAGTGGATGCTCTATCATCCTCTGAGGAGTTTGAACAAGAGGAGGAGCAGGAAGAGGATGACAGAAGTCTCAGTAGAGAGAGCATAAGAACGCAGAGCAAGTTGACCTGCGAGAACAAAGCCAGCATAGTGGAGAGTACCCCGGAAGAGGAGGACATTTCAGATATGTTTGAACCGGATCCGATCAGACACCCAGGTCCACGGAGTGGTCTCCATCACCTAGAGTAGCCCTATATATGGCTCAGAAGATCAGAAAACCATTAGAAAAGGAGACCAGATTCCGGCTCAGAGCGGAATGCCCCAGACCACAGCTTAGCGGTAAGGTGGCGAATACCCCCAAGCTAGACATAAAGATGCTTACCTTTGTTACTAAAGCCGACAAGGACGCCAGGAAAGGAATGGACCGCGCTTGGCGGTCCTGTCAAGACAAACTACTAGACCTCACAGGGCCCATAGTGAAAATGATGGACCTGGCCGAGACGTCCAAGGACACGGGAGAACCCGTGGATCCATTTATCTTAGCTGGCTGGGCTCAACGGGCCGTGTGCCTGCTGGGGAACGCAAACACAGCTATCTCAGCCGAGAGAAGAAGGTCGATGTGTTGAAGATAGACAGTACACTAGGAGACCTGACCTCCTGCGAAGTTGGAGAAGGGGCTCAAGGTCTTCTCTTCAGAGACACATTTGTCAAAGAAATGAATAAATGTGTGGGAACTTACACAGCCCTTGAAAAAGCCTAGGCTTCTATAAGGAAAGTTTTTCCAGGACATGTTTTTTCCGGGGCCGTTCGACATAGAGGCTGATCGACCGGCCGTTTCAATTCGAACAGAAGGCTCTAGGGTCCGAGAGCCCAATACTGAGAATCGCGCTGCAGGACGCCTTCTTCCCGAACAGAGGTAGAGGATTGAGAGGACGCAGAGGTCAAGGATACATCAGGCACCAGAACAACACTGCAGGTGAGAGAGCGCAGAGCGGCATATCCCCCGGTAGAAGGGAGGACCTTGTCCTTCATTCACAACTAGCGCAAGCTTTCAGCAGACGCATGGGTATTGCAGACCGCGCAGGGTTATCATTTAGAGTTCTTGGGGACTCCTATACAGCAGAGCCCCCCACCGCGCATACACAGCTCGCAAGCGGAAATCAGATTGTTAGACACAGAGATTCAAGCGCTAGTGCACAAGTGAGCCATAGAGAAAGTGCAGTAGCACTCAGCAGGTTTCTTAAGCAACATGTTTCTGGTTCACAGAAAAGACAAGGTTCAACCAGTCATAAATTTGAAAGAACTGAACAGCTGGTTAGTTTACAGACAGTTCAAGATGGAGGGAATCCCTTTGGTAGCGGACCTGCTCAGGAAGGACGATTGGCTAGCGCATCCGGATTTGAAAGACGCATATCTGACAGTGCCCATAGTACCGCATTACCCAGCAGTTCTTGCAATTCAGGTGGAGAGAGCAGATATGGCGGTTCAAGATCCTGCCATTCGGACTTGCCTCAGCGCCATGGGCCTTCCCCAAGCTTCTGTGGCCCGTCGCATCAGCCCTGAGAGATCAGGGCATTCAGATGATCATCTGCCTAGGTGACATCCTGTTGATAGTGGAAGACAAGGAGAGATTGCAGAGGCAGGTGCACTGGGCAGCATCCTTGATGTCAGGGCTACGTTTTCTAATCAATACAGAGAAATCGGCCCTAGCGGCATGCAAGAAAATAGATTTTCTAGGCTTCACCATAGATACGAAGAAAGCCACGCTGGAGCTCCCTGCCCCCAAGATAAGATCCATAAAGAAGGATCTGAGAGCAGCTCTGAAAAGACTGGTTATAATGCTTTGGAATCTAGCCAGGATAGTTGGACTCCTAGCAGCCTCTATTCAGGCGATATTCCTGGGCCCGTTGCATTATCGAGCCCTTGAGACGCTCAAGATCAGATACTTATGGAAAGGATGGAGATATCATCACCAGGTACCTCTAGACGAGGACAGCAAGTCAGAGCTCAACTGGTGGCTCCACAACATGCAAGCGTGGAATGGCCGAGCCATTTTCGGAGACCTACCAGAGCTCTTTATAAAGTGAGACGCCAGCAGGTCAGGCTGGGGAGCCAGGTCTCAAGAAGAGCTAGAGTTGCACATCAACTGCCTATAGCTCCTAGCGGGGTCCTTCGCAGTCAGATCCTTCGCCAGAGACCGAGCCCGGTGTTGCATCCTCTCAGGATGGACAATATATCGGCAATAAGGTACATCAACAAACTGGAAAGCACAAAGTTCAAGATGCTAGCAGAGCTAGCCAAGGATTTCTGGCACACCTGCCTAGAGAGGGAAATATCACTCAAAGCAGAGTATCTTCCGGGTGTGAGGAATACAGTGGCAGATTGGAACTCCCAGTACCTAAGAGATTTGAGCGATTGGAGACTGCACAAGTCACTCTTCAACAAATTACAGCAGAAATGGGGCCCATTTCATACAGATCTATTTGCTTTGAGACTGAATACCCACTTGCCAAAATATTTCAGCTGGAGACTGGATACGGGAGCGGTGGGGAGAGATGCGTTCCTGCACAGTTGGAAAGACCACACTCATTACGCCTTTCCCCCCTTCGCAATTCTGGTGAGGGCGCTAGCAAAGGTGCGCAGGGACAAAGCCGAGGTGGTCATATTGACACTGGAATGGAGATCGCAAGCCTGGTTTCCAGTTCTGATGGAACTTTCCACGCATTTGCCTCAGAACATCTCCCACAGAGCGGATCAACTGTCCGATCCCCTGATTCAGGAGCAGACGCTCACCCTCCTAGCCTGCAAAATTTCAGGTGCAGATGGTGCTTGCCAGGGCTTTCAGATGAAGCTACGGAACTTATCAGAGTATCGTGGGCTACATTCACAATACGGAGCTATAATTCCGCTTGCCAGGCCTGGGAGCTATGGTGCAGGAGGCAGAGTATTTCTCCCATTTCAGCTCCTGTAGTTCACGTCATAAATTTCCTAGCATCCCTGACTGTGCAGGAGATCATGAAGGCGGCTGACTGGTCCAGTGACTCCGTTTTTAGAACTTTCTATTTCAAGCCAGTCTGTAATATTGCATCAGCAGTAATGCAAAGCTTTGAACAAACATAATGCTCGCCTCCGGTCTTGTCTTAGAATGAAGATTGCCCAAGCGCACAGCGCAGGAAGTCTTGATTCTATTAAAGACACAGAGGCAAGCATTATCCCTCCCATTGTGAATTCCTGCTACCGAGATAGGCGAAGCTGCTATGAGGGAGCACATTTTATTGTTTATTTACTGTTGTACGATAATAACGATGGCAGGAAATTCCCCTCCCTAATGACCTCGATCTCTCATTTACTGTATAGGAGACGAGCACGAGCAAAAGAGTTCTCGAGAATGACCGCCTACCATATCAGCAGAGAGTGTACGAGAACAGGCCAGAATAGCAAAGGCGGATCAAGTTTTAGACTATTACTTAGACTGGTTCAAGAGTTAAGAAGCCAGAGAAAGAAAAAAGATGAGGAAGGCACCTAGAGCTTCAGGATCTTATACAGGCAAAGGGCCCCTCATTGGAGGATAGGACTGAGGCTGAGGCCTACTGGTCTGCGGGGGATCATGGGAGACGTAGTTGCCTCTCCCCCTTGTTTCTACATGTTTACTGTATTGAACTTTTGTTTCTACGCCTATTGGGCATTTAAAAAAAAATGAAAGTAAAGATTTAAAATGCTGTGTTATGCATGAATAAAGAAGAATGAGCATAATGCTCGCTTCTGTGTCTTTAATAAAATCAAGACTTCCTGCGCTGTGCGCTTGGGCAATCTTCATTACTGTTCATTATTATTAGAAAATATAGCAGTTTTCATGACAAGTGCCAGCATTAGTTAAGTTAGCGCTGGGTGGTTTGGTTGTGAGCAGAGGGTGGTGGTACTCCGCTATTGCGCCTTGCAATGTGGTTATCATTTTCTATGGGTGATGCCACCTGAGGGTTGAGGGTGACATTCCTGTAGTTCTAGAGAATGTTCTGGCTAAAATAGAGTTTGAAATATATGTTGTTGCATAAAGGGAACAGCAGGGTTCCTGGTTGTGCATCCTGTTGTGCTGTGTATGTGCGCATGTGTTCTTGTGTGCATGCCTATGGCACGTGTCCATTATTGAGCAGCCATATGCCCTTAGTGGTTTTGTTGCATTCTCTTGTGCAAGTGTGTGCTGGTGGGTTTGCAGCATGCATAGTGTGTGCTACCTGAACCTGTGTGAGGGTACACATTGCAGCACTTTAGGCCTGTGCATTCTCTGGAATCCATCCTTTGGGGTATGTCTGTCGCTACTCCACTTCATGCTCTTAGTTTGTCTGTCCCATGGAGGGTTGGGTGAGGAGTCTCAGAGAGGTATGATGACCCAGCGGGTGTGTTGCTGCCATAAGCAGTGTGGCATCTGTGATCTTCTCGCTAGGGGCAGATGTGTATGGTTGAAAGTGTGGGGCTCCAGACGAGCGGTCGAACGCGGTGCTCGCTTCGGCTTCGATCATGCTCTTGTGTGACTCCATCGCGGCTACCACGTTTGGTTCATGATTGGGTTTTTGTGGTGCCGTGGAGAAACAGGTATCTCTGGCATGTTGGTGTGATGTGTACTTTCTTTTTGCTTTAACCTTGTCACCTTGACCACCTAGTGGCTCTTGATTTTGCAGGTGCATCATTGTCACTGTTTTGGTGGCTGTGGGTGCTTTTTTCCCTTGTGCAGATGTCTGACTCCCATTGCCGCTGCCTTTGTAGGATTTGTTGGTCCAGTGGCGGAGTTACTCTATTGCCCACAGTGGCTGAAGTTTTAGCCTCATGTGGGTGTTCTCTATTTGGTTCTGCTCTGGAGAAGTAGAGCGGGTGTCTGCGGGTGGCGTTGCATGGGATGGGTGGGAATCTGTGTCTGGTGCTTGAGCCCTTGTGAGAATGGTGGCCTGCATTTGGGTATGTGTGGGCTTGTGTGACTGGAGCTGGTGATGTGATGGATGGCTAGTGGAATGGTGAGTGGGTGATATGTGTGTGTCTGAATGCTGCAGGAGTGACAGGCTGGTAGGTGGGGTGACCAGATTTAAAAAGTAAATAACCGGGACAGGGCAACTAACATAAAAGTAGGACTACCTCTTAAAAGTGGCTGTCAAGGCACTACACTACAGTAGCGGTTGGAAGAGAAGGAGGTTTAGATGTTAATGGTGGAATAAACACATATTATAATTTAATCACAAAATACCACTATTCGTAAAACGCATGATTTCTTCTGTGTGAGATTGTGCATTCCTGCTACCAAAAACCGAGACAGCTGCAGTTTCCAATGGAAAAATAATCTTCAGAAAGGGGGGGCAGAGCACCCAATTCACGGACATTCCTGGCAAAACCGGGACATCGGGTCACCCTACTGCTAGGGTATGGATGTACTGGTGGGTCTGAGTCTGTGCACTTGACTGATGAATATGACTACACACCTGTTACCTGTTCAGCTTTATTAAAGATGTGTTCTGAGACTTACCATATGCCTGTGTATGGTCCACGGAGTCTGCATCGTCCATTGCAAGAGATAGACCATGCCGAGCAGCCTTCTGAGCCCTTTCAGTGACGTAATTTAAGGGCTACGAGGGGTTGCACCTGCGACCCCTGAGGTATCCCTTGCTACCCCTGTGGTCTCCCTTGCTACCACTAACAAAATAAAAAGGAAAAAAAAACGTTTTTTGAACTTTATTTATTTATTTTAAATAGAGGCTCCTGGGCTGTGGCCAGCAGCATGTGGCTCTTTGTTTCTGGACTGGCCGGTCTTCTGATAGCTATAGCTGGTAAGATAGCTCAGTGGGTTGAGGGCTCGCTGCTCCAATGTGTGTGTGATCTGCAGATTGCAGGTTCTGCTGCAGGTTCTACTCCTGGAAAGGTCAACTCAGCTTTTCATCCTGCTGAGGTTGATAAATGAGTACCAACACAGGTTGGTTGATAGTGTATGTATATTTGTTCTATATGAAGCGCTTAAGCATAATTGCCATATAATAACACATCGCTATTGTTTGCCCTTAGATGTCTGCTTGCATTCACAGTAATTTGGTAACATGGGCCTATGTGCGTTGATATGAACTTTACATATGGTGATCGATTCTTCTATGAAATGTTTATCTCTTTACAGTGATATCATAACCATATTTTTCGTTGTCTACTTAGAAACAATGCTATGTGATGCCACTTCCTGTTTTGTCAAGGGTGAAAGGTTGCGTTCCATCGCTTCCTGTGATGTCACTTCTGGGTGGGGTCACATTACATCACTTCCTGTAATGTCAGCAGAGGTAAAGGGTCATGTGATGTCACTTCCGCTACCCCTGGCATTTTGGTGAAATTATGTCCATGAGCCCTTGCGGAGACGTCTTCTAAAATAAAATAACATAACATGCATATTTGTAAAGCACACGTTCACATGCCAAAGGGGCATCTTGGGCTTAGCAGGATTTGAACCTGTGACCATGAGGTCAAACACAGGCCCCTGTAGTGGATGCATTAGTCCTCTCCTTTACAGCCAAAGAATCTGAAAGTGAAACTTGTAAGGTTTAGAATACAGACAGTCAGCACTGGTTTAGAATACAGACAGTCAGCACTGGGTGAGTCCGATTGGCCTGGCTGTGCACGTACTCTTAAAAAGGCAGGTGTCAATTTAGGCAGGCTCTGGTGAAACAAAGGGAAAACATTAGTGTTAGTCTACAAAAAAGATTTTGTATAGTAACCTTGCCCATGTCTGTGCCACTCCCTTCATGCCATCGAGAATTCCCTCACCTGACACAAATAACAAAGAAACACCAGCAAAAAAGTCCAGCCCCACTCTCAGCCAATCCTCTCTCAGATAAACCATTACAAATATGACCTACAACTATTACCCCCAAACTCCCAGGTGTACTGTAGAATGCCCGCCTGCTACCTTTCTGGACACAGAGAATGCTACAAGCACGAGCAGATGGCCCTAACACTCCAGCTCGCCCCGACACTCATGGCTCTTGTGTACTCGAGGAGGAAGGCTCACAGGTGCAGAAGGTTCCAGAAGCCCAGAGTGTCAATACATATCGAGAATCGTGCTGAATAAGGCCCCTGTATGAAGCCTAATGCACATAATGGAGGCCAACACAAAACCCGGAAAAAGAACCTTGCATGTTGTATTGACCGGCCTGTAATTGCTCACAGCACAACAATTATGCAACAGGCTCACTGCAGCGAGTCCCAGGCGGCACCCAGGACACATCTCAAACCGACACCAGCAAAGACGTATGGGAAGTCAGAGAGGTGCTTAAGCCAATGTGTCACGACATGTCACCTTTCCACGCGCCCCACAGGACATCAACACCACCAAGGAGGCCTTCTGTGACATTGCCAAGATCTCCGTTGCCATCAGTGCCATGATGGCACACAGCTGGCCATCCAGATATCGGCCTCCAGGGCATCGTGTACAACAACTGCAATGGCTGCAACATCTTCACTAAACTGCGGCTGTGTGATGCACACCTAAGGTTCATTGCTTCCTCAAACGTATGTGTGAGATATATTGGAGGTCAGTCTGGTGTCAACGCACATGCAGAAAGATTGATACAAGGACTGTGTCCAGGTAAGTAAGGCAACCGACACACACACGTTTGTCAGCCTCCTTCATCCATAGGTGCCTACCAACAGACATACTAGGCTTGTGCTGCCAACTAACACCAACACCACCTTCCCCTTCTCCTCGCAGGTGGCAAAGGACACCCACTGACGAAAAGCCTTGTGACGCTGTACAACAACCCCACAATAAGAGATGAGGAAATACAAGAGAGCTGCGCCACATCAGTGTCATGTGTTTGCTCCATCCTAACGTGTACAACATTGTCTACCCTTAAAGGACGGCGTAAGTAACACAATTAACAGGAGTGATGGCTGGCAACCTCTTCCTTTTTTATTGTGCTTATGATATAGAAGGTACAAATTAGGCAGGTCAGGAAGATGGGGTTAGAAGTAAAATCTTGGGGCTCCACAGAGGACAAATTCTCCCCACACCACACCTCCTTTGAGCACCCGGGTTTGTAAGCCTGGGCGCTGGCAGCAATAATCTCCACACACAGGGCTCCACAGACCGATATTAGACCATGGATTCCCTCATATCCCTCATTCTCTTCGCCAACCCGAATGCCCATAATGCAGGCTATAATCTCATTCCAAACATTCTGACTTGAGTGGCAGCTTCGTAAGCAGCACTGAAACAAGTCTCTTCAGCTGGGCAAAGACAGCGAGGATAATAACGTTCAGTGCAATTCCCCAAACTAACAAACAGAAAAGTTACACAAAATGTGTAAAGTTTATGGCTACTAATTATGTGTTTATTATGCTAACATTGGGACAGGAGGATAGCTCAGGAGCAATGCGTTTGCCATGGAAACAAGCCAATACAGGTTCAAATCTTGGACCCGAGCCTAGAGACTGATTTCAGGTGTTAAGCATGTTATAAAAGATTAATTAATCAACATTATAGAGAATTTGTGTGCTCATTTTGTTTCCCAAAATAAAAACTCTTTAATTTTTAGTTGCACAGCAGTGAGTTTCGAGGTGGTGCGCTTTGGAGATTGGTGTGCCGAGTTCGGGCTGTGAACTAGCGGCACCCTGTGTGCAATGTTTGTAACATCTGCTTCTTAAGATAGACTTTGACCAGGTTGGGCTTATTTGTGAGACTTTTAGACTAGTTTAAGCCCCTACCCATCATTATTTCATTTGGATTCCTGGTTGTGTTTGACTGTTTTAAGAGTTGCTTCCTTCCAATATTATTATTTACATTGCTACCGACACCCTTATATCCAGACCGGCAGACTTGTCATGAGGCCCATTGTGTGCTATTATCATTTCCATCATCATCATCATCATCATTATAAAATGATACATCAGCCTTGCAAAATTTTCTACCAAAAGGACAACTTCCCACAAACCCTGGACGTCCAATAAATAGTGGTATAAAGCCTTAGGTTTAAGGCACCTTCTATGTCCCTTTGTGTGATGTCCCTAAGGGTGGCAAAGGTTGTGCAGTATCAAATACATGGGCCCTTCTACTTTGGTAAAATGATACCTTGGTATCTGCCCTTGTGCACAATTTTGTGATTTTGGGCAAATATCTTTCCCGCTCTGCTCTAGTTATCGTATTGGCTAAACATAGAAATGCTTCATGATAAAATGGAAAAGAGTGACAAGGATCGGAAATGGAGGTGAATTTGCTGACTTTGGAATTAGAATATCTGTCTGTTCATCTTTATTTCCCTGCTTCAACAAAAGCGGTTTGCTCTTGGGCAATTCACTATTTCACTTTGCTTCCTTCGCGTTATACGTTATGTTACGTTATGCTATTGTGAGTCATAGCACGCACCGCTGCCATTTTCATGGTATCCAGGCTCTATTGTGGATCAAAATAGGAAGGAGGGCTCGGGAGGGTTAGTTTGTCGGATTGAGAGGGAAAAGCGCAAGAGAGCCTTGATGTGCTGTTGGTAGCTTCAGTTCGGATAAACCGGTCACTGTGGGCTGGTTTATTTTTAGTTTGTAGGGTTTATGTGCTGGTTGGTGTGTGAGTGTGCATGGGATGTTTGGTGTGTGATTGGTTTAGTTTCCTGTTGTCTGGTGTGCAGTGTGTGTAGTTTGCAGTGGTGTTAGTGTTTTATCTCTGTGGCAGAGGTATGAGTGTGATTTGTTCAGTGTTTGAGGGTGAGTATGCAGCACATTAGAGAGTTTGTACTAGTTTCATTTTTAAATGTGTTTATTGGCGAAGTTGTTTTCTTTGGTGTTCCAGAGTGGCGCAGTGTATTGGTTCAGCGATTCAAATAGCCAAGTTGTGGTGGCGGCATTAATTAGGGGTCTAGAACCGTTAAAGTGTCACTCATTCCGTAAGAAAATGCAGGTCAAAAATAGAACAACATTCAAGGTGGTTTATTTTCCGAAGGGTGAAACATCATACAGTAACCATTTTCTAGGCCTCAAAAGTAATGGCAATACCACCAACATGTGCCTGTATCGCCCCAAGCCACGCTGCCATTTCAGCCTCACACCACATTTCAAACTCCGTACGCCTTAGAGAGTTTGTGCTAGGGTTAGTGGGGCGTCATCTGTGTACTTTTGCGCCAATGTTTTGTAGAACCGTCGAGTTTCTATTATTCTATGGTGATTTGCAGTGGAATGCTTTTTTCTTTGGGTCACCCTGTTTCAGTTCATCAGGTTTCAGTTGTTTTGATGTTTCGATTGTGATGTGTTAAGTTTGCCTTCGATAATGTTTCCAGACTAGCTTGGTGAGTTAACAAGCCATGTTTTTAGCAATTTTTGGAACTTTAGGTGATCTTCTGTTGTTCGTATTTCTTTTGCCATCGAGCTCCAAAGCTTTGCTGCGATGCAGGAGAACGTTGTTTGGCAAAACTTTCATGCTAATAGATCTACTTCCCACTGAAATGCAGGCGTCTCTCTGTGGTTTAAAGGTAGATGTAGCCTGCATTTTACACGTTTACCTGTGTAGGAGCAATTGTGGACGCCTGCAGAGTGTGAGTCCAGTCACACACTAGCGAGATGGCCTATCATTTTATATTTTCTGAAACTGTGATGTGTGGTTTTGCTCGTGCTTGGCCTGTGCTCATTCGAACCCTGCAATTCAAAGGTTGGCACAAATGAAATATTGTCCACAATGTGTGAAATTTCCTATTAACATGGTCCCTGGTTGTGGTATATTTTGCGCTCTTGTTGTTACGCCTGCCATGATTTCAGCACAGAGACAGAGGTCCTGGCTCAAAATTCTGACCATGAACAATCTCAAGACTGAACACAAAAGGGCTGCTCCTATCCCAAGGGCCCTTGCACCTACTGTAAATGCCCACCTAATGAACAATGCACCTGCATATTTGAGCAATCTGTGCTTATGTCTTTTTCTGAAAGGGGTACATTTTACAAGGCCCATTCTCAAAGCCTTAGGGAAAAATGCATAATTTCCACATTTCTGGCTCAAATTCATACACTAAACATGCATCAAACTGTAGAGGAATGCACTTGCTAATGAACATTCCGACCTATGGCACATGAATACACCCCACCCCCGCCCACAGGCAAACTACCCATCACTGCCTTAAAACGAATGCTGGTGCATTCCCTATTCAAACGGTGTATGTGTTAACTACTACTAACCCCATTGCAGAACATGGCTATTACGAACTTCACAATTCAAGCTATGCCCACTGTGAGGAACCAAACGTCACTCTCACAACCACTCCCCAAGCGAGGGAGGATCACTTGGGCGGAGGGTCCTTGGGGATTGGGGAGAGAGGGCCGGACGGTGAGACATGGTTTCAAATGGCAGCTGTTTATTTGCCATTCACTTGACCAATTCTATAATCTCCTTGAGGTTTCCACTTGTGTATTGGAAGGGCACCACATCCAGGTCCATTGTTGGTCATGCCCCCTGGCTGCCCAAACAAACCACTCTATTGCAGTTCCAGACCTTGCCATTCTCCAATCTAGGAGCATTTTCCTGCCCTTCGATAACCCGCATTGGCCCGACATATTGGGACACCCTTTCTATCAGTAGCCCAGTCTTCGACCATAAAACCTCTCCTCTCACTCGCAGAATGGTCCCATGTTTGGCAGCCTCACGCTCATTCCCTCACTCCATCTCCACGCTGCAAGTGCTCTCCTTCACCTCGCTCTGGGTCCATGGGAAGACCTCCCTGCAGTGCAAAGGAAGCCCTGTTATGCTGGTCATGATTACTGGGAAATCTTCATCAATTCATCGCTCGCTCGCATCGGTTTAATTGTCTGGTTGGTAATTTTTGACTGCCTTGTGTGCTTACAACTCGTGGGAAGCAGCACTTTTGCATTAAGGATATCCTTTGCCCAGTGGAGCTGGTCCCCACACAAGGCCATAGAACTTCTCCAAGATGGCAGCTGCCACTTTCTTTCCTACATCCAGGCACCGGAGTGCCCCAGCATACACACCACCTGGCCTGTGATTGGCTGCTCACCCCTGCATTGAACCCATTGGTGAGCCGGCAGGCAAGAAACGGCCCACCGTTCAAGTCCCACACAAAAAGACCCTGTCTGTCCCTGTCCAGAGCTGGAGGGAGCCCCCTCTATACCGCAGCTCCTGCAACTTGCCCCCCAACCCACGCTGCACAATGAACAAACTAACTGTACCCCTGCATTTTGGGACTATGAAAAATGCACTTACTACGCTGCAACGGTAAGCTGCCCAGATCACCTGCTCCTAGATCACGACCCTTTACTTGGTTGCCTGCTGAATCCAGCTTCCTTAATCCTACAGCCTGACTGCAATCTGTATCTTCTTGCCACTTGATATGTGCATATGCCCTACATTTTATGTATATCTTGCTTTGTGCTGTTTCTAGTGCTCTTTTGCAATTTCGAATCTAGGTGTGCTTTGCTTTTATTTGTATTTTTATTTTTAGAATCCAAATATTTTTTTCATTTTTTTTCAAAACAAACCCTTTGCTTCAGAGTTATAGGAGAAGTGACTACACATTCACTGTTCCGAGACGGGAAAGATCCAGCCTGGTTTGGCATCACAAGTTGCACAAAAAAAGAGGTGCTTTTCCTGCAATAGAGGTGGAGTGCTGGAGTACCCCACCTAGCAGTCCAAGCACCCATACTTCTTACATGACACAGTAAGGTTCCCTGGGCAGCTGGGGCCTAGTCCTCCAGCATGACAGGTGTGAGCTAAGGTAGCTCTTTAGGTCCTTATTCAGTAGGAAGCACACAATGGGGTTGACCCCAGCCTGTGCAAAGCTCATCCAGACGGCAGTGGACAGGTAGCAGTGAGGTAATCTGCAGGCCTAAACGAAGACCCGCAAGTAGCACGCCACAATGTAAGGCGACCAGAGTACCAGGAAGAAGAGAGTCAGGATGTAGAACATCCATCCAAGTCTCTTCTCACTCTTGAACTTGTGCCTCCATTTTGTGCTGTTTCTAGTGCTTTTTGGCAATTTTGAATCTAGATTTGCTTTTTTTAAATCACTGCATCCTGCATCTTCTGCTGTTTCTAGTGCTTTTTGGCAATTTTTAATCTAGGTGCGCTTTTTATTCTGTGCAGTGTTTGCCTTCCTTTGCACACCTCCTCCTCTGTGCCTGCCTGGCTGCTAGGCCACTTGGTGAATACCTGTGCACTGTGCAGCCCCCCTGCTTAGCTCTCTCCTCCTCTATCCCCATGGCACTCTCCATCGTTCATATCTATTCTAACTGCTATTCTATCACTTATCCTACCTCTATCACGAAGACTGGAAGAAAAAAGCTGAAAAAGCTCTCCTGGCTTCTAATCCAGGCCTACCTATCACTGACACTTACGTCAATGCCACTTCCAGACAAACTATTACAGACATTCACTTCACTGATCCATGGACCCGGCATCCTTTCTCCACTCTTTCTCCTTTTTGCTCCTCACCTATTAATGGTGGCACTAGGTGGGAAGTACTCATGGCATACTTCTCATCCTCTAGGTGCATCATTAATGTCTATCACAATCGAACTATCATGGCCCAAGGTCCTGAAGCTACCATTCTCCATCTAGACTGGCACCTGCCTTCTCTCATAAACGTCCTCCCTTCTCCTGCCACCCCTGCTTCCTCTCCCCTCACTTCTCCACCGCCACCAATGGGTGTACCATGCCCCTGTACAACCCCTCGGAAAACCTTTAAAGGTGGTAACCAGATTCACTTAGCTACTCTGAATGCTCGCTCTGCTGTTAAACACTCCCCTGACATCTGTCTGCTTCTTGAAGAAGTTGACCTGGACAATCGCGCTCTTACTGAGACGTGGTTCAATGGCAGCTCTGTCACACACTCCTTCCTGTGGGCAACAACATCCTCTCAAATCCCAAACCCAACAGGCCTGGGGTGGAGTGGCCCTGATCTTCCCCAAGTGGATCCCTGCCTCCATCATTCCTATTCAATCCTACTCCTCTTTTGAATGCCTCATCTGTAGGCTTGAGTTCTCGCCTACTCTCTCTCTCACCCTCGCCACTATCTGCAGACTCCATAGCCCTATTTCCCTCTTCCTCTCTGAATGGGTCGACAATGCATTATCCCTTTCAAATGCTTCTTCCAAACCCCTCCTCCTTGGTGACTTCAACATCCACCTTGAATCTCTTGAATCTTCCACCTCTCAGTTCCAGGTCCTCTGTGACTCCCTCTCTTTCACTATTCTTCCTTCTGGCCCGACTCACTCTGATGGCCACACTCTCGATGATCTCATCTCTGGGGACATCTCTAACTCTAATCCAGTCACCACCCACCTGTCCTTGTCTGACCACTCGCTCCTTTCCTCCCACCTGGGACCCCTTGGCCCTCTATCCGAGTCACCCGCTGCACTGCCAGCCTCCTTTGATGTCATTCGACCAATGAAGCGAGTGTCAGTTGCTGCTTTTGCCTCCACCTTTATCCCTCTCCGATCCCCGCTCCTGGCTCTCCCTCTGACTGTGTCCTTGCTAAGCTGCACCTTGCCATTTCTAACACCCTTGACATTCTTGCCCCTGCCATGAGGATCCGTCTAAAACCATCCACCAAGAAGAACAGCTGGTATGACTCCGATCTAGCATCCCTGAAACACAGTGCAGAGTTGCTGAAAGGAAGTGGCAGACCTTGGGCCTATCCTCTGACAAACTGGCCGGCCGCCTGCTCCAAAGGTAATATTTCTTCTCTATCTGCTCCAAGAAGCGGGCCCACATCCAAACCTGCATCTCTGGAGCCACTAACAATGCGGCCAAACTTTTCAAAATCTGAATGGAACTCGCCAATCCAGCTGCAGTCTCCATCCCTCTCCTTCCTTCTCAGGCTCTCTGCACTGCCTTCGCCTCCCACTTCTCATCCAAAACTCAGGACACGCTGTCCTCACTCTCCTCTTCGCCCCATGCCTGCTCCCGTGCCTGCCTTGGCCCCCTCCTTCCACTCCCCCCTCCAGCCCATAGCACCGGATTAGGTCTCTAAATAGTCCCCTCTATGAAGGCCTCCTTCAAACAAGTGCTCCCCAGATACTCCAGAAACATCATGGACAACATTTCCTGTCTCACCCTGGCTCTTGCCGACTTCTGTAACCACTCCTTTGCCACTGGCTCTTTCTCCCTATCCCTCAAGCACTCCCTTGTGCATCCTCTCCTAAAAAAAACATCTGCTGACCCCTCCTGCCCAGGCTAACCATCGCCCTATTTCTACTACCCCCTTCCTGGGTAAACTCTTGGGAAATGTGGTGCCCCCCCAACTGAGCCTCCACACTGATCTTGTTGGTTGCCTTCATGACCATCGATCTGGATTCCTGGCATCCAGAGGCACGGAAACTGTTCTCTTGAACACCCGTGAAACCATGCTCGCAAATCTTGACTACAACACTCCTGCTGTTTTCATTCTCCTCAATCTCTCCTCTGCCTTTGACACAGTCAACCATTCCATCCTCATAAAACAACTCTGAGACACTCTAGACATCACTGACCGGGCATTGGATTGGCTGACCTCCTTCCTTTCTAACTGCCCTTCCCAGCTGCAACTGGGCCACCACCCTCTCTACCGTGGTGTGCCCCAGGGCTCTAACCTATCGCTATGGCTCTTCAATATCTATTTTACCCCTCTTGCTCACCTGATCTCCTCTTTCTCTCCTCATTTCCAGTGTTATGCCAGTGACACACAGCTTTCCTTCAAACTTCCCTCTACTTCCACCTCTTCCTCCTCACTCATCCCGACTATCTGTCCGCCATTTAGGCATTGTGTGCAGCGAATTATCTCTGTCTCAATGCCAGTAAAACAGAGATCCTCCTCATCGGGACCCCTGTGCCCTCTTTTCCTCCTACCCTCTGGCCACCCTCTTTGGGCCCTTTACCCCCACCATCTTGTGAGGCCAAAAACCTCAGAGTCATCTTCGACTCCGCTCTCACCTTCACCCCTCACATCATGGACCTTACCAAGAAGTCCCACTTCCAGCTCCACCTCCTCAGAGGTATTCTTCCTTTTCTCACTTTCCCCCAGAAGCCCAATGTCTCCAGAGCTCTGGTCCCCTGCAGTCTGGACTTCTTGCACAGCCTCTTTCTCAATCTCCATCTTTCCTCTCTTGGCACTCCTCCAGCTTATTCAGAACAGGGCTGCAAGACTTATCCTTGGACTAAAGACCAGGGACTGTATCTCTCCAGCCCTAAAATCTCTCCACTGGCTCCCAGTGGCTGCAAGGATCAAATTCAAGACCCCTTTTCTTCCTGCACTTATCAGACCTACCCTGCCTGCTGCCTTAAACCTAGCACTTGCAAATTGTTGGCTGCATTACCACTGTTTGTTGCCTTTATTATTTATTTATTGTTAGTTATCTGTTTCTCCTCTGCTTCGCACTTTCCACTTCTCTCTCCTACCATGCACTTTTCCCCACCCCCTCTCCCATGCACTTGCGCGTTCTCAATGTCACTGGGCCTAGTAAGATCGCCGTTTTGTTCTCCCCTGTTCCCCTCCCTTGCCTTGTCGCGCTCTGAAACACTGGTGTACGAGCGCGATAGAAATAAAATATCAATCAATGTGCATCATCCACAAGGCCTTCGGGCCTGGGACCACGGTATCTCCAACTTTCCCTTATTGAATAACTGGCCTGCTAGATCCCGGCTCTCCTCTAATTCCAACTCTCTGACTGTCAAACGCTTCTCCAAGCAGAGAGTGGGGGGGCAGGTCTCTGTCTTCGGCTGGTGCCTCCCTTTGGAACAGCCTCCCTACCCCTCTCATACTTGAGCTGGACCTCCTTAAATTCCAGAATCTGCACAAAACTCTTTCCCTATTTCCCTCCCCTGCTAATCATCCCATCCCATCCCACTGCAGCTGTTACCGGTGGCCTGATCCTCATGAATCGTATAGGATCCCAGTCCCTTCCTCCCAGTCAATACCAGCACCCCGCCCCCACTGCACTGCTGTGCAGGCCCCTCTTAGTGGTCACCTTTAGAAGCATTTAGCCTGAGGTTCTCCTCCTCAGCCCCCCTTTACAGTTCCCTACCGGGCCATCCTCTAGCACTGGTCCACTCCTCTGTTCCCCGTACCATCCCCTTCCTTTGCACTTCTGATTAATGCACTTGCACGGCCGAATGCTGCAAGGCCTAGTAGGACCACAACTGTATATTACTGTTTGTCATTGTTTTTATTTCCCCTGTTGTCTTCCCATTTAGCCTTGTGGTGCTTTCAAACACCATTCTGTTGTATAAAGCGCCTTACAAATGCTCAATAAAATAAATAAAATGAAATGGTCATAGTATAATAATAATAATTTAGCATTTAAATAGGGCTACGAACCCTGAGGTATCTGAGCGCTACTTATTATTATCCACGGTGTGTGGTGCTCATTTATCGACCTCCGGGACTCGAACCTGCATCAGCAGACTCTGCACAGATGTCAAAGCGAGCACTCTACTCGCTGCGCTATTAGAACAGTGACATTTTCTTGCACTTGGTGAATCTTCTCCCTCATACCAAGTCACATGCTACTAGGTTGAGTTGTCAATTCACTTTGCTGCCTCTCTTAATGGGGAGATGCCATGTACAGAGTGTGGTATAATGTGCCTAAGCCTTAACAATTCCTTAGGGTTTCTTCCCATTCCATCCCACTGGCAATGACCAGCTGTAGTTTCTCTGTTGTGACTCATTTCAACCTTTCGAGTGTCCCACCGATCTTGGGAGGATATACTGATGCCGCCATGCAACTCCTTTCTCCTTGCAATACCTTTCAAAAGCCTTCACTAAGAACTGAGGTGCAGTGACATTAACGACAACCTCTAGACAACCCTCTATCTAGAAGCTTAATTCCACTGTTTTTTCTGTTCCAGAAGTTTCCGTGACCATGGGCCTCATTACTAGTAGGGTGGTAAGGGATACCGGGCACCGGTACCGCCCTACTACGAGTTCCCTTAGCGGGTCCCTCCTTTAACGCCTGGTCTGACTAGGCGTTATGGACGGGACCCGTTAAGGGAAATCAGAGCCAATAATGGTACCGCAAATTGCGGTACCGTTATTAGCTACTTCCCCATTCCCATTGAGCCCTATGGGGGCTCAAATGGGAATGGGGAATGTTTTTTTCAATGGGGATTTACCAGTCCCACAAAGGTCGGACTGCACCGGTAAGTCCCCATTGAACGAGACCGGTGCCGGTACCTTTATTGGAGGCAGTCATGGTGCAAAAAGTGCCATGACTACCTCCAATCTCAGAATGAGGCCCCATGATTTCAGGTCACTTGGAGAAAATGTCCGTCATTTCAGTTAAGAGCTTTTTGCACTTCCCTGAGACCATGTATTGCCTTAAAATGCCCTTTCCAACCCTTACCCATTGTCCTCCGGGTGACTCCATGGGGCACCAGAGTTGCTTAGGGATCTTTATGCCTTTTGTCTGGATTTGTGTAGGGCCAGAAATTTTTGGAAACCCTCGCAGATGTCCAGCAGTAACTGTTTCTGATCTTTCTTTTAATCGTTTTTTATGCCAGAATGGCCAATGTGTGCTAAATGGATGATTCTTTCGATTGTTGCCTCATGTGGCTGACACCTCATCAACAGTTCTACCTGTAAAGAGTTCCTCTCGAAATTCCCAGAATCCACAGGCCTTTGCCCCCCCCCCCCGCACCCCTAACCACTTCTGTCTGGTTAGCCTTTAAAAGTCCAGCCCTTTACCAATGTAATCATGGGGTCATGGTGGCCAACACTCATCCAATGATTAATGTCTCTGGCACTTTCCTGTTATTCCCAAATAAGCTATTTGTCCTCCTTGGTCTTTCTTTCCCATCTTGTGGACCCTACTCTGCTGACTTTCTTGTCTGATAATCTGAAACACGTCTTGCCCTGTAGGTATTCTACTGAATAGTGGTACTCTTGTAAGTAAATACTTAATCGTTTTATTTGTGGGGGGCTGATAATGCCTCCACCAAGGGTTTCTGGCTAGTGCTAACTGTGAGGGGTTTAACCCCAGATAGTAGCTTCAAATGTTCTGTTTCCCAATAGAAGGCCAGTCATTCTCTCTCAATTACAGAATATATAACTTTGGTTTCCATTAGCGCACCCAAAGCAAATTAAATTATTTCTTCTTACACCCTTCTTTTTTTAAAGCACTGCCCTTAAACCCCAGGTGTTGGCATCCACAGGGATTATTAATGCTTTGCTGGAATCAGGCCTCCCTTTCAAAGACCTGGTTTTATTTGATCTTTTAAACATATATTGGGGTCTACCTAAAAGTACAGCTACAACTGGAGTTAAAAATGTCAGCTTTAATGTGTGATGCAAATCATTATTGTATTGGTTGCACCTGCATGAGTATGACAATTTGATGCAGAAAAATTAAATGATGCGAGATGTCGCCAACTCTCAAGGCTGCAAAACATTTAAACATGTTGTTGATATTATGGTACAGTATGGTAATGTTTATTTCTAAAGCACCTATACGCAAGGCAAGAGTTCCAAAGCGCTCAAGGAGGGAGGGAGCAAGGGGAATAAACAACACAGAGCACTTCAATTTCTGAATGTTACAAGTCTGAACAGGCAGAGTAAGTGCATATAATACAATTAACTGTGTAGATGACAGCAAATAGGTCTGACGACGATTCTGCAGTTTTTCCAAGTGCATTGAGGCGCCGCCATGCAAGGAGGGCAGACAGGGGGGCTATATAGACGATCTTCAAGGCATGGTACGTTCTGATCGTGCAAATGCACAGAAAGTACAGGAGAGGGGGGGAGTGGAGTGGGGGGAGTAGGCTAGGACTTGTACACATTGTTAAAAGATCTCAGATGAGATAATCTGTGATATTAAAGCTAACATGGAAGCCACACTGCAACCAACGCAGCTGCATCCATGTAATTGTTCCTGGCTGCCTGGGCAGGCTTCACTGATCCCATGCAGAGCAGGCATTCAAATGAAAACGTTTGACAACATGGGAGCCACACAGCAATCAACACAGCTGCGTCCGTGCAACTGTGGATGGCTGAACAGCGCCACGGTCTTTCAAACACTTCCTCGCAGTAACGCACGAGACATCTTGTACCATTGCTACCGTTTAATTTCCTTTATCTTGTAAATCAATAAAGAAAATGAATACAAATGAACAATCCACAGCATAGTTTTACATTGGCCAAACCGCGGGCCAATCAAAAGGCACACGTGTTTTCTTCTGTATGAGGGTATACAGGTAAGAAAAAACAAAGGGGGCAGAGGTCAAACAAGTGATGAATGTGGCCCCTGCTGTTCCAATGGGACCAGGAGAGACCAATCTCCAGTTTTTTATTTATTTTTTATTGCTAATTTATTATTCATTCTTCAACTCTTGCGCTCTTGATGGCAGAGAGGTAATTCACAAGAGTATAGATGAGTGGATGTGAATAACATGTCTGTTGAAAGGGAAAGGACGCCTTTGAGGGGCGGCCAGTGTTTGTGGGGTTGGCATGGTTTGATTTGGGTATGATAGCCAAAGAACATTTTTTACCAAATTATATGATATGGCATTTATAACGCGCCTGTACACAAGTGTTTCACGGCGCGACAAGCAGGTGGAAACAGAGGGAGGACAAAACAACGATCTTACTAGGCCTTGTGTCATTCAGATCGCGCAAGAGCAGGGAAGAGGAAAGGGAGAAATGCCGAGGGGGTGGGGGTGGGGAGAAGTGTAGGTAACTCAATAAATGCAGCCAGCCAGTGGCTCATAAGTGCAGAGAAGGGACTGTGGGGTTGCAGATACAGACCGTAAGTGCTGGGGGAGCCCGGAGGCAGTGCGAGGGCAACTGGACACGCAGGAGCCTGGGCCCGAGTTCAGAGGGTAGCCAGGTGGCCAGTGCATGGAGCAGTCGGGACATTAGCAGGGGATAGGAAGAGAGAAATTAGAAGTGAAAAGGAAGGTCTTGAGTTGCTTCCGGAACCGGAGGCGGCTCTGCTCAAGTTTGAGAGAGGCAGGGAGGCCTAGCATCCTCCTGATAGAAGGAAGAACAGGTTGGCTTTAGACATGAAAGCCACAATTGTAAGTGGGTACATGGGGGTCATTGGCATATTTTTGGGGCTTGGAGGCATAGCTCTGCAATAAATTAGCTCATTGTCATAAAATTACCCACCCTCATCAGTGATTAATCTATGATATTGATCTATTTGTAAATGGGGAATTCAGATTTAGAATAGTAAAACATCTTAAATGAAACTTTGAATGTGCTAATGATGTATGCATACATGTTACACAAGGCAGAGTGCAATACTGAAAGTAAAAATAAAACGGACGATTACCCAGAGCCTTCTTGACAGTTTCTGTCTCCTAACCCCTTTAAATAAAACAACTCCCTAGGATTTGCAAACATAAATCCTATGTTGGCAAACATTGGCAAATATAACAGGTCTGACTTTGCGAATGTAGAAAGAAAGATGTGTTGACAAAAGAGGATTATTCTCTACATTTGACAAAACCAGGCCTATTGGCTTTGCCAATGATTGCTAGTTTAGATTTGCCATTAGCACCTGGGGTTCAGGAGCCAACCAATTAGGACCGCCAGAATGCAGACTCGAATTTCTCATAAAAGCCTGTGTTTGTTCCTTCTGCGTAACGGCGTCACCCAGGAACTCCATTTCCTGCCTGCCTCAGACCCCTAACCTCCTCTCCTGCTCTGTCCTGCCTCTCCCGCCCCACCTCTTCCCTCCCACTGCATAAAAGCACCGCCTTATCTTTAGCTTTGGGCAACAGGGCTTAGACTCCTTCTGCCTCCTCTGGCTTCCTGGACCTCGCCAGTACCAGCCCCAAAGGCCATGGAAATGGAAGCGGGACTCATATCAGAGCCTTGCTCCCGTTTCCACGACGGCCATGATGTGTTTTCTTTGAATCCAAGGGTTTTGCACTGGCTGTGGCTCATGGTTTCTGTCCTTTTACTGCTCTTTAGCAACAGGGATGCTAACAGCAATAATGGACGCCCTGGTGCTCTACCAGATGTTAATGGCCCCACACTGCTACTGGCTTGGGCTGCTGGCTATTACCGCCCATTAAGGGCCTCAGAATCGTTCATCATGGCTCATTTCCAATGTTTTCACTTCATAATGTCGAACAGATTGTCAAGCTCCCTGCTGCACTGCAGCCTTATTGCAGTTTTAATTTCTCTGACCAGCACTATCCTTGAAGCCTGCTGTTTGGATTTGACGCTGCTGCTTTCTACCCGACAATAAATATCACTGGCTGCTTTAACACAAGTGATGCACACATAGCCCATGTCCCCATCAACTTTGTAAACCCTCAAGACAACAATAACACTAGCTTGCAAAAAGAATAATCTACAAACAAACATGTTTTCCTGTAACAAAATTCAAAGATTATTCCAGTGAAATGTATGATCACCTTACATGCTGCAACACAAAGTTGTCACGCAAGGAAAACACACATTTGGGGCAGATTCTCAACAATTTGCCCAAATGAAAATGGTCCAGAGAATGCACTCGTTTTATTTGCGCTATTTTCATACCTCACGTCACTTTATTCGCAAAGGTGACCTGCACATTTCTGGAGGGGCTGGACAGTCGTGCAAAGGTGTACTGTCCAGCCTCATTCCATTCATTAGTGTCGGGAGCGGCTCCTGGCCACCATAAGCAGGGACGTCATTTAGGGGTCGCAACCGCGACCACTGGAGTCTCCCTTGCTACCCCTAAGAAAAATGTATTAAAAAAAAGTTTTTTTTTTTTATTGCAACTCCTGTGCTGCATGTGGCTCTTTGTTTCTGGAGTGGCTGGTTTTCTGCTAGCTGTAGCCAGTAAGATAGCTCAGTGGGTAGAGCTCTTGCTACTGCAATGTGTGTGTGATCTGCAGGTTCGACTCCCCGCAAGGTCAACTCAGCCGTTCTTCGTGCTGAGGTTGATAAATGAGTACCAACACAGGTTGGGTGATATTGTGTGTGTATTTGTTCTATATGAAGCGCTTAAGACTAAGTGCTATATAATAACACATCATTATCGTTTGGCCCTGGATGTCTGCTTGCATTCACAGTAATTTGGTAATATGGGCCTATACCCGCTGATATTAACCATACATATGGTGATCCATTCTTGTATGCAATGTATATCACTTTAAAGTGATACCGTAACCATATTTTTCATAGTGTACTTAGAAATAATGCTATGCGTGCCACTTCCTGTTTGGTCAATGGGTGAAAGGTCATGTTTCATCGCTTCCTGTGATGTCACTTAGGGGCGCAGTCAAATGACATCACTTCCTGTAATCTCAGAGGTCAAGGGTCATGCGGTGTCACTTCCGCTACCCCAGGCATTTTGGTGAAATGACGTCCCTGAACATAAGGGCATTTCACCAAGATTGGCCGTTAATAGGCTCGTTTCGGTGAAATGACTAAAAAAAAGAAAAATCATTTGGGGGATGGAAATGCTAGTACGACAGCAGCGGTTTAACGCATGGCTGTCACACTTGAAAAACAAATCATCAAGTCAGAGATGGCCCTGCCATTATTTGCACCTACTCCTGTACCTGTTTCCAAAGGAGCAGGGGGGGTGCCCCTGTTTCTGGGCATTTTGAAGCGCAGTCTGTTTGTGAATTGGGGATGCACTTTAAAATGGCCAGAAAGGCCCCCCTTATTTGCGCAAAGGGGGGGAAGGGGCATCTGAATGAGTGCATCTAAGATGCCATTTGAGAGTTGGGCTGAAACGTTTTTTTGGCGCAAGTGAGGAGATGCACTAGCACATCTCATTTACGCCCCAAATATCTGGCCCATAGGAATGGTTATCATGAAAAAAATCTCTCTCTCTCTCTCTCTCTCTCTCTAAAATAGGATGTGATTCTGCAATGTTTAAAGAAGGAATTGGTATGTACGAGGTAAAGTGCAAAATGCAAGATTATGACTGGTGTCACCCTCTAATGCACTGGGCAAACTGGTGACAATGGAACTTTATTTAACATCTATTTCAAAATCATGCACACCTCAGGCCTATTATAGATTTCCTGGAGTTGAAGAGAGGAACTTCTGTATAAAGGTTCGTTTTCATCAATTGAATAAAATCGAAAGGCTAGGAGCAGAAACTGGTATCCAAAGAAGGGGAAGACATTTCAGAATATGTCTGGACGAGGATTCAGAACAGATTTTACAGCACCTGTGTGAAGAGCGCCCAGCAATCAGATCAATACAGGATTACTATTGTGCAAGACTTGGACATCATGTTCCTTCTTTGTAGACTGATCATTTTTGGGAAAGATTATTACAGGGAAAACAGATATCCTTAATGATTAGCTTATAACTATAATGATATTATTATATATCTTTTTAAACAGGGAGTTTAAGAGTTTGGAGGGAATCAGCCAAATAAAAGTGCTTATGTAAAATTGGATTTTATTTTTTATTGTGCATTTGGTTAGAAAAAAAACCCTTAAGCAGATTACACAATATTAAAAAACACAATTCAAATTATCAGTAAAAAGTATTTGTTACAAAACATTTAATCACAAAAAATTCAGTGCATCTAAAAAATTGCTAATGCAATTATTAAACATTTCAATCGTACATCAAATTACAAAAATTACCCTAATAGATAGGAACCAAATAGTGGTGGGAAATCCCAACCTCTACAAATAAGCGTCTAGTGTTAAAAAAGGGAGTGCTTTTATTGCTTTCCCCAAGGCATAAAAACAAGGCAATTACCTCCCTACTAAAATATATTGGAGAAAAGACGTCACCATTAAAGCGCAACTGAATATAAGGTCAGTGCCTCCTTCCAGATGTAAAAAGCCACTGATGTTATGACCAGGTATTCTGCCGCATAAAGGTCACTCCAAAATTGATCAGTCTCTATAAATTCCTCATGGTTATCCAGTGCCCGGTATCTCTTATGATATTGCGACTTCAAGATTGGACAAGAGGTTAATGCATGCCGGCTGGTTTCAACCGAGCCATGGCACATGTGGCTAAGTCTTTCGTCATAGGGAGTTTTAGCCCTGCTACCAGTGTGTTCGAGGGTAGGGGGCATATTGAAGCACATATAGATAATGCATCTTCTCAGATTACCTGCACATAGTTTGGATAAATATGGGCATGGAGACTCCAGCTGGAAGCCTTGCAGACAATATTGGTGGAATCTTTTTCCCTGCAATTTTGACATATTGTCAGCTCTGTCCCAGTCTCCAGTTTTGTTTTTTAACAGGGTCAGCACATGGGGTGAGTTCAGCATCATTTCCAGAGAGAGGGCATTAATGCAGACCTTTGCAGTTCTTGCACAAATGCATTAGGGCCCCCTTCCTGCATACTTTGGGCAATGACCCGCAAAAGGGTACTAGTGTGGAAAGCAAAAAAAAACTTTGCAAGAGAAACCTGCAGCGCTGTAAAAGCCACAATGACCTGATTGATGGAAGTCCCAGTTCGCACCTTAGTGCCTTGACTGGTACTGTGCTAGGGGCACCCAGCATGGTGCAAGGTATTTTCCCCTCCATTCTTTCCAGCCACTCCACGGGCGATCAGGTAAAGCCTCCAAACCATAGAGGATCCCCGGAGTGATACTGGTACGATAAATGGCCATCAGGCCCTCCACATTGTTTCAACCCTTCCTGGCTAAAACACCTTTTGATGACCAGCCACTTTTTCAGGGCTTTAGATATAATATGGTCACCAAAAAAGGCAAGTACAGTAGGGGATTTAATCGGGAAGCCCAAGTAAAGAGCAGTGTGGGCCAATTTCCAAATAAAGTGGAGTTTTCTAATGGATCTGCTTCCAATGATTAATATCTTAGATTTGGAGGTATTGATTTCCAAGTAGTTCCTAGTCGCAAAGGAAGACAGTGCATTGATGGATCGCTGGAGTCCAATTGGAGTGAAGTCTAAAAGCACGGTATCGTCGGCGTAGGTCAGCCATGGTGTTAATTCACCTCCTATGCAGGGAGGGAAATTACGCACCAATGGCATCACATCATCCATATCAGAGACATAAAAGTTAAATAACAGGGGTGCAAGTATGCACCCATGTTTAAGTCCCTGATTGGTAGCCATGGGTTGGGTGAGGGCCTTGTCCTGATTCAGACGGACAACTACTGAGGTGTCACTATATAGCATTTTATATAATATAAAAGAAACAGGTCCAGACCCCAGTGTTTCAACTTATTCCATAGCAACGGACGTGAGACATAGTCAAAGGCCTTGGTATATTGATGCAACAGACATAAAGTCTTTTATTCTGGCATCTGTATACTTTCCATGATGTAATAAAGGGCACATATCGTATGGGGTGTACAATGTGCCCTTCTAAATCCTGTTTGGAATTTCTTCAGGATTCCCTTCTCCTCTACCCGCCTATTAAGTTTTTTCAGGATCAGGGGTGCAAATAATTTGGAACTTGAGTCCAGCATGGCCAGTAGTCTATTGTTGGAGAGGTCCATCCTGTCCCCTTTTTTAAATACAGGGACCAGGATGGACACCCTACAACTCGCTGGAATCCTGCCACTGGCCATTATCCGTTGGTATAATGAGGACAATATGGTTGCCCAAAAAGATGGATTTGCCTTGATGATGACATTTGCGATAGCGTCAGGGCCGGGTACCCTAGAGGCCTTCAACTTCTTTATGATCTCTATAATGTCGTCAGCCTCGAACCCAGTGGTGGTCCCAACCATAAAGGTGGGGGGTTCCACCACTAGTTTCACCAATTTGGCATCATGATATACTTCCTCCATATTCCCAGCCCACTTCTCTTCTGATATAAGGTTCAACAGCTGAGGGATAGATAGTGCCTGCAAGAAAGTTCCTATAGCTCTGAGGGGTAGATAGTGCCTGCAAGAAAGTTCCTATAGCTCTGAGGGATAGATAGTGCCTGCAAGAAAGTTCCTATAGCTCTGAGGGATAGATAGTGCCTGCAAGAAAGTTCCTATAGCTCTGAGGGATAGATAGTGCCTGCAAGAAAGTGCCTATAGCTCTGAGGGATAGATAGTGCCTGCAAGAAAGTTCCTATAGCTCTGAGGGATAGATAGTGCCTACAAGAAAGTTCCTATAGCTCTGAGGGATAGATAGTGCCTGCAAGAAAGTGCCTATAGCTCTGAGGGATAGATAGTGCCTGCAAGAAAGTTCCTATAGCTCTGAGGGATAGATAGTGCCTGCAAGAAAGTTCCTATAGCTCTGAGGGATAGATAGTGCCTGCAAGAAAGTTCCTATAGCTCAACCAACATTTTTTGTTGCCATTGGCCTTTAGTCGTCCGAACAGGAACTTCCAGTTTGATATTATTAAAGGAATGCCTATGTTGCCTTATCCAGTTCTTGTACTGGGTCAGGAGCAGACGAAGTTGTGCCGCTCTGTCGACACAAGGCAGACTGAGATCTTTCTTGGCTGTTGCTCTGGCCTTACGATAGACCTTCTCCCGCAGGTGTATTGCGATATCAAAAATCCCAAAATTCATGCTATTATCGTTAGGTTTCACATGATTCAAGTGTAAACACCCGGCGAGCGTCTACATCGTGGCTCGCAAGTCCATTTCTCCAATGATAAGTTGCCGGAACAAATGAATAAATGTACTTTTCTTACATCACTATCCAACCAAATGATCTGATCACACTGCCTATTCACTGCAATATTTGCCCCAATTTGCTGGAATTTCAGAGGGTCAAGCAGTGATTGTGACCAGGTGATGAAAGCATGACCACTGTATAGAGTATGTTGAGGGGACTAACGTGGGCCACAAGGCAGAATCAGTAAAAACATAATCTATACAGGAAGAAGCCCTAAGGTTAGTCCATGTATAGGCTAATGAGCTGTTTCCCTGGGATTACTGTTCAGACATACCAAGTCATGAGTATTTAAAAACTGCCCCCACCCTTGATCTCCCCTTTTCCTACATGACTTAACAGGATTCGTGTTTAGATCTAATTCAGGATCCGAATGGAGCATGGGTTCAAGAGGGGAAATGTGGGCGTTATAATCACCTGCAATTACCACACTTTTCCGCGGGTACAGATCGTACATACGGGAAAGGAGTCTTTCTATGGTTTTCTGGATATCTTCAGAAACCACTGCACCTGCGGGGTCCAATGACCAGGAGCCTGTTTACAATATGGGCAGGGTAGAGGCCCTTGGCGCGTTAAAAATAAATATATAAATAAATAAAATAATGTTTAGAATGGTAACAGAATATAATAACACGGCGTCCAGTGTATAGCAATCGGCTATTCCACGATGCAGCTTGTGTCTTTCATTGGCCCCTTGGACCTTACTTTTTTTAATATTATATTTTTTGTTGTGTTATGGTTTAAAATCAAAGCCTTCCATTAAACTACAGTTTGAAAAGGAAAGATAACACATCATGGATATTTAATAATAATCTGAAGCAAATGGGTACTGATGCACCCCAGTAATGAGGAGCCTTAACTTTAAGTGCCAAGGACGAGTATGCTTTTCCTCTATGCTATCCGCCCAAATTCCTCTGCATCAATGCAGCCAACGCACTGCAGCCAAGCACCTCTCTAAGCACTGCAGCCAACATCTCTCTGGCATTGCAGCCCCCTGAGCTATCATCCAGCCCAGCACCTCTCTAGCACTGCAGCCAACATCTCTCTGGCATTGCAACCCCCTGAGCTATCATCCAGCCCAGCACCTCTCTAGCACTGCAGCCAACATCTCTCTGGCATTGCAGCCCCCTGAGCTATCATCCAGCCCAGCACCTCTCTAGCACTGCAGCCAACATCTCTCTGGCATTGCAGCCCCCTGCGTTATCATCCAGCCCAGCACCTCTCTAGCACTGCAGCCAACATCTCTCTGGCATTGCAGCCCCTGCGTTATCATCCAGCCCAGCACCTCTCTAGCACTGCAGCCAACATCTCTCTGGCATTGCAGCCCCCTGCGTTATCATCCAGCCCAGCACCTCTCTAGCACTGCAGCCAAGATCTCTCTTGCATTGCAGCCCCCTGAGTTATCATCCAGCCCAGCACCTCTCTAGCACTGCAGCCAACATCTCTCTGGCATTGCAGCCCCCTGTGTTATCATCCAGCCCAGCAACTCTCTAGCACTGCAGCCAACATCTCTCTGGCATTGCTGCCCCCTGAGTTATCATCCAGCCCAGCACCTCTCTAGCACTGCAGCCAACATCTATCTGGCATTGCAGCCCCCTGCGTTATCATCCAGCCCAGCACCTCTCCAGCACTGCAGCCAACATCTCTCTGGCATTGCAGCCCCCTGAGTTATCATCTCTATCACTGCAGCCAGAACTTCTATGGCACCACAGCACCACGAGCTATCAGCCAGCACAGCACCTCCTTACCACTGCAGCATCGTGCGGTATCCGCCATCTTTCCTTTTCTCTAGCATTGCAGCACCTTGAGCAATCAGCTCGCCAAGTGCCTCTCTACCACCGTGGCACACCAAGCTTGAAACTAGCCCAGCACCTCTCTACCACTACAGCACCATGAGCTATCAGCCAGCCTAGCACCTCCTTACCACTGCAACACAGTGTAGTATCGCCATGTTTCCTTAATTTTATCTAGCATTTCAGCACCTTCACCTATCAGCTCACCCAGTGCCTCTATACCACTGTGGCACACCAATCTTTCAACTAGTCCAGCAACTCTCTCCCACGGCAGCACCCCGTGCTACCAGCCAGCCCAGCAGCTCTCTAGCACTGCAGCAACGTGTGTTTTTTTAAATAATTATTTGTCACAAATTAAACATGTTAACAGGTATAGTACCTGTCAAAGAGCATCATGTGTGGCAAGTAATACATTTGTATTTGGCGCGAGTGCGTTTCAATGTGGTTGCAATGTCAGCCACGTCCAAACGTCCCTCGTGCCAAAATCGGCGGCGCCATAAAGACTTCTGCGCCAATATGGGCATGCCGAAATGGCCACCGCGATGAAGCAGTTGCAACAAAACCGGCCTGCAGCAAAACAGTGGCGCCGAACCAGGGTGGACCTCTATTTTGAGCTGCCCTCGCCTCTGCGTGTTGTGTCGCGTGCCATGTATAATGTCCAGCTTTCTTGTCTTTTGCAGAGCGCCGGCATTTTCGACGCGGTGTGCACCAAAAACGCGGACTGCCAAGAGGGGGAAGCAGTCGTTGCTGGCAACGGTAGGACCCCAGACATTTTATTCCTAAACCACATGATCGCAGCTGTTTTTCTGTGAATAACGTCTCATTAAACATGGCATTTCCCTACGTGGCATACCTGAGAAGTCTGTTCAGTGTTTCACCCAGGTCTGGTAGTCCCCAGTTCGCTGTAGGGGCCTACACAGAGGCGTAGCTAGAAATGTCTAGCAAGTGGGGCCTGAAGCTGAGTTCACTTGGGAGGTGGGGGAAGGGGCCCATCAAGTTGCCACCTTGAAATCTGTTGGTCAGTGTGTAGGTTCATTCAAGATGTCAAGATGGCGCGTGTGTATACTATAAATGTAGCTCAACTTGTTTCTGTGCTTTTTTATCTATCTTCATTTCATTTTTAATTTTACAAAGAGAGAACCAGGTGTTGCATGGAGGCCCCGCGGCCCAGTGCACGCGGGGGCGGGCATAGAGTGAAAGATAGGCCGCGCGGCCTGTGTCGCAGCTCCGGTGGGAGCTGAATAAACACGCAGCACACACTGTGATAATATGCCCGGACTGCCTCCCGTACTCGGGGCAGGGCTTTTATTGGAGCACCCTGCGTCACCGCGTAGCGGAACGCAGGGCGGATGCAACATTCCTCCTTTATTGTAAACAAAACAACAATAACACAAATGCACTAATATCAACTCACAAAAAATACGCAAATGTCAGAAAACCACCCAGTCCTTACTGTTCATAATCTACGGGGGCTGACTACCACACATAGTCATTGAGCCGTGCGGGCGGTTTTGTAGCAGTTCTCAGACCATACCGCCCTACTCGGGGGCTAGCCCCCGCTGACCCAGTGGGTGGCTCACCTTCACTGTCCGGGTCCCCCAGGTCTGGCTCGCTCAACTGTTCCCAAGTTCTGTCACCCGCTCCTGCCTCGTCCTGGATGGACACAGGCTCTTCTTCGCTGGGCTGAACTTCTTAGTCTTCCTGGTGGCACTCGCCATCGGTCCGCAGATTCCTTGGCACCGCCTTCAACCATGACGCATTTCTCGTCACCTGGCGGCGTTCTCTTGTCACAGTCACCATGGTTCCTTGCCTGCCACTGACGGTCCATGGGAGCTCTTCATACCAAGTGTCCAGTTTCGACCTTGTTGGATTACGCAGCATGACCACTTGGTCACCCACTTGGTGACTGGAGGGCCTCGCCCTCCTCTTGTCGCTCATGTGGGCGTTGGCGCTCCATCTCCTCCTTTCTGTGCGCTCTTCGTTGACCTCATCCGGGGTCCTGCTAGGATGATGCGGAATCGAGGATTTGATGACTGTTCCAAACATGAGGTCTGCAGGCGGTATGCCTGTCGTGCTGTGGGGGGGTGACTCGATAGTTCCATAGGAAACGGTAGAGGTCAATCTTCCACAGGCTGGTATTCGCCCTCGCCACTCTTAACACTTTGTTTATGGTCCTCATGAATCGTTCTACATCCCGTTTGCCTGGGGCCACCTCGGCATGATGTGATGGTATTTTACATTGAGTTCATAAGGATACTGTTTGAATTCCTCCCCCGTGAAGGGGGGCCCATTGTCACTTTTAATGGAGGTTGGCAGACCATGGGTTGCGAACATTTTCTCTATGGCCGGGATGACCACCTCCGCTGCTGTGGATTCAACTATTTCGACTTCTGGGTAACGGGAGTGGTCATCGATTGCCATCAAAAGGTAGAGGCCTTCCCGTAGCTTGCAGAAATCAATGCTAATGGCCTCCCATCGGGCGCGGCCACGTTCTGCTGACAGAATTGGTTCTGGTTCCGGTGGGGCCCCAGTTATCTGGCAGGGTAGGCACGTGCTTATGAGTGTCTCGACCCAGTCATCGATCTGTGGGAACCATACCCTGTGCCTGATCCGAGCTTTCATCCGTGACATCCCTTGATGTCCCTCGTGGGCTAATGCCACTATCCTGTCTTGTATGCTCAATAGGATGATGATGCGATTTCCTCTTAGCAGCAGTCCGCTCTCGGTGATTGACAAATCTTGTCTGACGGTGAACATGGCGGATAGAAAACCCTTCGCTTCCACCGTTCTGTTGTTTGTGTGCTTCATGAACGTCTTCCAATCGCCTAAAATGATAGCATCCTTCACTAGGTCACAGCAAGGATCTCTGTGAGTCTCCGACTCAATGTCCTCGATGCTGACGGCCTTTGGCCTCATGGCGCATACCATCTGGCATATATGCTCCTCGGTCTCTTCGGCCACTTGGACTTCTTGTGGGCTTGCCGCTCGAGGATGCCTTGAGAGGAAATCTTCCGGGTTTACGCTGCCCGGCTGGTAGACCAGTTCAAAGTTGTACTGCTGAAGGTGGAGCAGCCATTTGGTGATCCTTGCCGGCGGGTGTGACGACGTACCCATGAAAATGGGTAGTAGGGGTTTATGATCAGTGATCGTCGTAAATCGGCGTCCATATAGGTAGAGATGAAAATGCCGACACCCCCACAGCACGGCGATGGCCTCCTTTTCAATGTGGGAGTATCTCTGTTCTGTCGCCGTGAGGGCTTTCGAAGCGTACGCGATGGGCCTTTTTTCCCCCTCTTTAGTTACTTGCATCAGGATGGCTCCGATCCCTACTGGGCTCGCATCCACAAACAGTTCTGTGGGGAGCTCAGTGTTGTAGTACGCCATTTTTGTTTCGACAGACAGGGATTCCTTGATGTTTTCGAAGGCCTACTGGCACTCCTGCCCCCACTCCCACTTGGTATTCAATTTGGTCAGTTCGCGTAGGGGCTCAGAAAGAGTGGCCAGGTTTCGGATGAACCTGCCACAGTAGGTGGCCATGCCCAGGAAGCTACGTACTTCAGTGGGAGTCATTGGCGGGCTTGCGGCCTGAATATCTGCGACTTTCTGGGATCAGGGGAGATGCCTGTGCTGCCGAATTTGTAACCAAAAAAAGTGATTTCAGATCTGAGGAATTCGCACTTTTCCCTGTGGATGGTTAATCCAGCGTCTTCTAGCCTGCCCAGTAGGGTCTGCAGCCTCTTGAGATGTTGTTCCCTGTCAGGAGCGTGAATCAGGATATCGTCGCTCACGTTAAGGACACCGGGTATGCCTCTGATGACTTCTTGAATGGTTTGTTGTAAAAACTTCGGCCGCTGACGATATCCCGAAGCTCAGGCGTTTGTACCTTCACAGCCCTAGATGCGTTGAGAAAGTCGTAATGTAGCGAGAATCCCTGTGAAGTTTGAGCTGGTGGTACCCCGCCTTCAGATCAACTTTGGAGAAGACACATGACCCTGTAAGGTCGGCCACGATTTCATCGATCGTGGGTGTGATGTGGCGTTCCCTTTGAATGGCAGTGTTCGGGAGACGCATGTCTATGCAAATCAGGACTTTTCCAGGCTGTTTGGGCTTCCTTGTTACCACCATTGGAGAGACCCATGGTGTGGGCCCTGTGACCTCCTCCATGATGCCGGCATCTTCCAGTGCTTTGAGTTCTCTCTCCACTTGTTCCCGCATATGGAATGGTGTTTTCCTGTGCCTTACTGCTCTCGGTTGTACCGATTCATCAATATGCAGTCTGATGGTCTTGCCTTTCAAACACCCTATCCCGTCTTGCAGCTTGGGGTATTGACTTAAGATGTTTTCCACCTCTTTTACCTCATCGACTTGGCAGATGAACTTGACCACCCCCAGATCCTCCGCTGCGTCCCCACTCAGAAGGCTCTCGATCCCCGCCTTCACGACGTAGATTTTCGACCATAGCCTGTTTTTGCCATGGACCAGAGTGCTGCGGAACCTGCCAATGACTGGTAGGGGCTTCCGGCTGCCGTACGCAAACAGCAGTATGTCCGTGCTCTTTAGATCTTGTTGTGGTTTTAGTGTCTGGAATATGCTTGTGGGCATGACGTTCACCGAGGCACCCGTGTCGATGGTCATCAGAACCTGCTGGTTTTGGATGGTGACTACGCACTTACGCCTTCGGACAGTCTTTCTCTGTGGTGCTTGACCTTGGTTCAATGCAGACACCAGGTAGATCTTCCTCCCTTTTCTGTCTTTTCCCTTACCAGGGTCATGGTGCATGCCCGAGACATCATCGCCGTCTTCCTCCATTGAGGAATTGGCTGCATCGACCCTCCTTGCGCTGGCCTGCTTTTTCTTCTTGGCTGCGTTCTTTTCCTGAGGGTTCTGTGAGGGCTGTGCCGTGGTGCCCACTGACCTGCATACATTCGCATAGTGGTCCTTCCTGCCACATGCTCCGCATGTGGTACCTTGCGCGGGGCAGTTTCGTCGGCCATGTCGCGGTCCACCACACCAACCACATTCCACCGGTTTTGAGCGTAGCCACCGCCAACCTCGTCCCTTGTGACTTGTCTGTTGGTGATCTGGGACACCATAGCTGTGGTGAGGGCGGGTTGCAGTTTATGTAGCCTGGCCCCCATGTTGGCAGCCCTGGTGTGTGCCAGTTCCCTTTGTCGTCCCAATTCGAGTATCCATTGGAGGGGAATGCCTCTCCCACTAAGCACCATCCGCCTCAGCTTTTCCGATTGGATGCCATTAATGATTTGCCTCCGGATCTCTTTCTCGACGTTGGTAAATTCACAGGACATGGCCAACTTCCTTAACCGTGTGTGGTAGGCATCCAGTGTTTCATCCTCTGCCTGAATAGTATTGCAAAATATGAATGTCTCATAGTCCGGGTTTAGTTGTGGGAGGAAGTGCGATGTTAGGGCATCTTTTGCACTCAGATATGCGTCCTGGCCATCGTCAACGTTTAGGGAATTGAAAATGCGGAGTACCTCATCGCCCACGCTTAGCAGCAGGTGCGTCTTCATCTTCCTGCCAGTCGTTATGTCCTTGCATTCCATCGCCATTTCGAACTTTTGGATCCATAGCTGCCACCTGGGTCCACTTGACGACGGGTCTGTGAAGGGGTCGAATGGTTGGACCAGTACTGATGAACCTCCTTGTGGGCGAGGCTGTGGTGATGACATTGACAGGTTTGCCGTGATTCTTGACGGCGTGCCGGTTCCAGGGGTGGATTTCCCAGTCGCCATGTCGTAGTGCTCTTGTTCTTCCTCGGTGTGGATCCTTGGGCGAAATCCGCGGATTGTACCACTGCGCAGTGGTGGCCAGATCCGGCGCTCACCTCATGCGCTCCCGTCAGGTCAGGCACGTTATGCCAGTTGCAGGCCTCCAGTGAAGTTTCCTGGAGCTCCAGGTCCCTGGGGAGGTGGATGGGGGACCAGGTGCTTCCACATCCGGATGGGGGAAGGGGGGCACCCTTCACCTCGTGCCTGGTGGATGCTGGTGTGTTGCATCTGCCCTTGGTGAGCGGATGGCACCGAGAGAGAGAAGGAGAAAAAAAATGTTTTTTTTTTTTGGGGTGGGGGGTCACGTGTGTGGCCCCTCCCCCCCCACCAGGTGTCCAAAAATGTATGCGCGATGGTTGCGGGCCATCTGCATTCTGTTATTTGCCGAGCGCATGTGTCTCACGAGCTCCACCTCGTCGCCATTGTTGCATGGAAGCCCCGCGGACCAGTGCACGCGGGGCGGGCATAGAGTGAAAGATAGGCCGTGCGGCCTGTGTCGCAGCTCCTGCGGGAGCTGAATAAACACGCAGCACACACTGTGATAATATGCCCGGAACTGCCTCCCGTACTCGGGGGCGGGGCTTTTATTGGAGCGCCCTGCATCACCGCGTAGCGGGACGCAGGGCGGATGCAACATCAGGTTTGCATATTCCAAGATGAAGGAGGGTAAAACAAGTATTAGAACAAAAAAGTAGAATTCGGGATCCGAGTGGAGTCTGACAACCAAAGGGAAAACGTTACTGTGGAAATCGAATGAATCATTTCTTCGCAACAGGAGACAAAAAAAGGCTGGATAAACAAAAACTTAAATGTAGTTCATTTTGTGACCTATCCTCTCTGCGCCGACTTTGCCATGTAGTTCTCTACGTCGACGCCTTTGCATCGAGGATTGTGACCCCAATGCAAAGGCGTGTAAACTGGGTCTTTTGGGGCAGTGACATGGAGAGGTGTAGTCGGGCGGCAAAGAAGAGGCTGACGTGGGGCAGCACGCAGCACCGGGATGACGGTTGCAGGCACAAGTAAGTGTGGGGGTACAGCAGTGGCGTGTTCAGGGAGTGGCCTGGGGAGGCACGTGCTACCCCTGGAATCTGATTGACCACCCCATGTGCCACCTCATTATCCTAAACTATGATCATTATGTGTGTGTCCCGAACTCAGCGGCAACGTGCTAGCCTTGGAAGCAAGACGACACGAAGCAACACAGGTTTGATCCCCGGGTCCACGCTTAGAAACCTCTGGGTATTTAAGCGCGTTATAAATACGCAACTTAGACAAAAAACAATTACTAAACAAACAATTGCTGTAACAGTGCCTCGATGCCCGTGGGCTGTGTGAGCGCTTTAAAAATGCAAATAAATTAATAATAAATGTGTGCGCTCGTACTTCATGCCACCTCTGCATAAGTCAGTGCCCCAGTTGGGACACCCCAGTCAAAAGAGTGTGGACACGCCACTGGGGTACAGTAAGGAGGAGGTGTGAAAGGGGAACCCCCCCCTTTCTGGTAGTGCAGGGGATGGGGAGTCGAGGGAGGGACCATCCTTTGAAGAAGCAGGTCAGGGTGGGGCAATGGTCGGGCAGCGAGAGAAAGGCCCTGCACAGTAAATCTCATCGGACCAAAGACATGGAACCATATATATCTTAGTAGGTTTCGCCACACTCATGCCGTTCGCAGAATGCAGATTGGTGTTCGCCATTTTGTGTTGCGTGTTGGCCGTGTTTCCTTTAGGGCGGGAACTTTCTGAAATCATTTTTCGGGACACTTGCCCACAAGGTGGCCATGACGTCACGGCATTCATTCACATTTGGCCCGTCCCCAATTGGTAATTAAACAATCGGTCAGTGGTATTCAAATTAATCGGTCAGTGGTATTCAAACTTTTTCATACCAAGTCGAGACTGATAAATGAAAGGAGACGGGACGGTTACCCATCCGGCACGGGACAGAGTCCTCCAAAACGGGAGAGTCCCGCAAAATACGGGAAGGTTGGCCCTGCTAGGCTTCCATCTTGCATTTCCAGCGGTGGCTGTACACGCCTTCTGTTGTGTTCTTGTGTTGTGTGCACACTTTCAGGTGTGCCTGGGTGCAGCCTGTCATAAAAGGCGATTGACCAGGGATCCTGAACCAATGCAGAGGATGACCTGGATGACACTGTCACTGCCAGTGCAGCACTCTGTGGAGTCACACAATGCTCCATGGGAGGTCCTAAGAAATAGACGGAAGCCATTGAGGGCCCAGAGGGAGCGATGCTCCCTATAAGGGCCGAAGCTGTGAGCTGTGGATGCTTTATAAAGGGGGTGGGGGAGTGCCTCTCTAAAGGAGCAACTAGAGAATGCCTGAAAGAAGCCAAATCCCACACAATGGGCCTCATTCTAAGTTGGACGGTCTAGTAAGAAAGTGCTGGTATTGATGTATAATGGCACTTTACCGGACCGGCCGACTACAGGTTTGCCGGTGGGGCACCTGGAGGTAAAGCAGTTGCCCCAGTGGCAAAAAAGCCGTTATTACCAGCAATGGTATTGCCGGTGCCGGTAAGGAAGGCAAATCCCATCATGGAGTCCCATCAGACTCCATGAATGGAGATCAACACCGCACTCGGCACCCGTAATCTGGCGGCAGTGCCGCTTGACTAAATGCCAGAAACGGTAATGACTTTTGCCGGTATCCTGCCGGGTTTACCGCCAGAATACCGGCAAGGTTATGATGAGGCCCAATATATGGTTCTTACGGAGGTGAAAACAAAGCAATGTCCGGGATAAAGATGGATGAAATGGCACAAGAACCAAAAAAGGAAGGAATTCTCCCAGAAAAGGAAATAATTAAGGATGGTAGAAATAAAGCAATTCTCTTAGGAAGTAATGATGTGTAGGGTGGTAGAAAGAAAGGAATTTCCCGGATATGGTGCAAATATATGGATCACCAAATTCCTACAAAAGGAAGGACACTCTGTGTGCCAGATTGACAAAGGGGCCACAAATGGTTAATAGAGAGCCTAGGCTACCCATAAACAGCAATGCCCCTAAGTGGTAAAGGGAGCTTAGGGAGGGTGGCATCTACAGATCAATGTCCCAGATGGGCAAAGGAGTCACCAATGGTTCAAGGAGAGCCTAGGCTACCCATAAACAGCAATGCCCCCAGGTGGTCAAGGAAGCTTAGGGAGGGTGGCATCTACAGGTCAATCAATGTCCTAGGTGGGCAGAGAATGGTTAAAAGAGAGCAGTGCCTTTGGCAAGGAAGCAATTCTAAGATGGCTCATGCAGTTCAATGTCTCCAGGTGGTAAAGGTGGGGGAGGGGCAGAAACAGAGCACACCTGAGGTGGTAGCACAGGACAGTAAAAATGAAGCAATGCCCCCATATGGGAAAGGAAGAATAGAGTGGCCGAAATGGAGCAATGCCCCAGATGGAAAGGGAAGCAGAGGTTGGCAGACACCGAGCAATGCTACCAGATGGGAAAGGAAGATCAGAGTGGCAGAAACGGAGCAATACCCCTAGATGGGAAAGGAAGCAGAGGGTGGCAGAAACAGAGCAATGTCGCCAGGTCGGAAAGGAAGCAGCAATGGTGTAGGGTCCTCAGATGGGACAGGAAGCATCGTTTTGTCAAAACAAGGAAGAGTAGAGTTGTAGAAGCAACACAATGTCCCAGGTGAGGAAATGATATTGGGATGGCTGAAAGAGCACATTGCCACAGACAAGGAAGGAAACCTAGGCTAGCTGAAGGTGAGCAGTCATCGCAATAAGGGAAAGTAAATGGTAATTCAAACGCCAGTGCCCCCAAAACAGAAGGGAACCTAGGATGGCTGGTAAAGCACAGAGCTCCATATGAGATGGGACGCTCGGAATGCCTCAAAGAAAGATGCAATACTCCAGATGAGGAAAGATCCATGGATGGGTAATATAGAGCAGTACCCCAGATAAGGAAGGAAGCCTTAGATGGGTGATACATAGCAGTGCCTCGGATAAGGAAGCTTTGGAAGGGTGATGCACAGCAGTGCCTGGATAAGGAAGCCTTGGATGGTGATGCATAGCAGTCCTCGGATAAGGATGTGAAGAAATCGACCATCTGCACGGTGGGTGCGCTATCGCCTTGGGTTTTTTTGAATTTAAAATGAAATTGAATGATGGTAGATCAACCTCCGGAAAATGTGTGGGGCTAATCTGCACACATTTTCTAATGCTCACCTCATGACATACGCATAGACCTGTGTACTCTGGGTGCACACATACTACAAGCGCAGTTCCCCTGTCATGTTTACTTGGGATCTGACAAGTGAAGTACACAATGCATCTCAAGAAGGGGGAGGGCCAAACCTTCCCCTTGCCATGGGTAGCCTAATTAATTAACAAAGGATCCATGGATCCATCCTGTCCTTTTGTTGGGCCCTGTAGCTAGTGAACGCTTTGCATACTAATCAGAACGTAATTCAAACAGGCCCACGTGGGGCCTGGCTACAGAGGCTAACAAAGGAGACAGGATGCAACTATGTCAACCTGATACCAGCTCTCGCCCTCAGTATCGAGTGACAGTGAAATGTCATGTCTGGGACTGTGGGTTTACAGTAGTCATCCCTGCAGTGGGGACCCCATTCAGAAGGTACGAGTATGTGGTTTGACAGAGCCAGAAAATCTGGTCTCGCCACAGCTTCAAATGAGTCCTGCCACTTTAATCAGGGACCACAGAGAGCTCCATTTACCAGAGAGACCCTTTGATCCACACCAGACAGGAATATGGGTGGGACTTAGTATTACATGTTTTCACCCCTTTACCTTTTCTGTTGCAAAGCGCTCTGGTTATGACTTCACACATACAGGAGATTGTTGGTGCGGACCAAGTATTGGTTCATTAAGGTAGGCTTAGCCTACACCAATTCCTATGGTCCATTTGGCCTTAAAAGAGGGCCAAGCCCGTCTTTTGGCAGATCATCTGAAGACTTTGCAAGGAGTAGCAAGAAGAACTCAACATTGGACCCTGGGTAAAGGTACAGTCTGCCTTACATCTTCCGCCAGTGAAGGAACGTCAGGACCTCCAAGAGGGAACCAAGATCCTCCCTTAAACATCTCTCAGCGAACAGAGGAAGATGCCGAATACAGAGGACCTTCCAGCGGCTCCAGAACCGGTACCCAGCCAGCACACAGCGTGCTCTGCTTAGCTCTGCAGCAAGATTCCTAGGTGGGAGGTGCCAGAGAGTCTCTGAACCTGAAACCAAGGACAAGGCAGCTGCCTGCAACACACTCCTCAGATTTGGGTCGTCTGCCAAGCCTAGTGAAGAAGCTAGGAGAAGTGCATCGACAAGCATCTACCGACATCCACCTTAAAGGATATTTTCAAGCCAGTCGACCCCTCGAGCTGCAACTGACTGCACCACTGACTGTTTTTACACTGCAGTCGCTAAACCCATTCCGAGTCGAACCGCTGACCAACACTGAGACAACGATAACTGATGCAACCCACTGTGTAGGCCAGCCTGCAGCCGTGTGTGCAGCCTTGCTCACCGAACTTCCAGCCGTTTGATACCCGTAGCTGTCTGCCATCTTGAACTCTGTTGCAGAAGCTGCCAAGTGCCATGAAACTGACTCGACTCTCTCAAGTAACAAGAACACCTTCAAGCACAAGGTACATTGTGGTTCTGTCCCCCAGGTCCTTCTCTGAAGACTCCTAGAGACATTTTAAGACACATTGCTCTCTTTGTGCTGAAACCGAGGATCCTTCAACTGTTGCAATTATTTAATATACTGACTACCCTCTTGTCAGTATCAAGAGTGCATCCCTTTTCCTTCTTTGAAGCTTTCTGTCCTCAGCATTCCTTTACAGGGTGGGTTGTATTTCGTAGTGTACTAGAACTGTCTGTTGAGATAATAATAAATAGATGGTTAGTTGTATACAGCCTTGACTGGACAGTCCTTTTTCTCATTCGGTAATCATTGTATTTTCGCTGTGTTGCAACTAACGATTCACGGCCTTTCGTAGATAAGCTTGCCGATCCATACACGTTACCAAAATTGGACAAGAAGGTTTATAATTTGCTTGTGTTTCCAATCTCTTCGTACTTTTCTGGTGTACTAGAGGTGTGAGGCTGATTGATGGTTTAGAAACCGATATTCATCCCTGGACCATTGGACCCCCGGAAGTTGATTTGTCACAAAGGAAGTCTTGGATGGGTGGTGCATAGCAGTGCCTCGCATAAGGAAGCCTTGGATGGGTGATACGGAGCAGTGCCTCGGATAAGGAAGCCTTGGATGGGTGATACAGGGATCTATGTGAAATTTCCGAACCGGAATAACACGCGACGGAAATGTTTGCATGGGGAATGTATGCACTACAAAATGTTCGTATATTTCCCATGCAAACATCCATTTCAAAACCCTACAAACTTACACCCCCACCCACACCCACCACACACCCACAACACACCCCCACCCACGCCCCCAACATACCCCCACCCTTCTTACCTTTTAAGACGCGCTGTGTCCCTGCGGCACAGGAACCCTTTCACTTCCGTAATCGGGAACCGGCACCGCAGGGTCCTTTTCTTTTTTTTTTTCTTTTGTCGGGTGTGCTGCTGGGGTGTCCCCCGCAACCTCCGCTCACTATACTGTACAGTGAAGCGAGCGGGGTGTTGTGGGGGACAACCCGCACCCCCAGCTTTTTTTTTTCATTTACCGACCCACCAAAACACATACCACAAAAAGTTCGAACTTTTGGTAGTTCGAACTTTTGGTGGTGTGTGTTTTAGGTCTTTTTGTTATGTCGGTAAATTGTATTCAGACATTTCGTCCTAACCCTGATACAGAGCAGATCCGCGGATAAGGAAGACGGGGATGAGTCATAACAGAAAAGTGCCTTAAAAAGGAAGCCTTGGATAGGTGTTACAGAGCAGCGCCTGGATAAGGAAGAAAGCTACAGATGGGTGACATAGAGCAGTGCCTTGGAAAAGGAAGCTGTGGATGGGTGATACAGAGCAGGGCCCAGGATAAGGAAGGCATGGATGGGTGATACTGAGCAGTGCCACAGATACAGAAGGAAGCTGTGAATGGGTGATACATAGCAGTGCCTCGGATAACAAAGCTGTGGATGGGTGACATAGAGCAGTGCCTTGGATAAGGAAGCTGTGGATGGGTGATACATAGAGCAGTGCCTCGGATAAGAAAGCTGTGGATGGGTGACATAAAGCAGTGCCTTGGATAAGGAAGCTGTGGATGGGTGATACATAGCAGTGCCACAGATACAGAAGGAAGCTGTGGATGGTTGATACATAGCAGTGCCTCGGATAAGAAAGCTGTGGGTGGGTGACATAGAGCAGTGCCTTGGATAAGGAAGCTGTGGATGGGTGATAAATAGCAGTGCCACAGATACAGAAGGATGCTGTGGATGGGTGATACATAGCAGTGCCTCGGATAAGAAAGCTGTGGATGGGTGACATAGAGCAGTGCCTTGGATAAGGAAGCTGTGGATGGGTGACATAGAGCAGTGCCTTGGATAAGGAAGCTGTGGATGGGTGATACATAGCAGTGCCTCGGATAAGAAAGCTGTGGATGGGTGACATAGAGCAGTGCCTTGGATAAGGAAGCTGTGGATGGGTGATACATAGCAGTGCCACAGATACAGAAGGAAGCTGTGGATGGGTGATACATAGCAGTGCCTCGGATAAGAAAGCTGTGGGTGGGTGACATAGAGCAGTGCCTTGGATAAGGAAGCTGTGGATGGGTGATACATAGCAGTGCCACAGATACAGAAGGAAGCTGTGGATGGGTGATACATAGCAGTGCCTCGGATAAGAAAGCTGTGGATGGGTGACATAGAGCAGTGCCTTGGATAAGGAAGCTATGGATGGGTGACATAGAGCAGGGCCTTGGATAAGGAAGACATGGATGGGTGATACAGAGCAGTGCCCAGGATAAGGAAGCCTTGGATGGGTGTTACAGAGCAGTGCCTCGATAAGGAAGAAAGCTACGGATGGGCGATACTGAGCAGTGCCCCAGATACAGAAGGAAGCCATGGATTGGTGATACATAGCAGTGCCTGGATAAGAAAGCTGTGGATGGGTGATACAGAGCAGTGCCCAGGATAAGGAAGCTAATAAGGAAACACCCCATCTTCCCTTAATGGCCGCATTGTGGCCATGGCTTGCTGACACGTCCCGCCTTCCATCTGCTGGGACTCACCTAGTATGCTGTGGGCCTCTCCTCTCACTTTCTGAGCCAACACTGTTCCCCATTCCTGCTGGTGATTCTTTGCCCCTCCTCCCCTGAAGAATGACAGGAACAGGCACCGCCTGTGCACAGAGAACAGCCTGAGGAAGCCGGTATTGATTTGCTACTTTTAATTGCATTTTACACTATAACTGGGAGAAGGCCCGGGGGGAGTGACGCACTTTCGTTAATTTAGTGCAGCATTGCCAGTGCATTTCTATGGTATTAAATCCGTGCATAGTCGACAGACTCTTTCCCTTTACAGCCGGCCAGTATAAGCCAAACAGCGAAATGTTCAAAAAGTCAGCGTTCCATTTGTACACAAAAATGATGCAGTGGGCAGAATGGCATGGGCTGTTTTGTCATTGACTCCAGCTAGGGGACCTGCAGTTTGCCCCTGTCCCTTCTTACTTCAATACCTTAAACACACTTTGCTCACCACATAAGGACGGGCCTTCGGAATGCAACCTTTGGTTCTCCCAGTGTTTTGGACTACAGCTCCCATCAGTCATAGCCGGCATAGTTCATGGTGAGGGATCATGGGAGTCATAGTCTAAAACATCTGGAGAGCCACTGGTTGCAGACCCATGGGGTTGGGCATGGTGATATCCCACTAATGATCGCCTGTAGGAGCTTGGAAGGATAGCTCAGCAGCAACGTGCTCGCCTTGGAAGCAAAAGGACATACAGCAACACAGGTTCAATTCCCGGGTCCGTGCTTAGAAACCTCTGGGCATTAAGCGCATTATAAATACCCCATCATATCATATCGTTATACAAACAAACTATTGCAGAAGATCGACTTAACTTGAAGGGAGATCTAGTTATCTTTTTTGTATCCAATTTTACATGTTGGCAGCAGAGGGTTGGAAAGATTAAAGATTAACATTCCAAGAAGCAAAAGGCACATGTGAACATGTGAATGACTCAAAGCAGCATTACCTCAAGGCCGCCTTCCTTGTCACACTCTTCATGATAATGAGGGTCCTCTATGCATAGAAACTATGTTTTAAAAAAAAAATCCTGGCCCGTTAATCCTGCCAAATCTAGATTCACCTGGTACTTTAGCCCATATGGTCCCAGTCACACTTCCGGTTTGAACCAGGTGGGTTGACAATTACAAAAAAGACCAGAAGCTATGGACCAGAGGAACCATGATTGATGGCCAACATGAACCTTGATGGGATCCTGGACTATGTTTATAGTAAAGTTATGACTCTGCCAGGCCATGGTAGCACCAGTGAACTAAACCCTGTAGACATACACTCCCAGTTCGATGCGTCACCAACGCCATCATGAGCAACAAAAGGCCTGCTGGGACTCATACAAGGAAATGGAGCCTCGGAACCCGTAAACCACGTTTGTACCATTCCTTCAAGGTTGCCTGGCAATGGCTGTGGCTGCCTACTCTTATCAATGATACTTCAGGAGGGGGTTGTTGTCCATCTCTCTTTCCCCAACCTCTGGTGCATCCAAGCTGAGGCCCCAACATAGGTCATATCAGGGGGCATCTCAAAGTACCTCTGATGTGCTATCTAGGAAACGTAAGGATAACAGGAGGCACTCTGGCTCCTATGCCCACATAGGAATGGGTGAAATTGGGGCAATAAATCCAAAAGACCAAGGACCTCAAGGTGAGTAGGACATTTCAGCTGAGATTCAAGGGTAATCCAAAAGGGGTTGCCATTGGATAACGTCCTGGTGTTACCTTCATGTGACGAGTGCAGGACAGGTACATGGGTGACTCTTTCCACATTCGTATCACAATGCATACTGGAAAAGGGACTTGTGATTGAGAAATTGATTGGATGAACAGTGTGACACACTGTCAATTTCTCAGCAATGTAGTAAGTGCCGGTGTCGAAGTCTACTCTGGACTGGTGTTTTTCATTGCGAATTGTCCTGCATGAGTGTTGCTACATCTGAAATAGTGGGTAAATCCTCAATGAAGTAAGGAGTGTGGTGAGGGAGGCTACCCTGACGTAGTGATAAAATGACATATGTTAATCCACATAACTCCCTTGCCACAGTACTCACAGGCTTCCCTCCCTCCCCTTGAGGAGTCACGACTCCTAAGCATTGGCATCGTAGAAAGTACCCTGAACCCCTATGCCTTAATAGATGAATGCAATGTAAAGTGGTCTTATATAGTGCCCTTCAGCCAATAATGTTGGCCTCGATGCACGTGACTCTGTAAGAAAGGAGGGCACAGTGTGTTAGTCGGAAAGCAGGAAGGAGGATGCAGAAGACTTTGCTGTTGATGGATGTAGATTGGAAGTACCCGTTACCTGTGTGTCGATATAGAAATCTTTATGTTGTTCGTCGTTGGTACCGACCGTACAGGTTATCCATATGGGCAGCCCCTGGATTGTGGAGTGCAAAAATGAACAGCGTAGTTGTTGTTGCAAGATGGACAGGGTCTGAATCTGTTAAGTGCACAGACCTAGGAGGTCGTCAGAAGGAATGTGGGAGGTGTCAGAATGCAAGATTTTAGTAGTGAAGTTAGTTGGGGGATAAGATGGTGGAAAGTGGGGGTCAGCCAAAAGTTCTCACTTTCTGGCTCTTGGTGGTGCATTTCACTGAGATTAAAGTTGTAGATCAGCGCCACGGAAGAGAGGTTTCATAAGTCTGCATTATTTGTCGCAGATGGTAGTACCAAGAGTTTCAAAAACATGTTTGTTGAAAATTACCCCAAGTTTCTGGTGCACAGTTTTTAATCTGTTACTATTATTTTCTTTTCTTTAAAAGTGGTTTATTGAAAAGCTAAGTCTTGACCTGTTTCCTGTAAGTCAGGTGGTTCTCCTACAGGCAGAGAAGTGTGGGTAGGTTGTTCCACAATTTCGAGGCCAGAACTGAGAAAGAGTTACCTCCTTGCTGTTTCTTGTTGAAGTTCGGGACTATTATTAGTGCTTCTGTAATGAGTGTAGTGTTGAAACTTACTTAGGTTTTGAAATGAACCCTTTTTTACATGAGTAGCCAGTGGAGAGTACATAATGCTGGCATGATATGTTCAAATCACTTCATTCTGAGAAGACTTGCCGCTGCATTTTAAACTCTTTTGTCATTTCCTCATTAGGTAGTCTGGGAGTCTTAGATATAGACTGTTTGCATGGTCTAGTTTGGATAGTATTAGAGAAACGATGGCTGTGCTCCTGTGGTTGAAAGTTATGTAAGGTATGATGCTGCGTATCATGCGCAGCTGGGTGAAACAGTGTCTGACGATGTGTTTGACCTGTCGATCAAGAGTGTTGGTTTTGTCCATTTTCGGTCCAAGATTCCTTACTGTTGTTGATGAGTTTGGGCATGGTCCCACCTTGTCAGGCCACGGGATTGTGGTGGAGCCAGAACTTGTAAGATCATAGAAACTCAGCTCTGTTTTTCTAGGGTTAATTTTAGTCTGTTTGCTGTCATCCATGCATCCACCTGTGCAAAGCAGTTTTTTAATGTCTGGATCATTTGGTGATGAGTGGTTCACACATTTGTAGATTATTTAAGTTTCATCCACGTAGTTGTAGCAGTAGATTCCAGATTTATTGAGGATGTCAAGTAGGGCTGTCATGCAGAGGTGAGAGTGTGGATTCTTGGGGTACTCCACAGGTAAGTGGGTGAGGCCAGGCATTATAGGGGCCCAAGATTGTGGTTTCTGTTCTACCATGTGAGGAAGGAGGTGATCCAGTGCAGAGCTGATTCTTTAATACCAATATCTTCCAGTCTTTTCCAGAGGATCTATTAACAGAAAGATAGGGTCAGAGGCCGGCCTAAGGCTGCCTGGCCTTATGGACCAGGAATAGGTAAAAAACCACAGAGAAAATGGGGTAGAGGAGAAAGAATGGGGTGTAATGAAATACCCGGCAGACTGCTCAACAGTGCAAGATTTCAAAAGTTTTTTAACTTTTACAGTGCTGTGCAATATAGCAAATGCTGTCCTTGGTGGACATATTAATTAACAAAGGAGTTCATCACTCTAACTGCCCTGATTCCTGGTATGGAGTTGATTTGAGAAAAGAATTTGTCGAAAGTTGATGGCTAACGCTTTCTTAAACAATAAAGATGTAGGCCTTTCTTCCATATTAGATGCTCTGGTTCTAGTCTCAGATTCTGAGGGACAGTCAGGGCCATCTTAAGCACTTTTGAGGCCCTGTACACGTACATCTTTGGGGCCCCCCTCCACCAAACCAGAGGAATGAAGTGATCAAGAATATCTGCCCCCTCCCCCTGCCGCAATCATAACCCATAGGTTTATATGCTGCCTCACAGGATTAAAAATAAGGATGTTTACTCCCTGTAATTCCCATTACCCTCTTTATTCTTGCTCTAATCAGAATGATAAATAAGTACCATTGAAGGCCAACATTACCACTCTACAAAGAGACTGTTCTAGCTTAGATACAGGAGACTTTTTATCAATAGAATCCATGAAGGTATGCAGCCTGTAGTATTAATGCTGGACTGTATATAAAAGGTACATGTAACCCACAATAGACAGAGAACTCACATTTGCTGCCTCGCAGAACACAAACGTGCTCAAGCATGGATAGAGCAGACCAATTGGTAGGAAGGAGAAAGCTACACATACCATAGCATGGGCAGTGGATGCAGATTAGAAGCTACCAGGAAGGTGTCTGTGTCCAGACAGACTAAGATCATAAGTGGGACATGGTTTTCAAATAGTGTTGCCATTGGAGATCAAAAGAATAAAGTGCCTGTGGTGTGCAATATCTCAATTCTCACTATTATAGTGGAAGAAACACTATAGCAAGTGAAACCATGAGTGAGGCTGTTTTGAAGATCATACCCTGAGAAGGAAATCCCTCTGAAGGGCTGACAATTTTGAAAGGTTAGGGACTGGCGATTTCGAGAGGCTGGACAATACAAGATTAAATTAGACACCCAGCATTAATCTCTTGGACTAACAGTTTATGTTCATCGTCGGACGTGATTGCCTAGGTTTTAAAACACCCCATCTGAATAAACCAATGTCTAGACCTTCACCATAAGCATGACATGTTTGTTTGTATAGCAACCCCTATCTGGTGCAGGCACATTGCTGATAATAGCACCTGTTGAGCTGCAAGACCAAGTACATAGGCAGGCAGGTTTATAAACTTCAGACATAGGAAAGGCTCAGCCAGCCTTACAGGAATGTGCTATTCTAATCTCGCATAGGAACACATATCTCTGCAACGAGTGCTTTACACACCGGGCTAACTTCTGAACCATTGTGGCACTCAATTTACCAGTATGCATTTAAATTTTGGCTATTGCACATGTTCAACATAATTCCCACAGGAAGGAAAGAATGCTACAGGAGTTGTGCCGCAAGGAACACACATCTATATACACCACAGTGAACACAGAAAGCATTACATGATAAATTGATTGAGGCAGAATGTACTTGCCAAAACGGACAGGCAGTAGGTTTAGAGCCTCAGCAGCATGCAATACAGTATACTGATGTGTGCTATTTAAGTCTGGTGAACAAAGGAATCTTACTTCTTTAGATCAGGCCGTCTTGTGTGGGGGAGATCTAGGGTGGGGGCAAGTGCCCCTTTTGCCCTCCCATAAAAACGTCTCTGGGGACAGTGTTCCACAATTGAGGGCCAGCGACCGCCTGCCTCCTTTCTCAGAATCTCTTGAGTTTGAATGTCTAGGCCATTTTGTCAGAGTTTGATTGCAGGGTTCTTCTTGGGATTGTTTTGCCTAGATGGTTCGAGAGATACTTTGGACCGATCTTTCACGCTGCTCTTCTGGTGATACACAGTACATTAAAATGAATTCCCTTCTATAATGGCAGCCAGTACAGGTTTCTAAGCACTTCTGGTGTATTGTTATATTTCATTGGCCTAGAGACAAGGTGTACTGCCCTGTTCTGATTGACCTGTAATCTATTGATATGTTTGGCTGAGAAGAAGGCTATTACAATAATCCTATTTAAACAGGGTGTGTCACTGTACCAATAGAATTTGCGGTTGAGCGCTAGTGCCAGGGTAGTTTTCCATAAAATGCCTAGAGTAAAGTGTCAGCTACTCACTAAGGAGGATATATGTTTGTTTAATGATGAGATCTGGTCAAAGACTACACCCTGGTTGTCCTCCATTGTTGTCAGCATCAGGGCCAGGCCTAAGTTACTAAGCCAATGCTTGGGGACGGTTTCTGCAGATGCCTGGCCACAGACCCAGATTTCTATTTATCCAGGGTCAAACACAGTTAGTTTTCCCACATCCCAATAAAAAGCAATAAACAAACTGAACGAAGAAGGTCTTTCAACGAGGTCTCAACTATCCACAACCTCACCAACTACAAGCAACAACTAACCACAAACCGCAAAGACTAAACCCCAAGGACCAGGAAACACATCAATCCAAAGAGGACGCCCACTCAAAGGAATACAACCCACAACCCAAGCATCATACCTCACCACAAGAAAGACAAAGAAGCCAGAAATTATAAGAAAACCCTAAACGCTCGGGAAGATGCCGACCCTCATGATCCCACAAATTCTGAAAAACTGAGCAAAAAACAGCCTAGACGGCCCGAGAAGACATACAAAGAACAAAGCAAAGACAGACTACATTGCTCGCTATCCCTCCACGTACTACTGCATTACTGCATGGTAAGCAAAAACACCCCAGAAAGAACGAACCGACAGCCAATAAGTGTTAGGAAAGATTTCATATTGTAGGTAATTTTCCTTCCATGTGGCAACCCCCAAACATTTTGCTGTTATTTTACACCCTGATCTAGACTTTGCCAGAGAAGCGCAGCCTTCCGCCGCACTCCTCTGGGCTTTCGCTCCATTCTTACGGGGAAACTGACATGCCCTTAAGACAGTCAGTACAGGGAAACGTTGTTTTCCGTAGTTCTTTCCTCATGCTGCAGCTTTCGCGCAACAGGGCACAAGAGAGCACTGTAAGCTAAGTTACTGCACTCTTGGGTCTCTAGTCATTCTACAAGCCCTAGAAACTCTTGATGGATTTATAACGAACTGTGCAAGTATGTCACGGGACTGGTGGCAGCGATCGTTTCTTTGTGTTTTGAACTCCCTTTTGCCCTGTTAACCGCACTTCTCGCGTTTGGCCAAAATGGGTGGCCTGGCTTCCAAAATGGCCAGACCATGAGGTTCTTTGTCCTGTCCGCTGACCGTCTTGCCCCTTCACCTTCTCCAGGTCGGGCCGACCCGGGGCCATCCTTATTTGGGCATGTACTTTCCCGTGAAACACAGATGCTTTCGCGGACTTCTACAGGCCTGTTGCGAGCCTCCAGGATGTGGGCTGGGATGTCTGGTCCCAATACAGATCCTGGGTGCCAGAGAGTATAGTGTGTCTTGAATGCCTGGGACCACCATGGTCTGTGATAGGTCCAAGTATGGTGTGAGTGTTTTGTGAGCAGATCACCCATTGTGTCCTCTCCGTTTTTGGCGCGAAGGGAACTCTGGATAAGAGGAGGCTGGAAACACCACTACCATGTCGATCTCCTGAGTTCTCACGAACGAAGGATAAAGGAGCCAAGTATCCTGCAACTAAGAAGCTGAGTCGAGGAATCGCTGGTGACCGCTGAAGGTTTGGCACCCTGCACTGCTGTCGTCCTGTGAGACCTCTCTGCCTCTGATCATACGAGAAGGCCTGTATTGGCGCTTTGACCCTTTAGAATAGTGGGAACAACTATTCTCGGCATCTTCACCAACTCCTGTACGTAAGCGGACTGACCAGCCTACACAGGAACCTTGCTCTGTTACCGCCATCTGGCTGCTGCTGAAATCCGAGCCCTCGACACTCTCACACTATTCGTACACTTGGCGTTCCCAGGTCTGAAGTGAGACGTGTACATTGGGCCTGGAATACAAGCGGCTGCCGAGTTGCCCTGCTGAGGTAACAAACTGTGCGTGTTCGCTGCATTTGGGACAGCCTCGACCCTGACTTCTGCTGCCGCGGAATCTACACGGCACCGAGACGTCCCTCTGATCGCATCTGAACCTGCCAGTGAAGAAACTAACCCGGAGAAGCCTGGGTCTGCCTGCATCGGGGACCGGTGAGTAGTCAATACCCTGAACCGGTCTCCCTCCTGCAGGAGCCTGTGGCTTTTCCCCGCTGTTGAAAAACAGCACTCCTTTCTCCGTACTTGCGCCCTGCTTCTGCCCACAAGTGAAGGCTGCGCTTGAGTAGCGGAGGTCTGTTCGCCATCATTTGTTCACCTCTCTGAACTGCCTGATTTCCCTGAGGAGGCACTCCTTGGCCCGTTGGCACCCACGTGTGCCGGTACTTTTGAGCACAAGGCTCCACTCTTCGTAGGGCTCGGACTTTCTCCTAGTTAGGTGGTCTCTGTTGTCGAACTGGGCCTAACGATTACTTGCACTGCCTGTTTTCCTCCCCATCTAGGTGGTCTGCATATTTCGTACTTCTAACTCGTTAGACCCCTCGGTCTTGCATATATATTGTATTGATTGTGATGTGTTGGTTTACTTGAGTTTTACCGTAATTCTTTACTATGGTCGATGTTACAAAGGCCTTGTAATAAATGTGTCTATATTTTTAATATAACACCTGCCTGGAGTAATTTGTAAGTGTCCTTGCTTTGTGTGCTTATTGCAGGCTTTCAGTCACCCTCACCCCTCTTGAGACCTAGTCTTAACCGCCGCCATCGCTACCCTGATTGGTCTGGCTTGTCCAGAGGTTACCCTGTTCCAAGAAACTAGGCTGGCTTTCTGAACCTCTGCCCCTCCAGGACAGAGTTCAGAAATCCATCTTAACAATAAGCATTACAAATACAGACCCCACCAGGACACCAAATGCAACACGACAACTAATAAACCATCCCAACCCGATCTACATCATGGACAATACCCCAAACAGAATCAGGGATAAGCTGGAATCCATCCTCCCTACACGCCCTACTGCACCAAAGACTGGAACAACGGACAGGTACCTGTACAATTTACCACCCATAACTAACCAAAACCAACCAACCCCACCATAAACCTTATCAGTCTACTCGATGAAGAAACTGATTGCCAAAGAACCACACCACCCAACAGGATCAACCAGGAAAAATCCACCAGCAACGGAAACCCAACCAACACACCGGACCGAACAAACAATACCAACAACAAGTAAAGTAAAATCAAACAAACTATACTGCAGCCTTCTCAACGTTAGATCCATGGCAAAACACTCAATAGAAATCCACGACCTTCTAAGCAAATGAGGCACAGACCTGCTCTTTTTCACAGAAACCTGGTTATCAGATGACTATAAAGCCATCAGGAACACAGAAATACCGGGCAATTATAAATGAATACACGTCAAAAGAGAAAACCGAATAGGAGGCAAAATCGCAATCATACACAGAGAACACATCCCAGCATCTTAACTCATAACAACCAACACAGAAGACTATGAATCTGAGCTTATGACCCTTTAGGAAACGTGCATGCAATGGATGGGTTCACAGAACAAATGGGAGTCCAACTAACCGAACCAACTCAGGAAGCTAGCAAAGTACTGTTTTATTAACAATTATCTAAAACAGGGAGTTACAATGAACATCAACGGACATACGCTCAATTTCTCTCAGCGACTTTTTCAAACATCATAGACTTTATACTAAAAATACGTCAGAGGTGACGTCATGCTATGTGACAAATAAAAACCTACTAGGGATCGGGATAGGCTTAAGGGGAACATCTAAGTACACATCATATAGGAACTAGCATTGTAATTGACTGCCCACTGTCAGGTGGACAATATATGCCTACCTCTAAAATATGTTATCTTCAAAAACATTAAGTACACGGTTTCTAATTGGTCTTCAAACTATAAGGTCCTTCGTTATATTGACCACTACAATTGGTTGGCACGCTTGTGCCATGTCTGGAACATTTGGTTCATTTAGCAGCACCTAAGCCCAGACCCAGGTGCAAGGAGGTGGGCCTGACTCTACCTCCCTACCCAATTAGCCCAGCATCTCTCATCACCCAAGCCTTCTGCAATGAATATTGTCTTTGAACTTGGCCTTGCAAAGTATCCTTGTCGCTGAGAATATATGGGAGTTTGGGCACTCACTATCGTTGTTCTAGGACTCCAAGTTCGACTCTATTTTCATCCTTAGCTCACGTGACAGGAGAACACAATTTGGTCCATTTTGTAGGTCTTAAATGCCCTAAATGAATAAAACTTGGCACTCTTGGTGTTCTTTCTCTGCACCTTAACAAGGGATGATCCATCCTTTGCACTTTCACTTCTTTCCAGAATAGATAGTCGACCTTGGCTGCTTCAGTCTTGAGTCGACCTTGGCTGCTTCAGTCTTGACTACAGGCCAGACAACCTCACCATGCAGCTCCACGATTTCAGCTTATTCTTGCTGCAACACAATTCTTCCTTTCTTCTTCATTGGTCCTGGTTTACTAAAATTCATGTCCAACTGATGTACAATGGAGGCTCTGCCTGCATTCTATTCACTTCATATAGCCAGCTTCTCTGATGGCTTAGTCTACCTTGCGTTTCAGTGTCTTTACAATTATTGAGCGGTTAATTCTCTTCAGTACTTCGTGCATGTGTCATCTTCATTTTCATATTAAAAAGTTCACTTGACTCTTTACTTCGTCATTAGTTTCTGTAGGATCCATACATCCTCTTCCGCCAATATCATGAGACGTCGTTCATACTCTCTTATGACATCACAGAGTTCTTTCTTTGATCTTTTTCACATTCTTTCAGTGAGTTCCTCCGTCAGATTATCGTCCCTCCGTGGATACATTCGATAGGATTGTCTCAATGGGTACCTTCTTTCAAATATACGCTGCGGTATTGGCACAACTGCTGGTGTCAAACACGACACGATCTCAGGCTTCCAACATATAGGAGTTAGAGGGTGGGATTTCCTGCAGAGGCATGCAGCTGCTCCGGGACAATCCTGCCTCATCATGGTAGAACTCAACGACCAAACCAACATAGTATTCCTTCTCATCTACAGACCACCTTCGTACAAAACCAAAGTTGTAAAGAAACTAGCGGACACAGCTGCCATTTTATCAACCCACCACGACAATCTAGTCATACTGGGAGACTTCAACATATGGTTCGAAAAAGAAAATGAGTCCACAGCAAACTCACTCTGCACACTCCTGGAAACTTTGTATTTCAAGCAAACAGTAAATGGATCCACACACGATGCCAGACACACCCTGGGTGCAATTTTCTGCAGGGAAGAACTATACACATCCACGCCACCTACACCAATGTTACGGGGCGACCAGTGCTTAATACCAATCTACATCATATCCCAAACCCGCCTACAAGCTGGAAAGGAAGTACTCCATACCAGCAGGAAAAGTAACTGGAAGAACCTAGAACTAGAGGCGCTAACAAACCTTCTAGACTCAACCCTCCCAAGTGTAATAGAAGCCACTGAAACAACCATAGGCACAGCAGAAGACACACTCAACAATTGGATCACCAAGACCTTTGGCCAGCTGGCACCAGCTAAAACATTCAAAGCAACACCAAAAAAACTGGCAACAAAATGCTTCACAGAAGAACTGAAATAAATAAATGGAGTGAACAATACACCTGACAAGATAATATAAAATACCAAAGATAACTAAAACTATACAAATCAACAGTCCTCAAAGCAAAAATGTTCTACTACGCCACAAGAATAGAAACAGCAAACAATCAACAGAAACAACTCTTCAAAATCATCAAATAAGCAAAAAAAACCTTCATCCTGCAAGAATTCCATCATCCTGACACAAGCACTTTGTGTCAGCATCACCAACCAAATGAGAGCAAAAATAGACACAATGCAGAAGACCACCACCCTAGCCCCGGCAAACACAACCACTACTAATGGACCGCAGACACATGGCAAAACACAGATTACTGCAAAACTCACCTGTCTAGAACCAATCACAGAAGAAACCTTCACCAAACCGATCAAGGACACCAACCTTGCAGGTTTCCCAAGGGACCCCTGCCCCCCTGACATCATCAAATGAGTCCTCAACCACAGAACCCCAGTGACACACTTCTGGAACTTAATGAATCCATCATTCAAAAGAGGAATAGTACCATCCTTCTTCAATTCAACATACATTAAACCACTTATAGAGGAGGACTCAAATAAAGCCTGCACTCCAATCGTCCATTTGAAGTACCAGGAATGTTCACACCGAGATATGTGACTTATGATGAGGAAATAAACCAGCAGAGAGCCGCAGTAGGGCTCAGCCCAGTACCTATTAAAAGAAAAGCACCTCTTGACATACCAATACCAAGAAAACCATGGACAGTAAGGTATCCATTAAGAAAACCCTACCAACAAATGAAACGAAATGAAGATTGCCTAAGTGCAGTCCCGGAAGAAACCAAAAAGGTCTTAATGGAAGACGAAAGGTGACGTCACAAGGATTAGGACTGACCTGCACATACAAGAAATGACAACCAGAGAATGACACACAGAGACGAAACGCCATGGATGAGGATATCGTGAACCTAAAGTGAAAGGACGATGTAAAAATGCAAAGAAGTGTAAAGCTGTAAGCAAGATGAAGATATTGACCAAGTTTACACCTGTAAATATGCTTGGAACCGCAAGAAAGCTAAGAAAACAGTGCGGCTTGCTATGCTTAATAGAAGAATAGTGCAGCAAGCGCCATTATACATCATCTACCTCAAACGAAGCACAGTTTTATAAGCATATTTCCACTTTGCACAAGAAGCAGAATCAACCAAGGTTACTAAAGACCAAACAAGAAAGATTCATATTCAGCAAAAGGAGAAGAGATGGCTGAATCGAAACTCAACAGAAGCAACTCGTGCCAGGAAAGCCAAGGTCATACTAATCGAAGTTACGAACAGTAGCCACATCTAATTGAAACTAAGAACAGAATGTCCTGCCTCTGAAAGGTCAAGACAAGAAGGCAAAGGTAGGTGGCGGGTGAAACGAAAATCAAATACACAATTTGAGAGGAAAGAAACAATAAATGTGTCTATATTTTTAATATAACACCTGCCTGGAGTAATTTGTAAGTGTCCTTGCTTTGTGTGCTTATTGCAGGCTTTCAGTCACCCTCACCCCTCTTGAGACCTAGTCTTAACCGCCGCCATCGCTACCCTGATTGGTCTGGCTTGTCCAGAGGTTACCCTGTTCCAAGAAACTAGGCTGGCTTTCTGAACCTCTGCCCCTCCAGGACAGAGTTCAGAAATCCATCTTAACAATAAGCATTACAAATACAGACCCCACCAGGACACCAAATGCAACACGACAACTAATAAACCATCCCAACCCGATCTACATCATGGACAATACCGCAAACAGAATCAGGGATAAGCTGGAATCCATCCTCCCTACACGCCCTACTGCACCAAAGACTGGAACAACGGACAGGTACCTGTACAATTTACCACCCATAACTAACCAAAACCAACCAACCCCACCATAAACCTTATCAGTCTACTCGATGAAGAAACTGATTGCCAAAGAACCACACCACCCAACAGGATCAACCAGGAAAAATCCACCAGCAACGGAAACCCAACCAACACACCGGACCGAACAAACAATACCAACAACAAGTAAAGTAAAATCAAACAAACTATACTGCAGCCTTCTCAACGTTAGATCCATGGCAAAACACTCAATAGAAATCCACGACCTTCTAAGCAAATGAGGCACAGACCTGCTCTTTTTCACAGAAACCTGGTTATCAGATGACTATAAAGCCATCAGGAACACAGAAATACCGGGCAATTATAAATGAATACACGTCAAAAGAGAAAACCGAATAGGAGGCAAAATCGCAATCATACACAGAGAACACATCCCAGCATCTTAACTCATAACAACCAACGCAGAAGACTATGAATCTGAGCTTATGACCCTTTAGGAAACGTGCATGCAATGGATGGGTTCACAGAACAAATGGGAGTCCAACTAACCGAACCAACTCAGGAAGCTAGCAAAGTACTGTTTTATTAACAATTATCTAAAACAGGGAGTTACAATGAACATCAACGGACATACGCTCAATTTCTCTCAGCGACTTTTTCAAACATCATAGACTTTATACTAAAAATACGTCAGAGGTGACGTCATGCTATGTGACAAATAAAAACCTACTAGGGATCGGGATAGGCTTAAGGGGAACATCTAAGTACACATCATATAGGAACTAGCATTGTAATTGACTGCCCACTGTCAGGTGGACAATATATGCCTACCTCTAAAATATGTTATCTTCAAAAACATTAAGTACACGGTTTCTAATTGGTCTTCAAACTATAAGGTCCTTCGTTATATTGACCACTACAATTGGTTGGCACGCTTGTGCCATGTCTGGAACATTTGGTTCATTTAGCAGCACCTAAGCCCAGACCCAGGTGCAAGGAGGTGGGCCTGACTCTACCTCCCTACCCAATTAGCCCAGCATCTCTCATCACCCAAGCCTTCTGCAATGAATATTGTCTTTGAACTTGGCCTTGCAAAGTATCCTTGTCGCTGAGAATATATGGGAGTTTGGGCACTCACTATCGTTGTTCTAGGACTCCAAGTTCGACTCTATTTTCATCCTTAGCTCACGTGACAGGAGAACACAATTTGGTCCATTTTGTAGGTCTTAAATGCCCTAAATGAATAAAACTTGGCACTCTTGGTGTTCTTTCTCTGCACCTTAACAAGGGATGATCCATCCTTTGCACTTTCACTTCTTTCCAGAATAGATAGTCGACCTTGGCTGCTTCAGTCTTGAGTCGACCTTGGCTGCTTCAGTCTTGACTACAGGCCAGACAACCTCACCATGCAGCTCCACGATTTCAGCTTATTCTTGCTGCAACACAATTCTTCCTTTCTTCTTCATTGGTCCTGGTTTACTAAAATTCATGTCCAACTGATGTACAATGGAGGCTCTGCCTGCATTCTATTCACTTCATATAGCCAGCTTCTCTGATGGCTTAGTCTACCTTGCGTTTCAGTGTCTTTACAATTATTGAGCGGTTAATTCTCTTCAGTACTTCGTGCATGTGTCATCTTCATTTTCATATTAAAAAGTTCACTTGACTCTTTACTTCGTCATTAGTTTCTGTAGGATCCATACATCCTCTTCCGCCAATATCATGAGACGTCGTTCATACTCTCTTATGACATCACAGAGTTCTTTCTTTGATCTTTTTCACATTCTTTCAGTGAGTTCCTCCGTCAGATTATCGTCCCTCCGTGGATACATTCGATAGGATTGTCTCAATGGGTACCTTCTTTCAAATATACGCTGCGGTATTGGCACAACTGCTGGTGTCAAACACGACACGATCTCAGGCTTCCAACATATAGGAGTTAGAGGGTGGGATTTCCTGCAGAGGCATGCAGCTGCTCCGGGACAATCCTGCCTCATCATGGTAGAACTCAACGACCAAACCAACATAGTATTCCTTCTCATCTACAGACCACCTTCGTACAAAACCAAAGTTGTAAAGAAACTAGCGGACACAGCTGCCATTTTATCAACCCACCACGACAATCTAGTCATACTGGGAGACTTCAACATATGGTTCGAAAAAGAAAATGAGTCCACAGCAAACTCACTCTGCACACTCCTGGAAACTTTGTATTTCAAGCAAACAGTAAATGGATCCACACACGATGCCAGACACACCCTGGGTGCAATTTTCTGCAGGGAAGAACTATACACATCCACGCCACCTACACCAATGTTACGGGGCGACCAGTGCTTAATACCAATCTACATCATATCCCAAACCCGCCTACAAGCTGGAAAGGAAGTACTCCATACCAGCAGGAAAAGTAACTGGAAGAACCTAGAACTAGAGGCGCTAACAAACCTTCTAGACTCAACCCTCCCAAGTGTAATAGAAGCCACTGAAACAACCATAGGCACAGCAGAAGACACACTCAACAATTGGATCACCAAGACCTTTGGCCAGCTGGCACCAGCTAAAACATTCAAAGCAACACCAAAAAAACTGGCAACAAAATGCTTCACAGAAGAACTGAAATAAATAAATGGAGTGAACAATACACCTGACAAGATAATATAAAATACCAAAGATAACTAAAACTATACAAATCAACAGTCCTCAAAGCAAAAATGTTCTACTACGCCACAAGAATAGAAACAGCAAACAATCAACAGAAACAACTCTTCAAAATCATCAAATAAGCAAAAAAAACCTTCATCCTGCAAGAATTCCATCATCCTGACACAAGCACTTTGTGTCAGCATCACCAACCAAATGAGAGCAAAAATAGACACAATGCAGAAGACCACCACCCTAGCCCCGGCAAACACAACCACTACTAATGGACCGCAGACACATGGCGAAACACAGATTACTGCAAAACTCACCTGTCTAGAACCAATCACAGAAGAAACCTTCACCAAACCGATCAAGGACACCAACCTTGCAGGTTTCCCAAGGGACCCCTGCCCCCCTGACATCATCAAATGAGTCCTCAACCACAGAACCCCAGTGACACACTTCTGGAACTTAATGAATCCATCATTCAAAAGAGGAATAGTACCATCCTTCTTCAATTCAACATACATTAAACCACTTATAGAGGAGGACTCAAATAAAGCCTGCACTCCAATCGTCCATTTGAAGTACCAGGAATGTTCACACCGAGATATGTGACTTATGATGAGGAAATAAACCAGCAGAGAGCCGCAGTAGGGCTCAGCCCAGTACCTATTAAAAGAAAAGCACCTCTTGACATACCAATACCAAGAAAACCATGGACAGTAAGGTATCCATTAAGAAAACCCTACCAACAAATGAAACGAAATGAAGATTGCCTAAGTGCAGTCCCGGAAGAAACCAAAAAGGTCTTAATGGAAGACGAAAGGTGACGTCACAAGGATTAGGACTGACCTGCACATACAAGAAATGACAACCAGAGAATGACACACAGAGACGAAACGCCATGGATGAGGATATCGTGAACCTAAAGTGAAAGGACGATGTAAAAATGCAAAGAAGTGTAAAGCTGTAAGCAAGATGAAGATATTGACCAAGTTTACACCTGTAAATATGCTTGGAACCGCAAGAAAGCTAAGAAAACAGTGCGGCTTGCTATGCTTAATAGAAGAATAGTGCAGCAAGCGCCATTATACATCATCTACCTCAAACGAAGCACAGTTTTATAAGTATATTTCCACTTTGCACAAGAAGCAGAATCAACCAAGGTTACTAAAGACCAAACAAGAAAGATTCATATTCAGCAAAAGGAGAAGAGATGGCTGAATCGAAACTCAGCAGAAGCAACTCGTGCCAGGAAAGCCAAGGTCATACTAATCGAAGTTACGAACAGTAGCCACATCTAATTGAAACTAAGAACAGAATGTCCTGCCTCTGAAAGGTCAAGACAAGAAGGCAAAGGTAGGTGGCGGGTGAAACGAAAATCAAATACACAATTTGAGAGGAAAGAAACAATAAATGTGTCTATATTTTTAATATAACACCTGCCTGGAGTAATTTGTAAGTGTCCTTGCTTTGTGTGCTTATTGCAGGCTTTCAGTCACCCTCACCCCTCTTGAGACCTAGTCTTAACCGCCGCCATCGCTACCCTGATTGGTCTGGCTTGTCCAGAGGTTACCCTGTTCCAAGAAACTAGGCTGGCTTTCTGAACCTCTGCCCCTCCAGGACAGAGTTCAGAAATCCATCTTAACAATAAGCATTACAAATACAGACCCCACCAGGACACCAAATGCAACACGACAACTAATAAACCATCCCAACCCGATCTACATCATGGACAATACCCCAAACAGAATCAGGGATAAGCTGGAATCCATCCTCCCTACACGCCCTACTGCACCAAAGACTGGAACAACGGACAGGTACCTGTACAATTTACCACCCATAACTAACCAAAACCAACCAACCCCACCATAAACCTTATCAGTCTACTCGATGAAGAAACTGATTGCCAAAGAACCACACCACCCAACAGGATCAACCAGGAAAAATCCACCAGCAACGGAAACCCAACCAACACACCGGACCGAACAAACAATACCAACAACAAGTAAAGTAAAATCAAACAAACTATACTGCAGCCTTCTCAACGTTAGATCCATGGCAAAACACTCAATAGAAATCCACGACCTTCTAAGCAAATGAGGCACAGACCTGCTCTTTTTCACAGAAACCTGGTTATCAGATGACTATAAAGCCATCAGGAACACAGAAATACCGGGCAATTATAAATGAATACACGTCAAAAGAGAAAACCGAATAGGAGGCAAAATCGCAATCATACACAGAGAACACATCCCAGCATCTTAACTCATAACAACCAACGCAGAAGACTATGAATCTGAGCTTATGACCCTTTAGGAAACGTGCATGCAATGGATGGGTTCACAGAACAAATGGGAGTCCAACTAACCGAACCAACTCAGGAAGCTAGCAAAGTACTGTTTTATTAACAATTATCTAAAACAGGGAGTTACAATGAACATCAACGGACATACGCTCAATTTCTCTCAGCAACTTTTTCAAACATCATAGACTTTATACTAAAAATACGTCAGAGGTGACGTCATGCTATGTGACAAATAAAAACCTACTAGGGATCGGGATAGGCTTAAGGGGAACATCTAAGTACACATCATATAGGAACTAGCATTGTAATTGACTGCCCACTGTCAGGTGGACAATATATGCCTACCTCTAAAATATGTTATCTTCAAAAACATTAAGTACACGGTTTCTAATTGGTCTTCAAACTATAAGGTCCTTCGTTATATTGACCACTACAATTGGTTGGCACGCTTGTGCCATGTCTGGAACATTTGGTTCATTTAGCAGCACCTAAGCCCAGACCCAGGTGCAAGGAGGTGGGCCTGACTCTACCTCCCTACCCAATTAGCCCAGCATCTCTCATCACCCAAGCCTTCTGCAATGAATATTGTCTTTGAACTTGGCCTTGCAAAGTATCCTTGTCGCTGAGAATATATGGGAGTTTGGGCACTCACTATCGTTGTTCTAGGACTCCAAGTTCGACTCTATTTTCATCCTTAGCTCACGTGACAGGAGAACACAATTTGGTCCATTTTGTAGGTCTTAAATGCCCTAAATGAATAAAACTTGGCACTCTTGGTGTTCTTTCTCTGCACCTTAACAAGGGATGATCCATCCTTTGCACTTTCACTTCTTTCCAGAATAGATAGTCGACCTTGGCTGCTTCAGTCTTGAGTCGACCTTGGCTGCTTCAGTCTTGACTACAGGCCAGACAACCTCACCATGCAGCTCCACGATTTCAGCTTATTCTTGCTGCAACACAATTCTTCCTTTCTTCTTCATTGGTCCTGGTTTACTAAAATTCATGTCCAACTGATGTACAATGGAGGCTCTGCCTGCATTCTATTCACTTCATATAGCCAGCTTCTCTGATGGCTTAGTCTACCTTGCGTTTCAGTGTCTTTACAATTATTGAGCGGTTAATTCTCTTCAGTACTTCGTGCATGTGTCATCTTCATTTTCATATTAAAAAGTTCACTTGACTCTTTACTTCGTCATTAGTTTCTGTAGGATCCATACATCCTCTTCCGCCAATATCATGAGACGTCGTTCATACTCTCTTATGACATCACAGAGTTCTTTCTTTGATCTTTTTCACATTCTTTCAGTGAGTTCCTCCGTCAGATTATCGTCCCTCCGTGGATACATTCGATAGGATTGTCTCAATGGGTACCTTCTTTCAAATATACGCTGCGGTATTGGCACAACTGCTGGTGTCAAACACGACACGATCTCAGGCTTCCAACATATAGGAGTTAGAGGGTGGGATTTCCTGCAGAGGCATGCAGCTGCTCCGGGACAATCCTGCCTCATCATGGTAGAACTCAACGACCAAACCAACATAGTATTCCTTCTCATCTACAGACTACCTTCGTACAAAACCAAAGTTGTAAAGAAACTAGCGGACACAGCTGCCATTTTATCAACCCACCACGACAATCTAGTCATACTGAGAGACTTCAACATATGGTTCGAAAAAGAAAATGAGTCCACAGCAAACTCACTCTGCACACTCCTGGAAACTTTGTATTTCAAGCAAACAGTAAATGGATCCACACACGATGCCAGACACACCCTGGGTGCAATTTTCTGCAGGGAAGAACTATACACATCCACGCCACCTACACCAATGTTACGGGGCGACCAGTGCTTAATACCAATCTACATCATATCCCAAACCCGCCTACAAGCTGGAAAGGAAGTACTCCATACCAGCAGGAAAGGTAACTGGAAGAACCTAGAACTAGAGGCGCTAACAAACCTTCTAGACTCAACCCTCCCAAGTGTAATAGAAGCCACTGAAACAACCATAGGCACAGCAGAAGACACACTCAACAATTGGATCACCAAGACCTTTGGCCAGCTGGCACCAGCTAAAACATTCAAAGCAACACCAAAAAAACTGGCAACAAAATGCTTCACAGAAGAACTGAAATAAATAAATGGAGTGAACAATACACCTGACAAGATAATATAAAATACCAAAGATAACTAAAACTATACAAATCAACAGTCCTCAAAGCAAAAATGTTCTACTACGCCACAAGAATAGAAACAGCAAACAATCAACAGAAACAACTCTTCAAAATCATCAAATAAGCAAAAAAAACCTTCATCCTGCAAGAATTCCATCATCCTGACACAAGCACTTTGTGTCAGCATCACCAACCAAATGAGAGCAAAAATAGACACAATGCAGAAGACCACCACCCTAGCCCCGGCAAACACAACCACTACTAATGGACCGCAGACACATGGCGAAACACAGATTACTGCAAAACTCACCTGTCTAGAACCAATCACAGAAGAAACCTTCACCAAACCGATCAAGGACACCAACCTTGCAGGTTTCCCAAGGGACCCCTGCCCCCCTGACATCATCAAATGAGTCCTCAACCACAGAACCCCAGTGACACACTTCTGGAACTTAATGAATCCATCATTCAAAAGAGGAATAGTACCATCCTTCTTCAATTCAACATACATTAAACCACTTATAGAGGAGGACTCAAATAAAGCCTGCACTCCAATCGTCCATTTGAAGTACCAGGAATGTTCACACCGAGATATGTGACTTATGATGAGGAAATAAACCAGCAGAGAGCCGCAGTAGGGCTCAGCCCAGTACCTATTAAAAGAAAAGCACCTCTTGACATACCAATACCAAGAAAACCATGGACAGTAAGGTATCCATTAAGAAAACCCTACCAACAAATGAAACGAAATGAAGATTGCCTAAGTGCAGTCCCGGAAGAAACCAAAAAGGTCTTAATGGAAGACGAAAGGTGACGTCACAAGGATTAGGACTGACCTGCACATACAAGAAATGACAACCAGAGAATGACACACAGAGACGAAACGCCATGGATGAGGATATCGTGAACCTAAAGTGAAAGGACGATGTAAAAATGCAAAGAAGTGTAAAGCTGTAAGCAAGATGAAGATATTGACCAAGTTTACACCTGTAAATATGCTTGGAACCGCAAGAAAGCTAAGAAAACAGTGCGGCTTGCTATGCTTAATAGAAGAATAGTGCAGCAAGCGCCATTATACATCATCTACCTCAAACGAAGCACAGTTTTATAAGTATATTTCCACTTTGCACAAGAAGCAGAATCAACCAAGGTTACTAAAGACCAAACAAGAAAGATTCATATTCAGCAAAAGGAGAAGAGATGGCTGAATCGAAACTCAGCAGAAGCAACTCGTGCCAGGAAAGCCAAGGTCATACTAATCGAAGTTACGAACAGTAGCCACATCTAATTGAAACTAAGAACAGAATGTCCTGCCTCTGAAAGGTCAAGACAAGAAGGCAAAGGTAGGTGGCGGGTGAAACGAAAATCAAATACACAATTTGAGAGGAAAGAAACAAATTCACAGTGTCTGAATCACGTGACGAGCCGAGCAAGGAGAAGCAGGGTTTCACACCTATGCTTGCCACCAGACCAGGCAGAGATATCAGAACTTTTCCAGACAGAAGGTGTAGTTTCAAAGCCAACCACAGAGAACTAATTGACACAGGCCTATTAAAGTGATGATTGATTGTAACCATAATTGGAGGAAGTCCGGGTAACTAAGGGGCACCTCCCACCTAGCTGACCATTCTGCGTGCTGCTAAGCGAAGTGGAAAAGTATGCATGGGGTTGGTGCCAACCCAATCACAATGGACCAAATAATCTAGGGTCCTATAGTTTGTAGAACCAATGAGACGTCGTACTTTTAGTGATGTCTACAGTAGTAATTTTTGATGGAAGGGCTTAGATGCCCACCTGACAGTGTTTTACCCAATCCTCTCACTCTGTTATCATATACAGATATAGTACCTATATTAAAGTTACCTTTTCCTAACCAATAGAAATGCATATTAACTTTTGAGTGTTACAACTTGTATGAAGTTTGTTGGATTTTTTGTGGCGAGAAGGACGATCGCATCACTGCTGATATCCATGACTCCCCATTTTCTGTACTTGTCATTAAACGGACTCCCTTTGCCAAACCATTTAGTTGTCCTTATTGATTGGTGTTGGAGTACTGAATCTGCACCCCCATCTATCTCAAGGGTGCAGCTATCTCGTCTTAAAGTACTTCAGAGCCAACCTCAGCTCTATGGGCCGGCCGGAGGTATCGGAGTACACACTGATAAAAAAAGGAATCAGAGAGCACCGAAGACCCAAGCAACTACAGACTGATAGCCAACCTGCACTACCCAGAAAATATCCTGGAGAACCATGTGTACAAAATCCTTATCAAATATGTCGAAACAAATGGATGATAAAGAACAACCTTAAATTGAACCTGGCAAAAACAGATATTAATGCCCTCACCCGCAGGATTCGACAGAGGGAACCGACAACTGGACTGGCTGATCGGCGTGGGAATGCAACCAGAGACTACTGATGTAGTAAATAACCTAGGAATACTCGTGGACAAAGGACTCTCCATGGAACCGCAAGTCAAGGCAATCGCCATAAAATGCTTCTTTCTCCTATGACTGCTCAGAGGATTACTCCCCTACCCTTCCTTCCCCCACAGAACCCTCACAATCATATCCCTGATACTCACAGGAATTGACTATGCAAACAGCCTCTACCTAGGAGTACCAGAAAGACTCGCCAAGAAACTCCAAAGGGTGCAAAATACAGCATCCAGGATCCTATGAAGACTAAACAGAAGAGACCACATCACTCCAGCACTGACTACACTGGTTACCCGTAAAAAAGTGCATCAAATTCAAAGCACTCTGCATCCAGGCTCAGACTGGCCTATAGGGCAATAGGCCCAGGGCTGACATAAAAAACAGAAAAAGCTCATGTGGGCCAGCTTTTTTGGGTCAAAGTGGGTGATTTTTTGGCCAATGTGGGCCAGATTGATAAGTTACTTCACCATGCAGCTAGTAGCTTTGACTAGTGTTGCTGAATAAATATTCTTTAAAATGCACAATTTGCATCACATTTTATCAAAAAGCTCCCCCGGGGGTACTATTCAGTGTCACAAAAGGAATGAATTGCCATTTCCCAGCTGTGGGCCACTTTTTCATTGCTGCCTGAGACAATTTTAGGGCCCAGTCTGACCCTGTCTGCATCGCCCACAATGCCTTGCTCAGACAAGGAGCAGAATTTCTCCAAGACAAGATTAGTCGGTAGTGCCCAGGAAGGGAACTAAGATCCAGCAATGACCTACAAATAGAGGCAAAACACTATAAAAAAGGAAATTCGGCGGAACAGCGTTCTCACTTCTAATTGCTAACATCTGAAACGCCATGCCCGAAGATGTTAGAACCACAGACGACCACATCACCTTCAGGAAACTGCTCAAAACCTGGTCATTCAGCAGACAATTACAACCTTGAAGGGACACCGGCAACAACAATAATGCAGATAAACAACCAGAGAGGAGAAGAAATTGGGCCAAGGAACCACAGACAAGAACCTGGCTAGATACCGTCAAGTGGCATCCAAAGACCTGCGCCAGAGGGTCTAACAAACTGACCGACTTACTAACCCGTTTCCCCTTCCTGCTCCTCCAACATACCTGACACCACTACACCAGACCTTGGACTAGCCACACTAAAAATAAAAAGAGAATCAATACTATGATCACACGTAGCGTCGCTGGATGCTGAAGCACACCTAGAGTGCACCACCCACATATCGATAAAACCATCAACAGAGCAACTACACACCAAGATACCGTATTATCTTACAGCTGCGGCCACCTGCGACCCTGAATCCCTTATTGACACTATCTAACCAGTGTGCACTACCAAACACTCCACAACCCCGCACAACACATCAAAACCAACACTAAATACTACCACACACCTGAGGCACTGAATCTTACCCATACACGTACAATGCACGAGGCCTCTCGCACAAACTCCCACATGCAAAACAGCACTTTATAAATAATGTAAATAAACAATCACAGACACCAGTTCCTCCGGATTCTGAGCCTATCCTCACACCCTATCCCCACTAACCTGCCCAAACCCCTCTCTTGCAGAGCCATGTGAGCGCCTGGAGACTGCCCCTGGGTGGTAACATAACATAACATCCCGGCATAGATTGTGTATTGACACATAGAGGTTTTGGATCCATGATGATGGCGTTCTGTGTCTAGCTGGAACCTCAGTTGCATGTCATCAGCGTAAATATGAAATCCTGTAATAAAATGGTCTAGGATGGCTGTGAGGGACCTCGTGTAATCATTGAAAAGCCACAGATGCATTTGAAAGTTCAATCGGTCCTTGCACCTACTGCATGCACGAACACGTTTCTAAACTTTGCAGAGGAATGCTAAACAGGCCGGAACACGTCAGTGATGAATGAAATCATGTCCCTGATGAGTAGCTTTTCCCAGCAAATCATATTTAAAGTGCTGCTACACCTAGAATCCGGCCTTCTTCTGTGCTTTTGTTGGAATCACTGGAGCTGAAAAGGTGTGTGTTCCTCTGCCCTTTGGAGTTCTCCAGGGATCAGGATAGATGCCCGGCCTCCAAACACACACGATGATGAGCCGCTAGAGGGCGTTATTTACAGATTGCTGGCAGTGGCTGAATGGCAGTAGTCATTGAGCAAGTAAAGGCGGACTGGGGCCATAGTAAGGTTGGATGTGTGTGCTGTTGGAGTAAGGGGGAGAGGGAGCACCATGTGGTTATGCAACATATTGCTCTCAAGTTTTCAAAGTTGTCTCAAGTGTCCTCTGGCATTAGTATGATTTCCAATTGGTCTTCCCATGTATAGGTATTGGCTGCCTATACCTGCAATTTTAAGATGGAAAATGAGTGCAAAATATTCAGGTTTCTTGTGTGTATGTTAAAGGCAGGCAACCCCAGAGATGGAAGTGTGATATATATATATATATCTTTGATGGTGTGGTGTACTTATTTACCAACACATTGACTGGCCATAGCCATTTTGATCACTATAGCCATTGCCACTCCCTACTGACTCCCCCCTCTCTGCCCAAAATGCACGCTCCTCGGATGTCTTTGCAATCACTTTTATCAAATAGTAACATCAAACTTTGGCCTGTCACTGTTATTTCTAATTAGTCTGCTGAGAGTTATGAGTTGATGGCATAATTGCACTGAAAACATGCCACAGGTTTAATAAAAATGTCTTGCACAAGTGTGCTGTGAGCCACTTCATTTATATATGTTCCTTGCACGGAGGTCCTGTGTAAACAAAGATTGACAAAGTGAACGGTTTTGGATTGTGTATGGGTATTAGATGGGCAATGCCAGACAATCATGTGCCCAGATAATCACGCCCTGTTGTAGCTGCTACCATGTTATGGTCAGATAGTAACATTGTGATTGTGCGAGGCATATGCCTATCCCATGCCTACACAACAGCCAACTAGAGTTTGCCAAAGTTTGGAGTGAATGGAAGTGACTGCCGCCAGGTGATACTGGCAACTTCAAAGTGTATTGAGTTTAAGGTGCAGGTATGGGCTTGCTCAAAGTAATGCATTTCTGTTTTTTCAATTACAGTTACTTACCAATAAAATTATGAATTAAGAGAAAAGATGCAGTAATTTAAGATGAACATTAAACTGTCACCTGTCATAGGTGGATTACCGTCCTGTACTATTCATGTAGGAAAGTTAAAATTGGGCCTAATGACAATGTATAGAGCCCTATGGAGTTCAAATTGTTTTGTCAATCAAACTATGTTTAAACTATATTTATAATTGTGCATTTAAGTGTAAATGATGATTTGCAGATAACACTAATAAGCATGCTCTAAAGAGATGTGTGTCAAATAGTATCTTGTTTAATTCGCGTGGACAGTCCTCTCAAAGATTTCTATTTATGAATACATTGTTTTGATATTTCTGTCAGGAACGCATCTTGTGCCATTAGTTTATTGTTCCAGCCAATGTCTAGTCGGGCCACAGTTCAAAACATTGCAAACCAAAGGTCAAGCCCGGAGCTGTCCTGAATTGACCCGCCTCCAAAACCATTACCCCATCTGTCCCGCCATCCCACGCCTTCCTTTTTGGATGCAGTCTGAGTACCACTTGTTCCTTTTTTTTCCTTTTCCACCACTGCAGCCCTTATCTGCCACCATGCACTCTTTTGCCTTGGCCTCCAGATTGAAAGGCCAAGATTAGGAACTCTCTCTCTCTTTGCCGCCCTCCCCTCGCTCCGCCCAGTGGTCGAAGTGTACGAAAAGTAGTGGAACTATGTTCCCTGCTGGCCTGCCCCCGCGCCCCTCAAACCCTATTGCCACGCCCCCTCCCTCGAGCAATACAAACCCCCAAACAGACGTAGCTGCTATTTCTTCCTACACTTTTATGTTAAAACAAAATCATTCCAGAACGGTTCTTTTTCAAAGTATAGGAATGGTAAAACTTAATTAAAAAAAGTAGAGGAGCACCACTCCCAAGCGCGTCCGCTCACTTTGACCACTGGCAGGTTATAATCCTGGAGTGATACTGGCAAAATGCATGTGCCCTGTGCCCTGCGCCCTCGGGGAGCACAGAACGATGGTCTGGAGGGTTGCCCAGAGCCACTCCAGAGGTTACGATTAATTCGAAACCTTCCGGCCGTCCCCTCTTTTGCTTTGCTGTAGCCTGTGCGAGATTAAGCCTCTAGAATGGAATCAGACAAGCAGGCTAGGGCCACGATGTGCCACCCACCGCCAGTCCCATAAAGTCTCTTGTAAAGGCAGGTGCTCTCAAAGCCTGACCGTCCTGCCACCGAAGCACCTTCCAGTGAAAGAGATGAAGAGGGGTACACCTGGTAGCCCCCCCTGCTATCCTTTCTATTGCTGACTACAGAAGTGTGGTCCCAGGTAAATGTATCCATCAGGGAGGCCCTCGGTAATCAAGGGGGTGGGGGAGGGGGCATTCCCGGGTCCTCTCTGCCCACGTCACCCTGTCAATGTGTTTCCTTATATCAGACCCAGTTTCTCTTCACTGCAATCTCCCTTTTTCCATTTGTAGCCATGTATTTTCCACCCCCCAACTTCGATCTCATATCCAAAGTATGAAAACGTGAAGACCACCCAAATGCGAGCATCAGAGACAGAGTATGTTAGAAATAGGGAAGTACCAGGTTAAAGGGGACACACTTTGTATCGAAGAGGTTTACGCCTGGAGCTTGATTGAGCAAGAGTTTAAAGTATAGTAAAGAGCAAAGGAAGAAGGGGCGGGTCACGCATATAACAACAGATAATGTTAGTTTTCAAAGACTGACACATCACTGCTGCTTCACCAACAGCAATCTATCGAAAGGTATACCATTAAACCCCCACACCCAATCGCACCATCTCCCCATCTCCCACCCTACGCCACCACTCGCTGCTAAGCCAAAGCAGAAAAGCATTTGGAAATTGACATACAACCCATGGGCACCCTCCCGCTACTCTGCACGGTACCACGGATCAGAGCATGCATGTTAATGGGACTCCTCTACTTTCTAGGCGTGAAAACGGGGCGCTGCATGAAGACCAGCGTGAATGGCACCGGGACCTGTGAAATCTTTGCCTGGTGCCCCGTGGAGAAGAAGCAGAAGCCCAAGTAAGTTGACCATCTCCCACAGTGAAGCAGCTATTACTGTATTAAGATATATCATTGCGGTATTCAGAGAAGTTGCATACAAGAAACCCGTAATGGTCCTACGTTGGAGCGCCTGGAGACCGCCTTTGGCTGGTAGCGGTGCGCGGTATAAATCAACATAATATAACATTGCTATTCGAGGCGTGTAATGGCACGAGAGCCCACACGTCCAGAAGTGGCTTAGTTTATAAATGTCACCCGGAATCCGGACATGTCACTATAGCAGGAGTCGTCAATCTTTGGTTCTCCTGATGTTTTGGACTCCAACTCTCATGGTCCCTAGCCAGCATTGTTAATTCAGTGGGATCGTGGGACTTGTAGTCCAAAACATCTGCTGAACTAAAGGTTGCAGACACCTGCGCTATAGGACAGAAAATTAGGATAACTGTTATGTTACACTTTGTGGGGGTGTACAGGTGTTATCAAGTTTTTCGATCATGGCTAATTTTTTAATTTAGGGGGAAGGTGGAATCCCCATGAACTATGCCTCAAAATGAAATAGCACATCCTCCACCACTTACTTCACCTTAGCGTGATCTCCACTTCTTCGCGACTGGGCCCGGGTTGGCCCATGTTTATGAGGGGGGGGGGGGGAGTGATTTTTTTCTAGCATCACCGTAATCTATAAAGAGGCCTCATGACTGCCATCACTGTGAACATGTGCCAAACTCCACGGGAGAGTCATGGTTCCTGTAGGAGGTGTCCCTTTGATGAGGGTTTCGGATCATGGCTAGGACCGTGGTGAATGATGCCGGGGAATGCTGCACAGCAGTAAACGCAGAAATTAGTGTAGGCATCGACCAATCAAGGAAGCAGGAAATGGGCAGGGTGCCTCAAATGCTTTCTTATGTGCTATGCTCACACACATTCCCTGTTCCCCTCTCATTCATTCTTTACAGGTGCCCTGCTGCCAACATTCAAAATCCAATATCACGCAACCAATCAACTTTAAAATATAGGAATACCTCAATTGCATACCGATAACCTTCATCACACACACAGTCCTTATCTTCTTAATTAAATTCTTAATTATGCGATAGTGAATCCATAGCCAGATGGCGACCAACCACCCCTGCCTGGTAGATGAGCATTGGCAACACCAACAGTTGGAGCTTCATTATACATTGCAAAAAGAGTTTTGTGCACAGCAGTGTGCCGAAGTCTTTTCTCTATATCTATTATTAATGTACGGTGAATGCATAAACAAACTTACACACCATTTTGCATGTTTGCATTCATTATTGATATGTAGGGCCTATTTAAATAACTGTGGTACATGCATAGTGGATTGGGCTAGCCGGATCGCTCACCATCGCTTCTCATAGGTCACCAAACAATTGGTCGAAAAAAATTGGTCGACTGGACAAATGGTTGAACCAATTTGGTCGAAAACCAAATGGTTTAATTTTTTAATTTTTTTTATTTTCACCCATTTTTTTTGGGAGGGGGTCCCCCCCAACCACCTTTTTTTCTAAAAAACCCTTTTTTTTTAAACAAAAACCCGAAAAAAAAATATATAATTAAAAAAAAAATTCGACCATTTGGTTTTCGACGAAATTGCGTCAACCAAATGTCCTCCGATCAGTTTTCAGTCGACCAAATGTCTGGACACCCTTCTCATACACACCAACTTTCTGGAATGCTGTACTTACTCCCACAAAGGCTGGCAGCTGTGCCTCGGTTTATACCTTTTGACTGAAATCAAAATTCCTCAGCAATGCCAGGACTAGGATGTACCCGATCCTTGTTACTTCTTTGACTTCCAATTGCCTAACGCTCCATGGCCCCACTTCATGCTCATGTGTTCCCCCTCTTTTCCTCACGAGGCTCCTATGCTGTGCATTTTCTAGTGGCTTCTGGTCTCTAATAGTTTGGTTGATGGTGAAGACATGGGCAAAGGTTTCAAATTCGTCACCAACACCTGAAAGATCAGGCCAGACCAACATGGTGGCGGTACTGTCCCATGGCCTAACCATTTGTGTTCCCAGTCAAGGTCTTCTTGCACCGCAGCCTGCAATGTGCGCTGACTGCATTTCCCCTTTGCTACTGTCCACACGTCCCTCTTTCCCGCCGAAGTCCTGTCACCGCTCCATCTCTAAATTTCCTTAACTTTGGAGTGCAAGTCATAGGACGCCACTGGTCTGTGCGCAGATGTGTGCAGTGCACTTGGGAAGTGTAGTGATCTGCATAGTATCTTCTCTCTAAATACCCTCATGTTTCTTATGACCTGTTTTCGGGATCCCTGACATCTCCTCAATCCTAGGTTTACACCGACGGAACCGCTCTCTACCTCCAATATAGGACATCCCCTTGCGTCGGGTCATCTATAATGAGACGGCTTCCATGACAGGGTGGCTGCTGGGCTTTCGACACATAAGGAGAGGGGAGGCTGGATTGGCTCTGGGGGGGGTTCTTTATAGCTCATCCAGGGGTCGCATTAAAGAGCAATGGCTTATCCTGGTCTTCAGAGTCACCCAGTCTCCTTCCAGGACCACCTAGAAGTGACTCCAACACAGCACCCAGGGGCCAATTTTTGTCCCCCTCGTTTTGTTTAGCTTTACATAGAGCCACTCTGGCCATGCAGATGCCTCTGTGATATCGATCTACTAGTATGAGTTCATCACACACTGAGGTGCAGGCTCGGGCTGGCCTATAGGACATTAGGCCCATGGCCGAACTAAAAAAGAAAAAACAATGCAGGTGTGCTCCAGTTTTTTTGGTCAAAGTGGCCCACTTTTTTGATCAGTTTGATGAGTTAATTCACTCTGTGGCTAGTGTCGCTGAATAAATATTCTTTAAAATGCACAATGTGCATCACACTTAATAAAAAAAACTCACCCCTTGGTTACTATTCAAACAGTGTCACAAACTGAATGAATAGCCATTTGCGACTGTGGGCCACTTTTTCATTGGTGCTCGAGACAATTGTATGGCCCAGTCCGACCCTGCTGAGGTGCCCTCTCAGAGGGATGCCCGCTAACCGGGGGACTACCTCAGGGTCATGGGGGACTGGATGTCTCTTCACTGCCTGAAGACCAAGCCAAATAGAACAGATTTGTGTTGCCTGCACCATCTAATCATGTATGCATATATTTTCTATGTAAAGGTCTTTGAATAAAAGTGCTATATAAATGACAAGTTATTGTAATCTTGTTCTTATGCCCCTCGACAAATGGTGCCCTCATTTTCATCTTCTTTGGGCATATCCCTGCTTTTGTTCTTCTGCCCAGCGCTGGCCAATGGGCCGGCTCTCGCCGGATCCAAGATCCAGCATTAGATCTGTAGCCGGATCTCGTGAATCCGGCTTGCCTCTGCCTCAGCCCTGGCCAACAACCTACCCAAAGCCCTGTGAGAGAAAAAAATTCTCAATGTCCTTTGGTTCACTAATTGACTGTCAATTAGGGAATGAGGGACAGGGAGAAACGTTTTGCTGCGCCCAATAAAGAATTACTCAGCGCCAGGCCACACACAATACAAGAACAGCAGGGGATCCATTCACAGGAACAAACACACACACACCGCGTCCCCTGCTGTTCCTGCATTGCGTGTGGCCTGACGCGTTGCTCTTCACCAATAGCCAGTGCTGGAAATGGAAAAAATCTGGTGGGGGATCCCACAAGGCCAGGGATGGGGGCAGAGTTTTGGGGGTGGGCAGTGTCTGAGTGGGCGGGGTTTAGAGGGGCGGAGCTGGCATGTGACCTCTGATCAAAGGAAATGTCCAAAATAATAGTTTAAAACAGCACAATTTCTTTCATGCTACTTCTTTTTCAAGCTATATATCAATTTCACTTTAAACCACTTGCATGGTGCTGGTGCACCCAAAATATGATATTATTACCACTCCCCACAAACCCCACATGCCAACCCCGCACCCTCCCACGCACAATACAAACCCCAAAACACATGTGCCTGCTAGGGTGGCCAATTGTCCCGGATTTCGCGGGATTGTCCCGCAATTAGGGACTCTGTCCTACAGTTTGCAGAGTGGCTGTGCAGGACGCAGTTTCATCGGGACAACCTGCCTCCAGCACAGCCACTCTGCCAACTGAAGTGGCCATGTGCACTCCATGGCGCTGCCGCCTGCTGCTTTCTTTCTCTGGGCAGCTCTGCAGCCCCTGCTCCTTTTGAGCCTGCAGGTCAAGCTGCTAACACTCTGACACCTGGCTTCATTCAAATGCTAATGCTTTATTCCTGGGGTCCTCATGGTCATGTCTGCAGTTAAAAACGTGACCATCACCTCCCAAAGACAAACCCTTTGCATTTCAATTAAACCAGGAATTAAGAGCCATTAAAAATATTTACATTAAAAAAGGGCTGGTCAAATGTGAATGACATGATGTCATCACTGTGGGCAAGTGTCCTGAGAAAGAGTATCAAAGAGTTGGCCACCCTAGTGCCTGCTGTTTACGGAAAGTTCAGTGCAGTGCACTAAAAGTGCAAGTTTGAACTTCATCCTACACTATTTTAAAATGAAACTGTGCTGGGGCGGTTTCATTTAAAATAAAAGCATAGAAACCCTGAATTTTGCATTCAAAGCAATGCCCTGCGCGAGCACTGAGCACAAAGAGTGATCTACTCTGTGTGCACTGTCCTGGCACAGGGCAGATTAGATCTGCCGGGCCACGAGGGTGGGGGCTGTGCTGCTCGGAGCAGACTGCTCCGAGCAGCACAGCCCCCACCTTCGCGGGCCAGGCTGTGGTGCCTGCATGAAGAACTCGTCGTGAAAGGGCAGGGCAGCCTTCCTTAAGAAGATCTGTTCAGGTGTCCTGCTGTTGTGGATACGTAGGGGGGTGAAGCCAGAAGAGCGCTAATGGCGGCAATGAGCTGCTCCGCCCCCCTACGCCATGCCATTGCGGGATTATTTATTATTTTTTTTTTTCTCTCCTCGAAACCCAGCTGGAGAGCATGGGTTTGGTGTTTGGGCGGCTGACTCTGGCCGGATCCGGCTTCACATCTCGTGACGGATCTCGGATCCGGCGAGAGCCGGCCCAATGACCAGCACTGCCAATAGCAAATAATGGGCGCTTTGCATCCAGCCCAGGTCACTAGCATGCAAACGTATCGGTCTGATACTTAAGTTTTCATGGCATTGAGATGGAGGCAAAGCGCCCTTTGATGCTCACCTGCAGCTCTGGCCGATGCACCAGCTCCCTCGTTGCTAGGGGGGGGGGCTGTAGGGGGCGCAGTGCTCCCACTGGTACTATCTGTGGAGGGCCAGAAGGGCTGGGAATTCACATGCCAGTATTGCTACTCTCAGAGCCCAGCAAGACTGGAAAATGAGGTCACCTGTGTCGGTGAGTCAAGTGTCAGTCTGGTGTTTATGAAAGGGGAGCAGTACTGAAGGAGGGGTTACAATGATATGCTTGTCAAACTGCTTAATCACAAATAAATGCGTCTGTTCTGCTGACAGCAGTTATTAGGAAAGTAAACTGTGGGTTCACTTTTTGATTTTCACAGCAGGGGCAGAAATAATCCAGTCCTGAATATGCGAACGCGACCAACCCAACCCATGCCCTGGCCAAACACATTTTATAGCACTTGTTTTTTTTAATAAGAAATTGCAAAAAGTAATATGATTATCAACCGGTTTTTAACATATGACCTCTACGCAACGGTCACTCAACCTGCTGAGCTACCCTGCTATTCTTCTACTGTAGACCTGTTTATGGATCCCTTAATGTAATAAACATTGCTGCATTACCAATAGTATTTTGGGTGCAGCACTGCCATGGAAGTTATTTAAATCGGAACTGATGGACAGTGTGGAGTTAGGAAAGAAGCAGCATGACAGATATCGCACCATTTTTTAACTATTACTTTGAACATTTCCTTGAAGCGGAGTTCAACAGCAGGCCCGCCCCCTCGGAACTCCGCCCCCTCCAAGCCCCACCCCCACCCTTGTGGGATCCCCGTCACATTTTTTCCATTTCTACCACTGCCTCCTCGCCCTCTTTGGCTTTCTCTCTCGATGTTTCTTTCAACTTTTAGACCTGTATTGCCAATCTGAGGCGGTGCTCAGTTGTCTGTTAAAATAACCCAAGGTAAATTATGTAAGCTGTAATGGAGAAAAAGGTTACGTAAAAAAACAAAATGAGCCTTTAGTCTTCAGCATTAAAAAGAAATGGATCCGCAATGAAAAGTGGAGATATCGGCTTAAAACGGAAATGTTAGATGAAACGGGTGGGCACACACGTACACACCCAACATGCCAAAGCCAGGCCTTAAACAACTCAATTTCAAATAATGTTGTAATGCTGTCAAAACGTTGCGAACCACTATACCCTATGCAGCGAACCCCAAATCGAATTGCCATTTGTTGGCTTTAGGATAAGCTCTCGGGAGTATCGATCAGCGGCCAGGGGTGGACTGGCCTATAGGGAACGCTGGAGATTTCCCAGTGGGCCTCTGCACCCTGGGCCTCTTTTCTGTGGTATTTCCAAATTGTCTCATAGGAAAAGCATTGGGCTTGCTGAAAATGTGTCATATGGGGCCAATTTGAACATCATTTCCAGGGCCTCTTTTGGTCCCCAGTAATTATTTCCAGGGCCTCTTTTAGTTCCCAGTCCAGCCCTGTCAGCTGCAACATGCTGGCCTTGAAACAAGATAACGCAGATCAGCACAGGGTCGATCCACGCTTGGAAACCTCTGCGTATTAAGTGGATTATAAATAACCAATTATAATTTAATGTATTCCTCTGACATAACTTATTTTGGGTAGCATAAGTATACTATTTTTGTCTGGTAGGCATATATTGGTTTGTACTTTTAGACTTTTGTGCAATGCCGCCTTTAGAAACGTTTAAACAGCAAAACTAAGTAACTACGAGGGAGGGGGCGGAATAGCACGTAGATAATTATTGAAGCAATGGGGCAGGGTAGTGCAAGGAAGTTGAGGAGAATGGTGTAAATATGAAGATGAAAGAGGCAAGTGATAAATAAAGCCCTGAGGGCAGTGCTTTAAGTGGGCCGGGCCCCGGCAGTCTCCAAAAAGTGAGGCTGACCAGGGGCACTGCCGGGGCCCCCTCAGTCCCACCACGCCATGGCAGGAGACATTATCCCACCACGGCCGTAGCCGCGACAGGAGATGTGCCCGCCATTTTAAAGTCAGGCAGCTGTGACTGATAGAAGTGCCATCTAGCCACAGCATCGCTGTTTCAGTGATGCTGTGGCTGGCTGGCACTTCAGTCAGTCACTGTGTGATGCTGGAAAGGCATTGGAGGGACAGGGCCTTCATGTACGTGTCCTGTACTCCCTTATGGGTGTTCTGTGTTGTTTTCTGCAAAGGAGTCCATGTGGGATTCCTGGCAGTGTAGCTCTTCCTCTTTTTGGTTGTGGTGAACAGAGGCCGTTGGGATACCCTTTTGGCACCCATGGGTGGGGGTACAACCCTGTACCCCTAGTGTAGGTTTTTGGGAACCTTTGTGGGTACCACAGAGCAGGTTATGGGTTGGTGGCAGCTCGATGCTGAATTTGACAGGTGCTCTGAGTATCCTCCGTTTTGGGATACCCAGGCCCTGCCATAGGTATCAGTGGATTCCTGATAGGAGACAAGATGGCCCCTGTGGCCTCTTGGTTTCTATTACCTGTTACCTTGTTTTCCCAAAGTCCTGGGAGGCCCTGACTCTGTCCCTTCCCCTGACTGGCTGTTGGGTGGAAGAACCATATATGGTATTGTGGGGAAGTCCAGGCCAGACTGGCTGGAGCCGGGTGAATGGAGTGTGTGACCAATATGCACTTCATGTTATGGGTGTCTGGTATCTGTGTGTGTGACACAAAGAATGAGACAGCCCTGCTCGAAACTGACATGAGGGTGGTGTGCTGAAAGTCTGGGTGCTTGCCCCAATCCACATTCCTTGTTGTGAGTGTCTGGATGGAAGAGAATGGCCTGAATGCACTGTCAGCCTGATTGGCTGCCGCCTGCATGAATGCCCTTCTGAATGATTGGCTGCCTGAGCCTGGCTCAGCAGTGTGAATGGGAGACAGAACAGTATATATGGGGACCTCTCACTTACCAGAATTGTTCAGAAGCTGAAGTCGAAATTTGATGCTTATCTTTGAAGCCCAGCTAGAGGGAGAAGGTTTTGCTGCTGCTTGCCGTCATCGAAATCCGAAAGCTGTTGTGTCTGTCAAGGACTAATCCAAGAGAGGACCTGGCTAGGAGACTTCTCCCTGAGCTACGAGGAAACGTTGTACAGAAAGCTAACCTTCACCAAGGCACCCTGGAAACCAGTCCCAAAAGACTGTCGAACGTAGATGGGTACCGCCGAGAAATCCTGAAGGGAAGCACCCAGACATCGAAGTCCATCATCGTCGACCAGAGTTCGCTGGAAGCCCGTCGAGTCGTGTTGCCCAGAAGCGGGGACAACTTGACGCTGTGCTGTTCAATGACCAAAGTCGCGCTGCTCCCCCTTTTGCCTAAGACATTTGAAATCGAAGGACTCCCTTCCCGCCGGAGAAAGTCGCGGTCGTCGAAGAGCCGTGGATAATATGCTGGTGGGTTTCCCTCCACCCGAAGTCCACAAAGACACAGACCAACGAAGATCCGAAAAGCCAGCTGTGGCCTAGTCCCGTCTATCGACACCAGCGCCGACACCTGCTGCCAGGCCTATATTCTTCATCGATCTGCTTTGCGGCAACAAACTCTTGTCATCGAGGTGCACCCCACGCCTCATCTTCACAGGACGTCCATGACCGATCATCGACAAGCACCTCGAAAGTCGAAGCTGCTCTCTCGACTACAGTGTTTACATTTTATTCGAGGAATCTCAATGCCCTGTGACTCTTGCTTTAAAGGGAGTTCACCAACGAGGGATCCGTTGACAAACCATCAAAGAACCTCTGCTAATTCTAAACTCAGGTACATTGGAGTAGTAGAACATTTTAGCAGGAAACAGGACTATTTCAAACATATATGTACTGGGCTTGTTGGTACACCTTATTGATAGGTTGCCCAGGTGGGGGGATACTCACACAAAACTGTTTCATGGTAGTGGGACAAACTATTCTGCCATTGTTTAACCTAACATGTCTTCTTTCCTATGTCTGATATTGATTCACATTACTGTTTGATTTGCATGCCATTGAAACTGTCAGCAGTTGGTGCATTTTAAAGGAGTCAAGAGTGAACTGTGGTACCACATAGACATTTTACATATTTACCATATTAGATTTGCCAAAGCACAAAGTGTGTTATTAATTGTGTATATATATATATATGTGTGAACCTTATTTATATAAAGAACTGTGTTATCACATAACATAGTGTGTGGACATTCCTTTGTGGGGGCTTGGGGACTACACTGTATAGAATTTATTTTTTATATGTTCATGTATTTTGCTAATTCTTAATAAATTGGTTAAAAAAAAATACACTGTACTTAAGAACCAGCCCGCATCACCTACTGAGAGTTTAATCCTTGATTTCTCATCCATATCTACCCTATAGAGAATCTTGGCTGGGGTGCTCTGTGCTTCTATTCTGCCATATAGAGGGTAGGAGTACATATACCCCCCCTCCAGTCTTTACACACTGTAACTTCCTCTTGTGACCCCTCCTGTGAGCGGTCACAAGAGGAAGTTATGGTCCCTTTGTTTCCGCTCCCCAGCTCACTGACCCTTGGCGAACCTGTGGGCTCGGTGATCTAATCTGGAGATTAGGTCATGGAGACCCGGGTTCGCATAGGGTCAAAGACGCGTCGGGCTCGGTGATCTATCTGCTCTGCAGAGCAGAGCACCGATCACCGAGCCCGAGGTGTCTTTGGCCGATGGCAAAGCTTTATAAAAGATGGCTTGAATTGTGTACTTTTCGAGCCATCTTTTATAAACATAGAAATATAAAAGATGGCTTGAAAAGTACAGTGAGGTACGCATACAAATATATAAATGTGTCATACATTTATATATTTGTTTGCGCACCTTACTATGGTTTGTGCCCTTTTCAGGCCATGCCCATCATGGATGCCACATCCCCAAAGGAGACCCTCCTCAATGTCTTACCCCACTCTAAGTACTGTCTGAGGGGCACTGTAAAAGAATGGAGTGGGGAGTAGCGGTGCAGACGTTAGGTAATGCAGAACGGGGGGGCGAGAGAGGGGATGGGGAGGATGGTGGGGGCGACAAGAGAGGGTGTGAGGGAGGGCCACAGAGGAAGGATAATAAGGTTCATGAAGGGAAAGGAATCCTCATGAAGTGAAGGGGGGACAGGGATCCGCGGCTGTGAGACAGGGGGGTGGTATGTGCATAGTAATTTAAGTCTTTGCAGACATAAAGGTGGGAGGAAAGGGGGCGCGCTGAATGGAACATGCACGTGGAAGCACAGTGAGGGGGCCGCCACGGAGAAGGACAAATGAAACGGTTGCTAGAGGGGGTTGGGGGGGGTGGAAGAGGCAACTGGAAGGAAAACACAACCACAAGCAAGTTGAACTGTGAGAACCAGGGCTGTAGCTTAATCTCAGCCTTAACCACATCCCTCTCATTTGCGCTCTCAAATCACCACCCCAGACATCCTGCACTCACTATGCATTGTAGTGTCTGTTTTTTCACGTAATCTCTAAGGAGAGCACCATGGCTCAACATTGATGTAGCTATGAGTGGCACTTTACACTGTGAAGTGCACTATAAATTGTCACTATTTTACTATATGTTGCAGCACTGCAGCCTGTTAGCCCATGCATAAGTGCACAGCTAAAAAAGCCACTTCAATGAAATACCAATGTTGTCAGATAAGGAAACTAAAGCACATTGATGTAAAGTGATTTGGCCAGGATCACATATTTCGGCCCAGTGGAGAAGCTGAGATTTTAGGCCGGCATTCCATGTTCTTTAATTTGTAATTCAGAAAGTAGACTATGGGGTAATTATGAGTATTGTTTTACAGTAAAAAGTGATGGTAAGGAATTACAAACATTTTTATCACACCGCCATACTAAGAGTTTAGAGGTAAAATAGAGGAAATACATCTCGTACTGGGCTGGGGGTATTTTCTACACTTTACCGCCAAAAAACTGGAGGAATAACTGAAGAAATGCGGTAAGTGGTAATTCCACCTGCAGTTATTCCTCCATTTATTTGGCGGTAAAGTGTAGAAAATACCTCCATCCCAGTGCTGAATGCATTTCCTCCACTTCACCTCCAAATAACTGGGGGAATGAATGAACAATTACGTAGGTGGTAAATTCTCCTGCAAAGTCCTCAATGGCCTCCAGTGGCACTTCATGAATGGGGAATAACTCTGCGTTACCACCATTCATAAACTGGTGAATGTATCGCTGACACGAGTGGCAGAACAGTAACTGTAAAAAGTAAGGCAGTATTTCTGTGGGAAATATTGTCATACTCGTAATGATCTCTATATCTCTTCCCATCCCATCTTTAGTTTTACCCTCCTTCAACAACGCTTTATTCGGCATAAAAAAAACCTAAAAGCATAAAATACATTACAGAGAGTAAAATGGTTGAACAGATTACAATAAATGACTAAAACCGAAGAAAACCATTTAACAAATTTCATAGCAATTCAAAAATTACAATAATTTCAGGTCAAACAGGCAGCAAACATTTAAAACAAGGAGAGCAGTACTTGCAGCCTTGAAAACTAAAACAGCACGGCTGAAGCTGCACCTTTTACCTAACAGACACGCCCTATGGCTCTATCGAGGAGTGGCGAATACTACTTGGGGGAGCACTGGGTTAAGAAACCCATTAGTTTAGTTTAGTTTATTATTTATATTGCGTGCCAAACCCTGGTGCATCTAGGCACCAGAGCTTAAGGCAAAGTTACAGGCATACAAAATTTACAACAACAGAAGTGCTTGTCGATCGAGGGTTACAGAATTAGTCGATTTTGCATAGGAATACAGGTAAGTGCATAACAGGGTCGTCAGTGGTTGCAGCTTGGACGACAGTACACAAGTTTGGAGATACAAGCTGACAGAGGAAAGAACTACGAGCAGTGTTAGAGCTGAGATGGTCAAAGGTGTGTAGGTAGTAATGGTAAGGGTGGTGGTCAGTTAATGTTTCTTATCAGTAAGCCAGCTCTTTACTTTGGCTCTGAAGGTCCACACGGAAGGTTCCATTCTGATGGTTAGAGGCGGAGAGTCCCAGCATTTGGCAGCTACCACTGGGAAACTAGCTCCTCCCGCTCTTTTGAGTTTATACCTCGGGATGGTGAGGCAGTGCGAGTATGGAGCTCTAGTTGGTCTAGCTGGTTGGTGTTTGGAGAATCTGTCCGACAGGTACTTAGGAGCAGAGTTAGATAAGCATTTATGGGTAATGACTAGAGTGCGGAGTGAGATTCTGTCACGCACTGGGAGCCAGTGGGTGTCCTGTCTGAGACTGGTGATATGGCTAGATCTGGGTATGTTTAACGCTGATCTTAGAGCGTTGTTTTGTAACACTTGCAGTCTGTTGAGGTTCCGTTCTGAGGATCCTAGAAAATGTGTGCTGCTATAATGAATCTCAGATAGTACTAAGGCCCTGGCTAGCGTAATGCAGCTGTTAGGCGATAGAAATGCTTTACAGGTATTGATCAATTTATTGGTATAGGCAGTAGTTGATACAGTGGCACTTGCTTGTTTCTTGAGTGAGAGGATGGAGTCTAGGTACACTCCCAAAGTTTTGATTTCCTTAGCCACTTTGATTGAGTTCCCGTCAATATCGAATGATGAGTATAGGGGGTCAAGTTTGTTTATCCTTAATTGTGATCCGACGATCAGGAGCTCCGTCTTCTCATCATTGAGACAGTGGCTATGGGCAGCCATCCATGCCTGGATTTCCAAATAGATTTCATTCATTTGTTTAGAGTCATCTTCATAACACCCAGTCAGCGTAATGAGAACTTGGGTGTCATCGGCATAATTCGTGTATGTGACACCCATGTTATCAAGACTGTCAAAGAGGAGCTTTGTGAAGTTGGCATAAAGAGTCGGGGAGACGCACAAGTCTTGTGGCACGCTGCAATGGATAGGGACTGGGTCAGCTGAGGCTGAGGGAGTGAAGACCCTGGTGGTTCGATTGGATAGGAATGATGGATCCAATTAGAAGCGTTACTGGAAAAGGCAGCAGCTGTGGTCAAATGATCTGTGGGGATCTGGTGATCGACGAGGTCGAATGCTGCAGAAAGGTCTAGCAGCAAGAGAATGGCCAAATTACCTTTGTCCTTGGCCTCATTCATTTGGATGTTAAGGTCCAGGAAAGCCGTTTCTGTGCCGTGTTTAGGTTTGAAGCCGGATTCTCTGTGCCCAAGTAAGTTGTTGTCCTCCAAGTGTTGTTGGATTTGGAGATAGGCCACTCTGTTTAATATTTTTAGAAAGAAGGCAACAGTATTAATAGGCCTGTAATTGGTCAGAGTATTGGGGTCTAGGTTTGTTCTTTTTAAGAGGGGCATGCCCCATGCCTCTTTGAGGTTATTAGGGACTGTACTGGCCTAAAACGAGGAGTTGATCAGGGTAGCAATGAATGGTGCAAGTCCTTGGCGCCTTCCTGAATGATAGTAGCAGGGCAGAGGTCTCCTTGGCATCTCAATGGTTTTAGGCCTCAGATGATCTTTTCCACTTCAGTCGGTGAGACTGGTGAGAAGGAGAACAGAGGGCAAGAAGGGACGTCAAGGTCCGGTGACTGACTAGAATTGGAGCTACTGTCCAAGCTATTCTTCTTATCCTCTATTTTGGATTGAAACAGTGAAATTTTGTCGGCGAGGGCTTCCTGTATTTTGGCGCACCATTTTGCGTCCTTTACGTATGCGTCTGTGGGTGGGATTGGGGACTCCAATTCCCTTAGGATGCTGGAGAGCTCCTTGGACCCAGATTTGGCATTTAGTATTCTATTATTATATGTCTCTTTTTTGGTAATGAGAATGGCAGATTTGTAGGGGGCTGCAGCCGAGGTGAACAACGCCTTGTTGGGAGAGGTGGGCGATTTTCTCCAGGTTTATTCAGCAACTCTTTTAGCATTCTGTAAGGTTTTTAGTTCACTTGTGAACCATTTGTTAAGATGGGCTGTTGGTTTGGCTTTTTTTTGTTTAATGGGGGCAATGATGTTTAGGGCTGAGTCTAGTGTGTTATTGTAGAGGTCAACTAGTTTGTTAGAGTCTAAGGGCCTCATTACACGGTAGGCGGTAACCATGGCGCTATTAGCGCCATGGTTGCCGCCGATACCGTACCGAGTCCGCCTTGGTGGATGGCGGAATTACCGCCCTACTCCAAGGTGAGCGGGGGCGGTAATTCCCCAATCCCCATTTACCCTTCCCCATTCCCATTTTTGCCCCATAGGGCATAATGGGAATGGGGAAGGTGCTAATTACGGTACCGCAAATTGCGGTACCGTAATTAGCTCTGAGGTCCCTTTGCGGGTCCCGTCCTTAACGCCTGGAAAAACCAGGCGTTAAGGGAGGACCCGCAAAGGGACCTCGTAGTAAGGCGGTAAGGGTTTACCGGTACCGGTGCCCTTACCGGTACCGGTAAACCCTTACCGCCTACCGTGTAATGAGGCCATAAATCTTTATAGTTCGCTGGGTCCAAGATATCATGGATCAGAGGGCGTAAATTTGGTAGCGTTATTGTTTCCGGTTCTTTCTGGCATGAATTTGGGGGTGATAGTAGGATTAAGGTTACAGGGTGCATTCTCGAGTATGTCGAAAGAGATACAAGTTAAGAGAAGAAGTTAGTAGGGGTGATCGAATACAAGAGTGGTAGGATAGTAGCCATAGTAAGGGAGACTCTGCGGAAGGAAGCCATGAGGCCAAGCCTAATATTGGCGAGTTAGGTAAATTCAGTACAGTGTACCAGTAGGCATATATCAGCAGAAAAAGGCAAATTCAATGCAGATTGGGCAAATTCAAAGCAGTACGGTACGCCAGTGGGCAGAAGGCAACAGATTGGGCAAATTCATTGCAAGTCAACAACGTCTCCAAGTCGTGCCACTACCACCTTAAAACTCGTAGGCGCATGTTTTCCATACCTCTCCTTTCCCAAAAGACTCTCTGCGGTTCAATCAATTGTTATGTCAAGACTGGACTATGCTAACCCCCTCTACCTCGGAACAGACTAAACTACAAAGAGCACAAAACGCTGCAGCCACACTGCTACTAGCACTGGGCCCAAGGGATCACATCTCCCCAGCCCTCCAAACTCTGCACTGGCTTCCAGTTGTCTGAAGGGTGACCTTCAAAACCTTATGCATCTCTCACCGGCGGTGCATAAAACTGGACCCCAATATCTTCAAGATAAACCAAAACCCTACAATCCTCTGCACACCCTGAGATCAAGCTCTGCCAGCCTCCTAGTCATACCAAAAACCAACTCAGTCAGGTTAGGTGGATCATCATTCTCAGCCCTAGCCCCCACTCTGTGGAACGCACTTCCACCCCACATCTGACTCACCGAGGACCTCATGTCCTTCCGCAAATTACTGAAAACATGGCTGTTCCCCTAGAATCGATTCTTAAATCAAACTGGATAACAACAATCAATGACCATAGCCTAAAGCTGCCTTATCATAAATAACAATCCAGCATCATGACCCAAGCAAAACATCGAAAACTAATAACTGCCAATGTAAATTATAACGGATAAACTGAATAGAACGAGTGAAGTGGATTAAATTAGTAAAGTGGATGAATGGAATAAACTGGATGAAAACAGGGAAGTGGATGAAATCAAGGAAATGGATGAAATCAATGAAATGGAAGAGAGGAACACAGTCGACGAGAGGAATAAAATGGACGAGAGTATGGAAAGGATGAGTACATGATACGGACGGTGTGCACGGAATAGATAGAGTGCAAGGAACAGATAGATGACATGGAATGACAGAGAAATAGATGAATCAAGTCCATGACATGGATGGATTGCGTGGGACGAATGGATTGCGTGGGACGGATGGATTGCGTGGGACGGATGGATTGCGTGGGACGGATGGATTGCGTGGGACGGGTGAAGAGTGTGGAGTGGGTAAAACAGTTGGAGCGGATGGAATGCATCGAGCATGAAGGTGCTCAATCTCAAGCACCTACAGAAAACCACCATATCACATCACCACGCTTACTCTCTTCTATACACCACCACTCAACTAGAACACAGCGATACTATGACACATTCGGTATAGCTGTTCTCACATGAAAACATGTCACATACTCCCCACATACTCCCCATCATCCTAACTAAATACAGCTAGCTGCTCACTCGCCAGCCTAGGCGTTCTCCTCAGGCCTAACGCAGCCAGTATCAGTCTGGTATCTCCCTGCCAGAACCAACACATACTCCTGATCCCTCAACCACCACACCTACCGCTATGAAGCAGCTACCATATGAGTACCACACCTGCTGCACACATACCCGGTGCACACACGCACCTTTTGGCCCCCTCTCTCTCTCTCTCTACTGACTTGAACTACGGTTCCCAAGGGCGTTCAACCTATCAGCGCCTTGAGATCATACCAATGGTACATAAGGCGCTATATAAATGCAAAGTAACATAACATAACATTGTTGAGCGGATACCAGCATCTCTTAGGGTTGTTCCTCAAATATAGACGCCTTAGCCTCAGGGTCCTATCACAAATCAGTAAAAAATTCAAAACAGTTTCTTTAGTTGCCCCACACAGCGGACACATGTCTGAAACTGATTCCTGCTAAGAGTGAGTAAAAGAGGCGACTGGGAGGATACCCAGTCTAAAGAGCATGTACAAAGATCTTTTGAAAGGCAAAATAATCAAATCTAAGTAATGTTATAAAACCAGGGCCAGTGCTACCAATAGGCAAGGTTAGGCTCTTTCCTATAATGTGAAAATGTTAGAGCGGCAAATGCCGCCGAAGGCAATAACCACTTATACATTTTTTGGGTTCTATGCTCTTTCATCGACTGCTGTTTTTTAACAAACATTTTCACAGAAAAAAACATCGAAAAATGTTTTTTCTTCATTTGGGGTTCCCCTCAAACCCTCCTCCCCTATTGTTTTTTACTATTCCTCACCCCTGACCCTTTGTATGCCCTTTCGCAACCCCCTATATTTTTCAATGGCTTTTTTTCAGCAAAACATTGTTGTTAAAACCCATTGAAAATAGCTGTTGATGAAAGAACGGTATACGCATTTTTTGTATACATATTATTACTCTTGAGTCATCTCAGCTACTTGAAGACAACACTCTCTGCACTGTATGCAGCAGAAAGTAGTGCAGCAGGCACCATGAGGTTCGTCGAGTGTAGGCGTGGTGCTGTGCGCAGAGCCTCAGGCCCACCTGCGCATTAGCACCACCACACTTGCCCTTGTGAGGCTTGTGGGAATGTTTTTCTTCTGGACCGTTCTCATGGCCCACTCTGGTCCTGCACTAACTGCAGCCTGCCTCCGTGGGTGGCGGGTGGCTGCCCTGCCTGAGAGAGGCTCAGACACATGTACACAGGGATGTCATTTGGAGGTCGCAACTGAGAACCCTGAGGTCTCCCTTGCTACTCCTTAAAAAAAGTTTTTTTTTAAAATGGAAGCCCCTGGGCTGTGGCCAGCGTTAAGTGGCTCTTTGTCTCTAGAGTGACTGGCTTTCTTGTTCAGGCCTCTTAAAAGAACAGGGGGTTTCACAAGTGTAACACTATGAGTAGTGACCCTAAATAGGAAAGAATAGGAATAACAAATAGTCTTTCTGGAATTCTATGCAATATTTGCTAGACTCATAAAAAGGCTTATTTTAGGCACACTTCAGGCACACTTCAGGGGGCGAGTCATTGATTTAGTCTGATTTAGTCTGTTCTTAAACACCTCTAATTCACAATGCAGACAAAAACTATATGTATTTTGCTTTTCGAAAGTTGCAGTTATAGCATGTTTTTTTCTGCCGTTGTCTCTGTTATGATCATCACAAGATATTCCATCTCGATGTCATCGGTCACTTGACAAAACCCTTGTGCCTAAAAGCTTGTGTATAGTGTAGAAATGTTTGACCATAGAACATAAAGTGGCCTTTGATTGCATTGTGCCACAATTAATGCTTTGTTGTAATGTGTCTATTTTGTTTACATGTATGAGGTAACGAGTGCCCAGAGTACGGGTTGCCGTGCGAGTGCGCTGCTTTCCATGCACTACTCTAAATACTTTAATACACATTTATGAACCCTCCCAATGGCATGTGTTTTGCCAACCTCTGAAGCCTGAAAAGTAGATCCACGCAGGCTTGACATGTGGCCAACTTTGCAGCAGACCTGCAGATGAACTGGCCTGCTGTTAACTCTCAGTTACCAGTTTAATGGTATCCACTACAGAGTGTCATTTGCTTTCTGACTTTCGAGAACATTCAGACATGTAATTGCTCATTTTACTATGCCAGTAAGATATCTATAGCTAGTAAGATAGCTCAGTGGGTTGAGTGCTCGCTGCTGTGATGTGTGTCTGATCTGCAGGTTCGAATCCACGGAAGGCCAACTCTGCCTTTCGTCCTTCTGAGGTCTATAAATGAGATCCAACACAGGTTGGTAATATTGTATGTATACTTGTTCTATAAAAGGCGCTTAAGCGTAAATATGCTAGATAATGACACACTATTATCATTTGGCCTTGGACGTCTGCTTGCATTCACAGTAATTTGGGATTATGATTCTATACACACTGAAATGAATGATAGATATGTTGATTCATTCTTGTATATCATGTTACAGTGATATCGTAACTATATTTATTGTAGTGTACAATGGTATGTGATGCCACTTCCTGTTTTGTCAAGGGGTGACAGGTTGTGTCCATCATTTCCTGTGATGTCAGTCAGGGGTGTGGTCAAATGACAGAACTTCCTGTGATGCCACTTTGGGTGGGGTGAAATGACATCACGTCCTGTGATGTCATCAGATGTCAAGGGTCATGTGATGTCACTTCTGCTACCCCAGGCATTTTGTGAAATGACATCCCTGCACGTACAGGCAGGTGAGGTGCTATATTGGTTTGTGTCAGTTGTTCTGCCTCTTGGTCTTGGGGGAAGCAATCGCCAAACTGGGATATAGTAGAGAAAGAGCAAAATGGAGCCGGTGGAAGTTTGTGGATTGCATGCAGGCTGACAGTACTCATTTCCAGCTTATTTGGTGCTGCTTATATCCAGTTGGCATTAACCAAGTCCCAAACCCCAGGAGGCATTTTAGTTTAATTAAATTATGGTGCAGCGTGCAGAACTAGGAAAACGGTAAAGTGGCATGGAGTTACTTACCTTGGCCTCCTATCTATGATTGGCTACGTTAGTATGAGGGAGATGTTTTATCCTTGTACATTCAACCCCCTTCCTCTCCATCCCCCACATATTGTCAATGACTGCGCAAATCTTTCCTCTGCTGTTGCCCTATATAAATGGGTTTTCTTGCTGTCAGGGCTCAACTTCCCCACAACACACCCAAACAAGGCTGTCAACGTGTACAGGTTTTCTGTGTAACTACTGCCACTGGCAGCTTTGGTTGTAACTGTCACTCGGCGAGTTCACACTTCGGCTGATGTTGAGTGCAGCTTTGCTGAGGGCATTAACTGCAATTAATTCTGCATTTGTTCACTTTGGAATTGACTGCAGAGGTGCTGGTGTACTTTTATCTTAATATCTCAGAGCGGCTCATATGGCTAAATGAAGAGGCAAGGCTGATACAATATTAACTTGTAGAGTCAAAAGTAAGCATGAATGAGCTGACTTAGACCACACACAATAAAGCGTGAAACGAAAATCCCTAATGAGCTTCTTTATCAATGAGAAATTCTATTGGTCTGTAGATATTTTACAAAAAGTGCACCAAAAGCTAATGCTAAGGTTTGCGGTGCAAACCATCCAATATGCTTAGCCCTCTGCACTGCATCCCTTTCGAAGAGCGTTGATTCGGGGGGCGGCAAAATTACCTTTTGCCTAGAGAGGCAAAGTTCCTTGCACCACCCTTGTTTAAAACCAGGTTATAAGCAAGGTAATGCAAACCCAATTTGCAATTAGTGGCGTCAGCTAAAAGGTACTCCCAGGTTCGTGACTTGGCTGTCATTTCTAATTTGCTTAGAACGGCACAACTGCTCACCATGGGGTTTTCCACAGCTCAGAAGCGTCCAAGACACTATGCATTTTCTTTAAATACACAAACCAGTTGAGGTTTTTTTCCCTCCATTTAAGGACAGTATGTGTGCTAATGCATCTCTACATTTGCTCAAACCCGGTTGATGCCATACTAATAACCAAAGAAAGAGAGTGAGAGTAGAGAGTAGAGGGGGTGCTCATAGGGAGAAGCAACACTTGTTTTAAGAATTTATTTTCTTTAGTAATCAATGACCCACAGTTAAACCCCCAAAGCTCAGAGCCGTACAGAACAGCAGCTAAAACCTGCTTATCGTAGATATTCCAGAGCAGGGGATACGGCACCACTTCCATGACGCACAAAGTAGGACTGAATAGCCCCACTATGCTTGTCAGGATTGACCGCTGTTTTTTAACTTGCGCCCCCTGATAAGATTGATTTCTGAACTCTGGCCTGGTGGGCAGAGGTTCAGAAGGTCAGCCTAGTTTCTTGGAACAGAGTAACCTTCTGGACAAGCCAGACCAATCAAGGTAGCGTTGGCGGTGGTCAAGACTAGGTCTCAGGAGAGGTGAGGATGATCGAAAGCCCACAATGAGCACACACAGTAAACAACACTACAAATTACTCTCAGTCAGGTGTATATATAAAAAATACATATACATTTATTAAAGGCCTTTTAAATCAAACACAAAGCAAATATCAGCAGCAATAACTAAAGCAACACAACACTACTATGAAACATATATACAGTTGTCAATGGCCTAAAGGGATAACACACAGTAAGGGTCCACAACTTGTGAAGAAGGGGGAAAAACAGTGCAAACATATTTTAGGCAGTCCTTCACTTTATCAATCCTAGCTGAGAGGTAGTCCAATCCCTAAGAAGAGTGGAGCCTTATGCTCAAAAGTACTCTCGATGCAGATGCACGCAATTGTGCGGTTGGGCAAAAACGGGGTCTCTTGCAGGGGCTCTAGCAGCTCAGGAAGGCAGGTGAGGCAGTGAAGAATAAGTTTCCACTATTCGAGGAGGGTCTCTCCAAGGGGGCAGAACAGGATCCAAGAGTTGGGAATAGCTCGGTAGCACAGGCTACCTCGATAAAGGAGAGTGGCCCTCAGGGGACACTCATGCGTAAAAATGGATGAATGCGCCAGTGGCCACTGGTAAGGGTTGCAAGTACTCACAACCCAAGGTGCACTCTGGACCAAACTTCGGCAGTCAAGTTCACTTGCGTTGCGGGTTCAAATGCTGCAATTGTACAGTTCTGCGGCTTTCAGCGGCTGAGTTCCAGGGATGATTCTGTGTGGAACAGTGGCAATTTCTCAGCTCCTGATGAAGGGATCAGCTCAAATCCACTGCAACTCGTGACCGGGTACAGGGGGGCACAACAGCAGTGCACCCTCAAAGTTCGTCACAACAGCTGGGCGACACAGTGACCGCATGAACTCGGGTTCAGGCCTACTCTCCTAATTCCAGACCTAGAGTGCCTAGGTGTACGAAACTCAGCTGGAGAGTGCCTTGTACCTAGTGCTACGATCTCCCAAGTCTCAAGTATCAACTCAAGACGGCAGCGGTTCCAGAGCAAAGGTCCTGTGCAAGCTCGTCAGTTCACTGGTTGGGCCAGGAACACTTCCAAAAAGGGTCACTTGCAGGTTAAGGTGGAGGTGCCGTGAATAGTTGGTCCCACTATTCAAATGGGTCAAAGCACCTTTGCAGACCTTTTAGTTCGATCAGAAGCAGGAGGGTCCTTCAGGACAGCAGCAGGCTCAGGGTGCCAAACCTTCCAGTGGGTCACCAGTGGTTCCTCGACTCGGCTTCTTGATTTCAGTATACTTGTCTCCTATCCTAAGATCAGTGTGAACTCAAGAGATCGACCTGGTATGAGTGTTTGAGCACTTCTCCTATCCAGAATCTCCTTTGTGCCAAAACAAAGAGGACCCAATGAGAGATCTGCTCACATACAGCCATGCCAGACGTGGACCAATCGCAGACCATGGTGGTCCCAGTCATTCCCAGCACATCGGAATCTCTGGCACCCAGGATGTGTATTGGAACTAGACAGTCCAGCCCACTTCCTGGAGGCACACACACAAGGCATTTAGAAGCCTGCAAAAGCTTTGGTGTGCGCAGGGATCTGCATGACCAAATAAGAGGTTTCCTGGGTCTGCTCGGCCTGGGGAAGGCAAAGGGATAGGACGAGCAAAGGACAAAACAAAGGACCTTGTGGAATGGCCATTTGGGGCCAATCTACTGTCCAGGGCCAAACGCGGTAAACGCGATATGGACCACAAGAAAGGGTTAAATATATACAAAAAATAACAGGTGCCACCAGGTCTGTCCAAGGCACATTTGTACTTCTACCGAAAAATCCTTTGAGGGTGTCTAGGGCCTTAAAAATTACAGGAAGACCCCAGGACACTGTACTGTAAGGTTCTTTGTGCACTGGTAACATGTTGCTAAAAACTAGCAACAAAGTGAAAGGCTAAGGGAAACAAAGTCTCCTAGTACTGAGTGTCTTTAAGGGCATGTCCGTTTCCCCATAACAAAATAAGCGAAAACCCAGCGGAGTTCAGCATAAGGCTGTGCTCCACTGGCAAAAGTCAGGCTAGGATGGTCAGACAACAGCAAAAAGTTGGGGGGTTCACAACGGGAGGGAAAATTACAAATAAAAGGAAATCTTTCCTAACACCCCCCAACCTGGATACTCTTGAAATCTCATACTAAGATAATCTAAATAATTGACTTGCTCAATCAAGGTGCCATTGACTTTCAACCAAATGAATTTACGTTTTTGTTGGCGAGGATTAAACACCATTGATTTGTTCTTGCCAACATTTAGATTCAATTGGAGCTCCTTGCATTTAGCAACACAAATGGATAGAGATTTCTCTAGGCCCTTGATTGATTGGATTTATTTGATTTTTGATTGGTTGATCAATCGGGAATGTTTGATATCAAAACAGCATTGTGCGCATAAAAAAAGAGCTGGATTTTATCAGCGGACAATTTCAGACAGTATTGGCACCCCTTCAAAGTAAATGATTTCTTGAATATAAATATTAACAAGAAGGTGGGGGCAAGATGCACTCTTATTTTACACCCACATTTACAGAAAACTGTGCAGTTGATTCACCTCCTAATCCATAACGTACACAAGCATTAGTTTCCGAGTGAAGCTGAATTATTATAGATATCAGGCCTGCGGGAGCATTACGAGTTGATCAAATCTGCAATAAGGTCGCCCTCCAAATTGAATCAAAGGCAGTTTTTAAATCTAAAAACACCACATATAAATGGTTATTGAACTGCGTGGCAAGGAGGGGTCGGGAGCACTACATCTCAGCTGTGTGTCCTCTAAAACAGAAAGAAAACCCTCCAAAGCCTCAAATTCTGGATCGGTTTCGATTGTTATGAGTAAGGCAATTGTGGCATCTGCAAATTGAAATTTGCCTATGGCAGCTGATTAGTTCATGCTCATTGCAATTCTTATTGGTCTTGTGATATCCTGTCCTCCTTCCAGTGCCACCCTAGGCAAGAGCTAAACTTTCCGAGTACTAGCTCTGGCCTTGCGTGGACCGGGGTGTCTCTTCAACATCCTGTCTCTCCCAACTTTTCCCTTCGAAAGCTCAGGGCACTTGATCACTCTGTACCCATGGCTTTCATCTAAGGTCACAGAAATTGAATGGAAGTTCAGGAGGCTTGCCGCCAAGGAGACCAGGTTTGTAGGGTTCTGTCAAAAAGGCAGGGGGCATCCGTTGGCTGTAAGTGAGTTCATGTGTATGCGTTGTGTGAGGAGGATATATTTTGTCCATGGTGGACGCATGTCTGTGAGGCCAAACTCTCGCTCACTTGTACATCTAGCCAGTGAGCCTTATTCCTACAAACGATCATCTTCGGCTTTGATGGCCTTTTGTGCCGCTTGACTCAGCTTCCTTTTGGCAGGCAAAGAGACGTGGGCTCCATGTTCAGCAGGCACTGGGACAGATTACTGTTGCAAAATTATCAGGAATTTTGACCCTCCCCTCCAAAGCCTGGCGAGTGGAAACATTTGCCCAACTTGTGTTGCTCTGACAGCAAGAAACCTAGAAGACATTGCTGGGTACAGAACCTGTAGAAGGCAAGGTGAACCTGGCACTGCTCTAAGCTGGACACCTGCATCCCAAGACAGCAGGGGAGGGGTCTGAGTTTTCAGGTGCAGCAAGGGCTATCTCTCAATCCAAAGATGTCAGGCCTCCCAGACGATAAATAAGAGAAGTTACAAGGCCATCCCTGTTCACCTCACCAGGCAAACCATGAACCCGATGGTCATCTGTCTTTTTGGCAGCTTTGGAGGTGTGGGGTGGGAGCCGTATGTGTATGCCAGTGGGATGAGGGTGGACACAAAAGAGTTGGACAGGTGGCGGTGAGGTTTAGCTGTAGAAAAGATGAGAGGTAAAGCATTATACAAGCATATAAAATAACACCATGCCCCTGCCTTCCCCCCCGATCCGTCATCCTTCTGTCTTTTTTGTTCCTTCTCACACTCAGGTCCTCATCTATTCTTCTGTTCCCCATCAGCGGTTTCAAGCATCGAAAAGGAGGTAAAACGCACTAAACAATCTACCAACATATCTTGAGATGAATAAATACTTAGGAGTAAGTTGGGTCCTCCTTCATCTAAACGTGAAGTGTGTTTCTTTCCAAAAAGTAAGTAATGAGTTAGCAATCAGGAAGGAACAATGTCTATGGTAGGGTCACACTTTACCAGGGTGACCAGACGTCCCGGTTTTCCTGGGACAGTCCCAGGAATTCCAGGAAAATCGCCTTCCGTCCCAGGGTCCGGGGAGTTTTTTAATTTTATAAACCCTGTCCCGAGATTTGAATGGTGGGTGGCAGTCCCGTTTTTTTCCGGGACCGGATTTCGAAAACCCGAAATCGGTACTTTAGGTACAAAGTTGTTTTTACAATTCCTTGGTGCCCTTTGTGGGCCAGTTTGAGGGATATTTCTTCAAATGCCGTTAGTAGCACAATTCGGTGTCCCTTAAGTATCACCCCTTCGGAGGCTATGGTAAGTTTGTGGCGGATTCCGAAGATTGCTTGTAACTTCTCCTGGGCACACTTTGTGCGCTGGGCCATGGAGGTTAGAAAGTTCTTCCAGTTCCCCTATTGGATTGCTTGCGTGGTATGGGTTAGGATGGCGTCTGCTTTTATCTCTTCAGCTACTTCCTGCAAGGTGAGGGCCGGCAGTTGGGCACATGCGACTACCTGACATACGTGTTCATCTGTCTCTGTCGCATGTTGCTTTTCCTGGTCTGTAGCGGGCCGTGGGTGGCAGGATAGATAGTCCGCTGGGTTGTCTGCTCCGGCCCGATACTCCACCTCGATGTTGTAGGGTTGGAGTTGTATCATCCACTTCTTGATGTGTGCCAGGGGGTTTGACGCTGAGCCCTTGAAGATAGGGATGAGGGGTTTGTGGTCAGAGAACACCTTCACTTGCATACCCAGTAGATAAACTTTGAAATGTCTGCACCCCCAGAGGATTGCGAGGGCTTCTTTCTGAACATGTGCATAGTTTTGTTCAGTTTTGGTCAACGCGTGACTGGCAAATGCGATGTTGTGTACGTTGCCTTCCTTGTCGATTTGGGTAAGCACGGCTCCTAGGCCTACCGGGCTAGCGTCAAGAAGGAGCTCTGTGCGTCTTTCAATGTCAAAGAACGCCATAGTCGTGGAAGCAGACAGCAAGTCTTTGATCAGTTGGAAGGCTTGTTGGTGGATGGGCGACCACTCACACTTCTGGTCTTTTTTGTGAGTTCCGGAGGGGGCTCGCTATGGTAGCGAGGTATGGGATAAATCTCGAGCAGTACGTTGCCATTCCCATAAAACTCCTTACTTTAGTGGCGAATTGCGGGGCTCTGGTGCTTTTGATATTAATTCACTTTTGCTGGATCCGGTGATACCCTTTTAGAGTTGAAAATGTATCTGAAGAAACAGAGTTCTTGTTTTCCGAATTCTCACTTTTCCGCATTCAGTGTTAGACCTGCTTCTTCGAGTCGGTGCATTACTGCGGCTAGGCTCTTGTGGTTTTCTTTGTTGTTTGTTCCATACACAATGATATCATCACCGATGTTTGTTGTCCCTTCTAGGCCATTCAGGACTTTTCGGATTTCATGCTAAAATACTTCTGCTGCCGATATCCCGAAGTTCAGGCGGTTGTATCTCCTCAGGCCGAGGTGGGAGGAGAAAGTGGTGATGTACCTCGACTCCTTTGCCAGTTTGAGCTGGGGATAACCTGACCTGAGGGTTTGCTGAATATCCTCGCTCCTGTCAGGTCGACTATGAGCTCATCTATGGTCGGCGTGATGTGTCGCTCCCTCCCGATGGCTGCATTGGGGGATCATCATGTCAATGCAGATGCATACTGCATTTGGTTGTTTGGGTTTCTGTGCCACCACCATGGGCGACACCCACAGGGCCGGTCCCGTGGTTTCCTCTATTATGCCTGCCTTTTCTAGCATCTCAAGTTCTTTTTCTACAGCCTCCCTCATGTGGAACGTTACTCTGCGATGTCGTACTGCCTTCGGTTCAATGGTGGGGTCAATGTGTAACTTGATGGATCTGCCTTTCAGGCAGCCGATGCTCTGGAATACCTTGTGGTGTTTTTCGAGTAAGTCATTGATTTCTGTGTGTTGAATGCTAAACGCAAACTGTACCAGCCGCAGTTTTTCCGCTGTCTTGCAGCTTAGGAGAGTCTCATAGCCGGCATCGACTACATAGATCCTGGCTCGGCACGCAGTGGTGTTGTGCGATAGGTCTGATCTGAACGATCCTTGCACCGGCAGTGGTTTCTTGCAGCCCTATGCAAAAAGTCCTATCTTGGAGTACTGGCTTCGGGTGGAGCTTGTCGAAAGTGGTTATTGGCAGGACGTTAACGGTTGCGCCGGTGTTGATGACTACCTTTATCGGCTTGCTATCCGAGATGACTGTGCAGGATGGTCTCTTCCGTTGTTTGGACCTCTTAGGTTCTACTGCTGATATGAGATGTACACAGTGTACTCTCTTGCTGGGCTTCTTTCGCCTTTCTTTGTCTCGTCTGTCAGGAGAGGTACTGTCTTCGCTCTCTTCACTTTCACTCATGTCAGGTGACCTTTGCGTGTGGTCTACAGCTCTCGCTCTTCCCCTCCTGCTTGGTTGACGGGTGGTTTCTCGTGAGGCGAACTTCTTTCGATGTTCTTGTGGTCATCGCAGCAGTTGTTCACGGTCTCCTCCGCTTGGCGGATGCAGGCAGACTGCTAAGTAGTGGTTGCACTTTCGGCAGGTCGACCCCCACGCAGGGCCTGTTTCTCCTCGGTGCAATTGGCCACCACACCATTTGCAAGAGTTCTCTCCTCCTTGAGGCATGTGGAATTTGGATGGGTTCAGACCTCTGCCTCCTAGACCTCGGGTGTTTTGGCGTCTCGAGATGGCTGCAACTTCCTCGGTTTTCCTCGGGTTGTCTCGTGGTAGACGTTGGATTGCGGCCTCGATCACTGCCACCTAGTCGTCCGTGCATTCCCTGAAGACGACCCATCTCGAGTATGTGAGTTAGCGCTATTTTCTTTTCTGACAGGATGGCTCTCCTCAGCTTTTCCAACAAATTTCCGTTGATTATTTGGAGACGGATGGCGAATTCCTCGTTGGGGAATTCACAACCAACTGCCATCTCCAATAGGTGGGCATGGAAGTTGTCCACTGTTTCGTTCTCCCGTTGCCCGGCCATACAAAAGTGGAATAGTTCATGGTCGGGATTAAGGTCAGGTTTGAACTTGTTTGTGAGTGCTTTCTTAGTGGTGTCGTAGTCATTTGCATCACCGTTGTCAGGGATGGCGTTGAAGAGGCCCCTGCCGCCACTCCGATGTTGAGCAGGAGGAATGTGCGTTTCTTTCTGTCCACGGTGATCTCTCTGGCATCAAGAGGCATCTCGAATTGTTGTAGCCAGATTCCCCAGCGAATAGCCGCCCCTGTGGTGAATGGGTCAAAAGGCGCCATGAGGGTGGTGAGTGCTGGATCTGGGTGGTCTGGGTTGGTGCCCCTTGTAGCTGATGGACTTCCACTTGACCTTGAGGGGCTCACCTTTGTGCTGGACATGGTCAAGTCTGGGTGCTATGAGGTGGCCCACGGGTTATGCGCAGGAAAATAAAGTTTATTTCCGGTGCAGGTGCGAGCACGTGCTTCTAGTGGTGTCACGGCACGTGTGGCTGCGAGAAGCGGGCTCCTCTCACCTGGTGTTTCTGTCACTTGGCGCTCATTGCACTCCTTATAGTTCACTGCCACATCCTGCTCGTTTGGAGCTGGTGCAAACCTGTGTTTTGAAATGCTGGAGTGCTTAATTTGCTGTTTGCAGGGTGAGCGCGATGATGGAAGACCTCCTGCCACTGGAGAGTTGTGGGGAATGGAAGGAGTCACTCACCAGTGTTTTCGAGATGAAATGTAGCATGCCTCCAGAGTGTTGTATGCGCTGTGCGCGATGAAACCGGGTTGCTGGAATCCCCATGGAACATTGGGGGTGTGAAAACGAGGCTCGCGCTCTGCGCAAGGTATTCATTCATATGCGTGCACTGGAGATCTCGCGATGGATCAGATTTCGGACTCCCCATGGAATGTTGGGGGTCTGAGAGCGAGGCTTGCTTTCCGTGTGAGGTGTTCATACGCGTGCACTGGAAATCTGCGTATTAACCATTCTGTGAAACGTTGGGGGCTTGGGAGTGAGGCTTGTGTACTCCCGCGGATCGTTCACCAGAGCGGGATGATGAAAAAGGTAAGTCTCATTGATGTATAAAGTTCGAAACAGCAGCCGCTTGTTTTTACTGGCTGCTCTTACTGGAATGCTGTTACAATGCTCCGGTCTATGGTGTAGCAGAGTTGGAGATCCATATTTTAAAGGGTGATGATGAAAATTTAGAAATGGGCGCATTGGGAAAGGGCCGTCCTCGTCGCCAGTGTGATGAAGGGGACTACGTTGTTGTGGAGCTTCTACAAGGTGCATGGGCCTCCTTAGGCCTAAGGTTGCAGCGCTGAGCCAAAGAAACACACGACCACTTGGTTTGCTGCATAAACCCGTACTGGCGCCAAACTGCCAGTTCCGGTGATTCCTTTATTTCCGGCTCCTGCCCCCTGACACGTGACCTGGTCTCCCCTGACACGTGACATCACACCGGGTGCCACAGTAGTTAAAGTTAATCGTCCAGACATGTCAAAATAAAAGAGATGAAAACAGAGAAACATTCTGCAGAATATTTGCAAAGGAGCTAGGACATTATTTCCAATAAAAAAAAACATGAAAACTTTATCTCTGCATCAAAATCAAAGCAGAGCATTTTGCAAAATGAAAAGTGCAAACAACATGGCGTTCCCATCCGTGTTTTAGGGAGGAGCCATGGAGCTGAGAGCTGGAGCTGCATCAGCAAGACGCTGGGTAGGAGTCTACTTTGATCGGTGCACTTAGCAGGAGGATCGGGGAGAATTCCAAAATGAAGTCAGAGCCAGAGTTGCAGACCAGAGGCTGGAATAAGGGCTCCTGTCCCAAAGTGATGAGCAGACCATTGTGGGCAGGCCCTGGCTTCACCTGTTACCTTCCAAACGGCAGGCCTTTGTTTTTCACATTCGCAGTTCATCTGCGTGGGGCCTTCATGCCCTCGGCTGACATGGCTTCGCCATGTTCCATTGCAGGCTTGGCACCGTTTGCACCCTCTGGGGTGCCATGCTCCTCCATTGCCAATCCAGACGTCGCCGTGATCCAAAGAGGATCAACTTCTGCCAAGCCCTTGAGCACTGCCCAAGAGTAGTCTTTGGCAGTACAACATAGAGCCGATAGGTGCTTACCTGTGAGAGGTATCCTGCTCAGTTAATTAGAGTACAATGCCCACCTCGTCAAATTCAATCCCTCTAGGGCACTGTGTGCATCCATTGATGGTGCCAGTTGTGAAAGCACAACTAGAAAATAAGACTATATTAGGAATATTCCCAATGCTGCAGGTAAAAAGTCTGGCCATGTGTCAATAATAAAAAAAAATGTATGAAGGAGCATTGCCACAAAAGGAAAAATAGAGGCTCAGTGGAGCAGGCGGGTGGACAGCATGTCAAAATATTCTTTTCTCTCTCTCTTTGCTCCCATATATATCCCCAAAACCCCAGTTCTTTGACTAAAATGTGAACAGCCCACTGATGAGGAGAAACAGGTATTTGCATATGCAAATGCTTCGATTAATGGACCGGTAAAGTACTGCCAGATTACTCCCCGATCAACATTTGTTTAATCCACTACCAATCAGTACACATGCACCCCTACTAGAACAAGCAAACACCTCCCCTGCATCTCCCTTGTGCCATTCCATGTTTCTATCTTGTGCCCCCCCTGTTCCTGCTTCTCTTATCCCCCACCCTTTTTCCCCATTTCCTTTCCACCGCCAACCATGGTCTGGTTCACCCAGAGCAGGGGCATAACATGCTACCATCCGGACAAGCCTTGGCACCGTAAGACTGGTAGGGTGGTGATGGGTGCAGTATTAAACCTTTTAACGTAACATAAGATGTGGAAATACCTCTGTAAGCATTAGGCCTTTGGCCCCCATATTGGTGGGCTGCGTGTGAGTGTCAGTCCTCTACACATAGGGGGTCTGTGAGTGCAATTGCTGTAATGGGGCGTAAAGGGACTGTCACTGAAATTGAGGTTTTTACATGTACTGTCTCTTTTTGGGGTGGAAATGTGAAAGAACGATGGCAAGGCTGATAGTATGCATGAGCAGCTCTTGGTCCTTTCAATTCTGTGAGGGGCTCTATAAAGACCCCTGGTAGCATTGTGCATTCCCCTGAGCCCGTCTGTTAGCATTGTGCATGCCCTTGACCCTGTCTGTAAAGAGCCTTGCTAGCATTGTGCATTCCCCTGACCCTGTCTGTAAAGATGCCTGGTAGCATTGTGCATTCCAATGACCCTGTCAGTAAAGACCCCTGGTCGCATTGTGCATTCCCTGATCCTGTCTCTAAAGACCCCTGGCAGCATTGTGCACTCCCCCGATCCTGTCTGTAAAGACCCACGGTAGCATTGTGCACTCCCTGACCCTGTCTGTAAAGACCCCATGTAGCATTGTGCATTCCCCCGACCCTGTCTCTAAAGAACCCTGGCAGCATTGTGCACTCCCCCGATCCTGTCTGTAAAGTCCCCTGGTAGCATTGTGAATTCCCTGACCCTGTTTGTAAAGACCCTTGGTAGCATGTACATTCCAATGACCCTGTCAGTAAAGACCCCTGGCCGCATTGTGCATTCCCCTGACCCGGTCTGTAAAGACTCCTGGTAGCATTGTGCATTCCCCTAACCCCGTCTGTAAAGATCCCTGGTAGCATTGTGTATTCCCCAGACCCTGTCTGTAAAGACACCTGGTAGCATTGTGCATTCATGTGGCCCTGTCTGTAAAGACCCCTGGTAGAATTGTGCACTTCCCTGACCCTGTCTGTACAGACCCCTGGTAGCATTGTGCATTCCCCTGACCCTGTCTATAAAGATCCCTGGTAGCATTGTGTATTCCCCTGACCCTGTCTGTAAATACCCTTACTAGCATTGTGCATTCCCCTGGGCCTCTCTGTAAATACTCCTGGTCGCATTGTGCACTCCCCTGACCCGGTCTGTAAAGACACCTGGTAGCTGTGTGCATTCCGCTGACCCTGTCTGTAAAGACCCCTGGTAGCATTGTGCATTCCCCTGACCCTGTCTGTAAAGACCCCTGGTAGCATCGTACACTCCCCTGACCCTCTCTGTAAAGACCCCTGGTAGCATTGTGCATTCCCCTGACCCCTGGTAGCATTGTGCATTCCCCTGACCCTTTCTGTAAAGACCCCTGGTAGCATTGTGCATTCCCCTGACCCTGTCTGTAAAGACCCCTGGTAGCATTGTGCACTCCCCTGACCGTGTCTGTAAAGACCCCTGGTAGCATCGTAAACTCCCCTGACCCTGTCTGTAAAAACCCCTGGTAGCATTGTGCACACCCCTGACCCTGTCTGTAAAGACTCCCGGCAGCATTGCACATTCCCCTGACCACGTCTGTAAAGACCCCTGGTAGCATTGTGCACTCCCCTGACCCTGTCCGTAAAAACCCCTGGTAGCATTGTGCATTCCTCTGACCCTGTCTGTAAAGACCCCTGGCAGCATTATTTATTCCCCTGACCCTGTCCGTAAAGACCCCTGGTAGCATTGTGCATTCCCCTGACCCTGTCTGTAAAGACCCCTGGGAGCATTGTGTATTCCCCTGACCCTGTCCGTAAAGACCCCTGGTAGCATTGTGCATTCCCCTGACCCTCTCTATAAAGACCCCTGGTAGCATTGTGCACTCCCCTGACCCTGTCCGTAAAAACCCCTGGTAGTATTGTGCATTCCTCTGACCCTGTCTGTAAAGACCCCTGGCAGCATTATTTATTCCCCTGACCCTGTCCGTAAAGACCCCTGGTAGCATTGTGCATTCCCCTGACCCTGTCTGTAAAGACCCCTGGCAGCATTGTGTATTCCCCTGACCCTGTCCGTAAAGACCCCTGGTAGCATTGTGCATTCCCCTGACCGTGTCTATAAAGACCCCTGGTAGCATTGTGCATTCCCCTGACCCTGTCTGTAAAGACTCCTGGCAGCATTGTGTATTCCCTGACCCAGTTTGTAAAGACCCCTGGTAGCACTGTGCATTCCCCTGACCCTGTCTGTAAGGACCCCTGTTAGCATTGTGCATTCCCCTGACCCTGTCTGTAAGGACCCCTGTTAGCATTGTGCATTCCCCTGACCCTGTCTGCAAAGACCCCAGGTAGCATTGTGTATTCCCCTGACCCTGTCTGTAAAGACCCCTGGTAGCATTGTACACTCCCCTGACCCTGTCTGTAAAGACCCCTGGTAGCATTGTGCATTCCCATGACCCCTGGTAGCATTGTGCATTCCCCTGACCCTGTCTGTAAAGACCCCTGGTAGCATCGTGCATTCCCCTGACCCGGTTTGTAAAGACCCCTGGTAGCATTGTGCATTCCCCTGACCCTGTCTGTAAGGACCCCTGTTAGCATTGTGCATTCCCCTGACCCTGTCTGTAAAGACCCCTTGTAGCATCGTACACTCCCCTGACCCTGTCTGTAAAGACCCCTGGTAGCATTGTGCATTCCCCTGACCCCTGCTAGCATAGTACACTCCCCTGACCCTGTCTGGAAAGACCCCTGGTAGCATTGTGCATTCCCCTGACCCTGTCTGTAAAGACCCGTGGTAGCATTGTACACTCCCCTGACACTGTCTGTAAAGGCCCCTGGTAGCATTGTGCATTCCCCTGACCCCTGGTAGCATTGTGCATTCCCCTGACCCGTGGTAGCATTGTGCATTCCCCTGACCCTGTCTGTAAAGATCCCTGGTAGCATTGTACACTCCCCTGACCCTGTCTGTAAAGACCCGTGGTAGCATTGCACACTCCCCTGACACTCTGTAAAGGCCCCTGGTAGCATTGTGCATTCCCCTGACCCCTGGTAGCATTGTGCATTCCCCTGACCCCTGGTAGCATTGTGCATTCCCCTGATCCTGTCTGTAAAGACCCCTGGTAGCATTGTGCATTCCCCTGACCCCTGGTAGCATTGTGCATTCCCCTGACCCTGTCTGTAAAGACCCCTGGTAGCATCGTACACTCCCATGACCCTGTCTGTAAAGACCCGTGATAGCATTGTACACTCCCCTGACACTGTCTGTAAAGGCCCCTGGTAGCATTGTGCATTCCCCTGACCCCTGGTAGCATTGTGCATTCCCCTGACCCTGTCTGTAAAGACCCTGGTAGCATTGTGCACTCCCCCGATCCTGTCTGTAAAGACCCCTCGTAGCATTGTGAATTCCCTGACCCTGTTTGTAAAGACCCTTGGTAGCATGTACATTCCAATGACCCTTTCAGTAAAGACCCCTGGCCGCATTGTGCATTCCCCTGACCCAGTCTGTAAAGACTCCTGGTAGCATTGTGCATTCCCCTAACCCCGTCTGTAAAGATCCCTGGTAGCATTGTGTATTCCCCAGACCCTGTCTGTAAAGACACCTGGTAGCATTGTGCATTCCTGTGGCCCTGTTTGTAAAGACCCGTGGTAGAATTGTGCACTCCCCTGACCCTGTCTGTACAGACCCCTGGTAGCAATGTGCATTCCCCTGACCCTGTCTATAAAGATCCCTGGTAGCATTGTGTATTCCCCTGACCCTGTCTGTAAATACCCTTACTAGCATTGTGCATTCCCCTGGGCCTCTCTGTAAATACTCCTGGTCGCATTGTGCACTCCCCTGCCCCGGTCTGTAAAGACACCTGGTAGCAGTGTGCATTCCGCTGACCCTGTCTGTAAAGACCCCTGGTAGCATTGTGCATTCCCCTGACCCTGTCTGTAAAGACCCCTGGTAGCATCGTACACTCCCCTGACCCTGTCTGTAAAGACCCCTGGTAGCATCGTACAGTCCCCTGACCCTGTCTGTAAAGACCCCTGGTAGCATTGTGCATTCCCCTGACCCCTGGTAGCATTGTGCATTCCCCTGACCCTGTCTGTAAAGACCCCTGGTAGCATCGTACACTCCCCTGACCCTGTCTGTAAAGACCCGTGGTAGCATTGTACACTCCCCTGACACTGTCTGTAAAGGCCCCTGGTAGCATTGTGCATTCCCCTGACCCCTGGTAGCATTGTGCATTCCCCTGACCCCTGGTAGCATTGTGCATTCCCCTGACCCTGTCTGTAAAGACCCGTGGTAGCATCGTACACTCCCCTGACCCTGTCTGTAAAGACCCCTGGTAGCATTGTGCATTCCCCTGACCCTGTCTGTAAAGACCCCTGGTAGCATTGTGCATTCCCCTGACCCCCTGGTAGCATTGTGCATTCCCCTGACCCTGTCTGTAAAGACCCCTGGTGGCATTGCGCATTCCCCTGACCCCTGGTAGCATTGTGCATTCCCCTGACCCCTGGTAGCATTGTGCATTCCCCTGACCCTGTCTGTAAAGACCCGTGGTAGGATCGTACACTCCCCTGACCCTGTCTGTAAAGACCCCTGGTAGCATTGTGCATTCCCCTGACCCCTGGTGGCATTGTGCATTCCCCTGACCCCTGGTAGCATTGTGCATTCCCCTGACCCTGTCTGTAAAGACCCGTGGTAGCATTGTACACTCCCCTGACACTGTCTGTAAAGGCCCCTGGTAGCATTGTGCATTCCCCTGACCCCTGGTAGCATTGTGCATTCCCCTGACCCCTGGTAGCATTGTGCATTCCCCTGACCCTGTCTGTAAAGACCCGTGGTAGCATCGTACACTCCCCTGACCCTGTCTGTAAAGACCCGTGGTAGCATCGTACACTCCCCTGACCCTGTCTGTAAAGACCCCTGGTGGTATTGTGCATTCCCCTGACCCCTGGTAGCATTGTGCATTCCCCTGACCCCTGGTAGCATTGTGCATTCCCCACAGTGCATCTTCTTGTGACTCGGGATGCAGGTTGATCTGTGTCAGCCATTCCGATCTGCTGCGGGTGGGATCAGATGATTCACAAAGTGGATCTGGCCACGCAAAGCATTGTGTATGCAGAATCACTTTAGTGGCAAATGGACAAAACATGTTAGTAAAATGGACCTTAAATGTCATTGCACAGGGAAAATACAATTGAACGTCACAATCAGGTATAACAAAATAACAGCTCACGGGAGGGCGCATGCGCTGCTCAGCAATGACACCTATGCGATGAGCTTAATGCCACAAGGCGTGTTGCTTCTTATAATTCTTAACCACAATGTCTGCTTTTTTTTCTTTTTTTTTTTTGCAGGAAGCCCCTTTTAGGGAAGGCAGAAAACTTCACGGTTTATATCAAGAACTCCATCCGCTTCCCAAAATTCAACTTCTCCAAGTAAGTGCCCCCTTTGTGCCCTTTCATAAATGGACGAAATAATGTGGACCGCAGGGCCAGGGCTTGCGGGAAACATGGGCCGCCTGTGTGGTCACCCCCGACCCTCAACCTTCAAGGGGCCTCGCGACCCCCACTCCCCTCTAGAACCCTGATTAGGAGGATGCTCTGGCCCTAACGCCATTCCCTCAAACCTGGCACTTGGGCCTCTGCGCATGTGCCTTTTGCCTCTGCCTCTGCCTCTGAAAGCCCCACGCTGCTTCACCAGATGACTACTCACATCTTCACCGTCTCTCAACACACTCGAGTCCCAAAATAACCACTTGCGCGTTTTGAAACTGTCTAATGTATTTGCAGGAAGTCTGCCTGACAAGTGTAGTAACGTAGTGGTGCCTATATCGTGATTCCTATCTCGTGGGAGTGCACGCGCGTTCTTGAACTGAGAGAATGCTGGTGTGGGTGACGCGTACAATAAAGACACTTAATGAACTTACCTGTGATGACCACACATCTTTATTACAACATGCACACAAGGGGTTCTCTTTTTCATGGGAACTTGGCATTTTCTTTACACTGTGCACAGTAGGAAGCTGCAGGCTGAGTGTCTTGAAAGCTTCAGAAGTAAGTTAGAGAGCCAAGAGGTGGACCGTTAGGCCCACCTTACTTTGCATTGCGAACGTGTGCACTTTCATTCAAAAAGGGCAAAATAAAGCGACAGCCATGCTCTTGTGGCGTAACGTATTTCTAAAAATATGTGTATATTTGTCAGGTTGATTTCTTATATAAGAAACAGTAATTGTTTCACCAAGTAAATGAGCTGCTAGCACCATAAGAGTTCAAAGCCTTCAATAATAAGGTTCAATATTGCCAATGAAGCAAGTCCTCAAAGATGCTACTCATGGAAATCTCGAAATTGTATTTCAATATTTAATAGCGTCCATATTCAGGAGTCAGAGTTGTGTGCCAACATGTGTTTCGACCTCCACAGGTCTTTTTCAAGGCAACGCTCAAATTTCAGTTCTTGTCAAATATTGCTCGTTTCTAAATGTGTTCATACGTGACCGCACTCGTAGGGCTGACGTCCTTGAAAAATGACTTCACTATTGTAGAAATGAATATACGTCATGAAGTAACTCGTATGTGGATACCCGATTAATCCCAACGTTTCAAGCCTCAAATTGGCATGACCAAAATAAATTGCCGTCTGGGTCTGACAAGTCCGTGCCGCATAGTCAGTCGTGACGCTAATTGTTTCACCAAGTAAATGTGTGTCTTGGTGAAACAATTACTGTTTCTTTTCTACGTGAAGTAGGTTTTGAGGTGCCTACTTGTTTCATCAGAGTGCAGCAGCTAGTTTTGGTACATTATCAAGTAGCATGTGATTTATTTGCTCAAGCGCTTCCGCTCCCTGACACACCTCAGCTATACTGTTTTTGATTTATTATATATTTTGCTAACAAGCCCTCAAAATATATGTTGTCTGTCAAGTCCCTAAATTACAAACTCGGTTCAATCCCAGCTTCTCCGCTTAGGTAAAGTGAGTGCCCTTGGGCAAATCATTTTGTCTCACAGTACTTAATCTGCCAACATTATCAGTCCAAAGAAGTGATTCAGTTCATAGGACACACTTAAGCAATAGGCCCTGAGCACGGGGCGGGAGCGGGGTGGGGTGGGATGTGGTGGGGAGGGGGCAATTCCCACTTCAGGTAATGCCCCAGGGCCCATAGTTACAAGCCTCAATCCGGGTTTAACAGACTACAAGTGTAGCTCCATTCATGATATTAGTCAGCCCTCATACGCTCATAACAAAGTAAGGTGTCTTTTAATATTACACCTGTGTAATGTAACACCCCATGAAGCACTGCAGTTTGAAAGAGTGATGTCAGTCTTTATGATGTCAATGTCTGCATTGTCTTTTCCGGTGATGTCAGTACATATGTAAATTAGAGGGCCTCACCCATCTTTTGCCACGCAGGGCCTTGCAAATCTAAGAACCGGCCCTGCGGCAGCAATGCCTCCCAGGTGCTTCCCCTATGCAGCAAAGCCCCTGCATAATGGTCACAGGGAAACTGCTTGGAATCCAGCTTTGATTGGCTATCCAGCACACCCTCTAACAGGATTGCTCCTGCTCTGCTGGGTCTTGTCTGGTTTTCAAGATCCCGAGGAGATCTAGATCTGAATATTTGCAATCCTGAGTTAGGAGTTCTTTTGGGCTGCATCCAGACATGGATTGGTCAATTGGAAAATCCCAGAGACACTGTTGGCCCCGAAAGACTGACAGGGCTGTGGTAATGTCCCGTGTTGCCTGACATGTCACTGACAACATCTCAGACCTATCGACATTCCACAGGCACGGGCCGATTAGGGGATCTCCCAATTGCCCAGCAGACCAATTGGTATCTAGCTGCACTTATGACCTACTAGGTCAATTACTCAATAGGCAACGCATTATTAGACTCATGAATTAATTGTTTGGCTTACCGGGTGATAATGAACCACCCTGCGGCAGGCAGTGATAGGCCCTGAACTGCCCAATCAGCCAGGGATTCACGGCAGTGCATTCTGGGAAGCCTGAAGCTGGTAGTTAGTTTTGCTATCACCTCAGGAATAGAGTTACTAAATGTGGGTAGAGATCCATCTGAATGCCTGGGTCCAGGCGCATCTGTACTCTAGCTTGGTGAATGCAACTATGGGCTATGCTTGTGTGTTAGACAGAAAACACATCTATATGCGGTTAACTCAATTCTACATCACTGCACTACAATTTCAATGCCACCCGTGAAGTCTCTGCTGGCGGCATTCCGTTTCCTTTCTTTTGCAGGAGGTATCCCTCTCTAGCCTTCTTAAAACCACACTAGCCCCTTCCGTAGGTAAAAGTAAATTCCTCAGGTGGCGCTTTTACCGGTGGAATTCGGAATGCAGCAGTGTCAACTAAAATGGCTAACTTGGTCTTCAGTACATTGGTTTGGTCCACCGGGTATACTATGGCAAGGGAGCAGGGTATCTTCGACAGAAATGTGATCGATATGCCCCTGTCCGTACACTACGGTCGTCCCAGCTGAGCTTCGTTGTTGTTCCTCGGGCTTGGTATTTTCGGATTGGCGGCTGGGCTTTCTCTGTCGCGACCACCAGACTGTGGAATTACCATCCTCCTTGTCTTCGAGTTATTGAGAACCATCTTCTTTTTAGAAGAGCTCTTAAAACACATTTGTTCTGATGTCCGGTTCCTGCTGTCTCCCACTTTTGTTCTTCATCGCCAAGATGCCCTTGGGCACACGTTGCGCTCTACAAATTCCATATCAAATCAAGGCAAAGCAACTTGGCTACACTCTACTGGAGGTAGCGAAATAGGTAGTCTAGATGGCCATGTGTTTCCTTGTCTATTGTCAGTGTCCATATGTCGGCTGTCAAGTTTGATTCAATGTAAGGTTTGGTTTCTGGAGTGCACCGTTCAATGTGTGATGGCTGTGAAATGATTAACCTATGGGTGATACATTGGCCACTGAGCAGAGGCGTTGCTGAGGGGGGCTATAGCCCAGGGTCTTTTGGTTGAAGTCCCGGGTAGAAGCTCAGGGACTACAACCAAAAGGCTATAGCTATTCCCAAATCCCACCAGTCCCGACATTAGCTTAGCCCCTGATCTTTTCCAGACCTAGCAACACCCCTGCCACTGAGTCTTTGATTTCACAAACCCGTCAGAATGTTTGCATCCTGCCAGTTTGTTTATTCATGAAAAACACGCCACACAATGACAGGGTGACGCAGCAATAGGTACCTGAAAACCCTGAGGTGGGCTCAGACGCAAACCGCTCGAGTTGGGTAGCTTTACAGTCTCATCCTACAAGCCTGCATGGCACCTTGTACATAAGACTGTTTTCGCCCTTGTAGATGCGGGGCTGTGGTCTATGTCGACTGCCACCTGTGAACTGACCCGCATGGAGAATGCGCTGGTTTTTATTGATTGTTATTTTTTCTTCTCTTTATAGAACGAATGTGCTGAACACGAAAGACGGCTCCTACCTCAAGACATGCCGGTACAGCAAGGACAACCATTACTGCCCCATCTTCCAACTGGGCAATATCGTCAGCTGGTCGGGAAGCAACTTCCAGGAAATGGCCTCCGAGGTAACGTACAGGTTTGGACCGGTGTCATGGCTGCTCAAGGGCCCGCCCCCACCCGGTCTGCTTGAAGTGGGTAACACTAGAAATGTAGGTTATTATTAGATGCAACTATTCCAGCTTTACTGCAGCTAGGATTAGCAATGAAAATCCCCCTGACTAAAGTGAGAGGGGGTTTAGATTCTATTAAAGTCACAGTGGCGAGTATTCAGAGGTCGAGGTGGGCGGGAGCGGTCGGGAGCGGTGCTCCTATACTTTTTATTTTTAAGTTTCACTGTTCCTATACTTTTATTTTAAAAAAGAAACTGTTCTGGTACGGTTTAGTTTTAAAATAAAAGTGTAGGAAGAAGTTGAAGCTTGCAATTTAGTGCACTGCACTGAACATTCCCTTAAATAACAGGTGTGTTTGTTTGGGGGTATGGATTGTGTGTGGGAGAGGGTGCAGCACTGGGGTTTGTGGAGAGCAGGGGCAGACCAGCAGGGAACATAGTTCCACTATTTCTTTTTGTAAACTTCGACCACTGCGAGTATTATGCATTAACCTCTTTACTACCAACAATCAGCAGCAAAGAAAAACAAACTTAACTTTCAAAACAAGTTTATGTCTTACTTCTATAACACACAAAAATGATCATTCAGTTGTATGGCTGACACCAACGTAAGATGGAGGAAGGTCCTGCCCTGATATCCTCCAAAAGGCTAACGCTGCAATCTATAGAAGTCCTGTGTCTATCTTTTGACATCCTCTTCTGCAGCTGCGAAACGACATCCGCGATCCAAAGGAATATCCACACAAGAACGGACATCCATCCTGTAACCCAATCCAGGGGTCTCATCATGGAAATGCTACTTCCGAACTTCTGGACTGTGCCCTCATGACCGTCTCTTCACCCCGTAACTGCAATACATGTGGGAGGTGCAATACTCACCTCTGGGTCTTTAATAGAATCTAAACCCCCCTCTCACGTTTGCGAGGGGGGTTTTCATTCTATGTCAAGAACGGAGGATTCCTATTATGCAAGTTTAATGCTCTTGCAATACATTTACTGCTACATTTTCAATGCATTTATGATAAAACGTTTTGAACGCGAATTTCTTAGACCAGTCAGCTGCTTTTAAAATATGTTCCAATTTTCCTCCCAGATAGGCAGATTTTGAGGCCATGCCTCCCCTTACAGAATGTGCCCCAAATACAGAAGTATCTATACCTGCCTCTTTCATAACCCATCTGACCCATCGAGCTGAAGTGGCCGGGGTCAATGGACCATGAGGTTTACAATAAGGAATAAGCAGCTGAGGGGCAGCCGGAGCTCTGAACTTGGTATCATGTTCTTTTGCAGACACTCGTTTTTTCAAAGTAATTTTCTATGGAAAAATTACTTTGAAAAATCTCATCGAAATATATAGGGGGTAAGGGGTTAAAAGGGGCAGGGAGGGTGTTGGGGTAGGGGTAATATTATAGGGAAAGTAAAACTGATGTCGGCAAAGGGACATGGAACCCTAAAATGAGCTGTTCTTTGCTCAAACGCTTTCAAACATTGACCGCACACAGTTTGTGATCCTCCTGAAAGGAAGGATAAGAAACTGAGGAGGTCAAACATTTCATTCTCCTGGTAACAAAAAATGTGACCCCCATCTGGGGAATACATCTTATTATCGATGTCTAATGCTCAAACATCTGATACTCTCTTACTAGAGATCAAACATAATTGCATTGTGAGTTGGGAAAACAGTTGCTGACAAGTTAAATATACATTATCTGGCCAAGACTAATTTGAAAACCAAATTTACATCCCATAACTGCTTAGCTTTCGGTGGGACATGGATGCGTACAGATGGAAGAGCTTTCCTTACCAGGAAATCCTTAACTTTGGGCTCCATTTTCACTAAGTCACGCCCTGCAGATATTCCTGATCTGAACCCATTGATCGTTCTGTAAGCCTTCCTTCAACAAGGAAAGCGGAAAATGTACCACTGTTACTGGAGAGGCAGAAATGCGATTGATGTGTTCATCAATGCACCAGCCCACCCACTGGGTCCATGAGGAAGAATATCCTGGCTTTGTTGAGGTAGCCCAAGAATCCTTAATGGCCCCCAAAGCATCCTTGGAATGTCCCCGGAAGCACCTGAAAGAGGGGAAACCCTCCTGGCCACGAGGGATGCCTGCACGGTCTCCTATGAGATGCGTGTGAACTGAAAGGAGTCTGGGAATGTCTACTGCTAGCTCTAAAAGGGCTGGCTACAATATTTGAGAGTCCCAAAAAGCAGGTAACTATTACCATGGAAGTTTGGTGCCTGTGTACCTTGCACCAGAACCCTCGCTATCATTGCAAAAGAGGGAAGGCATGGACTGCCTTCCCTGACCCATCCTGTAGGAACGCATCCATTGCTAAAGCCTCCGGATCTGGCCTCCAAATGAAGAAACTGGGAACTTGGCAACTGTGTCTGGAGGCAAAAAGGGCTACGTCTATGGGACCCCAGAGCCTTAGAATGGCGGAAAGGATGTTCCTATGCAGCATCAAATCACTCCTGTCCAGGATATGCCTGGGGTTCCAATCCACCACGGAATTGTTCCCACCCGCTTGTAGATCTATATTCCTGTTTAGGCAATAAGGCCAAAACTCCCTCGCTAGATCTGCTTGGCCTTTGGAACGGTTTCCTCCCAACTGATTTATATACCGAACTGCAGAGATGTTGTCCATCCGCAGAACAATACAACAATTCCCCTGATCTTTGACTGGGCTTTTCACTACAAAGGACCCTGCTAAGAGTTCCAGGCAGTTGATGTGAAAATCTGTGACCATTTTCCCCCAGTGGAAATCTGTCCTATACTTGCCCCTCAACACAAACTGCTGGCCTCCAATTCCAAGACAACGTCCCGGGAGGATAGCTCAGCGGCAACGTGCTCGCCTTGGAAGCAAGACGACACAAAGCAACACAGGTTCGATCACCGGGTCCGCGCTTAGTAACCTCTGGGTATTTAAGCGCGTTGTAAATACGCAACTAGGACAAAAAAAAATACAATTACGCAACTGAAAAACAAACAATTTCTGTGACAGCGTCTCGATGCCCGCAGGCTGTGTGAGTGCTTTAAAAATGCAAAAATAAATACATTTTAAAAAAATGTCTGGAGATGGACCAAAAATGGCTTTGCCATTCCAGGCATCCATGTGGTTTAGTCACCACAGAATCTTCCCTGGCATCTGAAGTGAGAGATAGAAGTTGAGAATATGAGAGGTTCCTGCACAGATGTCTTTAGATGTTGAAAAGCTCTGTATGAAGCGGGAAAACTGCCATGTGTGACTCTTCCACATGAATGGGAGATAGTCCTGATGAGGAGGAAAGACCGGAACAGCCAAATAAGCATCCTTTAGGTCTATCCTGACCATCCAATCCACAGGCAAAAGTGTGTCCCTTAGAGGATGAATGTCCTCCATCTTGAAATCGTGATAAACCACAAAGGCATTCAGCGCCTTGAGAAGCATGACCGGACGATAGCCCCCTTCCCTTTTGGTGACCAGGAATATCGAGCTGAGGATTTGAGAGACCTTGAACGTGGCAGGGACTACAGCCCCTTTCTGGGTTAGATCTTGGATTTCTAAATCTATTCATTTCTGTTTGTACTTGCCGAAAGTGAGGGGAGCCAGGGGGACCAACTGACCCAGGGGAGAGTAAAGCTCTATGTGGAATCCCACTACTGTCTGTTGAACCCAAGGATCCGATGTCAAAAACCCCCATTCTGGTAGGAACCTGGCCAACCTCCCTCCTAAACCTTTCAGGGAAGAAGCATTTAAAAGGAGTGCATGTTCCTGTTGTTGATCTTGCTCCACCAAATCCTCTGTTGGCACATCCTCTCCACTGGTTCCCTCTTTGGGGAAAGAATCCTGTTGGGCCACCTCTAGCAAAGGAGTTTTGTGCACCTCTGGGTGCATCCTGGATGGGGCGGGACGAACCCTGGCAGAAATGACCAGAGGAGTGGGCTCTACCTCTCCTGTCCCTGTCAAAAAACCATAGGGCCGAATATTTTGCCTATGGTCGTTTGCACCTTATAGAGGGCAGTAATGGTATGGACATAAGAGGACAAATCCTTCATAAATCGCCCCCAAACAGATTTCCTGTGCTTTAGGGCCTGCTTCCCCTTCAGCCATATCAGCCAGCTTGGAGTCCAGTCTCAGGAGCAAAGCCTTACGCCGCTTCTTAGATATGGCAGCATTCGTATTGCCAACCAGACAAACAGCTCTCTGAACCCATCCTCTTAGTGCTTGGACATCTAAAGGCATGTCGTGCATACCACAATCCTCAGCCATTTAAAAAACGTGTGTGAGTAGACCCAATACATCTAGTAATGTATCCTGACAGCCCCTCAAAGCTTTATATACACCCTTCTTTTGGGCTTTGCCCTTCTGTGTCAAGAAAGCTACCATTGCTTGATCTATTACGAGAGTTAGGGATACCTTGTCAGGTAGAATGGGTCTGGGTCACTCTGGACGGAGCTTGTTCATGTCTTCCTTGGATATTTATAAATAAATAAATAAATAAAAGATTTCCTGAGTCAATGGTGCAAAAACGAGGCGACTGCTCCTGGAGGACGCCACTCTGACCTGGGGTTCTGGATAAGGACCGGGTCAAAAAAAGGCACCCCCCTCTCAACTAAGATGGAAGCAGCGTTATCAGATACAGACTCAGAGGAAGCAACTCCCCTTTTCCCATCCTTGTGGGTGAAGGGGGCAGAATCTAAGGCCCCCGAATCCTCAGGAGAGGAATCGCAGATGGACGCTCTGTGAGGGGTATCAACCCCTCGGGACATCCTGGCAGCTGTGGTGTCCGGAGTGACCAGCCCCTTATCTTCAATTTACCTTTTTTTAACATTTCCCCAGGGACAGGGTTGTAAGTGGGAGCTGGAATCTTCTTCCCTATCCACTATTATGTGTTCGGTCTGGCATGTATGTTTGCGATGAGTAGAGGAACTGGGGATTTGGGCTGGTGGGAAGGACTCAGGGCGGTCATGTGGTTGGAAATCTGCAATCTTACCAATTAATCTGTCAAAAGCAGAAGTGGAGTTAAGCTCATACAGGGCATGGCCATTGTGTCTTGAATGACCCTAGTGACGGAAACTGTAGAGTGATAGGACAGGTCACCACACCCTGTCTGTGAGGAACTCCCTCAACCCCCACACTCGCAATGAGGTTTTCTCCTTTCTGTGCTTTATGTATCTGGGACAAAAGGAAGCCAGTAGAGAGAGCACTGTGATGCCCCTCCGACCCTCTAGAGGCCGCCATACAGGTTGTGTAACAAAGGCCCCTTGCAGGACAAACTTCCTAAGCTTAAAACAACATTATGGTCGCTTTAAGAGTGCGGGCAGAGCCATTGCCGAGCATACACCAAACTGGAGGACTGGCTACAGAATCAAAATGGACCGAGCAGGTGCCGGAGCTGGAGCTCTACAGGACCCCTGAGAAGGGGCAGGTGTTAACCAGCAAGCAGGAAGTAACACCCTGTGAAGTTCCCCGCCATGGAGAAACTGCACCGGGCAGACATGCGAGAACCCGGAATCCGCGAGCCCCCTCCGCTGGGAAGCAGGGTCACAGTAAGGTCATTGGAGAGAACCGGGGGACCACACTGACTCCCCGGCGCTGGCTCACACGTCAACTATGACGCAGCGGCTATGTCTCCACTCTGAGGCCGGCGCATTGACAGCGTGCGCAGAGCGAGTCTCGATACCCAGACAGATGACGGTCTTGCGCGGAGCACCCACTTAGTGCCACAGAAAAATAAGCTGCAAGCACCGGAAAGAGACAGACAACCGGCTGCACAGCCACAAGTGTAATTCATTATGTAAATAGAATGTGTAATGCAGCATGCGTGCAAAGTTATAACCGACTCAGGAGGATACGTAACTTCTGGCGTCAGCAGCAAAGGAGAGGATGTCGTAGCAGCAAAGGAGAGGATGAAGTAGGAAAGGACTTATACAGACTGCAGTGTTAGCCTATTGGAAGATATTAGGGCATGACTGCGTTAAGGAAGAAAAAAACTTGTTTTAAAAGTTGTTTGGTTTTTCTTTGCTGCTGGCTGTTGGTAGTAAAGAAGTTACTGCCTAATAAGAAGCCTCGGGTCTTGACATAGACTTGGCTATATTTTATCATAACCGCGTCTACATCTGTACAAAAAGGTAAAATATATCCGACTTATTCTATATCATTGCAATCAAAGGTGTTACTAAAAAACATCCTTAAGTGCGTTGGAGGTTCCTGCACTCCCCCGTAATCAACAAAAAAGGCAATGATATCATTCAGGGGCGCAGTGCACAAACGTTGGAAAATAATCGAATCTATTTACCCACTAGAGAACTGTGGGCAAATGGGCAGGGCCATTTACCCACAGTTTTGGTGACGTCATGGCGTCACTCGGCTCTTACAGCCTGTTTAAGAACGAGGAGCCAAGCCTGTCCTTCCCCAGAAGTTACCAGCAACAGATTTTCAGAAACTCCGAGTGGTTACAAGTGTTCCTTTATTTCAGTACTGGCGGGTGACCCGGAAGCACTGTCCCTCTGTACATACTCCAAAACTCCAAGGCAGGGTCAGTGACCAATAGAAACGAGCGATAGAAGAACGGTGTCAGAGGTTAACTTACAAAAACACGTGTTATTTCCATCCTCTGCACTACTTTGTACTCACCAAAGCCAGAGTATGTTGGTGAAATATAAATGAGGTTCTTATATAAAGTACAGTTTATAATATTACTCACCATAATAATTCTGCTGCTGTTGGGCCATAGGCTCTCATGATGTTAGTTTGTTGAACCCGTACGCCATCTAGTGACAAACAGGATACTGCATGTAGTGTGAAAAAAAGTGCCACAAATGACGGCTTTGCTGGGCGGTACCGCCCGTTTTGGCGCGGCCAGTTCGGCGCGACCAGTCCGGCGCAGGAATGTTCTGGGGCGAAGTACCTTGTGTGCTTTAACCTTGTTCGTTTCACCTTCTCACTGACCGGGAGACCGAATGGAGAGAGTTATTTGGAGAGGGGGGCAGAGAGAGACACGTTGAACTGCCAACAACATCCTCCCGGTCAGTGCACAGACAATAGCAGCGCCGAGGCGGAGGCTGCTGAGCGGCAGACCCCTGTCACATCTGCAGAGAGAATAAACATCATGTCTTTCTTCACTTTCTCACAAGTCCCATTTATGCCAACCTAATAAAACAACAAAAGGAATACGCATATCATTTTTTACAGTGCACCATTTCATGCAGGTGACCGTTCCCGTTGCTTAGAGAGCCAGTCTTCCTGTTTCCACCCTACCAGGCCTCACGTCACCACCTCACCACCTCATTTCGGTAGTTTGGCGTGGGCCGATTACAATGACACTTTTTCAGTGAGAAATTGCGCTAAACAGGGCGAGCCAAACCAGCTCCTGCGGCAAACTGGCTGCGCCATTTCGGACTGCACCGAACCAGCCACGCCGAAATGTCCTGCTCTGTCGCTGGGCACTGGTGCTTTACATGCGCACGACCAGCCATTCCAAGAGACTAACATCCGAGCTCAGAGGGAAGGTCTCTGTTTGTTTTTCTTTACATTAGGAAGTGATTAGTGGCAGATGGCTTTGCTTTGCGCAGTAATTAGATCATTGTGAGTGACCTTTGTCTGCGGCATCTTCCCCCAAGTAATGCAATTGGAGAATGGTGATAACAAAATTCAGAGGTGGATAACAAGCTGCCGGCTCTCAGAAATAAATAATCAGCCCTATCGCTGCAGCAGCCTCGACAAACGTCAGCGAATACTGCTGTTGACACTGCATTTTATCGTAAGCACGTTCCAAGAGTACCACATACTTGAAGTTTTCCATTTTTGCCCACCGGCATCGTTACCTCCACTATGTATTGGTGCCTAACTACTCTCCACCACCTACTGTACATTTACACTAGACTCTGGACTCATCAGCCCCATCTACACTCTAACCAAGACACATATACCAGCACACGCAAGGTAGCTATTACCCACACTTCGTGGATTAATACTATGGCTTCTACAAACCCCTATTTGGATGATCCAGCACTCTGGATACGCCACTTTGCTACCAGACCATCACCCAACCAACCTTGTACTATTACTAATAGAAACCTTAGACTAAATTCCAGAACCACCCCACTTAAACAGCGCCCATACTTGAAGCTATATTATAGCTCAACTCTATCTTGCAACAATTCCACAAATAACTATGCTCCAACCTCACCATGCTCTCACCACCCTAGCATTTTAACCAGAAACTCTAGATTAGGAACCCGATTGTGGACCAAAAAACCCCAACCGTATGCCCACAGGAGCAACAAACATCGGCATAGGGACAACAATTTAGCTAATATGGCCACTGATTCAGATGGTAAGCTAGCCCCCATCCTTTTGCATGACCCACCCATACTACCACAAAAAACCCCTGCAAAAGACACATTCATCAAAGCAGCCTTGGTGAATGCTAGGTCCCTCTCTGCCCATGCTTTGGACATCGCTGATTCCATAACTCATGAAAAGCTTGATCTCCTTGCAGTCACGAAAACCTGTCTAAATGCAGCCTCCGGCCCATCTCTGGCCCTTGCTATACCTAATGACTATGCCATTATTAGATGCGATAGAAACACCAATCAGGTGAAGGGAGGCAGGCTCGCCCTCATCTTCAGAAACACCTTTGACATTAGAGTCATTCAGGACGTTCAAATCCCCTCTGCTGAATCCCTGTCCATCAAACTACCACTATCACCCAACCATACAGCAACAATGCACCTTATCTACCAACCACCAGGACATATTTAATCTTTTATAGAGGATATTGTATCACTCATATCCACCGACACTAAACCTAATTCACAAACTATCCTACTCAGAGATTTTAATCTTGGTTTTAACAACCCTAAGAATACTAACGCCCGTGATCTAGCCAACACACTATCCGACTTGGGTCACACCCACATTATTCACGAGCCTACACATATCAAAGGAAGAACACTGGACTGGCTCACTAATCTCAACTGCTCTATTGATCTTTTATCTAATGATCCTTGTATCTGGTCGGATCATCATAAAATAACCTTTTCCATCAAAGCCAACACACAACACCCGGCTCCTTTCATTGCTCCAGCCGCCAGCAGGAGAAACAAGAAAGACATTACACCGGATAAACTCCTTCCGTTATTACTCCCCCTTCTCAACAACATTGACTCTGACTCTGACCCTACACTCTTAGTGGATATTTACAATCAGGCAATTCTTAAAGCACTGAATACCATCGCCCCCCTAAAATTGCGGAAACCTAAGCCACAACGTCACTTGAATACATGGTTCACGCCGCATCTAAGAGAACTACGCAAAACTAAGAGAACTGCAGAAGCACTTTGGAAAAAGTGCCCTACAGTAACCAACAAGAATGAGCTAACCCTAGCATCCTCTAGTTACAAAGAAGCCATTTTACTCACTAAAATAGACACCTATAACAAAAGGATTATGCAAGCGGAATCTAATACAAAAGAACATTTCAAGATTCTAAAAGAATTAGAATCCCCTATTGACAAATGTGTCAAAGAAAACATCCCTGTTGCTCGCTGACCTTGATTACAAACAACTCCCTAACAAGTCACCCACCTTTAAGTCAACTTGCAAGCCATTCAGTTTCTCTCCCCTTTCTATTTGGGAAGTAGAAAACATCATTAGGAAACTCAAACCATCAAATTGCCAAGGTGACGCGTGCCCTGCCCCGATCATCAAAGCAGCAGCACATGACCTGGCACCATTATTTGCTAACCTCATCAATGCCTCCTTCAAATCCGGAGTAGTGCCTGATAACCTAAAAGACGCTTGGGTCATTCCTCTACTCAAAAAACCAACTCTTGACCCAGCCAACCCATCTAACTATGGGCCGATAATAACTGTACCGTTCTTATTAAAAATACTAGATAGAGCAGCTTACCTGCAAATACAGGCTTATCTAGAATCAAACAATCTCTTGGGACTAAGGCAATCCAGCTTCCGACCCAGACACGGTACGGAAACTGCATTAATAGATCTCACTACTCAGATCCAAATCCTAAAAGACAACGGTAAACTTGCACTCCTCTTACTGCTTGATCTGTCAGCAGCCTTTGACTTGGTCAACCACCAAACACTCTGTCACCACTTGAAAACTGCAGCACACTTTTCAGACGCAGCCACTGCCTCGATCAGCTCCTTCTTGGTGAACAGAACCATGAGCGTCTTCTCTCCCACTGATTCAGCTGAACCTTCACCGGTACCTTGTGGGGTCCCACAAGGCTCTTGTGTGTCCACGACGCTCTATAATGTGTTTATGAAGCCCCTCTTCGATATCCTTGACTACCTGGGTGTCACGTATACTAATTATGCGGACGACACCCAGATACTCATTCCTATCTCGGTGACTATGCAACAGACAGCAAAACCCTCAATGAAATCTATGCAGTAATACAAGCATGGATGGCACATCATGGACTGAGTTGCTCATCCTTGGTACTAACGCTAAACTAACTAATGCAGTAGCATCATCAGCCGCCTACACCTGCAAATTGATCACTGCATGTAGGCCTTTCATCTCCACACCCAACTGCATTACTCTGGCTAGAGCGTTAGTCTTGTCCAAAGTAGACTATTGTAATGCCCTCTATCTAGGCACTAGCCACAAAAATATCAACAAATTACAAGTAATTCAAAATAATGCCATCAGGGCAGCTCTCAACATCCCTAAAAAGTCGCACATTTCTGAGACTAGACGTAATCTGCACTGGCTCCCAGTAGAGCATAAAATATCCCTCAAAACCTTGGCCCTTACACACAAAGCCAGGGCCAACCTTGCACCAGCTTACCTCACCAACCAACTTACCCCACATACATCATCAAGACCACTCAGAGCAGCTCAAGCAAACACCATGTCCATACCGAGATTCAAACTCCACAACTCGGGCGGAGCTAGTTTCCCTGTACAAGCATCGAAATTATGGAACACGCTCCCCGCTCTCCTTAGGTCAGAACCATCCTTTAACCTATTCAAACGCAAGACGAAGCGTTGGCTTCACGACATAGACACAATGATAGCCTAAACTTCCCAGATCCTTGACTTACTGACTGCCTACTCTACCTATTGTAAATAATGTATTCTATGTTATACTATATTTTATCTGCAGCCCCCATTGCATACATCAACATTGCAACACGTATGTATGTATCTGTAACACTAAATGTCTGTATTTATCTGTAACCATTGTAACCTTTGCCTACCGCATTCAAATGTAACTGTAACCAGATCTAAACTTACGCGCCTGTATGCCCCCGGGCCTGGATGCGCTTTATAAATAAAACAAATACAAATACAAATATGAAGGAGACCTTGTCAAACATGCTCATACATTTTCTTTCCCTGGGTGGCTTTAAATCTTGAACGTACAGCTGAAAAACCGATTGGAGATTTATTCATGCTCACATTATGTGCAAACTGGTTCTTGCAGTCTTTCAGTGTGGATGGAGGAAATAAAGCTAAAATAATCCTAAAATAATCCTCTTTTTGCTCAATACACTGCCATACCAAATGTGTAGATTGTGAGGTGGGTGTATTATATGATTTGTATACTGTTATATGTCACCTTTAAAAAACTGATAATTCTTTTGGCTCTTCATACCCAAACATTATCAACTTTTTGTACCAACTAGAGCTGGGAAGATATGTGATCAAATGCATCAATTGCAGCCTGAGCTCAAATCCAGGCTTCACCACTTAACCAAAGTGAGTGATCTTGGGCAAACCATTTCATTGCACTATGCCTTATCTGGAACAATCGGGAGTGTATTGAAGTGGTTCAGTTGGCAGTATACACTTTTATAAACAAGCATTGGCAAGCCAATAGTTTGGGTATATGCAGCAGTGAATTTTATTTTACATGTCTAGGCATCAGTACAGTAAGTACTTGGGCACTACATACCAAGCAGCTACTATAAAAGTTCTAACTTCTGTTCACTGCGGTACACAAAGTCTTTTCACTAGATCTGCTGATGTTGGCTTTGTTAATGCTAGTTCTTAATGTCTGCCTAAAAAAATCTACTCTGGGTTTTGCAACCATACTTTTAAGACTTATGGACCCAGAACAATAGACTGCAGAGGTCAAGCCAAATACAAATGGGATTGTTGCTTTGTGTTGCATAATCCTGAATAGAAAACTACAAGTACCTGAATGCAAAGTAATGTCAGCCTACAGGGTGTGAGTAAAAGACCCAGGGAGTGAGTATGAGAGCAAGGGTGCCAGAGAGAGGGGATCTGCCCAAGAGTGCAAAAGAGCAAGACTCCAAGAGTGAGAAAGGATGCGAGAGAGAGCCAGGATGCAAAAGAAGGGGTGTGTGTGCCGGGCTGCAAGAGACACATTGCACGTGTGCCGAGGCAGATCGGTGTGGGAGGATAAGGGTCTGTGCGAGAGACCTAGGGTGTGTGAGGGGAAAAGCGTGCATGCATATAGATTGCTTGTAGGGTGGAAAGAAGGCTGCATCTGGTGACACCCTACAAATAAAAGTGAGTTGTGAGGTAAGAACAGTGCAGGAGTTAGAGGGCGAGAGAGAGAGGATGTTTGTGGGCGTATGTTTGGGATTGAGAGAAAGAGGGGGAAGAGAGAATGTGTGGGAAAGTTAAGGCATAGGGGAGAGAGAGAAGGGGCTAGAGGGAGAGCGGTTAATAAAGAGCAGTGGAGCATCCACCATTGAGCAAATGGGGCTTTAGCCCACAGGAAACGTTGGTTTATGGTGACTAGATCTGGCTCACCTACAGGGCCATCGGCAGGCAGGACAGGACACAGACGATAACATGTGCTTGGGGCTGCACTGTTAACAAAGCCCCGGCAATTACTGATGTAAAGCATTTTGCTGTTAGCAACTGTGTCACATGCATTCATTTTTAGGCAATTCAAATGGTGATGGGATGTTAGCACGTGCATGTCAGGGCAGTGATTGGGAGGGTTGGGGGGCAGAACATTGCTCATTCTCGCAGCAGTACTTACATGTCTGGTTTCAGACATGGAGAGAGTTAACTGCTTTTAACATTGAAGCTTCACCAGAATAGTCTCATTAGAATGTGTAAAGAAGTTAGATGCCCCCATACAAGTACTTTTGTCCCTCCCCGACAGTCTCTGAATTTACCCCTCTTCCAACATTTGAAGGGTTATCTCAGCCCCCATATTTTAATCTAGTTGCACCCCATATGAAGTGTGCAAGAGAGAGTGGGTGACACAGAAAGAGCAGTGATAACGAGTGGGTGTGTGGGAGAGAGTGATAAAGAGTGGGTTTGTGGGAGGGAGTGATAAAGAGTGGGTGTGTGGGAGAGAGTGGTAAAGAGTGGGTGTGTGGGAGAGAGTGGTAAAGAGTGGGTGTGTGGGGGAGAGTGATGAAGAGTGGGTTGTGGAAGAGAGTGGTAAAGAGTGGGTGTGTGGGAGAGAGCGATAAAGAGTGGGTGTGTGGGAGAGAGCGATAAAGAGTGGGTGTGTGGGAGAGAGCGGTAAAGAGTGGGTGTGTGGAAGAGAGCGATAAAGAGTGGGTGTGTGGGAGAGAGCGATAAAGAGTGGGTGTGTGGGAGAGAGTGATAAAGAGTGGGTGTGTGGGAGAGAGTCATAAAGAGTGGGTGTGTGGGAGAGAGTGGTAAAGAGTGGGTGTGTGTGAGAGAGTCATAAAGAGTGGGTGTGTGGGAGAGAGTGGTAAAGAGTGGGTGTGTGGGAGAGAGTGGTAAAGAGTGGGTGTGTGGGAGAGAGTGATAAAGAGTGGGTGTGTGGGAGAAAGTGATAAAGAGTGGGTGTGTGGGAGAGAGTGGTAAAGAGTGGGTGTGTGGGAGAGAGTGATAAAGAGTGGGTGTGTGGGAGAAAGTGATAAAGAGTGGGTGTGTGGGAGACTGGTGGGCAAGACAGCAGACAATGGAGAGCAAAGGTGTTGGAGAGAGCATGAGAGAGCAGGTGATGGAGAGAGAGTGCAGTGATGGAGATGATGCAGAGAGTGAATGGATGAGAGAGAGTGGGTGATGGGGTCAGAGCGAATGATGGAATGAGAACGTGAGGGTATGGAATGACAGAGCGCGGGTGATGGAGCAGTAAAGAGAGCTGATAGAGACATAGGGCCTCATTACACGGAAAGCGGTGAGCCATGGCGCTATTAGCGCCATGGCTCATGCGGTAAAATACCGGCACCGCCTTGGCGGAAAGGGGATTTACCGCCCCATTCCAAGGTTGGAGGGGCGGTAAATCCCCCTTCCGCCATTGCCCTTCCCCATTCCCATTTCTGCCCCATAGGGCTCTATGGGAATGGGGAAGGCGCTAATTACGGCACCGCAATTTTGCGGTGCCGTAATTAGCTCCGAGGTCCCTTAGCGGGTTGGTATTTAACGCCTGCAAAAAGCAGGCATTAAAGCACCAACCCGCTAAGGGACCTCGTAGTAAGGCGGTAATGGTTAACGGTCACCGTTACCATTAACGGTGGCCGTTAACCATTACCGCCTTCCGTGTAATGAGGCCCATAGTGTGAGTGATGGAGAGAGGGGGTGTTGGGCATAAGGCGGCGATGGACAGCATGGGGTTCGTGTGGGAGGATAGAGGCAGGGCTGATTGGGGTGTAAGGGTGCAAACAAAGGGGTTGATGTGTGATGTGATGATGTGTGACTGAGGTGATAAGGGTTAATGTGTGATTGGGGGTGATGGGAGGATGTGTGTTTGGGGGTGATGGGAGGATGTGTGGGCTGTATAGGGTGTGTTGGCGTGAGTGGTAGAGTGTCATTGGCGTGAGAGAGTGTACAAGGGTGCGAGAATCGCACATGGCTGCGAGGGCATGAAGGAGTGTGCCTGCAAAGCCAGTGTAATGTATGATTGGGTACTTCCCTATTTATTTTGTTTTCGAGGGATCAGTCTAATTTTGGGAAGGATACGAGGTATGTACAAAGAGAACGAAGACTGATTACCCCTCTCTTTGTCAGTTTGATCAGGTTTTTTCCCCTCCTAAATAACCGTTATGAGTATTAATATCTCACGGTATGTCAACATCCAGCTTCCTTACAAGACAAGGATCTTACAAAAATAGTTTATTCAATGCTTTTCAACACAAGTAAAACAGGTTATTGTATTATTAAAAAAAAACAGAGATGATCAGCTTTTACAAAAAAAGGAATCTTTAGTACATGATTTTCTGTCCTTAATATGACCCGTACAGCTCCTTTTTAGAATTCGTCATATGGGACAATCAATGAATTAATGAAACAGTCATATTTTCTACATGCTTCTTGTATTGTCATCATATGTAAGTCACAAAAACAGTTGTTAGATAGGGAGAGCCTACAACTATGTTCCCCGAATGGATGAGGTTCTTTAATTTTAGCCTTATAGCTGGTCTACATATGTTTCGGCCTTTCTTTCTATTGGGTGTTATCCCTAACACCTTTTCTCTGGGCCTCATTACGAGGTTGGAGGAATAGCACCATGGCTACCCCCTTACCGCATACCGGGGCCGGGTTCTCGGAATGGATACTTACCAGGTCATTCCAACCTTGGAGGACCCAGTAAGTCCCCATTCTGGAAACCATTCTCCATTCCCATTCGAGCCCCCATAGGGCTCAATGGGAATGGGGATGGAGCTAATAACGGGCCCGCAAATAGCTCCCTGGTTCCTTAGCGGCTCCCGCTAAGGGCGGCTGGTAAAACCAGCCGGCCTTCGTGGGACCCACTAAGGGACCTCGGAATGCGGCGATAAGGAGTTAACGGCACCAGCATCACCGGTGCCGTTAACCCCTTACCGCCAGCCTCGTAATGAGGCCATCTGTGGGCTATTAGGTCTTCTTCAGGATAAACAGATTTCTTTTTGAATATGACTCAATCAGTGGACCCCATTAAGGAACTCTGTATCTTTTGCACTGATTTAGCAAAACAGATCGGACTTGGGCATGGCTGTCAACATGAATTCTTTCTGTCTTGACTGCGCAGATGTCTTCTTAGTACAATCTGCCTGGTATTGTGGGTTGTATTCAATTGAGGTTATTTGGTGCGTTTTTCGTTTTGACACCAGGTTTTTCATCTCCTTTTCTGGCTTCTTGTTTTGCACAGCTTTCGTGGTGTGCTGGGTGCAGCTGCAATTTCGGCTCCGACTGTTTCATTAGTTCATTGATTGTCCCATATGACGAATTAAAAAAAGGTGCTGTACACGTCATATTAAGGACACAAAGTCACGTACTAACCCCACTCTTAAATATTCCTTTTTACTTGTGTTTAAAAGCTTTGAATAAACTTTTTTTTTATAAGATACTTGTGTTGTAAGGAACTGTATGTTGACATACCATGAGATATTAATACTCATAACGGTAATTTAGTGGGGAAAAGAAACCCGATGAAACGGACAAAGGGAAGGGTAATCAGTCTTGGTTCTCTTTATACATGCAAAGCCAGTGTGTCATTAGAATGTATGAAAGTGTGCCTGGTGAAGAGGCACATGCGAGGGAAGGAGACACACAGAGGGCGGCAGGATTGGGAAGCGGGCAGAGGCAGCAGTGCCTCTTTCTCTCCTGTTTTTATCTTTTGTGCAAGTTGTCAAATGTACGTCATTTCACACACATTTGAGTTAATGTGTAGAAATCATCACAAGAGCTCCACAGTTCTCGGTCCTCTGGCACTTTGTGGCTCGATTCCGTCCAGCATAGGGACTTCGTAAAAACAAGCATTGGCAAAGCCAATAGTGTTGGTGTTTACGCTTGTTCTTTGCATTTCGCATTTATAGGCACCAGTGTGCAAAGAGGAGAGGGCAATTATTCAAAGGAGGATGTGACAAGGGGAACGTGTGTGCAAGAGAATGGGAAGAAAGGAGAATAGAGCAAGGGAGGACACAATTGAGAGAGGGTGCCATGAGCAAGAGGAAATATGAGCGAGAAATTTGAGGGTGAGAGGGAAATAAATAAAGTGACAGTGTGAGAGGAAGGATGAGGGTGTAGAGATTGGGGTGGTGTCGGTGGGGTTGTAGAGAGAGAGTTGGGTGGGTTGGGCTAGAGAGAGTGGGTGTAGGGTGGGTGGAGTTAGAGAGAGAGTAGGGGAGATTGGGTGGGGCTGAGAGAGTTGGGGAAGGGTGAATGGGTTGGGGTCAGGTGGGTGGCTAAGAGAGAGGGTAGAGTGGCGGTAGGGTGTGTGGGGGTAGGGACAAGGGTTTGGTGGGTGGGCGTAGGGAGAATGGGGTTAGAGTGGGTGGGGTAGAGAGAGTGGTGTTATGGTGGGGGTAAAGAGAGTGGAGGTACGGTGGGTGGGGGAAGAGAGAGCAAGGCTAGGGTGTGTGGGTTGGAGTAGACAGAGTGGTGGGTAGGGTGTGATAGAGAGGGTGGGGGTAGGGTGGGTGGTGGTAGACAGGGTGGGGGTAGAGTGGGTGGGCATTGGGTGTGGGCAGAGAGAGTGGAGGGTAGGGTGGGTGGGGGTAGAGAGTTTGAGTAGGGTAAGTGGGTGTGAGTAGAGGGAGTGGGGGTAGGGTGGATACCTGGGGGTAGAGGGTGGGGATTGGGTGAGTGGGGTGGAGAGGGAGGTGGTAGGGTGGGCGAGGAAAGAGAGGGTGGGGGAGATTGGGTGGGGCAGAGAGAGTGGGGATAGGGTGGATGGGTCGGGGTCAAGTGGGTGGGGTAGAGATAGTGGTGGTAGGGAGAATGGATGGGGTAGAGAACGTGAGGGTAGAGTGGGTGGGGGTGCAGAGAGAGAGAGTGGGGATAGGGTATGTGGGTGTAGGGACTGTGGGGTTGGGCAAGTGGGCTTAGGGAGAATGGGGTTAGGGTGGGTGAGGTGGTGTTATGGTGGGTGGGGGTAGAGAGTGAGAGTAGGTGAGTGGGTGTAGAGTGAGTGAGGGTAGGGTGGGTGGGGGTAGAGAGAGCAGGGCTAGGGTGTGAGTTTGAGTAGAGAGAGTGGGGGGTAGGGTGGGGTACAGAGGGTGGGGGTAGGGTGGGTGGTGGTAGACAGGGTGCGGGTGGAGTGAGTGGGTGAGGGTGGGGGTTTGGGTGGAGGTAGAGTGTGGGTGTAGGGTGGGTGGGGGTAGAGAGAGTGGAGGGGTGGGTGGGGGTAGAGAGTTTGGGTAGGGTGGGTGGGTGTGGGTAGTGGGAGTGGGGGTAGGGTGGGTGGGGGTAGAGAGAGTGAGGTTATGGTGGATAGGTGAGGGTAGAGAGGGAGGGAGTAGCGTGAAAGGGTGGGGTTATGGGTGGATAAAGGGGTTGCGTTAGAGCGAGTGGGGTAGGTGGGAGATGGTAGCTGGTTGGTGGCAAAAAACACGAAGAACAAAGCAGCCTCAGGAGGACTTGTCAAAAGTAGCCCAAAATAGCTTAAACGAAACCCAGCCAGCACACAATGTAATGGGGTGAGGATAGAAAGAGTGGGAATGGGGTGGGTGGGGTAGAGAGAGTGGGGTTGGGGTAGAGGAGTGGGTGTGGGGTGGGTGTAGAAAGGCAGCCTAAAGAGTATAAAAAACAGCTCTGCTGTCAGAAATAGCCCAAATGAGCACAGAAATAGCCCAAAATAGCCTGATCTGAGATTACAGCGCAGCTGGCAAAAGGAAAGCCCAGCACCTGACTTGCTTCTTACAATGCTGATGATTGCATCAAATATTGTAAGGGAACTTCTCATTGGGTAGAACTGCAGAGGAGTTTGAAAAAAGAGATTTTAATGATTTAGCAGTTTCATGCCATTGATTGCCCATTGCTATGTCAACCCGATTTTTTCAGTTCAGAATCCCCATTCCCTCTCTCTCTCTTCTGTAACAATGGTTTTGGCAAATTTGTGGCGCAAAACCAATACATATGTTCACTCTTGCAAGAAATAACCACCTAAGAGACAATCGTTTTACTGTTTGCACCCCCACTGTGACAGCAAAGTTCATTAAAAGGTCTGAATATCACAGGAAGCCCAAACAGCCGACACTTCCCTCTTGGTTACAAGCGTTGCGGTCGAAACTAGTCTTTTAATGTGGCAAAGGACATGCAAACACCACCTCGCTATTGGGAAAGCGAGCCGAAAGAGTAAATGCACCTTGTGGTTATAAAAAAAAAGCTTTTCTCACACGGTCGGTTAAAGGTTGTGTAGCGGCTTACTTCAATATCAGGTCAGGGTGGGGGGTTTCCCTTCATCTGGGACACTCTGGTTTCGTATGTTATGTTGATTTATACCGCACACCGCTACAACCCAGGAGCAGTCTCCAGGCAATCGCGTGGCTCTGGAAGAAAGGGGATGGGGAGGTTATTGAGGATAGGATGATGGGATAGGTTCAGAACAAGGAGGAACTTGCATCTGTGAGTGTTGTTTTCCATGTGGGGTTTGGTGCGGAAGGCCCTGTGCATTGTAACCGTATGGGTAAGACTCAGTGCCTCGGTGTGTACTAGTGTTTGTGTTGGTGTTAGTGTGTTGTGTGGTGTTGGGGTAGGTTGTTCGCACTGGTTAGATCGTGTCCATAAGGGATCCAGACTCACAGGTAGCCGTAGCTGTAAAACTATCTGGTGTCTTGGTGTGTAATTGCGTTGTTGACGATTTTATGAACTATGTGGGTGGTTCACTCTAGGTGTGCTTACAGCATCTGAGGGATGCCATGTATTGCCCATTGCTATGTCAACCAGATATTCTCAGTTTAGAATCCCCATTCCCACTCTTTCTCTTCTGTAACAATGGTTTCGGCAAATTTGTGGTGCAAAACCAATACATATGTTCAATCTTGCAAGAAATAACCACCTGAGAGACAATCGTTTTACTGTTTCCACCCCCACTGACAGCAAAGTTCATTAAAAGGTCTGACAGGAAGCCCAAAAAGCTGACACTTGCCTCTTGGTTACGAGGCATGCTGTCGAAACTAGTCTTTTAATGTGGCAAAGGACGTGCAAACACCACCTCGCTATTGGGAAAGCGAGCCTAACGAGTAAATGCACCTTTTGGGTAGAAACAAAAAGCTTTTCTCACAGGGTTGGTTAAAGGTTGCGCAGTGGCTTACTTCAACATCGGGTCTGGGGGTCCTCTCCTTCATTTAGTACACTCTGGTTCTGTATGTCATATTATGTTATGTTGACTTATACCGCACATCGCTACCGCTAACACCCAGGGGCAGTCTCCAGCCGCTTGCGTGGCTGTGGAAGAAAGGGGGTGGGGAGGGTTAGTGAGGCTAGGATGATAGGATAGGTTCAGAACAAGAAGGAACTTGCGTCTGTGAGCGTTGTTTTGCATGTGGGAGTTGGTGCGGAAAGCCCTGGGCGTTGTAACCGTATGGGTAAGACTCATTGCCTCGGGTGTGTGCTAGTGTTTTTATTGGTGTGTGTTGTGTGGTGTTGGGGTGGGTTGTGCACACTGGTTAGAGAGTGTCCATAAATGATCCTGACCCGTGGGTGGCCGTAGCTGTAAGAGTATCTGGTGTCTTGGTGTGTACTGGGTTGTTGACGATTTTATGAACTATGTGGGGTGGTTCAGTGTAGGTGTGCTTCCAGCATCTCGGGCATGGTGGGTGTGAACAACAAATTGATTCTTGGTTTGTTTATGTGTAGTGTGGCTAGCCTAAGGTCTGCAGTAGTGGCGTTGGTTATGTCGGGGGAGCAGGAAGGGGAAGTGGGTTAGTAATTCTGTCCATTTGTTGGAGCTTCTGGTGTGACTCTCTGGTTGCCGCCTAAAGGTATCTACCTAGGTTCTTGGTTGTGGTTCATCAGCCAATCTCTCCTCCTCTCTAGTTGTTGTTATTGCTGCCAGTGTCCCTTTTGTGGCTGTCATTGTCTGTTGAATAACCAGGTTTTGAGTTGTTTCCTGAAGGTGATGTAGTCTTCTGTGGTTCTAATTTCTTTGGGCATGGTGTTCCAGTGGTTCGCAATTAGACGTGAGAACGCTGTTCTGACGAATTTCCTTTTTTGTATTGATTGCCTCTATTTGTATGTTGCTGCTGGATCTTAGGTCCCTTCTTGGGCAGTACCGGATAATCTTGTTGTGGAGGAATTCAGCTCCTTGTCTATGCAAGGCTTTGTGGGCGATGCAGAGTGCTTTGAATTTGATGCATTAGTTTACTGGTAACCAGTGAAGGCTTTGCAGTGCTGGCTCTTCTGTTTAGTCTTAATAGGATCCTGGCTGCTATATTTTGCACCCTTTGGAGTTTCTTGGTGAGTCTTTCCGGCATTCCTAGGTAGAGGCTGTTTGCATAGTCAATTCTTGTGAGTATCAGGGATATGATTGTGAGGGTTCTGTGAGGGAAGGATGGGTAGGGGAGTAATCCTCTGAGTAGTCTTAGAAGGAAGAAGCATTTTTTGGTGATTGCATTGACTTGCAGTTCCCGGGATAGTAGATTGTCCATTAGCATTCCTACGTTATTTACTACATGAGTAGCCTGTGTTGCGTTCTCATGCTGGCCGGCCAGTCCACTTGTGGGTTCCCTCTGTCGAATCCTGCAAGTGAGAGCATTATTTCTGTTTTTGCTGGGTTTAGTTTAAGGTTGTTCATTGTCATCCAATTGTAGATGTCTGTGAGGCAGCTGTTGAGGCGGTTATTTGGTTCCTGGGTTTTGTTTGTTTTCACAATCAGTTGTGTGTCATCTGCATAGTTGTAGGCGATAAGTCAGTGGGTTTGAAAGATTTTCATCAGTGGGCACATGTAGATGTTAAAAAGCAGAGGAGAGAGGCTGTATCCCTGAGGGACTCCGCAGGATATATTCTTGATGTTTGAGGTGAACACTGGTAGGTAGGTTGTTTCGGTTTGGTTTGTGTGCTGATTGTGCTGATGTCGCATTCCATCAATCTTTTTATTAGTGTTGTGTGGCTGATTGTGTCAAATGCCGCTGACAAGACCAGTAATATGAGTGCCGATAGGGCATCTGCGTTTATTTTCAGGTCGTCCCATATTGATAGGAGTGTTGATTCTGTTCCTCTCATTGGCCTGAAGCCAACTTGTGACCAGTCAAATATTCTGTTTCTTTCAACATATTTAAGTAGGATCTTGTATACATGGTTCTCCAGGATCTTTGCTGGGTAGGGCAGGTTGGATATCGGTCTGTAGTTGCTCGGATGTTCTGCGCTTTCGGATTCCTTTTTTATCAGTGGTTTGATGTATGCTGATTTGAAGGCAGGCGGTACTATTCCTGTTTTGAGTGATAGATTCATTAGGTTCCAGAAGTGAGTTGCCAGGGTTCTGTGGTTGAGGATTCCTTTGAAGATGTCAGGGGGACAGGAGTCCCGTGGGGATCCTGCAAGGTTGGTGGCCTTGATCAGTGGGGCGCAGGTATCGACTGTGATTGGTTCTAGGCAGGTGTGTTTTGCTGTAGTCTGTGTTTCATCCGTGTCTGTGGTCTGGCAGTTGTGGTTGTATTTGCCTGGGCTGTGTTGACGGTCTCCTGGATTGCATCTATTTTTGATCTCAGGTAGTTTGTGATGTTGTCACAAAGTGCTTGTGTCGGGATGGTTGAATTCCTGCAGGCTGAGTTTTTATTTCTCTCTTTAATGATTTTGAAGAGTTCTTTCTGTGGATTGCTTGCTGATTCTATTCTTGTGGCCTAAATTGCTTGAAATGCAAAGTTTCCAGGAGTGTGCAGAGTGAGTTGGCTGTGGATTCATTTTCTTTTCGAATCAGATGGTAAAGTCTCCCAGTATGACTAGGTTGGCATGGTAAATTGATAAAATGGCAGCCGTGTCTGCTAATTTTGTTGCGAAATTGCAGTTGTAAGATGTGGTCTATAGATCAGGAGGAATACTATGTTTGTTTGCTCGTTGAGTTCTATCTTGATGAGGCGGGATTCACAGTCTTCAACGTTGTTTGTGAGGAGTTGAGATGCTTGGATGTGTTCTTTGTGTAGGATTGCGATTCTGCTTCCTCTTTGGGTTTTCTTGGATTGGGGGGTGAAAGACCGAGGTAGAAATGTTTGAGGAAGAAAAGACTGAAGATTATTTTTCTGAAATAACCTCCGGTCTTTTCTCCCTTGAACATTTCTGACTTGGCCCACACACCTACCCACACCTCCACCCCCTCGCTGTGTCCCTGCAACGCCTGTTCCCTTTCACTTCTGTGATCGGGAACCGGTGCCGCACAGTCCTTTCATTTTTTTTTCGGGACGGCTGCGGGGGACACCCACACAGCCCCCACTCACAATATTGTAAGCAAGGGTGCAGGGGACACCCCTGCAGCCCCAAGTACCGAATGCGTGATTTGGTCCAACTTTTCAGCCTTACAAAATTTTCAAACGGCCGATATGTGGCCAAATCACGCATTCAGACTTATCAACTCAGTCATTTTGTTTGATTCTGTTTTCTCTGCTGGCGTGTATTAGTTTAAAGTTGTCTGGCATGGCTTTGTTCGCAATGGCTTTGTAGTTGTCGATAACCAGGTTTATGTAAGAAAGAGCACGTCTGTGCCCCCTCCGCTCAGAAGGACATGGAGTATACTATTGAGTATTCTGTCATGGACCTAACATTGAGAAGGCTGGAATGTAGTTTGTTTGATTTTCCTTTCGGGTTGTTGATTGTATTGTTTGTTCGGAAACGATGTGTTGTCGGTTGGGTTTTTCTTGCTGGTGGTTCTCGCCTGGTTGTGCCGGTTGAAAGGCAGAGTTATTTGGTGGTCAGTCTCTTTGTCTAGTAGAGTGATAAGGTTGATGGCAGGGTTGATTGGTTTAGGTTCGTTCCAGCTGGCTAATTGTGTTATTACCTGTTCGTTGTTCCATTCTTTGGTGATGTAGGGCATGTAGAAGGTAATAGATTCCAGTTTGTTCCTCATTCTGGTTGGGGTATTGTTCTTGGTGTAGTACAGGTCAGGGTGGTTTATCAATTGTCGTGTAACATTTGTCGTCCCGGTGAGGTCTGTATTGGTAACGCTTATTGTCTGTTGGTTTGTTGTTGCTGGTCCGTCTTTGCTTACCAAGCAGTCGTATGTGGAGAGGTAGCGAGCGATGTAGTCCACCTTTGCTCTGTTCTATGTATGTGTCCTCATACGGTCTGGTCTGTTCTTTACCCAGTTTTCACTATTTGTGGTTAGTTGTTGCTTGTAATTGGTGAGGTTGTGGTTGTTGTTGAACCAGGGGTTGTCGACCCTCGCGGTTTGGTTATTTCCTTTGTGGTTTTTGGTGTAAGTCTTGGGGGACTTTTTGTTGTGGTTGTTGAACCAGGGGTAGTAAACCCTCGCAGTTCGGTCATTTGCTGGTATTTCTTTTCTGGCTCTGATGTGTGTTTTTCCTTTTTTTGGTGTTTATCTTGGGGGTCCTTTGGTTGATGTTGTAGAAAGAGGGCAGGCTATGCGGCTAGCCAGCAGTTGAGGTGATAAAGACCTGGTGGTTTGCGTGCAGTGGAGGAGGGCGTTGGCATGGGGACAACCTAGATTTGGAGCATTGTGCTAGGTGGCAGAGCTGGGTTATGCGAAAACCTGCGGTGGGTGGAGGTGTACGAGTTGGAGACACGCTAATTACTCAAAAGGACACCTGTACCTTAGCTACAAGGGGTTGTGGGGATACCCAAGCTGGGGCACAGCAACAGTACTTATCTTGGGGGTGCCTGGTAAGTGGGTGAAAGCGTAGGATTGCGATCACAACCGTAAAGGCATTGATACCTAGATTTGGGATACCTAGCAGGTGTCTGCAACAAAAATGCATTGATTGTGGCCTTGTTTAAGAAAAACAGTACATCTATCTTGTGGGGGCACAAGTAGTTTCCATTGGTGCAATTCAGTATCTGTGATGTACTTTTCTGAATACACTATTAATATATGGTAAGACTTCTTGGGAAATTATCTCTTTTCTTTCTCATACTTCACAAAATTTAACAGAGACAGGGTTCAAGAATAAATGAAGAACTGCAGTTGAATTTAAAAACTGCCAGTTTGGGCCTAAATACAAGATTTCCATGTGGGTTTGGACCAATAAGCCACATTACATTTACATGGAATAATATTTTTAAAATGTAACATAAACCTTAAATGCCTTAGTAAAACCACTGTCTTGAACGGGTAGTTTGAACAGTTTCTCAATCAGGGACTTTTATTTTTTTAGTAAACGTATTCTTTTTATGCTCGAAGTATGTTTTAAGTACTTAATATGTCATGTGTAAACTTTTGTGGCTTACCGCATATGGCGCTGCCTCCGCTGGGTGTACCTCACTCCTGTACCCCACCGTGGAAGTCTTTCAAATGTGGCAACCTGCTCCACGTCGCTACTCTAAACTCTCTCTCTGCTGTCAAATATTCCCCTGACATTGGCCACCTGCTCGAAAACCTTGACCTGGATGTTCTTGCTCTCACCGAGCATGGTTCACAGTGAGCTCTGTCACGAGTTTTGACACTCTACTCCCTAAGGGCTACAAAATCCTCTGTAAGCCCAGAACCAACCGGCCCGGAGGCAGAGTGGCCCTGATCTTTCGAGAGTGGGTCTCTGCTACTGTCATTTTTACTCCTCCTTTGTATGCCAGGTCTGCAGGCTCTCTATCTCTCCTGGCCTTGCTTTGACTGTGGCCACCATCTACAGACCACCTGGCCAGGTCACCCTCTTCCTCTCAGAATGTGCTGACCTCTCCTCTTCTCTTCTCTCCTTGCCTCTACCTCTCAACCTCTCCTCCTCAGAGATGTCAACATCCACATGGATGTCTCCAATCCCTCCTCAGGGCTGTTCCGCAACCTTTGCGTCTCCCTCTCTCTCCCTTTCCACCCTACCCTCCGGTCTGACAGACTCTGCCAGAAACACCTTGGATGTTCTCATCTCCTCCGATATCTCTCTCTCTCTAACCCTCTCACCACTCCTCTCTTTTGGAGTGACCACTTTCTGCTCTCCTCCCACACTTCTTATCCAACAAACAAAGCTTACCCCAGCACTGGCAACCATCCTTCTTGGTCATTCGGCCCATAAAGCGAGTGTCAGTCGAAGCCTTTGGCTCTCCTTTCTCTGCCCCACCTACTCTTGTGGCTGGCTCACTCTGACACAGCCCTCTCCAACCTGAATCTTTCTATCTCCAACACTCTGGACATCCTTGCCGCTGTCATGAGAAACCACCTGAAGCCTACCTCCAAGTGCAACTCTTGGTATGACTTTGACCTTGCTACCCTGAAACTCAAGTGCAGGGTGGCTGAGAGGAAGTGGAGGGCTTTGGGTGCATCATCTGAGAAAATGGCCTGCCGCCTGCTCCAAAGACAATACAGAATCTATGTCCTCTCCAATAAAAGGGTCCACATCCATACCCGCATTTCTGGAGTATCTAACAACACGGGCAAACTCTTTAAAATCTGCAAGGAGCTGGTCAATTCTACTGCAGTCTTCACCTCTCCTGTTCCCTCCCAGGCCCTCTGCACAGCGCTGGCCTCTCATTTCACCACTAAAACTCAGGACATCCTGTCCTCACTTTCCACTTCCTCTCTCTCTCTACCTCTCTCAGGCCCCCTCTGGCCTCCTCTCCCCCTCCTCTTCTTTTTTCCTCCTCCTCTCTGACAACCCCTGATGATGTTTCTAGACCAGCCTGATCTATGAAAGTGTTGCCCAACCTGGTGCTTCCCTGCTCTTCCAGAACTATCAAGGACCACATGTCCACCTTTGCTCCAGCCTTGGTCAATTTTTGCAATCACTCTTTCGCCAATGGATATTCCCCTCTCTCCTCAAGCACTCCCTTGTGCACCCCCCTCCATAAAAAGCCTTCTGCCTATCCTACCTGTCGGGCAAACTATCACCGATTTCTATCACTTCTTTTCTGGGCAAACTCCTGGAAAAGCTGGCCATCTCCCAGGTTACTCTCCACACTGAATCTGTTGGTTGTCTCCATGACCATCAGTCGGGCTTCAGAGCAGCCAGAGGCATGGAAACCCCTCTCCTGAACACCTGTGAAGATCTTCTCTCTAATCTTTATTCCTGCTCCCCCCTCTGTCCTCATTTTTCTCAACCTTTCCTCTGCTTACGACACGGTCAATCACTCCACCCTGATCAATCAACTCTGTGAGAACCTGGACATCATGGATCAGGCCTTGGCGTGGCTGACCACATTCCTCCTGGACCGACCCTCACAGGTTCAACTTGGGTCCTTCTCTCCACACCACCTCTCTATCCACATGTGGTGTCCCCCAGGGCTCTATCCCCTCACCCTGGCTCTTCAATGTCTATCCGGCCCATTTGACCCACTTGATCTCCTCCTTCTCTTCTAACTTTCAGTGTTATTGCAGATGACACCCAGCTATCTTTCAGGCTGTCCTGAGGCACCTCATCTCCTGCGTTCATTCCTGACTGTCTCTCCGTAATCCAGGATTGGTGTGCCTCCAATGATCTCTGCCTCAATGCCAGTAAGACTGAGATCCTTCTCATTGGGACCCCTGCTCCCGATTGCCCTCTCTCAATCTGGCCATCCTCCTTGGGCCCTCCACCCTCGACTTCCTGTGAGGCAAAAAACCTTGGCGTCATCTTCAACTCAACTCTCTCCTTCTCTCCTCACATCACAGACTTTGCTAATAAGGCCCACTTCGAGCTGCACCTCCTCAGATGTATTCTACCGTTTCTCACTTTCCCCCAGTGCCTCACTGTCTCCAGAGCCTTGATTCTCTCCAGGCTGGACTACTGCAACAGCCTCTATCTCAATCTACCTGCCTCTACTCTCCGCCTTCTGCAACTAATCCAGAATAGGACTGCAAGACGCATCCTTAGCCTCAAGCCCAGGGACTGTATCTCTCCAGCACTGAAATCTCTCCACTGGCTCCCAGTGGCTGCAAGGTTCAAGTTCAAGACCCTCTGCATTGTCGACAAGGCTTTATGGCTTTCACACTACATCCAACTCGCTCTTCCAAAATACCTTCCCTCTAGAGCCCTTCACTCTGCTACCTCCAACTCCCTGAGGCTCAGACGCTTCTCTAGACAGAGTGTGGGGGGTAGATCGCTGTCTTCTGCAGGTGCCTCCCTCTGGAACAGCTTCCCTGCCCCTCTCAGATTTGTGCCGGATCACCTGAAGTTCCGGACGCAGCTCAAGACCTTCATTTTTGCCTCTGCCTTCGGTCTCTTGCTTCCCTGCTAACGTACTCATCTGCTGTGCCGCCTGCGTACCAGGCTCCTCACTGACCAGACTTCCTTGCACTGCCTCTTGGCCCACCTCCCACATAGGGGTTGTAAGCTGTTCTCCCCAGCGCCCTCCTGCCTCCTGCACTTGCCTAGAGCCGCGCGGCCCTGGCTGCAATTGCTCAGAGCCAGCTGCCCTGTTCGCACCTCCCCTTTCTCTCTCCTTTGCACTTCCCCGTCTCCCTTCCCCTGCACTTCTCATTGTCACAATTGCATGATTCGAATGACACAAGGCCCAGTAGGATTGTTTGTCTTGTCTTCCTTCTGTCTTGCCTCCCTCGTCTTGTGGCGGCTAGAAACGCTTGTGTACAGGCACGTTATAAATGCCATATCATAACGCTGAATAAAGTTATGACAATGAGTACTTAATGTTCTTCATACAAGTTTTTAAAATGGGGCTGCATGTAACAGCACGACCTAGTGTTAAGATCTGTTGTAAATATTGGCGTTATTGAAGATAAAAAAAAAAAAAAAATCAGTTGGAACTGGCACATTGGTAACATTATCCATTGTATTCGGTAGACGGTGGTCCAGTCCTGGTTTTAACTTTGGATTAGTGGGGGACTAAAAGGCGTCACCTCCCAAATAGAATGGTCAACGTTCGCATGGAACTCCACTGCTCCCATCTCTGGGGGCCTACAATCATTGTTCATCTAATCAAATTTCATGCATCCTAATTAATGCCAGATCTGACAGACAGACCATATTCGATTTAATTGAATCAGCCACGTGAGATTTCTCATCAAACCCTCCCTTACCCACATCTTCTTACTCATATACAGACTGCTGTGCTATAACAGAAACTTTGCTGATGATCTTAGTCACTCCCTAGCAGCCATCCTGGTCACTCACCCTTCCCTCGCCATGCTAGGAGATCTCAATGTATGGTTTGATGCCCTGCAAAATATCATGACCCAACCACTCCTAGACAACCTGCAAGCCCCAACATGGCTCAACTGATTTCAGGAGCCATGCACACTGCAGGACACACCCTAGATTCAATTGTCAGCTACTCCAATCTGATCTCCACGCTCCCCCAACCCTTAATGTGGATGGACCACACAGCCATCCTCTTCTCGCTATCGACCGCCACCCCCGCTCGACTAACTCTGGACAATCCACCTGCATCCGGCTGTGGTACAAGGTCATAGTAACTCCGGACTTGGCTGACTCCCTGTTCGCCTGCCTTCCCAACCTCCTTCTCCAGGGGAGTCTGCCCTCCAGCAGCCACTTCAAGCTATGCCTTTCTAATGCCCTCAAACCTCTCACCACACCAGATCCTCCTCCCAGAGACAAGGCCCCTCCCCTAGGGGGTTCACCCCTTCTCTCAAGTCCCTCAAAACATTTAACCACACCCTGGAACGCAAATGGCGTGCTGGCCCATCTCCCCAAAATAGGGCTTCTTACGCCAATCAGATCAAAACCTACAGTGCAGAAATCCGGAAGGCCAAAAAAGCCTTCTACTGGAACCTACTTTCATATGCCTGCAACACCAGCAGGGAACTCTGCAAGATAATCTCAAAATCCAAGGCCTCTTTCTGCATTCCCCACCCCCGCTCCCAACTCCCAAGCCCTCTGTGTGCCCTCTTGGACCACTTTTACAACCTCTCTGAGGAAAGAGATAGCAACATCTGCGCTAAACTAGCAGCGCTCCCCCTGATCGCCTGCCCCCTCGTCCGACTCCTCTTACCCCCTTTTGCCCTATCCTCTCCTTCTATCCCAACTCTCAACCCAAATTCCTGAAGCTACTTGCTAGCAGCCACCCATCTGGATCCCCGGGAGATCCATGCTCTCCCACCCTCTTTAAGGATACCCTTTCTTCAACCTGTGCAGGCATTATTGCAAGATCTGTCATTAACTTTTCCCTCACCTCAGGCATGTTCCCAGCAACTTTGAAGACATCGCACATCAAACCCCTGCTTAGAAAACCCTCCCTTGACCCCCCCCTTTCTTGTTAATTACAAACCTATATCAAACAACCGCTTCATAACCAAACTTTTTGACTTCATGACCTGCCCCCAGCTCTGTCTCTTCACTGAATACCAACCACCTCCTCAACCCTGTCTAGTCCGGATTCCGACCACTCTGAGGAACTGAATCGTCCCTAGCCTCCATCTGGGATGACCTCGGACGAACCACAGACTCAAAAGGCTGTGCCGCACTTATCCTCCTCGACCTCTTGGTGGCTTTTAACAGCATCCTCACAGACAGACTCCACTCACTCAGCATTAGGGATGAAGCATTTAAGGCGGAATTCCCCATTACTCTCTAATTGGTCACAAATTGCAGGCTTCTATTGGATTGATAATGGGTGAGTTTGTGTTGAAGGTATGGCCAGAACACTAAGATCAAGCACCGACATACGCCTCGAACCAAAACCCTACAACAGAAAAAAACTCGGAGGATCTTCTTTCTCTCACCAGGCACCCAAAACCTGGAATGACCTACCTAAGAATATACAGAATACAACAAACCACCTAGCATTCAGGAAACTCCTCAAATCATGGCTCTTCAAAGCGTAACCACAGCGGAGACGCACTAGAATGGCCAGACATTAAAACAATGATGGAAATAACTCCAACCTCGGCCACTTTCAAATTGGACAAACACTCAAACCAAAGAACCAACCATTCAACAGAGCATAAGACATCATGGAAATAGCCACAAAGGAAGGCTGCAGAGACTGACCACACACACCGAGACCCTGACGAAAGCCCTCAAGTGACTCTCCCACTCGTACGGACCGGACAAACATATCCAGACCGGCAGACGCACCTAGATAGACGTTGGCCTGCTTCACTTCTGGATAGGATTGATTAAAGGACAATATCCCCGCGCCTAGGAAAAACGTGAATGGTAGCGTGTGCCACACCTGGAGTTGTGAATGTTAGCAGACCCACACCTGGACGGATCTCTAAACTCTAGCCTGCGCCGCATCTAGATAAAAGTGTGAATGTTGGCATGACCACACCTGGATGAAATCCTAAACATTGGCCCGCGCCGCGTCTAGATGGGAATGTAAGGGCCAACAAGTGCCACACTCAGACAGAACTGTGAATGTTAGCATGGTAAAGGTCAGGTAACCCACTAACCAATATAAGCTCAAACTCTGCATACTTATCTCACTCAAAATCTCACACAACCATCTCTCGCACAACAAGCCGCACGCACTTCACAACACTGCAACAACACATAAGCCGGAACAACAGCACACGCGGACTGACTCCGATCCGATACCCGCACCAAAGCTCAGCACCCGGTGTATACTGAGCTGAAGCTGCCAACAGAACACCACTCCTCTCACTATCCTACTCCCGCCTTCACCTTACTAACCCATCCCACCTTTACCATTTACAGATCCGCCTGAGCGCCTGGAGACCAATTCCGTTGGTGAAGGTGCGCGGTACAAATACCTTTAACATTTAACATTTAACATTGAATAGTGAAACAAGAAAAAATAAAGTGGCAGCATAACACGTGTTAGATTTAGACCAAGAAAAGAGTTGTTGAAACCAGTGTCAACGCAAGTAAGATCAAGGGCCTGGCATACAAAGTTTAAAAACTGTCTGCCTCACAGACTATTTTCACCCACTGGAAGGTGTTTCAGTGTTATATTCCAATCATCCTCAGGACCAGAAGACCTGCTATTCTAGTGATCACATTAAACAAAAAAGAAAAAAAAGATTGTTTTTTTTTAGAAATAATAATACACAAGGCCAACAGTACCTTTAAAAAGACACTAGATGTCTGTGAGTACTGCAACTCCCTCCCTCAGATAACTGATCTGATTAATCAACCAGATGTCCCACATTGCTTTATGAATGCTTTGTAAATGGAAAACACGCTATGGCGGGGTTTCCATTGCCTCCTATCTTTGGCCCATCTAGTGATTTAAAAGTAGAGGAAAGAGGACAAAGTATGTTACCCACAGTTTTATCTTTAGTTGTATCATATCACAAATCATTCTGGCATTTTATTTTAACTCCTACCTCAAAAAATGTAACCCATGAGGTAGATGTATAATTTATTTTCATATTTCTTTAGATTTGAGTTAGAATGAAGTTGAACAGGTTGTACTTGCTTCGTTCTATGTAGCTACAAAACTTAAAGTAGCGGAGGGGAGAAGTATACTCTGCTACCTCAGCCTGGACAATATATTCTGCAGACAAAAGTAGACCACAACGACACGTTTGCCTGTGTCTTACTTATTCCGCAATACACTGCGTTTGATTGGAAGTATTCAGAAAGTGGCGCTGTTGCACTTCAACAAAAAGAAATAGCAATACAACATCCTCCCCTGGTAACCGACGTGAGACGCGCTAGAATATAGAACATTCAGGTGGGATTTAAACCCATGGCAATATATTTTGTGGAACCACAGAGAGAGACTAACTTTGTGAAGAACAAGGACATGCCCTGATTTGAAAAAGGTACATGGATGTGCCGAAACACGTGTAATTACAAAGGGCCAACGATAAAGAATTCAACAACACTTAATTTGAATTTTGATCTATGGTTAATTGGCTTAATAGTCCACAACCGAGATTTTTGTGGCGCATTAAGTGTGTGTGGAAGAAACCTTTTTTCTTCTTTCTTCAAACAGAGTTGAGGAACTCTCCCACACCAAGGCAAAACCCTTTTTTACTTGAATAAGGCTCAGGTCGTGGAGGTTCTGAAGTTGATAACTTCAAAAAGTTCCTTATCCTAAATATTTTTTTTTTATTTTTTTTTATTGGAACTTCAGCTCAGTGAGCCTGGTAGCGAAGTAACAGGCAACCAAACTTTTGTTACAGTGGGACATCATTGTTCCTTTGATAATACAAAACATTGACAGTTGATAAAAAAGAAAGAGGACTTCTTTCCCTTTGAAGACATTATGTAACTTTGTCATCTGCTTTGACATTTGTTTTGCATGAATTCCTTAAAGTTATTTCCCATTTAAGTGTAGAGAATCTACAAAGTTCACAATGGCAGAGGTCAGCTTGATGTTCTGGCCTGTTGCCACGTAAGACCACCAGTTCTGGGAATTGGAATCAACAGGTGTAAAGTCTCCTAGATGGCGCACTCGTTGTGTGCTGATCGCAGGGCATCTTGTAATTAGATGTTCGATGGATTCATTTTGGAGATTGCAGAAACGGCAAAGATTGTCATTTATTTTGTCGATGTGTCTTAGAGATTGCATTTCTCTGGTGTGCAAGGCATTCAAACACAGCCTCAAAAATTGGTCGCGATGATGTCGTGATGGACACATGACCAGATAACGACTTTGGACATTGAGGTTGTGCTCGCCGATTCCTGATCTCAAGAACGTAGGCTTTGTACGTAGCAAGTCATAATTCTGAATCCAGCACCATAGTTCAAATTTCTTCTTGACACATTGTGGTCGGTTAAGTAGATCATCTAGGCTTAGATCTGCGTTAGTTAAGACTACTTCCAGGAGCTGTTGCCAAGTTTTAAGTAGACTTGGATGCCCGCTCCCGGATTGATGTTCTTGCGTAGTAACATCAGGGACTTCCACATGACGCAACTATGCAGTGAATTTAGTGAAAGTTCGTATCGAAGAGACAATATTGAAATATAGGAAGGTAAGTGCAATACTCAACGCCAGAATAGACCTTCGAGCTGCTGCCAGAATTGGGCGTCGATATTCCATCCCGATTCAGACCCAAAAGTGATGGCTGGTAAGACCTTTTGTATGTAAAATGTTAGTACTGGTTCGAATGAGAGTTTTACGTATTGCTTGTTTATTTTTGATGCTTGAATGCTAAATTAGATCATTCGATCTACAAGGTCCATTTTCCAATGATGTTCGTTGATAGAAGTATTGAATATGATTCCAAGATAGCGGATAGAATTTACCAGACTCAAAGGGATTCCGTTGATCTTCCACAAGAAGGCCTTCTGTTTTTTGGTGCCGCCTGCTCCAATAGTCATGATCTTGGTTTTATCCGTGTTTAATTCTAGCTCGTTCTCATTAAGATACTCGTGCGGACTTGTTAGAAGTCGTTGGAGGCCGATCTGCGTGAGATCTAATAGGACGAGATCATCAGCATAAGTTATGCAACGGATTTCGATGTTGTTTATCTTAGGTGGAAAGCAACGGACAGATTCTAGACGATTTGGTAGATCAGCAATGAACAGTTTAAAAAGTTTGGCGGCCAGGGGGCATCCCTGTTTCATGCCTTTGTCAGTTGTTATTTTTTTCGATAAATCTCCTTGAATATTTAAGCGAATGGAGGTACTGGAATGCAACGCTTTAATCGGTTGGAGCAGATTTTGTGGACAATTCCAAAGTGATAGGTTGTGCCAGAGCTTTGTGCAATTGACGCTGTCAAAAGCACCTCGAAGGTCAATGAAAGCCAGATGAAGTTTTCTTTTTGTTTTTATGGATTCCAATTTCAGTATGTTGAGGATCAGTAGATTCACCTCGACTCCAACGCCTTTTGTGAATCCAGTTTGGTGAACGTCATAAATCTCTTTATTCTTAGACCACAGTTCAAGTCGTTGTCGCAGGAAAGAGGCAAACAACTTATATATAGGCACGATAATGGCCTCACGCCAGGACTCTGGAATGGTCTTCAAAGAGAACAAAGAACAGAACAAGGCTTCTATAAAAATTGACCATTGCTCCGCATTTTGTTTTAGCATCGTGTTTGATATCATATCCGGACCTGCGGCGTGTGAGTTTTTTAATGCGCGTATTGCATTTAGGATGTCACCTTGAGGAATTTGCAGGTCCCATAGAGTCTCGGTGTCGGGTGAGTTAGTCACTGGTTCGCTCACCGAAGACCTGAGAATTATGGTGAAATGAGACTCCCATGTGGATGCTGCAATTTCATTTAATGGTGTTGGTAAATTGCATGAGGTTCCTGCATTTAAAATAGCCCACATTTCACGAGAGTTTTTTGTTACTGGCCTTTTCATCATTAGTTCTGCTTTGTCTTGTTCAATGATGTTCTTTTGAGATTTTAGCCAGTTTCTGTAAGTTGGGCGTCGAACTCGGATTGCTCTTTCGAGGTTGTTATCATGTAAGCCTGTAGAGAAAGACTTCTTTAGTGCTTTTATATCGCGGTGCATCCCCTTTTTGCATTTGTTATTAGTTGGGATGAGAAGTGTCTATGGGAAGTACCCATGACTCTATCAGATGTTTTGACAGTGATGAAGTTGGCCAAGAGTGGTGCATAATCTATCGACTGTTCCTCATTTTGCATAAAGAGTTGCTGACTTAAGATGTGGATTTGAGAATTATTCATCCGGAGTCGATTGCCTCTGGCATTCACAGATAAGGAGAAATCATAGGAGTTCTCTCGATGTGGCCACTCTAGTAGGCAAGAGAAACGCAGCAAATCATGATCGCTGTTAATCATCGTGCGTACTTCGAGATTCAGATCTTGAGCAAAGAATGATTGAGATACCCAGAAGTAATCAATAATTGAGCACGCTTTAGAGTTCGACCATGTTGCACACGGTGGTTGGTCGCCTTTCACATTGCCATTGACCATTTGGCAGTTTCGATTTTGTAGAGCCGCGGTCCACATTTGGCCTCTACTGTTCACCTCTTCAGTCAGTAACGCAGAGAAATGCCTTGAGACACTATTGAATTTAAACCATGTACAATTTAAGTCGCCGCAGCATATAATTGCGGTGTTCGAGTAAGATGTTAAGAATTCGTCCATGGAAGATGTTATAGAATTTAAGAAATCTTTAGTACTAATTTTATCGGGATTCCAATATCCATTTATGAGTAACAGATGTTTTCTTGTTGACGGATTGTCGTCGACAGTCTGCATTAGGATCACTTCAACATAGGCATTCGGGCAGCTTGAATTTAGAATTGACCACCAGGTATTGATTTTTATTAGTGTCAACAGGCCTGATGACGGTCGCCCTTGTGCATTTTTGATGGCTGGGTTCATTAGGGTGACATAGCCATCCCTTGATGGAGCTTCACTTAGCCAAGTGTCCTGGAGGCATATGGCAAAGACATTTTCCATTGAAGCATCAAATCTGTTAAACAAATGAGTGAATCCTCGAGTGTTCCATGAGAGAAATTCACAAATCTGGTTGCTTACGGCTTGTGATGGCTACTTAAAGTTGACCTTGTTACTCCGGGTTCCATACGTATTGGACAGTTGTCTTTGGGAGTCGATGTTATGGTGACGATGGTCAACAGAGGTTTCATGTCTCTGCGTAACTCACAGCGTCGGTGTAAATATAGCAGTACAGCATAGTCTCACATCAGTGGGTGGTGAGAAAGGAAGAATTCTTTGAAACATGACGAATACAGTCTATTATTTAGTAGTTTTGTCTACTCACCTATGCTTTATTATCCTGTGGATGTCTGTGCTCGCACTGAAGCCATCTAACCAACAGTACCGCGTTTAAGCCTGTCCCATGTTCTTCATCATTTAGTTGACTAAAGTCTAGCATTAACAAAGGAAACAATCATGGCTTGTGGATAATGAACATGTTTTCTTTTTTGTAACACATTCATCATACAAAGAAACATTTGTTGTTTCCAATTGTGTGGGTCACTCTGTGGAGCTTGGTTACATGTTCAGTTGCTGGTGCTGATTGCTGAGATATGGTTCAGTAAAGAAACATTGTTTTGCAGTCCTTAATAGCTGGAGTGTTTTCATTTCAGAGCAAAATGATCGAAAAAGGGAGATTGCACTGCAGCAATAGATTACAGGACAGTAATTTAGATAATTAACATATAAAAGATAGTAAAAATGAATCATTTGTTCAATATTGTCTGCTAGTTATTACCTTTGAGTGCTTTAATCAAAAGTAAAAAAAAAAACTTTTTGTTTATGCTGCAGCGATTTCATAATGTTGCAGGAACGTTGCAGTGGTGGGTTTGCAGTTTGGGGGCGGGGAGGTACATTCTACTCTATCACCTTGGGTGTTTTATTGTCTAGAAACTGCCCTGCAAGTGCACGGGCCTACTATGCAGCCCTGCATCTTTTTATTCATTAAAACAGTGGCACCTGTATATTGAAATGTGGGCCGCTTTAAAGTTTCCCCCTATTTGAGGGGATATGGCCTTCTTTTTGTTTTCTCTGTCTCTAGAGGCAGACCTGCATTCATTCATTTATTTATTAAAGCAGCGGCACTTATATATTGAAATTTGGGCAGTTGAAAGTCTCCCTCGAGTTGAGGGAAGTTGGCCTCCTTTTTTTGCTTTGTCATTATATATGTTTTTGTATTTCCAATAAGTACTGGTTCACTCATCTCATTGTTTGCATTCATCTACTTGCAAGAATTGTATCAATTCGCTTCTCTGTTAAACCTCTTTCTAATTTGCATTTGTACCTTTAATTGACTATTTCAAACAGCAATTCCAAACCTTTGTATTTATTAACCCATATTTTTTTTTGATAATACAAATTAAATTATCTTGTTAAAACAAGGAATGTTTTCAGAGCATAAATACTGTGGCGAAATAATATTTGTGATTTCCTTGTTTTAGGTTACACTACAATATTAACGTTGGTTGAACAAACTTTAAGTATAAAACTTTTTTCATTTCAGCAGAGTGGATATTTTTAGCATATAGGTATTTCTCACATTAGTCCCAATCCACTTCATGCTTTAAGGGACGACCTCGATATATCTTTTGTATGACACTATGCAGCCCTGGCATCCCAGCCCCCTTCATGCCCCCCACTGATTCTGATTCTCAGTCCTATATAAAAAGCCAGCTGGTTAGTGGCAAGCAGAAGCTGTTTCTAAAATGGCGGACGGTTGGAATTAGCAGAAAAGGTCAATGCACCAAGATTAACGAAGTTACGAATGGACCATGCCCGAGATTGTACATACTCTACCGCCTGGCTTTTCTGCGTTCCAACGTGTGGCCAACCCTAACCATTACCACTGTGCGTGGACTCAAAGCGGATGAGTAAGTAGGGCAACCGGACTGCCAGGTCTTGAGAGTAAGTCTTTTTTTTGTTTTGTTGCATGTCTCCCTGTCCTGACATGCTTCTGCAAAATAATCCAATGTCCTGGTTTTAAGAAAAGGCTTTAAAGATAGATTCACGTCGCTGAGCAAGGTGGGTGCTGGTCAAGCGGCAGCCAGAAGGAAAACCGAGAATGAACTGGTCACAGCGTAAAACACAGGCATACCTTACTGCTGCCAGGAGTTCAGAAGGATCAGAGTGGCAACATGTCGCTGAATAAATATTAGGCTGTCTGTTTTTATTGATGTATATATGAACCTAGCTAGCAAATCATTACCAGTTTACATTATACCTTTTTACTTCCCGTATAATTGCTGGTAGCACATCATTATCATTACATTATGCCAAGTTACCTTACCTTATTCCGACATAGAGATTAGCGAGCACTCCGACCACACATACATACACAGACACAAACTCACTCTCAAAGCCACTCACTATAGCATTCACACTCCCTCTATCATGCTCACTCTCTCTTTCTCTCTCAAGTATGCACATACACACAATCACTCGCTCACATTCACTTCCATGCGCGCGCACACACACACACACACCCACCCACAAACTTCAAACTCTCATAGTCACTCTGACAATCAGACCTGGTCACTTCCTCATCCTCAAACACACTCGGTCTCAAGCTTAGAGTCAAACATTCATCCTCCCTCAATCAGTGGAAGGACGCCAACATAGACAGGGGGCACCCCCACTGCCCGCACCTGAGTGGCAGGCATCACAGTCCCCCTTGGAGCATGAGCGTGTCTCCCGCTATGCATTTTCGTGTTTTTTTGTGTGGAGCCCACCAAATGTAGCACATAATAAGGGGATACTGGGGGGAATGGGAAGATTACTGGCTCCGCCGCCTCCCCTTATTGCGCTAGCAGCATAGACACACTGCTTGACAAGACAGGAATCCCTTAGGAGCAAGTTATGCAAGTTGGGCTCTCATCTCTTTTCGCCTCAAAACTCACCCGAATAGAAAAATGTCTGTAAATTACAAGACATATATAGCTATTTGGACAACTTCTGCGCAGAATTTTGGGCTTTTGCTGTTTCTGCACAGAGATCATATTTTAAATATTCAGTCTCAAAATTCTTCTGAAACGATGCTTGTGGTTGAGAGCTCACGAGCCCCACCTCAGGAGCAGGTTTTGGGGACTGCTGGGCCAGCTTAGACCAGGGGATATGGGCCTCGGGACAGAACAGCGCTCCTGCAAGACCAACTTTTTCAAAATGCAGCTCAGTACTATTCCAGTCCATTTACTACCCTTATTGTGATTAATGTTTGCAGAAAACATAGTCCAACATATTTTTTGTCACCCATGCTTCTCTCTTTCTCTTCTACATTACGGGACTTTGAGAACGTCTGAAGGTGATATTAAGGATTATACAAGACACCAACACAAAAACATATCAGGATTTAGTTTTGAAAGACACAGTTTATGGCGTGGCTCTGAGAATTAGCACTCACTAGAAAGGCACAAAGCAGTGGTAAGAAAGAAGTCAAGGAGTAAGGCAGAGTGGCCCGCTGATCCTGTTCAATGCACTGGCGATTGAAAACACCTCGCATTCCTAGGCTATCATCGCTGTAGAGTCTCATAGCTCATTTGTATCTGAGATACGTGCAGCTTCTTCCACCGAAGTGGTCTGTGTTTAGGAAAGCGTTTCCTACTCTTAGTAAGGTCTCGAGAGTATCGTGAGCGAGAGACAAGGTTGAGTAATTTGCACCATTTCCCCGACTTTTCAGGCAGAGGCAGAGGACACTGAAATTATTATTATTGGGTTCAGAGATGTCAAGTTGCAGGATGACATGGGCTCGCAGTGAGGTTCAAGCCCCCGAGACGGAAGAATATTCCAGTGGCATTAGTGAAATGGTTCCTTAGCTGGACAAAGCCTATCAATTGAAGTATCTGCAAACTCTTGCACCACACTACGAGCCAGCCAAAGCCACTGGTCATCTGACACACATACCATCCTCGACCACCTTTCCAGCACCTAACCATTGGAGGCAAAACCCTTGGTGTCTAGGGCCCAGAACGTTTGGAATGCCTTAAATCTTAGCCTTAGAGCAGAACCAAACTATGGAAGTTCAAACATCATCTGGAAACTGAATGGTTTAAAAAAGACCTTTTAATATTACGGACAAATTTAAACACTGTGGGACTCCAGTAAGGGGTACTCACTTCGCATCCATATGGATCCTGACTGCCTATTTTGCAGGCCTATACCGCTGTCGTACTAACTTCCTGCTCCTCAAACCTTTCCATCTTCACCCAAACCTTAGTAGATGTTCACAGGCGGGAAAAACAAAAACAGGTTGGCCATTGGTCTTGACCTAACATGCAACCTCTAACCCTTTTCTTCTCTCCTTTTTATTTACTCTCCCACAAAAATCTCTCTGGATTAAGCAGTGCTCTGAAGTGACCATAAGGTGACATATGTCATGATATACAAAACTTTGTACAAACTTATATATGAAGCGGAAAATCCATAAATTTCTTCCTTATACAATTCCACACCGTTCCACCAATCTGCACCAAATTATGCATAGTTAACTGTTAGGTCCCGCCGGATATTACTGGCTACATGACATTTGGACATCCCACTGCTTTCCCCAGATTTAAGCCCCTTTACACATGAGACAGTTGCCTGAAATCGACAAAACATCAATGTGGTCATAGAAGGACCAGACAAAGCTCATTTTACATGTCTCGACACGAGGAACAAAAGTAATTGGTCCCTATGGGACCCTGAAAACCATGTTTCAATGCCCTGGGACACACCGTTTCTGAGATATTTGCAACGCACCGCACTGCACCGTGCCAAGGTAGGTGAGGGGAGGCTAGCTCAGGGGGAACGCGTTCATCTTGGAAGCAAGACAACGCAGCGCAACACAGGTTTGAATCCCTATACTGCGCTTAGAAACCAATCTCTGGTATTAAGCACGTTATAAAAGAACAATTACAAGGTGATGCGACAGTTCGGGAGAGTGCGCAGAAAGTCCCAGTATGCTGCAGCACGCCAACTCTTGGCTCCCCTCCATGTCTGCTCTGGGGTATGTCAGCCAACCACACGCCCCCATTCTCAGTGCAATTTACTTCAGAGTGCAAAGGACATCAAGCGATAAGGGACTTGAACAGCGACCTACAGGATCATTGATTTTCAGCAATTGATGAGTGTTCTCATGTCTTTCTACAGAACCTGTGCAGATTACAGGTACTTTTTGCTAGTAAATAAATACATTGGAAGCCTCTTGAGGTGCCGGATTGCTTTTCAAAAAAGATACAAAAGATAAAAAAGAAGCGCCTCTACGGGATGCATGACTATACATTTTAATCTTTGCATTGGTGGATGAGGGATCTTTTCTTTTTTCCTTTTCATTCCTTAATTGTATGGTATGCTGCTTTTAGTTGTCTATTGCCGTTCCGAAATTAACATTTTCTTGCTTAATTGTTGCACCTTCAAGAATCTGACCCTACCCATCCACGCGAAATTGTCTCTCCATAGCCACAGCCACCATTGGAGCAAAACTGGACTATTGTAATGTCCTCTTTGTTACTTGCACCTCGGAGAAAAATCACAAAAGACTACAGATCATTCAAAATAATGCTCTCGGGGCAGCGCTGAGCATTCCCAAAATGGAGCACATCTCCCATGCTAGGCATGATGCCCACTGGCTCCCGGTCAATGAACGTATTCTGTTCAAGACCCTAGCCATAACCCATACATGCCTCTCACTCACAGCTCCCCCATACCTCTCAGAAAAAATAAGCAGGACCACTTCATCCAGACCCAAACGTTTGCACCACTCCAATCAGATTAATGTCCCCACCTTCAAGAGGGCCAAAGCTGGGAGGTTCCAGCTTCCTATTCTTAGCTCCCAAACATTGAAATGACCTCCCTACGAACATAAGAAACGAGACCTCTCAGGTATCATTCTGCAAATCACTCCAAACTAAGCTCTTCAGTTAGCTCACCCCACCTCGCAAAGCCCCACGCAACAGCAGGTTACAGGAATCTGGAGGTTTCTCTGTGCTCCTCTGTAACAACGGAACCCTCAAGACCTCTGTGTTTTCATAATCATTGTAACCCTGCCCACTACAGTAACATCAACTGTCTCTTGTCATGGTGTCAATGTAACCATCAACTTTCACTTATCTGGCTCACTGTAACCAAGAGCCAAAGAGAGGTGAATCTGCCCTTCTTATGTAACCAAGTAAGCTTGCTGTAACAGTGCCACAATTCCCCTGGGCTGCCTTGTGCGCTTTATAAATGCGAATACATTAAATTAAATACATCAGCGCCTTGGTATAAAGCGCTATATAAATAAATAAATAAATCAAATTAAAATACAGCTGGGGTATTGCTTTGTGAATCTGTGGCAGCCCTAGGTTTTTGATGCATTGTTTAAATATCTGTCCAAGCCAAGGTAAGAGTAAGCACCGCAACAGGACAACAATGACGATATGTTCCCTTATTTAGGGCCCAATAACTGACCCACTGCCATTTGCTCTTCTATGGAGATCCACATGAGTCTTGCTTGACTGCCTTAATGCCATCAGGGTTAGTACAGACATAATTACATGGTGAAAAGATATTTGTTATGGAGGAACCACCTTTTCAACATCATCAATGGAAGGGAGGGGTAGCGATTCTCCACCTTTCTCCAAAGGCAAAGCCTGGCATTTCCAGAGCTGGTCTCTGTCCCTTGCCATGGACAGAAGATCAGACTGGTGAAGCCAGTGCAGGCTAATGAAATCCAGCAGCAGTCTAGACATTGGCTTATTTAAAATAAAATATGTAGTAAAGGGCTTTTATTTATTTAATTTGTTACACGGCCAGACCCTTGGGTATCACGGCGAGGTTACAGACAGCTTGTTAATTTTCTTGTACAATGTTGCAGTAAAGTAGTTATAATAACAGTTGGCCAGATGGCTCTTAAAAAACAGTGTAATTACGAATTTAGTAAAGAAACATACTTCCCAGTGAAGCCCTACATAGTTCATGGATAATCATTTAGTTAGTAAAGTGAATCTGTATTGGGTAGATGAGGGTGGTATGGCCTAGTCAATCAGTGTTGGTTAAACAACCATGTTTTCAGTGATTTTTTGAAACTAGCAATGGTTTCCTCATTTTTGATTCTAGGTGGTAGGAGTTCCAAAGGGTAGGGGCCAGGACTCTGAAACTGCTCCCTCCTTCGGTAGTTTTGTGACGCAGAATTTCTAGTAGTGCCTTGTTGTTTGATCGGAATGCTCTGTTTTTTTCTTTATAACATTGTTAAGGTAGCTGGGGCTTTGTTTGTGAGATATTTATATACAAAGCATAGAGTTTTGAAAATGATTCTGGCTTTGATGGGCAAGCAATGATTTTCTCGCCTAATGTTAGAGATGTGGTCTGATTTCTTTATACCTAAAGCCGCTCTAAGAGCTTTATTCTGCAGCAGTTGTAGTTTATTTGTATTGGCATTGGAAGTTCGTAAAAGGAGGGCGTTACAATAATTCGAGCTTGGTTAATATCAAGGCTCTGGCTAGCGTTATACAATTGGAGTGTGTAAGGAATTGGCGGCTCAGAGCAATGAGTTTGGCTGTGTATGCTGTGGAGGCGAGGGCTGAGATGTGTTTACACATGGTGAGATTGGCATCTAGGTAAACGCCAAGAGTTTTGACTTGCTTGAGTACTGATATCAAGGTGCCGTCGATATTGATGTGTGTGTGTAATCTGAATGAAGAGTGCCTATTCTAGATTGGGATCCTACAATGAGAACCTCAGTCTTCTCATCATTAAGACAGAGACTGTTCATTGCCATCCAATTTTGAAAGATGGCATAGATTTTGTTAATGGTCTGGGTATCATGGGCGTAGTCCCCGGTGATGGGGATAAGGATCTGGGTGTCATCTGCAAAATGTGTGTAGATGACACCCACATCGTCTAGTGCTGAGAATAGAAGTTTGGTATAGGCATTGTAAAGGGTAGGAGAGAGGCGTGATGCTTGGGGTACTCCGATGGGTACCGCTATGGGGTCAGCCGCATCTTTACCAATGGCGACTCTGGATGTTCGTTCAGCTGGAAATGATTTGATCCAGAGAGTAGCATTAATAGAGAAACAGAAGTCTTTAGCTAATGTGTCACAAAGTTTGTCATGGTCAAAGTTTGTCATGGTTTGTCCAGGCCCCAAGGGCCGGAAACATTATGTATTTTCAGGATACGCCTCATTAATATTCATTAGATAAACATGCATACAATTATTCGAAATGTATGCAACTATTTTCTCATGAATATTAATTGGGGATATCCTGAAAACCCATCAGGATTCCGGCCCACGAGGCCTGGCGTTGGGTAATCCTGTAGTGCATTAAATGCTGAAAATTGCAGACAGACACTTCTGCGGTGGTGATGTGATGGAAAATGAGACCCGATTGGGAGTCCTATGTTCTGCTCCTTAAGAACGCCTCTCTGGTGTGTGGCATTGTAGCTGGTAACACAGAGTTCAGTTGCAGGGTGGAAGGAAGGCAGAGGTGGTCGTAGGTGACCACCCACCTGGAAACTCGGTTACTCTGTCTGCATGTTGTAATGAAGTCTGTCTACCCCCACGTTCTTTACCCTCGGGAAAAAAATGCGATTATGGAGATGTCGTGGCTCAGGGCCTTTGTCAAATCTCCACCACCAGCCAGAACAGGTGGCTCCATTGCTAGATTAGATAGAATAAAGTAGTGATGATGGTAGCATTTGCCGAGAGTTGGGAGGTGATCCACTGGGGCTAGACCATTGATGACTTCAGTTTCACCAATTGTTGTGCATAATAGCCCTTATGTACCTCTGTTCACAGGTTTAAGTGCTTCCTCCAAATCAAATCTGAAACCACCAAATAAACAGGGAGAAGCACATCAGCTCCCCTTTCCGGCCCCTGGACTGGTTCTGGCACCCCTCTCAATTCCCATTCCGCCTCCAACCGCAGTACTCATTCTAGATTCCAATGCATGGCTTCCCCTAGCACAAGTATGTCTTAATATCCGTGGCAATGCTTTTTACCGACTGAGTCATGTAAACTCCTTTCCCTAATTTTGAAAGCACCCAGAAATGGGATTGCTATCCCCTGCACTGTCCTGCATATGGCGATTTTCTCCAAAACACCCTCTGTGGTTACCACTACATAGAAATATAGAATACAAAAATGCATGATTATGGAGATATTGGAATGTAACCTGAAGGGGAAAGCCCTGTGTATGCAAATTCAAGCCACTAAGACCAAGCTAGGAGAACTGGCCCGTCAGTGGCCCTGGCACCTGAACGTGTCCTTCTGATCACACTAAAGCTCCATTTCCCAAATTCTTGGACCGGCTTCAATAACTGCTTGGATGCATCGGACCCCTCGACCAATAGGCGGTCATCGGTTTGTGGGCATGGAAGTGTGAGATGGTCTCCACTAGGCTCATGCCAAAGCTATCGAAGCAAACCAAAGACTCAGATGAAAGCCCAGCAAGCAATCTGACCAGTTGATGGAGAACCCAAGTGCATGTCTCGCTGGGCTCTGGGCTGAGTGAATCATAGCAGCCAACTTAGCAGAAGAACATGCGTAATCACTCTATGGTGTATGTGAGCTGCCTCCACAGAAAGCCTTTGGTGGAAGCCAACTGGCTGTATTCAGATATCAGGTGCCTCTCAATGATAATACAGACCCCGACTAACACTGATGACCTGATTAATTTACCATTAGCACCAAGGGCCGAGGGAGCAGCCAATCATGTTCCGTGGATCACAGGCTGAAACTGCTAATCTCAGCCTGCGTTCCAAGGAAACTGAAGGCTGCTTCCCCCTCCCGGAACGGCTATCTTCACCCCACCCTCACCGTATCTTTTATTTTTCCATTCCCCAGCCCCACTTACCTCTTTTCTTCGGTAACAGAAGACCCGCCGCTGTCGCCACGCTGCTACTGCTGCTCCGCAGCCGCCACGGACATGGAAAAGAGACTCTGTATGGAAACCTGCCTTCCACATCCATGGTGGCCATCTTGAGACAGTATTTTCATTCAATGAACAGGACATGCACAGCGTCCCGTACATCGACTGAAAATACAGTTTTCTTAGCACCCCAGGTTTCCGGATTAGAAACCCAGAGTGCTAATAATGTTAAGCACCCATTCCAAGGGCTGGAATGCGTGTTAACATCCCTGGGCCCTAAAACGACCTCGCTTCGTTCAGGCCTTTAACTCAGGCTCCGGTCCGTTAACACCCATTCCACCCCTTGGAACGGGTGGTTAACGCTATATAATATGTCATCATGATCCATAGAACATGAAATATCCCGAAAGCTCACGTGATCCCATGTCCAGTGTACGTAGATCTCGCATCACTAATATTAAGTTTAAGTCCTACAACATATAATGGGAAAAGCAAAACTACAAATAACAGAATGCAACAAAAACAAGAGGATTGGATGGGCAGGAGGCAACAACAGATCCTCACCAGTCAATTCCTCTTCTGGACCAAAGTGTGTTTTCAATTGTCCTGAGCTTGACCTTGTTCATTGTGAGAGACGTTTAAGTGGTCCTTATTTCTCCTGCTCTTTTGTGGCTGCGGAGTGAGGGAATAGAAATATGAATCATGGGAGTGGGATAAGGTTTGGGGCTGGGGGATTTCCAGTGTTTTGGCTGTCCACCATTGCCCAGTTCCTGACTTTGCTTCCTCATGTGGCTTGTAACTTGTAAACTACAGGCCAAATCATCTCTAAGAAGGTGGAGAATGCTTGGTGTTACTTGTAATTTAAAGGGTTTTTGTGAAGGTGTTTGTCATGTTCACATCTTAAAATGACTTTATAATGTTCTCATATCTGCAACATGTCAGCAGATCCGGTAGATCCATTGCTTCGGGTTTATAAACGTGGCTTTAAAGAAACTCTGGAAACAGCCCCCTTTGGGGGGAGTCTCAGAACCTTTCGTTTCTCTCTGTTAAGGGCGGCGTCATCGGAATCCAGATTGAATGGAGCTGTGACCTGGACCGCTCCGCTTCGGAATGCAATCCTCGATATTCCTTCACCCGACTGGACAACAAGTTTTCCGAAAAATCGATCTCCTCTGGATACAACTTCCGGTACTCCCTGGGGGGCATGCATGTGATGTCATGGCATGCACACAGATGCATTTGGAACGCATACACCTTAAAATATAATTAAATACGTTCATGCGCTTGACTAATTTTAATGTAGCAAGAGCCAACTCTGGTACTCGGGAGGATAGCTCAGGGGCAACTCGCTCGCCTTGGAAGCAAGACGACACGGAGCACCACAGGTTCGATCCCCGAGTCCGTGCGCGTTATAAATAACCGATCATTTATACTGAATACCTCTTTCTTCTTCTGGGACTGTGTACACTGTTCATGACTACTGCTGTGTAACCCTATTTAGGCAGTCTTTACCTATGTTTTATCATTTAGATAGGATGAATATGTCTAACCAAAGTGATGGAGGGGATTAGGAGAGAGGGAGGGGTGCATGGGGAAAAAGAGGAGGTGGTGGCGGGTGAAACTAGTGCTTCAGCCCAATCCTAGGAAACTGTTTGGAGGCTCTAATTGGTGGCATTTCCCTGTCAGCAAACAATAGAGAAGTCCCACCCCACCATGCCCGCAAAATGGCAACCTTGAGGCTTCTTCAGGGCAAAAGAAAAAATAAATGCCGGAGGGAGCCTTCTAGAGAGTAGCAACATCCTGTCGCCGGAGCCATGCTCCTTAGCAGAGTCTGCAGCACCAAGACTATCTCAGTGGGTTCAGCACCTGCTGCAGGGATTGCTGTGTAACCTGCAGGTCATGGACAGTGCCAACCAGACCTTTCATGTTTCTAAGATCATTACATTGAGTAAAAGGAAAGTGGTTGCACGAAGGACTCCTATCCCGGAAGTGCCAAGAAACAATTTAGCTTGGTGTCAATCTTACAATGTACCAATTAAAAGGAACACTTCAGCTGGAGCATATCCTGGGGTTAGGAATGAAGGCATACAGCATGACCTTACAGGAAGGCACTCCCCCCAGAATGCTCAGGGTGGGCCTGTGGACGGCTAGCCCCCAAAGGGAACACTGCACTGGCAGCATAGCCCTTGCTCCCACGTGAAGACTTATCATGGTATCTCGAGAAAGAAAGGGAAACTCCCACATTTTTTGTATTATAGGGGGATCAATTCTCAAAAGGGAGTGTGAAGACAGAATTAGTGCAAATCACAGAGAAAAGATGACCCCTCCCTACACGGGCCTGGGAGTTAGAAATGCAGGTGGTTGCCACGTGATATGTAACATCCACATAACATACTGCTCACTCGGTAACAAGACCGACTTGTCTCTGCGTTTTGTACTCATTCCGACTCATCATGGTGTCAGACCTCTCAAGGACAGCCCTGACGTGAAGCTGCGATCAAAGGTTGTGTCCCTGCTGCAGCGTTTCTTCTTCAATCCCAACGATTGCGAAAATAGGGCAGGAAGAGCCGGGGAAGCTGCGATGCCCTGAGTGCACGAGGATCTGTCCCAGGGTAATGCAGCGCCCGTGCAATGTACAGTCAGTCACCTAGGCTCTGTAATGTGCGAGGCTGTGTGATTTACTTTTTGGTTTACAATTGGACTATTGGCCATTTGTATAGAGCACACTACTGACTGAATGATCCCTTGTTGCTTACAGAATTGGTTCTAGAAGACCAAATCAGTATGAGGAGCTTTGCTTTGCAGTGTGTGCTGTATTAATGACCATGGCCAACTATTCATCCATCCACTCATTTTGACAATTTCAGAAGGATGAAAGGCTGAGGGGAGTCTTTCTGGGATTTCAGCCTGTGACCTATACAGTGCACACAGACTGCTACAGAATGCACACAATCCATGGCGCTGATCAAATGGTCTGCTCCTGTCAGCATGAAGATCTGCTGACCGCTCCATTAGGTATGAGGTGCAACCCGACACATCCGTCCATCCCTGATATGTAACCCAAGGTGCTAGGACACATCCAGTGATAGGGGTCCTTGATAAAGAAGGCCATTTAAATCAAATTTCTACAATGTCTATATGCTTCTGTGGATGTGTGCCTTTTTATAAAAGAATATAGCTTTCATGCCCCGGCCGGGGAACATTCCATGGGCTTTAACGACCTGCCAACCTAAGCTTTGGTAGGCCTGAACAAATATTTTTTTTTTCCATCCGACGGTAGATCAGCTCTGCGTGCCCATCTTCCGTTGGAGAAAAAGAAATGCCTGCTGCCATTGAAATGGAAAAGGGACTATGTCCCTTTTTCGATTACGGCAGCCACTTAAAACATGTTCCAACATGGCCACCGTCATCCGAAAAGGGACATAGTCCCTTTTCTATGTTGATGGTGGTGGCCAGAAGAGATGAGCATTGGGACCGGAGCGCAAGGCTCCGGTCCCGCAGGTATGTTGGGGTGGGGGAAGGGGAATTTGGGTTTTCTAACACGTGTAGGCAATAGGGACAGCCTCCCGGTTGCCTCCCCATGTTAGAAAAAAAAATGAAATGGACAAAAAAGCACCACCCGGGGAAGGGCCTCGGGTGGCTGGAACAGCAGGTGTGGATTGTGTATTCTCGCCCGTTGTTCCAGACACCTCATTGGCTGAGTGCCCTTCCCGGCTGCAAATATAAGTATCTGTCCTTTGATGTATGGACAGAGAGATAAGGGGGTTTGCTGTTAGTGCCAACAACTTTCGCAGGCTGCCTGATCTCATCTTCCTCTCAGGCAGCCTTGAAAGAGGATTGGTGCCCTTGGCGGGGGTGGAAGTAGGGATGCATTTTAGGCACACCCACCACAAAACAGATGAAATTACCCACGACAACTGGTAGGGCACTAAAGCAGCAGTATTCCAATGGGGAAAAAATAAGGGTGCTATTAAGCAGCTATATCTGTATTTTATACTATCGCCTTTGTTCTGAATTTCAGGTTTGCCAAATACTACAGGGACTCTGACGGGACGGATTATCGGACCCTGATTAAAGCCTATGGTATTCGCTTCGATGTTATGGTGAATGGCAAGGTGAGTGAGCATGCACTTAGGAGCCATCGTCTAGCGTTGAGATGTACTTTGTGGGAACTTCAAGCAGCACAAAGTTTAATGGAAAAGGTGTTGATCTCTGCAAGTTAGAGAAATCCAATAAATGAGGCATCATGGAGGCAGGCAGTCAGCCCTACAACTGATAAACAACTGGGCAAAGATAGCGGGCGAGGAGATCAAGCAACACATGCACGTGATAAGGCAGGACAGGGCTGGGGGCTTCTAGCCAGAAGGTAAACCAAAAAAGGAAACAACATTAGGAGGAGTGAACATGACTCTGGAGGCCAATCAAGTGGGAAGTTGGCGGGTAGAGAAGAGAGGCGCTCCAGATAACCAAAATCAAGAGAAATGGACGGGTAAAGAACAATCAAGAGGGAAAATATTTAATGGCAAAGAGAGAAAGTCTAGAAAAAGAACCACAAGAGTCAGCGATTACCAAGTAAAAACCCTGCAGTTATAACACCAAGAAAGGGAAAAGATGGTGGGAGGTAAAGAGAAATGGGCAAGAGCAATATCTGTAAAGGAAGCTTAACCGTTAAGACACCATCGGGTTCGCGAGGCCAACCAAGAGAGAAATCGATAGTGTCCATTTTAGAGAGCAATCCAGGAAAATAAACCTAAGAGAAACTGACAATTTAAAAGAGCAACACAGCCAAGAGATTGGCCAGCAAGTAGGCGAGAGACAGGGCTTGCACATCTAAAAATAGTGGGTCATTTGCGCGGATAAGCAAAATGATTACTACAATGATCCCTAGGCAAACTAGGAGGCAAGAGCACCTATCGGGGGTCTTCCAAGGGTACAAGAATGGCATTCTATATTACCAGTTAGAATGATAGCATGTCTGTAAATTGTCTAGTGTTTTCTCCTCAATTGGAAAACAATGTTAACACTGTGTTTCTTTTAGGCAGGAAAATTTAATATCATTCCAACAATAATCAACATTGGTTCAGGCCTGGCCCTCATGGGCGCTGTGAGTATATGCATGCCGATGTAACATTGCTTGAAGGTTTAGGACATCCCATGACATTCTGTGCTGTGCAATGCATGTGCCTCCAGCAAGGGCCGATAATGATCAGACAGCGGGTACAAGTGGGGCAATATGAAGCGCTGGAGGGATCCATGGTTCGCCTGCCTTTCACCTCAGGGTTTGCATCTAGAGCAGGTCATTATTAATCAGACGTCAACAGCATGTGTTTACCCAAAGGAAATGTGAGCAGCGGCAATCTCAGTCTTGCGCCCATCACTCTGTTCATATGAAGTAAGAATCTAGGCCTCTGCAGTGAGGACACAGGGCCTCAGTAGGAGTTTGCCAGTCCGGAAACAAGGGTGTTGGTAAGCTCACCGGCACCCTTGTTTCTGGATCGACAAACTGTGAGTCTGCTTGCCGTGGCAGCTGGGCCCGACAGGTCTGACTCTGATGGGCGCTGCAGCCACGGTAGGCAGACTGTTCATGGAAGCACCGGCACCATTGATAACGACACCGGTGCTTCCGTATTTGCCGGCGCCCGACTTCCCAGGCCGCCGGACTCGTAATGAGCCGGTGGCACCGGGAAGTCAGGCACAGGTTAATTATTACAGGTCTGGCAGCAACCCACGAGTAGCACCAGCTGGGTTACCCTCAGACCCGTAATGAGGCCTATGGTCATTTGACGTCACTACCTAATAACAGAAAACAATTCCACTATACAAAGCCGAAAATGTAGGCTTAGCTAATGCTTGCTTTCCAAGTTGCACCGGGCCACAGAGGCCAACATTAATTGAATCTGATGCACCGAAAACATGCCCAGAGCATACCGATCCAGCTGAAATACTGTTGTCAGCAGACATTAGACATTTTAAATATGATTGCTGTATCCTGTCACATGTGATATAACAATGTTTTATGGTTAATATCTTGCAGGGGGCTTTCTTTTGCGATTTGGTACTCCTGTATTTGATCAAAAAGAGCACCTTTTACCGAGGCAAGAAGTTCGAGGAGGTGAAGTAAGTAAACCTGTGTTGAGTTCTCGTGTCAGTTTCCATTTCTACAGAAGTGCATGTATATGTGGCAGGCTCCGAGCCTCTATGGCAGTAGCCTTGCCACATTGCCATCTGCCCACAGTGCACAGGAGTAGCATTCTAGACCATCTTAGTGACAAAGCAATGGTTCTATGTGATTTCATCGCTGGAAATAAACATCGAAGGGGAACTGGTGCAATTATATGAACAAACTCAAGTCCTAGAATATTTGGGGAAAGTGTTGGATAGTGGCTTAAGAAAAAAATAGCGCTTCCCCCTCAATGTTTATTTATAGCGATTAAATCTCTGGGTACCAAATCATTTTGCTTACAATCTTGCTCCAAAATCGTGAACGTACGAGCATGTGATGGTGGCACATCATTTAATAAACTCCTATTCATAGTCTTCAGAGGCCATAGAAGGTTTTTCTTATCAGGGTTGGGCGGACCAGTAGGGTAATAGGGACGTGTCTGAATGGCAGCCCAACAAGTTAGTGTGGACTGGTCACAATGGGCCCATTATTGGCCAAGGTGTAGCAGTTTGATGAGATACTGCACTGTGGATCTGGTAGCTTTGACCAGTTTTACTGACCAAATATGCTTTAAAGTACACTATTTCCAACATGTTTTAACAGAACTCCCCATTTGGAAGTACTCAAACACTGTAATTAAAAGTAACAAATTGCTACTTGTGATTGTGAGCCATGTTCTCATTGATGCCTGACCCATGTCACAGACTGCCTCAAGAACACAACCATGCCCAAACAATGGTGCAAGGATTTCTATTTGATTTTTAGTGAAGGGGCTTTCTAAGGGCGTCCCTCTCCATCTAACCTATAGATGGGTAGTCCCTCCCTAACCCAGGTGTCCTCAACCCCAGGTCATCACTAAAGATTGGTAACCCCTACTATTTAAAAGCTATGTAGCTTATGGTAATGGTCTAAAGGCAAACACCTTGGAGGTCATTACAACCCCGGCGTTAAGGGTTAACGACGGCGTTAACCCTTAACGCCGGATTCCCACTTTAACGCCTGCTTTTGGCAGGCGTTAAAGTGCATTGCGCTAACCCGCCATGGTGCTAATTACGCCGCCGTAATTTACGGCGGCGTAATTAGCGCCTTCCCCACTCCCATTATGCCCTATGGGGCAAAAATGGGAATGGGGAAGGGAAAATGGGAAATGGGGATTTACCGCCCCACTCACCTTGGAATGGGGCGGTAAATCCGCCATCCACCATGGTGTAAACTATGTTTACACCATGGTGGTAAAGTTGGTGCACTTAGCACCAAGGTTTTAATGACCTCCCTTATCTCTCGAACTCCCTCTAGGAACGATCTACGTGTTGCCTGACCTAAGGTCCACAAAATTATTTTCCAAACGATGGGTGCCTTTCAGACACCCAGGCACCACTTGGTCTCTTACTTCCATGTCCTTCTGCTCCTCTCCCTACATCTTTCAAAATCTCCGACTGCCTCCTCCTTCTCTCCTCCCTTCTACGCCACCTACGGCCTCTCCTTTCTCTCCCTTGTACTTCCTAGTCTTTCCCTCCAATGTTGCTCTATCTTGTCCTCCATAGTATCTACCTCCACCCTCCCATCTTCCTCTCTCATACTACACTCTGCTCTCTCACCATGACTACTCTCCTCCGCCCACACCACTACCCCCTTTCTCAACACTACTGCTCCCCTCTCCATACGACTACCACACACCTCTTCACTCTGTTTCTACTTCCATCTCCACTCTAAGACTGTAACTCTCTCCACACTACTACATCTCCCTTCAGACTGCTATTGCTCCCTCTCTCCACTCGACTACTCCTCTCAAAACCACTTCAAAAATCACCCTTCCACTCACTTTATTTTGAACACCCTACTCTATCAGTCATACTCTGACACCTTCCACACACACTCGCAACAAAGTACCACTTTCTCTCACTAACCAATAGCTCACCTTGCACACTTCTTCAATTATCGGCCTCCAGGCTCCTCTGCACCGTCCTTCCTCTGCATGGTCTGTTGGTTTGCTTCCACCTCCTAACCCCACACTAACAACTCACACCTTCCTGTTTCCTGCCTTCCCTTTTATCCTCCTCCTTCTCTCTCCATTGGTTCTACCCTTCCTCTGGTTCCCTCGGCCAACTGCTGTCGTTCTCTTCCCATGTGGCAGGGCAACAATTATCAGAACAAATAAGAGGGGTTTTAAGACTTGCCTCCTCTTTGTACGTGGGCCAACCATGTCTGGTCAATGGCAGCCCGCTAGATCGCTATACTGATGTTAAGTGCCCCAGTGCCTTTTAGGCCTCGGGATTATGTTGTCAGTTTGTTGTGGGAACCAATTGGTGGTCGTCCCTTGGGGGAATTTGCAGTTCTTATGAGGAGCGTTTGGTACGCCTTCCTTGCCGGCGAGTGGAGAGGACTGCTATGGAGGCTTGTTGCTGGTAATAATTTTTGCGCAGCCGATGCGCAGAGCGTACTACTTTGTGTGTGGGTTACAGATTAGAGTCTTTTCCAAGTCTGTTCCGCGTTGGGTACTGGAGATGCTGGGCGGTGCTGGCGACTTCTCCCGGGCTTCTTGCTCACTGTGGTGGTGTTTTGGTTCTGCTGCCACTCTGCCTGCCCGTTCTTGAAGTGCTCTGTGAAATTGAGAAATAAACTGGCTAGCATCTTGGGTGACAGGTATTGGGCAAGAAAAGACAGTACTCTTCAGATTCATGCAGGCACAACGTGAAGGGACAGGGACTGGCCGCTGCCCCCCAACTCCCATGCTGCCGCTTGACATGGGCTCTGCAAATATTAGATCCCAGTCCGGCCCTTTGTGTTATCCTATATTCCATCCTGTATCATGTGAAATATCTCCACTTTTGAATTTAGCAGGAACAGTGGCTATGAAGTTAGGTGTAAAGATACGAACATGAAGTATCTCCTTGATTTTTATTTAGTAAATGGTCAAAGACGATGTAATTAAAAGTTGCCAAAAATAATATACGGTATATATATTTCAGGCCATAGAAATAAAGCAATTCAACACAGATGCGAACTGGTCAATGCAAAACTAAGGATATGAATATAAAACGGACAATTGCACATTTGCCAACTGACTGGGTATTGGATTATATACAATTACAATCCAAGTCATGCCCACTGGTATGGAAAATAAATTCAACCACAACGGGTTTTGCTTTAAAAGGTTTCAAATTACAAAGTTACAGGTCTGTATCCCCCCTCTTAAATTACAATATGCAAGAGTAGTCACATCTGCCTCCTAAAAATGTCCTTTAAAAAAATAAAGATATGAAGGGATGAAGATGTCCATCTTCCCATGTTTACATCTTAGAAACACTAGCAAAGCATATTTGTTATCTTAAAAGTGTAATTGTTCTTTCTTCTGCAATTTTTCCTTTTTCATGACAATGCCCAGGAACTGCCAGGGAATAATTCACAAAGATTGGACCTGGAGAAAATGAGGCGATACCCGCACGCATCTCAGATCTGCACCCGCTTCACAGAGCCTAAAAGCGGGGCACATGTGGATACGCCGGGAAGAACGTTGATATGCCCTTGAGCAATCTTTGTGAATTGCATTTGGACACCAGCATCTCAGATATGCCTTCGGCCTCTCCAGATGTGCTTCTGTTTTTAGCTTTGAGATCCTGGTTTAAGAGCTGCTCACAAGAATTTCCTCGTTTACTCCGGCGCCAGTTGTTGGGAAATAGGACCCATGATATTGTCTTCCACCCGCTGTTTTGGGCTGTGGCTAATGTTTTGCGAGTTGTTATCCATTTACACATTGTTTAAAACTCCACTTTCATTTTACACATTGGTATCCCACCCAATCACATACACGCAAAACATTCTGATTTAGACTAATGTGTTAAGACATTGGGAACCAACCATACGTGGGCCTTTGATTCCAACTTAAAACACTGAGGAATAAATCCCTGTGTGTGCAGCACCGATGATTAACTTCTTTCCAAAGAGAATGCACGGCCAGATGGGGTGGCTGACACTAGCAGAATATATTGGTTTAGTCCTGAGCAACATTAGGGTATTTGCTACAAAACACCAACGCAACGCAGGATCATTATTGTATTAAGGTGCCTTCTATACGATTGAATCTCATTGTGAAACAATGTATGCAGGATCACAATTAGGAAACCCAATCAGTGAGCACATAAGAGCCACCAAACAAACAGGCATACACTACCTAATAGCTGGACACTCGAGTGAGAAACGTGACCCCTACAACACGAGGGGCCAACCTTACCCTCCCCATCTAAGTTGATGATTGAAAATGAAGACCTAACCACAACAGAATTCACCACAAATTCGTGACTTTTACGCACTTTTTGAAACATTGAAAGCCATCAGCAATCCGGATAACAAATAAGTATACCATACTGATTGTGATTTCAGCACTATGATCACAGCAATAGACATCAAATAAAAAAATAAACACTTTTATCAGGTCTAGATTTTGTCCCATCCACAAATCAGCAGAGCACCCACTTTTGGTTGGAGGATTATGCCACTCAATTTAATGTAAAAAGAAATAAGTACCATCGATTATTCAGGCACGTGCTCTTAGCACATCTAGTTATAACAATGAACTTTCACCCCAACGTGCAGCCTCTGCCCAATGCAGCTAGTCACATCTCCTCCAGCTTCGGCTGCATTCTTTCCACCTCTGAGTAGATGCCCGGGGACCAGCCGCCTTGCTGGTTCCTAACCATGTCCCACCGTGCCCTGCAGTTATTCCCACCTGCTCCTCTTATCGATGCTTCCTCTAGACCCTGGCGGCCTGGTAAGATCTACCACATCTGATGTACAGTGCTTCTCACCGTGATACTGACTTCTTGGCAGTAATGGAAATAACAAATAAAAATATTTAAAAAAAACAACCCTCTTAATGAAGGTTCTCTGGAGTTTGCAGAAGAGAGGCCAATGCTCCCCTGTTGATGGATAGTCTGAAATTAGAAGATTGATTCCAGGGAGAGCAATGTTACTCCCAAATTGTTTACTTAATGCAAAGATATGGAGAATGATACCTGGGTCCCAAGTAAAACATCTGTTTTAGGCACATTGGGGTTATTTTACCAAGTTTTGGGAATTACACCATTTTTCATGCCACTAAGGTATTTAGATCTTTTTCATGGATATTTACAACCGGATATAATTCCTACATGAGCAGCTGGTTCAGTGATGGCGCTTGCTAGTCTCACCAATAGAGGCGGCTGACCCATGCTGCGTTGCCATGGTCTTGCCGAATGGGTTCGAAAAACTTGGCAGAGGTAGGTGGGCACAACTGTCTACAGTGTAAAGCCAAGCACATCGAGATGTTGTTGGCTGTTTATTTTTATCAGAATGCTGGCCGCTCAGTGACAGAAAAATGAATAGATTTGAGATGTTCCCATTAGAAATATGCAGTCTGACCAAACAGTTCACACAGAACATCACTGAATCCACAGAAATGACAAGTGCTTTTGGTGGTGGCTGGTGAATTCTTTTCTTGGTGGGCTGCAAATATTTCCCAGAAATGAGCACGAGCGACAAAGAATAGTGAAGGAAAGCAGAACAAGCAAGAGGGGTTCCGGGACAGGGAGGAATTTTCCCTAAAGAACACTTCTGAAATATTGGGTTCAATTGGTGCATTTTACTTTACACTAAAGGTCAGATCACCAACAGTTCAGAGGAGCATTTCCCATATCATTTTCATGATGCCTTTTCCCCCAATATATGCCCGTATTATGTCAGTTTAAGATGACAATGTCATGCTGGCTTTGCGTCATATTGTCAGTAATGCTACTGTATGAAAACATTCTCTTGCTGCCTGCACCAATATGTGTCAGTTCCCCCATGCAAGAATGCACTCATGTTTGCTTTGCCCACTATATATGTATAAATAAAGAAAATGTTTAGGTATGTTTCTGTACTCAGTTGATGCAATTTATCAGTGTTAGGAACCCTCTGCTGTCCAAATGGCAAATAACACCCACTTCAACAACAGCTATCATTGCAACTTACAGATAGAATTTATCAGTGTAAGGTTTCCCTCTGCTGTCCAAATGGCAAAGTGCACCCATTTTAACAACAGCTATCATTTCAACAAATAGAATGAGCATGTTTCTATGCGGTCATCTAACGCAAACATTCGGAATCATTTCAAGTTACTTATTTCAACCTCCACTTCTCTTCACACAGGGCACGGCAGTTCCAGTGTCAATGAACAGTAAATAACTGGCTCAACGTTTCAGTCTCTAAAGATTGAAACGCTCCAGGATGAATGTCTCCTCATGAGCTAAAACTGAAAGTGCTGTAATTATGCTACTACACCATCTTATGCCATCATAGGGACTCTGCATTGGAACAAGGCTGACAATTACGCATCCACAAAGACACATCATAGAAGTCACAGGGACCTACGCCTCCTTCCTGGAAGTGATCAGTGGTAATTTCGATATTTAAGAAGGGGGACAGAATTGACCCTATGGATTACCAACCGATATTGACCTTTAAGATATGCTAGAACTGCAAATGTTATGCCGGGAACAGCTAGTAATATCTCTAATATCATTGCAAGAAAACATGCTCATGCTGGCTGCGCCGGTATGTCAGTTCCCACATGTAAGAATACACTCACGTTTGCTTTGTCCAGAATACCTGTAATGCCATTTCAAGAAAGCATGCCCTTGTGGTTGCTCCAATGTATGCCAGTGGGTCCATGAAAAAACACTCATGATTTGGCCACATTGCCATTGGAAGAACACATGCCCATACTTGCTGTGCCAATATGTGTCATTTCCACCATATAATGATACACTCATGTTTGCTTTGCCAAACATGCCAGTAATGCTGTTGTAAGAAAAGATGTCCATGCTGGGTGTGTCAGTAGGACCCCCAGGTAATTACATCCTGTTTTCTTTGCCCATATCGCCACTTACCCGATAATGCCATTATGGCCAAGCATTGCATCTTACTGCCGGCAAAATCACTGCAATCTACTTTAATCTCCTGCTTATGCTTCCCCCAGTGCCCGACTCTGTATTGTAGGAAACTCGTGATCTTCTGTATAGTGCTTTGTTGGTCATGTCAGAACCGCAAATAATGCAAAAAAATCCACTACTCGGTTCAAGTCCGCAGTGGACAGCAGAAACAGATTCATTTCTTTACAGCCGCATGGAAACAGATAGGGAAACTGGCAGAGTATCCCCGTCCTGAGAAATTGGCCAACGAACACAGATTAGTCTGTTTTTTTTAACAGGGTTTTACGCAATGAGAATCATACATTGGATACACTTTCCAGGGGAACATCCTTTGACCTTGGGTGCTCTGTCTGCAGCACACATCTTCCATTTCTGCAATTCCATTGGCCCCTGCCATGTGACACAGTCCCAGCCAGTGGTGGATGCCTCCACCATACATAATCAGTCACCATCTGGTAACCGATATCCCACGTGACATTCCCTCCAGTTCTCGGGCAAAACTGAGCCTCGCCTTCATATACAACATGTCATTCATCTGCATCACTGGGCGTGGCTATCTTCCGAACAGGGGTTTGCATCCCGAACACACAGTTTTCTCGTCTTGTACAATTTGTACCAACCAATCGTGGCTTCTCGCAACTTACATGCGTCATCAGCAATCATTGCTGAGGTGATGCACTTTTTCGGGACAAGCTGGGCACTGAGTGCTCATAGAAAAGCTTAAAATATTCACTTGGCTTCTACATTCCCAAGAGGAAAATCTTATTTCTCCAACAACACGTCTGGCCCAGGTGTGCTTCCTCAGCCGCAAGCTTACTGAGAGCTCAGGGTTTCTCCTGTCAAGCTTTGGCTCATCCATATCACCCCGGGTCAGCCCCCTTCGCCCACTATGGTTGAGCTACCAGTCAGTGCAGTACTCATCATCCAATGGGTCATACTCCTTTGAATGTTCATGGGCTTCGTGGTGTCCTTGATGAAGTGCGGGTCTTTTAGTAATTTTACTCAAGGCGCAACATGCTTTGAACTAACTATTTACAATGTTCTGTTTTTTTCCACAGATCATCTAACAAAAACCTGACAGCAGATGGGAAAGTAAACGGGCTTCAGAACTCAGAATGCCAACAGGCCATGGTGCAGCTGAAACAGGTGCACAGTGTGGAGACTTAGTAGTTTCTTCTTAATGGAAGAGTATGTACGCCGTCCAAGACGACCACAGGCAAAATAAATGGACCTAAAGGGGGGCGAGAGGACTACTGGCAACATGGTACTGCTCAACATTAATGCCCACGCAAGTCACTTCTTCTACCCGTTTGTCGCTGCACCAGGCTTTCCACATTTAAGACATTCAATCAAATTAGACACATGTTACAGAAAGTGCTGTGAATTACCCCTGGACAGGACTAAATCGTTCACAAGTGAGGAATTGAAAAAAATAAAACAAAGTTTGGGTTGTGAAATAGCTAGCACCACTCAAGCCGGTGTGTGGCGAGAGTTTCTGTGATCTAAAATGGCTGCCAAAAGAAACTAGCTTGTTTTAGAGTCTACGGTATTAAGCGCCTATTTGTGTTGCCTAATGAAGCCAAGTTGGAACTGCATTGGCTTGGAAAACTGACGTCAGTCTCTATCACTTTCCCCATTGATGGAGGCGAAACCTGTCTACAAACATTTCTGCGGAATGAAGAATTGGGATGCCTTAAAGGAGCGCAAAGTGTCCATAACGCAACGCAAATATCCTGAACATAGCGCTGTAAAATATTGCAACGGTCCCCAGCCTGTGAGAGAACTAGAAAAGCCTCAATTCTGGGGGCATTTGTGCCAAGTATTTTCAGATTCAAATAAATGTGTCAATGACTAAACAGGAATTCACTTTCAAGTGACTATTATTTTATACTTGTATACGAAAATCTCAAACCTACAATAATAATCGCTCATTTTTGGTGCACATTTTGTATATAGCTCTTCTTACCAGACTACTGATAAGCGATCTTATGATAGGTGTTATCATCACCAAACTTAATATGTCGACGTCAAAAGGATAAAGGGTTAAGTCGCCCCTGCTGGGATTCGAACTTGGAGAAAGGGCTAGGAAGGTGCTCGCTCTTGGTAGCATCATCCAGACCGAACCTTCACTAGCTAGTTAAACGTGCATGTCACAAATCTACACACAACCTATCAGCCAAGGTCTACGAGCAACGACACTCCACCAAGTTGGTCCCCCACAACCTTCAAATGAAATAGATATTTTTGAGAACATTGAAAGGACAACTATACAACATCTCTGGAAAGGACTACAGGAGAGTTGACTCATGCTTGTCGGTCTCCCTATGCCCTTTAAATTAACCGGACCAGCAAAAACCTCTATCAACAGAGAAGACTGCCAAATCCTCCAACAACACTGGACCGACAATCGTGAACCCAATAGTTCCTTCTAGCTTATATATTGCCTTCCCCAACTGACTCACAACATCCCGCTCTACCTGACAGAACTCAAAAACAAATCTCGCACAAGCTGCCTACAAATACATTGCATAAACCGAGCAACACTATTGCTCACTTCTTTGGATTTATCGCACATTCCCAACACCAGTGGCTAACGAGAGCCTCGCAGTGGTAACTTCAACTGGTAGGTCTTGGGCCCTCTCTCCTAGACGAAACGCACACCTAAGGTTGCTCAGCCACATAAAAACCCACTCACACTTCTAACTCGGGTACATACGGCCTGCAAGCATCCCCACCCACCAGGGGTGTTGCTAGGTCTGGAAGTGATCTGCGGCTACGCTAACGTAGAGACTGTCGGGACTCGGGGCTAGCTAGCCTTTTGGCTGTAGCTCCTGAGATTCTATCCGGGGCTACAACCAAAAGACCAGGGGCTTTAGCCCCCTTACCCCCCCCTAGCAACGCCTCTGCCACCCACAGGAATCCCATTTACCTTTCCCTCTATCCCCCTAACTACCCCTTACATTTACCCCCAGTAGCCATTTTCTTTTGTACTCTTGTTTAACATGTGAAAACAGTTGTTGCGTCAATTCACAACGAAACAAGGTTTTGGCACCAGCGACGTCATTAAGGACCTCACTTTGGTTGGGTCTGTAACTTGGTCATCATGCTATTACCAGGCAGTAATGCCGGCCGTACTTGCGGTTATTGCTTTATTTATGCGTGGTTGGGCCATGGAATATTCAGAATATCACTGATCGCAAAATAGTAAAAATAGGTATCATTTTGTGGGGGGCATTTTCTGATAGCATAGTTAACTTTATTGTTCTGGTGAATCAATTTCAAGACAGACATATGGTTATAGGCAAGTGCCTCATATCAATGATCTGTCTTTATTCTTCAAAAGTAAAGTTTTATTATGTTGGCCAGATATTTTTATGCTGACTTGTTCATACTGAATCGCAGAAGATTTACGTTTCAATCCCTGCAGCCTTGGCCCAAATTAATGAAAATGCTATTTTTGTGGATAAATTAAAGTGCACTCACAAAGGGAAGAAACTAAAGTTACATTTTTTTTTTACAAAAAAAGATACCCATCGGAGATCTGTCTCGGCTTCAATCCGTAGTTTATGTATTGCCAATAGTTTTCATGTGCAAATTCTAATCGTATATGATAATGATAGAGGGGGACTTTAACCTGATTATGGATCCGGCGGTGGACTGGTGGTCAGCGTGGGGCGATAAGGTTAAGACAAACGGGAAACACCTGTGTATTGGCCCATTATAAATGCCATATCATATCATATGAAGGGGAGGGAGCATGAAGCATTTGCCCAGTTGCTGGAGGACCACCTCTGGAGGTACATATGGAAGGCTGAGTTCCCGAAGGTGGGCACATATACCTTTTTTTTTCGCCTCCACACCAGACGTACACCAGAATAGACCTCCTACTGGTCCCAAGGGAATAAGAGGCCATGATTGCGGGATCACAGGTAGAAACTGTGATGTGGTCAGATCACAAGATGGTCACAGCAGAATGGTGGATAGAAGGGGGTAGGATGGGTGACTCGTACTGGAGGTGTAACGATGGGCTCCTGCGCGAATCAGTATTCCAGGACTTCCTGAGAACCTAGATATAACATTACTTCCAACTTAAGACACGGGCGAGGTACACAGGAAGATAGTAGGGGAGGTGGTGAAGGCAACGGTACGAGGTCTACTGATCACAGAGGGGGCACGCAAGAAGAGGGAGAGAAGACTGATAGAAAGAAAGATCAGGGAAGAATTGAGGGGGATGAGGTCGAGATTTACCAGGCCCGGATAGGACAGCGGGGAGTTGCTGGGGGCGATGCGGGACAAAAGGCAGGAATGACATTCACTTCTGATAGGGGAGGTGGTAAAGAAGATGCGGTTCGCCAAGCAGCGGTTCTATGAGAGGAGGGGACTCAAAGTGCAGACGCTGCTGGCCAATAGGATCAGGGAGCGCAGGCGGGGGGGGTCCACTGTCTGAAAGACGAGCAGGGTGAGGTGATTGGCCCCACAGGAAGCATCCCAGACTGCTTCCCTGACTATTACGAGCACCTGTACTCTCAGCCAGAGGGGCGAGTGTGGACGAGGTGGAAAAACACCTAAGGAAGGTGGCCATCCCCAGGTTGACAGAGGGGGAAATGACAATGCTGGAGGCTAACATAATGGAAGAGGAGGTACGGCAGGCAATAAAAGGTCTGAAGATGGGGATGACGCCAGGGGAGGATGGGTTCATGGCAGGGTTCTACAAGCAATTTCAGGAGCTTGTGGCGGGACCTCTTGCAAAGGTCTTTAACTCTTTCAGAAAAGCGAAAGATATCCTCCTACAAGCGCTTAAATCTGTAGTACCCAAACAGGGTAAGGACCGGGGGAGTTGCGCCTCGTACAGGCCCATATCGGTATTAATGTGCAAAAATATTTATGAAGATCTTAGTATCCCGTTTGGAGGTACACCTTCCCCGTCTGGTGCATCCAGACCAAACCGGATTTGTCTGAGACAGGCAGGGGACTGACATGAGGAAAACCCTACACATTAGCCGTACGGAAAAGGGGGGCCCTGCTCCTTTCCCTCGATGCCGAGAAGGCTTTTGATACGGTGAACTGGGATTTCATAAGGGGGCTGCTGGGAAAGGTAGGAATGGGGGGCGGTGGATGGTTTGGATCTCGGCCCTGTACTATACCCCAAAGGCCTGGGTGGTGGTGAACGGCGAGACGTCCAGGAGAATAGGACTCAGCAGAGGGACTAGGCAGGGGTGCCCGCTGTCATCATTATTATACGCCCTGGTGATCTAGCCGTGGAAAATAGAGTTGAGAGGCTGTAGGGAGGTGAAGGGAGTAACGATAGGGGGCCAGGAGTATAAGGTAAGCTTGTGACCGGACGATGCGCTATTGTACCTTACATAGCCGAGAACATCAGTACCAGCCTTGCTCTGAGGGTTGAAGGAGTACGGAGACCTATCAGGATTCAAGGTGATCTTATATAAATTGGTGGCATTTTTAACAGGGACTTGGAGTCGAGAGGACACGGGATGGATGAGTAAGTGGGGGACAGTGAGGCAACAGGTGGAGTTCTGATACCTGGCGGTGAAGATAACGAAGAGAGCGGAAGACCTGTTTGGGAAGAACTATCTCCCGCTGTGCGGGCGGAAACAAGCAGACATGGGGTGGTGGGAAAAACTTAGCCTCTCGTGGATGGTGAGATTAAATTGTACAAATATGACGATCCTCCCAAAGCTGCAGTCCCAGTCCAGTTTCTGGCAAACGCACAGAGAACACTTTTGCATTTATTGTGGGCGGGGCAAAGCCCAGGGTAGCCTACAGCATGCTCGTTATATCAAAGGTAGGAGGGAGGGGTGGGTCTCCCGGATCTGGGGGCGTATTATAAAGCGGCCCAACTGAGAATAATGGTGGACCACTTAGACCGGACACAAAAAACAGTGGGTGCATCTGGATAACGCAGTTCTGGACCCAGAGCCACTAGGCGAATGGATGTGGGTCCCGTGGAGGGAGATACCGAGGTGAGAACTGAAACACCCGATACTAACAGTGTTCTGGTCCATCTGGCGGGAGAAGGTCCCTACCTGCTGGTTGACGTGTTGACTCTCGCCTTTTAGCTGCATCTGGGCACCACTGCTACGGAATGCCATTGCAGAGGCTGAGCGGTTCCAATCATGGTATGAAGCAGGACTGTCAAGGGCAGGGCAGTTATGGGAGGAAGGCAATTTTGTGTCCTTGACGGGCCTGGAGGAATGCCTGGGGATGAAGGACCTGTCGTCTTTCAGGTTTTTGCAATTGAAGGGGGTGCAGATAAAACTGTGCTGGGGAGTGAACCCACGAAGGGAACTGACCCCATTTGAGAAGGTGCTCCTAGAGGCGAGGGACACAAAGGGGCGGATATCCCAGATGTATGGGGAGTTGATAAGGGGAGAACTGCGGAGCATACTAACAGTGCAGGGAAAATGGGCGTTGGACCTGAGGATCGACTTAACAGACCAACTATGGGGTGTAATATGTCACAGGGTAAAAGCATCCACACGGTCCCTACAATACTGAATGCAGGCATTCAAATTGATACACAGGCGGCATTACGCCCCGTCAGCACTGGTGAAAATGTATGCGGGGTGTACTCGCACTGTTGGTGATGTAGAAGGGCAAATAGCGACTATTACCATATGAGGTGGGGCTGCCGCCATATTCAGGGGTATTGGGATGATGTGCTGAGATGGCTGAGGGACCTGGATGGGGTGAATAGGCCTCTGGAACCGTGTCTATTATTGTTTGGGGTGAGGGAGAGGGAGGAAAATAGGGGGGAGGAGGGACATATGGGGGAGGAGGGACATATGATCCGAACCCTTTGGTCCCGTAAGGAATTCCGTAGCACAACACTGGAAAAGGAGGACGGTGCCTCAAGAAAGGGAGTGGGTGTAGAAAGCGAAGGGCATTTATGATATGGAGTATTTGACACACCTTGACAAAACACGGAAAGACATTAAAGGGATGTGGTTGCCTTTCTTCAGTAAATACGGTTGATAACCTAGCATAGGAATATAAGGAGGGGCTATTAGTTGTGACCAAGGAGTAAAGGGAACTGTTGAAAATGCATGCAGGGGCCCGGGGGGATTCACAGGAGTTAAACGTTGTTTATTAGAATGGAAAGATTGTTGTTTGAAAAATGGCAATAAAATTTCAATTAAAAAAAATAAAATCTCATCGTATGGCCTCCAATTCTTCAACATCTTTTGCATTGAATTGTATTTGGTTATTTATATAGCGCTCTTTCCCCACTTGTGTGGCCTCAATGCGCTTTTTCTCGGTTCGAACGCCCTTGGTGACTGTTGTCGATGTGGTGGGAAATTCTAGGGAGTTTAGTTTAGGCAAGGCATGTGTGCATGTTGCCGTTCTAAGACTTGGGTGTCTGGCAAGGCTCGACTAAGCAGCCCAAGGGAGGTCAAACACGTGGGTGGGTGCTGTTGAGGGATTGAGATAGATTGCTATTGTTGAGAGTCTATGTGAGGCTAGCTATACCAGGTTCCTTTCGGGTGTTGAGGTACGTCAGGTGTTTCAGCCTGGGCGGCTATGTGTGATGCTAGACCGGAAGTGCTTAGCCATAGCCATATTCTGTCGTGCATGGATGCTTGCCCGTGCCTGCGGCCTGTGTCCACACTAGTGGTGTGAGATATATGTACCGTAAGCTGTGAAATTGTTTGGCTGGGGCGATATTTGTCCAGGGCTAGAATTGGGATACCTCTAACAATGGGCCTAGGTTTCACAATGTAGCAGGTTTCAGCATTTATTAAACATAGATGGAGGCTACACGTAGATTTGAGAATCCTGTATAGTGGGAGAGAGGCCTAGGTTTCACAATGCAGTAGGTTTCAGCATATAGTAAACAAAGATGGAGGCTACACCTATATTTTAGAACCCTGCATAGTGGGAGAGAGGCCTAGGTTTCCAATGCTGTATGCTTCATCATATAATAAACAAAGAAGGAGGATACAAGCAAAGAAGGGGGCTACAACTAGATTCTAGTATCCTGTATGGTGGGGGAGAGCCCTTGGTTTCACAAGGCCGTAGATATCAGTATATATACAGTAGGTTTCCATAATATAACAGTCATCGATGGTTTGTTGTACCTACATTTGGGAGTACATTTGTAGTGGGCGATTGCTAGTATTGAGAATTCCCAGAGTGAGCGATGCTGGTTAACAATCGCAGTGATTCTTTAGTGATGGACGTGTGCTAGCCTGGGCTACTTATCACATTGTTCATGGTCTTCTCATGTGGACCGGCGGGGGTGGGGGTGGGGGGACGTGGTGCGAATGTTGCGGGTGTGCCACAGCGAAAGCTACTGGGTTGCTTGGAGTGCTTGTTGGATGGGAGTGTTGTAGTGGGTGGGTTGGTAGTGATTCAGGTGTGCCACGGCGACAGCTGCTGGCTTACCTGAAGTACTTGTCGGCTGGCAGTGGTGTTCCGCAATTGGTGGTGGTGTGTCAGGTGAAACCGCTGCGAGAGCTGCCGGCCCCTGTGTTGTGATTGATGCAGGGGAGTTTATTAGTGGTGTATTCTAGGGTGTAATGGATTAGGAGAGCATTGGGAAAAGCCAGGTTTTAAGGGCCTTCCTGAATTTCAGATGGTTTTCAGTGTTGCAAATGTGTAAGGGAAGGGAATTCCAGATGATTGGCTCTTGGACGGTGAAGGAGGAACCGTCAAGCCTTGTGGAGCTGTTGGGTGGGATCACTAGGCGAAATGCTGTGCGAGGTCTGAGTTTCCTGGAAGGTAGCTAGTGGACAATTTTGTCACAGAGGAATTCTGGGTCAGTGTTGTGGACTGCGCTGTGGGTGATACACATGGCTTTGAAGGTGGTGCATCTAGCAATAGGGAGCCAGTGGAGGACTCTCAGGGTGGGACTGATATTTGGTCTGGCAGGCAGATTAATGAGCAGGCGTGCTGTTGTGTTTGATTCTTTGGAGTCCTTAGTTGGGAAGCCGGGGCTCCTAGGTAGAGGCAGTTTGCGTAGTCTAGGCGCGACAAGATGTTGGAGTTGATGGCTGAGAAACGGTGGGGATAGGCGAGGTAGGGGAAAATCCACCTGAGAATCCGTAGGTGGAAGAAGCAGGTTCTGGATACGCTGGTGGTGTGTTGGGTGAAGGATAAGAGTCCAACTCGCACCCAAGGATTTTTACCACATTAGAGGGTGCCGGTGTTTGTCCTAGTGGTTTGGGCCACGAGATTGGTTGGGGGAGGAGCAATGTTTTCCTGCAGACTAGGATTTCAGTTTTCCCAGGGTTGAAGATGAGGGGGTTGGTCGTCATCTAGTGGTCAATGTCAGAGAGGCACGGTGAAAGGTCTGGGCTGCCAGAGCCTTTGACATTTGGGATTTTGAGGATGATCTGGGTATCATCTGCATCGTTGTAACAGGTAAGGTTACAAAACAAAACCTAATAATTGAAGTTACATTAAATAAATAAGAAGAAAACATGTTTTCCGCATGGATTTGAGTAGCAGAGTGTGGATCTTTGTAATCATTCTGTCTGCTCTAAGTTTTTCAAATCGTCTGACAGGATCATACCAAAATAAAGAAAGTAAAAATTCCAAAGCTTTATTTCTGAAGTAATCAGATAGATCCCATCTAACTACTCTTCATCAGGAGAAACAGAACTTGTTATCTTAAAATTATAAATATAATACTTTAAGATCACAAAACCTGTTTAATGTCATCAAACACAACATCAAAACCTAAATTGCAAGGTTGATGATGACATCATCAACCTTGCAATTTAGGGTTTCTTCCTGTCAATGGTTCCAGCCAATAGTCCTATTTGCAGTATACAACACTAAACATTGATAAGGAGCAAAATTAATTTAATATTCTTGTTGTTGGATATAATGTGGAAAATCCAATAAATCAGTTTAATATATTTATTCAGTTTGCCACATATGCAAAAGCACATTTCCGGGAATCCTCAGTAGATGAGGAAATCAATGTGCTTCTACTGTCTGCAAACTTCTCCTCTCCTGGATTAAATGATGTGGGTGTTCTCTGCCCGACTGAGCAATACAAGAGTTATCCATGAAAGGGATTTGGATATTTTAATGCATTGTGAGATATAAATAACAACAAAATGGATGTCACATAAGGATTAATACCAAACTGTAGTATAGATAAATAGTAAGCCATCCAACTCCCTTCCCCACAGTGAGCCAATTGAAAAACATCAGAGTCCACAGAAATAATCAATCAATACATTATTTATTGAATAATTGCTTCATCAAAATCAATACAGCTACAAAAATTACTACAAAACCTTCTATTCATTTTTCAACATATTCAAACGTGCATATGTCCTTATCTCATTCATACCTAAACACATACTGACAAACACCGTAATCCAATGCAAACGTATGCGTGCGCATAAAGTGCTAATACTGTGACACCCTCTATAAGGGGTATATGTAAGGTGCTTTAAAGCTACATATATAGATCATGTCATGGTCACAGATATAAAGTGCTTGTGCTCGAACTAGGTTATATGTGAATCACTATTTCAATCCAGATATATTAATCAATATATGGTCAACTAGCAGAGGTCATGAATGTCATTTGTATTCCCAATTCCATATTTTAAATGCCTTCCAATGCTAGTTTCGACATCTGAGTGAGTAAATCACTATTATGATCAGTCTTGGTAAGGACCAAAACAATGATGTATAAAAACCTCTGCAAACAAATCATGGAGTATGTTTCATAGAGAAATACATCATTGGCAAATATAATGTCTGGTGTTGTACATCACCTTGGAATCTTTGTGCTCATATAAATATTTCAACTTGCGCAAGAGACTTTAATCCGCCTAATAAGTCAAGGGTCTGGTTCTTGCTAAAAGATTCCCTTTTTGATGGTTTAGCCTGGTGCTCTGTTTCTTCCATTTGAGCCGGCTTTCAGCAATCCATTTGTATAGAACCTAGGGACGGTATTTCTCCAGTTGAATGCTATCCTGAGAAGCTCCTTAAGAGCCCCACGCTCTCCAGGCCTGCAATTAGAGCTCCTTCCGTGTCCTGAGAGATTCTGCAGGTACCAAAGTCTTGAAAGGTTCTGGCTTTTGAACCCGTTACTTTTAATATCCTCTCAGCTAAGGTGATTTTTCTGATGGTCATTACCTTGGTTAGAAAACTGGATGAAAGCCCACTTTTATATATCATCTGATATCAAACATTTCTGCAAGGGTCTGGTTCTTATTCCTCCTTTCACCCTAAAACGTTGCCCTGCATTCCATTTAAAAGACGATATGATTGATCCCTCTCACATGAATTCAGGTTTGTGTCATCCTTTTCCCCTCCGATGCTGGAAGGGGTCGTAAGGCTCCATCTATCCTCCCATACATCTGATTCTTTCTATGGATTCTTTGGCTCTGGCGTAGGAGCAGAGGCGTTGCTAGGGGGGGCTAAGGGGGCTATAGCACCTGATCTTTTGGTTGTAGCCCCGGATAGAATCTCAGGAGCTACAGCCAAAAGGCTAGCTAGCCCCCAGTCCCGACAGTCCCGACATCAGCTTAGCCCCGGGTCTTTTCCACACTTAGCAACACCCCTGCGTAGGAGTTAAGAAATTGTCCCTTGCACTCTTAGGTACTGGGCTATAGTGGCAGCTGCTTGGTTATGGCTCAGCAGGGGTTGTCCAACCTCAGAGGGTACAGGGCATGGCAGCGTCTTGGCATGCTTACAGGGGCGTATATTTGTCTGATTTTCTCAAGACTACCACAGTTAAATTTCACTCTTGCTTCAGGCTTGCTGGGGCCTCCTTTTGGTAATAGCAGCCGCCATTTCAGTATCTCTGAAAATGCAGGTTTCTCTTTGCATTGATCACATGAGTTAAGCATTCGGTGGATTTGTGCCGCTTTCTGGCAATATCACTGTTTACATCTTGGCATTTCTTCAATGCTCATGGATTGTGACAAGGATCAGCAGAAGTTTAAATGCCCCGATTTCATACAGGAAAACTTAATTACACTAAGTCCTACTCTTCCTCGTCACAATCATATTTTCTGCTCTTCCACCTAGAAGGCAGATCTTGTAGACTGCGATATGTATTTGAGGCATAGCGTATCTTATCAGCTCAACAGAAACACTTGCCGGTGTTCGCAATGATACTGTCAGGATTAGAATTTTCCAAGCCACTTTGTACAGTATTCCCTGGCAAACCCCTCAATAGAAACCAAAAGATTTAAAAGGCCACTAAATTGATTATTAGATGATTGGCTATCAAACACATAACACCTGCATTTGATCAATCACATTAGCTGCTCATAAAACAGAGGGTCACGAGGAAGATCCATAGAATGGAGGATCGAGCGCATCCAGCACACTTTCAACATAGAATAAAAATGTACGTTCCATCTGAAATCTTGTCTTCAGCCAGTAACAAATGACTTCCAAGACAATGGGCCTCATTACACGGTAGGCGGTGAGCCATGGCGCTGTTAGCGCCATGGCTCATGCCGGTAAAATACTGGCACCGCCTTGGCGGAAAGGGGATTTACCGCCCCATTCCAAGGTTGGAGGGGCAGTAAATCCCCCTTCCACCATTGCCCTTCCCCATTCCCATTTCTGCCCCATAGGGCTCTATGGGAATGGGGAAGGCGCTAATTACGGCACCGCAATTTTGCGGTGCCGTAATTAGCTCCGAGGTGCCTTAGCGGGTTGGATTTTAACGCCTGCAAAAAGCAGGAGTTAAATCCCCCAACCCGCAAAGGGACCTCATAGTAAGGCGGTAAGGATTTACCGGTACCGGTACCGGTAAATCCCTACCGCCATCCGTGTAATGAGGCCCAATGTATATGGAAGAAAGAGCTGAAGGGTGCAAAGTCACCATCTATGGCAGAAACCTTTTGGAACAGTTGAAAATTGAATCACGCTCCTTCAGGGAAAAAATACTTAAAATCGGGCATTATCCACATTGCAAGTGAGTGCGAGTTATGATACAGTTGCTTAAGCGCAACACATGCACACCAAAGCTGCATCAGGGAAGCATGTTGTACTTAATAAACTATCTTTAGAGAAACGAAGCTCGCACATCAGTTTAAGGTAGTAGCACAACTGAAACAGCTTTATTTGTCTTGCAATACAAAAGACCAGGAACTTCTTCACAGCACTGGAACTGACTGCAACATCCTGAACCGCCCTCCAGCTCTCCTTGTTTTGTAGGTCACTTGTCCGGTGACCGATACAGAACCTAACTGAAATCTGGCAGAGCCCTCATCCTAGGCTAGGGGTTTGCAACCTGTGGCTAGCCATGTGCTTTGTGCTACAACTCATATGATCGATTGCCATTGACTTTGCTGGTGAAGACTGGTGGGACTTGTAGTCCAAAACATCTGGAAGGCCAAAGGTTGCAGTCCACTGTCCTACATGCGGGAAGATAGCCTCCCACCAGATGCATTACACACCTCTCCCATAACAGTCCATCGTAGATAGAAGTGACCGTGGCACACATCACATGACGAGTTCCTCTATGCATTCCTGCCCAAGAGGCTTGTCAAGTCCACCTCCAACGACACATCATTGTCTTTTTTCAATGGTCCCTTTGGTTATTCAGGATTGTGCCGCTTCATTTGGTCACGTGTTCATAAAAGTCCTTGTCATGAAAAAGTGCCAGCCAGCAGTTGTTGGGTTCCAGTCTGCGCATGAAAAAAAAGCATCACAGAAGCAAGAACAAGCATTGTTAAAAGCAAACACTAAGACAGCTCAGGAATGCAGACGAGTGAGATAGCTGATCTAGTAGGCCATTGGAGATGACAGACAGAGATGCTAAGACGTCATCAGACGTACATGTCTAGTATTTTAGTGATAAGAGACATAAGCAAAATAATAATGTAGCAGCATTGGTCATCCTGCCAGATTGGGTGCCGTACAGTGAAATTGGATGGAAAAGTGGATGGGCAAGCCCCCTATTCTACTTCCTTTAGAAATGTATGCACAGTTTCCTGATTGGAGAGTTGTGGAGACTGGAGACAGTGCGTGAACTGGCAGCCGGGGTCTTTACAAGGGGTTGGCTTCACTTTGCCGGTAAAGACCTGGCCTACGCCCAGTCCATCGCAGTCCTACGAGCAAACACCTTCCTTCGATGCCGTTTCTAAAGATGTCATCCAGTGTAAGAAGATGTAGTCGTATGAAGACGATACAGTATGCAAATGAAATGTAATAAAACATGGCTGTTCGATTGTCAGGGTACCTTTGACATAGTCCCTGGTCTTAAAGTCGCAGGCATCTGTCAAACACAGTAATAATAGGATGGCAGGCATCACGCCTCTTGCAGGATGGACTTGGACTGCTCAACCTGTGGGCTCATTTAGAGATAGGCAGAATGCAGAATGCAGTACAGGAAGGGGTCATATAGCTAAGAGTATAGCTACAGAAATGCTGTAACTTTTGCAGGAATACTGTGCCGCAATTTACTGTGTACACCAGGTACTGAAGATTCCTTAAACCGTTCAGGCCAGGAGGATAGCTCTGCAGCAAAGCCTGTGGGCCTCATTACGACTTTGGAGGTAGCCATGCCATGGCTGCCTCCAAAATCGTGTCCGGGTCTGGGTTCCCTGAATGGGGAAATACCGGGCCATTCCGACTTTGGAGGGCCCGGTATTTCCTCCTTCAGGGAACCCGGACCTTCCCCATTCCCATTCGAGCCCCCATAGGGCTCAATGGGAATGGGGAGGGAGCTAACAACGGATCTGTTAATAACGGGCCCGTTGTTAGCTCCCTGGTCCCCTTGCGGGACCCGCTCTGGAACCTCGTAATAGGGCGGAATGGGTTTCACGGCGCTAGCACCATTACCGGCGCTGTTAAACCCATTCCGCCCTTCTTGTAATGAGGCCCTTTGTCTTGGAAGCAAGACAACACAGAGCAACACAGGCTTGAATCTGTTCTCTGGTAATTAGCAGCTTGCAGAATACGATTTAATTTAATAAAATAATTAACCATTCCCTCTGCAAGATGTGTGGTGGGAGCACTTGCACGTCTTATCCTTCTAGACACATATGCTTTCCTTGAAGACTTCCTGGGGTTCCAGGGAGAGCTGAAGAAACACATGTCCATTTCCACCTACTATCTGCCGCTGATAGCCAATTCAGTGGGACCATTTGAAACCTCCAGCAGTCTGGCCTTATCCCCATCTGAGCAAAATGGAGCAGCAAAGAAACACCATGAGACCCACATTTAAAAATAAATAAGATAATTCATTAACACGGTTTAACAAAGTGCATTGGGCTTGCAAAATTGATCAGAACTGGATACCATGTAAAGAACAGTTTACAGAGAGGGACAGTAGATCCAACTCCCAACAGATAGCATGTGCATTTTAAGCAGATTGGGCCGTGAAAATTACGAAAACAGGAAGAATTAAAACACTCTTGGGGAACAGAGGTTCCCAGCATGGATAGTTTTAGTAAAAGATCATTAATAGGTAATCTCACATAACTTTGGGTCATTGAAATTAGTCTAGATGTAATAAGATTGAAAGATACATTAGGAGAGGTCATTAGGGGTTACCTGGAAGAAAAGAATTGCAATGTACACATTGCACAGTAAAAATAAGCATTGGCTGAGCCAATAGTTTGGGCGTTTTTGTGATCATTTTTTAGTTCATGAATGGATATTAAGTTGCCTCGGTTGTCCCCCTCGTCCTTACCGAAGAGCCCTGAAGCTACCCTTCTTTGTTTTTAGAACTACATAAAACCTTTCAAATAAAATAAATATTGTGCTAGAAAATGATGTGCATCACTGTATCATGTTATGGGTGATAGAGGATGGATTTGTTTTAAGAACTCTGTGGGGATGTGAATCCCTACACTGATAACGGAGAGGGGCAACTACCCTAGCAGTATATCGGGGTGAATATCATCTGGGCGACTGCGGCAATAACCCTGCTTAAGGTGTGATAGTTAATGTTTTAAGAACTAATATGTTCTGTGCGTTATCTCACCAGTTAATGAACCATGACAATAACTCACAGCAATATGTTATTCATAGAGAATGATATGATATGACATTTATAACGCGCCTATACAAAAGTGTTTCAAGGCGCGACGAGGCAAGGAAGGGGAAACAGAGGGAAGGCAGAGACAGCGATCCTACTAGGCCAGATGACATTGAGATCGTGCAAGTGCAGGGGCGGGGGGAAGGGAAAAAGTGCAGGGGGAAAGGGTAGGGTATAGTACAGTATATAGGATAACAGTAAAATAAATAAAGAAAATAAATAATAAATAAAAGTGTGGCCAGCGGGTGGCAAGTTCAAGGGTAAGTGCAGACATCAGGTGTCAAGTACTAGTAGGGGCTGTAGGGATACAGAAACAGTCCCCGAGTGCAAGGGTTGCCAGAGGGGCAGTGCAGGTGTGCAACTTGCAAGGAGGGCATCTGGGCCCGAGATCAGAGGGTAGCCAAGTAACCAGTGCAGTTTCAGATTCAGCCAGGAGATCAGCAAGGGAGAGGAGGAGAGAAAGCAGAAGCAAAGAGGAAGGTCTTGAGGTGCTTCCAGAACCGGAGATGGTTCTCCTCAAGTTTCAGAGAGGCAGGAAGGCTGTTCCAGAGGGAGGCCCCAGCAGAAGAAAGAGAACTACCACCAACTCGCTGTTTGGAGAAGCGACTAACCCTTAGGGAGTTGGAGGCGGATGAGCGAAGGACTCAAGAAGAAAGATATTTAATAAGAGAGAGTTGAAGGTATTGAGGCACCAGGCCCAGAAGGCCTTGTGGACAATGCAAAGGGTTTTGAACTTAATCCACCTCGCCACCACTGGGAACCAGTGCAGAGATTTCAGTCCTGGAGAGATACGATACTTGGGCTTGAGGCCAACGACAAGTCTCTCAGTCCAGTTTTGGATGAGTTGCAGAGGGCGGAGAGTACAGGCAGGCAGATTTAGAAAGAGGCTGTTGCAATAGTTCAGCCTAGAGAGAACCAGAGCTCTGGAGACAGTGAGCTTCTGGGGGAAGGAGAGGAAAGGAAGGATACCTCTGAGGAGGTGCAGCTGATAGTGTGACTTCTTAGAGACGTCAGAGATGTGAGGAGAGAAGGAGAGTGTGGAGTTGAAGATGACCCCAAGGTTTTTAGCCTCACAGGTGGGAGCAGGAGGAGGGCCAAGAGAGGCTGGCCAGAGAGTGACAGGAAAGGAGGGAGTGGGAGTGCTGATGAGGAGAATCTCAGTCTTACTGGCATTAAGGCAGAGATCATTGGCGGCGCACCACTCCTGATTGGCGGGCAGGCAGTCGGAGATGAGAGAGGGAGAAGAGGTGGCTGGGGGTAGCCGGAAAATTAGCTGAGTGTCTTCCGCATAGTACTGGAAGTTAGGGCACAGCATGGCAATGCTGTGGGCAAGAAGTGCCAGGTATTGGTTGAAAAGCCAGGGAGAGAGGTTAGACCGCTGGGGAACACCACAGATAGAGATAGATATAGAGGACAGGAAGGACCCAAGTTGAACCTGGGAGGGTCGATCAGAGAGGAAAGAAGTCAGTCACGCCAGGACCTGACCGGAGACGGTTGAGCAGGATGGCATGGTTGACCGTGTCGAAGGCAGAGGAGGGATCAAGTAAGATGAGGATACAGGGGGTGTTGGAATCATGGTTGGAGAGCAGGTCTTCACGGATGTTCAGGAGAGCAGTTTCCGTGCTTCTGGCAGCTCAGAAGCCAGACTGATGATCATGGAGATAGCCAACAGATTCAGTGTGGAGACTGAGCTGGGCGATGGCCAGATTTTCCAAGAGTTTGCCCAGGAAAGGAGTGATGGAGATTGGGCGATAGTTAGCTGGGCAGGAAGGGTCGGCAGAGGGTTTGTTGAGAAGAGGGTGCACAAGGGAGTGCTTCCGGGGTGAAGGGAAGACTCCAGTGGCGAAGGAGTGGTTGCAGAAGTCGGCCAGGGCAGGAGCCAGGGAGTCAATGTGGTCCTTGATGGTTTTGGAGGAGCAGGGATGATAGATAGCCACAGTAAGGGAATGGCTAGGAGAAAGAGAGAGCCTGCAGGCGAGGCATTCTAAAGCGGAGAAGGCCTACGTAGGAATGACGTAGGTAGGAATCCACTGGGGGAAGATCAGGGCTATGCCTCCTCCAGAGCGGTTGGACCTGGGCGCAGAGAGGATCTTGTAGCCATCAGGGAGGAGAGTGTCAAAGCTTGTGATAGAGCTGGCCGTGAACCATGTCTCGGTGAGACCGAGGACATGGAGGTCAAGCTCCTCAAGGAGGCGGCAGATGTCGGAGGAGTGTTTGACAGCTGAGCCAGTGTTTAAAGTGGCAATATGCAGAAGGTTGCCGTCCTTGAAGGACTTCCGGGGAGGGGTACAAATCAGAGGTACACCCCGCGGAGGTGCAGAAGAAGCCCGAGAGGGGGGCAGAAAGGGAAGGAGGAGAGGGCAAGGTAGCCAAGGAGGAGGCAACATGGGGAGGCGAGGAAGCCGTGGAGGGAGGAGAGGGGACAGCAGGAGAAGAAAGGAAATTGATGAGGCGCGGGAAGCGTCTGTCGAAAAGGAGAAGGTTGGCTTGAGGGCCTTGGACCAAGACGGTACCATTCACATAAACATTAATGATGACCTTAGAGGAGTGGAAGGAGGCCAGGAGGACAACCCACGATGTACCACCATTAATGGGAGAGGAAGAGGAGGGGGAGAGGAAGAGAAGGGAGAGAGTACAGCGACCATATGTAGAGTTCATAGGTCGGGTGAGGGAACGACAAAGAGGATGTCGGTGAAAGTTTGCCTGGAGGAGGCGCTAGTACAGGTGTCAGCGATAGGGAGGCCTGAGTTGGAGACCAGTATGTCCTTTTTAAACTTCTTCCTACCAGATTTAGTGAGGAGAGCAGGATAGTCGATAGAGAAGCAGTTAGAGAAAATAGGAGAGACAGAGAGCACCATAGAGTAGGTAGGGGCAGGAGAGAATGCAAAGGGAAGGGGAGAGCGCTAGGGAAGAAAACAGGGCAGGGCAGAGGGCCAGCAGGCAAGAGAGGCGAGACAAGTTGAACAGTTTGACAAGAGGACAGACAGATTTTAAATATTTTCAGAACAGGAGAAAAAACACCTAAGTTTGAGAGTCCTGCATAGAAGGAAAAGGCTTAGGTTTCACAATGCAATTTAAATACTTTCACAATGCAATTTTCAGAACAGGAGTAAAACGCACCTAAGTTTGATGGTTTGCGACCCCGGCCGCGCTTACCTGCACTGATCGCAGATAGTTGATGGCTGGCAGCTGACTTCCCCTGCGGACACCTGCAGACACTATAGGGAGCCGCCTCTTGCAGGAGCCGCCCTTTGCCTAGGGCCCCTAGCCGCAGGGCTGCACGGGCAGGGGGCTGCCCTGGGAGGGATGGTGAAACTTGACAGAGGACTAATCAGGGAGGAGGGAGGGTTGAGGAGGCGGAAGGAGGCAGAGAGGAAGAGGGAGAAGGAAGTCCAAGGGTCGGGGAGGGGGAGAGGTCACAACGGGGCTAGGAAGGCCCTAGAAACAACAATAAATAAGAACACAAATACCAGCAATCACGGGTCAAGGGGCCGTCCCCTAGGCAGATGCTCACCTGCTCAGCGCGGAGTAGAATGATATCCCTGGGGCTAACAGTCTATGAGAGCAGGTCTTGTGCAGCATTCTCACTTCGCCAGTCCACTCCGCTGAATCCTTTCAGAACCGGTCTTCATAGGCATCAATAAAGCAAAGGTTAGACTTGAAATGTATATATAATTGAGACGACCAACCAGAACATGTTCTAATTGTGTGATTTATAGACTGAAAAAAATCAGAACAGTTGCAAGAGAGGTGAGGCAACATGCAACACAATAAAGCACAATGAAACAGGAGATAGGTTACATCCTGAGTCTTTGGGTCAGAATAATCACACCACTCTGTACTGACGTTTTCTTCAACAAACTCCATCGGGCACTTGTATTATCACATCCTGGATGACAAAAGGCATGCTTTAATCACTTTGGTGTGTTCCTTATCAGCAGTTAACCCAGCATTGCTGTCAGTGCCGCCCCCTACAAATCCCACCATACTATTGCCTTCTCTGTATGGTCAGCCCCTAGGACTAGAGCTAGAGGATATCATTCATAAGCAACCAAACCCACACCACTGATTGGCCTTTAGCAGACCTCTGCCTTCAAACAAAAGAGTCCAATTCTTATTTAGTGGGTACTCTTCTCCAAGCTACCAATGGCGGCTGCAGTTAGTCTTGGTAATGTGCCCCATGGAGGCTCCTAATCACAAACGTCCGCCGCAAAGGGACGCCCAGTGAACTTGCACATATCAGCATAACACAGTATGTGATAGCTCAATGCCTCACTGTTGCAGCACTTTACCTGCTCTTCTGCAGTGGCTGTTGCAGGTTTCCAGCCCTTTGTTACCAAGGGCCATATATGCTGCCTCTTCATTTTCGCCCCCAAGGAAGTGCAGAGATTGTTGACATTTTATTTATTTTATTGTTCATTTATAACTGGCTTAATACCAGCAAGTGGTTTCTAAGGGCGGGATCGGGATTCGAACCTGTGGTGTGCCGCATTGGCTTTGATTCCAAGACAAACGCATTACCCCTGAGCTATCCTTCCTCCCCGAACACATCACCGGCACTATCACTGTCACCACTAGGTGGGTGACAAACGGTTCTTTAGGGCTTGGGCTTGTCATTTTCCTCTGTGGTGGTGCTTCAATCTGTGGCTTGCACACACCCGCCCGTGGCTGTGCCTTTAAAACATGTTGTTGGCTTCCTTACATCCCTATCTCCATGCACTCAAGGGTGGGGTGGAGTCCACACACAATATGAGAGGGCAAGGCACACCCACATTGCTGGTTGGCACCTATGCAGTGCCTACAGGGAGCGACCGTGCACGCCTCTCTACGCTCCATGCCCAGGCTCCTACTACCCAGGCGGGGGCAGTAAGGAGCCCCGCCTTTTCCCAGGCCACCCCATAGACTGCGGCCTGGGCTCTCTTTCTATACACTGTTTCCTGACATTCCTGCTTCACCTGGGTTGCGCTTCTGCCATAGCCTGGAACTTGGTTTCTTACCAGCCAACCTAATCTGGTGCAAGGGAAGGGCCAGCATGCTCCATAGGCTGACCCCCCCACCTCCCGGCCCCCCCAAGACAGGACACACTGGAGATCTTCACCCAGACCGCACAGTTGACCTGGCCAGGCCTTGGGCCCCCTCCGTTGTGCAGGCTCCGACACTCCTCGCGCCTCTCTCCTCAATCAAGCCGCAGCTGGTGACATGGTGCAGTCACCATCGTCTCACCAGGCTGCACTGCTGATGCAACCCAGGTTTAAAGATTCTTTTCGCTACTGTGCCAGCCCTGGCAAAGCTCTCTCTTCCTCGCCCACCCTCTCTGGCTCTGGGGCAGGTTGCAACAGCCACTGGCTGCCATCTCTTTTCCAGGACCCGGGCTACACTGGTCACACATCACAGGGCTTCAGCACTGGCTGGGCCACTCCTGGCATACACGGACTGGCTTAACGGGGTTCCTCAAGCACCCTCAGTGCTCCCCCTGCCGGGTTGTCCTCTACCAACCATTTAAAAAATAATGTTAGAAAGGAAGATGAGTCCATTGTCCCAGTCTGGGGTGACCAATACACTTTCCTTGGCCCTAAAGAGTGCAATGGTTCCCCTTGTGCAGATGTGGAGGGGGTGGGTGGGTGGGTGTGCGTGCGTGCGTGCGTGCGTGCGTTTGTGTGCGTGCGTGTGTGTGCGTGTGTTAGTTACTATCCTTGTGGGGACTTGGGTATGAAAACACGCACACGCTGTGGGGACCTAAACCTAAGTCCCGACATGGTAATGCCTTCCAAATGCCTTAAACAACTTAAAAGACATCTGTGGCAATTGTGTGGACCTGTGTTTATTTTGGTGTGTGGATTTTATTTTCAGCTCTGCCCCCGCAGGCTGGGTGTGGTATTGCAGTCATCAACACACAGGAATATTTGAACACACTTCATAAATCAGATGCCCTATATGCTTAGGCATCAGACACCAGATTCATGGGAACCATTTATACATAAATTCAATTGTGTTTTTAATGGCCTGAACCCTTTGCTCTATGGGTTTAAATGTAAAATATTGAAATGGAGCTGTTTTTTGTGTATTTTGTATGTTTACAGAATTGAATATAATCAATACTCAACATAAGTCTTCCTTCATTGCAATACACACTTACAGACTCAGTTTAAGCATTGGCGACTTTTGTAACAAACCAATCAAAATGTGACTTACTTTACCTCCTTATTTTTCTGTGATTTTGTTGAAGTCCCCACACGGGTGGTGTGTGATGATATTGAATTCCATACTGTGAAGACACCATATTGTGTGCACTGATGCCGTCTTGTCTATAGTCTGATGTGTGAATTAATTGAATGCTGGCTTCAAATTTTGGCTGATTATGCAACAATATTCAGAGGTGTTATGTTTAATTGATACTTATTTGGTCGCATTACAATTTCGGCAGTAAGGGGAAAAAGTGGCAGTAATGGAATTGATGCCACTTTGGCCAATCTGCTGATATAGGGGTTATTGAAAACGGACGCTAATTCCTCCGGTGGAATTAACCCCAAAGAAATTAGCGCTGGAGGCATAAGCAATGAAAACCAGTGATAATTCCCCCAGGGCTAAATCCGCCGGCGGAATTAGCGCTGGAAACTAAAATGCTAATTCCATCATATCTTCAGGTTAAAATACTGAACGAAACACTGCCAAAAATAGTGGCCAATTTAACCAAAAACATAGTGCAGTTGCCTCCACCCAAAAGGTGAAGGAACATTCATTCAGGTGATGCAAATGAAGGCACGGGTGCACCAAATTGGCCATGAAAGGGTATGTGAGGCCAACAATTTCCCCAAACACACTTTTCAACACTATGCAGCCACTATTTGCAGTTACCAGCAGTAGCAAAACTTAAGCTCCTAGATTTCCTGTGGTGCATTGAGCTGAAGAGGCATGCACAGCTGCATCACTGAGTGCAACCAACTCAAATTCAGAGGAGATGCCTTGCAAGGAGAGCACCCATTCCCTTGGTCAGGCAATTTCCCTGGGCACTACCTGATGTGTAGCTGATAACAATCTAGTCCCTTAACAGAGAAACATTAGCTGAGTTACTCTCCCTGATACAGGCAAATCTTCAAAGAATGATTAACACAAGAACAGCCATCCCGGCATTGCTGAAGCTTTGGTCGGCGCCGTATGTTTACGCCACATGTACCTTCCAGCACATCATCGGCATGCAGCATTGCATGTCACTACTCATGTTTTCAATTGCGCTTGCCCAGGTGCTGGACTCGCTCATGCAGCATGCAACCCAGCACATCTCCCTGCCTACCACCCATGCACAGGTAAATGCAACAAAGGCACAGTTATATGTGACTTCCCATTGCCCATCATCAGTGCAGCACTGGTCACATGTGTGGTGCCATAGGCTTTGATAAAGGTGTACTGTAACAGGAAACAACAACATTGCCTTAACATACAGGTGGCCTATGATGCAGACCTCAATGTGACCCATTGCTATGCCCGCTTCCCCACGCTCCACCCTGGAAGCCATGGTCTTGTACAACAGTACACCACCAGCCTTTATGGTGGCCCAACAAAGGCAACCGACCTGGATCCTGGATAAATGCAATCAACATCAAACACACAGGGTTCACAAGTGCAAAGGGTAGGACCGATGAGGGGGTTGGTTTTCACCTATGTGATTATAATGCAATGCAAGCCCTCTCACAGCCCTGTGCTAGAAGGGCCTGACTTCTAACCCAACACATAAGACAACAGGACAACATCTGGGCATGCAAGGAACACACAAACCCAAATTAACAAAGACTGAACTACAGGTCCCCCAATGTATAGGAAAGCCATACCTATACAGGAGACAGCACAGTTCTGCGGAGTAAGATGACAGACGCTACACTGACAAGCAGAGATGACACAAAAGCTACACCATATGAATACCATTGCCCAAGAGCAGGATCACTGTCACAAAGTGCACAAGTTTATCAGACAGCAAATCAGAGCACATGCATGAGTGCACAGTATTGAAGATCATCCAAATATAACATGTCTATTCACAATCCAGTTACAGCGTATGTCTGTTACCTCTGGAGGAAATAGGGTAATCCCCCAGTGACATTAACAATTTCCACCCTCATTCCATGAGGCATTGCATGATTCAGGGAGAGCGAGAAATGATGTAACAATTGTGCCATTTGTACATTACCTGACATATTGACCATCATGCCATGACTACTTGTTCAAAACCAAACTAAAAGCCTACCTCCTCGCCTCTGAGTTACCGTCTTCACCTACTTTTCATCTTACTGCTAGCTAACATTTTTCTCTCGCCTCTAACCTGTCTCTGTCCCTCACGTCCTCTGTCTCCACTCTAGCACTTCACCCATCATGGTAACATCCCGAGCACAGCTGGCTGTAGTGCCTACCTGCACTTAAAAATGTCCAATGTTGGTTGTCCTAAATCTATGTATGTTGTAAGGGTTCAGTAGAAAGACTCTGACACAGAGGAGTCAAAGTGGTTGGCATAAACCTTTATTAGATTAGGAAAATGAAAAGAAAAGCCTATCTTACATTAACTCAAAGAGGGGTTACCCTGCCTCAACCAAAATAACTAATGTCACTATCAGGATGTTGAAAGCAAAAAGTCTCAATGTCCAATGTCAAAATCCTAACTCAGTCCCTCACACTCTAAGTTTAAAATAAATGAAAAGAAGGTCTTCCAGGCCCAGAGGAATGACTCTCTTCCCCTGGACAAAAAGACAGTTTTGAGTTTATTAGTTCTTGTAAACGGAGGGGGAAATGTCTCCCTTCCTCAGCCTTCCTTAGGCTTCTGGTGCAGTTTGTCAACTGCTGGATGTCTCCCTTCCCCAGCCTTCTTCAGGCTTGCAACACATTTCAACTTCTTCACAGTCTCTATGGTCCCCGGCCCTTGGATTAGCAAGCCTGGTTCTTTTCTCACCAGGCATTATGACAAAGAAGAGGAGTTTGGATACGTATCCAAACTGCGGTAGGTCACTGACCCTAGTTGGCAGACCTGGTTTCCCCCTACAAGGCACTGTAACAAAGAAGAGTGGCTTGGATGTTCCTCCAAGCTGTGGTGGGTCCCTGACCTTTAGTGGCAGAACGGGTTTCCTCCTTTCTCAGGTCTCCTAGTTTCAAACACAGACTTGGTTTGCTTGCCTGCCAAGCTCTGTGTTCCTTTGTACTGTTCTAATAGTTATTTTTATGGTCTCGTGATGTTACATACAGACTTGGTTTACTCCTCTGCCAACTACTGTCTTCAGATATATTGCTCTCACAGTTCTCTTTGTGGTTTCTCTTATACGACAGTCCTGGGTCACCTTCCCTTCAAGTACTGCCTCAAAGTAGATTATGCCTTCTTATCACTTGATATATCATTTTCTTAGAAGGATCGCAGACCTTGTATCCCTTGTTACCACACCTTGGTAAACTGTCTCTTAGGATTGCGTAGGGGCTGTCGTCTTTCTGCCAGTTTTCATTTGTTATGCTTTTAGTTTGTTTGTTTATTCATTTATAGTGCGCACCACACCCGGAGGTTTCTGGGCGCATTACAAGGATATTCATGTTCGTGGTTACAGAATGGTCAGTACGCACAGTGGTTACATGCAAGGCATGTTAAATACATTTCGATACACAACTTTAACTGTAGGCATAGTATGTACATTTAGATATACAACATTAACTGGAGAGAGATATATAGATGTAGATGCAAGGTGGGGAATACAGGCAGGGAATAGGAAGTAAGAGATAAGGGGATATACTCAGTAAGGAGTACATATAACACACAAGGGAATGCTCAGTCATTCAGTGCAGGCCAGGAGGTGGGAGCAGCCAGGTATAGTGTTACTATACATGGTGAGAATTAGGGGTCTGCTGAGGTGTGTCTTTGGAGATATGCCAATGTTTGGTGTCTTTTCTGAATTTGTGGAAGGATTGGTCTGTTCGTAGTGTTGGGGGTAGGGAATTCCATAGTTGGGCAGCCATAACTGGGTTTCCTACACACTCTGGGGAGCCCCAACAACAGGCTCAGCCATCCAGTTACCCCACGGGCTTGGCTGCAGCCCTCTCGTTGGTTGTGGGCTTCCCAGTGTTCTTGTCTGCTTTGCTGGTACTCTGGCATTCCTGTAGGCTTGCTGCAGAGGCTCTGCGGCTCCAGACTTGCTTCGGCGTCTCCCTCTTCACCAGGCCATGTGTTCCTGTTGGGCTGTGCTGCTCGCACTTCCCACAGGCAGCATTTTTGGTTTGTTTAATGGTACCGGTAGAGATCGCCCCTTGAGCGTCTCCGTGCTTTGATCTGCTTTTGCTGGCCTTCTCTGCGAACCTCGGTCCGTCCCGCAGCTCCTCTGCAGAGCGTCTGACAATCGAGGGAGTCCATGGTCAGTCTTCATGCTCCCGACCAGTGAGCTCTGTGACTGAAGACTAGACCATTCTGATAGATTCCTTTGACTGATCTGTGTGGCTCTGTGCCTACTCCTCATCAGAGTTTCTTGCTTCAGATGTTCATTGTATTTATCCATATTCTTCCTTGTCTCAGACCTTCCTAATTCTTCCATACTACAGAAGTGTATAGGATAGGAGGGTAGGTGTAAGCAGAGTGGGGGAGAAGGAGAGGTGGGCAAAGGCGGATACTGTGTTTTCCCACTATAGTTGTCACCAGTCACATAGGGTTTTTCCCCTCCCATTAGATCCCCCTCTGAATACAACCAACAGGGGGACTATCGGGTAGCAGCCTCACCTCCCTGGAGTCACAGGAGTGGGCTCCCCCTACGGAAGCAGTGACGACATCCTAGGATTCATCACAATCTCCACTTGTATTGTCCCCAGTGACTGTTCCATTTTCTCCCCTTCACAACCTGGTCAGAATGTCCCTCAAACTCATCCCATTGCAAGAAGCTCACTGGTTCCTGTCAAATCTGATTCATCTATTGTATGTTCTTTTGTGATCATAAGAGCATTGTTCCTCCTATAAATAAACACATTAATAAATACTTGTTACACTTGCTGATTGTTTCACACCCAACACCTATCCCCATTGCCTTGCAAGTGATTCCGGCTATCCCCATCTCCTGTCTGTGTCTTGATGCTTGTGGCATTGATTCGATGGAACAGGTCAGGATGGGGAAGAGAAGCCAGCATAGTGGTTGGCAGGGTCAACCCATGGGTGACTGGTGTGGTATGTAAGACGTTACGGATCTCCACAGGGCATGCATACTAGTGGTACTGGCAGCAGTGTTGGTTGGGTTGGCAGCAGGTGGTGGCACAGCATTAGTGGGAGTGTCGGCATCAGGAGCCACAACTGCTCAAATGGCTGTAGCTGGCATGCTGGTGCTGACAGCAGATGCTGTTTTGCCAGGAGTTGTGCAGCAGTTGCCATGACAGCGATGTGCATGGTTGCTGGTGGTTTGTCAGCACCTTGGTGCTGCCAGTCACATGTCTCATTAACACTGATAGGCCTGGCTTCCTCTCCTCAGTGGCCTGTGAACCTGTTGGGTGATAAATGATCTACAGTCACTGATCATGCAGAATGATACATGGCAAAAGAAGACACTTATGCATTTAGGAGGATGCTGACTGAAGGCTAATGGGGTTAGGTGGGCTCACAAGCAGGATGTATCAGGTAATAATGTCCCCATACATAATGTCACCGGGAAAAGCCATTGGCGATGTTATGCATGGGGACGAGTTGCAGCAATGTCCCCTGCTCCCGTTGTAAAAAAACAAAACAAGGAGTTGCAGGAGTGTCCCCCACATGTTCAATGTAATAATGTCACTGCAAAAAACAACAACTTTTTATTTTTGCGGGGACATTATTACATGGAACCATGCAGGAGGATGACTAAGCAACAAATGGCACATTTGCCTCTGAGGTGAACACAGCTTGCAGGATTTGAGGATTGAATTTAGTGTCAGCATGTTACTGTGCCATTGTGGACAGTATTTTGTCAGGGCCCGCACACAGCACTTTTGAGGTTGGGACTATGGTAAGGAGACATGAGGAATTGGCCTGCTATTTTGGAGTGCCCTCATTGACAGATGCATTGCACATATGATATGCAAAATGGGTCAGGCCAGTGATTGGAACTGGGGTTTTCAATGTGGGTTCAATGGCATATTGGTGTTTCTGGGTGCATTTGGGCAGAAGGGATTATATTTGACTGCATGCCCATGGGCTGCCATGATTGGTGCATCTCCAGATTGCATGATGTCACATGTCCATAGATGCAATGGTAATATTCTGTCTTCAAGGTCATGTAGATATGATGTCCCTCAATGGATGGCACATTCATATTGTTGCCCTAGCATTGGTCCCATAGACTTTCGAGCATTGCCTTGGCCTTGCTATTGTGCCCATATGATTCCACAGATTGGTACATGGTTATGTTAGAGAGTTAAGTCATGCATTCACATTACAGAGGTGGCAGTCCTACTTACCAGGCTTGGGTTGACTGGCTGTTCCAATCTTGGCTCTTCTAATTCCCTTGATGCCAGGCATGTGGCGAACACTGCAGGCCTCCAGGGCGTGAGGGTGAGTGGCTTGACTGTGCCATCTCATGTGGTAGCTGTCTCCTGCTGGAGGATAGAGATTAGTGTCCAAACCCTAGCCAATCCACTTTTTTGCATGCCTTCATTGTCCCATGATATAGTGCCAAACACTACCACCTTCTCACATAGATCCAGGCGGTGTCCTTCCTATGGACAGAGGATTTTTGTTCTTGTGCTCCAAATAGCACGTCGGCATGTCTGTCTACTTCGTCCACAAAGACCTGGAGCTCTGCCTCACTGAATTTGGGTTTTCAAGCCCACATTTCAGGCACCTTCACTTTGCCTTTATCAACTTGCATGTTTGGCACTGTTTCTATGGTCTGATGGCAAAAGGAAAAGGGTGATTCAGGAAAGGTTGAGTTTTAAAAGCAGGCCACCGCTGATGTTCCCGTTTGCGGGATGAAGCTATTTCCACTTGGCTTTAATTCCGTCGGCGGAGTTACCATTCAGTAATTGCTCTTATTCCCTGGTTATAGTGATAATTCCACCAGGCATAAGGGTATTGACTGAAAGATGTTATTTTTTGCTGCTAATTACGTGGAAACAGATTACCGCTACCATTGAGGGTTGGGGCTTGTATAAATGGATGCATAATCTGGTGCTAATTCTGGTGGACACACTCACAGTGATGGTAATTCTATACAGTGTAATTAGCACCAGCTACCTTTGAACATGTAATGAGGATCATTGTTTCTATAACCCCTCCTAAAGATGTGTATTATCAAAGTTTCCACAGGTAGGGGCTGTGATAATACAGATTGCCCGACAGTAATGCTATAATGATTTTGAAGTTCCACGGGACAATAAATGATGATACTATGGAAGGCCTCACTGCCACCCTAGCATCCCTCAAGTCTGCATCGTACACGGACAAAATCCTCCCTTTCTCCATACTCAAGATCCTTCCAGCTAAAGCACTCCTCCAGGACCTATCATAAACAGCTCCCTTGCCCAAGGTATCCTCCCGTAAGCCCTCAAGACCAGACAAATCCTTCCACTTCTCAAGAAACCAACAATGGACCCTGACGACATCAGAAACTACCCCCCATCATCCATCTTCCCTTCATAGGTGAGATCCTTGAGAAAGCAGTAGCCACTCAATTCCTCCAACCCGTCGAGGTTAACAACCTCCTTCAGTCCTACCAATCTGACTTCAGTCCAAGATGCAGCACAGAAACAGCTATCAAGGTGATCAATGATGCCCTTCAAATATTTAATGATGGCCATCTTTGCTTCCTTGTTCTCCTTGATATCTCAGCAGCATTCAAAACATTAATCAACAAACACTCACCGAAAATCTACATCTCCACTTGGGGATAATCAAGATCATCCTCGGCTGCTTCCAATCCTACCTTGCTAATCACCACCAATTCATATAAGTGGATTCCTTCAGATCAACAACTCTACCAACCACCTGTGGAGTCCCACAAGGATCTGTCCTTTCCTATGTGATCTTCAATCTTTAGATGGAACCGCTTGGAACCCTCCTCACTTCACACAACATCCACACCCACCAATACGCAGATGGCACGCAGCTCTACCTCACGAATTCTTCCATCAAAGGCATCCATGGGCTTAAGGCCAGCATCATATTGATACAGTCATGAATGTCCAGTGCTTACCTGAAGCTGAGCCCATTCAAAACTCCTACTGCTGACCAACAATTCCTAACACCCTGACATCCAGAACTTGCTCTATGCTATGCATCTCAAGGGATTCAAACCCCAGCTGCCAACCTGCACCAAATTTCTTAGGTACGACACTGGCAGACACCTCTCCTTCAAACACCACATACCAACGAGCATACAAACAGCTTGGTACCAACTCGCTCTCCTGTGGAAAATCAAGCCTTTCATCCCAAAAAAAAACCTCATATCTACCGTCCAGGCCTTGGTCCTCTCCCACCAAGATGATGGCAATGCCCTTTTGGAAGGTCTCCAAGTAACTACCATTGCACCCTTGAGAGGTTTCCTGTATGCTGCAGCTCGTCTTATCCCAAATTACTCTGCACATTCAACCACATCACCCTGACACTCATCCTGCTGCATCATTTACTAGGCCATTACCCTGAAGTCCCCAATCTACCTCACTGAGAAACTCTATCTCCTCAGGCCTACAATCCACAAGAAGTAATGATTCGTGCAGACTTGAAATGAGGAGGTGCAGGAAGGCGAGAACCAGAAGACAAGTCTTCTGTGTCTATGCCACAAGACTCTGGAACCTCCTCCCATCAACATTAGAGTTGCCCCATCACTTCTAAAGTTCAGGAAGAAGCTCAAGATCACCTAGGTCACACATCAACCACTCCACAACCTATCAAAGACTGGTTGAACTGTCCCTGAATGTTTCCTCCCTGGTTGCTTGTAGATCCCTTGCTGCTAAATAGCCCATACCCCCCTTTCCCTATTAGCTGCCTGTTCCCTTATTTTTCTGATTCCCTTAACGTTTTCTTCCCCCTACATCCAAGCCTGCATCTCGGCAGCCTCTAAGAACTCAGCTGTACTTTTCAAAATCTGCAAGGAGCTGGCCAATCCTGCTGCAGTCTCTAACTCTCCTGATCCCTCCCAGGCCCTTTGCACAGCCTTGCCATCTCCTTTCACCACTAAAAGTCAGGACATCCTGTCCACTCTCTCTTCCTCTACCTCTTCTTTCACGCCCTCTACTTTTCCAGGCCCCTCTCTGGCTGGTTCTCCTCCTTCCCCTGGTTCACTCCCGACAATGTTTCTAGACAAGTCCGATCTATGAAAGTGTTGTCAAAGCAGGTGCTCCCCTGCTCATCCAGAACAATCAAGTAACACATTGACACCCTTGCTCCAGCCTTGGCCGACCTCTGCAATCACTCTTTTGCCACTGGAACCATCCCCTCCCCCCTTAAGCACTCACTTGTGCACCCCCTTCTTAAGAAGCCTGCCTATCCGCCCTCTCCGGAAATCTATCGCCCGAACTCTCATCCTGGGAAAACTCCTGGAAAAGCTGGCCATCTCCCAGCTTAATCTATATACTGAATCTGTTGGCTGTCTCCATGACAACCAGTCTGGCTTCAGAGCAGCCAGAAGCACGTAAACTGCTCTCCTGAATGCCCGTGAAGACTTGCTCTCCAAAATTGACTCTAGCCTACATTCTGTCCTCATTCTCCTTGATCTATCCTCTGCTTTCGACACTGTCAACCCCCCATCCCGCTCAATCGTCTGAGACAACCTGGGTATTTCTGGTCAGGCCCTTGCCTGGTTGACCTCCTTTCTCACTGATCGACCCTCCCAGGTCCAACTTGGGTCGTTCCTCTCTTCTATCTCTCTCTCTACTTGTGGTGTTCCCTAGGGGTCTAACCTCTCTCCCTGGCTATGTAACTACTACCTGGCACCTCTGGTCCACCGCATCTCTACCTTCTGCTCTAACTTTCATTGTTATGTGGATGACACCCAGCTCTCCTTCGGCTTCATCCAAAATATTTGCATGAATAGATGAGATTTAATACTGGCTGATAGATCAAATTAACAAAGTTGCTGCCATTCTACCATGTCCATTGGCTCTCTGCACGTTTATTATACATAGTTATCATCTTTCAAACCGATATTTCAAACATTTTCCATTTGGGATACAGCAATGTTGTGAACTTGCTGCAATAAATTGATCACAATTAATCTTTGGACACCTTACTCAAAGCTCAAATATGTTCTGTCGTTTTTTAAACTTACCGCAGTTGTATGGCACTGAACTGAGAAGCCTGAAAGCTCTGATAGATGTGTATTTTAACCCACCATCGCCCAATACAGTCCTGTCAACATTCAACCTTTCAATAATTAAAATGCCAGACAATAAATTATATAAATGTCTAATTGTCACCTGCAGAGAACATTGATGTTCACATGCTATTCTAAAGTTATTGATAAGGAAACTGGGGCACAGTGAAATAAACCAAAATAAAAGGCAGAGTATGCAAAGTATTTTCAAAGTCGTGTATTTAACTTATGACTTATGGTTCCATGGATATGTCATAGAAACTGGAGAGGAAGGAGGTGAAATCTTGGAGACCTCTTTGACTCCTCTCTCTCTTTCCTCCCTCACACTCCTCTCCTTCGTCCCTCACACTCAGGACATTGCTAAGAATTCCAACTTTCAGTTCTTCATTCTCAAAGGAATCTCCCTTTTCTCACTTACCCCAGAACCTCAATGTTTCTTGAGCCCTGGTTCTCTCTAGGCTTGACTATTGCAATAGCCTCCTCCTGAATCGTCCTTCTTCCACTCTGCGGCCCCTTCACCCAGTGGAGTAACTTTGCTGAAAATGTTGGGGGGGGGGGACATGACATCTGAACAAAAGGTGCCCCAGCCAAATGAATGGGGACAAAATGGTGTGCCATGAAAGTTAGGGGGACAAACACCCCTGCCCCACCTAAAATTACACCCATGCCTTCAGATAATCCAGAATAGAGCAGCACAACTTGTAATTTGCCTTAAGCTCAGGGATCACATCTCTCCTGCCCTAACAAGTCTTCAATGGCTCCCGGTTGCTGCACAGATCAAAATCAAATCACTCTACATCATCCACAAGGCTGTATGGGGCCAGGGACCACACAATCTGCAACTCTTTCTTACAAAATACTCTCCTTCTAGACCTCTACATTCCTCTGGCACCAACTTCTTGTGTGTAAAGCGTTTCGCCAAATGGAGAGCAGGAGGTCGTTCGCTTTCCTCAGCTGGATCCCTCCTTTGGAGCAGCCTCCCCCTCCATCTACGTCTTGAGCAGGACCTTCTTAAATTCCAAAAGCACCACAAGACTTTCCTCTTTTCCTCCTCCTTCCCTTCTTCCCTCCTCTGCTAATCTCACAGTTGCTTTGATTGGTGTCTCGGACCCTTATGCATCCACTGGGCCCCTGACCACTCACACCCAATCATCCCAGTGTCTGCCTACCTTCAGCACTTGCCTCAGCACACCCTCCGCACTGGAGACTCACACTTCTCCACCCAATGTGACTCCAGGTCGTTTAGCACTTAACATACCTTGCACTTCATCTGTGTCTCACCCACGAACATGGACACCCCAGGCACCTACCCCACTGCCCTCTTCCTTGCTGCACTTGTACATTCTGAATACTCACAAGGCAAAGTAGGTTTGTTTGTTCCTTCCCCCACTGTATTTATATTTTTGGTTTTAAAGTACTTCAATCCTATGTCCCCTCCGCCCACCTTGTTGCCCTGTTGGTGCTTTGAAACAGAATTAATTTGCTGTATAAGCACCTAACAAGCAAAAAATAAATAAATAAATATTGCATCAACTTGCCTCACAGCAAAAAATGCCAGGGTTATTTTGCTGGGCACAGTGGCTCTGCTTTTTGGTGGGGCACAGTGGCTGTGCACAATGCAGTTGCTGACCTGCTAGAGGACTGGCAGTAGATCTATTCTTAGTGAGAAATGATAACATATTGAAGTCTGTATGGGCTTGGCGTGGTGGTGTTGTAAATGTCCCCACAAGGATGATGTTTGAATAGTTCACAATTGATGGAACTACCACCGGCGGTATTACTGTAGACAGTAATTTTGCCTAAATCCCCATTGGGTCCTATGGAGTCCAAAAATCTGCTCTGCCCTACCACCACTCTTAATCCTGTGGTTAATCTGTGGTTAATCTGCACAACATCTAGCGTAACTCTATTTGTGCAGTTTGACTGGACATCAAGGTTTAGACGAGGGAGGACACACAGAACACTTTTGATATTACAAATTATGCAGAATGTATGAAATACGGTTATTTGTTTAGGTCTTAGACAAAACCCATCGCAATGAAAAAGCAAGGTAAGTCACACACTAAAACAGTTGCTACTTTTCTATACACATTCACGTTGGTGTGCTCTGCTAAGAGCACTAACACATCATTTTTAAAATATATTCCGAATCAGTTTTCAGAATACTGTAGTAGTAGTTTGTCATTTATATAGCACCTTTATCTCATTAGTATGGCCTCAACGCGCTTGTGGTCGGAACGCCCTCAGGGGAACAAAGTCCAAGGTATGGGAACATTGTCAGAATAATTTAAATGCGTGTGTGGATTTTGCCATGATAAGGAGTTAGGTGGGCTGGCTTAGCTGCAGTAACCTATTCATGAATATCAAATGTGGATGGGTATTGAGGTGGCCCGGAGAGTGTGAGTGCAAGAGACTCGTTATGTGTCCAACTAGACCGAATTTTGTCATAGGTCATCCCTGCGTTCTGATGACAGTGGTGTTGTGCTTTGTGTTTTTAGTCTGGTGTATGAAGCAGAAAACATTGTGTCCAGCTAGACCTGAATTTGTCATAGGTTATCGCTGCATTCTGATGCATGCAGGTGGGTAGCCGTGCCTGCGGCAGATGTCCACCAAAGTGGTCCGTTGAATACATACCTTGAGGCTCAGATGGAGCTTTGTTTTTGATGTAGCTGCGTGATCAGATATTCTGTATAATAAAGAGGCTACCGTCATAGATCCTGTAAGCACAATAGACAGGCTATCCTAATACATCTTCTTAGAGCACACAGGCTATCCTCATAAACCCTCTAAGTGCAATAGGCAGGTTATCCTCGCAATATCAGGGCTAAGTGCAATGGACAAGCTATCCTAATACATATTCTAAACACAATAGAGAGGCTACCTCAGAAGTGCAATTTCAGAGCTACCCACATACATCTTCTATATGCAATTCATTGGCTATCCTCATCAATTCTAAGCGCAACAGACAGGCTAACATCATGAATCCTCTAGGTGCAATACCGGGCTAAGTGCAATAGACAGGCTATCCTATTACATCTTCTAAGCGCAATAGATGGGATACCCTCATAAATCTTCTGTAAGTGTAGTAAAGTAAGTGAATAAAGAAATAGAACAAGGTAGGTAATCAATATCTTGAGAACTAATAGGCTGAAAATAAAGGCCTTCTTAAACATCATGAAATAACCTTAGAATGTGGGGTACTATCCTTAAATTTCCTTAGCTAGGTAGAAAAGAAGGGGCGTAGTGCCAATAGAATCACAGGTCTCAATGAAAGTCTTTTCAGGAGGCGAGGAGTCCCCTTCAGGAAGTTTGAACTCGTGCTGGCTTGAGCCAACATGTAGTTTGTAAGTGTTCCAAAGTTTAGTAAAAACAAGAGAAAAGTCTTTAACAGACAGTCTCCTAATCCAAACACCTTAGGGAAGACCCAGAGTAGGGCAACTGACCAGACCACCACCGTTCCAGTATAAGCACAAGTGGTAGGTCTAGAACTTTACACCCATACAACCCTAGGTGAACAGGAGATATGTTTACTCACCCCTTGTACTCGGATTCACTCACGGACCACCATAATAGTTTCTGAAATCATTGGGCCTTCTAAATTCATGCCTAGTACCATTGGGGGAAGTCCAAGGGCCACAGGTGCAGAGGTCACTTTAGGCATCGGGTTAAAGGGTCTGGCTAGACTGAGGTTCCAGGCTGCGATGGATCGGTACAGGACTAGGGACTACTGGACCACCACTCTGGCTATGACTTCAGAGTACTCCCAGCAAGTGATGCAGGTGGCAAACCGCAATGGCCTGAGGATGTTCTCACATCTACTCCCCTTGGATCCCCTTGAATCCCCTATGCAGGTGGCCAGGGAAAAGCCATTGCTTTTGGATCCTGCCCTGGGGTGGACAAGCGAGAGAGGATCACCTGGATGGAGGCTCCTCAGGAATTGGAGGTAGGGTGTCCTTAGGTAAGACACAGTATTCCACATCCCCTGTTCAGGAGGGAACCCATATCCCAGAAATGGTTATGGAATATTGTTCACCATGTTCCCTTCTCTCTGAGAAGTGTAGGAGATATCATCCCAGATGGGGTAGAAAAAGGAGGAGAAGGATTGAGGATGAAGTACAGTGGGACAAAACACAGCATCTCCCTTATCATCGTGAGAACCAACCTAACCCACCCCAGACCTTTACGGGTCATTATAGAGCAGTTCCCCTTCATGCTCCTCTTGGGGAACCTAACAGTACTGAGACGAAGAAGAGAAAACTGAGAGTTATAAACAATACACACTTTCCCCACGAGGAAGAAGTAACAGAGTAATAAACAGCACTTACTCTCACCACTTTGGTAATGGGACGAAGAAGTTGCATGAAGATCAGGCATGCCATGGTAATCAGTGTCAAGCAACCTTAATTAATAGAATACACCTGCAGCCCATTGAAGGACCACAGGTGTATAAAAGGTGGCATGCAGATGCATGTGGGGGAAGCAGCAGCAGAGAAAGCAACAGCAGAGAGAGCCAAAGAAGAGGAAGCAGTTAGTGAAGGAGTTGTGCGGGAGCGCGAGACGCCAAACTGCCAAGATGCCTACCAAGGTCCCAAGAGTCCTGCTGGTGGGGCACTGCAGGAGTGAGCACACTCAGACGAGAAGGCGGGCAGCAGGTGCTGCCGAGGAGCAGAGGCAGAGCTATGCACGAGAGCCAGAGAGTGCTGAATAAAGCACCCAGCAAAAGGTTTTCCCACTCTGGGAGAAGCCGTCAAAAGGAGCTGCCGGGTCCTGTCATATATCGCCCATGGAAAGTATGGAGCAGATGGGCGATGTGGAAGAAGGACTAGACTCAGAGTCACTGTAATGTGCGGTCTAGTCTTTCTGTTGTAGTACCTACAAGTACCTGAGAATGGAGAGCACCTGTGCGTTGCAACTTTCTTGCTGCTTACGTGAGTTTCCCCAACGCTCGTTTTCTGCCTCCCGTTGATCCTGTGTTCCCTTGCCTTCCTTTCTTGTTCGTCTGCCCGTGTCTTTCCGTTACCGCTGTTTGCGGTTTCCCCTCTCCTGCTCTGTTTGCTTACCTGTCTGTTTCAGCTTCCTGCTGTTTTGCCGCGCCCCACGCTGCCTTCTTGGACGCGTTCCTTCCACGGCATCTCACCTGCCATCAGACGCTCTATGCTGGGAGCGCTGCTTTGTTTGAGTGCATCAGAAAACTGAACTTTTTGTGCTGTTCTGCACTGGATTGTTATTCTTCAATCTACTACGAATACTTACCAGTGCATGCTGGTTTTGTAGTCCGTTACCCTCAGAAACTGATTACGTTGAAACCATATATTGCTACATACCCTACCCGTGCATACTGGGTATTGAAGTCCAGATACCAGTGCACGCCAACAACTACCTCACTGGATAACTACAACTCACCACTGCCTACTACAGCTACAAGATCTTCCAGGGTTTTTCGGCAAGGGTTTTCCCTGGTTTGGAGTGGGCTCCCCGGATTCCCCGCTGCTGGGCTAATAGCTTTATAGGCAAGGTGGCTCAAACAGAAGAAAAAGACCATCAGGACACAGACAAGGACAGCCTGGAGGGAAAAGAAGCTGGAAAGCTCATCCAACAAATCTGTAAAGACACATACAGAATCATCAGGTGAGGTGTGGGCTAGTGGTAAGGAAAGTGTGAGTCATAAACCTGCTGAATCTGAGAGATTGCAACACCAAGGAAAGATGGCTAGTCTTGAGCAATACCAGGAGTTGGTTAATGCCATACAAGCCTTTAGGGTTGAAGTACAAACCTTAAAAACGGATAATACCGCATTGAGGCAACAAGTACAACAGAGAGAAGATTCCAGAGGAGAACTACCTCCTATATCCCTACCTTGTGGTAAATTTGATGGAAACCCCAGGAAAATAAAGGAGTTTCTGGATGCCTGCACGATACACTATACTTTTCGCCCCAAAATGTACGAGTTGGACCGAACAAAGGTGGGATTTCCAATCTCAAACTTAGCTGGTAATGCCCCAGCTTGGGCCACCCCACTGGTAACCAACTCCGAATGACTATGGTGCCTTTGTAGCACGTTTCAAAGAGAGATTTGAGAGACCTGAAGTCTTATACTCTACCTTTGAGAACCTGCTAGACATACGTCAAGGAAGTTCCGGCATACAAACATATGTTACCTATTTTCAGAAGGTGGCAACTGAAGCAGCTTGGCCTGAAATGGCGCAGCAGGCTATTTTTCGTCAGGGTCTGCATGAAGACATAAAGGACGAACTGGCCAGAGTAGCCAGACCTGCTTCTTTTCAGGAATTCGTTTCATTGGTATTACAGATAGAATTCCGCATGTCGGAGAGGAAGACTGAGAAGAAGAAGCCTCAGTATTTTCTACCTTTCACTAGCCTACCCTCAGTCCCTGAAAAGGTTCAACACGAAGAACCAATGCAGATAGGAACTGCTAGAGGACCACTTACAGCCAACGAAAGGAAGAGACGCAAGGACCTTGAACAGGGATAAGGAAGGAGAGACATCTATCCATCCCTGTGCTAATGCGCAACCAGCTTTGATAAACAATAACACTCTGATGGTGGTTAAGATTATGTTAGACTGGAACTCTACCAAACCCATTGAATGTTTGGCTATGTTGGACGGTGGGGCTGCAGACAACTTTGTAGACGACAGATGGGCCGATGAACACCACCTACCTCGACGCCCCAAGATCAGACCGATTCCAGTATAAGGCGTCGGCGGCACACTTTTGATATCCGGACCCATTTGTCAGGAAACTCAGGAACTACGGGTCAGAGTGTCAAATCATTCTGAGTACCTATCTTTTGATCACATTCGAGCGGCTCATTTCTCGGTCATATTGGGCATACCATGGCTCAGAAAACACAACCCGGCAATCGACTGGCAACTTAACACAGTAGAGTTCAGATCCACATATTGCTCTCAACAGTGTTTGACAAATGAACCCGCCTTATCCTGTGTACTTCCTACAATACAAAATACCGTCCTCAGTGTTAATACAATTCCTATCCAGTACCAAGACTATGAGGATGTGTTGCTAGACACCCAACCGAGGAATCTCCCTCCTCATCGGAAGGAAGGAAGACTGCAGAATCAAACTGATTTCAGAGGCTGAAGTACCCTTCGGAAGGATGTTCCCTTTAGCACTACCCGAAAAGGAGGCATTGAGGGAATACTTGTCAAACAACCTACAAAAATGGCCTCATACTGGAATCATCATCAGCAGGGGCACCGCTTTTCTTTATCTCCAAAAAAGGGACCACGGAACTAAGGCCCTGCATAGATTACCGAGGTCTGAACAGTCTGACTATACGAGACAGGTATCCTATGCCCTTAATGAAAGACATTATTGAGGCAGTCCAAGGAGCACATCTCTTTACCAAATTAGACCTTCGAGGGGCATACCACCTGCTTCGTATTCGTGAAGGGGACGAATGGAAAATGGCTTTCAGGACTCCCCTGGGACACTAGGAATACAGGGTTATGCCCTTTGGTTTGGTAAATGCACCGTCCCAGTTTCAACGATTCATGGACTAGATATTCGCAGATTTGTTGTCAGTGGTGGTTTATTTGGACGACATTCTCATATTCTCAAACACTCTGACTGAACATCGTCAACACGTCAAAGAAGTCCTCCGCAGGTTAAGACACAATAGTCTGTTGGCCAAGCCTGAAAAATGTGTTTTTGAGGCTACTACGATGCCCTACTTAGGATTTATCCTCTCCGCAGACCGGGTACAAATGGATCCAGCCAGAACTCAGGCTATAACACAGTGGTCCATACCCAATTCAGTAAAGGACATACAAAGGTTCTTGGGACTCGCAAACTTTTACCGTAAGTTTATACCAAACTTTTTGGACATCATATTTCCTATTAGAAACCTCCTTAAAAAAGTAGTCAAGTTTCTCTGGGACCAGAAAACGGATCAAGCATTCCAAAGGCTTAAGGAAGCATTTGTGACAGCTCCTATCCTGAGACAACCGGATCAATCTTTACCATTTATCATGGAGACCGATGCCTCAGGAGGTGCGATGGAGCAGCTTTCTCACAAAAGAAAGAGGACGGATTGGAACAGCCTATAGCTTATTATTCCAGAACACTTAGTCCCAGTGGACGGAATTACTCAGTGCTTGAAAGAGAACTCCTGGCCATAAGACAGGCCTGTGAGGAGTGGAGACATTTATTACAAGGAGCAGTTTGTCCTTTCCAAGTCCGAACAGACCACCAGAATTTAAAGGTGTTACAGAAAATGGAGTGCCGAAATTCCAGACATGCCAGATGGGCCTATTTTTTTTCTCAATTTCATTTCGCAATCAACTACTTACCAGGAGAGGATAACCCACTAGCAGATGCTCTTTCCCGCAGTCAAGGGAGTGACTGTGGAGGATATCAAGGCCCAGAAATTCTTCTAGCAGGGAAGAAGTTCATCAATATGTTTAATACATTTCTTCAACAAGTACAGGATGCCCAAAAGAATAACAGGAAGACAGACTACTATGGGATGACCCAAAGAGGAGATCTGATGTTTATGAAAGAGGCTTTGTTCCTACCCACTCAGGATCTACAAGAACAGGCCATGGCTTGGTGCCATGATATACCATTAGCAGGACACAAGTGTCAACTTGCCACCATGGAACTGGTGTCTAGACAGTTTTGGTGGGCTACTATGAAAAAAGATGTCAAAGAATATGTGGCTACATGTCCCATATGTGTTCAGAACAAATATGCTCACTGTAAACCATTAGGCTTACTACAACAGGACACTCTACCAGATGGGCCGTGGCAACACATTTCCACTGATTGTATTGTGGACTTACCCATTTCCAATGGACATACGGCCATAATGGTCACTGTGGATTCGTTCAGTAAATTAGCGCATTTTTCACCATTGAAAGGTCTTCCAACAGCAAGTATCACTGAGGAGGTGTTTCTGAAAGATGTGGTTAGGTTACATGGACTTCTGCAATCCATAGTCTCAGATAGAGGCTCACAGTTCACCTCTATGTTTTGGGTATAAAGAGATCACTGTCCTCAGGATTTCACCCTGAGAATAATGGGCAAACCGAACGTCTTAATGCAACATTGGAACACTACATTAGGTGCTTCTGTAACCAGGAGCAAAACGATTGGTTTCGCCTGCTTCCCATGGCTGAATTTTCATATAATAATACAAGACATTCCGCGACCGGCATGAGTCCCTTTTCCTGTACCTACGGGTTTCATCCCAGACACATTCCTCCGTTTGGTCCGTTGTCTACTAACATTCCCTCAGTGGACCATCTTTAAGACATCCTTCAGACCCTTCACAAAAGAACAAGGTCCAATCTTGAAACCTCCCGTCTGGAGAACAAAGAGGTGGGCTGATCTCAAGCGAAGACCCAATCCGCAATGGGACATTGGTACCAAGGTATGGTTTTCCACCAAGTTCTTGCCCAGATGGGTACATCAAGGAAAGTTCTCTCCCCAATTCATCGGACCTTTCAAGATTATTGCCAAGATCAATCCTGTCGCCTTTCACTTGGCTCTTCCTGCAAGGCTACAAAGGATACATCCAGTGTATCACACCTCTTTGCCAAGGAACTGGTACCCTACCCATTGAAACATCGAAGGAGTATGAAGTATCCGGATTACTGGATTCGAGGTACAAGAGAGGCACCTTACAGTATCTGGTACTATGGAAAGGATAGCCAAGGTCTGAGAGTTCATGGGAACCGGTCAGTCACATAACTGCAACCCAACTTATCCGAAGGTTTCATCGTCTCCACCCGGGTAAACCAGGAGGAGGACCGCTGAGAAGGGGTTATACTGTCATATATCGCCCATGGAAAGTATGGAGCAGAAGGGCGATGTGGAAGAAGGACTAGACTCAGAGTCACTGCAATGTGGGGTCTAGTCTTTCTGTTGTAGTACCTACAAGTACCTGGGAATGGAGCGCACCTGTGCGTTGCAACTTTCTTGCTGCTTACATGAGTTTCCCAATGCTCGTTTTCTGCCTTCCGTTGATCCTCTGTGTTCCCTTGCCTTCCTTCCTTGTTCGTCTGCCCGTGTCTTTCCGTTACCGCTGTTCGCGGTTTCCCCTCTCCCGCTCTGTTTGCTTACCTGTCTGTTTCAGCTTCTCGCTGTTTTGCCGTGCACCGCGCTGCCTTCTTGGACCAGTTCCTTCCACGGCGTCTCACCTGCCATAAGAGGCTCTATGCTGGGAGCGCTGCTTTGTTTGAGTGCATCAGAATACTAAACTGTTGTGCTGTTGCGCACTGGATTGTTATTCTTCAATTTACTACGAATACTTACCAGTGCATGCTGGTTATTGTATTCTGTTACCCTCAGAAACTGATTACGTTTAAACCATATATTGCTACGTACCCTACCCGTGCATGCTGGGTATTGAAGTCCAGATACCAGTGCACACCAACAACTACCTCTCTGGATAACTACAACTCACCACTGCCTACTACAGCTACAAGATCTTCCAGGGTTTTTCGGCAAGGCTTTTCCCTGGTTTGGAGTGGGCTCCCCGTAGTCCCCGCTGCCGGGCTAATAGCTTTATAGGCAAGGTGGCCTCCGGGGGAGCTTGCCCCTTTCTCTTCAAACAGAAGAAAAAGACCATCAGGGCACAGACAAGGACAGCCTGGAGGGAAAAGAAGCTGGAAAGCTCATCCGACCAATCCGTAAAGACACACACAGAATCATCAGGTGAGGAGTGGGCTAGTGGTAAGGAAAGTGTGAGTGATAAACCTGCTGCATCTGAGAGGTCCGTAGGAGTGTTGGGGACAATGGAGTTGCCCGGGCACTCCAAGGGACTGTGAATGGAGTAGCGGTCCATGAAAGTACACAAAGTTATGCTTATTGAATTCCAAATTGAATGAAACAATTAAAGTTCAACTTATTGAATACCGAAATGAATGAAACAAGTAAAGTTGTACTCATTGAAGACCGAATTGAAAGAATCACACAAAGTTGAACCTATTGAATACTGAATTAAATGAACCAAGCAAAGTTACATTTATTAAAATGCTGAATTTAAGGAAATAAGCAAAGCCTGTATATATCAAAAACTGAAGTGAAAAGAAGGCAAAGACTACTCATTTTCAATAGGGAGTTACGTGAAGCAGCACAACTGCTAACATTAAACCTCAATGTGAATGCGAATAACCAATTTTCTAAGATTGAAAGATAATTGGAAAATAAGGTTAATGAAAGACCCCGATTGAAGGCTGAATAAGTGCTTGTTGTGGAGCTGCATTTAAGAAACCACTTGTTTGGTAAAGTTGTGGAATTGCATTTAAAAGGCACCATTGGTTCAACTGCAATATAGAACTACTCAAAGAGAACTTTAAGTTCCTGGTTTCATGACGTGTAATGGGTGGATTGTGTGATCCAACAACTGCGCCCAGACCACAGAACTACTTCTTGATGAATAAAGAAGTGTTGAAAGTGGATGCAAGCTTCCTGGTTGCGTGACCTGTAATGGATGGACCATGTGGGTTAAACAACTGCACCAAAACCAGAGAACCCTTATCTGCTAACAACGAAGTTTGCTTTTGTGTAAAGAGGAAAACAATCATTGGTGCATTTAAGACTTGGGGAAAACAATCATTGGTGCATTTAAGACTTGGGGAAGGGATCCCTAAGATGTAAAGAACTACAGAAACACAGTTAAAGAGAAAGCTTCAAGAAACTTCTTTTTGTGATATCTTTTTGACATTTGTCTTGGCAGAGGGAACCCCGAGACATGCTGCTGTAGAACTGTATTGAACGTGGGCAAGGGCACCCCAACATTTACAATGGTGTCTGGAATTTTGTTCATTCAAATCCAGAAGTAGGTAAATTGAACATTGTGATACACTGGTTAACATTGACATTTGGGGAAAAGAGGCAGACGAGTAAGTCTGAGCTGGAAATAGCTCTGAACTTTACGTTTGTAACACTGTTTAGTTTATGACTGACATCATTACACATTGTTTTGTCTTAATTGTGAGGGTAAGAATAGGTTTTGGACACAGACTTTTCAGTTGAACTTACTGACAAAGACTTTCATGAGGTAGGGAAATCCCACCCTGGCATAGGGCAAGTTAGGCCTTAGTCCATCCTGAACATTTCTTGAATAAAGCCTTTTTATATACATTGAATCTGTTGTCTGTCTCCTCCCATGATGCTAACCTCACACCGCTTGAACAAAATGGCAGAAGGCAACCCTCATGGCAGAAAGAAATACATTTCCCTGCAAGGCATCTCATCATAGTGGAGAGCTGCAGCTCCGGGATAATGCTTCTTGCTCCATAAACTGTGGATCTGCAGAGTCTGAAGTCTTAACTCGGGGAAGCGACCATTGCAACGAAGTAGACCAGGAGGACTTCTGGCTTGCACACATGACGATTTTAGGACTTTTCTGAGCACTTGCAGTAGCTGTATCTTAGAGCAAAGTTCGGGACTGGTTATTCCAACTGGTCCAAGTTCAAAGCACTGATTAAAGTCTTCAGAAGAACTGCAGAGAGACAGAGCTTCACTGGGCAAGTGAAGAAAGACCTGCTGGTGAACAACAGGATGCTGTTCTTCATAGGGCTTTTGGCTCCAACAATTATCTGAAGAATTGCTGCAGGAGTCCCCTCCCCCCTTATACAGGATTCGAACCGGGGTTGCCCCCAGCCCACCAATGGCAAGGATCTGCAACATATGCACTGGCAGGAGCGGTCTAATCCTGGATATCTCTTGTTTCTGCATTTGCCCAGCAACAGATAAACTGCTGTGCAAATGAGGACTGGGTCCAGCCCCCACACATGGACTGTCACTCTGCTTGCGAAAGCTGGTGCTTTCCTCTGAAAGAGTTTACCATATATGAAGAATCTGGCCACTCTAGAGCAGGAAGAAGGTCAACCTATAAGATGGCCAAAGAACAGACAGAAATCTTGTGGCATGGCCATTTTAGAGTATATGGGACCTGTCACTTTCTGGGGTTGTTACAAGAATTACTCTGCTGGCATGTGAGGTTTTAATGTGGTGCTGATTACAGTACACACTGAGACTTCTTCATACCCCGTGGTCCATTATGTGTACGGGTCGTTGTTTTTGCACAACGGCCGTATACCACATCTCTCTCTCTTTCAATCACCTGCCCTCAGCAGCAGCTTTCCTCCTTGTTGAAGAGTTCGGCTGCCAGTGAATTGTCCCTTAAACAGTTGTCCTTCCTCTGTGTACCTGAAGCCTATGAATGTATTCAACGAGCTTCAGCTAGTAACTTGAGTCCCCCAGTGGTGGCAATCTGCATTGCTGGTGAGCTTGAACATATATACTTTAGTTAAGAAACGTTTTAAGGGGACGTTATGGTTAAGTTGCACTAATAAAAACCTATGAAATTCAGTGAACATTTTTTGTTAAAGGGACGTTATGGTTTCAAGTAAAACTCAAACCCCCCAGAAATTCAGCACTTGTAGTAAGCTTAGGAACCATAACTTGCACCACCACTCTGCACTGCTAAGACTAACACCTAGGACATCAAAGATGACATCACATATCCGCGACACTTGTTTTTTTCCACCAACATATATAGGCCAGTTTTTGTTCACTGACAGTGAGAATTTTAAAATTCAAAAGGTGCTATGTATCTAGACGTTAACCTTCTTGTATGTTCTTAACTTACTTTCCTTGGGGTTTGGTCTCAGTTCATGGTGCACTTATATGGGTCAATAAGCAGGCCTCAAAAACACAATTCATTTGTATACATGATGATCAACTTTAATGTTATCGACATTTTCTAGTTATTTTGTTTCTTTCTTCCTTACTTTAGTTTGCCTGGATCTGCCTCTTATTGTTATGCATTTTGGGTCTTCATATGTATTGTTTGTATAACAGAAGTATGCAGTAAGTCTTAAATTATTAGCTATTTATTCTATGTTTAACATTACTCAAAACTGTCAAAGGGCATAGGGCAGCATGTATTATTTTACTAGCCAAAATTATCAGATTAAAAATATTGGACTTCTATGGTGCATGCTGCACACATTGCCTATATGTATGAATGATTAGGTTCTTGTATTAACAACAACACTCTAATATAATATTTTGTTTAGATAAGTACATTCTTTAATACATTAAGTAGTTCATGATAGGTCTACCGATCACCCCTGACATCTTGTTACCAACATTATAAACACAACCCCTTGTATGGACTTTTCATCAAAATGCATTTCATATGTGATGTCATCACTGATGTCATCAATGACATTTGTGATGTCATCTTTGATGTCCTGAATGGTAGTCTTGGCAGTGCACAATGGTGGCGCGATTCATGGTTGCTTAGCTTACCATAACTGGCGAATTTCTAGGGGTTTTTGGTTTTTACTTGTAACCATAACATCCCTTTAACAATGTTTTTTCACTGAATTTCATAGGTTTTTATTAGTGTAACTTAACCATAATGTCCTTTTAACAAAGTGTATTCCGTTAATTTCATAGGCGTTTATGGATTCAAATGTTTCTTGATGCTGCATCACTGTATACAAGTTATTAATAATTTCTCTTTTAACATATATGAAAGAACTGTAAACCTCCTTTAACAAACAACACATACTGATGTTTGTCGTTAGCAGCGTATGCTGGGTAAGCAAGTCATCGTTGAATTGCCTAGGGCATGAGGCTTGTCCATGACCACAGCCCCACCAAACCACCCCCATTATCCACTGCACCTACCCTGCATCCTAGTTTGGGTTTCCACTATACCCTCATAATGTGACCAATGACCAGTGCTCATGGCTTGCAGCCATGGCCATTCTACACTATCCATGCGGCAAGGGCTTTCAATAGGCAAATCATTGTAGACCCTGTTGAGGGAGCAAAGTTATATCACTATTTTATGTTCTTACTTTTGACACTTTCAAAAAAGTAATACACCCGACGAATTTGCATTTCAGGTCCTTGCTGATGCTCCTTGCACATGTTTGCTGCAATCCCATCCAGAACATTCGGGCTGCACCCACAAGTAGAATTTATTTTCCCATTTAAACCTAGAGCTTTGGCCATGCTGCATGCCCCAATAAGTAAATCAGAGCAGGCATTCGTCCTTGCCAAGGGCCATGCTCACTGTTCATGCACCAATGTTAAATCACTATTTTTTGTACTTGCATCTGGACACTTTGGAAAAATAAAACACAAGGCAGATTTGCAATACCATGCTTTGAGGTCCTTGCTGATGCTCCTCAGGAATGTTTGCTGCAATCCTGTCCAGCACTGCGTGCTGTAGCCATGAGCAGAATTAATTTTTTCCATTCAAACCTATCCCAATTTCGAAAAAGGTTACCACAAAGGCGCTCCCTGGTGGCCATGCCCACTTTAACCCCATTGCTGGTCCCTCATGGTCATTGCCAATATCCAGATTGTCCGGGACACAGCCTTTGGCCATGACACAGACATTCTGGTCACTTGCAATGGCCATAGGCTATAACTCAGTCACCATTTTGTGTACCTACATTATGACACTTTTCAAAAATAAAACATAGACACATTTGCAAAACCATGCTTTAAGGTTCTTGACAATGCTTCTTGCACGAGTTTGCTACAAATCTGTACATGTTTTATTTTTTGATAAGTGTCAAAATGTACGTACATATAAAAGTCATAACTTAGTCCACTTGACAAAATCCATACAGACTTTGGATAAACATTCAAAGTTGTGTCTATAATGTTTCTGAAAATCATTGTGCAGATTTGTCAAATGGCAACAAGTTATACGCCATCTAAAAATGTTAAATCCCACCAAACTTCGCAAAAATATCAACATCTGGTTATACAATCTTTATGCAAACCTTTGTGCAAATTCGTCAAATGGCACCAAATTTATATTCCCTTCAAATATTTTGGGACCCCCCCTCTAATTTTGCTCCCTCTTGGCAAAACTGCACCACACCTTGCAGAACCATTCAGGGTCAGATCCAAAATTACACTGCAACTTTTCATGCAGTTTCATTGAGTGGGGGCAAAGTTATAAACTATCAGAAAACTGGTTTTCACCAACCCTGTAATGCAGAAATATGCATTGATGCCCCCGAACATCTTGTTCATGAACATCTTGACGGTTTGTGGATTTTGAAGATGAAAAAACACCTGTTTTTTGGCTTTTTATGGCCATAACCCATCCCATCCTCTTCACCCCTCACTTACACAGAGATTGTTTAATTAGTTTGACAAGTGCAATGTTGTATTTTTTAATATGTTTTTACCACAATGTCCACGGACAACGGCCGCTGACCGCAGATCCAACATGGCGACCCTTTCCAAAAATACGCTGCACCTCACGTTTTTTATTGACCATATGATGTCTGCAAACATCACAATGCTCTCCGATTGGTCCAGGGGTGTCCGTGGACCCGAATAAGGACAGGAGTCCATGGACCGGACCCAGATATCACTGATTTGTTTGACTTACTTTTTGGCCATTTTTTAAAAAAACTACTGGACAGGTTTACACCAAATTTACAAAAGCAGGCTTTCGGGACCAAGCCGCCGCTCCTGCCGCAAATTTGGTGAACATCTGTCCAGCGGCTTGGGCTGTAGGCACAGACACATTTTCTGTTACAATGCATCTGTGAGGATTTCTACACATTTCGGGATCCCCCTAGAACTTTGCCCCCCGCTAGCTGGAACTGCACCAAACTTTGCAAAATTATTCTGATGGGGCCATATACTTTTTTTGCAAAGTTTGGCGAAGATTCATCTAGGGGAGGGGGGGGAATGAAGTTATAAACTGCCCAAAAAGTGCTATGTCTATGGGCCTCATCACGAGTTGGGGGGTAGCAAAAACAGTAGAAAGGCGTGACAAAAGAAGTCAGAGGTCGGGACACCTCATGTAGATTTATTTGGTGTTAGGCAGAAGATAGATCAAAAGTGGAGCAACACGTTGCCCGCCCCACTGTCGCTAGCAGCTTGTAATGTTGGGCAAAGGATGGTGATCAACCCATGTGCTATGAATATGGCTGAGGTTTTGGAGAGGGTGCACCTACAGCAGGACAGGGTGAGGTTACGCCAATTGGAAATGAAGTCTCTTGAGGTTTCGGTTGGTGGTTGTGTTTGGGTGAAAAATCTGCAGTTGTAACCTTATCAACATCACACAACATCTATGTAGGGTTTTTAAAATCATGTTTGTGATGTTATTGACCTTCACACTCCCTCATTTATCTTAAATTCTGTATATCAACTAACTAAAAATCCCTTCACAGTGGTATGGACAGTCATAACACCCACACAGGAAAACCACCCTTATCTGTTCTGTGTTCCCCCCATGTTGCATTGCCACACCTACCGATGTTCATAAGATTAATCCTGTTAGTATTTCATGGAACAACACACATAGCGTCCATATGTCAACACAAAACCCACATGTCCAACTCACCCTGTATCTTACCAGCTCACAGAAAGCAAAGCATGTATATCCACATCTGTACTAATTAACACTTCAGGTTTGCAGATCACATTTGCTCTGCTCCCACCAATACCCACCTTCCTCTATTTCAGTACGTAATGACAGCAAGCCACCAAAATATTATAAGCCACATCATATAAGATCCATTTACCACACATTGTTACATACCATCTCGGACTTTAACATTGTTGCACTTCATCTCTGTGCAGACGGTAACATCATTATTATCCCACTCTACGACTATGAAGACTTTAATAGCACCCTTATCAATCAGAACACCTCTGTGGGGACTAAAAAATCAATATAATCAAACACCATCTCTGTAGGGTCTTCACCCTCATTTTTATCACACACCATGTCTAAGGGGAACTTAACATAGCATTATTATCACACACCATCTCTGTGGGGACTTAATCATCATCATCATCACACAAAATCTCTGTGAGGACCTTAAAGCCATTATAATCACACGCCATCTCTATGGGACTTCAACATCATTTTCACACTCAATACATGAACTGAAAGGTGGTCTTTCATAGTGAGCCTTTCACATTTTGGTGGTTTTATTGCATGCAATGTTTCTAGAAAAGTGGTGGGGTTGGGGTCTTAGTGGGTTAGAGGGGGAATCATCTGCAAACCCAGCATTGTTGATGTGAGGAGGCCAGAGGTAGTGCCTGAGTCCTCAATGCCAGTATGGTTCTGTGTGGTTTGTGACAGTGGCACTTGAATTTCTCTTTTATCCAGACGGGAGAACCTAACATCTATTAAATGACAGCACTGCGATACTTGATTTGTCACTGCCTTAGGGGATGAGTCAAATAAATAGAGGTGAAAGCTCTGGCAAGTCTGCATCAGGTCAATTTGGTATTAACAGACATAAGGCTGCCATTTGTGGGGTGGAATACGTGTGTGTACTGTAAGGTGGTAGGAGAAGGAGCGGTACATCATTTTAGATGGGGAAGGGGTGATGATTTATTAGGACAACCATTGAGGAGTTGAATACTAGACTCAAATGTTTCAGTTCCAGTTTTTTGTTGACCTCTGTGTTGCCCCTGGGTGGACTTTAACAATATCCTTATCACACACCATCTATGTGGGGACTTTAGTGTTATCCTTATCGCATACCATCTCTGTGGGGACCGCAACATCTTAGAAACGACACAACATCTCTGTGGGGACTTTAATGTTATCATAATCGCATGCCATATCTATGTAAACGTTATTTTGTACTCGTAATTTTTTTGTATTTTATTTTGATTTCAATAGCGGCTAATGCCTAAGTGCTTAACATCATCTTAATTACACAATGGGCCTCATTATGAGGTTGGAGGTAGCCTTGCCAGAAAGAGCGGCAAGGCTACCTCCATACCGGCATGAAAGTCCGGGACCGCGAATGGGCAATTACCGGGGTATTCTGACCCCGCCGGACCCGGTAATTGCCCTTTCGCGGATGCCAGTGCCAGTAGATCTCTATTCCCATTTCAGCCCCATAGGGCTCAATGGGAATGGGGATGGCTGTAGCACCTGCACCGTTCATAACGGTGCCGGTGCTACAGGCAGGCTGTGCTCGCGGGTGCCTTTCATTCCACCAGGGAAGACCTGGCGGAATGAAAGCACCCACAGCACAACTCGGAGTTTGCCGGTCCAGTAACAACGGTACCAGCAAGCATACCGGTACCGTTGTTACCGGACCGGCAACCTCATAATGAGGCCCACTGTTTCTGTGGGGACTTTAGTGTTATCATAATCACTTACCATATCTGTGGGGATCTTATTTTGTATTTGTACATATTTAGTATTTTATCTAGATTTCTATAGCGGCTAATGCCTGAGCGCTTAACATCATCAAAATTACACACTGTCTCTGTGGGAACTTGAGGGTTGTCATAATCACACACCATCTCTGTGGGGGCTTTAGTGTTATCATAATCACTTACCATATCTGTAGGGATCTTATTTTCTATTTGTATTTTTGTTTGTATTATATTTAGATTTCTATAGTGGCTAATGACCAAGTGCTTAACAGCATCATAATTACACACTGTCTCTGAGGGGACTTGTGTATAGTCTAATCACACACCATCTCTATGGGGACCTTATCAACAATATAATCACACACCAGCTCCGTGGGGACTTTAGTGTTATCATAATCACTTACCATATCTGTGGTGACCATATCTTGTATTTGTATTTTTTGTATTATATTTAGATTTATAGAGCGGATAATGCCCAAGTGCTTAGTAGCACCATAGTTACACTCTGTCTTTGTGGGGACTTGAATATAGTCATAATCACACACCATCTCTATGGGGATCTGACCATCATTGTAAGCACACACCATCTCCGTGGCCGTGGGGACCTCAACATGATTGCAAGTACACACAGTCTGTGTGGGGACTTTTTCATGATTGTCGCACAGGATCTCTTTGGAAAATGTAACTTTTCCATAATCAAACATGACCCCAATAGGAAAGTTAACTCCACTATTATTATACACATTCCAAAACAGGAAATCAACCTAATTTCCATTACACCATTTCTAAAGAGGAGATATGAGTTAGTAGGGAAGATGATGCATCTGAAAGAATGAAATCTGGATTAGAATTCTTTATTCATTTTTGGCCACAGTGTGTCAGCCTGGGTCAATCAAGTCATCTCCTCTGTCGCAATTATCTTTTCTGGAACATTATGAGTGTTTATAATGGTGTTAAATGCCAAAAACTAAGTGACTTTTTAAGTTTCGCATGCAAATTAAACATCTTGTGGGAAATGCCTAACGATGAAAATCCATCTGTTGTGCTAGCTATAATGCAGGCAGGTACTCAGTTGTTTGTGTGTGGGGGGGGCGTGTGTGGTGTGTGGGCTCCCCTATAGCCATGGTCTGCAATAATAAAATTAAACAAATCTTCAATTATTTCCATAAATTTGGGCAGCATAGATTCTGGAGTTGGGAGATATCTATTTTTAGCTCAGTTATGGAACAGTCTCCCATTATATCTGAAGTCACTGTCCAATCACCTTGTCGTTCGGAAGGCTCTGGAGACCCATCTCTTCTAGGTATGTTGTTTCTTGAATGGGTCTCCTCTCCTTATAGCTTCCCTCGTCTCAGCGCCAAGATACCCCCGGGTGAACGGCCACTCTATAAATAACGCTAACATAACATAACTAACATCTTCAGTAACAGAGGCCATCTTAGAAGAAAATGGCATTGGCAGCAAGTGGAGCGTGTGAGAGGAGTGATGGTTCAATGGCATGCCACAGGCCCGTGCCCACCTGACAAAGCTACAGTCCCCCCCAAACACTACTGGCAGGCTTGGCTGAAAGGTCAATCATTGGGTGGTTCAGTGTACAAGAGGTAGAGTGTGACCCCTTAGGGTTCTCTCATAGCACATAAGGATCCCCTGGGCACTCACCACTCACTTACTCTTTATACATTCACAGGCATGGTTGTTTCATCATTCTGATTACACCATACAGATATTGGCATATGATTCTCAAGATCTGTTTGTGGATACATTGTGACCAGAAATTATTCTGTCTACAATAACTCCTTGGAATGTTAATGGGGGAAACTTCAGTTGTTTTCTTAATGACGTTGGGGTCGTCTTAAGGTGTTGCGTGCTCCTGTATGCCTTCTTAGTAGAGTAAGGGGGTTATATTCACCAGATGTGACATTTTCTAAATAATGTTAACGGGAAGAGTTGCTGTATACTTTTCAAAATAGCAGAACAAATGTTGATCGCGTTAGGTGCTCATACATGACAGCTTGGTGAACAGGTTGCATTGTATAAATTAAAGGTGTAAAACATTTCATTTCGTATTATACGAAACACAGAAAATACCAAGTATCAGGAAGGTGAGAGTCAAGAGGAAAAGAGATTACATTTGCAATGTTGTACCTTAACTTCTGACTTTTCTATCCAAGTTATCCACTCTACATGTAAAATGTGCATCAACTTTTCACCATAGAGTTAATTTGATGTACTAGACCTTGTTTAAGACATATATATATATATATACATACATATCTCAAAGGAGTTAAATGTCTACGGTCAAGTTGGACTTTCCATTCTTTAAATACATTTGAATTACATATTCGTCCAACATCCATGTTGAATTTTTAGGACTATTATAATCAGAACACTTACCTGTTAATACTATGCAACGCAGATGACAATATCACTCTTCCTCATATTTTAATAATAGATCACTTACTCTTTTAACATCTGAATTGAAACTTAAGGAGTGAAATTGTTAAAAGCCATATGGCAATGCATATGTTCACAGTGCTGGGCAGTCTTTAGGGATTCCTGGAATGGCTTTTGTTTATAAGATTTCATTATCAATTGAGGGGAAACTCCCAATGCCATCCATGGATGAAAAATAAGTTTATCATGTGTTAGTGTCCACGGAAATTTACCAGGTACAGAGATTATAACAGATTTTAAAAATTGCAAAACAACACATGTGTATGTCATTATTTGTGTTTATTGGAAACGATATATTGGAAGCACAATTTGGCATTTGAGGATACGAATCAGAGAACATCTTGCTACTCTCAAAAGCCAAGATCCCAGGTTACCCCTGACACATCATTGGCAAACATGTCATCAGATGTCTGACAAAAGGGAAATCACATTTCTTGGTCTCATGAAAGCCAAGTGTGGCAAACGTGGGGCAAATCTAACACTGACCCTCAGACGATTGGAATCTAAATGCATTTGCAAACTCGGGTGTACCAAAGACAGTCCAAACACAGACCATGCAATTAATGTTTTTTCTTTAATAGCTGTTACATACTATCCAATTATGACACTATTATATTAATGGTCCTAATTTATGTATATCCCAAAGCTAACTGGTAACCACTAGTCACCATTACAGTACATGTATTGTATTGACTATAAATGCTTAATATTTTGAATCACTGTACATTTTCAACATTGTTAACGAAGCTTGGGCATGCTGCTTCAAGCTAGGAGCAAAAACATTGACTCTGGAACACGTGTACGAGCGCAATATAAATAAAACATAATTTCATTTCACTATCCAACTACTATATGACTCTCTCAAGCATAGGATGAATGAGGCTTACCCACTTGCGATGTACTTTACTGGGCCATACATTTCCCACCTACACTAACAGGTCTTGGGTTTAACATGACAACATGCTATTACCCACACATTAGCCTTTCTTTTACCTGTTGATACAGGTACAATGCATCACTGGAGCATTGCTACCCGGTGCTCGCCAAAGACCCATTCATGGGATCTCTGTCACTATTGAGAGTCTTTTACTGGGCATTTAAGTACCTTTATGATTCTCCTATTCGGCATACCAGCCCGGGACTATTTAACTCACATTCTTAAACAATTTTGACAATTTTTCCAATTCAGATCATCAGTCCTCATTTTCCATATAACGAACCAACGTTCCAATCAGCATCACTGACTCTCATTTGTATCATTTTCTTCCAGTTCAATAACACAATCAGATATTATGGGATCAGCAACTTGAACAATCTTATTAACTGCCACTATCTTTAGCACGGATTACTCGCAATGTTTACTAATTGTCCGTGTACATGACGGAGTGGATGTTATCTGAATGACGACGCGCACGGCATTACTGGCCGCATCTGACGACACGCATGCAATGCATGTGATGCCGACCACCTGTTGCTGATGCTTACAAGAGCATCAAGATGGCAGGTGATTGCCGCACACATGCAGATCCTGTTTTGGGGGTTACTCTGACCGGGAACCCCACCCTATAAGGGATGGAACAACCTATTTTTAACATTCTAATCTAATTGTCAACGCTATGCACATGCCTTCAAATAATGATTTGTAGTCAGAATGAGTGTTCCCCAACTGCTAAATCCATGTTGCAACTGCCCAATTATTTGTATACTGAATCACAATTTCAGCGAGGCAGTAATCGAGACCACACCTCAAGTGGTACCAGCAAAGAGATCAGAATAAGGTGCTACCTCAGTATATCCTGTATTGCCGGTTAAGAAAATAGCTCCCTATATGCCTTTTACTATATATGCCAACGTCATGCCAACATTTGGAGTTGGTATAACATTATATCTTGTCCTGTTTTCCTGCAGGACTATATATGCTTTTTGACTTACGATATTACCAGTTCCGCATATTGAAATAAAAGCAAACAAGGTGAGAGAAGAGCTCCTTGTGATTGTACATGACACATCTATACACCTGGTTAATGTTTCTAATCAGAAAGTACCTGGTTTCCTATTACCAGATACCTGTATCACCAAACAATTCCCTTTTTTGGCAGAACAACTAATTGCTAAAACAGGCAAATCAGATTGCCATTACAATCAGACGAAATCACCAAGGCATAAGGGTAGGTGCCCTTCTTATATGAACCTTTGCATTATTATGCTATGCCCAATACTTATGATTCCAGCGACTAGTAGTCATTAGTAATGTACCCTCTGTTTTAGCTCATAGGGACCTCCACTTAGTGACCAATGGTGAGTGATAACTCCCTATGATATACCTGCACTATCCAATACTGGCTCACCAGATTGGTCACACCCGCATGCTATACTAGTCACTGGTGTGCTTACTTAGAGGCAACCATATCAATTCTATTTGAGATAGACTCATTGCTCACAGCAATACAAGCTCACGAAATTGGACACATCTGCATGCCATGGTAGCCACTGGCGTGCTTACTCATAGGCAACCATATCAATTCTAATTGAGATAGACCAATTACTCACGGAAATGGAAGCTGCACTAGCATATTTTGTGTGCCTCATTTTTGCAGACACCAATAGGCAAAATGCCAATTATGCATATGACTTATGATTCGATTCAGGTTTTCAACTAACAGCACTACTGTTATGTTTCTAAATTGAGATACAACTTCTATTTAGTTGTCTAACAATGGTTAATTCTGCGACTCACTGCTGTCATCCACTCACTGACTGTATATGGATTACCCCTTCTCTCTCCCTCGGTTAACATGCTATACCCACTTATTTTGGTATGTACATCTTTATGTTTTTTACATATGTAACTGTTTTTACCAATGACTTTTGTTATGAAATCTACTGCAAATGTTATACACAAAAATGCCAATACTGCATAATCAAACCAGCCTTGAAAAAGACTTACGTCACATCGAAACACGTGTTGGCTGTATTTACAAGCAGAGTGTGTTGCATTAAAGCATCAATTTGTGAAAAACATCACTTGAATATTCCACTTAACACATCTGGGAAAAAAATGTTGTTCAAGTAAATTCTACTTGCTAAGATATGCACACAATCAATATCTTCAAGCATGCACATAATAAGTAATTTCACTCACAATCAATTTTGGAATATAAACAATGATACTTTGTGGGCCTGATTCCAAAACCAAAGTGTGCTTACAAAGAAAAAAGGGTCCAGTTTGGGCCAGCACGAATTGGTGTGATATTAACTCAACAGGCCGAAGTGTACACTTAAGTTTGAAGGTAACAGGCCAAAAATGGAGAATGAAAAACAAAGTTTGAACATTGAACCTTTAGAGAATAGGAATACGTGGCTACATGGATTGTATTGGGAAATATGGGTGTTTGGTTTAAAGGAGCATTCAAAAGCACAGGAAGCCTCCTCTCATTTCCAACTTTAAAATAAAAAAATCTGACATGAACAGAAGAATTATTCACTATAATTTAAAAATGTCCTAAGAGTTTCACTCCGCAAAAAATAGGTTGTAACTAGCTGCCACAGCATAACATATGCCAATTTAGCGCCACCTCAGTCAGCCTGCAAGGTTCATCAAGTAACACTTCTGTGTACTTTCAGCTGTGCTGCCATCTCATGGTGAAAGCGTGTGCTTGTAAATGTACACAGACCTCCTCAACCTTTTATATAGAGCAGACAGCGAAGATGGCTGCAATGCGACAAAACATTTCTTTTTTAAACATTTTGCTTCACATTATCCTGTAATTTCTTGAATTGCATGATGTCATATTATTGTGAGTAGGTGTGTGCTTTCCTTTGTCAGCAGCTCGTTTTAATGTTAAGTGTTTAGCTTGCGTATGAAGCTTGATTTATTGCAATTTCTTAGGACTTCTATTTTATGTTTAGTTAACGAATTACCTTTTCTTTGTGATCACACAAAACAATTAAATATTACCAGCCTTACCCGGAATCCATTTATTGTCTCATAAAAAGTGTGCATATCACAAAATGTGCCTGAGGCCAACACTCGTCTCTCACAGACTCACGTTTTGTTTAGGCTTTTTTTCTGCACATATTTCTTTAATACTGTGGGCCTAATCATGCTTTAATAATCATTTGTCTGACAATTTACATACATATAGCTCAGTCCATTCCACACTGCTGCAGATTATCATTGTCATGTATTCACTTGGATAAGCTCCTTGATGTTTGCAACGTTTATTTAGGTCATGTGGGGAAGATCAACTAGTGCAGGGTTAGCAAGGACACCTGCAACCTAAATATCCCCAGGTTGGAATCAAGACATCAATCAACATCTGTATCAAATGAAAAAAACGTGATTGGTGGCAAGGCTGCTGTTCCTTCGCGGTGCATTAGTGCCCATCAACACCAATTCGGCTGATCAAGGACATTTAATCTCTGTAACCAATTGGCAGGTGAATACTTGGTTGTGTAAGGTATTTCTTCATCCCAAACACTGTTTTACTTTGTGTTTCCTGTGAGCACTTTCAAGTACCTACAAGGCAGTGCTTTGGTGCCTATAACATCCCTAATTTGCTCTACAAAACAGGTAAAGCGTGGATGGATCAATTGCCATTGCCAAGAGTGCGGGGAAAATTAGCCAAGATGTATTGCAAACATCGTAGCTTCTGGATAGTGGACCAAGTAGGCGGGGAAAAACAATCAAAAGGCCAGAATGGCAGCTTGTAGTGTGCATGTAATTTAGCCCATGTGTAAATACACAACCACTCCCAAATGAAATTATAATTTTAAATGAGGATGCAGGGTGGGTAGAGCTTTAGAATTTGCAGATCACTGGGCTAGTCTTATGAAAGTAAGTAGAACCTGCTACCGGCGAGGGGGTTCTTGCTCTTCTGTCTTGGCGAAGTATACAAATAAATTTAAATGATACATAGATTTTGTAGCCAGCTGAAACAGTTGTACGCAGAAGAAAACTTGCTCAATCTAAGGATCCTTCCAAGACTTTAAATAGGCACTTTGCCTCAGGACTTGACAGGATTCTGGAAATACAGGATGTTCGCATGGTGATGTTTACTTTGGCCACAGCATGTAGCGTTTGGTGCATCATTTTTCAAGATCTGCTTTTGAGTCTTCTTCAGCGTCAATTTATATTCATCCCTTACTCAGACAGAAAAGTTACCAACTGACTCCATGTATTCAGGATTCCCCAGACAAGTATATTTAGTCAGTCATGCTTTGCATTTCGGGATAAGTCGTTTTGTGCTTCTCAATAACAGTATGAGCCTCCAAGTACACAGGCACATACATTAGTTCTATGAGTAAGTCTTGCATTACTCTTTTCCCAAATCCTTTTTTTCGGAGACAGTTTTCCTGCACCGCAACTTTCCTGTTTCCCTCCAATGTGACTTCAGCTGTACTCTTGCATAATTTACACACGCCTCTATCATCACACAGTGCTGTTCAATGCAGGGGAGACTCCCACAATCCAGTTTTCCTCATCCCTTCTCTTGTTTCTAGTTGCAGCGGAGACTGTGAAAAGCAAACCCCCCTGCTACTGCCCAATTCCTCCTCACCTGGCTTCTTGTGGCACTGGTAGCCCTACATTAGACTGCCCCTTCCACCACACGCCTCTCCATCCTCTTGTTTTCTTTACTTCCTCAGCATGCAGTATCACAACACACAACCACAGTGTGAAGAGCAGCAGCAGTGAAAGTTTACTCACGTGAGTAATGCTCTGATCACTTACTGGTACTCGTGAGTACTTCTCCGATTACATACTGGTAATATTTATTGTACCTAGTCACAGTCCATACTTATGAAGACAGCCCCTTCCCACTTTCCATGGGGTTTTAAAGGGGCAGCTTACCCACTTGTCATCTTGTATAATACCAAAGCAGATCGATTATTGCATACTCCGGGGATGGAGAGGTGGGAGTTAGGAATGTGACAAGACTAGTTACAATAAAGATTAACCATATGTAATCAGAGCATTAACCCCACATGCTTTTTTCCTTTGCCCTCTCTACCTTTATGGATTGTACCAAATGTCAGCAATCGGCCGTAGTCAATGAAATACCACAGACCCATGCTATGATACCTAGTGTACCCTTGGTAACCCAGAAGCAGAAAAGGGCTTGCAGGGACTGGCAGCCTGAAAGACTGTGGAGGAAGAGGCCTGATCTGCTTGACCTGGGAAATGAAGCCAAAGAAAATGGTGAACAAATGTATCTTGAGTCGTTGCCCTGCAGATGTCTTTAAGAGAAGCTCCCTTTGCCTCTGCCCCCAATACCTTTGATGATCTGCATAGGATACCCCCAGGAGCTGAAATGACCTGACTGTGGAATCACAGCAAAGGGTGACTACATTGGACCTGGCCAAAGGGTAAGGTGGAGTGCACAGAAGGGCTCCACACGCTCCAATACTGGCTGATGAGAAGGCAACAGCTGATGACAGTATCTCCCAGATGAGACCCTTTCAATCCCTCAGCACCAGGAGAAAGCCAATGGCAGAGAGTGAAGCTTAACCTTAGAGGGCGAGAGAGAGGCACTGGAGGAGACTGAAGATTGAGATGACAGGACCAGAATCCACCCTGGTACCCGTGAATGCCCAGAGTGGCACTCAATAAACCCTGAGAGAAGAGTGGGTTGGCCCCGGGAGGAAACCCTCTTGGAGAACTGTGTGATGGAAGAGGGATCAAAAACCAGAGGCAGGAGGTTGATCCTAGCACACCACCACCCAAAGGACTGCCAGGGCCATAAGGTAAAGTAACGCCGGGAGCTCAGGACTACTAGAAGCCCTGCCGTTGGCAGCCAGATCATTAAATGACTAGTTTGAAGAGCCTAAGTAGAGCAAGTTCTCCTCTGCCCAGGTCCCAATGGAGGCAATTAGGGCCAGGAGCTGGAAACACATGTCCCCCTGGTGCTTCACATAGGCTAGTGCAGATATGGCATAGCCCAGTATTGACACAGTGTGTGGAAAGTTGGGCATTAAGGCACACCTGGTACTGCGCTGGGTACTTCAGGGATTTGAATTAATCTGAAATATGTTGTGAAATGCTGCGTGACTACAGGTTGGGTGGCTATGCCCTGGCCACACCAGTAATGTCGCAACTTATAGAAAATATACGCGTATTCAAATGCACAAACTCCCTTCTAATCTTGTCAATGGGCTAGTCCCATGAAAAGATTGATTGGACACATTCAGTGGTTTATATATAGTATGTTTCTTAATAAGGCTCTAGGTAATAGACAAATCACATCCCAAATTAATGGAGTAACAGAAGAACAGTGGTTAAAACACTTCCACGAATTACATAATGTCACCAAATGGCCTAGCACTAAAACACCAATTACAGCTTGTGGCATCTGGCAGCTGACCATCTCAATAGAAGATATTGAAGAATTCATTAAAAAATCCTCTTGCTCTAGAGCGCCATGCCCAGATGGTTTAAGTAATGCTATGCTAAAGACACATCCAGACACTTGGGCTGTAATTTTACACAATATCTTCCGTAATATTGTCGCAAAAAGAACTATTCCAAACTCTTGGCGGAAGGCGGGGGTAGTTCCGATTTATAAAAGTGGTGACCGCCAACTTGCACAAAATTACAGACCGATATCTTTACTTGATGTTGTAGGGAACATCTTCACACGCTTTGTTCTTCGGGATTTTAACCTCTGGACTGTACAACAACAGAAGAGGGACTCGAACCAAACCGGATTCGTAGCAGGGATGGGAACAAATGTTAATTTGATGACCCTCTATGCTCTCAAAAATCATGCCTATACATCTAATCAAACTTTATATTTCGCATATGTTGTTTTCAACACAGCCTTCAATTCGGTGTCACGCGAGCTGCTCATCCTTAAAATTACAGAAAGCAGGATGTCCAAGTACAATTGTTAGTATTATACATGATCTCCATACCACCACATGGCTTCAGGTCAGACTTAATGCTGAGGGTCTGTTGTCTTCACCGTTATGGACCAAAAGGGGACTGAGGCAGGGATGTATCCTAGGTTCAGCTCTATTCAATTTTTTTATCCATGATATGCCTGATATCTTTCAAAACCTTATTTCGGATGCACCAAATCTAGGACAAGAGAAATTGTCAGCGCTACTTTACACTGATGATTTAGTTTTAATCTCAAAAACCCTGAGTGGCCTGCAAAATCTATTGGATGCTCTATCTAAGTATATCAATCTTAACCAGCTAACAGTTAACGTTAAGAAAACTAAAGTTATGATTTGCAATGTAAGAGAAAAGATAACAAACAGGCACAGATGGATTTAGCAAAACTCAGAAATAGAGATGGTCACTCAATACACCTATTTAGGAATGTGAATTGAAAGTCAGCAACTGAACATGGCACACTTAAACATAATGGATCAACGACTAACAACCGCAATAAAAACTAATATTGCGTAAATTTGGCAAGTTTTCAATAAACTCAATCATCACCTATTATAATAAAAAACTGTACCAACGCTATTGTATGGTCTTGAAAGCTGGATAAAAGTGGATAAACACTTTCTACAAAAACTTGAAGGTAGATACTGGAGGGGTGTTTTACATCTCCCCCAATGCACACCAATTGCTGTTATAAGGCATGAAATTGGCCTTTTATCGTTATCAGCTAGGTACCAGTGGCGTCAGTGTGCCATGGTGAGAAAATGTTTCTTGGCGAACAACTCTAACACCTTGTTGTTCTCCCTTGCCACATATATGTTGAAATCGACGCACTATTTCCCAAAGAAGTGGTGTAATGCTGCCTATGAAACAATGGCCGATGCAGATGTATCACTGCAACCTCTACTTGAAAATCCTGAGAGGGCAAAGAAAAAAATATATCTCCATGATTGGATCCAAACTCGAGAGAATTGTTCGCTGTATCAAGATTTTAGAGAGAACCCTTTCTCGAGGAACAAATTAGGAGAATGTGAATCCTATTTGATCCGCAGCCCTAGTCCATCTGTGCGCACTGCAATACTGCGCTTCAGATTTAACTTATGGCAAACTGGAGCAATAATGGTCAAACGAAAACTGATTGATAAATCACTTGACTATTGTCAGAAATGCAAAAACACTGCACAAAAAGAAACACTTCGACATTTACTTATAGAATGCCCGGGAGTGTCGAAAGAACAAGAGCTATGTCTGTATAAGTATTGTAAATTTAGTACCTTTACTCAAGAGGATAGATGGAACCTGTTCTTTTCAACAAACCGAGTCTCAGTTCAAATTGCGATAAAGAGATGTTTAGAGGCTGTTGTTAAAGTCTGGCATGGCAATAATTCTGCACTAAACTGCTCTTTTTTAAAAAATAATTAGCATCATGAAATGAATTGAAATAGGCATCCCAGGGCTTGTTGATTAATTTCATTTAATTTAACTTTTAGCTCAAAACACAAAATAGAATTTTACTATGTCATTATGTTAGTATAAATTATATGTAAAAGTGTGTTTGCTTGCTTTTCTCTTTCTTCTCTTGTATTTTGTTATATGTTTTGAATGTATTTATAAATGTTGTAAAGTTGATGAATCAACTAAAACAACAACCGGTTCGACCTAATAAGGTCTTCCTCAAGGCTATTGGGACTAATTATCCAGTTTGATTTCAATTGCTTGAGAGTTTCGTTTTCTTCAGCTAATAATTACTGATATAGTTGGACATACATAGATACATATTATGTCCCTGAGGTTCGTTCATAAACTTGTAATACTTTCTTGATGGATCTACATATGTGGATTTTAACACACAACACACGCAAATACCAAACACGGCATCTACTCAAATTAATAGTATGTAGACCCTTGATGATGGAACAATAAGTTCATGCATATATACCAAAATATCTCAACGCATGCCAAAATTGCACACTCCAGATTCAACTATATAGGCCCATCAAAATAATAGTACACTGTGCACACTGAGAAATACACACAGTCCCTGGCACTCTCCTACATCATGATGAGAACAGCAAGAGGGTAAGACCCTTCAGGATATGCGCTGGGATCAGCTAGCAATGAAGAGCAGCCTTGGTCCAAGTAGAGGACCTGGCGCAGGTGCTTAAAAACCCATCAAGCTCAAATCAGGGTGGACAAGCCCAGGGGATGATAAACACAGATGTAGTTACCAGACCCTGCACCCTTAGACCTCTCTAGGTGGGTGGCCTCTTCAAGTGAGATAGGCATAGCACTTTCCCAATGATGCAACTGGTCCTTGCTTCTGAAAGGGGACCCAACTCTGGTTGTTCAGAAATCAGGTTCTCTTGAACTGAAGATGCAGAGAGGTAATCAGATGAAACTTCTTCAAATCCAGCAGAAAGTCACGAGTAGCTATCTAGTTGCTAGTCCCGCTTTCCCCCATCTTCAATCGAATGCAAGAGACTAAGTGACTATATATTCCAGATAGGGTTAGATGGGGCAACTGAAAATGCCGCTCCACAATGGCAAGCCAGAGAAACTGGTGTGTGCTACCACCTATAAAGGTACAGGTGTGATTTTTAGAGGACACAGGAGGCATGTCAATCGTGGTGACATGTCTGTTGAGCCCCTTTTATATCTATGGCCAGACAGTACTCACCCCATGCCTTAGGAACCAGATAGTCAAGTAGTACCCTGGATCCCTGCCAGCCGCAATTGCACAAATTGCCTTCTTCACCAGAGGATTATGGATCTTGCTCTGCAGGAATTCTTTTTTCTGTGACACATTGAGCAAAGGTGTTCTGCATGTCTGCTCCATGCAGCTGAGTTGGCAAGAAGGATGCTGAATTTGATAGAATTGCCCCCTTCGACTGGCATCCAATACCCAGGTGCAGGAAATTGAATGGGTCCCAACATAGAAGAAATGGACAAGTCTGCCTACCACCGGACTTGGAGGTGGGAAGTTTGAAAGTCAGCAGCAGGAAGACTGGTATCGGGTTGAAGCTCTGACTCTCACAATATGGCCACTCTGCTGCCCACCCCCAAACAGCCCCCCCAAGGCATAGCTGGTGCCTAGATCCCAAGGTCTGAGAAAGATGGGGTAAGAGTTCAGGCTTGAATGGGAGATCCCCTGCTACTGACGGAGGTTGCCAAAGAGTTACTCCCATGGGGCATTTAAACAACCATCTCCTGCGGATGTCAAAAAAGCTAGTCCCCATGGAATGGAAGGTAAATGATTACTGGTAGATAGCCATTTGCCCAACCCTACCATGTACAGGTCTCCTGGCCTAGGCAGCATTGCCCATGGTGAGCTCTGTCTCCTGCTGCAAAGAATCCAAAAAGCTGTGCAGCTTGCCCAATATGTATAAAAACCATCACAAGTGCATGGTGTAGGAAGCATAGGTTCATGTGGGCAGAGAAAGGTGATCCCTAGCGTAGTTGTTGAGGGCCCCCCCAATCAACCGTCTTATAGATTGGATCCCAGACCACAGCCTCCTCAGGAGACATTGAAGGGCATCTGGTCCCAATGAGCAAGTCCCCGTCAAGGGAGACTGGCCTGGTGTGCTCTTCCCCTCGAAGGGGGAGTACAGTGTTTCTGAACCCGGGAAGATAGCTCAGCGGCAATGTGCTCGCCTTGGAAGCAAGACGACATGAAGCAACACAGGTTCGATCCACGGGTCTGCACTTAGAAACCTCTGGCTATTTTTAGCGCGTTATAAATATGCAACTAAGACAAAAAACAATTGTGCAACTAAAAAACAAACAATTCCTGTAACAGCGCCTCAATGCTCGCAGGCTGTGTGAGCGCTTAAAAAAAAAATGCAAATAATAAAATAACCTGGGCATGGATATTATTTTAGGTTCATGCCATTCCTGCCAGATCCGACCCCTCATGTCATGCATGGGATGCAGAAGCAGCACCTCGGATTCAGCAATGGGCCGGTTTGAAGTTGAAGACGTCGCTGGCACAGCAGGCCTCACAGTGGGGGCGCTATCCGGAGGACAGAAAAGGATGACATTCGGTAAGCTGGCTCCTTTATTTACCCTAAGGAAAGTAGGGGTTGGGGGTAGGGTACCCTTTTGAAAAATAAAAAAGGAATTTGGGGACACAACTTCGAGAAGGCAGACTGCCCTCATAGATTTGGCCACCCATTCAGGAACAGTGACATTCACAGTCTTTTCTTTTGCACTCTAACCAGGGAACTCTCAAAGTGATGTTGGCTAATAAGCTTGGACTAGATAAAGGCGATTATGATGTCACCCATTACTTGAGCAATAATCCAACGGTGTGGAGCATTACAAGCAACTAATCACCCGAGGCCCAAGTTAAACGCAGGCCCCAGCGCCATTACTTGCCAGGAATTACCTCACCGGGCGTATTATAACGATTAGCTTCAAAGCATAATTTCCTGGGTGCAAATAGCCATCTTAAGTTGGGAAACAGTGCAGTGGCCGTTTCTCAAGTAAAACAAAAACCGCTAAAAGCATATGGCCACCATGGAAGATGGAAACTACTCCTGGTCCCTTCTCAATGTTCATGGTGGCCACTGAAGTAGCGTTGGGAGCGGAGAGGCGAGCAGCCTGGTGGCGTGTCTGGTGCCAGGGAGATGTAGGTGGGTCTGGTGGGGAAGCGGGGAGGTGGCAGGAGAACTAGAGAAGATATTGGGGAGTGGGGGGGTCGTATTGCTTGGTGGGCTTGGAAGGTATGCAACACCATCTGCTCATTTCTGCCTTCCAAGCTCCACCATTGGCAGGGGGGGCAGAGTGACCACCTCTCGCCGGTGCCAACGGAAAACATTGCAACCAACAGATTTCAAAGATTCCCCTGTTGTACTAATTGAGTGGCAAAGACAATTTTTTAAAAAACGCAGCAACAGATTTGCTTCTTGAGGTTAAGTTTAACACTGCTGATGAGCAATCTGTATACTTCTATGTCCTACTGCCTTTGCTCCATACTGTTGTGTTGTTCTTCCAATTAGGACAAGAGTGGGACCACTGGAATGGCAAATAATGAGCATTGGTGAAGCCAGGGCGCACGCCTGTAGCACACAGCTCCACTGTTCCAGGAACTAGCCTGCGGCTTCATCCCCAGTCTTTTCTCTGCAACAGGTGGGACTAGATGTTAATTTTACAAATGCAGGACATTGTAGCAGCCTGATCAACTTTACCATGTCACCCTTTCTTTCCAGAGGGAAGCTGGCTTACCTCCGGCTACTGCCACATAAAATCAGCTTATAGGATTTGTAAGCAGTAGTTCCAAAATGGATCCTTATACTTATCTTTGGGATTGCTTGAGCCGGGCCACTCTTGAGATATGTGATCGCACTACGGCTCCCTCTCAGTGCATGCCCGGGGGGACACCGTAGAGATGCAGAGATCCTCTTTAACTCAACCTCCCCTTGCAGCGTTCTAGAACTTTCAGAGGGCAAGAAAATCAGGCAAGTAGTTATCCCATTGTGCCCTCTGCAACCCACCCCAATGGCATGTTCCCTCATGTTGATGGAGCCACATTTCTCTGGGGCAATTGGCCACATTTGTGCCAGAGGAAACTGGACGTCCCCAACCAGGGGCTAACACTAGGGCTTACCCCCAAAGTACTGGTCAGAGCTTCGCAATAGGGTTAAAGCACAGGGGAGTGGGGGGGGAGCAGTACGGGGAGGGGCACCATCCAGTGGGTCCACCCCAAATTTCTCCATCACTGTGCTGTGTTTTCACCGGAGACCATGCAAGTCACTTCGGCTCCCAGGCTGAGCATCTGTTCACTGCATAACCTTCCAGTGTTGCACAGAAGAGTAAAATGGCTGCCTTTGCAGAGATAAAGGACGTCTTTTCACGCACCATTGGGGGGTACATTAACATTACCCATACAGGCATCAGGACTGCTGGGTTCTTCTCATGCCAGGTTTTATTTCAGATGACTTAAGAGGAGGCAGAAGATTTGGAGCCATCATTACCGGATATTGCAGAACAGAATTCCTTTTCTCACACAGATTCAGGTTTCCTATTATCATCAGAGTCATAGCCACAACCCCTTTTATAGCACTGGGCAATTGGACTACTTTACCCCTGGCAAGAATGACCTCCATGCTTTTGTTCAATGTCGTTTTTAGATACAGATCCATGCATGCCTCCCCAGCACCACCCTTGTCAAAGTTGGCAGCCACAATCTTGCCGTTAGGAGAGACCTACTCCCTCCTACGCATCGTCCAAAGACTAATATTTTTTCAAATGTCCACACGTCTTGACTTGAGAGATATCCTCCAGACCTCAGAAGTGAATTACTTTTCTTTGGATCCCACCTCATCTTTGGCATCTGACTTTGCAACTGCACCTCTGCCTTTAAAGTGTCAGCCTTGATAGCACCCACCTCTAGCAGTAAATGCGTCCCTAGTGTCTCTGCTTCCTCCTCACATCCCTCAGCCATACACACGACTGGATCCTTCAGATCATGAGCCTCAACTTGGACTAACTGCCTGCCTCTGCTTGGGCATTGCAAGGAGCGATTAAATAATGCAACGTTCTTGTGGCCATATAGTACATGCTAGTTTCCATCTTGGCACAAGAGAACGTTCACAAACATGTATTAATACCCGGCGAGGGCAAATCAGAATGAAAGGAACATTCTGATTGGCCCTCGCCGAGGCATTACCCGGCCGGGAATCCTTGGATTCCGTGCCTTTGTGCCCGGCAGGGGAGGCGTGACAGCCCCTCAGCCAATGAGGAGGCTCGAAGCAGCGCCATCCCTGCTCCGAGCCTCCACACGGATGGAGGCCGCCTTTGTCCCCCGCCGGGGATTCAGGTAGGTTTATTTTATTTTTTTGTCCTCCCGCCCCCACTTAGCTTCTGCCTGCTTTGTCCCCGGTGGGGGGACAATGGCAGCCTCCAGTTGTCTGGAGACTCGAAGCGGGGACATCCCTGCTCCAAGCCTCCATTCAGCTGGAGGCTTCCATCGTCCCCTACAGGGGACCCAGGTACGTTTTTTTTTCCCCCTCCCTTCCGCCCTCCCAAACCCACTTACCTTCTTCTCTGTCATCTTTCGGGAACGGTCACGCTGGGAACAGTTCTGTTCCCAGTGCACCCGCTCCCGATGGACGCAATGGAAAGGGAAAAGGGACTCCGTTTTCCCTTTCCCGGTGGCCATTTCCTTGGTCTTTTTTTTTCTGTCCCGAAACGCTGCAGCGCTTCGGGACAAAAAAAATGCTTTTAGTTCCCCAGTCACGCAGATATTCCTTGCCGGTGTACTAATAGCTATGCCCCTCGCGGTACGGGCATTACCAACTCTGGTAGTGCCCCGGGGCCTTCGTTAAGGTCCTCGCTTCGCACAGGCCTATAACTATGGGCCACGGGGCATTACCTGAGTCGGTAATGACCCCGCTGCTTGGGGCATATGCTTAATTAATATATGAAAGGATGTTTTAGACAAGACTAACATTGTACAGGAAAAGGCACATTATGCTAAGCTAGTACATAATAGCATACAGTCCAGACCAGTATCCACTGAAAAGGTCAAACAAACCAGTCACAGATTTAGTCCTCAGATTTGGCAGTTGTCATTCTCTGAAGTAAGTCTTCATTCACAATGCCACTTCCGCTCCCCACAATAAGGAAGAGATGTTTCTGAATAATTTTGATCTGAGGTTAAACTTAAGCAAGATGTTTTGGAACAAGCTTACCAATTCTTCAAATGTTTGTCCCCACAGTGAGATGGACTATTTTTCGGTCAGGTCTCACATTAAGGCTGAAAATATGGCAGCAGGCATCATGCGGTCTTGGCCCAAAACATAGCTGCTGCGGCCCATGGTGTGAGCACCAGGATTGATAGCAGAAGGCAAGCCTGGAAAAAAACTTGAAAGGAGGTGCATTTGGAAGTCCATGATACATTTCTGGATTAGTTCCTTGAGAGGATGCTTTTCGATCTGCTTACATAAAGACATCCCAAAGAAAAAGACTTCTTAGATGACCTGGGGGCCCTCATTAGGAGGTTGCGGTTAGGCTGCCAGTGGCAACCTCGGCTTACCGTTTTCACTGCCCAATAGCGCAGTAATACCGGGATATTACAGGGGGCAGAGGAACAGTAAGTTGCCATTCCTGGGAACACTGAAGCACCAGCACCGTTCGTAACAGTGCCGGTGCTTCAGTGAATTATCTGCCAGTAGGGGCGTGAACTAGCAGCAGGTCATGCCTGCCTGTAGTTCACAACTCCTACCGGCAGACTCAGAGTGAGCTGGTCCAGAAAAGGTGTTGGTAACATTGTTCCCAGCACCTTATTTCCAGACCGGCTCGAAGATAAAAATGAGGGCCCAAGTCTTTAGAGATGTTGCAGATTTTAAACACGTAGCCAGCCAAAATCTTCACGCCCTTCTATCAACATCCTGAAAACATGCACTATTCCTTCAGAGGATTTTAAGGCTTTTAGAACGGGAGGAGGTCCCAACATGACAGACCTCCATTATCAAGCATAGAACATAGCAATAGTGTACAGCTCCATAAGGATTGCTTCCCAGTCTTCCCCTAACCAAAGCAATGTTTTCCCATTTGAGCTCAAGCTTCCCCATTGGTTGGTGCCTTACATTACTGGCCCATGATATTGGTTGATGACGGAATTCTGTAGGTGGTGAGCAAGGTCTATCGTCTCACCCTCCCTGCTTATCTCCAGGTTGGGTCAATCACATTTTCAAAGAGGTGGACAAATCTATCAAGGCAATGGGAGAACTCACTGCTTGCAAAGGCGCCTTCTTTTGTACCACAAAGTACCTGGAAAACAACTAGGCGGGCCTAGGGATCATTTTAGACTCCCAACTCTCTTACTTAAGAAAAGTTCAAGACTGCACAAATCCATCCTTACCTTATCCAGGGGAACTGGTCGTGGGCCGTTGATCTGAAAGATACCCATCTTCAGACTCTGCTGAACAGCTTCTTTTCGTTGGGGCGATTAGTGAACTAGAAGAAATCTTGAGTGACTAGCATTTAAAGGATATAACGGAACGGCAGAAAGAAGGCTTTCCCAACCCAGAAAGAATAAGGGGATCTTCAAGCTTCATTGCATCATTTTCTTTTCAAATAATTCACCAAAGATTGGTGGTTCCAGTGGGTGCTGGTGTTCATAGTTCTCTCCTGCATTTTAGCAGTGTCTCTGGACAAGCTTAATGAAATGGGCGCAATTAAACACAGCAGCCCATTGAGTTGCGACCTATCAATTACAAATCAACCACCATCTCTGGTCCTCCATTGATCAAGACTGACATTTGGTGATTTTCACAATCAGCCAAAATGTTTCTCAGTTGTACATTTGTAGACACCGGGGCCATAACAACACTTAGTACTAAATCAACACAGTTCAGTTTGAGGGCAAATCTGGGAAACCTTAGGGTGCATGGCCTTTGGTCGGGACAGAAGAGAAGGAACAAGTTACTTACCTGTAACTGTTGTTCTCCAGCATGGGTCTGGCATTGGTTCACATGCTCATGAATATTCCCCGTCGTCAGGCTTGGAACCCTCGGTAAAGAAAAATCAGTATCAGTTTCGTTTCTGATCTGTCTTTCTCAGTAGTAACCAATCACTGGTCTCTGGGTCATACTGCCCCCAGCCAATGACTGCCCTCTCCCTAAGCCCCACCCCCGGCAGCCATCTTCAGATTTGGTAGCACGCAAAGTGGCAGTATGACCAAGTGAAGAGCCGTAGAGGGGCAGGAGGGAGGGTTCGCATGTGAATCCATGCCAGATCCATGCTGGAGAACAACAGTTACAGGTAAGTAACTTGTTCCTTCTCCAGCATGGGGTCTGGCATGGATTTACATGCTCATGAATATAAGATAGCAGTACACATGCACAACCACGGGAGGTGGCAAGGCTCAACATTAAGCATTACATAAAACTCAACATTTAAGCATCTCTTACCTCCTCACCATGCTCACCTTAAGCGAACAGGTTGCGCAGCACTGCCTGGCCGACCCTGGACTCCTCCCTGGAATCCCGGTCGACGCAGTAGAATCTCGTGAAGGTGTGCGTCGACCTCCACGTAGCAGCCCTGCAGATGTCCAGCAGGGGCACACCAGACAAGAACGCTGTGGTAGCAGCGATCGCTCTGGTCGAGTGGGCTCTCGGACGGCCGGGCAACGGTCGGTTTGCCAACCGATGACAATGCATGATGCAGCCGGAGAGCCATCTGGAAATGGAAGCCTTCGAGAGAGCCTTACCTTGGTTCACAGGTCCAAAGTTCAAACAGGTGTGACGTCTTCCGAAGACTCTTCGTTCGGTCCACGTAGAACTTCAGCACTCTAGCCACATCCAGCGAGTGCTAAGTCCTCTCGGCCGGAGACGAAGGCGACGGGAAGAAAACAGGTAACACCAAGGGCTCGTTGAGGTGGAAGTCCGACGGCACCTTGGGCATAAACGAGGGGTGCGTCCTAAGCACCACCCTCGTGTCGTGAAAAGTCAAGTATGGAGGCTTGCAGGATAAGGCCTGGATCTCTCCCACTCGCCGTGCGGAGGTGATGGCCACAAGAAACGCAGTCTTCCACGACAGGAATTTCAGCGGCGCCGAATGCAGGGGCTCGAATGGCACCCCCATGAGCCTGGTCAGCACCACGTTGAGTTCCCATGCCGGGGCAGGGGCCTTCACCGGCGGGAACGATCGGAACAGTCCCTTCATAAATTCCTTCACCAGGTGATGGGACCACAAGGACGCCCGTCCTGTGGTTCTGGTGTATCAGGAGATCGCAGCCAGATGTATCTTGATGGAGGCGTGAGCCAGTCCAGCCTTAGCCAGCGACAGTAGGTACGGCAGTACTTGAGGGGCCGTAATCCGTAGAGGGTTAATCTTCTGTGCACGGCACCAGACAGAGAACCTCTTCCACTTATGTCCGTAGCATTTGAGAGTTGAGGACGCCCTGTCTTTTGCAAGGACCTCTCCGCAGTCAGCCGGGATATCGTACCCTCCAAACTCTAGCACTGCAGGAGCCAGGCCTGCAAGTTCAGCGACTCCGGATCGTGATGAAGTATGGCACCTCCTTCTCTGGAGAGAAGATCTGCGTCCGTCGGCAGCTTGACTGGTGGGGACGTTGACAAGACCATAAGGTCCGGGAAACAGATCTGCCTCGGCCACGGCAGTGCGACCAGGATCATCCTGCACCGGGACCTCTTGAGCTGGTTGACGAGTCGGAGCAGCAATGGCAACGGAGGGAACGCATAAAGGAACAGGCCTTCCCAGGGGAACGAGAAAGCATTGCCCATGCTCCTCGTCTGGGGAAATCTGCTGGCGAACCTCTGGCACTTGGAGTTCGTCACCGTCGTGAACAGGTCGATCTGGGGGTTTTCCCCCCCATCGTCGGAAGAATCGATCCTGACGTAGTTCCCACTCATGGCACGAGCGCAGCTCCCTTCTGAGTGAGTCGGCGATGGTGTTTTTTATCCCTGCCAGATGAAAGGGCACCAGTAACATCCCTTGGGCGACGGCTCAATGCCACAGATCCTGGGCTTCCTTGGAGAGGGCTGGGGATCTGGTTCCTCCCTGCTTCCGGATGTAGAACATCGTGGTGGTGTTGTCGGTGAAAATTCTCACCACCTTGCCCTTGAGGGACGGGAGAAAGGACCTGAGGGCCCAGAACACTGCTCGGAGCTCCAGGATGTTGATGTGGAGCTTCTTCTCCTCTGGGAGCCAAAGGTCTCTTGCATGAAGATCTCTGGTGTGTGCTCCCCACCCTTCCAGGGAGGCATCCGTCATCATCGTTATCTGGTGGGATGGGGTCTGAAAGTCTGTGCCCGCCGTCAGATGAGCGCGGGTACCCCACCACCGGATCGCTCGTCGGAAGGTCTCGTCGAGCGGAATCCCGTCCTCGAAGCTGCCCGTCGCTTGGATCCAGCGGGAGTCGAGGAACTCTTGCAGAGGGCGCATCCGAAGCCTGCACAGGCGCACAAGATATATGCAGGACGACATCATCCCGAGGAGGGACTTGATGAACCTCACCCTGGCCACGTCCGTGGCCAGCAGGCGCTGCACCTTGCCCAGGATGGCCTTCGTCCTTTCTTCCGACGGTGAGGCCAAGCGCGCCACTGTGTCGAGCTTTGCTCCCAGAAACAGTGCGACTTGCGACAGGACCAGGTGGGATTTGGGAAAGTTGATGGAGAATCCCAGGTCTGAGAGCAGCTGGATGGTCTTTGCTGTGTGATCCACGGCGAGCTCCCTTGTCCCTGCTCGGATGAGCCAGTCGTCCAGGTAGGGGTAGACGTGGATCCCCTGCAGGTGCAGCCGCGCCGCCACCGGTGCGAGGCACTTGGTGAACACCCTGGGTGCAGACTTCAATCCGTACGGGAGGGCCTTGAACTGGTAGTGCCGTCCTTGGACCACAAACCTTTCAGAATGGGGATGTCGAAGTATGCATCCTCCAAATCCAACAACGACAGGAAATTGTCTTGATGTATTTGTTCAGCCGTCACAGGTCCAGGATGGAGCGCCATCCTCCTGTCTTCTTTTTTACTCGGACGTACCTTGAGTATACTCCGGCGCCCCGAAGCCTCATTGGGATGAGCTCGATGGCACCTTTTCTGAGCAACGCCCTCACCTCCAAGAGTAGTTGAGACGTGATTTTCCTTCCTGACCACAGGTGGAATGCGGGGGCACTTTTTTAGAAATTTGAGGGCATGCCCCTGGGCCAGGGCGTCCAGCACCCAACGGTCGGTGGAGATGGACTCCCACACACTGACGAACTTCGCCAGCCAGCCTCCCACCGGGGTGCTTTGGTGGGGGCCCGACCCCGCTGTTGGTTCAATCTTGCTTGGCGGACGCCTCGCCGCCTTGGCCTCCCTGGCGACAACGGCGGGGCCCCCCCCTGACTTGCCTCATCCTCTATAGGCTTCCTGCGATGAGGAGCGGGCCGCTTGGCGGTAACGTAGAGGAGTCACCGCCGAATCCCTTGGAGGCACCCTGCTTGCCTCCGGCGCTCCGAAAGAACTGCCTTCGTTGCCGGAGAACGCCTAGGGCCCTTGCAGTCTCTGTGTCCGCCTTGATGGCTTGGAGGGACTCATCCACTGTTTTGCCAAACAGGTTGTTCCCATCGAACGGCATGTGCAGCACCTTGGCTTGCACATCCTTGCGGAAATCCGTCGCCTTGAGCCAACCTCGTCGTCTAAGGCAAACGCTGTTACATAGCTGGCGGAAACCGGTGTCAACAATGTCTGTTGCCACCGTAATGGCGTGGTCCGACGCCACTTCGCCTTCTTGCAGGATCTCCAGGGCCTCGGCCCTCTTGTCATCCGGTAGGAAGTCCAACAGGGGGGCGATCTTGAACCATAACTCCCTGTCATAGCGGGCCACGATCGCGAGGGTGTTGGCCGCCTTAATCGTTGTTGCCGCCGACGACGACGAGATAACTCGTCGTCCAATTGCATCCAGCTTCTTCCCTTCGCCGTCCGGCAGGGAATTTGAGGTTCAGACCGACGCCCCCCCCTCGCTTTCTTCTTGGCCGCCGCTGGGACGACCGAGTCCAGGGTAGGTTGTGCCCTAAGGCACAGAGGGGCCGCGTTGGGGACCCGGAACTTCTTGTCGTACCGATCCTTCTTGGCAGGCGTCGTATAAGGGTTCTTGAGAAGGGTGAGACCCTCATCCCAGATGTCATCCAGCAGAGGCACGGCGAGGCCTGACTTCCTCCTGGCCTCGCGCCGTTGGTTAAGGAAACCTTCTTTCTTCTTCTCCTCGGGGCAGAGCTGAAAAAGCTCGAATGCCCTGGCGATCATTGCGTGGAAAGATCCAATCTCAATCGGATGGGGAGGCCCGGGCTGGTGATGGGAGCTCCGTCCCGTCGCCACGGCCATCGTCGTTGTCGGTACCCGTCGTGGCCGTGTCTGTTCCCGTGTCATCCCCAGGGATGGGGACGTGGGTAAAGGCCGCGCTGGCCGCGAGGGCTGAGAAGGCGGGTCTGGGTGGATCTGTCTTCTCTTGTTCGGGGGGCTTCCCGCCGGGACCGGCTCTGGTTCCTCCGCCGGACCTGGTACTGGGTCCTCTGTCGGTGGTAAGGGCAATCCGGATCCAGGACTGACCTGATAACACAGGACCAAAAGGTACTGTGTGTAGCGTGAAATGTTATGTGACCATGACAACTGGTTTTGGGTTAGAGCAGACTGCAGTTGCTAAGTGGTTTCAGAGGGTGTAAAGCCGGCAATGGGCTATGATGAAGCGGGAGGTTGAGGAGGAAAGTATGGGGCCCTAAGGCAGAGTTTATAAAGGAACTTGCTTTAAGTTACTTTATTGATGGGTTTGTGCAATGGTTAGCTATTACTCTGATGAAAGCATTCAACGCTGAACAGGAAAACTGAATAGTATGGCGCTGGTATGAAGAAAGGAGATTTTGCTGGCTTAAAAAATGTAACAATGTTTCATATAAAAACCCACAAGGGTAACTAAACTTCCCTAGCTGTACTGTGCCTTATTAGCATCAAGGAACTCAGTATTGTGGTCCATCTCCTGTACTAACCTTTCCATTGCAGGTTGCTGAGTGCACCTCACCTCACCTGAGCAGGTGGACTGTGCGGGTGGGGTGGTGTCCTTGTGTTTCGCCATTTCCTGGTCCAGAGTATTTTTAATACTAGGCTTCCCGGGACAGGGAAGAAAATAAAAGAAAACAAAATCAGGGGCTACAACAGCTTGAAGTTTAAGTTGCTAGAGGGCGTCGGCCCAGCTTGAACGAACTGGAGGGTATGGGCAGCGCCTCAGGATAAAAAAAAAGCAAGACCTAGGCTGATTAGCCTTCGGTGTGGGCTGCACGCCCTTGATACCCACTTTGGGTTAGAACAATCTTCTAGCGTTCTCGTATTGATTCTGAGTCAATTGTAGCGGATTTCAAATTCTTTTATTTATCCAAAAAATGTTTAGTAATCTCATGATAATCGTTTCCACTTCACCAATTAGGCTAATCCTGAAGTTAAGGCAAACAGTAACCCTGTGGCTCATGCATTTCAGAACAATTCCTTCCTCAGAGCCGGGTTATATGTACAGTGTAAATACTGTGATACTGCGTTATACAATTTCATTTAGGTCAATTCATTTGGGCCAGTACCATTCATTGGTTAATTCAGTAAGTAATTCATCAGAAAAAGTAAAACAAAGTAATGCAAACAAATGATTATGTGCAATGCAGGGCCCCCACAAGTAAAGAGACAAGTAACACAAAAAAAGAAACAAAAAAGGAAAGAAACAAAAAGGCATAATAAATTCACTTTCTCTTAATATTCATCAAAGTTCAACTTCCATTTAACTTGTGCCCATCGCACTGTGCTCCTTTATGTACATGCAAATCTATTTAGTGAGCTCAAGATATTGAAATTAACACTGCTTGCTTAGAGGATTTTGGGATTGTCGTTTTTCCTAAGCGTGCATAAGTGTGTATTCTGTTCCCTTTATATCGGTGTGTTAATGTGTTGTAACAATTCCTTTGTCATGCTGCATCATGGATTACACGCCTTCGGTGTTAGTATAGTGATTTATGATGGATTTAGTGCCGCCGTTACCTAGTGTTTACTAACCTGTCTGCCGTGTAGATCCCAATGCGGGAAAATCTAAACAGATCGATTCATTTGGTGCTACAAGAGAACGAATATAGCACATTAGTGCACCTTATAAATACTGCTTGTATTTTTTTAATGTGGGGCTGCAGAGGCATGCTTAAATGTTTATTAATTTCTTACCTTAAGCGAGTCGCTTGCGCAGAGTGTCGAGTTCAGCTGCTGCTGTCTCACACAGTGGTGTGCGAGACCGCGATTCTTTACGTTGTCAAGGCAACGTTTTGGGTACCAATATGGCCGACTCGCGGATGTTGGTGTGGGAAGATAGTTAAAAGTTGCTTACTGTGTGTAATAAGTATATGTCAGTTATTTCTGAACAATTATGAAGGTCTGATGGCCTATGATGTATGTGTGTGTGTGTGTATATATATATATATATATTGCAAAGATGATCTTGGCTAACCAATTTGGCGCGCCAAAAGGACATGTCTAGTTTGTAATCCTAATATTGAATGCTAGTTGTATGAAATATATTGTTGTATTAGTAGCTTTGTAAGCGGTTTCAACTTATATAAGGTACTTGGGGGTGAAGCTGTAACATACAGTCTGTTGTCAGATAATGCAATTTTCTGAGTTAAGGAATGTTGTGTGGTGATGATTATTACTTATACTTTAAGTAAATTTCAATTGTTTGAATACTAATTCAGAAATAAATAACAGGACTATAAAAATATGTTGAGGTTTTCGTTCAGTCCCCAATAATGTAATTAAAAATTAATTCTTAATACATTCAGGCTCACACTTGGTTCTCAACGGTGGAGGCAGCTTGTGATGTCATTCAAATGTCTGCTTTGTTACATTTTATGCCAAATTTGTAGCACATTTCTTTCATGTGGGATGTAGAAACTTATATAATTTGCTAAATGGGTTGGTTGAACAGTTCTAATGGGTCATGGTGACTATGTTCAGGGAAGTGTTATTATAAAAAAACAGTTAAGGTCAAGTTCCTCATCGATTCCTCGTGGAGACAGTGCTTCTAATCGATCAACCCAATAAGCTTCCTTTTGTTGTCTTATTTTCTTCATATCTGTGTGTCTCGAGAGTTTCTAGAACTTGAAATTTTATCTGCGAGACATTGTGTTTCTGCTCATTAGAATGTCTTGCAACTGCTGAATTAGCGTTGTTGCGTATACATGATTTATGTTCGTTCATGCAAATTCTCAATTTACGGCCCGTTTCACCTACGTAGTATAGTCCTCATGGACAATGTATGCAATAAATGCAGTTTTCTGTGTTGCAAGTTGCAAAACATCTTATGGCTATCTTTTCTCCAGTATAGGGATGTAAGACTATTCCACCTTTTATAATGTTATTGTAGTTGCTGCAATTTAAGCAGGGGTTGAGTTCCTACTTTCTTGGGTTTGACTCTTCTTGTTTTATCCCTGCTGTTCAAGTAATCTTAGAGATTTGCTTGTGATCTCTGATATGCAAACGTAGGTTTGTCAAGAAATATGTTTTTAGTTCTTTCATCATTTTTGAGTATTGACCAATGTTTGTTAATACATCTTTTAATCAGCATACTCTGAGAGGAGAATTTTGACACATATACAAGTGCTGGTGCTTGTGGTTTGCTTTTCGGAATGAGAGTGCTTGCTCTCGTTTTGGTGGATAGTTAATCCATTGCTGCTTGCAAGTCTTCATCTGGATACCCTTGTTCCTCCAGTCTTCTGCTCAGTTTCTCTAGTTCTTGCTCACATTCTCTTTGGTCGCTTATGATTCTTTTTTTAAGTACAAAATGTGCCAGTATGGTAAGTTCTTTAAAGTATTCTGTGGGTGAAAGCTCATGCAATGCAGTAAATTGTTTCTGTCCGTAGGTTTAGTGAACAAAGAAGTTGTAATCTGCTGATTGTATACATTGACGTTGATGTCCAGATAATGTATGCCAGGATCCCCAATTTCCGAGGTGAATTGAATATGTGGGGGTATGTTGCTGATGTATAACATGAATTCATCCAGTGACTCTTGTGCCTTGCCAAATACCGAAAATATCATGGATATAACGTACCCATTTTTTCAATTTGTTTTTCCATTGTACTTTGTTCAAAATATGAGTGGTTTCAAATAGATACATGAAGCCCCTCAGGATACCTCACTGGGGCATCTGCTGCAGGCAGGTGGCCAGTCTGGGCAGGAGTAAGAGCTTCAAGAAGGATCAGTATGCTCACCCAAGTCAGATGGGATAATCTTGGCACTACGCAGGGACTCTGGTTTCCAGGAGTAGAAGTCGTAATCCTGGAGGTTTCCATAGCCAGACACGACAGAGTAAGACTACCACCTGGTGGAGTCAGTTAAAACATCTGTTGCAGCTACGCACATCAGCCTTGCCTCAAACCAACTCACAGGCATTGGGAGGCCCTACAAACCAACCCTCAAGGCAAGCACCATCAAGTCTATGTGCGGCCACAGAGATAAAAGTCAGAGTACCATTAAAAAGGGAATTGAGAGGGGCACTATGAGAACAATGATGCAGAAGGGCTCGGACAGTCCTCCCTGTACTGAAGACCAATCATGTGCGTGAGCTCCCTATGAGAGAATACTGGAATGGAAACTAGAAGGAGAGAACTGCACAAGCGATTGGCGATGTGAGACTTTCTTCAGGTAAAAAAAACACTGAACTTCAATTTCTGGTAAGTTTTGCTAGAAATACTTTACTCAATCGCTACATAGATGCAGGAGATTGAAAAACAGCATTCCTTCTGGAAATTCAGGTGTCCACCCAAACACCATTTTTAACATGCTTATATAGTGGTTTTGGGATCGCATAGTGGTAATACAAGAATACACTGGAAAAATCTAACATCAGTGAGGAATCATAAAGCCAAAGTGTTATAGTTTAAATTATGTATACATTAATTTGTATACATACAGGGAAACAACCTTTTAGTCACAAAGGAGTTACAAAAAGGTAATATAGCAGATTTAAAAAAAAGTAGGCAGCAAGCCGCTTATAAGGTGGAGAGTCGAGTGGCACAATGACTGGGTTGAGATGGTGTATATTGGACAGCTATCGGGAATACAGTGGCCATACTTCGACAAGCGACTGTCAGCAGGTAGGCAGTCTAGCAGGCTAAGCATTAACTGACCTCAAACTATTAACGTTTGAGTGTGGTGGGGAGAGTCCAATTAGCGGTGCACAGAAGGTATCAGTAGTAAAGCAGGAGAGGAACGTCAAGAAGCTAGCTCAGATATGCTCAGTTTTTTCATTATCCTTGAACATCGTGTGCTTCGTTAAGCTAGAAACCATAGAGGGGTGTACTCAGTGAATAGAAGTGGGACTTTAAAGCAGACCGTGTCAGTTAGCAAAAGTGAAGGCACATTGTAACTAAAATTTCACAAGTGTAAGCAGTCTATTTTATGGATACTGCCACTATAGCAGCTTCAATGTGCAGCAACAATTGCGCGCCAGCCAAGATGGGCCCAGTCCTACACAAGCCACCTGCCAGCCCTGTACCTACACAACAAGCCAGTGTATATCATTCAAGTTAATGTTTTTATTCTCACAGGCAAGGACCACATTTTGAAACCGTGTAGGTAGCACAAAAGGTCGATCCAGGAGTTTCAGCAAGACAAACAAAAAGGAAGACAGCTGTAGGAGGTCGCAAAATTGTTCAGAAATCAGGCACTTATTAGGACAGAAAATATAAACCCAAAAAGGGACGATTGTGGGTTTGGACGGGTCAGATCTCGAGCCATGCGTGTTTTTTGACGTCAAGATGCTTATGCAGCAGTCATTGGGCTGGACAGAGTACCCCAAATGGACCACCTGGCGTGCTAGAGACTTCGTAATGAAATTCCTGTTATATACTACCAACTAATGCATTCTTAAGAAAGCAAGAGATGGGATCAATATTCCTTCAGGGCTAGGCGTTTGCGATTTTCCAAGACAAGACATTTTAGGAGTAACACTCAGAAAGGTGATGGACGTAACAGATGCTGTGTAAAGAAAATGTACAGCCGAATGGATGGCGTTCACTTAAACAAGTAGTGCCAAACGACTGAAGTGAAGGATGTAGCGTGTTAGAACAACCTGGCACCCAACCCCCAAACAGAGATGGAAGGCATGACTAATGCAACTTTCAAGAGGATTTCAAACAAATTGATCTGGCCCATCACGGCAACAGGGCAGTCGGTACCGCATAGAGTTCAGAATAGAGATCGTACAGCTCTATACGAGCATGGTTGTCTTAAATTAAGTAGGAGATGAACGGGAGATGGGAAGGATAGGTTGCTCTCCGTTGGACACAACTGGTGTGAGGAATCTTTCAAATTGCCCCATCAGGGCTGGCCAGAGACACAGTGGGCTTGACCCAAGTCTCTGATCCAGACGTACAAGTTACAGTATTGTACAAGTTACAGGATTGTTCAACTTTTAGTTAGGGCCCAACCCAAGCTTCTTGCAGATCTAACTGTATAGTAGCCAGGAAGCATACCCTACTTAAATGCTGCTCTTAAAATAAGCAAATATCCATTAAACACATATGGTCAGATTATGCAGGGCACTAATGTGCTTAATAATCAGGTGCGTCTAACGCACATGGTTCAGAATAGTGTCACGGACATCATTGCACGTGTTCAAGAAATGCATCTTCTGCTGACAGACACAAGGAGGTTGGTCTCAAAACATTACCCCCAACAATTCTAACCCCTGGAAAAAGAGGAGAGGGCACCCATCCTATTGAGTTGCAAAAGTGTACCGACCGGAAGGCATGATACAGGTTTCTCATGGGTTCGTTCAAAAGAGTGGCATCTGTCTGTCTGTCTGTCTGTCTGTCTGTCTGACACACACTCTGACACACACTCTGACACACACACACACACACACACACACACGACCTTCCAGAGGTGGAGTGGCAATCCTCTACAAGCCTGATTTCTCCATCACTTGTTGAATCCCAGACTTGCCACGTTTCCTGTGAATCCCTTCTAGTAAAACTCTTGCTACCATCGACACTCACCCACAGCTTCCTACTCATCTACAGACCCCCTGGATGTGACAGACAGTTTGCGAATCTCTGACTCAATAGCTACCATTCAGGTAAATCACCCCCCTCTTACACCCTTGGGAGAATTCAATATCTGGTACGATATGCCCAACAATCCCAGGACCCAGCCTCTGGTCGACAGTCTTGATGCACTCAACCTCTCCCGACATACCACTGGTCCAACTCAGGTGGGCACACACTTGTGATTTTCAGCTCCAATGACCTAGTCTCTATATCCAGTCCCAATGATCTGGACAGACCACTTTGCCATCCCTTTCTCTATCCACACACCAGCCCCTCGTACAGTTCCCCCACCCTTGATCACAAATGCTGCAACATAGTCTAGGTATTGCCCTACCCAGTTGAAGCCCTGCTACTCAGTCCCCAGGCAACACTGTCCTGTGGTAGACCCTTAACCATTCCCTCCAGTGACTCCTGGCTTAAAGGAGCACTAATTCCTCTCACCCACTCGCGCCCCACAACCTCACACAAAGGACTGTCTCCCAAATGGTTCACGTCCCGCTTTAAGACATTCAAAAATCAAAACACCTCTTGAATGCAAATAGCGAGCATTTAAAACCGTTCACAGCAGATCCATGTTCACCCTCACCGTAATTACAAATCCGAAAGGCCAAAAAAAAAAAAAGCTTATTACAATAAACACATTCTGAACTGTGGCAGCAGCAGCAGAGAGCTCCACAAGATAAAATCTCTGAATTTGTGAAACCTACTTGCACCTCTGCCCAATCCACTCCCACACAATCACTATTTGACTCCCTCTCGCTACATTTATACAACACCGCACTTGACAGGATGGCAACCCTTACCGCCACATTTTCCTCCCTCAGCCCCTGCCCTGCACCTACCCCTCCTGATCCCATTGCCCTCCCACACCCACTATACCAACCTTCGACTCTTTCAAACCCATCTCCAGAGACGTGTTCCTTGACCTACTATCAAGCAGCAGCCCCTACGGGTCACCCCTTGACCCCTGCCCTGCCGCTCTTCTTAAAGAAATAGCCTCCTCTACCTCCGCAGGAGAACATACAAGATCCATACTAAACGACTCCCTCACCTCTGGCACCTTTCCAGAAGCCTTCAAGATCGCGCATGTCAAACCACTTCTAAAAAATGCATCCCTCAATCCCCTTGATCCTAACAATTACAGGCTGATCTCCAACACCAGATTTCTCATGAAACTCATTGACTGGACTGCATACTCCCCAGCTCAACTGCTTTGTAGAATCCAACAAACTCCTTGACCCCGCACACTGAGGCTTCAGACATCGACATGGAAAAGAAACCACTCTGATCTCGATCTGGGATGATGTCAAGGTTGCGGCAGAACGAGGGTTATGCAGCGCAGATTCTGCTCAATCTCTATGCAGCCTTTGAGACAGTTAACCATGCAATCCTCCTTGACCGCCTCCACTTCCTAGGAATCTGTGGCTCGGCACTCAAATGGATTGCCTCTTTCCTCCCCTTTCGTCTCAACTGCTCGCGCTGTGAACACTGGAGTACCCCAAGGGGCCTACCTCTCTCCTCTCCTTTTCACCCTCTATCTGACCACTACCAGTAATCATCCATGCACGCAACCTCTCCTGTTAAAACTACGCTGATGATACCCAAATTACCCTAAGAATTCCCACGACAAGAACCAACCAACGTCCCGACTGAGGCTTGTCTCAGTGATATTGACCAATGGGTAACCACCTCCTTTTGAACCCTAACAAAACTGAAATCATGGTGTGTGGAAATACTGCCCTTTTCCCACAACTGCTCCCAGTCCCCCCTTTCTAATATACTGAAAAATTTCAGCTGCACTATGGACTCAGTATTAACGCTCACCCGTCAGATCGATAAGGTTTCAAAATCCTGTCACTACCACCTCAAACTCCTTAAACACATTTTTCCCTTACCTCACCTACCCCAACAGACTTGCCACTGTTATATTGTTATGTCGAGACTGGACTATGCCAACTCCTTATACCTGGGAGCACCGGCATACCAACTTCAACTCAGAAAAGCTCAAAATGCTGCTGCCAAACTGCTCCTCGCCCTAGGACAGAGACCACATTACCCCACTCTCTGCACCCTCCACTGGCTCCCTGTTGGACGAAGTGACACCTTCAAGACCCTATGCATTACACACCGAGCAGTGCACAAGTCCAGCCCAACATACCTACAAAAGAAGATAAAACCCCTACCTCCCATCATGCACCCTAAGCACTGCCCTCTTTCTAGAGATTCCAACCTCCAATTCTGCCAGGATCGGAGGATCCGCCTTCTCAACCTTGGCCCAAACTCTGGAACTCACCCTCCCCGCCCCCCCCACCCCCACACATAGTCGACACACCCAAGACTACATGGCCTTCCGCAAAGCTCTAAAAGCCTGGCACTTTCCATAATTCCGATTAAGAGCATCTAAGGCGGCTGAGACCTTGCAACCTGCTGAAGAGATACCAAGCAATGACGCCACTGAAAAATACTATTAAGTCACTAAGAAGTTCACTCTGAACGCAGCAAATGCGTAATTGAAATCCGGAATAGTGGGCTCTTATGAACAAAACCTCCACTACAGACACTCACCTCTCCTATCACTATGCTCACTCTCTACACCAACACACAATAGAACAAAGCTAAACCTCTCGATCAATTTCAGCCTAGCTGCTCACATACGAGCAATACTCCATGAAAATGTCAACATTCGACTAGAACGCAGCTATACCCCCACGTAAAATCGGCCTAGCTGCACACATAAGCGTCCTGCATAGGCCTAACGCAGCCAGAATCCAGTCTTGGTGACCAACCTCCAGACTGCACACATTCGGATCTCAAATACCATCACACCTAATGCTATGATGCAGCTACAATCAGGCATTTGAATCAGCTGCGCACATAATCAGTGCACCCAAGCACCCTATGACACCTTACTCTCTCGACTTACCTGGACTACGATCCCAGAGGGCGCTTAACCCACTAGCGCTAGGTCATACAATGATATAGAGAGCACTATATAAATACCAAATAACATAACTCAAACAGCTGACCCCTCCCCCATCCAGACTCCTGCAATTCAACAGTGAGATGCTACGGTCGACAAATGTCAATTCATTTTTCCCCCCTCCCAATATTTAGACTGGTCAAGGACATGTACAATTTGAGTTATAACCATGCATCGCAGGAGCGGCTCGAGGTTTGAAAGAAGTAGGCCGGATGGCTGAACATCAACAAGAACATGTTTACGGTTTTATCAACACTCAAGCCTACAGTCACACAGATTACATTTTAGTGGGTGGGAGGTCATTCTAGACTACAAACAAAACAAGCAGCTGGTGGATATACATTCCAGGTCATGTCCCTGTATTCTGCGATATAAACCTATGCCCCACAAGGTAAGACCAAGAAATAGGAAACCTCCCCTTAGGTGGGGGCAGGGAAGAGAGTAAGCTTTAATGAAAACAAGGATATAATAAACTCGCACATAACACACTGTTGGAGCCCACTGAAAGCTACAGTAGGGGCCATTACTGGAAAACACTGAAACAGAAGTAGATAAGGGCAGCTGAAGTAGAAAAATTAAACGTTTGTAAGCCCAAAGTCAAGTACAGAGCCAAACTGTTCGCCTGAAACCTACGCAGAGTCCATTTGCTCTGAACCGGCTAAAAACTCACTCGAACTAGGCATATATTGCCCTTTCACAGGAAAAAAAATAAATTACTAGAGAGGACGACATCTGGCTTTTGCCATATAGGCAAAAGGATGAGGCAGAAGACACCAGACAATATGGTCAGACCACAGATGGGCCTTGTTGTTATAGGGGCCTGGTCATGGGTGAGGTTGCCAAACATTTTCATAAGCAGCTATACACGGGTAAGGGGGTGTATGAAACACAGCCACATTCTAGATGGGCTAAACGTTTTTGGAATTTCTGTCGAGGTTAGCCAGTCTCCAATCACAAAGGATACGATAAAAGCTATCGACTATCAAAGCTCTGGGGCTTGATGGTTTTGCTGCAATCTTTCATAAGAAATGTCAGTGGCTATTCCTGCATCCACTTGTTGATCTGCAAGAGGCTACCTCCCGTCTAGGGAAGATGTGGCCATTATGGTATTGCCCGATCCCAGAAAGGACCCTGCATCCTGCCCCTGGTTTAGCCCCACTCAGCACCATAGCAGACACCAAAATGATGGAAAGATCCTGGCCAAAGAGATGAATGCCTAACAGCGGAAGTGCTGGATGACGATAGGAAGGCTTTGTCATGGGTAGCCAATAGTGAAAGGAGAATAATGGACATTTTGTATAGGACTAGGGTAGTCTCAGGATTTTTTGACCATGTAGAATGATCTTTCTTAAGGCGAGTTCTAACATCTGGTTTTGGCGACAGTTACAAAACTGATCCTGGCAATCGGTTTCTCCCACTGAGAAGATCCGGGTTAACAGATACCCTTCTGCACACACCAGGGGCACCCTGGTTTTCCCACTCCCTAGTCCAATTGCCCCTGAAGCGTAACCACTGGCACAACATATTAGGGACGCAGAGTCAGGGGATAAGTGTGTACAGGCGCGTTATAAATGCCATATCATATCTAGCATGTGAAGCTCATAATATCTTTTTGTTTGTCGATATTATGTTGGCTCAAACTGATCCACAAATCTTCCATTTTGAGGCCTTAAAAATGCATTTAGAGATAACAGAAGCCTTAAGCAGCTCTGAAGAATGAGACCCTAGGACGAATGATGTAGTAGAAGTCCTTCTGTTGGGCACAAAATAAACAGATTTTTAGGGTCAACATTGCTGTTAAAAATATATGACTATGCAGCAAATGATTATAAGGGCGACTTGAGATCATGGTGGATACGGCCTCAGTTCTGGATGGGCAAAATAAACTAAAATGAATATCCTACCCACACTTCAATATATCTCTTACAACTTCACCGGTCCACAAAAAGGTCCCAACTGACCCTCAATGTGATATTGGTTTGGAAGAGCCACTTTCCAAGGGTCTCTAGGTCAATTATGTCTCTACCCAAACAGGGGCAATAGCCTGCCCCAATCTCAAGAAATATTTCCAGACAGCACAACTTCTTCAATCAATGAGTTGCTTCTCTTGAAGAAATGGAAGATCATGGGAGAGGACAGTTGGTCACAGTCTTCGATGTACAATTGAGCATGCTAGGAAGGGTAAAACTACTTCATGAAAGTAAAAATGCAGGTTTGGAACAGGCAGTCCATCAGAGCAGGCTTTACATCCTACCTGGGCCCAGACTCTCCAATTAAGGGTAACCCAGATACACGGCCACCGAAAGGCGAATAGTTTTGACAGATACAGGGTAGATGGCAAGGTAATTTCACACAAGATAAGGGATGGAGCCATCCGCCTTGATCCAATAAAAAGATCAGTTCTGTATCCATGAAAATGTCCACCTCCAATATGTCCAGGTGTAGCATTGGATTCTGCAGGAAGACATGAATACAGGGGGTGCTACAAGGACACAGACAGCATTTAAGAATCCAGTCTTCTACTGTGGGGTTGATATCACTAATAAAAAAACGACCACATCTTCACAACAAAAGGAAACCCCAGGGAATATAAGGTCTGGCATAAAGACCTATGCAAAGAGCTAAGTCAGCAGACTTAATTGGAGGCATATCTGGGATAGGGCAGCGAGGCATTTGATATGCCTTCAGCATAAAGCATAAAGAATAAAACTAGAAATCATTACTTAAATGAGACTTTGTACCAAAGAAGATGATGCACTTCGAATTGAGGAGTCAGGGTTGTGTTGATGGGGTTGTGATGGAGCAGGATACGAGGCACATATGGTTGCAAGTGTCCAAAGCCGCATGAACGCTGGACTAATCCATTTGTCATAATTAAGGGGTCGACCATGATGCTTTTCCTAAGAGAGCAGGGGGTAGGTTTACTAGGGAAAGCCCTCATGTAAGTATAAGCCTTAAGACATGGTCACAGTGAAGGGACAAAAAGCACCGCTAGTAGCAATGCAAAAAAGTGTGCTTAAATGGATATCCAAAAACACAACTTGCAATGCTTTAGTGTTTGAAAATGTAGACAATACATTTGCAATAAAAGAAACAATTTCCCTTCATGGGAATGCAAAATGTTTAATTTTTTTTTTTTTTTTTACAGAATCCGCCGGACATTGTCACCAAATCAAAGTCAGGACTTTGGCTTTGAACCTTGGGCTTAAAAGCACGACTGGGAGAAAGGCTTCAGGATTGCAATGACCCACAATTTTTGGCGGCCCATGGAATAGCCTTTTCCGATAGATCCCAACATATGGGGTGCGGCGGGGAGAAAGAGTGCATGGTTTGATTAAATAACGTTGCTGTTTGACCAGTCTTTCTGGAAACCAATGAAAACATTTGAAATTATATTTTTTAATAAGAACAGCAATTGAAACAGCTCTGTGACTTAGACACAACCTAAAAAACAAAAAACAGGTATTCAGGTATGTTATGGTAAAATAACCCTAAGACCACACCGATACACACAGACCTCTGAACAGGAAACAATTATAGCCAGTTGCTCAGCTCAATGGGTTGGTGGACACACAAAACACTGAGGTAGCAAGTTTATTCCTTACAAGCGTGTGAAATGTACCTGTGGCTCTTTGTAGAACATTCCTAAATTACTAACATAACATGGCTCACGCAATCCAATAAGCACCTAAAGAAAAACTAATAACGGGAAAGCATTCCAATCGCAGCAAAAAGTCACTGCCGCTGAATAGCTACATTCTAGTATCGATTAGAAGTGCTGACTTACCAACATAATTGAAGACTTTGTAGGTAGGGAACCAAATATATCCGTCACTGCCACCAAGCACTACCTCAGAAGACACTAATAATCACCAATCTGTATCCTTCAAGGTATTGTCACCCCATAATCTACAGAGGCTACATCCTTGAACATGGTTGGCCTAACAAAATGAGCAAGACCATCCAGTAGGACCAGAAGCTACGATCAACAAGACATAATCTGAAAGCCCACTTGCCACCTAAATGATGCTTGTTCCAATACAGACAGAGGGAAACCCCAAGGAGACCAATGTGCTAAGCCTGTGGTGAATTGTCTCTAGGCACTAGATTATACTCTGGGTACACCGATGGCGGACAACAAGCATGTTCGAGAAGGACACTCCTTCCAGCTGGGGTATCCCAGTTGTGGCTTTCCTTAAACAAACCTCAAAAGCTCATTGTAGCTTTGTAGACCAGTTTAGTTCCAGCTTCAGAACATAAGCTCTGAAGCTGGAAATAAAGCAAACTGGTTTACAAAGCAATCAGAACCGTGTTTATGCGATGTACTCCATACAGTGGGATGCAAAAATGGGCACCTTGAGCATATTAGGAGACACAAAAAATTAAAGTTGGTGTATTAGACCAAGTGGTAAACATTTGTCCTGGGAATCGGTCCACAGCCTTCAGCCAATAATATAATTTACATTCACATGCATTAGAGTTGCTTACACAGAAGCCAGCCTCCTTACAGAACATCAAACCTTCTGTGCATAATGAGAAGACCAGTCACGGGTCTATCTTTAAGAATCTTAATCTGGTGTAATATGGAAAGAGACACATAGAAATATTGCAAAATTAAGTGTCCAATTGCTAGAACACAGAGTCAACCATCACAACTACCGAACTGCAGGGTGAGGCAGAATATTCAAGCCACCAGTCTCCAGCACATAGAAAAGAATCTGTTTTTAGAGAAAACTAGCCAGTCCCAACTTCATCCCACCTGTTCTGGGCAGACTATAAACCAGAAAAACCTTGGATTGCTGTGCTTCTCTCATGCGAGAGAATGCTTTACTTAAACAAGTTCTGTTCTGTACTGGATTCTTACACCCGCCCTAAGTGGTTATGTTCCTATCCTTTTTACTTCGTGCAATCACTACTGCAGTAATTTCAAAGCATCTGACCCATCATGCCTCCACATCCACAAGTAGATAACCTCTAGTCTTCTGGAGAGCACAAGCAGGGATGAAGGTGCAGTAGGGCAATAAGACTTTTGGAAAATGATTTTGAGATACACTTATTGGATCCAGACATCCGAGTACTTTACTCGGACCCAAGATGCTTACCCAAGCTACATAATTAGAGCGTGAGGGGACCACTCAGTAGTGATAGTGCACGATACAAATATCCTTTAACATTAAAACAAATATAATCAAGGAGCATTATCAATTCCTTTAAACAGATTCCTATAGAAAAGGAACCAAATCGGCCTTACTAGCGATTATCTCAACTACTTAAGTAGAATTGGACTAACCCAACAGGCCTTGAGAAGCACGTGTTGGCAGTGTTCTCATTAAATGCTTGTGCCATCTCTTAAGCCAAACCTTGGGCTCAATATTAAAAGCCATTCACAAGTGTACAACAAGTCTCCATAGACATCCCTTGACTTTTTAAAAGACAAATCATAATTAGAACCAAAACACAACAAGCAATGTTTCCCCAAGCGGTTAATGCACAATTGTGCTATAGTTGAGCTTCTGCATGGTATTGGTGACTTATGGGCACGGTCACCCTGTACTTTTGCACATGCAGCTTTTAAACAAAAATTAAGCGCAGACTTACAATGAACTATAGTAACCATATTTCAACACTAACATCAGTTCTGATTTGCTCAAATGAATGTAGCTAAATCTGAGGAGCCATATTATTTCACCTGTATTAAGGCTACACAAACAAACAAAGGGATCTGACAAACCCAGCAGAGCCTTTGGTGGGAATTCAAAAGGATAACAGCTTATATAATGAATATGCATAAAACGTAAAACCTGGTCTACCTGTGAATATTGCTCCATCTGGCATGCGGAAAACCAGTATTTACATACATAAAGCTACGTGTCCCATTGCCTAAAACCTAGCATGTGCAAAACAGGACCTTAAGTCGCCTTATGTTGGGTCAGTCCTAAATTGGACGTTTCTGAAACAACAGTACATGAAAAAAGCGGGACAGAACAAAAACACTGGAATGGTGTAGAAATTCACAGCTTCACTTTTGCTGGTCACAAAAACAAACCTGGGAGAAGAATACGATCTTTTTTTCTGTGTGAAACTTCACACATTGAAAAACACACATTATTTGGAGGCCAGGATACTTCATGAAATGCAATCTGATAGGTTTCAGGCATGGTATAAGTTTTTAAAAGAAAAGCAGAAACATAGTACGTTTTATACAGCAAACAATGAAGTTTAAATCAAGTAAGTTTCTACATGCCCATTGCTATAAAATTGCATATAAAGTAATTATTAAAATCCAGCTACAGAGTGAATGGGTAAGAGAAAGGTTTGTTGAATGAGCGGTCATTTTGGTTACAAATGAAAGGTGTACCATATAACCAGAAAAAAGGGCAAGCAATGAAAGAATATTAACAGAGGTCTACTTAAACATACAAAACACACACAGCAGCAATACAAGTACCTTCTATTAGATTTAATTCGGTAAACAGAAACCGTGTACAGCATAAGTTACTAGAGCATATGCACACAATTAGACAAAAATTAATATTAATAAGGAGTCTTGATTTGGTGGATTAACTAAGCAATAGTCCTCAAATGCAATTAAAAAACACTAAGACTGCTTCAATAGACGTGCACCATGCCATAAAGGAAAGTCCAGAAAAGGACATATGTGAAAAGGCCTCCAACAAGCCCACCAGTGAAGAGTGGTCTTCGGGATTTGAAGTATTTGTTCCATCGCCGGCCAGACTTTAGCACCAGGAGCAAAGACAGGAGGAACGAGGCAAGGAAGTAAAAGAAGAAGCCGTAGAGACCAGTCAAGCCCAGAATTCCTGCCGTAGCCCCAGACAGCGCAGACACAGATGTCCTGCAATAGTCCAAAACTGCTGCATTTCCCCTCACTGCACCTTCGCTGATGAACTGTGGGCCTTCCCGCTTCATAGTCAACGTGGCCATTGTGGTAGGAGGTTGCTTTAGTAAGAGAACTGCAAGCAAGGAAAGGAAACACTTAAAACGTGAACGAAGATGGGCATATAATGTTAATTAGTAGAAACGATAAAGAAGGCTGGACCTGAGCCCTACTCGGGTGGTAGGAACATGGAATCTCTTTTGCTTACATTCCTCCCTGGCCCGTTAACTGGCGTCACCTGAAGGGGCAAATAGGTCTAATAAACCTTTCTTGCATATAGATCCAAACACTTGCCAATTTTCAGTGACCAAAAAGATATAGGATTTTTCAAGTTGCAAAAATAATACTTCCCATAACAATTACATCACAGGAACATACAAAACACATTGTTGGTACCACTGAAGCATTTTAAAATACACAGCCCATCAAACAGCACAGCATGGAATGATGTTCAAATGTTTAAAAAGGTATAAGTCTGAATGGTAAGTTAACACCGAATTCAATTACCTAACTTCACAAAAAGGTAATCAGAGGTGGTAGACAACGTTTGCCACTACTCTGTAGCAGCAGTATGGGCAATACATATGTATTTCTACAATGCAAGATGAATAACTGAACAACATGGAAACTGATACCCTCCTCAGTTTGATATGCAGATGCTGTGCGACAATGGTACGCTCTGCCTCTTGCCCTCAGTTGTGGTTCACCTAAGGCCTGTCCTGCCAGAGTGCAGGGCAGAGCCATGTAGCTGTTAGTTCACTGGATTGGTCTGAGTAATCACTTACCCACTTGCTGCAAAGACAGACTAAGTAATGTGTTGCATGCTTTGTCCTGGGCCAGTCTCAAGCAGCCTACCTCAAAATCACATAAATTACATGACCCTGTAAAAAGCAGTAGGATCTGTCACCCAAATCTGTAGGCAGTAAACTGCTTAAAAAGCAGTAGCCTACTGCCTAAATCAGTAGGGTTGGCAAGTATGGATCCAGGAAACCATGCAAGAGTAGTGCGGGTGAGCGGGGTGCATGAAACCCAATACATAACTTGTGCAATAAAAGATTTCTAGAACACAAAAAATCCGTGTTTGACAATACATTATATTCAACAAAAAGATCAAAATTCTGTAAACATCAATTTTGTGTCGTACGGGGAAGAACGAGCAATGATCTTTAACGTAGCGACCTAGGAGAGGGAAAGTCAAACAGGGGAACCAGGACGCCTAACTAGGCACCAATAAAGAAGTTAGCGCAAATAAAGCTCAAAAGGTGAGCTCTTTATAAAGGGTATGGCTTCTGAAGCACTGCACGGAATGGAAGTTTTAAAGGGCACTGGAAGGGAATAGGGTGCAGTACTGAGGAGACGCGCTGGGAAATGAGTCTCGTGGAGCGTAGGCAAATAGCCCGGTGGGGTAGGTTGGACATGGGAATTTAAGTACCTCACCCGGCTTCGCAAACCCTATAATTCAGAAGTAATTCAATTAGCAGTCGGCACGATATACTGAATAAACAATTCCTAGCTCTTGATTAATAATGGTGACCTATGTCTGACACTACTTACAGAATTCTCACGATATCCTTCGGGTAAGGTAACCGCAGATCCTACTGCTACCGATCACGGACAGCAACCATCAGGGCCAAAAAATGATGACGGGCACAGCCATCTTTCTTTCGCAACATAGACGCGCATGCGCAATTTGCGCCTGCTGTCTATCGACAATATAGCGGGCATGGGGACTGTCAGTTTCAAAGCAAGGTACAGCACGGCCGCCGACTTTTTCTTTCGCTGAACAGGCTAATCTTACTTTTCAGCATTATGTTCAAGCAATACGTTTACAAAACTAGCAGTAGTATCCTTTGGGTGGTTTGTATTTTCTATGATACGCGGAGAAAATGTATCCAGTTCGATTTTTTACGAAAGACTCTCTCCATAAATAGCTACACTCTAAGATGGCGGCGTGGTATGTACAGTTATCTAAAAACGATTATTGCCAAACATCGCACTCAATTACTGGACTGCTGTCTCCAGGTAGTCGTCTACTAATTAACGGGTAGCACCTTTCCATGGTGGCAGCTCACCGATAATATAAACGGGTTTTAGCACCTTTTCAAAAGCAACACTCTTCAGCGACCGATTCAATGGCTCTCTAGAATGTCGGGTTTGGGATGTGGCACCTATTCAAGATGGCGGCGCCACTGACCCTTGTAAATCAGCGCTCGCTTTCTAGTTTTTCTTTGCTCTCTGCACCATAGCAGCCCGTCTTCGATTTTGTCTTGTATGGCGCTAGCTGTTGAATCAAGGGTTAGGAAGGGAGGAACCTGTGAGCTAGAGGAAGATGTCTTACATTCCGGGGCAGCCGGTTGCGGCGGTAGTGGTGAGTTTATGCCGTGGGTTGAACTGAAGTACACCTGAGTTTAGAGCGCATACCTGAACCTGCGTGAAGGAGGATGTGAGGTGTTTTTGGATAAGGTCCTAATACATTAAAATGAGCACTGACAGTTTTTGTTAGTATTTGCATGCCATTGGGCTTCTTGATAAGGGTAGAGAGTATATGGCGGGTGACGAACTCTTCAAATAAGGGTAATTGGTTCGGTATGGAATAAGAGCCCCTGCACTTGTCCCCTATGTACAATGGTGTACACGGTCTTACAAGGCAGTCCTTCTTGTTGCACTCGCTTTAAATCGCCCCCATCCCCTGACAAAGCACTTGACCCACTTTTGTGTTACATCTGCCTCTCCTTCCCACATCTGCTCTCTTACTTCGAGGACGTTCGTCCTCATACAACACCTGTTGGAGCATCGGCTGTCCCTTATACTTAACGCTAGAGGTGGAATAGAATGATAATTCGTGTGTGTAGAGCCAAGCCAGAGCTGAGCCTTGGTGTTTGGCTTGCTGCTCCTCCAAAAGAATGGTGTCTATGTACAATGCACTTATCTTCAGGGTTACCATTGCCGCACGTCTCCCATAAGCATGCAGCTATCTTCCACAATAAAAATGTGGTCTAGCTGCACGCATAATGACTTATGTGCTCATATACACTCGAGACAACTGCTCGCCACTACATACACTGCACCAAGACACATTGCGCAGCACCTGTGCCATAAGACAACAGCTATGCCACGTATGAAGAAAAAAAATGTGGTCTAGCTGTACACGTCTCTCCTGCTGTTTTATGCTGCTGGAATTACCTCTCAGCACACATCCAAATTTGACATGGATGGCTAGCAGGGACTTGGCCACCCCTACCTTTTGTATTGGATAAAATGCACACACGCATTCTAAACTACTGCAAGTGCCTCTTCCTTAATCTACCCTCTTCCTCTCTAGATCCCCCCCCTCCCCCCCAGTTCATCCAGACTAGGGCTGCAAGATTTATCCTTGGCCTCCAGTCCCAAAAACTCGCCACTGGCTCCCGGTTGCTGCAAGGATCAAATTCAAATCCATCTGCATCATCCATAAGGTTGTCCGGGGACCTCATCTACAACTGGTTCTCACTAACGCACTCCCTTCAGATCTTTACAGTCCTCCAGCACAAACTTGCTGCGTGTCAAGCAATTTGCTAAACAGCATGCTGGTGGATGATCTCTTTCCTCGGCTGGCTCCCCCCTTTGGAACAGCCTCCCCCTTCCTCTTCATCTTTAGCCAGATCTCCTCAAATGCCAGAAGCTCCTCGATACTTTTACTTTTCACCTCCTTCCCCATCCTTTGCTAAACCCCACAGTCGTTGAGATTGGTGACCAGGGCCTTTGTGTCCACCTGGGTCCTGGCCTCCCACCCCCAATCGCCTTCAGCCTCCGCCCACTCCCAGCACTTGCCTTAGGTGCCCACTGGCCTGTGCTGTCACTGGTGTACACTTACTTATTGGCAGTTGACCACTCTGACCAAGTGGTCTCTGCCAGTCGATTAACAGTTTGCAATGTACTCCCTAGCACTTACTTACCCCCCTCGCCCCTCTCTCTCTCTGCACTTGCATGCTCTGAATACTCACAAGGCCTAGTAGGACTGCCTCTCTTTCATTGTTATATTTGCCTTTCATTCCCATGTTCCCTCCCTGTTGCCCTGTGGGCGCTTTGAAACACAATGTAATTGATGTATTAGCTCCTTACAAGTACACAATAAAATAAACCTCTGACAACTATCCCATACCTGGACTTCGATCCCCGTAGGGCGCTCAACCTACAGTGTGTTGGGACCATCACAATGGTGAAAGGCACTATACAAATGTTACATTACACTGCAATTGGAGAGACCAAAAAGATGGGGGAGATTTGCATTTTATCGCTTTCTTACATTGTGCTTCATGCTGGATTTAAGCTTCGAAGCACAGTACCAGGACTCTGTACCGAACCGTGCTATTCAGTGTAGTCTTGTTTACAAGACCAGGGTGTTGCCCTAGAGCTATTCAGTTGATCAAAGTGACAGAAGCAAAAATGTGACTTGCACATAAAGCTGGACTTCCATACATGGTAAACCCAAGTACAATACTTTTTGAAATAGAGTAAACTTGCAATACTATTTACATATCTCAAATTGTGTAGGCACCTCAGTGACAATTGTCATTGTTTACCACTTCCATGATTCTCAGTTGGACTACCTTTTAAAAAGATAAGTTTGCCCTAATATCACAATGTGTGGATGCAAGGCCTCTGAGCAGGTGCTTAGCCCTAGGAGTTGCCTTACTAATTGGACCGCTCATATACTCGACTGAGACAGGATGCTTGTGAACCCAGTCAGCTTGCCTGTGACTGTAACAAAGCAAGGAGTGCACATTTACCACCCTTTTTTTGTAGTTGCAGTGCATAAAAATGCATTACCACTGCGTGTCGGAAGCGGTTGATTATGTGACTCCTTTCCTTACAGTGTGGCTTGACACGTGTTTTGCGAGGGCCATTCCTGTAGCCTGCTGGGCTCGTTACGGTGTGAGCGACTGTTGCTGAGTGCTGATTCAGCATCTTTATCTACACCAGGCCGACATCTACTGACTTCTCAGTAGCAGCGAACATGACAGACTTTTGCTTTTTTTTTTTAATCAGCCAGACTGAGAACTGGTGAGTGAGCTGGTGAAGCAACCCCATTAGTACAGGATCAGAGAACAGGGAAACTGAGAGGTGCTCTAAGTGCCTGGTGTTTTGAGAGAGTGGTGAGGAGCGCTGTGATTGTGGCTGTGCTGTTTCTCCGTGCTGGGTGCTGTGCCAAAATGTAACTGCAGTATAATCTGTTTACAGTGGCTGCTTAATTTACTTTGGCGGTGTGCTAAACATTGAAATGCCCCACTGCCCCCCTTCGCGGAGCATGTGCAATGCTCAGAGTCTGAGCAGTTTTGCAATTTGACAGATTGACTGACTGGTGACTGCGGGATGAGTCATACTTGTATTATTTGTTATCCCTCTTAAATGCTTTCTTCCCGTAAAACGTACCGTACCAATAGAGAAGTGGCAATGGTATTGGCAAAAATGGAATTGCCGATACGAGTTGAAACTTTAAAAAGCGATTGCGCAGCAAGTTACCTGCAAATGCGATCGTGCACGGTATAGTAGCAGCGACCGAAGAAAGTAGAGAGGAAACGGCATTAAGAACTGACTAAAGTAAAATTACAATACTCCTGAAACCAGTTGCACTCAAAGAAACAGAATTAATATTGACAATATTAGTTGAAGTTAACCCGCCTTCAACGACAGAATTAACAATGCTGGACCCTATTGGCAATAACTCATTGTAAAATGTATGTCTCGGCTTGCAAGGTAACTCGATGGATGGTTCCAAATTGATAAAGTGGGTTATTTAAATGAGGGAATTGATCCATGGAAACATTATTGGCATCATGGCTAGCAATGTTTCACTTATCAAAGTCACCTAATTTGATCCAGATTTCAGAAAGTCTTTACGCTTACTCCCCGGCAAATGATGTATAGCTCTTCTGGCTCCTGGGATGAAGACGTTCCACCTGATTCCAAGCAAATTGACTATTTTGACAGCACTTTTTGCCCTCTGCAATAATATGTAAAAGGAGCAACAGATTCTAAGAAAAGGTCTAGTGAAACTAGTTGATGTAGTTCTTTCATTACAGCCCCATGAGTATAACTAGTCAAATGTTATGGATGACTTTTATGGGGAAAATAGGGATTAATCCAATTGGGATCTCCCTGTATTGCTGACAGTGAGGTCAGTAGAAATTGGCATGAATACTTTATGTGGAATTGAAACCAGTACTAAGAATAACAAAGGCACGCAGAATTAAACCATTGTATCGGAAGTGAATAGCATGTTTGCATACATTGAGATGAGCCCAATGGAAAGAATTATGACAATTAGGGGTCACAAGGAAAAATCGACAAGACACACAGCTGAAGTTAGGCGATATAAATCCTGGCAAAAAATTTATCAAAGTGAAAACGAGGAAAATAATCCCGCCACTATAGAAACTGCTTACCAACCAATATTAAAAAGGATCATGTCATATTAGCAAATCGTTTTCAACTGCTACCAGAAGTGAATCTTAATAAAGGCTGCTTCGACAGTAAAACATTGGGCACATTGGATAACTGGATTAAGCCAAAGGAAGCTAAACCAGCATGGAAATGTTGAGGAAAGCTGCCTAATTGAGGAAAACATTTTGAAACCAGAAGATCAAATAGTAGATCTAACTAACCCAGCATTACTAAATTGGAACCTACAATCTACATATTTAGACTGAAAATTATACAATGTGAACCTTAAGATTGAAATCAACAATTTGCTACAGCAGACAAGTGCGTTTTTAAACTATCAGCAAATTTGAGATATTGTTAATGGTTTACCACACCTGCACCATGTATCCATTAAGTATTTGTCCTTGGTCCAAATCCCAGATACACCCTATGAGGCTAACTGGGCTAGAGTGCAATTTATATCTGCCATTAAATTGGGTTTGAATTTAAGCGTATGAATGGAGCTGTAATAAAGACAAATAAGACCAACAGCTCAAGAAAATTCTGCGCCCAGAGATTTGGAAACTATTGCTAAATTGGCTTTAGTATTTGGAGAGATAACTTTACCAGTCCAGAAAGCAAGACTTGACCAATGAAATAAAATGAGACAGGAGGTATGACAAAAAAAGCTAACATTTCCGGCATGGAACACTAGAGGTTTTAGTTCTTTCTCAAAAAACTTTTTATGATCGAGCCCTACTGTTTGACTTAGATAAAATACAGGAGACATGTCTTACCTCTGAATATAGCCTCGATGGGTTTAATATAATTAGGAGAACTGCACCTACTAACACGACAGGTAGACCCTTGGGTGGCCTCCTCGTGGGTGCTAAACATTTTCAATCTCTCAAAGAATATAGGCCAGACATTACTCGGAATGCTCAGGCTGCAGTTATATATACTGATATAGGATCTCCAATTCGGATTATTAAAGTTTTTGACTCTCCTGGAGCAGTAGAAACTGCTAAAATCATTTAATCTGTTGAGTATATAGTTAATGAATGGCTTGCAACCAAACCACTCTGCCCCTATATTATTTGTGGCGATTTTATCTTTCAGAAGTGCCCATCCGAACTCAAAAATAAGGAAAAGGATGATAGTTATGTTTTTAATAGAAATTGCCACAACTTTGTTGCCTTAGAGTTTGATTTGAAAGATGACGTTTGTAGATATATGCTGAGCCCTTGGGAAATACTCATGGATAACCCTGCTCTTAAACAATTATATCCGGATTCCCAAATAGATACCCATCCATTGTACACATGGGGGCCGATTCATGGAACAAACGTACGCCGAAAATCTTCGCGCAAGCGGAAAAAAACAGGCGCACGCGTGCGATTCATGGAAGTCCCTGCGCGTGTACACCTCGGGATGTGCGCCAAACCCGTGCATGGCGCACAAGTCACTGCAACATCCCGAAAGGCGTGTGCGACGGGCACAACATCGGGGCATGCACCAGAAAGTGGGCGGGAAACACGGGGCATAACGCGCGGAATGGGGAACAACGCGCGAAAATAAGGGCGTAAGTGGGGATGTACTGCAGGGAAGCAGACGGAACGCCCACACGCACCCGAACCACACATATTCATGGAATCAAATAGGGCAAAGCCATGCACAGCCAAAGACACGCACAAGCTGAAACACGTCCGCCACACGAAGGCAGGCGGTAGAGTCCCAGCGCATCACAAAAGTGGCAACATACAGCAATTGGGCCTGTGCGAGCGGGGTACGTGTATTTCGGGGGCGCGCAGGAAGTTGCACACGCGATTGAGCGAGGTACGTGTATTTCGGGGGCGCGCGGGAAGTTACACACGCGATTGAGCGGGGTACGTGTATTTCGGGGCCGCGCGGGAAGTTACACACGCGATTGAGCGGGGTACGTGTATTTCGGGGGTTTGCGGGAAGTCACTCACGCGATCTCATCAGGGTACGTGTATTACAGGGGTGCGCGGGGAGCAGCACACATGAATTGCACGTGTGGGCCCTCCCAGGTGTTCCCTCTACAGCCTCCACGGCCCCTGCAGGTGGCTCACACCACAGGGGCCTACCCAGCACATGTCCTGCAGGCATCCCATCCACCATGGCCATGCCCACCAGCCAACCCACATGTCAACTTGCACTACTGCCCACCAACGCATGTCCCCCTGCACCCCCAGCCACCAGGGGCACCCTCCACCAGGCCCCCACCCATGTCTCCCACCACCCCCAGCCCCCAGCCACCAGGGGCAGCCTCCACCAGGCCCCCACCCCCCAGCACTGTGGGGGACCCTCCACCAGGCCCCCACCCATGTCTCCCACCACCCCCACCCCCAGCAGTGCAGGGGCACCCACCACCAGGCCCCCACCCATGTCTCCCACCACCCCCACCCCCCAGCAGTGCAGGGGCAGCCTCCACCACGCCCCCACCCATGTCTCCCAGCACCCCACCCCCCAGTCACCAGGGGCAGCCTCCACCAGGCCCCCACCCATGTCTCCCAGCACCCCCACCCTCCAGCCACCAGGGGCAGCCTCCACCAGGCCCCCACCCATGTCTCCCAGCACCCCCACCCCCCAGCCACCAGGGGCAGCCTCCACCAGGCCCCCACCCATGTCTCCCACCACCCCACCCCCCCCAGCAGTGCAGGGGCAGCCTCCACCTGGCCCCCACCCATGTCTCCCAGCACCCTCACCCCCCAGCCACCAGGGGCAGCCTCCACCAGGCCCCCACCCATGTCTCCCACCACCCCCCAGCCACCAGGGGCACCCTCCACCAGGCCCCCACCCATGTCTCCCAGCACCCCACCCCCCAGCAGTGCAGGGGCAGCCTCCACCAGGCCCCCACCCATGTCTCCCACCACCCCCACCCCCCAGCACTGTGGGGCACCTGCCAGCAGGCCCCCACCCATGTCCAACTCATGTTCCCCACCACCCACACCCCCCAGCACTGTGGGGCACCTGCCAGCAGGCCCACACCCATGTTCAACTCATGTTCCCCAGCACCCCCACCCCCCAGCACTGTGGGCCCCTGCCAGCAGGCCCCCACCCATGTCCAACTCATGTTCCCCACCACCCAGCAGTGCAGGGGCACCCACCACCAGGCCCCCACCCATATCTCCCACCCCCCAGCAGTGCAGGGGCAGCCTCCACCAGGCCCCCACCCATGTCTCCCAGCACCCCCAGCCACCAGGGGCAGCCTCCACCAGGCCCCCACCCATGTCTCCCACCACCCCCACCCCCCAGCAGTGCAGGGGCAGCCTCCACCAGGCCCCCACCCATGTCTCCCAGCACCCCCAGCCACCAGGGGCAGCCGCCACCAGGCCCCCACCCATGTCTCCCAGCACCCCCACCCCCCAGCAGTGCAGGGGCAGCCTCCACCAGGCCCCCACCCATGTCTCCCAGCACCCCCACCCCCCAGCAGTGCAGGGGCAGCCTCCACCAGGCCCCCACCCATGTCTCCCAGCACCTCCAACCCACAGCAGTGCAGGGGCAGCCTCCAACAGGCCCCCACCCATGTCTCCCAGCGCCCACACCCATGTCTCCCAGCACCCCCAGCCACCAGGGGCAGCCTCCACCAGGCCCCCACCTATGTCTCCCAGCACCCCCACCCCGCAGCAGTGCAGGGGCACCCACCACCAGGCCCCCACCCATGTCTCCCCCCACCCCCCCAGTCACCAGGGGCAGCCTCCACCAGGCCCCCACCCATGTCTCCCACCACCCCCACCCCCCAGCAGTGCAGGGGCACCCACCACCAGGCCCCCACCCATGTCTCCCACCACCCCCACCCCCCAGCAGTGCAGGGGCAGCCTCCACCAGGCCCCCACCCATGCCTCCCAGCACCCCCACCCCCCAGCAGTGCAGGGGCACCCACCACCAGGCCCCCACCCATGTCTCCCACCACCCCCACCCCCCAGCAGTGCAGGGGCAGCCTCCACCAGGCCCCCACCCATGCCTCCCAGCACCCCCACCCCCCCAGCCACCAGGGGCAGCCTCCACCAGGCCCCCACCCATGTCTCCCACCACCCCCCAGCAGTGCAGGGGCACCTGCCAGCAGGCCCCCACCCATGTCCAACTCATGTTCCCCACCACCCCCACCCCCCAGCACTGCGGGGCACCTGCCAGCAGGCCCCCACCCATGTCCAACTCATGTTCCCCACCACCCCCACCCCCCAGCACTGTGGGGCACCTGCCAGCAGGCCCCCACCCATGTGCAACTCATGTTCCCCAGCCAACATGTCATCACAATCTAGATCCCTGGTCCCTATGGTCAGCTTCCAAATGCAAAACACCCACCCGAGTATTGCATCCACCCACTCATAATTTGCAATTACATCACAGAACACCAATTGCAAGTTCCGAACCAAACACATTTCCCTCACATACACCCAATGGGTGTCAGTGAATCTCAAAACACATATCATGAAATGCATGAAACCAATGAGATACCACACATTGAAGTTCACCAAAAAAATATGTATTAAAGGAAACATAAATAGAATAAAATATGAAGAAACAGAAATGTGAATGTACAAAAATTAAAAGAAGCATGTCCGTGAAAAAAAGCAAAACCAAAAATAAAATTCCAAAGAAATGTTGTCCAAAGTCAATGTCCACAAAACAAAATCCAATGGGGAAATAAAAAAGAAAGCCATTGCTCCATGGTTAAAAAGTGAAAAAAAAATACAATCCAACAGTGAACTATGTACATGGGAACAAGCCAGGGTCCATTATCCCAACAAAATAAAGGAAACCTATCTAACTACACTAACTAACAAAATCAACTATATACAAAAATGTGGCCAATGTCCGAAAGGTCCAAATAAAATCAAAGCAAAAATGAAACCTAACACTACCTACATAACTATGTACAAGGGCAGCGGGCTAGTTTCACGGCTCACTTGTGGATGTCCCGGGCCAGGGTATCATCGAACTCCTCCTCAATGTCCCGGAGGCGGTCCTCCTCCATGGCCCCGAGGGTCCGCAGGGCCGTCGACGTCTCCACCTCCAAACCCCTGCGGATTGCCTCGAGGCACTCGGCCCGCCTCAGGGCCCTCCGCATGGAGTTCTCCGCCCTGACCATTGTGAGCCGTGCCTCTTCCGCCCGCTGCCGCTCTGCATCTATGGCGTGGCCCAACCGCTGCCACACGGAAGACACTCTCTGTCCTGGGTCCTCCTGCCCTCCGGCCGATGCCTGCCCCTCCGATGTTGAAGGCCCCGAGCCTTCATGGCTCCCACCACGTTGCTGCTGCTGCTGTGCCTCTGCCCGTGCACTGCCTCCTGCTGCCTGCACATCCTCCGCCGGCTGGGGTGCAGTCGTAGATGTGGCCATCCCTGCTGGACGTCCGACTCCCGACTGTGGCAGAGTTCCCTCCTCCACCAGCCTGGCCGCACCGTCAGAGGCAGCTCCACAGGGCACCCAGGTGACTGATGGGTGGGAAGATGGCACAGAGGACGACTGGCGCGTAGGGGGTCCAGTTGAGGAGGGGGTCGTAGCAAGCCCCATCAGACGGAGGAATCCGGCCTGGGTGACCTGTCCCAGCAGGCTGACGTGGTCAACGAGCCATTCGAGATGACGTGCAGTCTCTGCATGAAAAGACTGCAGGTCACCTCGCATGGCCCGTTAACGCAACGCCACACCAGCCAGGACAGGCTCAACCCGGACCTGGATAGCCACGTCCGCAGGCAGAGGAAGGCCAGTTGACGTGAGCTCATCCCCTGCCTGAAAACGGGTCTGGACGTAGGCATCCCTGCTGGTGCAAGATGATGCAGGGACAGGATCAGGGACAGGATTGCACACCGGCACCTCCGCGGTGGCCTGTGCTGCCTCCTGTCCCTGGTCCTGCACTGCACCACTAGCACCAGTGGGATCCCCACCTCCAGACCCCGTCTCTGGTGCTTGCACGGCCTCCTCCTCCACCAAACCCCCCACCAACCTGGATGACTCCGTGCCATCTTCCCCTGTTGGGCCCTGTGGGGTCCCAGCTGCCCCTTCTGCTGCCGAGGAGTCCAACTCCAACCTCCGCCTCTTGGACCTCCCCCCCGGCAGCTGCGGCCTGGGACGCGGCACCGGACTCCTCACTCCCCGACGAGATCACAACATGGGAGGGGAGCCGGGCCTTGCGTCTCCGGCTGGCGGTGGGATCCCCGCCGCTGTGCTCCACAGCACCTTCTCCGCCCTCTTCATCAGTTGACGCTGCAGACAGGGAGAAACAAAACACAGGCATCAGGGCACTGTACAATGGACACATACACACATGCATTACAACTCGCACACATGAGCCATACCACAGCCATATCGCAACTGCCACCCCCATCGATACACATACAACAGCATGAGCAGCCAAAGGTGAGCCAGACATCACATGCAACACAGGAAGTGCACCACACATGTACACACACCACCACACTTGCATGCATGTGTACACCTCTGCCAAGTGTCGCAGTGTTCAGACAGGCATCCATGTCACATCTGCCAATCAGGCTTCCCCATACCGCTGTCACATGCATCCATGTTGCATCACTGTTGCACCCTTGTCAAATACACACACATGAACATGTATACAGTGCTGATACATGCAGCCAAAAACAACATACATGCGTGACATCACGGACATGTCTACTTACATACACATTCATCCAAACATGTGTGCCCACACAACTGCATTTGGCATGCAAGCCTACACACACGAGCACCATCCATGTCTCAAACATTCCAGCCCTCGCATGTGTCAGCCCCACGGCCCTGTACACCCCCACCCATACACGACCCCATACAAACAGATGCGCAACCTGCACACTACTGAATAATCACCACACGCACTGCTCACAATCAGGATGCATGTACACTCACCGCTCGACTCCAGACGGGTCTGCCTCAAGGACCTGGACGTAGAGCGCTGGGGATATGCATTCAGGACCCTCATCTGTTCTTCCGACAAGTGGCCCCGGCGCCCCTTGGCATCCGCTGCCTTCAAGAGGCGCCGGGCCTTGTTCAGGGTGCTGGACCTGAAGTCCTCCCAGCGCTTCTTGACATGTTGTAAGTCGCGGACTGCCACCCCCTCCGCGTTGATGGCAGTCACGATGTCAGTCCAGATCCGAGTCCGTCCTTCCTTGTCGGCGCGGGAACTTCCGAAGAGGGCATCATACTGCCCCAGGACTTGCTCCACCAGGACACCAACTTCGGTGGCACTGAAGCTGGTGCCCCTCTGCCTCTCTGGCCGGGGGTTGTCAGTGGTCTCAGATGGTGTTTGCCCCGACATGACAACCCCAGAGGCAGGAGTGGGTGGGCAACTGGGTCCTGGGGCTGGGCTGTGGAGCGATGGAATCCCAGTCGGGAGTCTTCGGTTCCAGCAGGGGTGGTCACAGCAACAGCACCCCTGGCTGATGTGCAGGCAGCAAATGGCAGGGCACGTGGGCAGCAGGCAGTCAGGCAGCAGCAGATGGAAGGTGGGAGCGTGCTCGGGGCTCTGGGGGGCAGTAGTTCAGCCTTCTGGGCAAGAGCGTGGTCTTCCGTGTGCTTACGCGTGGCCAGCTTGATACGGAGTGATTTGGCACGTGAAAAATCTGCCTGTCAGCGTGTAATTCAAGGAAAGGCCCTTAGCGCATAAGCGCGTCTGCACGCATACGCATTTTCATTGGACAGAAGGCCCCTCAAGCGCAAGCGCCCCTGTGATGTGACGCGTACAGACGTGCATGGGCATTTCAGCGCGTGTGGAAAACTGCACGTCCGCGTGTAATACGAGGAAAGGCCCTTAGCGTGTATGCACGGCAGCACGCATATGCGATTTCATTGGACCAAAGGCCCTTAGCGCGTCTGTGACGCGCGCGGGTGTTTCCCTCATTGCACGTGATGACAGAACACATGTGGATTTCCACCAATCGCGTGTGAAAGTTCCCGGCACCCCGGAACACACGTACCCAGGCTAATCGCGTGTGGAACTTCCCACGCACCCTGGAACACACGTACCCAGGGTAATCGCGTGTGGAACTTCCCACGCACCCCGGAACACATGTACCCAGGCCAATCGCGTGTGGAACTTCCCACGCACCCCGGAACACACGTACCCAGGCTAATCGCATGTGGAACTTCCCACGCACCCTGGAACACATGTACCCAGGCCAATCGCGTGTACGCTCACTCCCCTCCGATGACACTCGGACCTACAGTCTTACCACGTATCCGAATACGGGGAACCCGCGCACGGCAAAAGACGTGCACAGGCGTCAACACGTCCGCCCACACGAAGGCAGGCGGAGGCGTCCCCGCGCACAGCATAAAAGTGCGCGCAAACAACAAACGCGTATATACAGCTACGATGAATGCCCCATTTGTCGCTGCACTGATCGTGGGACACCGCAGGAGGAGGAGGAGAATAGCCAGGGCACGCATTTTCGCACCACGGACAAGCCTTTTTGGGATGCCTGACGACCAGGTCTACGGCAGGTATAGGTTTCCACCCCATATCATCCTAGACCTGGTCAGGGAGTGGGAAGATGACCTAACATCCCCCACCCTTTGCTCCCAAGCATTGAGCCCCTTGGAGAAGCTGCTCAATGTCCTGCATTTTTTGGCCACTGGGTCATTTCAGCGGACCACTGCCATAGTGGGGGGGGGGTCTCGCAGGCCACACAGTCACGCTGTCTACACCAGGTACTGGCAATCATGACAGCGAGCCCCTCAGTCCGCAGGCACATATACATGCCCAGAACACCCGCAGAAAGGCAGGCCGTTGTCCTGGATTTTTTCAGGGTGGCACACTTCCCCAAAGTGCTCGGTGCCATAGATCGCACCCATGTGGCCCTACGTCCACCTAGGGCATAGGTGCACAACATACGGCCCGCGGGCCAGTTGCGGCCCGCCATGCTCTTTTGTCCGGCCCGCGAGGCACAAAGACTTGGACCACGCCAGCCGTAGTACGAGTCCAGCGTTCCTGCTTACCTGCCTGCCTTCCAGCACGTCTCCGGTAAGTGGTCTGTTTGTGTTTGTGTGTCGGGTCTGCTTTGCTTTGTTTGTGTGTGTATGTTGCGAGGGGGTGTCGGATGTGTGTCGGATGTTTGGATCTGAATGTATTTTGTGTGTATGTTGAGATGTGGGGGTGGGGGGGTGTTGGATGTGTGTCGGATGTTTGGATTTAAATGTATTTTGTGTGTATGTTGAGATGCGGGGGCGGGGGGGTGTTGGATGTGTGTCGGATGTTTGGATTTTAATGTTTTTTGTGTGTATGTTGGGCTGAGGGGGTGTTGGATGTGTGTCGGATGTTTGGATCTGAATGTATTTTATGTGTATGTTGAGATGCGGGGGTGGGGGGGTGTTGGATGTGTGTCGGATGTTTGGATTTGAATGTATTTTGTGTGTATGTTGAGATGCGGGGGTGGTCTGTATGTTTGCATGTTTGAGAGTGCTGAGTTGGGGGGTGGGGGTTCGGGTCTGGTTGGGTGCTTGTGTGTGCTGATTTGGGGGGTGGGGGTTTGGAGTTGGGGGGGTTGGGGGGTTCGGGTCTGTATGGGTGCATGTTTGTGTGTGTGCTGAGTTGGGGGTGGGGGGTTGGGTCTGTATGTTTGCATGTTTGTGCTGAATTGGGGGGTGGGAGTTCGGGTCTGGTTGGGTGCGTGTGTGCTGATTTGGGGGGTGGGGGTTTGGAGTTGGGGGGGTGGGGGGTTCGGGTCTGTATGGGTGCATGTTTGAGAGTGTGCTGAGTTGGGGGGTGGGGGTTCGGTTCTGGTTGGGTGCTTTGTGTGTGTGCTCTGATTTGGGGGTGGGGGTTTGGAGTTGGGGGGGTGGGGGGTTCGGGTCTGTATGGGTGCCTGTTTGTGTGTGTGCTGATTTGGGGGGTGGAGGTTTGGAGTTGGGGGGGGGGGGGGGGGTGGGGGGTGTGGGTCTGTATGGGTGCATGTTTGAGAGTGTGCTGAGTTGGGGGTTGGGGGTTTGGAGTTGGGGGGGGGGGAGGTGGGGGGGTTCGGGTCTGTATGGGTGCATGTTTGAGAGTGTGCTGAGTTGGGGGGGTGGGGGTTCGGGTCTGGTTGGGTGCTTGTGTGTGCTGATTTGGGGGGTGGGGGTTTGGAGTTGGGGGGGGGGGGGGGTGGGGTGGGGGGTTTGGAGTTGGGGGGGGGGGGGGGTGGGTGGGGGGTTCGGGTCTGTATGGGTGCATGTTTGAGAGTGTGCTGAGTTGGGGGTGAGGGTGCCATGGAGCATAGTGTTTGGTTGGGGGTGAGGGACATGGGGCATAATGTTTGGTTGGATGTGAGGGGGCCATGGGCATAGTGTTTGGTTGGGGGTGAGGGTCATGGGGCATAGTGTTTGGTTGGGGGTGAGGGGGCCATGGGGCATAATGTTTGGTTTGGGGTGAGGGGGCCATGGGGCATAATGTTTGGTTGGGGGTGAGGGGGCCATGGGGCATAGTGTTTGGTTGGGGGTGAGGGGACCATGGGGCATAGTGTTTGGTTGGGGGTGAGGGGGCCATGGGGCATAGTGTTTGGTTGGGGGTGAGGGGGCCATGGGGCATAGTGTTTGGTTGGGGGTGAGGGCCATGGAGCATAGTGTTTGGTTGGGGGTGAGGGACATGGGGCATAGTGTTTGTTGGGGGGTGAGGGACATGGGGCATAGTGTTTGGTTGGGGGTGAGGGTGCCATGGGGCATAATGTTTGGTTGGGGGTGAGGGAGCCATGGGGCATAATGGTTGGTTGGGGGTGAGGGAGCCATGGGGCATAGTGTTTGGTTGGGGTGAGGGTGCCATGGGGCATAGTGTTTGGTTGGGGGTGAGGGGGCCATGGAGCATAGTGTTTGGTTGGGGGTGAGGGACATGGGGCATAGTGTTTGGTTGGGGGTGAGGGACATGGGGCATAGTGTTTGGTTGGGGGTGAGGGGGCCATGGGGCATAGTGTTTGGTTGGGGGTGAGAGCCATGGAGCATAGTGTTTGGTTGGGGGTGAGGGACATGGGGCATAGTGTTTGGTTGGGGGTGAGGGACATGGGGCATAATGTTTGGTTGGGGGTGAGGGGGCCAAGGGGCATAGTGTTTGGTTGGGGGTGAGGGACATGGGGCATAGTGTTGCACTCCAAGAGTGAACCCAATAATAAAGCTAAAACAGGCACAGTTGGGAGATGTTCATCTTTGGCTTTTTGAGGAAACCTGACTCAATGAAGGCCTTACTCCTCTTGGGCAACCCAAATAGCAAACTGTAGCAGTCCAAAATTATGGCATGTCCAATCTAGGGTCAATAAAATATATATAAGTTAACTAAACATGCGAGATACAATAACTAAATAAAAATAAATTATAACAATGGAAAATGTGTAGTACAAAATGTAAGTTTGAAATGCAAATAAAAATCGTTACCCCTCAAAAACATTATTTTTCCATTTGTTTAGTAGAAATTGGGGGTTTAAAAAGCCTCCTGCCACGCCCCGCCTACAGCCCCGCCCACATTTACTTTTCGGCCCACTATAGCCCTCATGTAAGGTACTTTCGGCCCTCTGTCAAAATCAGTTGTGCACCCCTGACCTAGGGCCATTGAGCACATCTACCGAAACTGCAAGCACTGGCATTCCATCAATGTACAGGTGGTATGTGATGCAAAGGGAAACATCACCTTTGTCTATGCAAACTACCCTGGCTCCACCCATGACAGTTTCATATACAGAAGGTCCGCCCTGAGCCGGGCCCTGGAAGCTGGGCAGCATGGCGACACATGGCTCCTAGGTCAGTACAAATGCCCTTGCACATGCATGCAAGTCACACACAGACAAATATCCAAACCCTAATAATCTCAACTATTATCACCTCCCCAGGGGACAGTGCCTACCCTCTGAGCAACCACATGATGACGCCAATCCGGAACCCCACCACACCACCCCAGGTAAGATACAACGCCGCCCATATTGCAACCAGGGGCATAGTGGAGCGCACATTCGGAGTGCTCAAGTCACGTTTCCGCTCCCTTGACCGCTCTGGTGGGCAACTACTCTATGCACCACCAGTAGTGTGCAGGATCATTGTGGCAGCATGTGTCCTGCACAATGTTGCAACACGGCAGGGCGTCCCGGTGGACATGGTGGTGCCCCCACATCCCCAACCACAGGCACAGGCGCTGCCCATGGGAGGGGCAGGGCACGTGGCGAGGAAGCCCGGACCCAGCTTGTGGCCACATTTTTCACCTAAACTCCCACCCCTGCGGAGTGCACACAGGCCTGGCACATACCAGGTGACAATCGATGATGACAAAGAGACAGTCAACTGTCACAACCCTACCACCCTGAGATAGTTGCCATGGAAGTGCCACATCGTCTGCATCCCTAGCTACTTAATCACAAGCTATCCTGTGTGACCAAAAGGCACACATATGACATGATATGGGCCATACACAAGTATTCCAAGGCACAATGAGGCAGGGAGGGGGGAACAAGGGAACACAGAGAACGGTACTACTAGGCCAGGTGTCATTGAGATCGTGCAAGTGCAGGGGTAGGGGGAAGGGAAAAGTGCAAGGGGAAGGGTGGGGGGGAGTCCAGTACAGGCGAAGTAGCCCAAAAAAATAATACATAGGTCGCCTGGTGGCAACTACAAAGGTAAGTGCAGACAAGTGCTGGGAAGGGAGGGCTGTAGGGATAGAGAGACAGTACTGCAGTGCAGGGGTTGCCAGGGAGGCAGTGCAAGTGGAGAGTGGCTGGGCCAGGGACCGAGGTCGGTGAGAGTGGCCCAGTTGCAGCTCCTGTGCAGTTCCAGTGAAGAATTCTGCAAGGGAGAGGCTGAGAGTAAGCAGAAGCAAAGAGGAAGGTCTTGAGGTGCTTCCAGAACTGGAGATGGTTCGCCTCAAGTTCAAGTCAGGCCGGAAGTCTGTTCCAGGGGGAGGGCCCTGCTGCGGAGAGAAATCTACCCCCAGCTAGTTGCTCTGAGAAGCGGATGACCCGGACATGCAAGGTGTGCATCACACACCTGCAAAACAGGCCATGGCCATCACTGTCATGTCACTCAAACCCTCCCAAACATCAACATGACATGGCAAGCAATACCCATACACCAACGCAGTAACGATAAGGTACACATTGCCATGTCCTAAATGTACAGTGGCATCAGACACTGCTGCCTGACCCGGAATCAGATGAAATGACAGACCAACAAAATCTCCCACCCAAAATAAGTCATTTCCAAATGCATTACAACAGTCATAGACGTAACATCACAATGAATGCCAGCACAGTGAACAGCCATTGTGTGTGATGCACACCCTGAGCATCACATCTAAGTGACAGACCACATCAAACATCAAATTAGGCATGTACTGGATCCATAATCGGTCACAGAACATGTGCTGCCGGGACACAGTGGGCACCTGAAGGCAAACGGTGTACACGTGGATATGCAAGGGTGGGAGTACATGTAGTGCATCAGAGTGCAAGTGTGTGGTTCTGCAAGGACATGCACTCCACATATGCATGTGCACTCAAGTGACCATCAGTGTTCCCTACACATCACATGTGAACATCCACCATGTGTAGACCCCAGCATGTCAAACCACAACTATCCCCTCGCACCTGAAAGGAAAACGCAACACATGAACAGGCATTGATCAGCAGAACACATGTACATAGGATACCACCATTACTATGTCAGAGTTCCCATCACACTGCAGGGCAAGGCAACTATCAACAACAACCCCCCCCTCACAAATTACCATGACCCACTGAACAACTGCACCTGGGTCATGGAGCCTCCAAACCTCAATTCCACCTGGCCACAGGATCACCTTTACCCTTCGTCACCATCTCCCACCTTGTGTGTAAAAAGATGCCTGAACCCTCAGAATCCACACTCATTTCCAAAATCACAAAATCCAAGGCATAAAAACGAACCCGAACACCCTCCAGTAGATGACTTGACCTAGCAGTACCTCACAAAGGCCAAGTACTACCACAATGATGCAACAACCAAGGTAGCACAGCAAAACAATGTCACGACAGGATGTGAGACATGTGGTACATGACATAGGATGATGCACCATGAATGGATGTGTACTGTCACAGGTCCCCTGTACAGGCGCGGGAGTGTCACGAAACAACCACCCCCACCATGTCCCGGGTGCCTGCAAGGTCAAACTCACACAGGCCCCTGAGACCCTGGTGGGGAATGAGGTTCAGGGAAATGCAGTCGGGACAGGTGTTGACACACTGGATGACTGGAATGAGTGGCAGGAGAGGGGAGGAGGAATGACACATGAAACTAGGGAATGCACGAAAATGTACAACCTGCATGAACACATACACAATCCAAACAAACTTGGACATCATTGTCATGGCCTTCTGTAGTCCAGGCTCAGGAGTGGTATGAACCAACCACCCCCTCTAGGGTTTTGGCGCCTGCAAGTTCGGGCCTTACACAGGCATCCGGAACCCCAGTGGGGAAAGAGGGTCAGGGAACGTTGCTTGGATAGGCACGGGAAGCAGGAACACCGGGTAGAGGGTACAGGTTTCAAAATTGCATAGGATCACGGGTGATTAGGGAGAAAAAACATACCAAATTGAACCACACATACATCCATGCATTAGTACACTCCCCAGCAAGCCTATGCAGAGCAGTTTGAAAGAAAAACAACAAGACACTTAGCTCTGGTTTTGAGTGCTGGCCTCCTGCCTGCGCACTCTCGGGTCCGGTTATAGGAGCACTGCAATGCTGCAAAGAGAGCCACAGTCAACCTGTACATGCCAATTACACAAAAACACAACACCAAACATGCCCCATAGCAACAAACTACTCTACAAACAGACAATCTGTGCTCGATGCTTCGTACCCATATATAACATCACCCCTGTGACGGGTCATACACAGTCAATGCAGTAAGTCAGCTGCTGGTGGGTGCGTGGCAAATGGAACACCAATGTGTCACAATTCACACAACATGCAATGTTCCCTGGGTAAGCAGACAGACCCATATAGCAAGCCATGACTACAGAGCAAGTTGCGTACCACCATGACCGAAACAAAGTTGGCAGTGCATTTATCATGAAGTACGTGGAAAAGACATGCACTGCACCCGAGTATGTCCCTTGCTATATGTCCCTGTGAGTTGCCCTTTTCCATGTCTCGGAAGGCTACATGGTTGATACAAGTGCCTCAATGGACCTTGGTGTACCGGAGGGTATGTGCCACTGCCCCTGCATGTGTCCCAGACAACCCTACTATCAACAGCCATCAGTCCACAAACACATCTGAGCTGCATTGTGTGCTTCAACACCAATATTCGTCTATGCTCACCCTCAGTGCTGTGACTAAGCCTGCATGTGCAACCCGCCTGGTGCAAGCTTTGCTGTGTCGTGGCCCCCCTGTGATGCTCACCTTGCCTGGGGTTCCTTGGAACATGTCAGCAGTTCTAGGATGTGGGTCTGCAATCACTGTGCCTCTGCTTGTGCATGTGGGCACCAAAAAAACGGGTCCAGAATTCCGTCGTCCAATGGGCCATGTCTGCTGGCAAAGGTGCTCTGGAGGCTCATCCCCCTACAGAAAGGGCATGAAACACACGATTAATGCTTCAAAGTCATCTGTGTGTGTCTCATCAGGCATCTCATTACTTTACCATGTCAGAGAGTCACATCACGAATCCGAATCACACCATCAGTCCGTCTTTCACCTCCAAAGTGTGGAACACTATCTACAGCATGAATTGCAACAAGCACGTGTACAGGAAAGATATGAAACATACTACACAATGCATAGCAATCAATGTCCACATTAATCATGACACACCCCATCTAGCAAAAGCTGAACAGTGGGCAATGACACCTAAATCATCCCCACTAGGGGTGTCAACACAAGTCACACAGCACCAGACATGCCACAGATATGACAGTCCAAAGCCCTTGTGTAAAATTCTGTAACACCGAACCATCCTTGCGAGCCCATGGATAAGGGAGGCAGGAGTGGCATATGTGAGTCAAGGACCCCAAGCAGAAAACACATACACAAGACAACCATGAAGGGCCCAGCTGGAACAGACAGTGGATGCCTTCAAAAGCCACAAAGCACCGCACCGTCACATGAAAGCACACTAGACTAGCAATTTTAAACTAACTCAACTATTAACTAATTACACTAACTATGGAAAACCTACATTACCTGTTTAAACTAACTATCAAACAGAAACTTAACTAACTAAACTAAAAGAAAAATCAAAAATGGCCACATACGACCCAGGGGGGAGGGGAGGCACCCAGGAGGGGGGAGGTACAGGGTGCTGCTCAACATCCACATGCGATGATGCTGAGCCAAAAAAAAATCCTCAATGGGCTCAACGCCTGCACAGCACGACCTATGTGGGAGATAGATGGTCGTCCGAGTCTGGCTCATCCTGGAAAGGAGGACGTGGCACAGTAGCCTGGCCACACCTAGCCGCAGCTTGCCCCTCGTCGGCAGCAAGTCTGCCGGATGGGTGAGCCTGGTTCTGTGTGGCGATGTGACGTAGGTCTGCATGCAGAACCTCACGTGATACACGTGCTTCCTCTTGCAAGGTAGCACGTGTAACACAGAGTTCCTCCTGCAAGGCCTGGCTGGACAACCCCTGCACCTCCCTGCAATCCTGTAGCTCAGCCGAGATGGTACGCTCAAGCTGTGCAAACCTCTCCTCTGCCTGCTGCCTCTGGGACACCCAGAGTGGATCTGAGGGAAGCATACTCCTCCCTCAGGGCATCCATGTGCGCCTCTGCGTGAGCAGCAATTGCTTGATGCAGAGACGACATTTCAGCCTGGCGTGCCCTGTCTGAGGCCGCCATGCCCAGCCTGAGCGAGCGGGCCGTGGACCGTGCCGCCTGCTGCTGGAGAAGCACCTGCCTAGCAGGGGGGAGCACAGATCGGGCCACACGCTCCATGCTCTCAGCGATGTTCTCCATTGCTGCCCCCTGCCGTTCGGAATTGGCAGTCATGTCTTGCTCCCACTCAGTATACAGCGGTTGCGCGTGGCGACCGCGTTGCCGGGCTTGACCCCTGCGGGACCCAAGGACCGGGGGTCCTTGCTGTGTTGGCACCACCTGCGGCTGCACGACTACATGCCCCCGTCGACATGATGTCCCAGGCACATCAGTGACTGGTGTGGAGGGTGACCCTGCGTCCCGATCCACCACGGGTGGAGGAACCAAGACTGTCTGATCCCTCAGTGCAGGTGTCGCAGACAGAGGAGTGTCCACATCAGAATCACTCACCCCTGACACATGGACTTGATGCTCATCCAACTCAACATGGATGTCAGAGTCGTCATCAAGGCTGGACTCATAGGCAGCCAGAGACAAGATGGACTGCAGCACTTGGGGGTTTTCGTGGCCTACCACCCCACGACCCCCACTAGTGCCGGGTTGATGTGGTGTTACCAACCCTGTGTCTGGCATGACACCACCATCCTCCGCCTCCATTGCGTCATCACCTGAGAAAAAGGTCAATACACATGTCAGAAGCACACGACAAACACACACACCGACAGCAAAGGCATCCGGCAGACATGTGACACACAAAATATGACCTGGCATGCATGCTGGGTCTACTTTGAATAGCTTCTGTGATCAGACCTGTTGAAAGGTGGCAGTTTCCATGGAAGTGGGTCTATGCAGTGCAGAAAATGTGTACGCCACTCACTACCTACATATACAAGCACTACATGGTGTGTGCCAGGAAATGTGAAGGCAGTGCAATGTCAAATTCAGACATCACGTGCATTGTGCATTCAATGTGTACCATGTCTAGAAGCCAAGCACCCCTCCACCCCAGTACCAAAGCAGGGATGCCTAGCATGGTATCAAAAGGCTGACCATACACCTGTGTATTGACAGGCAGTGTTGACTGGCATCAACAGCTTAATGTGATTCAAATTACAACACTGCAAATGATGCTGGGACAGCGGGCAGGACACATGATGAAAACTCCGGAGGCCGCCCACGTGTGAAGAAGACACAAGAGTTGGGCAGAGTCATTGGCCATTGAACAGGCTGAGGCCTGTGAGCCACAAAGATTGTCAGGGCCTAAACATGTGTGCAACGCAGGACTGAGCCACAGTTGACATGGGGAGGCCGATGAGATGGCAGGCAATGTTTGTAACCAAGGACTCATATTACAGTGATCATCCAGTCAAGGACACATGGGGGCATGCGTGCAATGCACATGGAGCATGAATGGGCACTCATGTCCCTGCGGGACATCTGACCCATGCACAGTACAAGTGAGATACCCTGCATCGAGTACTAAGGCTGTACCACACGGCATATGTCTGGCAGTTTCTACGCTGGAAGTTAGCATCTACACAGGACACATGAACAAGAAACTACACATTGGCAAGATTGGAGCAGACCAGTGCAAAGGTGGAAGTGCAGAGTGGCGGAGGAGGGGCAAGGGAGTATGCCCACATGGAGTCCCGCATGCAGGCAGAGGAGACATGCATGACGGTAGCATTGCATTACTTACACATCAGAACCATGTACACGTCACATGTAGCAGCAATCATGCACAACACATCCCACAAGTGAAACACACACGTCCTCAACAAACACGCATCAACACTCACTGGATTGGGCATCAAAGTCCAGCATCTCTCCCACTCCTTCGACCAATTCAGGTGGTATGAACTGCGCAACGAGAGCCTCATGCGGAGTGAGTTCTTCCTCCTCTGGTGCAGGCCCACCGCCAGTCACCAGAGTCAAGTTGTAATTTGAGGCACGCTTGGCCTTAGTGCTGTGCTTGATGTCATTCCAAAGCTTTTTGCACTCCTGCGCCATGCGCACCTCATGGCCGAATGAACTGACATGTTCCGCAACATGCTTCCACTGGGTGTCACGTTGGGCAGCCGTAGTCTGAATATTGGCACCCACTAGCATGTCACGGCTGTGGCCCCGCACGTAGTCCACAAGGAAGTCCAGTTCCTGCTTACAGAAAGGCTTCTTCCTCGACGTGCAGGAGGTCGTGGCTGTGTGTGGGGTCCCAGCCTGTGCTGCAGGTGCAACCTTCCTCCTCTTGGACTGTGGCGCAGACCCTGGCTGGCTAATGCCGCCCTGACCAGTATGGCCAGTGGGTTCGGTGGATTGAGCCAAGGGAGTGGCAGGTGGAGGGATGACCAAAGGCCTGAATTGTGTCAGTAGCAGCTGGGTGCCCACTAATAGACCCTGCGCAGCAACATCAGCTGTGGCAGGGTCATTGACCGCAACAGTCCTGGTTGGCAGACTCACAACCGGGGTGCTGTTGGGTGCATCTGCCCCTGCACTTGCCAACACCCGGCTGTTCGGGGCAGCAGATGACATGACTGCCCCAGGGACACGTGTCTTGGTCTGAGCAGCCCGGCCTGCCCCTATGGTTTCCCCCCTGGCCTGTTGGAGATCTACCAAGGGCTCTTCAAGTGCCAACGCAGCCTGCGCTGGCAGACCCTGAGCCTGGGTGGCGGTGTCAACAGCTGCACCTGCAGCTACCACTACCCTTGGGCCCGTGGCAGTCGATGGAACGGACTGCCGGGTCATATGGGTGCCAGTGCCAGATGCAGGAGCTGCATCCCCCGGAACCACAGGGGGTGGTGGCATGGCTGCACCGACACATGGCACAACATTGTGCTCAAGTGGCGCACCCCTGCCTCTTCCCCCTCTGTGGCTGCCCTGGACTCCCTGGAGTCCCCCCTACTCCCTGGTCACCACGGCCACGTCCCCGACCACGCCCGCCACGAGGAGTACGCCCAGCTGAGGCGCCCCTCACCTTTGGTGGCCTCCCAACCATGGCACAGATTGAGTGGTGCCAATGGGAGGTGTACACCACAATTGACCTGGGCAATTGGGGTGAAGGGGGTGGGAAGCAAGATGTTAACAGCCCCCCTGCACCTGCAAGGCTGTATGTGACCCCGGTGATGTGGTGACGGGTCACGCAACACTCGGGCACCCCAAAACTGCAGTAAAACCGTGCACGCAACCCTGCAGCCTACGTGCGTGGATTCAACCTCCCGCAGTACGCGGTGGCACCCAGTAACACGAATAACGCGTACGCGTGGGACACGCAGGCTACTATGACATTGAAAATGGGTGCGATACACAGGGGAACCCGCAGTGGGAAAAAGAGCGTGTGAAGCTCACCGTCTGACGAGCGCGATGCAGAAAAACACGCGTAGCCAATACCCCCGCCAAAAGAAGAGATACGTCCTTGATAGCTGTGAAGTTGTGATGGCGCGCGAAACAGGAAGCAGCAACACACGTCGGTCTCCACGAAAGGCACGTACAGCGAACTGCTGGGCCCGCTCACCTTTAACCCGTGCTGAGGGAAACGCGCGCGTCACGTCACTTACGCGCATGGGCCCTTTCCTCGTATTACACGCAGACGTGCAGTTTTTCACGCGCGTTTACACGCATGGGCCCTTTCCTCGTATTACACGCGGACGTGCAGTTTTTCACGCGCGTTTACGTGCATGGGCCCTTTCCTCGTATTGCATGCGGACGTGCAGTTTTCCATGCGCGCTTACGCGCATGGGCCCTTTCCTCGTATTACACGCGGACGTGCAGTTTTTCACGCGCGCTTACGCGCATGGGCCCTTTCCTCGTATTACACGCGGACGTGCAGTTTTTCATGCGCGCTGAAATGCCCTTGCACGTCTGTATGCGTCACGTCACAAGGGCGCTTGCGCTTGAGGGGCCTTCTGTCCAATGAAAATGCGTATGCGTGCAGACGCGCTTACGCGCTAAGGGCCTTTCCTCGAATTACACGCTGACGTGCAGATTTTTCACGTGCCAAATCACTCCGTATCAAGCTGGCCACGCGTAAGCACACGGAAGACTGCCCAGAAGGCCGAACTACTGCCCCCCAGAGCCCGGAGCACGCTCCCACCTGCCATCTGCTGCTGCCTGACTGCCTGCTGCCCACGTGCCCTGCCATTTGCTGCCTGCACATCAGCCAGGGGTGCTGTTGCTGTGACCACCCCTGCTGGAACCGAAGACTCCCGACTGGGATTCCATCGCTCCACCGCCCAGCCCCAGGACCAGTTGCCCACCCACTCCTGCCTCTGGGGTTGTCATGTCGGGGCAAACACCATCTGAGACCACTGACAACCCCTGGCCAGAGGGGCACCAGCTTCAGTGCCACCAAAGTTGGTGTCCTGGTGGAGCAAGTCCTGGGGCAGTTTGATGCCCTCTTCGGAAGTTCCCGCGCCGACAAGGAAGGACGGACTCGGATCTGGACTGACATCGTGACTGCCATCAACGCGGAGGGGGTGGCAGTCCGCGACTTACAACATGTCAAGAAGCGCTGGGAGGACTTCAGGTCCAGGACCCTGAACAAGGCCCGGCGCCTCTTGAAGGCAGCAGATGCCAAGGGGCGCCGGGCCACTTGTCGGAAGAACAGATGAGGGTCCGGGAACGCATATCCCCAGCGCTCCACGTCCAGGTCCTTGAGAGGCAGACCCGTCTGGAGTCGAGCGGTGAGTGTACATGCATCCTGATTATGAGCAGTGCGTGTGGTGATTATTCAGTAGTGTGCAGGTTGCACATCTGTTTGTATGGGGTCGAGTATGGGTGGGGGTGTACAGGGCTGTGGGGCTGACACATGCGAGGGCTGGAATGTTTGAGACATGGATGGTGCTTGTGTGTGTAGGCTTGCATGCCAAATGCAGTTGTGTGGGCACACATGTTTGGATGAATGTGTATGTAAGTAGACATGTCCGGGATGTCACGCATGTATGTTGTTTTTGGCTGCATGTATCAGCACTGTGTACATGTGCATGTGTGTGTATTTGACAAGGGTGCAACAGTGATGCAACATGGATGCATATGACAGCGGTATGTGGAAGCCTGATTGCAGATGTGACATGGATGCCCGTCTGAACACTGCGACACTTGGCAGAGGTGTACACATGCATGCAAGTGTGGTGGTGTGTGTACATGTGTGGTGCACTTCCTGTGTTGCATGTGATGTCTGGCTCACCTTTGGCTGCTCATGCTGTTGTATGTGTATGGATGGTGGTGGCAGTTGCGATATGGCTGTGGTATGGCTCATGTGTGCGAGTTGTAATGACATGTGTGTTGGGGATTGTGATGACATGCCTGAGGTTTGCCAATGCCACTCATGTACAACTGTCATGTGTGTATGTGTCCATTGTACAGTGCCCTGATGCCTGTTTTGTTTCTCCCTGTCTGCAGCGTCAACTGATGAAGAGGGCGGAGAAGGTGCTGTGGAGCACAGCGGCGGGGATCCCACCGCCAGCCGGAGACGCAAGGCCCGGCTCCCCTCCCATGTTGTGATCTCGTCGGGGAGTGTGGAGTCCGGTGCCGCGTCCCAGGCCGCAGCTGCCGGGGGGAGGTCCAAGAGGCGGAGGTTGGAGTTGGACTCCTCGGCAGCAGAAGGGGAAGCTGGGACCCCACAGGGGCCAACAGGGGAAGATGGCACGGAGTCATCCAGGTTGGTGGGGGGTTTGGTGGAGGAGGAGGCCGTGCAAGCACCAGAGACGGGGTCTGGAGGTGGGGATCCCACTGGTGCTAGTGGTGAAGTGCAGGACCAGGGACAGGAGGCAGCACAGGCCGCTGCAGAGGTGCCTGTGTGCAATCCTGTCCCTGATCCTGTCCCTGCATCATCTTGCACCAGCAGGGATGCCTACATCCAGACCCGTTTTCAGGCAGGGGATGAGCTCAAGTCAACTGGCCTTCCTCTGCCTGCAGACGTGGCTATCCAGGTCCGGGTTGAGCATGTCCTGGCTGGTGTGGCGTTGCGTCAACGGGCCATGCGAGGTGACCTGCAGTCTTTTCATGCAGAGACTGCACGTCATCTCGAATGGCTCGTTGACCACGTCAGCCTGCTGGGACAGGTCACCCAGGCCGGATTCCTCCGTCTGATGGGGCTTGCTACGACCCCCTCCTCAACTGGACCCCCTACGCGCCAGTCGTCCTCTGTGCCATCTTCCCACCCATCAGTCACCTGGGTGCCTTGTGGAGCTGCCTCTGACGGTGCGGCCAGGCTGGTGGAGGAGGCATCCCTGCCACAGTCGGGAGTCGGACGTCCAGCAGGGGTGGCCACATCTACGACTGCACCCCAGCCGGCGGAGGATGTGCAGGCAGCAGGAGACAGTGCACGGGCAGAGGCACAGCAGCAGCAGCAGCAACGTGGTGGGAGCCATGAAGGCTCGGGGCCTTCAACATCGGAGGGGCAGGCATCGGCCAGAGGGCAGGAGGACCCAGGACAGAGAGTGTCTTCCGTGTGGCAGCGGTTGGGCCACGCCATAGATGCGGAGCGGCAGCGGGCGGAAGAGGCACGGCTCACAATGGTCAGCGCGGAGAACTCCATGCGGAGGGCCCTGAGGCGGGCCGAGTGCCTCGAGGCAATCCGCAGGGGTTTGGAGGTGGAGACGTCGACGGCCCTGCGGACCCTCGGGGCCATGGAGGAGGACCGCCTCCGGGACATTGAGGAGGAGTTCGATGATGCCCTGGCCCGGGACATCCACAAGTGAGCCGTGAAACTAGCCCGCTGCCCTTGTACATAGTTATGTAGGTAGTGTTAGGTTTCATTTTTGTTTTGATTTTATTTGGACCTTTCGGACATTGGCCACATTTTTGTATATAGTTGATTTTATTAGTTAGTGTAGTTAGATAGGTTTCCTTTATTTTGTTGGGATAATGGACCCTGGCTTGTTCCCATGTACATAGTTCACTGTTGGATTGTATTTTTTTTTCACTTTTTAACCATGGAGCAATGGCTTTTTTTTTATTTCCCATTGGATTTTGTTTTGTGGACATTGACTTTGGACAACATTACTTTGGAATTTTATTTTTGGTTTTGCTTTTTTTCACGGACATGCTTCTTTTAATTTTTGTACATTCACATTTCTGTTTCTTCATTTTTTTAATTCTATTTATGTTTCCTTTAATACATATTTTTTTTGGTGAACTTCAATGTGTGGTATCTCATTGGTTTCATGCATTTCATGATATGTGTTTTGAGATTCACTGACGCCCATTGGGTGTATGTGAGGGAAATGTGTTTGTTTAGGAACTTGCAATTGGTGTTCTGTGATGTAATTGCAAATTATGAGTGGGTGGATGCAATACTCGGTGGGTGTTTTGCATTTGGAGGCTGATCATAGGGACCAGGGATCTAGATTGTGATGACATGTTGGCTGGAGAACATGAGTTGCACATGGGTGGGGGCCTCGTGGTGGATGCCCCTGGTGGCTGGGGGGTGGGGGTGGTGGGAGACATGGGTGGGGGCCTGGTGGAGGCTGCCCCTGGTGGCTGGGGGGTGGGGATGCTGGGAGACATGGGTGGGGGCCTGGTGGAGGCTGCCCCTGCACTGCTGGGGGGTGGGCGTGCTGGGAGACATGGGTGGGGGCCTGGTGGTGGGGGCCCCTGGTGGCTGGGGGGTGGGGGTGCTGGGAGACATGGGTGGGGGCTTGGTGGTGGGGGCCCCTGGGGGGTGGGGGTGCTGGGAGACATGGGTGGGGGCCTGGTGGTGGGTGCCCCTGCACTGCTGGGTGGTGGGGAACATGAGTTGGACATGGGTGGGGGCCTGCTGGCAGGTGCCCCACAGTGCTGGGGGGTGGGGGTGGTGGGAGACATGGATGGGGGCCTGGTGGTGGGTGCCCCTGGTGGCTGGAGGGTGGGGGTGCTGGGAGACATGGGTGGGGGCCTGGTGGAGGCTGCCCCTGGTGACTGGGGGGGGGTGGGGGTGCTGGGAGACATGGGTGGGGGCCTGGTGGTGGGTGCCCCTGCACTGCTGGGGGGTGGGGGTGGTGGGGAACATGAGTTGGACATGGGTGAGGGCCTGGTGGAGGCTGCCCCTGCACTGCTGGGGGGGTGGGGGTGGTGGGGAACATGATTTGGACATGGGTGGGGGCCTGCTGGCAGGTGCCCAACAGTGCTGGGGGGTGGGGGTGGTGGGGAACATGAGTTGGACATGGGTGGGGGCCTGCTGGCAGGTGCCCCACAGTGCTGCGGGGTGGGGGTGCTGGGGAACATGAGTTGGACATGGGTGGGGGCCTGCTGGCAGTTGCCCCACAGTGCTGGGGGTGGTGGGGAACATGAGTTGGACATGGGTGGGGGCCTGCTGGCAGGTGCCCCACAGTGCTGGGGGGTGGGGGTGGTGGGGAACATGAGTTGGACATGGGTGGGGGCCTGCTGGCTGGTGCCCCACAGTGCTGGGAGGTGGGGGTGCTGGGGAACATGAGTTGGACATGGGTGGGGGCCTGGTGGTGGGTGCCCCACAGTGCTGGGGGGTGGGGGTGCTGGGAGACATGGGTGGGGGCCTGGTGGAGGCTGCCCCTGATGGCTGCGGGGTGGGGGTGCTGGGAGACATGGGTGGGGGCCTGGTGGAGGCTGCCCCTGCACTGCTGGGGGGTGGCGGTGGTGGGAGACATGGGTGGGGGCCTGGTGGTGGGTGCCCCTGGAGGGTGGGGGTGCTGGTGGAGGCTGCCCCTGGTGACTGGGGGGGGTGGGGGTGCTGGGAGACATGGGTGGGGGCCTGGTGGTGGGTGCCCCTGCACTGCTGGGGGGTGGGGGTGGTGGGGAACATGAGTTGGACATGGGTGGGGGCCAGCTGGCAGGTGCCCCACAGTGCTGGGGGTGGTGGGAGACATGGGTGGGGGCCTGGTGGAGGCTGCCCCTGGTGACTGGGGGGGTGGGGGTGCTGGGAGACATGAGTGGGGGCCTGGTGGTGGGTGCCCCTGCACTGCTGGGGGGTGGGGGTGGTGGGGAACATGAGTTGGACATGGGTGGGGGCCTGGTGGAGGCTGCCCCTGCACTGCTGGGGGGGTGGGGGTGGTGGGGAACATGATTTGGACATGGGTGGGGGCCTGCTGGCAGGTGCCCCACAGTGCTGGGGGGTGGGGGTGGTGGGGAACATGAGTTGGACATGGGTGGGGGCCTGCTGGCATGTGCCCCACAGTGCTGCGGGGTGGGGGTGCTGGGGAACATGAGTTGGACATGGGTGGGGGCCTGCTGGCAGGTGTCCCACAGTGCTGGGGGGTGGGGGTGGTGGGAGACATGGGTGGGGGCCTGGTGGAGGCTGCCCCTGGTGGCTGGGGGGTGGGGGTGCTGGGAGACATGGGTGGGGGCCTGGTGGAGGCTGCCCCTGGTGGCTGGGGGTGCTGGGAGACATGGGTGGGGGCCTGGTGGAGGCTGCCCCTGCACTGCTGGGGGGTGGGCGTGCTGGGAGACATGGGTGGGGGCCTGGTGGTGGGTGCCCCTGGGGGGTGGAGGTGCTAGGAGACATGGGTGGGGGGCCTGGTGGAGGCTGCCCCCGGTGACTGGGGGGGTGGGGGTGCTGGGAGACATGGGTGTGGGCCTGGTGGTGGGTGCCCCTGCACTGCTGGGGGGGTGGGGGTGGTGGGGAACATGAGTTGGACATGGGTGGGGGCCTGCTGGCAGGTGCCCCACAGGGTGGGGGCCTGGTGGTGGGTGCCCCCACAGTGCTGGGGGGTGGGGGTGGTGGGAGACATGGGTGGGGGCCTGGTGGAGGCTGCCCATGGGGGGTGGGGGTGCTGGGAGACATGGGTGGGGGCCTGGTGGAGGCTGCCCCTGCACTGCTGGGGGGTGGGGTGCTGGGAGACATGGGTGGGGGCCTGGCGGCGGCTGCCCCTGGTGGCTGGGGGTGGTGGGAGACATGGGTGGGGGCCTGGTGGAGTCTGCCCCTGGTGGCGGGAGGGTGGGGGTGCTGGGAGACATGGGTGGGGGGCCTGGTGGAGGCTGCCCCTGCACTGCTGGGGGGTGGGGTGGTGGGGAACACGAGTTGGACATAGGTGGGGGCCTGCTGGCAGGTGCCCCACAGTGCTGGGGGTTGGGCGTGGTGGGGAACATGAGTTGGACATGGGTGGGGGCCTGCTGGCAGGTGCCCCGCAGTGCTGGGGGGGTGGGGGTGGTGGGAGACATGGGTGGGGGCCTGGTGGAGGCTGCCCCTGGTGGCTGGGGGGTGGGGGTGCTGGGAGACATGGGTGGGGGCCTGGTGGAGGCTGCCCCTGGTGGCTGGGGGGTGGGCGTGCTGGGAGACATGGGTGGGGGCCTGGTGGAGGCTGCCCCTGCACTGCTGGGGGGTGGAGGTGCTGGGAGGCATGGGTGGGGGCTTGGTGGTGGGTGCCCCTGGGGGGTGGGGGTGCTGGGAGACATCGGTGGGGGGCCTGGTGGAGGCTGCCCCTGGTGGCTGGGGGGGTGTGGGTGCTGGGAGACATGGGTGGGGGCCTGGTGGTGGGTGCCCCTGCATTGCTGGGGGGTGGGGGTGGTGGGGAACATGAGTTGGGCATGGGTGGGGGGCCTGGTGGAGGCTGCCCCTGCACTGCTGGGGGGTGGGGGTGCTGGGAGACATGGGTGGGGGCCTGGTGGCGGATGCCCCACAGTGCTGGGGGGTGGGGGTGGTGGGAGACATGGGTGGGGGCCTGGTCGAGGCTGCCCCTGGTGGCTGGGGGGTGGGGGTGGTGGGAGACATGGGTGGGGGCCTGGTGGAGGCTGCCCCACAGTGCTGGGGGGTGGGGGTGCTGGGAGACATGGGTGGGTGCCTGGTGGTGAGTGCCCCACAGTGCTGGGGGGTGGGGGTGGTGGGGAACATGAGTTGGACATGGGTGGGGGTCTGCTGGCAGGTGCCCCACAGTGCTGGGGGGTGGGGGTGCTGGGGAACATGAGTTGGACATGGGTGGGGGCCTGCTGGCAGGTGCCCCACAGTGCTGGAGGGTGGGGGTGGTGGGGAACATGAGTTGGACATGGGTGGGGGCCTGCTGGCAGGTGCCCCACAGTGGTGGGGGTGGTGGGGAACATGAGTTGGACATGGGTGGGGGCCTGCTGGCAGGTGCCCCTGCACTGCTGGGGGGGTGGGGGTGGTGGGAGACATGGGTGGGGGCCTGGTGGAGGCTGCCCCTGCACTGCTGGGGGGTGGGGGGGTGCTGGGAGACATGGGTGGGGGCCTGGTGGTGGGCGCCCCTGGGGGGTGGGGGTGCTGGGAGACATGGGTGGGGGCCTGGTGGAGGCTGCCCCTGGTGGCTGGGGGGTGGGGGTGCTGGGAGACATGGGTGGGGGCCTGCTGGCAGGTGCCCCACAGTGCTGGGTGGTGGGGAACATGAGTTGGACATGGGTGGGGGCCTGCTGGCAGGTGCCCCACAGTGCTGGGGGGTGGGGGTGGTGGGAGACATGAGTTGGACATGGGTGGGGGCCTGGTGGAGGCTGCCCCTGGTGGCTGGGGGTGGGGGTGCTGGGAGACATGGGTGGGGGCCTGGTGGAGGCTGCCCCTGCACTGCTGGGGGGTGGGGGTGCTGGGAGACATGGGTGGGGGCCTGGTGGAGGCTGCCCCTGCACTGCTGGAGGGGTTGGGGGGGTGGGAGACATGGGTGGGGGCCTGGTGGTGGGTGCCCCTGGTGGTTGGGGGGTGGGGGTGCTGGGAGACATGGGTGGGGGCCTGGTGGAGGCTGCCCCTGCACTGCTGGGGATGGGGGTGCTGGGAGACATGGGTGGGGGCCTGGTGGTGGGTGCCCCTGCACTGCTGGGGGTGTGTGGGGGTGGTGGGAGACATGAGTGGGGGCCTGGTGGTGGGTGCCCCTGGGGGGTGGGGGTGCTGGGAGACGGGTGGGGGCCTGGTGGAGGCTGCCCCTGGTGACTGGGGGGGTGGGGGTGGTGGGAGACATGAGTGGGGGCCTGGTGGAGGCTGCCCCTGCACTGCTGGGGGGATGGGGGTGCTGGGAGACATGGGTGGGGGCCTGCTGGCAGGTGCCCCACAGTGCTGGTGGGTGGGGGTGGTGGGGAACATGAGTTGGACATGGGTGGGGGCCTGCTGGCAGGTGCCCCACAGTGCTGGGGGGTGGGGGTGCTGGGAGACATGAGTTGGACATGGGTGGGGGCCTGGTGGAGGCTGCCCCTGGTGGCTGGGGGTGGGGGTGCTGGGAGACATGGGTGGGGGCCTGGTGGAGGCTGCCCCTGCACTGCTGGGGGGTGGGGGTGCTGGGAGACATGGGTGGGGGCCTGGTGGAGGCTGCCCCTGCACTGCTGGGGGGGTTGGGGGGGTGGGAGACATGGGTGGGGGCCTGGTGGTGGGTGCACTTGGTGGTTGGGGGGTGGGGGTGCTGGGAGACATGGGTGGGGGCCTGGTGGAGGCTGCCCCTGCACTGCTGGGGATGGGGGTGCTGGGAGACATGGGTGGGGGCCTGGTGGTGGGTGCCCCTGCACTGCTGGGGGTGTGTGGGGGTGGTGGGAGACATGAGTGGGGGCCTGGTGGTGGGTGCCCCTGGTGGCTGGGGGGTGGGGGTGCTGGGAGACGGGTGGGGGCCTGGTGGAGGCTGCCCCTGGTGACTGGGGGGGTGGGGGTGGTGGGAGACATGAGTGGGGGCCTGGTGGAGGCTGCCCCTGCACTGCTGGGGGGATGGGGGTGGTGGGAGACATGGGTGGGGGCCTGGTGGAGGCTGCCCCTGGGGGGTAGGGGTGCTGGGAGACATGGGTGGGGGCCTGCTGGCAGGTGCCCCACAGTGCTGGGGGGTGGGGGTGGTGGGGAACATGAGTTGGACATGGGTGGGGGCCTGCTGGCAGGTGCCCCACAGTGCTGGGGGGTGGGGGTGCTGGGAGACATGGGTGGGGGCCTGGTGGTGGGTGCCCCTGGTGGCTGGGGGGGTGGGGGTGCTGGGAGACATGGGTGGGGGCCTGGTGGAGGCTGCCCCTGCACTGCTGGGGATGGGGGTGCTGGGAGACATGGGTGGGGGCCTGGTGGTGGGTGCCCCTGCACTGCTGGGGGTGTGTGGGGGTGGTGGGAGACATGAGTGGGGGCCTGGTGGTGGGTGCCCCTGGTGGCTGGGGGGTGGGGGTGCTGGGAGACGGGTGGGGGCCTGGTGGAGGCTGCCCCTGGTGACTGGGGGGGTGGGGGTGGTGGGAGACATGAGTGGGGGGCCTGGTGGAGGCTGCCCCTGCACTGCTGGGGGGATGGGGGTGCTGGGAGACATGGGTGGGGGCCTGCTGGCAGGTGCCCCACAGTGCTGGTGGGTGGGGGTGGTGGGGAACATGAGTTGGACATGGGTGGGGGCCTGCTGGCAGGTGCCCCACAGTGCTGGGGGGTGGGGGTGCTGGGAGACATGAGTTGGACATGGGTGGGGGCCTGGTGGAGGCTGCCCCTGGTGGCTGGGGGTGGGGGTGCTGGGAGACATGGGTGGGGGCCTGGTGGAGGCTGCCCCTGCACTGCTGGGGGGTGGGGGTGCTGGGAGACATGGGTGGGGGCCTGGTGGAGGCTGCCCCTGCACTGCTGGGGGGGTTGGGGGGGTGGGAGACATGGGTGGGGGCCTGGTGGTGGGTGCACTTGGTGGTTGGGGGGTGGGGGTGCTGGGAGACATGGGTGGGGGCCTGGTGGAGGCTGCCCCTGCACTGCTGGGGATGGGGGTGCTGGGAGACATGGGTGGGGGCCTGGTGGTGGGTGCCCCTGCACTGCTGGGGGTGTGTGGGGGTGGTGGGAGACATGAGTGGGGGCCTGGTGGTGGGTGCCCCTGGTGGCTGGGGGGTGGGGGTGCTGGGAGACGGGTGGGGGCCTGGTGGAGGCTGCCCCTGGTGACTGGGGGGGTGGGGGTGGTGGGAGACATGAGTGGGGGCCTGGTGGAGGCTGCCCCTGCACTGCTGGGGGGATGGGGGTGGTGGGAGACATGGGTGGGGGCCTGGTGGAGGCTGCCCCTGGGGGGTAGGGGTGCTGGGAGACATGGGTGGGGGCCTGCTGGCAGGTGCCCCACAGTGCTGGGGGGTGGGGGTGCTGGGAGACATGGGTGGGGGCCTGGTGGTGGGTGCCCCTGGTGGCTGGGGGGGTGGGGGTGCTGGGAGACATGGGTGGGGGCCTGGTGATGGGTGCCCCTGCACTGCTGGGGGTTGGGGGTGCTGGGAGACATGGGCGGGGGCCTGGTGGAGGGTGCCCCTGGTGACTGGGGGTGCAGGGGGACATGCGTTGGTGGGCAGTAGTGCAAGATGACATGTGGGTTGGCTGGGGGTCATGGCCATGGTGGATGGTGTGCCTGCAGGACATGTGCAGGGTAGGCCCCTGTGGTGTGAGCCACCTGCAGGGGCCGTGGAGGGTGTAGAGGGAACACCTGGGAGGACCCACACGTGCAATTCACGTGTGGTGCTCCCCACGCACCCCTGTAATACACATACCCTGATGGAATCGCGTGTGGAACTTCCCGCGCACTCCTGAAATGCGCATACCCTGCTCGCACAGGCCCAATCACGTGTGGAACTTCCCGCGCACCCCTGGAATACACGTACCCTGATGGAATTGCGTGTGGAACTTCCCGCGCACCCCTGGAATACACGTGCCCTGCTGATGTCGCGTGTGAAACTTCCCCCACACCCCAAAATACACGTACCCGGCTGAAATCGCGTGTGGCACTTCCCGCGCACCCCTGAGATACGCGTACCCCCAATCGCGTGTGGAAATTCCCGCGCACCCCTGAAATACACGTACCCTGCTGAAATTGCGCGTGGCACTTCCCGCGCACCCCTGAGATACGCGTACCCTGCTCGCACGGGCCCAATCGCGTGTGGAAATTCCCGCGCACCCCTGAAATACACGTACCCTGCTGAAATCGCGTGTGGCACTTCCCGCGCACCCCTGAGATACGCGTACCCTGCGGAAATCGCGTGTGGAACTTCCCGCGCACCCCTGAAATACGCGTACCCTGCTCGCACGGGGCTAATCACGTGAGGTACTTCCCGCGCACCGCAGTGATACACGTAGCCCGCTTGCCGTGCTGGTACAGGGTTAGCGCAGTCCTTTGCGCTGGATTGGGTATATTGATGGCTTTTCCCTGCGCGAGAGGCGTTCTGGGGGGCGTAACTGGCGCTGCTGCAGGGTCGCTGCGCCACTGTGCGCCACGGCTGGTTTTGGTGGCTGGAATCCATGAATACGCTGTGCGCGGAAATGGATTTTAGCGCACGTGGCTGGCACAGGGATTCGCACGCGCACACTGTGCGCCAGCCCCGTGCGCCACTTGTGCGCTGAATTCTATGAATTACCCCCATGGTCTAATGGAGGTTATAGATAATCAACAATTCTCCTAGTGACCATGCAGCTTTAAAACGTGTTTAAATCGGTCCCAAAAAAATCAGAAGAACTAACGGCAGGACATTGTGTCGTTAATAAACCTGCTAACCGACTGATATGGACGGAATGTAATGTATCCAGGATAGTGAGGTACTGGAGATATTTGCAGACCTAGATATTGTGCAAGACTTTGATTTTCAATTTATATTATGAAAGAATGGGAAACATTTTAGAATCCTTGAGGATGCCAGAGAAAAGGAATTCCCACTCAAGTAGGATTCATGACATAGCTATAGCACATAAGAAAAAACAATTGAGGACAAATATTCTAAAGAGATCTGAACTTAACCAATATCAAAAAACGAAAATCAATGAATACGCTTCTTACTGAAAATGGAGCAGACCACATAAAGGCTCCATGGCCAAAGTCCTGTGGCAAATTATAAATAATGCTATGCACAGTTCATTCCCTTAAATTTTGATATATATTTTTTTAAGAGGTGAAGAAATGAAATTAATCCTTTTTCAGCTGATTGTTGCAAGTTGTATGTGCAAGAATAAATTCCTTTTAATAGATGAAAAGAAATGTAGTGATATTTGTCCTTCTTTCAAATATACTGACGATGGTTTTACTATTAATATTGAGGATGTAATAAATATGTTAACGGCATTGAGAGCCCTGGGACCTGATCAATTGGTAAACATTGTTTTTAAGCAAAACCCTCATGCCTGAGCAGTTATTATTGAAAACTTTTAACTGCTGTAGTCCCCAATAGCTGGAAGAGATCCATATTGGTTCCAACTCATCAAAGGGGCCCTGGAATAAATCCTGAGAATTATACTGTTGGCTTTTTTGTACTTTCATTGTCAATTTTTATTAGAGTAAATTATTGGATTTTAACTAAAAAGATTTAAAAAAGACAACAGACAGTTCACTTTAGCAAATTCATGGAACCTATCCTATTTAATTTGCTCTTCATAATTTCAGAAATAAACTCTCTCTCTCGCTCTCTATCTATATATATATATATATATATATATATTTCTTTGTGGACTACAGCAAGGCTTTTAATAAAGTCAATAGATAGATTATGGCAAACGCTTTATCAATGGGGGTTGGACTACGTTTCTATTATGGCGTCATATTCACATACTCCCTCACATGTACAAATTGAAATGGTGGCCAACTGGGTGAGCAGTAAATATGAACTAGGCTGTAACCTGGCCCCGCTAATGGTTTCATATTTATATATCGGATCTAGATGATGCCTTGAACAAAGGAAAGACTTAATGCTCCTATAGGTTGGCTATCATATGCTGATGATATGGTCATTCTTGACCGGACTCCTATTGAGCTATTGCAGAGTTTAATCGCCCTAAACAAATACTTCAAAGAAAATGGGTTGTCACTTATTTTGAGAAAAAACAAAAATCATGGTTGTTAATGGGGAATAAGAGCAAATGCAAGAATTTCACATGGAAATTGGAAGGAATTCCTATTCATTTAGTTATATTTATTTGGGAATTCCAATATTTGACTCATTTGATCACAAATTAATGGCTGAGACTATAAAAGCTAAAGCCACAAAGAAGTTCAACGCGATACATGGATTTATCGCTAATGGTGGTGGATACTATTTTGAGTGATTAATTAAGATGTACAAAGCAAGCATAGTGCCGAATGTCTTGTATGGACGGGAAATATTACTTAATAAAGAATCCCACTGCATAAAAATAACGACAGGCTAACTGTAGCACAGTGTTCTGGGAATTTTACCGACCACCCTTTTGTAGTGAAATGGGAATCACGGCTGTTGTCTTGTTTAAAACAACGTAATACACATTTGCATTCGAATGCTTGAGCAAAATAAAAATGAAGAATCACCATATTTTGAATGTGACCAAATCTTAAGATCGTATAGGGATGGGCGAATGGTTGAAGATATTAAGAAATTGCATCAAGACATTGACTTTGTCCCAAACGTATCGTCTAATATCGGTCTAGATACTAAAGACATAAAGTGTAAGGCCGAAGACGGGATAGGATAAATGTTGAATACCTGTCAAGCAAATCTACTTTTTTGACGTATGCCACACATGGTTTCACTATTAGAACCCCAGTTAACTATATCAGCAAAATAAGGCATGAGATTACGCTTCGAACAATTCAGTATGAACGTAGAGGAGTGTGGTTAAAGATTCATATGCCCAAAGACTCCTGCAGTATTTGTAATGATCTTGCTGTGACTACTTTACGCTTATTCACATCATGCCTGAAACTGGAAAATGTGTATTCGAAAGAATATTATGATTTTGCATCAGATACTCGATATATTCAGAGCGACCAATTCTGCTCACAAATTTATTCTGGGAATAACATGAAATTTAATTACTTTGCATACTGTACATGGCAGCTTCTACAAAAACTATATTTAAAAATTGATGACCGATTTCAGTGAACGGTATATTCATTGGATGTAAGCTATTGACTTTTAGAATTGGGAACATGAAGTGATAGTTGAAAATTGATTATATTTCAATCTTTTAGGTGTCTATATTTTTTATTGGATCTTTATGAACTGTTCATAATTGAAACTAGAACATTTAATTCTCCTTTTGCCTTGAAATATTACCTTCTATTCTTTTATTGTATTAAATGTATTGATGATTTTATGTATGTTATAAGTTAATGGTATTTTTACCAATAAACCTAATAATAAAAATAAAATGCTGAATAAACATACAGTGCTGGTTGAAGATGTGTGGGACTCCATTTCAAGGGGCCCACTTGCCTATTGGGAAAACTCGTTTTCATATAGCTGTGCTTTGCATAGAGTGTAATGGAGATGTTCCCTAATGCAAAATGACCCTGGGTTTATCATTGAGGTTGCATAAAACGTTACTGTGGAATAAGGTTGCTTTGTGTGCTCTCAGCTCTATGAAAAAATCTGAATTTGCGAGTATAGTGTATAGTTATTTTTTTTAAATGACAGTTTAGCTTTTACATTTTTAATATTCTTGCCTTTGAGTCACCTTAAATTGTTTGACTTTGGGATATTTGTCGGGGTTTATGGGGGGGATATTTGTCGGGGTTTATGGGGGGGATACAGTAACTCTAGTCTTTTGAACCAGCATCTACCTGGGGATCAGACACACTTTGGACTCCTTTCCCATTAGCTTGTTCAAGGTGCACTGTAGTGATGCCCTCCAGAGGAAACACAGGCCCAGGCCTTAAATGGCCTGTGTCGGCACAAAGTGATGATGCAAAGCCTGTTTAAGTCTGTTTGCAGCCAGTGCGACGGTTGGCGAAACACGCAGCTTGTAGGCTGCTGGAGCATTCTGCCGAAGACACTGAGTGAGGGTTTACTATTTCATCTGTTTGGCCACTTTTAGTTTTACTTCTTCACCATGACCTGCATTAAATAGGATAGCATTTCCCTGTGTGATCTTAAAAATAATTGCAGTCGTCTCTTACTGTGCTCGGTTAAGACCCTCGAGGCGGGGATTGTGAAGAGCTGATCTCATATTCTAGAGTCCTATTGTCTTCTACTGGAATTCATTCAAAGCAGCAATGTTAAACGTCAGATCAGCGGTTTCCCATGCCTATGAAATACACAATTTATATAAAGGAATATGAGTTGGATATATTCTTCATAATGGAGACTTGGTTTAACAAAACCTCACAGGATATGTTTCACTCTATACTTTCTGAGGGGTACCTAATTCAATGTATTAACCGCACCTCAAAGAAAGGTGGAGTCGTAGCAGTGATTTGTAGGTCTACTTGAAAATCTCCCATTTTGACCAGCTAAATTGGGATGACACAGCACAGATTGGCCACCTGATTATTTGGACCACACCTAGTATTTCATTTTTAAATATTGCTTGGATACAGGGCCCTAGGCCCAGTCATTCCTTTAGTAGAAAAGCTAGATCTTTTTGTTACGACCATGGGTAGTAACTACAATGATCTTCTTTGTCTGGGTGACTTTGAAATCGAGCCGGATATTAATCTGCTTCCAACGCTAAGGAGTTGTGGGAAATCGTGGTGAAACAAAAGGCAATGAATATTTGCTTCTGTTTTTCACAGGCTTTTGCAGTGTGTGGATATATTTCCATATAAATGCTGCATTGGTATTTAAACACAAATATTTTTTGTGACCTCAAACAATGCAGATTTACCCTGCCCATACCCCAAGCTAGAGCAGGAAGACCTGTGAGACAGAGAAGCAGGCATTGTCCCTGACAAATGAGCGAAACCGTTTGTGAATGCATTTACTGTGTCAGTTGGGTGTAGAATGTTGCCTCTACCTGTGTTCACTAATTTCGTGCTTTACAGTTCCTTCTCCTTCTCGCTCCCCTCTCTCTTCTTCTCATGGGGCTCTTAATCTCCCCCGCCTTCTCTAACTGCTTCTCTTTCACATATCCTACCCCTCTTTCTAAGACTGACATAAGAAAGTTCAAGAATAATCTCCGGGTCTCCAACACTGGCCTGCCCATTGCTGACACCTGCCTGACCCTTACCGACATCCTCTTCTTCCATAGCCAGACCTTATGGGTTCCCTTCATGATCTCTGTACTCTCCCCTATTTTTTCTCATTAATGGTGGCACCATTGGGGAGTACTCTTGGCACCCTTCCTTTTTCTCCAGGCTCCTCATTAATGGCCATCGGAATGGCACTGTCATGGCCCAGGGTTCTCAGCCAAACCTCCTCCTCCTTGATAGGGACCCCCCGCCCATCACTCACCAACTCCCCCTCTCCTGCCTCCCCTGCTTCTGCCATCTCTCTGGCTCCTCTGCCATCTCTAAAGGTGTATCGCACTCATGTACCCCTCCCCGGAAGACCTTCAAAAATGGCAACCTGCTCTACTTGGCTGCCCTCCATGCTTGCTCTGCTTTTTAAACACTCCTGACATCTGCCACCTCATTGAGGACCTCAACTTGTTTCTCCTCGCTCTCAACAAGACCTGGTTCTCAGACAGCTCTTTCACGAGTTGGGCTACAAGATCCTCTCTAAACCTAGGTCTAACCATCCCAGGGGTGGAGTGGCCTTCATCTTCCCTGGGTCCCTGCTACATCATACCCACTCAGATCTAGTCCTCTGTTGAATGCCTTGTCTGCAGGCTTGGTGCCTCTGCTGTTCTCTCTCTGATTTTGACCTCCATCTACAGGCCCCCTGGCCAGGTCTCCCACTTCCTCTCTGACTGGCTGACCGTACCTCTTCTCTCCTGACCGCCTCCTCCAAGCTTCTCTTCCTTGCAGACTTCAATATTCACCTAGACTCCCATTGTGCAGCCTCTGGGTCTTGCCGCAACCTCTGTGATTCCATTTCCCTCTGGTCTGACGCACTCTGCCAGACATACCTTGGATGCTCTCATCTACTCAGACCTCCCCATGTCAACCCTCCTAGTTGTTATTCCTCTCTCCTGGTGGGATCATGCCCTCCTTTCCGCCCACTTGGACCTGCTTGGTCCCTGGCTAAGCCGCCTCCTCCTGCACTGCCAGCCTCCTCCTCCTCCGCCCGACTGATGAAGCGAGTGTCCATTGCCCCTTTTGCAGACACCTTCATAACCCCCTCCTTCTCCTTCCCTTGACTCTCACTCTGAAATACCCTCTCTAACCATCAACTCTCCATGTTCAACACTCTGGTTATCCTTGCCCCTGTCACGAGGATCCACCTGAAGCCTGCCTCCAATTGCAACTACTGGTATGACTCTGATCTGGCAGCTCTGAAACGCAAGTGCAGAGTAGCTGAGCGGAAGTGGCAGACTTCAAGCACATCCTCTGACAAACTGGCCTGCCGCCTGCTCCAAAGGCAAATCGGACTCACAATCTGCACTAAGAAGGCCCATATCCAAGCCTGCATCTCAGCGGCCGCTAACAACACGGCAGAACTTTTCAAAATCTGCAAGGAACTCGCCAACCCCATTGCAGACTCCACCTGTACTCTGCACTTCCCTGGCACACTGCCTGAAATGCAGAAAATGTTGCTCTGTTCCTCAATCAGGCACCAACTGTCTGGTGCGAAGCCATGGCAAATGCAACATGCGCAGTTCTTGTTCCAATTGCCCATGCGCATAAACTCGGTGCCAGATGACGTACATTGGTTTTTCACGAAGCAAGTGCTGAGCTTTTTTTGCGTATGGCATGTGCCTTAGGAAATGCCTTGCTTTTTTGCATGTGTGCTTTCCCCCTAATCGTGCATTAGCTTGCGTCATGCTGCGTTGCACCCAAACGCTTTGTGTGACGCAAAACACAAACCAAAGTGATAACGGCTTTCGTGGCCCTGTCTGTTATGGAGCCTTACTTTGCAGTCACCAACACACAGGATAAGTGGACTCTTTTGCCACACTCTTAGTAGGAATGATGCTGGTCTTTTGGCTGAGCATGATGAGTTCTCTTCTGCCATCAACTGCGTGAAAACAGGTAAATGTCCTGGCTTTGATGGTTTCACGGCAGGGTTTTAGCAGGACTTTTGAGATCTGATTGCGCCTTTTTAAAGCCATCTTGTTTAATCAGATCGTCTGGGATAGACAGCTACTTTTAGCTATGCATGTGGGCCAAATTACTCTGATCTTAAAACAAAAATAAAAGGAACGAAGCTACCAATCGCAAACCATAAACCGTCACTTTGCTTAACACAGATGTTAAGATCGCCTCAAAGATGTATGCGTAGTGCGTAGAGCAGATCATTGATTGGTGGACCGCACCAAGGTGGGGGTTTGTCAAATAATGTATGGTCAGGACCATAATTGAGAGCTGATTCATCTGGTGGTAATACATCACTTTAGTGCTATGCCGATAGCAGCGAATATTGTTGTTGATGAAAAGGTTTTTGACCGAGGAGCATGCATCTTCCTGGACGCACACCATAATAACGCTGGGCTTTCTGAGAAGGTTTGTCTCTTTCGGACATTTATTTGCTAGTGCACAAACTATCGAGCATCTTAAGATTGGATGGGTACAGAAGGCAGGGCTGCCAGCTCTTTCTTCTTGGATCAAGTTGAGGTAACATTATCTGCCATGTTTCACCAAGCTTAGGATGCCATAAAGGCTCCGGCTGAATATAGATCATCTCCTGCCCTTGCTCTGTGAACCCGAAGACTCCTGCCCACTGCTACAGGACATCTAAGATTGTTATTGGAAACTGTACGCTAAGAGGTTCTATTGCGATAAGACGATTGTGTTTCCCGTTAGACCTTCTTGTCACAGAGTCCTCCCCAGTTATGCATTGGCTGAAAACGGTCTTGAATACCTCTGACCGTGTAGTGAGGGACACAGTTTATCTGATGGAAATGAATTTCAGACCAGTGCTACAGAGAGTAAAAAATGAATTTGAAATGTTGGCATAAGATCTGTCGCTCTGTTGGGGGAGGTGAATGGTATTAAGATGCTGTGCCCTTGCCCTTTTCTTCTTTTGCTTCAGCTCCTTGCAGGTTCCCATCTCTGATATGTTGATAAAGCAAATTAAACTTCCACGTGTTCCTTTGCAGCTCTGGGAAGAGCACTCCAACTGGATCTCATTCTGTCCGGGCATGGAATGCCTTCCTGAGCAAAACCCAGGGTAACCTCTTCATTCTCTCACTACATGGGGCAACCTGCTGATAACTAAAAATAGTTGCTGTTGTGCTTTAAAGGGTTTTAGACTAGGAAAGAAACGACTTTCCTCCTGACTATACCACACTCAAGGTGGATATACACCTGTAGTCTGCTCTACACATAAGCAATGTAAAAGCCACTTTTACTCACTAAAAATAGCAAATGCTAGTAAGAAAATGGGGAGTAAAAATACTCTCAACCAAAAGGCAAATAAGCTCCTGGTCCCTGCATGGAACCCTGCTGCTGCATTAATATCTTCCAATCAGTGGTTGACGCAGGGCAATGCCACAGGAATGTGCCCCACTACGGTTAATGCTTGATCAAAAGGGTAACTTTAAGTGAAAAAGGAATGCTGTCATTTACATGGATTAGTAGATCCAAAAAAGTATGGATTAAAAAAGTGGAAATATAGTATACTCTCCTAAAACAATACTCTTACTAGGAATGGGATTTAAGTTTTTACTCTACTTAAAAAGAGTAAAAAAATAGGGAGTAAAATGCACCTACTTCAAAATCGTTTCTCGAGCTCTGCTTGTAGTAGCATAGTCGAGTGAAAAGGCGCACACAATACTATGCACTCTCTCACTGGCTGTGAGGGAGAAAACACAGGCTAGTGTGTAAAGCAAATAAGAACGAGCAACGCCCTTAACCCAGGACTTTCATCAAACCTTAGATAGAGAGGAAGAAACTTTCCAGAAACCAAGAGGCAAGGTGTTCAAACAAGACCAGCAATCCTGCAGACAGATGTTGCCAGCTGAGAAGTCACAGGTGCACACATTTTCAATAGGTGCCTGACCCAGTCACATCGAGGGCACAAGCCAAAGGAGAGGAGTGATTGGTCCCACTGGTGAGTCCAAGCACGAGAAGAACACTGAAGAGTCGAAGTCCATTGCAATGCCAAAATAAATGCACCTATTGTGCTAGATGACGGCACAGTTCTGAGCGGCCAATCGGGTCCACCAATGAGACCGACGGGTCAACCTGACCATCGGTGACTGGTTGGCATCATCTGGGATGTCTGCAAGAGGTTCAAACAAACATTGCAACACGGGACATCCAGAAATCTGTCTGAAAATGATCGCTGAGCCAGCTGCACCATCGGGCCAAATACAGAGCAAGGGAAAATCTAACATAGTCCACACAACACGAGGTCTAGAAATTCTGGGAGGTTGAAATGTGTGAACGAAACTGGGAAACACACTCTCTACTGAAATGCTAGCCAAGCTGACAGTTAGTACCATGCTATTTTTGGCAACTTTTGTTCTTTCCAGCACTGTAGGGCCCAATTGACGAGGTGTGTGTGTATAGCATGGTGACGTCAGGCTGCAACAGTGGTGTTGGAAAACATAGTGTTGTGCATGAAAATATCTAAAGTACACGAGGGCTTCCATGGGTGAAGTGGTGGGGTGCAGAGCCGTTTCTGAAAGTCGTAAACCTTTTTTTTGGCCAGTGTTGTTCAAAGGGAGTGTATCTCAAAGCTGTGCCAGGTTTGGTCCCTTGAACATTTGGATTCCTATAATTCAACTATAAACTGGCAGAGGGGGGGGAGGGGTTCAGGTGGTAATCATCTAATCGCCAGGCCAGCTGTGCTTGCGAGTGGTGGAATAAGCATAACGCCCCTCCCCCTGCATCAACAATGTGTGGATTCATCATCTCTGGGGTGGTCACCCGGTCCATAGAGGACTGTGCTAATCTTTGCTGTAGTGAGGATCCTAACCATAGTACTAGTGGCCAACTTGGAGGTACATCTATTTTATTGCATATTTTCATACATACCGGACCCCAATAAGAATGATGCTGGCTTGGAGCAGGGTTGTGGGCTTTTCCCTGGGACACTGACCCACTTATTTCGGTAATGCTCAAGCGTCATGCCCCAGTGCAGGAGGATTTAGATCATGTAGACATGATCTTGAGAACCCAGTTCTTTGGCCTCCCTCTGGTGACACACTTGGCTTGCAAAGGTACCCTCAACTTTCCCCGGAAACTGTGGCTGTTGAACACTGATTCTGTGGGTTTCGAAATCCAGACAGACACCAACTGTAGTCCAACCGCTCATGAAGCGAGGGAAAGTTCAAGGGTTATTTGGTGGTAGTCTGCAGTCGTATGGAGCGATCTGGGAGAACTGCTTCGAGCACTGTTGTACGGGCCTGCCGTGGTGTTTTCCCCATGGAATTCCCCACCCAAGCCTGTTGTCTTCTCTTACCACCCCTGTCCTTATCATATCCTCTTTATATGGTCTAACCATCTTCATAAATGACAGACTTTTTTTTTGTCCTTTTCTTTTTTCCTTTCTCTTCTCCCAGTTTTGTTTTTTGTGGGAGGTGATTTCTTAAGATTCTCAAAAATGCTACTTACTAGTTTTGTTCTCTGTTGACTGTTCTGATTTTGGGGCTGCTTGCCGCTTTTGTTTTGCCTGTTGCTCGTCATGTGCGTCCATTGTTCCATGTTGTATCTTTTTTATTAATTTGATAAAATATATATTGAAAATAAATAACGGATCAGATGCTTGCTCTGATCCTTCCATGGTATTGTGCCACAAGCTGGGTACTGCGCGCCACGAGTTTATGGAAAACGGGACTTAATCTTCACTGCTAGGAGTAGTAAAGAAAGAGGAGTCCTCTGTACTTCCTAATTATATGGTGTAGTTGTGTGTTATATAACACTAAACCTGCCATTTACACAACCCCTTGGAACTGGCAGTCGATTGTTGTTGACATGCTGCTGAGGGTACAAAGTGTATAAATGCAGCAGTCCTTGTTTGGTATATGTATTTACATAAGGCATACAGTTTCTCTTTTCTTACTACAAGTATGGTGGATGCCTCTTTTGATTTATTTCATAAATCTAACCCCTGGGTGTGTCCCCTTTTTACATCGCTCCATTTCTTGCCAGTTAGCTTTGTGTTACATCCCATACACACCATATGTATGTCGAGATACGTTTTCCCTTTATTTAGCTGCTAGGGTTGTTTCCACTCGTGCACTGCTGTAAGGTATGCTGCCAGTAATATGCAGCAAGGTGCACCTATCTGTTCCCTGGTGATACATGAAGTGCAATTCCGTCTTTGCATATTATTTCTTGTGTATTTTGGCTTTAGCCATTAATTCATGATATCTATGAAGAGCAGACCGACAAAACATATGAAGTCAATCCTGCAGAGGCCACACCTTACAAATGCAATTTCTTTGTATCCTTCTGAAACTTTGCCTCCTCGCCTAGGGCCACACTTGTTTGAACTTGGCTTATTTGGAATCTCAAACATTCCCTCCTTGGGGCTAGTTCCCTCCTTGGGGCTAAAGGATGAAGTTGAATGCAGCTTTAGGGCCGTTTTTAGAGATACTTTTAATTTGCGGCCCGAGTGTGTTCTGCTTACTAACCTATTTTGGCCAATGTGCTTTTTTTCTATTTCCCTACACTTCATGTTATGTAGGATTGGTTCTTCTTGACGTCGTGTTTTTCTACATCATGAACCAGCCTTTCGGAGCAGCCCTAGATGGGTAATTTCTCACCTTCATAGAAAATTACTTTAATTTTAACCAGTGAGTACATGACTGAGAGGAGTGCATTACTGTCAGTTAATTCATTCTTTCGCAGGTTAACTGGGGAAATGGATCAAAGCAGAGTGTTGGATGTGATGTATTGAGCTTAAGAAAAGCCTTCGATATCATTCCTCCTAAGCCTGGCAAGTACACAAGTTGAACAGGCTTGGAATGAGTTGCCCGCTACTGCAGGAGTGGGCGGATCCTGCAATGATTACTTATGGGAATTCAGGAAGAGCATACACACTAATAGCACTTATTAACTACTCAGGAACTGGCTGAATGATAGGTGGCAGAATGCTGCTTAATGGAGTTTATTGTAAATAAGGCAACACCCCATTGTGTGCTACCAGTATTGATACCCGTCGCAGAGATCTTCAACAGTCATAGGGGGCTCATTACAGTAGAGCTGGTAGGTAAGGAAATTCTGTGTGCAGACGGTCTCTGCTTGAAGGACCGTATCCCGGAGGGAGTAAAAAAGAGCAAAATGGGATCGAGGAAAAAACGGTGGAATTTATCAAGCATGTAAGCTTAAATTCTTTGTGGCTATTTGCAAAGTTCATATCCAAAGGAGCATCATAGGATGGTGAGGTGAGATGACTTCTCAAGCAAGAGATTTTTTAACTTGTGGATCGGATGACCTCGTAGAACCTAAACATAAAGTTTGCAGGATAAATATTATGCACAGAGAGGAATATAACCAATATAATTCACTTTGTGTTACCAAGTGTACATCACCTGTGAATCTTGCAATGGATTATTGTCCTTTCTGGAGACCACTTTTCTGAAAAGATGGAGATCCTTCAGTGAAGGATTCGACAAGGCAAATAGATTAAAGATCCTTTTCTGCTGTATGACGAATGACCTGACAATCTGTGTGCAGACCAAAGGAGAGATGTGTGGGAAGAATAAGCATTTCAAAAGGCACGTATTTGTCAATGGAAAACTCTCCTAAAACTAGAAGGTGGTTGCTCAGAGTAACGCTTTAAAATATGTTTCCACCGGAAAGACATGGAATTCACTGAGCAGCCCCCTGGCAGAATTAGTTGCTGCAAAACAAGAGAATCTTCAAATTGGCCTGGGGTGCACGACAATGTGTGTGGCATTGGTTGACCCTACCCAGTTCCTGTCAGATCACACCTCTCGAGAACTCTTAATGGGTTGAGTTATCTACACAGGGTTGCGCGCTCGGCCAATGAGCATTTTACTAGCTGCATGGGATTGGCTGGGCTAGGAGGGGGAAATTGCCAGTGAACAATTCTGGTTTTATTGCTGCAGGGTATTAAAGATCTTGGAGGGGGGTGGTCCAGGTGGCTGGTTTTGCCACCAGGGACAGTATATGGTGGTGCAGGGTGCCCCAAGACAGACGACTGAAATTGTGCAGGAGCCCTGGCATGTTGGAAGTTGGCGGCTCAGCAGTAGGAAGGCAAGCTGCCCTCCCGTCCTACAGTCTGCACACTGACAACGGACGCCTCAGGTCTCTATTGGCAACTGGGCAGACTTGTGCTTTGCAATCAGCAGCAAGGGAAGGAGGCTCGGGGATGCTTTGATGTATTCAGGGCATCGGGACCAAAAGTCCATAGGAAAGGGCCAGAAGTACCCCTTGGCAAGCTCGGGACTCTCCTATGGTGGCACAGAACTGGGGCACTGGCGTAGCTATGAATGGATTTTGCACCATAACCTAGTATCAAAGAAACGTGATTGTAAAGAGCACTTCTGCCTGCCCCTGCTGCCTGTTAACTGCACTCAGCCCTGGCCTGTATCTTTCAGCTGACTATTGGGCCAGAGGCAACCTGGGTGGAACATTGCAAAATGCCTTTATCCTAGGCATTGGCGATCTGTACCTTTTCCACATCCTGGCAGCAGTTCTTCTACAGTTGAGGTGCGGGGAGAAGGGCCTTGCAAGGAGGCCTCTTTGAGCTGTGCCCATGAGGCTGCCTCATGTGATTTGGACAACCCTTGAACTGAGAAGGAACTGAAACACCCATGGACTCATGCCATGGATATGGCTAGTTTCATCCAGCCACTCGTACCCACCAATGGTTTTCCCCCATTTAGGTGGGCAAAACGTAACACAAAAAGTGTTAAGTTCCTAAATGTACATATATGTTTTAAATGAATGGAAATTGCCCTCTTGAGTTCAAAAGGGTGTTGGTCCATCAACTGATTAGGTTCATGTTCTTCCCTGAACATGGGAAGGACATAATCTTGTTCCTCATAAAACTTGGAAGATACTTGGATGAGTGCCCGGTTTTAAAAGGAAGTGCTTCTGGAACAAGACGTGTGTAATGAACTAGTAGAGCACCTATTTCTCTTAGGCCTGACATGATCGCCCCCAGGAGCAGTACCATTGCTATTAGAACAGCCAGCAATGCTTCATTAAGTGGCTGAAATGGAGCCACTTGCAGTCCTTCTTGAGCTGCTAGTAGATGCCTTGATGGGACTGGTGGATGAAACGCAGCTCTATGCTTGGAAATGCCACAAAGTAACTTCTGGGACAGATCTCCGTTCCCCCTCAAGCCCCGCCTCCTGTCCCCACGCACTCCACCTCTCCCCCACCCCCCATCATGCCGCTCAAGCATTCTTTGAAGGCTCAAATATTGGTCCATTGCCCTGTAAGGTGGACACAGAATTAATCTAAATCTGTTCCACTGATAATGTCCTTGTGAACACCAAGTTGAATTCTTTCCAGTGTTGAACATGGATCACTTTTTGTTGCTGGTTTGCAGATATCTTGCCAATCCTGTGCCAGCATGACTGGAAACGTTTACTTACAAAGGTGAACCTTTAAATTTCCAAACCATCAGGTAGAGCTTGGGCCTCTGATATGTTTGGGGAATTCTGAGGTGACTTGTTCGTGGTTATTCACCATGAGGAAACCACTGGCAGTCATGGAGGCTAATGTGGCACTATCAGAAAGAACTCTGTTTTGCCAGGTCGGGTTTTTAGGGGGAACATTGGGGGTCAAGGGTATGGGGCGAAGCTGTACAACAGCTCCTGGGGGCATTTGAATGAGAACGCATCCTGTTTCCAACCCCTCAGGGACCACATTTCTGAACAGGAGCAAGGTATTCATTGCATTGGTGAATAAATCAATCCATAGGTTCCCAAATCGTTCCTGATCAATTGAAATACCTCCGGTTTAAGTTGTAAAAAACTGAGGCTAGGCATTTCTTGCGCAGTAGATCCACAGGTCCATTCTCCTTCCCCATGGAGTGGGATTGCACTCTGGGTTGGGAGTTTCGACTCGCTCCAAGTTCCTCGAGAGACCTGCTGTAGGCCAGCAGCGGACAACATACAATCTTATAGCACCACTTTGTTCTTTATCAATTGTGTAAATGTAGTAGGACTCGATGGATTGCCCTGGCCAGTTCTAAGATCTGGAGGCTTCTAAATGGAACAATTTCCCTTTGGTAGAGTTGGTTTCGAGAACTGCCCCGCTCTCAGCTGGCTGCCCCGCTCTCAGCTGGCTGGCATCTGTCGTCAAAACAAGTGGCCTAGGAAATCAAATTGCACACCTTACCTGAGATTGTGTATTCTGCATTATCAAGTGAAGTGGACAAGTTTCTGTGGGGAGACTGATATCAGAATCTCAAACGGTTAGGAGTCAGCGGCCCGTGGGTCCAGCAGGTATTGCATTATTAGTTTAAATTGCAGACCTGTCAGGGGCATGACCAGAGTGGTGTTTGCAGTTTCCTCTTGCCTCTACAGACTGTCCTATGCAGACATTTTGTTTATGCAACACCTCGAATAGGTTTGTTCCTGAAGCTTGCCGGTTCTCTTTTGGCATAACTATTATTTGTGCAAAAGAGGGTTCCAATGAACTGGATCTTCTGTGATGGTTTCAGTTGACCTTTCTGCCTCCTGAGGAGGAAGTCGGGCATCTGGATAACCTATCTGTCAATTGAGATGTCAAGAGTTTGCCTTGAAGAATCCAGCGTGAATTAGCCTGTCATCTTAATAAGGGAAAATGTGGATGTCTTTGTTCATGAAGGATGTCCAGCAAAGGAGCCAATACCTTATTCTTGCACCAGAGACGAAACCGAATGGGCACACCTTGAAATGGAAATGTCGAATGTTCCAGACGAAGCATAGGTATTTGGGGAATTCCTTGTGTGTTGGCACATGCAGCTACGCATTTTGGAGATTGAAAGATGCGAGGTTATCCCTTTGCATCAGTTCTATACTGGCATATAATGGTAATCTGAATTTGATATAGGTAACACTTGTTCACGGTGTTGAATTCCATCATTGGTGTGTATTCCCCTAAAAGGATATTTTTTTTTCTTTAAAAAAATATATATTTTCTTTTACAAGAAACGTGTTTGAGTAAAAAAAAAACGTGATTCTGTTCTCATTGGGATACAGGTACAATGGCTTCTTTCCATAGTTGATTATGGACACAGAGTGTGGCTACACAAGTTCTATTGTATACCTGTATTTCACTGATCTATGGCTTTTTCGTCTTGAACTCAGTGTCTATTGGTCTGCATTGTAGATGGTGTCCCAATGGTAGGTTCGGGTAGCACTGGCATGAATGTTTTTGGCTGCTATGTTTGACGCCTGGTCGGATGAGACTTTAATCATGTTTTGTTGATGGAGGGGCCCCAAAAAATGGGCCTTTCCTGCAAAGGAACACCTGTTCTGGAACCCTGGTGTTAAAGCCATGGGAAGAGACCTGAATGATTTTGCCTTATTGGGCTGTATTTGTCGGTCTTTTAATGATTTTTTAAATTAAATCTGGGATCCAAATAAATGTGACCCATCCAATGGTGTAGTATTGTTTGAGATGGTTTCACCCACATGAATGAATAATCCACCCAATTTGAACTCTTAAATTGCTGCCATGTAACACTACCCATCAAAGGTGATCTCAGATAAGAATCTAGTTTTTGTCCATCATTGGGAGTAGGCATGCAGTCACCATTATTTTTAATGTCAGAAAATCTGAAATAATGAATCGTGGACTGGGCTTCTTATGCTGCATATGGATGGTGCTGTCCTTCTAGAAAAGCTAACTGCTGAAAAGATCGTCTTTATCAGCACTTATATGTTCTTGTTGGCCGAGTCTTGCATTTAAGCAGATGGAACAGAAGTGTTGATGCATTGAATGATAACCAGTCTGTGTTTGCCACTGAAAGGAATTCCTCATTAGATCACTTTAGGGGGGGGTTAACGTTTGACTACAAAGCTTTGACAACACAGGTTTGTCCGCATCTTTCTATTCTTTCTCTAGGTAGTGCTTCTACTTCTGTGTCATTTTGCTAGAAGCCATCTCCTTCCACCATCTGAGATTTTTTTTTTTTTTTTTTAGTTTTTCTCTCCATGTGAGACATGGGCACTTTTTGTTGGTACAGAACGAGGGGCTAAGTCCACTTTGTCTTGAACATGACCCTCAGATTGCTCATTTTAAGGCAGCCCCAAATTCAGTCAACATGTGAGTGGGAATAATGAGGTGGTGGTGGTTCCATGGTTCCTGCTTCAGTCAATATCGTTTTTCAGTATAATGGCTTTTGCTTTTCCATTCCATCCTTTTTTTCCCGCTGACGTTGCTTCCGTCTTGCCACCACACTCAGATGATGGGGCCGCCGTAGTGCTTGCGGCCTCTCTGGGGTTGTTATGGGGATCATTCTAGGCAAACTGTTTGGTTGGTACATCGTGTGGACCTTCAGAAATCTCAAAAAAGGTTGGTGTGTCTTGTCTTTTCAGTGGAAAAACTTTAATGCAGAGTTAAGATGTCTGATTCATCGCAACAAAACCCAGTAAATTTGGCTGGTACAGGAAGTGACGACAATCTTAACTCTGAGCCACCTACTCCCCCTGTAGATTACCTGATGATGTTGATTCCTGGTGTGACCTTGTGTATGTGCTAATTTGCTGAGAAACGTTGCGTGAGGGAAGGTGTTAACTGTTTTGCATAGACAACAAATTAGTTCCGAAATATACTGGGAAGAAACAAAAGACCACCTACCTGGGATTATGTAGGATGAACAGGTATCTGAAGAAACCCTGGTGTTTCTTCGAATTTGGCGTGAACCTTCGAAGAGTAAGAGAAATTCCCATGAGAACTCCTCAAAGGACCTGCAAAAGCTTGCCCTTCGTGAAACTCTGAGGGAAACCCTCGTGGGGAATAAAACCCTGGAAGAGCTGCTGGTGTGCGTTGTCTTCCTGTGGAGACCCGGCGAGAAAGCTGGTCTGGATATTCTTCTGGCTGATTAGACAAGTGGCCTTTGAAACTGAGCTATATATAGTGGGTAAAATGAACACAGTTATTCCTGATAGTCTGGAAAAGAGGGGTTCCTATAGAAGGTTCTTAGAGCTTACCATGCGTTAAACATGAAGAGTGCAGAGAGGTAAGGAATCTCCCTCAGATTGCAAAAGGTAAGATGGCACTATGGTGGTAGAAAGAAAGAACCCGCAAGATTTAGGGTGGATGTATCTAGTCCTTTAAAGGTAGGGTGGACAAGGAGATAAGCCTACCCGTTCACTTCCAAATCTTTTTGAGCCAGCCTGAGTAGATGGTTCCCAATAGGGTATTGCTACAAAGGAAGGATGAAGAGTGAGAAACGGAAGTCCGATCGCTGAGGGGCGATCGAAGAGGAGAGCTGGAAAACAGATTAGTACCTTGAGACTCCCTAGAGGGAGGTATGGAGGAGGTTCTGGGTCTAAGCGTGCTTAAATAGAATCGATCCCGGAAATGAAAATGAAAGGTTCCGTAATGCCTTGAAGCGTGTGCCGGCTCCTGAGAGAGTAGAAACGCATCTTCCTTCTGGTGTCGCTGGATTATAAGAGGGTAAACGGGAAGTGATGGTGGAAGGTTGAGAGGCTTCCTGGGAATTAACAACCAGCCTGTACTGAACGTTTGGGATGGTTACCGCTGTGGCAGCCATCTTGGAATCAGTTTCAACTAGACTGTGGTGTGGGCGATTTCCTGGTGCAGAAGTGGCGGCCATGTTGGAAATAGGTCGGAAGGCGAAATACACATTAGAAACCATCACACTATGCCCCTTTTTAGACCTGCTTCCTCCTGGTTTAGACGGGTGTTTGAGGTGAAATTTCTTAACAAGATGAGGAGCATGAATCTCAGTTTCAGGTTCCCATGTGCAGTCGGCAGGAGATTACCCCTTCCAGTCCACTAGATACTGTAACCGACCCCGATGGTATCGGGAGTCACAAATTTCTTTGACTTCGTATTCTGGTCCGGTTTCATACATCTCTGGAGGAGGACGAACCGAGACCACAGAGTGAAAAATACTTTGATTGTCCGGTTTTAATTGTGATATGTGAAAAACAGGATGAATCCGGGACCAGGAGGTCGGGAGTCGGAGTTTAAAGGCTGCTGTACCAATCGTCGAAATAAATAACCTGGAAAGGTTCAAAGAATCGAGGAGAAAGCTTAGATGGTACTAAATGGCGAGGGAGAAATCTAGAGGATAGCCATACCCAGTCCCCTTTTTTGATCACTGGTGCTGGGGTTCTGTGTCGATCTGCAAAATATTTTCTTTTGACTTGTGAAATTTGTAACGCGGTCAAGGCTGAACTATGCCCGTGACGTTTCTGGAGCATTAGAGAGTCCACATCTGGAAATTTGGTTTCGGATTTCTTCATTATAGGAAATGAAGTGGGATTGAATCCAGTTGTGTTAATGGCAGAATGGTATGAGTTATTGTATGTGAATTCGGCCATGGGCAGGAGTTCCTTCCAGTTGTCTTGGGCTGCTGATACATAGCTCCGGAGATATCCTTCCAATGTTTGATTGAGTCTCTCAGTCTGGCCATTAGATTGAGGGTGATAGCCTGAACTGAGAGCCCGAGAAATACCGAGGTGTGAACAGACAAGCTTCCAATATCGTGAGGTATACTGTGAACCCCTATCAGAGATGATAGTCTCGGGTAAACCATGTAAGGTGAAGATGTTACTGATAAAGATGCGGGCCATTCGTGCTGCCGACGGTACTCCTACCAGTGGAGTGAAGTGAGCCATCTTGGTAAGGGTATCGATAGTTACCATTATGGTGGAGCAACCCCCTGAAGGTGGAAGATCAACAATAAAATCCGTTGATATTATCTGCCAAGGGCGAGAGGGTAATGGCATCTTTACCAATTCCCCAAGAGGTGCTTTTCGAGGAACCTTGGTTTGTAAACAGACAGGGCAGGATCTAACATATTCCTTGACATCCTTCCGGATGTAGGCCACCAGAAAAAACGTGGGATCAGTTCCAGAGTTGACAGGAATCCACGGTGTCCAGCTATCTGTGAAGAGTGACACATGTCCAAGACTTCTTTCTGGAGGGGTCGAGTCGGAATGAATGCCTTATTTCCATGGAAATAACAATTATCTTCCTTGATCAAAGCCATTTTATCGGCAAGTGACAGTTGGTCCTTGGTAATGTGTCTAGATTGGACCTTGAGTCGTGACATAAAATCCGATGTGGTTTGTAAACCTGAAGCCATCAGGGGAAAGATGGGTTCTGCCTTGAAGAGTTGGTTGGGAAGGTGTTCCTTGCGTGAAAGAGCAACCGCTTTCGAATTCTCTCTTCCGGGAATAAATGAGAAAGTGATCCTGTATGGTGAGAAGAAATGAGCCCAGCGAGCCAGGCGGCTATTACAGGTTTGTGCGTACTGCAGAATCCGGAGGTTGTGATGATCTGTCCTGACTTCAACAGGATGTTTGGCCCCTAAGAGTAAATGACGCCACTCCTCAAAGGCTCGCTTGATGGCTAGGAGTTCTTTTTCTAGAACAGTATAGTTTAGTTCAGCAGGGGCAAGTGTCTTGGATAAATACGCTAAAGGGCGTTCTTGATTAGAATTGTCTAGTTGAAGTAGGACTGCTCCTAGGGCCTACTGTGAGGCATCGGTTTCAACAATGAACCTGCGGGATTGATCCGGTGTTAACAGGATAGGAGCTGAGGTAAACAACTCCTTGAGTTTTGAATGCTTGGTCTGTGGTCGGGGACCATACAAACTTTATTCCCTTTTTAAGTAGATTGGTCAAAGGTTGAGTAAATCTTGAGAATTCGGGAATAAATCTTCGATAGAAATTAGCAAATCCAACAAAGCGTTGAATGTCTTTGCCGGAAGAGGGAGTGGGCCAGTTTTGGACTGCGGACACCTTTTCAGGGTCCATTGCTATTCCTTCGGCCGAGAGGACATATCCTAGGTAGGTAACCTGAGTTTGATGGAAGGAGCATTTCTCTATCTTACAATATAAATGGTTTTGTTGGAGCCGCCGTAACACCTCTTCAACATGTTTCTGATGTTCTTGAATATTGAAAGAGAATATCAAAATATCATCTAAATAGACGACCATATTATGAAGTAGCAGATCTGCAAAGATGTGATCCATAAACCTCTGGAAAATAGCCGGGGCGTTGGACAATCCAAAAGGCATTACTCTGTATTGAAAATGTCCAAACAGAGTTCTAAACGCTGCCTTCCATTCATCACCTGGTTTTATTCGGATAAGATGACAAGCTCCCTTGAGATCCAATTTGGTATAAATGTTGGCCCCTTTGACCGCTTCAAGGATGTCGGGTATTCATGGCATTGGGTATTTGTCCGGGACTGTGATTTTATTCAGCCCACGGAAATCTATGCACGGGCGGAGTTCCGTAGAGTTTCTCTTAGAAACAAAAAACAGAGGCAGCAGCAGGTGTGGATTTGGTGATCAGCCCATTCTTTAGATGGGTTCTAAGATACTCACGTAGGCCCTCCTTTTCGTTATCAAACAAGATATACATTCGCCCGAATGGTAATGGCTGGTCAGGCGCCAGCTCTATAGAACAGTCATCCCTACGGTGAGGGGGAAGTTGGGTGTATTCTGAAACGGAGAAAACTTCCTGGATTTATGATCAAGTTCTGGAAGCCCAGAAACATGGTTAAGGGAGGTTACCCACTGGTGGTTCAAGGGGGCTGGAGCAGAGTCAACCATCACCTTTTGCTGATCTTTAACACAATGGGTGATGCAGTATTCAGACCCCAGAAAGAAAGATCCAGCTGTCAAGGTAATGAACGGGTTGTGTTTCCTTAACCACGGTAATCCAAGAATTACCGGATGATGGGCTGCCCGAATAATATCCAACGTGAGAATCTGTTGATGGGCAGAGATGGTCATCAAGATTGGATTGATCCTTGATGGGTCCGGAAACCAAAGGGCTACCATCCACGCTTTCCACTGGAATGGGTTCTACCTTAGTGGACCTAGGAATACCGTGTGAAATGGCCCATTGAAATTTCCGGCCGCTCCACTGTCCACTAGTGCCGGTATGTTCTGTAGCAGACGATCCCCAAAGGAGAAGGAGACCATGAGTACCACCATATGAGAATTGGTCTGACTAGTACAGAAGGAGGAGTATGAGGTTTGTGAGGAACCCTGTTTAGGTGTTGGTTCCCGTACCGTGGTTCCCCTTACGGCCGGGAGCTGGCGTTTCCCAAACGCCGAGGTGGTGTAATTGGGCAATCTTAGACCGTGTGGTTATTTGAACCGCAATACATACATAGACCCAAGGTGGTCCTACGGTTTCCCTCTTCGGGAGTCAAGGGGCCTCGAGCTGTTGTACCCAATTGCATCGGTTCATCATTGGACTGTGGACAAGAAGGAGCGAACGTAGTTCGTATATTCCTTCCCTTTTTTCTCTCTATTACTCTTTCCTTCATACAGTAATCTATTTTCATTACCAATGCGATGAATTCAGTTAGTGTAGAGGGGCGTGGGACCCGAGACCCCTCGTCTTTGAGGTCTTCAGATAAACCTCTTCTGAAGAGTGTGACCTGAGCATCATCTGACCAAGTGGTTTCGCTTGCCATCTGCTTGAATTTGGTTATGTAAGCCAAAATGTCTAAACTTCCTTGTTTAAGATCTAGGAGGTGTTCTTGCGAAGCCACACAAATCTCTTGGCGGCCAAACATGGTACGGATGCTATTGCAAAATGCTGTATGAGAGTCTAAAATAGGGTTATTGTTTGTGATTAATGGTGTGGCCCAAGCCAATGCTAGTCCAGTCATTTGTGAGACCATATATCCCACACGATCTCTATCGGTATGAAAATAAGCTGCTTTAAAGGCAAATTGCACAGTGCAGGAGTCCAAGAACTCCTTAACCTTATGCGGGTTACCATCAAACTGTCCTCCAGGTAAGGGTCCTGGAGGAACGTCTGAGCAGTGTGGGATACGAGGGGCTGCAGCCTGTTGGGCCGTCTGCTTTTGGAGCTGTTTTAGGGAGGCATTCTCCTCCTTTAACTGCTGTACTTCAGAAGTTAGGGATTGAACTGCAGCAATCAGCTGTTGGATTTGTTGTTGCTGTTGCTGATCCATGATTTGTGATTCTTATGTTTCTTGCCCAGAGTACTAGGAACAAAATATAACACTGAGGCGTTGCTAACTGTTAACTGTTTTTGCATAGACAACACATTTGTTCCGAAATATACTGGGAAGAAACAAAAGACCACCTACCTGGGATTATGTAGGATGAACAGGTATCTGAAGAAACCCTGGTGTTTCTTCGAATTTGGCGTGAACCTTCGAAGAGTAAGAGAAATTCCCCTGAGAACTCCTCAAAGGACCTGCAAAAGCTTGCCCTTCGTGAAACACTGAGGGAAACCCTCGTGGGGAATAAAACCCTGGAAGAGCTGCTGGTGTGCGTTGTCTTCCTGTGGAGACCCTGCGAGAAAGCTGGTCTGGATATTCTTCTGGCTGATTAGACGAGTGGCCTTTGAAACTGAGCTATATATAGTGGGTAAAATGAACACGGTTATTCCTGATAGTCTGGAAAAGAGGGGTTCCTATAGAAGGTTCTTAGAGCTTACCATGCGTTAAACATGAAGAGTGCGGAGAGGTAAGGAATCTCCGTCGGATTGCAAAAGGTAAGATGGCACTATGGTGGTAGAAAGGAAGAACCCGCAAGATTTAGGGTGGATGTATCTAGTCCTATAAAGGTAGGGTGGACAAGGAGATAAGCCTACCCGTTCACTTCCAAATCTTTTTGAGCCAGCCTGAGTAGATGAGGAGCGTCTGGATGTTCCCAATAGGGTATTGCTACAAAGGAAGGATGAAGAGCGAGAAACGAAAGTCCGATCGCCGAGGGGCGATCGAAGAAGAGAGATGGGGAAAACGGATTAGTACCTTGAGACTCCCTAGAGGGAGGCATGGAGGAGGTTCTGGGTCTGAGCGTGCTTAGAAGTAGAATCTATCCCGGAAATGAAAATGAAAGGTTCCGTAATGCCTTGAAGCGTGTGCTGGCTCCTGAGAGAGTAGCAACGCATCTTCCTTCTGGTGTCGCTGGATTATAAGAGGGTAAACGGGAAGTGATGGTGGCAGGTTGAGGGGCTTCCTGGGAATTAACAACTAGCCTGTACTGAACGTTTGCGATGGTTACCGCTGCGGCGGCCATCTTGGAATCAGTTTCAACTAGACTGTGGTGTGGGCGATTTCCTGGTGCAGAAGTGGCAGCCATGTTGAAAATAGGTCGGAAGGCGAAATACACATTAGAAACCATCACAGAAGGACTGTAAAATTCTCATCCTTCCCACATCCACCAAATTCATCGGATTGTCTTAACTCTGTTTGAACTAAAGTTATTTTTCACCGAATCTGAGGTTTTATTATGCTATATCTTGCCCATATCCCCTGCCTGTTAACCAGCCAGATCCTATTGCCCATGGCCGTTGGCAGTGGCCACAACATTTGGCCATGTTCGCTATCCAAGTTGCAACTGTTAAACTGAAAGACTGTTGATCACTAGTAAATAATTAGATCCCACCTTCCTTCTGCAGTGGCCACTGTACCTGTGGCACCAATACAGTGCACGGGGCACTGACCTTGCCCTCTCTTATTCCCATTCCTTTCATTTCTGCAGTAGGCTCCCCAGGGAAAATCCCACAAACCTACCATGGTCCCCTCGATGCTGCCTTGTTTTACTACAGTGATAATTACTGGTATTCATGCCCGGGTAATGCATTGTTTGCGGATTACCGTGGAAATGGGAACGATCGACAGTTAGTTATTCCCACATCTTCTTTTGAGTGCATCTTGCTAGTTTCCAGAGGGTTTTAGCATTAAACTGAAAACGATCTGCCACAAAAAAGGCTCTTCACCCCACCTTAAACTCTCAAACTGCACACATGGTCCTATTTCCCCTTCACCGCATCTCCCCTCATGTGATCTCATCCCGTTCTCCCCTCAATCTTATGAAGCCGTTTTTTTTTTTCTTTTTTGGCTTCCTTGTGCGATTATCGTGTGAAACTATCTCATTGAGCGAAAGAAGGGTCGCTTTTCATTTCTGAAAACTGTGCAGCATACAACTCATCCTCATCAACTGTCATTTGTATGAGATCTATACATCTATTGCCCCAGAGAGGGCGCGTAGGGGGTGGGGTAGGAATCCAGTTCTCGATCTAATTGTTGTACACTACTGGATGGATTTCCACCATACCAAGAAACTAATTTCTATGACATTTATAACGTACCTATACACAAGTGTTTCATGTGATGCTTTGTGCCCAACTTGTTTCTTATTTTGGTGCAAATTCGTCCAGCGGTATACACGCTGTGGGTGTTAAATGGAAGCACCTTTTTTTCTTCTGCATGGGGAAAATGAATAGGAGAAGGAAACATTTTGGGAAAAGTCTATGCAATTCGTTTTTTTTATCTTAATTATAGCGTGGGGACGGGCGCCATTTAAAATATATGTATATTGACTGGAAAAACGTTAGTTAACCAAGCGTTACATTGTAACCGTTCCACGCAACGAAACCCTGAAATTCTGAAATTCTATAAAAATACGTTTAGGGTTGGATATGTCTTTACTTCCCCTGCATGGACTTTGCAATACATGCACTTGGTCACTTTTTCTTCTCCGTACCTTTTACTTCTCCTGTCTTTCGAGTATTCACTATCATTACAGGCGCAGACCCCCTGTACCTCCCATTCTTTCAAACAGATACCCCCCACGCTCCCCCTTGACCCCTCGGACACAGTTCTCGTAAATCAAGTCATTTGTGCACGTTGGAATACTTTGCGTTACAAAAAAATCATCCCTTGCCGTCCACAAACTTTCAATGTGCGCAAATCCCACTCTTTTAGTCTCCCCACATCCATCTAGAATGCAAACATCCCTTTCACGCCCCTCCTAGTATAATTTAAAGTGCATTGTAGTTTTGATGCCGGGAGTTCTCTGCCAATTAAAAGAAAAAGACACTATGGATTTGCACCACTGCACATCTGCCTTTTGTGGACAAATTCTTTCCATGTGAAGCCAATCTGTGCAGCAGTTAGGCTGTGTGCCAGTTAATTGATTTTCATTTTCACAATGGGAAATCCAATTAAAAAAAGTTTTTAGCATGCAGTCCAGAAAACGGCTTTGTGAAAAGTCTATTGTTTTTGTCTCGTTTCTATATGAAACCTTCCAAAGTCATTGGATCTTAGGTTTCACTTTAAATATTTGGCTACGAGTCACCCTATAATGTACATTATGAGTAGTCGGTCAAAATACTTTATTTCGACTAAGCGCCATAAAAGCCAGGTATAACCATCTTTTCTAAAAAAAAAAAAAAAAAAACCAATAATATAATACAAATCACTGGAAGATAATGAAATCATTACATTTGGCAATATACCTATAAAGTGTATTATGCATCCCAATCTTGAGGTGTCATTTTAGTTTTACAATCTTGCCGGTTTCTAATACAAAGATAACAGACAGGAGTACCAATAAACATAATATGATGACACATTCACCTCAATCAAAAGTCAAACATTTCATAAGACAAAAGCTTCACAAATGCAGATATTTTCAACCAGATCTATAGATGTCTTTGGCTTCTGCAAACACCCCATTAGGTCTCCAACCCAGGCCTCCCTATCGCGGATACCTACATCAGTGCTTCCTCCAGACACGCTCACCCGCATCCTTTGTCGTTCCTTCACCAGACCTATGGACCCTTCATATGGTCTAGACTCTCTCTCTCATATCTCTTCCTCTCTCATTTTTGGGGGCCCTCGGGGATGGGGGGGAGGTACGGGGGGATCCTCTTGGGTCATCATTAATGTATGTCTGAATAGCACTGTCTTGGTCCAGGGCCCTCGGCCCAATCTTCTCCTGTTTGATAAGCGTCTTCCACATCTTATCAATTTCCTTCCTTCTCCTGCTACTCCTACTAGCACCTCTGCCACCCCTTGCTTCCACCTCCGCGCCAGGGTTGAATAGGCTGACCCTCAGATCCTGGCCGAATTGGAGGTGGGGACCACTAGGAGGAGGGCAGTGCTTGAACTAAGAGTGTGAGCCAGGTGGTAATGCGTAATCTTTTCTTGTAGAAATTTGGGGCGTGCTTTGTGCACTGCTCGCTGAGCAATACGTAGGAATTTGAAGGTGGCTCTGGGTGCAATTGGGAGCCAGTGAAGGGTGCGGAGGGCCGGTGAGATGTGGTCCCTTCGTCCCAATGCAAGAAGCAGTCTGGCAGACAAGTTTTGTACTTGTGTAGCTCATAGGCCAGTGCACCCAGATAGAGGGAGTTTGCATAGTCCAGTCTGGACATGAAAATTGACATTTCAGCCAGTCTGTTTTGGTCGGTAAGTTTAGTTTATTATGCAGAGCGCACCTAAACCCTGAGATCTGGGCACTTGGACATAGGTAATTGTCACAGGTACATACACAGAGACAGATGACAAATGGCATGTTGATGTGAGTTAAAATAGGACAACGCGCCAACATCAGGAATAGCTAGCTGAGGAACAATTCACAGTCGAAATAGTCCGCAAGGTTCAAAATGGTCAACAAGTCTACAGTGTTAAGGCAAGCCTGCTACAGACCATATAATAAAGGTAGTGGATGCGGTAAGAGTATGTTTAATGTTGCTGATCAAAGAGCCAAGCTTTCACTTTGGATCTAAAAGCCCAAAAGGAAGATTCGCCTCTGATGGAAGTGAGGAGGGAGTTCCAGCATTTTGCCGCTAGCACGGGGTAGCTGGTCCCACCTGCAGTTTTCATTTTGTACTTGGGGATGATGAGACAGTGTGAATAGAGGGATCTTGTAGGTCTGGAAGGTTGGTTCCTGGTGAATTTGTCGGCCAAGTATTAAGGGCTGTGTTTGACAGGCATTTGCGAGTGATGACTAGCAAGTGCAGCTAGATTCTGTCACGCACTGGGAGCGAATGTGTATCCCGTCTGATGGCAGAGATGTGATTAGAGCGTGGGATATTTGAGGCAGATCTGAGAGCATTGTTCTGAAGAACTTCTATTCAAATTCCGTTCAGTAGAGCCTAAGAATAAGGTGTTCCAATAATCCAACTTAGATAAAATCAAAGCTCTGGCTAGCGTAAGGCAGCTGTTACTAGACAAGTAAGGTCTGCAAGCATTGATCAGTTTATGGGTGTATGCTGTAGTAGAAGCTATAGAATTGACTTGTTTTTTGAGGGAAAGGGTGGAGTCTAGGTAGACGCCTAAAGGTTTGACCTTGTTGGCAACTTTAATGATGGTCCCATCAATATTGAAAGTCTTGTATAGTGTGTCCAGTCTATTTAGCCAAGCTTGAGAACCAACAATCAGAAGCTCCGTCTTGTCGTCATTCAGATAGTCTTTGGGCAGCCATCCATGCCTGAATTTCAATGTAGATTTCATTCAACATTTTGGAGTCTTTGTCATAGCAACCAGTGAGTGCAGATGAGCACTTGAGTGTCATCTGCATAATTTGTGTAGGGGACGCCCAAGTTATCAAGACGATCAAAGAGGTGCTTTGTGACAATGTTGTAAAGCGTACGTGACGCACAAGACCCAGGTAGGACTCCACAATAGATGGGTACTGGGCCAGCCGACGCTGAGGGTGCAAAGACCCTTGTTCTATTTGAGAGGAAAGATTGGATCCAGATAGCAGCGTTCGGCGAGAATGCTGCAGCTGTAGTGAGGTGTTTGATCAGGATCTGATGGTCAACGGGATCAAACTGTAACGCTCACCTGGTATCCACAGGGACGTCCCTCAGCCTGTTCTGACCTCTTACTACCTCGAACCCTTCCCTGGAGTCTACTCGACTGGAGACTCCCTATTGTCTCTGTGTGCTTGAAACCCTTCTTCCCCGAGGTCCAACCCTTCCCTTTGATCCACAGCTCACCTTGTTTTCTTGGAAAGTGTGCTCTCCGTCCTGCTTTCAGCACAGGGGAGCGTTGATTGATGCGGGCTCGTTGCTGCCTAGTTACTTCACTGGCAAGAGTCCGACAGGTAAGTATAATGAGTCTTTTGAACAGTTTCTAACTTCATTCCTTTCCTTCCTTAGATGATGGCCGGCGTTCCGGGGATGGCGGCGTGCTGCTGAGATGAGTAGCGCTGAAGGTGAGTGAGAGCGTGATGCACCCCTTTCGTATTTGCATTGAACTGAGTTATTTTTCTGTCTTTTAGGTGCCGTGACGTTTTCAGCTTGGATGCCGGTTATGAAGAACAAATGCGGTGGGTAAGCGCGGTATGCGGCGCCTCTAGATGTTTCCACGCTAACCAATGCATTTTTCCTGTTCGTTTCCCTTTTTCTTAGGAAGCAGCATGCTGGGATGGGAATGGGAACACCACCGAAGATGCCCGCAGAACAGACGGAGAGATGAATGATGGGCAGAAGCGCCGCAAGGTAAGGCTGTTCCTAACGGTGTTCTTGTTCTTGCAGGAGCTGAGCGCAGAAGAAAGATGCAGGCCTACTGGAGACCGATCCGAACACGGTGAGTGTCACGCTGCAGGTGCAGAAAACACAAAGCATGTTTCTCAGCCTGGTTGTGGCTTAAATAGTCTCTGGGTATCCCAGGTGTCTCTGGGCTGAACCACACCCAGAAGACTAGACCGCACATGCACTTCTGGGAACCGAAATATGTGGGGGCATCCATCTTGCCCCCATCAATGCACGACAAGTCCAATCCCCAATGTTATCCTATGGGAGTGAGTGAGTCTGGTGCCACAAGCGCCAAGTCTGACTCCCAAGTGGGTCTTTGGAGGGATGGAGAGGCCCTTGAGGGCCAAGTAGGTGATTGTGGCATGGCTCCAGCCTGACATCTTGGAGGGCTGGGGACATGAGGGGCAGGAATCATGACACAAACGCTGCTGAAAGGTCCTGCAGGAGAAGAATGGCCAGCTTGCATTTGTCTTTGGCTTCATCCATTTGGATTTTTAGATCCAGAGGGCAGTTTCAGTGCCGTGCCTGGGTCTGAAACCGGATTGACGCAAGCCTAGAACGTTGTTGCCCTCCAAGTGTTTTTGTATTTGAAGATAGAGCGGCCTATCAAGTATTTTTAAGAGGAATGGGACTGTTATAGGTCTGTAATTGGTAGGTATGTTTGGATCGAGATTAGGTTTTTTGAGACGAGGCATGACCCAAGCCTCTTTAAGATTGTTAGGGACTGAGCAACTTTTGAAGGATGAGTTAATCAAGGCAGTGATGAATGGAACTAAATGTTGGCACCTTCCTTAATAACTGAAGTGGGGCAGAGATCTCCCTGGCATCTTGAAGGTTTTAGACCAATGATGATGATTTCAACTTCTTTTGTAGTGACTGGAGAGAAGTAGCAGGGGTGACATGTTGGAGATTGGAGATCTGACAGTTTATGTGAGTTGGAACTTGAAGCTAGACTGTTCTTTTTAGTCTCCATTTTGGCTTGTAGTAAGGCTATTTTATCAGATAAGGCCTTTTGGATATTGGCGCACCAGGCCACATCTTTGGTGCAGGCTTCTGTAGGCAGTGCCGGGGACTATAAATGGTGGCGGCAGAGGTAAACCTTTCCTTATTGGCAATTGATGGTGTTCAAGTGATTCAGCAAATATTTTAGTGTTGCAGAGAGTCTTTAGGTTGGCTGTGAACCATTTATTTAAATGGGTTGATGGTTTAGCCTTTCTTAATTCAAGTGGGGCAATTTGATGGTTTAGCCTTTCTTAATTCAAGTGGGGCAATTTTATTTAGGTCTTGTTCTAATGTACAATTATACGAGTCAACCAGTGAGGATGGGTCCTTATCTGCATTTTTTGGTAGATCAATGGGTGGACGGTCAAAATCTCGAAAAAAAATCTCGAATACAAACAGGTCGGAAAAAAAATCTCGGGAAAAAAAAAGTTGAATTTCTCTTTTTTTAATTATATATTTATTTTGGGGTCCGGGATTAAAAAAAATGGTAAAAAAATAATTAAAAAAGGGGGGTTTTGGGGGCAACCCCCCCATTTCGAATAAAAAACGTCCTAAAAAAAATTTGACTTTATATTTTCGGTATTATGACCATAAACCAGATCAATGATGGGCAGTAGTAGAGGTAATAGGTTGTTATTTCTGGACAGGGTTTGTGGGGCGATGGGGGAGCTGGTATTGAGGCGGGCGCTCTCTATAGTAAAGGTGATGGAATGGTGGTCTGACCATGCACAGGGCGTACTGTTAAGGATTGTGGTAGAGCAATTTAGGCCTGCCAGCCAATTCAATGTTCTGCCTTCGTGTGTGGGCTCATTGATGCAGTTTTTGAAACCAAGTTGTGAGATAACATTTTCTGTGGCGTTGGGGTGCGGTGGGGGGGGCATTTGGATCATGAAGGCCTAGGTTGAGATCTCAACAATATGATTTGAGAGCCGTGTTTACTTTTTTGGGTCAAGATGAGGGTGGTGTCTTCCTCGAGAGAAGAATTGGAGCCAGGAGGCCGGTAGATAAGATGAAGTAAAAGGTGGCTGAGAGAGGGAGTTTAGCCGACAGAAGTTAGCTGAAGGGAAGCAAACTTTGGATATTCCTTTAAAGACCCAGGTGTGATTTGCTATGAAGGCCACTCCCCCACCTTTGCGGGTGAGTCTATCTGCTCTGATGATTGTGTAGTTGTCTGGGAGAGCTAAGACTGGTCCTGCTGCGGGTTATAGCAAGCTTCTGTTATGGCAAGGAAGTCTAGTTGGTTGGTGGAAATGACGTCCGCAACGTCAAGTGCTTGAGCTTGCAAACAGCGTGCATTGATAAGGGCTCCTTTGATAGCTGATAGCTGGAATGTCTTCATTTGGTGCACCAAGTAACAGAGTTGGGGTTATAGGTGAGCAGGAATTTTTGTTGGAATCTGTGGACACAATAGGGAGGATTGTAGGCCGGGTATTGATTGGCCTGATAGAGGCCAAACGAGGCCTATTTGTCATCTTATTACAATGGAAACGAGAACCTAGTCTCGCGTTCCTTAGGCTGAGTGGACACGGTACTAAAGGCGTGGGAGGGGAAGCGGAAAGATGGGCCCATTCGGTAGGAGTGAAGGCCAATGGGCAATGCTAGCTGGAGCGGAATTCAAGGCGAGGTAAGTGAGGTTGGAGGGCACGTAGGAACTTTGTTGGTGCTAAAGTGTGAAACAAAGGGAAGAGAGTAGCCATTGTGAGCGTTACTCTTCGTAAGGTGGCCATGTGGAGGGGAGCGAGTGGCCTAGATATGAGTTCCAGGTTAACTATTGTAATACAGTAGAATATGCAGCCCAGTGCTAGTCACAACACCATGGGCGAGATGTGACACAGTAGAATATACAGTACAGTGCTAGGTGCAAAACCATAGGCAAGGTGCAGCAGAATAGGCTACATGTGATGCATTGGGATATGTAACAGGGTGTTGGATACAACACTGTAGGCTACGGGCACCATAGTAAAATTGGAATGTGAAGGTTTTGTAATCCAGATTGTAAAAACTCAGTACCTGACCTTACAGAAGCACGGGCTAATCTGTTCAATTGCTTCTTTGTAGATAAAATAGTCTGTTCAATATCTATCTGTGCAAATCCATCGTTGGGTATAACTAATCCTGTGGTATCCAAATCTGATAGTCCCCAAAATCAGATTTTGCTGTCTGTGTTTGACTTTCATTCAGTCACTGAAAAAGATATTTTTGAACTCCTTACCACTCTTAAACCCACAATCGACTCCCTTTCTCCCCTCCCAGCCAATGCAGCCAAAAAATTGGCGCATGAATGAACTCCATTCATCACCACTTTTGTTAACAAGTCTTTGTTAACGGGGACTGTTCCCGAGAGCTTAAAGCTATCTATAGTCTCACCTCTATTAAAAAAAACATCACTGGACGTAGAGGTTCTGCAAAATTATCATCCCATTGCAGGTATATGATGGCCAGCTAAAATTCTTGAGAAGGTGGTTACTAACCAGCTCCAGGAGTTCGTTGAAAATGAACTATTGCTAGATAAACATCAGGATTCCGACCTAAATTCGGAACAGAGACACCCCTCCCAGTAGTACAGGATGAATTATTGAAGGCCGCAGACCAGGGGGAAGTTACACTTTTGGTGATGTTGGACCTGTCTGCGGCCTTTGATACAGTGAATCACTAAATTCTCCTAGATCGACAACAGGAGGTAGGAAGAGTCTCGGACTCAGCATTGAAATGGTTTGTCTTTTTTGTCTAACCGTCATCGGCATGTAAGACTGAGAGAGTTTTTATCGAATCTCATCTGTTTAAGTTGTGGTGTCCAACAGGGATCATCCTGTCACCATTGCTGTTTAATTTATATATTCGACCCCTTTTGGAAATTCTTAGACGGTATGGGTTGGACTTCCATTCGTAGGAATATCTGGGTATCATCGGCATATGAATAGCCAACTTCCAGGAAGCATATAGCAAACTGTAACAATGTTTGACAGAGGTAAGCAGCTGGATGTCAAAGAACTATTCCGGTCTTAACGCTGCTAAGACCGAACTTATATTATTCGGCCCTAAGCATTTGCTGACATCTGCAAAAAAACTGCCTGTCCCAACATTGTTGGTTAAAAATCTACAATTTGTCTCTAAAATTAAAAATCTGGGATGTATGTGACAAGAAGACCTGGGGAGTGAAACACAGGTGGGAGCAAAGACCAAAGCAGTCTATTTTGTTTTGCGAATGCTACGTCAGGCACTTCCCTACATTCCCAAAGAGGCCCATGCCGCTGTGGTAGGAGCGCTAACTAGCACCCACCTTGACTATTGTAATGGCCAATTGATGGGCATCCCTGCCAAACAACTTCAGCAACTTCAAAGATCCCAGAATGCGGCCGTTAGATTGATATTTAAATTGGGCAAATGTACCCATGTATCATCTTATCGGAGCGAGCTACGCTGGCTCTCAATTGCTGACCGCATTAAATTTAAGATAGCCTGCATTATTTTCAACTGCATAAATGGCATTGCCCCTCTGTACCTGAGAGCTAATTCAGCCATACCACCCAGCAAGACAACTACGCTCTAGTGACAGTCATCTTCTGATCATCCCACACTCAACTTGTATCTCCAGAGGTGACAGAAGATTTTCTGTCTTTGGACCTAAGCTGTGGAATTCTTTACCTCTGCAACTTGGGACCATGAGCTCTCTTTTGCAGTTTCGCCGAGCATTGAAAACTTTTCTCTTCAGGTAGAAAGCCCTGCTTTTTAGGGGACTTGTTTCGATTTATATACTCTACCTTTGTTTTTGTCATCTGCGCCTAAATATGATTAAGTTCGTTATGTGCGCGCTATAAATACAAAAAATCAACTCCAAATCAAGATTGAATGCAGCACGTTATTGAAAGTACTAAGGTGCTGGATACCTCACGAGGTGCTCAGAAATGGAGATTGGGCATGTGTAAAAGTAATCGGGTTTATGTATAGCGTAAATATAACAGAAGTAGTTCATGCATCTGTTTTACAATAGTGCAGTGATGAAGGGTGAATGCCAGTTTAGTAATGCAGTGAGCATGCTAGCCTAGAAGATAGTCACACGGTGGCAAACCTGCGTATGTGCGTATACAGCAATAAGACAACAGTGCATCCTAGGTGAAAAAGTTCATTCCTGTTGTACTGACTTGTTAATAGATTATAGAGGAGGTCGATTTGGACGGTAGTTGCCAAGCGAGGTTTGTGCCACAAGCGGTTTGGAGGCGATAGTTCGAGGCTACCATGTGCATGTTGAATCAGAGTCCGTGAAGGGGGGAGAGGGGTGATGGTGCTGTTTGCTGATGGAGGTAGATGGATATCTGAGACGTACCAATAAGGGCTGGAGCATTGTATTATTCCTTGTAAAGATGATGTGCGGAGGTGCAAATCGGAGTCAGTTCATGGTTGGACGTGGAGGGCTTAACAAACCGCATTGCATGGGCGTAATAAAGTCACTGTGTTGAGCTATAGTACCTGGCCAGAGTGCAGGTTTAGTGCTTAGGTTTTGGAGCCGTGGCACTAGAATAGCTGAGTTTTTAGATAGATTCAAGAAGAATATTAAGAATGGGGGAACAAGCTTACCTAGTGCTGGTTTCCTGTAGGCACTAGCTCGAGGTCTTAGGCTGTTAGCGTGGCGTGGCTGTTAGCGTGGCAACCTGCGGCAACTTTTCAGCCCTGGCAGACACAGACAGGCCTTGTGATTCAGGCCTTTGGAGTCAGGGCCGTCTTTCGCCTGTCGGTCGCGCTGGCTGGCTGGTTTCTGAGAAGCCAATCAGCTGTTTTCAAGGGCGGTTGGGTCGGCTGTAGTTTCAGAATGTGGCAGCCATTAGGCAATGGGCCATGATAGTGTGTAGCATGCAGTTTCAGATGTAGGCAAATAATGAGCTCAGGCTAAGGGAGCCTCGTGTAGCGCTGATCCGCTAAGGAGGAGCTAGGTGCAGATACAATAGTAATTAAGATGCAAGAAGAAAGGTAAGGTAAGGGAAGATGCGCTTCAGGAGCTTAAGGTGGAAATGACCGTCTGTGGATGTATTGCTGATGTGTTGAGACAAAGTTGGGTTCAAGTCCATTGTGCAGCCAAGGTTTTTAACAGTGGTGGTGGTGGTTGTGGGAGGGTGGCCAAGTGAGGGTGGCCAGGGAGTCGGTTGGGAGAATAGAGCAGATTATCTGCATACCATAATCTCAGTTTTACCTGGGTTCAGAAGGAGATCGTTAGTCGTCATCCAGTAGTCCATGTCTGAGAGACATGCTGCTAGTTCAGGCTGGAGTAGGTGGTTGATTTAGGAATTCTTGGGATGATTTGTGTCATCCACATATGATATGATGGGTTATTTATAACATGCTTAATACCCAGAGGTTTCTAAGCGCAGACCCAGGGAACGACCCTGTGTTGCTTCATGTCGTCTTGCTTCCAAGGCGAGCACGTTGCCCCTGAACTATCCGGCAAAGACCGTTGTAGAAAATGAGGTTGTCTGAGTAGATGATCCTGGGGAGGGTGTTTGTGCCCACCCTGACTAACACTTGTAAAAATAAATAAGACAGACACTCCCTGGACGGGGAATAAGGCACAAAAGCGCAGGCTGCGAGAGTTCCAAGGAAGGTTTATCTAGATCTCTGTAAGCGCTCTGACCACATCAAAGTTACAACACATTTATATAGTACATCTACATTTTTAACATATGATGCTACGTTGGACCAGGATTGTTCAGCCGTGGTGGGGACTTGGGTGTGGGCATCATCTTTTCCTCCGGGTTGGTTGCTTGGTTGGTGGGAGGATTGACGTCAGACATTTGTGCTCCAGATGGGTGAAGGTCAGGTCGCTGTGAAACACAGTGGTCACTATCTAAGCTAAGAAAATACATTCTGAATAATGCATGCACTAAACAGTTGATCAAAAGACCCTCAGTAGTGTATCATGTCGTTATACAAATCACTCAAGAGCTTACACCATCTACACATTTGGGTTACACAGGTCACAGGTTTAAGGGCCTTGACCACTATGATACTGTCATTGAACTATAGGGTTAGTCTCACAAGAATCCCGGGGATGTGGCATTTGTTAGTACTGGGCACGATATACTGCACCGAGGTCTAATGTTAGCTGGGGGGTTTGTTGGGTGGGCTTCATAGCTAGGTTGGCAGTCTGGCACATGAAAGGGATGCCTCGTAAGGACACAGGGTTAGAATGGCAATTAGTTTCAACTGGCGAGGGTAAGAGGGCAAGGACACTTTTGTGGAGATGGACGAGCTCTGTGCTTGGCTCATGTCGGTTCACATGCAGGACAGTGATCTCACAGGAAAAGGGATGTGTTACATTCATTATTTGTTGCAAGCAGCTCCGGCCTCAGCGTGAGAATGGAGCCGCGGAGTTTTCCAGTTGGTGTGGGGGCCATGTGCTCCGAGCTGCGGCGGCGGGTAAAAGGGGAGAGATGCATTTTGTACTATCGCAGTGAGGCCTAGTTATCAAGATGGAGTCGAAAGGGAGTACAGAAAATGGGTGCCCTTTGTCCTGCTCGGTGGTCCCATCCACGCGAATATAACTAAAAGTTAGTATCGCATAAGGGCAAGGGGCGTACCCACCACTAGAGGCACTTGGTCCAAGTTTTGTACTGAGAAGTGACGGTAGAGAGGGGCCCATTGGCCCCTCGCTCCTGCACAAGGGTCAAGTACAGGTTGATGAGAAAAGGAGAGGGCGAGACTTGTGGTGTAATGCTGTAAACACTGCCGAGAATTAGAGTTTCCCAGATAGGTCATCGTGGTTTGTTCCGTGGCGCTAGGAAACCTAATTGTGCCGGGTCTAGGAGATTGTTAGTATCCACTAAACCATTGAGCTGCGAGTAAGCAGTGCGGGCGATTATTTTTGCTAGGAACCTGCTGTTGGAGCTTGGCATGCAATGTGTTGGTGGTCGAGGGTGGGGATTTTTTTTTTTTTGGTTTGACATGCACTGTTTTGAAGGAGTCTGGGAAGTTGCCGCAGGCGAGCGAGTTGTTGAGAATGGACTTTGCCAATTCTCCTGCACAGGTGGAGGTGAAGATTTCTTTGAGGAGAGAGCCGGGTCAAGGGGTGAGCTGGAGGGTTGGCTGAAGGATAGTTTTGCAAGGTTCTCCTTCGAGATGGGGTTAAAAGAGCAGAAAGAAGGGTTCTTGAAGGTGCATGAGGGAGTTTCGGTCTGGTGGAGCAGGTGAAGAGTCGGTGAACAAGAGCGAGAGTTTGGCGTTGATGATGGCCGTCCTGTCTAGGGCTGTTGTGTGGAAGTGTTCAGGCAGGGAGTTGCAGAGCGTTTGTGGAGGCAGTCAGGGCTGCAATGCAGGGCGGGTTCAGGAATTCAGTGATGGTCCTGTGGAGCTCTTTGGTGCCGCTACGGCAATTCAGGATCCTTTTATTATATTATGATTTTTGTGGCCTTTCGGATATCTGATTTGTACAGTCCTTGGGGGCCAGGGGGTGAACCATTTGGTTGTAGGTCCTTTGCAGGAGGAATCAGACTTGGAGGTGATTAGGGGGGTGAGGGAGTTGTTTAGCCAGGAGTCGAAGAGCTCTATGGTTAACGGTCTAGCTGTGGTCGGGAGTGATGGGAGGGCACTTAGCAGCGCTTTGGCCTGGTCCGGTAGTACCTTAACCTTGTTCCAGCACTTGAACTTAGAAGTAGGGGTGGAGGATGGCTTGGGGGTTGGCGATGGTGTGAGAATGAGAGGTGGTTATGGCACAGTGGTCTGTCCAGATGAGGGTTTTGGGGGGAGGTTGGACGAGCTGAAAATGGCATTGAGGGTGTGGCCAGCAGCATGTGTTGGTCCTCCGATATGCTGGTTGAGGTGTAGTGCCTATAGGCTGTTGACCAGTGGTAGTCATGGAGTTGTTGGGGTGGTGGAACCAGTAGGGTGAGGGCCGGGTGGTTAACTAGAATGGCTACTAGTGAGTTGCATAGGCTGTTGGCGAAGTGTCTGTTGTAGCCTGGGGGCCTGTAGACTAATAGGAAGCTGTGTGAGAGAGTAGGCAAGAGAGAGTTTGAGTAGGAGAGATTTGCAGTTGGCTTTGCTGGGTTGTGTTTCAGTGGAGATGATAGAGATGTGAGGTTTGTGCAGCATGGACAGTCCCCCTCCTGTGGAAAGTCTGTTGTGGGGGGTGTGTAGTCTGGTGGGGATGCTTCGTGTGCGATAGGCTTCAGGTCGTCTGAGAAACGGGCTTCGGTGATGAAGATAAGATTGGGGGTACTCTGGAGGTTAGGAGATTGACGAGGAGGCAGGTGATTTTGTGAGGGGTAGAGGGCATGGCGTTTACCCGGGCTTCCGGGATTGGCCCTGCTGGGATGGTCGGTGTGTTGGTATTGGTGGTGGGGAGAAGGTTGATTGGGATGGATGAGCAGGATGTGAGGTGTAGATAAGTACAATTAACTCAGTAAATACAAGGGCCCAAAGAAACTCGCACATTTGGCAAAGGTATATTCAGTTGAGTAAATACTATTTAGACTAATCAACACATAATGGAAAACTTCAGCAATATTCTGTCGGGTGACTAAACCAATAGTAGTGGAATGAACACAGTTGCAATTATAAATCAATTCAATATTCACCCAGACAACTTTCTGTTGTCAGGAAAAAGGGTTAATTCAGCCCTAGCAACAGCAATATACTACTTATGATTCCAATACTATAGCAGTCCTTCCCTAACTAGATCAGAGTTCGCCAGTTGAGGTGCAAAGTCATGTGCAGCAGCAGAAAGGCAAAGCACCACAGGATACTTCAATTACTTTGAAGTGGGATTTAGTGAAATAAAAAAGTTATCGGGACCTTTGGAAAGGACTCCCTATAGGCGTGCAAGCTTTAGGCCTGGGCGGTGGGTATCTGTCAGATGCAGCATTCCAGTAACACTGGAGCGACTATTTGGCTTGAGTTAAGTACTGCCTTGAGCCCCACAGTACCTTAGGAGTATTGAAGAAGTTTCAGCTGGATTCTTTTCTGTGCAGCAGCGATGGACCCAGTCTCCTGTTCTTGGTCATGGTGACGAAGGGAGGGACTCTGGAAGGGTTATCGCAGCAGCAGTCATGAGAAGGGACTCAGCAAGCAATTCTTCAGACTCCCTCGTCGGTCTGTAGGTTTGGTGCCTTTTACAAGCTCCAACAGTGCCCAGTCTATCTGCTTCAAGTCTGCATTCCTCAACTCTGGTGAGGGGACTTCGAGGATGGGGATCTTGTCTCTGGAAGTCCAACTAGAATTCACCAAAGTTCTGGAAGGATTTGTTCACGGGACGACGATGCACTGCAATTGCGTTGGTGGTCCCATTGCATTGGCGAGTTGCAGCTTTGGAAGGACACAGCATGTCGGGGGGGAGAGGGCGGTATCCGTTCTGCAGGTCGTCTTATAGCTAGTTGGTCCCAGCAGCCAAAGGGAAGGAGTCCTCTTCGGAGCTCCTCTGTCGATTTTGAAAACTGGGTCAGGACAGCAGTGGTCCCTTCGCGGTTACTGGAAGGGTCTGCCAGTGTCTCTGGACGTCTTCTGCTTCGGTTCCAGTGGTCAACTTGCCTTCTGCCTCAGGAATCTCACCTTTTTATCAGGATTTCCCGTTCATCCTCTGTAAACTCTCCATGCAGTTTACAAAAAGAGGCGGGTGGCTGTCCAATCAGAACAGCCAGCCCACCCTCCCGGTGGGAACTGGTTCATTCAGGCACATCAGCAAACAAAGGATAGTTTTGGGATTCTCCCATGCTGCTGTCCTCGCAGACACCCTGGAGCCCTGACGGGCTACAGTGTTCTCGCCGAAGACCAAACTCATCAATACCTCCCCCTCCCAGGACAGCAGAAGAAGGGCCAAGAAAGAACAACCACACAAGAAATGTCGAAAAAAGAAACGAGCCACCATGTTGAAACATAGGTGACCATTTTGTGCATAACTGCAGCTGTGAATATAGCCTGCGGTGGAAAAGTCAGTAGAACACGTCCACTGCCACCAGCTATAATTGGTAGTTACTGTAACTAATAAGTTACAGGAGCAGAGAGAAGGGGGAATACTAGGTATCCCATCCGCACTCCACATGTGGGGTGTGCTGATCTCTCCAGAGTAAAAGTTAGGGAAGGATACAAAGTATCCTCTATCCTTACGAACAGAAGTCTTTAAGGAAAATACAAGAATATAAAATGAGAACCCAAAGGTCTCCGAGCAACACTGCACATAAGGTGCTGTGTGCTGCAAAAGTGAAAGCCAGATGCCTTTAAAAGGTATGGAGGAAAGCAAGACTCCATAAAGTAAAACCTATAGAACAGGGCTCCCATGATTAGAGCAGGAAAGAATGAATAAGGGGAGAACAAGAAAAGGGTCCAGAAGTCCAGCAAATCTTACTGATGGTCTCACTAGGAGAGGGGATTAACAATAAAACTGAAATCTCCCAACACGCCTAGTGTTCGTTGTCCCAGCACCAAAGGGTCCTGGACTGTAAGGTTTTCTTTGACCGCAACTACTGAGACACCTGCTGTTGCCGTGCATCGGTGACTGCTGCTAGAACCGGTCTGCCCACATCTGTTGTGTCTTGAAGGGGTCGGCATCGGTTGCTACTGCATTTCTCCACTGGAAAGGGTTGCACACTTGGCCCCTGGAACGAGCCCGGAACTTAGCTTGCATCCACAAATCCTGGGCATGGTAACCAACAGCAGGAAACCCTACCTCCAGCAACCCCCGCCCCAAACTCCACCTCCTCCCTTAAACATGGTAACTCTGGGGAAAACTTCCAAGAGTACAGGTGGTGAGTAGTTGCCAAACTTACTGGTGCCCCGATCTCCTCCATAAAGTTTGTGAAGAACTTTGATTTAACAACTTTTGTCTTTGCCACTACTTGTTGCAAATCCCTCCAAAAGATCGAACATTATTTTACTCACCAGTAAACTCCTTTGAAAGTCTTCTAGGCTGATCTTCACATCCACTGGAACATTCCCCTAACTCTTTCCCAACTTACAAAAGTACTTGTGAACTTTAGGGCACAAGGCCCCCGTTCAACTTAGGGTTGGACTATACAAGTTAGGGTTTCTATTCCTGTGGACTATTGATACAATTGTTAACTATGTATCTTTCCTTTCAGGTATTGGGGGCGGGAGGTGTAATGTATACATTGGATTGAATAACTGACTACGTTTTATATTTGTAGTATTGCGTGATCACATTACCTACTCTGTTAATTTTTCTAGTGTGTTTTTGTGCATGTATAAAAATAGTATTGTTATACTTGCGAAGTGTAATCCTTGCATATTTCACTGGGTGGCCTCATTATGGACTCCTGACCGCACTAACCACTCATGAGACTTCCTTGACCACTCTCCAAGATAACTTAATTGGTTTGGCTAAACTCCCTAGTTTCCACTGTTCACTATAACCATGGTGGCCTCTTAAACTCTGTCCACCAGGCCAGAGTTTAAAGGAGAGTTCCGGGACTTTTTTTTTATTGTCCCTACGGGTCGGCCATGTGTTTGTAAGCATAAATCGGTAGATCGTAGGAAACTTTCCTATGGACCTTACCCGACTTTTCGCCCCTTATCGCACTCGAAATCAGCCTCCATTTTGTGATAATCCTATCATTCCGCCGCATCGACCTGGCTCACCTGCCTTTGCGGCACTAAATCAAATCCCCCGCCCCTGAGCCTGACATCAGCAGACGCGTACTGCCCATTTCAAGCACGTCTCGTGTCAACAATCGCTGCGCCTCAGCTATTGACGTGTTGCCATGGAAATGGCAGGACGCCTCTTTCCCCAATAAGTATAAACAGACCGTTTCACAACATACAGCAGCAGATTTTCGATTCCATTCCTCTCTCTGTGTTACTTTGAGTATTCTGTGACTCGTTTCAGTGCTCTGGTCAGCTACCTTCGCCGCTTGTAGCCCGTGTGAACAGATACCAGTACCACCGCTATAAATTATTTTACTATCTTTACCGCACAATGGCCACAATAATGCCGTATATGTACGAGCCCGAGTACACCGAGGAAGAACTACTGGAAAGGCAAGCACGCGAAAACGATGGGGATTCGGACGGCAGTTGGGAGGACCAGTCAACGGATGAAGAGCCTGGACCATGTCGCATGGACGGCGTCTCCACCTGGTGCACGTGCAATCGGTGCGAGCTAATGCCAACTGAGGAGGAGAACTGCTGCTGCCGTGAAAATTCCGGGTGCTTGGCCTACATTTCGGAAAGCGAGCAAAGTCAGCAGGAAGGCGAGCAAAGTCCGCAATGCATCACCGAGCTGCCAGAGTTCAGGGAAGCCTGCCTCTCACGGACAGTGTTGAGGATGATGATGGTGCTTATGCACGAACTTCGTGGCACTGTTCGTCCGCGTAATCCGAGTAACGAGTAAGTATACTCTGTTTGTGATGTCAGTGATGCCACCACTATTTCATGGTCGTCTCCCACATATAAAATTACATTTACATATCATTGGAACGCATGTAAATTGGTTCCATATAGTGCATTTTCTAGATATAATTTTTTTCTAAGGAAAATGACATGTGTTACCTGAATCGACATTGATAAGAAAGTTTGGTCAGTTTAATACAGTTTGCATCTTTTTTTTTCACAGGTGGTACAGGCTGGTGGCCTATCGTTGCTTCACTTGGTGGCTTCACGGGAGGCTCGGACACCGCGTTCGGAGAGTAATACCTGCCTGTGCGGTACTTGCCATTAGACAACATTTCCCCAGTGACAGTGGACAATACCGCGGATTTTCCCTCGATGTGCTGCAACCTCAACTTTACAATGTGTAATGTTTATAATTTATGTTTAATTAAAATCTAAAATAAAGCCCAACATATATTTTAACAATGGTTGTTTTGATTTTTTAAATGAATCTAGTGTATATTCTCCTGGGAGGGTGAGGTATTTATAAACTCACCCCCCTGCCTTCCATGTAGTAGATCCTGCAGCCATCCTCTTACATTCAGTTAGATGGCCTCTCCTTGGTGAGGCCCTGCGGCAAACGGGTCTTGTCTGCACGACCACCGCCCCGATCCACCCCCCGCCTTATCAAAGGCAGTTCGCACCGGGGTACTTGCGCTGCTGGCAAGTGGAGCTGTCAGGGAGCGATAAAGGCCAAGAGGTGCCAAAGACCATGTACACTTCAAAGTGGTCTATAGAGCATGGGTTTGTTGTTCCCATGTCTACCTCCAGACCCCGTGTCTCCTGCCAAGCATCCCCCTCACGCTGGACGGCCCCCTGCAATCCACATAAGTGTGTCTCCATTCACGAGTCTTCCTGTGTCTTGTCTGCACGACCACCGCCCCGATCCACCCCCCGCCCTATCAAAGGCAGTTTGCACCGGGGTACTTGCGCTGCTGGCAAGTGGAGCTGTCAGGGAGCGATAAAGGCCAAGAGGTGCCAAAGACCATGTACACTTCAAAGTGGTCTATAGAGCATGGGTTTGTTGTTCCCATGTCTACCTCCAGACCCCGTGTCTCCTGCCAAGCATCCCCCTCACGCTGGACGGCCCCCTGCAATCCACATAAGTGTGTCTCCATTCACGAGTCTTCCTGTGTCTTGTCTGCACGACCACCGCCCCGATCCACCCCCCGCCCTATCAAAGGCAGTTTGCACCGGGGTACTTGCGCTGCTGGCAAGTGGAGCTGTCAGGGAGCGATAAAGGCCAAGAGGTGCCAAAGACCATGTACACTTCAAAGTGGTCTATAGAGCATGGGTTTGTTGTTCCCATGTCTACCTCCAGACCCCGTGTCTCCTGCCAAGCATCCCCCTCACGCTGGACGGCCCCCTGCAATCCACATAAGTGTGTCTCCATTCACGAGTCTTCCTGTGTCTTGTCTGCACGACCACCGCCCCGATCCACCCCCCGCCCTATCAAAGGCAGTTTGCACCGGGGTACTTGCGCTGCTGGCAAGTGGAGCTGTCAGGGAGCGATAAAGGCCAAGAGGTGCCAAAGACCATGTACACTTCAAAGTGGTCTATAGAGCATGGGTTTGTTGTTCCCATGTCTACCTCCAGACCCCGTGTCTCCTGCCAAGCATCCCCCTCACGCTGGACGGCCCCCTGCAAACCGCATAATGCCACGACATATACACGTCATTCATTCACAAACACGCCCCTGTTTCGAATTCTTTATAACCCACTTCATATTTCTAATGAGCACTTCTTTGCGCTTTGCTAGTCAACCCGTGAAGGTGCTGGTTATCTGCTCTTCGTCTCTGTGAACTTCCGTGACCACTTCGAGGAAACTCCTCAGTTTGCAACCTGTGAACTGCTCCCTGTTCTACGACAAGAAACTACTCTGATCCCTGCATCTAACTGTTTGTTCGTCAAGGTAAGTCCATGTACCATAATCATTTTGCGTCCAATTTTTTAATTTATATCTATTTGCTAGTAGTCATCAAATTGCATCCATGTTTTCTTTTCGTTCACGACAGTACATGCAAGGAACTAGTCACATGTTCTGAGTTTAGTCAAATTACTTTTTCTATTTTTTGAAAGTTATTGAAATACTTATCCGCATGTGAATAACGTGTATAGTTCCAAGAACCCAAACGGACCTTGCATTGAACCTTTTATGTGTCATTTACTGTTTTAACACATTGGTATTCATAGAGAATTGTTGATCTTTACTTTTCAGAACTTTCCATAATGCCTGCCTGTTCCATTGGCGGTTGCCCTTCGAAGACCCATAACAAATCTGAAGGTACTATAATGCATGTTTTCCCTAAGACAATAGATCAGATAAGAGAATGGGTCCGATATTGCGGATATCCAGCCTCTGAGCTAGAAAGTAGAGTCCTAGAAGTCTTTGCGGACAAGAGGGGTGATCGATACCGCATCTGCAGCAGGCACTTTAGCCCAGACATGTACTCCACATCATTGCTAATAAAGAAGAAAACACCGCGAGCGAGGCGAAAATTGCTCTCAACCGCTATTCCCACTCTATTCGTCCACATCCCTCCACTGGTGAGTCAAGTTTACGTATTTATCTCTCGGCCTTGCGGTAGTGTGTAGCATTAGCTAACAATAATTTCCCCATTTATGTATCCACTCAATATGAAGGCGGAAGATTCTCCATCCGTGTCGTTATTGCAGTCATCAGCCACTTCAAGCGCCTATCGGGTAATCTTACTTAGCTATTCTGACACTGACTTGTTTTAGGCATGTAAATCAATAGTTTTAATTGATCGTGTAATTATTTTACCTAATGGTACACCCTTGTACTCGTCCTCTAGTCTTTGTTTTCAGTTATAATTATTGTTATCCAAAATAATGCAAGTACTGTCTTTCAGGGAGATGCTGAGGAGTCCAACGCATTGACGACAACCGTAGATGTCACTCAGATGCTCGAGGTACGTTTCCGGACAGTTCCATCGATGGAGATCATCAGATCTTGCATTCTTGTAGCGTGATTGTTACACACAATGTTTCTTTCGTTTTTAGCCATTGATATGTCCTTCTGTCGTCGCCCTCCTATTTGTCTTCTTTTTTCAATATTGTGTTCATTACTAATGAAAGTCCTATGTTTCAGGGAGTCGATGGAGCATTAGTCCAAGTAGAAGGGGGAGCATGCAGTTACGGGTCGGCGCAACAGCTTGCAGAAGTGTGCACCGCAGTTACATCGTCCCTTGATGTTCTTATGCATTTCGAGGTATGGATACTGACAGTTCGATCAAGCGAAATCATATGACGTGATTACATCCGCTATACTTCCTTCTTTATTAACGCAAGTACTATGTTTCAGGGAGATGACGGAGCTTCTTCTACAAGAACATCACCCCTAGTAGTTGATGCAGATCTCTGGGTGGTGACACTTCCAACGATCGAGCAAATCGAATCATATTTACAGATCCATTATTTATTTTAGACAACTGATCATTTGTGCAGGTCTATTTAGATGAGCCGTTGACGCCTGCTCAAAGTTTATGTTCTTTTTAACAAAATAGAAAAGCATACTAATGCAATTACTGTGTTTCAGGGAGTTGCTGAAGCGTCATCTTCAATAATATCATCAATGGAAGTCTATGCGGAGCCCGAGGTATGGATCTTGACAGTTCAATCTAACTAGATCAACAATGCGTGAACTATTGTCGTTTGAATGTTCTACACAATGCGTTCATTCGTGTTTTGCTATTGAGATGTACGTATGGGTATTGGTCCCCAAGTACATTTTGTGTTTTCAATATTATTATACATACTAATGAAAGTTCTATGTTTCAGGGAGTCGATGGAGCCTCAGTGAGTGATGGATGTGCTTATCATGAAAATATAGTCGTTGCAGCGCGAGAGGAAGTGGAGACATGCACACACGAGTCGGAGCAACAGCGTCCAGATGTTGAAGTTCGAGGCAAGAAAGTTTCAAAGAAAAGAAAGCAAAAGAAGGTTAGTGTCCTGTTCACTATATTATGTTGTCTTTCACTGTCAATAGTTCAATACTGTAAGTTGTGTTTAAACTGAACATCCCTTTTCTAATCTGTCCTCTAGTTGCGAGTGGGTGTAAGAACTAGATCTACACAGACAGTGAAGCGAACGAGAGATGTTGCTTGTCAAACCTTTTGGCAGGGACTTGAGACTGGAGATGCATCGTGCCAATGGGAAGAATATGAAGTGATTGACAACGGAGCTATACCACCACCAGCCATTGATAGTGAATGTCCTCCTGGTAGTTTGGATGCAGTCGGAGATCAATTCACAGAATCCACACCCGCAAAAAATAAGAGCGCGCGAAAGTTGAAGACATTGTTTTTTTCTCCCATCTCCGGACAAGGAACAGATGTTGCAATGGAAGAGAATGACGTGGACGACAATGAAACACCATCAATATCACTCAGCATAGCGGAAGACGATATCAGAGATTGTACCTTTCATGCGAGTGACATGTCCTCAACGTTACAGGCCGAACCAGCTGGGATGCAGAGTGACAGTATAAGGAAAGAGGCCAAATTCATTGTATTCGATAGCTGTTTGATGGATATTATTATGATGATGAAATGTGGGCATTCGATTGGTGGGGAAGTATGTGGGGAGCCATTGATTAATGTGACTCGTGCAATTCGAGGCACTAACCTTAAAATACATGCCACCTGTACACAATATCATCCGTTCGCATGGTCTGCACAACCCATGCTGGGGCAACTGCCAGCAGGCAATCTACTTTGTGCAGCGGCCGCACTTTTTAGTGGTTCAAGTTTTAAAAAGTTACAGTATTTCTTTCAGTTTGTGGGAATCCATTTCATTGCGAAAAGTCAGTTCTACAAATACCAAACCGATTATCTATTTCCAGCCATCAGCGAAGCTTGGAGAATGGAAAAAATGTCAATGGAAAGTACATTCGCGGGCAAACGCTTCAGGCTAGCCGGTGATGGACAGTGCGACAGCCCAGGATTTTCAGCCAAGTACTGCACCTACCACTTTCAGGACATGGAAAGTAAGAAAATTGTGAGTTCGGTGGTCGTGCAGGTGTCACAAAGTACATCCTCAGTGGCCATGGAGAAAGTTGGCTTTGTAGCATCATTGCAAGAACTACAATCGCGGGGAATGGTGATCGACCTGATAGCCACGGACAGACACGTTTCAATTGCCAAGACAATGAGAGAAGAGTACAAAAATATAAATCACCAATTTGACGTATGGCATCTTGCAAAAACAATCAATAAAAAATTGTCGGCTGCAGGAAAAAAAAAAGATATGCAAGGTATTTCACAGTGGTCCAAGTCAATCAGCAACCATCTTTGGTGGAGCTCAAAAACATGTGAAGGGTCGTTGGAAATTCTACTGGAAAAATGGCGGTCAGTAATGTTGCACTGTAGCAACGTACATCGATGGTCGACAAATGAGCATTTCCACAAATGTGAACATGGCCATTTGTCCACAGAGGAGGCACGGAAGAAGAAGTGGTTGATTCCTTCATCACCCACTCACAAGGCCATTGAAAAGATTGTATTTGATAAAACTATAACAAGAGATTTGAGGGGACTCACGGAATTCTGCCACACAGGAGATTTGGAGGTGTTCCACAATATGTGCCTAAAGTACAGGCCCAAAAGATTGCATTTTGGCATGGAAGGCATGAAAAATCGGACTCTTCTAGCGGTCTTGGCACATAACCATAATGTTGGCCGTCAACAAAGTAGGACGACCGGAACTTTAGGGACGCTTCGCTACAATAAGGCCTTCACTAAAAGAAGTAAACAATGGGTGATCAAACCAGTGTTTGAGGATATGCAATATGAGTTTATTGAGAGACTTATCGTAGATGTCCTCGATAGGCACATACATGGAGTGGTGAACGAACCTATGCAGGGGACAACTGCATTGCCACCCAACATTGCCTCTGTTCCATGTCCACCTAAAGCAGAGCTCATTGAGAAATACACATCACGGTTTAAATGATTGTAATTTGATTGTCTGTTCTCTCGAGTCTCCTCATGTTGCAGGCCCATTGCAATTAAACCAAACAGTAATATAAATCATTTTTACAAAAATTATAGAATGTTTCCGTATTGCAAAAACATGGCCGACCCATAGGGACAATAAAAAAAAAGGCACGCAGACAAGATGTCCCTAAAACTAACTGCAGCTAACTAGAAATGTGTGCTCGCTCAAAGTGAAGGTCAGCTGCTTTGATGTTTTGCTCGGGTGGCGGAACGGCCCACGACCCAATATAAGGTTCTATTGTGATTTGACCTTGACAGGCCGGGACCATCCTGAAAGACTAAGAAAAGATAATGAATAAAAATTCAGAAACGAAACGATGAGCCACGTTAATTAGAAGAAGTAACGTCGGCAAAGAAGGAGTGGTGTTTCGGGTCTGCCCTACACAGAGACACAATGGAAAATGCAAATATAATGTAAGTAACTTTTGATGAGTTTATACCGCAATTTCATTACTATACAGTGGCTTTAAAGACGGGTTCAGTTGTACTTGTTCGTTCTATGTGGCATATTGTTTTCTACCGCGCACTATCTTGAGGAGAAACATCTGCTTTTACTGAAGCACCTCAAAACCTTCCTCTTTGCTTCTGCTTTCTCTCTCCCTCTCCCCTGCTACAACTGGTCCACTGTCTGCGACCTCGGTCCTGGGCCCTTCCACTCTACACCTGCACTGCCTCCCTGTCAACCCCTGCACTGGGGGACTGTCTCAGTATCCTACAGTCCCCCTTCCCAGCACTTGTTCTGCACTTACCTTGCACTTGCCACCAGCTGGCCCTATTTATTTATTATTTTATGCTACTTACCTTGTACTCCATTCCCCCCCCCTCCATGCCTCGCCACGCCTTTAAACACTTGTGTACACCCAGTAGCGCTGTCCTCGCTATGAAATGAATAATTTTAATAAGGATCTGATGGTGAGACTAATTTCATTTTTTATGTTTTTAGGTACATCATTCACTACTGTCTGTGTCACGAGTACCAGACACCTGCGGACGGGTTCTACAGCCGCCAGTTGCTTCTCCGCGTGAACAACGTTACCACCCTGACCATTTTATGGGACGATCGCCAAGTACAAGTATGCCCTTACGCGGTACTAACGGTTAGATGCAACATACCTACCGTTGTGGTGGCCTAGTGCCTGGTTGTTGGAACAGCCATGCGATTATCAGTGCGACCGAAGAGCTTATTTTTATCGTAAACCAACACCCTGTGTACTGCACACGAACATCGCTTCCCTCAAGACGAACTAATTTGGATCGAGAGCAAAGAAAAATGCAAATCGCTGAATATTCTCTAAACATTTGATGTCCAATAAACGTACTTTGCCAAATGTACAATCTTGCCGTTTGCTTTTAAACCACGGTTTCACATTCCGAATTGTGGCGCTGTATTGTGAGATGCTCTAAGACCCTGTGTACAGCAAAGGACCATCGCGTTCCTCAATACGAACTTTTTGGAACGTGAGCAAATAAAAATGTAAATCGCTGAATATTCTCTAAACATTTGATGTCAAATAAATGTACTTTACCACATTTACAATCTTGCGGTTTGATTTCAAAGTACAGTTTCATATTCCGAATTGTGGCGCGCTGTATTGTGAGCTGATCTGTGTTGATTTCCGGGGTCTGTGTGGAGTCGCGTAGAAGACGCCTGGGCGCGTTTGCCTACGCAGCTCAGTCACGTCACGGATATAGGCGGGGAATATGAATGTTTTGATAAAGTCTGTTTCAGGGGCGGGGGATTTGATTTAGTGCCGCAAAGGCAGGTGAGCCAGGTCGATGCGGCGGAATGATAGGATTATCACAAAATGGAGGCTGATTTCGAGTGCGATAAGGGGCGAAAAGTCGGGTAAGGTCCATAGGAAAGTTTCCTACGATCTACCGATTTATGCTTACAAACACATGGCCGACCCGTAGGGACAATAAAAAAAAAGTCCCGGAACTCTCCTTTAAAAATCCATTTTTAACAGTGGGCAGCTACCTAAAAGTTTGAATAACGCATGGAATTCTGTATTGGAGGGCTTTGGTTTCCCCCCACCCCCCCTCCCCCCCAAGGGGACGAGCGGGACCCAGCTAAAATGTACTGCTGGCGATGTGAATCCAACCAAGGGGCATCCGAGGACAGCAGCAGGAACCAGCATTGGCTCAGCTAATAAGAACAGAGGATAGTACAGGGGCAACGCGCTGGTATTGGAAGCAAGACCACGCAGAGCAACAGAGGTTCGAATCCTGGATCCGTGCTTAATGACCGAACTCGGGTACGGTATTAGGTGTATTATAAAAAAAAAAAATGAATCAATAATTCCTTTGTTGTGAACTACATTCTGATGGATAGGGAAGACATTGGTGCCTTCCCTCCTTCTCTGGTGGCACTGTGTAAAAAGTTAGGTTGATACAAAAGACGACCCATTGCACTGCAAGGTGCTGTGTGAAATATTAAAAGAGCAAGAATTAAAAAGGTAAACGGTTTCCCATTACTGATGGTGTGAACGACTGATCAGTTTCCCCATAACGATGATCAAAAGGAAGTGAAGCTGAAGGCTTTACTTCCCTTCAAAGTGTCATGGCAGTATTAAAAACGGAGCAAAAAGAATAGAGTTTCGTAAAAAATGATGGAGGGAAGGTTAAAAAAAAGAATCGTTCCTAACATAGCGCTAACGGCTATTAAGGGAGGCTAGCACCCCAAGATGGGCGTGCCATGATGTTTTTCACTTGTTCTTTAGCCATATTTTTCTATGACTTCTTTCTGCCTTCTCAGGTCCAGAAGTGCCTTCTATTGTCCGTGCATGGGAGAGCTGTGGCTTGTGCCAGAGGAAGGTACTGGGACTGTACTCACAATCCTCATCACTGGTGCCATAAAGTCTGTTGCTGGGCGGATGTGATGACCTGTTATCCCTGATTGGATAGACACTGTTTGTTTGAATGGTGCAGAGCCTTACCATTGGTGGGCTTGCTCCCAACCTGAATCTAGGATAAAAGGTGGACTCTGACAACGGTTGCAATGATGATCAGTCAAGCCAAGACTTCTATGAAGACTAGCAGCCTGCTGACAACTAGTGGGTGACCCCTTCAGCTGACCTGCATAAACTCGGTTTTGTCCAGGTGAAGCCCTCCTTCTCTGTCCTGATCGCAAGAAGGCCTTATTTAGTGCTTTAATGACATTTGGACCTGTGGGAACAACCAGTCTCGTCCTCTACTTGAGGATCCATGCTTGCTGAGCCTTTGCAAGTGTTCCTGGGGAAACCAGTGACTTCCTCTTCCGGGCACCTCGCTGCAGCAGCTGTCCGAGTGCACCTTTGGCGCTTTGCAGATCTTCAGCTCATGCCACAATTCGCCTGATCCATCATTTTCAGCACTCTCGCTCAAGGAGAAGCTGTGCTGCGGCAGCGCTCCTTTTGTTCGCCACTATACCCATTGTTGGATCTTGTCTTTGTGTCCCTGAGGTATCCTGTGGCCATCTCTCCCACAGAAGTCTTCACTTGCCTCTGCTTGGGCCTTCAACTGGAATTGAAAATGTCCAGCCCAGTTGCACTAAATACAACACCCCTGAGTCCAGCCTCTGCTTTTGAGCCACATGGGTGGATTTGATAGGGCAACTTGCGGCTCTGATGGGTCGGAAACTAGACTCTAAAGCGGCAGGTTCAGAACTTGAACCGTAAGGCTAATTTTCAAGGGGGAATGAAATGAGCCCTTGTGGTGAAATTGAATCAAATCAGTAGCCACCCAGCAAGGCAGTGAGTGTGTTCATGATTGGTGGGGTTAATTTCACAAATGAGATGACTTGCTATTGCACAAGCCGCCTTTTCTACAAGCCTCCTTTAATTTTGTATCAATTCAAATGGATGCCCCACTACACCCACCAGCCTGAAACTAAGGATCTAAATACAAAGACCAACGTCTCAACTTTGAATGAAGAGGAAAGTGGGCACACACAGCAACTGAGGCCAGGATGGCGAGGCCCTGCCGTACGGCCCGGTTTCTAGGAGGGCTTCAGTGCCACTACAAAGGGCATATCCCCAAGAACGAACTGTAGGATTTATTTTATTTGTATCGCGCTCATACATGTTTCAGAGCACGACGAGGCAAGACAAACCATGATTTTACTAGGCCCAGTGACATGGAGAATGGGCAAGTGCAGGGGAGAGGGAAGGAGGAAAGTGCAAGGGAGAGGGGGAACATGGAAAGTGCTGAGCAAGGGGTAAACAACTTGTAGTGCATCCAGCAAGGTGGTAAGTGCAGGTTTGGAGCACAGACAAGAGGTGTCTTTATAGGTGCTGGTAAGGGGACTGTAGGGGTTACAGATACAGACCCAATTGCAAGGGATGCCAGGAGGCAGTGCAGGTGCGTGGCTGGGTGGGCAGGGACATGGGCCCAAAATCAGAGGGTAACCAGGTGCACAGTACCTAAGCAGACCGATCAGCAGGGGAGAGGAAGAGTGCCAGACATACGTACATGCGAGTTTCTTCGTTTCTTATCTGCTTGATAGCTTAACATGCATCGCTCCGACCTAGCATTTGACACTAAGAAATCCACCAAAATTGAGTTTTCTGTGCACTTATAGGCTTTTTATTTCTTTGCAGCCTACCCATGTCCTTATTTCAAAATTATGTCCAGGCTTTTGTTTTTTCTAAAAAGAAAAAAGAAAAAAAAACAAGAAAACAGATGTTGCTATGAAGACTGCCTCGGAGGGCCAGAGAAGCTGGCTGGAATGGATGCATTCCTCCCAAGTGTCCCGCAGTGCATTGAGGCTGCCTTTGAAATGTCGTATGATATCCTCAGTAACATGATTTTGTGCTTCTCTTGGATTCTCTTTGTAAAACTTGGACACCTTCTAAGCACATTTTCTACTGAGTTGAAAAAAAAGTTTGACCAGTGCAAACCTAAAAAACAGAACAGCAGTCATCCTTTCCCTAGGAACCATGTAGTGAAACTTCAAAACTGGTAAGGGTTGCAACAACGTCACACTCTGGGTATACAGCTATGATCAAAATCAAGGGTTCTGTAGCCCACCCTCTATCTGCATCCACTTCTACAGAAATGATTGCGATCCTCTTTCCACATCCATGCTTAAGAGAAGTTTCCGATAATCCCCAAATCGTCAGTCCACATGCCTGGTTCGGGGACGTTATCCAACCCCACCTTCCTGTGATAACCGTTTTTGCTCTTTGCAGTTGCTACACATACCTTTTTTATTTTTTGTATTTTTTTTTTGCATTGCCCCATACTTCAAGAGGACTCCATATAGGACCCAGATCTAAAAGGTACTCCGCTGAGAGAGGCGTGGCTATCACTCTGCCCCTCTTGTGTAACTTTACCCTATAATAATATCTGTGTAAATATCTTCTATTTGATTAAGTGAAACCCACCCTGGATCCTGACTTCCCAGACATTAGGGCAGTCCTACAATCCTCCTCTGGTAGGGGACCCCCATCTGTGAGCCATTTAGTTATTAATGTGTCATGGATAGGCATTGTTAAATTCAACAGAACCTCATTTTCTTCCAGATCTGACCACTCTGGCATCTCATACTGCAACCCCTTCCTAACCCCCCCCTTACTGTCCCATCCCTGTACCAGAATTGTGTGCATTGTATTTGTTATTTATATAGCGCTCGTTCCCCAGTTGTATGGCCTCAATGCACTTTGTGATTGGAACTTCCTTGGTGACCGCAGTCAATGTGTAGGAGGTTCTAAGAGTTTAGATTAAGAGATGCTTGTGTGCATTTTCCCCGGCTTAGGAATTAGGTGCCCCGGCTAGGCTCCAGTAAGCAGCCCAAAGGTCAGGCACGTGGGTGGTGCTGTTGGTTTAGGATAGAGTGCTATTGCTGAATATTCAATGTGTACCCAGCTATAACGAATTTTATTTTCGTTGGTAGTCTGTATGCTAGTGGCAGAGGTGTTGAGGTACGTTAGGGGTTTGTGTGGACTGTTATGTGCGCTGCTAGACAGGAATGGCATAGCTATAGCTGCACTCTATGGTGCATGGATGGATGATGGCCGTACCTGCAGCCTGTGTCCACAGACTTGGTGTAAGGTATGCTTACCATATGCTTTAATGTAGTTTGGCTGCAGAGTTCTTTTTCATTGTCCAATGTGTACGGCATGCTCTCGTTATTTGTCATCTCTTTGGAGCGATAGTCTGAGCAGCGTAGGCGAGTCCTGGAGGGGGGGAGGGCATGGGGATGAGGACAATGGAGGGAGGACAACTGCAAGGGTGAAAGTTTGTTGTTGCTGGCATTCTTGAGATATTTAGTGGGCAGAAGTGTTTTTTTTTTTTTTTTTTTTTTTTTTAAATTCAGAGGAGTAAGGTTTATTGCGGTTTGCCTCAGCGAACGCTGCCGGCATTCCTGCGGTATTGATGTATAGGAGTTTTGTGCATGGGGGTGGGGGAGCAATAGTTTGGCACAGTGAGCTGCTGTGAACGCTGCCTGCATCTGTGCTGTAATTGGTGGATAGAAATGTGTTTGGGTTCAGCGATCTAGTTCGAGAGGGGTGGGGGGAGGGGTTCAAGAGGATGTAGGTGGGGGGGGAGCCAGGTTTTGAGGGCGTTTCTGAATTTCAGGTGATTTTCAGTATTGCCAATATGCAGGGGTGGGGAGTTCCAGATGATCGGTGCTTGGCCGGAGAACAAGGATCCACCTAGCCTGGAGGAGTTGCGAAGGGGGACTACTAGGCGATATGCTGTGCGAGATTTGAGACTCCTTGAGGGCTGGTAGCGCAGGATTTAGTCTTGAAAGAATTCAGGATTGGTGTTGTGGATGGCCCGGTGGGTGATGCACATGGCTTTAGAGGTAGTGTGTCGACCAATCAGGAGCCAATGAAGGACGTTTAGTCTAGGGCTGATGTGTTCCCTGGGAAGTAGATTAATGAGCAGGTGTTATGCAGCGTTTTGTATTCTTTGCAATTTCCCTAGTTGAAACGCTGGTGCGCCTATGTAAAGGCAGTTTGCATAGTCCAAGCGGGACAGGATGATGGAGTTGGTGGCCGAGAAGTGGTGAGGGTAGGTGAGGTAAGGGAAGGTGAGGTAAGGAAATATATACGTCTGAGAATCCGTAAATGGAAGAAACCGGTTTTAGATACAGAGTTGGTGTGTTGGGCGAGTGAAGTTTGCGTCCAATGTGCATCCAAGGTTTTTCACCAAGTTTGAAGTTACTGGTGCGGATCCTAGGGATTGAGGCCACGGAATCGATTGGTAAAGGAGCCCTGTGTTCCTGCAGACTAGGATTTCAGTTTTCCCAGGGTTGAGGATGAGATGGTTGGTCGTCATCCAGTGGTCATTATCCGAGAGGTCCGGACTGTCGGAGCTGGAGATTTTGGGATTTTAAGGATGATATGGGTGTCTGCGTGGTTGTAGCAAGTAAGATTGTGGGAGTGTCTGATTGCAGGCAAGGCTTTTAGGTAGAGGTTGAAGATTAGGGGCGATGGGATGCTCCTTGTGGGACTAGTTTTCTTACTGGTCGTGAGGTGGAGGTGAACGGGTGGAGGAGCATGATTTGTGAGTGATTAGAGATGAAAGAGGAGATCCACGAGAGGGCTGTGTTTTTGATTCCTAGTGTTGATAGCCTGTCTATTAGGATAGTGTGATCGATGGTATCAAAGGCTGCAGAGAGTTCAAGGAGGAGGAGTACAGCGCCTTCTGTGTCGGCTGTTCTTTTTAGGTCATCCCAGACGGAGACTAGGGAGGATTCTGTTCCCCTGAGCAGCTTGAAGCCGCCCGATTGCGCAGGGTCCAGGAGGTTGTTGGCTTCAGTGAATAGAGCAAGTTGCTTGTATGCTGTGCAGTCCATGAGTTTGGCCATGAAGCGTGTGTTGGAGATTGGCCGGTCATTCTGGGGATGAGTTTGATGTAGGAGGTTTTTAGGACTTCCAGGAAGGATCCTGATGGGAGTGAGTGGTTGAGGATTGAGCATGCAGAGGTTGAGGCTAGGATGTTTTTTGAGGAGTGTTGGTGGGCATGGAGCCTGAGCTGTGGCTTTCTGCTAGGAGCGAGAGGAACTCCTGGTGTGAAATGGGAGAGAAAGAGTTGAAGGTTTGTATCGAGGGGTGATGGTGGTGGGGGGGTTATGGTGGCTCAGCCTGTGGGTGGGTACGGGAAGGGGGGGCATGCGTTCCAATTTATGGCAGAGTGTCCGGCAATAGCAACATTGTGGAATTGTAACTATGAGGTGTCACATAGGGCTTGGGGGACTGGTGTGGGGTGGCTCGAGCAGGCCAGTGAGTTGAATTCGGATAAGATTCTATGGAGTTCCTTGCTTGGGTTTTGAGCATTTTAGGATTCTGTTCAAATGGAATGTTTTCTTGGTTTTTCTGATTTCTAGTCTGTATGCTCTGGTTCCTGCTAGGGTGGTTTTGTTCTGGGTTGTAGGGTTGGTTCTCCAGGTCATTTCCAGAAGGTGCTTGAGGGTTTTTAGTGATTTGAGGTTGGCTGTGAACCACCTGGGTGTGGGTCCTGATCTCTGAAGTCGGTTTTGTTGGAGTGAGGGGTGTAAGGGTGTTTGAAAGTCAGAAGTCGAAGTTTTCGATCGCTGGAGGTCCTTCTGGATGTAAAGTGTAGGGAGAGAGTTGAGGATGGAGTTTGCTAGATCTGGGGTGATTACGACTTCATTCCATAGTGGGAGGAGAGGTGGTCGTGCGTGGCCTTGGCCGCTGTGCTCAGTGGTATGGAGTAGTAAATTGCTGAGTGATCAGTCCATTATAGGGGATTGGGGGGGTGGGTAGATATGTTTGCAGTGCTGAAGATCGCATCTAGTGTGTGGAGATGTATTGTCAGGTTTCTAGATTGTCTGATAAGGTCATAGGCTTTGAGGGTGAGCCGAACCAGAAGTTGAAATTCCCTTAAAATGGTAAGTGTTGGATGTAGGTTGAGGGCCAGTGCTTCCCAAAGTGTGTCTGCCAAGTGTTTGTTATAGCCAGGTGGTCTGTAGATAGTAGGAAACTGATGGAGGGTGAGAGTTGCAGTTTTACCATGAGGGATTCGTAGTCTGTGGTGTTGGTTGAGGTGTCCTTAATTATTAGTGGAAATTGGTGTTTGGGTAATATCGCAAGTCCTCCACCCCTTCGTGATCTGTTCTGGACAGTAAGGTTGTAGACAGGTGGGAAGGCCTTGTGCGTGATGGGCTTGTAATGGTCAGCAAACCAGGTCTCCATGATGAAAAGGATGTCTGGGTGTTCTTCTGTGATGTGGTCAGAGATGTGGAATTTATTTTTGTAAATAAATTCCACATCTGACCTGGCGTTGATGAGTATGCAGGATAGTAGGTGGGGTGTCCTTGTAGGTGCCGGGTGGGTTGGAGTTGGAGTGGGAGTGGGAGGAGGGGGGCAAAGAGGTGGGCGGTGCAGGTTGAGGTGGGGGGGTACAGTGTAGAGAGTGGAACAGCGGGAATGGGAGATTAAGGGAGTAGGGCTATGACCGGGATTGGTGTGGGTGGGGAGGTTTGGGTCCTATAGTGTGGTGGCAATGTTTGCGATCTGGAGAATGGGTGATGCTAGGAGGGGAATGAGGGGGCCTTGGTTCGGGCCTTTTCTTGGCTTTTGGACAGCCCAAGGGGTGTGGGTGAGAGTGAGAGGGGCTGTGGAGCTTGGGGTTTTGGCCAGAGCTGCTGTTGCTGCGCTGAAACTGAGGAAACGTGAGTTGCAGGTGCTGTTGTTCGGAAAAGGTGTGAGTGAGTGAGTGAGTGAGTGAGTGAGTGAGTGAGTGGTTGGTGGCGGGGGAGGTTGTGTGTGATGGTTTTATATAGGGCGCTGGGCATTCCGGTATGTTCTGGGGGACAATGTTTTCTGCTCCCTCTCTCTATCTTGATTTGTGTTTTGGGAAGGCCTAGGCCGATTTGTTACAGCAGTCGAGACCCGAGTAGATGAATGCATTTACAGTGGTTATTCGCGGATGGTTTGTGGATAGACTAATGAAATGATGTAGTATTGTGATTTGACTAATTAGCTGATTTGATAATTAGTGTCCTGAATCCATGTAATGCCATGGTTATAGTTTGTATACCTGATTGGGACATGGACCCAGGCAAGGCGGCCATATTTGAGGGGTGCAGGCAAGTGGCTTCAAATTGAATGAGATGATCTCGGTTTTGGCAGGGGTGAGTTTTAGTATGTTGTTGTTCTCCCATTCTGTAACTTTGGTCATGCAGATCATTAAGTTGGATGCTGATTTATTAAAGTAGTTCTTCAATCTTGGTAGAACCTGGGTGTCATTGGTGTGTGTAATGAAACTTAAAATAAAATGTTACAGAAAAGTGGCAAATAGTATTGAGCCCTGTGGTTCACCACAAACCAAGGTTGTTTTTTATAGCCCTTATCCGTGCTTTCTGTCTCTGACCTGCTTACAGGACTTCTGTACATCACCAGGCTTTTTAACACTCTAATCCCTTACTCTCCCGCCCCCATTCCACACCTACCTTTGCTTTTCCCAATTTGTGCAGATCTAGGCTGTTTCAGAGATGGACCTCCTGTGTTATCCTTCTTTTCCATCCCATGGATTTTCATAGTTTTCCTTCACTCTTACCACAGGTTTGGCCTTCAGTACATCTACCACAGAGGACCTAAAGGGTGCTGCTTTATGTACCGTAAGAAGTTCTAAATCTCACTGTCTTTTGGCCATATTACACAGGTGCTTGGCCACAGAACATAACGTATAGCGGAAATGGGTACAATAAATCCAATACTTTAGGAGTTTTGACCCTCCTCTAGTCGCATTGGGGTGAAGTCTGCTTATTGTCAGAATTCCCTCTGCCTTAATGTGTGTGTGTGTGTGTGTGTGTGTGTGGGAACAATGTGGCAGACAATCAATATAAGGCAGGACAACTTTCATTCAGCTTACAAACGTAGAACAGAGGACGAAGTGCAACCTTCCCGTAAATGCAAGCTGCTGGCGTGGCACTGAGACGTATATGTTTTTATTAGTGACTCTGCGAGGCGTCCTTTAGAAGTGCAGGAAATTGCAGAGATGATCCAGGTACCAAAGCCAGTGTTGATAGATTGGGTCCCCAAATGGATACATGTAAAGGGGACCCATCCTTGATGATATTTGGATAAATTATCTGGCTGAATTTTTCAAAGATGTTTTGAACCATGTTGGTCCATTTTCACACCCAACCTTTATTGGATAGCTGAAAATATCCTGCTTAGATGGTACGATGCCGTGTGCCTAGGAGTTGCATCAACTCCTAGGCACACGGCAATCGGGCTTTAGACCACAGCACGGCACCGAAAGTGCACTCATCGATCTCAAAACCCAAGTCGACGAGCTGAGAGACAAAGGAAAAACAGCCCTACTCCTCCTACTGGATCTCTCAGCAGAGTTTGACTTGGTGGATCACAAAGTGCTCTGTACTCACCTAGAATCTGCTGCTCATTCCTCCTCACATGCCATAGCATGGATCAAATCATTCTTAAGTGAAAGAACCATGAGGGTTTTCTCCACTTCAGCAGCGTACCCATTACATGTGGCGTACCCCAGGGTTCCTGTGTGTGTCCTACCGTGTATAACATCTTCACTAAACCCCTGTTTGATGTGGACCTTCTAGGTGTCACCTGCACTAACTATGCAGATGACACTCCGATTCCCATCCCACTTTCGGGGGATTATGAACAGGATTTGGCCTTGGTGAATAAGATCTACCTCATCCAGGCATGGATGGCCCGCCACGGTCTATGCCTGAATGATGATAAAACGGAACTCATCATACTGGGGACTACACATAACATTAAGAAACTGAACCCAGACTACTCCTCCTTTGTTATAGATGGCCATACCATCAAAGCAGCGAAAGAAGTAAAAACATTAGGTTTTTACCTTGACTCTGGTCTTAATTTGACAAAGCAAGTGAACGCGATGGCATCCGCTACCTCTTACACTTGCAAGTTGATCAGAGCAGCAAAACCCTACTTGTCCACTACTAGCTGCCTCACACTGGCAAGAGCACTGGTATTATCCAAATTGGATTGTTGCAACGCTCTATACCTGGGGTCCAACAAACCTACTATTCAAAAAATCCAAATACTGCAAAATAATGCTCTTAGAGCTGCCTTAGGAATCCCAAAAAGAGAGCACATATCAGAAGTCAGAAGACAGTCCAACTGGCTCTCTACAGCTGACAAAATTAAACTGAAAACAGCCTCATTAACTTTCAAAAGTATCAATGACTTAGCACCCAAATATCTAATAGAAAAGTTTAAAAGAAGAACTACGAATAGACCCACCAGAGAAGCATACACCAACTGTCTAGCCGTGCCCTCATTCAAATTGACTACTGCCGGAGGAAACAAATTCCCGGTCAAAGCGGCCCAATTGTGGCACTCCATGCCAACTTCTCTAAGATCTGGCCAGTCCTACCTACACTTTAGACTAAACCTCATTAAAACAACCTATCTAGCCTCCCTGTCCACCTAAGTCCTGCCTAACTGAAACCCTGCTGCTCGCGTTGCACTCAGCATACCTGTATATGTATGTATGTATGTAATATATATATTTTCCCCTTATTACGGATTGACATTTTTCTGCACCTTGACTATCTGTGTTTATATTTACTGTGCTGTACTTTTATCCTCATGCTGTTAACCTTTCCTCTTGTAACTGTGTGATCTACAACTGTAACTTGTAAGCTTAAAGTATTCTTGACCACGCGCCCGGATACCTTTGGGTCTGGCGCGCGCTACAAATAAACAAGCAAGCGATGCAATAGCTTTCAAAGTCCCAAAGATCTTCATCGGATAGTCGAAGAGCTAATGAGTAGCAAAGAAATGCACACTGGTAAATTCTTACCCATAGAAAAAAAGACTTCACTTTAAACTTGTTTGGCTGAACAAAGCTTGTGCATGGAATGCTTCCTGCGAGGGCTATGTTATCTCTAGAGTCAAACATCCGGCAAGAAAGGCTTGTACACCTTGTAACCAATTCACAATTTTAACAATGCTGAGGTGTGTGGGGAGGGGTGGGGGGTTTAAGGCACACATTATTGATGAAACAAATGTTCCAAAAGCAATCCAATAAAGGGACCAAATAAGTTTGAAGAATTATCCATCTTATCCTAGAAATCGATAAAAATTCAGGGGTCAAAACCGCACAATTTGAGAACAGGTTGAACGGTTTTGCATCTAGTACCCAACATAGACTCCATATGTGTTAACAAGTTTTCTTAAAATGACATTGTTGCACTTAATCTTAAGCTCTGAATAAAACCTCTGTCTGCATTACTCTTGCAGCCCCACCCTAACAATTGTCTGTAGCGACTTCAGTGTCCAAACCAACTTAATAACTGCACTTTGCATCACGGTGTACAGTAAAGCATGAATTCACATTAAGCATGTCTTCTGCAGCATCCAAGCAGCGTCATGGCTATGCAGTGACTTCAAAAGAGATCCATAAGCTTATTGAATGCATACCATGTGACCACGGCTAATGTGTTCACATGTCCACTGTTCGAGGGAGGGAATGAGAAATGACAGCAGGTAAGAAGAAATGACAGCATGGGAGGGAATGAAGGGATTTGCCGGGGGTCAGCAAAGCACTGTGGGGGGAGGAATAGCAAATAAATGGCAACGCAACGGAGAATAAAAAATCCAATCTACGCCAGCAAAAGTACACCAGAGCATTGTACAACATTTGAAAAATGAATGGCAGTGCAAATGTTGTGGGGAGTGGAGTTGAGACGGCGCAAATGGGTGGGGAAGGAGCAAGGGTGGTGAGGAGCAAAGGGGGAGGAGCGATGGAGCAAGAAGGGGGGAAGGAGCGAGGGGCTGGGAGGAGCGACTGAGCAAGGGGAGGAAGGAGCGACTGAGCAAGGCGGGGAAGGAGCAACAGAGCAAGGGGGAAGGAGCATTAGATGGGGGAGCGACCGAGCAAAGGGGGCAAGGAGGGGCAGCGCAAGTGGGGAAAGCAGCAATAGTTCAACCGGGGAGTACATCTGTTGGTTGTATGTATATTTGTAGTTTTGCTCTCGTTGGGGCTTATTTTCGGCTCGGGGCAGATGTCCTCCAAAGAAATGTAACATTTCTTCATGGTCATAGATGACACATTCCGATACCCTTTTTCCATGTTTTATGCTATTGCACAAAACAGTAGGACAAACGGCATTTCTACCCATTTGAAAGCCCATGCTAAATTCAGAACCAGAATATGCTTTTGAAATGTGCATAAATCCTGTTTCGATCAGGAGCAGGGAAATAGTGACTGCATCATATCCAAGTCATTCATGACCCTTTGATGCTGTTTTTGATTTCTGTCCCTCCAACAGATATATAAATGCTTGAATGACGTACACAACACACTCGGAGCACAAACGTTTTTTCAACGATGTGTAAAGCAAATGTGAAAACCCTGGGATCTGAGCATTACAAGCATTTTTTGGGAGCGGTACGTACCACTGACAACATACAAAGGTCCTCTTAAAACAATCTCGCATTTTTTAGGAGGACCTCTGCATTGCATTACGTTTGGGAGAGGCCCAGTGCCACAGACAACACAGAGGTCCTCTTAGATTTCTTGTGCGTGCCTCTGTATATTGTCATTGGTTCTGCACCTCTACAAAACCTTTTGTATCAGTACCGAAAAAGGGAACCTACCTGTAGTCCAACAGGGCCAGTAAAGTCACCCAAATCTATGCCAACTGCCTCCGACTCAGAAAAGAAAGATGACTAATCTGCCCCAGCTTTGCAAATGAGACACATGTAACATGTTAAAGTAAATGAAAGCGCCTATTGTATTACATTGCCATAAGGAAACAAGAAATAACATTTAGTGCGTTGGCGGATTATGCCACAGCATTTCCAGTTGTCATGCCTACCATCAAGTCTGCTCCCTGTGCCCCTTTTTGCTCTCTTCTCTGTAGCAATGTGGTTGGCAATGTATTGGTGGCTGTGCCACCATAGGGAAGCAGGCCTGTTTTCTATTTTGGCAGGGCCCGGGTCCGTAACATGGATAAGCCCGCTCTCTCCTAACATCTTCAAACTCTGGCACTCCTTTCTTGTCTAACATCACCCCCCATTGGAGGTTCTTCTGCTAGAGCATCCTTCCCTTCCACAATTTGTTCAATAACATTAGTAACTGGCTTTGGTGCCGTGGGGCTCGTTATCTCAGTTTTGCGGCTTCGCAACATTGCAAATTAGACATTACAGTTAACCAACTCAATGATACGAATTGTATCGAGTGCTGACTCCAACCTCTAATGCAGAGGGCACACAGATCCCCCCCCCCTGCACGTGAGCACCGGATCTCTGGAGATGTGCATGCATGTGTGCCTGACCCTGAGAGGTATCTACTTCATTGTTCGCAGTCAATGTGTTCTCTTGCCGCACAACGAGGCTCTTCTTGGGTAGCAACTGATAAATGTGACATTTCAGATGCTAGTAACGCCATCAAACCCCTGCCAACTTTTTTTAACCAAAAAAAGCTACCAAGAAACAGTCGTGAAGAAAGAGGCCGCAGAAACCTGAAAGTATTATTTGCAGTCCTCGCTTTTTTAGTACATTTAAATGTTTGCATTCTTATACAGTACTTGTGGATCTTTTCGCATTAGAAGTACCTGGCATACGAGTACAATATGGAGTTAGTGTGAAATCCAGGACTTTCACAACTTGCCATCACTGTAAACTGCCATATGGGTTGTTCTACTTTCAAGGTATAAAGCCACACCCCAGAATAGCCCGTGTGATAAGGTCTCTGCGTTAGTCACTGTTTGACAAAGGCGTGTATTTCGTTATGCATGATGGAGTTCAAGTTTCACTGCCACAGAAAAGTTTAATTTGCGATTGAATCAGATTTAAGGTAATGGTCCCCGTGGGCCAGATTCACAGAGGCCCTGGGTGCTTAGAGTGAGAGGAGTTAATGGCTGTCACAAGTGCGACATAGATTAACTTGAGGGTCACATTGTTTCATGTATTGGAAGACCTCTTTTCTACTGTTCGTGTTGTGTTCAGGGTTAGGACTGGTAGGAAGCAGCCCTTTCGCCTCACCAGATCTGGCTAACGGTGGTTTGGCCAGTACCACTCAAATTGCTCAAGTGGGGAAGCTGCTTTACCCTTCTGCTCCTCTTGCATCCGCTCCTGTCACCTTCCGTAAGACAATCGCGCCTTTCACCGCCATTATCTCCATCTTCCATCTATTCCCCCATCCTTCTTCTCGCCTTCAATTCACTACTCATTAGCTTCCATTCACACTTCCCGTTTCCCACAAGGAAAACCTAGTGCCACAGCTTGGCAAAATAAAAATGTTCACAGCAGGTGTCTAACGTTGAATCCCAATTAATCCTTCACTAAGAATACAATGTGTGCACCTTTTATTCAACATAGCAGTATGAACTGACTGAGAAACTGTACAAACTCGGAGTTAAAGGGAAGACGGACAAGTAGTGTACAGACATCAGTTTACTGATCTTCCAATCTGCTATTCCCTTTTTCATTTTATCCCCACCCCTTCACCTTCCATCCATTCCCCCTTCCCACCATTCCTGTAAACCATCTCTCCAACGCACCCCCATCATGTATTCATGGCCTGGCTGGGAGAATCTAGGATGATGTGTCCTCTCCTCTGCAAGAACTGAGCAACGAGGGCCCCTACTCCTACAATATGTCACTGAACACTGTGGCGACTCCCACCCGTCCACAGAGGAGGGGCTTTGGGTCTGGGCATCTTGTTGTGAAAGACAGACCCACCAGAATACCACAGCATGCAATGGGACATTGTTTATCATCCTAAATTGCACAGAGGGGACCACTTCTTTGCACCTTAGAGCAAACGGTATACTGGATTCAATTTTAATTGTTTCCACCACTTAGTGGAAACATAAATATTAAAACACTGGTGAAATCCCCTTTTAATCTCCACTTCTCCAATATACGTATAGAAAAAGTGTAACTGCTACACGCAATTTAAGACTGTGTGAGCCATTTACATTGGACCTCTTTGGAATAGGCCTACTTTTACCAGGTGTCCGGTGGATTCCACAGGACTCCAAGGGTTTTCAAGCAGCATACAAATACATGCTGGTGGGAAAAAAACAGGCCGTTTTGTTAGGTAGACTTGGAAGAGCAAGGTTTATAGTCCTGTCGAAAAACATCCATCAAAAAAATCAAATTAAAAGCACTGAAAATAAATTCATTGAAATGCTATCTTTTGCATTACAAAGTATATATCCATCAAAACATGTCCAAAATATAGAAATTCGATTAAACGTGCTTCACGTTAAAACGTTACATGGAGCTGTCCAGTGCTGAAATCTTTGAAGTATTTCGGCATTGGCCAGCTTCAGGTAACCTTTTAGTGGTTATTTCCCCCCCCCCCCCCTCTACCCCAAAAGCCACCCCCCACCCCCACCCAATCAAAATCCAACGAAATGTATTCAATGATGTAAATGGCTTTCAATGAATACCATTCATTGGATTTCAATTCGATGAAAGAATATTCGATGGATAGACTAGATACCAAAGAGCAAGCCTATATTCTCAGTGCTCTGCTCTCCAACTTTGCCTGCTATATAAAACCGTCTGTGGCAGAAAAAGTGGCAGTAAATGCCTTTACCAGCACATTTTCCACTTCGCGGGACATGGAAAGTGTCTCCATATGATTGTACCTTTTTCCCCATCCTGAAGGGAAGCATACGAATTTACACATAATCCCCTAAAGACACAAGGTGAATTAAAATGCATGACAGGGTAATTGTTCCACACTACTTGCTAGCTGGGCAAGCCCAGCCCCTCTTTCCCCCATGTCTAATCCACCAGCAATCATAGCATATTAAAACCCTATGTAAGTGCAAGAGCATAAAAGTGCTACACTAATGGCCACTGCCATTTACCTGTTGCCATCGCTAATCGCCTCTCATTGTAAATGTTCAGCTGCTGATGAGAGGTGAGATCCCAGCGGGAGGCCCTGTGTTCCCCGGGCTGTTTCATTTTTAGGTAGGAAGTTCAGAAGGAGGCCCCATGGGCTTTTGACCATGGTCCAACTGCTAAATCCACCTGTGGCAATGGGGGGGCTTTGATGGATGTGCTGAATGTTGTGAAAGCTCACACTAGAGAGTGGGTGGTCTCCCTCTTGTTTCAAGGGAGCAGAGTAATTCCCCTCTTCATCTTAAGGGTTTGGGTTTTCATGCAGCGACCTGGTTGTACACTCCGACTCTATAGCTAGTGTGTCTGCTGTGTGGAAAGAGGTTTACTTCGACCATTGCTAGAGATTTGCCTCGGGCTTCCCTGCATCTGATCTTACTAGACATGGCGGCTGTTGTTTAACCGCTGGGATGCGGGCCATGTCGTGCAGAGACACTGTTGACAAGTAGAGAAATGTAGTCCTCCGCCCACCCATTGTCCTCCCTACGGCTTCACCCACCACCCCTCATCTGGTGTTCCTCCTTTACCCCAGCTTAGCAGGATGGAGAACTTGAGTTAGCATAGTGGGGAGTAGATTCGTCCATTGAAACGCCAATGAGCAAAGTTGTGTGCAAACCACCATCTGCTACTGTGCATATAGTACTCCCTTCGGGTGCCCACGGTGTATCCTCTCAACACCACCCTGTTTTCGCTTTTTGTTAAGTAGCCTGCATATACGAACAGCCATATGTCTGTCCGTAAGGAAACAGAGCCCGTTTGTTTGTCTTAGGAGGCTAAATGAAACCATGGATGGCTATTCCAGGCTGGTGCAGACCAGGTTTTCGTGGTATGTAGTTGCATGCTGCCTCTTGGTTGCTTTTGTTTTGTCATTTTATTGGGTCTTCTAAATTGCAGAACTATGTCGTCTTTCGACCATTGCGTTTTATTTTGAGTTTGAGATAAAACCCCCCGACTGCTGGCTTTCCACACATACAATGTTTAAGGAACTTTGTCTGTTTCTGCAGAAATGTAGCGTTCAGTAACTAACTCGGCGCATCTTCGGCTCATTAGCACACTTCATCAAAATAGACTGCTGTGGCGGGCTCGGGTTTGCTCTTATCTCGGTGCCCTTTGATAGGACCATCCCCATGACTGAGCGGAGCACAAGTCCTGCCAAATTTCAGGACGCTGTTTGTAGGTGGCAGATAAGTTCCCGGGCGTGAGCTCACTTGCCTACCTTTTATGGGAAGGTATTTGGTGAATAGGTAGGGGCACCTCATTCTACGGGACGGGGCATAGAAATTCAGCATCGCCTATCCCATATGTATATAGAGATGGGGGTGGTCGGGACATGTTTTGGTCTGGGAGGAATTTTTGCCAAGAGTACATCGCAAACTTTGTGTAAATGGCAAGGCAAGCTCTTATCCCTGAGTAAGTTCATTTTTTCAAGTTGTGTGGGGTGTCTTCGGCAAAGGTTTACTGTCTGACACTTACACACCATTGTGCTGACATCCTGCCCTCATGCCTGCGCACAAAAAGTCCCCACACCTTGCACGGTGTAGCTAATTTGCTTTCAAAGAGCACAGTGTGCGTTTGTTGCTATTACCCGTCGGAGTGCGCTGAGTGGGTAACACCAAGCAAGAGTAGATCAGTGTCAAATTCATGTTTTTAAATTTGTAGATGCAAGGTGAGAACTCAAAAATGGAAGGAGTGAAAATAGGGAAACTCCAATTCCGCTTTTTTTTAGTGGGAAATCTCTCTGAGCCCTCTTGGCCATTTGTGAGTCCCTCTCAAAAAAAGCTCAAATATTTTACAATATTTCTTTTTTTTTTTTACTTTTTACAAATTCCCAATGGTTGGCCTCCGTCTGTTCCTAATTGAATAACCAATCCACTTATTGTAGTTGTGTCAAATCGACAACCCTGATCTTTTGTCTATGTATTGCGGGCCTTGCCAGGTTCCTGAACTTTGGACCACAAGTATGGGGCTCAGGGCCTCTCTGACTAACACCTCTCCGGCTTAAGACCAGCCAGAAGTTGTTCAAGGCGGTGCCAGTGCCCCTTTTGCGCAGGGTTCATGATCACCAGGCTCCAATGTGTCCCTATCTGCGGCCCATCTCCCTGTTCTGGTTTCTTAACCCGCGGCACATCCACTTCATAACCCCTGGTGAACTCCCACCACCTTGTACTACTTCTCACCACTCTAAATTCTGCCCTGCCGGAACCCCAGTCTTTCTGTGTAGAAGGGGTACTGGGACTCTTCCCACCTCCACGGGCATGCATAGTGGATATATCCCCCCTCTAGTTCTCTTTTTGCCACTAATGTTTGGGGCCTTCATCTATTCCTTTACCCTCCCCCTTGTCTCTCTGGTGGTTCTTAAACTCAAACTCCTGCAGCCTCTTTACAACCGTTATCTTCCTTCTTGAGGTGCAAGCTTATCCCTCTAGTCTCCCTCCACACCCCCAACCTCATCCCAGTTTTTTTCTTTTGGTCCAACCACCTGCCAAAACGCCTAGACTCCCCAACGAATATCCTCTTTCTAATGGAAATTCTCTCTTCCTTCAAACTCTTCCTCTGTCCTCGAGCACTCTCCTCTGTACTCCTCTTGCTCACCACTCTCTGCCAAACCGCTTCCTCCAAATTCTACTCAAACTACCTAGCCTGCCAGATTGAACTGCCTGTTTTTTTTATTATTATTTTAATAGCCAGGTGTCATTCGTTGTGGTGTGCTTAATGTTATTGAGAATACCTATGTACTCATGTCTGTGCTGTTTTGTGATTGGGCCATGGGTTTCTGATCATTTTAGTTGGATTGGGGCTGGGCTGAGGTTACATGGAGGGTTCCATGTCATGTTGCCGATGGTAATTACTTCAAAGTACCCCACCTTAACACACAACACCCTATCTAATTTGAAGAGTTTTCGAAGTATTACTGTCGGAAAAGCCACGGTACAGCACATGAAGGCCAGCTTGGATTTCACAAGTATCTTGTACAGGTGTATACTTCCTTGTGGCAACCCTATTGCCATTGCCTGAGCGATTCGGCCTCCCTCTGCTCTCTTAGCATGTGAATCTGAGAAGTGTCTTGCTAAGCCTGAGAAGATTTGGTTATGTTTACACTTCTTTCACCGCGAGGACCTTGCAAGTTTGTATTCCTTGCAATGCTGTGAGAATGAGATCTGTTTAGTCCCCTCCTCGTTGTGTGCGACTTAAAAATAATGGGGTTGTTGTAAAGTTTCACCTGGTATTGTGCCTTAGCTCTACCTCTTGTGCACTTTTGGTTTCTTTTATCTTGTGGATTCCCATGTAGCTCATTGGTTGGGGGAGGGAATATCGGGAGAAGTGGGTGGGGGGTGAGGGGTGATGGCAAAAGGATGTTACTTGTCATCTCGGTTGAGATTGTTCTTTGATTTCTGTCAGTTGCTTACCAATGTTATAGTTGCTATTGAAAACTTCAATAAATACAAAGTGGAAAACATAAAATAATGGGGCCTGCGTGCATGAGTCATAATGTGAAATGGTTCCTTTGGCATCAGTGGCAGAGTTAAAAATGTATTTCCTCACGTGCCTGGGACTTTGAAATGTTGCAGTGTTGTTCCTTTAAAGGGAGATGTCTCTTTTCCTACACTAGATGTTTGGTTTTGGCTGTGGAGCTGAAATGGCTCTCTGAATGTGCTTGCTTTTTGTGAATGTGCCTCCCTAAGAGTTATGGTGCTCTCCTTCCCTGTGACGGTCAATGTTGGAGTTAAGGGTGTAGGGGGATGAGGGTCCATTTGACTATCCCTTTCATATTGCCTAGGATTGCAAGCAGGGGTAATGAACGCCCTTACGACTACCTCCTTAATAGTGCTGCATGTTTGTAGGGGATGATGTGTGCTGAACAGTCCTGTGACTAGTCCCCCTTGGGCATCCTCCTCAGTATGAGTAGTGAGGGGTCTTTAGGGGGGGGGTTGCAAGTGAATGCCCCAGCGACTATCCCTTTGGAGTCTTGTTAGATCAGGAGGAGTGGTAGTGTGAACACTCTTGGGGGCCATCCCCCATGTGACCATGGCAGTCTGTAGGGATGAGAAGGTGCATATGCAACTGCCCCCGTCTTAGTGCAGAGCCCAGTTAGGGGTGGTCTGAGATCCCCTTAATGCAACCCCTGGATCCAGAATCAACTACCTCGGGGGTAGCCTGTGCGCGTGACCTACCCCTTTGTCTGTTCTCAACGTTATTCATGGGACTTGCCCTTCACAGTACAGTGTCCAGCCATACTAACTGTAGATCATGCAGTCTAGAGCCACCTAAAATGAGTAGTTAACATTTTTGTAACCCCTACATTCCTGCTCTAACAAGAGCACGGGGCTGCGCGGAGGATGTGAACTGTGGGCAGCCACCTACTTTAGTTATTCGTTCATGTCAGACTCCGAAGCAGTGTAAGACGGGCAGAACAAATCTTGAGCATGACCTAAAAATAAACATTGGCAAAGCTAATAGTTACTGCTTTTTCAATTGCTGCATCCCACACAGCCAGCTACAAGGGCACTTAACTTGCTTTCGACTCTGTTCCATCCAGCATAGGACCATCAATAATGATAAAAGGCCCCTTGAAGTTCTTATTACCCAGGCCTGTAGACAATGTCCAATGGACAGTAGTAAACAGTGTGTTAGGATTTACACCGAAGTAAACACTAGGACTCTTCCACTCGAAATAAAGTATATTTGCAAACTGGACTACCGTAAGTATTCTTCAGGGTCTTTCTTTCTACTCCTTCTCTCCTCTAAACAAAGATCTCAACTTCGCCACGTGCACCATTTGCAACCTACCGTGATCTGCCTCCCACCCCATCTCCACTTACTGACACATGCTGGCTGGCAGGCCATGCCTAACTGGTCCCTTCAATTTCCTACTCCTTGTTGCAAAGCCGCACCCCAATACTTTGCATCACACTCTACTCTCCTTCTTGATCTTTGCAAGCCACCCCTCTCTTTGGCCTTTCTGCACCCTTCCCCCAGTGCTTCCAGCCACTCCTGTCTAATTGCCCTCTCCCCTGGAATCCTCTCTCCAGTCACCAAATCTACCCCTTCAGTGAAACTGTTAAAAACCAGACAAAAACCCAAGTTACTAGCCAATGGAGCATCTCCTAACTCGCGAGGAAATTAGCACCTTTACGAACATGCACGGAAGTGAAGACAGTTTTGTTGTTAATATAAAGTTATTTGTTATCAATCCTTTCAAAGTACATATGATCAAAATTGCGCAACGAATTGCCACATGTACATTATTACAAATGCCAATAAAAAACATAACAAGAATAAAATGGTGCATCTCCTACCCCCCTCTACCTGTCCCAAATTACCCATGGCCCTTTCCCATCCCAGAGTGGCACTCTGATCTGTAAATATGTTGATCTGTATGGGTTTCTAAAATTGCAGTCAAGAATAACTAGCCACACAGCGAGTCTACAGTTCAGTTGTCAGCATAGGTGTATACCACTATTTTTGACCTGCCTAATGGCTAAAATATTTTTCGTTCCCAATGGGTATTACTTATGTCCCAACTGGCAATAGATCAGAATCCTGCTACATTATCGGGTACTTCAAATAAACAGTCAGGTATTGTTCAAGTTTTTCTCTCGTTATTTATTTTGTCCAATTTCCCAATTTTCAGTTGGTTTCAAATTTCACAATCGGATTTTCTCATAATTCCATTTCCCATATTCACGTTTCGTCTCTCTACACGTGTTTCACCACCTTCATACAGTGGCTCATCAGGAGAGATTTCTAGAACAAGAAGTACAACACAAGTCGGCATCATATCAACAAGTCCTACATTCACAGGGTCTTCATCAGAATTTAAGTCCTTAATGACTTAAAGGTTAACTACTCACCCTAAAACAATTCCAAATTTTGTATTAAGAAGTACTTTCCCCTTCCTTATTTTTTTTATGATGTGTTTGAAATGATGGCTTCTTTCTGACACATTTCTCTCATTAGTCTTGCAAATGATTAGTGAAAAGTACCCAAAAAGAAAGAAATATAAACAGTTTGCACCATGAAGCCTTCTATTTCTCAAAGCCTGATGCAGAAAGATCTCAAAACCTCAGTTTGTCGCTTATCCTTACCATTTGATCCGAGACACGGATATAACATGGCTATGGCGCCCTTTTTTATACTAATTAACATTGTGCGCGGTCACGCGTTCTTGTGTGTTGACCGTTGCAACGTGAAACAGCCATCTTATGTATTTTGGATTGCAATTATGTTTTTTTTCTTAAAGAATTTCTTCTATGCCTAAGTTTATATATGAGGCATCATGATGGGTCATAAGGTCACTTTAACAATTTTATATGAATTTCCTAATGTTACATTGCCTTATTTCGTAATTACAAACCATTCATTTGTCGTTAGGATGTTATCTACAGACGCTGGCCATCTTTGTTATACTGAGTTCACCATTTACTGAGTTACCAAATAATGGCAGTTGAATAGCGATTGGTTGCATTGTCTTGTCATTCCTTGTTACATCATCTTGTATCAATAGAACACGACCATTTTGTAAATGTACCCCTTGCCCAAGAACATCAGTGAACCTAATTTATGCATTAAACCATGTGTATGAAGGCAGGCGCTTCTGAATGGCTATAGATTAGAGCAAGATTGGAATATGGTGCCGTTCTTGGTAGAGGCACTAGTTTACCATCGGTACCCATGCAAAGAAGTCAACGTCCATGTAAACATGCTTTTTTTTAACGCATATGAAAGGCCTGATGGCATAAAGGCTGTCTGCCCATTCCCGGCTTTGAAAGATTTGAGCAGCGCATTCATGCCTGTTCATGCCTTTCTATCATGTTACCTCTTGTCCACCAGAAGCAGCTGCTTTACTCGGCCTCTGACTGCAAGCAGTGCTCCAGATACGATTTGGGCGTGGGAGTATTTTACTCTCCTATTTTAACCGTAACCGTAACCATAACCGTAAAGATGGAAGTCCACTCCCCAATCGTAGTATTATATAAGCTAGTAAACCTGTTTTACCTGGAAAATGGAAATTATTCTAGTTATTCTGCACATTTAAAGATACCATTTCCGATCAGACAGCTATAATAGTAGTTTCTTCCTGTGGTACGTACGACGTGCACTACTGGTCCAAACAAATCCATGGAGCTGTGAGTGAATGTACGGGCACACAGTTCTGCGGGTCAGTTTTCCCTTTTTTTTGGGTAATATTTTCCTATTTTTAGGGAGTAAACGTAGCCAGTACACCCCTTATCTGTCGGGCTGTCTGCAAGTTTCACGCTTAATAACGGATTCAATTCCATGCATACCTTGATCCCTACAATTAAGCAATGCCCCCTGTGGCTGAATGGCGAAATATCACAAGCGGGTTCCATATGCCTGCCTTAGAGGTGGGCTGTTTCAGCAAAATCACCTACATTACATTTGATGCTCTGTGTCCAGCCTATTCTTTTCATGCAGCCTTTAATTAGTGCTCAGACGTCTTTTGCACCATTTCCACCCAGATAGGCAACACGCTCCCCTGTAAGAGAAATGTGAAAAGAAGGGTATGACCGTTAAAGAGATGGCGAGAAAACAGACGAAACAAAATTGTGGAGAGAGGGGAGCAGAAACGGTAGATAAAGTGATCTAGAGGGGTGGCCAGAGAAGGGGAGACTGACTGGCTATTCCTGAGGCAGCCTGATTAGCACAAAGGTCTGTCACTAAAGGGAAGGACGGTGACTAATGACTGCGGAAAAGCACTGTGAGTGGGCACTGTGATTAAAGAAAAGGGCTATGGCAAAGGGCAGTGACGACTGGTCAGGACTGATGAAGGAATTTGCCCCATTTCATCTAAGCCCTGCTCATTTGGAAAAGGAGGACTTTGACAATGAAGGACGACTGTAATGGTGGAGAAGAATTGTGACAAATGGGGGGGATGGTGGCTACAGAGAAGGACTTTGAAGGCGATCGATGTGGTAAAGGACAACTGATTATGGTGATGGACACTTTTAAAGGATTCAGGAAGGGGACATGTGGCATAAGAGGGTTTGTGCCGAAGGCTTATGACGGTTAATAATTATGAATGAGGACAATGACTAAGCAAAAGGACTACAGTATGGTGAGCGAGTGAAAGACACAAAGTAGGATGCAGCCAATTTCTGCCATTAAAGTTGCCATGCTACCCAAAGATTCTTCTTCTAAGCACCCTTTCTGCTCTCCTCCTTCTCGATAGCATTGTTTTGGTGAGTTACTGCTCAAGTACCACCGGATGTGCCAATACCAAAAAGGGGACCAATATTTATGGGCACTGGTGTTGAAAATAAATGTTAGGGGTGAGATACAATATTGGGGGGAAATTCTGTCAAAGGAGTTTTTTGACATCTTTGTATCTTTCTTCCAGCAACGTGTTGAGATCCACAAGTTACGCCAGGGGGAGAACCTGATCCTTGGTTTCAGTATTGGAGGGGGAATCGACCAGGATCCAGCTCAGAACCCCTTCTCGGAGGACAAGACTGACAAGGTGAGGCTGTATTGCCAACTTTCTGCAGGGCCCTTCCTCTTCCTCCAGAAATGTTGTGTAAAGCGAGCAGGTGGCCTGTTGCAATTTAAGGTTGCAGAGGGATTAATTAACCTGTGCTTACAAGGTTGAAACTTTGTTAGTTTCATATACTACACAAATACAGACGCTTGGGGGGCCCTAATTTCATTAATGTGTTCTTCAATAAATTGGGCAACAGCTAGATTAAGTAGTCTGTCCACCTTCGGTATCGTGCAGTTGAAACCTTGTGTCCTCTACCGAAATAATTAGCCTACAATGTCCATATTTTCTTTCTGCATTATATGGGTTGGCGGCATTTGTTTCACATGACAACCTATAACTATGTTGACATGCAGTACATGTAACGGAAGCCAATCTTTGGGACTAGTGGCTTCTCCTAGGCTCATCAGGGATCACTTCTTCTCAGCCATTGTTTCAAGGAGTGCATCCAAAGGAATTAATCAAAACGGGTGTACTTTTCAATGGGACAACATCATTCTTTAGGTAAAAGTAAAGCTATGGAGATGCTGATCTTTCATCAGCCTCTTCATGGCAGAGATCGCCAAAAGCAACTGGGCCACTGGTTGCGAAGATTGGGCTGCAACTGCTGCTGTAGAGGCTACAGCTTCATCTTCCAAGGAGGTATGCCTGAAATCTGAGGTGGAGGGCTGAGAATTCTCTCCACTCTGGTATGGGGCGCTGGAAGATTTACTATGTTCAAGAAGTTGCACTTGGCTCCCAAATGTATTCTAAGTGCAGTTTGGTCATCTGTGGAACCCACTTCACACAACCAAGCGGGGGGGGGGGGAAATGGGTTTGTCTTTTCATTTAGTTGGATACCACAGTCTAAATCTAGGCTGTTCCCACAGTCTATAACTCTAGGCTGTGGGTATCCGATCCTGACGGGGAGTGGGAAGTTGGGTCAAATCTTTCATAGAGCACTAAATACAGGGCCACTCTCCCCTCCACAGAAGAAACCCATAGTCACAACATTCAAAGGGGAAGAATGGACTCCTTTTCCCCAGCCCACACATTCGCTCTTCGAGCACCCTGATCACATGCACTCAAACTGAGTTTGACCCATGCAACCTCCTTGGAGAATGACCAATTGTTTTTCAGTGCAGCTCATAGCATTTCACATAGCAGCCACCAGGGCACTGCTGATGCATGTCTGGATGTCTGCAGTCAACCCTCCTCGAGGATGAAAGCTGCACCAGAATCCGACCATAGTGGATATTGAAAAAGGCTGGTGCAGGGAGGAAGGTAAAGGGCACGTTTGTTGATCATATAGGACTAGCTTACTGGCGATCCAAGTAGCCAGTGATCAGCACCTCTTTGCTGATCCTCTTAACCATGTTTATCTTCTGGGTATGGAGTACTTCCCGGGCCAGGTGCCTGCTTCTGGCTCGTCCTGCCAGTCATGGGCTCTAGTAATTGCTATTGAGCATTGTCAGCCCCTCCACAGTTAAGTGTTAAATGGATCTCTGACCCTTCTGGGCACTTATTTCCCAAGGTCCTTCAGCTTTGCTTCCCTGCAGCACTAAGAAATGTCTGGCAGCCAACTTTAGTTGGTCCCAGTTTGCTGCTCCTGGCCTGCTAGTCGGGGCTCAAGTCGAGGGTACTCTCATTCCCTCCTACCCACGCACTTTTTTTCAGAGGGCATCTTGATGTGCCCAGTTCTGGTGACACTACATTCAATTGGTATGTTAATGAGTCCCCCAGGACTTGACCCCTGCTGCTAGTTCATCCTCTAACCACCACACTGGCACCTGATGCTTGGGAGGTCCCCCTGTCTTACTGCATATGTTAATAGCAAGTCGCTAGCTCAGCAGCAACGTACCCGCCTTGGAAGCAAGACATAACTGAGCAACACAGGTTCGCTCCCCGGGTCCGCGCTTAGAAACCTCTGGGTATTAAGCGTGTTATAAATAACCTATCATATCATAATCTCTTTTCTCCACGCAAAATGTGGGAAACCGCTGCCACTACAGAGGTCCTTTTACCCCTGCTTGTACGTGTTTACATGTGCAGCTGGAGTAGCACCAATGCTGCGTGTATCTGTGGTACTACCACAACTGTCTGCCTGCTGGAGGAGTTCAACACAGTGTGCACCAGGCGATAAAAGAAAGGGGCGATTTCACAGGATCCTTATTTACCCATGATGCATTAGCTGCATGTTGGGTGTGGTCAACTCGGCTGACATCACCTTTGTGCCGGGCCTGCTGAGGCACCAACAAGGTGCGAGTTGACTAACTTTGCCCCTACATACTACTTTGGGGAGGGAAAGGAGGGCTGCTGCGATTGGCTAAGGGCCTTTCTTGGAAAGGAGAAGCCTAAAGGTCACTGGGGCATCCAAAATGGGCTTACAAAGCCAACATTATACAAAGCCAACATTAAAGATTTCTACAGAACCAAACTAGAATTTAACACTTCTGCAATCTTGGAATGACACCTGAACCAACCACACACATCCATTGCACCCAACGGCAGAGAGGCTTGCAGAAAGCTGTATTTCCCCACACACTGTTAAGAGGCTAGGCACTTTGCACTGGTATGCAGTCTGTCGTAGCAGGGTTCAGTTTTGTAGCCGAGACTGACCAATGCTAGTAATCGTTCACGTTTTTATTTTGTTATTGCCCCAAAAATCTTGAACTTGCGTTGTATTTATAACCTGGTGTTCCTTTAACCAAATTCCGTTTGCTCATTTTATGCACCTCCTTAGAAAGGCAGGGTGGCTCAGCCCACTGGGATTCAAATCTTTCTTAGTTTGCACACATAGTGTCAGTCAACACAAAACGCTTCTCCCTACAATAGCAGACCTTGTCACACTAGAGATCTTCCCATGATCAGATAGTCCAATACTCCAAACACTTTCATTTCTTATATTGCACAAACTAAAATTGAATCCATAATTTTATTTTGCTTTAAGGCACATTATGTCATGGCGTTTTACAAAAAGTAATGAAGTTCTGCAATAAATGAAGTGATGATTATCAATAACCGAATACAATGGAGAAACAAGAAAATTCCAAATAAAAAATTGATAGTCCAACAAACGGCAAAGGTGAACGTCGATCAACATAATGAATTATTTATTACAATCCAAATGCGGGCTACCCCTAAACCATGATCACACCATTAGTGGGAAGCAGTCTTAGAAATTCTGAAAACCAGTCATACACCCCGGAACTGCTCCAGGTAGTAATATGGCCTATATGTAAATGTAAGCAGAAGACAAGAAAACTGAAATTCAAACCCACAGTGAGCCACCATGGCAGTCCTAGGCATGGAGGCGACTCACTGGAAACACGGCTTCTTACAGGAGGTAGTCGCACTACCAGCGGCGGTCCTCGGACACGCAGCACCCAGGACCACACTGCATGGATGACTGGTAGCAGCAGAAGCCGCAGAGTTCCACGGCTGTGTTGCTGAGGAGGATCCAATGGAGGTATTCACAATCTTGTTCTGCACATACTCACTCCCAGCAGCATCATTGCTGCATGGCAGACCGCAGGAACCATCGCAAGGCAGCCACCACAGTCTGCGCTGCGAAGATGACAGACCGCTGGGCTATGGTAAAAGTAATGGGTCATAACGAGGAAGAGTTAAGATGGCCGCTGAGTCAGAAGCCTTTTGTCGGCGCTCGGCCATGCCGCTGACAACGGGCTGCTTCAACAGCTGTTGGTGGGTACTGGGGCTGGCAGTGTGGCCGGCGTTACTGCCTAGGAGAGGCAGCTGAAGCATGTGAGTGTCTCGGACAGGCAGATATGCGACCGCCATGGCTAGGCATGGCAGCGTATTCTGCACAGCACGGCTGTCGGTGCAATGCTGAGGTCGGGTGGGTACTGTGACATGGGAGTCACGGTGGCCTCTGCGCCGGAGTGCTTACATGAGGCAGGCTTGCGGCAGTGACGAGCTGGCAACTGGAGACTGATCCATCCGATGCCGGATCAAGCCCAGCTTGGAAGAGGAAGGCGGCTGCTCCTATGCTCCAGAACTAAGTGGGGACTTAGCATTAACACAGCCTGTGTTGCGGGCATGGAAGGCGGAGGTGCCAGCCCGGGGAGCAGCAGGTAGCCAGAGGTGCACACTAAGGAGTTGGCAGTGAAGCTTGGGCCAACATTTGCCTACCCACTCGAGTGTGATCTGTGCGAGTTGTGCTCTCCTTGTCCAGCTGTTGAGCCTACGTCCAGGCCTTGGTGCGAGTGGTGTATACCTTTTTGTGGGCAGAAGTGCAGCATTGGAGGGGCACACAACGCAAGGCCTCAAAGTGAAGACTCAACTGGCACCAAATGCCTAAACAGGGGGGGAAGGGTGCCTGACAAGCACGTACATAAACTAGTGGCCCACTTGAGCTCAGTTTTCACAGGGCCGTACAGAGGCAAGGGGAAAACTAAAGAAGGCAGACCAGCAGAGATGGTGATGCCATCTGGGAACCCATTGAATGCTGAGCTCAGCGCTGATAATGGAAGGGACAGAAAGCTAACCAACTAAATTGGCTCGCTCACTATCACCATGACACATGTGAGGTATTATGTGGTTAAGCGGAGCGAGAGGGCGACCGAGGGCGAAAAAGAGGGTATCGGAGCTGGAAGATGAAGGGCATGCATATGCACAAGAGCTGGCGCTTCTGCGCGGAGTTACTAGGATGAAGGAGCTCAAGCTCAATGACTTGAACGATGGGTCACAAAGGAACAATGTCAGAATATAAGTACTGCCGAAGAGCACAGAGAAAGGCAACATGAAAGTATACCTAGAAACAATACTTCCCACCCTGTTTGAAGATGGTATGCCCTGCAAAGTATACATGTTGATGGGGCTCACCGAATTCTAGCACAGACAGCCGCTGGGAGAATTTCCTTTCACCATTATGATGTAGGTGCCGAGGTACGGTGACGATCAAACATTTGGCAATTGCACAGGCCCAAGGTGAAAAGGTCTTCAATGGCAACAAATTGTACTTTTATCTGGACTACGGAGGAGACACAGAAGCACAGGTAGACGTTCTAGAAGAGCTAAGAAAACACAGTATGCACTTCTGCCACCTTCGAAACCTTGTACAGATGTAGATGGCAAGCGGCAGTTCTTCAAGCAGCAGCTCTTCGAGGATGCCAAATCAGTTGTGCACTACATTGAAACTAACCTGGGCTGCGTAGGAAGGACCGGGCAGGCAGACCGGCAGGTGGTATACATTGGTCACTAGCGGTCATAGGCATGGCAGATGATTTGTTACATATTGCTTGGTGGTTAAGGAGTAAAGTTTTGATAAGAAACTGCTTACCTCCTCAAGAGGTGCTGGCAGTGTGGTTCCTCCCATTGCTTCTAGAATGCTGTTACACTGTCACAGAACTCAGGTCACTTGGAGGTGCCTACATTCAGGGGTCAGAGGTGAGTCGTACAGTAGGATAGATTTTGATTTTCTGCGGACTGGAGATTGATTTGGAGTGCATTTGCTGGAGGCAGCAAAATACCTGGATCGGTTGTTATCTGACCATGCCCCACTGCTTATCAAGTTGGGCTGAGCTTGTGAAATGGCTCCAATACCAACATGGAGACGGAGGGCGGAGACTCAGTTGGACAAGGATAGAGAAGTTCTTTCGCAACAACACAAGCTCGGCGGGCTCCATGGGCATGATGTGGGAAGCATTTAAAGTATCAATTAGAGGGGTATGTATCTCCGCCACATCCGGTGTTAAGCAAACACTCACAAGGCAAATTGGGCAGCTGGAAACTGAAATTGGAGAAGAAGGCTGTAAACACCAGAGCACTGGAAGCAACAGTAGCTAAAAGGGAGCAGCTATATGAAGCATATGAGCGCATAGGCAAAATGGAGTACGCAACATATTTAAAGAGAATACATGATGAGGCAGATAAGCTGGCTAAAAATCTTGCTTGGCTGGCCAGTTGAAAAAAGGGAAAGGGTAATATCACTGAGAAATGGAATAAGATTGGTGATGCAGTGCGTGAGTGAAGAGGGATCCACAAGGTGTTCAAGGGATTCTACGAGGAGCTTTACACTCAACAGATTAGGCTGAATGAGGCTGAAATTGAGTTGTTCAGGGATGCCGAGTTGCCATGTTTAGCAGAGGTGGACAGGGAAGACTTGGACTGGCCCTTGGACATGGGGGAATTACAAAATGGGAAGACGCAGGGATTGATGGCATTACTGTTTAATTCTATGAAACATACCAGGAGCTGTTGATGCCCAGATTATTGGAGGTGTATTCAGAGGCATTTGAAAAGGGGATGATGCTGCCATCCATGCACAAACCTGTAATTATACTATTGTGGAGCTCCGTAGGTCACGCTTTGTGGATAGTTAAATGATGGCTAAGACTCTGGCCCGGAGGCTGGTACAGGTTATGATTATGCTGGTACACGAGGATCAGTCTGGATATGTACCTCTGAGGAATACAATGCTGAATGTGAAGCCTATGTTTCCAATTGTGGAGGAATGCTGAAGGATGAGGGGCAATGAGAAATTACAGGTCTTGATGCGCAGAAGGTCCTCAACTGTGTTAGTATGTGTTACATGTCAGGGACACTGCAGTGGCTTGGCATAGGGGAAAGCTTTGTCAGGTGGGTTCATTTGCTTTACAAGGAGCCATATGATAGTTGAGACAAATCGAGTCATTTCGAGTAGCTGGCGAGAGGGCAGAGGCACCTGACAAGCGTGTCCCTTGGTCACCGCTTCTGCTTGCATTGGTAATGGAACCTTTGGCTTGCTTGATGTGGAAAAGGTTTGGGAATAGTGGCTACAGCATTCGGGGCAAGAGCATATTGCATCGCTTTATGCAGATGACATTGGTGTATATTAGAATCTGTAAAGAATCTGCTGTGGCAGGTGCATACGATACATAAAATTAAATAAAATGTCACTAATCTAGAGGGGGACAGGAATATGCAAATGCAGCCATTACCAGTATGGAGAAATTGGATCTGCTCCATGACCAGCAGCCACACATCAGTGGCAACGTCGCTGAAAGGTGCATCAACATTGGGAACAGCTATATGAGGAGGAAGGATTTGTGAGTGTGCAGATCCTTGTTTGAAATGGAGCAGGCTGGCTTCTTGACTTATGCAAAGCATTGAGGGAAAAGTGGGAGGGGGACATAGGGCAGGCACCGGAAGAAGCAGAATGGACGAGGACAGAGGGAACATAAAAAATGTCTCCTAACATGAGGTTCAAACTTATACATTACAAATGTTTGCGACTGGTGTATATAGCATCCACTAGATTGTGCAAGATGTAGTCGGGCAAGCACCGAATGCCTTAAATGCTCACATACCAAGCGGTATGTTCTTTCACATGTGACCTGTGGTGGGAGTGTCCCCAAGTGAGGAACTTGTGGCATTGAGGTATGACTGTGTTTTCCACTTTACGGGGTGGGCATTACTGGTCCTAATAAAAAAAATGGTCTCCTGGGCATTGTACCGAGTAAAAAGAAAGCCCAACTGCTGCTGAAGTTTGTAATGCTGGAGATAAAGCTGGCTAAGAGTTGGATTGCAATGCAGTGGAAGCAATGTACCGGGTTGTCCATGAGGAGTTGGTCTAAAGATATGATTAAGCAACGGGGGAGAGGTACGTCGGATTCAAACAAGCAGAGTTCATGGAACAAGAGGGAATATACTCTGAGACGAAAACTTAGTCTCTTTGCAAATAGACACTTTTGCTTTGCGATAACCTTGAATTATCACAAGTCATCCAGTGTGTGTGCGGCTTCGCACCTATGTAGCACACACAAATCACATTCGTTGTGTCTACATCTGTGGATAGATGCAGAAAAGACCCATACAAAAACCTTGGTTACAAAAGTATTTTTTTCAGATACTTCGGAGGTATTTGCCTAGTATAGATCAATGTTGCCCATATGTTACTGACTTCACTAGGTGTTGTATACTTTTTAGGCACAATTGAAGATGTGTAGACAATTCTGAGCCGAACTTAAAATATCCGGGAAACCCATCTGGTGGTCATTATAGTAAGGTTGATTATGGGCATTGCATTCTAGATCATGATCCTATGCTCCGATGCAATTGCGCTAAACTGTGCCCTTCTAAAAAGGAAGCATGTAAATATTCCTAAGCGTCCACTGTATAAAGTGACCTGTCGATTAAAAACGAAAAATCTACACTGCAAGACACATGCATTCCAAACTTAAAGGGATCAGCCTCCCCTGGGAAAAGTGAAATGCCTCACTCGAGGCCCTGCACAATTCTTCCAAGACTTTCTGTGAACTTGATTGCAAAATTGGTGTGGGACATCACATTGCAGTGCTTGAAGTCCTCGCTCCACAACTGCCTTATGAGGTGATTGTGCTACTGGCCCCAGGCCTGGTTTTGATGTCAGCCTGATTTTAAATAATTGATCCTGCTTTTAAATAGTCTGCAAGGTCTTCTGCCCTCTTGCTGAAATTATGCAACACCTAGTAAGGGCAGTAACGTATATGGCCATGGTTTGCTAAATACAGAAGTAGCTTTTTTTTTTTGGCATTCTGTTCAAACTTTATTTCTTATTTTCAACAAGAAAGAAACATATCAAGTACAAAGCAAATGTTACCTGGATGATAGCCTGTTGGCCTAGTAACAACATAAACCTGAATCAAAGAAAACAATAACCTCGAAATGCATATTAACCGCAACACATTTAAAAACGTAGCCATGAGCAGCGGCCTGACATTCCCGAACATAACACAAGCACCCCCCCCAAAACATATCCATTAGACATGATGCAAACCCATTCTATTACACAATTCCGATCAAGATGGTTTACCCATAAAAATCATTGAAATTCCCCCATTGTTCATCATAACGTGCTTCTTTGCATTGCTTATAAAACATAGCCTTCTCATATTTAGATAGAACTTGCACATCTAAAATCCAATCCTCTACTGTTGGTTTCTTTCTAGTCTTCCAGACCTTTAATATCTGTTTAGTAGCTACTAACAGAACTTTGGCAATCTGTAAAGTAGTGAGCCAGAGACAAGGAGGTAAGTTACCCAATAGTATTTATTTATTACAGCTCACCAGAGGTTAAATGGTTGTGCACCCGGACTTCTCTTTATCCAACTAACTTCACTTAGCGTTCATCGCAACAAAACCAAAATGAAGTGTCTTCCAGGTTGCTCAAAAGACAAAACTCAAGGATTGCAATATTGCTTGTTCACAAATGAATGCCGTTCAAAATACGGAGAACACAGGAATGGCAGCATCTCTTTGTTCAAAACAGCAATATTCAGCCCTGAGCGTTTTCTCAACACTTCTGTTCAAGCTCTGCAGCCGGTGCTTGGAGCCAGCCGTTCCACACTGGTCTTGGCTAGACTTCAGTAAATAACCAAACTTCTCTTTTCCCGACGTTGGGACTCAGGCGTCTTCATCTGCTGTGCAGTCGGATTTGACCACAGGTCCGGTACGGTACACTCCAGTGAGTTTTCCTTTTTCCTCTAATGCGCCCACCGAAATGGGGTACTGTCCTCGTACCATTCCGAGTCCACTCGGTCAGCCTCCTTCCACTCCTGCAAAACGAGAGACAAGTTGAGCTGTTTTCTGATGCTTTTAACCCCGGTGAGTCTCCTCCCCAGTTATTGGCGTTAGGCGTTCCCAGCCCTGGGCTCCTTACACCTGAGGCTAATTCATCTCTTCTCAGCTTCAACTTCACGGAGTTAGCTTTGCATTTAACCCCCCGCCTGCCCGGAGCCCCCATTATATGGAAACGTGGTTTTTCGTCTTCCTTGTCTGATTTCTATTCCCATTTTCTGGCTTTTGTTTTGATTATGTATCCGTTGGGGCATTCTGGGATATGTAGTTTGTGTCTTCTCTTGTGTCTTATATTTTTATTGTCCGGTCTGATAGTTGATTGGTGGTGCATTCTGGGACATGTAGTCTGGGCTTTTACTTGTTCCCGCGTGTCTCTTAAACTTGTCATTATATGGTCTGGTGTGATCATAGCCTCATCCCCCTCCTTGTTTTTTTCCGTATTGGCCGCTATTGGTTCCTCATTACATACTCCCCCCCCCCCCCCCCCCAACTCCCCCCCAAAGACTCATGCCATTCGGGCATGTCAATGGCTCTGGATAGATAGTCTGCCACCAATTTGATATCTTCCAGGTTTGTGAACTGTTATGAAGTGGTATGGTTGTAAAGTCAAAAACCACCGTAGGACTCTATGGTTGGAGTCTTTCTGTGTTGCCAACTACTTCAGTGGAGCATGATCCGTAAAGAGGGTGAACCGCCTTCCCAGTAGGTAATACCTTAGTGTCTCTACTGCCCACTTGATTGCTAGGCATTCCTTTTCCAGATTACAGTATGGGATCTCATGTGGAAGTAGTTTCCTGCTGATGAAAGCTACAGGACATAGGTGTTGTTTGGTACCCTGTGAGAGTACTGCTCCCAATCCACATCCTGAGGCATCTGTTTGCAAATGGAACTCTTTGGAAAAATTAGGACAATACGGGTTTGGAGGAAATCATTTGTATTAACGTTTGAAAAGCTTGTTTTGCCTCAATGGAGATTTGTAGGACGGTTTGTTTTCAGAGCGTCCGTAAGGGGGGCTGCTATGGTTGAGAAATGAGGCAGGAACCTCCTGTAGTACCCCACGCACCCTAGAAAGGCTCGAATTTCTTTTCTCGTTTCCGGCATTCTCAACTTTTGGATGGCTTGAATTTTGGCTTGAATTTTGTCTATCAATGGGGTTACGATACCACCTCCAACCTCATACCTCAGATATTTTGTGGTTTGGGCAGCCAGTTTCGATTTTTTTTGGGGGGGGGGTTAATATGTAAACCGGCCTCTTTTAATGCCTGTATTACTTGGGTTAAATGTAATAAATGTTCATTCCATGTTTTACTGAAAACTATAATGTCGTCTAGATATGCAGCCGCATATCGTTCATGTGGTCTCAGTATTTTATCCATTAGTCCCTGGAAAGTAGCTGGAGCCCCATGTAGCCCAAAGGGAAAAACCGTGAATTGGAACAGGCCCTGGGGTGTGGCAAACGTAGTTTTCTCCTGGTCAGCCGGTTCGAGGGGAATCTGCCAATAACCTTTTGTCAAGTCTAGGGTACTCGGGTATGTGGCTGAACCCAGTCTTTCTATGAGCTCATCAATTCTGGGCATTGGATACGCTTCATACCTCGAAATGGCATTCAGCTGCCTAAAGTCCATACAGAACCTGGTGGAGCTCTCTGGTTTTGGCACCAAGACGACTGGAGAACACCAGGCGCTCTTGCGCTCTTTGAGGGTACAATGGTTCCTAGAGCCAGCATCTCTTCTATTTCTTTGGCGATCTCTCCTCGTTTTGCCTCTGGAATTCTGTGCGGTCTAAGACGTACCGTTTTCCCTTCCTACGTTGGTATGGCATGTGTTGCTAAATGTGTTCGACCTGGTATACCCGAAAAGGTTTGGCTAATGGGTTCAATGTATCAAACAATTCTGTTCTTTGGTTCTCATTCAATTGTTCCCCCAATTGCACACCCTGTATGCTACTAGTTTGGTTTGGAACCAATTGTTCTGGGACGGACATATCTGATAAGGATGAACACAGCACACTTTGGGTTCCTTCTTTCCACAGCTTGAGTAGGTTGATGTGGTAATTTTGATACTTGTTTTTCCGTTCGGGTTGTTCCACCTCATAGTTTACTGGTCCCAGGATTTTGGTTACCTGATATGGCCCGTGCCATTGGGCCAGCATTTTGTTAGTGTGGGTAGGCAGTAGTATCAGTACCTTGTCACCTAGCTTTAAGGACCTGGGTCTGCTTCCTTGGTCATAATACTTTTCTTGCCTTTCTTGGGCTATACCCAAGTTTTCTTAAGCATAGTCCCTCAGTTTCCCCAATTGCTCCCACAAGTCGTGAACATAGTCCGTGAGGGATGTTTCTTGTTGTTGTTCCCAATTGTCCTTCAGTAATCCCAGCACCGACTTGGGTTGTCTTCCGAATAACGGCTCAAAAGGGGAATACCCTGTGGACGATTGGGGTGTATCCCTTAGCACCATTAACACCCATGGTAAAACCCGTTCCCACCCCAGTCCATTAGGGCTGGTGGCTCTCCTTAGCATCTGTTTAATGGTCTTATTATATCTTTCCACCAAACCATCTGTCTGTGTGTGGTACACTGAGGTTTTTAGGTGATGTATACCTAGGGTTTTGCACACTTCCTTCATTACAACTGACATGACATTGCTCCCTTGGTCTGTCATGATCTCAAGGGGTATTCCCACCCTAGCAAAGAAGGGTAATAGTACATCGCACACCTGTTTAGCTGAGGTTCCTCTTAAGGGGAACGCCTCAGGGTATCTAGTGGCGTAATCCACTATTACTAGGAGGAACTTAAATCCTCGACTAGAGGGTTCTAATGGCCCTACTATGTCCATTCCTATCCTCTGAAAGGGCTCCTTGATCAGGGGCATTCGTTGCATGGGTACTCTGGCTGGTGTGTGGTTGCTCGTTTTCTGACGTATGACACACTCCTGGAAATATTTAGCTATATCTGCGTATATCCCAGGCCAGTAGAAGTTCTGTAACACCCGCTTCCCTGTCATGTTTTCTGCTAAGTGACCTCCAGTGGAATGATCGTGTGCTAGTTGAATCAGCATCTTCCTATAGGACTGGGGAACCAGCAGTTGTTCCTTTTCTTCATTTGTTCCTCGTGTCACCCTATAATATAATCAAGGAGAAACAAGGAAGTATGGAGTGGTAGCTTGGGTTTTCCTCTTTCTTTAATGCTTGTTCCCGGGCTCGTTTTAGGGTTTCGTCTAGACCTGATTCAGTCCGGAAGGATGGCAGATGATCCCCCACTCGCCAGTCTATGAGGGCAATATCCTCTTTTTTTTCCCCCCACTCTGTTTATTCTTCCTTTTCTGTTTTTTGTGAGTTTCCCCTTATATCCCTTCCTCTTATCTCTGTTTGTGAAAAAGGGGCTTCCTTTTAACCATTGATCAAACTTGGGAATGTCTGTTCCTATTAGGACAGGAGCGGGCAGGGTAGGGGTAATGGCCACTTTAACCGGTAGTTCCTTCCCCTGTAACCCTAATACCACTTCTTTTGTTGGGTACCCTTTAACATCCCCATGTACACATTTAATGTCAATAGAGCTCACCTGTCCTGGATCAGGTTCGCTCACATGTGGTTGTATGGCCGTCTGTCGACTTCCGCTATCCATCATAGCTTGTTGTGGATGTCCATCCACTGTTACCTCTATCACATATGGCAGCTTCTTCCGATTTCCATGCGGTTGGAAGTTCCCTATTTCCATGGGTTCGGTTTTATTTCTCTTGGCACAAAACCGGGCAATGTGCCCCCATTCTCCACATTCAAAGCATTGGGGCGTCTGTCCTTTCATTAGGTTGGAGACATTATTAGTTTTTAGTTCAGTTCTTGTTCTCGTCTCCGGGGCGCCTCCTCGGTTGTTACCGCGCAAGGAAGGTATATCATGGTGGTTTCTTGCTGGTATCGTTGTAACACTGCGAGGGATTCCAGCTTTTTGGTAGGCCGTGGCTACATCAATAGCTTCCAAAAGGGTCAAGTGGTGATGTTGCTTAACCCACCTCTGGATGGGCCATGGTAAGGCTTCAATAAACTGCTCAAGCATTATCTTTTCTTTTATTTGCCCCATTGTGGCTGTATTGGTCTGTAACCATTTCTCCGTTGGGTCTTGTACTCGATAAAACAGCTGCCTTGGGCTTTCGCCAGTTTTTAGTCGTGTTTCCCGGAATTGGAGCCTATATGATTTATCGTCCATTCCTAGCCTCTCCAGTACGGACTTCTTGATGTCGGCATATGGGGTGTCCCCATTAGGATTAGCCACCTGATAGGCTCCTTGCATCACTCCCGTAAGAAGGGGCACCAGAAAGAAAGACCATCGGTCTTGGGGCCATTGTGCTGCTCGAGCTATTCTTTCAAAATTTACAAAGAAAAAAGTGGGGTCGTCTCCCGCCTGGTATTTTTGAAGCACAGTCGGTGGAATGGCTGGATGTGACCTCTGTGCGCTACCGATTCCCCCAGGATCCTCAGGGCTTCCCTGCCCTGCTCTTGGGCTGCAGTTTGTACCTGTAAAGCCTATTGTAGGGCTTGTCGGTCTGCTTGGGCCTGATGACCTTGCACTTGCACTAGTTTTTGTAACTGTTGTTGCCCCTCTGCCAATGCCTTTATGACTGCCTCCATGGTAGACGTGTCTCTGCGAATCCCACCGCTGCCACCACTGTAAAGTAGTGAGCCAGAGACAAGGAGGTAAGTTACCCAATAGTATTTATTTATTACAGCTCACCAGAGGTTAAATGGTTGTGCACCCGGACTTCTCTTTATCCAACTAACTTCACTTAGCGTTCATCGCAACAAAACCAAAATGAAGTGTCTTCCAGGTTGCTCAAAAGACAAAACACAAGGATTGCAATATTGCTTGTTCACAAATGAATGCAGTACAAAATACGGAGAACACAGGAATGGCAGCCTTTCTTTGTTCAAAACAGCAATATTCAGCCCCGAGCGTTTTCTCAACACTTCCAAATGGTTCAGAGCCCTTCTGTTCAAGCTCTGCAGCCGGTGCTCGTAGCCAGCCGTTCCACACTGGTCTTGGCTGGACTTCAGTAAATAAACAAACTTCCCTTTTCCCGCCGTTGGGACTCGGGCGTCTTCATCTGCTGTGCAGTCGGATTTGACCACAGGTCCGGTACGGTACACTCCGGTGAGTTTTCCTTTTTCCTCTAATGCGCCCACCGATATGGGGTACTGTCCTCGTACCATTCCGAGTCCACTCGGTCAGCCTCCTTCCACTCCTGCAAAACGAGAGACAAGTTGAACTGTTTTCTGATGCTTTTAATCCCGGTGAGTCTCCTCCCCAGTAATTAGCGTTAGGCGTTCCCAGCCCTGGGCTCCTTACACCTAAGGCTAATTCATCTCTTCCCAGCTTCAACTTCACAGAGTTAGCTTTGCATTTAACCCCCCGCCTGCCCTGAGCCCCCTTTATATGGAAACGTGGTTTTTCGTCTTCCTTGTCTGATTTCTATTCCCATTTTTCTGGCTTCTGTTTTGATTATGTATCCGTTGGGGCATTCTGGGATATGTAGTTTGTCTTTTCTCGTGTCTTATTTGTTTTGTCCGGTGTGATAGTTGATTGGTGGTGCATTCTGGGACATGTAGTCTGGGCTTTTACTTGTTCCCGCGTGTCTCTTAAACTTGTCATTATATGGTCTGGTGTGATCATAGCCTCATCCCCCTCCTTGTTTTGTTCCGTATTGGCCGCTATTGGTTCCTCATTACACAATCCAACATGATATTGCCCAATCATATTTGCAACCATTCCTTGGTAATTGCAAAATGATTGCTAATGGATTCCGTGGATAGGTGATGCCCAAACTTGGTCAATCCTATCAACCACATCTCTCCAGAAATGTGTCACTCTTTCACAACTCCACAACATATGAAGAAAACTACCCCTCTTTCCCACAACCCCAACTGTCACCATCCACCATTCCTAAACCATACATACGGCCCGGGGTCCAATAGGTTCTACTCAATATTCTCTGATGAGTGTTACGCAGTTGTAAATCCGCTTTAGCTTTAACCGAAACTCTCCAGACCCTATCACATTCATCTTGTGTCAGTTCTCTACCCAGCTCATCCGTCCATGACGACCTCAATTTTTCCCATGAGTTCAACCACTGTACATCTGTTTGCATAATTTTCAAACTATTTGACACCTTTTGTGATCCACAGGCCAATATTTTGAGGACTTCAGGTTCCCGTGAGAGTGATGCATCCATCATCCGACTCCTTTCAGATATTAAATCCACCAATTCATTGTACCTTCGTAACTCTCTATTATGCAGTCCAAATTTCTCCACTAGTCCCTCCAAAGGAAACCACCCCTTCATTGTTCCAAACATCACTAACCTTTAAAATACCTCTAACAACCCAACTTCTCCAATTTAACGTTTCTATTATTAACCTGTAGACAAGGATTATGCCAAAGTGAGGCCTCTTCATAACAAATAATCCCTGCCCATTTCCCACAATCGGTGACGCCAATGCGTCTTTTGTAGCCAAAACTGTTTTTAAACTCCGCACCTTCCCAGGTAATGTTCCAAATTAATACAGACACTTAATGTCATACGGCAAAAACGTATGCATTTCAATATGAAGCCACCAAGGCATCTGGCTTGGATCCCCAATAAAATAGCTAGACGTCTTTTTCAATAAAAAAACGTTACTATAATTCTTAGGACCGGGTATCCAAAACCTCCATCTTTGACGCTGCGCCATAATGTACCGTGGAATTTTGGCTCTTTTCCCCTCCCCCACCCCATAAAAAGTCCTGGAATAATCTATCTATCCGTTGAAGTACTTTCTTTGTAAAATGTAAGGGCAACGACTGAATAATATACAGGACATTTGGTAATAAAAGCATTTTAATTGCATTAATTTTAGCCCATATGGACAATAGGAAATGCCCCCATTTCCTAATGTCTTTATGGATGACGGTTCTATCTACATTATAATCCACTATCTTTTTTATGTCGCGAAGTATTTTACGCTTACATTCTCCCATCTACAATTCCAGCCTACCAATTGCCCCTGCCTTGGCGAGTCTCTTAACGGAAATACTTCTGTTTTCCCCCCAATTGATCCGGTAACCTGATAACTTCCCCACTTCTTCAAAAACACCTTTCAACAATTGACCCCCCTCTGCAGGATTACTCAAAATAACTACTACATCATCCGCATAAGCTAAAACCTTAATTTCTCCATCCCCCACACACCAACCCCTAATTCCCCTATGTTGCCGAATATATGCTAACAAAGGCTCTAATACCAGATTAAATAAGGGGGACAAGGGCCAACCTTGCCATGTGCCCCTAAACAGTTGAAACGATCCTGAAAATCCATCAATCACCCATACCTTAGCCATCATCTCTGTTTGCAAAGCTTTAATAGCCTTAATAAACAAAGGCCCAAATCCCATTTTTGACAGTGTATGGTGTAAGAGCTTCCAATTTACTCTATCGAAGGCCTTCTCCGGATCTAAAAAGACAAGCAAAGCATCTTTGATCTCAATCAGAAAAACTCAATATATCTAATAATGTTCTAACATTGTCATACCCATAATGTTGTTTCATAAACCTAGACTGAGATCGTTCTATTAATCCTCCAATATACTTAGTCAGCCTAACCGTTAGGACCTTAGTAAAAATCTTAATGTCAACATTGAGCAAGGAAATTGGCCTATAGTTGCAGCACTTAGTTGCATCCTTCCCTGGTTTCGGAATCACAGTAATTATAGCTTCCCTCATTGTTGCACACAACTTCCCCCTCCTCCAGAATATAATTATACAAATTACAGTATAGGCGCCAACACCTCATCATTTTTACAACCAAAGTTTTTGTATGTTTGTATTTTCTGTGTCTACACCCAGATCTAGAGACATTGAATGTGCCTCGTGTTCCAGGTGGATCTGGGACTGCACACATGCACAAAGGACTATCGCAAGCTGAATGTTTTATTCTCAAAATGACTCCGGCATGGACATCAAGGGTAATTGTATATTGCTGACCTAGCGCAGTACCTGTGTGCTTAGATTTGCCTCTTGAAAAACGTCCCTGTAGACAGGTAGGAAAGAAACGTGTTTAGTCTGATTCTTGAGATCCGGATCACTAATTTCAGATGGTTTGGATTCATAAATGGACAATCTTTTGAGTGATGGGAAGAGTGCTCACTTGTATTTCAAAATAGGAAATGAATCAACTGACGCAGTGGTTGGTGTGAAATGGAAATGTGCCATGTTGCACTAATTGGACTGGGGTTGCATTAAAAACCTTTAGGTCTGTAGTCTTACCATGTGTGCTATTTTGTAAGTATTGCAGCATCTATGATGCTGGGGTGACTATAGTGCGAGAAGGTTATAGTAGGGATGCAGTGCGGTGTGGTGTGGTGTGGTGGGGCGGGGGTTACAGGGCTTTATTTTAATTGTAATGCTTAGAGCGCACACCTAGTTCAAGAGCAGCAGAGCACCTTCGAATAAGAGGTTGCCAGAATTGGGCTTGGCATTTTATTCAGTAGCGCAGTACTTTTGGTGGCGGGAGAGAGGGCTGTTTATTCGACCTGCAGGAATGTTTAAAGATCCACGTTTAGTGTTACGGAACTGGGGGCATTTTAAGCCTCCAAGATGATTGAGCTCCAGTTGGCGTGGAAGGAGACGGACTGCTTGCGAGTCGTCTTCGTGGGCTAGTTTTAACTCCCAACATTTGATAGTTTTGCTACGTGAGGTGCGAGAGCCTCCAGAGGTGTGTCATTTAGCCTTCTTCAAGTATGTTGGTGTTCCGTTTGAGACTGCTTTGTAGGTGATATGTGCAGTTTTTAATAGGATAGCCAGTGAAGCAGGAGCAGTCCTTGAGCGATATGGTTGAGTTTGCGGGTACCTGTAATGAGGCAGGCTGCTTTGAGGTGTGTAGCTGGAAGCCCAGTAAGGAGGGGATTATCCCCATCGATGTGGGAGATAACGAAGGCTAGGACCACTCTATGGAATTCGTTTGCAGGATTTAAGGGTTTCATTGTGTGAGTGTGGATCTGTAGCTTTGATGTTTGTGGCTTTTTTATGGAAGGAAAGGTTACTGTCAACAATGAAGCCCAGGGATTTGCCAGAGTTTGACAACTGACTGGTGAATCCTTTCTTGCAACTACCATGCAGCCATTGTTGCAGGATTTGTTATTTAGTGGGGGGCCAGTGAGAACCGATTCGGTCTTGGTTGGGTTAATTTTGAGAGGCATCTGACATCCATGTTTTGAGCCAGGAATGTGTGGAGGTGAACAATGTCCTGGCCACTGACCTTCAGGTACAGGCGAGTGTCGGCATACTGATGGGTGGCTATGGTGCTGTCATTTAGAAGAGTTCCAAGAGTGCTATACATAGATGCAAGATGATTGGGAAGAGAATGGAACTTTGGGGGAGTCTGTTGGATCTGAATGAGCCCATCTGTATGACCTGTTGCCTAGTGGATAAGTAAGATGCAAACCATTTTAGAATGGTTCCAGAGAAGCCCCTCCTTTCGGCGAGGAGGGAGAGGAGTATTTGGTCATCAACTGTGTCGACGGTAGCTGAGAAGAGATGAATCCCCAGTGGCAGTGATGGTTAGCGCATTGTCCACCATTTGAATGGTACTGCATTTGGGGCGAAAGCCAGTCTGGTAATGGCAGAGGAGGTCAAGCTGAACTATTTTGGCAAGTAGTTGGGTTAAAACTTGATAAGCTTCCTGAAGAACAGGAGGCTTGTGATGTGTCTGTAGTTGGCCAGGTCCTCAAGGGTTTTTGAAAAGTGGTCCTATGAGACAGTCTTCAACACGTCTGGGAATGCACCTTCAGAGGGAGGTGTTCACAATATCGAAGTGTGCGTTAAGTGCTGGTCCAGTAAGTTGTTTAATGACGGAGACTGGGAAGAAGTTGTCCATGTAAGTAGTAAGTTTGAGTGAGGCAAGTGTCTGAGAGATCCCTAGGAGAAGGAGGAGGGTGAAGTCTGTCCAGGAGGGCAGTGGGGGGGAGTGGTGGATAGCAAGGCTGTGTCTGGTTTTGAGGAATTGATATGACGCCTGATTTTATCAATTTTGTTAATGGCATGTTACCCTCACCTGGTCTCTGCGGGGACGTTTGGGCACGGTTGCAGCCCTCCCTGGAAGTGGATTCCCCTTGTCGGACTTCTTCCCCTGCCCATATGCTGTGTTAATTTTTGACGCTGCTCCTGCGTGGATACGGGAGATCGTGAAAATGCGGCTAAAGGACTGCTATTGCTCTCAAAGCCTTCTTCCCAGAATGTGGTGAGCATGCGCCGACCCATATAGTCTCAACTGTTAATTGATGATGAGCTCTCCGTCCTGCTTCTCAATGCAGGGGCACTTTTGATGGACCGAGTTCCTTCACTCGCACATGTGCGAGGCAGCCCGACCAGCTGTGGCTGAACCACTCCTGAAGGTAATTGTCTTATGGCTTTTGAAATATTGTGATGTTGATTCTTGTCCGTATCTTTTAATAATGTCTTTCCTTCGCTTTCTCCCCACAGATGAAATGCGGCCGAGCGGTAGTTGTGGTGCATGAAGTAAGGCCAAATGGGAAGAGAATGGAGTCAACGACGCTCCGACAGAAGGTGGGTGTTGGTTAAGGCTAAGCGTGAGGATTTGTCAAAGTGCGACCTTAAACGTAATGTCTCGCGAATTCTAACCTTGTGTCTCTTTTCTATTGCAGGCACCATTTTCAGATGGATTGCTCTTGGTGTCACGACGTCGGGCTGGAGCGCTACTTTCCGGAGGTCTGGAGATGGATGATGAATGCCAGTCAGCGATGATACGAGCCAAAGAAAGCGGATTCCAAGGTAGGATTCGCTCAGGCTGGTAGCTGGTAGCAAGGTACGATGCGCTCAGGCTGTAGCTGGAAATCGGGTAAGATGCGCTTAGGCGGCGGTGAGACAGAATAACGTGAAGCGCGTGCATGAGGGCTGAGCAGGCTTATATAGCCTAGCTCTAGCCACGCCCATTAGCCTTCACTCACCGGCCCCACCCTGCCACTCCTAAGGAATGCTTACACGTGCAGTCTGACTCGCCCCAGCAGCCACGCCTGACCGAATGCACGTGGAGGCCCCTGCAGGGAACACGAAGTACTTGCACCAAATAAAAATGTGCTAGTGCACATTTTAATCATGAGCCTGGCACCAAAGGCACCAGTACGGAGTCCAGCTGGGCCCGCCATGCTGTTTTGTTCTAAAGGGACACTAAAAGGTAGTGTTACCCTGTGCTCTCGTTCCCTCGTTCCCTGATGGTGCAGGACCCGGTGTTCCGGGCCAATGGCCATGACAATGCATTTATTCAGTTGCATTTCTCTTGTGATGCTGTCACTTTTGGGGCAGGTGCGGTCTTGGAGCAGTGCTTGACTACTTCGATAAGGCTTTGCTCCCGTTAAGCCGGTCAAGTCGCACAGCGAGTAGAGCGCTCGCTTTGACATCCGTGCAGAGCCTGCTAACGCAGGTTTGAATCCCGGCGGGGCCAAACTCAGCCTTTCATCCTTCCGAGGTCGATAAATGAGCACCACAAGAGAGCAGGGATTCCCCTTGCCACGGGAGAGTCACCCCCGGACAAGGAGTCCAAAAGATTGTATGCCTTAGGCAAACGGGTCACGTCGGCGGCGGCCTATACCGTCCGGATTGCCAATAACACAACGTTACTGGCAAGCTACGTCGACGCCCAATTGAACCTACTCCAGGAAGGCCTTCAGGAGGTTCCGGAACCAACCAGAGCCAAGCTTCTCGCCATTGTCTCGGAGGGAAAACTTGCCAATGAAAATGTTGTAAAGAATACCCTGGACTCCGCAGAGACAGCAGGCAGGTCTCTCGCACAGGGTACTCTCCTAAAGAGAAACGCGTGGCTGCGCACGTCGGGCTTCAGGCCTGCGACCCAGGCATCCATCATCAACAAACCAATAGAAGAGGCCAACCTCTTCGGGAAGGCGGTAGACGATGCGTTGGAGACAGCCAAGAAGGAGCACAAGACTATTCTGTCGCTGCACCAGATTTCCCAAAAACACTCTTCACAGAGGGGCAGCAATTCTCAGCGGTCCTTTCGAGGACAAGCCCGCGCAGCTCAGAATAATTTTGGCACGGGTAACTTCAACTCAAGTCAACCGGCTGCAAGCCCCACTTACTACCCCCAGAGGGGGGTCAGAAGCGCGGAAAGAATAGAGGCAGAGAATCCAATTCCAGAGGTGCGTCAACCTTGGGTCAGAAATGACCAAGTTCAGGTCCCCTCCCAGCCCGGTCGGGGGGCGATTAACATCTTTCCTCAAGGCATGGGAGGGGATAACTTAAGACCAGTGGGTATTAAAAATGGTCACCCACGGTTACTGCATGGAATTCGCCCGAGACCCCCCCCCCCCCCACCCCACAGGTCAGACCGCCGAAACATTGACGCCTTTCACCGGAACATCTGCAGATCCTGGTCCAAGAGGTGGAGGCGCTGCTGGGAAATGACGCCATATAATTCGTCCCGATTCTTCTGGTAAACAATGGTATCTATTCAATATACTTCCTTGTACCCAAAAAGGATCGCATCATGCGTCCTGTTCTAGACCTGCGCCCAGCGAACAAGTTCATAAAGTCCCAGAAGTTTTGCATGGTAACACTTCAAGAGGTGATCCCATTGCTAAAACAAGGGGACTTCATGACAACATTGGATATGAAAGATGCATACTTTCATATTTCAATGCTGCCAGCGCACAGAAAATTCCTAAGGTTCGTGATTCAGGACAAACACTACCAGTTCAAGGTACTCCCCTTCGGCATAGCCTCGGCGCCAAGGGTGTTTACCAAGGTCCTGGCAGTGGCAGCAGCACACCTGCGCAGACTTTCAGTTCCAGTTTACCCATACCTCGACGATTGGCTCATCACGGGGGACTCGTTCGATGTTTGTTTTTCGAACACCCAAAAGACAGTAGACCTACTGTTCAGCCTGGGATTTTCTATCGACAAAAAGAAATCCAGCTTAGTCCCCAGCCAAGTAAAACCGTTCCTGGGGGCTCTAAGTCGTACGGAAGACGGTCTAGTCTTCCCTTCCAGCGAGAGGGTTCAGAACATGCTCTCTCAAGTTCCTCAGTATGTAGCCAGTCGGGAGGTGACGGTACGCAAAGCTATGCATTTGCTAGGGATGATGGCGTCATGCATATACTTGGTCCCCCACGAGCGGCTGCGCATGCGTCCCATGCAAGAGTGGCTCAACACCCAGTGGTGTCAGGCCAGTGGAGAATGGGAAGATCTGTTAGTTGTCTCACCAGCCCTCGTTCTCTCTCTGCAGTGGTGGTCGAGGGAGAACCTCTTTTAGGGGAAAACCTTCACCACCCCTGCAGTGGAAGCCACTCTCACGACAGACGCATCTCTCACGGGGTGGGGGGGGGCTCACCTGCTTCAACAGACAGCGCACGGAGTGTGGTCCCCCTCAGGTAGCGTCCAACCATATAAACCTACTGGAGCTACTGGCAGTGTTCAAAGCATTGAAAGCCTTTCAGGAGCAACTGCCAGGGAGGCAAGGGAGGACAGTGCTGGTCCTAACCGACAGCACAACAGCAATGTATTACCTGAACAAACAGGGGGCCACTCGCTATCCAAGCTGTCCCAAAACATCTGGATATGGGCGCTCAAACACAAGATGGTTCTGATATCCCAACATGTTCCAGGGGAACTCAATCTTCTGGCAGACGTACTCAGCAGAGATTTTCCTCTGCCAGAAGAATACTAATGCCGTCTGCACGAAGACATTGTATCCAATGTCTTCGCAGAATGGGGGTTTCCATAGATCGACCTGTTCGCTACTCAGGAGAACGCCCAATGCCCAGATTACGCCTCCAGGTACCCCAGAACCGATCCAAGGGGAATGGTCTCTGGATAACTTGGTTGGGGAAATTTGTTTACGCTCCCCCCCCCCTCTCCCCCCCCCCCATACCCCCCCCCCCCACTGACTCCCCTTCTGAACAAGATAGTACGCAAGATGCACCAGGAACCAGTCACCATGATTCTGGTGGCTCCCATGTGGGCCCGCCAACCCTGGTTTGCGCACCTGATGGAAATGTCCCTCTCCCCACCAGTCAAGCTGCCCTGCCCAAACAACATGTTGTCTCAGGACAGGGGGGAGACTCTGCACCCATGCCCACAAACTCTGAACTTAGCAGCCTGGCTCCTGAGGTCATAGTTTGGACACCTGCAACTCCCTCAAAGATGTATGGACATACTGAGGGAGGCAAGAAAGCCTAACACACGTTATTGCTATGCCAGCAAATGGAAACGTTTTGTCATCTGGTGCAGTTCCAAAGGCGTCAATCCCACCGATTGCTCGCCTTCACACATTGTGTTATATCTAATCCATCTGTTGGACTCTGGGTTAGTCTTCAATTCTTTAAAGGTTCACCTAGCGGCGTTGTCAGCCTACACCACGTCACAGCAAAAGGTGTCGTGGTGGAAAGTACTTGTGATTAAAGCCTTTATGGAAGGGGTTAAAAGAATGTATCCCCCCATCACTCAGCCAGCCCCTGGGTGGGATCTAAATGTGGTTTTAACTAGGCTCATGGGACCCCCCCTTTGAGCCTATGCATAAAGCTAGTCTGAAAGACCTGACTTACAAGACAGCCTTTCTAGTAGCTATCACTTCTATCAGAAGAGTTAGCGAACTACAGGCCCTCTCGGTCCTGGACCCCTTTGTTACAGTCCACAAAATGAGGTAGGTCTGCGCACTCATCCCAGATGTGCGCCGAAATTTATTTCGAAGTTCCATGTGAACCAGTCAATCGAACTACCCACGTTCTTCCAGAGACCTACTAACCTGGCCGAAAGAAGCCTTCACACACTAGATGTGCGCAGGGCAGTCATGTTCTACATGGATAGAACCAAACCACTGAGGAAAACTAAACAATTCTTTGTTTCCATGGCAGCTGGTAGAGAAGGGGACCCTGTCTCTAAATCAGCAATAGGTGGATTGTCAAATGCATCACACTATGTTACACTCTTGCAAAGAGAGAACTGCCCTTCAAGCCCTAGAGCACATTCTACTCGAGGCACTGGGGCATCCATAACATTCATTGCAAATGTTCCCCTAGAGTCCATTTGCAAAGCGGCAACCTGGAGTTCTGTACACACCTTTACAAAACACTATTGCCTAGACACTCCATTCTAGGTCTGATTCTCAGGTGGGACAAGCAGTACTAAGACATCTTTTTTCTACTGTTCCTTCTGACAACCCACCTCCAACTCCGGGTACTGCTCGCTAGTCTATGCACAGCATGTGATTCTAAGCAGATTAACAAGCATCAGAAGACATGCATTACTTACCGTAAAAGCATTTCTGATGATTGTATCTGCTTAGATTCACATGCGCCCTCCCTGCCTCCCCACTCGGGGTGGAAGGAACATAGACTTCTTACTACTTTCTCTCTTCATGTACTCACTCACTATAGCCTTGGGCTCCCTCATGGCAGAAGAAATACAATCGGAAGGACCTCGGCGCGTGAGGGATTTTGGGTACTACACACGTCACGATAGGGAAAGTGTTTCAGACACGCCTATGCTGACGTCCCCTTTCGGTCCCCCGAAAGACACGATGCAATACTCCGCGGTTACCGCTGGATGTCGGACCATATGCACAGCATGTGAATCTAAGCAGATACAATCATCAGAAATGCTTTCACGTTAAGTAATGCATGTTGTTTGGCCTGACCTTTCTGAGACAGCCTTGTGTGTGATATGAGAAGGAGGATTGCGGCCTGTCGGTCCAGTTAAGGGACAAGGGGATTTGAGCATGAGGATTGGGCATGAGGTGAAGACCAGGTTGTGGGATTTGACATTCGTGGGGTCAGGGAGGCACACAATACGATCTGTTTTAGGTTTGTGGTTGGTCAGAGAGAGTAGGGAGTCACGTAGGTGTTTGCTGGTTGGAAATCAGGGATGTTGAAATCTGAGGATATAGAGCAGGAAACTATTGCAGAGGAGAGAACATTAGAAAGAACATAGATGAAGTTGCAATTCCCTTGAGGGGGGGGCTCTAAATCAGGTGGAATGTAATTGAATTGTTGCTGGAGCTGGGGAACCGGCATGACGGGAATTTGAAGGAGCTTTGTGTTGGGGTTGAAATTAGCATGCCAGGCCAGTTTATTTTATGGAGGACTGCCACCCCACCTTCAGTTTTCCATGTGCAGTCAGTATGTTGGCTACTGTAGCCATGGGGTAGGAGGCCATCAAAGCTGTATGGGGAAACCATTTTCCAGTAATGAAAATTATATCGAGCTCATTGTTGGTAAGGTCCGCGATCTCGGCAGCATGTGCGACCGCTGAGTGGCCAATACCATCATAACCAGGCAGATATGAATATCGATGGTGCATGTTGTAGGGGTGTCTGGGGGCTATTGATAAGGTTTGCCAGGTTAGCTGTCTGAGGCTGCATTGGGCGTTTGGCTGTGCGATCACTAGAGAGGATGGGAATAGGTGGTGGTGAGTGGAGACAGATGATGATATTTACCTGTTGTAGCACGGCCACGGGAACTGGCTCTTGGCAGGCCAGGAGTTGCCCTTTTCTTTGACTGCCTTGCACTTCAGATACTGTGGGGGAGAGGTCCCCCTGCAAACTGCTAAGAAGAGGAAGGAACAGGCCGAAGTGGCCGGGTTGGGTTTAGGTCATGTGACCTAGATCCACTTGCACTAGCTCACTAGCTGCAAATGAAGAGGCTGCTTTTTTGATACTAGTTTAATAAAATGGGTCCAAGAACCTCATTTTAGTAATCGTGATGACCGTACACTGTCAAGCATGAAGCAACATTTCTCTAGCTAATGTAGCTGATGTATTTTATTGCTTCTTGCCTTGAAACCCCTGTATTTTTAAAGAATAAGTCTTTGGGTAAGTAAATTGGCGAAAAAATATTGTAATCCTTAAGGGTTCGAATAATTTTCTACGTTGGAGAGATCTTTCTAATAATTCGCTCTTTCTTTATCTTTTTGCAGGTTCTCGGAATTTGTGATAAGAATTATGACTGCGGATGGCCGCGAAGTTACTCGGGAAGAGAAAACGTTTTAAAACGTAAGTTCATCTATACGGAGTAACTGCAGCCTTCAAGGAAGAGCGCAGAAATAACTGTGAGGTGAAAACTTGAAGAACCTTCAGGTACGTAGAAACGTATTAAACGTCTTCTTTTATCAACTGTAAAGTTTGTTTGTTAATTAAATACCTTTTGTGGTGGTTGCAGGTTTTTAGAAAGCTGAGGAAAATACCTTCAGAAAATGTGCTGGCTGCGGAAGAAGACTGAAGATGTTGCGACTGTGAGAGAAACATCTGCTGAAGATGCTGCGGCTAAGGCTAAGAACGACAACTGCTGACGGAAGATGCTGCGGCTGTGAGAGAAACATCTGCTTAAGATGCTGCGGCTAAGAAGGACAAATGCTGACGGAAAATGCTGTGGCTGTGAGCGAAACATCTGACTGAAGATAACCGCTTCGGAGAATTACTTCGGTCGGATAAGTCTTTTCTATAAACTATTGTGTAAAGCTAATGTCACTATTTTCTCCTTTTACAGGTTCTGTGAGGAGAAACGCCAGTAGCATTACACGCCGTCAGCGGAGAAGACGCAAAGCACACGTTTCAGCAGAGGCTGGGCTTAAATAGCTCCCTCTGCAATATGAATAGAACGTGCTGCAATTTGTGAATGGATCTTGCGGCGGCCATGTTTTATGTATAAAAGTTACTGTTACACATTACTCGAGTCTAAGGAAGTATATGCTGGGAAGGGTGTAAATGCTACATGTGCCAGGCTAACACCCACCTTTGACCTGCCGACTGATCTAAGGTTCCCTGTCTGGCCTAAATGACTGAATGATGACTATGCTCACTGACTGGGATCATGACATCTAGGTAGTTTCCTAAATGGCTTCAGAGGGGCATGGTTGGAGGATGCAAGCGAGTGAGCCCCCACCAAGAGGTTGCATGTTTCTTTCCAAGCCCCCCACAGGGTGTCCCAGGCATAGAGGGAGTAAGCCAGAATGTTAATGAAGGAGTGAGTGCTCTACTGCTGTTTCCCCTCTGTCTCTCAATGTTCAGAGCTCCAGTGCAGGACGGTGTTGCATATTACCCCCGCCCGCGACTGTGATTTAAGTTTTCCACATAGCTCCTGGCGGTAGCCAGATCTGGAAGGGACGGGCGTTCACCCTTAAGGCTCCAGTCACTAGTCCTGCTCCCACCACACCGCACACACGTCACTGAGCTCCGACGCTCACAGGGGTAGGAGTATGACAGTGGAAGAAAGATGAGCAAGCTCTCGGCTCGCTTCAATCCGGACCATATCACTGATCGCTTTGCTCTGCGTGCTGGCTTGTGGGTTGATGTGCAGCAGGTCAGCTAGGCGATCCTCAATGCCATGATAGATTCCCACCGCGGCGGTAGGGGCTTCGCGGCATCCTGTTCATAGATCAGAGCCCGGGCTGTATCAAGCTTCACAGGTCACCTCGATAGTCCCTCATAGCTTCCCACGCTTTGTCCTGGGCACATGGACTGTAGCGAGGAGTGGGAAGCTTTGAAATGCGCTTAATCCCTGGGCTTCATGCAGAGGCCATTAGCAGAGCGTCCGCATCGACAGCGCTGCAAGCCACGCCCTCATAATAATTTTTATTTCACCAGAAGTTATTTGTAACCAATACATAAAATGAGCAACAGTACATCATTTTTGTGTACCACTAAAGTTGGACATTAGTGAAATGAGTGTCTGTAAAATGGCAGTTAGCTGTATGGATGGGCACAATTGTATAAATGGATACGATAAAAAGGCTCTGAAAAAGTCAGTGCAAGACTGTGCAGTCAATACTGCGCAGGACAGTGTCCTGTATATTGTAGTATTGGCCCATCATTTGCTTTGAAAGGAGAAGTTCAGAAGTTTCATGCATCAAAAAGTTCACAATGTTCAATGAAAGTACGTAGTATGGTGTTGGGGGCACGCATGGTGATACTTCAGGTGGACAAGATGGCCATTGCCTGTTACTTGATCACTGTTTTCAATATAGCAATATATACCACTTTTGGGGGAGGGCAAGGATGCTAACAGCCCTCAAGGCCGGGCCATGTAGGCCCAACTGAAGCTTTCCAACCATGCGCACCATTAACACTCTGTGCTGCCAATTTTTCTTGTTTTTAAGAGAACCAGGCTTTGTGCAATTCATGCTTCCCTTAAAAAGAAATTGCACATGTCCACGATTGCTAAGAACCGTTTCCAGAACCTGGAGGTCACCCTGGAGATATCCATGTGAGCGAGTAGGGGAAAAGGTGGAAGGAGAGTTGAGGCGTGGCAATCCAGAAGAGACACATCCTGGGGCACCGCATCCAAGGACAGGGTAAAGGCTGAGCAGAGGCGTAGTGGGCTGGCATGAAATGTGGGTGGCTACTTGCAGATTCTGCTTGCATTCCCGGCCTTTAGATTGGCCAGATCTCTCCCAGAGGTGCTAATATACAATGCAACCATAATGTGAGCGCTTGAGGCTAATTACAGTGCATTGTGTCGCAGTAGATCTGTACATGTACAGACTGGTATGAAACTATTGAACATTACTTTGGGGTTAACATTTAGTTAGATTGGTGTATTCATTATGTAAGAGGAAAGTAAGACTAAGCAGAGTGGATGGCATAGCAGGCAGATAGCTGGGGAAACTAGGAGGAGCATTGTTGTTTGCTTCAATCTCACTTTCAGGCTAGCTGGTATAAAGCCTCACAAAAAGTACAGTTGTCAAAGGACATGTACAGACTTTCTTAGCATTCCTATTACTTCTTAATTGTTCCAATACCTTCTAGAGATTAATTTCAAAAGTCATTAACTTTTTGGGATTCAATTTATTCTTATTTTATACATTTTTCTTTTTTTTCTCTTCCAAACATCATCTTGTTCATAGATATAGAGACAGTGTACAAAAAGACAATCATTGGTAAACTTAAAATTCTCACTACAAAATGTGATAAAACATCAACTAATCAGTTAATGCAATTCATTATCATTATAACACACCATACTGTAATAACACATACCTATTCATCCACCTCAATCACAACCATCCTCATTCAAAACAAACCAGTCATACTGTGCAAAAAAGCACTATTCTAAACCTTTGTTTCTGAACACATAAGGACTATGTATTTTATTTGTCATCTAACAATGCGTCAATGATTGAATATCATATTGGCACATATTCTCTGATTGTTTGGTCTATATAAATGTATATGGTGAATTGTACATTTTCAGAATAAACAGTCAAAATCCCAGAAGGGAACTAGAACAGTATTCGTGTCGACTCAAGTTTCGGGGCTGGTTGCCGATGAAGTATTCCAACCAACACCCTCATCCGGACATAACAGTCTTCATTTTAGATCACAAAGGTGCGTTCAATTTGCTTGAGCCAACAAATTGTCTAAAACTGAACGTGGACTGTAGCAGTTTCTCTGCAACGAAGGGACTGTGGTGATTGTGCTGCGGCTCAGCATGCTTCCTTGCACACATGTATATCTCTTTGCAATGCAGTGTGGGGGCAATTGCCACAAGATTCTTTGCCTCTGAGCTGCTGGCCAAGATGAAATCTACCCAATAAAATCTTCATAATGGGCAACCTTCTGCAGATCTAAGCGTTCTAGAGAACCGGCACAAGATGCCCCTTTACGTGCTGTGGTTAGCTGGTATAAAGCAGCAGGGTGATGAGACGGAATGTCAAGGAGTTTGGGATCATCTCATGGGTTGAGCGGAAGTTGCTCCGATGTATGTAAACCAGCAGGTCTCAGAACTAGGGTTGCCATCAAACGCATTTTGACGTGTGATCATGTACATTTTCAAAAGTGTTCACTCGTTAATATGATGCATCTTCCCCACCATAATCAAATATAGTTGACACTATGAGCTTTGGATATACTAAGTTAAAATTTACTGAAAAACAATGAGGCAATGCAGAGTTTTACAGTAGCAATACTTTAATTCCACATTATGTAACCTACATATGTAGCAATTAAATAGCAGGCTGTCGTTTCAAAAAAGTAAAGTTAATACATGCTGGTCTTTGCTAAACAGAACGTAGTTTGCTTCATATCGATTTGTAATTATTTGAAACATATGTTTTCTTGCCTAGCACTCCCACACGTCTTTGGCACTAGTAGAGGAGATGATTACCGCTGCACTCTCGTCATTTGCTCCATTGAAATTGCAGTGAACAGATAAGAGGGTGGAGATGCATGAGGGCAAGATTGGAATGCAGGGTGAGCCGTGGTTTCAGTTAACAGGGTAATTTAAATAGCTAGATGTGCCACACGGGTGTCAATTTAATTAGCAAGCCTACAGAATTCCATACAAAATTGCTATATGAGACTGCTTATTTTATGCCTTGCACTTGTGCTAAGTCTTTGTGTAACTGTGTAGGTGGTGCTGTCAGTATTGTCTGGGGACTGTCCTGTGTTTTATTACCAGATGGCAGGGTGTGCTGATTTCAAAGACTACTCCCCATCCGTGTTCAAGTTTGCAAATAGCTGTTTATCTGTAATTTCGCTCAATGGCAGTGTGGGGTCTATGCATCGCACACTTCTCCACTCCATCCCTTCCTAATCTGTGCCCGTTACGATGACTGTCTTTCCTCATAATCACTGCATCAATGTTTAGTGTGAAAATGGTTCCTGGGGCTTCCTCATGTGGCACTGCTGGTCTGCACAGGAGTACTGCTGGCAGGTGAAATACCACGTTTTGCCTTCCTGGTAACCAGAATTGTAACTGCATATGCAAATGGTGCTTAATGCAGTGGTAATGCTTGAATTTAGTTGGTACTGCAAAGTGCCTGTATGACTGTGTAATTCATGCCTGTTGTTGAACTCACAATACCCTCATCAGTGAATGAAATGGTAATGTTGAGCTTCTTAAGGAGACCCCTCGCTAATAAATTCACTGGAGTATCAGTCCTGAACAGTAATGGTGCGACTATCTCTTGAGTCCCTATAGTGAGGGGTAAGTGCCCCAGAAAAACCTTGAGTATCCATACTGGTCTGTTAATGGAAACCGTCCTTCCCATATACAAGATTTGGTGGCTACTGTGTCTATCATGAGAGTAAACCTTCTGTGCCCTATCTTCACCCCTACTTAAGGCTCCTTATCTACGTTCAGAGTGATCGAGAGAACTGGGAAAATCAAGGCTTGCTGTGGGCTGTCCTATTGTGTATAGGTGTTGGATCCTGGAAGAGGGAAGGTATTGTTCCTGGTTCCCCTATAGTCTGAGTTTTCCCCCGTAGTAGGGCATTCTGTTCCCATGGTGCTGCAATTGCCTGTGCTAGAGCTTGCTGTGTGACGTTCTGCATTGCATTTGTTGTGGGATGCTGTATAGGTGGTCCCTGCGTGGGTGTGATCATTTGTATTTGGCTTGCATGCTGGGGCTGTGCAGATCCCAGGGTATACATTGACATTGGAGCTGCAGCTTGCTTTGGGGCATACAATCCATTTGTTGTCCCTTCTGCATAGTACTGGGATGGGGGTACTCCTGGATGATATTGCATGGGGGGGGGGGTCTACAGCAACAATTCTTAGACATGTGTCCCATCTTCCCACCTGTCGAGCTTGTCTCCCCACCCCCCCCCCCCAAATCGTGGCCTTAATCCTCCACCTCGTCCCTTCTGTGAATTACCTCTTGCTCCCTCCACTATCTCGCCGGCTATTGTTGTTTGCATTTGTCCAGTCCTGTTATGGTCCCGACTGTTGTACTACCTCCCTCCATGCTAACCTTAACTAGTTTCTTTTGTACTAGTTTAGCTTCTGCGTGCTTTGCTTTCTCTTCGGCAGCTCTTTCACCCTCACGTTTACGCTTGCACGTTTGCGATTGCAGAAATGAACTGTGTGCCTGTATTTCTCCCCGTCCGTTTGCTTCCATAACTACAATTCTATCTCTGTAGGTAGACATTTCCTTAATACGTGTTGGAAGAATGATGTTCTGTTCCCACGTTTTTCCCCCGGTCTCCTTCTCGCCGCATTTCCTGAATAGACTGAATATACAATGCAGGGTCTTCATTGTGCGTGCCATTTATCTGGGTACGGCCTACTCGATGGATCCCATACACGGGCTTGCCAGTTATTAAATGGAGCACTGTAATGTGCATCGCTCTCTAATAGGACCCCGGGGGGGTATCCTGCTGGCTCCCATAATGTGGGTTCCATGTAATAATGTCCCTGCAAAAAATGTCTCCTGACAAAGTCCCCTTTTTTGCAGAGACATTACATTGAACATGTGGGGGACACCCCAAGAACCCCCACTTCTTTTTTACAAGCTGAGCAGAGGACATCCCCACAATCCGTCCCCATACATAATGTCACCATATATGTCGCCAATGGCTTTTCCTGGCAACATTATGTATGGGGACATTATGTATCAGGACATTACCTGATACCATATTGTGTTAATCTGGTCCCCTATTATGCTAGCTAGTGAGCTTTTTCATGTCCCCAATTGCTAGTGTAGCCCCCGCTGTGTGCTTTTCTATTGCAATAATTAATGTATCTTAATCAAAGTATTCTTACCCATATGTGGCCATATTGCAATCTGCCCACTCCTTTTTGTATTAATGGGAACTGCCTTATCCCACTTTTAGTTGTGCTGCGTTCTTGCTTTCCTCTGACCACTTTCCTGGGGCGAGGTGTCCATAGTCTTCCCCCATGGAGTTCTCTCTTCCTGGTCCTCCTCCTGTTTCCCAATTCTTGCTCATCTTCACTTTTTTTCATCTAATCCATAGGCTACATCCTCCGGCTCTAGTTCTTCAGTTTCTACCTTGCATCCTTTATTAATGCCTTGTGCAATTTCAACAATATTTCTCTTGCCTCTGTTTCTGCATTTACCATTGAACATGGCCCCTCCTGTTTCCTGGTCGCTCTTCGCAATTCTTCCTCTATCTTGGGTATTGCCGCTTCCAAATCTTTATGCACTTTTTTCTCTAGTTTTATGACTGGATCTCATCTGTCACGAAGTGCACTTGTCCCTTTATGGGGTTCATTTCTAAGTCGGGCGGGGGAGAGGGTGGTAGTATTTGGGTTTAGTGTATCCTGCAGCTGGCTTTAAAGGATAATTGCCTGCTGTGTATGGGGTGGTTTGCTGTGCAGGCTCTGAAGCCTATGCCGACTGAGTGCCTTTCTATAAATTTGTCTGGGACATTAACTGTGCATGCGTTGGAGCCTGTGTCGATTTTGTGCTGTCTGATGGGGGCAGAAAGAGACGCCCTCGGTATTCACCCTTTTTGAATGGATTGTGTCCTCCAACTTATTCCACATCTTTGACATGTAATGTGCTGCTTTGGAAGTTTTTTTGGCAGAGGGCATCCTGCGTCGATGTCCCTTGAAGGCCTGTGTCGAGGGTGACGTCACTGGATGTTATAAATAAGATGCACGGTGCCCGTAGCCTCAGTTCTGTTTTTTCCACAAACGTGTTTGCTTTGAGGACTCGTTGCACCTCGTGTATCTTCTTCGAAGAAAATGTCTTCGTCTAACCCTCTGACTGAGCGGTCTGGGTTTAAGACAAGCCAGGCCTGTAAGTCCGAAATGTCTATTACGGACCCGCACCGCATCTGCTTGTGGTGTCTGGGCGAGAGTCATGACACCGACAACTGCTCGAAGTGCCAGTCGTTGACTGCCAAGGCCTTGCGGGAGCGTAAGGGGAAGTTGCAGGTAGGTCGGGTTTCCAAACCTCGTAAAACCAAAAAATCTATGGGTATTTCCACCGACGATTCGAGGGGTGACTCTCCCCGTCGGAAGGAATCAGGAGCTCTGTCCCAGAGTGGTTCCCACCATTCGTCCTTGTCGGGGCACTCCCGGAAGCAGCATCCCCACTCGCCTTCCCTGTCCTTGTCGGATGATGGCTCCACGAGGAAAGTGGCTTGTCCCATGAAATCCTCTACTCTAGAGCAATGGGAGGCATTCAGGGAGCAAATGCTGGCGATTTTTCAATCCCAGGGCACAGTTCCGTCCGCGCCTTTGTTGGAAGCCGGCAGGGAACAGTCTTGGACTGATGCGCGCAGGTTTTCGGGCCAGCGCAGTCGCACAATGAGCATCGGGAACCATCAATGTCCAGTTCGGACAAGATTCTGGTGGATCGCCAGATCTAGATCGCAGTCTTCGTCCACAGCAAAACCGCAGCAGTCTGGAAAGGGCTCGATGTCGGCGTCGACTCAGTTGGTCACTGAGGTTTAGCAAGCATGGGTGCGGACGGAACAGCGGACACTGCAACACTTCCCTGCTGGGTACCCCTTCCTCTACCTCTCGGGAAGCACCTGCCTTGGCTCCTTCCTGGGGCAGGTTGTCCATGCACCCTCTGGGTGAAGGCGGGAAAGGGGCAAATACCCTTGCCTCAAGAAGAGGTTGGCATGGAGGGCTGCTGGACTGCAATCCGGAAGTACTGGCAGTCACCTTGGACCACTAGACCTTTTTGAGGCTGTTGCCCGCTGTCTGAACGTCGACTGCAAAACCTGATGTCTGGCACCCAACCACTGTGCTAGTGGCAATGGACCTGCCCACGCAGTCAGTTCAGATTGCAGCATCTGCCGTGCTGCCTCCTCGGTGTCCAAGTACAGAAACCCATCCCTCCTCACTCCCTCTGGGACGAACTCCGCTGCATTGTTTACTAAGAACCAGAGGTTGAAGGAGAATTTTGCCATTGCACAGGAGGTATTCATGGCCTACAGCACTAGACTGCCTGACACAAACAACTTCTTGCCCCACGCATCAAACCTCTTAGTCTGTCCGGTGGTAGGGACGAAAAATGTCGAGGTCTTCACACTTGCTGTTGCAGCCTGAACCACCATGCTTTCGGGTGAAGCGTGGGTGGAAAGGAAAGGTGGGTCTGGCATAGCGGGATGCTGCTTTCTCGCCAGATCCGGTCCACTGCCGAAACAGATGCAGGTTTCTCCCACACTTACTATAACAGGGCCTCCACTGCCACATTAAAAGACAGTTTCCTTCCTTTGGGGGTATCGGCCAGAATGTCAGAGTTTGTATTGAACTCTGGACCTGGACAGGGCAGAGAGCCAACGAGTATTGGCCACATAAGCTGCTGGAAGGCAGCCTGAGGCTTGCCTGGGGTGGGAGCTGGTAAGATGTTCAACTCTGGGCAGGGGTGTCTGGCTACTTGCTGGCCCTCTGCCAGGTCCAGCACGTCTTCACCTCCCACATAAAATGTGGCTGGGAAGTCTCCCGCCGCTCCAGAAAATGGGTCCAAGCCCAAAGGGAACCTGGTCACCCTCCTCGTTGTAGATGACATGCATCTTAGACATAAATGCGTCCTTGGGGAGTGGGACGTATTGCAGCAGATTCAATGAAGCTGTTCGGCATCAAAGATGGCGCCTTTCCGGTTCTACGCCTGAGAGCAGCGCATGGCACCACAGGGAGACCTTGGTCTCCTTCTGGACAGGGCCCATGCCCTTAGGCGTGCAGGAGTTGTCTTTTTATGGGTAGCCTGCCGGTCACAGAAGACTTTGGTAGGACTCATCAGTACCGATGGGACCGGGGCTGGAGCTCAGGGGAGCCCTTAGAGCGGTTGCTCTTTTTCTTTGAGGAGGAAGACAAGTGGTGATGAGAGGACTCACTAGGGGAGTGTGACCTCTTCCGGTGCTTCTACAAACGCTGAGCTGCCCGATCTTGGGAGCGTCAATCCGCGCCATACTACCTCGACTGCAGAGCCTCACCCTTTGCCTTGTGGACGAACATGAAGATTGTCACTGCCTGTTCCTGGAGGGCCTTCGGGTGCATGGACTGACGGGACCCTACATCCTGCGTGTAGTGGTCCTCGCCCAAGCTTTACATGCAGATCCAAGACCGACATCTGCCAGCTTGAAACCTGAGGCCTTCGACCATCAGCATTGCGATTTCAACTCTGCTCGACGAACGTGCTCGCGACTAGCAAAGAGTGCACGTACAAGGTCATGGGGGCTGTGTGATATATAATATATAGACCCGGGTGCATAAAGGCGTCTGCTGCAACTGGTGCAGAGCTGTGCTGCACCATCCTGGTGGCGGAAAGGTGTCGTGAGAACAGCTGCGCTGGGGTGGGAATATTATGAAGGAGGAATCGTGGTAGAAAGGAATCCATTAGAAAGTTAATGATCACATTTCACTGAAGTGGGCAGCAGGAGGGTTACAATCTTTCCTTGTAGAAGGAAGTCTCTTGGAAACCTCACGTTCATGTTAACTCGAACTCTGATTGGTAGTTGACAGCAGCACAAACCTTTTCTTGCTTATGAATGTAGTGATAATCACATTGGACTTGCACGCTTCATCTTTCTGAAATTGCCATTTCAAAGGGCTTTATTTTTACAGGGCGTCTATGTGACCCGAGTGACAGAAGGTGGGCCAGCCGAGGTAGCCGGACTTCAGATGGGAGACAAAATAATGCAGGTACAGGCATGCTAAACTGGTGCCAACTTCTCTTTAAACACTGTATATTTGTCATAGCCAGTAATTCTCCATGGAAATGAAATGTTTATGAATGTATTTGTTGATTCGGTTACGGTCAGGCAATTAGTCTAATACTCCCCATCTACACACCGACCCCACAATTCTGGGCAATAAGCAGACGAGATTGATTGATTGATTGGTTGGTTAAAACTCGAAATGCATTTAAAGATTAGATCAACTTCAAACCAAGTTGGCCTCCAGATTCATGCCACAGCAATCGCTACAAACGACTCGTCAACAAAACTAATTGTCCCTGCCTACATGAATCTCCCTACTGGTTCTCATGCAAGCATTCATTTTCATAATCCTGTCTTCTCCCTGGTTTGCTCTGTCGCACGCCTCAGCCCCTCTCTCTCTCTCTCTACTCTCTCACCTTCTTTCTCGTTCCCCTGCTCTCTCTCTCTCTCTCTCTTCCTTTCCTCTTTCGCGCCCTGCCTCGCAACATTTCTATTTCTTCTAGCTAAGCTATACTGTAATGATTGCATTTCAACATGAAGCATCGCATTTCTGCTTCAAGACCTCAAAATACCATTTTCTCTTTTCCCCAAGGACACCCTCCATTTATCTGTCAGAATACTTTCACTATATTAAATGTGGTACAAGGGTTTCTTGCATGTGCAATATTTTCTGCGTGTTTAACTTTCAATCTATATGTTTAACTGTACATATGCTTTTGGGCTGCAGATGTAAGATTCCCCAGTAACATCACCACTTCCTTTTCACGTTACACATGTCTACCTGTTAATTTCTCGATAGATGAGGGACTGCAGAGGTTTACCACTTTGCACGATTGTCTGTGAATAGGCTGACATCTCTGCTAATTTCGATTGTGCAAAAACATCTAATTTAAGGCTAGATTCATAGCGCCTGCAAAATGTACATATTACTACATTTTGGAAATAGCATGTCATGAACACACTATGATCTGGATGACTACAACAGAATGAGCCAAGGTTTCTGTTTTAACTTTGTGCGCTTCTACAAAAGCAATATGGATTCAAGTTCATTAAAGGCTGTCCGTTTTAAACTGTTCCTCTCTAAACAAAAATGCATTGGGTTTTAAGGAAATCGCATCCTGCTTGCAACTCACTTTAAAGGGGAGACATGGGCATTTTATTTAACACTGCACCCCGGTCTTTGTCACATTAGTATTCCCCCTTGTTTCCCAGCCCTCTACTCCCAGGACTTACAATGGACAGTCTGTAGTGACAATTTGGAGTGACCTAGGGGTTTCAACTTGCATTTTGAAATGTGGCTTCTCATTTGGGGAACATTACGCTTGGTCCCTCACTCTGGAGCTGCTGCATCCAGCAAGTTCCTTTTCAGCTGGTTGCCTGACAATCGGTCTCCCTCTGGCCTGCTCATCTTGCCAGTCTGCCTGCAAACCTGTCTCCAGGTCTCTATTCTCCCCATCCATCTGCAGTTCTAGTTGTATGCCGGAATGTTCTTCAGTACTAATCATGCTTATTTTCTTAATAAGCTCCTCCTGTGCATGCTATTTTATAATAACTCCTCCTCACATGTGTGACTTGAAAGGAGGGTCCCGTCCCTCAGAGTACCATGACTGTAAAGGTGGGAGGGAATGGCACTCCTAAAGAGATGAGGCGTTTCTCTTATGTCAAATAACTCCATGTGAATGTGTGAGGTTGATAAAAATCAATATTAACATATTCTATAGATCAGTGTGCACGATCACATGCGCTGCCTGTCTCTATGCGATGCATAGTTCCAAAGATAATCAATTTACCTTGAGATTTTTCGATCATGCAACAGGTGAATTTTGTATGGGGTGAAAGACATATTTTCTAGCTACAAAGTGCAATTTGTCCCCCGTTCATAGTACCTTCCATCGCATAGATGTGATTTTTCATTATTAGATTTTATTTTTAAAATACTATCATTAGCTTTCTGTTCTGAGGTCGGAGGTCACTGTTGGTACCTACCATGCATGCTTTCCTTCATGATATTTAATATATGTCCAGGCTAGCTCCCTTGACTTTTGCATAGTGATGAAAAGCTCTCTTGACCTGAGCTAATGGCTTTTATGAGGGGCCTTGAGTTTGATATGTGATGGGCCCTTTTGACATTCACAGGCCTGGCTATATGGCAGTGCTTTTATCTTGTGTGATTTGGCTTTTATACTGTGCACATCACCACTGTAGTGGTCTTAGAGCACCAAAACCTTGTCCATGTGAGTGAACTATGACCCCACCCAGGATGCAAAGCAGACTTTGGTCTGTGGCGTGAGACGAAAGTGAGGACAAAGGTAAGTGGGAATTAACAATGGGAAAAGTCAGAGCAGAAGACAAAAGGTGACAAGGCGGAGGGGGGAAGATAACATGAGGATTAAGTGGTAGTATTAGCTGGGATGCATGTACCATAGTATGAGTTTTAGACCAAGCAGTCCTAAAAAATGATCTGGAACTGGCCATAATGGCAAGTCTGTTATGTTGTCATTTAGGAGTGCCATTGTAGGTTTAATTACAAGTAAGGTGGTCATGGGTGTGTGATGGCCTTGATGTGCTGAAGAGTTCCTTGATGTTGTGGAGGCTTAGCGGGCACATATTCGTATAGTGTCCATTATGAGTGAGAGTCCTCGCGGGACCTGGTGCTTCTGGGCCAGCTGACCGAGGTATCGGGGCCAAGAGTTGGCTGTGTGCTGAAAGAAAAGTTTGAGGTAATTGGCTGGGAGGCTGCCACATTTCTCCCTCTGCCCCACCCGGTACTAATTTACAATCATTAAAAACATACAGATTTCACACAAGTGCGTTCTTTTAGATGTGAATGCACTCCATATTATTATTGTATATTTTATATGTGACAAAGTTCCAACTTCCATGCATTTTCCTACATGTCTGCACATTTAATCAACTAATGCCTCCTCAATAGGTAATGTCCATGTGTGTATTTAAAGCATGAAATGATGCCCTATGACTCTACTGGATAGCAATTCAAAGGTACATGTAAAGTTCATTCAAAATAGACTAGGAAGACTTTTAAACAATTTTTGGGTAGGTTTGACCTTTTTATTAATTCTTTGTTTGGGGGGTGCGACTTGAAAGCAGCCGGATCTCCGACACGAAGTTGGTAGCCAAGGTGACATATAGTTGAAAGAGACAGCCCCAACACTTCAATTGCCCCTACCCCTGGCCCAAAGGAGAAGCACACCATAAGGAGCCAGTTCTCTACCATATGCAGTCAAGTGCATCACAGCTCATTCCAATCAATCATCCGCACTAATGGCAAACATTGAGCCTTACAAATCCTATATATCCTAACATTGAACGCAGACCATTGAGTTGGGAAACCAATGATCTATGATGACATATTAACGCTGCCCACCTGACCTCCGCAGTTCTCTTTGATTGGTTTGCAGAGTCGGTGATCTTGAGGCGTGCAGCTGTTTTCTTGGTCTTCCATGTTTCCACCATGCTATCAATCACAGGCCTGCACTTATTTATTGCAGTTGACCACTCTTATCAAGTGATCTCTGCCAGGCACTTAACAGCTGCTTGCAACTTACTCCATAGCACTTAGCCCCACCCCTCCCTGTCATCCTTTTTCTCCCTCTGCACTTGCTCGGTCTGAATGCTCACAAGGCCTAGTCGGACTGCATCTCTTTCATTGTTACATGTGCCTTTCACTCTCATGTTGCCTTACAAATGCACAATAAATACACCCAGAGACAGGTCTGTCGTGTCTATGCTCTGGAGAATGGAAAGGCTGCCCTTGGGCTCTCTATAATTGCCACACTCTGTGTCCCATTTGTGCTATGGTCCATAGGTTCCCCTCACACGCCTGTTCATCCCTATTCACTCCGTTTATGACGCCTCTGCTACCAACCATCCAATCATTTCTGGAGTTTAAGGGAATACTCATTTCTCTTGCGAAATTTTAAAAAATGTAAGTATTGCAGTACTGACAATCGGCCCTTCTCTCAGTGGCTGCCATGTTTGGCCGATGCTCGTTTGCCGTTATTGGCCCAGTGAATTCGGCTCCTCGATTCCATCTGAGACCTGTGTGTGCCTGGTCTCCTTCATGACTCCCACATCTGCATCTGACCCGTGTGCTGCGCACCACCTATACTGCGACTACTGCCCGCTGAATCCTCGCCTTGCACACGTCTTGACTCCTCTGACACTAGTGCTACGTAAAATCGCAGCAAGCAGCCGAACACAAGGTGCACTGCCACTTGCTTATCTGAGAATAACCATTGCATTCTGGGGATGTGGTGAGGCGGGCAAATCTGCTTAAGTTGCTAAACCCAGTAGATCTCGATTGGTCACATTGAACTGTGCTGCCCTTCTCTACCCCACGTTTCCTGTAAAATGATTCAGCCGAAGGTTAAAGCTCTAGCTTTGTGCTTGCAGGTGAACGGCTGGGACATGACCATGGTGACCCACGACCAAGCGCGGAAGCGTCTCACGAAGAAAAACGAGGAAGTAGTGCGGCTTCTGGTGACCAGGCATTCCCTGCAGCAGGCGGTGCGCCAGTCCATGCATTAATCGTGTTTTTAACATTGAAGGGGGGAAAAGACGTCCATAATGACACTGACCAGCTTCAGAGAGACCCTGTCTGCCAGCCTCCCACAGAAAGCCTGAAATCCCGACTTGCGCCGCGTACTTTGTGTAAACAACTAATGCTTTCATATGTCTTTCCTTTCTCGGATTTGATGCTAAGTAACTGAGAACTGTGAATGTATGCAGCGTCTGTGTTCAATTTGCATTGTTTGGCTACTGATGAAAGCACCAAGTTGATTATATTTGATTTAAAAGCTGGATCATAGGGGGCAACTGCTTGTAGCCATCTGTGTTCATCCAGGTCATGTGACCAAGTGATCCTTAGCCACTCGAGACCTTGCAATGTTCTCTTGTCATCGAGGTGCTTATTCTGGGAGGTGCTGTTTTGTTTTTTAAAATTGTATTTTAACAAAAGGGGTCCGAATATTTATTCTAGGAAGAGTTGGTTTGATGCATATGTGGTTCGGATCGCTTGAGTGACACAACAGTCTATTCTCCTCACCTGGGATACCTCGTCTTTATGCTAACAGCAGGCAGCCACTCTAGCCCTCCCCAGCACAAGATCGGCCATTTCCGGGAGCAGAATCACGTGGCCATCTTCAGTGTAGAACACTGCATTAGTAGAGGTGGTTGGAAGGGATTGGGGGAGATGAAAAGCACAAGCCATCCCTATTTTGCGTTCAGGAATTGCCTTAGTGCCTCGTTATGACGGCTTCTTAGAGTGTATGCAGTTCAGAAAGATGAAATCATCTCCTCCAAGAGGGCTTCCGGAGATCGAACATGCATTCCAACTAGTTTCAAAAAACGATATTGGCATTTTCCATAGAGGTTAACTGGCTCTGGTCTGTTTTCTAACTTTGGGAAGTTGCATTCTAAGGGAGTTGCCTTACCGTGGGCCTGAATAGGCCCAGGGCATTTCTATAGAAGCATCATAAACGTTCAAAATGGATCTTGGTAGACAGGATTTTCTTTGACTCTGTCCTCTTGCTCGGGTTTAGGGTTACTACATAAAGTATCTCCAAGTCCAGTCCTGAAGAGCTGAATCCACAAATGTTTTTAGAAAACCCATACGATATATATTTGAATACTGCGAATCTAAGCTCCTTTTTAAATGATTACTCTATCATGGAGATCTGGTGTAGTTGGGACTTGGGGACTCCTGCCTTGCAATGAAAGTGAGGTCGTTTTGCACCACATCACCAAATGGGGACTCTGAAGACACAAAAAGATGTGTGCGCGCCTATGCACTGGCAAGCAGTATGCACTACTCATTGACTGTGGGATGTTCGACACCACACACATTTAAAAAGGGTTGTGTGTGCAAGTTATACCTGTGCAATCTGATGTTTGCATTGGGTAAAGAATTCTTGTACCCAATGTGACCCCCGCCAGCTACCTATTCCTTCAACAGTTGGTAAACGCAAATAATTATGAAGGCCGGGTAGAGGTTTGGGGGCTGGGGGGGTTTGGAGGTGTGACAGTTGGGTGATCCTGGCCAAAACCCCTCCCCGCCCCATGCATCAGTACCTGTAAAATATTTAACCATTTAGAAATTAGCTGAACCCTCACCCCCACTCCACATCGTGCACTCGAAACTAAAATGTTAGACCTGTTGCATAAATCATGTTTGAAAAAAGAAGCGACCACACTAATGGGCTGCAACCGCAGCAGGGCCTTGCTTCTGTATAGCGCTCGGGCTGCTACCACAGCAGGGCCTTGCTTCTGTATAGCGCTCGGGCTGCTACCACAGCAGGGCCTTGCTTCTGTATGGCGCTCCGGCTGCTACCACAGCAGGGCCTTGCTTCTGTATGGCGCTCGGGCTGCTACCACAGCAGGGCCTTGCTTCTGTAGGCTGCTATCGCAGCAGGGCCTTGCTTCTGTATAGCGCTCGGGCTGCTACCACAGCAGGGCCTTGCTTCTGTATGGCGCTCGGGCTGCTACCACAGCAGGGCCTTGCTTCTGTATAGCTCTTGTGGATCTCCTTTCTCCTCTTCTGTCAATTTTAATAACCTTCAGTTTGCAGGGAGCAAATCCTTACAGACCCTGTATGATTACACACACTAGCACATTTGCTTTTTATGTCTGTGATGATGACATGTTGACCTGTACCTTATTTAGCTTAGGGCAGCCGTTTTTAAACACTTCGTACCAAAGGAATGTAAGAATTGTACCATTGATGCCCAAGGAACTCTGTTTTAAACTTTCTGCTTGTAACAATATATACCATAGGCTCTCCCAGTGTGCAGCGCGGTTGAGAATAGCTTGTCCTGTATGTGCTCACCCTGGGACTCGCTATTTGCCATTTTTAAATATTGCAGTTCTACATGAAGTGCCTCTTTGTACCACTAATTGACCAGCGTAGTAACAGCTTTTCTTTCAACGTTACTAGAATGTAAAAGTAACTCCTCAATGTTTTTAAATTGACACACTTTCTACCCAATCGTTTTTATGGCCAGTGAAAATTGTATAATGTTTATCATTTGTGACTTTAACAGAAAGTGTTTTCTTTCGGCCCAATGCCACGCCACCTGGTCCCCATCTGTGGAGCACGTCACTACCATGTTAAGTCTTCTTTTCACACTGCGGGAAATGGTAACGTTGAAAACAACCCCACACTATTGGTACGACTGGGTGTGGGGTCCTGTGGCTTTTCTCTAAGGAAACCTATTGTGGCCTATGCCACAAAACGGCAGCATTCACAAAACCACCACACCCGAGGGTTGAATGGTACTGGGAATTGTGTGATTACAGATTGATGGCCATTTGGGTTTTCGGAGGATAGGTGTTGTTTCAACGAAGAAAGCAGAAGATATATATATAATTTTTTTTTTTTGGGAGGGACCCAGCAGCAGAATATTTTCTTTTGCGACATTCAGAAGATTGGGTTGCACTGGAAACCCAATATGGTGCCTCGGATTCAGCCCCTCCACAAAGCTTGCATTAATCATCTTTTGAGAAAGTGTCCATCATAAAAGGTCCTGTAGCTGACTCCAGGCGAAATGAGAATCCCACGTAAAAAAAATGGATTCCAGTTTTAAGAAGGATACGTGGTTTCCCTTCAGAATGCTGCTTGTACATGATATTGAATCGTAGAGTGTAGTATCCAAGAGTGGATCTGAGGACGGAATAACGGCGTTTCTTTGGGCCTCATGTAATCCAGGACCCTACATAACTGTACTGTTTTTGTGCCCATATCTCATTTTAGGCCAAACACTAAATCAAAATGCCAATTTTTTTTTTTTACTTCTTGAGATCATGTTGACCAAAATGCTGCTTTGTGAGTGTGTTTGCTGGTGTTTTGCAATTATAAAAACCTGTGGTCGGATTCTTTCCCAGGACTGATATGAATAAAGTATTTTTGATATAACGTAAACACAAAGGTGACGACGTGGTAACAAGCGACATTAATCATTCTTGCCTAAGTATTTTTGTACGGACCACCATTGGTGCATAGCCCTGTAGAGCCAAAGCAATAAAGGCTTGTTGAGTGACATGCACCAGTTGAGGAACCAATGGTTTCTCAGCACTCACATTCCTCTTTGTTGGATTCTTCCCATGCTCATTGCAGATGATCAATTAATGTACACTGTTTTACTCTAGAACATTGCTGATCTAGTAAAAAATGTTGTGACCTCCGAGAAACATGACCCCATATTTAGATGTACACTACTGCTTTGTACTTATTGCCTTCTAATATTTTCTTAAATAAAGTTTCTCTGCACAGTGAAATAAAAATGTATCTAACATTCACCCTTTTTTGTATTTTTTTAACCATTGTTTTTCCTTTTTCCAATTTTGGTTCCTGAATCAATGACATCTACACCACAATGTCAGCACCACATACACAGGAAGCTACTCCAGTAGTTGTAGTGTAGTACGATGCGATATATGGCCAGAAGGTTTTACTTGTGGGATGGGTGTAGCTTAGGTGGAGCATGTGGATTTGCACACCCAGGGTCCTTTGCAACCCATCTTGATGTAATATGGCAATCGCTCACCATACTAGATTCCCACACCCAAATATGCAGGGTTTGTCCATTAGTGCGAGTATCCCTGATGAGCATATGTGCGGTCACGCCACTGGTCTCGATGCAGAGCCCACTTATCATACCTCCTTGTCTGTGCCTGTTATTCAAAGAGCCTAATCCTCATTCCATTGCCAGAGCAAGACCTTATTATCTTCTTGAAAATGTTAATCAGCAACATTGGCTATAATATATATTTTCTAATGATATGGTAAACCCTGGAAGACATTTGGAAAGCTAAGTGTACAAACAGTATTCATTTTCTAATGTTGTCAAATGCCTACATCAGCCATTGAATGCATTGTACAGTCCTAATTACCTTAAGCGAGTTACCCTGTGTGGAAGGACATAGATGCCAACATTTCTGTGCAGATGTGGACCGGAGGGCAAGCCATCTTCGTTGTTTGGACACTGTTAGCTAGTGCAAATAATGAAACGCGGTATCTTCGAGACCTGTATAGGGCTAAAAGGTATTTTTGGCTGCTATCGTTCAAGGCTACCTCAGTCTAAACCTAGAAGTCGACAAGGGAAGAATGGTTGATGAAACCACATAGAACTGCCTTTTTCTGGAGGCCGTGATTTTGCAAAAGAAACAAGTGTTGTATAGTGAAGAACACATGGATTACAGAATAAAGTGTGGAGGGAAAGGAAGAAAATAAGTTGGGTGAATCCAGAAAAGGACTGTAGACCTTCATGAATGAGAACCTCCCCGGCACACTGGTTATTTGGCCTGATTTCTTCTCTTTAAGGGCTCTTGCATTTTTTGCCATCTGTGGAAACCTGTTAGCCTAGTATGTTAGCCTCGCTCCTAGGCCTCTCAGTCCTGTCTTTCTGTTTCGTTTCACTGTGTTAATGTTAGCACCCCGATGCCCGTGGGCTGCTGACGCTCTATAAATACATAAATAAAAATGTTTTGTGTAAGGAAAATGCAAATTTGTTGTTTTGTGGTATATTTACTACACGCAGTCCAAAATAGTATCTTCTCTTGCCTCATGGCCACTTCTGCTTACTTGAATGTAGGCAGTGTAGGAAAAAATGACATCCTCTTATTTATAAGACCTTTCGTCTAGGTTCTACCTAAATGGGAAAACTCACAACATTAATAGTGTATCTTTGGAATAATCACTGTACGTTTCCATCTGTCTTGCACACGATGGTTGTTTAATGAGGAGGTGTTAATTTGTCGATTGTACGTATGCAATCAGACACATACGAACAAGTTACTCCTATGACACTGGTATTCTTGGTCCATAGTCCACTTTCCTCCTTACTCTTGGGATGTCCCAGGGGACAGGACCCTAGCCTGATGCATAGCTGTATTCTAGAATTTCCCAGTTTGTTTCCTGCATGGTTGCGCCCTGCACATTCCCTGTGTGACACTTCCTTTGAACACCCCACCAAACCATCAGTCTGGACTTGGGATCTTATTTAGGGGAAGGTGGGAGGGTGTATGGAGGAAAGGAGATTATGGACTAGGAGTTAATGTTGAAGGTATTTGTACCATGCACAGTCACCAACAGAATTGATCCCCAAGCGGATCTGCAAACAAGAAGGTGGGGTGGGGCTTAGTAGGGTGAAAAGGGAGCAGGAAAGTAAGAAAGGTGATTTCCTGCTGGCAGCTTCAGTTCAGTTATCACCGTGTGCTGAGCTTTGGTGTGAATATCGGATCGATGTGAGCCCTTTGTGCTGTTGGCGTGACTTATGTGCTTGTTTTTGCGGTCTGCTCTCAGAGAGGGTGGTTGTGTGAGTTAAGTATGCAGAGATTTGAGCTTTTGTGTTAGTGGGTTATGTCACTTAATCCTTATAGTTATTGTTCTATGTATCGGTTTGTCCTATGGAGTAGGCATATTCTTTCTCTTTTTCTTTCCTGGCCGTCTAATTGTTAGGAGTGATGGCGTAGCAAGTTCCCAGCTATGTTATTTTTGGCCTGTGTGTACCAAGTTGAAGCGTGCATTGCCCCCCTCCCCCAATCTGGTATTGGTGCTGTATTTTTGCAATCACCGGCTCGCTTCCTCTCTATTTCCTGTCGAATATGCATTGCTGCCTGTGTTTACTTTGTAGGCCAAGGTATTATTGACATATCATCCTTGCCCTTCCATCCCGATCTCTAAGTGATCGTTGTTTGGTATGATTCTGGCATATCTATCTTTCAATTGGTAAGGTGATATACTGCAGAATGTACTTCCCTTACTTCAGTTAATGGGCGGTAGCTTGGGGAGACTGGGAGGATCAGTGTCCTTGCTAAGCATTGTTTAAGCTTTGTTTGTGCCCCCATAGGCATTCCTTTTAGTTACGGGGTGAAGAGGCAAGATTTGAGGAGTTTTCTGAATAGGAGGTAATCTCTTGTGTTACATATTTTCTTTGGTAATTCGTTACAGGTGTTTGGGGTGAGGCGAGCAGAGGATCCTCCGCATGATCTTTTGTTGTATGGTTTTGGTTCCAAATGGATGTCACTGCTGGATATGAGTGGCCTTGTTGGCCCGGTGTAGGTTTCATTTTTCTCTTAGGAACTCTGTGCCTTGGCCGTGGATTGCTCTGTGCGTTATGCACATAGATTTGAACTTGATTTGCTTTTTTATTGGTAGCCGGTGTAGCATTTTTAGCGCTATTGTGATGTGTTCTCTTCGAGGTAGTTTGAGCAGCAGTCTGGCTTGCCCATTTTGTATGTGTCGGAGGTTATTTTTGGAGTCGTTCTGGCATGCCCAGATATAGGCTATTGGCGTAGTCTGCTCTGGACATGAGGAGAGCGATGACGGTGAGTTTTGTTCGTGAATGACAGGAATGGTAGGATCCTTTTCTTCTGCTCGCAGGAGAAAGATGCATTTCTTGATTAGAGCATTTATTTGTGGCTCTAGAGTAAGTTTGTTGTCCATCAATACTCCCAGGTATTTTTCAATCTACGATTGGGCTGCGGTTGTGCCAAATTCTGTTGGCAAGGGGATGTAGTGGTTCTCTCCTCTGTTCTTTAGATGATCATTATTTGTGTTTTGCTTGGGTTGAGTTTGAGGTACTTTGAATTCATCCAGCTGTAGATTTCACAAAGGTAGCTGTCTAATGTTGTGTTTTCCTCTTGTGTGTCTTGTGTTTTGGAAGTGTACCAGTGTCACTAGGGTGAGCAACTTTTCCATTCTCTTACATGCTGTCCCCTGTCCTACATACTCTTGGGAGATTATAATGCTCCCTTGTTTAAGAAAAGGGCAGCTGGAAGTTATACTGTAAACTGATTTTTAAGAACAGCTTGTCCAAAAGCTGCATTGCTTCACAAGCTTTGGTCTAGTTACTATTGCCCACAGAAGGACTGAGTTTGCTGAAGTTGTAGCTTTACAAATATTTAGGATAGGTATGTGCCATAGAAAAATTACTGAAGATGCTTTTCCGCTCTTACTAGATGAGCGTGGATCCCCTTTGGGCAGTTTTCTTCTGCAATCTGTATGCCTCAAATAGTGTAGACCATCTAACGTGCTATGGATACCGCACTGCCAGACCCCAATCCACCATAGGTCACAAATGGCTATATATAGTCTTTTCACTGAAACAATTTTTCATCGAAAGATGTTTCACTGAAAAACGTTGAAAGATTTTTTCATAGAAAAGATTTTTCACTATTTTTTTTAATCAAAAAATAGATGTATATATTTTTGGGTGGGGTAAAGGGTTACATTTTGAAAACCTGGGTTTGTGCACCACCACACCCCCTCAATAAAAAAATTAATCGGTATACAGCTTTTCGATGAATAGTGTCATAAATCTGCAATAGGTGAAAAAGGTTTCAATGACAAATTTCCGTTGAAACATCTTTTCGGTGAAAAGACATATAGCCAAAATAGCTGTGTTCGCCTGCGCACCTATTTTGTTCTGTCCAAGTAAAATGTCAAAACACTGGCCTCTGTGGTGGCGCATGGAAAGGAGACTGGTAGTGACAGTTGCTCATTGATGTGAAAACTGCTAATGACCTTTGGTAAGAAACCAGCTTTGTTTTCAGGATGACCTTATGGAAGATGATGGAAGGATCTCCACAAAGGTCTGCATTAACGAGATTCTCCATGGAGAAGCTACTGCATCCCAGAAAGCTGTGCGTTAATGTTCAAATGCCATGGACTATATGCCCTTCTCCTTGGGATGGGGTGTGGTGATAGGTTGTTATGGGTAGAGCGTCAGAAGATCAATAAAATGCAGTTTCACTGTACAGTAGGCCCTGGACACCACGTTGTCACCTTTTTGTTTATATAGGCACCTATTACCACTACATATTTTCTCCAGGAGCCCACGGATATGCCAGAGATGAGTCTCTAGCCAACATTTTCGATGGTAGATGAGGCTAAATGGAAACATCATTGAGGTTGTCCTTGTCCATCCACCTTCGCTGATCTGGATCTACAGTTTTCGGAACAGATGTTTGTGACTGTGTTTCTTGGTACCATTCTGAAGTCTGGTGTAGCTGTAACCTCTGCTTATGCAGTCTGGTATGCCTAATCACCTGAATACATCATGGTAACAGTCCCATGTGTCGCTGGAATTGGGCTGAAGGTAACATGTACTCCTCAGCAACTCCTGGCATAGACTGCTTAGGTTGTCCAATGTCATAGGGTGGATAAACCCAAATATGGGTAGTTGTGTACCCATGTAGACAAAGATGCAACATGAAAGCTTCCATCACCTTTGCCTGTTTGTGAATGCGCTTTTTCTTTAGCAATTTTTTCATCCGAAGATGGATGGAATGGATTCAAACCATCGAAGTGCAATGCTCTAACCTTCTCTTGCACTTTTTGTGCTTATACCCAATGTGCCTTTTCCAAGGTCTACGCCTAAGCACTTGCCCTCTGCGGCCGATCAACACGTTGTGGGCCAACATTTTAACATTGTTTAGTCTTGCCTGAAATTGGTTTTTTTTCTCTTTTTCTCTGCTATTAAACATGTACAAAATCCTCCATCTCACACTGAAGAACTTAAAGTTGCAAGTATGGAGTCTTCATTAGCATGCACAAGCATTCCAGTTTTTTTTCTTCGGTTCCTTCGTCCAGTAGTAGACTCTGCCTTCCTTGCAAACAACCTCACCGTTTTATGTAAGTCTCTACCATTAATTTGCAGCCTAGCTGCAACTCTTAGATTACCTTTGGGTGCTTTCCTGTAACCAAGGAGACTAAACACAGGGAGTTTGGGGTACCTCCCTCGCTTCCTGCCCTTCCAGACACACTGGAGGCAGAGGTGGGCTTCACCAGTGAATCCTGCCAAAGACAAAACAAAGGGGCCGAACCTGGTTTGGCACAGAGAGTAAAACCCAATAATGACCTCCCAAGCAAGCAATGGCAAAAAAAGAAAACCAGGGTTGTTTTGACAAAATGGGCACCCATGGGTACAATACTGCAGCTGAGGATTTAGCCTGCGGTAGAAAAGCACAATGGTAGGAAAATTAAACCACTGCCACCAGCCATTTAAAGTCATGAGGGTAACCTAAAAAAATGTTCCATTAATAAGTGGGAAAAGGGGCTACTAAGTAACCCCACTTTCCCCCAGTTCTATCTACTCCATGGAGCAAAAGGAACAGATGGAGTGGATGCAACGGATGGGGTCGATGGAACGGATAGAATGCATGGCCGTTTGGAGCGTGCGGGACGCATGGAACAGATCGATTAAATAAAAGGGATGGAACAGCTGCAATACACTAAACGGATGGGAATGATGAAATGGAATCAACAAATTGGATGGAGTAGTTTATGTAGATGAATGATCGAACGGCTAGTAAACTAAATGAGCAACCAGACGAAATGTATGAATAGACGAAGGTGAATAAAACGGATAGAATAGATGGTACTGATGAGCATACGATCTCAAGCGCCTTACTGAAAACCACCATAGCACACCGCCATGCTTACTCTCTCCTATACACCACCACTCAACTAGAAAACAGCGTTACTCTGACACATTCGGTATAGCTGTTCTCATACTAACACCCGCCACATACTCCTCATCATCCTAATTAAACGCAGCTAGCTGAGCATACACCGCTAGCCTAAGCGTCTTCTCAGGACTAACGCAGCCAGAAATCATTCTGGGTATCAACCCACCAGAATGAACACATATATTCCTGACCTCCTAACCACCACACCTACCGCTAAGAAGCAGCTATCCTACAAGTGCCACACCAGCTGCACACATATCCGGTGCACCCACGCACCTTATGACTCTCTCTCTACTGACTTGAACTGAAGTTCCCGAGGGCATTCAACCTACCAGCCAGCGCCTTGAGATCATACCAATGATACATAAGGCGCTATTTAAATGCAAAGTAACATAACATGTCATAAATTAAGGGCGCTGTTGAGGTAGACTTATTTGCTTAGGGCATCCAGTGTCTTTCCATGATGTCTGTGTGAGCTCATTGGTGTAAAGCCGCCAAGACAGCTGCCAAATGTACTGGTGGAATTGTAGATGGGCAAAGTGTATCAATGGGCTCCTGTTTGTCACGTGTGTCCTTTTTATTAACCAGCTATGTCATGTCATTTATTCCATATCTTCTTTGCTTTACTTATTATATCCTGCTGTTGAGGAATGCCATTTCTCTGATTCATTGAACAGTGCTTTGAATAGGATTCCGGCCTCCACTGGAGGACTGTCCGGAATGGCAAACTGTAAAAACTCTGGAGAACAGGAGTTACGGGTAATTAACTTATTCCTTCTCCAGTATTTGATCTTTCATGGATTCACATGCTCTTGAAAAAGATTCTACAGCAGTACGTGTACACAACTAGAAAACCAGAGGAGGCATACTCAACAGAAGTAACCAAACTCCCCTCTGGAGCACTCGCCACATATAACAGGTTGCAAAGCACTGCCTGGCCGACTCTGGACTCCTCTCTGGAATCCCTATCTACGTAGGAAGTATGGACTGACAGCCACATGGCTGCCCTGCAGATCTTGAGCAGGGGAACACTGGACGGGAAATCTGTAGTAGGCACCACTGATCCTGTCGTGTGTGCTCTTGATCTGCCTGGAAGGGGCTTATTGGCTAGGCAATGGCAGTGGGAAATTCATGCAGACTGCCATCTTGCAATGGAAGATTTCGGAACAGCATTTCCCTTGGCGACTGGTCAAAAAGCAACAAATGGTTGCAATGAATTTTGGAACTCTTTAGTGCAAGCCACATAGTATTTGAGGGTTTTGGGAGAAGTCAAGGGAGTGTAAGTATTGCTGCGCTGGTGACAAAGGAGAGCGAAGGAGCACTGGTAGATTCATGTGGAATGCCGAAGTGCCCTTTGGCATGAAAGACAGAGTTGTCCGCAACACCACTTTAGACTGGTGAAAACTCTGGTAGGGAGGCTTGCAGGAGAGATCTTGCAGTTTGCCAACCCTTCTGGCTGAGGTGATGGTAACTAGGAATGCTGTCTTCCATGAGAAATTTCAGAGGCTCGAAAGGAGGGAGAAAGTTTATAAAAGACAACGTTCAGTTCCCATTTTGGGGGCCTCTGTATGAAACACACCCTTAAGGGCACACTTTCTCTAATCTTCGAGATGAGACGGCTGGCCTGTGGTGCGTGTGTTGCGTGAAATGGTTTCCAAATGCACCCTGATGGACGAGTGCAAGGAGCCGGATTCTGTTAAAGACAGGAGCTATGGCGAGACTTGAGCTGCTTGAATGTGCAATGGATGTAGGTGTTGAGTTGCATACCAGATGGTAAAGTGTTTTCACTTGCTCTTGTAGCAGTACAGTTTAGATGCCGCTCTTTCCGTGGCTAGAATCCTCTTGCGTTCTGTGGGTAGTGGAATATAGATGAATTCTCTGGCTGCAGGAGTCAAGCTGTCAAGTTGAGTGGTGCAGGGTTGTGATGCAGCACTGACCCACACTCCTTGCAGAGCAGGTTGGGTAGAGGAGGCAACCTGATATGGGGTGTCACCGACAGATGCAGTAGGTTGAGTACCAAATTTGCTGGGGCCACTAGAATCATCTGACACCTGCTTCGTTGAGTGTACTGACAACTCTGGGAAGTAGTGGGCAGGCATAAAGGAACAGGCCGTCCTACTGGAAAACTCATCCCAGAGGCTCCCCTGTCTGTGAAACTGGCTTGCGAATTCGGGACCTTTCCTGTTGGTCGCTGTAGCAAACTGATCGTTCTCTGGACGTCATCACCACTCGGAGAAGCGATCGAGAATTTGGCTCTGGTGAAGCTACCATTCGTGGCAGGACCAGAGTTCTCGGCCGAGTGAGTCTGCTAGAGTATTGTGGATGCCTGGCAGGTGGAATGGAATTAGAAACATGCCCTGTGTCGGCATCCATTCCCACAGCGCTTGTGCTGCCACTGAGCGAAATGGTGAGCGGGTCCCACCCCACTGCTTGTGGATATAGAACATGGTGGTGGTGTTGACTAAGAAGATGCAAACCACCTTGTTCAGTTTGGGTATGAAAGTCATCAAGGCCCAGACCACTGCTCTTCACTTCAGAACATTGATGTGAAGTTGTTTTTACCTCTGGTAACCATAGACCCTTGCCCCCTCCCCAACCCCTCCAGAGATGTATCCACGGTCAGTGGCTTGATGAGCTCGTAGACAACATGGTGCTCCCTGAGTGAGGTTGAGCTGGCAATTCCACCATTGGAGAGTGTGGCGGAAAGATGGTATGAGGCAAAGTTCTCGCTTCCTGGGCCATTTCCATCCTGGCCCAGGTAAGTGTGTGTGGTTGTGTTGCCCTGCCCCCCCATGCCACCATTTTGGGGCTACGAGGCCCTTGCTGCGTCCCTAGACCCACAGCAGCTTCTTTCCCTTAGTCCCGCCCCCTGTGTCCTACCCCTAGCATCCCAGGGCCCTAGACCGCCCACCCTCCTCCTGCCTCCTAGTCCGCCCCGTGAGCCTGATTGGTCGGGTGAATAATCAAACTCACCAACCCACCCCCTGCGGCTAAGGGACCTAAGGCAAAGGGTGACTTCTACAGAGGCGGCTCCAAGATGTGTCTGCAGGTTTCAGCAGGGGAAGCAAAGGAAGCCAGACGCCAACAAAACTGTGAGTGTGGCATGGGTGGGGTGTAGAGCAATCACTCTACTCCAGAAAGCCCTCACCACTCTACCTTATCTTCCATAGCGTAAACTGCCATAGAATTACACCTTGCATACCTAGAGAGCTTTTGTGACCACCAGCCTCCATCCATTCTTGGCTGAACTCTAAATGTTGCATTCCACTACACACCAGCGTACTAACCAATGTTAACTAGTGCCACACATATAGAGACCGTTCAAGATTACCCTGCGTCACTTTAGACAGGTTTAACAATGTTAGGATGTGCCCCACTTAGATGGAATTCTTAACTTTAGCTTCCGTCACATCTAGACAGGATTATGAATGTTAGCATGTGCCACACTTAGATGGAATTCTTAACTTTAGCTTCCATCGCATCTAGATAGAAATGTGAATGTTAGCATGTGCCACACTTAAATGAAACTGTGAATGATGACAAGTGCCACACTTGGATAGAATCGTTATCACTGGCTTGCCTCACATCTAGACAGAATATTGAAGATTAGCAAGTGCCACACTCAGATGGAATAGTGAATGATAGCAAGCATCACACCTAGACACAATTGCATGGACAGCAATACCAACTAACCAATCCACTAACAATTTCATCCCTCTGCATACACCTCTCAAACTCTAACCAAACACAACCACGAACCTAAAATGCAGCAACCCGCACAAACTTCACTACACTGCAACAACAAAACAGACCAGACCACACATAGACTTGCACAACAGCACATGACGACTCCCGACCATAAAACACCCGAAGCCCAGCCAACGGACCTACCAGGCTGAGACTGCCAACAGCACATCACTGCCCACTTGCACTTTTCCAGCTTATTCCCACTAACTTCTCCCCCCCACCCCCTCTCCCTTTTTCAGAGCCGCCAGAGCACCAGGAAACCACTCCAGTGGTGATAGTGCGCGGTACAAATATTCTTTAACATTAACATTCCCAAGACCTGTTGCCAACAGGCGTCCAGGAGCTCTTGGATAGGCCTCATCTGGAGCCTGCATTGCAGGATCAATGGGATGCAAGATGACGTTCACAGGAGGGATTTGAGTGAGCGGATCAATGCGATCAGGAGGCTTGACAGTAGCCAGACTTTGTTAGCATGGTTTCCACTCTCTCTCTTGCTCCTCTGATGGCTTGGCGACACACGCAAGAGTGTTGAGGCGTGATCCTAGGAACAGCGAGGTCTGAGTAGGATGCAAGCATGACTTTGCAAAGTTCACTAAGAACCATGTGAGACACTGGATGGCATCTGCAGTGTGTTGCGACGCTAGTGGTAGAGATGGGGCGCACACCAACTATTCATCCAGATATGGATAAACGTGGATGGCTGAACGACGGAAGTAGGCCGTAACTGGAGCTAAGCATTTTGGGAATACTCTCAGGGCAGACTTTATGCTGAATGGCAAAGCTTTGAAGTGCTATAGTGTCTTCCCTGGACTGAAACTGAAGGTAGCACCTGCATCCCTGGTGGATAGGGATATGGAAGTAAACATCCTTTAGGTCTAGAGAGGAGAAGAAATCCCCTTCTAGTCGGTCTAGAGTGTGTTGTAGTGTTGCCATGCAGAATGCCTGGGACTTGAGGAATTTGTTTCCTGAAGTCCTGTATTGGCCTCCATCTCCTGTGCCTCAGAGGTGCGATGGCACAAGCTCAAGTGCCCCTTTTTCTAGAGGGACTGAACTTCCTAGAGCAGAAAGGATGGGTGTTTTTCCACCTTTAGGGCAGGAGGAATGGAGGGGCATTTCCCAATGAACTCCAGGGTATGACCGTTTGTCAGTGGTGATGTTCTTTCACTGTTCGACAAAGTCTGTTAGCCAACCCCCACACAGGTTTTTTTTATTGATCTTTGAGCATCTAGGTCGACTATGGATCATTGTCAACAAATGCATGCATGGATGGATGACTGTAGGCGTGGACGAGCATCATTTCTCCCAAGATTGTTTGGACAATGTAGCCATCAATGACAGCGGTTAGGGGCTGGACTGGTCAACTAGGTGACAGCAGGTGTGGCCGGGGATGTCCACAACATCGTCGACTAGGGTGTAGCCCGAGTGTGGGGTCCATGTCCCTTAGATTACTTTTGGAACCATGACCAATTAGAAGAGGGAGTTTGCTCTAGGGATCTACTATGCCTGGCAGATGCTTAACTATGGACTGTAGCCGAGTCTGAGGCCCGGGACCCCCTTCCAAACAGGGCACTAACCTCCGGTGGCAGTCCTTGAGGGTCTCGGATGAAAATGACTGGCAGATGGTATAGTTGGCCAAGTCATGGTCTGAGTGAAGACATTGCTGGTGAAGATCCTTGATGTAAACCTTCTGAAGGTTACATATCGAGCAGGCCTTGAACAGGCTCTTCTTTCTGGTGTCTGTCCTCTCCACGGACTCTTGAAGGCCTCAGACGGAAGAAGGGATCTCCGGGGCAATGAGATGACCTGAAAATGTACTGCTGCTGTACGTGAGGAATGAAACTTAACAAAACCCACATAATTAGATGGAAAAATACAAAATGAATAACAACATCGAAGTTGTAGTAGAGAAAAACTCAGGGACTCCCAATGCTTAACGTGCCAGGAATCTGCAGCTCTCCAGAGTAAGCGGCACCTAGAAGGAAAGAAGTAAGGAAGCAGTGAGCCCACCCCCCAAAGGTAAGCTGGCCCCTGTCCTATGGCCCAACAGCTGTTCTAAGGATGGAAAGGGGCACTGGGGGGCAGGAAGTGTCTACAAGTGATGTTTGAGGGCAAAAGGGTCCACCTCGAAGATATTGACCATTTTAAAAGCACCAGCATAAGTGGGACCATCCGCGAGTCCTATGACCACTGGAGACCAGTGGGGTCACCCATGAGCTATAAGGAAGCGGGGGCCATCTGTCTAACTCCTGGCTGTTGCAGTAGGCAATCCCACAATGTTATGGCTGCTGTCGGGGGCCTGGGAAAGAAGCACGGTGTGACCGGCTCCTAAAGCGGGTTATCGGAGGGCTAAGTCAGAAGCCCTATATGATATGAGCAACCAACTGACTGCCGGAATATCTCTGTGAGACTTGATCCGCTGGAAAATGGCACCGGGGCGGTGCGCACACCCTATAGCCGCGTTTGAGGGACGGCGCAACAGTCTTTAAACGTTACTTACCTTCGGCAAGTGGAGCGCTGTCTGGGGGACACTGCAGGGCGCACCATCACGGAGCAGGCACTTTTTCGTCTACACTGCCCTAGAGAGAAGGATGATGTGTGTCAACAAGCAAACCGCTCTCACGTTTCCTTGACGTTCCGCAGTCCTCTTCTCTAACACACAGGGTGCAGACGAGGCCGGGAAGAAGAGAACGTTGGCTGTTCTTGATCAGAATGAAAGTGCAGGCTGCAGTGAAGATGTCTTGGCAAAGCTGCGCAGAGAAGATAATTGCAGTACCACAAAAAGGGGGAGATTGCCCTGTTGTGGAATGGGACTAGGTCAAGCACCAGGTGCTACGGAGGAGCAATTACCAGTCATGGAAGTGGGTCTGAAAAACCAGCAAGTGAGCAAATTGTGTCCTGTCGGTTTAAGGTACTGTGACAAGGGCTCAGCACTCTGTGAGGATTGTGTGTTGTCCTGAGCTGAGCTTTTGGCACATTGGGAAGAAACTTGGGGCTACTGCCGCTCATGTGGTTCTAAGAGGGGGAACCCAGTAAGCACTTCAATTGCTGTATTGAAAGAGCTTGATCCTGAATTCTTGGCGTTCTTCAGAGAACTTTCTGTGTATAATAGAGTGTGTTAGGCATAGTTTGCATTTGTGATGTGGGGCCTGTTATTGAACTTGTGCTGCTCAGGTGTAGACTAGCGCGTTGCACATGAACTATCCTCCTGGCCCAAAACCAATCTAATACCTTTTTCGAACATGGGCATGCCCCAGCCATGCCTCCTGCGTGGCATATCCGCCTCCATGCCTGACCTAACAGTCATTCCCTTTGTTAAGTCAGACATGGTTTCTTTTTAGCAGCAAGAGAGCTCATCAAGAAAAGGGTACAGTTGTCACCACTATGAGTAACGTTTTTGTACTTTTTCATCCTGCACCCTTTTTCCATGTTTGGGAGATTTCAAAGCATCACTAAAATAAAAGGTGGAGGGATTGACCAAAACCAAAGACCTTTTTCAAAACAGTTTGACAAAGGCACATTGTTTTACAAGCTGGGAATGAGTGACTGGTGCTTGCATAAGGAGCGACAGGTGGGTATACTATGAAAACCTGCCTCGATTACGTGACAGAGGCTGCCTTAGCCCTAAAAAGATGGGCGTGAAGTCCTTGCAATGGTTTCTTGCATCGAGAATTGTGGAGACCAGCCATTGAGTCAGTATTACCTTAGATACTGCTGAAACTGGTGTTGTATGCTCCTCCCCCCTGGGCAAGAACAATTGAGCAGACTTGCTGAGGACGGAGACCTTGCCACATCCAAGGTGCGCAGGGCCCTCTTCACCTCCGAAGTGGGTTTCAGGAAGAATATGCAAAGTAAAATGTCCTCATTAAGATGGCAGCTACCCCCCCATTTTTGGTAGTAAGTTGCAACCTGAGAACCGCCTTATATCTATAAAACATGATGTGCGTCTCCTTGACACACAAGGTTTGCAACTCCCTAATCTTGCAGGTGAAAATAATGGCGACCAGGAAAGCTGGCTTCAGAGTTACCCATCACCCATCTGCAGAGGCAACTGGCATACAGGATTTCTGCATGAGCAAATAAATCACCACATTGAAATTCGAAGGCACGTGTGGTGGTGGTGTTAGCAGAATGATTCTAGACAGACCATTAAAATGGCTTTTAACAATGGGTGTGCCATGGAGACTCCGTAGCCTTGCATCGAGTTAAACTCTGATGGCGGTCAGGTTTGTGCTGGGTGAGTTGAGGGACACTTGTTTTCACAATGAGGTAATTGTTAAATGAGTTAATGGAGGCACTTTAGGCACAGGTTTGTGAAAAAATTATATATATATATATATATATATATATATATATATATATACATACATACACTTGCAGGTTCCTGTTACACTAATTACAGTTAGCCCACCCACCAGTCCATCTACCTTCACCACAGCTCAGGCCCCCACTGGCATTCATAGAATATACATTACATGCATCATCACTCATCCAACATTCCTTACATTTCACTCCCTCACAGACATCAACATTCTACTAGCTGCCATTGAGGACCAGAAGGACAATAGATATCACATCCATCCAAACAAACACGGGATACCACACGACACACCTCTGTCTCCTTCACATTACCAGAAGAGCAGTTAAAGCCATACCAAACACCATTAAACATTAACACCATAACACAATAGTGTGGTATCCTGAATGACTCGTGGGGGGGCGTGTGAGACTGTTGGCTCAAGGCGTCTGCCCGGCTGTCGTTCCTCCCCCCCCAATGATAAGTTGTTGGGAAAATGGAGTGCTGCAAACAGCAGTAAAATTACTTTCACCTCCAAGACATTTATATGCAGCAGTGTACCTTCTTGAACGCACAAGTCATAGACATCCTAACATTCCACGATTGCCTCCCCCTCAATCTGTAATGTGTGTAGAGACTCCTGGAGAGGTTAAAGGAGGGTTGGGGATGAGAGGGGGAAAAAAGGAACACCACTTGTGAGATTGCCTTCGTCCATCTACCAGAGTAGATTTGGGTGGAAGGAAATTATGGGATCAATTCCATCTGTCAATCCTGTGACTAGTTTAAATCCAGGTGCAGCTGAAAACCTCATGTGCAGCCTAGCATGTTGGGTCCACCAGGGTACACCAAGACATCAGGCACAGTAGCCGCTCAAACATTACTCTGCAGGAAGGCCCACGCTCCTAAGGAACTCCTTGCAAATTGAATGTAGAGTCAGCATTCAGAGTCCGAATGAGTGTCAATTTGGCTTGATTGATAGTGAAGCCCAGTGCACAAGCCAGATGGAGGATGCAACTGACTGACTCGTCCACCTGTGAAGAGGAGGCACCCCGTATCGGCCTGTTGTCAAGGTATGAGTAAATTTGGACCCCATTAAAGATGCAGATGACACCTCAGAGCCATAACATTAGTGAATACCCTCTGGGCAGAGCTCATCACGAAGGGCAGGACTTTGTACTGGTATTGGATAGAGCAGCAAAGGGACTTTCTGTGAAGCTTTCAGATATGCATGTGCATAGTGACACAGGCAAGCCCCTCTGTGACCGCTGATGAGACCTGTCCCGAAGTGATGATCTTGAACCGCTCTGTAGGGAAGGGTTCATTGATGCAGTCGAGGTAGGGGATGGTCCTCCAAGCCATCATTCCTTCATTGGAAGGGCAAAGAAACCGGAGAAATAACCTTGTCAAGGATGCTCCAGGGGAATCTCCTGTATTGCGTCCAGCTTCGAAAATGTCTACATCAGGTTTGATGCAAATTCTTGGTGGAATAGGCAGAGGGTTCAGGAAGAGGAAGCCTTTATCTGCTTCTCACTACCGATAGTGTCCAAGGGTCTGTGGTTATATCTCTTGAAGATGATGGGTAGAGGGACACCAATCCACCAACAGGTCAACTTGGATTGACGCAGTACTGAAAAATCTTTTGCCCGTTCATGGTCTTTTCCTTGCTTGTGCATTAAAGACAGACAGACGGGGCCAGAGTTCTGTTTTGAGCACGATCCAGGAAACCCCTAAATTCACCGCTAGAGTGTTGATTTGTTTTGCTGGGAAGAAGAGGGTGTGGCCTTTTAAGATTTCCTTGTGAGTGCTGACAGATCTAGCTGTCAAGGAGTGTGCCTTTTACTTTTCCAGTTCCTCGTCCTTACATGGGGGAGGCTATTGAAAGGGGGAATGCCCGAGGATCACCCTGGCAACCTTGCAGCCTTGCAGCAGCCTGCAGGTAAACGGGATACTGGGTGCCTGATTTCAGGTCATATGGAACAAGTTACTTACCTGTAACTCTTGTTCTCCATTATGGGTCTTATATGGATTCACATGCTATGAATATTTCCTGTCATCAGACGGGGAATCATTGTTAAAATAAAGCAGTTTCACTTTAAGCTGAAAATTGTTGCTTGAATAGCCGATTGCTGTCACTTTGGGTTATACTGCCCCTCCAATGACATTCGTCATCCTTGGCTCCAGCCCTGGTGGCCATCTTCAGAATTGGTTGCGCATATAAAGTGACAGTAGGAACCAAGAAGAGCCGCACAGATGAAGGAGTGAGGGTTCACATGTGAATCCATGCAAGACCCATACTGGAGAACAAGAGTTACAGGTATTATTATGGTATTTATTGAGCGCAGACCTGGCTTCGAGAAGCAATGGAGCGCTTCACAGAGGTATACACCTACACAGATACATAACAGAGCACTTTTCAGAGGTGTACAACATTACAGATGCATAATGGAGCACTTTTCAGTGGTAACAGAACAGATCTACAGCATGGGCTAAGATACAGAGGTGAGGAGGGGGTACAGCTGTACCGGGTGGCAGGGATGAGGAGAGCAGACAGTGTCTAGCAAGTGAGGTGGCACGAGGAGCAACGTGATGGCCTAGGTGTTGAGGAGGAGAGACTCTGAAGAGGTGGGTCCTGAGTTCTTTTCTGAATTGGAGCATGGTGGCGAGTCCAATGCTGATAGGGAGGAGGTTTCATATTCTTGGTGCATAGGCAGAGAAGGCTTGTTTTCTGGTCCTTTCCTTTTTGCAGAAGTAACTTGCTCCTTCTCCAGCATGGACTCTTGCATGGATTCACATGCTATGAATACGATTACACAGCAGTGCATCCACGTAAGGTGGCAATGCTCAACAGAATCAATAAAACTTACCCCTGCAACATATTTGCCTCAGGAAAACAGGCTTGCAAAGTTTGTCCGACACAAGACTCCTCTCTAGAATCCCTTTCGACACAGTAAAATCTTGTGACAGTGTGAGTAGACTCCACATAGCAGCCCTGCAGATATCCAGCGGGGGAACACCAAAGAGGAATACAGTACTCAAAGCAATGGCTCTGGTGGAATGGACTCTCGGCCGGCCTGTCAATGGTCTATTAGCCAATGGATGGCTATGCATGATACAGCCAGAGAGCCACCTGGAGATGCAAGCCTTCGATAGGGCCTTTCCATGCCCCATAGGTCCAAAGTTGACAAAAAGTTGAGAAGTCTTTCAAAAATCTTTAGTGAGTGCCACATAGAATTTCTAGGCACGCGACACGCACTGTGAGTGCAAGGACCTTTCAGCATGCATAGAAGGGTTTGCAATGAAAACTGGTAAAACCAAAGATGTGTTTGAATGAAAGTCAGATGGGACCTTTGGTATAAAGGACGGATGAGTTTGTAGAACCATCTTAGATTGATGGAAAGACAAATTTGGAAGCTTACAGGATGGAGCCTGGATCTCTCCAACACGCCTGGCCAAGGTGATTGGCACTAGGAAGGCAGTCTTCCACAAGAGGAATATCAACGATGGCTGATGCATTTGCTCAAATGGAGCTCCCATCAGTTTGGACAGGACCCCATTCAACTCCCATACCGGGGCAGAAGACTTCACTGGAGGCAGTATTGGCTGGGGAAAAGTTTGAAGAGGTGGGGCGGTAAGTGTGGTGTGAGTAAGCGCATGCGAGCTGAAACCACACTATGGGGGGGTTGGAGAGGTTTGGGGGGTCCGCACCAACAACATTTTGAAAAAAGGGTTAAAATTATGCATTTCACAGCACTGTTTTCAAAGAAAAAGACTAAGGGCCTCATTACGACCCAGGCGGTAAGTTACCGCCTGGGCCGTGACTTTACCACCATGGCGTAAACTACGTTTACGCCATGGTGGTAGGCGGACTTACCGCCCCATTCCGAGGTCGGCGGGGCGGTAAATCCCCAATCCCCATTTACCCTTCCCCATTTTTGCCCCATAGGGCATAATGGGAGTGGGGAAGGCGTTAATTACGCCACCGTAAATTACGGTGGCGTAATTAACAACATGGTCCCTTAGCGCCATGGATATTAACACCTGCTAAAAGCAGGTGTTAAATCCGCCATGGCGCTAAGGGACCTCGTACTCAGGCGGTAAGGGTCGGCGCTGTTTACGGCGCCGTAAACCCCTTACCGCCCGAGTTGTAATGAGGCCCTAAAAATGTTTTCGTTTTACAGACAGTTCTTAAGAAGAAGAATTAAGTATTCCAATACTCCAAAACAAAATGTCTTAGTTTGTAAAATGCCACACGCAATCACAAACATGCCTTTATGTCACACAAAGAACCACAACCAAATAGTTTCTCTTACCTGCAAAGTAGTTCTGCCTCTTTTCTGCGTCATCTAATGCAAATAACTCCTGAGGTCATTATATGCTCTACTTCCCGTCCCGTTTCCTCCATATTTATGGCACATTCCGTCCATCGGGACGTGGCACTTTTGAAGCATCAAAAATTACTTTTTGTCCTTTTATTTTTACGCATGGCCACTGCACGTGACCCTAGCCCTGCCTTCCTGAGCTCTGCCCCACGCATCACCCTTCAGTCCTTTTCTCTGCGCGGTTGGGGTCGGCCGCACTTGCAACTTAGGGAATATTTTTCTTTTGTTCCCTTGTCCTTCATATTCCTGCTGTGGTTCCACGGTCTTCTTTCTTCCATCTATGCCAGAGCGTCTGGGATTCGTGTCCTGTTCCTCGTGCGAAAGTCGGTTTGCAAAGGCGGATCCCCACTCTCTCTGTCTGGAGTGCTTGGGCCTGAAACACTGGTGGGACTCTTGCTTCTATTGTGGCTCCCTCTCCGTCCGGGCACTCCAGCGTCAACTTGTCAGGTGGGAGGAGGTGTTCCAGCGGATTCCTCCACATTTACAGCAGTTCATTGAATAAAAACGGAAGCGGCTGGTAAGCTCCTTCTTTTTTAGGGTAGCCCGCCAGGGGACTCCTTCCCGGGGTCTTCTGGTTCCGGGAGAGGCCCAAGTGGCTCTGGTACCAGTGATCTTCCTGAGGTGTCCCAAAAGGGATCTAACCTGGACTCTGGAGTTTCCGCCGAGGTTCCCTCTAAGGGGGCTGCTAGGACCGGATCTTCATCTGAGGTTCCCCCCATCAGGGGGCTAAAGTCAAGCCCAGTATTTCTGGGGCTGTTTTCACCAGGGTAATTCCCAAGGTTTCCAAATCTGGAACTAAGTGTACCGAGACTCATCGCAAGGTTTCCCTTAAGTCCCCTGATACCCCTGTGGTGACAACAGCCTCACAGACACCTCTGACGCAGTTCACCTCAGGCAGTAACAAAATGGCGGTCTAACCCCTGCGGTCTGCGGCAGCCATTTAGACTACATCTCACACCAACATTCTCAACGGCCGGTACTGAGGGGCCTGTTTTTGGGGCTGAGCAGTCTTTTCATGTCATGTGGATAATAAGAATCCATTCCACCCTCCAATGGATTGGCTTGTTCGGTTTCTGCTGCCACCCATCCGGTCCCTTTGATATACGTGGATCTAGTTGGTGGAGGGCAGTCTTGGCAACCATCCTCTTGGCACTTCTGGAGGTATGCCCCTTCAGAGCAGCCTCTACCAACTCCAGTGCCTAGGCCTTCTTCTGAGGATGCATTTTTGGGCCAGTTTCAGACACTTATGCACTCTGATCCTATGAAAGCATACTTTAAGGATCTACTCAAGGAAATGTATCCTAAGCCACCTGAACCGCAGCCTGCTCCGGCAATTCCACCTCCTCCCCCACTTCTAGTGCGGCCCCCACCTCCAATGCCTCCTCTTCCTCCATTTTCAGTGGTGCTAAAGATTCCCGTGGCGCTGTCCGATCTGCCCACGGGGCCTGAGGTGCCACGTGCTGCGGATCACAAGTCTGTTCTCACAGCACTGGATGAAGATCAAGCGGACCAGGATAGCAATGACCCGCCCGGTCTATTAGAGACTTTCATGACTGGGTTGTGGATTTGATGGCGTTGCTAGATATTCCAATACCGAATCTCTGGCTCCACAAGAAGGTCTACTTTCTGGAGCCTTTACTCTGTCGTCACAGGAGTGCACCAGCCTTTTCCTTCAGAAGGATGTCCTGGCTGAAGCTTGCAAGATCTGGGAAAAACCTAATTCCGGACAGCACCTAAACAAGAAAATTGACATTGGCTACAAGCTACGCGTGTCTGAAGACATATCCTTGACTGCATGTTCACTCCCCTCATCGACAGTGGTGGCAGCAGCTATGCTCCGGTCTAAGCCATCCTCTACATCCTCCATGGCAGCGTCGCAAGTCCTTTCCAAGGAGGACAAGCTTCTTGACGCCATTGGGGGGGGGTTTGGGGGGGGAGTATTTTTCAATTCGGCCCTTCAGGTGCGACAGGCTAATACCGAGGTGAACCTGGCGGCTGCTAATCTCAAGCTGCGAAAGGAGTTTGCCAAGTTTCAGGAGTGCATTCCTCCTGAGAGGTTCAAAGATTTTAAGGGAGGCTTATCCAATTCCAAAGTTCTCGCTAAGGACCTGCTGGAGGCCGCAGCCCATCATGTCGACACTTCCAATCAGGGCCTTATTGTTGGAGTAGACATCTCCCGCCAAGGGTGGCTGTGTGCTACGAAGTTCTCAAAGGAGTTTTAGGACAAAGTACTTGATCTTCCCTTCGAAGGTAAGGAACAATTCCACTCCTCCACTGATTAAGAGCTCACCAAAACTAAGGCAAGCACGCAAACTGCTAAGCCATTGTCGGTCCTTGCCAAAACCCCTGCTAAGAATGCTTATACTCAGAGGTCGGGGTCTTAAACAAGTTCCTTCTCTGGTTTCAGAGGGTTCCAGGACCGGCGGGCAGACGCTCCCGCTGGTGTGCCTCGCTGCAAGCAGCAAAGGCAAGGTGGCTGGGTTTTCTCTCTGTCAACAGCCTCCTCTTCAGGAACTAGCTGCCTCACTGCTGATAAACCATCTAAATGATGTTTTCCATTAGTCTCGGGAGACTCCGGTTGGAGGACGTATATTGTCTCATCTGGAGATGTGGCAGACCATCACAGAAGATCAAATGGGACCACAAATAACAGAGGTTTCCCATCTGGGGGCTAAGACTAAACCCAACACTTCTGGGGCTGCTTCAACCAGGGTGATTCCCGATGTTTCTCAGTCTGGGACTAAACCTACCGAGCATAGTCTCAAGGTTTCCTGTCAAGTGACTAAAAGTACTGGGGTAAAACCCATAGGATCCCCAATCGGGGATTTTTCAAAGACCAGCAGGATCGAGGAGCTCCTTTTATGAGCTATGGCTACTGGGCATGACCCTCAGCTTTACCACAAACAGTCTTGGGGTTGTACCGGTCCTGCTGAGGAGGCAAAGAAAGAGGCCAAAGGCCCTAAGTCTTCAAGCACCGGCCTTGCTGAGGTTCCCTCACTGAGGGCTAATTCTTCTGCAGAAACCAAAAGGCCTGATAAGTGCTCCAGGTCTGCTAGTACCAGCTCTGCTGAGGTTCCTTGTTAGAGGGCGAATACCGATCCAAAAGCCCCTACAGCCCCTGTAGAGCCATCGCCTCACTAAAACCTGTAACGCAGATCACTTCAGGCAGCGACAAAATGGCATTTCAACCTATACGGTCTAAAGCAGCCATTTTGACCAGATCTTCTACACCAACGTTCTCAGTGGCTGGTACAGAGGGGCCTACCTTAGGAGTCAATGCCAGAGTCTTCCCAGCGGAGCACAGAATTGCAGATTTATCAACCATATGCTTCTTTTCCTGAACTCCTCACTCATGTCAGTGTGATGGTTCCAGAGTCTCCTGGGCCTGATGCCTTCGTGTGTCCTAGCCTTACCTCTTGCAGGACTGAAGATGAGGTGCACATAGCTCGTGCTGCAGAGCTGCTGGTTCCAAGCTTTGGACCCAGACTCCAAAAGGATTCCAATACCATCCTTCATAATGGCGGATCTTCATAGGTGGTCAACCTCCAGCAACCTTTCAGTGGGCAGCTCCTTCCAGTAGCCCTTGCCACAGAATATGGTTACAACACACTCCTCCCTCCTAGGGTGGGGCGCAACGTTGGGTCACCTCGAGGTGTATGATCTGTGGACCCACCAGGACAGAATGTCTCATATGAACTTCCTAGAACTCCTGGCAGTTTATCTGGCATTGAAAGCTTTCCAGCCTTCTATCATCAACAGAGTGGAGCAAATTTGCACTGACAATTCTGTAGCTTGTTCTATGTCAACAAACTGGGGTACCAGGGTGCCTCCTCTGGTGGATCTAGCTATTCATATTTGGAATTGACCCATCCGCAATGTCTGGGGCGGCTTCAACCGGGGTTATCACCAAGGTTTCCCAGTCAGGGTCTAAATGTACAGAGCCTAGTCTCGAGTTTTCCTGTAAAGTAACTAAAGTTACTGGGACTAAACAAGAGGATCCCCAAACATGGGCTATAATCAAAAGCAGCAGGAGCGTATGGCTCCATATAGGGGCTCCGGCTTCCAGGTGTGACCCTAAGCTTTCCCACAAACAATCTTGTGGTTGTACTGGGTTCTGCTGAGGGGGCAAAGAAGGAGGGCAAGGGCCCTACGTCTTCAGGCACCAGCCTTGCTGATGTTCCCTTGCTTAGGACTATTTCCTCTGCATAAACTAAAGGAGCTAAAAAGCAGCCCCGGCCGCTAGTACCGGCTCTGCCGAGGTTCCCTGTTGGAGGGCTAAAATGCATTACAAAGCCCCTACAATCCCTCTGGTGACAATGGCCGCACTAAAACCTGTGATGCACATCACTTCAGGAGGTGACAAAAGGGCTGTTCAATGCATGCGGTCATAATGCAGGAGGCGCATACCCCTTCTACAAGAGCACAGTACAAAAGTAAATGGCTTTCTGTTGACTTTGTCTTGTCTTTTATATCGGACCTTGCAGCCTCTAGCATCCACATCTTATCATGCAGACATTTGTCATCCATTGCAGCTTATCTTTCTGCAGATAATTGCTCTTTTCTCTGACAAAACCAGTAATCAAGAGGCATTTCGCTGGCTTTCTGCCGATCAGGCCTCCTCACCCAAAATGGGATTGAAACGTGGTACTTACAGCTTTGTCACAAGCCATTTGAACCAATGGCCACTACGGAGCTCCGGCTTCTCTCCTGGAAGTTGGCCCTCTTACTTGCAGTAACATCTGCAAGAAGAATAAGTGAGCTTTAAGCTGTGTCGAACATCTGTTCCTAATTTTCCACAAGTATAAGGTTGTGCTTCACACTCACCCTTCTTTCTTTCCAAATCCCGTCTCGGATGCAGAGTGGGTTCTACACAACCAAGCTCTGAAGTTTTACCTCGACAGAACAAGCACACGTAGAATTTCTTCACAACTCTGTTACTTTTAGTGACCCAAAGGGGAAACCGATTTTGAAAGCGTCCATCTCATGCTGGATCGCTTCATGCATCTCGGAAGCTTTCACAATTCAAGGCTTTCAGCCCACCCAAAGAGTGTTAATGCACATTTGGTCTGTGGCAAAGTGGGAGCTGCTGCAGACCCATAAATATGTCCCTTGGGAGTCCATAGCCAAGGCTGCTACATGGGCTTCCCCTTTGGCTTTTTGCTGACACTATTGTCTTGCCCAATTCGGCCAGGAAGTTCTCAAGAACCTGTTCCAATAAGGGAAATTCCCGTCCTCCTGTTTCTTTGGTCAGCGCTTGGGAATCTCCCAAACGTATTGAGGAAAGGGGACAGGATGTAGGAGTAGAACAAAGTTACTCACTGTAGTGACTACCTTACGCTTCGTCCATAGTCCCCTTTCTTCCATACGCCTGCCCGCTGTCCCCTCTAATAAGTATCCTCTATTTTGCTAATTGTCCTTTAACTTTGGCGATAGAAAAGGACTGAATGGTGATGCGTGGGGCGGAGGTCAGGAAGGCAGGGCTACGGTCACGTGCTGTGGCCCAGCATAAAAATAAAAGAACAAGAAGTTATTTTTAATGCTTCAAAAGAGCTGCTGTCCCATCCGATGGACGGAATGTCCCAAAAGTATGGAGGAAAAGGGACTGTGGACTCAGGAGTAAGGTAGTCACTACAGAGAGTACCTTTGTTATTACTGAACATGCATGTTCTGGAAGCGAACATTGAACGGCATCACTAGCAGAATTATCTCATGAAAAAACACCTTAGTAGTTACTCAAAGTTTAGCTATTGAAAACAATTCAACCTTTCAATGTGATATATAGATGCATGTATTCTCCCGCCACTCTCCCAATACATTTTAAGTCCAGTAAATGTATGTCAGCAACATTAAGAAACAATATATAGAGGAGAAGCTTTTTTATTAACGGATTTGCTCTCTAAAAAGCCAAATCAAGATTTTACATATATAGAGGCTTTCGACATAATGAAGAACGTATGAACCATCCTAAAAGTCCTAAATAAAATGGAAAAATACACTGTGATTGGTTATTTGTAACGTGCTTAATACCCAGAGGTTTCTAAGTGCGGACCCAGGGATTGAACCTGTGTTGCTCTGTGTTGTCTTGCTTCCAAGAAGAGCTTGTTGCCCCTGAGCTATCCTCCCAAGACAAAGCATTGTCTGTTGGGTATTAGACTTGCTCACTTGTAGAAAAAATGTGCATGCCTATCTTTAAGACGTGCAAATATCTCAATAACTTGCTTTTTGAATTTCATTGATAAGTTGCTTTTCAATAGACCGCACAGCCAGTGCGTGAAGTCTGTCTTCTGTCATCGTATTTCTTAGGAATGTTTTAATCCATTTCAGGGTTGAAAAGCATCACTTGGATTGTGCTGTGGTCCTGTGAATCCTCAACAAATTGGTAGTCTCTGAAAATGGATCTTCAAGATTGTCATCAATAAATAAAGCAAAGACAATTTTAGCACATTGGATTTCAGGTCTCCCATATTCAGTGTGCAGTTTGTCTTTATTCAACATGGTATATGGTTGGACAGTTTTACTTAGTACTTCAACAGGAAAAGATGCATTTTATCTCTGAAACCTGTCACTGTAATAATGTGTTACTAGTTGTTCACTGGTATTGACAATTATCATATCTTTTTTAAAATCTATTTTTATTGTGTTTAGACAACTTAACATCTTTTCACAAAAGCAGAATCATAATTACAATAATTCATAAAATTATTACAAAAGATAAGAAACCATAAGATTATACAGAATTACATGCAGAATATAAATCATTACAATTTAAAAAAAAGGGTAATCGAAGATATAAAAAGATCACATCAATACCACTGCACATTTCAATAATCTCAAAACCCCCAACGTTAAATTGGGTTCACAACCCGAGGAGGTTCTCCCCCAGAATGCATCAGTGTTCAGCCAATCTTCACAGTGAGATGTCTAATTCTCAGTTCCCGCAATGCTACACAGTCAACGACAACATGCTTCAGAGTACATCCTCAATCAACATAACCTTGCTGAAAGCAGCAAAGTCAAGCCCTTAGTTCACTCTTTGGAATCAAATTGAGGCAAAACCTGAGGAATGAATTCCTCTCCTGGGCATCTTGAAATTTAATCAAATACCCTAGAAGGAAGCCCGTGGATTTGTTCGGAATAGAAAATGATCTGACTAACTTCAGATTTCGCATGGAGTCAATAGTCTGAATCCAGTCCCGTTCCAAAATTGCCCTTTTAATTCCCTCTGGGTTCCCAATCAAATCCTTGGGTAGTTTATTAAGTCGAGACAGGCTTTTCAAAGCAAAATCTCCAAATCTCCATCCTCAGTTGAGCCGAGTTACCCCTATTCACATGGACAGCAATGTCTTCATACAGAGAACCCACCCTTGGAACCAGCACCAGTTGATAAAGAGACTACTCTGTATTCCATCAATGCCTCCAAAGAACTCTGACCCAATTCATATTGTATGCTGGACATCGGGAGAGACTGGGGGAGGTTAAGAACCCTTCTCCAAAATCTTCCCTCGATTCTTGTCCAGCCCACTAACCAAGCCTGAAAGTCTGTGTCAAACCATAAAGGATTTTTTGGATCAACTTCCCTTTATAGAAATGGATGAGGGGCATCAGCGAGAATTTACAGTATTCTGCCATGAGTTGTCTCATCTGACAACTGAGTTGGTCTATAGAGCCCTTCAAGTGAGTTGTCACTTTTGGGATTGAGGGGTTTGCATATAGAGTCAGACCCAGATATGTTACTTCAGACTTTACCGGAATAGGAGAGTCATTTAGAAGCCACTTATAACTCGGGATGCACCGCCCATGATTACTAACTAGGATTCACTTCCCTTGGCTTTCTCAATTGTCGGTCAAAGACTTTGAACTGTACAGGGGATTTTGTCAAGACCCCTGAATGACCACTTTAAACTCCTATTTGTTGCTCCCCTACAGCTGGTATCTGTAGTTTCAACACACTGCGGGATCAACCAGTCTCTCTCGAGTTAGCCACCACGTGGTTCAATGACCTCTCTGCAGCTGGTTTTTCCCTTCAAGTTTAACAGTTTTTTTAACTTCCTTTCTTGTGCCACTTTGTGACTTTCATTGAACAGAGCTTGGTTTGTTATTGGTTCTCCCCTCGACTCACCGGCTGTGATGAACCACTTGGCTACTTTGGTATCCGAGTCAAGGACCGTAGCAAGTGTCTTTCTCGTTCCTGCTTATCAGCGTAGGTATGCTCTGTGTACCGTTGACATCTGCTGCAGCACTGGATAGCTATTTTTCGTGGGCTTACAATTCCTTTTAGGGAGGCTTTGCAGGTCTGTGTCGGAAAGGTGTGAGGAAAAGGACTGGATCCGTAAGAAAGTAGCATGGGAAGCAGCATGAGAGAAATGAGGACACAAACTACAATTCCCATGAACCCGGTGGCAGTTGGTGCAGGTCTGTGATTACTTGATTACTTAAGCCCCTCGTCGGCCCGTGCTGCTTGTTGGTGATTTTGTATGCAGGCATGGGTCAGTGAATGAAGGTTTGCATGGCGTGTTGGTAATTTATATCAAGCCTGGACACGGCAGTGAACTTGCAACGCTCTCTCCCTCACGGGAAAGGAGTGCAGCTTAGACTGTAAGCAGAGAACCTGGGCCCGGCGGGGAAAAACACTCTCTCCGTCGCGGGGAAGGAGAGCGGCTTATGCCGAATGCAGAGATCCTGAGCAGGATTGGGCGGTGAGAACATTCCCAGAGCATCGCCTCTCTCGGAGGAGCTGTGCACACGCGGCAGCGCAGGTGCCAACACCTCATCTACATTGCCTGGGGAGGTGCTGACAAGCCCCCTGGCGTCAGTTAAGTGCTGTAAACTTTTTCCCGTTCTATGAATGTTCAGTTGGGCACAGCATTAGTTTGGGTGCGGACGCACCATTTGTTTGGTTGCCATTAAGCTGTTTTCTGTTGCTCGGAGAGAAACATATGTAAGCCCAGAAGTCAGGTTCATGAACACCTGCGGTGTATGCCGCGACAAGCATATTCAAGAACAGTTGCACGGTGATACTCGCAAGACGGGCTGGAGTATAGGAACTGGCAATGTTGTTTGTGGATGCTTTGTTTTGTGCCTTCATCCCTTGTCTAAATGAACTCATTATGTCTTGGTGGAAACGCTTGTGTGCCGACAAACACAGCACGAGATTCTGAAAGCATTATCAGGAGAATGCCAGGCTGGCATAGTTATGTGTTTTTCATTGTGTTTCATCCCATTTGTGTTGTGCTATACGTTATTCATGGCCATCAATAATGTTCCATGTGCTTATGTTTGTTGCTAACTTCTGGTGGTACTAAGTATTCAGGTGTCTGGAGAGATCCTAATTAAGAAGGGTATTATCGTCGTTCTAGGAGACAGGTTGGTTTTGGTATATCTACATGCTATGACTTTTTCCTTGTGTTCCCTGTGCCTATCCTCATGCAATCACCCTAATCCTCTTTCCGGTGACCCTATCACCCCCTACCTATCCATAACCTCTCCCTAACCCTCTTACCCCCTTTGGCTGCCTCGAGGTGCCTGTCAATTTTAAGATCAGGACCCCCATGCCAACCAAGGTGGGAGGGGTCAACTGCATGTGGCTTCTGTGGCTAGGAAGGAGTTGTGTGATACTCCACGGGTGTGACATAATCACCAACCCCCAATTGGGATAATTCAGCCACGCGAGCCAGGTGGAGTCCCCTCTACCCTTATACATGCCAAATTGATTCAGCCTCGACAGGAGACTTAATACATTGAAGATGCAGGTTAGTGGATTAATTGTGCAGGGAACGCCGCTGCAGGGGGAACCAGCAATGACCTCATTGGCAGGGCCGTCTAGCTGGTCAAATATGGTGGTGGTCCAACAACCTTTGGGCATTCCTTTGGCAGCTCTCGAAAGATATGCAGGAGATCCTAGAAAATGTTCCACCTTTTTGACACAATGCAAGTTACATTTCTTATGTAAGCCAACAGCGTTCGAGTCAGCACAGGCTTGAACTGCGTTTGTTGTTTCTTATTTGACTGGGGATGCTGCAGCCTGGGCCATTCCCCTTGTGCAAAAGGACAAACCCATATTGTATGATTGGGCAGGATTTTCATTGGAATTTGCAAGATTATTTGACAGACATAATGTATCATTGGCTCAGGATAAGGAGCTATTAGCACTGAGACAGGGTACGAAGCATTTGTTCTCGTATGTGACACATTTTAATCGTTTGGTAGTTGAGATGGCTTGGCCGGAACCTAAACAAGCATTGTTGTTCTATCGGGGATTGAAGGACGAGTTGAAGGATACTATCGCACATGTGGAACCCCAACCAGAGTCATGTAGTGCGCTTATTGATTTGGCTATATGGTTAGATCATCGTTTGACTGAGCGCAAGGGTGAAAGGAGGAAGACAGAGGGAACCCCTTTTGTATGTCTGGATCGAAGCAGGGAGGTAGGAGGTTGTGCTGGTGGAAAGCAGGTGAACGCATGCAGATAGGTCGTGTTCAGGGTCCCTTGACTGCTGAGGAAAAGGAGAAAAGGAAGTCTGGGAAACTTGTGTTTGTATTGTGGAAAGGTGGGGCGTTATATCGGGAATTGCCCAAATACGCCTGCACACCTGGGAGCAAGGAAGATGGTAGAGGCAGGGAAAGAAGGGGCTCGGTAAGTGTGGGAACGACTATACTGAGCCAGCAGGAGACGGAGTTCCCATCTATTGTAGCTAATAACATGCAGGTGAAGGCTCCTCATATTTACCTCTTGAGGACTTTGATTTTTACCAAAGTAGGGAAATGGTATCGGCAATGGTGGATTCAGGGGCCACGGGAAATTTTATAGATCTTGCATTGGCTACCAAGCTAGGAACTCCTACCAGAATCAAGAAGGAGAGTGAGTTGGTGTGGGCAGTGGATGGTTCTTGTTTGACTTCTGGTCCAATTAGCACACAGCCTCAAGAGCTACGGATGTGGTGGTTTGAGGGCCATGAGGAAGTGATCACGTTCGATCTGATTTCGGCACACCAGTTTGGGGTGATTTTGGGAATGCCATGGTTGGTCACACACAATCCCCGCGTAGATTGGCAAAGAAGGACTTTGACTTTTGGAGATGAGTTATGTGCATCGCATTTGACAGGCATGAGTGGACCTACTATGTATTTGGTGGAAGGAGTATCTCAGTCGAGTCAGGTAGGGGCGGTGGTTACTACCCTGCCAGCAAGATATCAGGAATTTTCTAAGGTTTTTGACAAGGGTGGGGCTTCTCAGTTACCACCCCACAGGCCATTTGATTGCGTGATTGAATTGGAAGAACAGGCTAGGCTACCATGTAGTTGGGTGTACGCTTTGTCTGAAAAGGAAACGCAGCATTTGATGGAGTACCTAGATGAGGTGTTGGCCTGCAGATTTATAAGACCCTCTAGATCTCCTGTCTCATCTCCCTTGTTTTTCGTACTATAGAAGGAGGGTACCTTAAGGACATGTATTGATTATAGAGCCTTGAATCGGGTAACCATCAAGAACCGGGTCAAGATGGCTAAAATGTATACCAAGTTGGATCTAAGGGGAGCGTACCATCTCATCAGGGTGAAGGAGGGGGATGAATGGAAAGTGGCTTTCCGTACAAAGTTTCGTTTATTTGAATACTTGGTGATGCCGTTTGGCTTGTGTAATGCTCCAGCGGCTTTTCAGCATTTTATGCAGGAGGTGCTGCAGGAATATTTGGATTTGTTTGTCATTGTGTACATCGATGATATTTGGATTTTTTTCGGGGTCCTAAGAGCAGCACGAACACCACGTTAAGGCAGTGTTGGCAAGACTACAAGAGTGCCACTTGTTTGCAACATTGGAAAAGTGTGAGTTTCATGTCACAAGAGTGTAATTTCTGGGGTTTGTTTTGACACAGGCAGGAGTGGTTATGGATGACAAGAAGGTACAGGCAATTACCAAGTGGCCAGCTCCTCAATGTGTGAAAGACATTCAATCTTTTCTGGGGTTTGGTAATTTCTACAGGAGATTTATAAATAATGTTTCTGCTATAATTACTCCCATTACTAGACTATTGAAAAAGGCTACACTGGGATCAGGAGGCGGAGGAGGCATTCCAAAGATTAAAGACAGCGTTTACTGAGGCTTCCATAATGTCATCCCAATTTGGAGAAGCAGTTTCAGGTAGAGACTGATGCCTCCAATTTGGCTGTAGGGGCCATTTTGTCACAGGCAGATGGGGAAGGTATTCTACATCCTGTAGCTTACTTTTCATGTAAATTGACAACATGTGAACAAAATTATGCTATCATGGATAAGGAATTGTTGGCAATTAGAGAAGCTTTTCTGGAATGGCTCCACTATTTAATGGGGGCATGCCTTCCAGTATTGGTTATCACTGATCATAAAAATTTACAGTATGTGAGGTCTGCAAGAAATTTGAGTTCCCAGCAATTGAGATGGTCACAATTCTTTTGAAGAAATTGATTTTGTGGTCACATATCGACCAAGTAGGAGCAATAGTAAGGCGGATGCCTTATCCAGGCAGGAGAATATGGGAGGGCAGTGTCAAGTGGAACATAGTGTCATTACAGTGGAATGGATTGTGGGGGCAGTTACACAAGTGGTGCTTGGAGAGATACGTCAGAATTTCCCTAAAGAGGGATGGTCAGAATGGGTGAAGAAGGGGAAAGGACAGAGTCATTCGAGAGGGGTTACCTTATCAGGAAGGAAAGTTGTTTCTCCCTACTGAGAACCTGAGAAAGAAGGCGTTTTGGTGTGATAACCTGCCCATGGCAGGACATGTGGAATCAGAAAACCCAAGAAATGGTGCAAAGATATTTTTGGTGGGAGGGATGGGCCACTCAGGTACATGATTATGTGGCGAGGTGTGAGACTTGTGTACGTTCCAAGGCAGACCACTTGAAGAAGGCAGGATTGTTGCAACCATTAAACACGCCTCGGGCTCGTTGGGAATGTGTGTCTATTTGTCACTGATTTGCCTCGTGATGAGAATTGTGACACAATTTGGGTGGTAGTGGACTATTTGACTAAACAGGCTCATGTTATACCATGTGATGGAATTTTAAGTGCAAGTTTTCTAATGATTCTATTTTTGCAGCACATAGTAAGATTGCATGGGTTACCAAGAACCATAGTTTCCAACCGGAGGTCTCAATTTACCTCTCGGTTTTGGGGTGCCTTCTGCAGATTATTCGGAATCTCCTGTGCATTATCTACCAGTTATCATCCGCAAACAGACGGGCAGACCGAAAGGGTAAATCAGACTATGGAACAATATCAGATGTTTTTTGGCTGAGGGCAAGACTTCTTAGGTTCGATCTCTTTGGTTGGCAGAGTTTTGTTATAACGCTAAGCACGACTCCTTGGGAATGTCACGCTGTTACTGTTTATATGGTCAAGATTGCTGAATGCTGCCTGAGGAACTTCCTAAATTCCACAAGATTCTGGCAGTAGCTGAACGCACGCAGGAGCTTCTTGAAATACATGAGAAGGCATGCCAAAATTTGGATACGGGCTAAGATGAATTATAAAAGACAGGCAGATCGTAAGAGATGTTTAAGTCACAAGTATGTGGTGGGGGATCGCGTGTGGTTGTCTATGCAGCACATAAAACTGTTTGTGTCTCGAGTTCCTGCCCAGGTTCATTGGTCCTTATACCATTGTGCGTTGTTTATCCAATATGGTTGTTTGATTAAGGTTGCCATCTGAAATGAGGATTCATCCAGTATTTCATGTTTCTTTGTTTAAACCTGCAGCTCCAGGTATTGTGACAAGAAAAGCTCCGGGGGTTATGAAGGACGGGCAGGAAGAGTTTGAAGTACAACGCATTTTGGACTCCAAGTGGCGTAGATTGAAACTATGGTATCTGATATTCTGGGTAGAATGTGGTCCGGAGGACAACTCTTGGGAACTTGCTGAGGCAGTTCATGTGGATCAGCTGATAAGACTGTTTCATCGCTCTCATCCTGGTAAACCGGGTGCTGGGAAGGGCCTTAGAGGAGGGGGTAATGTGAGGAAAAGGACTGGATCTGTAAGAAAGTTGCATGGGAAGCAGCACGAGAGAAATTAGGCCACAAACTACAATTCCCATGAACGCGGTGGCAGTTGGTGCAGGTGTGTGATTACATGATTACTTAAACCTCTCCCCGTCCGTGCTGCTTGTTGGTGATTTTCTATGCAGGCATGGGTTGGTGGAGGAATGTTTGGATGGCGTGTTGATTTATTGGAAGCCTGGACCCGGCGGTGAACTTGCAGCGCTCTCTCCCTCGCGGGGAAGGAGAGCGGCTTACGCCGAATGCAGAGATCCTGAGAAGGATTGGGCGGTGAAGTCGTTCTCAGAGCGTCGGCTCTCTCGGAGGAGCCGTGCACATCTGGCAGCGCAGCCGCCAACGCCTCAGCTACATTGCCTGGGGGGGTGCTGGCAAGCCCCCACTAGGTGTCAGTTAAGTGCTCTAAGCTTTTTCCCTTCTAGGAATGTTCAGTTGGGCACAGCATTAGTTTGGGTGCGGCGCTCCGTTTGTTTGGTTGCCATTAAGCTCTTTTCTGTTATTCGGAGAGAAGCATATGTAAGCCCAGAAGTCGTGCTCATGAACCTCTGCGGTGTATGCCGCGACAAGCATATCAAGAACAGTTGCACAGTGATACCCCTAAGACGGGCTTGAGTATAGGAACTGGCAATGTTGATTGTGGCTGCTTTGTTTTGTGTCTTCATCCCTTATCTAAATGAACTCATTATGTCTCAGTGGAAATGCTCGTGTGCCGACAAACACAGCAGGAGATTCTGAAAGCATTATCAAGAGAATGCCAGGCTGGCAAGGTTGTGTTTTTCATTCCATTTGTGTTGTGCTGTACGTTATTCATGGCCATCAATAATGTTTCATGTGCTTATGTTTATTGCTAACTTCTAGTGGTACTATGCATTCAGGTGTCTGGAGGGATCCTAATTAAGAAGGGTCTTATCCTAGTTCTAGGAGACTGGTTGGTTTTGTTACATGTACATGCTATGACATTTTCCTTATGTTCTCTATACCTATCCTCATGCAATCACCCTAACCCTTTTTCCGGTGACCCTAACACCCCTTACCTATCCACAACCTTCCCTAACCATCTCCCCCCCCCCACTTTGGCTGCCTCAAGGTGCCGGTGTATTTTAAGATCAGGACCCCCATGCCAAACAAGATGGGCGGGGTCAACTGCATGTGGCATCTGTGGCTATGAAGGAGTTGTGAGAGACTCCAGGGGTGTTACATAGGGCAAGGTCACTGCTCTCCTTGTCACCCCTTCGGTTCTCACAGCCTTTCTCCTCCTCTTGAATTGCTTTGCGGGTTTAGCTATTTCGTCATGCGGTCTGCCTTACTCATACTGTGCTCTCGTGCTCCACCTTTTATCCCTGTGGGGAAGGGGCCATCAGGTGTGTGATTCTGGTAATTGCCTGACTCTTGTATTGGGACATGGTAAAGGTAAACGGCTCTGGTGTTAGTCCATTGTCGCCGTGTTGTACGAAAGTGTTCGTGTATGAAAAGAGGGGCGGGCAGTGTTTCTGAATGTCCTACGTGGTAGGGTGGGGGGAAAGGTGTTGGAAGAAGGGCGATACTGCGTCTCACCTGTGGTTTCCCACTGCCTGAGGAACCCCCATCCAGGTGATCCTCCCTCACTGGTTCACCCCCAGGAACTGGATCCAATAGATGGCGGGGTCCGGGCCACCTGGATGACAGATCCCTGGCGACTAGCTAGGGAGACACCTTCAGGTTTCTCACAACATCAAGAAGGGTGATCGTGCGCTAGTTAACGGGCACCGCCCAATCGCCTCCCTTGAAGATTGGACAACAATAGCAGAACTCTTGGAGTACGGGGTCTCCTAAATTGAAGAATATTCTCAAATCATAAAGAATCCTGGACCACACAGGGACATTCGACTTCCAAATTGAGTTGGAAAGACCTTTCAGCCCAGGGCTCTTGAAGAGGACGGACTCGATATTAAGTCTTCAATGAGTTCCCTAGACAAAGTCAGCGACCACCAGATCTGAGAAAAATGAACATTGCAATTCAACATCAACGTTCCATAGAGTTTCAAAAAGTGAGTATGCCACCCATCCTCTCATACAACATTGGCCTGCGACCCCAACTGTAAGCCCCTTACTTCGATTAACAATCTCCCAAATGTTCCAGGAATTATTCATGCCTAGTGCCCTTAACATAGCCTCCCCATCTCGTTATAGTCTCAAAGCCCGGTGGGATATGGACCAGATTCTATAGCTATTTAACAAATATTTATGCTAGTTGACCTCTACCTGACCCCCTTCCCCACGTACTTAAGGGCACCAATTGCTTTTCTCAATTCCCTTATCTTATCACGGGTGGCTTCATCATACTCATGTTGATGATAAAGTATTCCTTTCAAACTCACTAAAGCCGCCACCTCCACACTCCAATTAAAATCTGTTTAATTGAAAGGTTTACAGGCTTGCAACAAATCGGCTTCCTCCACAGAATCCAAGTAGAGGTCAAGTTTTTGATTGAGGGTTTTTACCCTCTCTTTGATATGTCACCCTCTTGATTAGCCGCCAGTAGTGTTTTGTTTTTCAAAGAGGTACGCCGGTCATCAAAAACCAAGTTTGCCGTCAAAATACTATGATCACTTCCATGGGTCTCCGATTTCAAACTTGTCACAGCATGTTAGCAAGTCCCTTGTCAGAAACAAATAATCAATCATTGAGCTATAACAGCCATTGATCCAAGTTGAATTCATCTCCCAGACTCCCCTAACAGAAAAGTTTATCATGTGCAGGTTCCAATCATTAAGAAACTATAACCGTTTCCTTCCATTCATCTCTAAGATCTTATTTACAACCTTGAAGTCCACTGCTTTCATGCATCAAGAATTCAAATCACCACCCAATATTATGTTCATGGGCTTGTCATCATTCATTACAGTCAGCAAAATAGAGGATAAGTACTCAAAAAATACAGATAAGTTCGATAAGGCAGGGTTCCAGTACAGAATAATCAGAACAAGGGATCTCACTGTCCCCCTCACTCCAATTCGTGCAAAAGCAGCACACATTCCAGGAGTTTCTATTGAAATTTTCACCAAGCTCTTAAAAATCAAGTTTCTGACTGCTATTATAATTCCCCCCGATGGTCGGCCACCATCCAAAGGCATTGCTAGTTGTTCCACAATGGTAAAGCCAGCCATAGCGAGAGATCTTAACAGCCGAGTCTCCTGGTACAAAGCCAGATCATATCCACCAAAGATATATTCCTGCATAGTCCTATTCATAAAGCTGCCAGAACCCTGTGTATTCCAACTCACCAATTTCACATGATCATTTACTGAAACTGCTCTTCCCATAATCCAAATCACTGAAAGCCCGCAGACAGAATATCCGGCAGTAGGGAGAAGATATCATTCTTGCTCCTTCCATGGAGACCAACATCAGTGCACCCACCCCCCTCTCTTCCTGGCTTGTTCTCAGCTCCTATTTCCTGGTAGAGAGCTCGAAATTACAAGGCCATGCTTCTCCAACTCCGACGCTGTCGGCCACATTGCCTGTACCCCCATATGAGATTTCAAACCCAATTCCACTAGGTCTGTTCTTGATTAATAGGGGAAGCAGACAGTCTAAATCATATGTTGAGAATAAGCATAAGGCCGGAAATGTTTTTGTAATTGCTGCTTCTATTTAAGACATTTTAAGCCCGTATTCGATGAAGTTTAAACCATAATTTTGGAATACCAAACCTAAGTAATGTATGTTCCTTATTTAAGCATTTGTTCCCCCTCCCTCAGAAAACTGGGACCCTCTTGAGAATGATCAGAGCCCACTCCAGCATCAGACAACCCCAAACTCCCAAGTGAACCTGATTCTGTAGTGACTGTTGCAACAGTAAGATCAACTACTTGCACAGACTTAGTCATTGGAGGGGTAATTAAGGCAGGAATATTGGGAGTTTTTTTTCACTCTGCAAAAAAATCATTGCCCATTTAATAGCTTTTTTTGGGGTATATCAAGAGCCAGACCCACTTGAACAGAGTCTGGTAAGATAACCTTATCCGTTTGGGACCCACAGTCCAATGACCATGCACATTTCTGGGCAGAATCCAGGATAGAAGCAGGTGGAGGCTCCTCACATTTCCTGGACTCTGGCTTCCCCTTTCGCCAGGAATCTTTCACAAGAACCGATGGACAGGGGCCACCAATTTTTAAAGATTTACAGATTGTGCCCATTGCATTGAAACATTGCTGATTGTCTGATCTTTTTGTTCTTCTTGAGCTTTGAGTTTTAGACTTTTTAAACATTTTTCTGTGATTACTTCTCATTAACAATTATATGTTTGCTGTTATTCCTTAAGTTCTCAATAGGATTATTTTTTGGGGAATCAGACAGACCGTTTGATGGAATTGGAGTGTCTGGACAAGCAACCCCCAGTTTCTCTCCTACTCCAGGGGTGGCTAATTCAGGTGGAATTTGGGCAAGCCGAATGAACTCCTCCATTGTCAATTGAGACAGGGGGGAGTTGTTTAGATCATCTGGCTGGACAGCCTGTATAACAGGCGCAACCTTGGGCACCGATGAATTCACAAGGTCCACCAAAATCTCCATTTTGGTATTAGTCACAGATAGCTGCTGATTCAACAGGGCCACATTACCCTGTAAAATAATGAGAGCTGAAGTTTGGAAGCAGGTATCCTCCTTGATGACAGTAAGGTTATCCAACATAACTGAGTTCAGGGCTGATTTCAGAGTAAATTTGCAGCCCCCCAGGCACACTTCCTTTGTAAGTTCCAGTGAGGTTTCAGACTGAACATGAACCTCTCCCTTTTAAAAGATCAAAAGCCTTAACCATAGAGGTTAATACATAATTTAGCGCCACAAGCACTGATTGATGAGGAGAATTGGCTGGTTCCAAAGGCATCAAGGGAATGGCACTTATTTTCCAAAGAATCTGTTACCTGTTGGGCATACCTTATTGACCCCTTGACGGAGCCCCCCCTCCGCCATATTGCTATATGACAAGATTGGGCTCATTGCCAGGCCACCATTAATGCAGAAAGGCATGTTTTCAAATGTCTGCTCCCATGCAGATGAATAGGGAGATTTTCCTGAGGGTTCTGCACCGAAGAGTTGATTACAACTAGGCCAAAGGTAGAAACGCCTCCAAGATTTTTTTCCCCTGCCCCTTCCAAAGCTTCTTCATCAAGCAGACTCCCATCCTGGCATGTAGGGAAACAGTCATGTATCTTTCTTCTTATTGATGAGGATGATCAAGTATATTTTTTACAATTTGTAAATAAGTGGCACACCGCAGATGGAATAGGGGTGGAAACAATGGGATTCACTCACGGTAGTGGGAACGGCTGGAACCGATTGTGGATTTCTAGTCGGGCGTGAAGAATTAGCATCTGACAATCCAGCCCTACCTGCCTTAAAGTTCACCTCAATGGCCTTTGGGTCATCCCGATAAATTCCACTCCCCAAATTATACATGGGGCGTTTCCAAGTTTATGCTCCAAGGTCAACCACAAAGATCCCAACCTGTTCAGGTCACAATGGCTACGAAGTCCAACTCACGCTCACAAAGAAACAAGTAACACCTCTTCAAAAGTCACGGTGAGCGAGAGAAAGCCGAGCCAGTAAATTCAAGGCAGTCTATGGCTAGCCAGACCAGTGACCTTGTGACTCTACTCAGCCACCACTAAATGTAATCTAAATGGGGGGAAAATCACTCAAAAGGACTCCACAAACGGCGAACAAAGCAGCAAGAATGGTAACAAGATGGTAGCAAGCCTCACCTGTCAGCCAGATAAGTCCAAATAGAAAAATTCAGCCGCACCGTTACCGTCAACTGCCAAAGACTGCACCAGACGATCAACTCTGCATTATAATGGTGTTTTTAGTGGAATGGCTCCTCCTTCTGCGACCGGCACAGAACAGCGCAGAAAGGCTGCTTTGGTCTGGGTTCCTCTGTGCAAACAATCTCCTCCGATGACGATGCACAGCGGATGTTGAATCTCAAAGTGACTGGCCACTTATACCACAGACTGCCACAAACTGTCAACTCAGTGACCAACTCTTCTTCTCTCGGGTTGCTACAGTGTTGCCAGCAAAGAAAGACTTCAAACACTCCAGGACTGCCACAGACTGTCAACTCAGCGACCAACTAGCTTGTTCTGTGATTTGTAAAAACCGAGTCATGTGGCAGATTAGTATCTAAATTGCCAGTGGCTTCTCTTACCTTTTTTATGCTGCCGACAAAGTCTTCTGTGGCTTTTTCTACATACAATGTATCAATGTCTCTCTTCTGTAGTTGATTAAAGAGAATCTCAACATGGGCATAATATCATGGAAAAGAAACAGAAAGAAAATAAACTCCCTATCTTCTAGGAATCTGAGACACCCTTGGGACTTACCCATCGTAACTGAGCCAGTGTTCTCCCAGGTTTGAATTATATGAAGGCATTCAATAATATCTTCCCTGTATTGGTAAACCATCCTGATTGTCCGTACATGAAAGTTCCATCTAGTTGGAGCCTCCCTAGGAAGTCTTCCACCATCAATTTCTTGGACAACTACAGTCCCTTTTGGGGAATGTGAAAAAAGGTTGATATTGCAGCCAAACCAGAAAAGAACATTTTGATAATTTTTGATGATGCTTGCTCCGTGATAAGGTTCAATTGGTGTGCGTAGCAATGGACATAATTTGCATTTGTGTACGCATTCCCGATTTTCTTTTTTTTTGGAGCCCACCAGCAGAGCCACGCATAACACTGGCACCATCGTAACTTTGTGCATTTTAGTTTTTATCTGTTTTGAGGGTCTGGATGTAGAAGGTTTAAATGAAGAAAACAATAAAATTGTTCCACTACTTTATAATTCTCATCAAGACACTGAAAAACTAGCACAGATTGAGTCTTATTATACACATCAATTGTGTTATCAGCTTGGATAGCCACAAATTTAGTGTGTTTTATCTGCCGCATGATGCATTCTCTCGTTACATCCAGCATGCAATCCAGTAGCTCATTCTGAATAGTTTTGGAGGTTTAAATACAGTTGCTGTTTTTTGAAAAGAGCATCTATTGCACTGTCCAAGCTTGAAACAAAACCCACTAAGCCTCTTAATACTCCTTGATTTAATGAACCCTCTGTTTCACTGTGGCCTCATAATGCCAATTCAAAGGTACCATAAAACCGCACAAAGTCAATTGTGATAAAATGTATCTGTTTTTGTCCACTTCCTCATTATGCTTATGCAATGGCTTGAGTCTAAGTTAGCTGCTGTATTTACACGTCCAAGAAAGCCCAACTTTAGGGGTTAACCAAGTGGGATGTGCAAAGTTCGTGTTTTTCAATTTTTTTCAGACAGATGTTAAGTCAGTAACTCCTTTTGTCCAGGCAGCCTCAGCTAATGGCAAACAGGGAAAGCAAAATAATGCATTTTTAGAAGGTCTACCTGCAAGCCAGGTCTTTTTCTCATACCAGGACACTGAAAACCTGCATGTATACATTTTACCCTGATCTTTTTGCAGCTTGCTCAATATATATTTCAGGCTGATCAGGTCCCAATAGTTTCACTTCCGGTTTCTCCTGAGCGGTTAAGCCCACAAATGGCTTTATTAATAACTGATCAACTGTTCATTTTTTCTGACTGTTTGTTTTATTATTTATAATGTGTGCCAGACCCAGGTGTATCAGGGCACAGAAGAAGACAGGAATATTTTCAGCTTGGTTACAGTGCTGTATAAGAGAATACAATAAGGATAAAGACAAAGGTATGAACAACACAAGATAATGGTGGACAAATTCAACATGATAAATACAGATGGAGATAGCAGTGAGCTAACAATAGGTGTGTAAAAGAGAAGCAACATTATATACAATGTGGGAGGGTAGAGTGGAGCCAATGGGAGACACCCTGTTTAGTGGTCATTCTCTTTTATCCATTTGGTGATACTGTGTCTGAAGAGTGGGTACGTTTGGTTTTCTCTTAAGGCAGGGGGTAAGGCGTTCAACAGCTGAACGGCTTTTACTGGGAAGCTGCACCCTCCAGATTGGGAAAGTTTGAACCTAGGTACCCTCAGGATATTGGTGTTAGCCGTTCTTGTAGGACGTTTGGAGGTTTGTCTCTTAAATCTTTCTATGAGATAGAGAGGGGCAGCGTTGTTGAGGCACTTCTATGTGAGTGAGGTCGTCTTTAGCAAGATTTAATCATTGGTGGTGAGCGAGTTTTCAATCTTCTCGCCTCTGAGATGTGGACTTTTTTAGCTAGACCCAGCGCCGCTCTAAGGTTGTTGTTTTGTAGAATCTGGATTTTATTAAAAATGTATTTGTTAGCCCCCAGGTATTACAATAGTCCAGTTTTGATAAAATGAGGGCTCTGGCTAGTGTAATGCAGCTGTGCGTGGAGAGGAAAGGCTTGGCAGCTTTGATTACCTTACAAGTGTAAGCAGTGGTGGAGACCATGGAGTTGACCTGTTTAGTGAAGGAGAGGGTGGCGTCTAAGTAGAAACCAAGTGTTTTGACTTCTATTGCCATCAATGTTGAAGCTGGTGTATTTGTGGCCGAGTTTATTGAGATTAAGGGTGGTGCCTAAGATGATGAGCTCAGTTTTATCATCATTCAGGCATAGACCATGAATGGCCATCCATGCCTGGATGATGAGCTAAACCCTATTCACTAAGCCAAACCCTTGTCATAATCTCCGTCAACGGTAAGAGGATCTGGGTATCATCTGCATAGTTAGTGTAGGTGATACCCAAGTCATCCAGATCATCAAAAAGGGGCTTAGTAAATAAATCATACAGCGTGGGTGAAAAATATGAGCCTTGTGGCACCCCGCAGGTGATGGGTATGGGGTCAGCAGATGCTGATGGTGAAAAGACACGCATGGACCTGTTATTCAAGAATGATTGTATCCAGTCTTGCTTATTGTGAGAAGTGTGCAGCCGAGTCTAGATGGTTACAGAGGACTATGTGGTCTACAAAATCGAATGCCGCCGATAGGTCAAGTAGGAGCAGCAGAGCGGTCTTACCGTTATCCCTCATGGCGTCGATCTGGGCCTTAAGGTTTATCAGTGCAGTCTCCGTCCCGTGTTGGTGCCTGAAGCCAGACTAATGGACTCCCAATAGGTGGTTTTGTTCTAGATACTTCTGAATTTGGAGGTATGCTACCCTGTCTAAGATTTTAAGGAGGAATGGAACTGTGGTGATGGGTTTGTAATTTGTCGGTATGGATGGGTCGATAGTTTGTTTTTTAAGGAGAGGGAGTACCCAGGACTCCTTGAGGTTGCTGGGAATAGTGCCTGTGGAGAACGATGCATTAATTAGCTTCGATATGAAGGGAGATAGGTCTCTGGTAGCATCCTTGATCATTTGTGCTGGGCATGGGTCTCCTTGGCAACTGGAGGGTTTAAGGGTGAGGATGACTTTTTCAACCTTTAGGATGGACACTTTGGTGAAGCTGAAGTGGTGCGTCGGTCTGTGTGTGGGCAGGCTAGACTGTGGAATGGTATGGTGAATGTTGTCTTTTTTATGGCGATCTTATCCTGAAAGGTTGCTATTTTGTTAGATAAAGCTTTTTGGATGCCAGTGCACCAGTTTTTGTCCTTTGTCCAGGTGTCTGCACAACAATGGGAGATTCAAGTGCTTTGAGTATGGTGAATAATTATTTTATGCTTGAGTTGGCTTGCAAACTTCTCTTGTTGTAAGAGTCTTCTTTAGCACATAGTATTTTATTTTGTATAGGGAAGATATGTTGCTACGGTTGGATCTCGGCTGACGGAAGTTGTCTCCATATAGCCTCACTTTTTCTTTTTTCTAGTCTCAGTGATTTGAGGTATGGAGAGAACCAAGTGTTCAGGTGCTTTAGGTTTATTCTTTCTGAGTTTTAGTGGGGCGATGGTGTCTAGGGCTATGGCCATTATTTTGTTATAATCCTCGACTAGGATGGAAGGCTCGGTGGACTCGGGTAAGGAATTAAGTGTTGGTAGTATTAGGGGTATGAGTTTCTCCGCCGTGCTGTTTTTTTTTTTATTCCTGGTGAGATTAGGGGGAGCCAGTGGGTTATTGTTGGAGGATAGAGTAATGAATTCTAGTGAGAAAGCTAGGAGGTGGTGGTCAGTCCATGATTGTGGACTAATGGAGGTGATGGAGGCACTGCCACCCAATCGAACATTCTCCCTTTGTTGTGGGTGGGAAGAGTTGCTCGTTGACTGAAACCTAGTTCAGAGAAAGTGCCAGCTATTAGTTCTGCTTGCTGATCTTTAGGGTCTTTAAACCCCAGGTTGAAATCCCCTAGCAGAAGGATTTGTGAGGTATTTTTTTAGATTGTCAAAGAGGATGGTGGTAAGGGCCTCCTCAAATGACCCAATGGGGCCAGGAGGTCTTTATAATAAGTAGATGGTAAGAGTTTTGGATCTGGAAATTGGTAGTTTGACAGTAAATTAAGCATGCGATTTGACACTCTCGCTCTTGTGGTGGTGCTGCCTGGCTACTTCTGTGTCTGTTAAAGGTAAAATAAAAAGTAGGTCTTTGATAGGACAGACGCTGCAGTGACAATTGCAATGTTTGTAGCCGACTAATGTCTCAGCAACAGTGGCCCTCGCACATAAGAGATCAACTATCTCTTGTTTTCAGAAAGATCTTGAATGCCTGTAGTTTATTTGTTTATTGCCAGGCCGCAATGTATAGACCGGTACTTAAACAAAACCCACACCGCATTTAAATAGGTTGCACACTACATAGGTTCTGTACATTTAAACTCAAAAATTGTTGAAAGATATTGTACTTCTAAAATGAATTCCATGTGTTTGCGTATTTTGACTACCCAACCACTGACAAGGCCTCTTCAGGGCAGTGTCAGCATCTGCATTTATGTCTTAACTTGGCTTGATTGGATTGGCTCATTGCAGTAAAGACCCTGATGAAGCAGCTTCAGTGCAGAACTCTAGGTAGGTGTAGAGAGGAACATGTCAAATCACATTTGCGATCATATTCTGGCACTAGATGACTATAGGCAAATGACAGTCTTTTTCTTGCTGATTACAGTAACGTACTTCTACCAGTGCGATCACAATTCGAGCGGTCAAGTAGTTCTATCAAACATTCTTTCCCATTTGCAAACAGATGAGCTCATTTTAATACTGCTTCTTATAGATATACCTGTCTTACCTTGAAGGTCCTCCTAGGTTACAGAAAACGGCATGCTCTCTTCTCTTTGGCCTTACTATCTCTCACCTGACTCCCCTAAAATCCATCTACCACGCCTCTAGCCGTACTCTGTCTCCTCGGCCCTCGAAGACTCTATTTCTACATCACTCTCTCAACTCGGCTGGCTCCCATTCCACTCACAATTGAAATTTCAATTCCTCTGCCTTGTCTACAAATCTCTCCATGACCTCGCCCCCCCTATCTTTCCTCCCTCCTCTCATTCTACTCTCCTTCCCGCCCTCTTCGCTCAGCTGACCAATACCTTCTCATTGTACCCCCAGCCCCTTGTGCCTCCTCACGATTCTGCTCCTTCTAACTCATGGCCCCCCTCCACTGGAACTCCCTTCCTCTCCATATCCGTTCCTCCCCCACTTTACCCATCTTTCCGCTCCTCCCTGAAAGCCCTTCTTCTCCACTCCCCCCATGACTCTCCTTCCCTACCTCTCCCCCCCATACCCTGCCCCCTTTCCCTCCCTCCCCCTCCTCCCGATGACCATATTGGATGCTGTAACCACCCAAGGGCGTTAAGACCTCCGGGATCTTCCCCTTCCACTTTTCCCTCTCTCCCCCCTCCCTCGAGCAAATTGTTCTGTATACTGTACCACTGGTTTGTTTCAAGTTTGTAAATATGCTTCTGTCTTTTTTGTACTGTTATAATGTAAAGCGCTTTGGAGTAAAACGCTATATAAACTCAATAAACATAAACATGCTTCCCCACTGCAGCTGCCACAGCTGTCCATTTGAAAAGCCCACTAAAGTGATGTTGCTGCAAGATGGAAGAAATTAACTATTAACTATCTGAATGCCAGAAGCTGCAGCCCAAAAGAAAAACACTGACAATCCAAATAATAAAATGCCCCTCTAACCCCAATTTAAGTGGGGGAGGAGGGGCTAGATAAACAAGTTCCAACAACAACTGGATCCAGAGACGGAACTATGTTTCACCATTGATCAGGAAAATCTAAGAGTCCGACCACCTGATCAAACACATATTTAATAAAAACAATACATTTTATAAAGAAACCACTACAGCTATAATAATGTATTTTCTTAGCCTATATATGAAATAGGGGACTGTACAATATGTAAGATGTTTAGACTGCTTTTTAATGTTATTATAATGGTTCTCAACCAATACTGAAAATGCTCAGTAGTTAAACACTGTGTACATGTAAATCTTGTGGTGACCCCATTTTGGTTATAGCCGTTATAGAAAGATTACTTTGTAGAAGCTTACTTTTCTCAAAGTAGTAGACATTACTGTGTATTTTTCATGAGAATCTTCAGGCTGATTTATGCTATATTAAAAAGGTTCATGAGCATATATATATATATATATATATATATATATATACATATACACAGCGCCATGGTAGTGGCTGTGTAGTTATGGTCAAGTTGCTGTTTCCATAGGAAGAGCACTTTCTGGGCGGCTTATAAACCTGCTGCACTTGGACAAATCCTCACCAAACTTTGGAAAAAAAAGTATATGGGCTACTCTGAATTTTTTTTTGCAAAGTTTGGTGATGTTTGGTCCAGGGGGGGCAAAGTTATAGGGAGGGTCCCAAAACGTCTTTTTTGCCCCATAGACTGAATGGGGGAAAACTTTGCGCACGGCTACGGGCCAAACCGCTGGACGGATTTCAACCAAATTTGCGGCAGTGGCAGGGGCTTGTTCGCGAAAGCGTGCTTTTGTAAATTTCGTGACAATCTATCCATTAGTTCCCTTAAAAACAATCAAAAAGTATGTCTCTAAAAAAATTGTGATATCTATGACCGCTCCGCGGTCACACTTCCCTGTTCGCTCTGTGGAGAAGATTGCAATTGGCTATTCCGTGGCGTGCTGGCCGTGACCATGTTGTGCTTTCACCGATTGGTTGTGGCACAGCGTGAAGTGCGTCTTAATCTTTCGATACGTCTGCCATGTTTACTTTGTTTTCTGATGAACGCGGACATCGCCGCTAACATACCTAAACGAAGAACACACCAATGCACTTGTTACACTTATGGAACACTGTTTCGAAAGGTGAGCGTTAATGAGATTTGGTAGTAGAAAGTGAAACATTGAAGTATTCTTGTTAGCACTGTCGTACGGTACAGTGAAACTTGCTACTCATTGTACGAAATGAATTTACTGCGTCCATTTTACAATACATGAACAACATTACTGCAGTCAGACTGGCGGGAATCTGAGGCAGCCACCTGCACTATTTCGTACACACAGAAGTTCTGCACGTGTACGGGGGTAGCGGTTCTCATGAATAGCCGCTGATATGTTGTTGCAAATTGAGAATGAAGGCCACTTCATTTTCTGTTTTAAATACGAGCTCAGTACGGCTGCATATTTGTCGACAGCCATAAGGGCGAGTTGTTTTTTAACCTTGAGGTACAGGGAAAGAGCAGAAAGAATGCAGGCAGTGACAGTTAGAAAAACATATCATTTGATAAGGTTATGCTTCAAAAACGTTTGCACCGACCATGAAATATTAATTCCCGAAGAGGCACTATTGCAAATACACTGTCTGACTGCAGCCAACGCAATGGAGCCGGTCCACATCATGTAAGTGTATTTTTCCCGCCTATATACCGAATTGACATAAAAATTTTACTTTGGGGGAAAAAAATGTTTTTTCCTAATGAATTTGTTTTTTCCCCATTATGGACATTGCACATTGTCGCCGTTTGTAGGGTGCCAGTACATTTCCCCAAATGAAATTAATATTTAGTAATAAAAGTATGTGTTACCACTTTGTTTTGTGCAGAGGTTGCGTATTGATAAAAGTTTTATTTCCGTTTTTCCCCTCAGATACTTCCTTCCCTATTGTGATTGTCATGGATTACAGCTGCCGAGTGATGGCTTTTTTAACCGTCAAATGCAACTGTTCATTACCGGTTGTCTGTGCGTCATAATTCGGTAGGATGACCGTGTCGGACCTCTATGTCCTTACGCTGCTGTCGCCATAAGGAGTAACATTCCATCCTTTCTGGTGGTGTAGATCACAGCGGTTGACGTCGTCTTGCACAGCAATGTGGGAGGAAAATGACTACTGTGGTGGCAACGCTTACTTTCAGTGTGTGAAAGAAACCAACGTGGCCATTACCATTTTCATTGTCGACCAAAGACAGAAACTTACTACTTGTATGGAAATGTGAATAGGGAAATCATTTCACACAGTTCATTGTGAAACACAACTACCTTACTAATTGCTTAGGGCGATGATTTCGCTCATTTTATTGTGAAATAAAACTACTGCACTAATTCTTAAATGTTAGTGTTTTTTTACAAATTTACTCTCTGTTTTCACAATGTGGCATGCTACGTTGCAGGTCGTAATGTGTTCTTTTGTAGGTGCTCCATCACGGCACGTACGTCAATATGGACGCATTTGTTTAAGCTGCCAAGGAACATTATGGAGAAAGGTACTGCATACCACTTGCTTTGGCTACGGGAGAGTCAGGCCCATCTCATATGCTTTAGTGCCGTCAGGCCAATTTCTGTCACCCAGATGCCCTATTAACCAACAGAATGATTAGTATCTTCTTAAAAGCGGGAAAATGAGGTAAGGTGCACTGAAAGTGTTTGCTGCACAGAAATATTTGTAAAATAATACATGGTTACACCCTCCCAATACACATATCTTCACACCTTTCGACCTGTGCCACTTACGAAAATATGTGTCGAAAGGTGAGTGTTAATGGTGTTGCTTCCAGTATTTCTAACATCATTGTGCTTCCCATCACAGAGTTTGTTTGAGATTTTATGTAAACGTAAGTAGACTACTCCTTCGCGTTTTTTAAGCACATTTTTACACAAAAAAATTGCTACATGTACAACACATGTATGTAAAGGTCATTGACAACACCTGAAAAGGTTGTGCATGTGATAGTGTTTTGATATTTAACAAGTGTTGTCATGTACATAACACATCAACGGAACAGCCTCCATCTCTGAGGGGTATCCTCTATGTATGGTTAGTGGCCACAATGTCGGGGATGTGGCTACTGGCCATTACTGGAAGGGACAAAACATTGCATTGAGGTCGCCATGACCACCAGGGACTTCCTTTCTGGTAAAGGTCTTGCTCATAACCATATATTTCTCAAGGAACACAAATGTGGTGCTGCCTTTACGGTCACACAGTTTCATTTTTGCTTTCTGTAGCCTGCAACGGAAAGCGAAGAAGGGTTTCTATCCAACACCCGTCTTCCCTTTCTATGGGGGCCATCTTGAAAAAGGATTTGTTTTCTTCAGCCGGGAACGCCGGAGGCGTTCCGGTTTAAGACAAAAAATCCTCTTTCTTGGTAGCACGGGTTACTGCTGTAAAATCTCGATTGCTTATGGCATTCATCCCCCACTCTTTGGGGAGGAATGGGGGTTAATGATCCAGATACGTCGGTATGCACTGTTGCTTATATTGAGTTGCACACTTGCCTTGAGGAGTTCTGCGCCGGAAATTTTCCAGTTACAAGTTCCTACAAGAATATACAATGTACTTCCGCACTATCACCCAGTTACACATGTCATTGTGAAGTGGGTATGACTTTTCGAACACGCCCCCATGCTGTGCGCCAGCATATGATAATGTGGAATTCTTCGGAAGGTGGGCAGTTACTTCAAATGTTCCTTTACAGTAGTATGCTTATGTGTTACTATTAGAACCCTCATAAATGTAGTACAAAATATTTGTTAAAGTACTGTTATGATGTATTTACACTACTAAAAACCTATGGCATTCAGTTAAAAAAACTTTGTTGATGGGACGTTAACAAAGGGACTAAACATGTGATGTCGTCAGTGATGTCATCAGTTACATTTCAGATGACATCTTTCATGTTCTGGGTGTTAGTGTTAGCAGTGCACAGTGGTGATGGCAAGTATGGGGGCTCAGTCTGCCATAACTGGCGAATTTCAGGGGGTTTTCGGTTTTAATTTGAACCATAATGGGGAGGGCGACATTTTTTTTTTTTTTAGTGAAGTGCACAGGTTTTTCGTAGGGCAACTTAATATATATTGCAGGAGAATCTTTTCCCAATGAAGAAAAAAGAAAGGAGGTGGGGTGCACTCCCAAAAAGCAGCAGAAAACGCCAGAATGGCTTTCTGCAATGAAGGGAGAGACACTGTACGGATTCCAGTCAAACAAATCACTTTATTGTTCAAAGGTCACTGATAGGAAAAAGCAAAAGAACAACGCGTTTCACGGTGCTCTCACCGCTTGATCACGTTGGGAAAGTAGACAGTGCAAAAGTGACTTTAAATAGTGATGTAGTCTCTATGATTTTGCCACATGATAGAAAGTCTCTTTGTAAAACATAATGCTGTTCTTGGCAGAAAAGCGGCAGGCATCTTTAAATATACATTAACAACTGTGGTTGCCAGATTTGTTAAAACATCACGTTCGCACAACCTTTTATATAAGGCACGTTTCCAATACAAAATGTAAAATGTAAAAATACTATTTTATCTTCATATAAGCTAATGCATTTGTTAAGAAAATATGTCACAGCCAGAAACCGCCATGTACTCAGAATATGATGGCAATAGAAGATATAAGTATAGCAAAATCATGATTGTATTCATGAAACATTCTAGTGCTAGCATATCTTAACCTGTTGGAGATGGGGCTTGTTTATATAAAGTAACCTCTCTCCTTTTGAGATGTATCCCTCAAATTCAAAAAGTAAGTGCCTAGTGCTAAAGAGCTGCCTCTATAGCAGTAAAGCACTATCCTCGCCAATGCCCTTATCCATTCTCAAACTCGCACTTTCAAATCTAACTTCCTATTGTCATGTGCAAAATGCCGGGTTATGAGGCTTTACTCAGTGCAAATAAGCAGAGCAGCAATAGGCTAGAGTATGTCTATTCTAACATAATCTAGCCAAATGAATAAAGTGCATAGTGCCTGTAAACAATTCCACTGTAAACATATAGACTCGTGCAAATTAGCAAAGCAATCATTAGCTCCAATATATCGAATGTGCACATGGACAACTATCATTCAGGGATAAAGTGCCGTATGAATGGGTCTCCTATTGGGAATCTCCCATACTCTAAAATGTCTTACACATAAAAAATCCCATTTAAAAAGTGTCATCTATAGGGTCCTATAAGAAGGGGGTGACGAGGGCAGCGCTAATCTCTCAACTGGGGCATTTGTATTTAATGTGCAAATTGAAAGGCTGCCTGCCTATCTAAATGCATCATGAAGAAAAATACTACAAAAAGAAACCATTGTTAATGTCTACATCCGCTCGTATATCGAGCATTCCCAATGGAACATAATAGAAGAAAAAAAGAAGAAATAAAAAGTAGAAAAGCTCTACTTCTAAAAAGCTGTAAAGAATGCATCTGGTCTAGTTCCTCCAAGAATGTCATGGGTGATAGAGGAATCAACATATATAGTTTAAACAGTTGAACCTACTTAAAGTATAAAGCCTAAAGAGCACTCCCCTTACATGATGGATTAAGACACAAAACCAAACAAACCACAAGCAATAAGCAACCTCTGTGACCTAAAAGGCTAATAGGAGCTAAGAAAAACTCTCGACACAAATGATGTCAATGTGAACAGGAGACAAAAACACCAAGAGAAAACTACAAAAGAAAGAAAGGCAAACACTTGATTATCCTGCACTCTATTTCTAAAGTTCATGCATGAGACTTATTCTGTGCAAAACCACTCTGGCTATGCTGAAACTGGTGCCTTCAGGGTATATCAACGATGAGGATGCATAGCACAAATTCAAACTTTAAAGTCAAAAGAGACATAAAGAGGATCAATTTTCATTTCACCATATCTATGTTCCCAAAAAGGTTTAAAACTCCTCATCTAAATTGTGTCCCCTGGGTTTTTTTGTTTCCAGGTCCAGAATGCATTTTGTTTCCAATTTCCTGAGCAGCAATTCTCTATTGCCACCCCTAGGGTGCTTAGGTACAGTGTATATACCAAAATATGCAAAGCCGTCAAGTTTCCCATCATGAGCTTGTTTAAAATATAAGGCCATAGGGTATGTAGGGTCAACATGTTTAATGGCACGAATATGCTGGAGAATACGCAGCTTCAATTTCCCTATTGTGCTCCCTACATACCACTTGTCGCAGGGACAGACGAGCACGTACACCACGAACTCAGTGTCACAGGCGATACGTGATCCTATTGTAATTTTTCGGCCAGGATGGGATGTGCATAACTCAATGTGTCTTTGGCATATTGACAGGCTTTGCGTTTCCTGCACTTGTGAAAACCTGCAATTGATGTTTTAAGCCAGGTTGGTTCATTAATTGTAGTCAGTGGATTCATGAAGCTAGAGACCAGATTGTCTTTGAGGGAGACAGAACGTCGAAATGTTATGTTCATTCTGTCACCCAAAGCTCCTCCCATGTGTTAATTCAGCTGTAAAACATGCCAGTGGTTTCGCTTGATCTGCTGTATATGATATGAAGCCTTTCCGTAAGTGAGAATGAGCGTGTCTCACTACTGCATGTTTCTCCAGATGGCCCAACTTTAGATATTAAAAGTGAGGAGCGGTCTTGGTCCCTGGCCTTATGATATGCTCTCTCCAATATTTTTTTGGGATAACCTCGTTGTTTAAACTTCAAGGCCATGCGTGAGCATTCAGCATCAAAAGTCTCAAGCTTGGAGCAATTCCTCCTTATGCGGATAAATTCCCCATATGGTATGCTCCACTTCATGGCGGTTGGATGATTACTTTTGGCGTGAAAAGGTATATTTGAACTAGTGGGTTTCCTATATAGTTCTGTTTCAAGTTTATCCTGAGCCACTTTAACAAGAATATCCAGATAGACGATAGCAGTCTTGTTGTGACTCTCGGTGAAATGAAGGTTTACCTACCTCATTGTTGTTTAGTTTCTGAACAAAGTCCAGCCATTCAGAACTCGTTCCATTCCAGATGATGAATAAATCATCTATATACCTCAACCAGAGTATTATTTTAGCTGTGTAATAATTGTTCTCCGGTCACCAAACTACACATTTTTCCCACCAGCCCATAAACAAATTGGCGTAGGAAGGGGCAAATGTAGTGCCCATGGCTGTGCCTTGAAGCTGCACATAGAATTCTCTATTGAACAGGAAACAGTTGTTTGTAAGGCAAAGATGGATCATATCCAATATCATTTTGCTGTGTGATAAAAAGTTAATGGATCGAGTGTGGAGGAAATATTGACATGCTCGCAGTCCATCGAAATGTTTGATAGAAGTATAAAGAGATGCTACATCTAAGGTAGTGAGCAAGTAGGTAGATTCCCATGAAATGCCATCTATTTTATTCAAAAAGTCTTTGGTGTCTCTTAAATAGGATGAAAGTGTTGTTACAAAGGACACCAAAGTCTCATCCAGAAATTTGGAGGTGTTCTCAAATAAGGCTTCACGAAGTGTCACAATAGGTCGTCCCTGATGTTTCCTCATGCTCTTGTGCACTTTGGGCAAAAAATAGATAGTATATATGAGCACTGTGCAGTCACTTTGAGATTGCTGTATTGATATTTTATTTATATCGCGCTCCTACAAAAGTGTTTTCAGAGCGCGACCAAGCAAGGGAGGGGAACAGGGGAGAACAAAAACAACGATCTTACTAGGCCCAGTGACATTGAGAATGTGCAAGTGCATGGGCAGGGAGAGGGGAAAATGCATGGGAGGGGGGGGAGTGGAAAGTACGGAGCAAAGGAGAAAAATGGGTAAATAATAATAAAATTAAATAAATAATACAGACAACAAACCAAGGTAGTGCAGCCAGCGAGGGCAAGTGCTGAGTGAAGGCAGCAGACAGGGTATGTCTGATAAGTGCAGGAAGAAAATGGGGAGGGCGACTGTATGGGTACAGATACAGACAGGGGGTGGCCCGGAGGCAGTGCAGGGGGGTGGCAGGGTGAGCAGGTACGTGGGCCCGGAAGACAGCGTGTAGGCCAGGTGCACAGTGCTGAGAGAGAACAGATCAACAGGGGAGAAGTGGGAGAAAGCAGAAGCAATGAGGAAGATCTGGAGGTGGTTACGGAACCGGAGATGGTTCTCCTCAAGTTTCAGAGTGGCAGGGAGGCTGTTCCAGATGGAGTCCCGAGCTGAAGACAGAGATCTACCCCCAGCTTGTTCTTTGAAAAAAAAGATGGACCCTGAGGGAGTTGGAGGTAGAAGAGTGAAGAGTTCAAGAAGGGAGGTATTTGCAGAGGGATAATTGAAGGTATTTTGGACCCAGGCCCCAGAAAGCCTTGTGAATAATGCAGAGGGTTTTGAACTTAATCCTTGCATCTACTGGGAGCCAATGGAGGGATACGATCCCAGGGCTTGAGGCCAAGGACAAGTCTCGCAGTCCTGTTAAGGATGAGTTGCAGTGGGCAGAGTAGAGGCAGGTAGATTTAGAAAGAGGCTGTTCCAATAGTCCAACCTAGAGAGAACCAGAGCTTGAGAGACAGTAAGCTTCTGGGGGATGGAAAGGAGGCGGTGCAGAAGGAAGTTAGACTTTTTAAAGACATCGGAGATTTGGGTGGAGAAGGAGAGTGTGGAGTCAAAGATGACCCTGAGATTCTTAGCTTCACAGGTGGGGGTAGGAGGAGGGCCAAGCGAGGCCAGACAGAGAGTGAGAGGAAAAGTGGGTGAAGGTGTGCCAATGAGGAGGATCTCAGTCTTGCTGCCATTCAGACATAGATCGTTGGCGGCACACCAATCGTGAATGGCAGTTAGGCAATCAGAGATGAGAGAAGGAGAGAAGGTGGCCGAGGGCAGTCTGAAAATGAGTTGAGTGTCATCAGCATAGCACTGGAAATGTGAGCAGAAAAAGGCAATGCAGAGGGCAAGAGTTGCCAAGTATTGGTTGAAAAGCCAGGGTGAGAGGTTAGACTCCTGGGCAACCCTGCAAATAGGGAGGGAGATAGATGATCGGAAGGACCCAAGTTGGACCTGGGAGGGTCGATCAGTGAGGAAAGAGGTCAGCCATGTCAGAGCCTGATCAGTGATACCCAGGTTATCACAGAGACGGTTGAGCAGGATGGTATGGTTGACTGTGTCGAAGGCAGAAGAGAGATCGAAAAGGATGAGGACAGTGGGAATGTTAGAGTCAAGGTTGGAGAGCAGATCTTCACGTATGTTCAGGCGAGCAGTTTCCATGCTTCTGGCAGCTCTGAAGCCAGACTGGTGGTCGTGGAGACAGCCAATGGAATTGGAATGAAGATTAAGCTGAGAGATGGCCAGGTTTTCCAGGAGTTTACCCAGAAAGGGAGTAATGGAAATTGGGCGATAGTTAGCTGGACAAGAACGATCAGCTGGGGGTTTCTTGAGAAGAGGATGCACAAGGAAGTGCTTAAGAGGGGAGGGGAAGGTTCCTGAGGCAAAGGAGTGGTTGTAGAAATCGGCAAGGGCCAGAGTGTGGGCATCAGCGTGGTCCTTGACAGTTTTAGAGGAACAGGGATGAACCTGTTTTGACAAGGCTTTCATAGATCAGACTTGCCTAGCGACCTCATCAGGTGAGAAAAGAGGAAAAGATGAGAAAGAGGATGAGGGGGTAGCTAAAGGAGGGTCAGCAGGCACATACTGGGAGAGGAGTGGCAGGTGAGGAGAGGGTAGACAGGATGTCCTGAGTTTCTGAGATAAAGTGAGAGGCAAGGACATTGCAAAGAGACTGTGAGGCAACAGGAAGGGTAGAGAATGTAGCAGGGTTGGCCAGCTCCTTTCAGATTTTAAAGAGTTCGGCCGAGTTGTTAGATGCCACAGAGACACAAGCTTGAATGTGGAATCTCTTCTTGGTGAGGACAGAGAGTCAATATTGCCTTTGGAGCAGGCGACAGGCCAGTTTGTCAGTGGATGAACAAGAAGCCCTCCATGTCCTCTCATCTGCCCTACACTTACTTTTAAGTGTAGCTAGGTCAGAGTCATACCAGGTATTGCACTTGGGTTTGGACTTCAAACCGATCCTCATGACAGGGGCAAGAGCATCAAGAGTATCAGAAATGGAAGAGTAGAGCAGAGACAGGGCTGTGTCAGGATGCGAGTCGGCCAGAGGAGGTGGCAGCGAAAGCCTGAACTGAAACACGCTTCATGAGCCGGGTGTCCGAGAAGGTAGATGGCAGTGTTGGAGTAGGCTTGGCCTCAGGGGAAAAGAGGGAGAAATGAGAGGAGAGGAGAGGATGGACAGAGAGAGGGAGTAACAGAGGTCGCAGAAAAGTAGAGAGGAGGAACAAGGAGAGTCTAGATGGATATTAAGGTCTCCGAGGAGAAGTTGAGTGGTAGAGGAGAGATCCGCCCACTCAGAGAGAAATGAGGTGATTCGACCAGGAGGCTGGTAGATGGTTACTACAGTAAGAGGTGGCAGATGTCAGAGGAGTGTTTAACAGCAGAGCGAGAGTTGAAAGTTGCAAGATGAAGAAGTTTGACAGCTTTAAAGACCTTCCGGGGAGGGGTACAGATGAGAGGTAAGCCCTGCAGAGGGGAAAGAGCCCGCAGAGGGGGAGGAAGAGAGAGGGCAAGGTAGCCAAAAGGGGAGAGGGGAGGGTACAGCAGGAGATGAGAGGAAGTTGATGAGGCTAGGGAAGAGACTATCAAGGAGGAGGAGATTGGCCTGAGGACCTTGGACTATGACAGTGCCATTCAGGTAGACATTAATGATGACTTTAGAGTCGTCGAAGGAAGCCATGGGAACTTCCCAGCGAGTGCCACCATTAATGGGAGAGGAGGAGACAGGGTAGAGCACAGAGATCACATGAAGAGTCCATAGATCTGGCGAAGGAACGACAAAGAGGATGTCAGTGAGGCACTGTCTTGAGGAAGTGTAAGAGTAGGTGTTCGGCAATAGCAAGACATGGGTTGGAGGCCAAGATAGCCTTTTTGAACTTATTTCTGCCAGACTTAGAAAGAAGGGAAGGATAGTCAATGGAGAAGCAGTTGGAAATGATAGGAGAAACAGAAAGAGCCATGGGAGTGGAAGATAGAAAAGAAGGGAGAAGCCAGGGGGCTAAGGCAGGTAGGAATGGAACAAAAGAGAGTGGTGAGGTCATTGGGCCAGCAAGTTACAGAGAAGCAACAATTTACAAGCAAAGAACAGAGAAATGTGCAATGGGCAACAAAGTTTGACTTTCAAGCAAAAAGCTCAAACAGCACAGTTTGACTTTCCAATTTGGGATTCAGATGTTGAAAACGGGTTAAAGAAGCACTGCGAGTCAGAAAGACAACACGGGAGGAACAAGCAGAGAGAACAGTGATAGACGAGGTTGTAGGAGTGAGTCCAGAAGGAGGGAACTAACCCATAGTTCAGGCGGTAGCAATATCAAGGCAGTCTGGATTTCTTACAGGAGAGGTGGCAGCACCATTGTAGTTAAGGTGCTAGGGTGCATGAATGACCCCAAGTCAAATAAAGTCCTGAAAAGCATCCAGTTAGCAGACTGGCCCTTAGGAGTAGGCCTTTGCAGTGGGGGCCGGCTAAAGCCTGCCGGTCCCTCGTTGGTCAGGAAAAGCAAGTCCCAGCTAATGCCAGAGAAGGATAGAGGAAGGGCGATTGCACACACAGGATTAGGCCAGGGCGGCCATGATGAAAGCACTGCATGGTGGCTGGGTTTGCAGACAGAAATTCAACAAACTACACATTTCTTAGTGCAGCAGGCAGCAAGTTATGACACAGACACTGCCAGGAAGCACAATGTAGAAGCTCCGTAATTACTGGCATTCACGCACCAAAAAAAGATTTATTTTGTAAAATGTTCAATTTTCTGTCAAAATTGCTCCCACTTTTATCTTGAGGTGCAGCGGTGACTGAACAATTGCACCTACCTCAACCAAGAAGCTGCAACAGCCCTCCATCTCCAGAAGGACTCCAGAGATATAGATGAGAAGGTGAAAGACTACAGGACCTTGCGCTCCGTAGTGGGGAGAGGAATGTCACTTCATGTTGTAGTTGAGCCTGGCTCAGGTGTCGGCCAACCAGATTGTTTGGAATGTAGCAGTACCTGCTAATACAAGCCAGTGTTCTGAGCTGTCTGATGCATCTCCCAACAGAGACTGCTCCCTTCTCCATTAAATAATTTTGCGTGCAGCCATGTTTTTTCTCATCCCTGACTACATGGTTGCATCTCTTTCTGATTATATCCCTTCCCGTTTCGAGTTTGTATGATTTTTATTTTCCCTTTTATGTACACAGGTCACCTCTTATGAGAACCGGCTTCTAAAAAGGAACCTGCTTTTGCTACTGGGCCCTAATCAAATTAATACTGAATGTAACAATGATCCTAAAATATGCATGCAACATTCAGTCAAAGTACTTGAGCACTGTCATTACTTTTAAAATTAGCATCATTAGCACAGGAGGTTGGAGCCCACAGGGACGCACAAATGTACCCTGCCATGGATGGTTAGAAGTGCACTACCTTCCAGTTCTGGTGCCTTTCACTGTCTGCTGCATGTCACACCCCATGCATCAATAACCCTGTCCCTTGGACCCAAAAGCCACAAATATGTAGTCTCACTAGTCGGCACTAAAAAAATATATAATGCAAAACTAATGGTGCTAAAATGTCAAAACTATGTGTTAGAGGGTGTCTCTTTAAGATAGACAGGTCTACGTGGTCACAACCACGAGGGCCATGACGAGGGAGGAGGGAGGAGGCTACAGGGGAAAGGCAGTATGCTTTTGGTGTTGACTAAAGAAAGATGTTCCAGGTTCCTTCTCGGTGTGTGTCCTTCATTTCATAAAGCCAGAGGCCTTAACAACTGGCAACAAGGCTGTTTACCCGCGCACCAAGGTCCTCCTCCTCCAAAACGCAGCGATCCTGCTGCACTACGCCTCGTATAGCAGCCACATCCAGGCCGCGTCCACGGCCGCACCTCCATTCACGGCTGGATCCCCCTCCTCTAGCACGTGGTGATCCCACTGCATTGCATCTCCTGCAGTAGCCACATCCAGGCTGCGTACACAGCTGCGACTTTAATCAAAGTCCTCCCGAGTCGGGGAACCTGATCACGGGCCCCGCCTCCTCTTCCTGCATCCGGATGGTGCAAGCAAGGAGTGCGCCGTCCAATCACTGCGCGGCAATCTGCCACTGGTTGGGAGCGTCTCAGCCCTCCTGGACCACGGGGAGCTACACAAAGGGGTGCCCCTCCCCCACCATTCCAGCGACGCAGGCAGCTCCTTCTGCGGCGCTGAGTGCCGCTCTGCCTCCACGTGTGTTGGCCCATTGGTGCAACAGGGCCCAGCCACCCCCGGGACCCACATCATTCGCTGCCTCTGAACGTTGCCGCTGGGGACCCTCCTCACAGTGTGTGTGGTCGCGCATACACCACTGCTTGCCAGCAACCACCAGAGGGCGGAGTGCCCACCTATGAACGTCACAGTGGGTGCCTAGCATTTTTGATACACCGGACAAGCGTCTCTGCCACCCTGTACTAACCGCTGCCATCATGAGCTCACCCCTTGGTCAGGCTGCCCAACCCCAAGTGGTCCCCGCACCACCAGTGAGGTCCACTGCTAGCACATGGCGCATGCCCCCTCCATTCTCGATGACACCGCAGGTTGATAAAGGCCCGTGGTCGGTAGAATGGCTGGAGGACTTTAACAACTTTATTGCAGCGGCGGGTGAGGAGAACTCCCTGAGACTAGGTAGCATGTTCCTCAATACAGCTGGAAGTGAAATCAAGACATTGATCAAGACCATTCCAACAGCCGAACACCCTGATTTTGCAACACTGCTCACAGCTCTCAATAGAAGGGTGGTCATCGAGCTCAATAGAGACTACGAGAGGTACATGTTCAACCAGTGTACCCAGAGAGTCAATGAGACAGTTGACAAATTCATTACCCGCGTGTACATAATAGGGGCGCACTGCCAGTTCCACGCCTTCTCCTTAGATGAAGCTATTCGACTACGGGTGATTGAAGGGTGCGTGTCAGACACTCAAGAAACAATTGCTCAAGAAACCACTCACCATCGATGAGGTCAGCGAAATGGCCAGGATCTTTGAGAGAGTGAATATAAAAGCAACCCAGATGACAGGCAACACGACGTCCAAACAGGACAGAAGTGAGCTGACAGTGGCAGTTCAACCAAGCAATGCATGATCAGGGGAAAAGAACACTGGAGGAGGATACGTATCGACCCAGAGAATGCAGCGGCAGTGCTACCGCTGCGGGAGGGTGTTTCCCCACTCATGGGCATGCCCCGCGCTCACCCAGTGATGTGGCAGAGAAGGCCACTTTCAGCCAGTCTGCCAGGGAGCGCAGGCCTTTCCCAGCGCCACCAGCAACACAATATAGGGCGTACAACCGGACCCCGCAGAACCAGGCATTTAAGATTTACCCATACCAACAAGGGCCAAGACGATACGTGAGGGTTGTGGAGGACCATTACCTGACGATGAGACCCAGGAGTGCGAGGCATATGACCAGACTCCACAGATTCATGATGAATATGATGGCCGCCACACCAAGGATACTACGTGACGGCACCTCAGGGAGTGGAACACGAGAATGACCAGTTCACCCAGGATGAGGACGTCAGCCTCATTATGGATGAGTGGGAAACCAGGGAAGCACGCAGGATACCAGTAGAGATCTGTGGCAGACAATTTTGCTTCCTGGTAGATTAAGGGGCCACTGTAAACATCATGGGGGAGAAAGAGTTTAATCAAATTCCGGATAAGCCGATGTTGGCTCAGACAGTATCCAAGATTTTCCAGTGGGCAGCCGACATTCCCCTACACTCGATCGGATCATTTGGACTCCAGCTCATCCACGGCGATCGCTCCACTACAACAGTCATCCATGTGATCCGGAGCCCAAGGAAGGGAAGGTGCCTTTTAAGCTATCGGACAGCGTCCTATCTGGGCCTTATTGACATTCACGTCCAAGAGGGGGACACCATTCGCTCGACGGCCCCCACTGCACTGATGTTGCAAAAGACCAGGTTTGCAACCTGTGGAACACGCAGGCACCAGTGGACACCGTCACGAAGGACATAATGTTAAAAGAATTCCTGCTCCTATGCAAAGGACTGGGAAGGATGAGAGGTCCCCCGGTGAAACTGCACATTGACCCTGCCCCAGCACCCGAGGAGAGTTGGGTTTCATCTACAAGCCGCTGTGTTAAGTAAAATCAATCAACTCTTTGAAGACGGTATTATCAAGCCAGCCACAGGCCCAACCCCCTGGGTCTCACCATTGGTGATCGAGCCGAAGGAAGGGGGTCGCCTGAAACTCTGTGTGGACATGAGGATGGCCAACACCGCCATCCAAAGGGAGCAACACCCTGGACCATGGATAGAGGACATGCTCATCCAACTCAACAAGGCTGTCCTTTTTTCCAAACTTGACCTCAACCAGAGGTACCATCAGATGGAGCTCCACCCAAAATCAAGGGTCATCACCACCTTTGCAACACATGATGGCCTTTTCCGCTACAAGCGCCTACATTTTGGCATATTATCGGCAGCCGAGATTTTCCACGAGGCCATCAGGCAGGTCATCAGGCCTGTGAAGGGGATGCTCAACTACAGTGACGTTATCCTTGTGTTTGTAAAATCCCGGGAGGAGCACGACACAGCCCTGCGGGTGACCTGCGCTGCTATCCAAGGTGCAGGGTTAACCCTCAACGTCGACAAGTGTTGTTTCAGCAAGTCCAAGCTGAAGTTCTTTGGACAGATCTTGTCCTCTGAAGGCATGACACCCGATACCGACAAGGTCTCCACCATATTCAACCTGCAAGAACCAGGTCAGGCGGCCGACGTGAGATCATTCCTTGGAACGGCAGGCTACTGTGCCAGGTACATCCCACAATATGCCACCATCATGGAGCCACTAAAATGACTACTACAGAAGGGGGTCCCATTCACATGGTCTCCTGAGTGCCAATCAGCATTTGACACCATCAAACAGTCTCTGGCCGAGGCCCGAGGCTGGCCTACTTTGATCCGGACTGGCACACTGAAATTGTGGTGGACGCTATTCCAGTGGGATTGGGTGCCATACTGGCGCACACTAATGGAGTTGACGCACATCCAAGACACATTGTGACCTACGCCAGCAGAGTGCTAGCCCCACCGGAGTCGGCATACTCGCAAGCAGAGAAAGAGCACTTCCACAACTTCATGATAGGGAAGAGATTCACCCTCATCACTGACCACCAGGCTCTGCTGTCACTGTTCAGGAACCGCAGGACCAAAATGCCCCGCAGAATTGAGCGATGGGGCTTAAGACTACAGGAATATGACTTTGAGATCATCCATCGGCCTGGGGTTAAGAATAATCCAGCGGACTACCTGTCGAGACAACCCACAGGGAAGCCTGTGCCTAGACCTGGAGATGCTGAATACATCAGCTATGTGACCGCAAACGCATTACCCCCAGCTGTTTTGCTCGAGACAGTTGTGTCAGCCTCAGCAGCGGACCCCTCCATGGCACTGGCGATCAGCCTCACAGAGAACAGATGGAGAGACTACCGCCGGGCAGTATTGTCTCATCCCGGGACATGCTGGGATGAGTTGGAGAGACTGGCCAAAGTGCATGCAGAGCTGGCTGTAAAGGACAAAATAATACTCTTGAGAGGGTACCGACTTGTCATCCCTGCGACCCTTCGGTTTAAGATAATCAAGACTGCCCATGAGGGCCATTGGGGCACAGATAATACCAAGAGTTAGCTCCGATGCCATGTGTGGTTCCTGTTCTTGGATGCCATGGTCGACTGATGGGTGAAAAACTGTGCAGCGTGCCAATGCACGGCCAGGGCTGAGGCTCTGATACCTCTCCAACCAACGCAGATCCCAGAGCATCCATGGGAGAAGGTGGCTGTGGACTTTTATCGCCCCCTCGAGTCTGGCAAGTATTTATTGCTTTTCATTGATGAGCACTCGAGATTTCCGATGGTAAAGAAGCCCATGTCAACAGCGTTTTCCCAGGTGGCAGCGATCTTTGATGAAGACATGAGCGAGTGGGGAATCCCAGACACCATCAAATCGGACAATGGTCCTCAAAATCTGCAGACATGAGTTTGCGGCGTTCGCAAAGCATATGGGGTTCACCCACCAGAAAGTCACACCTCGATGGCCACAAGCCAACGGGATGGCAGAGTGATTCATGGCTTCAATCAAGAAAACCATGCAGAGAGCCTGCATTGAAGGCGCTGACCCCCACCAAGCGCTGTATCGATTGCTAATGGACTAACCGCAACACGCCTCGCGAAGCCATGAATAAGACCCCAGCGGAACTCATGATGAAGTACCAGGTGCACACTCGCATCGTACCTCACCTGCAGAGCCAGCCGGAAGTGGATCAAGAAGTGGTCAGAAGAGATGCTGAGCAGAAGGAACAAACGTGTCTAGAGACTGACTAAAGGAGAGGAGCTAGACCAAAAGAATTCCATGTAGGGGACGAGGTACTGGTCCAGCAAGCCATTGTCAGGAAGACTGACTCCCGGTTTGCCCCGCAACCCCTGCAAGTCTCCGCTGTCAAAGAAACGATGGTGACCGCTGTGTACTCTGAGAGAGAGATAACACGGAACAGTTTGTTGTTTAAACATTTTGTTAAGGATGAGGTTGAAAGCCCTCCACCTCCCGATACAGACCCAGAGCCCCGTGCTTCCAGAGACGACTTGTGGGTCTCACCAGCAGAATTGTCTCGGCACGTGGAGGAGATGGCCAACAATCCCGAGGTTGGTCCGACGTTGGCTCCAGTGGTCATCCGCAGCGCACCATTAGGAAGCCACTGCGCCTAGTGGAAGAATGCTGAGTGGACGCAAGGACATTTGTGATTGGCACCACACCGTATAGCGCTTCCACTGATGTTTGTAGCATGCAAGTGTAGACAGAGCCCTGGCTCGGCTAGAATCTTCTTGCATTCCAACGGCAGCGAGAAATACCCAAATTCTAAGACTACAGAAGCCAGGCTGATAGGTTCTGGGATGCTGGGTCGTGGTGCAGGATTGCCCCTCCTTCTCTTGAAAGCAGTTCAGGAAGAGGAGGCTGCTTGATGGCCGTAACCACCAACAGGTGAAGGTCTGGGTACGAGATCTATCTGGGCCACACCGCTGCAATGAGGATCATCCTGCAGCGGGATATTTTGTGTTGATCCCAGATAGGAACCGCAAAATTGGCAGGAATGCATGAAGGAATAGACCTTCCCATGTGAACAAGAAGGCGTCCCCCAGACTCCTTGCCTGAGGATACCTGCTGGCAAACTGCTGGCACTTGGTATTGGCTTCTGTCGCAAACAGGTCGATCCAATGCTGGCCCCGTTCGCTGAAGATTTGTGGCTTGAGCTTGCTGGAGCTCCCACTCGTTGCAGGACTGCAGCTCCCTGCTAAGAGTCTGCAATTATGTTTTAAACACCTGCCAGTGGGAACGGGACTCGAAGCATCCGGTGAGCAATGTCCCATTGCCACAAGTTCTGTGCCTCCAGAGAGAGGATGGGCGACATTGTCCCGCCCCCTGCTTCTTGATGTAATACATGGTGGTTGTGTTGTCCGTAGAGACCCTGACCACCTTTCCCAAGACCTGATGCTTGAAAGACTTGAGCCCAAAAAACTGCCTGCACTTCCAGGACATTGATATGCCACACCTTCTCCTCTGGGAGCCATACGCCTCTGGCATATAGTTGGCCCGTGTGGGCCCCCAACTTTCCAGTGAAGTGTCTGTTGTCACTGTCTCCTGATGTACAGGGTTCCTGAAGGGAGCTCCCTGCGAGCTCTGAGGGTGAATGGACCACCAGTGCAAGGCTTGTCATTCCATGAGCCAGAGATCTGCTTCCACCTGGCGTCCAGGAACTCCTGAAGCAGTCTAATTTGCAGTCTGCAATGAGGGACCAGATGGGTGCACGAGGATATCATCCACAACAGGGATCTGATGGACCGGACTGTCGCCACTCCAACAGAGGACAGCCTTTTGGACCTTTCCTAGGATCGCACATATCCTTTCCTCCGATGGGGTCGCCTGGCATGGGACTGTGTTAAGTCGGGCCCCCAAGAACAGAGTCTTGGGACGGCACCATGCAGGATTTGGGTAATTTATGGAGAATCCAAGAGAGGTTAGAGTCTTAACCATCTCCCCTGTATGTTGCACTGCCTGTGTGTGCGAATGAGACTGGACCAGTCAATCATCCCGGTACGGGTAGGCATACACTCCCTTCCGCCAGAAGGAAAACCACCACTGGGGAAATGCATTTGGTGAACACCCTCTGGGCTGATTTGAGACCGAAGGGTAACGCCTTAAATTGGTAACGTCTTCCTTGGACGACGAACCTTAAACATTTCCAATGTTTGGGGTGAGCAGGGATGCAAATATGCATCCTCCATATCCAGTGTCACTAGGAAATCTCCCTCTTCCAGCTGGCTGAGCACATGCTGTAACGTGACCATCCTGAATTTCTGGGACTTTAGGAATTTGTTGAGACAACGAATGTCCAGGATGGGCCTCCAACCGCCCGACTTCTTGCAAACCAGAAAGTATCTGGAGTATACTCCGGAGGCGCAGAGGGACCAGTTCAATTGCCCCTTTCAACAGCATAGCCTGAAATTCCTTGACGAGTTGGGCTCTGTGCTGCTCTTGTCTTATCACGGGAGGAATGCTGGGTCACTTGTCTTGGAAGAATGTCCCTGCTCGAGGATTTAGAGTACCCATTTGTCCGTCGAGATGTTGTGCCACATGTAGAGAAACTGAGACAGCCGATCTCTCACGGGGGTGCTCCAATGAGGGCTCGAGGGCTTGCCCTGGTCAGGCTTCCTTCTGCGTCCTGACTTGCGTATGACGAACGTAGGTACCCCCCCACAGGCCTGGAAATTGCCTCTATATTCCTCCAGAGCAGTGAAGCGGGAGAGGGCTAACAGGACGGACGGACACCTTAGAAGTTCAGGAGACCTTCCCTTTCTGGGAGAGAAAGCTCTGCCTCCTCTGTTGCACCCTCTGCATTGTCCACAAGGCTTTCTGGGGCCTGGGTCCAAAATACCTTCCCTCTCAAACTCTTTGTTCCTCTACCTCTAACTCCCTCAGGCTCAGTCATTTTTCAAAGAAACAAGCTGGGGGTAGATCTATCTTCGGCTGGGGCCTCCCTCTGGAACAGCCTCCCTGCCACTCTGGAGGAGAACCATCTCTGGTTCCGGAAGCACCTCAAGACCTTCCTCTTTTCTTCTGCCTTCGCCTCCCCTCTCCACTGCTGATCTGTTCTCTCTTGACACCGTGCACCTGGCCACCCTCTGTCCTACGGGCCTAGGTATCTGCTCACCCTGCCACACTCCCGCACTGCCTCCGGGCCACCCCTTGCACTGGGGGTCTGTATCTGTACCCATACAGTCCCCCCCTTTCTTCCTGCACTTATCAGACCTACCCTGCCTGCTGCCTTAAACCCAGCACTTGCCACTTGCTGGCTGCACTATCATTGTTGCCTTTATTATTTATTTATTTACTTATTGTTATTTATCTGTTTCCCCATTGCTCCACACTTTTCACTTCTCCCCCCTTCCATGCACTTTCCCCTCCTCCTCTCCCATGCACTTTCTCAATGTCACTGGGCCTAGTAAGATTGTTTTGTTCTCCCATGTTCCCCTCCCTTGCCTTGTCATGCTCTGAAACCCTTGTGTACGAGCACGATAGAAATAAAATATCAATTCAATTCAGCATGCCCAGAGAGTGTGCCATCTCTGTGGCTGTCTTGATGGTTAGTAGAGACTCGTCCACTGCCTTGCTGAAAAGGTTATCCCCGTTGAAAGGCATGTCAACCACCTTTGCTTGGGCGTCCTTCGTGAAATTTGTGGCCTTCAGCCAACCTTGATGGTGTAGGGGTACCCTGTTGCCCATCTGCCGGAAACCAGAGTCGGCAATGTCAAGGGCGACCTTGATTGCATGCTCAGATGCCACTTCCCCTTCCTGAAAGATGGCCATGGCCCCCAGTTTCTTGCCCTCTGGCAGGAAATCGAGGATGGGTCCCAACTTGTACCAGAGTTCTCGGTTTTAGCATGCAAGGATGGCTAGGAAGTTGGCGGCCTTGACTATAGAGGCCGCAGTGGTGGTTGTGTGCTTTCCAGCTGCATCCAGCTTCCTTCCCTCCAGGTCAGGTGGGACTGAGCAATAGGATGAAGGATCAGATTACCTCTTCCTCACAACAGCTAGAACTACAGAGTACGGTGTTGGATGGCCTCAGGCATTTAGGGGCCATATCCGGGACCCTATAATTCTTCTCCATCCTCTGCTAGGCACAGAAAAGAGCCTTTGCAACACCAGCAGCCCATCCTAATTATTATTATTATCCTGCAAGAGGTCATCCAACAGCGGGACTGAGACCACGTTCTTTCTGGTGTATTCACAGCGCTGGAAAAGGAATCCCTCCTTTTACCCTTGAAGCAGGTTGAAAAGCTTGGCCGCTCGGGAAATCATCACCTAGAAAGATCCCACATCATCCGGGGGAGAGTTTCTAGATGGTAGGTCTACATCTGGCGGTTCACAGTCTGCAGGGACATAGTCATCCAACTCATCCATACCATGGGTACCATCCTTATCCGGGTTGGTGTCCGTATTTGAGTCTGTTCCTGTCAGGACCAACTCCTCCACAATAGAGAGCCATGGAACAGGTGGTGGCTGCAGGATAGCAGGCACTGGTGGTGCCAGGTGGGGCTGATACGGTCTTGGTGGACTGGCCACAGGAGCTGGGCTGGGAACCACAGGAGGACCTGGAGCCACAGGCGGTAGTCATTGCTAAATCTCTGAGACCAGAGTGTGGAGAGTTGAGAAAAATGTACAAAGAAACATCTCTTGGCAACGCATCTCTTGGAGCACGAAGCATCAAGATTGGTGCAAGAAGCCAGGAGCTCATAGGGCAAGCAGGCTGAAGCGGCTGTGCAGGCCGAGGGACAGGCTATGGAAGCAGGTCTTCGCCACCCTCCGTAGGTTGTGAGCTAGTGTCTTCAAAGACTTCTTCTTCCTCTGATAGGATGGCAGTAGCAGAGACCGGGGGTGAAGAAATTACCCTGGGAGGCTTCCCAGGGGATGTGGCAGATGAGGGGCCCTTGGTAGAAAAGAGAGATCTGAAGGTGCATACCTCTCTCTGCAAAAACCTCTTGGAAAGGTGCCTAGCAGAGGTGCACCTAGAAAAGGTAGTGCCGACGGAACAGACCCAGCCGGGCCTTGCAGGCAATGCTACCCTTGAGATAGCTGTCATGACTGTTGAGATGGTCCCTGCATTTGTCGACAAGCTAGTAGACGTGACAAAAGCTGGTACAGCCGGCCTGGCTGATGGTGTCGTCGACTGAGTCTTCGTCGACAATTATGATGATTTTGACAATGGTCTTGGTGTCATCGGCGAGGAAGTCTTCAGGGTTATCAAGGATGGTGCTGCCAACGAAAAATGTTTTGTCGACTGGATTGATTGTGACGTAGTGGATGAACTCTGGCCCTCTCAAGATGGGGTTCCCTTTGTGCCCGTCAAAGATCCAGATGACTGAGACGCTGCAGTGCTCATCGATGAGGAAGTCGGGAGTGTGCGATGACTTCACCTTTTTTGGCACCTTCCCCTTTGAAGCGTCCTCAAAGGATCTCGCCCTCTTGCCAGAGGCAGTATACTCTTTGGGCCTGATAGCCCTTTCCTCATCTCAGTGGAGAAAGACAGGCAAATGGGGCATCCCTCCACATCGCGGTCCGGGTGCAGGCAGTAAATACACTTTTATGGTGGCGGTCCTCAAGGAAGTCATTCTTCCATTCTTCTGACAACATCTGAAACAAGCCTTGAAGAAGCTCTTCTTCTCGGCCTACGAAATGGCACATTTACTAGGCCAAAAACTCACTCAGTTTGCTGCCTCACACGATGTAACGAACCGGTGGATGGTGGGATGGAGACAGGCAATGGATCCCTGCTGCCGATAAGTCACAACAGTGATGGATTGAGGAAATGTGGAAGAAAAACTATCAAAAACAGGCAAAATACTCAATAGTCAAGGAGCGAAACTCAAGGACTCCCACCATGAAAAAGTGCTGTACAAACCTAGGGGTGGCACTAAGGAGGATGAATGTTAATGGATGGGGCAGTATGACCCAAAGTGACATCAATAGGCTATTCAAGCAACAATGCAGTTTTTAGCTTAAAAGCTCAACTGCTTTGTTTTTACCGAGGATTCCCAGCCTGACGACCAGGAATATTCATAGCATGTGAATCAATGTAAGACCCCATGCCAGAGAATATTGGGCTCCAGTGCTTCAGCACATGGTGGATTGGTTTGTCTACCCACAGGAGGACCCAATTAGTAATTGGATTGATGTGTGTGCTCCACAGAGATTATTGGAACTACTGGGCTCTCGGATGAGAGAACTTGAGGCTTCCTTCTCTGGTATGTACCATTATACGGACCTGGTGGTAGGCAACCAAAGTCTGAAACAGAGGCTTCCCTTTATGCCAGAGAGGCACCCGGCTTGCGGTAGGTTGGCTTAGTCTTCAAAGGGGGCTGGGCTATGTAATCTTTAAAAGAATGGGCAGGGGTATCAGAGGCTAAGTGGGACAGGTAGGAAATTGGGGGACATCTATGTAAATGATAGAGCAATTATGTTCCAGGAGTTTAAGACGGCATATCTGACCAGTTGCTTCAACATTTTAGACTTTGCCAGATTGATGGCAGGTGTCAGAACCTTGTGGGAAGGTTTCCTGGAGGAACCGCAGATACACAGCACTAACCTAGCAATGATCCAGCTGGAAGATGGAGGTAAGCGTATTTTGGAGATTGATGCTGCTGACCGAGTCAAAAAAGATGCAGCCACAGCAAAATGAGAGGAGACATAGGGGGCTGGCTCACTGATGAGGAATGGTCTAGAATGTTTTAGCACAAGAAACTGGTATTCATGAATGGCGGTTCCAATGGATCTAATATAGGTTTGTGATGCGAACATATGTTACTCTGTCTTGTTGGCAAAAATGACACCAGGCTCTGATCCGACATGCTGGAGGTGTAAAAAATAAATAAAAAAAAGGCGTTTGGTCCTACTTACACATGTGGTGGGGAGTGTGACTTGGTTAAATTGTTTTGAGACATATTACTGGGGGAGCTGTTTGAGTTGACTGGGACAATGGTCATGCCAATGGTGCAGGAGTGCTAACTGGGGCTTCTCCCGAACAGAAAAGGTAGGCGCAATAAGATGTTACTTGGAGTGTTTTTGTTGGGATTGATCCAGGCCAAGTGTTCAATGTTGTTGGCACGGAAAGCTCCGACTGGGCCTACATTTCCTGACTGGTTGAGGGATGTGAGGAAGTGGATCAGGGTTGGAATGGGCGTTTCCATTACCTTGGGCTCCACTGTTAACGGTGAACATCGGTACAGTGTCGCAGGCCCATTCAGACCCGGAGGCCTCCTTAGATGGTAGATTGGCGGCTGTGGTTCTGAGTAATAAAGGCATAGGATTTGAACGTTGTCATAGGGGCGGCTGTTAGGGGTGCCGAGGGGGGGCTTGGGACTGTGTGCTCATCATTAGAGAATTACATCATTGATGAGTGTGTATTGGACTTCCTATGTGTGCTGCTGGAGATGGCACCATGAGCGTATTAACGTTTTTGGCATTCTAAGGACTTGATGTAGCACATGATTGTGGAATTGGCATCACTGAATATCTGGAAATGGAGTGGGTTCGTGGAGCTTGGCACCCCAGGGTCATGGGGATGTATAATTATTTGCTCAGTGAATGTACATATAAGATCCTGTTTAATACTGCATTGTTGAAATGGTTGAATGTGGCCATAGTTCTTACTATATGGAACCATGTACTGTTAAAAATGTTGTCAAGGAGTTCCCCCCCTTCTCACCTGAGTTCGATCTTTGCTGGATTTCTTGATCAATGCCTTCTTGCGTACGGATCGGGTCTTGAATAAGGCTGCACGAGTCTCTTCCGACTCCATCGTGTGTTCAAAGTTCCGGGGTGCAAAGATCCAGGAATCCGGGAAATTTACAGAGTGCGCTACTCAGCACACGAGTCCAGGAATCAAGAAAGGAAGGAAAGGGACTAGGAATGGGGTTGGCTGGGAAAGAACCAAGGAAAACCATACCGCGAGCTACGGAGCACATGTCTGGTCGCTACTTCGCAATAGCATTGAGACGCGCGGAGCCGCGGGAGGCATGGTCTATTAATAGAACACGCTACGTCCAACGTGTAGAGTGAGGAAGGTGTTTCACAGTGGACGGCCATGTTGGGAGTACCAGGGAGTGTAAGCCCCGTTGAGACAAGGACCAGGAAGTCCAAAAGGGTCGTGTTCTGTAGGTCATGACAAATGTAATAAAAAGATGTTGCCAGTGGGAAGAAGTGGTGGAAGGGGGTGGTATGCGCAAGCATCTGTGTGCCAGGCCCCCCAAATCCCACCCGTGCATCACCAACCATCAGCTCCCATTTCTGCCAGTTTTTTCTGCCTTGGAGGTTGTCGCTCGGCATATGCTCAGAGGGGATGGCTGAGAGGGTGTTGTGAGGGAGAGCAAGGACTGGGAGTACCAGAATCACCACAAAGGTAATCTTTCATACCCTTAACATCCTGCTCTCCCTCCTTCCCACCTAGTTGGAAGACCACACCGTGTAGACTCTAATACTGGGAGGAAGGAACAGCATATGCCTACCAGCAAAGAAATTGCATAGGGTCTGTTGGCCAAACGAAGCATCTTTTCTAGAACATGTGTCTAAAGGGTAGTGCTCAACAAAAGCATGAGGAGTGGTCCAGGGTGCTGCCCTGCAGGTGTCAGAGATGCAGACATGTCTCTGGAAGGCCACTGATGACAACTTAGCTCTGGTGGAATACGTGTGATGGTTTTCAGGGACCTGGAGGTCAGATAATGAATATGCTTTAGAAATCCAAGAGACTATCCATCTAGTGATGGTAGTTTTAGCTTACCAGGTGAAAGGTCTCGTAGATCACTGACAGGGTGCCATTTTGTCTGATATTTCATTGTTCTAAATCACAAGGCCTAAACTGTCCCTAAGCGATAGTCTATGCCATACTCTGTAAAAGGAAAACATGAAAGGATGCTCATCAGGAGGTCTTACAAAAGCAAAGTGCTCTGTCCATACTCCTATGCTAACCTGAGTTTTGTCCCTACCACTACAAATGAAAAAAATAAGTTTAACGAAAGTACCCTTATGGGTACTGGCCCAAGCAAAAGAACAGTGGCACGTTTCGACTCACCCCCGACCCCAACCCCCTTGCGTATATTTTTTTACACAGGCTCTTTGACCTGAGATACAGTCCAAACAAGTATACTAAGTGTTGCTGTAACCTTTCGCTATGCTGCCCAGTTAAAAAGTACAATAATTAGGGGAATCCTGGCTCTTGTTCCCACTCTGAGTGTTCTCTTTGCCTTCCTTACCAAGAATACTCTTGGTGTTCTCTCACTTGGGCAGTTACTGGTCTTTACCCTGCCTTGGGGGCTTTGCTTCTCTCATCCTGCCTTAGGGTCTGGCTTCTGTGGGGGGAAGTCAAGAATGGAAAATTGTATGTATTCCCCTAGCATATTGCTGCATTATAATATTGAGTAGGTACTGCAAACTGCCATGTTTAAACAACTGTTTCTTGCTTGTGCGAGGTGAACATTTAGGCTTTACTGCACATGTCCCTGTGAAGAAGACTCTTTGCCTAGTGTGTAGCTGTGCTCGCCTTCACATCGCTCGCTTCTTACCTATTGGTATATGTTTCGGGCTAGCACTTTCTTAGGAAAAGCAGTTTTAAGAGACAGAGGTCATACTGTAAGCGTGTTGGCCTGCCTCAGACCGTGTGTCAACCTTTGAGGAGTATATTCAGCTCCACTAACTGTATCACTTTACGCGGTCCTTCCTGTTAACACCTGCTTACATGCAAGAACGCAACTGGTATCAAAGACTTGGATAGAGGGGCTTTGGTTCTCTGCTTGTAACATTGTTTCAGTATGATTCCTTGCCCTGTCTGGACCTCCGCTCCTATTGAAATGCATTTGTTCCTTTTGATATAAGAGAACGGTGTATGGAGGGAGGGGGGTTATCACTTGCGTCAAACGCTCCTACTACTCTAACCTTCTCCACTCACAAGCCTCACACCCCCGACGAATTTTCCAACCCCTTGCTTGCCTTCTTTCCCCTCCTACTCCTGATCCCTCTGCCAACTCTTCTCTCTCTCTCTCCCTCTGACTTTGCCAATTTCTTCTCATCCAAAATTCTCTCCCTATGCCAAAACCTCCTCCTCTCCCCCTCCTATTCCCCTCCTCCCTCCTCCTCCCTCCTCCTTCTCCCCCACCTCTGCTTGCATGTCTAACTTCTCTCCTATTACTCCATTCTGCGTCTCCCTTCTTCTGTCCAAAACTCACCCTACTGCTGCCCCCTCTGATCCCCTTCCCACCTCCCTTATTCCTAAAATCTACCCGCTCCTCATTCCCTACCTAACTACCTTCTTCAACATTTGGCTCTCCTCCGCCACCTTTCCTTCAGCATTCAAACACGCTACTATCATTCCCATCCTGAAGAAACCTTCTGCTAACCCTCTTCTGGCTTCCAACTTTCGTCCAATCTCGCTTCTCCCCTTCCTCTCTAAGCTTCTTGAGGGCCTAGCCTACTCTCAGCTTTTGTATTCACTCACTCTCTCCTTCCCCCCTCTCTATCTGGTTTCTGCCCTAAACACTCCACTGAGACTGCTCTCACTTACATGCTTAATTCCCTCCTTACTGCTCGCTACACTAAGCAATCTTCTATCCTCATCCTCCTTGACCGGTCTGCTGCCTTTGACACCGTAGACCACCCCTTAATCCTTAGTACTCTTTCCTCCTTTGGCTTCAAAGGCTCTGTCCTTAACTATCTCTCCCATTGTTCCTTTGCTGTCTCCTGGGGCGGCTGCACCTCCTCCAACATCCCCTTGGACTACAGTGTCCCCCAAGGCTCTGTACTCGGCCCTTTTCTTCTCTCTCTATACCTCCCTCCTCGCCCACTTTATCTCTTCTTTCGGGATTTCTCACCATTTCTATGCTGATGACACCCAACTCTTTGTCTCCTTCTCTTCTTTCACTCCAGATCTCCATCACACTTTATCTTCCTGCTTCGCGGCTATCAAAAACTGGATGTCATCCCATTTTCTCTCACTCAACACTGACAAAACAGAAGTCCTTTTCTTTCCTTCTAACACACTTTCCTCCTTTCATCCACTTTCCCCCCATCCAATTTCCCCATCTCTACCCATGCTAGCAATCTTGGCCTCTACTTTGACTCCTTCCTCTCCTTCTCCCACCATATTTCTCTCACCTCTCGTGCATGTCATCACCATCTCTTCAACATTCGTAAGATCTGCTCCTCCCTCACCTTCCATGCTTCTAAACTCTTAATCTCCTCCCTCATCTTCTCCTGTCTCTTCTACTGCTCTTCTCTCCTCTTTGGACTCCCTGCCTCTTATCTGACCCCCCTCAAATCCATCTACCACTCCTCTATCTGTACTCTCTGTCTACTCGGTCCTAGCGACTCTATTTCCTCCTCGCTCTCTCACCTTGGCCGGCTTCCCCTTTTCTCCCAACTTAAATTTCAATTCCTCTGTCTGGTCCTCAAATCTCTCCATGACCTTGCTCTCCCCTATCTCTCTTCTCTCCTCTCATTTTACCCTCACTCCCGTTCTCTCCGCTCTGCTGACCTCTTCTTACTCCCTGTGCCCCCGTCCCCATGTGCCTCTTCACGCTTCCGTTCCTTTCAGCTCTTGCCCCCCTACATTGGAACTCCTTACCTCTATATATCCGCTCCATCCCCACCTACACTTCCTTCCTCACCTCCTTGAAAGCCCTTCTTCTCCACTCTCCCCCTTGACTTTCTTTCCCTACAATCTCTCCTCTCCAATTTCCCTGTCCTCCTCCTATCCCCTTCCCATCCTCCCCATCCCCTTCCTTCTCACACCCACTTGAATTTGAACCAGATAATTGAAATAATGTTCCTCCTTCCCTTGACTATCTCCTCTCCCTTCCTCCTCACCCTTCCCTCACCTCCTCCATCTAAGTAAATTGTTCTACATACTGTTTCACTGGTTTGTTTCATGATTGTAAATATGCTTCTTTCGTTATTGTACCTTGTTGTTATATTGTAAAGCGCTATGGATTAAAGCGCTATATAAACCTAATAAACAAAGTCTTGTACTGTCATTGGTTTGTGTTTTGTTCTTTTGCTTGCTCTTATCTAATACATTGTTCACCAATCCATCGGAATAGTCAGTGGCCATTTTTCTATGACAAGTTTGGTGCCTGCGACGTCGGATCTCTGCTGCCCTGTGTTAAAGTCCAAGGGTCGCTGGGCACACCATCTGGTGGTCCCCAGTTGCCCAGGGCAGACTGTTTAGTCAGAGGGCAGAGTTAGCATAAGCTCCCAGAGACTTTGGGAAGGTGAACTAGAGCAGATCCGGAAGAAGAGCCGACCGAAAATGATGGGTTGGTGAACACAGGTAATTGCATCAGTGTATTGTCATGTCTTGTATGGTATTGTTTGAAACAGGTTTTGGGTAAATGTTTCCCTGGTTAAAGAAATCTGAAAATGTTTGCGATAAATCAAGAATACAAGAAGGAAGGTACTCTGCCTCCAGAACGGTATCTGAATAAGAAAAAATAAAGCAGTTGGCCACCATAGTTTCGAATAAAAAGTCAAAGCAATGCAAAAGTGAAGCGCTTTGAAACACATTGTGTATAGATGCTATATAAATAAACTATCATATCATATCCATGCTCCCTACTGACTTAAGAGAACATGAGCCCGCTTTGCAGGTCAGAGTAGTGTAGTATGAATCGAGGACTAGGATGGATGTGTTCTGTATGAGTGTGAAGAAAATATTTTGTCTCAGAGCCCCATGATTTTCCTGTCACAACCTGTACCTTGACACTTGAAACCCTAAATGTGCAACTCAGTTGCAACCCTGCTTTATATTTCACACTCCTCTTTTGTATGGGAGCTGTAGCAGGCTTTGTTACTACCGATTATGGTTCTTGTCTTTGACTCTTACCCACCTAAGTCTCTGAAACAAGCAGAACTACTGCTCTGCATTGTGGGTAGCGTAATTGAGGAAATAGGCTGTGAACCAGCAGTCATCTGAATCCGACCAACACCTGCAGGTGTCACTGAAATTTCTGTACGGGGGAAGTACAGAGGTCAGGTGGTGATACTTGAGCCTCTGGATAGATGTGGCAGAGTGGTCAGCTATGAGCAGTACCCAACTCCGCTAGCACAGGACACAATCGAGTCCCAAGGCAGACAAATGGACCTGAATCCGTAATAAGCCATACCTTGTCTAAACCCTGTGAGAATAGGTTCAGGTCAGTCTAGACAAGTGCTACTTCCACCTAAAGGAAGTCCAGAACACTTCATGTTTACTCATTCAAAGCATGTAAGCACCTGGGTAAATAGCACAAAAATGCCCAGAGTGAGTAACCTAGCTATTTACCTCAGGAAGTCCCATTTGACTTAGATAACAACCCTACCTAAGGCGTTAGAAAAGGAAGGTGCACGTGTACACCAACGGCAATGGGATAGCTAATTAGACTGGCATAACAAAGCTCCTAAGAGATGGACTGAGTCCAAGACACGGGCACTGAAAGACACTTAAGAAAAGTTCCAGGAACAAGTTAAATCCTTGGAAACTGAGTACTCCAACCTGCAGGTACCAGCCCACAAAGCCGGGTACAAAGATTTATATACCGTAGTACAAGGGGGAGCCCTTTCAAAAGGAAAATCCCAAAGATATTTTGGACTCTTAGAACCCTGCCATTTAAAATGTTGCACCCAACCATCAACTGGTTAGCCCAGACTCTACCCAACCGCCAAACTATCAGTCCACCACAACAAACTATGGTTGGTCCATTCACCCCTGAAATACGACCCAAGATTTACTATCGTTTTTCACCTTCATCTGAAGGGTTTGTTGGATATATTTTGGGGTTATCTGTTGCTCTGTGGTATTTTTTTTATTTTGATGAGATTTGATAATCCTTGGCAATATAGTGCGATAACCTGTTGGGGTATTTTTATAGTGGTGAGACTGACTTCAGAATACTGACTAATAATTATTTTGACCAGGGTCACGAACAACAAACAAAATTCTGGACTTTATACACTCTTTATAGATGGCTCATGTCCTCCTGTGGTACCTTATGTACAACCACACTACACCCTTTTGGCTGAGAAATGCAAAGCATGCAGTTCAAATACTGCACATTCATCCAATCTCTCTAAACAGCTCACAGTTGCTACTTTACTTTGAGATATTTCTTACTGCACATCTATCTTTCTAAACATGTCAAATAAAAGGGATTGAAAGCAGAATAAATGTAATGAGAATCTTTTTTTTTAATCGTAAAATACAGAATGCCACTTATGCCCACATTTTATTTCACAGTGCAAGTATATATCTCCTTGTAATAGCTTTCAGCGCTATATCCGTGCAGAGTCCTTGGCCTTGTGAAATTTGGCAAGAGAATACAATTTAAAAAAAAACAGTACGACTTTCAGAAATATAAACACAGGATTACATGCACGTTAAAATAGAAAGCACCTAAAATGAAGTGAACTACTTAACCTAGAACCTAGTCTCATTCACAACAGCAGCCCCTCACGTAACTTCATATTTACTTAGATTTGTTAATGGTATTTCTGATTAATTTTGGCATGGAAATCTTCCCCAATCTTTCTGCCTACCTTGCACAGGGTCAACCCAGATAAGGACAGCTTCAGCATCAAACAGCTTGCCAACAGTGAATTCCATCTGCCTATACCTCTCTGTTCCTTCGTCTTCCAGTGCCCGAAGATGAATGAACCTCCCACTCTGTCTCAAAACACTTTTTAACAAACCCCCTTATCACTCAAGGAAAACACTTCCCCTTGAGCAGATCATTCCACTGAAATTGCACGTGATTTCATTGCTGGAGAGCAAAAGATACATCTCTTCTTGAGCTTCCTGCTCTAATACAATTCCCTGTTTAGTTCATCACCAAGCGCAGATTCAGCCTGCGCGTTTATATTCCCAATCGCAGAGCATCATGCATTTTCCCAATCTGCATTCAGCTTGTTTCATCATAGACTAATTTGCACTAAATGTTATTAAGGGATTCAGTTACATGTTAACTGGGGTTGGGTTACATTAGTATGTTAATTTATGTTAGTATTATATTCAGTGCAGATCAGTTCTTTGAGATTTCATGCTGAAGCAAAGTGCAATTTCAAGCATGTGCTCTGTGCATTGGCATCTATTTAATTCTGCCTGAGACTCACATTGAGTCCAGTAATAGGTTTCACACCTTGGGCCCCAGTTGCAGTTCAAACCCACGCTAACATGTGCATGCTGAAATGATGAACCTAACTGTTAAAATTCAGAGCCTCTGCTCCTACAGGTTACTGAATTTGACAGCCAGTACCAGTACTGGTGCATTCCCGCTCATGCAGCTCGCTGGAGGAGGCAATACTTTAGTTACGGTACATGCCCCCCACAGCACTACTGATTTGTTTACTATTTTTCAGAGTTTACCAAAGAAACGAGAAGATCCTGTTAAATTCCAAGAGAAGCTTCAGGTTATTATAGACTGTTGTCACCTGACGTGTGTTGATTTAAATCACTTGTTGTGGGCAGTGCTGCACACAGATATATTTACCTTGCTGAAAGGGCGAACCAACTGGCCAGCTGAAGAACCTGCCACTGCTAGAGACCTGAAAACCTTTACTGATTGGCTGGTACAAACTGTCACGCTCACCTAAATCTCTGCAGGAGCGATGAAGTCTGCCGGTCCCAGATGTACTTCCTACACCACCCGTAAATATGAGAAGGATACCTGTCAAGAGAGTGAAAGATTAGGAAGTGGTAACAGAAGACCCCCCGCCCCCACCCGGAACTCCTTCTTCTATTCCCCAGGAGATTGTAAAGCTGTGATTGTGTGGAGAGGGTCGAGGCTCACCTTTTAGATCAATATGTTGGGCTCTCCTTTCTTCCTGCTCTGCAGGGGCGCTATGGTCCGAACCCTGTGGCTGGTTACTTCACTCAACAAAGGTTTTGTTTGCTGTTACTGCCATGCTGCTGTCGGGTTGCAGCGAGAAGACTGCTGTGGAAAAAGGCACCCAAATTAGATAAGGTCCGTATTCCCCTGATTGCCGCTTTCAGGTAAGTGTCCCCAGAGACCAGTTACTGCACTGGGTGAAAACAGTTGACTCACTGGATTCAGTGTCCGGTATGCCAGTGAAGTTTGGTAAGTTCAGGTTCCCAGTTACCTCACGGGGTGTAGCGTGGATAGTTCAGGTGAGGTTGGCAAGAGATAGCGGGTCAGGGCAAGAATTGCACAACCAAATTCTAACCTTTGTTCTTTTTCTCCTCTGCAGGTATCCGGAGTTGCTATGGAGCGGGATCGCTGCAAGCATCTAAGAAAAGGCAGAGCGGAGAAGACTCGAGGGTCCACGCGTCCAGGTGGAGTCAGCTGGAGTTCCCGAAGATGTAAATTCCGCAGGCGGCCATCGGAGAAGTGAGTATGGAGACGCAGGTACTTCTTCCTTCTTCTTTAGATGCCGGAGCTCGTGATGCGAGTGAGCGCTTCGTCGGCCCGTGGAAAATATTCACTGAAGACACAGGAGTTCAGGACAAGTAAGCGAGTGCCAAAGGCATACAGAATGCACACAAAGCACGGATTGTTCTCTGGGCGTGGCTTATATAGGCAACCATGCCCAGAGACTAGAGTGTGCAGATCAGTTCTGATTGGGCTATACAGAACCATGTTGAAGGGGAACAGGAAGTGCTATATTGTCCCTGCCTGCCGATCTTCCTTGTTCCCATGAATCAAGAAGGCAAAAGGCCTAAATGTGGGACTCAGACCTGTACCCATGACACAAACTATCACTGAAATTTGCCCTCAAAAGGGCAATTGGTCTAAAATGAATGCATGCAAGCAAGCCAACAGTGAAAATCCTGTGTAATATCTCCTATGTTTGAAACAAGGTTTTGAACAATGCTCTTCTGGGATTGTTGATGCAGCTATTATAGCACCCCAAGCTGTGGTGGCTCAGTTTTTTATGGGTTTGCAGTCCAAGGTATCAGAGGGAATTAATGCAGTGCTAATAGGGTGGGAACGAAAAGGTTTGGTAGAGGTTTTATTAGCTGCACAACTCTTTCATGAAAAGGTCAAAAGTCAGAAAGAAACTACTGAAGCCAATCCAATGGTTTCCAGGTCTTGAAATCGCGTCAAAAATGGCTGTGTATATAAAATATTGCGTCAAAAATGCTTTGGTTTTACTGCCACAATCATGTAAAGGATGCGGGGGACACCCCCCGGACCTATTATACCATTGAAGACGAGCTGGGGGCACCCCTGCAATCCCTGCTCCCCTTAAATGGTATAATGGGGTGCACCTTTACCGGGTCAAACCACAGCATTTTTGCCGCAATTTCTTTTACCAGTGACATTTCTTCTGCGCTTTTATTACCTGATACCATCCAATGGTGTTGCAGATACAGAGTTGACCACCTTCCCAGGGTAGGAGAGGGTTTTGCCCCATGTCCAGAGGTCAAGAACAGGGAAGAGGGAGAGTAGCACCCCAATCAAATGAACAAGGGCAAGCTGTTGAGAGGTATACACAACCACAAACAGTGATCAGTGCAACTACTGCAAAGAGTTTGTACACTGGAAAGCAGAGTGTCCACATCGGCCTCAGTATGACGGTCCAGGCAGACAGCCAATGGCACCAAGCAAAATGAATAGGTCCCAGCCTGCGCCACCACCACTTGAGAACAATGGTTAGAATGCCAAGGGGTCTCTGAACTTGTTGCACCACTCATACCGATTGATCCTACTGCCCCTTATGTGTTATTGCTGGGCAAAATATTTCATGTTTGGTTGACACTGGATCATCACGCTCCACACTAAAAGCATCTGAGTTTTCACACACAATGCATTTATGCCTAAAACACTTGTGTACAGGTGCATTTTAAATGACATATATCATATCTGATGATGAAATTGTTAATGCTGTAGCTATAGGGAGTACACCAATACCTCATCCTGTGTCTACTCCGCTTATGGTCATGATGAGTGCAATTTCTGATGAACATGCATTCTCATGGAGTCCCTGTTCTCCTGTAAACCTGTTTGGATTATATCTATTGTGTAGGCTAAGTTGTTCTATGTACTGTAGCCCTGAATGTGTATACCTTGACATCCCCGATCACAGAGAGCACAAGGTGTTGGCAGCAGTACAAGAAATTACCAAATCGAACCCTGGTGTCCAGGCCAGCTCTCCCTGCTCATGACAGGACCTGTTGGAATCTGTTGAGTTGGTCTCTGGTCACAGCCAAAGTATGGTCAACGCATGAAAATGATGCTGTTTATATGGTCAGTGCTGAGCCAGTCCAAATTCATTTAAATTCTGCCAAGCCCCAGTCATGTGTACATCATTGTCCCATTTCCCGACAGGCTGAAGAAGGCATTCACCCTGTAATAGAATCCTTTCTCCAACAAGGTATTATTGTACCAACTCGCGGTCCCTGCAATGCTCTGATTTTGCACATAGAAATCATATAAAGAGAATTATCGTTTCATTCAGGACCTGCGTGCAGTTAATGCAGCCGGTCTACTAGGTTTTACTGTTGTACCTAACCCGGCTACCATCCTGTCATGCATTCCCTACTCAGCCAAGTACTTTACTGTTGTAGATCTGTGTTTAGCATTTTCCTCCATACCTATACATGCTGACAGCCAGAATCTTTTGCATTTACCCATAAATCAATGCAATATATGTTTGCTTGTCTTCCAATGGGATATGTTGAAGACCCTACCCTGTTCTCCCAAATTTTAAAGTAAGATCTTGACACAGTTCGTTTACCAGGAGGGTCGACGCTGGTGCAGTACATAGATGTTCTGCTCCTAGCCTTACACCTTCCTTGAAACATGAAGATTCTCATTCTGTTGAACGAACTTGCTGAAAAGGGTCACAAGGCATCCAACTACAGTTGTCTGCCCTGTATCCGATACCTGGGCCATGAGATTTCAGCTGGGGAAAGACGTTTATCCCAAGATCAGATTGCAGCAATTCACAAAGTGCCCAAGCCCTAGACTGGAAGGCAGATGAGACGGTTCCTCGGGATGGTCAGTTACTGCAGAAAGTGGGTCCTGGTATATGTATACATAGTTGAGCCCTTTCAGAACCTCAAGCATGATTCGACCCCCAAACTCTGCCATGGCCTCAGGAAGCAGATGCCTTTTGTCACCTTTAAGCAAGCACTCGCAACAGCTCCAGCTTTATGTTTTCCAGATTATAGTAAACCCTTTGTGCTGTCTTGCGACAAGCGCAGCAGGTTTGCTCAAGGTGTGTTGACTCAGTTACAGAGTGCCCAGCACCAGCCTGTATCCTAGCACAGCGTAGGTTTAGAAACAGTAGCCACAGGACTCCCAGCTTGTCTGCAAGACATTGCCGCTGCTGCACTGTTTATAGAAAAGACTGACTCACTAGTGCAAGGTCATCCTGTCACGCTTATGGTGCCCGTGCTGTGTCATTATTGCTTAAAAGGAAGACACAGCATGCCTAATTCCCGTCCCACCCATTAGGAAAAGTTGCACATTTCTGCCACTAATATAACTTTGGATTGATGTTCAGTCCTGAATCCTGCTTCTTTGTTGCCAACTCAACAGGATGGGGGGAGCTGCATGACTGTGAGGTTGTTGTAGAGACGCTCATGTCTCTCCATGCTGATTTATCAGTTGTGCCCCTGTTGAACTCCAACCTAATCCTCTTTGTGGATGGCTCTTGCATCCGTGTCCCAGAAACTGTTCAAATGGTCTTTGGTTATTCTGTATGTACTCCCCAATGCTGTCCTAGAAGCATATCTATTAGCTGTTGCAAAATCAGCACATCTATGAACTCGTGGCTCTCACCTGCGTCTTGACCCGGGATAGATCAGCTATGATCTATACCGACTCCAGGTATACCCAGGGGGTGGTCCACGACATCGGTGTCCTTTGGCAGCAGTGTGGATATTTAATATCCACGAACACTCCAATATTGAATGGAAAATATTGTGTCAGCCTTATTGAATGTATGGTTTCTTGCTGTAGCTATTGTTAAATATAAAGGACATGATCCTTCTCAGTCATTCACAGCCGAAGGAAATACAATAGCAGATGGTGCAGCTCGTTCAGCGGTCTTAGTTGGGGCCCAGGCTCCTAATCCATTTTTTGTTTGTGTTGCAGTCCCACAGTCACTGATTGCTTCCCTTTCCAGTTCGACAATTCTCCAATACCAGGCCCCTAAAGCCGAAAAGGTGACCTGGACCCAACGATATTGTAAATTGGGAATACATTCCCTGTGGCATTCCTCAGATGGCCACCTGGTGGCACCCAATGTACTCCTTAATGCTACGATTGCTCTATTGAATTGAGATTCGATGACCCCTGTGCTAGACTCTATGGCTCAAGGTTATTGTGAGAATTTAGTTACGTTTCACACACTGTTGGGAGTGTGAATCCCAGAAGGCTGTGTAGGTCCTGTACAGAAAGTGCCTTGCTGCACGTGCAGACAGACTTCATGCAGCTCCCCACCTGCATGACCTTTACTTATTGTTTTATTATAGTGGGTGTATTCTTTGGGTGGTGTAAGGAAGGCATACTATCCAACAGTAAGACAGACACAAGTGATTACAGTTTAAGGGTGTTTATTGAACTTCAATTGGGTTTGAAAAAAACCTATCTAATCCTAAATCTAAAGATGGGAGCAAGCTACGACCATCAAATAATAATAACGCTGTCCTAGTCGAGTCTGTCAGAATAAAAGGGACTATACTAATAAACCTAAAAGTATTCAAGAAGTGATATGGCTTCCCTTCCCCACATTTTAAGCACTGGACAAGGCGGCACACTCGAGCTTAGCACGCTCTCTGGCTTCTCTAGCGCGAGGATGCAGTTCAAAACCGCAACATCAGGGCCTTCTGGGCCAAAGTCTCTTTGCCATTCAAAGTCTCTTATTTCAGAGTGCCTGATGCAAAATGACACATTAAAGTTCCTTTCTCCTTTAGGATTTCATATATACAACTTCTCGGGTGATTTTCTGTTCACCCCGTGTTCCCCTCCGCCAGGCTCGGACCCACTTTAACACAAAACCTTCAATTGGTCTCCCTCTGCCGGGCTTGGACCAAATTTATCTACTTTTCCAAACTTTCCTTATTCATTAAAATCAAAGACTTTTTACTTTGTGCAGGATTTTGCTCGACCCATCACAGGACCACTTCAATTCACAATTACTCATTCTTTTCTTGATATAACCTTTTTCTGATTTGTTCTTTTGCCACTTCTCAACTGGATACCTTACATAGACCTTCGATTGAGCACCCACCGGGTGCCGGACCACTCTGTCAAAGGTATTGTATTTTGCTTTAAAAACACGCGTTTTAACAATGTTCGTTCCAGCGCTCACCATACAATGTTGCTGCATGCACCCTTGGCTTCAACACAGACCGGTCTTACATCAGTCCCCCCAACTCACTGGCTGTGTTGTTTTCATAGACGTTGCTTTGATCTGGGAGCCAAGGACGGTACCACGGCGGCTGGCGCTTCTCCCCCTGCCTTGATTATTGATGCTGGAGGGCCCCGGGTAACTCCGACACACAATGCAGGATTCTTCAGCCTCTGTTCCTGGTCTTGCGCTTTTTATTCCTATGGTTTCTGGAAAGTAATGGTTTGTTGTGGAAAAGGTCCAGGGAGCTTCTCTTCTTGCGATCCCCTTCTGTTTTGCCATCTTTCTTCTCTCGTTAAACTGCTTTTTCCTTGTGTGCTTTACCTCGCTCAGAGTGTGCTCTCGCGCTCTGCCTTTTATCTGTGTGGGGAAGCTTATTGGAAGTCGGGTGTGTGTGGTGGTCAGTAATTGCCTGACTTCACCTGACCATTGTTTTGGGACACGTAGGGTATACTGCTCGGGTGTTAGTCTGTTTTCTCTCATAGTGGGCTGTCCGTATAAAAGTGTTTGTGTTGTAAAAGGGGGGTAGAGTTCCTAAATATCATACCTGGTAGGATGGGGTCAAGGTGTTATAGGGAGGGGGATACTGCGTCTCACCATCTGGTGTCCCACTCCCCGAAAACCCCTCACCCAGGTGATCCTCCTGGACTCGTCCACCCCCAGGAACTGGATCCAAATGCAATGGATGTGTCCCGGCTACTGGATGACGTATCCCCGGGGACTAGCAGGTGAGACACCTTCTGGTTTCTCAGTGTGTAGAAGGATACCCATGTAGAAAGGTAGACTCTTGTCAGTTGTGAAAAAGTTGTTGGCAGAGTTCATACCCCCATTTTGATTGCCCCTCGGTATAGATAGTGACCGCAGCACCCATTTTACTGGTCATGTAATTAAAGAAGTATGCAAAGCTTTAGGAATAGCTGAACAGTTCCTTTGCGCTTATCAACCGTAGTCCAGCACGCATGTAGAACACTGCAACAGAGATTCTAAGTTGAAATTGCCACTGGCCCTCTTTGCCATTCACAATAACTCTATGCGTAAACACAAACTGAATGCCCATAAAATCCTCAGGGGTCGTCTCATGAGAATGGAAACTGTACCTCCAGCAGTTCCCCACATCCAAATGTTGTCTTTAGAGAATTATACATTGCTCCAATACTATCACATGTTCATTAATACTCTTCAATCCCTAATTGTAGCGGCGGGGCTCTACAGCAGCCACCCCAATTACCAGCAGAGACACACTTGTGGCCCATCGAAAGCTCCCCACCGCAAGAATGGAAGACTCGGCCATGGGGCAAATTTCTGATCGCGTCACCCAGTTTTATCCACATGTGACACCACAAAACCAAGCTCTGTCCCCGAAATCTATCAAGCATTCACATTGGTCAGTTTAGGTGATTTAGGTATATGTCCTATAGGGGTTAATTCTACTATTGTTTAGCCATATCTGGTGGCTCTTCCTGGGACCACCTCTGCATGTTTCAATCTACAATGTTGCAGGGAGACCATTGGCTCCTGCAACATATTATATCTTCACGTTAAAAGTGACGCTCGATTGGGTAGAGTGAGTCCTCCCAGCCCTGGGATCCTGGAAGATTACCTGGCTGAGCTTACCTTCTCAAGACAATGAGAATGAACATGAAGCGGCTGTGTGTTCCCTAATGTTGCCATCTTTGATCACCTAAGCCTGGGAGAGTGCATTCAGTTGGCAATTTGCGAGCAACACTTGTATCTTTCCACCTCTGATTTGGTGGAAACAGCTTCTCTCTGTCCACCTCGAGTGAATGGGTATTGTCTTGTTCTGCTAGGTGACCTATGTTGAGACCATGAAATACAAATCCTCATAATTACAGGCTAGAGAGATCCGTCTAAATTTCTTGCAGGCGGCTTATTGTTTTGGTAACCAGGAACTTTCTGTATCCACTTGTCCTTGGGTGGGTGCATCGTTCTGCTTGCCTCTGGCTGTAGCGATCATGCCAGCCCTTCCATGTACTCAAAGCTTGTCTCCCCTTCCTCATTTATTTCAGTGGGCCTATAGCTTCCATATTTGGACTTATGGCTTTTCCATATTGGTGGCAGTCAAACATATGCAAGCTTGGTATAAATATATTTTGGCGTCTTAAGGTTCAGCTTTGGCAAATAATGTGCTATACATGGAGATATGTATGGGTGTCTGTCATCTACCTAAGTGAGTCATAAGCATGTGTTTCGTGTCTATATGCAATAAGCTAAAGCATGTTCGTGTAGCTTCGTGAATGGATGACTATGTACTTCACGTCTAAGTGCGGCTACGTCGTGATATCAGTGATGATTTCATTGATTTCTTGATTTGCAGTCAGTCGACTTGTTCAATTGATGGCATCTCCATCTCCTCCAGATCATCGATTAGTTATGGCCTGAAAGGTTGCCTGAGAGAGTAACGTTTCTCACATCTGTGTTACATCGACAATGGCGGTGAAGGGCCTAAAAGTGAGGGGCATCTGTCGTGTGCCAGTCTTCGGGCTGAGAGTCATCTGGGGGTTGTGAGGGCTATAACTGGAACTCCGTCCGCAATTACCCCTCTGGTCGACGTGTTGACTACCTACACTACTCTCTTTGTTCACATGTAACTTTGGGAGCCAAACCTTTGTTATCCCTCTGATGTCCATGATATTTTGCAAGGTCGTCCAAACTCCACGCCAAGTAACTGCAGGGGAGCGGCGCCGGCTCTTTTGCCAACGGTACGGCACCGGGATTCAGAGCTGACATCTGGGAAGTAAAGCAGCCATTTGCAGGCCATCCAAATCCAGAGCCTCTTCAATACTGATAGTGGCTTATCCCTAAATTGTGCTTGTTTGTTGGACCTTTTCATAGTATTATCCCACTAAGATATATCCAGAGCAAGGACATTAAAACTGTGGACATTTGTAAAAACCTACTGAGGGCTACTTCTATAGTATTCTTCCATGTGAATAGTACCTTGCTATAACTCCTCGAACATGTTGAGTGGTTGAATCGCCTGAGATATGAATGTGTTGCTGTCGATGTGGAATATGGGAAGAGATTTTGCCTGCCTAATAAGAACAGGAACCCACATAACAAAGTAACGGGTAGCAGTGAAATTACCTCTGCCCCATGTGGTAACGCCCTCTCTAACCCTAGCTTGCCTCGAGGCCCACTAGACTTGGCTGGCAAATTTAGTCACGCAGCATGGGAAAACAGGATCTTGGCATTAGGGCAAACTGCTGAAATAATCTGCTGGATACCAGCGGTAACTCCCATCTCTTTGAGGGAGACAGACTGATGGTAAACATCGATCAATACCTCCTGTTGGCCTTACAGGAGACCTGGCTTACTAACCCAATTCATGTGGACGGCTGGCATTTTCTTTACAAACTAGCAATCCAGGGTGACCGGGGGCACCCCAAGGGAGGGCTATTGCTGGGTGTTTAGAAACCAATGACTATTGAAAAGCTAGTTACAAACTCGCTGAACATTCTGGCGGGAAAGGTATCTGGCCCGGTATCTCCCAATGGCGGCAAAATGGATTTTATTATCGTCAACATCTACGACCCACCATATAGGCTTGTACATGGAGCTGTCTTGGTGGAAGTGGAAGAACTGATCGATAGCCCAATAGGACACCTCATGTGCATCATATGTGGCGATTTTAACTCTAAAATCCCCAAGGAGCTTGTGTCCTTATTACAGGAGCGCACCTCATCCCCGACGCTAGAGCAGGGAGATCGTCTTGCAAAATATTGCAAACAGGGACTAGAGTGGGCAGTTGTATTATATCCCTTTGGATTCACAATGTCCAATGGCTCGTTTCCATCAGATTCCCCACTGTACTATACGCGTGTTGGGTAACAGACTTGTAACATTTTAGACTATGCCTTTTTGACTAATACAGCTACTTTGATTGCTGATATTGTTGTTATGCATGGGCTTCAGAGTGATCATTTTTCCTTCGTCCTTAGCCTGAATGTATTGCACCCGCCCTCATTGTCAATTCTTCCAGAAGATCTCGTTATTAACACAGCACAAAATCACATCACTTGGAATAATCAGCGCCTCGACTAGGTCTCTACCAACATGCAAGGAGTCTTTTTTAACGATCATAGCCAAGAACGAGTCCCCAATAAACTGCCAAACTCACCTGAAGCTGCTATCAACGAATTCAGCGATATGGTTGCATTGATCATTACAGGGACCTTCGCTAAGAGAAACTCTAGTGCTCGTCAGACAACACAAGCTACACATTGCCATTTGTATGATGTGCATATTGTAAAAAAAAGAAAGGAGCTGCGGGCTACCCTGCGTGAACTCTCAAGATCACCCCTTGACCAAGCCGCTCTTGCTTCCAGTACTAACCTAGCAAAGACTTAATATTGAAAATGGCTGAAGGGCCATAGATACCAGCTAGAGTGTGCTTATTGGCAATCTTTGGTCAGGCTGGTGTTAGACAAGGATGCTTAGCAATTTGAGGGCAGTTGAGGGACATAGTCCAGTACAACGCAACATCATTGGTGTCCCTGAACCGCTATGGACTGCTTTCCTTACTAAAGCCTTAAGAAGTGGAGGGATTCCCCTCCTTCTGCCACCCCTTAAACAGGCTAAATTGAGTTACTCTTGGAGAGCGCCGGGCCCAGATGGCATCAGTAGCAATTTGATCAAAAAGGCTGCTACCCACTGGGCTGTCGCGCTCGATTGGTTGTGCCATTGGATTGAAGAATGCCAGACCATTTCGGCATCATGTCACAATAGTAGCATCGTGCCGATTTGGAAGAAGGGCAGCCATAAGGACCCAAGTAACTACCGCCTGCTTGCGATGCTAGAAGTCTCATCCAATATCTTTCCCCGCCTATTACTAGGCGAGCTATGGGAGTGGGCAGAAGGTGCAAGTAATCCCCTTAAATCAGACTGGTTTTCAAAGGAGATTAAGTACTACTACCAACTGCCTTGCATTAACATCAGTCATACAACAGGCATGGGGTATCCCGGGGAAGCACAGTCTATGTGGCATTCGTTGACTTTGGCACTGCTTTTGATTCGGGAAATAGGGGCCGACTATGGAAAGAATTGTCAGACTGGAACATCCCAGCTGGCCTGCTCTCAAGGATCATTGCTCTTCACGAGGGGACACGTGTCAAAATTCAGCTAGATCAAACTGGGAGGACGTCGGGTTGGATCGCCACTTGACAGGGATTAAACCGGGATGCAACCTGGCTCAGCTTCTTTTTTATTTGTACCTTACGGCTATGTGGCCGCCATTGAACAATACCATTTCAATTGTGCCTAAACTGGGCACCTCCCCATTATTATGGATGGGGTACGCTGATGATATAGTGCTCATGGACCTCACCCCGGCAGGCCCTCAGGCCTCCTCGGATTGCCTAAAGACCTACTCAGACAGCAACTCCCTGGCTATTAAGATCAATGAGACAAAGGTTATGGTATTTGGCCCCCATCATACTAAAATTTAAAAAACTGGATGGGATTCTGCTGGAGAGGGTCCGTGAGCACAAGTGTCTTGGCATTGCATTCAATCGAAATGTATCTGGCTCTTGCCATATGGATCATCTTAAATTGAAAGGTGCCCAAGTCGTAGGGCACTTGAGTAAATTGGCAAAAAAGGTTGTTGGCTATTCAGTGAGCATTTTGGCACAAATGTACTTGTGCAACTATTACCCATCCTTATGTATGGAGTGGAAATCTGGGCTTATGGGCAACATAGCTATGCTATCTAAGCTAGAAGGCTTGCTCCTGAAGAAGCTGTTTTGTCTTCTGAGACGCACACCCACTGAAATGATATACTTAGACCTGTGTATGTTCTGGTGTGTGGCAAGAACCCAGCTCTCCAACTTGTACACCCATTGGAAACTGCCCAACACCCCAATTGCAAGTCTAAACTATCTTATTTTTAAGCTGCGCGTACCAAAGGTCCATATATGCCTTGTAGTACTCCAATAAACATGATCTCTGCCTTCACTAGTTGGCATTCTATGTCTGTGGAGGACCCCCTGAAGCTTTGTTTTTGGGCGTTACAAAGCTGAGATGAAGACGGTCGTGGCTTTTCACCATGAGCTACAAATTTGCGAACTCCAGACTAAGAATAATGACACTCAGTTTCTTGAATACAGCATGCCCAGAGAGGGCCTACCAGGTTATCTCCAGCGGTTTGTGGGTAACTCTCTGGTATGGCACTACTTGAGGCTGAAAATGAACATGGTTAACACCTTAGAAACCACGGGGGCATGGAGTAACATCCAACAAGACCAACGATATTGCCAATTGTGCAGCAAACCTTGTCTGGAAACAGCCAGACATCTTTTGATGAAGTGCGAGTCCCTGCTTGTATTGAGAACAAGTGCCCTGAAGGCAGCTGGAATTTGTGATGGCATAGAGGAGAAACACCTTTGGTTCCTCTTGATGAACAGGAACAACAAACCCTGCATTATATTTTTTAGTGTGATGTGGAAAAAGGTAGCATTAATACTGAAAGCGCTAGAGGTGCACTGAGTGGAGTGGGATTTGAGGGGATGGTGTGGGTGACCCCTCACTACTAAACTCGTAAACTTGGAGGAGAGATTGCCTGGCTGTGATCTTGCTGTGGTACCTTGAGGGTGGATTGGGTGGAAGCCTGGGCTGGTAAAACTGCATAATAAGCGGGGGAATTGTTATGCTAACAACTGACTGAGGAATGGAAGTATCCTCTTGAGTAGATGCTGATAGGATCAAAGAGGAGGGGGGTGTGGACATGGATTTTTTTATAATGTTATGTTGAAAAGCTGTTTTGGGTACCACTGTATAACACGTTAAATAAACAATTAAAAAAGTAACTGCAGTCCCCACCAGGGTTGCACCAAACTAATTTTCCCCAATAGCCATGGGTGTTGAATGGGAACTCTGCCACCTGGGAACAGAGGACATTGCGTCAGTTGTTATTTCAGTGTATATCCGCATCTTTGTCTCTTCATCTTCTTCTGTCCCTAAATCTACCAATACTTTCATCCCTATGGTCTTTTCAGTGGTCTTTTTGCATTGCATGATGGCTATTCTGACGACACAAAAGACGAACAACACTAGCACCAGAACTGCCACCAGTGCCTTCAGTCTGTTGGCCACCCATGTTGGTATCCATGAAAAGATATGACAGCCAGGTTTCTTCCATTCCTACAGTATTGGTTTCTGCCTCCATATTAGCATGCAGGTCTGATAACCGGGGAAATGGCCTCAGTCAGGGCCCCATTGTCTTCATCATGGGCAGGAATAAATGTACAGCAAGAAGATCGATCTTGGCGCAAACGCCTCCCTCCATGGCCGTGAGGAGGTCTAGAACATATCTGTCCTGGAGAGCCATTAGCCTCTTTGCTTGCAGATCTTCCTTGATGGCATTGAACCCTTTGACAGTTGAATTTATTGTCTGCATCAGCTCCCAAAGCATTATTTGGAGCCATTTGGCATTTGTGCTAGTTCGGACTGCTGGAACGATGGATGCGAAGAACATTTCCATTCTGCTGAACAGTCTGTGCTCTGGTAGTATCGCGTCCATGGTGCTTTCCATGTTTGATGATGCATAGTTCCCTTTTTTCACTCTGGTCAACCCTACAGATCTCTTCTTCCTTTGGCGAGTATCCATTTTGGGGAATCCATCTGCTTGTATGTCATTGCAGGGCACTACCAATGCTGGTATCTTCAACTGTATGAGTGAACATATTCCTCCTCAGTTTGGTGGCAGTTGCAGGAATGCCCTCGACCTGCAGGCCCAGTAGTGGTCCATAAGCATTGCAGTTCTGACCTTCATGCCTGGTACCTCCGAGGTATGCTTACATCCCTTATTCTCTTCAACCTTTACTGGGCCATCATTCTGAAAACATAAAGAAGCGCCTTTAAGTGGTATGATGTGCCCTGCTTTGTTTTTCACCCATCTGAGCAGTTTCACACTTGCTTCCCATTCCTTCAGGCAATTGTTGTTTTCCCTTTGCACTACTTCCACTAGAACTGTTAGGAGCGCATGTTCTTTGCTCCCAACCACTCCTTCCACCCATCTGCTGTGTATACTTGTCCATATACTAGCATCTGTGGCTGTGGCCAGCCTTCTGGCCTTCCTCCTATCTCCCTTGGTCCTGTCTTGGGGCACGGTAATTCCTTTTGTGTCACTACTCTTATTTCTCCCTTTTGTGGGCCTTCAGTGACATATTCTATGGTCTTTCTGTATTCAAGTAATCGGCCATCATTTCTTGAGTCTTGATGTAACTATCTTCATACGGGTAAGTCTTTTGGGACATCCATCTTAGTGTGGCTTGTCTCCCTTGGAATCGTTCTGTGGTGCAGAGTTAGAAATGCATGAGGCATTGTGCTCTGGCCTTTGGAATTTCAGTTGCTATGAATATCCTGGATGCACTCATGGCATAGGGGATGAGAGAACAGCTCTCTCTGGTGGTTTGCTTCCCTACCTTGGCCATGTGTTTATACCACATGTTGCTTGAAATACGGGCCGAATCAGTTGGATAGGGGTTATGTTAGTAGAGGTTAAAGCTTGTGCATGTGAAAATAAGTCTTCGTAGAACGAGGAGGGTAAAGAGGAAGTGACAGCAGAAGGCACAAAACATCACACTGTTTCAAATTACATTTCTCTTTTTTTTTGCGTTGCTCCAAGGGTCTGTAAAACGTATCTGAAAAGCGTCAAAATTGTGTAGCTATGAGGTTAGTGTACACTAGGTTAATCTCTATGTCTATAGTATTGGACAAATGCTGCATAGAACAATCGCTCCCATTCTATATGGATTCTCGAATCGCTCTGTAGATCAATGATGGAGGGTCCCTGCAGGTCAACTGTGGGTAGGTTTGAGCCACATATAGCCGAAAAGCATGAAAAAACAATTGCGATGAATCATCCATTCTGTTTCTAACTGTATCACAAATCTAATGAAATACTCTTGAAAGGGCATATGTCGATTGGGGACCATATATCTCGGACAGATGAATGCCTATTGTAAGGAAAAGCTAATGTGCCTAATGTAGGTGTGCGTATCATCCTTCCCCAACTCTGTGGTCCCGGACCAGCTTGGCCACGGTTGTGGTTGTTCTTAATCTTGTTCTTCTTTCATGAAATAGTCTTTGTTCAGGCGGTCTCACCGCGACAGGGCTTAATGTCTCAAATGTAGTTGCAGACCTTCTTACCACTCAGTTTCACTGTACGACCTGTGGCCTTCTCTATGATGTATTGCCTATCAAACCTGGGCTTATGCCAAAGTGGGTCAAAGTTTCTCAATAGGGCAGTGTCCCCAGGGTAAAGTAGTGGTGATTTTAGAAGTCCTTCATTCTTTTCCGGGTGTTATCTTCTTCACTGTTCTTTGTCCTCTCCAGCCTTGCCTGCAGTTGGTGAGAAATAAGAGGCACTAGCCATCAAAGAAGCAGCATATTTGTGCATTTCATTTCCAAACACATCAGAGGTTGCATGGGCGTCTGTCAATGCCCTAGTGGGAGGAGCCAGGGGGAGTTGCATGCGCTGTCCAGTTACCACCTCATGGGGCATTAAGTGGATCCAGGCTGATTGCACAGTGCAAACAGGGCTAAGGGCAAATGATAGAGCCATCCCTTTTTGAGGGTGGCTTTTATTTTTGCAATCTTTTCTTTGAGCAGGCCGTTGAGGCGTTCACAGACCCTGTTTGCTTGCGGGTGATAGGCACAGAAGAATTTGTGCTGTATCCCCAAATCCCCAATAGTGTTGTAATGTGCTCAAAAGTCTCATTTATGAAATAAGGTCTATTGTCAGACCGCGGGACTTCACACCTCCCAACCACCAATCGTGGGAACATCTCTCTAACAAGGAATTTCGTGGTTCTCAGAGCATGGGGATGAGAGCACGGGCTGGCTTCGATCCATGGTGAAAATGGGCACACAACCACTATCATGTAGTGGCAGCCCTGGCACACCTGGATCATGTCTATGTGGAGGTGTTGGAAGGGCCCAATTGGGCAAGGTATGACTCCTCTGACTACACAAAGTAAGCCCAGCTGTACATTTCTTACAGGTGACAGTTTTCCATGAGTGCGGCTATATGCTCTCTGCCATATTTGGAAAGAACCACTCTTCCCCAATGTGTGCAGCAAGTATGTCCTTACCCAGATGAGCAGGATAGTGCAATTATGTGAGCACAATCTGCAGTAGTGTTGTTGGAATCACTGGCTTGTCTGTGCTCTCCTGCCACAACAAAGCATCCGTGGGAGATTTTGAGTCTCCCCTTCTCGCCCATAATCCTTTCTCCTCCATCAGTGCCCTTCACTGAAATTCCATTATCTGTATGGCTGGCAAGGTATTTTAGCCTTCCTTTACAATTCTATTGCACACACATAGGGTGTCAAAGTCTGTAATTTCAGAGACAAATGCTGCATGCGTTGCTTCAGAGTCTGTGGCTTTGTTGCCCTGGGACACTAGGTCCCCCCCCCTCGTTTGGGGTGAGCACTTCACAACTGCTATGGCTGATGGAAGTTGAAGTGCGTCTATGAGCCTTCCCAATTGGGCACATACTGCACTGGTGTGCCGTCAGCACGTTGGAAGCCCCTCCTCTGCCATCGTGACAGCCCAGAGTGATCTGTAGAGGTCAAGTAGGCCAAATCAGTATACACTGTGACTTCCTGATCCGTGCACACTTCTAATGCCATTATGACAGCCCCTAATTCTGCTGCTTGTGCTGAAAGATGTGAGGGAAACCTTGCGCTTAATATTACTTCAGCTATCCCATCCGTCCTTCTCACCACTGCCATCCCTGTGGGTCTTCCACCCGTTGTCTGGTCTGTCGTTGAAGACCTGTCAATATAAAGCAATAGTCACCCCTCAAGCGGCTTCTCCCCCACTTTGGGAAGGTCGTCATACTGTTCCATGTACATAGTACAGTCAGGTACATAGTCTCCCTTCTCCATTGATTCATCTAGAAACATTGCCGGTTTACCGTCCTGCACCTTACCACCTTCATCACTGGATTCACGATAATTGCCTCATATCCAGAATCTCTCTCTGCGGTCAGCATACTCTTGGGTCTTTCAAGGACTGCAAAAAGAGCATGCTCAACGTAAAGTGTGGTGCTGCATCCCATCGTAATGCTCACTGATGACTCCAGTCACCTTTCTTTTTTTACAGGGTACACTGCAGTGTTACACTGTGATTCTAAGGGTACCAGAAGGCCTTGCTTCACTAGCGCGGTGATTGTCTCATGAATACCTTCGTCTGCTTCCTTTGATAGGGGATACTGACTCGCCCTTGGTAAAATAGCCCCTGGTTCAAGCTTTAGCTTGACTGCCCCTATCCTTTTTAGTAGACCCATGTCATAGGGACCACTGGTCCATTTGACGCTGGGTTCTCGTACCCAAGTTTTCCTTGAGGAATGGTGGTGGTTCATTTTGCAACACAGCAATTTTCTGTGGCACTTCCCTGTAATGTATCCTGACCCAGTATGTCAAACACCACCTCATGGTCCAATCAATCATCCTGAAATAGTTCCTAGTCTGTCACGTCAGTGAACCTGTATCCTTCACCACAGCAATTACTGTTCTCCATGATCGTCCTGTGTTGTCAGTCCTGTGCAATGCTATTCTCCCATCTCTCACTATAACTGTCTCAAGTTCTATTGGGATCACCTTTCCTTCCTGTTCATTTAAGGGAATCTCTGTCATGATGCCTACCTCCAAGGAGCCAGGTCCGACCCAGCAACCCCAGAGGCAGGCATCATTTCCCCCAGGGAAGTGCCAGCGGGCCCAAGCTGGGGCCCTTTGGACACAGTCCTGGCGCCTTAGGCGCCAGGCTCATGTTTGGCGCCAGGCTCATAAAGCTAGACATGTGTTCAAGTGTTTTAATGTGCACTTACCTGATGCAGACCATGCTGCTACATCCAGGCCCTCTTGAGGCCTGAATGGAACTACTTTACCTGTGGGACTACTTTCCACCTGGGTGTGGTCGGGGAAGGATACATACCTGATCGGTGGAAGGATACATATCTGGAACTTCTTCCAAAGCTATTTAAACCACACCCGATCAGCAACTCACGCTTCGCGTTGTTCTGCTCCTCGCAGCTGGACGCTCACCGTGTCAGCTCCTGCATCTGGACTTCAGCCACGCCTGTCAGCATCCTGGGTCACCTGCTAAGAGAGAATTGGAGAGAAATAAGACCTTACCTGCTAAAGCTTCATCACGGAGACATCACACCGACGATCCTGAAAGGGAAGACATCATTTTTAAAAGCATTTCGCTTCGATCGCTGCAGCGCTGCATTTCACTCACCTTTCCTGGGCACCTCCGTCTTCAGCAGCGATCATCCGGATCCGCAGCCACTTCCCAGAGCCTAGAGAGAAAAAGACAAGAACACGAGGTGAGAGAAGGAAGGGAATAGGAAAAGCTCAGTTTCCTTCTAAGACTTACCTGTTGGGTCATTCCCATTTCATTTCGGGTCCTTCCGCTTCCTGGCATTCCGGACCCCGGTCCCCTATGGGGAAAAAAGACAAAGACATTGAATGAGCGAATGCAAAGACATTACCCGAACGCTCATCCAGAACTTACCTGTCATTTACTGGAACTGCACGTTTCACTTCGGGTCGGCGCCATATCTCCTGCATTCCGAACCCGGCCCCTAAGGGGAAAAAGAAATAAGCGTTAGCGCTTGCTGCAATAAGACAATGAACATTATTATTAAGCTTGAACTTTTGAACTTGCTACAGAACTCTTACAGCGCCTTACCTGAATAGTCAAGCTTATTTGAACTCCCATCAAACCTCAATCCAGTGAAGTAACTGGGTTTCAATGCGCCCCTGCATCAGAAGCAGGATGGAGAACTCATCCTTCCAGACCCTAAGGTGAGACTTCATGGGGAATCGTGGAAGGGTATCGTGGAGGGTTGGAAGGGAGTGGGAGGCTTGAGCATTATTCCGTCAGTAGGTAATACTCCCTTTTCACGCACAGGGGAATATTCCTGTGAGCCAGAGAAGCCAGAGTAGAGTGGCCCTACCTGTCCATCCTCAGAGTCCTGCGCTTCACCATTGAAGAAGCATCAGCACTCGAAGCCAGACCTGCGCCTCCGTGGGAATCAGGTGAGCGTGACAGAACACGAAGCCTACCCACAATTTCCCACCCGGGCGCTATGGAGACTTCTGAGACAGATCAGCTGGCCCAGCTTTTGGGGGAATTACGGGCAGAAGTGCACTCAGCCCGCCAGGAGACTAACGCTCTCAAAAGAGAACTGATCCTATCCAAGGAAAGAACAGATGACCTGGCCAAAAGGTTATTGCAGGCCCAGGCAGGGCACACTCCGTTATATAATTCCGGACGTACTTCCACATCAATGGGTTTGAATAACCCGGTACAAATCAATCTACCTGGACACATGCCTTTGGCCCCGCCTGAACGTTTTGCGGGGGATCCCAAGAAATATGCCGTCTTTATGAACCAATGTCGTTTACACTTTCTATGCAGACCCGGGGACTTCCCTAACGACCAGACCAAGGTAGCCTTTATACTATCTTACCTCAGTGGCAGTGCTGCCGATTGGTCTATTCCATTGGTAAATCAGGATGATCCCATTCTCCAGAATTTTCAGGGTTTCCAGGCCAGCATGGAAAGATTGTTTGCTCGACACTCTCAAGGACAGGCCCTTGATAACGAACTGCTATCCTTACAACAAGGTAATCAGGATCTCCTGTCCTACGTTGCCACCTTTAATAGACTGGTTGTGGAAACTGGATGGCCAGAAAACAAAAGGATCACATTGTTTCATCGAGGCCTGCGCGGAGAGCTTAAGGATGTTCTAGCTCAGATAGTAGATCCACCCCAGGTCTGCGCAGACTACATAGACTTGGTGGTTCAACTTGATCACAGACTTCAAAATAGAAAAGCAGATCGGTTCAAGTACGAAACCCGAGTACCGATCAAAACCCACGCTAACTCCAAGAGTACCGACGTATCCGAACCTATGCAAATCAGCGGTGTTAAAGGACCATTAACGCAGAAGGAACGAGAGAGAAGGCGGCAAATGCAACTTTTTTTCTGTATTGCGGGACTTCCGGTCACTTTCTTCTAAATTGTCCGGTTAAACCACCTAAGAAGGTGGTTGGAGCCACTGATAACGATTTATTGACACCTGATTCGGGAAACGACCTAGCCCGACAAGCGTAGGGGTCCGCTTGCCAAGCTTGAAAACAAACTCTTTGACCTCGCATTTTGTCAAGCCAATGGTGCTCGTGGACCCAAAACAGCCTCAGCAGTTGCATGCTATAAAAGCATACATCGACAGTGGAGCTATTGGAAATTACATAGACCGTGAATTGGCTTCCAGGATTAAGCTCCCTCTCCGCCCGAAAGTAACCCAAGATGTCATTACTACAGTAGATGGAACCGAAATAGCCTCAGGGCCTGTAACGCATTCCACTGTTGAAATGACACTGGTGGGTCAGGATGGACATCGGGAAGCAATCGTGTTTGATGTGATCAAGGCCCCACAATTTCAAGTAATTCTTGGAATTCCTTGGTTAGAAACACATAATCCCAGAATTGACTGGCGAGCAAAGAAGATAAGTTTTCCTGATTGTGAACCAACTTGTTATCCAAGAAATCCAGTTATGGGTCTAGCCTCAGCAACTTCCACCCCTGTACAGCTACCGTCAGAATACCAAGAATTCCAAGACGTTTTTCAGAAGGAACAGGCTAACACGTTACCTCCCCATCGGTTTTATGATTGCCAAATCGATCTGGTACCCAATGCTCAACTACCTTGTAGTAGGATTTATGCTCTTACGGAACCTGAGAACCTGCATTTGCGTCAGTATTTAGATCAAAACCTAGCCAATGGTTTTATTCGCCCGTCCAAGTCTCCTGTCTCCTCAGCTCTGTTCTTCGTGCCGAAAAAAGAGGGCGACCTTAGAACATGTATAGACTATCGCGCCCTAAATCAAATAACAATTAAGAATCGTTATCCTCTGCCCCTGATCCCTGAGCTTATCGACCAGGTGAAAGACGCTAGTGTGTACACCAAGTTAGATCTTCGAGGAGCTTATCACCTAGTGCGTATAAAAGAAGGCGACGAATGGAAGACTGCATTCCGCACCAAATTTGGGCTCTTCGAATATCAGGTGATGCCCTTCGGTTTGTGCAATGCACCTGCCGCCTTTCAGTACTTTATGAATGATGTTCTTCGGGAACTTATCGATGTCTGTGTCATTGTTTATATTGACGACATCCTGGTGTACTCTTCTTCAGAATCCGATCACAGAAAACATGTTAGGGCAGTTCTTGAGAAATTGCGCCAGCACAGACTATTTGCAAAGCTCGAAAAATGCGTTTTTCATACCACAGAAGTTGAGTTTCTCGGATTCATCCTGACACCACAAGGAGTACGAATGGACTTGCGAAAGGTGGACGCCATCCTCAAATGGCCATCTCCTAGCTCGGTGAAGGGAGTTCAGAGCATGCTCGGCTTCGCCAATTTCTATCGAAGATTCATCCCGGAATTTTCCCGAACAGTCCAACCCATCACAGCTCTCCTAAAGAAAAACAAACGCTTTGAATGGACTCTTGAGGCCGAACAAGCCTTTCAGGACCTGAAAACCAAATTCACCTCTGCACCTGTATTGAAGCACCCGCACCCAGATCTCCCTTACATTGTGGAAACCGACGCATCCAGTTCGGCCATGGGAGCTGTCCTGTCGCAAAGAGACCCAGAAACTAACCAACTACACCCTGTGGCCTTTTGGTCCAGGAAATTTTCTCCTCCTGAAATCAACTACGCAATTACCGACAAAGAGTTACTGGCTATTAAATCTGCTTTCAAGGCTTGGCGTCACTACCTTCTCGGGGCAAGACACACCATCACCGTAATTACGGACCACAGAAATTTACAGTATTTAAAGACGGCCAAAGCTCAATCTTCACGACAACTCCGATGGGCTCTATTCTTTGCGGAATTTGATTTTGTAATTACCTATCGCCCTGGTTGTAAGAATGGTAAAGCGGACGCCTTATCCCGGATTGGCATGGAAGAACCCAATTCGAAATTAGAACCTGTGCCAATCATACCTGAACAAAGAATCTTAGGCCTAACTTCATTGCAAACTATTGAGGACATCCAAACGCAAGTAAAACAACTTCTAGACTCTTCAGCCTTACTGGAATGGAGTCAAAAGGGTCCTCATTACACCGTTAAGGATGATTTACCCTACTTCCAGGAGCGGTTGTTTCTGCCAAGTAAAGAATTGCAAGAACTTGTTATTGCCCATCATCATGAATCATTAATGGAAGGACACCCTGGTATCGCTAAAACGGAGGAAAAAATCAAACGCCACTTCTGGTGGCCTTCTTGGAGAAAAGACATAAAGTCTTTCGTATTGTCTTGTGGAATTTGCGCCCAAAACAAGGGTCAAAAGAAAAGGCCAGCCGGCCTACTTCAACCCTTGGATATTCCACCGGCACCATGGCACACCTTGTCAATGGACTTTATAACTGACCTGTCTCCTTGTGCTGGTTACAACACTATCCTTGTAATTGTGGATCTATTCTCCAAAATGGCCCACTTTATCCCTTTAAAAGGTTTGCCTTCAGCTTCCACCTTGGCCAAGGAATTTCTGGAGAATATAGTTCGCATACATGGTTTTCCTTCCATATTAGTCTCGGATCGTGGAAGTCAATTTATCTCCCATTTTTGGAAGAAGTGTTGCCAACTAGCACAAATAGATGTGCGCTTATTCACCAGCCACCACCCCCAGACCGACGGACAAACCAAGAGAACCAATCAGACTCTCGAGCAATATCTTCGGTGCATGTTACACCAATCCGAGTTAAATTGGAAAGACATCCTTTGGATCGCAGAATATGCATACAACAATTCAGTGCATTCTGGAACCGGACAAACTCCTTTTTATACTTTGTATGGTCACCATCCTCGGACCTCTGACCTAGATCCACCTCTGACCCTGGAAATGCCCGCAGTAAATCATCTGCATTCCACAATAACCCGAGCCTTCAAAGAAGCTGCAACTCATTTACAGCAAGCCAAGAAAAAGTATAAAGAAAAAGCTGATTTGCACCGAAGTAAAACTCCTCCTTACCAAGTAGGAGACCAGGTATGGCTAGCAACGAAACATTTACCCCTCAAGGGTCCGCAAACCTTCAATCCCAGATTCATAGGACCTTATCCCATCAAGGCTATAATCAATCCCGTGGCCTTTAAACTGGATTTACCGTCTAACATGCGTATTTATCCAGTTTTTCATGCATCACTTTTGAAGCCAGTACAACCAGGGACCCGACTGTCCAAGCCTCCAGACCCAGTTCAAATTGAAGGGGAATTAGAATTTGAAGTTAAAGACATTTTAGACTCCAAGGTGTTAAAGTCAAAACTCTTCTATCTTGTTGACTGGAAGGGATATGGACCTCAGGAGAGATCGTGGGAGCTTAGTAACCATGTTCACGCACCTCGATTAATACAAAGGTTCCACCGGAGATTTCCGAACAAGCCAAAACCCCCGGAGGGAACAACCTTGGGAGGGGCCTTGAGGGGGGGTACTGTCATGATGCCTACCTCCAAGGAGCCAGGTCCGACCCAGCAACCCCAGAGGCAGGCATCATTTCCCCCAGGGAAGTGCCAGCGGGCCCAAGCTGGGGCCCTTTGGACACAGTCCTGGCGCCTTAGGCGCCAGGCTCATGTTGGACCCCTGTCCTGGCGCCTTAGGTGCCAGGCTCATAAAGCTAGACATGTGTTCAAGTGTTTTAATGTGCACTTACCTGATGCAGACCATGCTGCTACATCCAGGCCCTCTTGAGGCCTGAATGGAACTACTTTACCTGTGGGACTACTTTCCACCTGGGTGTGGTCGGGGAAGGATACATACCTGATCGGTGGGAGGATACATACCTGGAACTTCTTCCAAAGCTATTTAAACCACACCCGATCAGCAACTCACGCTTCGCGTTGTTCTGCTCCTCGCAGCTGGACGCTCACCGTGTCAGCTCCTGCATCTGGACTTCAGCCACGCCTGTCAGCATCCTGGGTCACCTGCTAAGAGAGAATTGGAGAGAAGGGAATAGTTTCTTACCTGTAACTCCATTTCTCCAGCATTGCTATCTTTCATGGATTCACATGCTTAGAATATTCCCCGTCGTCAGACTGGGACCCTTCGGTACACATATATAGCCTTTTCCAATAGGAAAACTTCCGACACTTTGTGTCCTATCTACGTCTTTTTAGGACCCGCCTACGCATGCTCCGTAGGCCGTCCCCGTATAAGAGGCCCGCCCCCGCGGTTCCCCTTCAGATTTCGGCCCCTCCAAAGTAGGAAGGGTTAAATTTATCAATCAAATACATTACATTCTGGGGAGGTTGGCGGGCGCATGTGAATCCATGAAAGATACCAATGCTGGAGAAATGGAGTTACAGGTAAGAAACTATTCCCTTCTCCAGCATTGGATCTTTCATGGATTCACATGCTTAGAATAGATTGTATAGCAGTAACACTTGAGACGGCGGTGAGAATGTAATGTAATATACCCTCAACATACTACACAATGCATATGTACAGTAGGAATAAGTTACCTCATATAACCTTACCCACATAAAATAAACTGTCATTAAAAAGGTAGACAACAGATTCTCCACAGCGTGGAGCTTACCTTACTGAAACAGATGGCGCAGGACAGCTCTTCCCATCTGCACCTCGTCCGCATGCTGCCTGGCAAGGCAGTAGTGGCGGGTAAACGTGTGGGGCACTGACCATGCCGCAGCTTGGCATATGTCCGTCAACGGAATTCCTGCCCATAAAGCTGTTGAGGAGGACATCAATCTTGTAGAATGGGCTCTAGGATGTCCTTGCAGTGGCCTTCCGGCCTTAGAGTGACAAAATGCAATCGTCGATGAGACCCATCGAGCCAATCCTTGTTTAGAGATTGCTTTTCCTCTCGTCGACGGACCATATGCGACGAACAGTTGTCTAGTAGACCTGAATTCCTGTGTACGATGTAGGTAAAATTTCAGAGCCCTCTTAACGTCCAGGGTATGAAGAGCTTTTTCTGCTGCCGATGATGGTGTGGCGAAGAAAGTAGGGAGAACAATGGACAAGTGTTTGTGATACACTGTCGGAACTTTTGGGACGAACATAGGATTAGTTGCCAGGACTACTTTGTCCTTAAAGAATCTTAGGTATGGCGGGTCTACGACCAGCGCTTGCAGTTCCGAGATTCTTCTAGCTGATGTGATAGCAATCAAGAATGCCAACTTCCACGAAATGAATTTTATGTCGGACGTGGCCATAGGCTCAAAAGGCGGTTTCATTAAGCCTGCCAACACTGTGTTGAGACTCCAAGTCGGGGGGAAACGTTTTTCCGGGGGAAAAGCTCGAAATAAACCCCTCATGAAGTGTTTTACAAGTCTGTCGCTAAATAGAGGAGACGACTGCCTTTTCCTTGTGAACCTCGAGATGGCCGCCAGGTGCACCTTTATCGATGTGAAGGATAATCCCCTCTCCGCCAAGAGGAGCAGGTAAGGCAGAACTTGTTCCGGCGTCACCGACAACGGTTGTAGGCCCTGTTGTCCCCTACACCATTCACAGAACCTCTGCCACTTATAGGAGTAGGATTTGTTTGTAGAAGGGGCTCTGGCCGCCTGCAGAATTTTTTGACAATCCTCCGAAACATCTAAAGCACCGAACTCCAAAAAGTCAGGAGCCAGGCTGTAAGGTTGAGACTGTCCGGGTCGTGATGCCACACCGTGCCTTTGTCCCGGGATAGTAGGTCCGGGACTTTCGGAAACCCTATGGGATGTTCCAGCGACAGGTGAAGCAGGTCGGAGAACCACGGTTGCCTTGGCCAGCATGGTGTCACTAGAATTACCCGGCAATCGTATCTGCGTATCCACTGTATAGTCCTCCGTATGAGGGGGAACGGGGGAAAAGCATAGAGGAACATGTCCGTCCATGGGAAGGAGAATGCCTCCCCCCCTGGAGCCCTCTTGAGGCCATCTGCTTGCGAATTGCTCGCATTTCTTGTTGTCTTTGGTCACGAAGGCGTCCAGAGGGGGGTGACCCCATTTCTCAAACACTTTCATCAGGTGAACTGTGTCCATTTCCCACTCGTGTATCTGGGCCATGCTTCTGCTGAGGGAGTCTGCTTGGGAGATCCTCACTCCTGGAAGGTGATGAGCCACGATGGAAATTTCGTGCTTTAATGCCCAATGCCATGTTTTCTGGGCTTCTATGGAAAGAGTTCTTGATCGCGTCCCTCCTTGTTTCCTCAGATAAAACATGGCCGCTGTATTGTCGGTCAGTATTCGTACTCGCGAGCCCTTGATGTGTGGTAGGAATGCCTTCAAGGCCCATCGTACTGCTCTGAGCTCTAACACGTTTATGTGTAGGAGTGACTCCGTTGGAGACCAGCGACCTTGCGTTTGGAGAGCGCCCATGTGAGCCCCCCATCCGGTTAGGGACGCATCCGTGACTATGGTTCGCTGAAACTCCGGCTCCTGAAGGGGTACGCCGTTGTTCAGATTGTGGAAACTCTGCCACCACTGAAGGGTCCGAAGCAGCTTGTCGTCGTCGATGGTTATCTTGTCTGACCACGATCCTTGAGCCTGCGTCCATCGGTCCGCGAGGAATTCCTGGACTGGCCTCATGAATAGGCGACAGTTTTCCACCAGATGGATGCAGGATGCCATGGCCCCTAGGACCGAAACGTATTTTCTCACTGAGATCTTGGTGTTTCGCCGTAGTCGGCATGCTTGTTGATTGAGTCTTGAGGTTCTGTCGAGAGAAGGTTTCACTAGCCCTAACTGGGTCTCGAACTGTGCCCCCAGGAATACCAGCAATCTCGATGGCTGCAGAGAGGATTTTTCGAAGTTTATGGCGAATCCCAGCTGTTGTAGAAGCTGCATGGTGGCTTGTAAACTTGTGTTGGTCGACGCTGGGGAGGATCCCCTTACCAGCCAGTCGTCGAGGTATGGGTATACATGGTGGCCTTGCTTCCTTAGCCAGGCCGCTACTGGAGCCAGGCATTTCGTGAACGTTCTGGGGGAGGTCTTGAGCCCAAAAGGAAGAACCGTGAATTGGTAGTGAGTCTGCCGTATTACAAATCTTAGGAATTTCCTGTGTTTCCGACACATTGGAATATGGAAATACGCGTCCTGTAAATCCAGGGACGCTAGAAAATCCCCCTCTTGAACGGTGCGGATCACTTCCTGCAGAGTGAGCATCTTGAATTTTAGGCTCTTTAAAGACTTGTTGAGATCGCGTAAGTCTAAAATGGGACGCCATTTGCCGTTCAGCTTTTTTATGACGAAATATCCTGAGTAGACTCCTTGACCTCTCTGTGATGTTGGAACTAATTCTATCACGCCCTTTGCTAACATGAGTGTTACCTCTTGTTGCAGTATCTTCAGATGGGAATGAGCGGTGAACGCAGGTGGAATTTGCAGAGGGCTGTGTTTGAATTGTAGAGAGTGTCCGTTTCTTATAGTATCCAGCACCCATTGATCCGTCGTTATTCGTTCCCATTCGTCGACATATGCTGAAACTCTTCCCCCCAGAACGGTGTGTTGTATGTCACTGCTGATCTTTATTTTGCTTGTCTCTCGACGACGACGGATATGATGGTCTTTTCCTGGAAGTCTGGAAGTTCCGGCGACGGTTTGCCGTTTGGGAGGCACGTCTGTATCCCTGGGAGGGGTAAGCTGATCTGCCAAAGGATCTGTCTCCAGATGCAGAGAATCTTGAATTACCTGAAGCCCCTCTAAAGGGACGAAAAGACTTGTAGTTTCTGCCACTCTGGAGGGCACCCAATGAACGTGCCGTGTCCGAGTCCTCTTTCATTCCCTTTAGGGCTTTGTCCACCTTCTCACCGAAAAGAAGGTCTCCCTCAAAGGGCATATCTAAAACTTTGTATTGTACTTCTGGCCTGAAGTAGGTACACTTAAGCCATGACTGTCGACGTAATACGACCCCATTATTGACTTGCTTGAAGCCTGACTCAGCGAGGTCCACCGCGATGTTTATTGCGTGATTTGAGGCTTCCTCACCTTCTCGGACGAGTAACATCGCTGCCTTCCTATGCTCTTCCGGAAGATGATCAAGCAACGGAGCTAGCCTGTGCCACATCTCCCTATCGTATCTGGCAACAATTGCCAGAGAGTTTGCGGCCTTTACTGTGGTCGCTCCCACGGATAGCACTTTTTTGCCAAAGGCATCTTGGCGTCTCGCTTCGTTCTCAGGAGGAGTCGTGCACTTGAGCTGGGCCTTCGCCTTCCTCGCCGCTGCCGCCGACACCACCGAGTCTGGCGTTGGTTGGGAGGATAAACACTTGGGGGTAGACTCTGGAGCCTTAAACTTTTTTTCCAGGCGTCCTTTCACTGCCGGCTCTGAAAACGGGTGACGCATTGTCTGCAACCCCTCCTTCCATACATGGTCTAGTATTGGTATCGAGAACACAGACCTCCTTCTCTTACCCATGTGGTCGAACAAAAAACAGTTCTTTTTCTGTTCTTCCTGGGACAAACCAAATTCTTTGCATGCCTTCTCCATCATAGAATGGAATGACGCAATGTCGTCCGGAGGGGACGGGTGAGCTGGGCTTCTAGGGGTTTCCAACTCCACCTCTGACTCCCAGGTTGGATCCCTGGAGGGGGATGATGAGATATCCGACATGGCTCCCCTGTCAGACTCCGAATCTGGCAGCTCACCTTCCTCTTGTGCCAGTGCTGAGATTGGCGTGCGTAGGTGCGTCGGTTGACGGGACGGGCCCGTCTCGTCGACGGGTGACTGTGGCAGGTTTGCCTGAGGTAGTCTCTGGTCCAACGACTGTAACAACGACTGAAGCATGGACAGAATTTCCAACGACAAAACAGATTGAGGATTGAGAAGAGGGGCAGATACCGGTATAACGGATCCCCTCGTCGACGACTTGTCAGCCACTCGTAGCCCTAGGTCTGCTGGGCCAGCTATTCTTTCATTCTCGTCCTCCGAGGACAGCAACACAGCCTGTTCTTGTAGTAAAGTATCCGGGGGTGTCGGAACAAAAACTTCAGGCCTCCAGGCCTCCTGTAGAACCCCCGTCGATGAGGCCATCGTCAACGTCGTCGTCGGTGGGACGGTGGATGCCACCTGCGTAAGTGGCAGGGTGGAGGCCGATGACTGGGCCGCAGTCGACGACGGTTACTTAGCAGGTGGTTTTGGCGGTCCCGCCTTTTCCACACTTGACTTGCTTTTACTCGACTCTCGACTCGTGGTCGATCTATGATGATCGCCCGAGGAGGATTTCCTTTCCTTTTCATGCTTTTTTGATGAAGATGATTTCTTTGACGAGGAGTCTCTTCCAGACGACTCTTTTTCCGTCGGTCGAGATTTCTTCGCCGGTGGTTCCGACGAGGTAGCGCGGCGTGATGTTTTCGCCGATTGTGTGGAGCCTACCTCCGAAGGGGGGTATGCCCCCGCTCCATCATTCAGCCATGCCACCAGTCGTCGACTGCGGTCTTTGAGGGTTTTTGGAGAAAACCCTTTGCATATGTCGCAGTTATCCGCCGAATGATGAGGGTGGAGGCAATATATACAATCCATATGTCCGTCCCCCTCGTAAACTTTTTTCAAGCCGCACGTCGCGCATGGGCGGAACAGCGCTTTTCCTGACACGGAGGACATTTTCTGTACTCAAATTCCAGTAATGCAACCTTGTACAAAATAGTAAGACAACGCGAGGAGATCCCACTACTTTGGAGACGGTTGAAATCTGAAGGGGAACCGTGGGGGCGGGCCTCTTATACGGGGACGGCCTACGGAGCATGCGTAGGCGGGTCCTAAAAGGACGTAGATAGGACACAAAAGTGTCGGAAGTTTTCCTATTGGAAAAGGCTATATATGTGTACCGAGGGGTCCCAGTCTGACGACGGGGAATATTCTAAGCATGTGAATCCATGAAAGATCCAATGCTGGAGAAATAAGACCTTACCTGCTAAAGCTGCATCACGGAGACATCACACCGACGATCCTGAAAGGGAAGACATCATTTTTAAAAGCATTTCGCTTCGATCGCTGCAGCGCTGCATTTCACTCACCTTTCCTGGGCACCTCCGTCTTCAGCAGCGATCATCCGGATCCGCAGCCACTTCCCAGAGCCTAGAGAGAAAAAGACAAGAACACGAGGTGAGAGAAGGAAGGGAATAGGAAAAGCTCAGTTTCCTTCTAAGACTTACCTGTTGGGTCATTCCCATTTCATTTCGGGTCCTTCCGCTTCCTGGCATTCCGGACCCCGGTCCCCTATGGGGAAAAAAGACAAAGACATTGAATGAGTGAATGCAAAGACATTACCCGAACGCTCATCCAGAACTTACCTGTCATTTACTGGAACTGCACGTTTCACTTCGGGTCGGCGCCATATCTCCTGCATTCCGAACCCGGCCCCTAAGGGGAAAAAGAAATAAGCGTTAGCGCTTGCTGCAATAAGACAATGAACATTATTATTAAGCTTGAACTTTTGAACTTGCTACAGAACTCTTACAGCGCCTTACCTGAATAGTCAAGCTTATTTGAACTCCCATCAAACCTCAATCCAGTGAAGTAACTGGGTTTCAATGCGCCCCTGCATCAGAAGCAGGATGGAGAACTCATCCTTCCAGACCCTAAGGTGAGACTTCATGGGGAATCGTGGAAGGGTATCGTGGAGGGTTGGAAGGGAGTGGGAGGCTTGAGCATTATTCCGTCAGTAGGTAATACTCCCTTTTCACGCACAGGGGAATATTCCTGTGAGCCAGAGAAGCCAGAGTAGAGTGGCCCTACCTGTCCATCCTCAGAGTCCTGCGCTTCACCATTGAAGCATCAGCACTCGAAGCCAGACCTGCGCCTCCGTGGGAATCAGGTGAGCGTGACAGAACACGAAGCCTACCCACAATTTCCCACCCGGGCGCTATGGAGACTTCTGAGACAGATCAGCTGGCCCAGCTTTTGGGGGAATTACGGGCAGAAGTGCACTCAGCCCGCCAGGAGACTAACGCTCTCAAAAGAGAACTGATCCTATCCAAGGAAAGAACAGATGACCTGGCCAAAAGGTTATTGCAGGCCCAGGCAGGGCACACTCCGTTATATAATTCCGGACGTACTTCCACATCAATGGGTTTGAATAACCCGGTACAAATCAATCTACCTGGACACATGCCTTTGGCCCCGCCTGAACGTTTTGCTGGGGATCCCAAGAAATATGCCGTCTTTATGAACCAATGTCGTTTACACTTTCTATGCAGACCCGGGGACTTCCCTAACGACCAGACCAAGGTAGCCTTTATACTATCTTACCTCAGTGGCAGTGCTGCCGATTGGTCTATTCCATTGGTAAATCAGGATGATCCCATTCTCCAGAATTTTCAGGGTTTCCAGGCCAGCATGGAAAGATTGTTTGCTCGACACTCTCAAGGACAGGCCCTTGATAACGAACTGCTATCCTTACAACAAGGTAATCAGGATCTCCTGTCCTACGTTGCCACCTTTAATAGACTGGTTGTGGAAACTGGATGGCCAGAAAACAAAAGGATCACATTGTTTCATCGAGGCCTGCGCGGAGAGCTTAAGGATGTTCTAGCTCAGATAGTAGATCCACCCCAGGTCTGCGCAGACTACATAGACTTGGTGGTTCAACTTGATCACAGACTTCAAAATAGAAAAGCAGATCGGTTCAAGTACGAAACCCGAGTACCGATCAAAACCCACGCTAACTCCAAGAGTACCGACGTATCCGAACCTATGCAAATCAGCGGTGTTAAAGGACCATTAACGCAGAAGGAACGAGAGAGAAGGCGGCAAATGCAACTTTTTTTCTGTATTGCGGGACTTCCGGTCACTTTCTTCTAAATTGTCCGGTTAAACCACCTAAGAAGGTGGTTGGAGCCACTGATAACGATTTATTGACACCTGATTCGGGAAACGACCTAGCCCGACAAGCGTAGGGGTCCGCTTGCCAAGCTTGAAAACAAACTCTTTGACCTCGCATTTTGTCAAGCCAATGGTGCTCGTGGACCCAAAACAGCCTCAGCAGTTGCATGCTATAAAAGCATACATCGACAGTGGAGCTATTGGAAATTACATAGACCGTGAATTGGCTTCCAGGATTAAGCTCCCTCTCCGCCCGAAAGTAACCCAAGATGTCATTACTACAGTAGATGGAACCGAAATAGCCTCAGGGCCTGTAACGCATTCCACTGTTGAAATGACACTGGTGGGTCAGGATGGACATCGGGAAGCAATCGTGTTTGATGTGATCAAGGCCCCACAATTTCAAGTAATTCTTGGAATTCCTTGGTTAGAAACACATAATCCCAGAATTGACTGGCGAGCAAAGAAGATAAGTTTTCCTGATTGTGAACCAACTTGTTATCCAAGAAATCCAGTTATGGGTCTAGCCTCAGCAACTTCCACCCCTGTACAGCTACCGTCAGAATACCAAGAATTCCAAGACGTTTTTCAGAAGGAACAGGCTAACACGTTACCTCCCCATCGGTTTTATGATTGCCAAATCGATCTGGTACCCAATGCTCAACTACCTTGTAGTAGGATTTATGCTCTTACGGAACCTGAGAACCTGCATTTGCGTCAGTATTTAGATCAAAACCTAGCCAATGGTTTTATTCGCCCGTCCAAGTCTCCTGTCTCCTCAGCTCTGTTCTTCGTGCCGAAAAAAGAGGGCGACCTTAGAACATGTATAGACTATCGCGCCCTAAATCAAATAACAATTAAGAATCGTTATCCTCTGCCCCTGATCCCTGAGCTTATCGACCAGGTGAAAGACGCTAGTGTGTACACCAAGTTAGATCTTCGAGGAGCTTATCACCTAGTGCGTATAAAAGAAGGCGACGAATGGAAGACTGCATTCCGCACCAAATTTGGGCTCTTCGAATATCAGGTGATGCCCTTCGGTTTGTGCAATGCACCTGCCGCCTTTCAGTACTTTATGAATGATGTTCTTCGGGAACTTATCGATGTCTGTGTCATTGTTTATATTGACGACATCCTGGTGTACTCTTCTTCAGAATCCGATCACAGAAAACATGTTAGGGCAGTTCTTGAGAAATTGCGCCAGCACAGACTATTTGCAAAGCTCGAAAAATGCGTTTTTCATACCACAGAAGTTGAGTTTCTCGGATTCATCCTGACACCACAAGGAGTCCGAATGGACTTGCGAAAGGTGGACGCCATCCTCAAATGGCCATCTCCTAGCTCGGTGAAGGGAGTTCAGAGCATGCTCGGCTTCGCCAATTTCTATCGAAGATTCATCCCGGAATTTTCCCGAACAGTCCAACCCATCACAGCTCTCCTAAAGAAAAACAAACGCTTTGAATGGACTCTTGAGGCCGAACAAGCCTTTCAGGACCTGAAAACCAAATTCACCTCTGCACCTGTATTGAAGCACCCGCACCCAGATCTCCCTTACATTGTGGAAACCGACGCATCCAGTTCGGCCATGGGAGCTGTCCTGTCGCAAAGAGACCCAGAAACTAACCAACTACACCCTGTGGCCTTTTGGTCCAGGAAATTTTCTCCTCCTGAAATCAACTACGCAATTACCGACAAAGAGTTACTGGCTATTAAATCTGCTTTCAAGGCTTGGCGTCACTACCTTCTCGGGGCAAGACACACCATCACCGTAATTACGGACCACAGAAATTTACAGTATTTAAAGACGGCCAAAGCTCAATCTTCACGACAACTCCGATGGGCTCTATTCTTTGCGGAATTTGATTTTGTAATTACCTATCGCCCTGGTTGTAAGAATGGTAAAGCGGACGCCTTATCCCGGATTGGCATGGAAGAACCCAATTCGAAATTAGAACCTGTGCCAATCATACCTGAACAAAGAATCTTAGGCCTAACTTCATTGCAAACTATTGAGGACATCCAAACGCAAGTAAAACAACTTCTAGACTCTTCAGCCTTACTGGAATGGAGTCAAAAGGGTCCTCATTACACCGTTAAGGATGATTTACCCTACTTCCAGGAGCGGTTGTTTCTGCCAAGTAAAGAATTGCAAGAACTTGTTATTGCCCATCATCATGAATCATTAATGGAAGGACACCCTGGTATCGCTAAAACGGAGGAAAAAATCAAACGCCACTTCTGGTGGCCTTCTTGGAGAAAAGACATAAAGTCTTTCGTATTGTCTTGTGGAATTTGCGCCCAAAACAAGGGTCAAAAGAAAAGGCCAGCCGGCCTACTTCAACCCTTGGATATTCCACCGGCACCATGGCACACCTTGTCAATGGACTTTATAACTGACCTGTCTCCTTGTGCTGGTTACAACACTATCCTTGTAATTGTGGATCTATTCTCCAAAATGGCCCACTTTATCCCTTTAAAAGGTTTGCCTTCAGCTTCCACCTTGGCCAAGGAATTTCTGGAGAATATAGTTCGCATACATGGTTTTCCTTCCATATTAGTCTCGGATCGTGGAAGTCAATTTATCTCCCATTTTTGGAAGAAGTGTTGCCAACTAGCACAAATAGATGTGCGGTTATCCACCAGCCACCACCCCCAGACCGACGGACAAACCAAGAGAACCAATCAGACTCTCGAGCAATATCTTCGGTGCATGTTACACCAATCCGAGTTAAATTGGAAAGACATCCTTTGGATCGCAGAATATGCATACAACAATTCAGTGCATTCTGGAACCGGACAAACTCCTTTTTATACTTTGTATGGTCACCATCCTCGGACCTCTGACCTAGATCCACCTCTGACCCTGGAAATGCCCGCAGTAAATCATCTGCATTCCACAATAACCCGAGCCTTCAAAGAAGCTGCAACTCATTTACAGCAAGCCAAGAAAAAGTATAAAGAAAAAGCTGATTTGCACCGAAGTAAAACTCCTCCTTACCAAGTAGGAGACCAGGTATGGCTAGCAACGAAACATTTACCCCTCAAGGGTCCGCAAACCTTCAATCCCAGATTCATAGGACCTTATCCCATCAAGGCTATAATCAATCCCGTGGCCTTTAAACTGGATTTACCGTCTAACATGCGTATTCATCCAGTTTTTCATGCATCACTTTTGAAGCCAGTACAACCAGGGACCCGACTGTCCAAGCCTCCAGACCCAGTTCAAATTGAAGGGGAATTAGAATTTGAAGTTAAAGACATTTTAGACTCCAAGGTGTTAAAGTCAAAACTCTTCTATCTTGTTGACTGGAAGGGATATGGACCTCAGGAGAGATCGTGGGAGCTTAGTAACCATGTTCACGCACCTCGATTAATACAAAGGTTCCACCGGAGATTTCCGAACAAGCCAAAACCCCCGGAGGGAACAACCTTGGGAGGGGCCTTGAGGGGGGGTACTGTCATGATGCCTACCTCCAAGGAGCCAGGTCCGACCCAGCAACCCCAGAGGCAGGCATCATTTCCCCCAGGGAAGTGCCAGCGGGCCCAAGCTGGGGCCCTTTGGACACAGTCCTGGCGCCTTAGGCGCCAGGCTCATGTTGGACCCCTGTCCTGGCACCTTAGGTGCCAGGCTCATAAAGCTAGACATGTGTTCAAGTGTTTTAATGTGCACTTACCTGATGCAGACCATGCTGCTACATCCAGGCCCTCTTGAGGCCTGAATGGAACTACTTTACCTGTGGGACTACTTTCCACCTGGGTGTGGTCGGGGAAGGATACATACCTGATCGGTGGGAGGATACATACCTGGAACTTCTTCCAAAGCTATTTAAACCACACCCGATCAGCAACTCACGCTTCGCGTTGTTCTGCTCCTCGCAGCTGGACGCTCACCGTGTCAGCTCCTGCATCTGGACTTCAGCCACGCCTGTCAGCATCCTGGGTCACCTGCTAAGAGAGAATTGGAGAGAAGGGAATAGTTTCTTACCTGTAACTCCATTTCTCCAGCATTGCTATCTTTCATGGATTCACATGCTTAGAATATTCCCCGTCGTCAGACTGGGACCCTTCGGTACACATATATAGCCTTTTCCAATAGGAAAACTTCCGACACTTTGTGTCCTATCTACGTCTTTTTAGGACCCGCCTACGCATGCTCCGTAGGCCGTCCCCGTATAAGAGGCCCACCCCCGCGGTTCCCCTTCAGATTTCGGCCCCTCCAAAGTAGGAAGGGTTAAATTTATCAATCAAATACATTACATTCTGGGGAGGTTGGCGGGCGCATGTGAATCCATGAAAGATACCAATGCTGGAGAAATGGAGTTACAGGTAAGAAACTATTCCCTTCTCCAGCATTGGATCTTTCATGGATTCACATGCTTAGAATAGATTGTATAGCAGTAACACTTGAGACGGCGGTGAGAATGTAATGTAATATACCCTCAACATACTACACAATGCATATGTACAGTAGGAATAAGTTACCTCATATAACCTTACCCACATAAAATAAACTGTCATTAAAAAGGTAGACAACAGATTCTCCACAGCGTGGAGCTTACCTTACTGAAACAGATGGCGCAGGACAGCTCTTCCCATCTGCACCTCGTCCGCATGCTGCCTGGCAAGGCAGTAGTGGCGGGTAAACGTGTGGGGCACTGACCATGCCGCAGCTTGGCATATGTCCGTCAACGGAATTCCTGCCCATAAAGCTGTTGAGGAGGACATCAATCTTGTAGAATGGGCTCTAGGATGTCCTTGCAGTGGCCTTCCGGCCTTAGAGTGACAAAATGCAATCGTCGATGAGACCCATCGAGCCAATCCTTGTTTAGAGATTGCTTTTCCTCTCGTCGACGGACCATATGCGACAAACAGTTGTCTAGTAGACCTGAATTCCTGTGTACGATGTAGGTAAAATTTCAGAGCCCTCTTAACGTCCAGGGTATGAAGAGCTTTTTCTGCTGCCGATGATGGTGTGGCGAAGAAAGTAGGGAGAACAATGGACAAGTGTTTGTGATACACTGTCGGAACTTTTGGGACGAACATAGGATTAGTTGCCAGGACTACTTTGTCCTTAAAGAATCTTAGGTATGGCGGGTCTACGACCAGCGCTTGCAGTTCCGAGATTCTTCTAGCTGATGTGATAGCAATCAAGAATGCCAACTTCCACGAAATGAATTTTATGTCGGACGTGGCCATAGGCTCAAAAGGCGGTTTCATTAAGCCTGCCAACACTGTGTTGAGACTCCAAGTCGGGGGGAAACGTTTTTCCGGGGGAAAAGCTCGAAATAAACCCCTCATGAAGTGTTTTACAAGTCTGTCGCTAAATAGAGGAGACGACTGCCTTTTCCTTGTGAACCTCGAGATGGCCGCCAGGTGCACCTTTATCGATGTGAAGGATAATCCCCTCTCCGCCAAGAGGAGCAGGTAAGGCAGAACTTGTTCCGGCGTCACCGACAACGGTTGTAGGCCCTGTTGTCCCCTACACCATTCACAGAACCTCTGCCACTTATAGGAGTAGGATTTGTTTGTAGAAGGGGCTCTGGCCGCCTGCAGAATTTTTTGACAATCCTCCGAAACGTCTAAAGCACCGAACTCCAAAAAGTCAGGAGCCAGGCTGTAAGGTTGAGACTGTCCGGGTCGTGATGCCACACCGTGCCTTTGTCCCGGGATAGTAGGTCCGGGACTTTCGGAAACCCTATGGGATGTTCCAGCGACAGGTGAAGCAGGTCGGAGAACCACGGTTGCCTTGGCCAGCATGGTGTCACTAGAATTACCCGGCAATCGTATCTGCGTATCCACTGTATAGTCCTCCGTATGAGGGGGAACGGGGGAAAAGCATAGAGGAACATGTCCGTCCATGGGAAGGAGAATGCCTCCCCCCCTGGAGCCCTCTTGAGGCCATCTGCTTGCGAATTGCTCGCATTTCTTGTTGTCTTTGGTCACGAAGGCGTCCAGAGGGGGGTGACCCCATTTCTCAAACACTTTCATCAGGTGAACTGTGTCCATTTCCCACTCGTGTATCTGGGCCATGCTTCTGCTGAGGGAGTCTGCTTGGGAGATCCTCACTCCTGGAAGGTGATGAGCCACGATGGAAATTTCGTGCTTTAATGCCCAATGCCATGTTTTCTGGGCTTCTATGGAAAGAGTTCTTGATCGCGTCCCTCCTTGTTTCCTCAGATAAAACATGGCCGCTGTATTGTCGGTCAGTATTCGTACTCGCGAGCCCTTGATGTGTGGTAGGAATGCCTTCAAGGCCCATCGTACTGCTCTGAGCTCTAACACGTTTATGTGTAGGAGTGACTCCGTTGGAGACCAGCGACCTTGCGTTTGGAGAGCGCCCATGTGAGCCCCCCATCCGGTTAGGGACGCATCCGTGACTATGGTTCGCTGAAACTCCGGCTCCTGAAGGGGTACGCCGTTGTTCAGATTGTGGAAACTCTGCCACCACTGAAGGGTCCGAAGCAGCTTGTCGTCGTCGATGGTTATCTTGTCTGACCACGATCCTTGAGCCTGCGTCCATCGGTCCGCGAGGAATTCCTGGACTGGCCTCATGAATAGGCGACAGTTTTCCACCAGATGGATGCAGGATGCCATGGCCCCTAGGACCGAAACGTATTTTCTCACTGAGATCTTGGTGTTTCGCCGTAGTCGGCATGCTTGTTGATTGAGTCTTGAGGTTCTGTCGAGAGAAGGTTTCACTAGCCCTAACTGGGTCTCGAACTGTGCCCCCAGGAATACCAGCAATCTCGATGGCTGCAGAGAGGATTTTTCGAAGTTTATGGCGAATCCCAGCTGTTGTAGAAGCTGCATGGTGGCTTGTAAACTTGTGTTGGTCGACGCTGGGGAGGATCCCCTTACCAGCCAGTCGTCGAGGTATGGGTATACATGGTGGCCTTGCTTCCTTAGCCAGGCCGCTACTGGAGCCAGGCATTTCGTGAACGTTCTGGGGGAGGTCTTGAGCCCAAAAGGAAGAACCGTGAATTGGTAGTGAGTCTGCCGTATTACAAATCTTAGGAATTTCCTGTGTTTCCGACACATTGGAATATGGAAATACGCGTCCTGTAAATCCAGGGACGCTAGAAAATCCCCCTCTTGAACGGTGCGGATCACTTCCTGCAGAGTGAGCATCTTGAATTTTAGGCTCTTTAAAGACTTGTTGAGATAGCGTAAGTCTAAAATGGGACGCCATTTGCCGTTCAGCTTTTTTATGACGAAATATCCTGAGTAGACTCCTTGACCTCTCTGTGATGTTGGAACTAATTCTATCACGCCCTTTGCTAACATGAGTGTTACCTCTTGTTGCAGTATCTTCAGATGGGAATGAGCGGTGAACGCAGGTGGAATTTGCAGAGGGCTGTGTTTGAATTGTAGAGAGTGTCCGTTTCTTATAGTATCCAGCACCCATTGATCCGTCGTTATTCGTTCCCATTCGTCGACATATGCTGAAACTCTTCCCCCCAGAACGGTGTGTTGTATGTCACTGCTGATCTTTATTTTGCTTGTCTCTCGACGACGACGGATATGATGGTCTTTTCCTGGAAGTCTGGAAGTTCCGGCGACGGTTTGCCGTTTGGGAGGCACGTCTGTATCCCTGGGAGGGGTAAGCTGATCTGCCAAAGGATCTGTCTCCAGATGCAGAGAATCTTGAATTACCTGAAGCCCCTCTAAAGGGACGAAAAGACTTGTAGTTTCTGCCACTCTGGAGGGCACCCAATGAACGTGCCGTGTCCGAGTCCTCTTTCATTCCCTTTAGGGCTTTGTCCACCTTCTCACCGAAAAGAAGGTCTCCCTCAAAGGGCATATCTAAAACTTTGTATTGTACTTCTGGCCTGAAGTAGGTACACTTAAGCCATGACTGTCGACGTAATACGACCCCATTATTGACTTGCTTGAAGCCTGACTCAGCGAGGTCCACCGCGATGTTTATTGCGTGATTTGAGGCTTCCTCACCTTCTCGGACGAGTAACATCGCTGCCTTCCTATGCTCTTCCGGAAGATGATCAAGCAACGGAGCTAGCCTGTGCCACATCTCCCTATCGTATCTGGCAACAATTGCCAGAGAGTTTGCGGCCTTTACTGTGGTCGCTCCCACGGATAGCACTTTTTTGCCAAAGGCATCTTGGCGTCTCGCTTCGTTCTCAGGAGGAGTCGTGCACTTGAGCTGGGCCTTCGCCTTCCTCGCCGCTGCCGCCGACACCACCGAGTCTGGCGTTGGTTGGGAGGATAAACACTTGGGGGTAGACTCTGGAGCCTTAAACTTTTTTTCCAGGCGTCCTTTCACTGCCGGCTCTGAAAACGGGTGACGCATTGTCTGCAACCCCTCCTTCCATACATGGTCTAGTATTGGTATCGAGAACACAGACCTCCTTCTCTTACCCATGTGGCAGAACAAAAAACAGTTCTTTTTCTGTTCTTCCTGGGACAAACCAAATTCTTTGCATGCCTTCTCCATCATAGAATGGAATGACGCAATGTCGTCCGGAGGGGACGGGTGAGCTGGGCTTCTAGGGGTTTCCAACTCCACCTCTGACTCCCAGGTTGGATCCCTGGAGGGGGATGATGAGATATCCGACATGGCTCCCCTGTCAGACTCCGAATCTGGCAGCTCACCTTCCTCTTGTGCCAGTGCTGAGATTGGCGTGCGTAGGTGCGTCGGTTGACGGGACGGGCCCGTCTCGTCGACGGGTGACTGTGGCAGGTTTGCCTGAGGTAGTCTCTGGTCCAACGACTGTAACAACGACTGAAGCGTGGACAGAATTTCCAACGACAAAACAGATTGAGGATTGAGAAGAGGGGCAGATACCGGTATAACGGATCCCCTCGTCGACGACTTGTCAGCCACTCGTAGCCCTAGGTCTGCTGGGCCAGCTATTCTTTCATTCTCGTCCTCCGAGGACAGCAACACAGCCTGTTCTTGTAGTAAAGTATCCGGGGGTGTCGGAACAAAAACTTCAGGCCTCCAGGCCTCCTGTAGAACCCCCGTCGACGAGGCCATCGTCAACGTCGTCGTCGGTGGGACGGTGGATGCCACCTGCGTAAGTGGCAGGGTGGAGGCCGATGACTGGGCCGCAGTCGACGACGGTTACTTAGCAGGTGGTTTTGGCGGTCCCGCCTTTTCCACACTTGACTTGCTTTTACTCGACTCTCGACTCGTGGTCGATCTATGATGATCGCCCGAGGAGGATTTCCTTTCCTTTTCATGCTTTTTTGATGAAGATGATTTCTTTGACGAGGAGTCTCTTCCAGACGACTCTTTTTCCGTCGGTCGAGATTTCTTTGCCGGTGGTTCCGACGAGGTAGCGCGGCGTGATGTTTTCGCCGATTGTGTGGAGCCTACCTCCGAAGGGGGGTATGCCCCCGCTCCATCATTCAGCCATGCCACAAGTCGTCGACTGCGGTCTTTGAGGGTTTTTGGAGAAAACCCTTTGCATATGTCGCAGTTATCCGCCGAATGATGAGGGTGGAGGCAATATATACAATCCATATGTCCGTCCCCCTCGTAAACTTTTTTCAAGCCGCACGTCGCGCATGGGCGGAACAGCGCTTTTCCTGACACGGAGGACATTTTCTGTACTCAAATTCCAGTAATGCAACCTTGTACAAAATAGTAAGACAACGCGAGGAGATCCCACTACTTTGGAGACGGTTGAAATCTGAAGGGGAACCGCGGGGGCGGGCCTCTTATACGGGGACGGCCTACGGAGCATGCGTAGGCGGGTCCTAAAAGGACGTAGATAGGACACAAAAGTGTCGGAAGTTTTCCTATTGGAAAAGGCTATATATGTGTACCGAGGGGTCCCAGTCTGACGACGGGGAATATTCTAAGCATGTGAATCCATGAAAGATCCAATGCTGGAGAAATAAGATCTTACCTGCTAAAGCTGCATCACGGAGACATCACACCGACGATCCTGAAAGGGAAGACATCATTTTTAAAAGCATTTCGCTTCGATCGCTGCAGCGCTGCATTTCACTCACCTTTCCTGGGCACCTCCGTCTTCAGCAGCGATCATCCGGATCCGCAGCCACTTCCCAGAGCCTAGAGAGAAAAAGACAAGAACACAAGGTGAAGGAAGGGAATAGGAAAAGCTCAGTTTCCTTCTAAGACTTACCTGTTGGGTCATTCCCATTTCATTTCGGGTCCTGCCGCTTCCTGGCATTCCGGACCCCGGCCCCTATGGGGAAAAAAGACAAAGACATTGAATGAGCGAATGCAAAGACATTACCCGAACGCTCATCCAGAACTTACCTGTCATTTACTGGAACTGCACGTTTCACTTCGGGTCGGCGCCATATCTCCGGCATTCCGAACCCCGGCCCCTAAGGGGAAAAAGACATAAGCGTTAGCGCTTGCTGCAATAAGACAATGAACATTATTATTAAGCTTGAACTTTTGAACTTGCTACAGAACTCTTACAGCGCCTTACCTGAATAGTCAAGCTTATTTGAACTCCCATCAAACCTCAATCCAGTGAAGTAACTGGGTTTCAACGCGCCCCTGCATCAGAAGCAGGATGGAGAACTCATCCTTCCAGACCCTAAGGTGAGACTTCACGGGGAATCGTGGAAGGGTATCGTGGAGGGTTGGAAGGGAGTGGGAGGCTTGAGCATTATTCCGTCAGTAGGTAATACTCCCTTTTCACGCACAGGGGAATATTCCTGCGAGCCAGAGAAGCCAGAGTAGAGGGGCCCTACCTGTCCATCCTCAGAGTCCTGCGCTTCACCATTGAAGAAGCATCAGCACTCGAAGCCAGACCTGCGCCTCCGTGGGAATCAGGTGAGCGTGACATCTCTGGTCTAAATAAGTACTTGTTGGGTATGTGTAACAGTCTGCCCTGTATCCCTTGGAGTCACGTTATCAATACTTCCACTCCATTTTGAAACAACACAATGTCTACTGGCACCCCCTTCTGTACTGTCTGCCTACAATATGCCTGAATCAGTTCCCTCGCGTTCATGCAATGAATTCCTGGTGTCGAGCACACTATCCCCTGGTCTGTGAATGAAATGGTCATGTTAAGTTGGCTCATCATGTCTCTACCCATTATGTTCACAGGTGTCTGTCGGGAATATAACAGTGGCATGGTCAGGTCGTGGTCTCCTATGGAAAGTGAAAGTTTGTCGGTAAAAGGAACCAAATCTGTAGCCCCAGAGAATCCCTGCGCATTTGTGGTGATGCCTGACATTGGGTATCTTCCTTCGCTAATATAGGACTGAGTCACCCACATATCCACGAGAAAGGAGAAAGTCTGGTCACCCCTATAAGTGGTTCCCCAGCTAGATTGGGTGCAATGGATAGGACTAAACACATCAGGTCTATCTGTAGGCTGTGCTATTGTGGATATAATGACGTTCCCGTCCCTGTGAATGGATTGCCCTCTACAACCGTCACTGCCCCCAGATTTCGCACTGGACTCGGCATTGTGGAGTCTGCATGCATCATGTTTATGATGTTCTGCTGTGCTGGTTGTGAACGCTGCATGTGTCCCTGTATCTGCAATGCATGTGTCGTGGGCTGGTTTGGCTGCACTTGCATGTCCTGTGTGTATATCTGTTAAGGAGCACATTATAAATGACATATCCTATGTCTGCGCTTGCATGTGATCCTGGGCATTACAATCTGTCTACTTTGTCTGATATGTGGGTTTGTGCTGCATTCCCCCATTCTGGAGCAACCAACCCCTGTTCCTACACACTCGAGATATGTGGCCCATTTGCCCACAGACCCAACATTGTTCGGGGCACCTCTTGGTCTTTGGTGTCCCCCATGAAACCTCTCTGCGCCCTGTTGCATTTGATACCCAAACCCTCTCCCCCGAGGTGACCCTCCTCGTCCCTGTGACCACTGATTCGTATCCCTGCAGCCTGCAAATCCTCCCCTGCTATTTTTCAGTCTATTCTGCACATGCTGAGTAACTACTCCTTCCCCACTCGTTAGCATTGCCCCTTCCATTGTATACTTGGACAATTTCTTCTGCACTAACTTCGCTTCTTCCTGTTTTTTTCCTCACAATTCTTTCTCGTATTCTCTTGCATTAGTCTACAGTAGTGCGCTATAGTGACCTGAACTTCTGACCAAGGCTTAGCCTCCATCCCCACTAGCTTCTTAAGCTGTTATTGCACCTGCTCTGGCAACCCTTGACAAAAAATGTGGTAAAATAACCCCACTGTTTTGTCCCTTGGCTCTCTCGTCTCGAGACGCCATCGCTCTTGAATCTCTTGAAATGGGCCTTCATGCTCACACATTTTGCGCTTATATCTGAAGTGTCAGGGTATGCACCCTTAGAGCTTGCCATAAGGCCGCTCTGCAGTTATTGAACGGTGCTCCATCATGTTACGTGTTCTGTGCAGTTACTCCGGGATACCCTGTCATTTTCCATACATCGTCTGCTACCTCCCCAAGAATGGCTCAAAGTAAACTCTTCATGTCACCCACCATTAATGTCATTCCTGCTGTCAGTCTTTCGAGCTCGTAAATCCATTGCCTAGCCCCAGCAGTCAACAACGGTAGCTTGAATCCTAAATTGTCTTTGTCCATTTGCTGCCAGAGAATATGCTGAGGCCGCCCACCACTCTTCTCCAATAATGGGAACTGTGTCAGTCTTGTCCCTCTGCCCTGTCTCCCCATGTCTTTAGTGGTGGGGAACGCCCTTGCCATCTCTGTCTGTTTCCATCCTGGCAGGGCCCTGAGCCTCTGTGCTTACTGAGTGATATCGTACGAGCTGCGCAATCTACCCTTAGGACATGGCAGTCGCCATTCGATGTCCTCTCTCTTCTGTCCATGTCATCTTTGCCCCCCCATACTGTCTCTTTTAGGGCTTGCTTCCCTAGAGTGGCAAGAGGGTCTTCCCTCTTCATCATCCTCACTCTCCTGTGGCTCCTAGTCTGACCCCATGGTCCTGTTACACTGTCACTGTCCCCTTCTCTCTCATCCTCAAAGCTAGGTCTCCTTAACAATGGGGTCTTCCTGCTGCTTTCCCTTTGCTCGATCTGTATTCCCGCATTCCCACCCTCACTGAGGGTCCAGTACCACTCCTGTGTGCCCATAGGGCACGCGTGCTGTTTCTCCAACTCCTGTAGAGTTCCCCAACCTTCTTCATTTCCCTTCCCCATCCTCATCATCTAAACGTGCCAAGTGAGACACTTGTGTATGAGTGCTACATAAATGAAATGTATATCATAAGTTTGTCTTAATCTCCATCGCCCTCAAAGACCATCTCTCCCTGCGCTCGTCTCTGACCCGCTGGCATCTCCTCTCCTTCCCTGTGTCGGTGTTCTTCAACGATCTTCTCAACTTTTAACCTGCCTTTCTCTTTATTTGCAATTGCTTTCCCCGCTCTTCTTCTGCTTTCCTCCTTGCTATGTCCTCTAGCTGTTTTCTTTTCTCCTTTACTTTCTCGTGCTTGTTAGCGCCCTCTCTTTTCATAACATTGCACTTTCCTCCTTCTCTTCCCTTTACCTTCTATGTACTCCTCCCACCCCCATTATATCTGCCCATTCTTTAGCTTCCTCTTCTGCATCTTTACTACTATGTAGTTCCTTCTCCATGTGCCCTGTCTCACTTGCAGCTTTTCTGTCCAGTTTGAGCAATATCTGTCCGCTTGCCCATTCATTTGGGACTATCAATTCTTGGCCCCAACCAAGCCCTGTCTTCCCCAGGTCATTCTCCTGTAGCTTTGCGTGCAGCCCGTTGCACTCCTTACATTTGCTGTGGATATCTCACGTTTCTTTACTTGCCTGCTTTGCACCACTAAGTGCATCTTCGCCACAATTTGCTGGAGGTGTGAAAGTGGGATTGGTGTATCCCGTTGCTGCTTGTAATTCCTTTACTGGGTAAAATCCCTTACTTTCTGTTGCTGCATGTATGTCCGTGGTTTGAGGAGGAGGAGCCGAGGGCCGTTCGCCTTCCATATCCCATTGACTCAGCATCCAATGCAGCTGGATCGAGTTCCCTTCCTCGTCCTGAAACATTTTCCATAATATGGGCAGTCTCTTGCTTAATTTGTTCCGCTTATATACTGCATGTAAATAAGTGGTCAGTTGTTGCTGCACACATTTGGAAAAGCTTCCGCCTTCGGGCCATGGCTTTGCCAACTTGCCCTTGGTACAGTGAGTCTATTCTGCGCTATACTTGCATATTTTGTCTTCATACCGCAGGAGGGACTTGCCTAAGTGTTGGCGAGGTGTATCCTTCATTTTGTTACCTTATGCAACACTTGTCAATACTTACTTGACTACAAATCAGGATTTCGACACATACAATTTTACCTAGCAATTTTTCAATTCATGATCTCAATACGGTCTCTTAAATACCATGTATTCAAATCATAACAGTGCAATTAAATCTTTTCCTGAGCCTCTTCGGCTCACCAGCATCACTGCAGGTGTACTGCGTGCACCGCCACACTGCGGCCCTTCACCCGGAAGGCTCAACTCACAACTCTACTTGTGCGCTTCTCAAGTTCCACCCCAATGGCCGAACATTAGTTCTCGAACTCCATCAACAGTCTAACCACTGAAATCCACCACTTCCAGTGCACCTCAAGTCCTATTAAACAACTCGCCAGTGATGTCACCAATGCCTTAGAGAAAAAATTCTCGATGCCCGACCCATCAACATATATGTCATCTTATTAACTACATGACGACAAACATGACATAACACATACACTACCTCACTAACAGGGTAAACCATTAAGTGGTCCCTCTTTTATAACATCGCCATGAAGCAATACATCTCAGAAAGATAAATTAGGAAACCACCTTCCATGATATGTTATCTCCTTCCGCTAACACCGGTAAACCATAGATAATCATCCATGAACCAAGCAAAATTGCCTAACTCACAGGGAAACCATTATTTTTTTCAACCGCAAGCTAAGCTGACTGCTTAAAGAACGGGTAATCCTTACACAGAACACAACTGCAACACAAACATCAAACAGAACATTTACTCGCCCCCCCCATTCGATATATAGCCGAGTCTATACTGACCCTCTGTGGTTAGCTGAAACCCAGCGGAAACCGACTCTCCCGCAACCTGTCACTCTGCTGTCTGCTAGGCGTCCCGCGGGAAGTGGGCAGGAATTTCCTCCAAAGGTGGAACCTGTCAACCTCTTCTCTTTTTGGCCACGCATGGTTTTAGCCATCTGTTTCTGCAGGCCGCCACGCAGCCCCTCGGGCATGCGACGGGATGAGGCAGCTAACTGCCGAAAGTTCTTAGCGATCATCCCTCTGCTACCACTTGTTGTAGCAGCGGGGCTGTATCAGCCACCCCAATTACCATAAGACAGCGACTCTGGCCCATCAAAAACTCCCCACCGCAAGAACAGAAGACTCAGCCATGGGGAAATGTTTACTGTCTTTATCATCTAACAAAAGGACAGGGATCACACTAGAAAAACATGAGTTCTCGTCTTCTGAGCATGTGTCACCCAGTTTTATCCAGGTGTGACATCACAAAACCAAGCTATGTCCCCGAAACCTACTGGTCATTCGCATTGGTCAGCTTAGGCAAACTAGGTTTATGTTGTATAGGGGTTAATTCTATTATTGGATAGCCATATCTGGTGGCTCCTCCTGGGACCACTTCTGCATGTTTCAATCTACAATGTCACAGGGAGACCATTGGCACCTGCAACATATTATATCTTCACGTGAAAGGTGACTATGGAATGGGTAGAGTGGGTCATCTCGGCCCTGGGACCCTGGATGATTACCAGGCTGAGTGTACCTTCTCACGCAATGAGAATTAACATGGACGGGCTGTGTGTTCCCTAATGTTGCCACCTCTGATCGCCTAAGCCTGGGAGAAGGCATTCAGTTGGCAGTTGGTTAGCAACACTTGTACCTTTCCGCCTCTGATTTGGTGGGCACAGCTTCTCTCTGTCCACCACGATTGAATGGGCATTGTCTTGTTCTGCTAGGTCACATGTGTTGAGACCATGAAATGGAGCTCTCTTGCCTGTAAGTATGAGGTTGTTAGTCTAAATTTATCACAGGTGGCTTATTGTATTGGTAATTGGGAACTTTCCGTCTCCACTCGTCCTTGGCTGCCTGCATCGTTCTGCTTGTCTCTGACTGCAGCAATCATGCCAGACTGTCCATCTACTCAAAGCTTGTCTCCCCTTCCTCATTCGTTTCAGTGGGCAAATAGCTTCCATATTTGTCCTTATGACTTTCCAGGTTAGTGGCAGTTAAGCATATGCAAGCTTGGTATTAGTATATTTTGGCATATTGCGGTTCAGCTTTGGCAAAGAATGAGACTATATACAGAGATATGTGTGTCTGTCATCTACCTGTTTGAGTCATAAGCATGTTTCGTGTATATGCAATAAGCTAATGCACGTTCATGTAGCTTCTTGAATGGATGGCTATGTACTTCATGTGGGGCTACATCGTGATGTTAGTGGTGATGACATTGATTTCTTGATTTGCAGTCAGTCGACTTGTTCGATTGATGGCATTTCGTCCAGATCATCAATTGGGTATGGCCTGAATGGTTGCCTAAGAGAATAACATTTCTCACATCTGCAATATTTCGACGATGACAGCGAAGGGCCTGAGAGGGAGATCCTAACTACGAACACTGCAGTCAAATATGCTGGGATCTCGGCTTTCATTCAGATCGCCAGCCCGCCCAACAATACCACCTCCACTTCGACCAGTCTTCCTCAGCTTGGCTCCAGTTCCACTATGACCCCTGACTCCTACACTAGTGACGCAGCCGTTCATTTGCCGATGTCAGATTGTTATAGTGCTGCTGAATGGAACAGCCCATGCCAGAAGATGACAGGGCAGCCCATGATCACGCAGTATACTCTCATGCTGAACCAGGAAACGCAGCTTCTGAACCTCTTCCACGGAGAGCGGTCTCTTTGGGACCTATTCCGAAGGCTCCTTCTCAGGCGGTCAAAGCCCTGGAGGAAACAACCTCAATTCAGACCTCACTTCTGGCATACCATCTTCAGTGGCTGACTCTCTGGATCTCACGACACAGCCTCCAAAAGGTACACTTTGCAATCCCGTGGAAGAGTTACTGAGAACCAATAGCTTTGAACAAAGCAACAACTGGTTGGATCCCTCTCCCCTGGATTTGTCCCCTCAACGACGATGTATCCCCCTGAAGTGGCAATGCAACGGCAAAAGGTAGAAGCCAGCACTTTGATTCATCGATACCTCTAAGTTATGGTCTCTGTTGGTATGACCTGCTGGTCATTATTTTTGTTATAATGACCCTCACATGCACATAGCTCTAGATAACTTCAGTTTCAATATCTTAGCTGGAGCTCTCAATTATGAACTATGGACTAAGGAATTCTTTGCTCGGTATTGAATTTCTGTTGGAACTTTTGCATAGTGACATTTATTTTGCTGCAGCTTCAATGATACTATAAACTTCGAACTGAGAGCTTTGGTCTGGAAAGCTTATATCATGTGTGCCCTGCAAATCACCTGCGCTGATGAACTGAAGTGAAATTTGTCTTCTAGCCATGAATTTTTGGGCTGTTGTCACGCACAGATTCTGGAACTTGGATATTTGAGAATTGGCCTGGATGTACACTGTCTGGCTATATTTCTGTTATTATCGTTGTCAGGATAGTGATATATTATCATTTCAATGTGACTTGTGGGGAACCTGAAGGTGCTTTGTCCGCTAGTTCCCGGGGATCTGTCATCCAGGTGGCCAGGACATGGCTATTGCTATTGGAACCAGTTCCTGGGGGTGGACCAGGGCAGGAGGATCACCTGGATGAGGGGTCTTCGGGGAGTGGAAGTGGGACACCCGAGGGTGAGACGCAGTATCCCCTTCCCTGTAACATCTTTTCCACATCCTATCCGGTAGGATATTTAGAACCTCAACTCTCCCCACCCCCCTTTTCCGACACGAACACTTCTCACAGACAGTACACCATGAGCAACAACAGACTAACACCAGAGCCATATACCTGACATGTCCCAACACAAGGGTCAGGCAATTTCCAATAATAACACATACCTGACTTCAATCAAAATTCCCCACACAGATAAAAGGCAGAGCAGGAAAGCACATTCTGAGCAAGGCAAAACACACGAGGAAGCAGCAATTTGGAACTAGCAGTTTGAATTGAGGAGAAAGGCGGCAAGACCAGACAGGGTGGCAAGGAAGGAACTACCCTTGACCTTTTTGGGGAAGAACCGTAACTTTCAAGGAGCCTCGAGGGAGAGAAACATAAGACCGGGAATTGCAGCTGGAGAAGAGTGCAGTGTGTGTTAGCGGTACACAGGGCCCATACGCATTGATAGCCGAGGTGGAGAGAAGCGGTACTGTCCTTGGCTCTGACAATGAAGCAAAGCTCGAGAATTCAACATAGACGGTGAGTCAAAAGAGTGATAACGAACGGGGCTATGCTAACTTTCAAGGTTGTAAGCAGCAACATTGTATAAGAAAGGCTTGCATGTGATGAAACTTTGAGAACTGCAAATCAGATATCGCATACAGAGTGGTCGGGCACCATGTGGGTGCCTTCTCGAAAGTCTTTGTTTGGTATCGAACAAGTAGTGTATACACACTGTTGAACTGTAAAATCAAAGTGGCCATGCTAACGGGTCAAGCAAAATCCTGTGCACAATCGGAAGTCTTCGATGGTCAAAGTAATGAGTTAAGTTGTTCTGAGCCCGGCTGTGGGAGGCTAATAGTTAATCCAGGGGATCCGATCCTGGATGAGGGGGATCCGGGGTAAACCGTGAGCTACCCAACAAGAAATATAGTAAAGAAACTGCCATAGTAAATGTGAACCCGACTGAGGGATGCATGCAAAGTGAACATTGGTCTGAGCCCGATTGAGGGAGGCTGATAGTGAGAAAGAGGATGATCTGAGCCGGGCAGAGGGGGATACAAACTTGCGAACATTGTGAAAAGGGGTCTCAGCCCGGCTGAGGGGGATCCAGGGTGAAACAGTGAATCATCCAAATTGAAAGAAAAGGAAAAGAACTTTTGTGTTTTGTTTTGATACATCAGGCCCTCTGAATCAAGAGACTGTGAGAACCTAAGAGACTTGGGCACAGAAGGCCCTGATGTTGGTGATGGAACTGTGTCCTCATGCCGAGGAGGCCCAGGAGTGTTCTGTGCTAGAGTGATCTGTCTTGTCCTGTTCTAAAAACGTGGGGAAGGAGGCCCACGGCCTAACATCCTGACTTAGCATTTTTGTGAATACTTCTTTCTTTTTGGGAACTTTATCCCATACTATTTTGTAGCATAGCGGTAAGGATTGACATTCGTTTTTTTCTTTTTTTTTTTTTTTATAGTATAGGCCCTTTTATTTGACCAGACTCCAAGGATAGCATTATTACTTGATTGTCTTAGCTTGCTCCCATCTTAGATTTAGTTTTAGATTAGGCATTTATCTCACACATTTTGCAGTTGAATAAACACCCTTGAACTATGATCACTTGTGTCTGTCTTACATTGATACCATGCCTTCCATACAGACTGCCACTTTTTGCACAACTGGTAATGAAAACGATGGTTTAACAGTGAAAACGCTTACCTGCAACTCTCATGGCAGAATGCTCGTTTTTAATCTTAGTGACTGCTGGGTCTGTGCACAATCTGCCTCATACTGCAAGTCCCCTATTGCACCTATCCACTTTCAGTTGGGGTGGGGGATGACTTTTTGGATCTGAGGTTGGTGGTGACCCAGTCCCTGCAGAGATGCTCATGCCCACTTAGGTTTTACCAGTCCTCTGAATTTCCCTACCCCCCCAAAGTATGCACCAAACCAGCAGCACTCCACCTTTCCTGCCTGGCAACTGGTGGTGTTCACTACACCAAATACAGGTCCTCTGTTTACAGCAAATGTCATTATTACTTGCCCACCAATTCTAGTGTAGTGATCAATAATGTCACATTTGATTTCAACCCTAAATGTTTCATTTTCCCAGTCCAGGTACGCCACGTATTTCAGAACCTACTTAATATGTGGGGACAAAGCTTATCCCTGGCTACCCGTCATTGGGGAGGGAGTTGTGACATGAGGTATGTTCTGCATGCAGTGAGTCATATTCCCACCTTTCCCACTCTGCCCTTACCCAGGAGAAGTACTGCCAGGGAAAACATTGTTGCTGTGGTAGGATTTCTCATACCAGCCTTTGGGATCAATATAAACAAAAACCATCTCACCCAATTGTCACGGTTAGAACATATTGCAAATGCCAATGTGTCCTCCTTGACTCGAATACCCAGATAACAAGTAGCCATCAGAACCATTGTGCTTCAGAACCATATGGCTTTAGACATTGTCCTAGCCACACAGAGTAATCTGTGCAATGGTGAAGAATGGGTGCTGTACTTTCATACCAAATTACTAAAGTAATATTACTGACATAGTCACTCTGTAAGCCTCCTTCACACCAGTACGGCGACTGCCTGGATAGTTGGGACTTGGATTGAGGGTCAATTGGGACCTCTGGGTGTGTCCACTGGTCAGGTCTTACTCGTAGCGCTGGTCATAATTCTAAGTCTGTTCTGTCTGTCTAGGGTTTGTAAGTGTCTCTATTATTAAGCATGTGCCACCTGCTGTAAAGTTTCTCAGACTGCCCAAGTGCTTTACTATCATGCTATGGAAGAAATAATCGGTTATATACCTGGATGTGATGTTTGTTTCCCCAGAGATGTATGTAGTGAGACTTGAGTGAAGGTCTCATAGGAGGGGATTGTGGGGGGAAAGTCTGGAATCTAAAATGTTATGTACTCCCCTAGCATACTGCTGCATTATAATATTGAGTAGGTACTGTGTACTGCCATGTGTATACAACTTTCTTGCTTGTACGTATTGAGGCTTTAGACTTTACTGCACATGTCCTTGTAATGAAGACTTTTTGCCTAGTGTGTAGCTATGCTCACCTCCTCATCTCTTGCTTCTGATGCGTTTCCCTTTCGGTACAGGTAAGCGTGTTTTCAGCTCCTGCTTTCTTAGGAAAACTGGCTTTAGTAAATGGAAGTCACCATACTGAAAGCATGCTTGCCTGCCTTAGACCGTGTGTGAAACTTTGAGGAGTATATCCAGCTGCACTAAATGTATCACTTCATACTGTCCTTCCCGATAAGTTTCACATGTAAGAACGCAGCTGGTATCAAAGACTTGGATAGAGGGGCATTGTTCACTGCTTGTAACATTGTTTCCATATGATTACTTGCCCTGGCTGGACACCCCCTTCCATTGAAATGCATGTAGTATAAGATAATTGTGCATGGAGGGAGGGGGTTTACTTGTGTTGGATTCTCGTACTGTCTTTTTTGTTTTTGTTTTGTTCTGTTGCTTGCTTTTTATTAATAAATTGGTCACCAATTCACCAGAATAGTCAGTGGGCATTTTTCCATGGCTTCTATCACACCTCCTTGGGGTCTGGCTACTCTCACACCACCTGGGGGTCTCGTTGGGGCTTGCCGCCCTCCTCCCATTTCCCTGATGCCACTGCTTAATTCTGGCCTCTCCTCAGGAAAGCCGGAAAGTTTAGCTGACAGTACCACACTCTTATGATTGAGAGTCCTTCAGGCAGCACAGGTAAGGCACAACTTGTTATGACAGGACAAGAACAGGAGCAGTGAGAAAGCCCACTGGCTCACACCACCCAGGCTACATGGTTTCAACTGCCTTGGGTGGAACACTCACACAGGACAACATTCCTGCTCATCCAACATTCCACACATGACATCTTTCAATCTCTGCACATACTCAAGACCAGTCATAAAACACCTCCTTCCCTTCACAACCAAAACACACCAACATTACACACCTCCTCTCGATCGGGTAAAGAAAACACAAGGTGCACACCACCATTATCACATCACATCACAACACATCACACACAAACTCCACCTGAACCAACAACTCCAACCCGCCAAATGCAGAGAAGAAACTAGCCAAAAGTGTGTAACTAACTATCCAGTGACTTACCTGGGCCAACCAAAACAATATTCACAAGCCACCAAAACAAAATACCTAGCACCTTATATTCATCGCTGACACCAATGAATCTTGAGGCTGCCACTTACCTGCCCACTAAGGGCAACCAAACCAATACTCCATACCTCCTGAAACACAGACCACCTTTTACCCCTCGCTGCCAGTCTTAGGGCTACCACCCCTACTCACAACTGCCCAACACGGCGACTGACACAAAAGCCACTCAACTAGGACACACCTAACACTCCACCGGAATCCAACACTAAGCATAGCCACCACTTGTCAAACATCCCAGAACAACAAACAGAACGGATGCACACACAATGAATAACTCCACACACATAAAGCACAGACAAAAACACAAACTACAACACAGAATGCAAGAACCGCACAACGTTGTCACCACCAGTGTGCCCACAGGACAGCAAATCTATACCACATGCAAATGCAGATTTGTTGGCCAGACAAGCACGCAACCAGCAACAAACAAAACAACTTCCCAGATGGTGGTAGAAGATGTTCAGTGCCACGGCTCAACACCTGGATGTACTCGGGACCAGCACCATAAGCATGGGGCTATCACACACTGCTGCCGGCCAAATATATTGAAGACACATTTCCAAAATATTGTCAAAGCCAAAAAACTCCACAAAATTGCAATTAGGATCCAATCTTACAGTCAGTTATGTTGCAGTTACCAACATAAACCTGGAAAACCCCCTAAAGGTTTCCTGCAAATACTCTTGAGCGCTTTGTCACAGCACTGACAGCACCCAACAAGCATGAAACAGCCTTTTACCACTGCGGCCAGTAAATAACTGTGCCTTTGACCACAAGCACTATCCAACCAAATGTGGAGAAAGAAATTCCAAAACACACTAGCATGACTATGCACATTCCCACACAGATGCATGTCATCACACTCACTGTAGTACACACTCCTCAGGCAATGCACATTAAACTAACAGATCTGCACAAAAAAACAAAATGGTGCAGAACATTAAAACTGGAACGCAATAAGAGCCCTCTTAAATTCACCAGATCATTTGTACAATACAATGAGAAAATATTGCTCAACAGTCGTCCTCTAAAAAGTCCTTGAAATAACATGCAAATCCTCAAACATCGGCACATAAACTAACTAGTATACAGGTATTACATACCAGTCATCCACACCACACATCATCACAGTAAAACAAAAACTTGTTGCTTTGTAAGTCCAGTCCAAAAGTCTATGCTGCAGCGGTACTAAAAGTACAGTCCTGAAATTCCACAAAAATGTTACTCTACCTAGCAACGTATATCTTACACACAAGAACACACAAATGCAGTGACTTGAGGAATGTAAAAGCGTAATAGTCTTTAACAGTGTTGTTCTGTGCAGGTCTATGTACGTTCAAAAGAGCACACTCATGCTGTAAACATTTTCCAGCAAATTTGTTTCATGCTGCACTCAATAAGTACCACAGTGAGCAGCATTTAAAAACAATAACTTTCCCCCAACCATTCAAAGTCATAACGGTTCAAAACCAGATGTCAGCATGTGATGATTGCTCTCATCTCCTCTTAATGATGACAGTCCAGCCCGCCACCACAGCAAAGGAACCAACCAATGTCAGTGCTTCCCAAAACTGGTGCACACAGCCAGAAGAATTGTCAATAAGAATATGTCACATTAAACATTGCATTCATTTCAGCGTATTCTCACACAAGTGAATGATAATGTTTTTATGGCACTTCACCTACACTGCAATAAAACAAATCCTCTGTCCTTCTAGATGGAGAAATATTGAGCCAGTACCTCAAGAAGTGAAATAAAATGACATCAGCGGTTTTGCCGCGCTGAGACTCTGCCAGTTGAAACAGTACCTTGAGCACCGAACTGCCACCTGCTCCTCTGTCAGGTACTCCATTGACACGTACTTCAGTGAAATGCGCGCAATCTCTTGGGTGGCGATGACCGTACCTGAGTGCCATCCCTTGCTCTCTGCGACGTCCGGTGTCTCCATCGGCAGAGCCCATTGCTCTCTCTGGAAAGGCTGTGGGAGCCAGGACCTGCATGACCTCACTTTTGTGTCTCTAATTATTCCACGTCTCTTGTGCTTGCACCAAATGGCCAAAATGCAATCCCTTCAGTCACCTGAGACGTGCTCTCTTCATTCCATTACACTCTTTGAGGGGCGCTGCTCACTTTGGGCACCTTGCTTCTGAGGGGAGCTCACTGCTTTTCCTAGCTCTGGGTGCCCCGCTCTGCTGGGAGACAGACGATCCCTGCTTTACTGGCCCTGGGTGGTGGGATAGTTCCCTTGGGGGGCAGTGGGACCTCTCCTTCCCTAGCACATGCTCCTGCTAACTGCACCACTGCAGCAGCTCCTTACTTGTCCTCCATATCTGCAGGCATGTTCCATCACCTCCACCATCATCTTTTCTGGGACCAGATCAGGACCAGTTGTTATGATTGAGAGCCCTTCAGGCAGCAGAGGTAAGGCAGAACATGCAATGACTGGACAAGGACAGGAGCAGGGAGGAAGCCCACTGGCTCCCATCACCCAGGCTACATGGTTGTAACTGCCTTCTAACTCACACAGGACAACATTCCTGCTCATCCAACATTCCAAACAGGACATCATTCAATCTCTGCAAAGACTCAAGACCAGTCATAACACACACGTTTGCTTCCCCACAGTGTTCCACATAGGACAGAGTTTGCCCTTTCTTCCCACTTGTTTCTGGTGGGACTTCAGTGTTGGCTCCTTGGAACAGTGGTCACCCGCTTCTTAGGCGGCTTCTACTTCTCGACACTACAGATTCGTGTTGTGGCACAGGCTGTGAGCATTCTGCAGGCTCGGCCACAGCTATGTCTGCCACGCCTGGCATATGCTCCTGCTTTCCTGCCACACCTCCTAGGAGGTGGTCTCTGGGCTTGTGCAGCTCTGCAGGCTTCCCTTCTCCTCAGATATGATTGTATTGGTAGAGATAAAAGCCAATGGGGTATACATCCACTGCTCTCTCATTCCTGGGGAGGATGGTGAGTATAGAGGGTCAGAAACCATTCCAGCCATTTGTACAGGAACTTTCAAGTTATCATACAGTTTAACAAAGAGAGTGGTATCTTGGATAGCGGACAATAACATAAATCCCTTTCTGGGGAGTTCCTGTCCCCCCAGGGTGGGGGGTCACCCACAGTGGGATCCAGCTTGCCCTGTCCCTTAGGAGGTGTAAGTGTTTTCACCTCCCTAGTCCCAAAGTGGGGAATGGCTCCTCCTTGGGGAGAGGGGATGAATTTATCACAAATGCAACCATAGAGCATGGAAAAATTGTGAGATTTCCTCAATGATTTAGTTCTGCCCAGAAATAATTTTATATCTGCTGAGAATGTGCAAGTTCTGGGATGGAAGACCGGAAGTATAATTTCTTGATTGAAAGGAAATTCGGACAGAACTTTGGGGATGAAGGGTGGACTGATTTCCCTATCCTTGTGAATAGTGATGTAAAGATCTTCTGAAGAAAGAGGTTGAAGCTCACCTATCCTTCTTGCTGAAGCAATGCAAACTAAGAAAGGACCCTGCCAGTTCTAAGTCACAAGACACCAAGGTTTGAATTCCTTATTTGTAATAGCTGCCAAAACCACGTTAAGATCTCAAATGTTACTGGTTCACTGAAAGGTTGAAAGGGATGGAGCCCATTCAAGTGTCTTCTGACTACATTCTTTAATGAGAGTTTCCTAGGGAAAGTTAAGGTAAGCGGAAATGGCAGAAAGGTAGCGTTTGCAGGACTGCATTTGAATTCCTACCTAAGTAAGACATACAATATAATTCTTTATCCATGGAGTATCGAAGATGATTCGTATTCTTAGGGAAGGCCCAATGGCAAAATGCGAGTCACTTGCTCTTCTATTGCCTCCTTGCAGAGTCTTTCCTTGCTGTCCAACTAACAGATGTTAGCTTCAGAGATCCCCCAAGTTGGCGTAATCTAGTTTCTCAGGAGCCAGACACTGAACTTCAGTAAAGGAATGTGATGGTGTGGCACCACTCCCCCCACATCCCACTTGACTAAAAGGTCGAGAGGCTTGGGAAAAACTGAAACACTCCCTTTGATAAGACACTACCAGAAATATACTGTAGTTGTGTGCCTTCAGGAAAGTGTGCATGGTTCAACGAAAGAAGAGATTTGGGGTAAACGAAGACTTCCACAATCAACTCAGACTGAAGGTGTACCCTAGGAAATGGAGCCCGATCCCCTGTGGAAATATATAATCCCATCATAGAAGGTGGTTCTCTATTACAAATGTATGTACAATCCAGAATCTCAATTTCTGAAAAAAATGGGGTGATGATAGATTGTTTTGGGTGATGATAGATTGTTTTCCATTCATGTGGGGCATGAGAGTTTGCGCGGGGCATCCACTTTTGAATACTTAATACCCTTTAGACGGGATGCAAACGGGTGAATGTGGTTCAGGAGGCACCACGCCCAAAGATGACAGGCTAGGAGACAGAGTAGGAGACTTTGTTCCACCTTGCTTGTTAAAAAAGAAAAAAAAAACATTGCTGTGGTATTGTTGCTTAGCACCAGAATCAATTTTCACTGGAGGATGGGAAGGAATGATTTTAAACTCAGAAAGATGGCTCTAAATCCCAAATAATGTATGTGGAGCACCCTTTCCTGAGAATTCCACAAGCAGCGAGTCTGGTGATCTTGACAATGCCCTCCCCATTTAGCTAGGGAAGAGTCTGTCGCTAATAGGATCTGAGGAGAAAGTGTAAGAAAATGAACCATTCCAAGGAGATTGTCTTCTAGGGTCCACAAGAGAACTCTGGTACACTTTCTGATGGAAATCTTTATAGAGCGGTTCTGGCAGCTGGTTCCAGTTCGATCCAAGATGCATCTGTAAAGGTCCCATCCTAGGCCTTGCCAGGGGCATGATCAAAATGAAAAAAGGCTATAAGGCCTAGAAGCTTTTGGATCCACCAGACAGATGTCTGAATTCTGATGTTGAAATGAGGACTTGTTTGCTCCAAGGTTAGAATCTTGCCCAGAGAAGGAAAGACGACAAACTGAATCATCTGAGAATTAAATAATCATGAGATTTTCACATTGACTGAGCCCCTAATTGTGTAGGGTGTGTGACATGATGGAGTAAGGAGGTTATAGCATTTTGGCTATAGATGTTTATTACATGAAGTAAGAAACCTATCTCTCCCTACTTCTAGAGGGGGGGAGGGGGTTTCCCAACCTCACCCTAAAATAACTCAGGTGCTCATCAGTATGCAAGTTCAAAGAAACATACATAGCAATACTTAAGCAAAACAATGTAATTGGAGCACTAAGATAAACATGTGCTCCATGAAGCAGTACTTGTGAACAAAAAGAAGAATTAAGTGACCCCCTGGTCAATAATTATACATACGCTGAAACGCAAGGTAGAAAGAATACGTAAAAGCTTGCTTATGAGAGGTGTATATACAACGTTTAGGACCACCATCAGAACAAGATGGATGACGTCTTATGTCAATTAACCCAGTCACCTCAAAATACAAGTCCAGAGTCTCAATATGGAAAGATGATGCAGAAGCCGTTTTACCCTTGCAAAATAAAGGAGTACATTGGCTCAAAAGCAAATATGCTATTTCGAGAGATGAAGGAAAAGCACAAAGGGAGTATATGAGCAGATCATGTGCAAGGACATATTTCCCAAAGATTAGGAAGAACAAAAAAATGTACTGATGCCAAATATCGGATAATTAAAAGAGGATATAGTTAATATGGGATAGAGTGGGCAAGTTTCGAAAGGCCAAGAGGAGCAACTGCACCTAGCATAATTAAATCAAATGATGTTAAATGCACTGTCGAAATGAACAAATTCATGGTCTTATAACATGTGACGAAGTGCTTGCAAACAAGGGCTATTCATTAAGTTTGAAGCTAAAATAGTGATGTGCCTGCACTCCCTTGAATGTCCTGAGACAGTGCATACTGAAAAGGTCAATCTTCAAACATAAGACACTGGCATAAGGCCTACCGATGAGAGGGGGTGGCCTGATTGGGGAAACAAGGGGTGAGCTGACGCATATCCAAGCACCTGGGTTTTGTTTCTGTGTACGTGCTGCTAGCAAGCTGGATGTCCAAGGTTGGAGTTGCGGTGCCAACAAATTAGAATAGCCTGCCATGCACTTTTACATATAAAGTTGCAAAATATTCTTACGCTGCCACATTTTCTGCTATGGCGAGGCCTTGCACCATGTGTTTTAGAAGTAGCTCAGGGTGTGTCTTACAGAAAAGAAACAACAAGAGACTAATACGCACATTTTATATAAGTAGAAATTATCAATTAATCCAATCCCACCCCTTGATAGGTTTTGAAGTTTGCCATGTAGCATGACGGCATAGATGACACATCTAACATTATATAAACTAAAACAAATGTAAGACAGTATGATCCTGCATGAGACGATTTGTTGACTGTTTATTCGCCCTGCTTTACTTCTTGAGATTAAAGCAGTATTGTACCATCTCCTTTCAGTCTGTCCGGTTATTGGGTCTGAAGTACTTTCTTGGTAATTCCATCTAGCACAACAGACGCTTCAAGGTGCTAGAGCAAATTTGGCAGCAGTGCAGATGGTTCTTGTCTAATTGACCTAGAGCCCAGACCTAAATTCAAAGACGCTTGATGGCTCCCACCATAAGCCAGATGAGTGCAGAGTTCCCTGCAGTGAGCTAAACCAAAATCACGTGATCGATATATGGTCGACAGGCCCCCCCTTTGAAGAAATTCCTGTTCGGTCCCCGCAGGTGCCCTGCGGACCAAAGATGAACTAGTTGGTTATGGGCTGGTTGGTTATGGGAGAGTCGATGCCGGGGGACTCGAGCTGAGAAACAGATGTAAGCAGACCATCATAGTTGGCAAAAGCAAATGGGCGGGGGGGGGGGATAGTAAATATGTCGTGTTGTAAACAAGAAGAACAAGTTACTTCTTACCTTGTAACGTTCTTTCGATGGTATGTTCCTCTGACGTATTCCTTATCTTTGATAATACGTTTCCAGCTTGTTGGCCTCGGCAAGTTTTTCTGTAGACGGCGCTGCGCGTCAAAGTCTGCCGAGTCGATGTCCCTCGACAGCCACCGTATCGGCGCCGACGTCACCATGCCCATAAATAGCCACGCGCGGCGTCCGTTGCTCAGTTCCGTTTTGTAGCATAAGAAAAGTCATGCCTGAATTGGTTATTGACCTTGAAGGAGCGTAAGATGCAACCACAAGGGAAGTATTACTGAGGGGATGGATGGGAGGGGCGATAAGGAATACGTCTGAGGAACATCCCATCGAAAGAACGTTACAAGGTAAGAAGTAACTTGTTCTTCGAAGGGATTGTGTCCTCCGACATATTCCTTATCTTTGATAGACTCCCATAGCAGTGGCATCTAATTGGAGGTGGGAGTAAGAATGTCATGTATCCCTTTAGGGATGGACCGAATGTAATGATTCTGCTTTGCCAAATCTGGTCTCTTGACTAGTGGAGGAATCCAGGTTGTAAAATTTTGTGAACGTATGTGCGGACGACCATGTGGCAGCCACACATATGTCTCTGACTGGTACCCCTCTTTGGAGGGCCGAAGAGGCTGCGATACCCCTGGTTGAATGAGCCCTAAGATTTTGGGGTGGCTCTTTCCCTGCCAGTTTGTAACATTCCAGAATGGCCAAAATAATCCACCTGGAAATGGTTTGTTTTGTTATGGGTAATCCCAACTTGTGACCTGAGTATCCTACAAACAGTTGGTCTGCTTGCCTGATCCTAGCCATTCTGCTGATGTAAAAACGTAGAGCTCGCCTTGGGTCCAGCCTATGTAGCCTTTCTTGCTCTTTCCCCGGATGGGGAGGAGGGTAGAACGAAGGTAAGGTCATTTTCTCAGTAATATGAAATTCAGAAACCACCTTTGGGAGGAAATTAGGCTTCACCTGTAGGACAACTTTGTCCTTGTGGAAAATTGTATGTGGGGGTTTACAGGAGAGAGCTTGTAGCTCGCTCACCCTCCTAGCAGATGTTAGTGCTACCAATAGGACAGTTTTAAGCGTGAGAAATCTCAGCGAACAAGAGTGAAGTGGTTCGAATGGAGTGCCCATTAGGAAGTTTAAGACTACATTTAAGTCTCATAAGGGAACTTGGAATGGTTTTGGAGGATAAACATTAGTTAATCCCTTGAGAAATTGTATCACTAGAGGTAGTTTGAAATACGATGGTTCCTACGCAGTGCGCTTGAAGATTGAAAGCGCTGCGAGATAGCCTTTTACAGTGCCAACTTGAAGGCCTGAGTTTGCCAAGTAGAGTAGAAACGATAACACCGTTGGTGTACCACATGAAAAAGGGTCGATATTCTCTTCTCTACACCAGCTGCAAAATTTGTTCCAACGGCAGCGGTATAAAGACTTTGTTGCTGGCCTTCTGGCCAAAAGCAACACCTCCATGACGTCATCAGGGAGATCCCAATCCTTGTACCTCACCCTTTCAGGAGCCAAGCGTGAAGGTTGAGGGTTTTGATGTCTGAATGGAGAACCTGACCTCTCTTCTGCGAGAGAAGATTCTCTTTGAGTGGAAGACGGATTGGAGGGCAGATGGACATAACTAGAAGGTCCGGGTATCACGTTCTCCTGGCCCAGTCCGGGGCAATTAGGATCATGGTTTTCCGGAATCTTCTCAACCTCCTGATCATTTGAGGAATAACAGGGACTGGTGGAAACGCGTAAAGGAGTGGAAACTCCCAGTCTACTACGAACGCGTCTCCTAGAGCTCCTCTCGGGGGAAATTCCCTTGAACAGAACAGATCGCACTTCCTGTTGGTGCTTGTGGCGAACAGATCCACCTGAGGGGTTCCCCAAAGGGCGAAGATCTCAAAGGATTTCCTGAGCTAGCTCCCACTCGTGGGAGACTGCGCTCTGCCTGCTCAGAGCGTCCGCTGTCAAGTTCTTCTCTCCGGCTAGGTGGACTGCCGATAGAGAGATTCCTTCCTGAATTGCCCAAAACCAGAGCTGCATTGCCTCTCTGCACAGTGGCAGTGACCCTACGCCTCCTCTTTTGTTGAGGTAGTGCATGGCCACCGGGTTGTCCATCATTATCAGGACATTTCTCCCCTGTACTGATGGCAGGAAAGCTTTCAGCGCTAGTCTGATCGCTCTCAGCTCCAATAGGTTGATGTGTAGTCTGGACCCCGATGGAGACCAACGACCGCTGATGGTCAAGTCGTTGGCATGGGCTCCCCACCCCGTGAGTGAGGCGTCTGTGACTACTGTTATCTCCGGCCATGGTTGCCAAAACAGTTCTCCTTTCAAGATGTTCTCTGGATGGGCCCACCATTGAAGGTCGCGGGCTACCTTGTCCGGAATCCGGAGGAGATCTGTCATTCTCCCTGAGAATTGCGACCACGGAGTTCTCAGTGCCCACCGAAGAGATTCCATTCTCAGGCGAGCCTCTGGCACAAGGAAGATGCAGGATGCCATGAGGCCTAGCAACCTCAAAAAGCCGAAGGCTGGGAGGCGTTGAGCATTTTGAAAGTTGATGACAATGTGCAGAATATCTTGAGCCCTCACCTCTGGTGGCGAGGCTTTTCCCAGGGAAGTGTCCAGGACCGCTCCAATGAACTGGAGTCTCTGTGATGGTATCATCTGTGACTTCTTTAAATTGAGGGAGAAGCCCAGTTTGTGAAGGAAGTGGCAGACATAATCTAGCTGAGCTTGTTCTGAAGATACAGCCCTGATCAGCCAATCGTCCAGGTAGGGGTAGACGTGGATCCCTTCCCTCCTTAGACTCGCAGCCACTACCGACATTAGCTTGGTGAAGACCCTCGGGGCGGAGGTCAGCCCAAATGGCAGAACTCGAAATTGATGAGTCGCCAATTGCGAACCTCAGGTATTTCCTGTGTTTGAGATGGATTGGCACATGGAAATAAGCATCCTGAAGGTCCAGAGATACCAGCCAGTCCTGGAGCTGGAGGGCCTGAAGGATCTGAGAGAGAGTTACCATCTTGAACTTGTCCTTCCTGAGGAACTTGTTCAATTCTCGTAAGTCCAGGATGGGTCTCAGTCCTCCGTCGTTCTTTGGTATGAGAAAGTAGGGGGAGTACCAGCCCTTGTTCCTGTCCGCTACAGGTACCAGTTCTATGGCACCTTTCTCTAGCAGGTCTATAATTTCCTGCAAGAGAAGCGGATCTGGAACTTTTAGAGAGCTGTGCCCCGGTGGATGACTCGAAGGGATGTGTAGAAAGGGTAGGCAGTAACCCTGGGCAACTGTCTCCAATGCCCAAGCATCTGACGTAATAGCCTGCCATTCCATCAGATGGTGAGTTAACCTGCCCCCTACAGGTGTTTTGTGTGGAAAGACCAGAGTGGTTTGGGGGCGGCTGATGCAGATGCCGAGGGTAAAGAGGCACCTGCTGCTGCTGCGGCCTTAGTACTTTTGACCCGTCCACCTCGGGTGGATCTCCTTTGGCCTCTTTGAGCCGGCTGTCCTCTGCCTTTCCCGAATGCAGAATAATAGCGAAAGGACTTTCCTCTCCCAGAGGTTCCTGAGGGGCGAATAGGAGTTTGGAGGATAGCAGCTCCTAAAGATTTTGCTGCTGCTTTCGATGTCTGCAACTTTTCCAGACTGTCATCAGCCTTTTTTCCGAATAATGAAGAGCCGTCAAAGGGCATATTCAAAAGTCTGGCCTGTACATCTGGAGCAAAGCCAGACTTTCGCAACCACGCATGCCTGCGGATTGTTGTACTTGCCGCCATGGCCCTGCTGATACTGTCAGCGGAATCAATGCCAGTTTGAAGTGACTCACACATGGCATCTTTGCCATCATTAATAATGTTAAGGAAGGCTTCCTTTTCCTCTCCTTCGGGTATGCAGTCAGCCGCTGATGAAGCACACTCCCACTGTGTGTGACTGCACCTGGCGAGCGTACAGGTGGCGTTGATGGACTTGAACGCCATACTACAAGCAGAGAAGACTTTCTTTGCCATAGAATCGTACCTCTTGTCATCTCTATCCTGTGGGACAGTAGGGTAAGCGGTCCTGCTGCTTGATGAAGTTGCCGCTTGGACCACCAGGCTCTCTGGAGTTGGGTGTTTAGATAAGTATTCAGGGTCAGCTGCAGCTACCCTATACTTGGCTGATAAGCTTTTATTGACAGCAGGGATAACTTCAGGAGTTTCCCAATTAGATGCAATCTTTCTTTGTAAGGCTGCATGGAATGGGACCACAGGATCCTCATGTGGACCTTTGTCTAATATGTCTGTCAGGTCATCCTGTTGAAAAACAGGCGAAGGCGCAGACCAACCCATAAATTCAATAATCCTTGCCATCAGGGTTCTATAGGGTGTTTCGGCATGTTCCCCTGGGTCTGGCTTAACAAAATCCACTTCTGGGGAAGTGTCCAGCCCACTTGCCTCATGTAATGACTCCTGTAGGTCTTTCAACCTTCTTTCCTCAGAGGTGAAATCCTCTGAAACAGGTAGTGTGGTCCTCTGCAACCCGAAGGTTTCCTGGTCAGAATCTTCCCCTTCTTCATAAATTGAAGATAATCCAGGGTACTCTGACCTCTGAAATGGTATAAAACCCATTTCTAAGGCAGAAGGAGCCAAACTCGTCATTATTGGGCGAGAAAACGTCGATGTCGTCGACGATGATGTGACAGGCTTCGAAGGCACCGAGAACGGCTTTGTGAAAACTGGAAGAGGCCTTGAAGAACTCGAGAGGATCGGGATCCTACTCGACGACGGTCTCAGCGTCGTGCCGGAGGCTCTTGGAATCACTGTTGGCTATGGAGTAGCCGTGGTCTTCTCTTTCATCGGCGTCGATGTCGGTGTCGACGATGGCGTCGAGTCGACCGACCAATGCGTCGAAGAACCCTTCGACAACGGCGTCGATGGCGCTGATCCATGCGTCGAAGGGTTCTTCGACGACGGCATCGAAGACGGTGCCTTCTTACCCGATGGCCCGTGGCGCTCTCGGGTGGAATGTTTCGCCGGGTGCTGCGACTCGCGGCATTTTGATTTTTTGGGTTTTTCACCCGGGGTATCACCCTCAGCTGTCTTCGAGGGGGTCGAGGCCGCTTTCTCGAAGACACTTAACATTTTCTTCCTGAATTCCTCCCACTCAGCCTGAGAGCTGTGTTTTGTGGGGCAGGAGACCCTTTCTGGGGAAACAGAAGACGACGAGGAAGGGGATCTTCGACGTCTCTTCTTTGAGTGTCTTGATCTCAACGAATGGTGGGAGCTACTTCGAGATCTAGAATGGGAATGTTTTCGACGGCGAGGAGACGAATGCCTCGACTCAGCCGAAGAAACTTTCGAGGAGGTTTTGACTGACTTACCTCTCTAGAGCTTCCCCTTGCGCTCCTTCAAGGCTTTCGCCGTCATGGACATGCAGTCCTCACACTCCGAACAATGGTGCTCGGCTCCCAAGCACCACAAGCAGATCCGGTGTGGATCCGTTATCGACATTTCTTTACCGCAGTCTCGACGTTTTTTGAAGCCGGATCGCGGCGTTGTCGGTTCTGATGAAGATGCCATCGAGAAGGAGTTGGTATTTTCGAGTAGATGTAGAAGGTTTATCTGACTGAACTAAGCAACGATGTTCTGAGGCCCCACGAAGCGCGGAAAAACAGAACTGAGCAACGGACGCCACGCGTGGTTATTTATGAGCATGGTGACGTCGGCGCCGATACAGTGGCTGTCGAGGGACATTGACTCGGCGGACGTCGATGCGCAGCGCCCTCTACAGAAAAAATTTCCGAGGCCAGCAAGCTGGAAACGTATTATCAAAGATAAGGAATACGTCGGAGGACACAATCCATTCGAAACAGAGTAACTGCATTTTTCAGGATTATATAAAGGAGAGCGATAAGAATACCTTGCATTCACGGGCTCAAGAGACGGAAAGGGCACACACTATAGTTCCATATCGGACCATTAAGGATTCCTACTGGCAGAGCCAGGCAGAAGAGTGCGTGTCAAACTCCCGGAGGAGGTAAATAAAAAGAGATGAATACACCCACTAAGGTAGTGGTAGAATATATATGTAAAGTGGAATATATAAATATTGTAAGTGCACTTATATAAAGAGTATAATATGATTTTATAAAAGAAGTATTTAAAACAAACAACAAAAAAAACAAAGAATACTGCACTATAAATAAACTGTTTTACCTTACACTTTTTTGACAAAGGATCAACGTCGATCAAAAGGCTAGAATTAGATGAAACTAAAATAGAATTAAAGAAGACCATTTAAATGTACTAAAAAACCAAAAATGATATAAAAATAATTAACAGAAAGTTTAAACGAACGAGCTAGAAAAAGTGTCCAATACATTTTGTTTTTAAAAAATAAATAAAACGAAGACAGTGAAAATATCCTGATCTCCTGGGATACGAGTGGCGAGAAAGATTTGAGTAAATATTGACAGCCTGAATTGGCTGGTCGTACTGGAGGAGACACCGCTCACACACCTATGCAGAACACACCAAGATATACAGCCCAGATTGTGCAGTACCATTCCGAATGGCTTAAGGGCACGACCAATAAAACATTTATGCCCTGGCCTCCAGGAGGCTCGTTGTCATATACGGTATTATGAAATCTGATGACATATTTACATGCCACGCATAAGGGAAAGAAGCTAGAAAGAGATTGGCAGTATTAGAACTTTGGAAAATGCATCAGAATGAGAAGAAAGATCCAGTCTATAGGGAATGTATGCTTAGTCAGCATAACAGGGAAGACATAATGCCTTCAGCTCCTCTTTCCCCTTCCAAGAAACAAGACTTAGAAAATAAAGAGGAGGGGTTTTACCCTTTAAAGGAACTGAAAGCAGCAACGGGTTATGTTAATCCATCATACAAATCCTCTGCATACACTAGTGAAGAAACACGCAATGAAAGTAAACAGCGTAATGAGAAAAAGGATAGAATAAACAGAGATGAGAGAAGAGGCAGAGAAACAAAGGAGAATAACAGATACAGTTAAGGCTATGACAAGAGTACAGAACAAATGGATGGGAGGACAAATACTACTCAAATTCGATAACAAAGGTATTGGTGGAGTTCGAGAGAGGAAAGGGAAGAACAAGACAGGAAAGAAGGAAGAAGAGGTTATAAACAGGAGAGACAAGGAAGTGAAGCAAGGGGAAGAACTAAGAAAGCATGAGGTGAAAAGGGAGAAAGAGGCTAGAAGAAGAGAAACGAGAAGAAATAGAAGCCCAAAGATTGAAAGCACGTAGGTTACAAAGAAGGCGAGAGGAAGCGGAATCAAGGAAAATAGGGAGAAGGGCAGAGGAAATGTACAGAAGTAGGGGACTTAAAGACGATGAGATTGAATATGTATGCCGTAGAAGCATGATACCCATAGAAACACAAGATCAAACAAAAGGAGAGGGTCACAACTGTCCCATGGAGGATGGCGAGGTCCATTAGATAGGCCAACATGGAGAGAAGATACGGAGAGCATAGGAATAAGAATGTGGAAACTAAATAGACAAATGAGGGATAAGGAAGGGTATAGAACTCATGAGGGCGAACAAGGAGCATCCTTTAGGGGAACAGGAGGAAGCTTAGTTGATGTCAGAATAAACAAATCATAGGACTATATACTTAAGTGAGTTAGATCTTGAGGATGCGGAAGAGGACGATAGCCATAATGATGTCAGACGAGGAAAGGAAACAAAATAAGGAGACGCGAGAAGAAGTCGCATGTGGATTTTCAAGATAATCAAGTGTAGATAAAGGGGTAAAATGAAAAGATCTAGAGGGGCCTGAAGGAAAAATACCAGAACCAATACCATATACTGAACAACCACAAGAATGATCGCATAGTACAGGGGATGCGTCCCTGCTCTATGGGAGCAGACTAAGGGCATTGCCAGGAAGAAGACAAGCATGTGATGATGAAGCTGCCTTGAAGATAAAGTGTGGGTAAGTATGACAAAGGATCAGGGTTTTAACTATTCCCACTATTCGAGTAATGGGTGCGGGGGGCGGGGGGGTTAGCCACAATATATACCATGGCTAAGGATAATTTAAAATGCACACTGCTAGTGAAAAACTTTCCTCTTCTCCTCTTCATTCTCTCTCTCACTCCCCTTGCTGACCTACCTGTCTGCTGTACCGACTGGTTGCTTGGCTACCCTCAGAGTCTCACTCGGAACCAGGCTCTTTCTTGATCAGTCACCCTTGAACTGCCTCTACAGTCCCTGGTTCTCCTTACACTACCCAGAGAAGTTCTGCCCTGGCTGCACTTACACAGAGCATTGCTGCTCTGTTTTCCCCTGCCCTCACCCTTGCACTCCCCCCTCTCTTTCTCCTTCCACTTCTCATTCTTGCACAATCTGAATGACATAAGGCGTAGTAAGATTGTTTGTCTTATCCTCACTCTTTCTTCCCTCCCTTGTCACACCTAGAAACACTTGTGTAGAGGCGCGTTATAAATGACTTATATCACTGCCGAGTTTGACCTTCGGTGCGGGAAAATCAATTAATGAATTGGAGAAAAGGACACCAGGAATGACGGTAACTATAGGTGATATAAAAGGCCTGTTATCAGCCATTCTAAGGGAGAGATCTGATGACATTTGGAAAAGAGACGGTTACCCAAAAGTAACTGCGTAAAACACTGTGCACGATGGGGCGCCATTTTAACAGTAGAGCAGACTTATGGCGAGCGCTTAGACTACAATATCCAGACACATCAGATATTGGAGCGATAATTACTTGTACGATGAGAGAGGATAAAGACCCCATTGCTTTTATTCAGGATAGATGGAGTGTGGAAACGCATGACCCATGGGATAAAACATTAGCGTTATTTTACCACATCTTATGTCTGAGACTGCCAGAACTAGTACAGAGGCAGTTAAAAAAAACTGGTGGGAATTTAAGCAAAACCATGGCCAGAGATACAATTGGCAATCGTGCATTATTGCAGAATGCTAAAAGAGAAAGATGAGATGAAAACTGGGGGTAGAAAGCAAGAAGAGGCGAAGTTGGTGCAGAACAAATGATCAAAGTTCGCCATAGAAGGAGCAGTGTTGAAAAGTAATGAGGGAAGCACGGCACAAGTAATGCAGGTCCCACAGCAAAATAATCAAGTCAGTGTTCAAGATCAGAATGGGTATAATTATATGCCAAGAGGAAGAGGGAATGGGCCCCGAGGAGGACGACAAGGAGGATTTCAAACCCTCAAGGAAGGGGAGGACAACCATTAATATGTTGGAATTGTGAGAAATTAGGGCACATCGCTAGAGTATGTAGAATTAGAGTAGCCATACCACAGCAGAATTGGCAATCTTCAAGAGAGAGGAGAGAATATGTTCCACAATACAATACAGATTTGCAAGGATATTATGTCCAAGATCACACACGGAATCTGGCATATGCGCCACAACCACAGCAAGCACCAATACAGACACAAATGTCACAACCACAGCAATTCCAACAATTACCAATGCAGACATAATCAGTACAGGGGCAGCAACAGCAAGCACCTATGCAAATGCAACAGGCACCCACACCACAGATACACTATAGCAGATGGACATGGGAGCTACACGGGTAGTTAAACCCAAATTAGGGAGTGTGACTGTGGTGGGAGGAAATCCTTTCACAGGCACAGGGATGAATTGACACCCACAATAGGACAGCCCACAGGTCAACCTGATGTATTCAGTACTATCTGTAACACCAGACCCCCAAGAGGAACGAAGGGTTAAGGTGACGATAGGAGGCAAGACATACTCATTTCTTGTGGACAATGGAGCAACTAGTTCATGTGTCCATGAGGGAAAATGTTCAATGTCAGGCCTGGTCATGAATGCACAGGGATTTACTGAGGCGACGACTTTAGTTCCATTTACGGACGAATTACCCATTTCTATAGGGGAACATGACATGTCTATGCCATTGCTATATTCCAAACAGACACCACTGAATATATTAGGATGTGATTTGATGACAAAACTTAACATGACAATATCTTTTACTGGTGAAGGCATAGTGTGTTCAACCCCGTGGATACATTATATAAATGTGAGGGAATTTATACTAGCCTTTGCAGGAAGCTTTAAGGGGAATTTCCCTATATGAAGAAGTAGTTTAGTATGGAGTGCACATTTTATTATCATGGTTACCTAAATGAACAGGAAAAATAATAAGGATGCCAGATACATTTTTGTTCAGGCTAAAAATTCCCATGGATGATGAGGAAGGGCAAGTTATTTTTTTGGAATTAGAAGCATCATTGGTAAGCGAAGAAAGGGTGATGCTTCATGGGACAGACAATGAGGGAAGAGGATGGAGAACAGCGATAGCCCTCAATGAAGGATATAGACTGACAGACTATTTAGGGACGACTATTCAGATGACAAATTAGTATTCTCTATAAGTCTCACTTACTGGATTAAAGTTGAGAACATGGAGGTACCACAGAGAATGGCGTTGGTAAAAACATTGGCATCCTTTTTTCAGGAAGACATGGAAAAAGTGGCAAGTATTTTATGGACCACAAGTCCATATGACGTAGGCCTATTGAAAGGAGTAGGAGCAGTGAAAATTGAGCTTAAACCAGGAGCCATTTTTCCACGTGCAAAACAGTATCCGATTTCCAGAGAAGCGGATGAGGGAATATTCGAAACAATATCTGCCCTAATGAAATTTGAGCTTATATGTTGCCAATCATCCACTCATTCTTACTTGCTGTTTTCTCTTATATACTTAAATCTTATCCAGCTTTAATACGAAGAACTACTAACATTGGAAACTTTTTCAGAGATCTAAAGAATGGCCTCATCATTTTAAGAATTGTTTTGACAATCATTTTGCAGTTTTTGTTATAAACGTAGGACTTAAAGTTAAAACGATAAAAACTGATATATATTCAAAATAAAAATGGTGACAATGAAAATGTTCCAAAAAAGGCGAGAGCTGTAGCTCCAAGAAAAAGATGTAATAAACGTAAATAATGTTTTGGGGTTTTCTGTAGCATTCTGATTTTGGCCATTCTCCTTGTAATGTTGGCATTCACAAATCATAAAAGAAGTGAGAAACCAGAAAATCTGACATCCCCCCCTATGTTCCACATTAAGAGACTAAGAACTCCATTATGTTCTGATATTAACCCCCCCTCCATCCCTGCCCGCCCGCCCTGAGTAAAGCGAGATGCTGGGGAAGATAATGAAAGTATTACTTAGATAAATCAGTTCATTTGGCAAATAACTTAATGGTATCAGCACATGAAAGAGGTGGGAGAGAGATTGTCAAAAGAAAGTTGCCATGTCTGTTCCCTAATGCCATACGCTATGAATGCAGCGGGAACATTTATTGCAAGATAAATGTCCCCACACGATACACAATGTCTGTCATCCAGCAGCCTGCACTACGAGAGACCAATTCGAATGGAAGTGGGCAACTTTAAGATGGCGATTGAGATAGACTTTTCCATACGAAGAGACCTATGTAAAGGCAAAAATGATGGAGAGTGGATTAGGGTGGACAATCAAAAAACGTATGTATCAACCCCGATTTGGAGAGAAGATGCAAGTTGTTGATATGAAGAGATTGTATAGCTCAGACATGACTGAAAAATCAGGAGAGCCAAGATGCTGGGAAAGGACACAACTGTTGGTGTATGGGCGCGTAGCAACCAGCACTGGATGGGAAGATGGCCTAATATCCGGCACTGCACACCTATTGAAGAAAGAAGCAATCCACGAGGTGCAGAAGGTGAATGCTTAGAATCATGGGCCAAGTATGCAAAACTACTAACCTGGGCTGAGAACTAAGCCGGACCAGTGCATATATTGCAAGTGAAGAATGTTGGAAGAAATAAAGGATGTGGAGAAACGATTGAAGTTCCAGGAATGAATGGAGGAACTGCAGTCCCGATGGAGCAATAATGGGCCTGTGGATCCAGAGCCTACATATTACCTAAGGATTGGGGAGGAGTGTTCTCCATAGTAAATGTACATGTCCCATGTACATGTCCCAGCACTAGTGATTCCCCAGATTCCCCATAGTGACCTCCATATTGAAGAGTTCCCGAAAATGTATGAATATAACAGAAGGACGAGATCACTTAATCTTTGCTGACTAAAAAGAGAGAATTACTTCTCTTCGACAACATTCCTGATGATTACAAATTATTCAGCAAGACCACCACGATAATGATGTCTATATTCACACCAGGACTTCAAGGTGCAGTGAATGCTAAGTGGCTCCAGATTACAAGATGGGAGCTGCTGAAGACGATCAATGCAACAATAAAATGATGCAATGCAATAAAGGAAGAGTTGAGAGCCACCAGGCTGATGACTCTCCAGAACAAGTATGTTCTTGATCTGATAACAGCAATAGAAGTGGCCATGTGCGCCAAGGTCGGACCTTCTTGCTGTTCATGTATACCTTCTCATGATGGAGAAAATGGGGCATTGGCAGAAGCAATAACAATGCGGATGACCCTGCACGCACAGATGGAAGATGAAGCTGATAAAACAGTATCTGGTATTAGTAATGTTGGGATTCTGTCTCATAAGGATGATCCTGGGACAATGCCAGAAAACATCCAAGAAAGCTATTGGAATGAAAATAATGATTGACATTAACAAGCACACTGGAGAACAGATGCAAACAGAAGGTACCCGAGAAAATATAAAGAAGAGTTTTCTTGCACCTCCAGGAACAAAGTACTACTATCCCCAGGATCGGAAAATACAGGTGAGACGATGGATATTTTGGCAGGAGATTGTCATTTGATGACCTGGAGTGTGGATGAACTCAAAGAAAGCTGGCCGTCTGAGGCGGGTGACAAAAATATGGGCTCCAAAGAAAAGAAAATATGATGAGATGATTGACAAAGATGAAGCCGGAATTGCAGAAGAGGAGGCGAAGAGTCTGGTCGAGAATGTGACCAGAGGGGTGGGGAATGTAGAGGAGCAAGTGGACGCATTCTCCCAGGTCACCGCCCACTTATCTCCACCATATTGGAAAGACAAACGAGGAGCCACAATTGTGAACCCATGCACAAGTTTATGCAACATGGCCATACCACGTTGACTGTATGAAAGATGATATGCAGTTAGGCAGCTATTCAGAAGATACCCTCACACTGAAACAGTGGAGGAAACCCATCAAGAGGGATGTCCCTTGCCAAGTTGTCGAAAAGGCAGCCATATACAAAATGGTACGCAACATGGATGTACGTTAAAGTCTAATAACAAAAGAATGTCCCATGGAAGATATATGAATCTATGTTGAAACAATATGAAAATACTTAAGAAAAACAATGTAATTAGAGCATTAAGAGAAACATGTGCTTCATGATGCAGTACGTGTGAACCAAAAGAAGGAAGAAGTGACCCCCCTCGTCAATAATTGTACATACACTGAAACGCAAGGTAGAAAGAATACGTAGAAGCTTGCTTATGAGAGGTATATATACATGGTTTACGACTAGCATCAGAACAAGATGGACAACGGCTTATGTAAATGAACCCAGTTACCTAAAAATACGAGCCCAGACTCTTAATACAGAAAGACGATGCAGAAGCTGTTTTACCCTTGGAGAATAAAGGCGTACAAAACATAGGATGCGATTTCGAGAGATGAAGAAAAAGCAGGAAGTGAGTCTATGAGCAGACCATGCACAAGGACATATTTCCGAAAGATTAGGAGGAACAAAAATATTTACTGATGCCAAATATTGGCTAATTAAAAGGGCATAACGTTAATATGGGGTAGATTTAGCAAGTCTCTAAAAGCCAAGAGGAGCGATTACACCTAGCATAATTGAATCAAATGATGTTAAATGCACTGTTGGAATGAACACATTCACAGTCTTATAACTCTTGATGAAGAGCTTGCAAACAAGGGCTATTCATAAAGTTTGAAGCTAAGATAGTGACGTGCCTGTACTCCCTCGAATGTCCCTAGGCAGTGCAGACTGGCAAGGTCAACCTTCTAACAAAAGACACTGGCATGAGGCCTACCGATGAGAGAGGGTGGCCTAATTGGGGAAACAACAGGAGAGCCAATGCATCTCCAAGAACCTGGGTTTCGTTTCTATGTACGTGCTACTAGCAATCCAAATGTTCAAGGTTGGAGTTGGGTTGCCAACCAATTAGAATAGCCTGCAATGCACTTTTACATATAATGTTGCAAAATATGATTCTGCTGCTACATTTTCTGCTAGGATGGGGGCTTTGCGCCATTTGTTTTGGAAGTAGCTCAGGTTGTGTCTTACAGAAAACAGACCATCAATGAGAGACTAATACGCACATTTTCTATAGGTAGAAAGGATCCCTTAATCCAATCCCACCCCTTGATAGGTTTTGAAATTTGCCATGTAGAATGATGTCATAGATGACGTTTCTAGCATTATATAAACTAAAAACAAATGATAAGGCAGTGTGATCCTGCATGAGTCAATTTGATGAGTGTTTATTTGCCCTGCTTTACTTCTTGAGATAAAGCAGTGTTTTACCATCTCCTTTAAGTCTGTCAAGTTATTGAGTGAAGTATTTTCTTGGTAATTCCATCTAGCACAACAGATGATTCAAGGTGCTAGAGCCCACCATCCTCTGTCCAATAAGAAAGTAAACCACAAAGCATTCAATAAAGTTCTTATTTAACCATCAGGAGAATGACTCCTTTCTCCTGGTGAAGTGCTCCAGTCTCAGGTTGACTCAACAGCAATCTCTTGCAATAGTGTCTGATTTACCAACTAGACCTAGACCAGGAGAACGACTCCCTTCTCCTGGTCCATCTGGAAAGGTTCCCTAGACTGGTTCTTGGCGGTTCTTTTCAGAGGTTTTAAAAAGTCTCTTTAATTCCTCCCATGGATATTTAAAAAATAATGTGAAGGCCTTATTCACTCGTCTACTGGTTGTTAATACTTTACTGGGAAAATCACTTTCAGACAGTTCTTTGTCCTTCTGGTGTCTCTCATATATTTTAAGGTTCTCAAAGTGACGAGGGATCTCATTCCCCAGGAACTCTTATACTTTCTATCTTCATACTACTTGGAGGGAGATCACCCTCAATGAAGATTTGACTCTTGGGTTTCTGGGTATGACAGTTGTGTAGGGGTATTTCACTCCCGAAGAATATATGACTTAGTTCTCGGAGTATCACGACTGTGACGAGGGAGATAACTTCTGAGTACTACTACTATGATGAGGGAGTGCACTCCTGAAGAATACTTGTCTCTCTGGGCTCCCTGGACCCCACCCGACTTTCCCGTTACCTGTATCTTCACGGGGAGGGCTGACGGTTCTTCCCGAGGTCTCGGGTCCCATCCGACTTCACACACAATCGATGCATATTCCGGCTTTCCTCTTCTTTGGTTGTTGTGACTCCATGGCGTCACTGCAGAAGCGGTCTCTGTGTACTTGGACCGCCCAGTCCACCTCAACAAGGTGACACCAATGCGAGACTCTTCACGCTTCTGCGGCAAGTCGGTTTGCCTCTGGCTAGCGATGCTCCTTTATGCTTCACCTTCCAAGACCGACTGTCTCTCACCTATTTGGGAAGCATGGGTTTGAACTTCCCACGTCCTGCAGGATGCGCATCAGCTTCCTTCATTGCTCAATGTTTCCCCCCTCTCTACTTTGTCCTTCTTGATGCTTACTTTATACTGCCGGCCCTCCCCCAGCATATCATCAACTTTGGCCGCGAATGTCTGAGGTGATCTTCGTGCCTTCCTGTGGTCACCCAGTCACAATTCTTGGATCATTCCTCCCATTATTAATCTGTTTCTTTGGTTCTTCTTTTTCTTAGTGCTATTAGAATTTACAGATGAGACAGTAGCAACTTCACAGTAAAACACAGTTTTATTCTCTAGTGATGGAAGGGAAGGAGTCGACAATGGCAAGGATTCAGGGAGGTTTTTCACCAGACGGAAGTCACCATCTCCATGAGGGGAGTCTCTCCCTATGAGGTCCTGATTTTTATCACCCCTAGGGGGATTATTGGGTAGCGGCGTAGCCTCATAGGAAAGGGCTCCCCTATGGGGAGAAGTGATGAAATCTGGTAAATCATCACAGGTGTTACACACAATTCAGAGGCTGGAAAGCTTTTTGCTCTAATAAGGGGGCCCTGACCAACCAAACAATCATTCAGAAAGGGGTAAATGTGGATTTTCAGAAAATGTAGGTTTACAGCTACATCCAACAGCACCTTCATGATGACTGTGGGAGCTGCATTTAGGCAGAAAGGAAGGCATCTGTGCTGACAGACCAGAATATACCTCCAGCATTGGAAATACTGACTTCTCAAGTTCCCCTAAAGACATAGTGATGTTAGCCAAACCCCCATCTGAAGGGGCTCTAAGATGTGAGCAACAGAGTTGTCGTGTGGAAGATTTCCAAAGGCAGAAACTCATTGAATTCTGAGAGACCTAGAGTGGGTTGTACGCCTCATGTTTTCTTTATCACTGTGAAGTAGCGTGAGTGGAGAAGTAGCGCGAGTGGAATCTGAGGACCGGCTTGCTCTCTGGAACTGAAACATAAAGCAACCAGCCGGAGAAGATTTTGAATCTCCTACACCAACTTTGGGGAAGACCTCAAAACCCTTGGTTTTGACAGAGGCAAAGGAGGAATATTCAGGGAAACGCCTTCTTTAATGATATTGGGTACCCAGGAATCCTGTGACACGTTTGACAAGGCTTCTTAAACGGAGGAAAACCTTCCTCCTAGAGGGGATGCTTGATGTGCGGACCAAAATGGATGACCATGCACCCCACTTCGAAGTCAAACCGACATTTGAGTAGAATCCTGGATGGCGGAAGAGAAAACTGCTGGTTCCGATGTAGAATGAAATCTATCCTTTGTGGCCAACCCACCTGGTGAAAAGTAGATTTGCTTTTTGTAGGTTGTCTTGCCTTGAAAGACTTGAAAGTTGCAGAGGGCTGAAAACCTGATTTAGAAGACGTAGAAATGGTGCTTAGAGATTTGGCAGTCACATCGCCCCGGTTTTTACATGCCAATGGCCACATCTGTGGAAGGAGAACAAGATTTTTCCTTAAATGCCAAATGAATGATCTTATCCTGGATGTCAGAATGCAAGAAAGTGGTCTTTAAATAAGCATGCCTGTGCATGCAGACCGGGAATTATCAGATCTAGAAGACATGTCTGTGAGGTTTTGGTTAATCTGCATCTATTGTAAACATTTGTCTTTCTTTTCAGCCAACAAAAAGAAGAATGCACGTGCTTTAGGAGGAAGCAAATCATGAGACATATGTACAGCCTCCAGGTTTTGGATGTTATACCCGCATGAACAGAGGCAGCATTAATTTCTGTAAGTGCGATCATGAGGATTTGGTCAATGTTCTTACCCTAAGACTGCCAAGCCTTTGGTTCTTTGTCAAGGACTGCTGAAGGATTCTGAACAGGACCTTTGCCTAAGGCTGCTGACAACACTACAGAGTGAGCCGAAGATTTCCCATTACGAGGAAAGGCTTGTCATTAATTTTATAACGACTTAGAAATAATGTGCTCTGAATGAGGTCTTGGTTAATTGTGTAGTGTCTGCTTCATTATAAAGGTTTCCATTGCCAGAAATGGTTTGCCTGGGATGGAGGATAACATTGACAAAAAGACCAGATGCCCCATGTTTCGTAGGAGGCAACAGATCCAGAGCTTGTATAGCTTTGGACATGACCAAATTAAATTGTTTTGAAGAATGAATAGGTATTTTCACCTCTTACTCAGGAACCTTTACAGGGGGAGCATTATCAGAAGGTGCTTCAGCAGGTACCTTCGGAGAAGCCAGTGGGGTGCTGGTCTCAAACCTTTGTCTGCAAGTCAAAACATCCAGACAGTGGTCAGACATCGAGACTACATGATAGCACAGCACTGTTGAAACCGGCATGGCCCTTTTCTAGTGGGAATTTTTCCCTGATCTAGGCATTTCTTGAGAGTCTTATAAAACTGGAATGACTATGCCTTGGAGGCATTGCAGAAACTAGAATTATAGTGATCTTAAATGGGGCAAACTCGCATTGGCCAGTGCAAGTTAGAAGGTAAGTGTAACGCATCATCATCAAGTAAGTTTATACGGAAAAAGATCCATAAACCACATTACAAACAATAGACAAAATTATTACAACAGTGAGTCAAACAAATTCATACAAAACATTATAAAAGCATTTAGTAAAAACAGGATAAAAAAGGATGCATGTGTTCATTCAGCTTACAATCAATTTGTTCTGCCAGTACCAAGCTTTTCTTAAAAACTCTACACAGCCCCAAGCCACTGGGACAGTCTCAGCATGTAGCAGAAAAATCAAGGCCGGTCTTGTCTGGCTAAAACCTGTATTTTTAAGCAGAAGTACAATAGTTCTTTTTCTTATGTCCTGGTAGGCCGGACAGAACATTACAAAGTGCAAAAGATCCTCCTCAGGCCAATCACAGCACAGGCAGGCTGTGGACTGTTCCGTATTTGACCAGTTCTTTGTTCTTGACCTAAGCCATAGAGAATTAAAGCGTGCCCGTGTCAGTGCCCAACGGTCAGAGGGCCTATGGCTATGCAACAAGTATGACTGAATACCATCTGCAGCCGAGATGAGCATATGTGTTTTATTGGCCTCAACCCTAAGCACTGAGGCTTCTATGTTTGACAAAAGAATTGCATTAAACACATGCTTTCATTTGTTTACTGTAGTTGGTAACAAAAGAGTGAGGGGACATTGCAAATTCTGGGCATTCAGCTCATAAATACATTAGTGGATGTAAGATAACCATGGTATTTTAGATTTTGACGGACTGGACATCGGGGCTCTAATGATCATGTGTGTTAGGGTTGCTTTCCGATTCGACCATACCGCCAGCCAATGAGACAGGGGGGGCCCATCTGCCACTCATCACCAATGTGAGGGCTTCCGAGTTCCATGTGTGTGGTGAAGTTAGGTGCGGATCTTGGTAGGCGAAGCAGTTTTTTAAAGAAAGTGTTTTCTATGGATTCAATTTGGGTAACTTTCTCCATGCCCCACAGGGCAGCCCCATAGTTGGTAGCAGCTTTTGTTTGGGCTCTGCACACCTCCAAGATCATCTTGACCGTTTCCCCCTAGTACGTGTTCTGGAAGCGAGACAAGCTCCCCAAAAGCCTGCCTCATTTTCAGACACTGTTTCGTTATGTGACTGGACCCCCGCCAGTTTTCGCTGAAGGTGACTCCTAGGTATTGGTACACCACCACTCCGCATTTTACGCATCTTTTGCAGTCTACCACCTCTGCCCGAGCAAGCCATTACGGCAGATTTCCTAGCGTTTACTGTTAGTTTAAGGTTGGACATAAACCGAGTGTAGGTGTCTACCAAACGTTGTAGAGCTATGGGGGTCTGGGCAATTAGGACCATGTCGTCCGCGTAGCTCAATACAGGGAGCAGAAGTCCGCCACCCTGGCGTAGTCAACATTAGTTTCCACCAGTGCCCGATGGATTCCATTAATATAGAGGGCAAATTGCACTGGGGCAATGACGTAACCCTGACGAACACCCAGGGCAACTTCAAAGAAACCTGTGCATTGACCTTGTTCCACAAATCTAACACAAGCCAAGGTATTTTCATGGATGATCTGCAGCCCTCTTACCAACTCCTCCGGGCATCCCATGGACCGGAGCACACCTCACAGCAGTGCTCTATCCACCTTGTCAAATGCTGTGCTCCGGTCCATGAACGCCAGGTATAGTGGTTCGCCCCTAACAAAAATGGACGTTGCTCCCACCAGGTACAAGTTTAGGACTTGATCTTGAGTCCCCAGGCCTGGACGGAAACCGTACTGTATGTTTGCAAGCACCTTGCTGTCAGAGATCCGCTGTTTTGGTCTAGGTGCTCCAAGACGGCCCGGACAAAGATTTTAAATGATGTATCTAACAAAGAGATTGGCCTGTATGATAAAAGGCTCCCTGGGTCACTTTTTTTAAAAATGGGATAGATTATTGCTTGGCGCCAAGAGGATGGATATTCACACAGTTCGAGAAAGGCATTGAAGCATCTGGTTAGCAGGGAGTTCCACGGATCTGCTTCTCCCCTAAAAAAGTCTGCTGGAATTGCATCCGGGCCCCGTGCTCAATTGTGTTGCTGTCCTATTCACTGCCACCTGAACCTCCTTCACGGTTAAGCGAAGTGTAGTACCACAAACCCCGTCAAACCTGTTAAGGGCCTCTGATTTATCTAGGCAGCTGAAGTGGTAAGTGTAACTGTGTTAGGCATCCCAATGCTCAATCATCCCAACACTAACAACAGGTAACCAACTGCCACTCTGTCCCCCACCATTTCAAAATAGAGCCGACGGATAGTAGAACATAAGATGACATGTACATCTCCATGAGCAGTTCAGGGCTAGCATGCAGAAACATTATTTATATTGATCTTTATAAAGCGCACTGAACCTGGGGGCATCTGGACGTTGGTTTACACGAGGGCAGCGGTTACAGGCATAGGGGGTGCATTAGCTTACAGGTAATGGTTACAATCATGAATGGTACATACATGGTGCCTAGAACTAAGTATCTGATCTGGGGGGAGGCGGCGAAGCTAGCAGTTTGTCGGGTTAAGTGGGTTCAGTTAATTTTTGAGGTTTTGGGAAAAGAGCCAGGTTTCGAGGCCTTTTTGCGGAAGGACCAGAAGCAGTCATCAGATCTTAGGGCTAGAGAGAGGGCATTCCAGTGTTTGTCTGTGTTGTGCCATCCAGGCCTGAAAGGTTTGGTATAATCTGCTTAGTGCGTTGGAGTCAATGTCATAGTTGCCGGAAATGGGTAGGAGGATTTGGGTGTTATCCACGTAGTTAGTGTAGGTGACACTCAAGGCCGTCAAGGAGGTCAAAAAGGGGTTTGGTGATATTGTACAGGGTTGGCGAGACACATGAGCCTTGTTGCGCGTCACAGGTAACTGTGGCAGGGGGTGCTGCCGCTGAAGTGGAGAACACTCTCATTGTGCGGTTCGATAGGAAAGACTCTAGCCAAGCTATGGCTTTGGTCGAGAAGTGGGCAGCTGAGGAGAGGTGTTGGCAGAGGATTTTGTCATTGACCAAGTCAAAGGCAGCTGTGAGGTCAAGTAGGAGGAGGATGGCCATGTTGCCATTGTCTTTGATTTCATTCATTTGGATTTTTAAGTCCAAAATGGAGGACTCTGTTCCGTTACCGGGGCGGAAGCCTGATTGGCAGAGGCGATTTACAAAGAATGACAGACATTTCTTTTCGTCTTACCTTGCTTCCAAAACATACATTTAGAGTAAATAATAAATGTGATGTGAAATGTGAAACAATGACCAAACTCTGTAAATGATCAAGCACAATGAGTGTATACCACCATATAGAGTCTAGTTTATAGGAGCCTGGCACACACTGTAGGTGCATCTCACCCCACCCTTACCTGCAATAGAGCTTTCCAGACATCAGCCACATTATTCTTTTTCCACTCCTAGCTACAATCTACTGCTGCTCGAACGAATCTCAAACTTTCCTTTTCTGTCACTCCCCCATCTTGACAACCAAGTCCTCTGGTCTGAAAATGCGATCACACCACTTAACCACACATATCCTTTACTGTCCTTCGCAAACATCTTGAGTAGCAGAAATACAAGTAATCCTTGTCTATCAACATGGGACACTTCACTTTCACAACATCGCTCAACTTGATTGACAAAGGTTTTCTTCGCTCCTTACTTCTGATTCTGGTACTCCATATCCTTACACCGCTTGCCACACTCACACCTGCTGACTGAGTTACTTCATTACAACCTTGGGGGCACAATTTTGCCCCTGTCCATCCTCATCTTAAACAGGATGCCCTGTCTTATTTTATGAGGTGTAAGATGTAAGTACCTTTGAAAACACACCTTTCTAGTCTCATTTATTGTCCAACGACCATTTCATAGCTTTCTTGACAATCTCTGAAAGAAAAGGGTGGATTGGGTTAATGGGAGAAAAGGAAAACGCATGGATGGCAATGGGGGCTGGAGTTTTTTTTTTTGTCTGCGGATTCCAGGTGTAAAACAGTGCAGTGCAAATTTAAAGTAGATTATTTTCCACCAGCAGAAAACCAATGGATTATAAATTTGCCCGACTAAATAAGACCCCTTGTTGTAAACTCCCCTAACACATTTCTCTGGAGTGCGTCATATCTACTGCCGGTTAGAAGTTTGTATTCCTTGCAATCCATAGCGGTTCCGGAATCACCCACTCAGTTTTACACACGAGTAAATGTTATCATCCTCCATTACTTTTTCACAGTACCTCATTACCTTTACTGGGTTTTCCTAAAGTGACCTCTATTTCGTGCAGTGTGTTAAAATTCTACATAAAGATTTCAGCAGGCCTCCCCAAAGTTGGTAACGGAGCCTTAGAGTCTCTGTATGGGGTTGACTAAGGAAACAGCATTAAAGTACAAAGAGAGACTACCCGGTACACATTGCTGTAGACATGCGTTTGTGGTCCTGCAGATAAAACAATGTCGAGGGCTGCAAGGGGGTGCTATGCTAAACTGGAAATGTAGGGTAAATGTTGATTAGGAATTGGAAAGTGCGCACATTGAGGACGGGTTTTATGGGAATATGGGACCGGTATAAGTGGCAGGCTGCATGAAAGACACGGAATCACAAGCATGTGTCCAAACCCATACCGCAACCAATCTCAGAAGTATTGTTAGCAAAGAGTTGGTTCACGTTTTCAGCAAGAGTTTCGGTGTAAATGCATCTTACATTCCAGCTCTGACTCAAATGTATGTTGAACGGATAGGTGTGCATATCCAAATATAGTGGGAACAGTACATTAGAACCGGTGCCATTCGTTTTGGCTGAAAGTATACGCCCCCTGTATGCATATCCATTGAAACCGTATGAGCAAGTGAAGCAGAAATTACAGCTGGATGCTGGATATTCCCACAGCTCAGTCTGAACAGAGGGTGCTTAGGTGTTGCCCCCAGAGGGAAAACAATGAGGACAGGCATGTGGCCCGTCAGTTTGTGATAAAGCAGACGCAGAACATTGTAAGGAACCTTGAAGGAATGTGTATACACACCTGAAACGCCTATAGTAGGTGTTAGGTAATGCTTTTTTGTTTTTTTGTTTTTAAAGGGTATGGTTCGCTCAGCTTGTTTATATAATCCAGCACCACACACCTATCGGAAAGCTGCAGTACACCACCAGGGTCTTCAGACCAACACTTGGACCGGTCCTTGATTTTGTCAGAAGTGTGCTCATCTCATTATGTTCTGATTAAAAAGTCCACTTTATATCCACCTGGGCATGCTGTCCAAAAGAAAACCAAGTATGAGGGTAAAAAACATCAACTAAATGAAGGCAGTGTTTGGCATGAAATCCACCAAGATGGTAGTATGTATTTTTGTTAGAAGCATTGCAACAATGCAACATACAATGAGACATGTCAGCAGTCGCTGGCATATGTTGAAGTGTTAAGCAGTGAGCTGACTGCTACTTTTAGAGAGATGCGTTGTCCCATGACATGAGAGAATGCAGTCATTATCACCTGCCATATATCAAACATTGCTGGCCAGAATGTACATCTTGATGGCGTTTTTTCTTTTGAAAATTATTTTTTTAAGCTAAAATCACCAGTTGATTATATAAAGTGCATATATAAAAAGCATTTTGGTATACAATACCCATTCACGTCTTTACAGGTCCTTAATTTGGAATGTACTTCTTTTTTTCTTTAATCGTATCATGTTCACAAAATAAAGAGTAACTTTCCTTAGAGCAATGGGGTGCCGTGTTCTACGTTCGCCTTCTGCCTATGGCTCCCGTGATGCCATGGTTTGCCCATCTAACTTGATAGATCCTGATCTGCCCATTGAGTCACAGTGCTGCCATTCCACGAGAAACCGGCGACCCCCCACCCCCATATTGCTAGTGGCAAGTGCATGTGGGTAAAATACTGCACTATCTTAAGTATCGGCCAAACAGCTTAAATATATAACAGACAAATAAGTTAAGTGCTTTCCAGTTCAGGGAAAGGCCTGTAAACATGAAAACAGCCATTTGTGTTGTATAGCCTCTGTAATGGTTCTGCTAAATAGTAGATTACGTTTCTTTGAATCTAAATTGGATCAGATTTGAACAAACAGGTTTCCACCGGTTACCAGTCAAATGGTCGAAAACATTTGGTCGACAGACAATTTGGTCGACACCATTTGGTCGAATGCCAAATGGTCGAATTTTTTTTTTTTTTTTTTTTTACCCATTTTTTTTTTTTTTTTGGGGGGGTCCCCCCCCCAACCCCCTTTTTTTTCTTTTTTATTTTTTTTCCCCACACGAAAACCCACAAAACACATATATATATAAAAAAAAAAAAATTCGACCATTTGGCATTCGACCAAATTGCGTCGACCAAATTGCAGTCGACCAAATTGCAGTCGACCAGTTGACTGGACACCGTTTCCACCTTAACAATCCGTCGCATGAGCAGACCAATTTACCTAGCACTACCCCCACTTTGCGAGGAGGCCCATGTTAGAAGGCACCGTTTGAAATGTTAGCAAGGAAACACTGTATTTGTTTAAAGACTTGCAAAGAGGCAGCAAGAAGGTTCCAGAAGCATTCCGGACACCTATGCAGCCCATGGGTAATGGAGATGGTGCAGGATTCACTGACATACTTTGTGCCTTGCATGTCAGGGCTGGAAAGAACAAATCCATTTAAAAGGGTACAAGACGAAGGCTAATGCAAAAATAAAATAAAAAAAATAAAAATAAAAACAGATGAACTGAAAATGTACTTAAAGAGAAAGCAGATTGAAGAGGGAGCCATTCTCTGAATGTTTAGCTGAGGGTGAACAGCTGTATGTTCCTGGGTATTTTTGGAGTATACTTAATTTAGCCTACACTTTAAGTCTTCAAATGACCCCTAAATTTAACAGCTGCTCGTGTTTGGTGAACCACATAGTGTCCATGTGTCCCACCATGCTCTTCTAACCAGATTCCTTGACCTATATCATTCTCGTAAATCTAAAAAAAGGCGCAGATGTGTTTAATATTACTTCCTGAGATATTTGTGCGACTGGGACTAGCACTCTGGTAAGGCACATTATATCCGTGGAGGCAGTACTCAGGCTGGTTCATATGGAGAAGAAAAAGCGAAGCACATTTGACCCACTGCTCCAGGGATTCGTTAACAGCCGTATTTCATGGAAAATGGACATTCAACACTGATCAGAAATGCCCCATATTTTGCAAGGTCCTAGGTTTCATCCTATTGTGAAGCCACAGAAACCGATCATCATAACCATACACTTCCTCATTTGACGTTATTGGTTGTTTGTGAGAGTTTCATATTGCTTCCTGTATAAACAGTAATGCTGCACAATGAAAATAACATCAAAGAAGATGGAGAACAACCCCAGTCCAAACTTCGTTGGGTCGCCAATTATCAATCTCCATTCATCTGTTGAAAAGAAAAGTAGGTTTTATTTCATTAACATGCAATATAGCCTTGCAGATAATGCACTCATTTTGCTAAAGGACTGAACTAAAAACAAAACATAAGAGCCCCCTTAGGCTATAGCTCTCTTGGATTCTCCAAGGCAATTTCCAGAATTTAAACACAGTGTTAGAAGGTTGATTGTTGTTTTAGAAAAGAGCAACATATAAATGAAGTAGGAACCCTGTCCGGGTCAAGCAGGAAACATAACATTGCATTGGAAGCGTGGATGTCACCTTTTTCATTGCACATTTATTTTGATTTGGATTGCAGCTACAACACACAATGCATGAGTCCTAGTCAAGATGTTGTTGCTACATTTATAGATCAAGTATGGAGCCGCAGCTGGTCAACGGTCTCGCTCAAAAAAGAACACACAGAGTTGTGGTGCCTTGGCTTAGGCCTGGCTCTCGGGACGGAAGGTGACATCGGAAGCCCTTGAGCATATTCTGCACTGCAGCCCGGCTGCCATACGACAGATAATTCAATGGGTGGAACGTTAATGCTGTAAATTGCATATCTTCTGCTCCCTATAAGAGAGTTGAAGTGGGGGTGGTAGGTCAATACGTCGGGAAACAAGTGCCACTCCGAATGTGGAAGAAACGCAGGCACGGTTCATTACAGAGGTGCAAATATAAAGGATTTCCAGTCTTCACTAGTTAACAACAGAAGCCCACGTATCAATTCTCCAAATGAAGCAAACAGAAGAGTAAGGTAGATCTGACTGCTGTGCTTTTATGTCACTTTTCTTTTTAGGGAAAGTGGTAAGAGGAAAGGAAGGCACATACAGCATGTAACCAGTGTTTATTTCAATGTTTCCAGAAAATGGTTACAAGCCTGTAAGTGTGGTTCTCCAGTACTGGTGTTATTGATACAGTCACATGCATTGAACATTCCCACCTGCCAGGCAGGGAACCCCCAGAATTCCAAAGATTAACATTTAATATTGTAAGGAAATGGTTTTCCCTTGCTGGATCACATATGTTCACAAAAAGGTGCATGCCCTTTTAAACATATGTGTAGTGCAGACTGCCTACATTTGACCAATCGGTGCTCCTGAAGTTTCAAACCCAGTCTTCATTTTACTTTTTTAATGCATGTTACACAGCATAACTTTCCCTTTAAAGCTGCCCAAAAGGTGGGTTGGTCATAAGGTAATCTATAAAAGACACCAATAGCTAGGGAACTACACTTGCTGGTAATAAAAGCATCCTTCAACAATATTGGGTCTTTGATAGATTGCCACACATTTATTTTTACATTCCAAAGAAATAAAAGAAGCAAGCTCTAAGCAGAAAATATGAGCATACAACAAACACTTTACAAATCTTCCTCTTCCATACATAGGCTGCTGGGTAGCCAGCTTCTCCACGAAACAGATTTTTCACTGCTAAACAGAGCATGGTGCTGTGGTGCCCAGACAGTAATGTTAACTGTATTTGAACGCAGTGGCAGCTGGTGACTTTGAAAGGTGGTGGGGCGTAAACTTCTCTGGGCGAATTTGGACGGGTGCGAGCCTAACCCACATCAAGGGGGGTGCGGGTGGGATCTCCCCCCGTGAACATTTGGGAAAAATGGCTTCCAAAATACAAATTACTGTCGGAACCCACAGAAATATGACATAAAAAGCATTAGGCTTTACATACTAATGGTGGTAACATTATTCTGACGTTTGCAAGTGTGACTGTGTATTTTACAGCAGCTTGTATTGAGAAAAGCTGGTACTATGTTGCATGGATAAAGACATTCATTATATAGATATCCAGTAATGATTGAAAAATATCATTTTGTCATGCTGTCACTGGCATTCATGTGCATTCATCCTCTTACTAACGTGGGATTTTAGGCATTATCTGAAAGGGGAGAAACTAAGCTAAAATATTACTTGTTTACCGCATATTGAGAACACAGATTTTCAGTTAATTCTCAAAGAAGTCCTTAAGTGTCTGGTTTCTGACCTGAAGGTCAGTTAACTGGTTGTAACATTGAAGCTGCACCCTAATAGTCTCATTAGAATGTGTAAAGAAGTTAGATGCCCGCACACACAGACAGGCACACACATATGAACAATGAGAACAGGAGAGGACAGCTGAAGCTCTGAGGAGACTCATCTCGGCTGCACAATGAACATGTCAGCAGGACTGTGTTTTAAGACATCAAAGCGGCATGATGCATTAGTGAATATAAAAATACATAGGGCTTAAATGAGGACCAAAAGGTCAATATTACATGCCTACCGTTAGGACAAAATGTGGTAACACAGAATGGTATTCAGAGAAAGCCTTTAGCAAAGGAAAAGCAACAACACTCTTGTTGAACAAAACACACATACAGGCTGTCCCTCCTGTGAAGAACACCCTGTCCCTATCCCGGGAGTCTCTTCCTAGGGGTTCGATGGTGCGCCGCCTATCTAAAAGGGATCGCAAGAAGATTCTCCCTATCGTATAAACATCCACCTAAAAATGGTATTGTAAAAAGGTAAGACACAAGTAATAGGTTGCTAAATAAGGACAATATAGATTAGATTATGCCTCTTTCATGAGTGACATAGAGGGTACTGCTGTCAGGAATTTCTCTCTATGTTTTAATCACCCATTCGAGCAGTAATCCTGTCATCTCAAAGCTTGTTCTGATAGTGTAAAACAATGTGCCCTCAGAAAGAGGGAAAGCGAAAGACCTAGAGGCTGCAAGCATATCTAGTCATTGAGCAAACATGTTTGTTACGTGTGCAAGTTTCTTGAGTTGGACATCGTCATCTACATGAGGAAGCTCATGCATAAGTGGGTCGACCGGTTTCGATAACCATAGAGATTAGGGTCATCTTCTTCATGACCAAAAGTTCTTATCATGGGGTTCACTCCTTCTATGGAGCTTCAATGTGATCCAGGAAACACCTCCGTTTCCTAAGGGGAAACATAAGGTAGAGAACAGAGGGGTGAGTCTACCCCCTGTAAAACACACTTACTCAAATAGCTGCGTGCTACCAGTGTGTGGACTTTTAGATCCCATTAACAATGGGGGTGCAATAGTTTAAAGGACTAGCGTGTGTGTCCTTTTGGTTACACCTGACTGGGGAGAGGAAGGAAACAGGGAAGTGAGAAGGTGAGGAGAGCCAGTGATTAGCTTGCGCTATAGGTTCATAATCTAGTACCTGGATTAATGGAACACCTCCATGATGTATTAGAGAGGCATGCGAGCAAAGGTGCGAGTCAAATGAAATTGTTCCTACCCAAATCACGGGCAGTTGTTATTCTGCACCCTCTGGAATCCACGATTCATCAGCAGTCGGAGTGTGGGTAACTGTCTTATCACAGCATCTGTTTATGCAAGATCTAATATCAGACATATATTTATGGGCTGGTCGCACAGTATCTTTAATCACAATAAACATCCATGCTTACCTCGACTGGGTAGAGTATGTTGTGGAAAACGTTCGTATGCCTTCTCTGGCAAGTCGCGTGTATTATACTGTTTTTTGGATTCAGAGAACTTTATCTCTGCAGAGAACCTGTTCTCTGCAGTGTCTGCACACTATCTGGGTGGGGTGGCGGCCATGATTTGCGGGGGGTGCCCCCCCACCCTATGTAAGCGGCCGCCACTGTTTGAACCCATCCCTCCAGTCACCATGCAGATTTCCAGAAGAACAAATGTTCTTTGGACTGGATGTTCCTTCCACATATTACTCACCTTTGATAATCTCCATCCAGCATCATCTGCTTTGGAAATGTTTTCTTTGTAGAGGGTGCAGTGTGTCGTCGACTATGTCCCTTGACTGCCTGCGTCCGCTCTCTAGCTTGATGTCCCTGACAGTACATATAGCTTACTTCAGTTTTTCCCCTTCTTTACAGAGCACAGGAATTCGCGAAGTCAAAATGACCAGAAGGTAAATAGAGGTAGGTGCAATACAAGCAAATTCTATTGAGGAGTAGGATGGAAAGGGCGACGAGGAATACGTGGGAGGAACATCCAGTAAAAAGAACATTACCATGGGAAAGTAATTTGTTCTTCGAATGGATTGTGTCCTCCCTTCAATGAACTCCCAAAGTAGCAGTATGTGTATGAGGTGGGAGTAAAAATGTACTTACTATTAATGCTGTAAAATATAGCCTTCCCAAATCCTGCCTCCTGTCCTGACGTGGAGTCCAGGCAGTAATTTATTGAAAATGTATGCAGCAGCACACATGTATTGTACTGGTACCCCCTTCCCGCCCCCACCCCCGGTAAAGCTGATAAAGTGGCAACGCCCCCATTACAATGTGCCAGCAGGCCTTAAGGAACATCTTAACCCACTAAATTATAGCATTCTGAAATGCAAAGTATAATCCAGCGGGACAAGGTTTACTTGCTCACAATCAGTCCTAGCTTGTGACCTGTGTAACCCACAAACAATTAGTCATCTTGTCTAAGGTTTGCCAACCTAGATATATAAAAACTCAAGGCTCTCTTAGGGTCAAGACAATGTAGTCTTTCCTCTTCCTTAGAAGAATGAGGTGAAGGATAAAAAGTAGTAAGGACAATTTTTTTAGCAAGATGAAACAAACTACCTTTGGAAGAAAGGTGGGACGAACTCTTGAAAAAGGTGGTAAAAGGCGGCTTACACAAAAGAGCCTGTAGTTCAGTGATTCTACGCACTGATCTAATGGGGACGTGAGGCAAACTGTTTTGGGAGTCAACAACCTTAGGGAACAACACTGAAGCTGCTCAAAAGGAGCATACAGGAGATATTTGAGTACACGGTTCAAGTCCCAAACTGGTATAATGTAAGGGACTGGAGGTAACACATTAATGAGCCCTTTCAAAAATTGGACTATGATAGGGATCTAGAAATAGGATTCCTGCTCTGGTGAGTGCTTAAAATGGATAGCACAGCCAGGCATCCTTTTATAGTACAAACCTGAAGACCCATGTGGGTGGGAAAAAGACTGATATGCAAATGGATATTTCCCATCTATGAAAGGTACAGTGAGCAAAAAGCGTGTGCTGCAAACTCTCACCTCAGAACAGGTTATCATGCCATGGTTCTTTCTGGAGAGGAGCGCCTGCTACCTTTTTTGAAATAGTGTGTAATTAGTTGCCCACACGCCATGCAACATGCATTATCTATATGGCGTTTATAAGTGTACGTATTGATATCACTACCATGGAGCAGTGCACATTACTTAAAACTAATCAAACAACTCAACATCACCGTCATCATGGCTTAGTGCCATATAATCATTAATACACACCTAATAGAAGATACTCTGAAAGCCCTGTGTCATCCTCATGTCGACTCAGGAATGAGACCCACAAGCTAATCCACAAGAAGACATCCAAGCGGTTTGACACCAAACAAAGATATATAGCTCTAGTCTTTGTAATACAGTGCATCCACTAATACTTACTTTTTGCAAGTCTGAAATGCATCCACAGACTTTAATACATAAAAAAAGCCTACTATGAGCCATCGTACGGATGTGTCATCTCTTTCTGCTGGCAACAGAAACTCATCCGATCAGGATTACCCCATAAATGGCTGGACTTCAAATCAAGTACATATCACATGATCTAAATCGGACATCCAACGTCACATGATTACGTATATCGGCAGGTAAGGACTCAACCAAAAAACGACAGCATTGAGAATTAAATTACTACGGGCACACGCTTTGTGTACAACTCCCTCTGCATTCAAAGATGTCTTAATTAGCGATGTAACGAAAAAATATATAATCATGCCTCTCAGGTATCTAGGGTATTATACCCACAATGAAGGCTATGTTTATGAACATCAGTCACATCCTAATCCATACCACTACCACAAAGTGTACAATGCCTCTTAATGAACTACAGAGAGATTATTAATACACACGTCGCCCGAACCAGGCCATCCAGCCGCTATTTACTATGTCCCACATACCAACCAGGACCCTGGTCACCCCAATAGCCAACAGGCACCACCCCATGGTGCCGCCACACTCTCGATGTAACCAGTCAAAAGACCAACTGAACACTCGCTAAACTAGGAACTCATTGGTACTCAGAGTGGTAAAGTACAAGTTACAAAAGATGACTGGGGGACGGTGGAGATGTTCACATCAGCAATGCTTTGCATAGACTAGCGAGCAGTACCAGGAGGAGGTGTGTGGTTAGAAGGAACAGAGACAAAAAGATGTTTCAACACAACCCACGAAGGACTGGTCAGTTTTCCATATTGGGTTAGTCTTGTTGAGGTAGTACATGACATGTCTTCTAACACCTAGTGTATGAAGGGCTCTCTCTCTTTCTCCAGAGATGTACGGCTTTTGAAAAAACACTGGCAGTTCAATTGATTGGTTGACATGGAACCTGGAAATGAACTATGGTGTGAAACGTGTGTGTTCAAGACTAATTTGTTCTTATGCATAAAAAAAGCGACTTTGTAAGTTAGATCTTTGAGGCTTGCTTTATGCATTGGCTCAAAAGGGACTGTTTATATCCCCACCCTTTGCAATTGGGGGATATAGTATCTTGACCCCTTCCATGAAGGTTTAGAGGAGGAACCAAGTACCTCTATCAGTAGTCCCACCCCCATTATGCCCATATGTTGGCATCTGGAAATTGCGACATGCGCAAAGCCAGTAATGGTACCTATACCGCGAAGAGACCTTGAAACAAAGTATCCATTGAGAAAACCCTATATGTATCCGTGAAGAAATGACGGTCTTTTGAAGGAAGTTCCGGAAGAAGTGTGAAGATGAATGAAAGACAAGACTGGCGACATCACATGAAGCAGAAATGACGTACCCGAAAGAGATGACAATGAAGAAAGAATATAGACCTTATAGAATCTGATTGAGCAACGTTTCATGTGCGGAATGAAGATTGCACGTTCGGAGAAGCACTGGAGAAAATGCAAAGCCATTTCATAAATGTACAGATACAGCTGGCTATACGTAGTAAACAGACTGCAGGCGCTGCTGCCAATATGTATGTGTGTATAGAATCTGGATGTTCCACAACGCATTTTAGCAAACTTGGACACCGTGAATGGAAGGGCTGAAAGTTTGGCACAGCAGAATAAAACAGCTAACAGCGAAGGAAGATTCGAGAAGGCTTGCCTGGCCCCGTGTCAAGAGTCTGAGCCGCCTGAACCTGGTTATCTACTCGAGAAGATGAAATGAACGTGAGAAGCGAGCCGAGCTCCTGTTTGAGGTGTAGTGGAAAACAATACAAGTGCCAGGTTTTCTTCATTTAATAGTATTAAATGCAACGAAGGAGCTACAAACGTGGTCTCTAGTCACATGGTCAGATGACAATGGACTTTGGGGCGAGCTACACCGAGACCAGAAGATAAGGCCATGCATGCACTCCTTTTTATTCTCAGGCACAGTGAGCCTTCGGAAGGCCAAGTTCAAACTCATTAATTGAATGGCAGACCGCAGGAGTGATGATAGATGTTGGGCTCATTGTGTGGGGAGGCACGACCAGGCCAATCCCGAGCACCTGGCGTACCAGCTTGCACGCTACTAGCGAGTGGAATATTCCTGGAGGGTAGAAGCGTGCCAACCAATTGTAGAGGGCCACGTAGCAAGGAGACCTATAGTTTGAGAAGCCAATAGAACGTTGTGTATTTTCATGACACGGAAGATGACTTGCACTTGGGGTGGGCTTAGTTGTCCACCTGCCCTTAGAGACCCAATCACAATCCCCGTCCTTATAGAAAGTATGCTTAGATGTTCCCTTTAAGCCCGTCACATCCCCTAGTAGGGGTTTCTTATTTTGCCACGTAGTATGACACATTTTTAGTATAAAGTTTAGTATATAAGTATAAAGTATAAAGTTTAGTATAAAGTAACAAGTGTAATTAAAACAGTCGTATTTTTACCAAACTTCCTGAGTCGGTCTGATTATTGATGTAGGAGTCAGATCTGCATCCACATCCATCTCAGATACTGTTACCTCGTCTTAAAGGAACTCAATGTTCAAAGGCTTCCACAAATGGAATCTTCCACCATGAAACCTTGCTTTGCGAGATTATATATGCAGAAAGTGCAGCTAAAAGCACTTTTAGGGAATTGAAGACAAGACCCAAGTTCAATAAGTGAAGCAGATCGTAAACTATGTTAGAAGGAGAACAATCAATGGGAATAAAATTGGACCTCCTACACCATACTACAAATCTTTTCCATTTGTTAAAGTAACAGTGTCTAGAGTTTGGTTTATACGCTTCTTTTAATATTTACATACATTTGGTAGGTAAATTACGATGGCCAAACCCTATGACCTCAGAAGCCAAGCTGCTAAGTTGGTTGTCTGAGGGTGTGGATGAAGGGTTGACCCTTGTTTTTGTGACAAGATGTTGTAAGGGCAGGTTAGCTTCATTGTGGGCAAATAGACATCCTGAGTAGGTGGGAGTATCATGTTTGACGTGCCCACATTGGAGCCACTATGATCATTGTTAACTGCTCCTAATGCATTTTGTGGATTACTTTGTTCAACAGTGGCGTCAAAGGAAAAGCATATGCAAATATCCCATACCAACCGATCCAAAGTGCGTTACCTTTGGATCGCTTCTGGGGGAACCAGAAAGCATCAGTATATCATTTTGTATTTTCTTCTGTGGCAAACAGATCTATGTCTGAATGACCCCATCGTGAGAAAATGTTGGACAATGTTTGAATGTAGTTCCCTCTTGTGTTCCGATGGTAGACCTGTGTTTCTGCTTAGTATGTCTGCTATGAAGTTGTGTTCTCCTGGAACGTGTTGTGACAAGAGGAAAATGTCCCTCTGGAGACTCCAATTCAAGATTTTCTGTGCTAGTCTGGGCAGATTTTGAGAATCTGTCCCGCCTGGTTTGTTGATGTAAAACATGGCGCTTGTACTGTACGTGATAATGAGTACAGACTTCCCTATTAGATGATGTTGGAACGCATGTAATGCTGCACAGCTAGCAATTCCAGGACATTGATGTGCTTTTTCACTAGCATTTGTGTCCACATGCCGTGGGCTGTATGGTGGAGGTAATGTGTTCCCCATTCTAAAAGGGACTAGTCTGTTGTGAATGTGACCTGTGTTGGTGGGTTGAAATGGGTTTCCCTCTTAGCAAGTTCCCCTTTTCCACCATTGCTGCATTGACACCAGAGTCAATTTGTGTGTGCCTGCGACCATTGTTTCGCTAACCATTCCTGTATTGGATGCATGTGTAGCCTTGCATGTGTCACAATGAAGATCCATGATGCCATCATACCAAGAAGGCGCATCACCTTCCTCACTGTTATTGGCCGACCAACATTATAACACAGGAGGGATTTGCATCAGAAAGTTCTGAACTGTTTCTTTGGAGGGGAAGACTAGAGCATCTTCTGTCTTAATTACAGCTTTTAGAAACTGTTTTGTCTGACTGGGAACCAGGCTTGACTTTCTGTTGTTGATCGAAAACCCTAGTTGATGCAGAAGGTTTGTCTCCTCCGTATGCTGTTGGCATATTCGTGGTGCACCTCCTGTTATGAGGCAGTGGTCTAAATATGGGTAAATTGGGATTTATTGTTTGCGCAGGTGTGCTGCTACCACTGCTAGTACCTTTGTAAAGACCTGAGGGGCAGGTGCAATTCCAAAGTGCCCCCCCCCCCTCTTGAACCTTCGGTACTTTCTGTGAGCTGGCAATATTGAAAGTAGGCATTGTTCATATGTAGTGCTGCCATGTAGTCATCCCTCTTGAGCTGAGGAATGACCTCCTGTAATGTCACTCTGAATTTCTGAGGTTTGACATATTCGTTTGCTGGTCTTAAATTGAGTACTGAGCATTTGGGCTTGCCTTTCTTTGGAATAAGGAAGTACACAGAATAAATACCCTTCTTTGCCTCTAATGGAGGGACAAGCTCTATGGCTCCTTTTCTCTAGAAGAGCTTCTAGCTCTGCTTGTAGAATTTGCTGGTGGTCTAACTGCATCTTTCTGTATTTTGGAGAATGATCGCGTGGCAGTTGAAGGAATTCCACGCAATATCCGTCCTTGACAGTTGGCCAATAACCACTTGTATGATGTGATACCCTCCAATACGTGCGCAAACAGAGATGTGTGACCACCTCCCTTTGCTGGGGTGAGATGGGGGCACTTGAAGCAGAGTGTCATTGCTTGGCGGGGGTAGCCGAACCCCTGTTGGTTTGGCACCTACCACCACTATGCCCTTGCCTAAATTGCTATTTGAAAGAAGACTGGGAAGCTGATAGTTGTTCCGGATTAGTGTACCATGAGCTGGTACAGGCTCCTGATGTGTAGCTGGACTGAGCGGAGGGTCTAGCAGATCCTTGTGTATGAAAAGTATGGCGGTTGCCATATAACCCTCTCTGTGCCAGTCCTTTTGTGGGTGGTAGTTACGACAAGGGAATCCGGCTTCAAGGGACCCTTGATGAAAAGTGGGTCTGTGAGTGCCAGTTTAAAGTGCTTCTCAATGCGCGGGTTGACAGTCCTGGTTTGTGCAGGTGTAGAAAAGAACTGTAGAAGACGTCTCCTAACTGATTGTAATAAAGGGATGTACTGACCCCTCTGCTTCTTTTCATTGAGGATTTAATCAACGAAGTAAGTATCCTCTTCTGACTCTCGTGTGTTAATTTTAAAGAAATCTACAGCCTTTTTAAGAAGGCAGTTATAAAGCAGTTGGTAAGCAATGGGTGAGGACAAAACAGGGTCATTCGGGACATCTTTAGGTGGGACTGAATAATCATCTGGGTCTGTGCCAGGATCATATTCTAAATAAGCCATCTTCATCCTCATTGGCATCTAGCTCAAAAACAGACTAATCATAAGAACCAGTAGGTTGTAATCTAGAAGTCTTTGATGCAGGCTCATCTTCCTCTTGTGCAATGTGCCTGTGTTTTAACAGGTGCTTTTCAAGAGACTCCATAAAGGAAGTCATCTGGTTAAGAGTGTTTTCAAATATATCTTCAGTCCAAGGACTACCAGAAGGGGTGTCTTGCAAAGGAAAGACTATTTCCTCTGGCACTGTGTGGGATTTCTTGTGAAGTGAATCTACTAATGGGGATGTTGCTACTGTGTATCCAGACCTTGGTGTTTCATCAGGCGTCGAAAAAGTCAGTTTCGGCAGCTGCAATGGCTGTTTTGGTGATTGTGAATGTATCCTGGGCGCAGAACCAGTTTTGGTCAGCGTGGGTTTAGCTTTAAGAACATGCGCCTAAAGTAGAGCACTGGGCACACAGGTTTCATGAGACTCTGAGCCACCTGCTGAATGGGGAGGTTCCGATCTTTTCTACAACACAATGACCACAGGGCTCTAGCAGTCCATCCCTAACTAGTTGTGAGTTCTTCAGAGTCCATTCGGACGGAATGCAGGTAAAAGACAGCAGCAGACAAGGTATAGTTCCAAAGGATACCTTCAGTATAAGTAAGTGTTCAGATGGATTTCTGAACTCTAACCTGGTGGGCAGAGGTTCAGGAGGCCAGCCTTGTTTCTTGGAACAGGGTAGCCTTCTGGACAAGCCAGACCAATCAAGGTAGCTTGGCGGCGGTCAAGGAGGGGTGAGGGTGACAAAGACCTCAATGAGCACACAGAGTAAAGGACACTTACAAATCACTCCCAGTCAGGTGTAGATATATTAAAAATACATATACATTTATTTCAAGGCCTTTGAGTTTCAAACATACAAATCTAATCACAGTAATACTTATTAGACCAACACAATCCTATCTAAATACATATGTACAAGGCCAATGGGGTCTAAAGGGCTAATGCACAAAATGGGTCCAAAACCTAAAAGGGGAAGAAAACAGGCAGTGCAAATAGCCTTTAGCTCCTTCTACATCCAACACACTCCTAACTAAGAGGCAGTCTGATCCCTAAGAAGAGGGGAGCCTAATGCTCAAAAATACAGGTAATGCAAGCGCACGCAGTAGTTCCAATGGGCAAAATGGGGTCTCTTCAGGGGCTTGTAGCAGCTCAGGAAGGTGGGTGAGGCAATGAAGAATAGGTTCCCACTATTCAAGGAGGGTCTCCACTTGAGGGCAGAGTCGATTCCAAGAGTTGGGAATAGTTTGCTAGTTCGTACCAGCAGTGGAAAGGAGAGGGGACCCAAGGGGCCACTCGTGCGCAAAAATGGATGGAGGCGCTAGGGCCCACCGGCTAGGGTTTACCATTTTGGAGCCAGGCCACCTATTCGTGTCAAGTTTACCTGGCAGGAAAGGGTTAAAATTATATGAAAAGATAAGCTGCCACCAGCCGTGTCCGTGACACATTTGCACATCTCCTAAAGAATCCTTTGAGAGTATCTAGGGCTAATGGAAATGACTAAGACTACACTTGTTACATGTTGCACACAAGTCGCAACATTGGAAAAGGACTAAGGGAAGCAAAGTCTCCCAGTACTGACTGTCTTAAGGGCATGTCAGTTTCACCATAAAAAGTGAGCCAAAGCCCAGAGGAGTGCAGCAGAAGGCTGGGCTCCCCTGGCAAAGTCAGACTATGGTGTTAAACGGCAGCAAAAAAGTTGGGGGGTACACAACTGGAGGGAAAATTACACTTAAATGGAAATATTTCCTAACAGTAAGTAGAATGCTTTTGTTGGAAGGAAAGTTATCAGGGACCTTGGAAAGGCCTCACTATAGGCACACAAGCATTAGGCCTGGGCGAACAGTAAGGCTGAACACCCAAACAATGGAATCAGCACTCCAGTGACAAAATGGCTTGATAGTACTACCCCCGAGACCCATAGTACCTGAGGAGTGAAGAAGAAGATGCAGCTGGATTATTTCACAGTACAACAGCGGTGGACCCGGTCTACTGTCCCTTGATCGTGGTGACGAATGGAGGGATTCTGGAAGGGATGTTGCAGCAGCGGTCAAGAGAAAGGACTTAGCATGGAATTCTTCGTACTCCCACGTCGGTCTGCTCGAAGGATGAACGTTTACCGCCCGGTTGATCCGAGGGGACTTTGAGGGGAATGTTGTCTCTGGAGGTGCAACTGGAGCTCACCAACATTCTGGGAGGTTTCATTCACGATAAGACGATGCACTGCAACTGGGTCAGAGGTCCCCTGGTATTTGCGGTTTGCAGTCCAGAAAGGTCACAGCAGGTCAGGGGATGGCTCGTTCCGCAGCAGTCATAGGCTAGTTGGTTGCACCAGCCAAAGGGAAGGAGTCGTTCTCTTTGGAGCTTCTTGGTCGATTCAAAAACAGGGTCAGGACAGCAGCTGTCTCTTTGCGGTTACTGGAAGGGACTGCAGACGTCTCTGATCATCTTCTTAGGATTCTCTATTCGGTATCCAGTCATTTTATTGCAAGCAAAACAGAGTGGTACATAACAGAGCAGACAATAACACAGAAAAACACCAAAAGGATTAAATAAATATATAAAGGGTAGTGGGGTAAGGAATTAAAATGGGTCAGGATGGTGTGGCTTTAAAAGGGTATAAAAAACAATAGGGTTTTGGGGGGGAGGAGACCCCCAAATAAAAAAAAACAAAACCCCAAATTAAAACAAAATAAAAGAATTCAGTGTTTTTCGATGGGTTGTCCGCTCTATGTACCACTCTGTTTTTGTGGTCCGTAAGATCACATATAACCTTCTATACCAGTGGTCGACTTGCCTTCTGCCTCAAGAACCTCGCATTTTGTTGTGGATTTCACATTCATCCTCTGCAAAATCTCCCTGCAGTTTACAGAAAGGTGCGGGTGACTCTCCAGTCAGGACAGTCAGCCCTGCAGTGGGATCTGGTTCCTTTCAGGCACACCAGAAGACAAACGATAGAAGAGTTTTGGGACCCTCCCATGCTTCCTATCCTCGCAGACACACTGGAGACTCGGCGGACTACACAAGGGTTCCCGTCGAAGACAGAACTCAAATGAGGACCTCCCTCCTCCCAGGATGGTAGAAGAAGGACCAAGAAAGAACAACTACACAAGAAATGGTGAAAAAAGAAAGAAGCCAACATGTTGGAACAAAGGTGACCCTCCTGTGCATAGCCACAGCTGTCAATACAGCCTGTAGGCAAAAATAGCACAAAAGTCGGTAAAACACTTTCACCACCACCAGCCATAACTATAGGGATGTTACTGTAACAGAAATGTTATAGGAGCTGAGAGAAAGGGGATACTAAGTAACCCCTCATCACTCCACATAGGGTGGTGTGTGCTGATCTCTCAAAAAGGAAAAGCTAAGAGGGGCAAAACGTATCCTTCTAACCTTGAGAAAATAAAGGAAAATAATATAAAAAGGAGCGCCCAAAGGAGTCCCAGCAATACTGCACATAGGGTGCTATGTGCTCCAAAAATGAAACACAGTTGCCTTTAAAAAGGTATGGAGGAAAGCATGTCTCCATAAAGTAAAGTACTATGAACAGGGTTCCCATGATCAGAGCAAGAAAGAATGAATGAGTGAAAAAAGGCTCCCCTCAATTCAGGAGAACAAGAAAAAGGTTCAGATGTCCAGCAGAAGGTGTTGGTGGGGCGTGGGGAGTTCTCGCTGGGAGAGGGGATTAAGCATACAACTGATAAATCTCCCTAACAGGTATATTTTGTTGAGTGCGTATGGGCCTAATTGTACCTTGACACCAGCCCAACCCTGCCTAGAAATGAAGAAGCCAGACTGTTTCGGCCAAACTGGTGGACACCCACTTCATGCATCACTGAAGAGCCATGGATGGGAAGGTATGGAATAAATCGCAACCACGTGCAATGCTCTGGTGCACCAGCCAAAGCATTGTTTTTCATCATGACTTACCATTACAGAAGAGGAAATACTGTATACAAATCTGGCTTAGTCCCATCCCAAAGAGGGGATGTGGCCTAGCAGCTTTGGCTGGACTGCTCATCAGTGGCAGTACAAGGCTGATTTGCATATGGCTGGTTCCCTTCTGCAGAGTGGCAGATGGGCTTCACAATGGTGGTGTGGAAGGTTACCCAGCGCGTTGCCAGTGGTTATGATCAATTCAAAACCTTCCACCCATCACATTTATTTGGTTATAGGACACCCTGTTTACATCTTCTAAACTCCAAAGTTAAAGGCTCCTGAAAAACCTCCCTGACACATATTAAAATAAAATAAATGCTCTATACTTTGGACCTGTGCATAAGTCTTGAGTGCAAGGAAATGTGTATGCGGTGGAGTCCAAAGGTGCATTATGTGATGAATCCAATGGAGTCATCACATATTCCCCCTTGATGACCTCCTCCCATGTGGCCAGGGGACGCAGCTGCTACCTGATCCTGACCCTAGGGGTGGCTATATGAGGAAGGATCACATGGGAGGAGGCAACTAGCGGGGGGATGCCATGACTTCATTGGTCGGGACGTGGTATCTCCCACTTTCCCATGAGGAATACCCTCTAATGCCCAACACCAAGACCTTAATAGCCTACTGTCAGTTGCTTGTTTCCGCTTGTGCAAGAAGTGAAGAAACCTCTTCCCCATATTTTTTTTTGTCAAACCTACACTTATGACCTAAATACACAAAGCTCCAATACAACCTGATTTTTCTGATGTACCTTCATGTAGAATAACTAAGAAGAACTGTTTAAACACTGTGTCCAATGACGCCTATGGATTTTAACTCCCAGAATCACCCGGGTACTGAGACAAGGAGAAATAAGTTTGTACAAGCAATTACGAGCATGTAGTACAACTTGCACTCTAGTAGTTTTTCCGAGTTACCTGTGCATGGGACTTTTAAAGATGGCAACCGCACTACTGAGGGTGACAGTGCAGGAGAAAACATTGGCTTATATGTTGTATGCAGAGGCTTGCCAGCGTAAGATACTTGCACCGGTGCAGCGGAGACTGCCAAGATCGAAGTAGAAATGCAGTACGCGAGCAAGAAGTGCAATGGAGACGCTGGAAACCACGAGAGAGTTCCTGGTAGCTCGGCAGCTCGAAGAGGCAGCGTTCTTCATAACAGGACCCGAGGGGAAGCAGGCGTGTGACCGCGCAGCCGCAAGGGAAGCTGCAAGGATGTCTACACCCTCCAGGATGGGAAGCGAGTGAAAGAGCCTCACTGCAGAAGCGCAACCTGGACCGGAGACACTGCAGAGAACCGGTCCTACTGAAGTCAGCGGGGACCCCGGCCGTTCCAGCAACCACACCAACAACAATTTGAATGCAACACCATTGCTAAGAGCCCAATAAGATTGTTTGAATGCAGAAAAGGCAAAGTGCAGATTCAAACCCCAGTGAGCTACAGATGTATGAGATGCAAGAGTGGGGCAAAGTTTGAGCAAACATTATCACAGACGTATATACCAAATCAAGGACAATACATACTGTTTTGGTGATATAGAGGAACTGTAAAACACATAAATCCTAGCAAAGGAAAGACGCCAGGCATAAGAAGTCCTGGCAGGATAATACACCAGGTAGTTTGAACTGAATGATAAATCCTGGCAGGAGAGTATACCAGGATGTTGGAAATTGCAAAAAGAGTCCTGGAAGTGGAGTATACCTGGAGGTTTGCAAAGCTACCAGAAATAATAAAGGAGGTCAGTGTTTTCTAAACAAAGGAGAAACATGTGTTAAAGAAAGACTGTTACAGAACGTGTTCCCTAAACAGGAACCTTTTGAATCAGGGAGAGACACAAAGGAACGGTTAGTAAAAAAGACAATTGCCATCCTACTTAAGAATCCAGAGGGAAGGGGAACACCCTCTGGATCCAAGGTCTTTCACCTCAGAGAACATTTTTGTTGGAACTATTCTTATTTTCAGTTGTAAACAACTGTTTTCCCAACATCAGGTTGAAGAAATGTCCTTGTACATTTTATTGCTTTGTTTATAGTGTGAGGGTCAATATAAGACATTTTGGACACAAGGACGGCTTTTCAGTGATTGAGATCCTGACACAGACAGATCCTTAGTTTTTGGCACAGACAATACGCTCTGAATAAGTAAGAACTAAATGTACAGACAGCACATAAGCAATATGCTTGGAATTACTATGCATGCACATCACACTAATACAACATACACACAGTCTAGAAGTGTTGGTGATACTAATTTTAAAGTACAACCACTCAGCCCAAGTTAATTATTTCCCTAGTATGTTATAGTTAAGGAAGTTGTGTGAAATAGTGTCTAGTGCATGTTGCGATTTAGCTAACAAAAATTGATGAACTGTGGTTGTATGCCATTTTTTTGTAATGGGAGATTTTGAAGACCTACCTGAACAATATGTTTTTGCAATTTATTTTCCTTTGTACAATTCTTTTTGTGACATTTCTATTTGGGGAGTCCCATCCCTGATCCCCAATTATCCCTTAACACTTCACCTTTCCCCTCTTTCATATATGTGTATATACCCACACACACACACACACACACACACACACACACAATCTGTGTTCAAATTCATCAAGATATTGTTGTGAAGGTTAAAGCAGTCTGTTTTTTTATTTTGGCAAACCTACTAATCACGATATTATGCAGCAGGTAGGGTTTTACTGAAAAGGTTTTTCATTTTCAAAAATAATTTTTTTAAAGACCTGAGTTTTTATAAGTACTGGGTTTACAAAGCCGAAGGGAGGAAGCTTCCGATTAAGCAAACCCAACTGATTACATGGATTTTAAAGCGATTGATTATCTTAGCTCACAACTGCTCCCTAAACTGTCCAGCTCACAATGAGCACCAATGAACATATTTCCATTGAGGCGAATGTTCAAAAAGGTTTAACCACATCTGTTTTGCCAAATATGGGGAACTTTCATCGTGTAGATAAAAATGAATGGGACACGGTTTGCACATTTTCCGATGTAAAGCATCTTGTAGCCCTCACTAGGACATAGTCACAGCAACAGTACTAATGGTGCTGCATGAGGAACAAACGTGCAAACTCTTTGGCAACAGCAGAGCTGCATTCCCTACCTGCTGCCTTTGCTTACCATTGTTATACGACTGTAAAAACATCTGAAGAAGGCTAAAACTGCCACCAGTGAAGTCCAGCAAGACGTTTCCAATGCTCCAGCCCTCTGTGCTTTTACGAAGGAAATTCATATACGCCTGAAAGAAAGGAATCAAAGAGAATACGTTTGTACATGAAGTTATCCTTTCATTGAATATACATTTGTCCTCTGGGTCTTTGAGTGGAAGTCTATTTGAGTTAGACCTATGAGAGAAATAAACTACAAATAAAATGTTGGATATTTTCCAATTTTCAGAGAGGAAATGATGCACTTTAAGAGGACTGTTCTTAATTGATTGAGCAAAGATTTAGGTGCTTTACTATTGTTTTTGTTTATTGTTAAGGTCACTACCTGGCTGCTTCAGAACAGCTAACAGCTAAGACTTTCCTGTAGCAAATTCTGAGAAGGCCTAGAGCATGGTAAAGATAGGAAATTAGATGTAGCCCGGAGGACGTGCAGGAAATAATTGGGTTTCCAGCCCCTTCAGATACTACAAAAAGTTGCTTCCAGGTGATAAGAGTGATTAATGTAAAGGAGTCCAACGCATTTAGTGCACACAAAAATAAACCTTTCCCTTTAGAGCTTGTAAATGGCCTGTCGGAGGTAAATTCTTTGATCAAAAGTTGACCAAATATATTTGCCCGGGGCACAGTATGTTGCTTGGCAATCATCAACCACAGTAAACAGAAACCGCAGATGAAGAATTAGGTCAAAGAAAAATAGAAAAATCCCCATTGATCACTTGATCAACAAAACCACAACTTGAGAAAAAGAAGGTTTTTACCTGAGGAATATATTTGATAAGAGTAATTCCCAGCTTAATGTAGGAAAATAAAAATAAAAATTGCAGCCATGTGATCGTTCCTGAGACAGCCACAAACAGGAAACAAAAGGCAATGATCCACGCAAGCAATAGGAAACCAATCGCCACTTTGGATATCCTCTGACTTCCTCGCTGTAAAAGACAAATATTTGAAACTATGAATATAAGTAGGAAAAACATCCTTTAAAAAGAAATGCATTACTTTTTTCCATCAACATCATGATCAGATCGTATCTCCCAAACCCTCCATACAGAAACATCCTATATTCCCAACATTCCCTACCAGTTCACCCAAACTTTCCCTCCCTCCCCCACCAAAACAACCCCAAGCCAAGTAACGTTAATAAAAAGAAGAGATGGGGATCCACTTTGGTATACATCTATATTTTCCAACTATTCAGTTTCATATAATTTTTACCACAATGCTAAAAGTCAGCATCGCAAGTTCACGGGGGCCTCTCATCAGACGGTTATATTAGACCATTCAGTAATATAGCCCATTCAGTTCTGTTTATTTCGCCACTTCAGCATACATGTTTGATCCCGGTTCGGGGCGACAGTTCTGCAGTATTGCATTTAACCAACTTCTGCAATCAGTGCTTTAATTATCGACCAGTGGCGCTATACCACGTCATGGCAATCCTTCGCTTGGCCAACTCCAAGGCCATGTTGGCTATTTTGTTCAGTTGTTTCTCCGATTTCCAGACACACCACTGGTGATTCTATTATCCAAGAGGCTCCCATATCACCAATTTTGACTAATACTTCTCCCCAAAATTTCACAAGAGTTGGGCATAGCCAAATCATATGCATGAAGTGTGCATACTGCGCCCTGTATTTAGGGCACATATTCGGTTATGTTGGGTTAATTTTATGTACTCCGTAGGAGTCAAATACGTTCTATGCAAAAACATTATACTGTATAAGCCTTAATCGAGCATTCCTAGATACCGCTTTCGTGTACATACATACCCTTGGGTTTAACATTTATCAAATGGCATGTACCAACAATCTGTTTATCCCAGGATAGGGCTATTTCACATACTTCCCCCACACTACCAGTACGACAAATGATCTTGACAGGTGTTAAAAAGGGAAATAAACCTGGAAAAACATGTGAACAAGTACATTTTGAATTTGTCTTCCCAATCTCAAAACCAAGAAATCATACTCCTTTTGTCATTACTTTCGCACTTGCCTTGAACACACATATCCAAGCAGTTCAACAAGGCATCTGCTTAGAATGCAGCCCTACCCATTTACAGATACAGGTGCAGAATTCCTGCAAATATAGCCTATTCTGACCACCGTTGAGCTGTAGGATTGTGTTCAGTTATTGGTTTGTGGAATTTATTTACAAAATAGTCAGTTCCCTGCCCACCCAACTCTTCTGAATCAGGAAACAAACAGGATGTATGAGCACATACACCATTTCACTGAAGAGCATCTGTAATTTAACTTCAATGGTTTTAAGAGCAGAAAAATATATATAATTGTGTGAAACGCTGAAAAAGTGTGCATAAGGAGCATCTGAGTAACTGCTGGGGTAGTGGGACTGTAAACGCATCAGGAATGGTTTTCTTTCTTTAAATGTATCAATGGTTGGGTAGACATTAGCAAACAATCATGTATTAACAAATAAAGTACATCCATAAAAAGGTACAACACAGCAGGAATGTGTTACATAAACATACATATATCTATCAGTTCCAGACTGGCAATGTTGCATGCAAGTGACATCTTCAAGCTGAGGCAAATCGGGACAGTACTTCTCATTATATCATGTCTCAAGACTGCCCTAGTGATCTGGGGGGAAAGGGTGGGGGGCCTTACCAGCAAGAGCTCAAGAGGATGGCATGAACTACAGCCAGTAGAACCATTACTTAGGGCTAAACAACCACTAACCACTTATTTATGAGACACAGCAAAGGCATTAAACTGTGTGCGTGACATTCCCGTGGGGACTGTAAGGAAGGCATGGTGTCAAACAGTGCAGACAGACACAAGTGATCACAGTTCAAGGTTGTAGACATAAGTGATCACAGTTGAAGGGTGTTTATTGAACTTCAAATGGGTTGGTCAAACGCCTATCTAAAGCAAATAATAACGCAATCCTAGTGAAGTCTGTCAAATAAAAGGGCCTATACTAATAAACCTACTGCCAATCCTTACTTCTAAATACAAAAGAGTGTGGGACAATGATGTATGCAAAAGAAAAGTGTTGTCACGGTTTTATTACCCGGCACACTCCATCCAGGGGCTCCTTCACCCGACAATGAATGTTGCGTACAATAAAGCACTTTTTATTTTTAATAAACCACAGGTTCTTTTCTGTTTGACTAGGCCTCCAACTTTCTTGCACCCAACCTCCACAAGCACCCCATGTCACAATGGACCAGGAATCAGGCCGGTGTGTATCAATAAGATATTTATTATTTAATGAAAAAGGAAAATCAAACAATTTTACAGCCACTAATGTTGTGGTAACACAATGCACTCATCTCTACAAAACAATTAGGTTAAGATAAACTGTTACAATTGTCACAATCTTTAATGGCAACACAGAAAGAGATAACACCAACGGTTTAGCACTCCCCCCTCCAAAGATTAGTTAACTGGATTCCTTTCAATGGAAGGCAGTGGCACGGAGTAGGGACTGAGAGGGAAAATCGGATTTATAGTACAGCCCACCACCCCCAGAATGGGAAGTCAGCAAAGAATGTGAAAACCGGAGGCCACCAGGGGGCGTTTAGGCAATGGCAGCCTAATTCCAGAGCTCCCGCCGGAGCCAGGTCTTTACGGGGATTGAGCCCCCCCCACCGCCCTGAGACCCACCCAGGGAAAACAAAGGAGACCGGACGGGAGGCGACCCCCCGGAGTCCCCCCTGGCAGAAAGAGCGACATCCGGGGACCCCGGAGAGGCGGAGATCTGGCACCGCGGCCTCCGCAGTGGGCGCGCCGCGGACGACCGGTGCTGCTGCGGGCTGAAGGAGAAGCGGAGGCCCGCCGAGCCCGGGGACCTGCGCGGAGGCGATTGCCCCCCCCACGGAGACGACCTCCAGCAGCCAGCAGCGAGGACCGCTGTGCGGGGCCATCCGATCCACGCGGGGTGAGCTGCCCCCACCGAGCGAGACGGGGCTTTCCCTGCGCCGCACCGGAGAGGCCTGATCGCGGCATCGGCGGCCCGCGCCGGAGGAGTGAGGGGGCGCCCTTGTCCCTCGGACCAGTGGCCACCCGAGAAAGGGAGGCGGCGCGGGGGCCGAAAGTCTTCCCCGGGCTTGCCTCCGCCCCCGCCAACATAAAGAAGGGGCCGGCCAGGCGGACCGAACAGAGGAATTTGCCAGAGTGAGGGGTGGGTGGACGGGCCCCCCCCCCCCCGTGTGGAGAGCACGAGAGTTGCCGAGGGCCCCCTCGCCGGGTGTGAGGCCCCCGCCGGAGGGAGGCAGGGCGTGTGCCCGCCCGGCAGCTATCCCCCAAAGGGACACCAAAAGACCACAGAGGCGGGGGGAAAGTGACTTTCCCCCCCCGCGGAAAGCAAGAGACCTGGGGGATCCTACGCTGGGTGAGGCCCCCGCCAGAGGAGAGCGGGGCGAGTGCTCGCTCGGCAGCGGCCCCCCATGAACGGTGAAGGACCACGGATGAGGTAGGAGAGTGATCCCCCCCCCCTAGGGGGCTCCTGCACCGAGTGAGAAGCCCCCACCTGAGCGAGGCCCCCCTCCAAATACAAAAATATGGGGGGAGAGAAGGGGGAAAAAAAAAAAGATGACGGCGGGCCTGCCCAATAACGATCCTCCCGCGGCAGCAAAGGAACATTCCATTTGAGTGGGGGCAGATCTTATCCCGGGCCCCCCCCCCCCTTTTTGCATTAGCTCCTTCCGGGCCCTCCAGGAAGGAAAACACTGACAGACCCGAGAGGGGTTCCCTACTCCCTGCCGGGACCGCGGTCTTGGCGGCGGGGCACAGGGAGGCATCAGATGAACTGGCGGGAAACCTTGCAGGAATATCGTTACCAGGAGACAGCAAGTAGCACTAAAGGTACGAACCCTAAAAGGGAAATGGCCCAGTCGGGGGCCCCGGCACCCTCTACAGCGGCAATCGCAAGAGGCTTTGCCTCGATCCTGCAGGAAATCAGGGACATGCTCTCTGACATCGCTCAGAAGTTCGAAAAAATTGACCAAAGGGTGGTCAAGGTCGAGGAAAGATTGCTACAAGTCGAGACCAACCAGTCATCAACAGCGGCCCAAGAAACACAGATAGGCATGAGGCTGGATGCCCTGGAGAAAAGGGACGAGGAACGGGCCCGGCAGATTGATAACTTCGAAAATAGGGAAAGGAGGAACAACATCAGAATTTTTGGGGTACCCGAAACGGAAGGAGAAACAGAGAGAGACATCACCCGAGCGGTGCGAGACATTATCACCCTCCTGTTTGCAGAAGAGATGACGACGGAACTCACATTCGACAGGGTACACAGGGCGGGGGGGCCCCCGGTCGATCTTGGTTTGGTTCCATTACTATTCGGAAAAGACAAAAGTGCTGGAGGAGGCCAGAAAGGCCCAGGAAATCACCTACAATAATGCTCAGATCTCAGTCTATCAGGATCTTTCCGTCTACACCCTGGCCAAGCGCAGAATGTGCCGCCCCCTAACGCAGCTGCTCAAGGAGAAGGGAGTGCACTACAGGTGGGGCTACCCCTTCTCCCTGGCTTTCGAATATATGGGTCAACGAACAACTCTGGTCACGGAAGATGACATACAGGGAGCTATCCAAGACTATGTAACGGACTTGAATTCCCGGAGGGGCCCATCGGGGCCGGAGATGGGCAGACCTGGTGGCCCCGGCCCCTCGGGAGACAGGAGAAGAAGAACTGGCGCAAGGAAATTCAGAAAAATGAGCACTCCGTCACCAGCAAAGGACGGTGAACGGAACGACTCTGAAGACTGAGAACGGGGGCGATCCGTCAAGATTTGGACAGACGAGTGAGGACACAGAAGTTCTAACATTACCAGCGTCCCCTACGAACAGCAAGTATAAGGGGTCCGCAGAAGGGGTGTCGCCACAGGGCGGTAGGGGGGGCTCAAAATGATGAGCTTAATACGGATCGCCTGGCTGAGGTGGGCAGGCTGGTGGTTCGGCCAAAAGCCAGCGATGACAGGATTAAATGGCCTGACGCCGGGGTGGGGGGGGTGAGGGGGAGCACACGAAAGTTGGGGTTGTTCAGTTAGGGGCTGGGAAGGGGGGGCAGTTGGGGAATTGTTTCAGGCCCACCCGGGGGGGGGGAGGGTCGGGGAGAGAGGGGGAGCATAATACAAAACTAGGGAGCACACAAGGAGGGACAAAGTGATGTTGACCGAGAGAAAGGAAAAGATTATGGCTGAAAGTTTGCCGGCCCTGGGAGTGGGTTCCCTCAACATACGGGGCCTGAATACCCCCACGAAGAGGTCCCTGGTCTGCAGGGAATTTAGAAGGGCGAATCTTGACCTCCTCTTCTTGCAAGAGACTCACTGGGCAAGGGGGAAGGAACCCAAAATGCGGGGAGGAGGAATTGGGGAGGTTTTCTGTGCGTCCCACAAGGGCAAGAAGAGAAGGGTGGCCATTTTGTTAGCGAGGAATGTTGGCTTCGAGAAAGGGGCCATATTGAAAGACCCAGAGGGCCGTTATTTGCTGGTACGTGGGTCCCTGCAGGGCGCCCCACTTACTCTTGCCGTTGTCTACGGCCCAAACGAAGGTCAAATTCAATTCTGGGAGGAGGTGAGGGATAGACTCAAGCTATTCGTCCAAGGCACGGTGGTGGTGGGGGGGGGGACTTCAACATGGTCCCGGACCCAACCCAGGATAGGGAATGCGTTGGCCCCCAGATCTCCAGGGCAGCAGACGAGACCATGGCTCGAAACTTCCAAAGGGTCAACTCGGAATTAGGCCTGGTGGACACGGTCCCGACCCCCAGGACAGGCGCCCCCTCTTTCACATATTACTCAGCCATCCACACGTCCTTTTCCAGGATAGATTACATCTTAGTGGATGAGACCCTGCACCCTTTCGTTACTGGCCACAGGGTGGACCCCGTCCCCTGGACCGATCATGATTTGGTCCGAGTCACCATAGCAAGGGGTTGGCTAAGCGACCGCAGGGGTCGATGGAAGTGCAATGACTCCCTGTTTAAGGACGATGTACACGCGCAGGAGGTGCTTGACGCCATATCGGAATTCTTTGAGCTCAATGATAATGGGGAGGTAGGCTCGCACACCCTATAGGACGCTTTTAAGGCGACCCTGAGAAAAGTCCTGATCAAAATGGGAGCCCAGAAAAAAAGAGAAAGGGAAGCCCAGGAGAGGTCTTTGAGAGAGAAAATAGACCAACTTCAGCCGGGAGGCCCCTCCGTAGAACCCTTAGACTGTGATCGGGTAGCCGCCCTGGACGACTATAGGCTCCAGTTGAAAGATCTCCTCCTACACAAAACAGAAAGGAACTGGTCAAACAGAAATATTATGAAAAGGGGGACAGGGCGGACAGGATTCTGGCCTGGAAACTGAGGGAGGTACAGAGAAGTAGAATGGTGAGAGCAGTAAAGGAGGAGGAGGGGTCGATAGGCCATGACACACTCCACATAGGAGAGGCCTTTCGCCGATACTATGAAAACTTCAGAATATACCGGGGGAGAGGGGGAGATTGAAGGGTTCTTAAACTCTATACAAATCCCGGCCCTGACCAGGAAGATGTCGGAGAGGTTGGAGGGTCCGGTAACCGAGGACGAGGTGGAACATGTGATCAGCGGGATGAAGGTGGGCACTTCCCCGGGCGAGGACGGCTACTCGGTTTACTTTTATAAAAGGTTTTGCTCGACTCTGGCCCCACAATTAGTAAAGGTGTTTAATGCAGTGCTGGAGGGGGGGCTCTCTTCCGGACTCCATGATGGAGGCCATAATTGTGGTGTTGCCCAAGGACGGCAAGGACCCCACGGAGTGCTCCTCCTACCGCCCAATATCTTTGTTGCATATTGACGTAAAGATCCTAGCTAAGGTAGTGGGAAGGTGGATGGAGGAGATACTGCCGAAACTGGTCCATGGGGACCAAGTGGGGTTCATAAGAGGAAGACAGGGCTCAGACAATATCCATAAAACCATAGACTTGTTCCACTATGCCCAGGTGTCGGACCTAGACGCAAGTGTCCTCTCCCTGGACTAGGAAAAGGCGTTCGACAGGGTCGAGTGGAGGTATATGGAACTCGTCCTCTGGAAAATGGGCTTTGGGGCACACTTCAGGGAATGGGTTGCTGCACTATACAGAGCCCCAAAAGCAAGGGTACAAGTGAATGGCAGGTTGTCAGATCTATTCCCTCTCTCGCGGGGAACAAGGCAGGGGTGCCCTCTTTCCCCCCTGATCTACGTCCTCACAATGGAGCCCCTGGCCATAGCTGTTAGAGCACACCCGGACATTAAGGGGATCAGGCGAGGCGAAGTAGAATTCAAGCTCTCCCTGTTCGCGGATGATATTCTGGCTTACCTGGTGGACCCGGGCTCCTCACTCCCCCCCCCCTCCTGTCCCTGATGGCCGCATTTGGGCGATTCTCGGGGCTAAAGAGCAACGCTTCTAAATCAGTTCTGCTCCCCATGAGAACACGGGACCCGGGTTTAGACTCCTTGGATAGGCTCAATGTGATAACTGTGGGGAGGGTCTCTATTCGATACCTGGGGGTCCTTCTCAACAGGGATCTATCACAACTTGCCCCTACCAACTACGACCCCGTCATGGCAGGGATCACTGCAGACCTGAGGAGATGGGGCTCAATGATTCGGTCCTGGTACGGCCGCATGACGGCAGTAAAGATGAATATACTGCCACGTTTACTGTATCTCTTCACCGCTCTCCCAACCAGCGTCCCCAACCAAACCTTCAGGGCTCTTCAGAATGCGGTGCGAGAGTTTATATGGCAGGGTAGGACCCCGAGAACTGCGAAGGCCGTCCTATCCTTACCTAGGGAGGAGGGAGGGTTTGGGTTGCCAGATTTTCAACTATACTACCGCGCCGCCCAGTTGCGTGTCCTCCTCGAACACATGAAAGAGGGTATGGGAACCTACTGGTCATACTTGGAAGATATGGATGCCCACCCTCTCAAAGTTCGAGACCTCCTATGGGCCCCACGCAGGTTCATCCCAAACAGACTCAAATCCCACCCGACACAGAGTTCTCTGGGCAATCTGGAAGGAGGGCCCCCAGACGGCATACCTAAACATCATGGCCGTCCCCGATGTCATCTCTCTGGGGTCACCCCCTCAGACTGGGAAGTAGGGGGTTTAGCAACGCACAGGCCTGGTCTGACTCGGGAATGGAGTGGGCGGGGCAGATGTTTAAGGAAGGGGAATTTCTTGCATATGAGCAACTGAGAGACGCTCTCGGGCAGGGGTCACTCTCCATATTCGAATACCTCCGCCTGAAGGGTATCCTTTGTGACCAAGCATGGGGCCAAAATTTGAAGAGACAGCTGACCCCCTTTGAGAAATTACTCGATACAGCAACCTCAAGGAGGGGGACGGTATCCGGGATGTACAAAATCCTGAACACTATTAACTTAGTGGAGAGGAGAGGCTTCCGCACCTTTTGGAACAATTTGGCAGGCGAGGAGATCTCGGAGGACGATTGGTCAAGGATATTTAAAATAGCATTCCACGGGAACTTATTCACAGCTGATATGGAACACAACTTTAAGATTTTGCAGGGGTGGCATAGAGACCCTGTGAAACTGTCAAAAATGTTCTCGGGAGTGTCCCCCGTCTGCCCAAGAGGGTGTGACCAGGCCGGAACGAGGGGGCACATGTGGTGGCATTGCCCAAAAGTACAGGCGTACTGGGAGAAGGTAAAGGACTAGATTGCTGAAGTCTCTGAGGAACTACTCCCCCTGAACCCTCTGACGATGTTGCTTAGCCTCCCTCCGGAGGACATTGATTTATATACGTACCCTAGAATGTGGGAAACAATGCTGAGGGCGGGAAGGGTGGCCCTGGCGCAGAAATGGAAGAGCCCGGAGACTCCCTCGAAGGAGGACTGGCAAATAAAGGTAAAGAACATGTTCCTAATGGACAAATTAACGGCAATGATGAACAATGACTCAGGCTCGTTCCAAGCAAACTGGTACGGGGTGCAGCAGACCTGGGGATGGGACGTACACTGACGCCCGGTATGGGCCCTGGCGGAGGCGGGCAGGGGCCGGGGTCAGGAGGGAACAAGGGATGGAACGGGCGCCCACGGCCCGGGGAACGAAAAACAGCCATAGCAGAAGTCAACGATCATGTTTTCTCCCAATGCTCCGGACACGAATGTGCTTCCTACGAGACTCTCCGAATCATGGTTCAAGTGGGGTTAAGTTATCAGGGGGGAGGGTATGTATTGGGGTGGTGGGGGAGGGCGGCTTGGGCCAATGGGCCAGTTGAATGTATATCCTTTGAATGTGCATTGAGCCTGATTGTTACATTAAGAAAATGATAATAAAACCAAAGTTTAAAAAAAAAAAAAGAATGTGAAAACCCGTTTTTGGAGCAAACTGGCAGAATGGGATTTTGATTATTACTCGCAACTGCTATGAGACAGAATGAAGGGAAATTCGTGTTGCTACACTTGAGGAGATAGGGAAGCTTAGAGACTACTAATCAGCACACCAGGGCCACATAGAAATAAAGTAGGAAAATCGGTTTTGGGGAGAAAGCAAATGCAAAAGGAAAAATACAATGGCAAATGGAAATACGTTTTATACTGGATTTATAATGACAGGCAGCTCAGGGAAGGGGTATAGCTCAGAATAGGAACATCGGTTTTCATTGACACGGACAGAGACACATAACAGATAGACTTGTAGGCAAACGGGATTGCTCTCAATGGGACTACGGTTTGAGGTTTTAATAGGACAGATGCAAATAGGAATCTGTGGGGAAATGCACACACTGCACAGGCAAATTCGGTTTTCAGTTACAAGGAGACTAATTCTTTTGAGGCACCACTTTAATGACTATAATTATTAAGGAAAGACACCAGGGACAAGGGGGTTAATTTCGAATTTTAGCCAATTTGTACCGTGAAGTTCAATGGGGGAATTAATTGATTTACTTAAGAATATGATACGGATTTACACAGACACAGAGGTTTACCAAAGGGAATATGCTAACATACACAGGCTAAACACAGATTCTTCTATGGGAAGGTGACTGAATTACACTAGAAATGCAAGGTTTTCAATTGGGTTTTCAATTAGGTTTTCAATGGGTGCAATGCTACAAAAAGGAAGGGCTTATGAAATGTAGGGCTGGGGTTATGTGTTACTTACAAATTAAGCCTTGGTTTGGGATTCTGGAAAGCCAGCTGGACCTCAGGACACTCCGGACAGCTAGGCAAGTGGTCTGGTCAGTGCACTCTCAAAGATGGGATGGTTCAGCTGCCTCCTGTCATGATGCCCGCTCCCGGGGAGCCGGTTCAAGCCCGGCGTCCCCGAAAGCGGACATCCAGTCCCCAAGGAAGGACCCAGCAACCCCATATAGGGGCCCTTTGGACAGTGTCCTGGCGCCTATGGCGCCAGGCTCATAAAAGACATCAGTCCTGGCGCCATAGGCGCCAGGCTCATTATGGGAATGCTTGGGTGCACTTACCTGATGCAGACCATGCTGCAGGATCCCGGCCTCCTTGAGGCCTGAAAGGAACTACTTTACCTGTGGGACTAATTTACCATCCGGGCGTGGTCGGGGAAGGATACATACCTGATTGGAGGAAGGATACATACCTGGAACTTCTTCCAAAGCTATTTAAACCCCACCCGAACAGCCACACGTGCTTCGCGTTGTTCTGCATCTAGCAGCTGGACGCTCACCGTGTCTGCTCCTGCATCCTGACTTCTGCCACGCCTGCCAGCATCTTGGATCACCTGCAAAGGAAGAGAAGAAGAGAACAGAAGAAGGAAAAGTCCTTACCTGCTAAATCCGCATCCCAGAGACATCTCGCCGACAATCCTGAAAAGGAAGACTTTAGTTTAAAAGCTCATCGCGTCGATCGCTGCAGCGCCGCATTCCACTCACCTTTACAGGGCGCCTCCATGTTCAGCAGCGATCATCCGGATTCGCAGTCACGCCCCAGCGCCTAGGGAGAAAAACACCAGAACAAAAGGTGAGAGAGAGAAGGGAATAAGGAAAGCTAAATCTCCATGTTAAGACTTACCTGTTGATTCATTCCCTCTTCATTTCGGGTCCGCGCCGCATCCTGGCATTTCCGGACCCCGGCCCCTAAGGGGAAAAAGAGACATCAGCGTTAATGAGCGAATGAAAAGACATTACCAAAAAACGCTCATTAAAGACTTACCTGATTTCTACAAGGATTTCACCTCTCGTCTCGGGTCGGTGCCTGTTCCCCGGCATTCCGTACCCTGGCCCCTATGGGGAAAAAAGACACTAGCATTAGTACATTAATGCATGGACACAAGGGGAACCTCTTATCAAAAAACTTACCTGGAAGCCAAGCAAGTTTGGTTCTCACCAATCCGAAAATCCAGTGAAGTAACTGGATACCAACGCGCCCCTGCATCAGAAGCAGGATGGAGAGCTCGTCCTTCCAGACCCTAAGATGAGACGCTACGAGAAATCACAGAAGGGTTTCAAGGAGGGTGAGAGGGGAAAGTGGGAGGCCGATTGCATTACCCCGCAGACAGTTAATCCCCTATTTTCGCCTACAGAAGGATACTTCTGCGAGCCAGACAAGCCAGATTTGGGGGCCCGGTCCAGTCCGTCTTCCGAACCCTGCGCATCACCTTAGAAGAGGTCACAGTAGCGCGAACCAGGCCAGCGCCTCCGTGGGAGTCAGGTGAGCGTAACAGAGCGCGAAGCCTTCCTACAAATTCCCACCCAGGCGCTATGGAAAGTTCTGAGACTGATCAGTTGGCCCAATTACTGGGGGAATTACGGGCCGAAGTACATGCCGCTCGTCAAGAGACTAATGCCCTCAGGAGGGAATTAATAATATCGAAGGAAAGAACTGATGACCTGGCCAGACAGCTTTTGCAAGGTCAAGCTGGGCAAACTCCTCTACCCGGTTCCGGAGGGAACCCCGCTCCCGTGGTTTCCAGTAACCCTGTGCAGATTAATCTACCTGGAAACATGCCGCTGGCCCCACCCGAACGCTTTGCTGGGGACCCCAAATGATTCGCCGTATTCATGAATCAGTGTCGTTTGCACTTCCTATGCAGACCTGGGGCCTTCCCTAATGATCAGACCAAGGTAGCCTTTGTATTGTCATATCTCAGCGGCTGCGCTGCCGATTGGTCAGTTCCACTGGTTACTCAAGATGACCCGATTCTCCGTGATTTTCAAAGGTTTCAAGCAAGCATGGAAAGGGTATTTGCTCGACACTCTCGGGGGCAGGCTCTGGATGACGAACTTCTATCCCTGCGACAGGGCAATCAGGACCTCCTATCCTATATTGCAACCTTTAATAGACTAATTGTGGAAACGGGATGGCCAGAGGATAAAAGAGTCACGTTGTTTTATCGAGGCCTTCGCAGAGAACTTAAAGATGTCTTGGCCCAAGTTGTAAATCCGCCCCAAGAATGCACAGAGTATATAGACTTAGTGGTCCAATTGGATCACAGACTTCAAAACAGAAAAGCAGATCGGTCCAGGTTTGAGACCCGGGTGTTGGTCAAGACCCATGCTAATCCCAAGGGAGTTGATGTCTCTGAGCCTATGCAAATTGGAGGGGTTAAAGGACCCCTAACTCAAAAGGAACGTGAAAGGAGGCGGCAGTTAAAATTATGTCTTTATTGTGGGAATTCTGGACACTTTCTACGAGATTGCCCGGCAAAACCGCCCCGAAAGGCGGTAGGAGCCGCTGATAAAAACCATGAAGACTCTGTTTCGGGAAACGACTCCGCCCGACAAGTGTAGGGGTCCGCTTGCCGAGCTTGAAAACTAACTCTCAGACCTCGCATTTCATTGTGCCAATGGTTCTCGTAGATCCAGAATAGCCTAAGCGGTTGCATGCAATAAAGGCATACATCGATAGTGGGGCTATTGGAAACTATGTGGATCGTGAATTGGTCTCTAGGATTAACCTCCCTCTCCGTCCTAAAACCAGCAAAGATGTCATCACCACAGTCGATGGAACTGAAATTGCCTCTGGACCGGTAACACATTCCACTACTGAGGTGACTCTTATTGGTCCCGAAGGCCATCGGGAGGGTGTTGTGTTTGATGTAATGAAGGTTCCACAGTTTCAGGTTATTCTTAGAATCCCTTGGTTAGAGACACATAATCCTCAAATTGATTGGCGAGCTAAGAGAATAACCTTCCCGTATTGTACACAAACCTGCTACCCAGAAAACCTGAAGATTAACTAGCATCTGTAGCCTCTGCCTCCATGCAACTACCTCCGGAATACCAAGACTTTCAGGACATCTTCCAAAAGGAACAGGCCAACACGTTACCTCCTCACAGATCGTACGATTGCCAAATCGATCTGGTGCCCGGTGCACAACCCCCTTGTAGCAGGATTTATGCCCTTACCGAACCTGAGAACCTGCATTTAAGACAATATTTGGATCAATACCTAGCTAATGGTTTTATTCGCCCGTCAAAGTCCCCGGCATCCTCGGCTTTGTTCTTCGTGCCCAAAAAAGAAGGCGACCTTAGAACTTGTATCGATTACCGCGCATTGAACCAGATAACGGTTAAAAACCGTTATCCTCTGCCTCTGATCCCTGAACTCCTTGACCAGGTGAAGGACGCTTGCATATACACCAAGTTAGATCTCCGGGGGGCTTATCATCTGGTACGAGTTAAAGAAGGCGACGAATGGAAAACTGCCTTCCGTACTAAATACGGATTATTCGAGTACCAGGTGATGCCTTTCAGATTGTGTAACGCGCCGGCTGCCTTCCAATACTTCATGAATGATGTCCTTCGGGAACTCATCGATGTTTGTGTTGTCGTATATATCGATGACATTCTGGTGTACTCCTCTTCGGAATCTGATCACAGAAAACACGTCAGGGCAGTACTTGAAAAACTGCGCCAACACAAACTATTTGCTAAATTGGAGAAATGTGTTTTCCATACCACAGAAGTCGAGTTTCTAGGTTTCATCCTGACACCCAAAGGAGTCCGAATGGACTCAAGAAAAGTGGATGCCATTCTCAAATGGCCATCACCTAGCTCTGTAAAAGGGGTTCAAAGCATGCTCGGCTTTGCCAATTTCTATCGCAGGTTTATCCCGGAATTTTCACGCGTGGTACAACCCATTACTGCACTCTTGAGGAAAAATAAACGTTTTGAATGGTCTGAAGAAGCCGAGCAGGCCTTTCAGGATTTAAAAGCTAAGTTTACCTCCGCACCTATATTGAAACACCCGCGTCCAGATCTCCCTTATGTCGTCGAGACTGACGCATCCAGCCTAGCCATGGGAGCTGTCCTGTCCCAAAGAGATCCCGAAACCAACCAACTGCATCCCGTAGCATTTTGGTCCAGAAAATTCTCGGCACCCGAGGTTAATTATGCAATCACGGACAAAGAACTGTTAGCCATTAAGTCCGCTTTTAAAGCCTGGCGGCATTATCTGCTTGGCGCTCGACATACCATCACAGTGATCACTGATCACCGGAATTTACAGTATTTGAAAACCGCCAAGGCTCAGTCATCACGGCAGCTCCGATGGGCTTTGTTTTTCGCTGAATTTGATTTTGTGATTACCTATCGACCTGGCTGCAAGAATGGCAAAGCAGACGCCTTATCCCGAATTGGAATGGGAGAATCTGATACAAACTCAGAACCAGTACCAATAATTCCCGAACAGAGGATTCTAGGCATGACTTCGTTACAGACGCTTGAAGACATTCAAGCCAGAGTGAAACAACTCCTGGACCCTACAACCTTACAGGAATGGATACAAAAGGGATCAGACTTTACCATAGATAATGGTTTACCTTATTTCCAAGGACGCTTATTCCTGCCACATAAGGAATTACATGAACTAGTTATTTCCGGTTATCATGATAGATTAATAGAGGAACACCCCGGTGTTGCCAAGACAGAGGAAAAGGTGAAACGACAATTTTGGTGGCCCTCTTGGCGAAAAGATGTTATATCTTTTGTGATGTCCTGTGGTGTTTGCGCCCAAAATAAAAGTCAAAAGAAAAGACCAGCCGGTCTCCTTCAACCTCTAGACATACCACCAGCACCCTGGCACACCTTATCAATGGATTTTATTACGGACCTGCCTCCTTGTTCGGGGTACAATACTATTCTGGTAATTGTGGATTTGTTTTCCAAAATGGCCCACTTTATTCCTTTGAAAGGTTTACCTTCAGCTTCTGTCCTAGCCAAAGAATTCCTCGAAAATATTGTTCGGCTACATGGATTCCCATCTATACTAATCTCTGCCCGGGGAAGCCAATTCATTTCCCACTTCTGGCGCAAATGTTGTCAAATGGCGCAGATCGACGTAAGATTATCGACCAGTCACCACCCTCAGACCGATGGTCAGACCGAGAGGACAAATCAGACCCTTGAACAGTACTTACGGTGTATGTTACAGCAATCTGAAAGCAACTGGAAAGACATTCTTTGGATAGCCGAATACGCATATAATAATTCGGTACACTCTGGAACTGGCCACAGTCCTTTTTATACTTTGTTTGGGCATCACCCTCGAACCTCAAACCTTGACTCACCTCAGAACCTCGGAATGCCTGCAGTAGAAAATCTGCATTCTACAATTACCCAAGCCTTCAAAGAGGCAACTACGCATTTACAACAAGCCAAGAGAAAATACAAGGAGAATGCTGATCTACATCGGAGTGAAGCACCTCCGTATCAGATTGGGGATCAAGTGTGGTTAGCTACCAGACATTTACCACTCAAAGGGCCTCGAACTTTTAACCCAAAATATCTGGGACCTTATTCTATTACGGCAATAATTATCCCAGTGGCTGTTAAACTTGATTTACCAGCTAGTATGCGAATTCACCCTGCTTTTCATGTGTCACTTCTGAAACCAGTGGTACCCGGAATCCGACTACTCAAACCTCCAGAACCTATTCTAATAGATGGAGAGCCCGAATTCGAAGTGAAGAACATTTTAGACTCAAAAATGTTTAGGTCAAAACTGTTCTACCTAATTGATTGGAAGGGGTACGGACCTCAGGAGAGGTCGTGGGAACCCAGCGACCATGTGCATGCACCTCGATTAGTCAGGAAATTCCACCGACTCTTCCCAGACAAACCAAAACCCCCGGAGGGAACAACCTTGGGAGGGGCCTTGGGGGGGGAGTGCTGTCATGATGCCCGCTCCCGGGGAGCCGGTTCAAGCCCAGCGTCCCCGAAAGCGAACATCCAGTCCCCAAGGAAGGACCCAGCAACCCCATATAGGGGCCCTTTGGACAGTGTCCTGGCGCCTATGGCGCCAGGCTCATAAAAGACATCCGTCCTGGCGCCGTAGGCGCCAGGCTCATTATGGGAATGCTTGGGTGCACTTACCTGATGCAGACCATGCTGCAGGATCCCGGCCTCCTTGAGGCCTGAAAGGAACTACTTTACCTGTGGGACTAATTTACCATCCGGGCGTGGTCGGGGAAGGATACATACCTGGAACTTCTTCCAAGGCTATTTAAACCCCACCCGAACAGCCACACGTGCTTCGTGTTGTTCTGCATCTAGCAGCTGGACGCTCACCGTGTCTGCTCCTGCATCCTGACTTCTGCCACGCCTGCCAGCATCTTGGATCACCTGCAAAGGAAGAGAAGAAGAGAACAGAAGAAGGAAAAGTCCTTACCTGCTAAATCCGCATCCCGGAGACATCTCGCCGACAATCCTGAAAAGGAAGACTTTAATTTAAAAGCTCATCGCGTCGATCGCTGCAGCGCCGCATTCCACTCACCTTTACAGGGCGCCTCCATGTTCAGCAGCGATCATCCGGATTCGCAGTGACGTCCCAGCGCCTAGGGAGAAAAACACCAGAACAAAAGGTGAGAGAGAGAAAGGAATAAGGAAAGCTAAATCTCCATGTTAAGACTTACCTGTTGATTCATTCCCTCTTCATTTCGGGTCCGCGCCGCATCCTGGCATTTCCGGACCCCGGCCCCTAAGGGGAAAAAAAGAGACATCAGCGTTAATGAGCGAATGAAAAGACATTACCAAAAAACGCTCAATAAAGACTTACCTGATTTCTATAAGGATTTCACCTCTCGTCTCGGGTCGGTGCCTGTTCCCCGGCATTCCGTACCCCGGCCCCTATGGGGAAAAAGACACTAGCATTAGTACATTAATGCATGGACACAAGGGGAACCTCTTATCAAAAAACTTACCTGGAAGCCAAGCAAGTTTGGTTCTCACCAATCCGAAAATCCAGTGAAGTAACTGGATACCAACGCGCCCCTGCATCAGAAGCAGGATGGAGAGCTTGTCCTTCCAGACCCTAAGGTGAGACGCTACGAGAAATCACAGAAGGGTTTCAAGGAGGGTGAGAGGGGAAAGTGGGAGGCCGATTGCATTACCCCGCAGACATTTAATCCCCTATTTTCGCCTACAGAAGGATACTTCTGCGAGCCAGACAAGCCAGATTTGGGGGCCCGGTGCAGTCCGTCTTCCGAACCCTGCGCATCACCTTAGAAGAGGTCACAGCAGCGCGAACCAGGCCAGCGCCTCCGTGGGAGTCAGGTGAGCGCAACACCTCCTCTCCGTCTTCCTTCTTCTGTCTTCGCTGGATTTTTTGTGTGCATCTCTGAATTAGTACAGCCCCCCTTATATTGCCCAAATGACACTCACTTTACAATCTACCCCTCTGATAGGAGAGTTTACCATTCCTCTCTCTGCCCCCTGGCATGATTGGTTCAAGGTAAGAGAGCACCATCTGTCTATTTGCATTTATTACCCGTCTTTGTTCTCTTGGCCACTTTTTGACAAACCCGTTATGTCTCATAACTTCATATTTTTACTAGCCCCTAACATATGCATTTGATATGTGGTTTGAGTGGGTCATAGGGAATTAGCTAAGCCGATCACCAACTCCGTATGAGGTAGCATGGCCCTTTGGCACATCTTTGTCATTTTCATAAAATGTATAACAGTTATGACTCTGCAAATGATCAAGCATGTACATAATTTCACCTTCCATCTTTCCATCAAATCCCATAAATGTCACATCTTCCGAGCAGCCAGTAACTAGTCTTAACTGGCCATTTCAGTCCCCAAAGTCCTAGGAAAATGCAAGTTAGCTCTTAAAAACTGCCTGGAAAATACGTAAAACATAGCATAAAATGAAATTATTTCTCATTCCAATTGCTACAAAAATGCCTAAAAATTCAATCAGTCCTTTAATGTCAATTGGGAGGATCAGTCCCCCTGTGTTGGAGGGGTGCTTTATCCCCCACAGCTGGTGACCAGAGATTTTTATTACCACCTTTGAAGTTGTCCGTTTGTTCTTGGTAGGGGGTGCAGGAGGAACTTACATCTCCCAATCAAGTTTTTAGCCACACTTGCTTTCCTTGAAATCCGTGAGCCCCTGCCTTCAATTCTGGCAGAGCAGGGAATTATAACGCCCTCAGTACATCACATGTCATTGCAGGCTGATTCACTAGTAGGTGGGAAGCGGGGCTTTCAATTGAGAAGTTTCCTGCCTGAGCCCAAAAACAGTTTTTTCCTGTATTATGAGCCTCTTCCAAAGGTGATGGAAGCTTTGTAGGTGGAAACATAATGTACATTGCTCAGTCAACCCACAACCCCAAACAGCATTTTTCCCTGCCATATCTGTGCGAGCAGAGCTATCCTTTCATGGTGGGTTTTTAAAGTCATTTTTCTTTTTCACACGTGTGCAAGCCGTTTTTTTCCCGTTTGCAGTGTTTTAAGGGCAGCTGTTCAAATGAAATGGAAAGCAAAAGCTGTGTCGGGTTGTAATGTTGAAATCCTTGCTCCTCATGTGAATTAAAAGTAAAACAAGGCTGTTTTTCGATCTAGTGCATAACATTTTGTCATTCAGATGAAACAAAAGCAACGCAGGGCCGTGTTTGGAGGCAGTACATAACTTCATATCATTTAGGTAAAACAAAACAACGCAGGGTTGTTTTTTGGGATGCAGTATTCCAATGCTTGCCAATCATGTGACCGGGAAAGCAAAGCACAGCCGTTTTTGGTGACAGGGTTTAAATGCGATGTTTCAGGTGGAGGGGATTTCTGTTTAGGGCCTACAGTGTTCAAGAAATAATATGTCAGAACAGTTGAGCAGTTGGCTCTCATTCCCCATGTTTTCAGCACGGGGCAAGGCGGCATGTTCGAGCTTCGCACACTCTCTGGATTCTTCTTGGCCACGAGGATACAGTTCAAAACACAGACATCGGGGCCTTCTGCCAAAGCCTCTTTCCAATAACAGTCTATTACTGCAGAGGGTCTGTTGTGACAAACAAAATCTCAAAGTTCCATTCTTATCAGGATTTTCACATGCACAAGTTCTGGCTTTCAATGTTCATCATGGGTCTCCATCTTCCAGCTGAGAACTCCTTTTTAACACAATATTCACACTTGGTCTCCCTCGTTCGTGCTCGGACCACGGATCTCCCTCATTCGGGCTCAGATCCCCTTCTGGATCTCCCTTGTTCAGGCTCGGATTCCCTTGATAGCAAAATCGAAGACTTGAGAATGTGCGATGGGTTTTGCTTAAACCGTCACAGGACCACTTTGATTAACTTCACACAATTATTCTCAGCAATCTTCTACTTTTGTTTCTCTTGGCAGGATACCTTACAGAGACTTTCGATTGAGCACATCCCTGGTGCCGGACCACTCTGTCAACGGTATTGTATCTTTCCTTCTCAAGTTTAAACATTCATCAGCAGTTCAGCTTTACTTGCGTCTTTCATCACACGTGTTCAACAATGTTTGTTCCAGTGCTCGTTATACAATGTTGCCGCTTGCAACACAGACCAGTCTTGCATCGGTCTCCCCAACTCCCCAGCTGAGTGTTGCTCTTTCTGGCACTTCTTTGTTCTTGAAGCCAAGGATGATACCGCCTTGGTCAGCTAGGCGGCCGGGCCTTCAGTATCTCCAACACACAATGCAGGATTCTTTAGTATGGTTTCCTGGCCTTACGCTTTCTGCCTCGAAGATTTCTTGAAAATAACGGCGTCTGGCAGAAAAGGTCATGGGTAATTACCTTCTTATGAACCCTTCTTGGTTTGCGGTCTTTCTTCCCTCGTTTAGCTGGTGACTTGAAACTGCCGTATCTTCATGTGCTTTGCCTCACTAAGAGTGTGCTTTCGTGCTCCGCCTTTTATCCGGGTGGTCAGGTGTGGGTGATCGTCAGTAAGTGCCAGACCTCGCTTGACCACAGTAGCAGGACATGCCAGATACACTGGTCGGGTGTGAGTCTGTTTTCTCCCAGAGCAGGCGGTCAGTGTGAAAGTGCTGGGAAAGGGGTAAGGAGTGGGTTGGGGAGCAAGGTTCCCACGTATCCTAGCTGGTAGGATGGGTTAAAGCTGTTACAGGGAAGCAAAGGAAACCGCGTCTCACCTTCCGGTGTCCCACTCCACGAAGACCCCTCACCCAGGTGATCCTCCCACACTGGTCCACCCTCAGGGTCTGGATCCAAAGGCGATGGCCGTGCCCTGGCCACCTGAGAGAGATCTGCGGGGACTAGCGGGTGAGACACCTTCTGGTTTCTCACAGCACTTAGTGACCAAATGGGCTTTGGTGTATCATTTATTCCACTGATGAAAGAAGAGCCTGAACACAATTAAATACCATGGAGGGCCCACGACCCTTGCTGATATCGCTCCTCTATGTAGAGTCATTCATTAACAAAGCTCTTAATGACGTTGCTATTAATCCTTCAGTCTTCACCAAAATCTATGTACGGGTGGTTGTGTTTGGATATTTTGAAGCAGATGGATATTCTTTCAATTATCCATTTTGGATGGCACCACATGCAGAAACAGTATACTTCACAGTGTCAACATGGGAAGGAAAAGAAAGAGGAAAAACAGAGTACAGGGAAGAATGACTATATGCACAGAAAAACTGGCTGTCTAGTAGCCATGTAAAACATATCAATGAAGGAATATGTGCGAGGCTGTGACTCTAGTAAGGATTGAACATAGGATAAACTCATTCCGCTGACCCAAGAGCTGTAGGGTTAAGGGCTAAGAGCTACTCGTTCACTAGGAAAAGGCTTTCCTGACCAATGCGGTCTTGATTTTCCAATGTTCTCAGGCACTCCTGGAGGGAGTTCCAAATGGTTGGGACAATGTATGAGAGAACAATATATCTCCCATTATGCTTCTGTTGAGCCCATGCATGCCTGGTACCATTCATCATGGCCAACACCATCTTGGAGCAGTCATTCTTATATTGCATATGGCTTGGCGGATAGTGCAGTACAGTCAAATGTAATTCTTTGCTCAATTGAAAGCCAATAGAGGCACTAAATAGCAGGAGTGATGTGATACCCTTTCTTTAGGCTGATCACCCGGTGGCTGCCTAATCTAAACCAACTAAAGTTGCTTCAGAACAGATGGAAGTATTGGTAAATAAATGTGGGTACCACTATGCAAATAAATGGAACACTTTTACAAACCCTGTTTTGATCACCAAATAAACCATTCTTACATCACCACAGATTGTATCTCACGTTATCCATTTGGAATTTGTAAAAAAACAGAAAATGTCAAACTTGACCTGTATAAGTGTCTCCTAAAGCCATTTCTGCAAAACTTAATTTGGGCTTATAAACATCCTAGGTGCTCTTGAAAAGAAGCTGTTGCCTAGATGAGGATAGCATTGATGGTTCCAGATTGTACTTTTGGTGTGCTTTGGCAGGGAGGAACCATTTTAAATAAAGATTAATTCATTGAATGATAGTAAGCCCCCGCCCACTCAATTGATATGATATTTATAACGCGCTTAATCCCCAGAGGTTTCCAACCGCGGACCTGGGGATCGAACCTGTGGTGCTCGGTGTCGTCTTGCTTCCAAGGTGAGCATGTTTCCCCTTAGCTATCCTCCTGAAACGATTGCACAGTATATAAAATACCTTTATCAAGGTGGTTGAATCTTTAAATGTGCCTACTCTCCAATTTTACATCTTTTTCAGTTTACATATTACTATACAACATATTTTATTGTTTAAGAAAAAAAACTTGTGCATAAACAAAAACAAAGGAACCCAATCACAGCATATACGAGGTCCCTCATGCAATCAGCTCTGAGCATTCACAACGAATCGTCATGGCAAACAGGCTCATAATTATGTAACACAAGCATAGAGTCAAAGCACCCATGTTTAGGTTCTCTTGCACTTACAGCCTCACCCTTGTGATGGGGAGAGGGATCCAAACTGATCCTTTGATGTAAACGAAAGTTACTCCAAGCGTCCATCAGTGTCAATCTTCAATTATCATACTCCCAAGTGTCTCTTCCAGTTAATTAGATTCAGATAGTTCATTTAACCAATTCACTTGCTTAATCTCTCCATTTGACCCAAATTTCATCAAGATCTGGTATTTGGCCAGGTGCAAATGCAAATCAAACTTCTGACTAGACTTGGGCACCTCGGACACCACAGCAGATATGGGTGAATGTCTGTACCTGTAATGTCTTTAAATCGTATGCAAAACATCCAGACAGCATTGACAATTGCTGGGACAATACCATGCTAGGTGCATAAAGCCAGCCCATTCTGCATGGCATCTGGAGCACACATCCCTTCTAGTAAGATTCATCTTTTTTAGACTAAACGGAGTATGGTAGAATCTACGTACAAACTTAAAGTAAAATCAACGTATTATGTTGGTCCACTGAAACACTATAAACTTGCACCTAGTCTTCCACTAATCTTCATTGCTATCCTGGTTCAGTTAAGATGCCCATAATTGTCTCCTGGGGACCATTACAATAAAGTAGTCTTTTTATCACCATGTATGGAAAGTAGACAAAACATTAAAAATTGACCCTGTTCAACCTAGAACCCAGAACTATAGTCTCAACTGTATTTATAGCCTTTCACCCTAAAGTACAATGTCCAGCTACATTATTATTCACCATCATGGGGTGTGCAATAGCTCTCTCTAGCCATATATATGGGATGTCTCCAGTGCCATTTGATATAGCGTAGTTTGACACCTAAATGGTATAGTTCTGTGCTAGGGACTGCTCTCCCTGCCCATCCTCTACCCCGTTCCTAAGGTAGAGTCACAATTATCCAACTCAAGCATTACCACCGCATAGAACAGGTCAGAAACCCAGATCTGGGGAAGGTTCATTGCCTGCGGCCTATTCTGGTCAGGCTGTTACTAAACGGGTACATCAACCAAGGTACCACCACTTTGCCCCTTCATCGGAACAGGTAATGTTGCCCAACTTAGACAGGCAATTTCAACAATGGGTTTACTGAAATTGAGGTCATAGCTTGTTTCTTGCACCTATTAACTGTCACTCCCAAATATGTAATGGAAGCGGGTGCAAGAGCAAGCTGTTCCTTCTATGTTTGGTGCTTTGGAGGAGCACGGAAGGAGGGGGTCAGGCCCAGCCCTACATCACTCTGTTAAGGGAATGAACGGGGCTTGAGCAGAGAGGGTACCGCAGTGGGCTGTTCCCAATGATCCCAGCTGCTTCTCTGGCCTCGGGGCGAGTTGGTCGTTGATAGATCCCTAACCCCACTGGTGGACCCGGCTCGGCTTTGCACTGCTGTGGGGGGGTGTTTGGATAGTTTTTGGTGAGCGCAGAGGAAAGGTGGAAGATGGGAGTCCTGTAGCAGCCTTTGTGCCCTACATGTGGCAGCAATGTAAGAGGAGGTAAGGTGGTGATTTTAAAGGAGCGGTAAGCAAACACTCCTATGGGCCCCTCAGGGGCAACTTCGTATTGATTGTTGCTGGTTTAAACATTTGAGATGAGCGCTTGCACTCTGCATCAATCAGACAAATCTGATTTGAGATCAATTCAATCAGGAAATTGACTAAAAAGTGCAACAGAGATTCCCTCTGCATTATAAAAAAGGCATGTGGGCCAAACTGTCTCCCCATATGCTGTTAGCTTTGCGTCTAAGCTGCAACTGCCTCAGAATTAAATCAAACTATTGATTCCCTGCAGCTGCGCTTTATTGGTTTTAATTGGTGGGAGTCTGAAAGGTTGGAAGGCTAGGGGTTGTAAAAGCTGGGGCTTTTTACAACTACAACCAATCAGCCCATTCCACCACACCTAGCCTACCTATCACAGAGCAGAGCGGGGTGTATATATAATAAGGAGACAAAGGGTTTTTTGGGATAATCTGCTTCAACAGCCAGGACTCTGAATATATTGTGGAAGATGCTGAAGAGCCAGAGTATGGCTGAAGATTATAAGGAGCAGAGTGTCTTAGTATGCTCACTCTGTTAGACTGTCAGGCGTGCCCTTATTTTGCATTGAGCATGCACCTTCTTTATATATTAACAAATTCTTTTTAGTCTTTTTTTTACGTCTTTTAATTTTCCTCAATTTGATCACTAACATCTTTTCATTTGAGTGTATTTATGCATTGCTTCCATGAATTGTGTTTGTGAAGACAATTCAAGAAATAGGTATGTTAGGTTACTTGCGCCTGGCCTTCAAGCTCAAAAGAAAAATGTCCGTTCACAATCAAAACCTAACACTCTGGGCAGGAGCACTGGCTAATATTCACTCCCCCTTTTTCCTGTTTCTGAATTCAGTGCTGGGTGAAAGTGTTTTGAATTGTGTCTATGAATGTAGCTGTTTTTATTAGTCATTTGCACTTTACCTGATGAGGCTGAGATCCTACGAATTTTATATTCTTAATTGAACTGCAATTCTGAACTTAGGCAGCCGTTACTGGCTCTAGGTACCAGAATTTTAAAAGTTCACAGTGGGTTAGTATGCTGAAGGACTTATCAGATACTAGTTCGAAAAGATGGTTATTATTTCCGATACTTGGAACCAGCTTTTTAATTGGGTAAATGTGTTTGAATTGGGTCTATGAATGTAGCTATTTTTATAAGTAATTTGCACTTTACTTTGTGGGGCTGATCCCATGAATGTTTTATTCTCATGTGAACTGTGATTCTAAATTTACGTGGCCCTTAATGGCTTTTAGAACTAGCACTTTAAAAGCCTACCACTGGTCACTTTCCTCACAGACTTCATTAGATGCTAGCATTTTAAATATCCTATATTTTTTACCATCTCTACTATTCCATCTTTGCAAGCACCATGTCTAAAAGGCAATCTCACATTTCACCTAATAGAAGACTGACGTCTGCTAAATTTATGTCCCCCAATTACTAATGCTAATCAATGAAATGGAGGTTCACTTGAATGACGTATGGAGTAAGGAACCATCCAATCTAGGCAGGCAGGTTCATTTAAGAATGAAGGGTCGACCTGGAGGATCAAGTTCTATGGAAATCCTGGTGATTGAGCCTTTTGCCCCTGCCACAAATACGAACAAAGTATAAGTTGGGTGATTGGTTCAGTCGACTCTGCCCTTTTACCCCTTTAAGGGAATTGACACCGAGCCTGGTACAACTGTGACATTTTGGGATGATAACTTAACAGACATGATGCACCCAACTACCCAGGAAAGAGGTCAAATATACGCAACTATTTCTGAAATTGAAGCAGATTCTTGTTTTCCTTTAGCCATTAATGATATAATTGGACTACATGTCTGAACGCCAATGACTGAAGGTGCTTGTGTAGCTTCCGACAACGTAGAACAACCCACAATTCCCCATACAGTCATCATTGACCGCAGCAACCAATTCGCTAAAAGGTATCACATTTTGACTGTTGGTAATAGTAACAATGAAGATTCAGTAGTGGGTAATGATAGCCAGAATCAATGTAGATGTATGTCCTTACCCGTAATTTATAAACCTTGCTCTAACATGCCACAATCCCGCCCTAGTAGTAGAACCATCTGTTAAGTCTACAGAAAATCGGGCTACCTGCGCATTATGTTACCAGATGAATTTTGAGCTCGCTTATATGAAGAATTAAATTAAATCATTGTATAACCATCAGGAGAAACTGCCTGAAGAAGTGAGCACCATTTAGAATAGAAACCTTGATGTGAATTGATTTAATGGTAACATTGGCAATCACGGGAACTTCCCCACTAGGCCTGCAAGCGTTAGTGATACTAGATTCAAAGATACATCAAGAATCACCCAGAACGAGAGAAGGGTTAGTGAGGGAACTGCAAAGAGCCTACTGGTGAGTAAACCAGGGCATGCTTTGAATTCTCCTCCCAACCAACTCTTTGCAGTCATTGAGAACCAGGAGAAGAAAGCACAGACACAGACTGGTAAACCTGTAGATGCATCAATCCCACATTTAACCAGTATTGGACAAATGCTAGCATTTTCCACAGGTAGTAAATCGATCGCGACATATGAGCGAAGGTGATTTTGATGGTAGACAAGGCTCTAATAAGTTGTACATGTCTGGTGTATCAAAACTCCCACATGGCTCCAATTAAAATTATGATTCAATGAATAACAAATGCATCCCTTAGCTGATGCCTGTTTACGGTCTGTGTAATGGCCATATGCAGCTACACTGTAAAGGCCTCTAAAATTACAACATGTAGCGATAACTCTTACGACCTGGTGGAATGGACATCAGAATGATTAGCACATGAGCTCTCATTCTTAGAATTTAGAAGTCTCCCTTCATCTCCATCAACTCTTCAATTGAGTAAAACGTCAGTGGAACCTAGTTCCACTCAGTTTTCTTTTAGGGAATAGAAGAACTAGTTACTCTTACCTTGTAACGTTCTTTCGATGGGATGTTCCTCCGACGTATTCCTTATCTTAGATAGAAATCCTTCAGCTTTGCTGGCCTCGGAAAATTTTTTTCGCCAGAGGGCGCTGCGCGTCGATGATCGCCGAGTCGATGACCCTCGACGGCCTCCGTGCCGACGTCGACGTCATCCTGCCTATAAAGGCCGCGCGCAGCGTCCGTTGCTCAGTTCCGTTTTGTAGTCCCCAGTAATGTTTTTGGATTAGACTAATCACCTTGAAGGAGCATAGGCTGCAAACCCACAGGAAGTCATACTGCGGGGATGGATGGGAGGGTCGATAAGGAATACGTCGGAGGAACATCCCATCGAAAGAACGTTACAAGGTAAGAGTAACTAGTTCTTCGAAGGGATTGTGTCCTCCGACGTATTCCTTATCTTAGATAGACTCCCATAGCAGTGGTATTGTGACTGGAGGCGGGAGTAATAAAAGTTATGTTACCCTTCCAGAATGGACAGAGTGTAACACAGCCTTGCCGAATCTAGTTTCTTGACTAGAGGAGGAATCCAGGCTATAGAATTTGGTAAATGTATGTGCGGACGACCATGTGGCAGCCGCACATATATCTCGAATTGGCACCCCTCTTTGAAGGGCTGAGGATGTTGCGATACCCCTGGTAGAATGAGCCCTTAGATTTTGAGGAGGCTCCTTTCCTGCCAATTTGTAGCACTCCAGAATGGCTAAAATAATCCATCTGGAGATGGTTTGTTTTGTTATTGGAAGGCCCAACTTATGTCCTGCATAACCTACAAAGAGTTGGTCTGCTTGTCTGATCTTAGCCAATCTGCTGATATAGAAGCTCAAGGCTCGCTTAGGGTCCAGCCTGTGCAGTCTCTCTTCCTCCTTCCCCGGATGAGGAGGAGGGTAGAAAGAAGGTAATATAATCTTCTGAGTGATGTGAAACTCCGAGACTACCTTCGGGAGGAAGTTAGGCTTCACCTGAAGAACAACTTTGTCCTTGTAAAAGATTGTATGTGGAGGTTTACACGATAAGGCTTGCAACTCGCTAACCCTTCTAGCAGATGTCAATGCTATTAGCAAAACAGTTTTGAGGGTGAGAAGCTTCAATGAACAAGAGTGTAGTGGTTCAAAAGGGGCACCCTTTAGGAAGTTTAAAATTAGGTTTAAATCCCATAAGGGAACTTGAAAAGGTTTCGGGGGATAAACATTAGTTAATCCTTTTAGGTATTGTATTACCAATGGAATTTTGAAGTATGAAGGCTCCTCTGCAGTGCGCTTAAAGATTGATAGCGCTGCGAGATAGCCCTTAATTGTGCCAACCTGTAGGCCTGAATTAGCCAGGTAAAGTAAGAATGACAACACCATAGGTGTACCACAAGAAAAGGGTTCAATATTCTTTTCTCTGCACCAGCTGCAAAATTTGTTCCAACGGCAGCGGTATAGAGTTTTAGTTGCCGGCCTTCTGGCCGAAAGCAACACCTCCATAACATCATCCGGAAGGTCCCAATCCTTGTACCTCAACCTTTCAGACACCAAGCGTGAAGGTTGAGGGTCTTGATGGCTGGATGGAGAACCTGACCTTCCTTCTGCGAGAGAAGATCCTCTCTGTATGGCAGTCGAATTGGAGGGCAGATGGACATGTCTAGAAGGTCCGGGTACCACGTTCTCCTGGCCCAATCCGGGGCAATTAGGATCATGGTCTTCCGAAACCTTCTCAACCTCCTGATCATTTGAGGAATGACAGGGACCGGAGGGAACGCGTACAGAAGTGGGAACTCCCAGTCCACTACGAACGCATCTCCTAGAGCTCCTCTCGGGGGAAATTCCCTTGAGCAAAATCTGTCGCACTTCCTGTTGATACTGGTGGCGAACAGATCCACTTGAGGGGTTCCCCAAAGGGCGAAGATCTCTTGAAGGACTTCCTGAGCTATCTCCCACTCGTGAGAGACTGTGCTCTGCCTGCTCAGAGCGTCCGCTGTCAAGTTCTTCTCTCCGGCTAGGTGAATTGCCGATAGAGAGATTCCTTCCTGAATTGCCCAAAACCAGAGCTGCATCGCCTCTCTGCACAGTGGTAGTGAGCCTACGCCTCCTCTTTTGTTGAGGTAGTGCATGGCCACTGTATTGTCCGTCATTATTAGGACGTTTCTTCCCCGTACAGACGGCAGAAAAGCCTTCAGCGCTAGTCTGATGGCTCTCAGCTCCAACAGGTTGATATGTAGTCTGGACTCCGATGGAGACCAACGACCGCTGATGGTCAAGTCGTTGGCGTGAGCTCCCCACCCCGTGAGTGAGGCATCCGTGACTACTGTTATCTCCGGCCATGGTTGCCAAAACATTTCTCCTTTCAGGATGTTCTCCCGACAGGCCCACCACTGAAGGTCTCGGGCTACTTTGACCGGGATCCGAAGGAGATCTGTCATCCTTCCTGAGAACTGTGACCACTGAGTTCTCAGTGCCCACTGGAGGGATCTCATTCTCAGGCGAGCCTCCGGCACGAGGAATATGCAGGATGCCATGAGGCCTAGCAACCTCAGAAAGTCGTAGGCTGGGAGATATTGGGCATTCTGAAATCTGATGACCATCTGCAGAATATCTCGAGCCCTCACCTCTGGTGGCAAGGCTTTTCCCAGGGAAGTGTCCAGGACTGCTCCAATGAATTGGAGTCTCTGTGATGGTATCATCTGTGACTTCTTTAAATTGAGGGAGAAGCCCAGCTTGTGAAGGAAGTGGCAAACATAATCTAGTTGTCTCTGAGCCTGTTCCGAAGATACAGCTCTGATCAACCAATCGTCTAGGTAAGGGTAGACATGAATCCCTTCCCTCCTTAGACTTGCAGCCACAACCGACATTAGCTTGGTAAAGACCCTCGGGGCGGAGGTTAGCCCAAATGGCAGAACTCGAAATTGATAATGAGAGCTGCCAATTGCGAACCTCAGGTATCTCCTGTGCCTGGGATGGATCGGCACATGGAAATAAGCGTCCTGGAGGTCTAGAGATACCAACCAGTCCTGAAGCTGGAGGGCCTGAAGGATCTGAGAGAGAGTCACCATCTTGAACTTGTCCTTTCGGAGGAATTTGTTCAATTCCCGTAAGTCTAAGATGGGTCTCAGTCCTCCGTCCTTCTTTGGTATTATGAAGTAGGGGGAGTACCAACCCTTGTTCCTTTCCGCTACAGGTACCAGTTCTATGGCACCTTTCTCTAGCAGGTCTAAAACCTCCTGCAAGAGGAGCGGATCTGGAAGCTTCAAAGGGTTGTTCCCCGGTGGATGACTCTGAGGGATATGTAGGAAGGGCAGGCAGTAACCTTGGGCCACTGTCTCCAGAGCCCAAGCATCTGACGTAATAGCCTGCCATTCCGTCAGATGGTGAGTTAACCTGCCCCCTACTGGTGTTCTGTGAGGGGAGACCTCAGAGTGGTTTTGAAGCGGCTGATGCAGTTGCCGAAGGTAAAGTGGCTCCTGCTCCTGCGGGTGCGGCTTTCTTTCCCCTACCCCGTCCACCACGGGTAAATCTTCCTTGGCCTCTTTGAGCCGGTCGTCCCCTGCCCCTTCCATATGAGGAATAGTAACGAAAGGACCGTCCTCTCCACGATGATCCCGAAGGACGAAAGGTATTCTGACGGATAGCAGCTCCCAATGACTTGGCTGCTGCCTTGGACGTTTGCAGTTTCTCCAAACTGTCATCCGCCTTCTTTCCAAAGAGGGTAGAACCGTCAAAGGGCATATTCAAAAGCCTGGTCTGCACGTCAGAGGCAAAACCAGACTTCCTCAACCACGCATGCCTGCGGATTGTGGTACTTGCCGCCATGGCCCTGCTGATACTGTCAGCAGAATCTAGGCCAGTTTGTAGGGTCTCGCACATCGCATCTTTACCATCCCTGATGATGTTTAAAAATGCGTCCCTTTCCTCTCCTTCTTGGAGGCAGTCAGCCGCTGATGAAGCGCACTCCCAAAGGGTGTGGCTGAACCTAGCGAGCGTACAGGTCGCGTTAATAGACTTTAACGCCATGCTACAGGCAGAAAAAACCTTCTTAGCCATGGCATCATACTTTTTGTCATCCCTATCCTGCGGAGCAGTGGGGTATGCAGATGTGCTGCCTGATGAGGTTGCAGCCTGTACAACCAAGCTCTCAGGAGTAGGGTGTTTTGACAAATATTCAGGGTCAGAACTAGCCACCCTGTATTTTGTTGACAGTTTTTTATTTACTGCCGGGATAATTTCTGGCGTTTCCCAGTTTGTCAAAATCCTTCTCTGTAGAGCAGAGTGAAATGGAACCACAGGATCCTCCTGTGGGCCCTTGTCCAGTATGTCAGTGAGGTCATCCTGCTGAAAGGCAGGAGAAGGTGCAGACCAATCCATAAATTCTATGATTCTAGACATCAGAGCTCTATATGGAGTCTCCGCATGTTCTCCTGGGTCTGGTTTGATAAATTCTGCTTCAGGAGAAGTGTCCAAGCCACTAGCTTCCTGAAGTGCATCCTGAAGATTTTTTAATCTTCCTTCCTCAGAGGCGAAAGTCTCTGGCTCTGGTGATGTGGTCCTCTGTAAATCAATATCTTGGTCTGAATCCTCCCTTTCCTCAAAAATCGAGGTTAAAGGGGGATACATTGGTTTTTGGAATGGTATAAACCCCATTTCCAATGCAGAAGGAGCCATCATCACAGGCCTTGAAAACGTCGATGTCGTCGACACCGACGTGAAAGTACTCGAAGGCGCCGTGAAAAGCGTCGAGAAATGTGTACTAGGCCTCGAAGAACTCGAAAGGATCGGAGTCCTGCTCGAGAACGACGTCGACGTTCTCGGCGTCGAGTCGGAGGTCTTTTGTCTAACCGTTGGCTGTGGAGTAGCCGTGGTTCTTTCCTTCACCGGCGTCGATATCGGCGTCGACGTCGGCGTCGACTCGATCGACTGATGCGCCGATGAATCCTTCGACAACGGCGTCGATGGCGCCGACCTCTGTTTCGAAGGAGTTTTCGACGATGGCGTCGATGATGCTTTATCTCCCGATGGCTCGAGGCGCTTTCGGGTTGACTTTTCCGCCGGGTACTGCGACTCGCGGCGTTTAGATTTTTTGGGTTTTTTACCCGGGGTATCACCCTCAGCTGTCTTCGAGGGGGACGAGGCCGCTTTCTCGAAGACGCTTAGCATCTTTTTCCTGAATTCCTCCCACTCAGCTTGCGAGCTGCGTTTTGTGGGGCAATGAACTCTCTCAGGAGAACTCGACGAAGATGACGAAGGGGATCTCCTACGTCTCTTCTTCGAGTGTCTCGATGTCGACGAGTGGTGGGAGCCACTTCGTGATCTAGATCGAGAGTGTTTTTTATGGTGAGGAGACGAACGTCTCGACTCTACCGAAGAAGCTTTCGAGGAAGTTAAAGTTGACCTACCTCTCTCGAGCTTCCCCCTACGCTCCTTCAAGGCTTTCGCCGTCATGGAAAGGCATTCCTCACACTCCGAACTCTGGTGCGTGATTCCCAGACACCACAAACAGACCCTGTGAGGGTCCGTCAACGACATTTTCTTCCCGCAGTCTCGGCACTTTTTGAAACCGGACCGAGGGGTCGTCGGGTCGGAGGAGGATGCCATCGATATCGAGGTAAATAGTAGTTATTATATACGTTATCTTGACGAGAACTGAGCAACGGTGTTCCGAGGCACAACGAAGCGCGGAAAAACGGAACTGAGCAACGGACGCTGCGCGCGGCCTTTATAGGCAGGATGACGTCGACGTCGGCACGGAGGCCGTCGAGGGTCATCGACTCGGCGATCATCGACGCGCAGCGCCCTCTGGCGAAAAAAATTTTCCGAGGCCAGCAAAGCTGAAGGATTTCTATCTAAGATAAGGAATACGTCGGAGGACACAATCCCTTCGAAGTATAGATCATATGGGGCCGATACAAGAAAGAAACAAAAACGTGTGTGTGGGGGGGAGAAATCAATGTATTGCAATTCAATTAATATGAGCCCGTCCCCCCATAGCCCCAACCCCCCATCCCCTTTGGATGCCCTAACCAACCAGCCCTCACACCAAGGCCTACCCAAGATCAAATCAAACCATTTAAGTATTTTATCTTGGATTCTAACAGGATTGTCTTCAAAGTTTAATGATCCAGACTGGTTTTCATTTATCAAACAGAACTATATTATTTGTTTACAAGAGACCTTAGTTGGATCTTTACCCCTCCAAATCAGGCTACGCTAATCAAGTGACTCTTGCTTCCAAAGGGGGAAGAGGGAGACAGAGTGGTGACTTAGCCACATGGATTAGTATTGATCTAAATGCTAAATAGAACAGATTGAGACTAAATGTGCTGATATACAATTCCTGAAGATATGCTTCCTGAGTAATCATGTGCTTACCCTTCCAATGTTTATATATGGCTGTTTGGCTGCCTCTTAGTCTCAACTGCATTGTTAGAGTACTGGCTTGATAACATTAAGAACTTTATGATGGTGGGTTTTGGGCGCACCAATATGATTGTATGTGATTTTCACACACAATTTGAACCTCCGAGGTGCATGAGTGATATTTTTAATGACAAAGATGAATTATGGGAAATTCCAAGAGTTAGCACAAATTCTACTAGGATCCTGTAATGGTAACCACTGGTAACTGCCAACGACTGGGAACCCAAAGTCCAACATACTCCATTGTAACTGCTGATGTAGCCCACAATCTACTGGGCATGGTTTTTACAGTATGTGCCCAGCCTATCACTGCGCTAATGTCCCTTCTTGCCTGTTGTGAGTCTCATATTTATTTGTACGCCTGCCGTAGTCCCCCGTACCATGAGGCAATGCTTTACCAGAATGTGCACCCACACACGTCGTTCCTCATTTATGTTGTGAGTCTAGAAATTACCCTACCAAAGCATAGAAGGTATATTAGGTTGGCCGAAAACCAATTGCATCATATACCCTACATGGCCAATAGAGAATCGTCAGCATAACCATAGAGCATCCATTTTGTGCCCAGATCCGCCATTTGCTTTCTTTGCCTTTCTGTTCAACGCTTTGCAAAATGTATTTTATTTCATAAAGCTCATGCATGGAGCAAGGCCACAGTTTACATGTTGAGAGACCGGCCCAGACAGAAATGCCAAGCAGTAGAGAGATACATTGTTTTCCTCCCTCACAAGTCCTTGAAGGCGAGCAGAGAGGCATTTAATCAGCAGCCAGGTGCCGGCCGGTATCTCTGAAAATTTTGAAACAGGCTGTTAAAGCATGATTTATACTTTCCTAGCGGCCCCCCTTCGGGGCTCTCCTCAGATCAGGCTGACCCCTAGTTCACGAATAGAAACCAGTAAATAACATACTTTGGAATGTGTCTCTCCAACGAACACAGTATCCTTGCGGAAACAAGTGCCTAGTGTTCTTCATAACAAAGAACTATGTCTGCTTACTGCAAATTGCAACTGTTGCTAAAACGAGTAATATAGATTGAATAAGAAACGTGTCATAATGTGTCATAATTGTCAATTACCGAACCCTAGCTCAAGAAGATACATTATGGGCGGTTTTGATGTGTCACGAAGAGATTGTACGATTGTCTTTTTGTATATATGATACTGTTGTAAAATGTTCGCTCTCTTGCGTCTCACAAGGTCTGGGTGACACACACGTTGGGAGACGTTAGACCCAGTCGGCCGACTGAGAATATTTGCTTTGCAATAAACCCTAGTACTTGGAAATCAATCCTCGTGTCTGTCGTATCACTTGGTGTATGATGATTATGCCTTGTTTCCATACGCGGGGGTCTTCAGCGCCTAGAAAAAAATGGCGCTGAATAGGGACCCTCGCCCATTTGCTCCATCGTGTACGTTGAATTTGAAGAAGGCGAAAACGAATCGAGAATGAGGCCGTTGAACCGGGATCGAAAGGTGTTCGGGGTGCCCCTGTGAAAGTGATGAGAGACTCCTTTGCAGATCCGTACACAACCGGTCCCTGATCGATGAGCAGCGGCCAGAGAGCATCGAGGCGAGGGTCCCGAAACGAGGCAGATTGAGCCAGATACGCAGGCACGATGATTCTTGGTTGCGTCTGTATACGGATGAATTGCGTCTTAAGAGACGAAGTGATTGATCAGGTGAGTCGTGCCCCGATTCTTAACAGTCCTGATATTGGTTAAGTGTTGGTCTTGCAAGATGAAACGCCCAGGGTAAGGTACGAATAAGATCAATATGCCTGGGAAATTGTCTTCCTGTCTAGTGGAATTTTTCCACTGCGGTAGACAATCTTTGGAAACTGGCCAGGTTGCGCCACCCATAGGGTCGCCAGCGTTTGAGATGTATGTGAAATATGGAATAGGAGCAATAATGTTTTATGAAATTTGGCATAGGCAGACCAGACATGTAGTAGATTTGCAGTGGCCGAAAGATGGTACTTTTGAGATGGCCCAAACAGAGCACTTTGAATCAGTATTGCTGCGCAAGAAAGCACGCCCCGTGACATTTGACATCATAAGAGAATGGAGGAAAGAAGCTAACCTCCGTTTAAAAAGTAGGGAGAAACATGCGCGAAGGCACACATCAAACACAGAAAAAGAACTAGAACTAGAAGAGCTCAAATGGACTGAGGATATCAGAAGAGGGGATCAGAGTATCCAATTAGGCATACAAAAAAAATATATCCACAACAAGAGTTACATGCATCAGATGAACTAATGACTAACATTTTGAATGAAAAGAGACAAGAACGCCCTCAAAGTAATATTGACACAATTGCACCAGTACCCATTGCTCCACCTCAGTTGCCACCCAACATTCATGTTGTTCCAACTGCACCATCTCCCCCTGGGCACGTGATACCATTTCCCCCACAGCCGACAGAGCATGAATAAGTGGCTGCCGGAGAAGGCAGCTCTACAGAGGCGGGCCTGTACAGAGAGGAAGTACCAGAGTAACCCATAGGACTGTTAGCAGGGAGAGGAGAGAAAAACTTAAAGAATGGGCAGAAACGTACATTGAAGGCAATGACGAGGGATCCATGCTGAGTGCAATGTATGACTATAAGAAGCTTGGTGAAAAATAGGTATTGTTAGAATGCATGGGGGAGTATCTTATAGATAGATGGAAGAAATTGACCAGTATGTTAGCACCGCAGAAGTTACGGGATCTAAATGCTTTTTCGCGTATGAGGGAAAGTGCGCCAGAGATAAAAGAGCACGCAGGCAGGCTATTTGAGTTTAAAAATGAACTTGATGAATTGCATGCAGAGATGAAAAGAGGGAAACAACATGTGGTACCATACGTCAAGCGGTGATTTTTTCCGTCATCAAAACCTGTTCACGAGGAGATGAAAATATGTACACGAGAAGCGCTTAAATGGATTACGGATGCTAGCATTTCTCCAATGGAGGTGCATGATAAGTTTGATCAGTATACGGTAGAGATGCAGAGGAAGGTATTGCAGGTGATGGTTGAGTATTTGCAAGATGAATGTTTTGAAAAGAAGTATTGTTGCCCCCCTGATTTAATGACAATATACAAGAGAGCATTTTCACCTGAAACTGGAAAGACTGCCCTTTCCCTCGATTTAGCTACAGTGCTTAATAAGAGATCCAATGAGGAAACGCCCAGTTCAATATTTCCCATGAGAGAAGTCCTTCCCACCTTTGTGCCAAAAGTAGAAGTTCCTGCCGCTGATGGAAATCCACTGTGCATAATAGAAGCCCATTATACAGCACAGTACGTGCATGTCCCTTTTCTAGACAAGAGGTAAATAATATAAAACAAACCATCCCCGATTTGAGGAAGAATCCGCAGGATTTTATAAAGAGATTGAGTCCTATTTGAAATCGTCCATTTTTACAATGAGTGATATTGATCTATTATTTCCTGTGATTCTTCCAGTAGATATATGGAAGCAAATTAGGAATGTAGTTGACACTGATACTTTGGGTGATACCTGGGAACCTTTGATAAAAGAGGATACGGACAGAAAAGCTGGCGAGAAGCCATCGCCAGCTCTGTTAGCATTACCAGCACAAATAGTACAGAAATGAAAGATTTTGGTACCTGAAAGGAGAATTACCTGGGACAAATTAACTGCATTTGTGCAAGGCAAAGATAAATTGGCTACTGACTATTTCAATAGATTTGAAGAAGTATTTGCAGATTTTAGTGGCCAGGATTTAAGCACTTAACCCGGGAAGAGACTATTTGTTGACAAATATGTGAGAGGGTTGCTACCGAAAATTAAAAATGTAATAATGACGTCTGAAAGTGCATGGCAAGCAAAATCACAGAGTGAAGTATTACACATGGCACAATACTATGAGAATAGAGTAAATACAGAGAAAGAGAAAGAGGTGAGGGATAGGGTGAATCTAAAAACGAGAGTATTAATGCAACAGGTAGCGAATAATAATAGGGGCGGAGGAAATGCACCAATGAGAGGGAATTATTCCAACATGCACGGAGATCCAATTGGACTGAATCAATGCGCATATTGTAAGGAAGAAGGTCATTGGCGAGCACAGTGCTCATGTTTGCAGAATAGGAATGGAAATGCCCCGAGAAGGCAGAATAGAGGTTGCCTGGCAACGCAAGGACAAAATAGAAACACTAGAATGCCACAAAATCAGAATAACAAAGGAAATAACAACCCGAATCAGACTCAAAACACAACATCAGCAGAATAGTGCAGGAGAAGGAAATGTTTTTGATACTCGGTCCAATTCATACTATTCTGGTGACTTTACATCGGATGATGTATTGTTCAACTAGGACAACCCAAGACAGGGGTCGGAACCAGTATCTATTCCCATTGATCAGAAAGGGCCCTACGTAGAGATGAAAGTTGGGAATAGAGAGCACACTTTTCTAGTGGACAAAGGTGTGCAGAAGTGCTCAATAGACCATCACTTGGTACCAGAGATACCACCGTCAGGGCAAAATAACATTTCAATAGGGTTCTCAGGGACACCAGTAATTAGGCCAGTGTCACAGTCGGTACCTATAACATTAGGTCCATTCACCGAGTCTTGCCCATTTCTTTTGACACAAAACTGCGGCGAGAATTTTTGGGTCTTAATTTGTTGAAAGAATTAAGTGCGGTTATTTATTGTTCTCCCGATGGAGTGTATTTGACAATATCACCACAAAAAATGGCAGTGTCACAATTTTTGTCTATACCATTACCAACTGAATTAAGTAACGTACCAACTTGTATATGGGCGATGAATGACAATGATGTTGGTTGTTTGAAAATAGAGCCATTGAAAATTGTTTTGAAAGAGGGAATTACATTGCCACATATTCCACAGTATAAAATGTTGGTGGAAGGTGAGAAAGCTTTGAAATGCATGGTTTCTGATTTGATTAAATGGAACGTGATAGCACTTGCAATAGTCCAATTCTCCCAGTTTATAAAAAAGGAGGAAATGAAATACCATATCGTTTAATAATTGATTCGCGCGGATTGAATAAAGTAGTTGATCCCCAATTTCCATTGGTCCCAGATGTCAATACCATTTTAACCATGATTCCAGCTTCCACAACATATTTTAGTGTTGTAGATCTAAAGAACACACTTTTTAGCATTCCAGTACATTCAGATAGCAGATATTTATTTGCTTTCACATTAGGAGGACGTTCTTTCACGTTCACACGAATTCCACAAGGTTACACTGAGAGCCCGAGTATTTATAGCAGAGCACTGAAAGAACAACTAGATATGCTAGAGCTACCAACGGGTTCTGTACTATTGTAGTACATTGATGACCTATTGATTGCTGCTGACACAGAAGACAGGGAGAGTACCGTTAAATTGTTGACACATTTGGCAGCACATGGACATAAAGCTTCATTAAAAAAATTCCAGTATTGTCGAAAGGAGGTGGCCTATTTGGGCTACCTACTTTCGAAAGAGGGAAGGAGACTGACACCAGAAAGAATAGAAAGCATCTCTGGTATGCCTATTCCAAAGACACAGAAGGAAGTCAAAGCCATAATAGGTATGGCTTCATATTGCAGGCAGTGGATTGCTAACTTTGCTACGATTGTAAAACCTATGGTGGCATTGACAAAGAAGGATGTTGCTTTGCCTTTGCCATGGAGCGTGAAATGTCAGAATGCATTTGATCTGCTCAAGTTGCATTGTGCTCAGCTCCAGTTTTGGGCACACCAAATTATGAAAAGGATTTTAAGTTATTTGTGCATGAAAATGATGGCTGTTCATTGGCTGTTTTGACTCAGGAACAAGGAGGAAGAAATAGACCATGCAGTTATTTCCACACTGTTTGCGAGCTGTTGCTGCGGCTGCTGCGTCAGTAAAACAAACGGATGGAATGGTTTTGGGTCACGCCTTAACTTTGATGGTGCCTCACACCGTAGACGTTCTTTTAAATAGAACGCAGATGCAACATCTTACATCAGCTAGACTGACGAGATATGAAATTGTCCTGTTTGCACTGCATATTCAAATTTTGAGATGTTGCGCTTTGAATCCTGCAGAGTTAATACCCCCTCCCAATGAAAGAACGGGTGAGAAGGAACCACCACCCCATGATTGTATAATGGTTACTGAACAAGAAACTAAAGGAAGAATTGACCTAACAGACACCCCATAGAAAGAGCCAGACGGAGAACTGTTTTGTGACGGTTCCTGTTTTAAATTGCCTGATGGCACATCAACTGCTGCATATGCCATCACGATACTAAAGAGTATTGCTGAGAGCAGAACGATCCCATATGATAGCATTGACAAGAGCATGTGAAATTTCTGAAAATTTGAATGTAAACATATATACTGACAGTCAGTATGCATTTGGGGTGGTACACAATTTTGGTCGACTCTGGGCTGAGAGGGGTTTTCTAACATAACATGGGACTAAGATTCAACATGGCCTTTGATAGCACGATTGTTGTCTGCACTGGCGCATCCTAAACGATTAGCAATAATGAAATGCAAAGCACATAAAAAAATAACATGTAACGTTGGAAAAGGAAATGCAGTTGCAGACGAAATTGCGAAACAAACTGCCACTGATCTACACACGAAAATGTTTATTGAAAAATCAGAGGAAGTGCCCTGCATGATAGAAAATGGGAAAAACTGCTGAAAGACTAGTCCAGAATTGTATGACTTGTTTGCAACATAACATTGGAAAAGGAACAACTACTCCAGTAGGTAGTTATGGCCCCCCCTCTATGTCCTTTGAAGTCATCCATTTTGATTTCATAGAAATGGAAAGATGTTAGAATCTTAAGTATATCCTGGTGGTAGTCTGTGCATTCAGTAAATGAGTGGAAGCATACCCGCTTAAGGACTGCACAGCAATGAGCACAGCAAAAGTGATGCTGAAAGAGTACTTCTCTAGATTCGGCCTGCCACAGTTCATATGGTCAGACAACACCCACATTTTGTTGCCGCCGTGATATTACAGATTTGTGCAGGCCTCCAGATTGATAAACGATTCCATTCGGCCAGACACCCGATGAGCGCCGTTCTTGTTGAGCGCCAGAACGGAATCTTGAAGAAGAAGATTAGTAAAATCTGTTCAGGGAGTCAATTGAGGTGGCCGGATGCGCTGCCCTTAGCTTTCTTGTGCATGCGCACGTCTGTGCAAGCAAGGACTGGACTCTCCCCATATGAAATAGTGATGGGGAGACCTGCGAATGTTTGGTGCACCCTGCAGCCTAGGTGCTTGAATGAAGTAGAATACCCTTTGCTCAGCACTTATTGTAACGTGTTAACTCAGAAACTACGTTTGATTCATCAGCAGGTGCGGGAGGCTCTTCCTGTCAGATACACAGGCGGAGGGCATTGTGGGCAGCCAGGAGAGTGGATTCTGGTGAAGAACTTTGAGAGAAAATCTTCGCTCGCACCTCAGTAGAGGGGCCCGTATCAGATTCTCCTGGCAACGCAGACTGCAGTCCGAGTGGATGGTCGAAAGGCATGGATTCATGCCACCCATATAAAAAGAATTCCATTTCCTTTGAAAGAGCTGCCTGATCCAGACGACGAGAAAGAAACTGCTGCCCTTGACTCGAAAGACACCATCGCCAGTTCTCTGCCACAAATACTGCCTAAACCTGAGAAAGTGCCTCCAACTTTGCCCAGCTGAACCTGCATCATCGCGGGCTGACATTAAGCCTGCTTCATCACTCATTGCACCACAGGCTGACACTGAGCCTGCATCTGGAAGTGAATCTGCATTGTTCATAGATCACACAGTACCTGGAGCGATAAGGTACAACCTACGTTCTCAAAATCGGAAGTGATCTGATCTACATGTTTTGTTTTGCCTCTATTCCCACCACGGATGAATTGGGAAACGGAGGCCTAGGGAAGTGGAGCGTGGGAGCTGTACCAATATGCATCAAATTGAGAGCTCTGGAACGCGGCTTCTCGGTGCTATCTTTGAAAAAGTGAATGACCTATGTTGATCACCCCGTGCGAACAAGCAGGGCGCATATGGTACAAACACAATTGATGCCTGCTCTAAAGTCTTTGGAGCACTGTGCAGAGTCACAATAATCTTGCCACATGTTTAGCAACACAGGCTAATGAGAAGTGGCCTAGACGCTTTGCTGACCTCTTTGAACGCTTTGCTGTTTTAACGGGTGCTGCTGTAAAGAAATTATTCACAACGAACATTGCTGGAGAGAAGGATTGCACACAATGCCTATACTCACTTCTGTTCCCTCCTGCACCAACGCTGATGATGTAATAGATGAACAAGTTACTTCTTACCTTGTAACGTTCTTTCGACGGGATGTTCCTCCGACGTATTCCTCATCTTAGATATTTCCTTCCAGCTCTGCTGGCCTCGGAAAATGTTTTCTCTAGAGGGCGCTGCGCGTCGACGTCCTCCGAGTCGATGTCCCTTGACAGCCGCCGTATCGACGCTCAACGTCATCCTGCCTATAAAGGCCGCGCGCAGCGTCCGTTGCTCAGTTCCGTTTTGTAGCCCACAGTATTACTGTCTGGACTAGACTAATCACCCTGAAGGAGCGTAAGCTGCAACAACAAGGGAAGTAGAACTGCGGGGATGGATGGGAGGGTCGATGAGGAATACGTCGGAGGAACATCCCGTCGAAAGAACGTTACAAGGTAAGAAGTAACTTGTTCTTCGAAGGGATTGTGTCCTCCGACGTATTCCTCATCTTAGATAGGCTCCCATAGCAGTATTCTATATTCGGAGGAGGGAGTACTGACTTCACGCTGTCTTCTATTGATGAATAGAATGCAGTACAGCCCTTCCAAACCTAGTCTCTTGACTGGAGGAGGAATCCAGATTGTAAAATCGTGTAAAGGTATGGACAGACGACCATGTAGCGGCCGCACATATGTCTTTAACCGGCACGCCTCTTTTGAGGGCCGATGAAGCTGCAATACCTCTGGTCGAATGAGCCCTAAGGTTTTGAGGGGGCTCTTTCCCTGCCAGTTTATAACATTCCAGAATGGCTAGAATGATCCATCTGGAAATGGTCTGCTTAGTTATTGGTAACCCCAGCTTGTGACCTGTGTAACCTACAAACAGCTGGTCTGTCCGTCTTATCCTGGCAAGTCTACTAATGTAAAAACTTAAAACCCTCCTAGGGTCTAGTCTGTGTAACCTCTCTTCCTCTTTCCCCGGGTGAGGAGGAGGATAGAAAGATGGTAGGGTAATCTTCTGAGTGATATGGAATTCAGAAACCACCTTTGGGAGGAAATTAGGCTTCACTTGCAGGACAACTTTGTCTTTGTGAAAGATTGTATGAGGGGGTTTACAAGAAAGAGCTTGTAATTCGCTCACCCTTCTAGCAGATGTAAGTGCTATTAATAAAACAGTTTTAAGGGTAAGGAATCTTAACGAACAAGAATGGAGAGGTTGGAAAGGTGTACCCATCAGTAAAGTTAGTACTAAGTTTAAATCCCATAGGGGAACTTGGAATGGTCTTGGGGGATAAACATTGGTTAACCCCTTTAGAAACTGTATTTCCAAGGGTAATTTGAAATAGGATGGTTCTTCCGCAGTACGCTTAAAGATGGATAGTGCTGCGAGATAGCCCTTTATGGTGCCAACTTGAAGGCCTGAATTTGCCAAATATAGTAGGAAGGACAAAACCATTGGTGTACCACATGAAAATGGGTCGATATTCTGTTCTCTACACCAGCTGCAAAATCTGTTCCAACGGCAGCGGTATAAAGACTTTGTTGCTGGCCTCCTTGCCGAAAGCAACACCTCCATAACATCATCAGGGAGGTCCCAATCCTTGTACCTCAGCCGTTCAGAAGCCAAGCGTGAAGGTTGAGGGTTTTGATGTCTGGATGGAGAACCTGACCTCCCTTCTGTGAGAGTAGGTTCTCTCTGAGTGGAAGTCGAATTGGAGGGCAGATGGACAAGTCTAGAAGGTCCGGGTACCACGTTCTCCTGGCCCAATCCGGGGCAATTAGGATCATGGTTCGCCGGAATCTTCTCAACCTCCTGATCATTTGAGGAATGACAGGGACCGGTGGGAACGCGTACAGAAGCGGAAACTCCCAGTCCACTATGAACGCGTCTCCCAGAGCTCCTCTCGGAGGAAATTCCCTTGAGCAGAACAGGTCGCATTTCCTGTTTAGGCTGGTGGCGAACAGATCTACCTGAGGGGTTCCCCAAAGGGCGAAGATCTCTTGAAGGACTTCCTGAGCTAGCTCCCACTCGTGGGAGACTGTGTTCTGCCTGCTCAGAGCGTCCGCTGTCAAGTTCTTCTCTCCGGCTAGGTGAACTGCCGATAGAGAGATTCCTTCTTGGATTGCCCAAAACCAGAGCTGCATCGCCTCTCTGCACAGGGGTAGTGATCCTACGCCTCCTCTTTTGTTGAGGTAATGCATGGCCACCGTGTTGTCCGTCATTACCAGGACGTTCTTCCCTTGTACAGCTGGCAGGAAAGCCTTCAGCGCAAGTCTGATGGCTCTCAGCTCTAACAGGTTGATGTGTAGTCTGGACTCCGATGGAGACCAACGACCGCTGATGGTCAAGTCGTTGGCGTGGGCTCCCCACCCCGTGAGTGAGGCATCCGTGACTACTGTTATCTCCGGCCAGGGTTGCCAAAACTGTTCTCCTTTCAGAATGTTCTCCTGACAGGCCCACCACTGAAGGTCTCGAGCCACCCTGCCGGGAACCTGAAGAAGATCTTTCATTCTCCCTGAGAATTGTGACCACTGAGTCCTCAGTGCCCACTGGAGGGATCTCATTCTCAGGCGAGCCTCTGGTACAAGGAAAATGCAGGATGCCATGAGGCCTAGCAACCTCAAAAAGTCGAAGGCTGGGAGACGTTGGGCATGCTGGAACTTGGTAACCATCTGTAGAATATCTTGAGCCCTCACCTCTGGTGGCGAGGCTTTTCCCAGGGAAGTATCCAGGATCGCTCCTATGAACTGGAGTCTCTGCGATGGTATCATTTGTGACTTCTTTAAATTGAGGGAGAAACCCAGTCTGTGAAGGAAGTGGCACACGTGATTTAGCTGGATCTGAGCTTGTTCCGGAGAAACAGCCCTGATCAGCCAATCGTCCAGGTAGGGGTAGACGTGAATCCCTTCCCTCCTTAGACTTGCAGCCACTACCGACATTAACTTGGTGAAGACCCTCGGGGCGGAGGTCAGCCCAAATGGCAGCACTCGAAATTGATAGTGAGAGTTGCCAATTGCGAACCTCAGGTATTTCCTGTGTTTGAGATGGATAGGCACATGGAAATAAGCGTCCTGAAGGTCCAGAGATACCAACCAGTCCTGGAACTGAAGGGCCTGGAGGATCTGAGAAAGTGTGACCACCTTGAATTTGTCTTTTCTGAGGAATTTGTTCAATTCTCGCAAGTCCAAGATGGGTCTCAGTCCTCCGTCTTTCTTCGGAATGAGAAAGTAAGGGGAGTACCAGCCCTTGTTCCTCTCCGCTACAGGTACCGGTTCTATGGCACCTTTCTCTAGCAGGTCCAAAATTTCCTGCAAGAGGAGCGGATCTGGAGCTTTCTGAGAGCTGATCCCCGGTGGATGACTCTGAGGTATACGTAGGAAAGGCAGGCAGTAACCTTGGCCGACTGTTTCCAATGCCCAAGCATCTGACGTGATAGCCTGCCATACCGTCAGATGTTGAGTCAACCTGCCTCCTACAGGTGTCTTGTGAGGGGAGTCCTCAGAGTGGTTTTGGGGTGGCTGATGCAGATGCCGATGGTAAAGAGGCACCTGCTGTTGCTGCGGCTTTAGAATATCTACCCCGTCCACCTCGGGTAGTTCTTCTTTGACCCCTTTGAGCCGGTCGTCCTCTACCTCTTCCAAATGCGGAGTAGAAGCGAAAGGACTTGCCCCTCGCAGAGGTTCCAGTGGGACGAAAAGGAGTCTGACGGATTGCAGCTCCTAGGGATTTTGCTGCAGCTTTTGAAGTTTGCAGTTTCTCTAAACTGTCATCCGCCTTTTTCCCGAACAAAGAAGAGCCATCAAATGGCATGTTCAAGAGCCTGGCTTGCACATCTGGGGCAAAACCCGACTTTCTCAACCAAGCGAATCTCCTGGTTGATGTACTTGCCGCCATTGCTCTGCTGATACTGTCAGCCGAATCAATGCCCGTCTGGAGGGATTCGCACATAGCGTCTTTACCGTCCTGTATAATATTCAGGAACGCATCCCTTTCTTCTCCCTCCGGGATGCAGTCAGCCGCTGTAGAAGCACACTCCCAAAGTGTATGGCTGAACCTAGCAAGGGTGCAAGTAGCGTTAACAGACTTTAACGCCATGCTACATGCTGAAAAGACTTTCTTTGCCATAGCATCATATTTTTTATCGTCCCTGTCCTGTGGGACTGTAGGATAAGCCGTCTTGACATCGGTAGAGGATGCTGCTTGTACCACCAGACTTTCTGGGGATGGGTGTTTAGACAAAAACTCTGGGTCTGTGGAAGATACCCTGTACTTTGCAGACAGTTTTTTATTTACTGCTGGTATTACATCTGGGGTTTCCCAGTTTGTCATGATCTTTCTCTGAAGAGCTTTATGAAAGGGCACCACAGGATCCTCTTGTGGGCCTTTGTCAAGAATATCCGTGAGGTCATCTTGTTGGAAAGATTGTGAAGGTGCAGACCACCCCATGAACTCTGTAATCCTGGCCATTAAGGCTCTGTAGGGGGTTTCAGCATGCTCCCCCGGGTCTGGCTTAGCAAACTCCACCTCAGGGGAAGTGTCTAACCCACTTGCCTCATGTAAAGAATCATGAAGATCCTTTAATCTGCGCTCTTCAGAGGAAAATTCCTCTCTAACTGGGGTTACAGGTCCCTGTAACTCAAATGTGTCTTGTTCAGACAAATCACCCTCTTCCAAAATTGAGGATATAGTTCTCAATTGTTCTGAACTCATAAAGGGAGTAAATCCCATTTCCAAGGCAGAGGGTGCCGAACTTGTCATTATTGGCCTCGAAAACGTCGATTTCGTTGACGCCGACGTCGAAGGCTTCGAGCGTGGCGTCGAAAACAGAGGTGGAGGCCTCGAGGACCTCGACAGAATTGGAATTCTACTCGACAATATCAAAGCCATCGACGTCGAGGGCCTGGGGATAGTCACTGGATGTGTGGTAACCGTGACTTTTCTTGGCGTCGACGCCGGTGTCGAGGCCGGCGTCGAGTCGACAGACCCGTGTGTCGAAGGTCCCCTCGACAACGGCGTCGAAGACATCGACCTCGACGTTGACGGGACCTTCGTCGACGGAACCTTCGTCGACAGCGTCGACGGAACCTTCGAGGAAGGTTTGGAGGTCATAGTCCTGCTCGAGGGTTCGAAACGCGCTCGAGAGGTTTCTTTCGCCGGGTACTGCGACTCGCGGCGTTTTTGACCTTCGGGTCTTTCGACCAGAGCATCGCTCTCAGCAGTCTTCGAGGGGGTCGAGGCCGCTTTCTCGAAGACGCTCATCATATTCTTTCGGAATTCCTCCCATTCAGCCCGGGAACTATGTTTCGTGGGGCAAGGGATTCTTTTTGGCGAAACAGAGGAAGAGGAAGACGGAGAAGGGGATCTTCGACGTCTCCTCTTCGAGTGCTTCGATCTCGAGGAGTGATGAGACCCACTCCGAGACCTTGAGCGCGAATGGTGACGAGGAGACGAATGTCTCGACTTCGTCGACGAAGAAGAAGCTTTAAAAGTCTTACCTTTCTCCAGCTTCCCCCTACGCTCCTTCAGGGCCTTAGCTGTCATGGACATACAGTCCTCGCATTCCGAACAATGGTGTTCAGCTCCCAAGCACCACAGACAAATTCTGTGAGGATCGGTCAACGACATCTTTTTCCCACAATCTTGACATTTTTTGAAGCCGGATCGAGGAGTTGTCGGTTCCGACGAGGAAGCCATCGAGTACGGATCGAATAACTCGAGGTAAATAGGATTAATCTGACTAAGAACTGAGCAACGGTATTCCGAGGCACTGAGTAAGCGCGGAAAAACGGAACTGAGCAACGGACGCTGCGCGCGGCCTTTATAGGCAGGATGACGTCGAGCGTCGATACGGCGGCTGTCGAGGGACATCGACTCGGAGGACGTCGACGCGCAGCGCCCTCTAGAGAAAAAAATTTCCGAGGCCAGCAGAGCTGGAAGGAGATATCTAAGATGAGGAATACGTCGGAGGACACAATCCCTTCGAAATAGAGACTATAAAAATGTCTAGAAGGATTTTCTGTAGGAAATTGATGCTGATGATTATAACACTACTTTGTATTCTGAGTACATTGATCCCAGTATTATAGTATTTGGAGAGCGTGCATCCATTAAGTTCTCTTTTGCCTGCTACCAATGCACCTGCCACAGACAGTCCAGTCCATGTACTCTCTTATACTCTCCCTCCACTAGAAGAAAGACACAGAGAAGGGTATGATAATAACATGTTGCTTTTGATCATGAATATGACTCACTCTATCCTGAACAGAACAAATAGCTGGGTCTGCTCCCATTTACCCCAGCATGGCGGGAAAGGAATGGGTTGGTATGTACAGCCGTTACCCCTTAATACAGCATGCTATGCATCACTAAGTACACTATTGTATGGGAAGTGGAATAAGAGTGATATGGGTCAGTTAGATGGAACAAACATAGATGAGTTTGAAAAAGTGGTAATGGAACCTGTGGGTTGTTCCATATTTACCAGAGCAAGAGTGATACAACCAGTGGTAAGGCCAGTAGATAGACTTTATGTGCCTTATAAATCATCTGTAATCATGTTCCACATGAATCCAGTAGGGAACAAGGACATAGTGCCCCCCCTTCTATACTATAAATTACAATCCTCGCATTGTCCCATTTTCCCTACGAAAAAAAGGTTCCTATTCAGCATGGACATTCAATAGATGCATGAATATTGCAGTACTCGAGAGAGAGAGAAGAAGAACCAATATATGTAGGTGATCCTGTTTATTTTATATGTGGAGAAAAAGCTTATCCCTGGCTGCCTAGAAATTGGGGAGGGACCTGTTACTTAGGGATCCTTTTCCCTGGTGTATTCCATTCCAAAACGTCAGACGTATCAAAATTATCTAAGTCCAGGCCCCGACGGGATGACACAGGGTTAATTGCGGAAGACATAGCAAAATCATTTATCCCATTTTGGGGCGAAGCAATAAACTCCTGGAATATACGGAGACTGGCCAGAATATTAGAAAAAACGATAAATGAAACAACCAACATATTGTATAATATGACCCTGGAAGAGAAGGCAGTTAGATTAATGACACTTCAAAATAGAATGGCTCATGATATAATTTTGGCCGACCGTGGAGGTGTTTGCAAAATCGTGGGGTCAGCGTGCTGCGTATTTGTAAGTGACTCCTCCCCTACAATTTTTGAGCCAATCAAGAAATTGCACATACTGACTTCTGACATTCGTACCCCGACAGGTGGTTGGGAGCTGAATATAAGTTCCTGGTTTTTGGAGTTATTGTGCTCATAGGGATGGAAACTAATTGCAATTCTGTTAATATTACTTGGAATCATCATGACAAGTTGTTGTATACAATGCCTGCCAATCATTTGCTCTGAAATAACAAATGAATGCGTACACACGATAACAAAGAAAAGAAGTTCCAAAGCGGATATGAATTCAAACCACGAAACAGAAACTATGAAAGAGTTCATGTCGATTAATATTGATGATGACGATTACAGTAGTATGCATAGCTCAGAATTAGATACATGGTCAGATGAAGATGCGATGTATGGATGATGCTCTTGGCTTACAGCCAAAAGGAGGGTTTGTGAGTCTAGAAATTACCCTACCAAAGCATAGAAGGTATATTAGGTTGGCTGAAAACCAATTCCATCATATATCCTCGATCGCCAATAGAGAATCGTCAGCATAACCATAGAGCGTCCATTTTGTGCCTAGATCCGCCATTTGCTTTCTTTGCCTTTCTGTTCAACGCTTTGCAAAATGTATTTTATTTCATAAAGCTCAGGCATGGAGCAAGGCCACAGTTTACATGTTGAGAGACCGGCCCAGACAGAAATGCCAAGCAGTACAGAAATACATTGTTTTCCTCCCTCACAAGTCCTTGAAGGCAAGCAGAGAGGCATTTAATCAGCGGCCAGGTGCATGCCAGTCTTGCTGAAACTGTAGAAACAGGCTGTTAAAGCATGAATTATACTTTCCTAGCGGCCCCCTTTTGGGGCTCTCCTCAGATCAGGCTGACCCCTAGTTCACGAATAGAAACCAGTAGATAACATACTTTGGAAAGTATCTCTCCAACGAACACAGTATCCTTGCGGAAACAAGTGCCTAGTGTTCTTCATAACAAAGAACTATGTCTGCTTACTGCAAATTGCAACTGTTGCTAAAACGAGTAATATAGATTGAATAAGAAACGTGTCATAATGTGTCATATTTGTCATAATTGTCAATTACCGAACCCTAGCTCAAGAAGATACATTATGGGCGGTTTTGATGTGTCACGAAGAGATTGTACAATTGTCTTTTTGTATATATGATACTGTTGTAAAATGTTCGCTCTCTTGCGTCTCACGAGGTCTGGGTGACACACACATTGTGAGACGTTAGACCCCAGTCGGCCGACTGAGAATATTTACTTTGCAATAAACTCTAGTACTTGGAAATTGATCCTCCTGTCTGTCTTATCACTTGGTGTATGGTGATTGTGCCTTGTTTCCATATGCAAGGGTCTTCAGGGCCTAGCAATGTATACACCTGACGTAGAGCCCTGCACCATGAGGTGAGGCTTTACGAGAATGTGCACCTAGACAAATGTTGTTCCTCCTATTTATTTGTACACTTCACAAAGCCCCCCACACCATGAGGTGAGGCTTCATCTGTATGTACATTTACTCAATTGCTCCTCATCATGTCCTCTTGCTCACCTGACTCAGCCCCCGTAACACGAGAGGAGGCATTCTCCAGAGTGAGCATTAACAAATGTGTAAGCTTTTGTGGTCCTGCACTTGTAGACTGTGCTTTCGCACTTGCACTGCAACTAGCGCCTAGATGCCTCAGGGCGCTTCTATAAATGTAAAATAAATAAAAAATAAAGAAATCTGCTATTGCCTGTGCCGTCAAGCTAGCCTCTCATTTTGCTGAAAGTGTTTATAGAGCACTGAACGGCTGCATAACGAGTGACAATCCTGCCAAACTCACTTTTAGGGAGGCTAGCTCCTCTAGTTATATCGATTATTGTTTGACAAAACGTATGAATTGGTGATTAATGGGAACTACATGTGATTACGCATTCTGTAAGGGACCATAATGCAATAATTGCAAACCTGAACACTGACATTTCCCAATGCGCTAGAAATGTTCCTACTACGGATTTCACCATCACCTCAAGTCGTCGTAATTTCTAATGGGGTGCCAACATCAAACCATGGCTTTTAAAAGAAATGTATCAGTCAACCTAATTATTGTCGTACAGAAAATGTTCTGTGGATATCTGAGGGGTGTACATTTTACAAAACTCAGGTGGAATTAGTTAGACCCCCCATAACTAAACCGGTTAAAACATTAGAGAAAACCTGTTCTTATCCAAAGACTGGGTGGTTCGATAAAGACTGCAAAAAAGCTCAACTAGACCTCTTAGAAGCCTTGAAATCAAGTAAAGGAGGTGATGGACAAAATATTAGAGATCGATTCATAAGGCTACCATCATTTACAAAAATAAAAGAATGATGGAAGAACTTCAGGCAGCTACTCTTGGGTGTGAGCAGGGCACAGTTTGGAAAATCGTTACTTTTGGTTTTGCAAATATTAGTTTGGCACCAGTAATGACCAGCCCAGGTCAAGTACAGTTTGACCACTTAAAGGCTCTCTATGGAGCCTATTTAGATGACAAGTACCCTTCTGTCCTCCCCACAACCTTGGAAGCACTTTAATGTCTGAAACAGAAGTCCCAAAGTTTTACTGATAAAGATGTATCTAAGGCCTAAAAACAATACAAAAATGGGAAAGCGCCGGGAAAGCGCTAGGTCCAGACCATAAACCAGTGGAGCATTTTAAAAGTGAACCCCAAATTTGGGTTTATTTTAACATTTTATAATATTAAATCAGCAAAATTGTCCTCTAGTGGTCCCCATTTTTAACAAGGGGGACAGCAACAACCCTTTCAACTTTCAGCCTATTTCCTTTCTGGATTTAATGGGGAAAATCTATGCCAAAGTAGGAACATCCAGGATTTTGCACTGGATAGAGGAGAAAGAGATACTCCTTCATGAACAAGCAGGTTTACGCCAGTTTGTAGGTATGATCAAAAAGCCTTTTGGCTGACTCTGCTTATACAGAAGTATGTATTTCAAAAGAAAATGCCATTTTATCTATCGATGGTCAACCTTAAGGTGTCCTTTGATAGTAATAAGCAGGATTATGGGGGGAAGACACTCCAGGAACAAGGTAGCCAAACTGAGTTGTTGAGATGCATTATGTCCCTTTACTTTAAGAACCTGGCAGTTGTCAAATGGGGTTAGGGAGGAGAAAAGACATAGCCCTTCTCTGTTGTCCAGTGGGTAAGACCGGGTGTGTAATGGCACTAACACTTCTACTTATTTATTAATGATCTAGTCGCCACACTATTGACACACCCTATAGATGTGCCTCTGATAAACAATACCAGGTTGAATATCTTATTTGTAGACAATGCACTTTTACTCTCTGTCATCGCACGGCTTGAGAAAGGTGTTAAACGAATTTGGTAAAAAAAAAATAACTAGTTATAAAAGCAGAAAAGACAAAGGTTGGCAACAAGTAAAAACATGTTTTTAAAACGCTCTACATGTACCCATGGGAACTTCAGATTCAGTGGTGAAAATGGAGCTTGGGCAATATGGTCATGATTATATTAAAGATCTTAAACTAGTCTTTCTATGGACCAAAATCTGGACTGGGCAGGAATGGATTGTTTACAAAGAAGCCATGCAGGATGTTTTTTGTAATAATCATATGAAACCATGGGGATGGTTTGCATATCTCATCAAGATAATTTATAGGATAGATCTTGGTGCCGTATGAGACAGACCAGAGACGACGGATGGTACCAAACTAGACCTACTTAGGAAAGCATATAGGGACTGGTCCAATTTCTTCTTTAAACCTAAATGGCCATAAAGTTACCTTTAGAAAATATTCAAAGCTGAAGTAAAATGTGGGCCTTGAGCCTTACCTTGACTGGACAAAAACCTGGTGAGAGGAATTGGTCTTGCTTCGCCTGGACATTTACTATTAAATTCATGTACTGGAGCACTGGTCTGCACAATCGGACCAGTCTTGCCCCATGTGCGACTGTACCTATGAAGATGAATGTCACTTTCTCTTTTTCTGGCCTGTGCTTTGTAATATTAGACGCACTTGATTGGTTCCTGTTTAAAAAGCTCATGAGATATGGGTCTTAGGTCAAAAGACCTTTTACCGATTTAGAAAAACCGGTGGGTGTGTGTGTGTGTTTTTTTTTTGTGTTTGGGCATTTAAAATGCAGGATTAGGACATAGAACCGAGATATGTACTGTGATTGGGCTCCTGATTTCTGTAAAACCCACTCAAGTGTTTTGTAAATTATGACTGGAAATCTATGATCTGTAAATGATGAATATTTTACCTGAATTTGGTTTTTAAATTATGTGTTTTTGTATTAGTGCTTTTATGGTTTGCAACCAAAGTAAAGGTATAAATGACTAGTAAATAAAACATGTAGTCTGTAGATCAGTGAATGAATATGTCGATTGTTTCTGGAAATGTTACATGTGAGCGAGAATGCCTTTGCCTGACCTATGCATGCCCCAGAGTGTTGTTAAAATAACTGAACGTCCTGGACCAGTGCCAGGATGTTTTATTCTGTGTTTGTAACATACAGCAGAATGTTCTCTGCAAATAGGCATAGTATGACCTTACAAGAGTAAAATTGTATGTCTTCTACTAATCTTGCACTGACAAAACGGCCAGAATTGTATGTCCAGATGTATAAGTCTCTCACAAAATGAGTCTGCAGCTCTAGCGCCAATGCAACAGAAGATGCAAAAAATAAAAGGCCATTTGATCGAATGAGTTTTCTGCAACCAACACAGGTGTAGCATAGAATCTCTTCCGAGTTTACCTCCTGTATAACTGCAGATATTAAGATGGTATTTTGCAGAACTACCAAGTATTGAAGTCAGACTGAACAAATAGAATCGCTTCAACTATGATGAGATTGATTCTATCAGCAATTTTTCTGACCAGAATATGTTTTTGTGACAGATACCTTGTACATTCCGCATGTGAATTCCTGGGTTTATACCGTATAATGATGGGGGTACCACGCAATGACCCAAGTAAAACATCTCTAGCAATCGCCTTGGCACACCTTTAATAAAATAGGCATTCTCTATAAAACTCTTCTGTGATGCCAACCTAGCCCAGCTCCTACAAGTGGTCAGATCATTAATTGTCTTTTTCCCCCCCAGAAGCATCGGTTCCTCAAGAACGCTTCGATCATTTCCAAATTTCGATCCAGGCCAAGCCAATATCTCCAAGGTAGTGAGCCACAACCAGTTTAGAGCAGTACAACATTTGGTACTGGGAGTCCGTAAATGCTCTATTGTTAGATCCCTTTTCTATCTCATAAGCAACCAGTTTAGCGCTCAACCAGGGCCGTAACCTTCCCCATAATGCCTAGCTAACAGAGTATTCAGGAATTTAACCTCCCGAGAAGCGAATTCTGTCAAATTTCACCAGCTGTCTTTTTACTTCCTGTTCAAACACTGGCTAGCTGTTGTCTGAGTGTCTTTAATATTCAAGTTTCTTTGGATCTAAACATCTCATGGATACATATTTTTTTAAAGCTCTTTTTTGATTAATTTCAATAACCATAACAAAATGTAAAACAAACAAAAATAGTACATTTCCAAACCCATTCCATACAATAGAAATGGATATAGTCAGGGCGACAATGACCTCACCGTTATGCAATGGCCAGGAGTCCCGAGCTGTTGCAAGCATCAGTCTGAGCTGTTAGGAATTAGGCCACATACCGTCCCCAAATGTTCCTCGGTCTGGCGGAAGGATGCACCATGGACCAATATTATGTCTCCACATCATGACAGTACAAAATATCGGTGTTCCATTGGTCAAGCGATGGGGATGGGGGGGCTGAGAAACCTGCAGGCACTCTCACATCTACTCCCCAGGGATCTTCTGTTCAGGTGACCAGGGAAGGGCCATCGCTTTTGGACTAGCGAGGGAGGATCACCTGGGCAGATGGGCATTGGGGACAGGGTACCAAAGGGCTAGACATGGTATCCCACATTTCCTGACAGTGATTTACCTTACCGTCCCTCAGCCTTTGTGGGATATTGTTACGCAGACCCTACTCTCCCCCTTTAAGTCAGACCAAGTACTGAGCAGAAGAAACTAACCCCAAGAGTAATGAAGATTACCCATAGGAAACACCACTATAGAACTGGGACGAAGAAGAGGGAGCCTGAATAGAACTGAAGGTCAAGCATGTACTGTTAATTGGACTAATTGGGGTTCAGGCAAGTGAACGTGGGACTTCACCTTTTATACACCTGTGAGTCTCTGACAGGCGGCAGGTGTGGAGTCAACAGAGAGTTGGAGAGAGCAAGAGAGCAGCAGGAGAGCCACCTAAGCCCCCGGAAAGCTGGAGAACGGGACAGAGGGACGTTGAAGGACAGCAGAGCCAGAGAAGCTGTCACTGTAGGGTGAGGGAGCCATGCTTCCAATAAGCCGGAGAAGTCGGGAGAAGGGTTCTTTGTAAAATGCCGGTCTCTTTTTCTATGATCAAGAATTGCTCGTTCCACTGAATGGCAGTAACCATCCAGGGGTGACTCTGGGACAGGCAGTGAGACCCTGACCTCAAATCCCAGAAAGCATCTGGCCGAAGAAACCAAAGAAAAGTGTTGCAGGCAGTGAGTTTCAAGAGACGGAAAGGAAACAGGTGCGTGCATGAAAGTGAAAGAATTACATTGTACCGGAGTGGTAGCGTGCACTAGGCATGTTCTCGAAAGTCTGAGTGAAGTAAGGGAACGAATCAAAGTGAATGCAATATTTGAAGTGGAACTTGCAGAAACATTGTGTCAGAGTGAAAAACGCTGAAAGCGATGAACGAGTCACCCGATGGGAGCCAGTGAAGTGCAAGCAAACAGCTGAGCAGGCAAAATAACACCATAGTTGCAAATCAATCAAGCACAGGAAAACCAAAGGGGCATAAAGAAAGACAAACCCTGAAACTAAGAACTGGTGAAACTCCGAAATTTGCCAAAGTGGTAAAAAGCTGGGAAAAGGGTCACTAGTTGAGTGACCTGTAATGGATGGGCCGTGTGGCCTATTAACTGCGCCTAGGCCAGGACGCCCCAACAAGGAGAAGTATGAAAGCAACTTTGAAATATGCTAAAGCTGAACATTGGTGTTTTGAGAAACAATATGTGAGTGAAAGTAACCTTGAAATAGAGCTAAACAGAGGAGTCCTGAGAATCAGTATTTGAAACTTGGGGAAGGGAACCCATGAGCTCCTCTGGAACATTGTTGTTTTGGAGAAACAGTGCTTAAGCTTGGGGAAGGGAACCCAAGTATTGAAATTTGAGGTTGAAACTTTATCCTGAACCTGTGAAGGGGCTAGAGACTGCTCCAGACTTTATGTTGAACACTATTTAAGTTGGAACCTCCCTATACTACATTCCTGTATTAGATAGGAGGGCTCACATAGGTTTTGACACAAACAGATAAAGGCATTACACACATCCTGACAAGGTTTTCAAAACTGTTACATCTGCTGTCTGTGTCATCTCTTGAGACCATGCATGTCTCATAGGAGTGATCCCTACCTGACACCATGCCAAATCCTTTGTATACCCCAACAAAGTGACCACAGTGGTGTGGGGTGGTCCCCTCCTCCCTCCCAATCCCACTAACAGTGTTGAAAACCTGTCACCAGATAGTGTGTACACACAGACAGTGCCACATCTCTGGCACGAGTCTTGTGTCTCCGGAAAGAACCTATGCAGGTCAATTGAGGTTAGGTAGAACTGATGGAGAAAATTAAAGTGCATCAGTTTGAACCTGATGTTGAGTGCCACCCTTTTTGTCTGTGCACAACAGAACTGCCAAACCTCATCTGAGATGGGAGCCCCCAGAGCAACCTCCCACTTGCCGCAGGAGTCCTCCGTCCACCCTGCCAACTTGTCAATTATACTGGCGTCGAGCCTTGACTCTAGTTTAACACCATTCCCTGCACTGATCACACCACGCAGAAAGGAGGCCACAGGAGGTTCCCCGGGGAAGGAGAACAATCAGTCTTTCAACCCAATACGTAAAATACAAGAAAATATCTAGCGCTGATATAATGCCCCTTACTTTAAACTATTCCATAAATTTCCCCCTGGGAAACATATCCTACCAAAATGAAATGCCCACCCTGGCCATACATCGAGTGTAAACCTTTTCACTGGTCAGTGGGGACCCCGGAACATGTGTGACGGGAATAAGTGTGGTGTATAAAACCTCCCGCTGCGACCTGCCCTCAATATATAGTCATACATAGCGGCGAAGTGAGAATTACTGCCCTCAGCAGCAATGGTGCAACCATCGCTTTTTAAATCTGGACATGCGATCTGTCTGGGACTGGATCATACCAGTAAGCGAGAAATGAGGCCTGCGCTGCCACCGGGTAGACTTCAAGGTCTGGGAGCGCAAGACCACCCCTCTCCAACAGAACCAGCAGTTTGCTCCAGCGCACTCGCGCCTGCCCCTCACGGATACATACCTGAAGGTTTCCCACATTGTTGGGACTTCCCCCAAGCAGGCAAACCGGAAGAAAAATAAATAAAAAAAGAGTAGGACTCGCTGTGGCATGCAAGGAACACCTAAAATTAAATAGTCCAACCACTAAACATTCCAAACTCAGAATCAATCACACACCCAACAAACCTAACATTTGTACTCGTCTACAGGACACCTAGCTACAATGGTACATTCGTAGACACCTTCGTAGAAGCAGTTACCAACATGGCCATTAGGCTAGATCACCTAATAATCCTTATAACTTCAACATATGGCTCAAAGAAGATATCAACTTACCTAAAACATTAACCCACCAACTAGCAACAATTCAACTGCATCAACTGGTGAAAGGAGCAACGCACACTGCAGGTCACACACTAGATGCAATCTTCTGCACCAAAAATGTGGTTGCAACTGCACCCTCAATGCAAATCCTCTGGAGCAATCACCTCATTAAACCTTTCATGATCCATTCACCATTAAGAATACCTGACAATCCCCCTAAAATCTCTCTAACCTGGAAAAGGAATTGGAGAAGACCCTAAACGCGAAACTGGAAGCCACAAAACCATCACTCACGACACTAATGGAACAGGCATAGAAGAACAGACGCAAATCCAAAATGGATCAGAAACAATAGAGGACATTGGACTGGAAAAGCCTTTCAACCCATAGCGAAAGAAAACAATGGCAAGAAGGTTCATTCCCCACCTACAGGAACTGAAAAAAACAAACCGGAAACTCAAGCAAGAATGGAGGAAAAGCTACGACCAACACAAAAAAACCCACACATATCAAAGGCATATTAGACTTTACAAAACCAAAATATTGAAAACAAAAAAGAAACACTACAATGAACGGATACCAAAAGCAGACAACACCCAGAAAGAAATGTTCAACATCATAAACGAGATGAGAAACCTGTCCATGTGCAAAAACATACAGATCTCCACACGAACTATGCAACGATCTTGCCAATCACTTTAAAAACAAAATCATTAACATTCTACAAATCATACAAAGCAGACCAATAAACACCACGGACCAGCTCAATCAGTCAAAACCAGAGCCACCGACCAGACTAAACCTCATCCCCAAATATCAGACAAATTCAACAGCCTGGTGAGCAAAAACAAAAGAGCATGCTCCCCAACAGATCTGTGCCCACCGCTTATCTACAAAACCATCCTGGCACAGAGAACACCGGCAGAATACTACTGCAGGAGGCCACCAGGGGGCACACAGGCAATGGCTGCCTGAGTGCACAGCTCCCGCCGTAACCGGGCATCTACAGGGGATTGAATACCCCCCTGCCCCTCTCCCCCCATAACCCCCCCCCCCCCCCCGAGTTCCCCCGGCAGGCCCAACTCGACGAATTCGCCAGGTGTCCCCCCTGGGCACCCCCCGAGCGAAGGAGCGACGTCCGGGGTCCCGGGGGATCCGGAGATCAGAACCCAGGATTCCAGGACAGAGAGCAGAGCGAGGCCTGGGCAGCCGCGGAGTCGTAGGAAGAGGCGAACCCCTCCCGCATCTACACGGACGCTCGATCCCTCCCGCCCCCTCCCCGCGACTAGCCCCTTTCTCTGGCGTGGAGGATCGGCCCCGACGGAGATCGGGCCCCCGACGGCCTGAAGTCGCTGCCGAGGCCCCGGAGTCAGGCTCCCACCGCCCTTTGCACCTCCTCCCGGCTCGGAAGACAGCAGGCCGGGATCCCCCGAGCAACTGACAGCGGGGAGACGCTCGGCACCCGGGGGCCCAAAACGGAGGATCCGGAGCCCGGTGCCCACCCCCTAAGAACTTCTAATGTGGGCCGCCACGGCCCTCTGGAGAACGGGGCGGCGGGATCCCGGGAGGCCCAGGACACACTCCCCGCGGGTGAGCGGGCATAGGTAAGGGGCCCTCCTCTCACATATCCGAGGCGGGTGGGGGCCCTAGGAAAGCGCCGGCGGACCCCGAGAGGTACCAGAGGAATGCGCTGCCCCCCCCCCCCAACACAGAGACAGCGCCACCGGACTGGGGGATTGCCCGGGTGCGAGGCCCCCACCTGTCGAAGGTGGGGCGAGTGCCCGCCCATAGGTGGCCCCCCTCGCCCACTATTTGGTGAACGAGGTACAGACAACACCGTCAAGCTCCCGCAGGTTGTGTGCAGGTGCTGCAGCACCTCTCCCCCCGGCAAACCCAGAGAGGCCCACGGGCCTGGCCATACGGGTTCCCGGGCTCCCGGCGTCCCTCCTAGGGGTGTCCAGGGAGGGCCCCGGTCTCCCGCGACGAAATCGGACAGGGTGTGAGGCCCCCGCCAGGTGACGGTGGGGCGTGTGCCCGCCCCCCCCACGAAATACAACAACCCCTGTTGGAGGCTGCCCGGGGTCAGTCCGCTCCAGAGAGAGGTCCTTTGGCCTCGGCACCCCCTCCTAGTCACCCCCCCCCCCTCTGGGCACCCCAGGAAGTCAGTCATACTCCGAGCCGTGGGGGGCTCCCCTCCCCCCGCCAGGGACACTGAGATCTGGACCGCGGACCACGGGGAGGCACCTGATGAGCTGGCGGGAGACCTTGCAGGGATATCGCTACCAGGAGGGCGAAAGTGGCGATAAAGGTACGAGCCTGAAAAGAACCATGGCCCAGTCGGAAGATGCGGCGACTTCCTCTTCGGCTATGGAAATCAGGGACATGCGCTCCGACATAGCCCAGAAGTTTGAAAAAATAGACCAGAGGGTGGACAAGATTGAAGACAGATTGCTTCAGGTCGAGACTAATCTATCGGCCTCGACGCCCCAAGACATACAATTAAACATGAGGCTAGAGGCCCTGGAAAAGAGAGACGAGGAGAGAGCCCGCCAGATGGACGATTTCGAAAATAGGGAGAGGAGGAACAACCTCAGAATTTTTGGAGTGCCCGAAATGGAGGGGGAAACATAGAGGGACGTCACGAGAGCGGTGCGAGACATTATTACCCTCCTGTTTGCAGAGGAGATGACAACAGAGCTCACATTCGACAGGGTGCACAGGGCGGGGGGCAGAGTGGGGGGGCCCCCGGTCGATCTTGGTCCGGTTCCACTACTACACGGAAAAAACAAAAGTGTTGGAGGAGGCTAGGAAGGCCCGAGAGATCAGCTACAACAATGCCCAGGTCTCAATATACCAGAACCTCTCCGCCTACACGCTGGCCAAGCGGAGAATGTGCCGTCCCCTCACACAGTTGCTAAAGGAAAAAGGGGTTTGCTATAGATGGGGCTACCCCTTCTCCTTGACGTTTGAATACATGGGCCAACGAACGACCCTGATCACCGAAGAGGACATACGTGGTGCGATTCAGGAATACGTGGTGGACACGAACCCCCGGAGGGGCCCTTCGGGGCCGGAGAGGGACAGACCCGGTGGCCCCGGCCCGTCGGGAGACAGAAGAAGGAGAACCGGACCGTGGAAATTCAAGAAAATGAACACTCCATCTCCAGCGAAGGAAGGCGAACGGAACGACTCTGAGGACTGAGAACGGGGTCGACCCGTTAAGACCTGTATGGCCTTTTGTGCATTCGGTGGCTCTACTATTATCGGCGTTCCCACAAACAGCAAGTATACGGGATTCAAAGACGGAACACAGCTGTGGAGGAGCGTGGGGGGCTCCAGATGATCAGCTTCTAAAGTGATTAGCCTGGCCGTGGGGGGCAGGCTGGTGGTTCGGCCAAAAGCCAATGTTGGCGGAACTAATTGGCTGGAAGCCAGGGAGGAGGGAGGGGGGTTACATGACAGTTGGGCTTGTTCAGTTTGGACTTGAGAAAGGGGGGCAGTTGGGGTCTTGTTTCATGCTCATCCAGGGGAGAAGGGGAGTACAAAGCAAAATCAAAGGAGCACGCAGGGAAGAGCAATGTGATGTCGTTGACCGCGATGGAGGGATACCTAGAATATGGCTGAGAGTCTGCCCACCCTGGGTGTGGGTTCCCTCAATGTACGGGGCTTAAACTCCCCCACGAAAAGATCCCTGGTTAGTAGGGAGTTTAGAAGGGCCAGTCTCGACCTACTCTTCTTGCAGGAGACCCACTGGCCTTGGGGGAAGGAACCCAAATTGCGAGGTGGAGGGATCGGGGAGGTCTTCAGTGCTTCCCACAAGGGAAAGAAACGAGGGGTGGCTATTGTGTTAGCGAGGAACGTAAACTTCATAAAAGAAGCCATATTGAAGGACCAGGGGGGCCGCTATTTGCTAGTTCGGGGATCCCTGCAGTGGGCCCCACTTACCCTGGCCGCCATCTACGGCCCCAACGAAGGCCAAGCTCAGTTCTGGGAGGAGATGAGGGACAAACTAAAGCTCTTTGTTAATGGCACGGTGGTGGTGGGTGAGGATTTTAATATGGTTCTGGACCCTACCAGGGACAGGAAACCAGCAGGCCCCCAGATCCCCAGGGCAGCAGAAGAGATCATGGCTCGGACCTTCCACAGGGTCAACTCAGACCTGGGCCTGGTGGACACGGTCCCAACCCCTAGAACCAAAACCCCCTCCTTCACATGTTACTCAGCGATCTACATGTCGTTCTCCAGAATAGACTATATCTTGGTGGACGAGTCCCTGTACCCATTCATAACCGGCCACAGGGTTGACTCAGTCCCCTGGTCGGACCACGATCTGGTCAGAGTTACTATAGCCAGGGAAGGGCTAGGCGACCGCAGGGGAAGATGGAAGTGTAATGACTTTCTGCTGAAGGACGAGGTCCTCGCACAGGAGGTGCTCGAAGCCATCACTGAATTCTTTGAGCTCAATGATAATGGGGAGGTGGGTTTGCACACCCTCTGGGATGCCTTCAAGGCTATCCTGCGGGGAGTCCTGATAAAAATGGGAGCCTGGGAAAAAAGGGTAAGGGCAGCCCAGGAACGGAATCTGAGGGAGAAAATCGCCCAACTCCAGCCGGGGGACCCCCCTACGGAGCCCTTAGACTGCGACCAGGTAGCCGCTCCCTGGACGATTATAGGCTCCGGCTGAAAGATCTCCTCCTTCACAAAACTGAGAGAAGTCTCCAACTGGTTAAACAGAGGTATTATGAGAAGGGGGACAGGGCGGACAGGATTCTGGCCTGGAAACTGAGGGAGGTACAGAGGAGTAAAATGGTGAGAGCAGTAAAGAACGAGGCGGGGGAATTGGGCCATGACACAGCTCATATAAATGAGGCCTTCCGCCGATACTACGAAAAACTATACTCGTCCGAATATAGAGGGGACGAGGAGGAGATCGAGGGGTTCCTGTACTCTATACAGATCCCAGCCCTGACCAGGGAGATGGCGGAGGGGTTGGAGGGCCCGGTGACCGAGGATGAGGTGGTACGAGTGATCAGCGGAATGAAGGTGGGAACTTCCCCGGGGGAGGACGGCTACACAGTCCTCTTCTATAAAAGGTTTAGTTCTACCATGGCTCCACATTTGGTTAAAGTGTTCAACGCGGTGTTGGAAGGGGGGGTCTCTCCCGTACTCCATGATGGAGGCAATCATAGTGGTGCTCCCCAAGGACGGTAGGGACCCCTCGGAGTGTGCCTCCTACCGCCCGATATCTTTGCTGAATATTGATGTAAAGATCCTGGCCAAGGTGATTGGGAGGCGGATGGAGGGGATCCTGCAGAGACTGGTCCATGGAGATCAGGTGGGGTTCATAGGGGGTCGACAGGGCTCAGATAACATCCGGAAAACCATAGATTTGTTTCAGCATGCCCAGGTGTCGGACCTTGACGCGAGTGTCCTGTCCCTGGACTCGGAAAAGGCGTTCGACAGGGTCGAATGGAGATTCATGGAACTCACCCTCCAGAGGATGGGCTTCGGGACACATGTCCGGGACTGGGTGGCTGCGCTATACAGGGCCCCGAGGGCCAGGGTTCAAGTGAACGGCAGGCTGTCAGACCCGTTCTCCCTCTCGCGGGGAACCAGGCAGGGATGTCCACTTTCCCCCCTAATTTACGTCCTTACAATGGAACCCCGGGCCATCGCAGTCAGAGCTCATAGAGCTATCAAGGGGATAAGGAGAGGTGAGGTGGAATTTAAGCTATCACTGTTCGCAGATGACATCCTGGCCTACTTGGTGGACCCTCGGTCCTCACTCCCCCCCTCCTGTCCCTGTTGGCTACATTCTGGCGCTTCTCGGGGCTTAAAATTAACGCATCTAAATCGGTCCTGCTCCCCATCAGGACATGCGACCCGGGCTTAGACTCGCTAGACAAACTGGAAGGGATAACAGTGGGAAAGGTCTCTATCCGATACCTGGGTGTCCTCCTCCCCAGGGACCTGTCCAATCTCGCCCCCATGAATTACGACCCCATCTTGGCAAGGATTGCAGCAGACCTAAGGAGATGGGGCTCAATGATTCTGTCCTGGTATGGCCGCATGACGGCAGTAAAGATGAACATACTCCCGCGGTTATTGTACCTCTTTACCTCTCTCCCTACTATCGTCCCCGATGAAACCTTCAGGGTCCTTCAAAACGCGGTCCGAGAGTTTATTTGGCAGGGTAGGACCCCGAGGACCGCAAAGGCAGTCCTGACTTTACCTAGGGAGGAGCGAAGGGTTTGGGCTGCCAGACTTCCAACTTTACTATCGCGCCGCCCAGTTGCGCGTCCTCCTGGAGCACATGAAAGAGGGGTTGGTCACATACTGGTCATACCTGGAAGACATGGACGCCCACCCACTAAAAGTTTGAGACCTCCTATGGGCCCCGCGCAAGTTCATCCCGAATAGATTGAAGTACCACCCTACACTGGGTGTTCTCTGGGCGATTTGGCGTGAGGGCTCCCAGACGGCATACTTAACGTCATGGCCGTCCCCGATGTCCTCATTATGGGGACACCCCCTCAAACTGGGAAGTAGGGGATTCTCCACGCACAGTCCTGGTCCGACTCGGGGATGGAATGGGCGGGGCAGATGTTTAAGGAAGGGGAATTCTTATCATATGAGGAATTGAGGGAAGCTCTCGGGCAGGGGTCACTCTCCATATTTGAATATCTCCGTTTGAAGGGTATCCTTTGCGACCAAAACTTGAGGAGACAGCTGACCCCCTTTGAGAAGCTACTAGACACAGCGTCCTCCAGGAAGGGATGTATAAAATTCTGAACACTGTCAATTTGGGGGAGAGGAGGCGTTTCCGTTCTTTTTGGAACGACTTGGCACGGGAAGAGATTTCGGAGGACGCATGGTCCAGGATATTTAAAACAGCTTTCCATGGGAACTTATTTACTGCGGACATGGAACACAACTTCAAGATCCTTCAGGGATGGCACAGAGACCCCGCGAAGTTGTCGAAAATGTTCCCGGGAGTGTCCCCCACATGCCCAAGGGGATGTGATCAGGTTGGATCGAGGGCACACATGTGGTGGCACTGCCCAAAAGTACAGGCATATTGGGAGAAGGTAAGGGACTGGATCGCTGAAGTCTCTGACGAAATACTCCCCCAGAATCCTCTGACAATGTTGTTGGGCCTCCCCCCAGAATGTGGGAAACAATGTTACGGGCGGGAAGGGTTGCCCTGGCCCAGAAGTGGAAGAGCCCAGAGACCCCCTCGAAGGAGGTCTGGTTACAGAAAGTTAAAAACATGTTTTTGATGGACAAATTAACGGCAATGGTGAACAATGACTCTGCCTCATTTCAAGCGAATTGGTACGGGGTGCAACAGTCATGGGGATGGGATGTCCACTGATCCTCTGGGTAGAGAGAGATGGACTGGGTGCCCGCGGCCCAGGAAACGGCAGACGAAATGTAGCCATACAGGAAGTCAACGCTCAAACTCATTCCCAAGCTCCGGTCTTACAGCGTGACTCCCCAACAAGGGGGATCGCTGGGGTCTAAGTTGTTGGGGGGGAGGGGTTGTATTGGGGAGGTGGGGGCGGGAGGGGCAGGGGTCGTTGGGCCAGTCATTTGTATATCATTTGAATATGCTAAGTGCCCTATTGTTTGTTAAATAAAATGCCAATAAAACCAAAGTATAAAAAAAAAAAGAATACTACTGCAACCTCTTCAACCTCTTACTAGCAACAGGACCAGTACTGCAAGCATTCAAATCAAGCCACCCCCTAAATAAACATTGGGAAAAGTGGAAGGCCTTACCAACTACTGACAAATTTCAAATATCCCATACCCAGCAAAACTACTGGAAAGCTATGCCTATGAACAAATCTTGGAATATGTGGAAAACAACAAGCTGCTAGATCAGGAACAAGTAGGCTTCAGACCCAAGAGAGGAACAGAAACTGCACTATCCATCTGGGATGACAAAGACCAACGCAGATGCCGACATAAACTCAGCATTAATACTACTCGATCTCAGCAGCTTTTGATGCAGTCAACCACCACAGTGATCAAACGACTTGTAGATATTGGGATTGGCCACAATGCTCTCCTTTGGCTAAAATAATTCCTGACAAAGAACAGAAATATGGCTAGCAACATTCAAATGAACACCTCGGAAAACCACATGTAGAGTCTGACGAGGGTCATTGCTGTCGCCAGTACTCTTCAACATCTACATGACACCCCTAATTAACCATATCATAATACATGTACACCTAAATCATCTATAAAAATCGACGCCAGCGAAGAGGAAAGGAAAGCCAACACTAACCAACTGTCTCAATGAACTAAACCAATAGATGAGCACCAAACTCAACCCGGACAAAACCAAAATCATGATCAGACCCAATGACCTGTCAATCAACCAACACCTTGCATGGCCTACCGAGCTAGGAAACCTGCCTGAACCTTCCAAGGTGGTCAAAAACCTTGGATTACTAATGGAGAACGACCTAACACTAGGAACCACAAGTCAACACCATAGTAAAGAAATGCTCCTTTCGTCACACAATCAAAAAGATACTTCTGTTCCTCTCCTTCATACACAGAATACTCACCATCAGCTTCTTCCCAATTTCAAGAATAGTCTATGCCAACAGCATCTATCTTAGAATACCTGTTAGGAAAGCTACAACGAATACAGAACGCATCTGCAAGACTACTCCTTAAACTCAACAGAAAGAACATATCACAACGGTCCTAAGAACGCTGCATTGGCTGCCAGTCAAAAAACAAATGTTCTTCAAAGCCCTCTGCATAACACACAATCGATCCATGGCCAAGGAGCAGAAATGTATACAAGAGAAAATTACCATCTATAAACCAGCACAAAACCTTAGGATTCAGCAATGACATCCGCCTTGAACCAAAACAATAATCAAAACAAAAATAAGAACAATAAGGACCACCTCACTTTCAGGAAGATGCTAAAAATATGGCTGTTTAACGCTCCGAGCTGAAGAAAACACCTTGAGCAACAAAATTCTATCCACTGCAAAACAAGAGAAATCCATGAGAATGGAACACTCAAAACCAACCAAGAATCCAAAAGGAACACGACCAATCTGATAGGCCTAAAACGCATCACATAACCCATCCACCCTATTAACTCCCTTACTCCACAACATAACCGCAACACACTACATGACCAGCTGAACATAAACGCTGACACTAGACACAAACTACAGACACTCTACCATCCATAAAATCGTGAAAATTGTTATAACCTCCACTGCTACGCTACAGCCGATCCTACCAGTTCTATACTACCCACACAGATTACTGCTGCACTCCTAAACGACCATCGGGCGGTGTCTGGCCCCATGCTAGGTCTTGAGCGTAGCCATTGAGTCAAGCTCAAAGTATTGGGGGTGACCAATGTATTAAATCTGGACGTGGTTGGAGAAGTCGACCTACCGAGTTTAAATGGGTTTGGGGTTATTGGGCATGTTTGCATACCTTGGGGATGGCCAGCACATGGATCCTTGGGTGTACCTCAAGGGTGGGCAAAGTATCAAACATGGATGTACCTGATAATACCAAATAAATTGAACCTAGATGAACATGATCCAACTGGCCGCACACCCACTGGAAATTCCCGGACTTTCTGTGTACTTACCCTAACACTCAGAAGGTATGCAGCATGCCTTTAGCCGGCTGGGGGCCAGAGGCAAGCGGCAGCTGCTTATGGCATCTCCCCTCCCTGTGTGCCCCCATTCGCCCATGTTCGACCGACGGTGCACCCTACAACTGCAGCTTGGGTGGGGCGGCACGGGTGGCGAGCGCTGTCATTGCTGTGCTCAACTGAGGACTCAGCAACTTCTGCACTGCTGCCAACATGTTGTGGCACTGTGTGGACACCCTGCTTCGCCCCCTGGATGTTCTGATGGATTTGTTGGGAGTTTTGTGTGCTTCACTTAGATTAATATTTTTGGGGGGTTAGAAAATGCATCACACTTGTCAGTTTCATGGGGGTAGGAAGTCTTAGTTACTTACCTGTAACTGTATTTCCCCAGCATTGGTATCTTTCAAAAATTCACATGCTTGAATATTCCCCGTCGTCAGACTGGGAATTCTCTGTAATTTAAATCATTATAAACTATATTAAAACTTTTCCCTAAGGAAACGGTACACAACAAGCCCGTAGGGCCTGTGTGGCCTCTCACTTGTGCAGTCCCTCCACCTCGTTTGGTCCTTTTAGACGCTAACCAAGAAGGTGGCAGGGCTTAAGCTCCACCCCAGTCATCCTACACAGTTCAAAATCTGAAGATGGCTGACAGGTGATGACTGACTGGAGAAAAAAGGAGCAGCCACTCCCCAGGGGAGGAGGGTGGATGCATGTGAATCTATGAAAGATACCAATGCTGGAGAAATACAGTTACTGGTAAGTAACTAAGACTTCTCCAGCATTGGATCTTTCATAGACTCACATGCTTGAATACAATACCAAGCAGTCCAAGAGGAGTATGAACGTGTCCGATAGCAAGCAAGAAGTGTGTGTATATATATATATATATATATTGATTGTTTAGCTTACCATAACTGGCGAATTTCTGGGGTTTTTCGATTTTACTTGAAACCATAACGTCCCTTTAACAAAGTTTTTTCTTTGAATTTCATGGGTTTTTACCAGAGCATGCTATTTTCCTACAACTTACTAATATCTTACTTACCCAATATAGCAATGTTTGTGTCCAATTTACAAAGTGTCACCTTAAAACTCTGCCATTTCCCACCTTCTGGAATCATTTTTACACTTGTATACACTTTATGCAACTATTTCAACTAGTTTTGCATCCGTAGACCTCTACAAACATCTGACTTCATAGCGGACCTTCCGGACAGTGCCACATGACCAATACGCTGGTGCACAGCATGATGACCTGTCTGGGAACCCGTCCGCACTTTACGATAAGATCTCTGCTACGCGGAAAGTTAAGAACTGCATTTTCTACTGATCTAGGAACTTTCAACTTCAAAATTTCCCTTGCGCAGCTCCAACACCTATACCTACTCATTATCCATTAACAATCTAGTACACAGTACATACTTTTAGCAAAACTGCCAATTATCTTAAAATGGCATCAGCTAATGCCATCCCTCCTCCCAAAGAGCCATCACCACTGCTGTAATCAAGGAGCATGAGAAACACTGCCCCCTACCTTAGAAATAACACACGTGCAACATTTTCCCTTGTCCACCTACCCCTCCATATTAGTGTTTGGTTACTCTTCCCTCATTTCCCTCCACATCTTTCGTTCTTAGCTCTCCTGCCAAAAAAAATACATCCAAAAACAACAAAAGACATATTCCTTTAGGAACAGCCTTTCACAGTTAAAAAAATAGAACAAAAAAAAAATGTATAGACTCCATCTACTTCCTAATTTCGAATAACTTTACCACAAAGACACTCCCAGGTGGACATGGCAACTTTAATCCTATGTTTTGTCCCTTGTGGTCATGGCCAGTAGTCAGATTGTCCGGATATGACCTTATTCCATGACCCAGACAATCTGGCCTCTGCCCATGGCCACAGGCTACCCCTCAGTCACTAAAGGTATACCGCTATTTTTTGTAGCTACATTATGACACTTGTCAAATAATAAAACACTGGCACATTTGCAAAACCATGCTAATAGGTCTTTGCCAATGCGCCTTACGCAAGTTTGCTGGAAATCCACCCATGTTTTATTTTTTTAAACGTGTCAAATGTATGCACATACAATAGTCATATAACCTAGCCCCCACTTGACAAAATCCATTCAGACTTTACGAAAACATCTATATCTAGATCTATAAACCTTTTGCAAACCTCTGTTTAGATTTGTCAAATGGCACCACATTTATAAGCCTTTACAATATTTTGGGACCCCCTTCTCTAATTTTGCTCCCTCTTGACAGAATCCCACCAAACTTCGCAAAAACATGTATATCTAGATCTATTATCAAATAAAATAAACATAAACATTATCAGTTTGCCAGATGAAGTGTAGATTCGTCAAATGGCACCTCATTTATAAGCCTTTACATTATTTTGGGACCCCCCTCTAATTTTGCCCCCTCATGACAGAATCCCACCAAACTTTGCAAACCCACTCGGAATCAGGTCAGAAATATACATGCGAAGTTTCATGCACTTCCATTAAGTGGCACCAAAGTTATAAGCCATCCAAGAACTGTATTTCACCAACCCTGTAATGCTGTGGTGTTCGTGAACTTCAGAGGACTGTTCGCGAACATCCGAACTGTTCGCGGACTTTCGCAGCAAAAAACACCAGTTTTTTTTGCTTCTTGCCACCATATACCATCCCATCTTCATCACCCCTCACCTCCCCAGAGATTATTTGATAAGTTTGACAAGTGCAATGTTGCGTTTTTTAATATGTTTTTACTATCATGTCCGCGGACACCAGCCGCTGTCTGCGAATCCAAGATGGCGGGCGTTTCCAAAAATCTGACGCTCTTCACCAGTCAATCAGTGAACACGTCACATGTCCGCGGACATGACGCAAACCGATTAGCCAATCAGTGTCCTGTCCGCGGAGCGAACAGGGAAGTGTGTCCGCGGAGCGGACATAGATATCCCACATTTTTTGTGACCTACTTTTTGGTCGTTTTAAAAAAAACTACTGGACGGATTTTCACCAAATTTACAAAAGCATGCTTTCGGGACCAAGCCGCTGCTCCTGCTGCAAATTTGGTGAAAATCCGTCCAGCGGTTTGGGCTGTAGGCGTGAGCAAAGTTTTTTACCCATTCAGTCTATAGGAAAAAAATAAATTTTGGGACCCCCCCTATAACTTTGCCTCCCCTGGACCAAACCTCACCAAACTTCGCAAAGAAATTCAGAGTGGGCCATATACTTTATTTGCAAAGTTTGGTGTGGATTCGTCCAGGGCCAGCGAAGCTATAAGCCGCCCGCCCAAAAAGTGCTCATACTATGAGATGAGCAACTTAACCATAACTACATGGCCGCTACTGCAGGCCATGTAATATATATATATGATATATTACTCACCGTAATCGTATTTCTGATGCTTGTATCTGCTTAGATTCACATGCTATGCATAGGCCAACATCTAGTGGTAGCTGCAGAGTATTACATTTTTTGTTTTTGATAGTCGAAAAGTCACGTCGAAAGGGCGTGCCAGTAATACTATCCCTAGTGTGACATCCACTGCGCCCATGGTCCTGGTGTTTCTGACATGAGATAGCATGAAGTGTATCCGGAGTACAGATGTAATAAAGCAGATAAGAATAGATAAAGCCAGAACACATCTATGCACCTTTTGGGTGGGCGCATGTGAATCTAAGCAGATCCAAGCATCAGAAATATGATTAAGGTGAGTAATGTATCCCCTTCTGAGGCTTGTGGATATGCTTAGATCACATGCTATGCATAGATTAGCGAGCAGTGTCTGGAGAAGGTGGTGGGTTGTGAGAAGACACAGCGGCAAATAGATGTTTTAACACCGCTTGCCCCACCTCTGAATCTGCTTTAAAGTGTGTGTCAATGCAGTAGTGCTGGGTAAAAGTATGTATAGAGCTCCATGTCGCTGCTTTGCAAATGGCGTCCAGCGGGACATTTGCAATGAAGGCCAAAGTAGCTCCTGTCCCCCTGGTAGAGTGGGCTCTAGGCGTGAAAGGCAGAGTTTTGTTTGATAGAGAGTAGCAGAGCTGTATGCATTTCACTATCCATCTGGAGATAGCGTTTTTGGAAACGTGATCCCCTTCCCTGCTAGGTGCTATGGAGACAAAGATTTGGCCTGTTTTTCATAGCTGTTTTGTTTACATAGTAAAGAACCGCCCTCCTTATATCTAGTGTATGGAGGTTTTTCTCAGCTGAGCTTGAAGGGTTTTGAAAGAAAGCGGGTAGATCAATGGACTGGTTGACATGGAACTTGGATATGAACGTAGGTGAAAACCTAGGGTGTGTTCTTAGTACTAACTTGTCTTTGTGGATAACAAAGAAAGGGCCCTGCACTGACACAGTTTGTAGTTCACTGACTCTTCTTATGGAGGTGATGGCCACCAGAAAAGCTGTTTTGTATGTTAGGTGTTTAAGGACGGATTTGTGCATAGGCTCAAAGGGGGGGACCTATGAGCTTTGCGAGTACCACATTTAGATCCCACGCGGGAGGAGGGTTTGAAATGGGGAGCGGGGGGGGGGATAAAGCCTCTTTTTACTCCTTCCATGAATGCCTTAATGACAGGGACTTTCCACCAGGACACCTTGCTTTGAGAAGTGGTGTACGCGGAAAGAGCCACTAGGTGAACCGTGAGGGAGTTGAATACTAGACCAGAGTCTAGTTAAGTGGAGCATGTAATGAAGAATGTGTGATGGAGTACATTCGATTGGGTTTCAATTTTTTGACTGGAACCATATTACAAATCTTTTCCATGTGTTAAATAACAGTGTCTGCAGTGTCTGCCTCCTTAAGGATTTACATACACCTTTGAGGTTGTTTTAAATGGCCAAACTCTTTGACTTCAGGAGCCAAGCTGCCAAGTTCATGGATTGAGGATGTGGGTGTGACGTTGTCCCCCTGTGCCGGGTGAACATGTTGTAGGGGCACAAGAGTTTGATTGGATCGCACATTGCCAATTTGTGCAAATGCAGAAACAAGGTTGTCTGGCCCACATAGGAGCAACTAGGATTAGTGTCACTTGTTCCTGGTGAATCTTGTTCACTATCCTGCTCAGTAGCAGTGTTGGGGGGAGGTGGGGAGCGTAGGCAAATTTCACTGACCAGTTACCCCTGGATCTGGGTTGGGGAAACCTGGATGCAAAGTCTGGGAATTGTTTGTTTTGGCTTATGGTGAACAAGTCTAAGTGAGGATGGCCCCAGAGGGAGAATATATCGTTTAAGATGTTTCTGCCGAGCTGCCATTCGTGCTCTTCGAGTAGAGAATCTCTGCTTAAGGAGTCTGCCAGAGAATTGAGTTCCCCTGGAACATGTTGCGACATTAGGAATATGTTCCGCTTGAGTGCCCACTTCCACATTTTTTGTGCGAGCCTGGACAGACTTGGAGAGTGTGTGCACCCCTGCTTGTTTATGTAAAACATGGCAGTGGTGCTGTCTGTGAGCATTTGTACTGTCTGACCTGGCAGATGCACTTGGAAAGCTTGTAGGGCTTTGAACACTGCTAGTAGCTCTAAGAGGTATATGTGATTTTGGGCTGTGATATGGGTCCACAGGCCACGTGCTGTGTGGTGAAGGTAATGGGCTCCCCACCCAGAGTCTGTTGTGACAATCGCTTGCACTGTAGAGTTGTGAAAAGGTTTTCCCTCTAACAGATTTTCCTTCGTCCACCAGCATAGCGCTTGAACTAGGGTTAGCGAAACAACCACTAGACCGCCCCACTGACCGCTTGCCTGAGACCATTGTTTCGCTAACCACTCTTGCTTTGGGCGCATGCAGGACCAGGTAAATGCATGAAGCCATCATCCCAAGCAAACGCACTGCTTTGCGTATGGTTATTTGGTGACCGGCTAGATACTGAGGTTTTTGCAGCAGTATGCTTTGCACTCTCATTTGACGGAAAGACTAGACCCTCTTCTGTCTTCATAACAGCTCCTAAGAACTGTTTTGTTTTGCTTGGAACGAGACTTAATTTTTTTTGGTTGATTGAGAATCCCAACTGGAACAGAAGACTGATTGTTCTCTGGGTGTTTTGCTTGCAAATTTGGGGGGATTCCCCGGTTATCAGCCAGTCGCCCAGATAAGGGTACACTGGGATTGATTCTCTGCGTAGGTGCGCTGCCACTACCGTTAGTACCTTGGTGAATACACTTGGAGCGGAGGCTAGGCCGAAGGGTAGCTCCTTGAATTGGTAGGGTTGGTTCGCTATTTTAAAGCGCAAAAATCTTCTGTGCGCTGGCAACATTGAAATATGCAAGTATGCATCTTTCTTATCCAAGGTTGCCCTTTAGTCCCTCTGTTTTAGCAGTGGGATTACTTCCACTTCCCGTAGCGTTGTCATGCTGAATTTCTGTGGCTTGACATAGGTGTTTTCAGGGTGCAGGTCTGGGACAGGGTGCATCATCAGGTCTTTTTTTGGCACAAGGAAGTACATTGAATAAATACCCTTGTTTACCTGGATTGCTGGGACGATTTCTATGGCGTCCTTTAGTAGCAGTGCTTTGACTTCTTCGAACAGGATGCGTTGTTCTTCGTTTGTAGTATGTCTTGGTGGGTGGTTGGTGTTTGTATTAGCTCTATGCAATAGTCCCCCGCCACAGTGAAAAATAGCCACTTGTCCGATGTGATCCCCTCCCACGCGTGGGTTAAGTGAGAAATACGGCCTCCTACTAGAGAGTCATGGGAGGGAACCTGTAGCGGGTGGTCATTGCTTAGGAGGGGCTGAGCCCCCTCTTGAGGAGGAGGATCTGCCCATACTTCTAGACCTTCTTTGGCCCCTTTGAAACCCCTGTTGGGAGGACTGCCCTTGTGAAGAACCCCAGGACGAACTCTGCCCAACCTGTTTGTAACTGGAGGACCGCTGGGAGTTCTATCCTCTAAACCGGCGTGTATTTGAGCCTCATCTCTGCCCAAAAGGGGTTTGTTAGTAAATTGTCCCAGGGATTTGAGTGTGTCATATTCCTCCTTTGCGGTTTTGAGTGCGTCTTCAACCGCTTTGCCAAATAATGCGTTGGGCATGTTTAAAAGGTTAGGCTGGTCTCCAATCTTTAAACCTGATTGACCCATGCATGGTGTTTGATTAGTGTGCCTTCTGCCACGATTCTCCCCACATTGTCTGCTGCTTCTAAGTTATTCTTAAGGATGCAGCTCGATACTTGTCTCCCTTCAGCAATGGTGTGTAAGAGCTGCGTTTTTAGGGGCTCTGCAACCGAGTCTATTTGTTGTGCAATCTCGTCCCACTTGTGGCAATTATAGCTGGATAATAGCATAGTAATATTAGCTATTCTTATTTGATAGGCAGCCGACGAAGCTACTTTCCTGCCCAGGGTGTAGATCTTCTTACTCTCCTTGTCAGGAGGGGTTTTGGGAGAAGCTAGAGGTTTTCCCACTCCCTTTCTTGTGGTGGTGACTACTAGAGAGTCAGGCTTTAGCTGCCCCCTAATGTATAAAGAGTATCTAAACATCGTTTCGATGCATGGTTTGACTGCCCTTGTCAGATTGGGGTTAAGTAGCAAGGGCTGAATACGCCTCTGGACTGATTGAAGCAGAGGGATAAACTGTGCTGCAGATTTCTTATCCCCAAGGATGTCCTCTACAAAGTCTTTATCGACTTGAGCTTCCTGGGTCTCTTAAAGTGTTCTGCAGCCTTTAAGAGCAGGTCAGTGTATTGCAGCTGGTTGTCTACCGGGGAGTCAGCCACTAGTTTGTCAGTGTTGTCTGAGGATTGGATGGTGTATAAGTCATCATCATAGTATTGGTCCAAGTCCCCTTTGTCCCCTTGGTCCTCTGGGTCTGAATATGAGCCAGGGTCCTGTGAGCCTTGAGTGGCATAATAATATGTGTCTTGACCTACGTCTTGCTATGACGAGGTAGTAGCTTGCGTGGTGTCTAGGCGGGCTCTCTTGGCGGTGGGCTGTTTGCTTGCTGCTCTGCCTTGAGCAGGACCCTGAAGATTGTGGAGTTGATCTGGGTGTTGATCAAAGAAATGTACAAAACTGGACATTCTCCTCATGACCCTATCAAATTGTTCTGGGGTCTGTTGGGAGGAGCTTGGAAACACAGAGAGAGCAGGTGCAGGTGGAGGTGGAGGTTCTGAGGTAGGGGTCTGTTTATGATGCATTGCCCCTGAAAGGGTGTCCTCGGGGGTAGAATAATCCCTACTCTTGGTACCTTGTGACTTTGAGGCTTGGGACGAAGATTCAGAGTTTTTCGACGTTCTGGCCTTCAGGGAAGTGTTTTTTAATGAAGTCGCTCATTTTAGATCTTTTTCCTGGGGCCGTCGACGCGTCTTTCGATGCCTGGTTGCCGGAACCCGAGGACGACCCAGATTTGGACACGGTGTTGGAAACGTGACTTTGGCGTCTGTTTCAGGAGCCTGTCGTGTGGTGATCGCGACGGCCCAGAGGACAGGGAATGTTCGGACCTTCCCTTCGACACCATGTGCAGCTTATCGGTCGACAAAGTGGTCAACTTTCGGTCATGGGAGATGTACTTGGTGTGGTGTGAACTGGGGGTGCTTGAGCCGCCGGGTGTCGTCTCTGTAGCGGAACCACCGGCCTGCCGGTTGGAGTCGGGGGCTCGCACGCAGGAATTCATTGCATCCTGATCGCTTTTGGCGTCACTAAGGATGCAGACTCTGCCATTGCTGGAGGCTCCCTCGACGTCCATGGTGGCTTTGGCCTGCATGGCGTGGTGGGCTCATCGTTTAGGCTTGCAGGCCTTTAAACAGTTTGCAAAACTTGCACTGTTTTTCGGAGTGGTCCCTAGGAAGGCAAAGGTTACACACTGGGTGTGAATACTTCCAGGGAAACTTCCTGTTACAGAAAGGACAGAAGTAAAAAGGAGTGTTTTCCATAGTGTATAAAGATGGCAGCCTGGCGAAATATATGGGAGTCTAGGGGAATATGCATTCTGTAAGTAAGATGGAATATGAACCTCGCCCTGCTCTCTCTACTGTGCAGGGCCGAGGCCCATTGGGGCCTGAGAAGGCTGCAGACAAAGTTCGTTGAGACTGGAGCTGTCGTTGACGGATGGTCTTGTCCTCGAAAGCCGTTGCTGGAGAGCTTGCGGTGTATGGTTCTGGGTATAGTGGACATCACACTAGGGATAGTATTACTGGCACTCCTTGTCGATATCTCTTTTCGAGTTTGGAAAACAAAACATGTAATACTGCGCGGCTACCACTAGATGTCGGCCTATGCATAGCATATGATCTAAGCAGATCCACAAGCCTTAGAGGAAAAAAAATAAATATATATATATCTCCAGTCTATTACTGTAAATATAACACAACAGTAGAAAACTCACTTAGGGAAAGTGAGCCTAGCACAGTACACGTAACAGCTGCAACACAACAGGAAGGTGGGATAAAAATAAAACTTTAGGCTTTTCCTACCTTAAGCGAATGGTTGTTGAAGCACTACCTATCCTACTGCAGTTTCCCTTCTGCTGTCCTCCTCCAAGCAGTAATGTCGGGCGAACGTGTGGCGAGTACCCCATGTGGCCGCACAGCATATCTCTCTTGGGGATACCCCAGCTTGGAACGCTGTCGAAGCTGCACTCAGAGATATCCTTAAGGATGAATCTAGGGTGGGGTTGGAGGATGAGTATTTTTTTGAAAGATGGTAAACGGGGGTTCAATGGCAAGTGCCCGTTGGTCCCCAATGCGTCTAGCTGACGTGATGGCCACTAAAAAGGCTGTCTTCCAAGACAGGAACTTTATGTCACATCTGCGAATAGGCTCCTAGGGCGCTCTCATCAGCGCTGCCAGAACAGTGTTAAGACTCCAGAAAGGGAAGGCTTTCCTTTCTCTGGGGAAGGTGCGCATCAAACCGTTCAGGAAGGCTTTGACTGCTGATCCGAGACTAGAGACTCCTGATGAGGCTTTGTGGTAGGCCGAAAGGTGAACCTTGATGGATGAAAGAGCTAATCCACTCTTTGTCAGCCGCAGTACATAAGGCAAGATCTATTCAACCGATGCAGAGAATGGATCTGTACTCGCTCCTGCGCACCATACATTGAAGCACTTCCACTTCTTGGCATATGTTCACAATGTGGATGCAGCCCTGGCTGCTCAGATTATGCCCCAGCACTCTGGTCCTAGTGCAAGGTTGTGGAATTGTTGCTGCTGAGGAACCATGCCCTGAGAGATAGACTGGCGGGGTTGTGTTGGAGCAACTTGCCCTTGTGCTGCAACAGTAGGTGTGTATGTGGTTGGAGACGTTTGGAAGTCTCCCATGCTAGTTGAAGGAGTGCAGTGTACCATATCTGATGTGCCCATGGTGGGCTATCATGATCATGGTGCATGGTTGTTCGTTCATTCTGCGGAGCACATGCAGTATCAAAGGTGTCGGAGGGAAGCTCTAGAGGAACTTCCCCCTCCAATCCACTGAGAAGGTATCCCCCAGAGAAAACCGAACTGACTGCCTTTTCTGTTTTGGAATGTGGCAAATCGGTCTATCTCAGGCTTCCCACACTTGCGGAACAGCTTGTCCAGCTCTCGATCACCCAGTTCCCATTCATGGGATTGCAGGATTTGCCTGATGAGCTTGTCCGCCAGTATTTTGTCCTTGCCTGGAAGGTGCTCTGTCCCCATGTGGATCCTGCGCAGCAATGCCCAAATCCAGAGTCTCTGCGCCTCTAGTGACAAGATGCTAGATTTTGTGCCTCCTTGTTGGTTTGTGTAGTGCATCGACGTTATGTTGTCCTTCTGCACTGCCACCACCTGACCGGTGAGAACTGTCAGGAAAGATCTGAGAGCCCATCAGATGGCCTGCAGTTCTAGCACATTTTTGGGTAGGCAGGATTCTGCTTCAGACCACAACCCGCTGGCCTGCAGGTCGCCCAAGTGGGCATCCCACCCAGACAGCCAGGCGTCAGTCCTTAAAAGTAGAGTGGACGTGGGTGTTTGAAAAGGCATGCCCTGCAGCAGATCGGTGTCCTTGCCCCACCATCTCAAAGCCTTGTGGAATGTCGGCGTGAGATGCATGATGTACTCCCATGATCCGCTGTGTTGGACACATTGTTTGTCCAGCTCCTCCTGAAGCGGTCTCATCGTTAGTCTGCAATTGAGCACGAGGGAGATACAAGAGGACATCATGCTCAGGACGGATTTGTATTGTCTTACAGTGGAGCTTGTTTTCTTTTGGAACCATTTGACGAGACTCTGCAGTGTCGCCACTCTGGAGATGAACATAGCCTTGGGACTATCCAGATCTGCCCCAGCAAGATGGATGTTTTTGCTGGTACAGGAGAGGACTTGTCCTTGTTGATCAAAAAACCTAGATCTTGAAGTAGAACTGTCATCTTTTCCACTGCCTCTGATGCTGCTCTCAGGGAAACGCCCTTTATGAGCCAGTCATCTAGGTATGGAAAAACGTTTACACCGGTCGTCTGAGATGGGAGGCTACTGGAGCTAGATATTTTGTGAAGACTCTCAGTGCGGACTTGAGCCTGAAGGGAAGCACCTTGAAATGGAAGTGTTGTTTGCCCACTGAGAACGGAAGGAAATGCCTGCGGGAGGGGTGGATGGGAACATGAAAGAAGGCGCTTTCTAGATCTAGTGTGGCCAGAAAATCGCCCTGTTTGGGCCATGGAAGGACCAGCTGGAGAGACATCCTTTTTAATTTCAGGCAACTGACAAATTTGTTGAGGAACCTTAGATCCAGAATTTGGGTGCCACTGCCCACTCTTTTTCTTTATCAGGAAGAACTGCGAGTAAAATCCCTTCCCTTTTTGTTGGAGTGGGACACGCTCCATTGCCGCTTTCTGCATTAGCTTGTCGACCTCTGTCCACAGTTGTTCCAACAGGTGTGTGTTCCTCGTTCGAGGAAGTCTCAACGGAGGTCACTGTATGTAGTCTATGGTGTGGTCCCCTTTTACTACCAGTAGAACCCATTTGTCAGAAGTGATAGTGTCCCAATGCCGCAGGTGATGGGTTATGCGCCCTCCCACCGGGGAGCAATGCGGGAGGCGCGTTGTCCTGGAGTAAAGTTGTCTTGGGCTGGGCTCTGCCCTGGCCAGATCCCATCTCATCTCTTTGGTTCCGATATCTTGTGGAGCTCTGATATCTGCCTCCCATTTGGTAGGAGCCTGATGATGGCGCCTGCCCTTAAAAGGACCTGTTATGCTCTGTATCTGGGGCCTAAAAAAGAGTGAAAAGGATGGCATTCCTTCTCTTTTTCTCTTAGGGAGCTGATTGCCCTTGCAGTATCCATGTCCGACTTGATGCATTTAAAGTGGTCATCGATTTTTGTTCCAATAAGTTCTTGGCCGTCAAACAGCATGTCTAAAATTTGAGCCTGCACCTCCGGTCTAAAGCTATTGGCCTTCATCCAGGCCTGACATTGCAAGACAATGCCATTTACCATGTGTCTAAAGCCACAATGGGCTACGTCCACCGAGATGTCTATCATGTGGTCCGAGACACTCTCACCATCTGTGATTATGGCCTAAGCCCCCTCCTGGAATTTGGCTGGCAGGCGTTTCACTAGGTGCGACGTGCAGAGCCAAAGTTCTCTGTCCAACCTGGCCATCATCGCCATGGCGTTACTAGCTCTTAAAGCCAACAAAGCTGCTGCTGAGACCTTTCGACTCCTTGCCCCTAATTTGTGACCCTCCTTGTCAGGTGGAACTGTGAGAGGGCAGTCTCTTTCCAAAACCCGTGCCCATAGAGTCCAGCTTACGGTGACCTCTTAAGAACAACGGGACCGCATCGAGAGCCTTATATTTGGTCTCTGGTCTTGCCACCAGCGCTGGCGTGGAGAGAGGGGTGGCCAGAATTTTTTACCCACCCAAGTTCCCAAAGTGTATCGAATATCTGGATTGTGGTTACTGTCCGGCGTCTTTTATCCCTATGCTCATAAAAGGACTGATGCCTTTTTTTCTGAAGCTACTTGGATCTTGAAAATCTCTGCCGACTTGGTGATGGAGTGAAATGAGACAATATCGTCAGGCGGGGAAGATCCCCCTGCAGAGTCATGCTTCTTCGGTTTCACGATGATGACTGATTCCCAATCGCCTGCGTCAGTGTATCTCGTGTCAATTCACCCTCCTCTGACTCTTCACAATGCATGTCCATGTCTGAAAACTCCCTGAAAGGGTTGTTCGGGTCTTCCGTGGGGTCATCATGCCATTCAGAGACCGTGATGGTAGATGGGGCTCTGGGCTCTTGGGTTTGTCCATCGACGGAGTCTCTGTCGATGATGATGTCATCGTCGATGAGTGATGCTTCGTGGATGAGTGTTTCATTGACGACAACTTCGACAATGATGTCTTGGTCAACGAGGTAATGGATTTCTTGGTCGACGATATTTTCGCTAACAGACCAGGTGTTTTAGACAGCGGGAGGCCGCTTGTGTACGGCGAAGAATGTCTAGGCGTGGACTTTGCCCCATGGACAAACGTTCCGTCAATGAAGAGGATGATTGAAAGTCTGCCAAATTTTGCAGGACTGAATCTCATTTGGATAGAGGCAATAAATAAAATATTTGTGAGGGTCTCTAATAAAAATCACCCCCTTGCCACATTTTCTGCAGTCCCTGATGAGTGGAGTTTTCTCTTTGGCAGCCTGCATTTCTGACTCTGCCATGAGGTCTGGGTGACCCATTGCACTGCAATCGCTGCCTCTGGTGATTGCTGGCAGACAGTCAGCGCTGCCTAGGTGGTGAATGGTGTAAAATATGGGCCTTTGGGGACCTGCTTCGCGAAGGTCTGCCCTCTCCTTGATCTGGTCTGGTTGAGTAGCAAGCAGCCTTGCTGTTTGCCTCCTCTGAAACCTCTCCATTATTCTGTACCTATATTTCACTAGGGCTGGGTCGAAGGGATCTGCCATGTCCTCCATGACTGATTGCCAGTGTGCACTATGTTCCTTAGGCTGCACTGGTTGCAGCTCCTCCCCCTCAGAAAACTCCTCCTGCAGGAGGATGTCGGGCAATTCTGCCATTTCTGTTATAGGGGGCAGCTGTGCTGTTCCTTCTAAGCACCCCAGCTGCAGAGTCTGCGATTCCAGTGCAACTAGCTGTTAAGATGGATTTCTGAACTCTGACCTGGAGGGGCAGAGGTTCAGAAGGCCAGCATAGTTTCTTGGAACAGGGTAACCTCTGGACAAGCCAGACCAATCAGGGTAGCGATGGCGGCGGTCAAGACTAAGTCTCAGAGGGGTGAGGGTGACGGAAAGACCTCAATGAGCACACAAAGCAAGGACACTTACAAATTACTTCAGACAGGTGTTATATTAAAAATATAGACACATTTATTACAAGGCCTTTGTAACATCGACCATAGCATAAAATCACAATAATACTAAAATAAACCAACATCACAATCAATACAATATATACATACAAGACCGAGGGGTCTAAGGAGTTAGGAGCACGTAATATGTAGACCACCTAGATGGGGAGGAAAACAGGCCGTGCAAGTAATCATTAGACCCAGTTCGACATCCGAGATACACCTAACTAGGAGGAAGTCCGAGCCCTACGAAGAGAGGAGCCTTATGCTCAAAAGTACCTGCACGCGCTGGTGCCAATGGACAAAAGAGGGCCTCTTCGAGGATATCAGGCAGTTCAGGAAGGTGAATGAAGCGATGCGGAACAAGTCCCCACTTCTCAATCAAGGCCTCCACTTGTGGGCAGAGGCAGGGTGAGAGTGCGTGATAGAGTCGCTATTTCGCAACAGCGGTAGAAAAGAAATGGGCTCCTGCGCGAGGGGCCACCGGTGGGGGTATGGACTACTCACCGGTCCCCGACGCAGGCAGACCCAGACTTCTCCAGTTCAGTTCACGTTGCTGGCAGGTTCAGCTGCGATGATCAGGACGTCTCGACAGCGTGTAGATTCTGCGTAGCAGGATGCAGGGTAGAGGGGGTCCCAAATGCAGCGGATGTGCACAGGTGGTTACCACAGCAGGGCAACACGGCAACCGCGTTTACTCTGGTCCGGGCGCACCCGTCTCACTTCAGACCTGGGAATGCCAAGTGTACGAATTCGGTGTGAGGGTGCCGTGGACGCAGAGCAAGCAGTAAACCAAGTTTTGAGGGCTTCCCTGAAACGGCGGCAGTGACAGAGCAAAGCGTCCTGCGTAAGCTGGTCAGCCCACTGGTTGGCCCAGGGACACTTCCGAAGAGGCTTACTTGAAGGGTATGAAGGTGCCGGGAATAGTTGATCCCACTATTCCAAGGGGTCGAAGCGCCTTTGCAGACCTTCTAGGACGATCAGATGCAGAGGGGTCTCGCAGGAAGACAGCAGTTCAGGGTGCCAAACCTTCAGCGGGTCACCAGCGGTTCCTCAACTCAGCTTCTTGTTGCAGGATACTTGGCTCCTTATCCCTTGTTCAGTGTGAACTCAGGAGAGTGACATGGTAGTGGTGTTTTCAGCCTCCTCTTATCCAAAGTTCCCTTCGCGCCAAAACGGAGAGGGCCCACTGGGAGATCTGCTCACAAACACTCACACCATACGTGGACCTATCACGGACCATGGTGTTCCCAGGCATTCAGGACACTCCAGACTCTCTGGCACCCAGGATGTGTATTGGGAACAGACATCCCAGCCCACATCCTCGAGGCACACACAAGGCATGCAGAAACCCGCGAAACACAACGCTTTCGCGGGTTTCTGCATGCCTTGCATGACCAAATAAGGACTGCCCCAGGTCGGCTCGACCTGGGTGAAGGTGAAGGGGCAAGACGGTCAGCGGACAGGACAAAGAACCTTGTGGCATGGCCATTTTGGAGCCAGGCCACTCATTTGTGCCAAACGCGGTAAGCGCGGATAACATGGCGAAAAAGGGTTCAAAACACAAGAGAAACAATAGCTGCCACCAGTCCCGTCCGTGACACACTTGCACATTTCATAATAAGTCTAGGGCCTTTGGAATGACTAGAGACCCAAGAGCGCAGTAATGTAAGTTACGGTGCACTCTTGTTTCCTGTTGCTCAGAAGCTGCAACATGAGGAAAGGACTAAGGGAAAGGAAGTCTCCCAGTACTGACTGTCTTAAGGGTATGTCAATTTCCCCAGAAGAATTGAGCGTAAGCCTAGAGGAGTGCGGCGGAAGGCTGCGCTTCTCTGGCAAAGTCTAGATCAGGGTGTAAAACAACAGCAAAAAGTTTGGGGGTTGCCACATGGAGGGACAATTACATACAATTTGAAATCTTTCCTAACACTAGCGCATTCTCTGGCTGTATTACTTGTATAGGAGGCTCATCAACGATGTCCGCTGCCGTGGACGATGGAGTGTTAGTTGACAGGGCCTTTTTGACAGTAAGCCAGTCCAACACTCGAAGTTTGGGAAGGAAAGAAGAGTGCCCTGAGTTCAGGAACACTAAGCCAGTGAAGGCACAGTTCCAATGAAGGGATAAAAAGAGTAAAAAATAATTTTAGATGATTGAAGTGGAAAAAGCAGAGAGAGCTTGAGAGGATTCCCCCGTTTAGTAAGACCACAGTGGAAAATCTGAAGATGGCTGACTGGGATGGAGCTTAAGCCCTGCCCTCTCATTGGTTAGGGTCTAAAAGTACCAAAGGAGGTGGAGGGACTGCACAAGTGAGAGGCTACACAGGCCCTATTGGGCTTGGTGTGCAGCATTTCCTTAGGGAAAGGTTTTAATATAGTTTATAATGATTGAAATTACAGAAGATTCCCAGTCTGACGATGGGGAATATTCAAGCAAGTGAATCTTTGAAAGATACCAATGCTGGAGAAATACAGCTACAGGTAAGCAACTAAGACTTCCTACCCCCATGAAAAAGTGTGACGCATTTTCTAACCCCCAAAAATAAGTGCAGCACACCGAGAACTCCCAACAAATCCATCAGAACATCTAGGGGGCGAAGCAAGCGGTCCACACAGTGCAACAATGCTAGAGAAATGCGTCACCATAGATGGATTGTTTGGAGTTGGAAATGTGTTACACTTAAATGGATTTTGGGGATAGGAAATGTGTCGCACCTATATGTTTTTCTTTTTTGGAGGTAGAAATGGGTCGCACTTGGATGGATCTCTGGGGATAGGAAATATGTTGCACTTCGCTATATTTTGCGGGGAGGAAATGTGTCAACCCTAGATGGATTATTCAGAGTGGTAAGTGTGTTACACTTGGTTCGGCTTTGGGGGATGGGAATCATGTCCCACTTAGAAGTAGTTCTGGGGGTAGGAAATGTGTAGCACTTAGATGGATAGTTGGGGGTAGGAAATTTGTCACCCTAGGACACAAGTCTGGGGGTAGGAAATGTGCCGCAATCGGGTGACCCTTTGCCGGTACGAGATGTCACGCACCTGGATGGACTTTTTGGGTGTAGGAAATGTGTTGCACCAAAGCTCAGTGACAGGTTTCTCCAAACTGAAGTGCCAACAGCACATCAAAGCTCTCTTGCTCTTCTCCCTCTTAATCCCACTAACAACCCCCCCAAACTCTCCTTCCAATACAGATCCGCCAGAGCGCCAAGAGACCACACAAGTGGCAGCAGTGCGTGGTACAAGACCAGATAACATAAGCTCTGGTTATGGTTGAACCCTCATATGGCTGCTACCAATTTCAGTTCTGCAGGCTAGATCAAAAAGCAAATTGCATTCGAACTAAGGCAGAGGTTTCTGTAAGGGCATTATTTTCCACTGTAGTTTAATCCCAAAATCAGACAGTAGTGTTGACCAAACAGTGCTTTTAACCACTTCACCCAAAAGGGACCACAATGCTAGTATATAGCCCATACTCATGAGTGTCTGCCTTGGCAAATCCCCTGGATCCTCTTTGTTTTTCGTACAATTTGCTCACCTCTTGTAAGGTAGGAGTTAGAGCTTGCTCCAGGATCCCTTGGGCAACTACCTCCCCAACCTTAATGTTCTAAGGATGTGTCCCGTGATTGTGTAGGACTACCTGGATTTCACCCTCCCGCTAGTCTGGGTCTACCACTCCACCGGCGAGATCTAAGGAGCACCGCAGGCTAATCCGGACTTGGCGGCAAGTGATGCAAGTCTCAGGGGGAGGGGAAATGCTGACACCAGTATTAATCAAACAGCGTTCATTTATGAGGATCTGCACAGCCTCAGTACAAAAAAGGGTGAATCCTATCTACAGAGGAGTTGCTTGAGTGGGGCGTATTGCACTAGGGCGTAGCCGCTGGACTAGCATGGGCCCCATCCATTTGTGAGGTGGTATCATTCCCACTTTTGACTCCATATGTGGAGACCATAAGTATCACTCAGACCAGAGGACATGGTGTAATGTGTCTTTATTCAAAATATAATAAAACACCTTGCTTTCCCTACTGCTAACAGGGGGATTTCCAGTACACAGTTCCTCGTCAAATGTCCCAAAATAGAACAATTCTCACAAAACACAAAAGTAGTTTCAATAAATGTTCCTCTACGAAGAAATACAAAGTCATTCAATCCTAGTTCATCAATTTCCCAAAAAAAGCTTTTTCTAACTTCCATCCAGTGGTTCAAACAAAATGTTCCTTTTAGAAAAGTACAAAGGTATTCTCAATCCTTATTAATGAATGCAGAAAAGCTTTTCTAACTCAAAATGACTTATTTTACTTTTCTATCTCCAGATGCTCGTATCCTGTGGTCCACCTTATCCCCTCATGCCTCTCTACTCCTGGGTAGCGTGGACATTATCCTTCTTGATTCGGATCTCTCTAGACTTTCAACGATATCACAGTCTCTTTGTAATTGTAACTGGTTATTAATAACACGTTTAATACCCAGAGGTTTCTAAGCGCGGAGCCGGGGATCGAACCCGTGTTGCTCAGTGTTGTCCTTCTTCCAAGGTGTGTGCGTTGGCCCTGAGCTATCCACCCGAGACCCCTCAGCTTTGCTGCAGGCTATTTGTGGGCTCTCCGATCCCTGGACTCTCCCTCAAGCTTTAAGCCAGGGCGTGCGTTCCTTTTTTGTTGTTACTCGCTAATACGATTCTCTTGCGTTTCCTACTTCGGGTTTCTTTAATGCCCGAGGACTCCTTCGTCCTGTGGTCGATTGTTCTCAGGTTTGTTAGTTCATAAAGGATTCAGGGTTTCGATCCCCCCTTCGTGGCATTCCACCACCAGTCCCCCTTCTTGCGCAGCACGCGTACCCATTTCCTGGCAGCGCTACTGCCAGGGAGGGTCGGACAGGTCAGCGAAAATCGTCTCTGCCTGTGGCTCAGTTTCATTCTGTGCTGATGGTATTCTGGAGGCCTCGCTGTAGCTGTTAGCTCTCTCCCTCAGTTTCTTGGTGCTGGGATTACAAAGCCTTTGTGCCTGGTGTTCCTGGGCTCTGAAGTTTTGCAGGCTACGGGCCCACTGCATCCTTTGCGTGGTCTCACCTTCAGGCATCCTGCTAGCCACACTCCAGTGGCACTCTGCATTCCTTCTTCTCATTCTCATCCTCCTCCTCCTCCTCACATTCGGACAGTAAGTGCAGGACAAGAAGGGAGAAGGGTTTGGGGAGTGCTGAACTGCACATTAAGAAAAGTGCTAAGGTGGGAAGGGAAAAGAGGGGCTCGGGGGGAGAGGCGAGATACAAGTGCTAAGGGATTGCAGCGGTGAGGGTCAACAAGATAAGTGCGGGGGGCGGGTAGACTCGGAGGGGGGCCTGAAGCCATGTACTACTAAGAGAGCCAGCCACTGAGGCAGAAAGAAGGTGTTAAAAGGGGAGGGGGGAGCATGAAGGAGGAGGAGGAGAAAAGGAGAGTCTTGAGGAGCTTCTGTAACTTAAGGAGATCCAGCTCAAGCCTGAGAGGGGCTGGGAGACCATTCCAGAGGGAGGCTCCTGCGGAGGAGAGAGATCTACCCCCCACTCTTTGCTTAGAGAAGCATCTGATTTACAGAGAGTTGCAGCTAGCAGACCGAAGGGCTCTAGCAGTGAGGTATTTAGGGAGAGAGAGTTGGATGTAGCGAGGTCGCAGGCCCCAGAAAGCCGTGTTGATGATGCAGAGGGTCCTGAATTTGATCCTAGCAACAACCGGGAGCCAGTGGAGAGAAATTAGGGCTGGAGAGATGCAGTGCCTGGGCTTGAGGCCAAGGATAAGTCTTACAGTCCTATTCTGGATTAGTAGAAGGGGGCGAAGGGAGCATGAGGGAAGATTGAGGAAGAGGCTGTTACATGTTGGGGCGATGCCATCTTATAGGTCATTGGCATCCTGTTTACATTGTCCAGTCACCAATTCAAAGAGTTTATACAGTTTGAACAGTGGGATAGGGGTGTGAGAAAACTGAATAAAATTGTCATTATTGGAATGTAATGTAATGTGTAAGCAAGATCAAAAGGTGCATTCATGGTTTGGTAGGATTCCGTGAGGGTCAGGGTATGTTAGGGTTAGAAGAGGGCTATGTGAAGGGCTGTTTGAGGGATCTTTAAGAAGTTCAGTTGGTTTCTTGGTGATGGTCTTTCGGAGATGGTTTGGATTATCAAAGTCTGTTAAGGACTATGGGAATGCCTACTGGGGCTATGTTGTGTATTTAAAAACAATTAAAAGTAAAACAATGGATAACAGCAACAAAAGGCAACTGACAACTAGCACTGAAGCCACTGAGTCAGTAATGGTGTTGTAAGAAGCCTTGAAAACCTGAGCAATGATCGCATGAATTGCATTAAAGGGCCAGGAACTGCCATTGGCCATAGGTGAAATCTAAGTGAAAAAAAGTTCCATGCCCATAGAATAATGATTAAGCTCCTTTGTTGAAAGGGGTATTCTATGTCAAGACAGGAGGCTCAGATGTTGCTCCTTTCTTCTCTTTACTTCTCAAGCAGCATATGTAAACAAACATAACAAGCGCAAACTTAAAGAAAAAATGCACAACTGTACTCCTCTTTCTTTGCTGCCCGGACAGCAGATAAATACTTTTTCTTATGCGTTTGTGTGTGCGAGACTTGGTGGTGTGTGAGCACTTAGGCTGGATTAATCCTTTTTTGCCCAACCCATCGACCGACCCACCCTCACTTCCTCAGCACATCAGAGGAGCAGCAAGGCGATTGCAGGCACCGCACAAGGTGATTCATCTCACTCTTAGAGGGAACTGACAGGTGAGACGCGACAGGGTTCAGTGCTCCGGCGCCCACTCGGGTCAGTTCCCCTGACTGCAGTAAGGAGGCAAAGCCATGCAGAAGTTGCAGGCGAAGCGCAACGGGACCCCCTGAGTTCCGGCACTCACACGGCATACTTCCTCAGTGCTCATCGAACTGCAGGAGATGTGGACAGGTGCCTCTAAGAGAAGCATTGCACGCTCGGAGCATGGCCAGGCAGTGAATATGAGGAAGACAGACATTTAGAGCCTTGGCCTCACATGAAAATAGGGCGCCACCGGCTGGGCATTCTTTTTATAGCAACGCAGCACCAGCATAACTGCTGGCAGTGAATGTGCCCAGTCCCAAGAAAAACTGTACTGTCGTGCAGACACGCAGTGACCCGTAACACGCTTTATAAGCTTGACAGGGCAGGGCCAAGCCTACATGCAGCTAACCACATAGCCAAGTATTTGTTTTGGTCGCCAGCAGAATGAGACGAAAGATCCAGTAAGGGATCAGATGAGCCGCATACAAGTCGCAGCAAGAAGGAACCCGGTATGGGGCACCTAGTACAGAAAGCCATCTGCGCTGGCCTGGGGCCGCTCAAAGCAGCCGAGCATAGTGGAGGACTGGATAGCCTTCTTGCAAGGCATTCAAGAATGTTGAGGGCAAATCTCTGAGGGAAAATACGGTTAGCTTGGAGAAAGGGGGAAGAAAAAAAGTCCAGCCAGCCCACAGCACCCATATCGTCCTGGGCTCGACACACGGCAAGTGCCAATGAGCGAGGTCTTGAGACATTGGTGGCCTAGCCTACACTTATGGGCCCTCCAGCTCAGATAAGCACTAGGAGAAGAGCAAAGCGCTGACAGTCATCCTAAGGTGCGGTAGTGGCCCGGAAAGCATCAGAGAAAAAAAGAGGCCGGGGGGGATGCCCAGTGAGCCTAAATGTGACACCCTAATGCACCCCAGAATGGACAAAAAGGAGCCGACAGTTCGTTTGACATAGATGCTAAAAGTAATCCGAGGGCAGAAATGCTCTATGCCCCACGTGCCCGATAAGTTAGCGAAAACACTGGAAATTGAAAACTGTATGCTGACCTTCATGGGGCAGAACGGCAAGGATGTGAAAAAAGGTTTAGGCAAGTCCTGGAGGTCATGCCAGGACAAGATGCTGGATGTGGTTGGCCCACTGGCAAAAATTGTACAAATGGCCAAAGACGCAAAGGAGCAAAAAGGGCCTGTAGACCCTAATATTCGGGCCGGCTGGGCCCAGTGAGCCATATGCCTCCTGGGCAATGCGAACTGCGCAACAGCTACAGAGCGCAGAAGATCTATTCTAGTTAAGATAAATAGCAAGCTGGGGGAACTAGCCTTCTCCGAAACAGCAGCGTCCGCCAGAGGCAAGCTTATCAAGGAGATAGCCAAGTTCACCAGCATGTATGCAGCCCCCTGGACAAGGCTTAAGCCTCGCTCAATAGAGTGCTCGGCAGAAAACCTGTTGGAAGGGCTGGCAGAGGCAGGGGCTGCTCGGCCAGCCGTTTTCCGTTCTATAGGCACAACACCAATAGGGCCGCCTGGAGAGAGCAGTGGGACCGCAAGCGCAACCCCTTCTTCCCGACACGAGGCAGTGGTAGAAGTAGCGGTTAGCGGTACAGTGCAAAACAGCACCTCAGGAAAGAGCAATACTAGCTCCACACAGCAAGAGAGCATACACAGGCAGCGATGCCCACAGTTGGGGGTCAGGGGATGGTGGGGAAGAGGGGAGGCTGGCACAGTGAGGTGAAAAGAACTCAACTGTGATGTTTAGATGCTAGAAAACGGTACAAGGTTTTCGCTTAGAGTTCTATCAGGAACCCGCGCAAGGGCAGCTTCCAAAGCCGATAGTTTTTTATAGGAAGACCAACAATTACTAGGAGTAGAGATCACTGAGCTACAGCAAAAGCGCGCTTTCACGCCATTGCCAGACGAATCATAGAACTTTGTAAGCAATATGTTCTTAGTGAAAAGGAAGCGCAAGCTGAGGCAAGTCATTCAACCTCTGAGCGCTGAACGCCTTTGTGGTGTACCACAATTTCAAAATGGAGGGGATCCACCTGCTGTAGGAAATCTTGCAACAGGGGAGACTGGCTGGCCTGGATAGACCTCAGGGATCCTGACGGTAGCCATCGCTCAGGAACATCGTTGCTACCTGCAGTTTCTTTGGCTGGGGTGGAGATGGGATTTTACCTGATTTAACGAGTCCGTTTTTAAGTAGTTTTATTTTTGGCTGATCTACCAGGTTTCCTCGTTAGGGGTGAATAAGCTTTGAACAAACAAACAGCGCCTCCAGTTTTGACATAGAATACAGGTTTTCGATACTAATGTGAATGTGAAGGAAAGTCATAATTCAATTAAAGACACACAAGCAAAGGATTATACCACCCGCGCAATCGCAGCAAAGTTGTGAGTGAGTGCATGACGAGGATGCATGACCAACGACTAGGCAAGAGCGTGTCAGCTAGCTAGAAATTAGATTGCCCGCCCTGTAACTGGTTTACACCGAGTCCCATTATTAGGTTTCTGCAGAAACAGAAGCCAAACCTGCAGGTTCATGAAAAGTCAGAATCAGGAGCAGTCCGAGTTACAGCGTCTACCTGTTGGGGCGCATAGTTCTGTTTTTGTTTTGCAGAGGCAGCAAAAGAAAGAGGAGTAGTGCAGTGATGCAAGGAGGGTTAAAGCAGTCACAGAGTAGGATTGGCTGGAGATATCACATGGAGGAGAATACGCGTATCAAGTCCAAACTACTGTTTCAGGGAAGTTGTAGTTTTTTCTTTATGTTTGCACTTGAGTCAAGTTTGCTTATATATACTGCTCGAGAAGAGAAGAGATGAGCATAATCCTTCACTTCTGTGTCTTTAATAGATTCAAGGCATGTTAGTATGGAAAAATCTGTATTGTCCTACAGTAAACCACTCAATGGACTTGGAAGGGGAAAGACCACTGGAATTTTAAGTCTATGAAAGCATATGGAAAATACTAAGCAGGAGGAAAGCATCAAAAGAATAATGTTTGGTTAAAAAGCAGCATCTGGGTAGAATATTGTTAAGAATGCTGCTTCCACTAGACTGAGTAGCAGAATAGAAATAAGCAGACTGGAAAAGGGCAATTGGGATATGATGAGGGAAACCGGGCTCAACCAAGGACTCAAAGAGACTCAAGGACCATGGACGTAATCTCACTGTAACCTTTGTAAATTTTAACTCCAGCTGCCATGCTGGACTGAGTGAGTGGGGTACACAAAATGGGGGAAAACAACAAAAAAAGTAATATTTGTTAATAATACCAGACAATGAACTTGTGCTGTGGACAACTATCAGTTAAAGCAGATAATAAAATGCCTATTCATGGAAAATTGTAACGCTCATGTCTTACATTTCCTGGTCTACACAAAACTATCTTTTCTCCCAGTAGAAGCACACACGCACAAGATAATGACGATTACTCTAACTTTTGTTTGTTTGTGAGATGCATAATAAAAACCTAGTACTTCGTAAACGCTTTGAGAATGGGGCTGGGGGTTCAGTATCTTTACAGTGGCTGAACCTCTACTAAGAGGAGCCTATTTCTTCAGCTCTTAAAACACATTTCCTATGTGACAGATAGCCATCTGTGAGGGTGGAATACGGTTAGCTTTTTTCATTTTTAATATAAAATGATGCAGGTTAATTTGTCCCTGAAAGGGAGGTCTGCTAATCAGGCCCCACTTTCATAATGCTCCATGCTGCAAAGTATATTGCAAACATGCAACACTGCTGGTCCAATCTACTGACAGCAGCTGCCATACAGTTTGGAAACATGGCATTTACAAAGTGGCACATTAATTCCTGCCAACAGCCTAATGGAACCCAAAGTTACAACAGAAAGGGTTTGACTTATTGTAGTAAGCCCCGATCAAAAGCTATATAATTGTGTGCTCCTAGTTAAAGATTAAACTCTAGGGGGGCGTGGCTTGGAGCGCCAGCGATGTGGCTGCTCCCCTGAGGCCCGCCGTGCGAGGCCCGCCGCTTCTGGGCCCCTAATGCGGCTCTACGCCTCGATACCGGAGCCCGGCTGATCCTATGGACGTCGGATGGCCTGGGGCTCATACAGGCTGAAGCGGGGATCATAACGCCCAGCGGGGATGAAGTTATTCGCCCCGGCTTCCCGAGCCGTCCTCAGCGATGAATTCCCAAGATGGCGGCCGAGCTCATCCCCCAGCCCAGGAGGGCGAAGAGAGCTCCTTGAAGCCGCATCCGGACGCGGCTCAGCTCCTCGAGTGCCCGGGGCGCGGCGGAGTGGCACCAGCCCCCCGGACTTTTCCTCCGGTGGTCTCCCCGAAGCGACCGCTGCGCAGCTGAGCCGCCCGCGGGGGGCCTCCGCTTCCCGCGCTACCGGCCCAGGCCTGCCCGCGGCTACCCGACGAAGAACGGCACGGACGGTGCCTATCAGGTAGGGGCTGCTGGGGGTGAGGACCCGGGTGGGGGGCTGGCCTCCCATCCCTCCGGGGCCACACGAGAGGAGCCCTCCAGACCTGCCACAGCACCTGAGGTGGGGGCCACACCACCCCCCCCCCTCTGTCCCCCGGCGACCCCGGAGCGGGCTCCAGCCTCCACTCCTCGCTACCCGACCAATACCCGGAGATCCTGACCCCATACACGGCATTCCTGGGGCGCCCCGGCCCATACCGACGTCTGGGGCCTCCGTCCTGGCCCGGGACCTGGAGGTCCCCTCCCATTATCATCCCCACCAGGGGATCCGGGCCTGGGTCCACGGAGTAGGGGTGGTCCTGGCCTGGCCGCGTTGGGGGGTCCACAGCTGCAAGCCCCGAGGAGGGCCTGACCTACGCACCACGAACCAACGCCGCCCACCTGGAGCCCCGGCCTAAGGCCCTCACCGACGCCCCTCGATGCGGCTAGGCTAACCCCCGGGCCTGGCCGCCCCTCCGCCCCGGGCTACCCCTGACTCCGGAGGGGAAGCCCCCCCTCAGCTACAGAAGCGACTTGGCTGCGTATTTCCTGGGGCGCCCCGGCCCACTGTATCACCCGCTCTTTCTCCCTGGCCCAGTCCCAAGCGGGCGCACAACAATCTATCTACCCACCGGGACCTACGCCCCACACATCTGCCCACCACCAAGATCTGGAGAGCTCACCCCCTTATTTGAAGCCACTGTGCACCGGCCAAGCTCGGAACCAGCATTCCCTCTCCTCAATCAAGAGCCTTGACGCCCGACCACAGGGTGGGCCTTCCAAACCATCTTCCCACCCACGATTCGCCACCATGTCTAGACAGTCGAAAGCTACTAAAAGCGTGGACATTGCCACCATGCTCACCGCTCCTGACAAGGGAAAGAAACCGGATTCAGCTAAACCCACCCCAACGATCTCCCAGGAGGAGGGTGACACCCCAGCTACCAGAGGTGATCTACTGGCGTTTATGGCAGACATCAAAGCTGAGTTTCGGTCCTGCATGTCGGAACTCACCACCAAATTGGAACAAACGGACCACAGGGTGACCGAGGTGGAGCAGAGATTGAGTGAGATCGAGGACCGCTCCCAAGACCAAACATCTGCTATGGGAGATATCCAGCAAACAGTAAGAGCCCTCCAAGACAGGTGCGAAATCCTCGAACACAAACAAGAAGACTTAGAAAACAGAGCCTGTCGGAATAACCTCCGAATCCGGGGAGTTCCGTCCTCAGTCCTCGACAAAAATCTTGCAGATTACATAGGAGACCTCTTCCAAACCCTCCTCCCACAACTAGATAAATCCCAACTGCTGCTGGATCGGACTCACAGACTGCGTCCGCGTCGGGGAGTAGACTCCGACCAGTTCCCAGATGTCATTACAAGAGTTCACTATTTCTCCACAAAAGAAGCTATCTCCGCTATCAGTCGGTCCGGAGATGAACTCTCCTTCCAAGGTCACCCTCTTCAAATTTATCAGGACCTCTCCCTCTCAACCCTACAGAAAAGAAGGGCTCTCCGACCTTTAGCCCTCTTCCTCCAGGAGCGTCAAGTCAAATATAGATGGCTCTTCCCCACAGCATTGCAATTTTCTTATAATGGCTCCCTCCGGAGAATATCCCATTTAGAAGATGCTGCTAAAATCATGCAGAAATCCTCCTCCTCCGAAGGAACTACCTCCCCAGACTTGGATGCTTCAGGGAGCCCTACGTCAGCCTTCCCTCCCCAACCCAGGCGACCCTCATGGTCCAGGGCCTCCCGAAACAACAGAAAATGATAGCCGGAGTCCGAGCGGCCCTAAATATCCTCCGCTCCTCCGGCATCCCGGACGCCCGACGCCCTTTCAGCTAAACCCAGAAGCAGCAACTCCGGCCCAACGCAGTCCTATGTTCACCCAGTGCGGCGGGCTTCTTTCACGGCCTATGCCCCCCTCCAAGGTCCGCTCCATTTTAGAGTCCTTGGATGCGTACGTTACTTTTTCAGATACAATTGGCCCTGTTGGCCTGGGGTGGGGTTACACCCACAATGTTTCCCACCCCGCCAGTTAAAAAGTTGGCCTCCCGTTGGGGGCCTCCGTTAAAACTGCAAGTGCGGTACAGATCGCTTCTACACCCTCTTCACGATGGCAGCTAATGGACAACCTGGAGTCCCCCCTCCATCCCCCAAGCATGGAACCTCTAGCTCCCCGTTCCCGGAACACCAGACGCTGAGATGCCTTTCCTGGAATGTTAACGGACTCAACTCTCCCCCCAAGCGCAAATCGATTCTCCAGAAGCTACAAGATGAGGAGGCCGGAGTGGTGTTCCTTCAAGAGACTCATCTCCTCCCGGCAGACTTCGGTCGTCTCCGATCTAGCATGTATCCACGCCAGTTTTTCGCCTCGGGGAACTCTAAAAAGGGGGGCACAGCAATTATGTTCCGGAAAGACCTGCACCCCCAGATCTTAGATTCCATGATGTGCCCGGAGGGCCGCTTCGTGGCCATCAAATGCTTCCTACTGGGGGACCTCTACACCCTGGTATCGGCATATGCACCCAATTCGGGACAGGCAACTTTCTATGATTCACTGGGCTCCTCCCTCTCAAGCTTTGCGGAAGGCCAGACAATAATTGGAGGGGACTTCAATGGGGTTCCAGACCCCACTAAGGACAAATCCCACCCCCCTGCTCTTGGCGAGTTCGGTCAGGCCCTCAGTCTGCTGCGGCTCTTCAGAACCCTGGAGGTGGTGGATACATGGCGGGTGCTTCACCCCACCGAGAAGGATTACTCTTTCTTCTCGGGCGTTCACCGAACTTATTCCAGAATTGACCTCCTCCTATCTTCCCCCCAAACTCTCGCCCTCGCTAATGAGGTATCTATAGGCCAGCGAATTCTATCAGACCATGCTCCGATAATAATGGAATTAAGCATTCAGAACACCCACGCTAAGGCGCCACGCAGATGGGCGCTCTATGACCCGATCCTCGATGATATGTCAATCAGAGACAATATAACTACCACCATCAAGAACTTCTTTGAGGAGAACCCAGCCGCGGACACCTCCCTAGCCAATAACTGGGATGCAATGAAGGCTGTAGTTCGGGGATCCCTGATAGCCCAAGGCGTAGCATACCATCGAAACCGGAAACACGTCCGTTTATCCTTGGAGGAGGACTTGCGAGCAGCTGAGGAAGCCCAGAAAAAGAGTGGCTGGTCTCCCAGAACGCAAAGAGCGCTTCGTTCGGCCAGGAAGAAACTGGAGGCCCATTATGCGGAACACACTGCGCAACTTTTGGCGAAGACCAAACAATTTTACTACGCCAAAAGCAACAAGGCCAACAAGCTGCTGGTAGCCAAGCTAGCTAAAACAAGACGGACTAACACAATCATAGGGCTCCGAGACCTACGGGGGGTGATGCATCACCCCGAACAGATGAAACTACAACCAGCTTCGGACCACTTAACCCAGGTCATGACAGCGCCCCCCCCGAGATCGGACGAGGCAGGAGGCATACCTGCGAAACGCAGCCTTAACGCGTCTCCCAGACTCCACACGAGAGCAGTTGGAAGCCCCAATAACAGATGAAGAAGTCGACGAAGCCATCAAGGCCCTCAAACCGCGAGCCCCGGGCCCAGACGGATTCTCCCCGAGGTTCTATAAGATATTTAAGCTCCAGCTCATCCCCCACATGGTGGCTCTTTTCAACTCTTTCCAGGTTTCGGGTTCCGTAACCCCCACAATGCAAGAGTCGGTGACGATCCTCCTTCCTAAGCCGGGGAAAGACCCGAGGGATCCGGCGTCATACAGGCCCATCGCCCTACTGAATATTGACGCCAACCTGTATTCGAAGATTTTGGCTAACCGCCTGGCACTTATTCTCCCGGAAATAATCCACCCCGACCAAACAGGCTTCATTCTTCATCGAGCAGCAGGGGACAACATCCGGCGGACTCTGAATCTGGTGGACATTGCCCACCGCAACTCCCAAGGCCTGGCCTTAATGGCCCTGGACGCAACCAAAGCCTTTGACAGAGTCGATTGGTCCTATCTGGAATGTACCCTGGAAGCATTTGGGTTCGGCCCGACAACCCGAGCCATGATCCTAGCGAACTACAAGCAGCCCAAAACCATCCTCAGGATCAATGGCGCCCACTCAGCCCCGATATCTCTGACCTGTGGGACAAGGCAGGGCTGCCCGCTGTCACCCCTGCTCTTCGCCCTCACGATGGAGCCCTTCGCCCAGAAGATCAGGCGGAATGAGTCCATCAAGGGACTTCAGGTGGGCCCGTCCCACCACAAAATTGCTCTCTACGCGGACGATGTACTACTGACACTCACAGAAGCCAGTACCTCAGCGAAGCACGCCCTGGCCGAAATAAAGGAATTGGGGGAGGTTACCGGCTTTACTGTTAACTTCGCCAAATCAGTGGCCCTGGGAATCGGCCTCCGCCCAGAGGAAAAAGAGGCGTTAACGGGTCTATGCCCGATCGAATGGCGGGACCACTCGATCCCCTACCTAGGAGTTTTCATCCCGGCGAACCCAAGGGAGACCTATCAGGCGAACTTTCCCAAACTGATCAGGGAGCTGGAGGGAGACCTGAAGCGCTGGACCACGCAAGAGATCTCACTAATGGGCCGGATTACAGCCGTCAAAATGAACTTGCTCCCTAGGTTCCTCTATGCCTGCTCGTCCCTATCGGTGCCTTTCCCGGCCCAGACCCTCCACCACTTACAGAGGAAGATATCGAAATTCATATGGAAAGGCAAAAAGGCCAGGATCCCCCACAAGACCCTGATTGGTAACGCCAGGCTAGGAGGCCTGGGGGTCCCGGACCTGCAGGCCTATAGCGCAGCAGCGCAACTATCACACATACACGCCTGGCAGTCGAGCACAGCCCGCCCCAGATGGGTGGAACTGGAGCAAGCCCAGCTTCCGCTCCCCCTCCGGTTCCTCCCTCACATCCAACCCTCCCTCAGGGCGCATTAGAAGGACGTCCTACTGACAACGAAGCAGACCCTAAGCTCCTGGGACTGGGCTCTAAAGCAGAAAGGAATCCCGAGGGGCCAGAGCCCCCTCTCGCCGATCTTCCACAATCCCAACTTCTCCCCGGGAACTCATCCCCGCAACTTCCAGAATTGGATAGACGGGGGCCTTGAAACCCTGGGGCAGATGTACTCGGAAAACAAACCCCGGACCTTCGAACAGTGCAAGGAGACATTTCGGCTTCAAGAGAGGGACAGATTCACGTACTGCCAGCTCCGCCACTGGTGTTCGCACCCCCGGACCCTCCAAGCGGCAACTCGCCCCCTGACTCCTCTGGAGCTAACTCTCGCGGATCTGCCGGCTAGAGGAAGAACTTCAGCCATATATAGACGCTTCTTGGGGGATTTCCTGGTGGCAAAAACCCGATGCATGGCCCAGTGGGAGGCGGACCTAGGCCACCTGATTGAGGACCAAACATGGGTGGACATATGGTCCCGCACCCACTCCTCCTCCACCTGCGTCACCAACAAAGAATGTGCATACAAACTCACCCTGCGTTGGTATTACCCCCCTCTCAGACTCCACCACATGAATCCACAAGTGGACCCCGCCTGTTGGAGAGGCTGCACTCAGCCAGGCTCCTACCTTCACATGTGGTGGACGTGCCCCAAGATCCAGCAATTCTGGACCAGGTGTCTCTCAACCATTGAACAAATCACCGGCTCCGCCCTCCCAATGGACCCTGACACAATTCTGCTGGGGATCCCGGTCCCCGGAATCTACCCCCGCTCCGGCAACAGGGCTAAGCTCCTCACACAATGCCTCTTGGCGGGCAAGACAGTTCTGGCCCGTTTCTGGAAGTCGCAGGATGGCCCCTGCCTAGCCCACTGGTGGGGAAAACTGTGGGACATCTTGATAGCGGAAAAGGTCACCGCAGCGAGAGCAGGGACTCTGCACCGCTTCCAGAATGTATGGGCCCCAGTGCTGGACTATGATCAACGATTTCCCGCAATGACGTTCAAACCAATCAACGCCCATTGGGCCCTGAGGGACCGGGAGAGTACACACCAGGCGGGGGTGATAGACTGAATCTCTGGCCCGGGAAAACCGGAATGATGGGGGGAAAAGGACACACAGCCAGAATCTTTCTTTTGCTATGTTATACTGCCATCCGATACTGTTTGTAACCTATACTGCCTTGCTATAAATAAACATTTTTTAAAAAAAAAAGATAGAACCACTGGGGGCCCTCTTGAGCAACTTCAACATCAAAATCCACCAATATGCTGTTGACACACAGCTATACCTGAATGCCAACTGCCTTAATGACATTCAGCAACTGAAACATCGCCACTACACCATTCGAAGCTGGATGTCAAATGCTGATGTGAAACACAACACTACCAAAACAGAGTTTATCCTCCTCGAGGACGCCACCAAATGCACCCAAGTTAAAAACTGGGTGACACAGATGGAGCTTGATGGCTTCTCCCCTCAGCTCTTCCCTAGCACAAAGTCCCTCAGCTTCACCATTGATTGTGATCGCTCCATTAAAGTACACATCGCAAAGAAGACAAAAACAGCATCGTACCGGCTCTGATGCCTGCACTGAATCAAGCCCCTCATCCTCACCTTAGACTTCAGATCGATTGCACAGGCCCCTGTGCTCTGCCATCTGGATGGTGGCAACTCCCCCCTAGCAGGTGTTTCAAACTGAAAGCTGTCCAGGACATTGCAGCATGCCTCGTTGCAGGACTTAAGACATTCAACCACATTTCCCTCCCTTCTAAAATATCTATATTGGTTACACCTCCAACCTCACACCCCTTCAACACATCCTGCATCACCTACAAGGATCTAATGTCCAAGACAACATCATACTTTGATGTAAAGATCACCATCTCGTGAGTTGAATGATACATCAAGTGCCAAGATATTGCCAAACTCTAATCCAAGAAGTGCAAGAAGTAGAACCGCACAGCAAGCCTTGTTCTACTATGCTACACTAATATTGTGGGCTGCCTATGTCTTGTTAAATAGCTCTGCCAGCCTACTGACATGTATATTGTAAATAAAGACGTTGTAGTATTAAAAAAAAAAAAAAAAAAAAAAAGATTAAACTCTAAATATAAGCCATGTTTTGACATGGTGGCCTCTGGAAATCTACAATTAGACTGGCCAAAACCTATTGGTGTTATATTATTATTAGTTTGGTTGCCAAAGTTTCATTTTACTGACAGGGTTTCGTATGTATCAGTTTCTAGGACTGGGTTTCACACAAAATCATTTGGCATTAGCCGAGGACATCCCCAACTCCCAGCCCCCTTTTGATATCTCTGGAAAGGTTGGTTACCTTCACCAGGAGGCAGTAAATCTCCCTAACAGGTTAGCTGGGAACCACTGCTTCTAAGGCGAGCCCTGCCAGGACAATGGAGAGCTCACACCAGGATGATAACTGCCACCAACTTTTTGATACAGGGCCATCAGGAGAGAGGCGCCAGTCCACAGAAGGATATGGATTCCACCTTCTTAGAATCTCCATGAGCTCCCACACTTCCTGCCGACAAAAGCACTCTGCGATTGATATCACCAGGCACAAGAATGAACACAAAAGCCAGGATTGGATCCCTTATCGAAGGCTGTAATGAGACCAATCCGTTGTGGCTGATTGCCTACTGCAATCCGAGACCAATGGGACCAAAGAACGTGTGCCCTAGAGGAAAGAGCCCTTGCAGGGGTGCTCTATGTAAACCTTCCTGTCTGGGAACTGCTGAACAGAGGTGAATTTGCCTCTCGAGACCCTGGATGGGGAGCCCCGCAACAAGAAGTCAATAACCAGCACTGGGCATGGTTTGCCTACTTCGATCAGTTTTCAAGCCGGCTCGACAGCGTTGAGTCGTTGCAAAAACCCGAGCTGCCTTCGTCACTCACTGCTTTTCCATCTGCTTTTGAGCTGACAAGCCACTGACTCCAACGATCGCCTAGATGTGCGCCAGCAGTTTCATTTGATCACTAATGAAACATCATATCGTTGCACCTCTTGCAGTAGACTCAACCAATTTGAGACACCAACTCGACTATCACCTGCCTATGACTTCATGAGATTCTAGATGATCGCTGCTACTGGACCGTCTTAAGTCGACTTGACTGTCTTGATGCCAATGGTCCATTGGTAACAACAGAATAGAAACCTCTTGACACTGTCTTGACGGACTTCAAAGCACCTTAAGACGGGCTCAACACTATCAAGCCTTCAGGATAAACCTAAAACCTATAAGGAATTTGAAGTGGTTCTGTCCCCCCCGGAATGCCTTTAAGGGACCAAGCGTCTAATAAGACCCCATTCTGTAACTTTTAAAAACATTTTTTTAAAGAAAATATTTAACTTGACTTTCTTGCTGAAAACAATGCCTGTGAACCCGTCTTCAGTCCCATTGTTCCCAGTTTCATTAGACAGTCTGCATATTCTTGGTCTTCTCTTAAAGGGGAGGGTTTTAGTGTTTGTTGATTAGTGTGATTGTATTTTTATAGGACGGTGACTGTTTTCATCCTTCTGTGCTACCTCACAACATGTGTTAAGTTTATAACTAGCCCATGGCCCACGTTACCATAAAATCCAAAGCAGGTACACCTGTCAAGTCCACCTTTAGGACAGCCATCACTGGTGCATTAGTCATAGCGTGGGGCTGAGTACGAATTGTATCTATTACTCATCTCTGTAATCCTACAGAGAGGCATTTGGTGCGCCAACTGTGCAAAAGCTGAGAGAGCTGGCTCTTCAATTTGATCATCAGTCTATTGTTCACAAGCGGTCTTTCCATATGTCAGCTAAAAGTGCCCGGACGATCAGGCTGTTTAGGATAGCCAAGGCTACAGCATCAGTGTCACACTGCACCGCAGGGTGTGCCCATCGCTACGCAGGCAGTGTGGCACTTCAAGTTTTCCTCTACGTTCCTGGTGGTTGCCATGATGGCTCCACCAGCTTCGGGAGCATCTAGCTGGTCTGCGTCCACACCGCCTACATTTCCATTGTCCTGGAAACAGAAAACGCAGCGATACATCATTGTGTATCCCTGCGCTCCTTAAAAGCAGACGTAAGCCAAACGCAGTCACCTGTAATTAAAGCTAGTACTCTTGCGGTTACCCTGTGACTTCCAGCTTCCTGTTTGACTTCCTCGTTTCCTGATACTAGCCTTCATTCTCTACCTTCGGATTCCTACTCCATGGTTCTATAACTTCCGCCTGAAATCTCTGACCCATTTCTGTTTCAACGGACTGCCTTCTGGATGACCCCTTTTCTTGTTTATTGCTCACTTGTTGTCTGACCTACGCTTTGATTTTTTTACGGATTGCTATTGGTTTAACCCTAATCTGCATTCGTCTTGGAACCCAGTCACTGCACGTTATTGCATTGTGGGATCGACCATTGTTGGATTATTTAGTGGGATCAACTGGATATTACGCTTTGCTCTGGACTTCCACGAACGCTATGCAGTGATCACGCAAAGCGTATATCCATTAGTCTTGAATGCGTCCTCGTTCCGCCCGGGGGCAGGTCCATACTAACTCACACTAACCACCCTAACTTTCGCTTCTAGGCCTTACCAATCCCACTTCTTTGGTCTCATCATAGTGCAACCCAGGGTAGGTCCTTTTGCCGGTACACCTAATAGTATTCCTGATATCTCTCATTCTGCCCTTCACATCTGCCATCATTCTCCAGACATAGATGCCAGGTGTTTCCAGCAGACGTCTTCCACTCATTTTCCTAAGCAACGACCAGGTGTATACAGGTTAGCCCTTCTAGTTATCACATTCTGTATATCCTCGTTCAGAACATACACTAATACCATCTGTTCTTTCTTTCCAAAGCCAGGTGTTTACCTGGTGGCATCTGCTCTTTCGTGTGAACCTTAGTTTTGTCTGTACGATTGTAACGGACAGAACAGCGTTTCATAAGAAAGGTCATCCTCTATAGAGACCACCCTCAGAATGAGGGTTCCCAGAGTGGTCAGGCTGAAACACCAGTCAAACTATACCAGACATACCTGTGGCTTCGTCAGTACCTTCTCACCATGACAGAATTAGAAGCCATGGACACTGCTCACACATTTGCCTCTCTGCTACAAATGGTAGCAGACCTGCAAATTGATATCCGTCTGGGCATGGACTCTTTACATGACACAGTGTCTCTTCCTCTTCAGAGTGCAGAGTATGCAGGGGCATATGCACCTGCATTCCCAGCCACTGTACAAAACCCTGGCCCAGTTCTGTTGCGGGATCAGTTTCCATTGGCTCCTCCAGAGAGGTTCCTGGGGGAATTAAAGTCCTACAGGTCGTTTATTAATCAATGCAGGCTGCATTTTCTGGGTCGTCCCACCTCCTTCTCAGATTCTACCACCAAGGCTGCTTTTGTTCTTTCCAACCTTGGAGGTTCCACGGCTGCTTGGGCCAGTCCCTTACTGGAATCCAACAGTCATTTCTTGTATGACTGCGATGCCTTAATCACAGCCATGAGTTGAGTCTTTGATACCAGGTAACAGACACAGGCTATGGATCTTGAGTTTCTTGGTCTAAAACAGGGCCATTCATCCTGTTCGCTTACTTGTCTCGGTTTAACCTGCTGGCTGAGATGGGGTGGCCGGAAGAGAAGAAAGCCGCCGTCTTCTACAAAGGACTGACAGAGGATTTGAAAGACGTCCTTGCCACGGTTCCGGTGGTCCCTGCGGGATTTCCTGAATTACTTGATCTAGTTTTACAGATCGACACTAGAAAGGAAGAGAGAAGGGGAGAAGAGAAGACACGCTTACCTACAAGCATCAGACCCGAATCGCCTGTTGTACCCCCTACTGATGCTGAACACATGCAGATTGGTACTGTTCAGGGTCCCCGCTCCAGTGAGAAAGGGAGCACAGACGAAAATCTAATCTGTGTTTATATTGTGGGGCAGCTGATCACTTTATACGGATGTGCCCCAAAAGACCAGTACGAAAGCAGACAAACGCCAAAACTCAGTAGTAGAAGGGGTCCCTCAGTCGGGTGGTGTCCACTGGACTCCCAATTCCTAGCTCATCTTTCTCTAATTTATTTACCAGTATCATTTTGTTTACCCGTAGCGAATCCAGGGCCTGTTCAAGCAGTGATCGCCTCATGGGTTACAGGGAATTACATTGATATTGCATGCGCTCGACAGCTAGGTATCCCCATAGAAACTAAGCCATGATCCGAGGTTGTTAATGCTGTGGATGGTACAGCCCTTGCTTCTGGTCTAGTGACTGAACAGACTATAACCGTTATGATGTCGACCGAAACAGGACATCAAGAAAACCTCTCCATTGACCTCATTTCCATGCCTCAGTACAAAGTGCTCTTAGGTATACCATGGTTGAAGATACAAAATCTGCTCATTGACGGGGAAAAACAGGAGGTTTTCTTTGCCTCCTACTTCTGCCACGCCCATTGTTTCTGGGTAGCGACCGGGGTGCCTGTTTCTTCATGTTTGGCTACGATTGAGTCTATCTCTTGTCGGTGCGATCACTAAATTCACCCTTAGTGAGGTTCCTGCCGAATATCAACCCTCTAACGTCTTCGACAAAGGTAGAGCTGAACAGATGCCTCCTCATCGGTTGTACGACTGCCCTATAAAACTTGATCACAAGTTCCAAAATACCCAGCGGCTGTGTATACTCCCTAACTGTCACGGAAGACCAGGTTTTTGAAGGAATATCTGGATAAATCATTAGCAAATGGCTTTATCCGACACTCCAAATCACCGGCAGCTTCATTATTGTTCTTTGTACCGGAAAAGGCGGGTGATTTGAGACCTTGCATTGATTACAGGGCCTTAAATGCCATCACTCTAAAGAACCAGTATTCCCTGCCACTCATATATGTTTTATTGGATCAATTGGGCTTGTCAGTGATCTTTACCAAACATGACCTGAGGGGGCCCTACAATCTGGTCTGCATTCATGATGGGGACAAATGGAAAACCACCTTCAAAACAAGATACAGTTTATTTTAGTATATAGTCACGCCGTTCGGGTTTTGCAATGCACCTGCTTTGTTCCAATATTCCATGAACAATATTTTCCACTACATTTTGGCTCAGTATGTCATCATATATCTGGACGATATCTTGATCTATTCGGACTCCTATGACCATCACGTAACGCAAGTGCAATCCGTTCTGCAACGACTGAGAGAACAACACTTATTTGTTAAAGCAGCGAAATGCGTCTTCAACTCGACAAGAGGTCGAGTTCCTTGGCTATGACATTATCAACAAAGGCATTCAAATGAATCGTTCGAAGGTGAAAGCAGTCCTGGAACGGCCCGTCCCGACCTCCTTGAAAGCATTGCAATAATTTCTTGGTTTTGCCAAGTTTTACAGGAGATTCATACATTCATTCTCCTCCATAGTCACCCCCCCCGATGACCAATCTCACTAGCCCGAGGACCCCATTCCAGTGTGATCCAGCAGCACAAACAGCTTTTGATACACTGGAATGGCCGTTCACCACGGCTCCGGTCCTGCAACACCCGGACCCTCTTCAACCATTTCAGGTGGAAGAAGATGCATCTAGCATCATCTTGGGGGCAGTGTTGCCTCAGAAATGCTCCAGTACAGATAGAATTCATCCAGTGGCCTATTTTTCCCGTAAACTAACTCCGGCTGAGCAGAATTATACCATTACTGAACGGGAATTATTAGCCATCAAGGAGGCTTTCGCAGAATGGAGGCATCATTTAATGGGAGCCTGACATACCGTCTCGGTTTTTACAGATCACCGTCATCTCCTTACCCGCAAATCTCTGAAATGCATGAGGGCCAGACAGGTTTGTTGGCATACGTTCTTTTTGTTGTTTGACTTTGACATATTACACAGCTCGGCTGCCTCCCACACCAAGGCTGATGCCCTCTCCCATTTGAACGAACAGACTACGAATCTGAAGAAGGATCCCCATCTCCTCTTGCCACGTCAGGTGGCCTGTGGTTGTACTCCACAGGCCACCCTCAGGGAAAAACTTCAGGACTTCATCCTTCAGAATCCTGCCACTATAAAAGAGGCAGGCGCTGTCATCATTAATGGCCTCCCGTAAGTCCAGGAATGGATATACATTCATAATGAGGATACAAGCATATGTGCTCTACAATGGTGCCATGACTTGTGGCATTCCATCCCGGCAGGCAAACCACCCTAAAGTTATTGCACCGTTGGTGGCCCAGCATGTCTCGAGACGTGACCGACTATCTATCCTCCTGTCCTGTCTGTGCACAATGTAAGGGTCAGAGTTGCAAGCCAATGGGGTTGTTTCAACCGCTTCCAGTAACCCATAAACCCTGGTATATGATCTCAATTGATTTCATTGTAGAACTTCCGAGTGTTCACAACCACGATACAATCTGGGTGGTTATTGACTACTTCACGAAGATGGCTCTCTGTGTCCCCTGAGAAGGCATCCCTACTGCTCCTGTACTGGCAGATCGCCATCTTAAGCATGTGTTTCGCTTCTTCGGCTTGCCTTACATCATGGTTTCTGACAGGGGGTCTCAGTTCACCTCTCGTATCCTGGAAGGCTTTGATGTCCTCTTTTGGTATAGAAGATCGATATTACAGTGCCTACCACCCACAGACGGCCAGACCAAAAGGTTAAATGCTACTCAGGAGGAGTATCTCCTCTGCTTATGTCTTCAACATCAGGACAACTGCCTCTCTATGATAATCACTGCTGAGTTGGCCTACAACAATTCAGTGCACTCCTCAGTTGGTTCCTCCCCATTCTATACCTTGTATGGACAGCACGCACTGTCAGGCTCCCATTCTGATTGTAGTTACATTCTGTATTCTCGCCTAGTCACATTCAGTATTTGCTTTATTGGTTTGGTCCTTAACCCTGCTGTTTTTAAATGAGAGCTTCCCAAGCCAACATGGTGGTGAGAAGGCTGGCAAGTGATTGGAGTGGAAGAAGCTGAAAGATGATGGGAGGTTTGGGATCTCAGAGACAGAAGAGATATTCTAAACTGCCTTCCATCGTCCTTCCTTTAACAGGAAGGTCCTGTTGCTTGTAGCTCCTGATATTAGACCTTTTTTCTTTTTAGAATAAAATAAACCTAGGCCTGGCTGGAGAAGATGCAGGTTCATTTTGATGTGCTACGTGGGAGAAGACAAGCTGAAGGACTGGTGGGAGTGCTGCACTCTAGTTTTGTTTAGTTTCTGGACAATCTGTTAGAGTGCAGCTACGCACGAGAAACGTTCTAGAGAAAAGTCAATATTAAAATAATTTAGTTTAGGTACTTAGGGTAGTGAACTAGAGTTTATTTATTCCTCTGCATTCCAATACTAAAGTTTGTACTACGTGAGAAGAAGCGTAGCTCCTTTTCCTCATGCAGCATGCTTGCGCTGTGCTCGGAGTCAAGCGCTTTGAACTTAAGGGAACGTAAGAGCGGCAATTAAAGAATCGGTCCGGTCTAATTTCTTTTTTGAGAAGCACGAGTAATTCCTGTTTGAACCATATGTGGCGAGCGCTTCAGTGTTGAAAAAAACGCTGCTGCATGCATGTGCATTGAGGCAGTGTGTCGATTGTTTGCTGCGCAGTAGCCGCCTGGAGGGAAGAAGTATTTCTTTCTGACATTGGCATTTTGCGCATGCGCAACAAGTCATGCGCATGTGTTTGAGACTAGCGTCTCTGTTTTCTCAAAAGCTCTGTCCCGGAGATGCCGGCATAATTGAAGGAAAAAAGGTTTCTTTCCTGAAAACTTCAAACAGCGCATGAGTGCAAGTTGTGTTTTCTTTTTCCTCCTACATCGTAGAAATTTCATTGTGCCCTTGTTTGAAAGTTAATAAAAAAAGCATGTCTTGAAAGACATTCAGTTTTAAATGATTTTATAAATGAATGACTTTGATCTTCAAGACTCAGTTTGAAAAAAGAACTTATTCTTAAAGAAAGCAACAATTTAGTACATATAATTTAGAAAATATTTCTAAAGAAGTTTAAAACCAAATATTGAACTGGGATACAATTTGGTACAAAGAGAATGTTCTCAAGTGTGAAGGCATCCTGAAGAAAAATTCATTTTTGACAAATGAGACTGGGACATTTAAGTAATCTACAGTTTTCAGAATGCTTCAACACACGTAGTTGTTCAAGGAGGTAAAACAAGTCACAAGGGGAATGAGGCGGGTCAGTTTCATAGGAAAGAAATAATGTATTTAATCTTCTCATCCTCTGCAGGTTCACCACTAGTTGTAGAGCAAAGCCCGTTTCCTTTTTTATTCTATCCACTTCCCCTTTCCCTCTGAGCTGTTGAGACTTCTGCTGTTTCAATCAGTAGTTGACTAAACACTTAGGAGGGACTGTGGGGCTCGGCAGCTCCTGCGGATGAAGTTTCAGGACTGGACACCCTAGAGCTATTCCTTTAGATCCTACTTTGCCATACGAGAACCTGGTGGCTCAGGCCTATATCCAGGACTTAAAGGTTCTACACAAGGGCATCAAGTCGCATTTGGAACTGGCTCAACTGTGTTCCAAGAAATATGCCAACCTACGCCGGTCTCTGGCCCCCACATATCAAGTCGGCATGAGAGTTTGGTTGTCTACCAAGAACCTGCGTATAACCAGCAAATGTAAACTGCTGCCTTGTTATGTTGGCCCCTTGTCAGTGCTCTGTGTATTGAACCCAGTCATTATATGTCTTGCTATCCCTGCACACTGGTGCCTTCACCCTGCGTTTCACGTTTCCTTGCTGAAACCTCTCATTTCATCTAAAAAAAATATAATAATTAAAAAAAAATCATGACACCCTGTCCACCCGCTCGTCCTCTCCTCCTCCTCCTCCTCCTCCTCTCTCTGCTACCTCTGGCCTCCCTGCAGCTGCCTCTCCTCCCACCTTCTCATCTTTTCCTCTGTTCTCCCCTGACAAGATTTCCAGACAAGTCCGATCTATGAAAGTCTCATCAAAACAGTTTCTTCCCTGTTTGTCCAAAACCATCAAGGACCACATTGACACCTTTCTCCTGCTCTGGCTGACTTCTGCAACCATTCCTTTGCCTCTGGAACCTTCCCCTCCCCTCTTGTGCACTCTCTTGTGCTATCTATACAAAGGTCTACCGTTCCCCTTGTTTTAACATTCCCTCTCTCACACGGTTAGGGGATAACCAACATAATCATCATATAAAGGAGACAGAAAATACATTCCCCACTCAACAGTGATCTTTACATATCGTGTGATGCTGAAAAACCCTATTTATACCAATAGTCTTGAAAAAATAGACCTAGTACTTATTTGTTTTTTTATAATATCAAAAATAGTTTATTTTCTTTTATAAAACTAACTCTAAAACAGTGTTTTCAGTAAAAAGGACCCCACAACACAACATACAGTGGATACATTTACAATACAAATTACTAGTTTCACTCACATCCATTCCTGTAACATGACAATACAATACATCAACATATAAAATTTATATAATGATTTAAACATTTCCAATCACTGAGTGTTATTAACTCAGAATAAACAGTCCCGACATGTTTCAGTTCCTCTTGGCACCAAATGCATGAACCTTCTTCAGGGGAAGACACTTTTAATTTTTTCTCCACCATGTAATCCAGGGCCCCAAAAGTACTCTTCAAACCGTACTCCTATAATTATTCAATACACAAAGAAAAATAGGGTATCACTACAGATCAACATCATCACAAATACATAAGTCAGCTACATAATGCTAACTATATTCCAGTAACATTCAAATATGTACCTATATACTGGCAAGATCAATTGAACCCAATGGTCACTACATACCTCACAAGTAGGATTGATGCAGTGTAGGTGTGCCTCAGTGCACCCAAATGCCCTCCGACCTCTTTCAATAAGTCTGATCCTGTTCTATAAATGGTTCTTTGGTAACCATGAACCTGATTCCAGCTGAGAAAGGAACAACAAACGAACAGTGGTGTGAAAAACACAACCACTACTCCCTCACTTCATCACAAATTCACGTGACCGCAAAAACTATATAGTGCTCCGATGAACCTACTCATCTAAGTAGTGACCCCATGTGTATTCCTATCATTCAATGTGGTCATACCTTCCATAACAACCCTATAGAGCTTTTGAAACTACAACCTTCACCAAAGCATTATCACTCATTTAAAACAATATATGCATATATACCTATTACGCCATGCCACTACTCCTGCGTGGTTGAAGAGATTGTTTACATATTCTTCGTCGCTGTTAAATTGTCCACAAAATTGTAACCTACAACAGAAGAAACCTGATCAATGTTCTAGACAACAAATATATCACAAGTATTTCTGTAGCACGCTATGCCCAATACAATGTAGTTTACTTAATATCAACCATTCTTAGAAAATCCAAATAAATGCTTGTATAAAACGAAGGCCCATCATTTAATACCCAATTAGTAACGTTTGCAGTACAGTGTACTAAATATCAATAGTTGTAACCTTAATTGAGGACGGAAACTTCACCCAATGCAGTTCCGACAACCAGAGATCGATTCCAGTAAGGGCGGCGGTTCGGCTGCTAAACCCATGTTTTCATAATGAGAAGCAGTTCAAGTAAACAAATGCTAAGACACAAACGAAGGACTAACCTTCTTTGTTTCATGGAACGTCGTGCATCCTATTGCTGAAATATAAACGAAGGACTAACCTTCTTTATTTCATAAACATAGTAAACAGATTAACTCGATCATGGGTAATCGACCGATAATGTATTCAATAACAATGCAAAAGGACGCGAATTACACCCAATGCAGCTCTGGAAACCCAAAACCAAAAATCCGGTAAGCACGGCGGTACGGCTGCTAACCCACTGCTCTCATAAGTACAATAAACCCGCTCACATACACCTACCAAGGAAGGCCAATTAGTTACCATAATTACAATTTACCCAGAATTACATGCTGGAGAAAGTCTAGTCCATTCGACAGGTAAAAACCTGGGGTTTAAAACATAACCAGGGGACCATTATCAGACCAAGTTCTGAAAGTAATAGTTTCTAGGTAATCAAAGTTACCCACACAAAGTGAAGTAAACCATACAACACATTACACAAATATATTCCAATACCTGAACCATATCCGACTCATCACATTATATTTTCAAAGTCTAAAACAGTGTCATTTTTGAAAAAACCATTTCTATACATAGTGCATCTTACTAATTCTTCATATTTCTCACTAATGCCCCATCAGATATATCTATATCTCCATAGGGATGTACCACCACCCAATGTCCTTTCATCTCTGAGTATGCAGCCAGTCAATTTCTTCATTAAGACCAATGATATGACTTTGGCACCTGTAAATCATTTTTGTTCGAATAGAATGAGTTTATCATCTATTTCTGATTTATTTTTGCCATAAATTTTCTTTAATATCACCCAACTGAAATCCTCGTGGGAATGTTTCATCTGTACAAAATGTTTAACCATAGGAGCTAGCAGTACTCGGTTTTTTATGCAACTTCGATGTTCTATCATACGAGTACGACATTTCCTATTGGTTTTGCCTACATATTGTAATCCGCAAGGACATGTAATTAAATAGACAACATTTTCGGTGTTACAATTGGTCATTTCATTAAGAACCCACTTAATATCAGGATTTAACATAATATATTTTGTTTCCTTCGTCGTGGCACACATCACACACTTTCCACAGGGAAAATGTCCCTTAACAGGCGGAAGGCCCCATAAAGTAGTTTGCCTGGGTGCTAATGGACGTTTGATGGATATGTCATTCCTAATGAGCATCTGTCTGATATTTTGGCTTTTCCTAAAAGCCACCAATGGAGGTGGAGTCGATTCAGCATTGTACACTTTCTTCCATGTCTTATTAATAATGCCTTTGATTTTGTATGACAAGTTCGAAAACGTATTGACAAATACAATCCGATCACCTTTATCATCTGCTTGTCTTTTCTCTAGTAAGGCCTCTCGATTATTGTTAAAAGCTCTTTTGCAAGATCTCTTTACCAGCTCAGCAGGATAGCCTTTATTACACAATTTTCTTGACAACAGAGCTGCACTTTCTTTATAATCCTGCCCCAGACTACTGTTTCTCTTTAGCCTCAAAAACTGCCCGAAGGGCAGATTCTCCTTGATATGATTAGCATGGTGGCTGGAGAAATGGAGAAGAGCATTTTTGTCAGTTCTCTTGTTGTAAGGTTTAACTTTAAGGTGGCCTTCATGGTGAAATATGGTGATATCTAGGAAGTTAATTTCTTGTGCATTGATCTCTTTAGTGAATCTTAAGAAAGGGTTCTGTGCATTTAACCACTCGACAAAAAGTTCTGCCTCTACAGCTGTTCCTTCCCATAGTATAAAAATGTCATCTATATACCGAAGCCATTTCAAAAGGTGTTTCTTATACGGGTTGGTGACTGGATAAATGACTGTTTTTTCAAAATATTCCACATATAGATTAGCAAGATTGGGTGCCATGGCAGCACCCATGGCTGTGCCTTCAATTTGTTCAAAGAATGCTCCTTGAAACTGAAAAAAATTACGAGTCAAAGCAAACTCTGCACACCACATAATGAAGGCATTACTGACGGGATGACCAAAGTAGCCCTTTGAGGAATAACTGTATACAAGGATTGTATGTCCAGACTAATCAATAGTTCTTATTGATTAGTCTGGACATACAATCCTTGTATACAGTTATTCCTCAAAGGGCTACTTTAGAGGTCATAGAAGAAACTCTACGAGAGAGGGTAGATGGTCATCCCGTCAGTAATGCCTTCATTATGTGGTGTGCAGAGTTTGCTTTGACTCGTAATTTTTTTCAGTTTCAAGGAGCATTCTTTGAACAAATTGAAGGCACAGCCATGGGTGCTGCCATGGCACCCAATCTTGCTAATCTATATGTGGAATATTTTGAAAAAACAGTCATTTATCCAGTCACCAACCCGTATAAGAAACACCTTTTGAAATGGCTTCGGTATATAGATGACATTTTTATACTATGGGAAGGAACAGCTGTAGAGGCAGAACTTTTTGTCGAGTGGTTAAATGCACAGAACCCTTTCTTAAGATTCACTAAAGAGATCAATGCACAAGAAATTAACTTCCTAGATATCACCATATTTCACCATGAAGGCCACCTTAAAGTTAAACCTTACAACAAGAGAACTGACAAAAATGCTCTTCTCCATTTCTCCAGCCACCATGCTAATCATATCAAGGAGAATCTGCCCTTCGGGCAGTTTTTGAGGCTAAAGAGAAACAGTAGTCTGGGGCAGGATTATAAAGAAAGTGCAGCTCTGTTGTCAAGAAAATTGTGTAATAAAGGCTATCCTGCTGAGCTGGTAAAGAGGTCTTGCAAAAGAGCTTTTAACAATAATCGAGAGGCCTTACTAGAGAAAAGACAAGCAGATGATAAAGGTGATCGGATTGTATTTGTCAATACGTTTTCGAACTTGTCATACAAAATCAAAGGCATTATTAATAAGACATGGAAGAAAGTGTACAATGCTGAATCGACTCCACCTCCATTGGTGGCTTTTAGGAAAAGCCAAAATATCAGACAGATGCTCATTAGGAATGACATATCCATCAAACGTCCATTAGCACCCAGGCAAACTACTTTATGGGGCCTTCCGCCTGTTAAGGGACATTTTCCCTGTGGAAAGTGTGTGATGTGTGCCACGACGAAGGAAACAAAATATATTATGTTAAATCCTGATATTAAGTGGGTTCTTAATGAAATGACCAATTGTAACACCGAAAATGTTGTCTATTTAATTACATGTCCTTGCGGATTACAATATGTAGGCAAAACCAATAGGAAATGTCGTACTCGTATGATAGAACATCGAAGTTGCATAAAAAACCGAGTACTGCTAGCTCCTATGGTTAAACATTTTGTACAGATGAAACATTCCCACGAGGATTTCAGTTGGGTGATCTTAAAGAAAATTTATGGCAAAAATAAATCAGAAATAGATGATAAACTCATTCTATTCGAACAAAAAATGATTTACAGGTGCCAAAGTCATATCATTGGTTTTAATGAAGAAATTGACTGGCTGCATACTCAGAGATGAAAGGACATTGGGTGGTGGTACATCCCTATGGAGATATAGATATATCTGATGGGGCATTAGTGAGAAATATGAAGAATTAGTAAGATGCACTATGTATAGAAATGGTTTTTTCAAAAATGACACTGTTTTAGACTTTGAAAATATAATGTGATGAGTCGGATATGGTTCAGGTATTGGAATATATTTGTGTAATGTGTTGTATGGTTTACTTCACTTTGTGTGGGTAACTTTGATTACCTAGAAACTATTACTTTCAGAACTTGGTCTGATAATGGTCCCCTGGTTATGTTTTAAACCCCAGGTTTTTACCTGTCGAATGGACTAGACTTTCTCCAGCATGTAATTCTGGGTAAATTGTAATTATGGTAACTAATTGGCCTTCCTTGGTAGGTGTATGTGAGCGGGTTTATTGTACTTATGAGAGCAGTGGGTTAGCAGCCGTACCGCCGTGCTTACCGGATTTTTGGTTTTGGGTTTCCAGAGCTGCATTGGGTGTAATTCGCGTCCTTTTGCATTGTTATTGAATACATTATCGGTCGATTACCCATGATCGAGTTAATCTGTTTACTATGTTTATGAAATAAAGAAGGTTAGTCCTTCGTTTATGTTTCAGCAATAGGATGCACGACGTTCCATGAAACAAAGAAGGTTAGTCCTTCGTTTGTGTCTTAGCATTTGTTTACTTGAACTGCTTCTCATTATGAAAACATGGGTTTAGCAGCCGAACCGCCGCCCTTACTGGAATCGATCTCCGGTTGTCGGAACTGCATTGGGTGAAGTTTCCGTCCTCAATTAAGGTTACAACTATTGATATTTAGTACACTGTACTGCAAACGTTACTAATTGGGTATTAAATGATGGGCCTTCGTTTTATACGAGCATTTATTTGGATTTTCTAAGAATGGTTGATATTAAGTAAACTACATTGTATTGGGCATAGCGTGCTACAGAAATACTTGTGATATATTTTTTGTCTAGAACATTGATCAGGTTTCTTCTGTTGTAGGTTACAATTTTGTGGACAATTTAACAGCGACGAAGAATATGTAAACAATCTCTTCAACCACGCAGGAGTAGTGGCATGGCGTAATAGGTATATATGCATATATTGTTTTAAATGAGTGATAATGCTTTGGTGAAGGTTGTAGTTTCAAAAGCTCTATAGGTTTGTTATGGAAGGTATGACCACATTGAATGATAGGAATACACATGGGGTCACTACTTAGATGAGTAGGTTCATCGGAGCACTATATAGTTTTTGCGGTCACGTGAATTTGTGATGAAGTGAGGGAGTAGTGGTTGTGTTTTTCACACCACTGTTCGTTTGTTGTTCCTTTCTCAGCTGGAATCAGGTTCATGGTTACCAAAGAACCATTTATAGAACAGGATCAGACTTATTGAAAGAGGTCGGAGGGCATTTGGGTGCACTGAGGCACACCTACACTGCAGCAATCCTACTTGTGAGGTATGTAGTGACCATTGGGTTCAATTGATCTTGCCAGTATATAGGTACATATTTGAATGTTACTGGAATATAGTTAGCATTATGTAGCTGACTTATGTATTTGTGATGATGTTGATCTGTAGTGATACCCTATTTTTCTTTGTGTATTGAATAATTATAGGAGTACGGTTTGAAGAGTACTTTTGGGGCCCTGGATTACATGGTGGAGAAAAAATTAAAAGTGTCTTCCCCTGAAGAAGGTTCATGCATTTGGTGCCAAGAGGAACTGAAACATGTCGGGACTGTTTATTCTGAGTTAATAACACTCAGTGATTGGAAATGTTTAAATCATTATATAAATTTTATATGTTGATGTATTGTATTGTCATGTTACAGGAATGGATGTGAGTGAAACTAGTAATTTGTATTGTAAATGTATCCACTGTATGTTGTGTTGTGGGGTCCTTTTTACTGAAAACACTGTTTTAGAGTTAGTTTTATAAAAGAAAATAAACTATTTTTGATATTATAAAAAAACAAATAAGTACTAGGTCTATTTTTTCAAGACTATTGGTATAAATAGGGTTTTTCAGCATCACACGATATGTAAAGATCACTGTTGAGTGGGGAATGTATTTTCTGTCTCCTTTATATGCACTCTCTTGTGCACCATCTACTCAAGAAACCCACAGCCGAGCCCCTCCTGCCAGGCTAACTATCGCCCGGTCTCCATCACTCCTTTTCTGGCCAAACTCCTGGAAAAGCTGGCCATCTCCCAACTTAATCTTCACATCGATTCTGTTGGTTGTTTTCATGACCAAGCATGGAAACTGCTCTCCTGAACATCTGTGAAGACCTGCTTTCCAACCTAGATTCTAATATCCCCATCAGTCCTCATCCTACGCCATCTTTCTTCTGCCTTTGACACGGTCAACCGTGACATCCTGCTCAATCGCTTCCGTGATAACCTGAGTATCACCGATCAGGCCCTGGCCTGGCTGACCACCTTCCTCTCGGACAGACCCTCCCAGGTACAACTTGGGTCCTTCCTTTCCTCTATCTCAATTTCTACCTGTGGTGTTCCCCAGGGGTCTAACCTCTCTCCCTGGCTGTTCAATCAATACCTAGCACCGCCCGCCCACTACATTGCGGCTCTCTGCTCAAACTTTCAGTGCTACGCAGATGACACCCAACTTGTCTTCAGGCTCCCCTCTGCCATCTCTTCTTCCTCTCTCATCTCTGACTGACTGTCTGCAATCCAGCGGTGGTGCACTGCCAACGACCTCGGACTTCATGCCATTAAAACAGAGAGCCTCCTCATCGGCACACTTGCACCTTCCTTTCCTGTCACTCTCTGGCCAGCCTCGCTTAGCCTTCTCCCTGCTTCCACTTGCGAGGCTAAGAACCTCGGGGTCATCTTCGACTACACGCTTTCCTTTTCTCCACACATCTCTGATGTCTCAAAATAGTAAAATTACCAACTGCACCTCCTCAGAGGTATTCTTCCTTTCCTCTCCTTCCCCCAGAAGCTCGCTGTCTCCAGAGCTTTGGTTCTCTCTAGGCTTGACTATTACAACAGCCTCTTTCTAAATCTGCCTACAACCACTCTCTGCCCTCTGCAGGTCATCCAGAACAGGACTGCAAGACTTGTCCTGGGCCTCACGCCCTGGGATCGTATCTCTCCAGCCCTGAAGTCCCTTCATTGGCTCCCAGTGGCTGCAAGGATTAAATTCAAGACCCTTTGGCATTGTCCACAAGGCTTTCTGGGGCCTGGGACCCCAATACCTTCAACTCTCCTTCTGTAAACACCTTCCTACTCAAGCTCTTCGCTCCTCCACCTCCGACTCCCTCAGGGTCAGGCGCTTCTCTAAGCAATGAGTTGTGGGTAGATCTCTACTCGGCTGGGGCCTCCCTCTGGAACAGCCTCCCTGAAACTTGAGGAGCTTCCGGAACTGAAGATGGTTCTCCTCAAGACCTTCCTCTTTGCTTCTACCTTCTCTCTTCCTCTTCCCTGCTGATCTGTTTGCTTCGGCACCGTGCACCTGGTTACCCTCTGATTTCGGGCCATGATCCTGCCACACACCCGCACTGCCCCCCACCCCCGGCAACCCTTTCACTTGGGTCTGTATCTGTTACCCTACAGTCCCCTTCCTGCACGTATTAGACACTTGTTGTCTACACCCGATTCTTGCACTTACCACCTGCTGGTCGCACTACCTGTTCATTGTTCTATCATGTGTTCAGCACTTTCCACTCCTCCCCTGCCCCTCGCACTTTCCCCCTCCCACTCCCATGCACTTGCACGTTCTAGTCACTGGGCCTAGTAAGATCGTAGTTTTGTCCTCCCTTGGTCCCCTCCTTTGCCTTGTTGCGTTCTGAAACACTAGTGTATGGGCGCGATACAAATAAAATATATCATATCAGACTGCCTGCGCATCTGACTCCGGTGGAGGTATGTGGGAATGAGGAGTTTGAGATCAGTGCTATACTGGACTCTAGACTGCGCAGAGGCAAGTGTTTCTATCTTGTTGACTGGAAAGGTTCCGGCCCAGAGGATATGTCCTGGGCAACTGAGGAGAACATTCACATCCCCTTCCTGGTTGCCCATTACAATGCCTCTTGCGGAGTAGTTCGGCCTTTGGGGGAGGATACTGTCACACTGCAACGCACCCTTCCTTTCGGTTATAGGCCCCACCAATCCCACTTCCTTGGTCTCATCATAGTGCAACCCAGGGTAGGTCCTTTAGCCGATACACCTAATAGTATTCCTGATATCTCTCATTCTGTCCTTCACCATCTGCCTTCCTTCTCCAGACATAGATGCCGTGTGTTTCCACCAGACGTTGTCCACTCCCTTTCCTAAGCAACGACCAGGTGTATACAGGTTAGTCCTTCTAGAATCACATTCTGTATATCCTTGTTCAGAACATACACTAATACCATCTGTTCTTTCTTACCACAGCCTGGTGTATACCTGGTGCTATCTGCTCTTTCGTGTGAACCTCAGTTTTGTCCATACGATTGTAGCGGACAGAACAGCATTTCATAAGAAAAGTCGCCCTCTACAGACGAGACCCTCAGATTGGGGGTTCCCAGAGTTGTCAGGCTGAAACACTGGTCAAGCCATACCAGACCTACCCGTAGCCTCGTGAGTGTCTGCTCACGTGCTGTTCTGTAAGTACATGACAACCAGCTATTTCTGGTGGAGCTTTGTTGAAAACAGATGACCTATAAGCACATTGTGAGCAGACTCACCTCATAAATACAGCACTGGAAAATGACCACTAGTGTCAGCAGCACGGCATGTAGGCTGAAGAAAACATCATTTGCATCCACTGGGATAACTCCATTCGGATAGCGTTTCAGAAATTGCTCCTGCAGAAAGGAAAAATGGCTCAGTTTATGCATCTCTCTAGCACACCTGGGAAAAGATAAAGTGCTTCTGCACCTACCTTGATGAATGCCACCCAAAATATTCCTACGTTGAAGATGCTGTATGCAATGAAACCAGTTAAGTTCAATGCCAAATAATCAAAACTGAGCCCAACCACACTGCAAAGAAAACAGAAGGGTAAATGCTTTAAAGGGGTAATGGAGCAGCATCAAAGAGATTTACCAATGTTTTTACCAGTGATAATTTTCAAGGGAACAAAACGTTATGTTATGTAGAGATACTCCCATTATGGAATAAATATACCTAAAACGTTGTTAAAAAACGAAAAAGTGTTAGGTGGGCCAACCAGTCGCTGTGAATAGGCTGACCTATACTCAGCAAAGCCCATTTCCTGGGCGCTCAGGTGAATTCCCAGAATAAGCAGAGTCATTGCAGCAAGTGATATAATGCAGCCTTTTGCAAAGCCTTTTGTGATGTCAGGAAGGACGACAAAGTAAACCCTTGCACCAAATGGTATGAAGTCAAGACTGCAGCAATGTGGTTGATGCCACAATCCAGATTGTGAATGTTTCCATACGTTGGCGGTGACAGGAGAAAAGAGCACAGCCAAGAGGTATACAAAGACCGATTTGCTAATAAACATTCAGTCGAGCATCAAGACAGCAAGTTTGCAAAACCGGAACGATCGTAAAATTGACAAAAATCTGAGCTACAGACGGTGGAGAAAGGATGTGATGCTACAACGCGCCCAATGGATGAGGTCAACAAATTGGGCAAATGTGGTGTGAATGATGAAATAAAGGAAAGGAACAACCCCCTTCACGCAGATTCTAGTATATGTGGTTGTTTAATTTCCGGCATCACAATTGGTTGGGAACAATCAGTACCACAAGCAAGTCTGGAAAAGCAGCTTTACAAAGCTTGCTGACTAAGACTTTTGCTGGGGCCCACATGTTGTGTGCCTCTGCATGCCAATCTCTCCTGGTATAAAGGCATTATCCCACTAGAAGCCTAACATGGTATGTTACTGAGAAATGGAAATGTTTTTACAAAGTGTTAAAGTGTGTGTGTAGAGGATATGGAGGGCAAGGCGGTAGAGTTGGAGAAACAGCAGGGTGCATAGGAGTTATCGAGTTCCTGCTACACCCACGTTTTTCTCCACCAATACCCCACTCAGGAAATGGCAGGAAAGGTGTTTGGGCAAATAATCAGGAGCCTACCATCTGACCCCTATAAAAGTGAGTCAGCAGTTGCCTCATACCAATATAGTTGAGACAATGAAAATGCTGAGGGGATGGCAATAGCAGACATTGTGAAGGAGGGAGAGAAAGGACTCACTGACCAGAAACACCCACAAGCTAATATTATGTTTTTCCGGCATCCTTGAGATGTTCCCTTCAAAATGTGTGCGAACCAGACTATAAAGGTCGAAAGCACTGAGAGGATGGAGCAGTGTAGACTGAACCAGGTTCTAGTGAGCAGACTTCCTGGCTAAAAGGTGCATTGCTTCTTATGGAGCCAAGGAGAATTGCTTGTCAAATGCATGTGGGGTGGCCTAGATGATTGCCCTAAAATATTTTAAGACGGGGCATGCCTGTGAAAGGCCTACAATGCAGCCTTTGCTCAGGTGGAAATGTTAAGTTTATTCTGAGACTACTTGAATCTCTCAAAGCTCATAGGAACTAGAATTGCAGGAAACAATCCATCTAGGTAAAAGTGTTCCGTTTCTTACATTCTACCTTCTAAATGAAGACTTCCTGAATTATTTATTTTAACTGGTGATGTTCCCTTTTGCAGGCCAACAAATTGCCTTCCTCTTACAGTTTCCCTTTTCTACAGAAGGGGGCTGTGGGAGGGGCTGGGCAAAATATTACTGTAGGTGTGATTTGCCCATTCTTGTACAGTGGATACAGTACTTTGGCCTCGTATTTCGTTTATGAAATGTATACAATCAGCATTGAATGTTGTAGCTTTTGCTTGCTTGCTTTAACCAGTACAAAGCAAAAACGTTGACAACCAAGAGGGGCAGAGCCATGCACGCTACAAATGGCCATGCTTTCAATTTGCTCTGACCTCTGGTGGGGAACCTCCGTGGCCTAAGCTGCCTGCCATAGCTAGAGGGTACAAACAGGCCTGGGACCGGAGACACGAAGATGCAGAGGTGCTCATCTTCGTGGCGGGGCTTCCATAACCTGTATGCGTAGCTGGGTTGTAATGGAATCATGTTTGGAGCAAGCATGGATAAAGGCAAGATGGCTGCTGTGGTCTGCAGAGCTTGAATTTACTGTGGAGGGATGGGAGAGGGCGGGTAGGTTGGGGAAGAAGCAGCCCTCTTCTTGCTAAATGGTGGATAGATGCATGAGGGTTCCTGCCAGTGGGCAGGACCTTTGCATACTGGCTTCCAGCTGGTCCCTTGCTCCCAATAGCCCCTCTGCAGATGGATGAAGGCGTAGGCTGAACAAGGCCATTTTTTAAACATTGTTCTTGTTTGGTGACGAGTTCCCGTAGCTATCTGGTGAATGCGCCACAGGATTAATACCCTGGTCGGACGGAAGGACCCGCAACCATATTTTTCAATGGTCTGGAATTAGTGAGCGCCTTGCGAGACAATAGGGGTAGGACAAAGTGGGAGTTTTTATCAAACACACCTGCCCCAGGAAGGGGCCCTCAACTCTGGACATAAAAAATGTGCTAGGGTAGACCCAATGTGCCTCGAAGACAAGAAATGGGAGTCTGTGGAATATTTCTGCTATGCAGCAAATTAGAAGTTCTGGTGGTCCCAGCTGTGGTGAAGTGAGAGTGCACGTGTGCCGCTATGTATTCCTTCTTGGGTGTCAATGTGGGTCTGCATGCCAATGGAAAAGCCCTTTGGTTACCCAAGGCATACTTGATTCCATATTGAGTGAGGCAGCCCCTACTTTTTCTGGACTTGAGTGCGTCTACTTTGGAGAATTTTACAGACGCTGGGGATGTGGAAGTCACTGGCACACTTACAGGTGGCGGCCTCAGTTTGGTTTCTTGCCAACATGCACCGGGCAATATATGTCTTTTGCTGAACTTGAGGACTCTGACAACTCCATTCAAAAGGTGTGCTCAGATGGGGGCAAACCGACAGCAGTACCTCCCTACCATGATGCATGGGGGTCTTTGCTGGACCTGCTCTCTCTTTGTCGGGTGCCCATGGTTATTTTAAAGAATGGTGTGAAAGCCCAGCTTCAATAATGCCGTTTTTGGAGGAGAACGAGGAGGGCAATATTATGTTTAGAGAGTCTTATTGTAATTTTGGCGTTTTAATGACACACGGAGACACTGGTGTGTGGCCGTTCGCGGCCTGGATGGTCCCCATCACGCTTTGTCGTTTACAAACGACACCACAATTTCCGAATTCTTCCCGTTCACTTTCCCGGGAAGGTTTTACATCCTTCCCCCCACCCTCTAAGTGCCCCAATGCGGGGTTTTTTGTCGGTTGGGGGAAATGTTTGTATGGCACCTTGTAAAATGCAGGTGGTCCCTATTTCTATTTTGATGGTTTCGACTTTACAGTGGTGTTTTTTGTACCCGCCACGATTTTTAAAATAACACCGATGGGATGAATGCAGCTCACACACCGAGGCAGGGCAAGGCCAGGCACAGCATACACTTCTCAACCCCTTGGAAATCTATTGCCACCTTTAACATGAGCCATGAAACGGACAGCACATCTTTCAGAATCATTCAACAAAGGCACCTGTAGCTGAGAAGTGAAGAAACATAACATTGGTAATATACATGTGCAGCTTCGCTTTAACTTCTCTTTCATGTTAGAGCCAGAGTCAAATGTTTCAACAAAGGCATGGTGGCTGTTTCCTCTCTGAAACAATAGCAAAAGTTCACCAGTTTCACTCTTCAACTGAAGGCACATTCTATAGCCCTAACAGTCTTCTTGCCACGGGTTTCAACATAAAAATGTATAAAAGGGTCGGGCCATGTCTTTCCACAGCAGAATGGCTCGAGGGACTGCACTGAAGACATTTGCAGTGAACCCTTCACATCACTACTTTGCACTTCTGTGATCCAAACGGCAAATATAATAATAGGTTTCATGTTCCATAAAGTGCTGCAATGTCTGTCTTTTTGATACCAACTTATTTATTTCTTGGTCACCTTCTGTCATAGATGGCGTAATAATTTGCCGAGACTCAGAGAAAGTTTCAAGAGTTTTAATTCTTTTTCCTGCAGTTTACAGTTGCAAACTTGTTTTTAAAACAAAAATGGAGACTGGTATTTCAATGTAGCATCCGTGATGAAAAAAGGGTTGATGTGGCACTAGGGCAGTGGATTGCCACCCTAGCCTAGGCATCTGTTACCCCTGGTTAGTACTATGCATTGGTAACCCCTTACTCTCTACTCTTAGGCTAAGGTGGTTTCCCCGAGTGCAGGCTCGCTGACTCCCTCAGGGACTTTCCCACTGTTCCTACTCTAGCCCCACTTAGTGTCCTACAGAGAGTTTGATACAATGCCTGCACTTACTCTGTTGGATCCGCCTAATGCCAGTCACGCTCATTGTCACCTTCCCTTGTACTTTGCCTCTTCCTTATCTACATGGACTCCTCCGCACCAAGCTTTTCTACCTCCGGAATTTCACTCCGCCTTCCTCCATCACCACCCTTTGAAGTAACTCTTCTCCTCCCACTCTACTACTAACCCTCATCCTCCTCCTCTTCCTCCTCCTCCTCCTCTTCTTCTGCAGAACTCAAGTTCCTGGGTTTGTGGAGGTGGTTGGAGTGGTGCACGTAACGTCAATGTTGTGTCATTATGTGATTGGATTCTCCCCAGAAGGGCACAGGGAATCCTAGGTGATCCTCACGCGAACCCCTTCAGTCAAGGACTCTGTTAGCACCACCACCACTAACCTGAAACAGATATACACCAGTCTTTGTCTGTTCTCCTTCGCCCCACAAAAAACCTGAGCTTCCCTTTTCAGTCAGACGTCCACTCGGTCATTGGCTACATTCACTCAGATACTAAGTAAGAGCTACTCCTATGCCCTGCACCTGGGAATACACTACTGTCTTAGACAGTCAAGATCCATTCACCTAAGTTCAGGACCTCGCAACCATTAAGCAGCCAGTATGTATGCACCAGAAACTGTGGAGCAAAGAATGTAATCCCTTCATCCTCACGACACCTTGTTTAATTTTTGGCCAAACAAACAGAAAACACCATTCCAAGTCTGAAAACGTAATGGGCAGGGTCGGACGGGCCATACAATTGTCTCGGGGCACCAATGAAAAAGTGTTCCACAGTTGCAAATGGCTATTCATTTCTTTTGTGACACTGTTTGAATAGTAAACAAGGGGGAGTTTTTTTGACCAAGTGTGATGCAGATTGAGCATTTTAAAGAAAATGTATTCAGCAACACTGGTCAGAGCTACTAGCTGCAGAGTGCATTAACTCAAACTGTCCCAAATTGGCCAAAAAAGTGGCCCACTTTGACCCAAAAAATTGGCCCACAAAAGCATTTTGTGTATTTGGCTCGGCCATGGACCTCATGCCCTATAGGGCAGTCCGAGCCAGGTAATGGGGATTAAATGACAAAGCAGCATCTGCTTTTGCTGAGCTAACTAGGCATACAGAAATCTGCCTAGTGTTTACAGCGTACCCGCCCAAGCTCTTGACGGCAGTTTCAACACATTAAGTAAAACAGCTGTTTCGCCACATTTATGCCAGCATTCTTTTAGGGGAGTTTGGGGAACATATAACAATGCTTTTTAGGCTAGTGAGGGAGTGGTGGGACGTTTGGGAGTTATGGTGGGCTTGCCACGCATTAACACAAAATGCCACAAAAATGAGGGTAAAACTGCCGCCATGAAACGATGGGCCAGATCCGCCTTTCAGCTATGCTGGAATCTAGCCTTACTGTGATAAAGGAACTGCATACTATTGCCTTATGTTATAAACTGGGCCTGGGGTGTCTAACATTCCTGCGATAACTGCCGTAATGGACCCTCAAAAACCTCTCCAGACCATTAAAACATATTGATTATAATAATGGCACAAGTACACAATCTTGGCCGACTCCGACTGTCATCTTAAAAGGAGGGGTAAGTTATTAATACATTTATTTGTGTATATGCATCTCCTTGAAAGGAAACGTTGGCCACTTTCATACAGATTTAACATGGAATGTGCACCTTTTTATTGTATTGTAATTTGTAAACGTGGCAGACTGCCATGTTGTGCGAGTGTGAAAGCACTAACTTTTTCTGTTTACTTTTACTAAATAAAACGATGCAGGTAATTCTATTTTTGAAAGGGTGGCATGCTAATCAGACCCCCCTTTCAAAATGCTTAAAGGCAGTGATCACCCTGTTTTTCTCCCATTTCTTGTAAGTTAACGGTTGTCTGCACCCATTTCAAGTTGGCTTTAGGCCTCAAATGGGCACAGTGTCAGTTATGATTTCTGTATTGGATGATCTTGCACTTTTTCTGGACCGTGGAGGGGTCAGAGTGTTGATTCTCCTTGGCCTCTCTGTGGCCTTTGATACAGTGGACCATGGCAGTCTGCTGAACCGCCTGAAACAGGCGGGGGATCACGGGGTGTTACTGGCATGGTTTACTTTATTTTTGGCAGAGCACACCTAAACTGTGTCCTTTCGGCTCTGCCCTCAGATGTCAGCCTGATCGCCTTCAGGGACGTCATTTGGGGGTCGCCAGGGGTCGCAACTGCGACCTCTGTGGTGTCCCTTGCGACCTCTGTGGTGTCCCTTGCGACCTCTACTAAAAAAAAAAAATATTTTTTTTTTTTTTTTTTTTTTTAAGTTATGCAAGCTCCTGGGCTGTGGCTCTTTACTTCTGGGGTGGCTGGCTTTCTTGTTCAGGCCCCTTAAAAAAAAGACTTGAGGCACTTGTTCTTATTTTTCTTCTAACACTTTCAGCACTGACCCTAAATAAGAAAGAATAGGTATACCAAATAATGTGTCTTTCTGGAATTCTATACAGTAATTGCTGGCCTCATTAAATGTTTATTTCAGGCACACTTCAGGGGGTGAGTCACTGATTTAGTCTGTTCTTAAACGCCTCACTAAGCCTAAGCCGTTCATCCTTCTGAGGTCGATAAATGAGTACCAACACAGGTTGGGTGATATTGGGTGTATATTTTTTCTATATAAAGCGCTTAATGATGTGTTATTATATAGCACTTACGCTTATCATTTGGTCATGGACGTCTGCTTGCATACACAGTCATTTGGTAATACGGGCCAATAAACACTGAACTTAATGATACATATGGCGATCCATTCTTGTATGAATGTACATCATATAGTGATATCATAACTATATTTTTCATAGTTTACAATGCTATGTGATGCCACTTCCTGTTTTTTCAACGGGTGAAATGTTGTGTACCATCGCTACCCGCTATATCACTTTGGGGCGGGGTCTAATGACATCACTTCCTGTGATGTCATCAGAGGGTCAAGGGTCGGGTGATGTCACTTCCGCTACCCCTGGCATTTTGGTGAAATGACGTCCCTGATCGCCTTGCTTGTTTAACTTATACTTGCGTTCTCTGGCATATCTCATTGTGGAGTCCGGAGTTGTATTTTACGCCTACGCCGATGACACAATTGGTGTTTTGGCTGGATTCCTCTATAACTGAGCCCCCTGCTAAATTGAGAAATTGCCTTTCCGTAAGCAGATGGATGTCTGCAAATTGGTTAAAACTCAATGGGGGAAAAAACTGAATTGTTAGTGTTTGGTCCCCAGGAAGCGTTGGCTCCAGGAGTTCCCAATTTCGGTCTGACACTCTTAGGCCTGTGCCCGACACCTAGCACATCTGTGAAAAGTCTAGGCGCAAGACTTCTAACCAACTGCTCTTGCGAAGCTCAGGTTGCGGCCGTCTAATTCTGGCTTTTGTAAACTTAGAGTCATGAGAAAGATACTACCCCCGCTACATGCTGACAGCCAAACCAAAGTAGTCACCTGCGCATTCATGGGATCACTGGATTAGTGCAATGGAGTTTAGTGAGGGCAACACAAGTATTTGCTACAACTGCAGTTACTTCAAAACTCAGCAGCCAGGCTGGCCTTGAATTCCCCTAGATTAACTCCTGCTGGTGTGTTGGGTCAACTTCATTGGCTTCCAGTAAAGGCCCGAATTGAGTTAAGATTCGTTGCATTACTCATCCAGCTCTCCACGATACTGGGTCCAGTTACCTGAAAAACAACATTGAACGTTATCCCACTAGATGTCTTCATTCGTCCTCATTGGCGCTTCTTAAGGTTCTGAGATTTCAGCGAGCACGGATGGGGCTGCTTCTTCTTGGTGCTTGCTCCCAACTTGTGGAATGGCTTCCCCTGTCCCTGAGAACTATGGACAATTTCTAACCTTTTCGTAAGGTTCTTAAAACCTCACTTTTCTAATTGTTTTTTCTTCTCGGCTCTGGTTTTCTCCCCCAAATTTATGTCTGCCTACTGCTCAGCAGCTAGACGCTTACGGGCCGTAGTTACGCTTTATACATTTAGTTACTACTAAATGCCAAAATTATAGTACACACAGGTGCCTTGCATCCTGGGATCTGGTTCAAAGGCCACCCGTGCATACCTGGCAGCTGCTGTCACCACAGGAGGAGGTAGCATTTTCACTTCTGCACATCTGATCAAAATTATAATTGTCTGCCTTAATCACTCTGGTGACAGATATAAGCCATGCCTGGTTGTTGGATGGCAACTAAAAAGAGCATACAATTATGAAAGCCACAAGCATTTTAATATCATAAAAGTATCAAAACTCTGAGCCCAGGCCCTGCAATGCCAGGGCAGTGTATCCATGGCTAGTCTGCTTGTCTCCACTACTGCTATGTGAGACAATAACCAGCATGCTGCCACCTTTGAATTCTCCAGCAGGAAGGGCTCCCCTTTCCCAGGGCATAGAAACCTCCCCGAGGGGCGGGGGGTTCTGGGAACAGTGCTTCAAAGGCATCACTTGAATAACAAAGCCAGCCTCATACCAGGGTGCAGCACAACAGAGTTTCTTTTGAAGTCAGCCAGTATGAGAAAGAGGCAGTGTTAAAGTAGCCAGAGAGGGAAGGTAGACCTGAGGAGGAGGGGTCCACCATCTTGATTTTCTGTAAGGGCTCTTTCTGTCCCTTCAATTTCCTGCAGGGCAAGGTGCTCTGGTTATGATGTCAGAAGGAAAGGTGCACTTGTTACAAGAGGGAGTGTAGTGCTTAAAGCAGGCTTGCTGTCGCTTGTGAAATGTTGCCTTTTGTAAGGAAGGGCTTGCCCACTCCTTCTTTGATTCATCTTTGGACACCAGGAAGAAGAGTACACCTGTGGATCTCTGTTGGGAGTGCAGTCAATTCCAGGGTCCTCTGCCATAGAGGTGACGACAGAAATCATCAATGGCAGAGGACATGTCTGCTCCCTGACCATTCCCAGGGAAAAGTGGCAGTAAATTGCTTAGGGCAAGGCCTGCCATTTTGCCAGCTGCACTGGAATCAGGCTCCTTACTGAAGGTGAAGGAATCCCTGAAGGTGCCAGCCAAGCTCCCGGGACTGGGTGTGCAGAGCAAGAAGGACGTACTATGGAGTGGTACTCACAGCTAACCAGAAGTTAAGAGCTAGCTAGAATCTGGCTTAAATGCTTGAAATCGACTTTGAGCCATTTTGACTGTGTTCAATGGCCTTCCAGCCCAAACTGGACTGACAGTACGGCTTTCGGCATTTCACACAAACTTCAAACTTCTGCCATCCAAATGCTGGGTGACCCCTTGCAGCAGACTCTCTCAAGCAAATTCAACCTGCTATAAGTCAATGAAACTGTTCTCACGAACACAGCCTCGACCCTGTACAAGTCATCGTCTAGCCGCTGACCGACTGACCAACCAATGAACCACTGCTTAAACCTTTGGAAGTCATCTTCTCTGCGCCTTGCAGGCAGACTTGACCATTTGTGAGACTGAACCATCGAACAGACTCAGAGTCGATCTCTAAGGGGATCGCATTGAATCAAACTGCCTCGAGATCAATACAAGAATATGGTACTGTTAAAAGGGCCTGTCACTTTGGTCCACTTTCTGGGACAATAGTGACTTTTAAGCACCTTTGCCACCTTATTTTTCAAGACGTATCCTTTCTGAACAGCGACACTGTTGCAATTTTGTGCCCGAAATCCCTCGGCTCATTTACCCAGAGTACCATACTATGCCAGTCTGCATTTTCTTTTTTTGAAAATCATATTTTATTGACATTTTCAAGTTATAACATTATGCATCATACGTCATACAACTATAACAATAACCCTGGCCCCCCCACCCGCTGCCATGAAAGGAGCACATGTATATAGTTCACCTAATGAGCTCGAGGATAATGTTTCCAGATACAGTCAAGTTTTCGCAAACTGAAGTTTTGGGCCCGACTTTGGGCATCCTTCCGTACTGTTCCTGGCGGTATTTCTTGTACAGGGGGGGAGTCCCCCAGGCATAGTGCTACCTCGTTAGGCCAGGCGTCCGTACCTTTCAAAGAAGGGGAGCCATAGTTCTCTGATGTTTGATTTGGACTCATCTATGAGGTGCGTTAAAAACTCCATATCGTAAATGGCCCGACCTTTAATAACCCACTCTTTTTCACCTGGCATATGTGGATGTTTCCACTTCTGGGCCAAACAACACCTGGCTGTCACCAACATGACTTGCAGCATGTGACCCTGGGTGTCCTCTTGATCCTCCCCCACATTGATTCTGAAGAGGAGGAGCCAAGGGCATAGGGCCCTCTCCGCTCCATCAACCCCTTTAATCCTGGATAGGACCTCTCCCCAGTATATCTGAACCACCGGGCATCTCCACCACATATCTACATAGTCGCCTTTAGCCCTTCTACATTTCCAACAGTGCAGGTCGTATCCCACCCTCATCTTTGCTATCCTCTGTGGGGGGTAGTGCCATCTGTGCAGAGGCTATTGAGCGGTTGGCTCGTCTACACATTTTAGACCACCTCTCGTCATCAATTGCCTCCCCCAGATCCCTTTCCCACTGTAACTGTGCTGGCGGGGGTTCCCCCGGAGCCGAGAGCAAGAAAAGCCTATAGAGACGGGATATCACCCCCTTAGAGCCCCAGGTAGCTATAAGCAGTTTCTCAAAGTCTGTTAAGTCCCTTCTAAGAGTGTCCCCCCATGAGGATTCAGTAAGAACTCCCTTGAGCTGGAGGTAGCGGAATGGGGACAGGGTGCCCAACCCCAAAGCCTCTTCAAGATCCTTCAGGGGTATAAAGGAGCCCCCCACCCAAAGCTGGCCGGCCCTGCTGAGACCGGCTTCGTACCATTTTTCAATGCAGCTGGCTCGGCTATCTTGTCTATAAACGGGGGGCCCAAATGCAACTCAATGGAGACGGCCAGGTCGTGAGCCATCAATGGTAGCCCCCTTCCTTCCATAGTGACCAAAGGACCTTCAGCACCGGGTGGTGCAGGACACTTCTGGGGATGTGCGCCCTTGGGACCCATAGCCATTCATCTAATGTGACAGGGGCGAGGATTAAGTTGTCCATTGCCACCCACTGCTTTTCCGTCCCTTGGGTGAAATGGTCGATCAGCACCCTTAGCTGAGAGGCCCTATAATATGTCTCTAAGTCTGGGTATCCCACCCGTCCGTCCTCCTTGGGCTTGGTTAGCACCTCGTACACGATCCTGTGTTTTTTACCCGCCCAGAGAAATCGCAGGAGGACTCATTTTGTTTCCGTTAGGAATGTCTTGGGTACCCTGCACCAGGAGCATTTGGAACAGGAACAAGAACTTGGGGAGAACCACCATTTTTACCAGGTTAAGACGAGCCATCCAGGAGAGACCCGATCTCGCCCATTTTTCTATGTCTCTCTTGATTTCTGACCAGAGTGGGAGGAAGTTACCCGAGAAGAGGTCGTCAAGGCTGTGTCACCTGAACCCCCAAGTATTGGAACCCATCCCTCTGCAACCGGAAGGGGAGCCCTCCCACATAGTCTACCTCTGGGAGATTACCCCCGATGAACGCCACCGATTTACCAAAGTTCACTTTGAATCCACAGAGTTTTCCATAGTGTGCCAGGCCCTGGCGGACCATGGGGACCGTCTGGGATGGTCTCGTAATATAAAGTAGAGCGTCATCAGCAAATAGGCCGATCTTGCAGCGTGTGTCCCCTACCTGTACTCCAGTAATTCCCTCATCTTTTCGAACCGAAATTGCCCAGGGTTCCATGACCATTGCGTATATTAAGGGGGATAGAGGACATCCCTGCCTCGTGCCCCTCCCCAGGGGAAATGTCCGATTCGGCCCTGTTTACAACCACCGCAGCTGAGGGGGTGGAGTATAGAGCCGACATCCAGCCTAGCCACCTTGGGCCCATCCCCAGTGATGAGAAGACCTCCCCCATAAAGGCCCAGCTGACCCTGGCGAAGGCTTTCTCCGCATCGAGGGCCAACAAGAGGGCCCCCTCATCTCGGACCACTCTCGAACTAAGCACATGGAGGGTCTTCCGCATATTGTCCGAGACTTGCCTATTCAGGATGAATCCTGCCTGATCCGGGTGAACTAGGCGGGGGAGGCATCTCTCTAGCCTAGTCGCCAGGATTCTGGTGAAGATTTTAGCATCTAGATTCAGGACGGAGATGGGCCTATATGAGCCGTAGTCTGTCGGATCTCTACATGGTTTGGGTATTACAGTAATTAAAGCTTGTAAGAACGTCGGTGGGATTGAGTCTCGATTTCTAATTTGATTGAACAACTTGGCCAGTGGCTTCACCAAGATGGATCGAAACGGTTTATAGAAATCTGTTGTGTAGCCATCTCCTCCCAGGGCTTTTCCCTCTTTCAACTTCTTAATGGCGGCCTCCACCTCTTCCTCTGATATTTCCCCCTCGAGGGCCTCAATTTCGGCCTCAGTGAGTCGGGGCAGGGGGTGATCGGTTAGGTAAGCCCGAATCTCCTCCAGTGACTCGTCCCCCTGTTTGGTGTAAAGTTCCCTATAAAAGTCGGCAAAGCGTTCCGCTATTTCCTCCTTTTTTCTGTATATGTTACCCCCTTTGTCCCTAAGAGAACCCACCCTTCTGTCCATTCTACATCCCCTTGCCCTTTGTGCCAAGAGAGTCCCCACCTTATCCCCCGGTTCATAGTATCTTTGTCTCGTATATCTCATCTTTTTAATTACCTCCCCTATGAGGACTGTGTGTGATGCCTGTCTTTTTTCCACCAGGAGGGCTTCCTGATCCTCCCCATCGAGGGTGAGTCTAGCTCTCAGGGCCTTCAACTCCATTCGGATCTTACTTTCGATAAGGCCTCTTTCCCGCTTGCGTCTAGAGCCCTCCGCTATCAGGAGCCCCCGGAAGGTGGCCTTTGCGGATTCCCACACCATTACCATGTCTGTCTCCCCTTTATCATTCGTTTCAAAGTAGGCCGTCATTTCCTTCCTTAGGAACTCCTGAAAGAGTGGGTCCCTCAAGAGTGTATCGTTGCAGTGCCACCGGGATGACCTCAGGGAAATCGGGAGCGACCAATTTGCCACCAGTAACTTGTGGTCTGATCACGTTATTGCTTCGACTTTGGGGAGCTCGGCGATCCCTCCCCCCTCCTGGGAGACCAGTAGCAAGTCAATCCTTGTGTATGTGTGGGGTGGGGGTGAAAAGAAAGTGTATCCCCCTGGGGCTGGCCATACATCCACCCAATAATGTTCCTTCAGGAGCGTCTGTAGTGCCAAATTGTCCTTAGTGTTTCCCCTTGTCCCTGCACCTTTGGTTGACCACCAGTCCAGTTGTGGATCCATTATGAGGTTGAAGTCGCCACCCAGTATCATGGCCCCCCTCCGCCCACACATCCATTACCCTGAAGATTTGAGTTAGGAACCGTATCTGGCCTGAGTTTGTAGCATATAGGGTGGCCGGTGTAATTCGTTCACGCTCGCAGGTACCCTTAGCCCCCAAGAATCGCCCTCCAAAGCCCCTTTTGGTTTCTATTTCCGTGAGGTGGAATGTTTTGCTCAGTAGGATGCCCACCCCTTCCTTCTTAGTACTTCTATTTGAGGCCCAGAAATTACTCCCAATTTCCTTCCCCTTTATTGCTGATTCCTTCCCCTGTTTGTAGTGGGTTTCCTGCAGGAAGAGGGCCATCAGCCCTTGTTTGCGGAACATGTTGCTAGTCAAGGATCTCTTGTTCTGAGAATTTAAGCCCTTAACATTCAGTGTGCCTATCCTTCCTTCAACCATTATCCTTAATATCACTGTCCATATGTGCCTCCGTGTGTTTCCGGTCCCGGGCCCATTGTAATTCTAAAGACCATGGCTCGATCTGGCTATTTCCCTTTCCCTTAATTCTAACAATTCCCCCGCCCTGCCCGTCCCCTCTTGCCCTACTCCATCCCCTCCCCGTCCATCGTTCCCTCCCTCCAATTCCCATTTTCAAGGCGTTCATTTATGTCGCCCCACACTCGTTGGGACTAGTCAATGAGACACCAAGGACTCTGCCCCAGCCCCGGGGGATTCAATTAAGGGTATTTCCATCTCTGTCTTTGTGTCGGAACTTTTCTGTCCCCACCTTTACCATTAGCATTGTGGTCCCCAAATGGGTTTTTTCACTTCTACCTTGTGTCCTCCGCCCATATCATTTAATTTGCCCTTTCAACAACTTAACAACCGGTGGAAGTCAACAAACTGGCCCCTCAACTTCAGAGGCCAAACATGGAGCCAACATGGCGCTTGGTCACTGTGCCTTGAGGCTTGTAGCCTCGGCATCTTCAGTGCCCTCATGCGTTATCACCAAACTCAGATAAGCATTGCTCCCTCAGTACGGAATAGTTTGAGTCAATTATGGTATCTCTCGGATGTCGATGAGGGATGTCTGTTTTTTTGGAATTTGTGGGTCCCCTTCACCTTTGCTTTGCCTCTGAACATGTCCGGGCCACTGCGGGCACGGACCGATTCCCGAGCGTCTCCCTCACGGCCGCCTGAAGAGCCGGACCGATCATTCACCAGGTCCTCCGTCGTCCTCTGAATGTCTTCCTCAGACACCAGATGGTGCTTCTCTCCTTTCCATTCAAACCCCAGGTAGAAGGGGTGTCCCCAGCGATTTCTGACCCCTTTTTCCTGAAGCCATCTGGTGAGATTACCACACTTTTTTGTCATTAGGAGGGTAAGAGCCGAGAGATCTTGAAAAATGGCTACCTTGGAGTCCCCATATTTTATGTTCCCAAAAGTCCTGGCTTTGTCCAAGATTTTAGCCTTATCTTTGTAGTAATGTAATCGTGCCAGCACTGAGCGGGGGCCCCTGTGCCCCGCGCGCAATTAACTTTGTCCAGTTCAATCTCTCCATCCGCATCGGGCCCCAAGACTATCTGTATGATGTCATGTACCTTGCCTTCTAATCCCATTTGGCTTTCTCCTTCCGATTCCACCAGGCTGAAGATGCGCAGATTGTTTCTCCTCTCTCTGTTCTCCATGTCGTCCACCTTGAGTCGCAATTCCTCCTCACGCCGTTGTACCTCCAAGAACCTTGCCTCCATTTGGGTTTCCAGGAGCGCTGTGGAGAGTTGGTTGTTTTCAACTCCCTCCATGCAGTCTTCTGAGATGGTTACTTTCTTTGTGTGGTCTGCGAGTTTGGCACCCATATCCGTTCTCATTCCCTGGATTTCCTCTAAGATCATCTGAATGTTATTTTGGATAGCTCCCAGATCGGGGGCCTGGATGGAAGGGCCCCCAGAGGCCATCTCGCCCTCGCAAGCACGGAATTGGTACTTAGATAGAGCTTCCTTCCAACGCATAGAGGTCGTGCAGGGGTCAGGAGCGATGGCCACCCTGCGTCCAGTGGGCGGTGATGAGAGTACCCCTTTCAGGGTCGTGACAGTCTCCTCGGCGATACTCCTGCGATGTCACCACGTCCGTGGGTGTGGGCACACAGGGTTGTTCGTGTCGGTGGGGGACTAATGAGTATCCCCTGGGTGCCAGTCTTTGGGTCCCAGTAGACGGATCTTGGTTCCTTCCTGTGCTTGAGGTGGCAATGGGCGGGAGAGGTGGGCAGGGGCGTGCGGACCCGATCCAGAGCCGGGGAGGGTCCCCTTCACAGTGTGCCTCAGGGCGGAGTTGTCTCCCCTCCAGGCAACAGTCTCTTTTTGGTCCAATCCACCTGGGTTAGTTTGTTGGATGTTTGCCCGCCAGGGGGCCCGCCCCGTCAGTCCGCCCAAACTGTAATGCAGCTCTTTATGTGTCTTCCCAGCCAGCTGTGGTGAGGGCGCTCTCCCGCGTCGGCCCAGGCTGTGGGAACCTCGCTGGGGGTGTGGGCTCCACCACCCAGGGTCAGCGACACTGCCCCAGTGGTGGTCCCTGCCGCTCTTCAACCATCCCAGGGGTATTGCTCCTCCTCCCCCCAGGTAGCTGCTGCTCGATGCCCTCCCCCGTGGGAGCAGTGGGGGTCACAGGTACTTAGGTGCGTCTCGGGGGGGGGGGGTTACCCCATGGCCAGGCGGTGTTCCCTTTTGGGTCTGGTCCCTCTGGGCCAGGTTATCGAGTATTGGCCTGCCTGGGGGGGGGTCCCCCCGTAGACCTCCTCACCTGTCTTATGGCTGTATGTGTGTCCCCGAGCTGTGATGTGGGCATGCTTCCGCATCGGCCAAGGCTGGGGGGGGTCTCCGCTGGGGGTTTGGACCCTGATGGTAAAAATCAGGGACTCCGGTCCAGTGGCAGCCCCCTCCTCTCTCCGGTCATCCCCCCCGACAGTCACTGGTGGGGTAGTGGGCCCCCACTGGGCAGTGGGGGCGAGCGCTGCTCAGATCTGTTCTGGGGGTGCCTCCAAGAGCATTGTCTCCTCAGCCTTCTTATATATGGAGAGCGGGGCGCGCCCCCGTTGGGATCCAGCTCACAGTGAGTACGGAGGAAGCAGCAAGGGATGCCACTCCCGATCGCCTGCTCTGTTTCGGCTCTGGCACCCCGCTTCGCCTTCCTGCGCTGCCATGAGCCGCAACTCCTCCCGTGTCACGCAAGTACCAGGAGGCGGACGGGAGTCCGCAGGGCCCGAGGTGTTCCACAGGGCCTCGGGCAACAGACCATGCACTGCCTGGCCGGTACGTCCCTGCGCCCCAGACGCGGGCACTCCCCAGGTGAGCCGGTGAGGCGCGTCGGCGTTGCTTCTCTGCGGCCCGAGTATCGGGGGGCTTCACTTTCTTCACTGGGCACACGGCCCGCTGCCCTGGGGGAGGGGCATCCGCCACCTCTGGCGATACTTCTCAGCACCTAAGGCAGCTCCAGACCCGCGGGTTGGACCCTTCAGTGGGTGTAGCGTTCCGACTCGCTTTTCACATGTCTACATGGAAGATGGAGCCCCTTCTCTGCATCAACTCCACATATTTCCCGGGGATGAGTGTGGAGCTCACAGCTCAGGCAGCCATCTTGCCTGCGCCCCCTGGTGGCCTCCCAGTCTGCATTTTCTGTGTTCACATTACAGGTGTGGGTTTTTGTTAATGTTTTTAGTTACTCTATTGCATTTTTATTAAGTAGTTCTTTTTATAGAACCTTGATTGGACATTCTATTATTTTTGACTATTGGTTATTTGGCTTGCTACGGATACTGCCCCACACCCATCCTGAAGAGTAAAGCCTGCGCTTCCCCATGTTACCACAAAAGGCAAAAAGAGGTATACCCATCAGGTTGTGTCTGTTTCAACATCATGATTGGTATCACTGCTGGTTAAGTTTTAGTATGGTGCTGAGTAGGCGGTTTAGCACCTAGCCATCCCTGTCCTCTTCCAGAGCACTGGTCATTTCGTTACAGTAACATTCCAATTTACCACAGCATATGGCAATCAGGAGACGGACAAAGTGACATTTTGGGTTAATTTTCTTTATTTGAACACCCAAAACCTAAGCTGTCCCCAGGTTTCTCGGCCCCACTATAGAGGAAATAAAAGGAGTCTAAAAGACTGCTTGTCAGGATGTTCTGCACAAAGTTTGCCGTCCAGAAGACTTTCCTATCCGGATTTCTGACCCTAGCACCACATACGGAAAAAGCGTTTAACTTTAACAAAAATACAATGAGGGGCTTTCCTCAACACAGGAATGTTGTCTGGTTTCTGACTCCCCACCGTGATGACTGGTTATTTGCCTTGTTGCACAGTTCTAGAAAAAAAAGGTACCAAATGTCTTTTCCACCTTTTTGAGTTCTGTCTCAGCCTTTGTTTCGTCTCTTTCTCTGTGGGTAGCAGGGACTTTGTCTCAATCCCATGTGTTCTTCCACCCTTGTAAATCCCCTATTTTGTATGTCCTTAGCAGGTAATCTCGCTGGGTTTCCCATCAAGGAATATCGTGGTAATTTCTCCAGGTAGCTACCTCCTGGTCTTTCACTCTGCCTTGGGGGTCTGGTTTCTCTCACCCCTGCCTTAGGGGTCTGTAATCTCTCACCCACATCTTGGGGGGGTCTGGAATCTTTTGCCCCCGCCTTGGGGGTCCGATATGGCCTTTTTGCCCTACCCGGGGTTTCCTGGAGAGACCATGTACCTTCTGTCTCCATGCATTGCTCCTCTGGTCAGGGGTTCATGAAGGCAGACACAGGTTCTCCCTTTCCGTCTTCTCCCCAATGTTCCGGGTCTGCTGGATCAGGTGCTCCCTTCCCTCTGCCTTCCTGCAGAGCTCAGGCATCATTTCCTCTTCATGCCGCTCAGATGGTTCCCACTGATTGAAAGAATCCTGGATTGGGCTTCTTCCGTTTTGTGTCCCGGCAGGGACGCTCAGCATTTCCGCTGACTACGCTGGATCCACAGCACCGGGCACGTGGCTGCTCCTTCCTGCCACACCTGCCAGGGGGAGGTCTCTCCTCCTCTGCAGATCCACAGGCTACCTTCCTCCTGTGTTCCAGGCTTGATTAGGCTTTTATCCTACACACAAGGGGCTGGGCCTCTCTCCCTTCTGAGTTGAGGATAGTGCGATGTAAATGGTCAGAAATCTTACCAGCCATTTTTGTAGGAAGTTGCAAGTTATTACACAGTGTAGCTCCCATATAACTAATAAAACTACTAGGATCTGAAGATAAAGGAGGAGAACACTATCCCTATTAGGGATTGCCTGACCTCTAAGGAGTGTGGGGGGATTCACCCAGAGAGGGATCCCACTTGCCCTGTCCACTAGAGGGTGTTTGGCTTAGCAGGTTCACCTCCCTTGTCCGAAGGGGGTGGCTCACCTTGAGAAGAGAATTAATTCCCTGGATTTGCCCACAACGTACATACAATATTTGCTTCCACATATGGAGAAGCATGAGACACGGTTGAAGAGGAAAGAAGGGGGTGCGAGGTAGAAGCGTACTAGGTCAATCATTCAGTGACAAGCGTCAACGTTATTGTAGTTTCAAAGTGCTAGTGAAAACTAGTGGCAATGTGGGATGATACATGGTAGATAGTCTCAGCTTGATCAAGCACCTGCTTCAGAGGCAGAGTCTTGAACATTAAGCCCCCAGTCTCCATTTCTTCTTCTTGGTGCGGGTTTCCAGTAGGCATTGAGAATGACAGTGGTACATATCTTGTATGCGAACAGTGAATGAAAGAGTGACAGCAATTTCAGAACTCAATAGGCCTTAAGTGTCAGGAAGGGTGTTTTGTGGTATACACCATGTTGGATAGAAACCCCTGTAGTGAGATCAGTACAAGCTAAATATGGGTGCACTATTTCAGGCCACGGTACAACTTCGCACTGTTGTTCTGTACCTGTTGTAGGTGTCTGGTTAGTTTTTCTGACCATTACAATAGTCGAGCTTTGACATGAGAGCTTGAACCAGTTCTATTTTGTGGTTCTGAACCACTTCTATTCTGAAAATACACAACAGATGAAAGTCGCAATGCCACTGTAAGGTACCAAATATTTTGATGAATATTATTCCCTGTTTTTGTCTGTAGAATTGAATCTAGCTTGCACATCATTGCCCGTTTACATTATACCTGGAAGATAGCTCAGGGGCAATACACTTGTCTTAAAAGCAAGACACCACCAAGCAGAAAGGGTTTGAATCCCAGTCCGTGCTTAGAGGCTGGTCTCCGGTATGAAGCGTAATATGAGAACCCAATTTAATTTTAGTGAGAAAGTCATTGCCAGCAAATCCACTTAGAACATAATTACCAGTTTATATTATACCTAATTATCAAGTTGCCTTATGCCCACATTAGAGATCTTTCCGAGCTCCAGGTACGCCTACTGTGCACGCCATGGCCAGTGTTCCATATACTCACTTCACATCATTGTTAATTTACACTATGCCTACTTTGCATATCATTTCCAGTTTCCATTAGGCCCAATATCTTTGTGGGTTTCCAACATGATCACTTAAGACATCCTTGCCTGGCCTTAACCATCCTCTCGCAGTCGTTTTTACGTGCCTTTTCAGGAAAGAATGGAGGCCTATTCTCAATATTAGCCTCAGGCATTGGCCTTGATGGGCAGCAGCAGTGCAGCTACTTGTGGACAGTGCAGTAAAGTCTCTGTATCCCAGTCAGTGTCTGGTATTGGCATTTTGAGTGGCTGGCTTGTGCTGAACTACCAGCCCATCTCAAGCAGCCTGCAGGTCTGGAGGGGAGTCTTACAGCTCTTCCCTATGGGAATATCTTCATGGCACACAATCATTACATGTCATAACATCGGGTAGTGACTCACTTTGCACTGATTCATGCTAGACCATTGACTGGATTTGTACTAGTTGTAGTGCTTGTGAAATGACAGATGGGTTTTGCACTGGCACAATGTCAAGATTTGGATCAGTGACACCAAATGGGTAACTGCACCTATATCGCTAATTGAAATAACGTTTGCAGGATCACTGTCAACAAAGCGAACACTGGCACAAATATGGTAACCGCTTCAGTCCTACTCCTTTCATTGCACCAGCACTAAGACAAGAAGGTTCATATGCAGACTCTAAAATCTGCATTTCACACCTTCCAGATGATTATTCCGAGACACAAACCTCTGACAACCCTGGTCTACTAGTAGTTTACGCAGTCCCAATATACTCTCAGCTTGGACATGACTTTGCAAGACATCACATAATAGCAGATCATTGGGTTATTGAGGTTTGCAGCATACCAACCATCATCGTGCAATTGCTTCTGAGCGCAATAGTGCACATGACAAGCCACGATATGCCATGTGTCACAAGAAACTAACTTTAGGCGTGTGGCACACAGGAAGTGAAGCTTACATGATACCAATCCCACATCTGCTCCACACGCTGTAGGATTACAGGGCAACTAGGGGGCGGGCTGGGACCATCTTTCATGATGGACATTGCAATGTGGAAGAGCAGCAGGTAGGTAGGTAGGTGGGCATATTTCTTCAGAGACTGTGATATAAAGGTGGGGCAGGATGGATCGAACAGACAAGAAAAACCACCAGCAGCATCACTGAGACTATCATGAAACTACACTATGGCATTGAATGTTACAAAAAAGAACAGAGAGAGAAGGCAAGCAGAGAGAATGGGAGAGGCTGCCGGGAGGGTCGGTCACCAGCAGCTGTGAAGCAGCAGAGAGGGAGGGGGTGTCAGGCAGAAACTAGCAGCATGAAACTAACAGAAGCGACATTGGGGGATCTGACGAAATGAGAACAGAAGAGTGTGAGCAGTTAATTAAGTACGAGGAAGTAAGGTCTGTGACAAGCTCTCCTGGAATTTGGGGCACCTAGTGGGGTGACCCTAAAGCCCTCTAGGTAACCTCTGCAGCACCAACTCCACATAGAGGACAATCGCATGGCTAGCAGATAGTAACTGTTCCACCTGTGAGATTCCCATCCTCAGTTAGCTAGGCCATTAGGGAAAATAAATGGGAAAATACCATTACAATGCCATGAATTTCCCACTAGGTCCGGGTCAACACCTCAACCACATCCTACAGAGACTGGAGTTTGGGAGGGAGACCATCAAAGGGAACACCAAACTAGGTCCTCAAAACCCAACAGGGCACTATAGAATCCATTCCACACCACAGGTCACCCATAGTTTTCCAAAAGAGACAGAAGTGGGGGACTATATCTCCCATAACCCCTCTAGTTTCCTGAAAGCAAACCTGGAACAGACTAGATCATTCTTTGTCGCAGAGAGAATAGCTGGGGGAGCAGGGGAATTGGTGGAACCCACATAGGTACTTTCCAAATCTGAGGGATGACAGCACAGGAGATAAAGTGTACCTCTTCCTCTACTTAGGTACAAAAAGGAAAGAAAAAAAAAGCCTTGCTCAAAAGCAGCTCCAGAGGGAGAGATCTCCCAGAAGCAGATGGGGAGTGAGGGTTGTAGGCAGCAGATATATAGGAAGAGGCACGGCAGAACTGCAAGAACTAAGATGTGCACCCCACTTCTTATAACCTTTGATTCAGTGAGCCCACCAACAGGGGACATGCATAAGAAAGACGTTGCAGCCAATCAGAACTGAGCCTTCCCCCTGCAGTCATAGTTGCAGGCAGTTACTCAGGATGCCAGCCCAGAGGAGGAGTTAATGGTATATAAAAGCAGCTTGTAACACAGTAACTCTCTGCGTTTGAGACCGCATGAGGATGGTGTTGGAAGCGAGCAGGAGTGCATGAGAGCCTACAGTAGATCCAAGAACAGGTGGAGCAGTGGAAGGAGCGATGGTGATAAGGAAGAAATGGTTTTGTGAGTAGGGCACTATATTCCTTGTAGGTGAGCAGGGCACCATATCCCTGGATGTGGTTGGAGAAGAGACATTGAAAGAGGGCTGAGGAGAGTTGAAGGTGTAAGGTAGGGAGCCATCAGAGGAAGCGGTCAGAGATTTGTTGGAGGAGTTCGATCCAGACAAGAGGCCCCGGAGTTGTAGGATGGTGGGGGAGAGGGTGGAAGTTGAAAGGAGAATGGAGGAAGGTTGTTGGAGGAAATAAGAGGAGGCAAGGAGGGGCTAGGGGAGTTGCTGGTGGAGGTGAGAAACATGAAAGTGCTTGAGAAGTTGTTAAAGGTGGAGGTAGAAGGAGAATGGACAGGAGGTGGAGTCAAGGAATTGGAGAACTACAAAAAGTGGGAGGAGGGGACTTTAACTGTCAAAGAGCACACATTGTATCAGTAGAGGAGTGGAGAGGGCAGTTAGATAGAGGAAGGAGGTTGAGAGGAGGCGATTGGAAGAGTGTATAAAGAAGAGGTAGACAATCAGATGGCTATTTGGAATGGAGACTGACACCTCAATTTGGAGAGGAGGCGGTTGAAAGATTATTGGAGACACATAGGAGGAAGTAACGGAAGAGAACTGAGCATCAGAGTAAGAAAGAGAGAAAAGGAGAGGTCAGCAGTGATCAGTAAGACGGTGGAAGTTGACAAGAGGGTGAGGACGAGGATGGAAATGATCAGAATGAGGAAGGAGAAGTTTGAAAATGTGTGGTCAAGGAGGACGATAGAGGAAGGACAAGAGGTGCTTGAGGGAAAGTGGGCCCTTCAGTGGTCTTGGAGAAGACCCGATCTGAAGGAGGAGCTCCTAAGGTCAGAGGAGGTGTGAGAGGGAGGTGAGGAGCATAGGACATACTTGGTTATAGGGGCAGGCCTGTAGACCACTAACTCATCCCTGCTGCACCAAAAACATGTTCCCTAAAAAGCCCAGCATAGCTGGTGGGGGGGCCAGAAGGGAATAACGCAACCCATCACAAGAGTCTTAGAGTAAATATTCGGCCCTTACCCTGGAACCAGATAGTGACCCAAACAGATCTGTGCACAGTAAGGAAGGACCGTATCGGGGGATTCAGGACCTCTTTATAACTGATTTTTCTGTTGCATTTTTAATAAAACCCCATAAATACATTTTTCATAGTCCATCGTTCTGTTATCTCCAGTGGCCATCTTGACCGGACACACAGATGAGCCATAATCCTCAGGTAGAGTATCTAATAGCAAAGCATCTGAGCTAACAGTAACGATTCAGGCCAGGTGCCTGCAATCAGTCCGGTAGGCAATGGAGATTAGCACCTGGCACGGGGGAACCAGTGTCTCCGGACGCTATGGAAAGGGAAGAGGGGCTCCATACAGAGTCCCGCCTTCCTTTCCATGGCGGGCCAGTTTAGCACAGTATTTTCAGTCATTGAACGAGACGTCTCGCACATCCCGTTCAAGGACTGAAAATACTTTTTTTTTTTTTTTTTTTTTTTTTTTTTGCACCACAGGTTACGGAACGGGGTAGGGAGTAACGACCCAGAGCTCTCGTTAATAACACCAGAAAGGATGTAGGGCAGGACGCATGGAAATCCCTTCATTGTTACTGCGCAAGAGCACCGAAACATGTTCAGAATGCAGAGACTCCTCCAGAATTGCCATGCTGGAGCACAGAATTAAGATCAGCAATGCTCTGATCAGAATCAGAGGATGTCATGACAGGTCATGATCTTATAACTTCCTTGTCATGACACATCATGTCATGCCCTGCACCTAAAACAACTTCAGAGTGGACTGTAGGTGATGCATAGTATCACAATTATGACACTAACACAAAAGGTACAATTTGTAAAACCTTTATTAAAGTTTCTGGGTTTGGAAAAACTCCTACTTTGCCCTATAAATGGGATGGGAGTAGTCTCGACCATCAAATAATAAATACAACAGTCCTAGTTGAGCCAGTGAAATCAAAATGGCCTATACTAACAAAACCCAATGCCTGCCCTATCTCTTGTACAAAAGCGTATAAAGGAGAATGTGTATGCAAAGGAAAACAATGTTACAATTAAAGAATACATGTGGCTGAGTCAGCTCTCCTCCCCATGTTAGACAGCATGGAGTAAGGTGGTTCTCGTATGCAGAATGACATACTCTGGCTCAGGTTCTTAATACAAAGGCAGTTAAAAAAGTGGATCGAGGCCCGCCCAGCCTTCCACGTTGAAGTCTCTCTAGCTTTCAAAACACAGTTCAAAAAATAAATTTCACACAGGTCCCCATCTGTCGGGCTCAGACCTTTCAAAGCAAAAGTCCAACAACACTTGCAGGGGCTCCCTTCACCAAGCTTAATGCATCCTTTAGGGGTTCTCTCCCCCTAACTAATTACACTTACGGTCTCCCCCAATCGGGCTCAGACCATTCCCTGATGACGAAGACTTTCGAAAGTGCGTGGCTTTCTCTACAGACCTCCGCAGGACCACTTTGACTTAACACAGTTCAACACTTGTGTTGTATGCCCCAGTGCTTCTTGGTCTGGGTAGTTCTATATCACAAGCACCAAAGTTCAACGTTGACCTTTTTACTCTCCCCTTTCCTGAGGGTTAATTTTGATCACTTCACTTGGTCGCTACAAACATTTCACCTTTCACTGAGACTTTCAAGTGGTGGAAATTAAAGATTTCATGAGCAGGAGTGAAGACTAACTGCTGGGTATCAGTATCACCTAGTAGGCAGGAGCTACTCCTACATAACAGGAGCTAGCATAGAGTGTTCCACCAAGTTAAACATTTTTTCATCCATTTTATACAATTTATTACACTTTAAATGTCTTCTAGATGTCTCTAATGGTTCTTTCTACACATTCCGAGAGGTTTCAGTATGTTTGTATGGCACTAGTTTGCCTCAGAATACAAATGTAGCTCCTGGTGGCTGTGGGTGTCAAGCTAACCAGGCTCTCTGGTGCTAAAAGCAGGGGATAGTTTCCAGCTCGCAGTAATTTCGAACCTGGTCACAGGGAACAAAGAAAGACTTTAAATCACCCTACACCACCAAACAATACGTATCGGCACTACAGCAGCACACTAGGCACATAAAAACAAAGATGACCACCAGGATTGATATTGCTTTAGTCCCCTCTAACACTTGGCAATCACAGATGCAGACCCTCACACACACATTCTCCCATAGAGGAGAGAGATCTCCGGATATAAGCCAAGCAGCTCAGTCTGGCAGGGTGGGTTGCTGGAGGCTCAATTGTGGTGAAGACTAGAAAGTAGCGAAGAAGGCAGTAGCTAGAAAGATGGAGAGAGCTGAGAGGTGGCAGCAAGAAAGAGGAAGTGAAGTGATCAGAGGGGAAGGAGGTGGTGGTCTTAGCAGAGGTTCTAACAGAAAATGAAGAGGTGTTAAAGGAGGTGTTAGTGGAGGAGTGTCTACTGGATGAGAGTGAGACAGAGATAGCAGAAAGGAGGTACTGGTGTTTGAGGAGTCCAAGGCAGTAGTGAGGTGGTGGTGGCAGCAAGAACAGTGAGGTGGTATGAAAGAGGTGGTGGCGATGAGAATAGCATAAGGGAGTAAAGAGAAGGTGATAGCAACCAAAGCAGTTCATAGTGGTGAAACAGATGTGGTGATGACTGGGACAGTCAAAAGATGGCAGCAATGAGTTGGTGCCCATAGGACCAGGACGAAGGTGTATTTATTTTATAATAAAATAAAGGAGTCAGTGGCAAATAAGAAGGAGGTGGTCATAGAAGTAAAAATAAGGAGGTGACAACCAAGGACATATGGCTCGATACAGAAAGGAAGCAGGAGAAAAAACAACTCAGGGCAAGGAAGAAGAAATAGGACAATTTAGCAACGAGATTAAACTTTTTTGAGGAACTAATCTGCGAGGTGGAATGAAGTGACGAGGCGTATGTATTTGAAGGTGTTTTGTAAAGATTCTTTGCATCCTCCATCACATCAAATCTAAGCTGTAGTGCTTTGCAATCAAGGCAGATGTTTTCAAATGAAGCTTTGCATATTTTGTTAAGTGGATTGTTCTAATAAGAGCAACAGTTGCCACTTTTGCTCCTGTAAAAGGAGACCTAGGCTTTTCCCAGAAGTAACTTATTGGCTTTTTGATCCTATATGGAGATGCAAAACAATACTTGGAACCTGCAGAAATGGGGTTTACAGGACAGTAATGTATTGTCACGCTCACCTGATTCCCACGGAGGCGCAGGTCTGGCTTCGAGTGCTGATGCTTCTTCTATGGTGAAGCGCAGGACTCTGAAGATGGACTCACTGGCTCGCAGGAATATTCCCCTGTGCGTGAAAAGGGAGTATTACCTACTGACGGAATAATGCTCAAGCCTCCCACTCCCTTCCAACCCTCCACAATACCCTTCCTCGATTCCCCGTGAAGTCTCACCTTAGGGTCTGGAAGGATGAGCTCTCCATCCTGCTTCTGATGCAGGGGCGCGTTGAAACCCAGTTACTTCACTGGATTGAGGTTTGATGGGAGTTCAAATAAGCTTGACTATTCAGGTAAGGCGCTGTAAGAGTTCTGTAGCAAGTTCAAAAGTTCAAGCTTAATAATAATGTTCATTGTCTTATTGCAGCAAGCGCCAACGCTTATGTCTTTTTCCCCTTAGGGGCCGGGGTTCGGAATGCCGGAGATATGGCGCCGACCCGAAGTGAAACGTGCAGTTCCAGTAAATGACAGGTAAGTTCTGGATGAGCGTTCAGGTAATGTCTTTGCATTCGCTCATTCAATGTCTTTGTCTTTTTCCCCCATAGGGGCCGGGGTCCGGAATGCCAGGAAGCGGCAGGACCCGAAATGAAATGGGAATGACCCAACAGGTAAGTCTTAGAAGGAAACTGAGCTTTTCCTATTCCCTTCCTTCTCTCACCTTGTGTTCTTGTCTTTTTCTCTCTAGGCTCTGGGAAGTGGCTGCGGATCCGGATGATCGCTGCTGAAGATGGAGGTGCCCAGGAAAGGTGAGTGAAATGCAGCGCTGCAGCGATCGAAGCGAAATGCTTTTAAAATGATGTCTTCCCTTTCAGGATTGTCGGTGTGATGTCTCCGTGATGCAGCTTTAGCAGGTAAGGTCTTCTTTCTCTCCAATTCTCTCTTAGCAGGCGACCTAGGATGCTGACAGGCGTGGCTGAAGTCCAGATGCAGGAGCTGACACGGTGAGCGTCCAGCTGCGAGGAGCAGAACAACGCGAAGCGTGAGTTGCTGATCTGGCGTGGTTTAAATAGCTTTGGGAGAAGTTCCAGGTATGTATCCTTCCACCGATCAGGTATGCATCCTTCCCCGACCACACCCAGGGGAAAGTAGTCCCACAGGTAAAGTAGTTCCATTCAGGCCTCAAGAGGGCCTGGATGTAGCAGCATGGTCTGCATCAGGTAAGTGCACATTAAAACACTTGAACACATGTCTAGCTTTATGAGCCTGGCGCCTAAGGCGCCAGGACAGGGGTCCAACATGAGCCTGGCACCTAAGGCGCCAGGACTGTGTCCAAAGGGCCCCAGCTTGGGCCCGCTGGCACTTCCCTGGGGGAAATGATGCCTGCCTCTGGGGTTGCTGGGTCGGACCTGGCTCCTTGGAGGTAGGCATCATGACATGTATTTAAAAAAAGCTAATGCATCCTTCTGTTGTCCTTCGATATTCTTAAGTAGTAACAACAACCTCTCCTTACCTCAAGGGTATGGGTAGATCTCTCTACGACAAAGTATAGATTTGGAAAAAAGGATGGAAGCAAAATGGGCTGGTTCATGTGAAAATCTGAAATAACACTGTCAATATTTATTCATGACACCAACAACTGAATTAGGTTTACTCTCTTAACAGATTCATCAGGAAGGCAACATTCCAGGCTAGAATTGCTTTAAGTCAGCCTTGAGCAAGCAAGAGGAAGTTGGGGAGATATTCCCCATGTCCTTCTAAATAATCTGTAATAAACAGAGTGTTAAACCTGAGAAGTGAGTTCCTATAAGCAATAACAGTTGCCAAAGGAGATGCTATCAAGGACAAACACAAGCCTGGTGTTGTCAGATAAACGAGATACACAAGATGACACAGTACAGTTTCTTCCAGGCATGTAGCACGACTGTGGCCTTTCAGTTGACTGAAAATGTTTGTTTTTCTCCCACCTCTTGCCTTCCAATCACCACACCATGACCACGTGATTGAGATCTTATTACAGGCTCTAATGGGAATCATTGTGCCAGGAGTAGTGCGGTCGCAGGCTTGTTCTACAGCACCAAGGTGGATAAGCCCAGTGCATGCTACCCAGGTGGAGAGACACACTGGCAGACTAGAAAGTCATGTCTGGTGCCGGAACATGGTGTAACACCATCACCCTTCAGATTCTGACCTCTCAAGTAGAGTGAGTATGTGTCATAAACAGAAAGACATAATTTTGAGTGGTTATCCGTCTGCCAGAGGAGATGCAGGAACTTGGCGCTTCAAGGTTCCAGAGACTAAGTGAAGTCCATGTCAACAGGAGGCTAGAGATGCTCGCAGAGGAATGTTATGATGGGTGGTAGCCAAGACTGCAAATAAAGTATGAACTACCAAACTATGTTAACACCTTGCATGGTGATTTACCTGATCCTCCGGCTATAGAATGGAAAAAAATAAATTGACCGGTGACTTATTTGAAGATTCAAGTTCAATTAATTTTCTATCATAATTTAAACATTAAGTTGGGAATAACAAGTCTCAGCCGACCTTGCACATTCTTAAAAATTGGACTGGAACTGCAGGGAGGGTTGCTAAGTTTACATACTCGAACTAAGAGAAATGCTTTTGTCCCATGGTAACGGCTGAACAAATATTTACTAGTGCTTTCTGTAAAATGGTGCACGTCATGCTCAGCACTTTATATTTGTTGCAATGCTGCCAACTAAACGCCAGCCATGCACAGTGAAACTTGTATTAGCCATTAACTGCAAACAAAGTTTGTTTGCAGTAAATCTAAAATAAAATAAAAGTTTTAAAAAAACCATACTCACCAGCAAAGTCTAGTACCATGCAAATGGTCCACCAATTTATAAAATATCTAATGCGAGTGGGTTATTAGATCTTGCAAACTCTAAACAGGATAAGAAAGTTGCCACACCAGGAAACTAAAAAGAGAAAAGAGTCACGCCAGGAACAGACGAACACAAATGTACAGGGATAGAAAGTGATGCACGGCCAATGCAAAGCACTGGAGACATAAAAAGGAAGAGTGTGTGACTGACAGAGCTTTGAAGCCCAGAGTGAGAGAGGAGCTGGGAATCCTAAAGAGGTGCTCAGTGAGAAGAGTGCTGTACCTTGAATTGATGGAGGACAATAGCCAAATAGCTGAACCTGCAGTAGCACCTGTGTGAGAGGTGCAGAGCACCTTGCAACATCACGGACTTGGAAAGTTAAAACAGAGGACACCTTGGTGATATGGCACAGCACCCATGTAGAGGCAATACACATGTCCGAATTCGTTAAATCCGAGACAAAAGTAAATTAATTTTCTAGACCATGCCATCTATGGAGACCAAAGACCAGTACAATGGAAACAATACCAAAAAAGTTCCTGACACTAATTCTCTACTAATTTTCAACAGTTTCTACCCTATACCACAAGGACACAAATGTGCTTTCTCGATACTCCAGCAAAACAGCACAGGCTACAGTCAATACACCAATAGCTAAATAAATTTAAAAAAAACAAACAGGTATCCAAATGAAATATTTAAACAGGCAGGAGAAATAACCGCAAACAATAGGAAGGCATTTCTGGATTTAAAAACAAAACTACTGATACAACGCTGCAAAATAATCAACAGCAGACCTCGCCCTGCCAAATCACTACTCTATGCTTACAAAATAAGTACAAAATTGTGAGATACATTTTGTGTAACATGTCCAACAAGTATTCCAAATCAGCAGAAAAAAATGAATCTGCTTTAGGTCTCCCGCAGTAGAAGGAGATTTTCGAGTAGCTCCTGCAACGCACGCCCCTAAACTAAAATGGGTATATACATTGGTCTTGCAAAACCATGGACAAAAACAAAAACACTAATTGCAATACTAACATGGTGGGCTACCAGATTAGACATTCCCACAGTGATGCATTGGCAAAAGGATCAGAAAGCCCACAACTCCACAAAAGCTGCATAAGAAGCCATGCAACTAATGCACACCTTTGTGACACTTCTTAGATAAAACACACCCGACGCACTCTGTTGGACAATACTGAACAAAACCTTAGAAAAAACAAAACAATTGTTCATTTTTCAACAAAGGTCCACTTCTCTAGTTTGAATGAGAACATATGGCATGTATACTAATCAGAGAAATGTACAGTCAACTACAGAGCATTCTAGAGAATGCCACCCTCACCAACCCTCCCCAAACCACTTCCTCCATTGCTGAGCTCCACCACACAGCACTGAGAAACGGCCCAGTTTTTGCATGCCACTTTTGTAACAAATCCAGGCCTATTATAAAGGGACACGTTCTGGCTTCACGGATGGATTCCTTCAGCCTTGAGATGAGAAGAAAACAGCCATGTGACTGATACAGAACTCCTCCAAAAATATTTTAACTCAAAACAACACATAGAAAGTAGGCCTGGGCATGCTGAACCCATGCAAGCTTGGCAGCACTGATGAACGGCCCTACCAAAACATCCCCAGTTATATTCTGTCTGTATTCCCCTCTCTGTATAAAATAGGAGCAACAACCAGCATTACAACAGAGCTTTCTGGTGCTCTTCAAGGAACACTAAAGTGACCGGTGAACAGTTTCTGAAATCAATACTTCCTTTTCCTCTTCCACTCCTACCCCACTTTCATCTACTATGTGCCCATTCCTCTACAAGTACAGCACTCCTCTGATTTCTAGCTAGACATACAGTGTAAAACCACTTGCATACATTCATCTGATGCAGCAGTGCATTCACCCCTTGGACCAGTTGGTATAGACTTATTTTTTTGGGGGGAGTGGATTGTTGGGTGGCTAGTTCAACAACCTGATTTTGAAGCTACCCATATCTACATCTGTCATGTTCTTTCAGGCAGCAAGACGATTTGGGATTCTTCCATCCACTTTGGTGTTCAGAGGTGGGTAAGCAAGTGGCTCACCTATTGTTTTGGAGGTGGTGATAGTTTACCTGCAGCCTCCGATAGGTGACCATCTCAACATTCTCTGGTACCTTTTTGAAAGATCTCGAAAAAGGTCTCCGGTTGCCGGTTCTGCCATTGATGCTGGTTGTAGGAGGGTTGAAATCAGGGGTGGTACTGTCCATCTCTGGTGACATCAGGATGCTATTCCATAACCTTTCTTTCATAGCTTCAAAATCAGTCTTCAGGGCGTCTGCCTTGGTTTTCATGTGTGGCACTTTCTCATCCATTTCAGTGTTTAACACAGTTGAGAGAACGAAAGGTCCAAGATTTTCTGTTGGATGTAGCTTTTTAGCCAGATCAACTGTACCCATAAAAATCTCTGCAATGCAAGGTTTGGCCAGCAGCTTTAGCATGACAACCTCAAAACCTCCTTTGTGCGCAAATATTTTGGTCTGAGACCAAGCATCCCTCTTGATACTTCATAGTCTTTTGTAAACAGGGAAATGGGCAGCCTGGTATTTAAGTCTCAACGAACTCTACTATACAACAGTGCCATGAAACCAGAGGCTCTTAGTTTTTGTCTGAGCTCTTTTCCCCAAAGGTGCCCTTTCTTGTACTCTTAGTCTGGAGACATGGTGGATTATGAGGAAGAAGGAAAGGATGGACCGTTCTTCCATACTGTTCATATCACAAATGATTCTGAAGGAGAAATAGTGCAGAGAAACAAAGTGTCAAGAGTCTGCATCCCTGTATTTTTTATCATGCCTCTGTTGCTAATTGAGGAACGCTGGATTGAGAAACGCGGCCTCCATGGATGGCTCCAGAGCAATTATTAGCGGTAGAGGCTACTTAAATTGTAGGATTCCAGGTATAGGGAAAGGTCTTTGTGGGATAGCTGTTGTACAAATTAGTTTTACAACAATCTCGTAGGTACCTCTGTTAAAGGTATAATGTAATCAGTCACAGAGACTCCTGAGAGCTCAAGCCAGGAAAGCACGCAGAGTGTTTACTGCAATACATGTACATCAAGGATTGCCTCAGAGGTGTGAATGAGAATAGTAGGGTCATAGGTATTGAAGCCTTGGCGAAGTATGTGGTGTAGCAGGTGTACTGTGGCTCTCTGTTTCAGGATGCCAATGGGAACAGTGTGCTCTAGAAGTGAGGAGGGTTCCTGCGGCAGCATCGAAGGATCTTTCTGGGTTTCCGGTGTGGCTGTTAAAAGTTCTGCACTTTTCCACATTGACATACAAACCCTTTGACGCCAAGAACAATGGTATCAAACTTTCCAACATAGAAATAGATGGTGAACCATGTTTCGTCATCAAGGTTTTCGATCTCAGAAGTGAGCTTGTCGTACAAGTGCTCCCTCAACCTCAATTGGGTCATGGTTATGATCTTTGAAAGGGTGATGGCAATGATTACCCCTTAGGTGACAGAGCTGGCCACTGATTATGTACCAGAGAAGGAAGGTTCTTAATCTGTGCTCCCAGGCAGTGGGATTGGAGACCCCTGCTCCTCTCCTCCCTCGGGCACCAGAGCGCTTATTAGAGGTTTACATTGCTCTAAATCTGATGCCTTTCATTTTCGTCAGTTGCCCATACGGCAGTGGTATTCAAACTTGTTTATGCAGAGCATCCCCATGCCCCCAGATGCCATATATGTTTATATTTTCTATTAAAAGCAGTCCTCATACTCTATTTTGGAAGAGCTTCACACCCACCCCTTGACATTCTTCAGGCGCACCCCCTAGGAGGGGTCAGCCAGCCCTACACTTTGAAGACCACTGCTGTAGGGAATGCTATGACAAATCTAGCATTCTTTCATACTGGTTTGTCAGGGCAATCTAGGTGAACAGCAGGATTATCTTTCCTGTTTTTTTTTGTTTTTTTTACAAACAAAGGGGCATTTGTCAAAGGAGCACAGCAGGGGGATGAAGGAAGGGTCTGCACCAACATTTGGGAAACCCCACACCTACACAAAAAGCACTTCTTTGTGGTAAAGTAACTCTTTGAAAATAGTTTTAGCACATCTTTCACTACACTGTGCTGTGAAGACCGGTACAGCGTGGCTGCTTTAAAGATACAGACATCTGGTTTTCTGTTTAAATCCTGCTGCTTGTTTCCTTTCTCCGTTCTTACTACACAGGAGGAATAAGCCTGTATACAAATCAGCACACATTTGATTTTATGAAGCAATTTACTAAAAATAAAACAAGCTAGTTCGGCATTATAATTTTAGTTCATCGATTTTGAAAATTAGAATTACAATTTTGTGGAAATGAGTGCCAAGATTGCGCCCATAGATAAAGCTATCGAGTGTTTTTCATCCCATCATGCAGACTTGAAGCAGCCAACTAATAAATAAGCAGCTTAAAATAAGACACCGATTTATTCCACATGGGATGGGAAGCAATGGGGAAATGTTATTAAAGACATTAGGTATAACTTCTCAATATCTTTGATAATCCATTCACAAGCAGAAATGCGATTTAAGCAAATCAGCAGGCAGAGTTAATTTGCCTAAAAATCCCAGGCTTATCTTCATTTACAGGCTGCATATCAGAGCCTGAACAAGCATGTAAAATAAATCATCAAAATGAGCAACCTACCAACTAAAGTTATTCAATTTCTTGGTTGCTCAGGCTCTCGTGCTGATCAGGATTAGCATAGTTCTTAGCAGGTCTTTTGAACAGGACACTTGTTCCCACAGTGGCAGTTTCCCCATGCAGTAGCAAAGGCACTGCTCGGTGACTGGGAATGGCCCCATACTGCACCAATGCTATCAGAAAACATTTGGCATTCTAGTTACCCTTATCGCGTTCGAGGCTATTAAAAATGGTCCATTTCTTGAAGGAGATGAACTCAAGATTAAGAATTGCCGCATACTGCGAACATCACGTTTCAACAGGTCAAATACTAGTTCACAATGCAAATACCGAGTCGCATTTTAATTGTTTTTGCATTATTTTACGGGTTTAATTAGACAGTTTGATACCCAACACTGACTACAGTTTCTCTAAAAGAGGATTAGGCTAAGTACATACTATATAAAGTTAAACAGATCAGTAACTTATCAGTAACTACCACAGACAATACAAACAGAGCCCTGAAAATAGAATGCTACTCTATTGAGGGCAAATAAGAAAGGTCAAACGTTTTTGAAAATGTAGTCCAATTTCATTCACATAATATCACATTCGGATATTGAAAGCAATGTTATTTTATGTTCTTCACTTCAGCCACAATTTTGAAATCAGAAATAAACGCCCCAAAAGCCTGGCAAACAAGGACCAAAGAAGCAAGTTGAACAGAGAATGACATGATTGGCGTGTTTGGATATGTTTGGGGTTTGTTTTAGATTAATATACAACAAAGTGCTTTTCATCTGGCTGATGCAAGCCTTTCTTTGAAACCAGTTCTATATTTGGCACTCTATTTCTCGTCAAGGCGGTCTCTGTTCTTCATATCGAAACACATCTGTCCTCTCTAGCCTGCAAGAATGAGTGACTCATTTCCTGTGTACAACCACTGAGGAATGCAGTCCCAAACCAGATTGGAAAACAGTATGGCAAATTGGAAGGCTATTGGCCTGCAAAGTAATCTAGCTGGAGAACCAGATCGTGGCAGGGAGGAGTATTTTAAACATGAAAATGTGATAAATAATTAGAACAGTCAAGCATTCCGACCAATGGCATCTAATAGAAGCATACAATGCATTCAATTCATCTTTGATTCGTGAGCTGCTACGCTTTGTGAAAGTAAGGACTGTTTCCTACTTTGGTGTAAAGAATGTACCATTGTTGCATATTTCTTTTTAATGCATCACTCTCAAAAATCTTTCATTTAATGCATTTCACCCGGAATGTAAAATGGCCCTGTTTGAACCAACAATGTTTTTCTGAAACTATATCAATTGGGAGGCTCGACGTGCAACGGCAGCCATGTTTTGAAAGGTCTTGTACGTTTTTAATGCACCATTTCTTGACAAACTGATGGCAGCGTGTGTGGAATTATTGGTTTCCTGGCACGGAGACCCTACAGTTAAATCGGGGTTGTAGGAAGGAGTTGTTTATTCCATTGGTTGGCACAATAGTGTGTATGGATTTTGGTGTCCCATTCCGGACAGTGAGTAATGGAGCTCCAATCAATGCTGAACACTAGCAATGGGAGTGTGACTGTTGAGCCTCACATCTTTCTGTCGTAGGCAATTGTCTCTGGCCTGGTTTATTCTTTCATTCTGTGGACTGGCAGCTCTCCTAACAGTGGAAACTACCACACGTAGTGAATTGGCAAAATGGATGGAATGCTGGAAGAGGCAGAGCTGTACATTATTGTTGTGGCCTCAACATTAGACAGTCTACTCTGAGGCCTTGTCCAAGGGGCTTGGCCTGCGGAGGCAAATTGAGGGGTGGTACAAATCTGTACCCTGCCCTTACATCCACTCCTACTTCGAATCTACCCTGGCTAGGTGTCCTGGAGGAGGAGGTGAGCTGATTGGGGGGTATTACCTCGGCAGGGGCAAACGGTTAGTCTCTTTTCTCTTTGGTTACTGATGTGACAGCACCTAAATTCCCATCCAGTGAGGCCCCAGACAAGATGCTTTCTCCTAGAGTTACACTCAGCAGCCCACCATCTGACTCCTCACCTTTCTTTAGTGATAATGCCATATGATGCACCCAAGTGAAACCTAAGAACAGCCTTCTTAACAAAATGGCTTGGCAACATAAACCTTCTGGGAGCACCCCCTCTACTGCCGGAGAACCACGCCTCTCAACTTCCTTTGGAAACTGGCAAACTACTGCAGGACATACCGAATGCAGCCCACACAGAAAACACAACCACCTCCACGGACGACACCTCTAGCACCACCTCCCACCTCTGTCAGAAGCTCCCTTTCCCACCACCGCCAACCTGTATATCTGCTCTGAAAGGAGCCCTATTGAATGCCAGATCGATTCCTGCACATACCCAAGAAATCCCAGACCTCATCACTACAAATAACCTCGACCTACTAGCTATATCAGAATCTTGGCTCCATGCCACGTCTGGTCTCGTCCTATCACTAGCAATGCCACCTAAATACACTATCTTTCGCAAAGATAGAGTAGATTCTAGATGCGGTGGGGTAGCCCTTATAACTAGAAACTCACTTTCACTGAGTAAATAATACTACTATTCTCTCCTCTTGCAACCTATTGATCACTAAATTCCATATCTCCCAAACATCCACAGTGACCTTACACCCAATGTATTGCTCCCCTGGACCCATCCTCTCTTTTGAGGAAGATATCCTTCACCTTTTCTCTAATGCCAAACTTACATCAAAAACCATCCTGATGGGATACTTCAACCTCGACCTGAATGATCCAGAGGACTCGAATGCACTCTCCCTTGCAAATTCACTATTGGAGTTGGGCTTCGGGCAACGTATCCTTACCCCAACACAGGGTCTAATTCTTGATTGGCTTGTTGACATGAACTGTAATATCTCGGTTACAGTCAGTCAGCCATGCCCCTGGACTGACCATAACCTCATCTACTTCACAATACCAGACTTGAACCCCCTTTGGATAGGTTACACCCTGCTTCCCCTTTCAGTGACTCGCAGCACTAAAAACATCACCAAAAACAGAATACTACACATGCTTGATGAACTAGTTCACACACCCACTGGTATCCTCGACCCCAGCCGACATGGCCGACAGCTATAACACCCTCAATCATGCGATCAACACGGTGGCACCTCTCACCCAGAGGAGAGCTAAAACAATCCTGCATCAGAACTCCTGGTTCCCACCTGAACTCAAAACACTTTGCCTACTTAAACGACAGGCAGAGGCACAGTGGAAACTCAATCACACTGATCAGAACAAAGCGTGCATCAACCCTACAGCCAGCACCTATAAAAAAGCAATAATTCTGGGGAAAACAACGACATATAACTTGAGAATTCACCATCTTACGTGAACTCGAATCGCTGGTCCAAGCGCCTTCCAACTGAACCCAGAACAGTACCTGGTGCACCGATATTCAAAATGCTCCATTACTCAAAAACAAAACTCTCCCAAAAAAAAATTACCTGCAAATAAACTTCTATAGGAACCACAGCGCCTGATGCCACGAGTATACCTGTTCCCTGTCTGGACGTTCACCCTTCCACTTCAAACTGGTCACTGACCCGGAAATCATTTAAACTATCAAAGGCCTTAAACCCTCTTGCTGTCAGGGAGACATCTGCCCAGCTACTGTCATCAAGGACTGCGCCAAAACACTTGCACCATCCCTTGCGTCCCTCATCAACTCTTCTTTCACCTCATGATCTGTACCGGCCAACCTAAAGAACGCCTCCGCCCTCCCATTAAGAAAAAAGCCCACCTTGGACCCTAACAACCCCTCCAACTATTACCCAATTACCACTGTTCCCTTCCTGCTAAAAACCCTTAACCGTGTAGCCTACCTCTAGATCCAAAGCTTCCTGGAAACACACAACCTATTGGGCCTATGCCAATCTGGCTTCCGCCCTGGCCATGGGACTGATTACACCGTATTAGACCTCAAGATTCAATTTGACGAAGTAAAAGATGCCAGCAAACCAGACCTCCTCTTGCTGCTTGACTTGTCTGCTGCTTTTGATCTGGTGGACCACCAAATCTTGTGCCAGCACCTGTCCTCAGCGGCTCACTTTTCACTAAACGCCATTTCACTAGACGCCATTTCCTGGATATCAATCAATCAACTAACTTTGGCCGTAGGCCATCAAAGTACATCCTAAAAAACATTTCTAAAATTGCCAATACATCATTTCAACCAAGGGGGGAAGATGAGAATAAAGAAAAAATAACAAAAACCATTCACAGCTAAAAGTTCCTACAGACAAATTAGTTCCCAGTTGGCCTTTTTCCCCAGGGGTATACAGTTCGCTCCAGACAGAACATTGTTGTTTGTGACACTTAGAGGCGGGGCAGCAGCTCCCAGATAGGGGTATGAGCGAATTACAATTCCACTATTCGATGACAGGCCTGTGACCCCACCAGATCTTCCCATGACATCCGTGGCCATTTGCTCATTCCTGAAAACCAGTTTAACAGGGTCGGAGGGGTTTGCGCCCTCACCAACAATTCTGAGGCACCCCACCATTGCTTCCTTGGCCACTAAGGGGCAATTCCCAACTGTACGGAGCAGTGGAGACATTTATTTGAGAGGGCATCCCTTGGTTATCTCCTACCCAGGGGCAACTTGGGTACCCCATGAAGGAAAACAGTAGCGGTTCTTTGCCCCCCACATACATGGTGCTCGGGCATGCACACCCTTGGTCGATAACTACGTGCATTGATCCCTCCGTCCCTAGGGGAATTGGTTCTCGGGGGTCTTGGGGAGCGTTCCACCGGCATGGTTGGCTTAGTGTACTGGGTGGGATGTTCCCTGTCTGCATTGGGATGCCTCAGCTGCTCAGCCCGAGGCTGGCTCATCGATGCAGGAGAAATCCTTTCACAGTGTGCAATGTTCAAAAGCTGACACAGGGGGTAAGACCCCTTAGAAACAGGAGGCATGCTGGTAGACCTTCCCCCCAACAGGGCCCTCTCCTCCCCTGGGCATTGATCAGTACCAAGAGCAGTTTTTTATTACCGCCAGTTCGGTGAGCACCTGCGCACATGAGCAACTTCCGACGGTATGAGCCTCTCTGTGTGGTAGGGCAGAGGAGGGGTGACTGCCATGGATAGAGGACTTAAGGGCCCTAAAGGCGGTTAGGCGAAGGAAGGAGGGAACTAGTCCCCGATATTGCTGCCAACATGTTCTCTCGCTCCTAAAACTACAGATGGGACTGGGCGAGAGCTTGTCTTCGATTGCTCCATCAGGCTCCATGTCCATTAGGTCTAAAGCAGCGGATGTAGTAATTGGAAGAGGAAGGTCGAGAGTGGGTCCAACTATGGGCAGGATAACAGGGGCCGAGCATAGGCTTGCAGAAGATGAACTGAGTAAGGGGCAAAGTGGCACAACAGGGGCCAGGGGCACCAATGGGAAGGCTAGTGTATCACAAACTCACTTGGTTCCAATGCCAGATACAGTGGCCCAAAGCTAGCTGTCTGGGTTCCCTATGGTGGCAGGCTGGATTTCATTTGTGGCTGTTTCTCCTTGGTTCAAGCTTGGGGAACTTCCTTCAAAACTCCAAACAGGAGAGCTAGCCAATTTACTGGATGGTTTCCCCCCAATGTGGACTCCTGGGGCATTTGTTTTCTCACTCACCTCACCAGGGATGCACCCCAGGAATTGGTGAACTTCATTTGTTAGGGGTTAAGCCACCCTCTTGAAATGAAAATAATAGCTTGGTTTCTCATAGGGTAACTCCCTGGTTCCCCGAGAGGCAAAGATTTAGTGTCAAGGGCAAGGGTGAGCGGGCCCCTAACAGATCTGGGGTCAATGTCAGTAGCACAACCGCTGCCAAGGCTCAGTGGATGCTCTGGCCCTTTCCTTCGCACTACCAAGATCTTACATCGAGATTTGGACTTAGGTTCTGGGTGCATTTGCAGGTTAGATAACAGAGCAGACTTGTAGAGAAACAAAGGGGAAGAGGAGAGGGGGTGGGGGCTCCGCCACATCCACTTCCATCATAGATCTTGGTGGGATCAAAGTTCAGGGTCTTTCAGGCGTCAAGCAACCTCCCCAATGGAACAATGGGCCACCCCCCGCCCCCAGAATACCAGTTTCTCCTCGCTCTCACCTCAAAAGGTTAAATGAAGGGTTGGGTGGGTCTTCCAAGCCGGCCCTGTGGGTCTGCTAATACCACTGCGGGTCGCCAACACCCTGCGCCCTTGTTCCCGCGGACTTCACCCTGGCGGGGTAGCCTCAGCGTCCTTATGGGTGGAGGGGGCGTGGCCTGCAGAGTCTAGAGAACTGAGGCCCTCCTGGGCCAAAACAGGTAAGCGGGTTGCCAAAACAGCCTGCGCCCTGTTCCCTGCGGGCTTCCATATCATCCCTCCTCTCAGAACGTACCATGAGGGTGTTCTCAACCAGTCCAGCCGCCCTTCCAGCCCTTGCAACCTGTGGCGTCCCGCAAGACTTGTGCGTGTCTCCAACACTCTGCAATATATTCACAAAGCCCCTCTTTGACCTGCTTGATGACAAAGTGATCACCTACACAAACCATGCAAACGACATGCAGATTTTGCTCCCCCTCACTGGTATCTATGTGTTACACTCACCTGGTATCCACAGGGACGCCACCAGCCGGGTTACTCGCTGGTATGTTTCTCAGCTTTGCCCTGATGTGGTCTGCGGGTAAGGTTCTGCCTGAAAATACAGGAGGACTGTGTTCAAGACTGACGGACTGGGGGAAGTATCCTCCCTCCACCCCCGTATGATTTCAGTCCCTCTGGTGCCCTCTCCTCACCTTGTGGTAGAATTAGGTGTGCTCTCCGTCCTGCCTTTTTTGCAGGGGCGCATTGTCTTTCATGGGCGAGTGCGGTCCAGTTACTTCACTGACGCCGGCCCGTTTGATATTGTTCAGGTAGGTCTTATTGCTGTTCTTTAGTTTTGTTGCTATCCTGCATGCCTTTTTTTGTTTAAAATGTCTCTTTTTTCTCCCTTAGGTATGCAGAGCTTCAACGCGGCAAACTGGCTTGGTTGAGCCCCGCTGGTAAATGATGGCGTATTAAGAGCGCTATGATGCGGTAAGTAAGCGCTATGCGCAGCGCAGCGAAGTCTTGCCTTTGCTAACCTGTGTTTTCCTTCCTTGTAGGTCGCGGTGTCCTTCAGCGCGAGTGGAATGTCCAGAGTGGTGCCAGCCGAGAGGCGACAAGCCAGGTAAGCCTTTTCAGCAGTTCGTAATTTGTAAATGTCTCTCCTGCTTTCTTTAATGTTGCCTCTACCTTCCTCTTTCAGGTCGTTCTGTCCGGGAGGCGTGCATATTCGAGGAAGCTGTTCTCAGTAGCTGTGAGTGTTTAAAGATGAAGACTGCAGGTAAGATGCTGCTCCTAATGATGTTCCTTTTGTCTCCTTGCAGGTTCTGCTTCTCCGACGTTCGAGGGAATAGCTGGACACGGTGAGCGTCACGTTGCAAGCTGCAAAGTAACGCGAAGCGTGCTGTCTTGCTCGGATGTGGTTTAAATAGCCCCAACAAAATAGTCCAGGTAAAGTAGTCCCTAGACTTCCACACCCAAAACACTAGACCGCATAGCTTGGTTCTTAGGAAACAAGCTATGTGGATGCCTCCATGTTGGCTGACAATACAATAAAGTAGTTCCCAAGCACATTGTTTTTCATGGTGTATGAGCCTGGCGCCATAGGCGCCAGGACTGGCCCCATGAGGGCTTTTGAAGAGGATGCCAGGCTCTAGAGGCCCGAGTCCCGACTCCACCTGGCCAATGGGTTTGCCAGAGGGGGTTTTGGGCGAGGGTCGTGACCGCACTCCCCCTAAGGCCCCTCCCATGGTGTTCCTTCTGTCTGGCCCAGGTTTGGTTGGGAAGTTCCGATGGAATTTCCTGATTAGAGGTGGAGCGTGGATATTCTCACTGGGCTCCCAGGATCTATCTTATGGTCCAAATCCTTTCCAATCGACAAGATAATATAGCTTGGTCCTAGAGTATTTAGTGTCCAAGATATCTTTGACTTCGAATTCTGGTTCTCCGTCAACAAGTATGGGCTTAGGTGGTGTCTCAATCCGTGTGCCGGGTTGCATTTGTTTCAGGAGGGACACATGGAATACCAGGTGGATGTGTAGATTAGGTGGTAAATCCAGTTTCACGGCTGCTGGGTTGATAATTGCCTTAATGGTATAGGGTCCTAAGAATCTGGGATGAAAGGTCCGAGTTCCCTTGATGGGTACGAATTTAGCGGCTAACCAAACTTTGTCTCCTACTTGATAATCAGGGGCCTTTTTCCGGTGTTGGTCGGCGAATCTCTTTTGTTTTTCTTTGGCATGAATAAGGTGTTCCTTTGACCTTTTGAAAGCCTGAGTAATGGTTGTGTGTAGAGTCTTTACCGCTGGCATTTCCAAGCTGGCTGGAAGGTCTAGTTCAGAGGTACATGGATGTCTGCCATAAAGGGTATAGAAGGGCGTTTGTCCCATGCTTGAATGCAAAGAATTGTTATATCCATATTCGGCTATCCATAGTAGGTCTTTCCAATTCCTTTGTTCGTGGTGCAGCATACACCGTAAATATTGCTCGAGTGTCTGATTGGTTCTCTCGGTTTGGCCGTCCGTTTGGGGATGGTGACTGGTAGATAGCCGAACGTCGATCTGCGCCATTGCACAACATTTTTTCCAGAAGTTTGAAACAAACTGGGTGTCTCAATCAGAGACCAGAACCGAAGGGAAGCCATGTAGCTTAACCACGCCCTCCAGGAACACTTTTTCTAAAGTGGCTGCGTCTGGGAGGCCTTTGAGAGGAATAAAATGGGCCATCTTCGAGAATAAGTCCACAACTACAAGGATGGTGTTGAACCCTTGGCTTGGAGGTAGATCAGTGATGAAGTCAAGGGAAAGAGTATGCAATGGAACTGGAGGAATGTCCAATTATTGTAGGAGACCAGATGGTTTTTGTTTCTGTGATTTATTTTGTGCGCAGACATCGCAGGACTGAATATACTGAATTATGTCCTTGCGCCAGGTAGGCCACCAAAAGTTCTCTTTCACCTTAGCTAGGGTTTTGGCGATCCCAGGATGCCCTTCATTCAGTGAATCGTGATAGTTTGAAATAATATGCTGTTGTAATTCCTTCTTGGGTACATATAGGCGATCTCTAAAAAAGGATAGATGGTCCTTGATGGTATGTTGTTGTCCTCGAGTTTGCCATGCAAGGTAGGCATCAGGATTCATTGTCCGTTGGATTTCTTTTCGTAGTTCTGCTTGTGTTAAGGCTGTCGTGATACCCAAGAGTTTGTCATCAGGTATAATATGTACTGGGTCTGGAGTTCTATATACAATTTCATCTATGCCCATGCGAGATAAGGCATCCGCCTTTTCGTTTCTGACTCCTGGTCGAAATGTGATTACATAATCACATTCGGCGAAGAAAAGGGCCCACCGTAATTGGCGCGAGGACTGGGCCTTGGCTGTTTTGAGATATTGCAGGTTTCGGTGGTCCGTGATGACTGTAATGGTGTGTATGGCCCCCAGAAGATAGTGCCTCCAGGCTTTAAAAGCGGATTTGATAGCCAGGAGTTCCTTGTCCGTGATGGCATAATTAATCTCTGTAGGTGAGAACTTTTTCAACCAGAAGGCCACAGGATGTAGCTGGCCGGTTTCCGGGTCTCTCTGTGAAAGGACAGCCCCTATTGCGAGACTGGACACATCAGTTTCAACGACATAAGGGAGGTCTGGACGAGGATGTCGCAGGATTGGAGCGGAGGTAAACCTTCATTTAAGTTCCTGAAAGGCTTCTTCGGTCCAAGCAAACTTTTTATTGTTTTTTCAAAATAGTACTGTGATTGGGTGCACAACCTGAGAGACGTCTGGGATGAACCGGCGGTAGAAGTTCGCAAAGCCCAGCATGCTTTGTACCACTTGAAAGAGAAGTTGGTGAATGCCATTTCTCAATGGCATCGACCTTGTGCACTTCCATTCTGATGCCTCCTGGAGTAAGGATAAAACCAAGAAATTCTACTTCGGTGATGTGAAAAAAGCATTTTTTAAGCTTTGCAAACAAGCAATGTTGACGGAGCTTGGTGAGGACTGAACGAATGTGCCTGACATGATCTTGTTCCGAGGCTGAGTATACTAAGATGTTGTCTATGTACACTAAGGCGCACACATCAATTAACTCCCTTAAGACGTCATTCATGAAATATTGGAATGCCGCAGGAGCGTTGCATAACCCGAAGGGCATGACTTGATATTCAAACAAGCCGTACTTAGTACGGAAGGCGGTTTTCCATTCATCTCCTTTTCTGACTCGGACCAGGTGGTACGCTCCTCGAAGGTTCAATTTGGTATAAATCTGGGGATCTTTAACTTGGTCTAGCATCTCAGGGATAAGTGGCAAGGGGTAGCGGTTCTTCACAGTGATCTGGTTCAATGCGCGGTAGTCAATACAGGTTCTCAAGTCTCCTTCCTTTTTCGGTACGAAGAACAAAGGACTGGCTGCGGGGGACTTCGAAGGACGGATACATCTGTTTGTAAGGTACTGGTCTAAATACGATTTCAAATGAAGGTTTTCTGGTTCTGTGAGAGCGTAGATCCTGCCGCAAGGGATTTGTGCACCAGGAACAAGGTCGATCTGACAGTCATAGGGCGTGTGAGGCAGCAAAGTATTGGCTTGGTCCTTTCGGAAAACATCCTGGAAATCATGGTATTCACTTGGCAAGGTATTAGTTGCTCCCAGGGTTGATGCTGTCGCTCCGGGAGTCATGGGGATACAGACGTTGGGTTTCTCCTCTTGGTAATAGCAGGCAGGGGAGCAGTCACCGGGGAAGGTTAATTTCCGTGCCCGCCAGTCTATCAAAGGGTTGTGAGCACCCAACCATAGCATCCCTAGTATTAGCCTGAAGTGAGGTGCCTTGATGAGATCGAATGAAATAGACTCCCGATGTCTGTCCTGGCACAGCAAGGTTACCCTGGCTGTGCACTGGGTTACTGGTCCGGAAGCGATTTCTGTCCCATCCACGGTGGTTACCTTGTCCATAGTTGGCTAAGAACACAAAGGAAGCCCCATCTCTGCTGCCAGTTCTTGATCAATATAATTTCCAACTGCTCCGCTATCGATGTATGCTTTAACGGCATGCATTCTTGACGACTGTTGGTGGTTAATTAAGATCACTGGTATTGCAAAGTGCGAGGTCAGCAACTCTTTCTTCTCACTCGACAAACTGACCTCTACGTTTGTCGAGCTTGGTAGTTTTCCGATTCCTTAGCTTCATCCTTCTCTGTGGCCCCGACTGTTCTTCTTGGGGGTTTTACTGGACAGTCCTTCAGGAAATGTCCTGGTTTCCCACAATATAAAGAAAGCTGTTGTTGTCTTCTTTTGTCCCGTTCTTGTTTTGTTAATGGAGGCCATATCCCTCCAATCTGCATGGGTTTTACAGCATTTTCAGGTACACAGGGTGTGTTTTCCCTTGGTCGAACATACATGGTCCGAGGGTCCGTCTTAGACCGGTCTGCCTTTCGGTCCTGCAACCTGTGGTCTAGCTGCACGACCAGATTTATGAATTCTGCACAGTCTCTGGGTGGATCAACCACCTGGGCTAAGACATCCTTTAATTCACCTTGTAAGCCTCGATGGAATAACGAGGTTCTTTTGTTTTCTGGCCACCTAGCTTCGGCCACCAGTCTGTTGAAGGAAGCAATGTACGTTAACAAGTCCTGATTCCTCTGTCGGAGGGACATGTCATGTCCACGCGTACGATCGGTCCACGACTATACCGTATAGCCCTTTAAGAACACTGCAGCCAGGTGCCTGGAAGTTGGCATGGCAACGCTGGCGTCCCGTCCTTCCCTGTTCTTGGTACCGTCAACGTCGAGTAGCACGTAACGTCGTCACATGATCTGTATTTAAGCACCTCCCACTTATTGCCCAGTGCTTCTGATTTGTATTAGTGGCGTTACGAAAGTTGCTTGTTTATTCCTTGCTTCCTTGCCCTCGTTTCCCCCTCCTTGCTTCTGGAACTCTTGTGCCTTGACCCGGACTGTTTATTGGATTTTCGTCTTGGATTGCCCCTTGCTACGTGCCTGCCGGATGTGTGTTATGACCATGGGAAGCTAACGGAACTGCCTTGTCTCTGCCCCTCTTGTTGTGCCGCTCTTCACGTTCACGGCCATTTCTGAACAGTGCTTTTTCTTCATCTGCTGAACTTGGAATGTTATGAACTTCGGATACCTGGGATTTTGTTGGAACAGTGATTTCTGTACACGGACTAGAGACTGCCTTAGTGTACTTAGGCGTCCTCGTGCCGTCGGGTTATGGTGTGCTTCTTTTTCCTCTGAAAACCGGACCTGTCCCATCTTGCCTCTCTGCTTGGAACTTCCAAAGACCGCGCAGGGACTTTAATATGGTAAGCCCTTTAAGGGGTTTCTTGTTCTTGATTTAATCTGGATAAGGGGAGGGGGCTAGATATGTATTGACTAGGACAGCATTAGTACTACCATTTACGCATCTAGTTTGAACTGTATACTATTGCAAACTACGTTTTGGTTCCGAAAGAGTGGTTGTCCTGCATATGCACATTGTGATTAAACCTCGCACTTCGCTTGTAGGTTCACTGTGTTTCCTGTCCTACGCATCTCGTCTTGCCTTCTCGACACCGGCTTCTACGACATTGATCCTGTGGAAGCGGTCTCCTAGTGCGACACCTGGGTCTCATCTGTATCCTTTCTTTCCTCTGATTTGCTGCTCTGGTTGTCTGATTACAGTACCAGAGGGGTACATCAGGTGGAAGAACTCGTCCACTACACTACGTGGGCAACTCGGACCCTGACATAATCAGAAGCCTCACTATGGATACCAATGAGGCATTGGCCACTATCATGCAACTAGTGGCAGATTTGCGTAACGATATGACGATGGCTCATACAGCTACGCAACGTCGCATAGACAAGTTGCAAGCCGGTTTTCAACCCCTTGGGGCCGAAGCTCCCACCCCCGCTATTGCTTCCGGCTCGGGTGTGGTGCCTCCACAACAGGGTACTGGACCTGTTTATATGACCGCCCAGTTTCCCTTAGCCCCACCGGAACGCTTCAAATGGTACTACTTGGTCTTCAGCAGGGAAACATGTCCCTATTATCGTATTTAGCCAAGTTCAATCAGCTTGTGGCGGAGACAGGGTGGCCCCAAGAGAAGAAGGCTTCTTTGTTTTATAAAGGCTTATCAGACTCCCTTAAGGACAATCTGGCTACAGTACCCGTAATACCCACGGCTTTCAACGAACTGTTGGATTTGGTTCTCCAGATCGATTCTCGGCAGGCAGCTTGGAAGGGAGAAAAGAGTGGGACACCTCCATTTGTCCTTGCAACCCCTCTACCTGCTCCTGGCTCCACAGAGCCTATGCAGATAGGGGCAGTTAGGGCCCCCTTATCCGCCGAAGTCAGAGAACATCGGAGAAATAATTGGTTATGTTACTATTGTGGATCATCAGACCATTTGATTCGAGAATGTCCTAAAAAACCCACTAAGAAACAGGGAAACGCCAAAACCCGGTGACTGAAGGGATCCAGACGCCGGGTGGTTCCTCTGTTGGTCCCACGTTATATAGCCCCTACTGCTTGTCGGTTTCTCTTTCGGCTGTTGAACTTGAGAAACTAGATGTGGTGGTGATTTTGGATTCAGGAGCTACGGGAAACTATGTGGACGCTCCTTATGCCAGGGAACTGGGTTTACCAGTGGTTCCCAAATCATGTCCTGAAGAGGTGAACGCAGTTGACGGTTCTTCACGAATATCTGGTCTGGTAACAGAACTTACTACCGATCTTGTCATGACTACGGATTGTGGCCATCAGGAGGGCATAACGTTCGATCTGATAGCTGCACCACAGTTCAAGATTATTCTTGGTTTACCTTGGTTGAGATTGCACAACCCCTCTGTGGATTGGCATTCTGGAGAGATTATTTTTTTTCTCGGACTATTGCAAAAACAATTGCTTGACAACCCGCTTAAACACTGTCAGTCCGAGTCAGATACTCTCAGAAAATGTTCATACCGTCGGGGCGGTTACTACCACTGTGCTTCCTCCTTTCTATAAGGAATATCGGGATGTCTTTGACGCCCGCGGGGCGGACATGCTTCCACCGCACCGGCGTTATGACTGCCCAATTGAGCTTGTCCCCGGAGCCAAGATTCTGTCTGGACGTATATATTCCCTGACCCCAAAGGAGGATTTAATCTTGAAGGAGAACATTGAGAAGTCCCTGAAGTCTGGCTTCATACGACCCTCACGTTCACCTGCTGCCTCCCCTATATTCTTCATCCCCAAAAGAGAAGGGGATCTCCGTCCATGCATCGACTACCGGGAACTAAATGCGGTCACTATCCGGAATCAATACCCCATTCCTTTGATTTCGGTCTTATTGGACCAATTGGGTTCAGCTCAGCTCTTCACTAAACTGGATTTGAGAGGGGCATATAACTTGGTGGGTATACGTCAGGGTGACAAGTGGAAGACTGCCTTTAAAACCAGGTATGGTCTTTTTGAGTACTGTGTCATGCCTTTTGGCCTATGTAACGCTCCGGCGACCTTCCAATATTTCATCAATGAGGTTTTTCACGACATGTTGAACCAGTTTCTAGTCGTTTATTTAGACGACATATTGATTTACTCGCCATCTATCTCCACTTATGTCACTCATGTTTCTAGTGTGCTCCAAAGAATAAGAGAAAATAACCTATATGCCAAATTGGATAAGTGCATGTTCCATGTGTCCGAAGTGGCATTCCTGGGCTATAATATTACTAGCCAAGGAATACAGATGAGTCGGTCCAAAGTAGCGCCCATATTGGATTGGCCCTGCCCTAACACACGAAAAGCCCTGCAATCATTTCTAGGCTTTACCAATTTTTATCGGCGTTTTGTCCATGGGTTCTCTGCTATTGTGTCCCCGTTTACGGAACTAATCAGCAGCAAGCGCGAGTTTAAGTGGAATCAGGAGGCACAACAGGCCTTCGAGACCTTGAAATCCGCTTTCACCTCTGCACCAGTGCTCCAGCATCCAAACCCATCCCTGCCATTCATCGTGGAAGCCGATGCTTCCGACATTGCCCTAGGAGCAATCTTGTCACAACATTGCCCCGAGACCGCTGGTTTGCACCCGGTTGCCTACCATTCCAGAAAACTCACACCCTATGAGAGAAACTATACTATCACTGAAAGGGAACTTTTGGCCGTTAGGGATGCCTTTATGGTATGGAGACGACATCTCCTGGGCATCCCTGAACCGGTCCAAGTGTTCACTGACCACAGGAACCTCTTAGCCCTTCATTCAGTGAAATGTACCACGGCACGCCATGCTAGATGGCATGAGTTCTTTGCCATGTTCAATTTTACCATTACTTATCGTCCGGGATCTTTGAATTACAAGGCCGATGCCCTCTCTCGTCTCCATGGAGTTTCCAAACCATTCAATCTTCAGGGTGCGTTGTTGTTACCGAATCAAGTAGTGTGTGGGTGTACGTTACGTCCCTCTCTAAAGGCTTTGATCCAGAAATGGGTCTCCACCAGTCCTCCAGAAGTCTGTACCCACGGATTGGAGATCATCCGTTCTTTGCCATACAAACAGGGAAAGCTCTATCTACCTGATTCAGACACACGGAATACAGCCTTGCAATGGTGCCACGACTCTGCTCTGGCTGCGCATCCGGGAATGCAGAAAACCCTAGACCTTCTGAGAAGATGGTGCTGGTGGCCTTCTATGGCTCAGGACATTAAGAATTATGTAGCCTCCTGTGCTGTGTGTGCTCAGTGCAAGCATCAACGTGGTAGACCCGTGGTTTTGTTGCAGCCAATGCCTTTACCCGACACTCCTTGGAAAATGATTTTTATGGATTTTGTTGTGGAGCTTCCATTGGTCGAGGGGTATGACACTATCTGGGTCATTAGGTCATTATCGACTATTTCTCCAAAATGGCACTTTTTGTACCCTGTCGTGGTGTACCAACCGCTCCAACACTGGCCGAACTGTTCTTGAGGAACGTGTTTCGATTATTTGGTCTGCTTTCGGTAATAATTACGGACCACGGGTCCCAATTCACTTCCCATTTCTGGAAAGCCTAGACCATGACCTTAGGTATTGATGGCAGATATTCCAGCGCTTACCATCCCCAAACAGATAGTCAAACCGAGCGGTTAAAGGCCACCATGGAACAGTATCTACGTTGCCTTACCTTTCAACGTCAGGATACCTGGGTTTCTGTTCTCCCCATGGCAGAATTCGCCTATAACAATTCATTACATGCCACGACACGCTTGTCCCCCTTCTTTGCCCTCTATGGACAACATCCTCGCTCCTTGCCTAGTATTACTGATCTGCCTCCACACAATCCTGCGGCCTTTGGATGCCTGCGAAAACTATCAGACAATCATATCTTTGTTAGAAAACAGCTACTGCAGGCCCAGCTTCGGACCAAAATGTATGCTGATGCACGCCGTACCCCGGCCCCGGAGTATCTTCCGGGCATGAAGGTGTGGTTATCTGCAGAAAACATGCGCATTCCAGGCCGAAAAACCCTGCTACCTCGGTTTGTGGGCCCCTACAAGGTTTTACAAGTTATCAATCCAGCCGCTATCCGCTTGGACCTTCCCTCTAAATGGAAGATACACCCGGTGTTTCATGTATCCTTAGTAAAACCATGTCACCCAACGGCCAGACTGCCTTCGCGCCCTCTGCCTATCAAGGTACAAGGACCAGATGAATACAAAGTGGCTGCGATCTTGGATACCAAAGTTCAACGGGGCAGATGCCTCTATCTGGTCGATTGGAAAGGGTACGGCGGGTGTGGGTTCCTTTGAGGGAGGATACTGTCATGTCCACGCGTACGATCGGTCCAGGACCATATGCGTGTAGCCCTTTAAGAACGCTGCAGCCAGGTGCCTGGAAGTTGGCATGGCAACGCTGGCGTCCCGTCCTTCCCTGTTCCTGGTACCGTCAACGTCGAGTAGCACGTAACGTTGTCACATGATCTGTATTCAAGCACCTCCCAATTATTGCCCAGTGCTTCTGATTTGTATTAGTGGCGTTACGAGAGTTGCTTGTTTATTCCTTGCTTCCTTGCCCTCGTTTCCCCCTCCTTGCTTCTGGAACTCTTGTGCCTTGACCCGGACTGTTTATTGGATTTTCGTCTTGGATTGCCCCTTGCTACGTGCCTGCCGGATGTGTGTTATGACCATGGGAAGCTAACGGAACTGCCTTGTCTCTGGCCCCTCTTGTTGTGCCGCTCTTCACGTTCACAGCCATTTCTGAACAGTGCTTTTTCTTCATCTGCTGAACTTGGAATGTTATGAACTTCGGATACCTGGGATTTTGTTGGAACAGTGATTTCTGTACACGGACTAGAAACTGCCTCAGTGTACTTAGGTGTCCTCGTGCCGTCGGGTTAGGGTGTGCTTCTTTTTCCTCTGGAAACCGGACCTGTCCCATCTTTCCTCTCTGCTTGGAACTTCCAAAGACTGCACAGACTTTAATATGGTAAACCCGTAATGGGTTTCTTGTTCTTGATTTAACCTGGATAAGGGGAGGAGGCTGGATATGTATTGACTAGGACAGCATTAGTACTACCATTTACGCATCTAGTCTAACTGTATACTATTGCAAACTACGTTTTGGTTCCGAAAGAGTGGCTGTCCTGCATATGCCAATTGTGATTAAACCTCGCACTTCGCTTGTAGGTTCACTGTGTTTCCTGTCCTACGCATCTCGTCTTGCCTTCTCGACACCGGCTTCTACGACATTGCTCCTATGGAAGCGGTCTCCTAGTGCGACACCTGGGTCTCATCTGGCATCCTTTCTTTCCTCTGATTTGCTGCTCTGGTTGTCTGATTACAGTACCAGAGGGGTACATCAGGTGGAAGAACTCGTCCACTACACCACGTGGGCAACTCGGACCCTGACAGGACAAGAGTTCATTGTCTACTGCTTGTTCCTGGGTATGGCGAGCAAAAAGTGTTTCCATTTCTCTCTGGAACCCCCCCCAAAGTCATGTAATAGAGGATCGTCATGGGTTACCAACGGCACCGACCAATCTGCTGCACTACCACTCAGGTATGATAAGACAAAAGCTACCCGAGCTTGGTCGTTTGGAAATGCTCCAGGCCTGCAAAGAAAATGAAGGCGGCACTGATTGATGAATGTCGCATACTTCCGTGGGTCACCCGAGAACCTTTCTGGTGGTGCCAGGGGCACTGTTCCAGGTAACGTGATCTGTACCGCAGTGGTTGGTATGGCAGGGTTTTGCATCGTTGGATTGCTTCCAGGTAGAGGCATCTGTCCTGCCTGAGATTGCAAGTATTGCCTGCTAATCTCTTCAGTGCGTTCTTTGGTCACTATTAGGTCTCTCCGAAGGGCATTAGTCTCTTGTCGGGCAGAATGAATCTCAGCACAAAGCTCTCCTAGTAATTGGGCCAATTGGTCCATTTCTGATGTCTCCATGGCGACCAGGTGGATTTGTTATGGTAGGCTTCGCATTCTGTTACGCTCACCTGGTATACACAGGGACGCCACCCAGCCGGGTTACTCGCTGGTATGCTTCTCAGCTTTGCCCTGATGTTGTCTGCGGGGAAGGTTCTGCCTGAAAATACAGGAGGACTGTGTTCAAGACTGACCGACTAGGGGAAGTATCCGCCTTCCACCCCGCATGATTTCAGTCCCTCTGGCGCCCTCTCCTCACCTTGTGGTAGAATTAGGCGTGCTCTCCATTCTGCCTTCTTTGCAGGGGTGCGTTGTCTTTAATGGGCGAGTGCGGTCCAGTTACTTCACTGACGCCGGCCCGTTTGATATTGTCAGGTAGGTCTTATTGCTGTTCTTTAGTTTTGTTGCTATCCTGCATGCCTTTCTTTGTTTAAAGAAAGCAGAGCTTCAGCGCGGCGAACTGGCTTGGTTGAGCCCCGCTGGTAAATGATGGCGCATTAAGAGCGCTATGATGTGGTAAGTAAGCACTATGCGCAGCACTGCAAAGTCTTGCCTTTGCTAACCTGTGTTTTCCTTCCTTGTAGGTCGTGGTGTCCTTCAGTGCGAGTGGAATGTCCGGAGTGGTGCCAGCCGAGAGGCGATCAGCCAGGTAAGCCTTTTCAGCAGTTCCTAATTTGAAAATGTCTCTACTGCTTTCTTTAATGTTGCCTCTATCTTCCTCTTTCAGGTCGTTCTGTCCGGGAGGCGTGCAGATTCGAGGAAGCTGTTCTCAGTAGCTGTGAGTCTTTAAAGATGAAGACTGCAGGTAAGATGCTGCTGCTAATGATGTTCCTTTTGTCTCCTTGCAGGTTCTCTTCTCCGAGGTTCGAGGGAATAGCTGGCCACGGTGAGCGTCACGTTGCAAGCTGCACGTTGCAAGCTGCAAAGTAACGCGAAGCGTGTTGTCTTGCTCGGTGTGGTTTAAATAGCCTCAACAAAATAGTCCAGGTAAAGTAGTCCCTAGGCTACCACACCCAAAACACTAGTTCACTTAGGAACCAAGCTATGTGGATGCCTCCATGTTGGCTGACAATACAATAAAGTAGTTCCCAAGCACATTGTTTTTCATGGTGTATGAGCCAGGGCTTTTGAAGAGGATGCCACGCTCTATAGGCCTGAGTCCTGACTCCACCTGGCCAATGGGTTTGCCAGAGGGGGTTTTGGGCGAGGGTAGTGACACTATGCCACCGACTCAACCAATCTACTCTCTAGCTATCACACCATCGAGGCGTGGATGGCTACCAACCATCTCTGTCTTAACTACGATAAAACAGAAATTCTTGTGGTAGGGTCGCAAACCACACTTAACAAGCCCAGCCCTGTCTACAAGTCCTTTGTCATTGATGGCATCCCTATTCAGGTCTCAAGAAGCGTCAAGACTCTGGGCGTTTACCTGGGCGGCACCCTCTGACTTTCAAGACAGGTCAATGCAATCGCCTCATCAGCAGCCCACACCTCCAAACTCATCAATGCCTCCAAACTTTTCCTGACTTCAGAAAGCTGTGTCACTATAGCCAGAGCCCTGTTATGCTCAAGGCTGGACTACTGTAATGCCCTATTTGCTGGGACATCATCACGCAACATCAAGAAAATGCAAATTGTGCAGAACAACGCCCTCAGAGCAGCTCTCAACATTCCGAAGCGGGAGCATATCTCGTCAGCTATAAGAGAGGCTCACTGGCTCCCCATCCGGGATCGCAACATATTCATTTCCCTCACCATCACACACAAATGCCCTTCTAACATAGCTCCAAGATATCTTGCAAAAGAATTCTCCAAGGCACATTCCTCCAGACCTATCCGCTTCGCCTAATCCCACTGGCTAACTATCCTGAGATTCAGAAGATCCCGATCTGGCAGGGCCAGTTTCGCAGTAACATCCTTGAAGAACTGGAATGCCCTTCCTCTACATCTGAGAGCTGAGCAATCTTACTGGACCTTCAGGAAACACCTCAAAACTGTACTTTTCTCCACCAACCTACCACTCATCTAAGCTCCCTGCTTTCTCCTCTCCCCTAACTTTCCACAAACTACCTTCTAAGGGCCCATCATTTTCACAATGCCTGAAATATGTGTAACATAGCCTTATGTAACCAGCGCCTTGATGTCATTGGGTTTAGTGCGCTTAACTAATGCAAAATAAATAAAATAAATACAAAGTTTGTCAAGGTTTCACTGCTCTTCTGTGTTCCCACAGCTAGGCCAGTCGAGAACTGTGGGGAACTTACTGTGGGGAACGTGATGCATATAGTAATCTGGTGTATTTTAGTTTGACCACAGTCAAGGTAGGGTTTTGAAAAATGCCCAAAGGGACACAGGGAAACTCTAAAACTAAAGAGAGCCTTCTACATTAGTCTCAGGAAGGACTAACAAAATGTGGGGATCCACTGGGTGTTCACCGTCTTAGTAGGTTGTTTGTTCCAAATCATAAAGCATAAATTAAGATTAAGAGTCCTTGCTCCGAGTGGGCACCCTAATCTACAAATAATGTTCCAAAAGATACAACCAGTCCCAGATCTACACTTAACATGTATTAGCTTCCAGGCTACTGTAGTACAATAACAAAACACTGCGGCCAACCAAAGAATACTTAAGTCTTATTCTTAAGGTCGGTCCCTAACCTAATCCAATCAAACAAAGTGTTCCTGGGAAAGCTCCTGTAGCAGGTACTCACAGTCCGGACTTCCTAAGAGGCTCTGCTTTCACCAAACTACAGAACTTTCCCAGGTTGTTCCACATTCTTCTCCTCTGAAGCTTCAAAAGACTTGATAGTCCTCAATTTGAGACAAATGGTCCTTCAAGAACTTTTAGGCTTCCTTTGGATTCACTACAGTCTCTCCTGCACCTTTTATTTCTTTGGGATTCGCAATAGACCACTCCTAAACCTTGTGTTTTTTAGGATTCACAATAGTTTCCTCGTGCACTCTTAGTTTCAGTATTTATGACAGTTAACACCTGCACCATGGTTTTAACAGGCATTTCTCCCTCTCCCTCCCCACAGTCAGTTCATATTCTCTTGCACGGACCTCAATCCTTCCCCTAAGGTTTTCTGGTGGAAAACGTTTGGCCTTGGCTTTTCAATTCCATCAAAGACATGAGAGGGGCTGTTTTGCCATTCTGGTTAGCCTTCCTCCCCCAGGACTTAAACATAGTTAGTGTTATTAGGGATCAAAGTAATTCAATCTTCATAGTTGAACCCATTTCTGAGAGGCTGAAAGCCCATACAAACACAACGGGTTCTCCTGAGACAGGGATCCCATTTTAGATTACAGATAATTCAACATTATTTCGCAAAATGTATCATTTTGGAGAAGCACGTAGAAAACAGAACATCCTAATGGCTATTGCTTTTTAAATGGCCTTCTTACCTTTTTCGACGCCAATTCTCAAACACTTGGGGGTAGAAAGAGATCGACCATGCCAAGAAGTAAATCCAGCCAATTATCTGATCCAAAATCTGCACTAGTCGGCTGTGGATCACCAGGAACCTTATTCGTGGACTGGAAAGCAAGTGATGCGAATGTAAGGTCCTGAGTAGGTCATAATAACAAAACAACAGTATACTATGCAATAAACATGGCCAATGCACATCTAGTGCCAGCAAGGTCAACTACCAATGCCACCACTCCCAGTGATCGTTCCCAAATAGTTCATCTCTCTGTTTCAGTGTTTCTATGCTACCTCAATCAGAACACATTACATGCCAAGAAATCAAACAGTTTTTGGTGTTTTGTTTTTAGAACATTAGCTTTACCGGCTTCTTCTGTCTCCTTATGGACCCCATCATCTATCATGCATAAAGGATAGTGTTAGTCTTTTGTCAATAGCCTATCCACTCTCTGCAACGCGACCAAGAAGAACTCTAGGAAATAATAGCACAACTGAAAACCTTTTTCAACAGAGCTGATAAACCCTTTTCTGCTGCAAAATTACCATTATGTTATATCCTAAAGGAATTTGTAGAATGTAAATTTAATCTCCTGATGAAGACGTTATTATAATAAAGTACATACGTCAAACCGGTGAAACTTGTGATAAGGTCGTGGTCGGAGACTTCTGGGACCCATCTCAACCTTTCGGCCACCTACATTATTTACTGTGGCCCAACATATTGATCTCACATTCTTTCTATAACCAATCTATTTGATGAATTATATGTCATGATTTTTTATAGATTTTATATCTTACACCCATTGGTGCTTGGTATGAGTGAATTGTTGTTTGATGGATGTATGTGGATGAATGCTTGAACGATTGAATAGTATGAATTTTACTGGTTAGATGTGTTCTTAAAAAGTTTTTTCCTGCTATGTAAATTGTTGTCGTAAGTGCAGATTAAATCATGATTTTACTCATATATTTAAACTGTATCAGGTCTAATAAGAATCCTTGATACCAAACCTTTAAACTTTATCCTTTGGATGTCTTTCCGTGATTAATTAAATATCCTAAAGGAAACCAGTATATTACATTTTGTGTAATTTCCGATGACCTAAACCATAAGTAAAACCCTTAGAAAATATTTAACATCAAGTACATAATCCACTTGAGCCCATACCTCTGTGAAACAGATCAATGCCAATCTGTTAATCACAACATTTTAGTAATAGAAATGATTTCTACAGCATGCAAACAGTATTTTTCTCTTATTAAGCACATAACATTCAAAAACTGTCAGTGCATGCTGCCCCTCATTCAGGAAAAACATGAAACTACTAATGAAGCTAGAAGCCCCCCTTCCCTCGTTTTTAGACTATAGCTGTTTTTGACAGTGTACCATTTTCACATGTACAATTTTAAACATATGTATAACCTTGATATGTTTCATTCCAGTCTGTGGCACAAGGAGAACAATTTATCAGCTGAAAATTAGAGATGCAGGCAGTTTGCTGGATAAGCACTTCTGCTTGTAACACAGAATGCAAACAAACAAGTCAGGTTTATGCAAACGTTTCATAATATACATGTGAAATTGGTATATTAGTCAGCTGGTCTTAAACACTTCAGAATATCAGAATAAGTTTGTTGTCGAAAACAATCTATTGGCTGAAAACAAGAGAAGCGTAGGCTGTTACCTGAATTCCTATTTCCATTTTGACAGGATGAAGGACACACATTGTCACCTATCAAATATGCATGCGTTTAATAGGAGAAACATACTTTTGTATGCTGCGTCAAGTGCCAGGAATGAGACACGGACACAGAGGACTCATGGATTTTGCTTATAAACTTGAATTCAAATCCAAAGGGGTTGAAAAAGGCCTCACTATCGCTAATCTAGGAGGCATTTCCCTACCTCAACCAAAGCTAAGGGGTCTGTCCTTCGTCAAGATCCCCAAAGAAAAACACGTCCTGTGTCCGAAATCTTTTTCTGGCCCTCACACTATAAACAAACTCGAAGGTACAAAGGAAAATGTCTCAAAGCGCCAAAATGTTCAAATTCACCAAAAAGGTATACATCAAACCAAGAAGTTCCAAACGTTAAGCGTTCACAGCTCCAGGGAATGGCTCCCTTCTCCAGGCTCGTTTTACCAATATTCAAAAGTTAAAACAAAGAATGACCAAGTTCTGTGTAAACCAAGGGGGCAACTCCCTCCTCTTGGTGTGTTTCACAAATTCAGGGAATGGCTCTCTTCGCCGGGTTCTTCTTTATCTCAAAATCCCACCAGCATATGTCCTCTTTGGGTTTCTCTTCCCACTGTATTGAATTTTGTGTGCAGGTCCCAGACGCACAGGTCACCTGGTATACACTCCTGCCAGGTGCTTTACCGCCTTCATGACCGTTCACAAGCTCAAGGCCATGGGTCTTTCTTGAGATTCTCTTTCACTGTCCTTCCAATATTTAACCTTGGCTGGTAGACTCTCCTGCCAAGACTTCTATCCAGTCTTTCAAACAATTGTTTTGCAATCTTTCTTAAACACTTGTTTTGCCAGGTATACTCTCCTGCCAGGACTTGCATGCAGTTATCTTTCCTTTTGCCCACCAAGTGATATTTGCCCAATGTTGGCTAATCAGCTCTATTTTAGCAAAGTTCCTTTCAATATTTGCTGTTGTACTTGGCCTTCTCTTCTTAACCATGGGTCCAGGGACATGTTCGTGCCACGGTTCATAAATACGTTAAACCCTTTACAGGCTTCACTTTGTGGTTCCCCTTTTATTTCCATGGAGTGGCATACATTCTTAGGCAACCCAGTAACCCTTTTGTCTTAATTGGACTTACTTGGTGCTTCAAATGTCCCTCCCGTCTTTTCACTTCTTCTCTGTTGAGTTTGCTGGCTCAGCATGCGTCCCATGAGCCGCTGTGACTTTGCCGTGTCCCGTTACACTGTGCGCAGTTCCCTCTGCCTCTTTCTCACAGGCAGGGCGGCCTCTGCCCTTCGGTTTCTCCTTACAGTGTCAAGACTCGCTTCTGCACCGCTTTCCCCAGCCTCATAGCGTTTTCACTGGAATTTGCCCAGCTTGCACCCTCACTCGGCTTCTGCACTTCTCCCTCAACTCTGCGTCTGTCAGCTGCAGTGGATTTAAACTTCCCGGCAGGTTTGAGCAATTTTCAAAGACTAGATGGCTGCATTGGCTTGCCGGTCTTAGTCCTCTTCATTGCTCCATTCATCTTTCTCGTCTCAGTTGTTGCACTGGTGTTTCCAGTGGGACATTGTGGAAGCTGATGTTGGATCACACTGGGAGTGATCATTACTGCTCCCTGCTTCTTCCTCGTCTCAGTTGTTATCATACTATTCCCTGTGTGATGTTGGGGAATATTTGAAGTAGACCTGACAAGGGTTTGAGGAAAAGGTTAACAGTATGCCATTAGGGTATGAGAAAGAGGGAACATCCCTAAAAGGGAAGGGGAGGGTACGTGGCTTCCGCCAAGGATGCCATATTCCCCCCCCCCCCTCCCCGAGGGTTGCCTCCCCACATATGGACTCCCTCATATAGCCGCCCCCTGGGTCAGGATCAGGCGGCAGTTGCCGTCCCCTGGCCTCATGGGAAGAAGCCACCTCCAGGGAAGAAGTGATGACACCATCAGATTCATCGCAGCTGTAAAATAAATAATGTGTACTAATAAAATGTGATTCAAAATATGGATGCCAGAGGGGCACCTCACCAAGATATGGGCTCAAGTGGTCTATGCAATGTGCCAACTGACCAGTGTCATATAATGATGCACAAAACCATGAAGAATATTTAACTGTAAAACAGCTCACCCAGTTTGGTTTGAATTAATGCTGTTTAAGTAAGCAGTCACTTGTCCGACATCCACAGCTTGAGCTAAGAAAAGGGTACTGCTTGCGCCCGCTGGCAGGACTACCTATAAAAACAAGAACAAGACTGGTACTTTGAAACGCAGCAAGAACAACGCAAGAGAACATTGTCACTAGAAATGTTACACGTTGAAAGGAATTCATTCAAGAATGACAATATTTCTTACCCAACGTGACACTATTTAAAGAAACACCCCATTGCTTTCCCAGGGCATAGGGGAATGGAAGAGGAGTTGGGAGGGAGACTACTGTGAGTGGGGAAACAGATAGTGATCCTAACACCATGTTTCTCAAACTCCTTCACACTCCGACAAAACGGTATACAACTGGTTGCATAATTGTGAGGACAACAATGATGTGGTGCTCGGCAAATGTTAAAAGAAAACTTTCCCACAACAATATTTCTCCAATGACAATTTTCTGAATCCCCGGTGTCGGACTCCTCCCACATGGCCAGGTAAAGGCAGCCACTACCTGTTTCTGACCATGGGGATGGTCTCCGGATGGAAAATCATGGGGAGGAGATGTAGGCCATGGCGAGGTGCTAGCTCCGACAGGAGGGACGCTGTATTCTACACCTTCTTGTGAGGAGGAAACCCTAATACCAGAGTTTTTAATGGCATATTGTTGTGGAACATCTGATAACTTTAATGATTGTATTTCAAAAACAATTGTTCAACAATGTGATCCAAAATCATTTATAACTTACGGGGACTCAAGTCGCAGAAAGCTCCAAGTACTGGGATGAGGAGGAGGCACAAGGAGTTCTTATGGAGGAAATTTGACTTTCAAACAAATGTGTAGTCTAGTTGTCGTCAGCCTAGCCAATTGCATAGCATATTTCTGGTGCTTGTATCTGCTTAGATTCACATGCTCTGCATAGACCGACATCCAGTGGTAGTCATGGAGTATTACAAGATTTGTTTTCGAAACTCAAACAGACGTCGTCAGGGCGTGTTAGTAATAATATTCTTAGTGTGACGTGTACTGTAACCATGGTTGTTCACGCGTCGAGGTCCCTCAGATTGTTTGTTTCTGACATGAGGTTGCATGAAGTGTAGCGTGAGTACAGATGTGATAAAGCAGAAACAGTGATAACCCAGAAAACATCTATGCGCCTTCTACTCCAGAAGGGGAGGAAGGGTGGGCGCATGTGAATCTAAGCAGGTACAAGCACCAGTAATACGATTACGTTGATTAATGTATCCCTTCTGGAGCTTGTGGATCTGCTTAGATCACATGCTCTGCATAGATTAGTGAGCAGTATCTGGAGAAGGAGGTGGGAAGTGAGAAGGTACAGCGGCAAAGAGATGTTTTAGGACCGTTGTCTCACCTGTGAATCTGCTTTAGAATGTGTGTCCATGCAATAATGCTGTGTTAACGTATGGCTGGAACTCCATGTAGCAGCTTTGCAAATGGCATCTAGAGGGACGTTTGCAATTAAAGCTAAGGTAGCTCCTGTACTTCTGGTAGAGTGAGCTGTGGGGGCGAAAGGTAAGACTTTCTTGGATAGGGAATAGCAGAGCTGTATGCACTTGACTATCCATCTGGAGATGGCGTTCATAGATATGTGGTCGCCTTCTCTTCCAGGTGCTATGGAAACAAAGAGTTGGTTTGTTTTCCTTAGAGGTTTAGTTTGCTTCACATAGTACAAGACCGCCCTCCATACATCAAGTGTATGGAAACTTCTTTCTGCTGAGTTAGATTGATTTTGATAGAAGGTATTACATTCTATGGATTGATTAACATGGAACTTTGAGATGAACTTAAGTGAGAACCTAGGATGCGTTCTGAGGACAACTCTGTCCTTGTGTATTATGAAGAAAGAGTCTTGTACAGACAAAGCCTGTAGCTCACGGACGTGTCTTATAGAGGTGATAACTACTAGGAATGCAATCTTTTAAGTCAGGTATTTTAGGCTGGCCTTGTGCATAGGCTCAAAGGGTGGACCCATGAGCTTGGAGAGCACAACATTCAGATTCCAAACCGGGGGAGGGTTGGAAATTGGCGGGGTATAGCCTCTTTACACCTTCCATTAATGCCTTGATGTTCTATGAAGTGGTGTAAGCTGATAGGGGCGCCAGATGCACTTTGATGGAGTTGAATACTAGGCCCGAGTCTAGTAGGTAAAGCATGTAGTGTAGAATGTTAGCTGGGGAACATTCTGTTAGGTTAAGTGTTTGTGACGTGCACCATATAACAAATGTCTTCCACGTACTGAAATAGCAGTGTTTGGTGTTGGGTTTTCGTGCCTCTTTTAAGATATCCATACACCTTTGTGGAAGATTTAGGTGGCCAAATTCTATGACTTCGGGTGCCAGGGTGCCAAGTTCATAGGCAGAGCGCGGGTGGAGGGATGCTCCCTTGTGTTGTGTTGGCATTTTGTATGGGCACGGGATCTTGATTGGGTCGCACATCGCCAGTTTGAGCAGATGTGGAAACCAAGGTTGTCTCGCCCACATACGAGCAACCAGGATTAGAGTTACTTGTTTCTGGTGCATCTTGTGCACTATTGTGCTCAGGAGTGGTGTCGGAGGAAAAGCGTAAGCACATTTCCCTGACCAGTTCATCCAAAGGGTGATCCCCCTTGTACACTGGTTGGGGAAAACTGGACGCAAAGTCTGGGCATTGTGCATTTAGGTTTGTGGTGAATATTCTGTCTAAGATATCTCTGTGAAGTTGCCACTCATGTTCTTCTGGTAGAGGGGATCTGCTTAGAGTGTTTGCCAGAGAATGGAGTTCCCCTGGAACATGTTGAGAGGTTAGGAACATGTTCTGCTTGAGTGACCACTTCCATATTTTTTGGGATAGCAAAGACAGCCTTTGAGAGTGTGTGCCTCCTTGCTTGTTCAGGTAGAACATGGCAGTGGTGCCGTCTGAGAGGACCTGCAATGTTTGACCTGTGAGATGTTGCTGAAAGGCCCGATGAGCCTTGAGGACTGCCAAGAGTTCTAGAAAGTTGATATGTCTTTGGGCAGTAGTGTGGGTCAACTGGCCATGGGCTGTGTGGTGAAGGAAGTGAGCCCCCCATCCGGCAAGCAAGGCGTCTGTAGTTAGGATCGCTTGTGCTGGTGGAAATTCCTTTTAGCAGGTTGTCCCTGGACCACCAGGGAAAAGCATGTACCAGGGTTAGCGAAACAACCACTAGATCGTCCCACTGACCACTTGCCTGAGAGCATTGTTTTGCTAACCATTCCTGCATTGGACGCGTGCGTGTGGAACCAAGTGAATGCATGAGGCCCCCATCCCGAGCAAGCGCATTGCTTTGCGTAGTTATCATCTGGTGACCAACCTTGTAGTGAGGTACATGCAACAGCATGTTTTGTACACTCTCGTCTGAGGGGAAAGCAAGCTCCTCCTTTGTCTTTACAATAGCCCCTAGAAATTGTTTTATTTGGCTGGGGACTAGGCTTGATTTCTTTTCTTTGATGGAGAAACCCAGATTGAAAAGAAGGTCTACTGTCTTTTGATTATTTTGTTTGCAAATTTGAGGAGATTCCCCTGTAATTAGCCTGTCGTCCAGATAAGGGTATACTGGGATGGACTTTCTGTGCAGGTGTGCTGCCACTACTGCGAGTATTTTTGTGAATACTCTTGGTGCTGAGGCAATGCTGAAGGGGAGTACCTTGAACTGGTAGTGAACTCGCACCATCTTGAAACGCAGATATTTTCTGTGTGCAGGGAGTATTGAAATATGAATGTATGCATCTTTCATATCCATGTTGCCATTTAGTCTCCCCATTTCAGGAGTGTGATTACTTCTTGGAGCGTGGTCATGCAAAACTTTTCGGGTTTGACATATTTGTTCGCAGGGTGCAGATTTAGTACTGGGTGCATGGAAAGGTCTTTCTTTGGCACAAGGAAGTACGTAGAAAAAATACCGTTGTTTATCTGGTTTGCTGGGAGGATCTCTATGGCGTCCTTCACCAGCAGTGCCTTTACTTTTTCCAACAGTATGCGTTTTTCTTCTGTTGACAATTTTTGGTAGGGTGGTTTTTGTAATAACTCGATGCAATACCTGCTTGTCACACTGGACAACACTCACTTGTCCGACGTTATACCCTCCCAAGCATGGGTGAAGTGTGAGATTCAACCTCCTACTGGAGTGGCATGGGAATGGACCTGAAGTGGTCCGTCATTTTTTAGGAGGGCTGGAGCCTCTCCCAGGTGAGGGTCTGCACCTTCCTCTACCCCTTTTATTTCCTCTTTGAAAATTGGAAGAGGAACTTTGACCTTGCGATTGGCCCCAAGATGAGGGCTTTACACCCTGGGTATAGTCAGAGCAACGTTGAGCAGCCTGATCCCTAACCCTTCTAGAGTTTGAGGAGCCTCGTTGAACATAGGGCTTGTTTTTTTAACTGGCCAAGGGATTTGAGAGTATCTTATTCCTCCTTAGCATTCAGCGTCTTCGATGGCCTTCCCGAATAATACATTAGGCTCCACAGGAATATTTAGGAGGGTTGCCTGAGTTTCTAACTTAAACCCAGATTGTCTGAGTCAGGCGTGGCCCTTGTTGCATGTACCCTCTGTTATGAGGCGTCCTGCATTTTCTGCTTGCCTTTTAACAATTTAGCCTTTACGGGTTCTGGGACAGCTTCGATTTGACATTCCAGGTCATCCCATTTGTGGCAAACGCAACTAGCTAGAAGCGTAGTGTTACTAGCGATTGTGGTCTGGTATGCCGCTGAGGAGGCAACCTTTTTCCCGAAAGTATATATTTTTTTGCTTTCCTTGTCTGGCCGGCCTCTGCCAATGCCAGGTGAGTGCCTGCCCTCTTTCTGGTAGTGGTGACCACTAACGAATTAGGTTTAAGCTGCCCCTAATATACAGTGGGCGCTGGTCTGAATAGTTTTTCTATTCTGGGGTTGACCGCCCTTGAGACTAGGCTCCAGTAGGGATGGCTGGTTGAGTCTTTGTACAGACTGCAGGAGGGGAAAAAACTGGGTGGCAGACCGTTTGCCCCCGAGAATATCTTCCACAAAATCCTTATCGACCTGTGCTTCCTGAGTGTCGATGTTAAAAAGTGTTGTGCAGCCTTTAGTAGCATTTCATTGTATTGTAGTCGGTTATCAATGGGTGAATCTGCTACCAGCTGTTCATGGTGGTCTGGCGACTGGATTACGTAAATTTCGTCGTTATCGTCGTCATAAAATTGATCTTGTCCTGTACAATAAAGGTCCCCTTGAAAACCCGGGTCTTGTGACCCTGAGGGGTCATCATAGTACATGTCTTGAGAGGGGTCTTGGTAGGCTGAGGTGCCTAGAGCAGAGTTACTAGGCTGTGGCTCAAGACAAGACTTTTTGGCAGGGGGCTGCTGTGCTGAGGCCCCTGGCTGTGAGGCATCGCTAATGGATGACAGTTAATCTGGGTGTCTGTCCATAAAGTCCACAAAGCTTGGCATCCTCTTTAAGATCTTATTAAATTGTTCAGGTGTATAGCCACATGAAGGTGGGAACCCTGACATGATACAGGTGTCCTGGGAGGAGGGAGTTTGATTTTGTGGTGCAGGTGCATAGCCCCTGAGAGAGTGTCTAAAGGGGGAGGGATGAGGGGGGGTGGTCACTGAGATCTACATCCTGTGTGCTTTTCGAGGACAAAGGTGTAGAAATGTGTGACTTTTTCGGTGACATCGCATTAAGCAGGGAAGCACTGACATGTCTTTTGATCATTCCTGCTTTTCAGCGTTTTCTTAGGGGACCCCTTTTTGTGTGTGGTGTCCGAACCGACCGTGGGGTCCGGTTTAGGAGGCCTGTTATGAGGCAAAAGCGTTCGCGATGGCCCAGAGGACAGTGAAGAACCTGAGGCTGTCTCCTTGGACACTGCATGGGCTTCGACGGTACCATTGAAAGTCGGCCAACGGGTATGTGTTTAGTGTCTTTTATTATGTGAGCTCTGGCCGCCGGGTGGCTTCTTGGAGTCGGGGGCCTGCATATGGGTTCCGACGAACCCCGCTCACCTTCGGCGTCACTCATGACCCCGATACTGCCCTCATTGGAGTCTTCTGTCACGTCGATGGAGGCCTCAGCCTGCATTGCATGAGCGGGCCAGTGCTTGGTGCGCTGATCCTTCAGAGTTTTAGGTCAAAAAAGTTTACAAGATTTGCAAACTTTTTCAGGGTGATCCCTCGGGAGACAGTAATTGCACACTCTGTGCATATCCTTCCACAGGAATTTTCGGTGGCAGGTAGGGCATCATTTAAAAGGGAATTTTGTCCATTATTTACTACAAGGGCAGATTGGCAGGAAAAAGGGAAGGGGTGACAGAATATGCATTCTTTAAAGAGGTCAGCATGAAGAACCTCCCGCCCTCTCTCCCTACTGTAAGGGCCGAAGCCCGAAGAGGCCTTTGTAAGCCATGTCTGGTCGTTGAAAACCATCGAGCAGTCAGTAAGCCATGCGGCAAAGCGAATAATAAGGAAAGAAAGAGTCTACAAGTAAACCTTCAACTAATTAAAAGGCATCAGCCTGGAAGAAAACTCCGGATTTGCAACTGACTTTGATGGTGGAAAAAAAGACTCCGAGGGACCTTGTACACATCACACTAGGGATAGTATTACTAACACGCCCTGTCAACGTCTGTATGAGTTTCGAAAACAAATCTACTCTGCGACTACCAGTAGATGTCGGACTACGCAGAGCATGTGATCTAAGCAGATCCACAAGCTCCAGAAATATATACACACACACTAGTGTCATGTTCAAAAATTTACTTTCTGCTTCCCACCATGAAGAAGTTTGAAAGACGAATTCTGTTCTTCAGAAAGACGAATCAAAGCATAACAAATCTATCAGTCGGCACCACTAGTTTACTTTACGGGGAAATAATCTCAAAATAGGTAAGAAGGCCCCGAAAATTAAGAAAACATCACATTGCCCCAATAACACAGACTCCCATATTAGGTTAAAGGGTGTTTATTTCCAGTCTATTTCCAGTTTAGCAATGGGCCTAGTGTCAGTCTCTCTCTAACCTAGGGATAGGCCGTCCCACTCTAACCAAGGTTTCGCTCAACCCTGCACTGGCACGAATGGTCGGTAACCCCTACTGATTAAAAGCCATCTGTCTATTGGTGGTGGCCTAAGCGCAAGTGCCTCATCTGCCTAGACTTCCTCCTGGAACAATCTAGGTGATAACTATTTAGAACTATTTAGAACCCCAGTTGAATTGTGCCTTCCAATCACTCTGGGCACTCTCCTGGTCTTCCACGACCTTGTACTCCTTTCCCTGATGTTCTCTCTGTCCCCCTGCTTCCCTACTCTCATCCCTTCCTTTTCTCACCATCTTCTCCCATTCCCACTTCCCTTATCTGTCCCTCTTATGGTATTTCTCTCTCTGACCTATCTAATATTCTCCCCTCTTCCGCTGCTACTAGTCTCCAGCCTCTACAACCCTACTACTATCTACTCCACACACATATTACTCCCACTTCTACACTCTCACCTCTCCCAACTCCATGCCACTTCTACTCAACCTCCTCACTCAAAACTACTCCTACATCCACATCACTACTACGACACACCACCTTCTCCTCAGTCACCCTCCTTTCACTCTGTCACTCTTCACTCACTCCCTACTCTTTTACTACCACTTTCACTCACACGCCTTCCATTCGCACTCACAACACAGTACCACTTACTTTCACCAGCCAATAACTCACTTCCTCTATAAACTGCCTCCATGCTCCTTTATATGTCCTACCGTCTTCTGGTCTCTTGGTCTGCCGCCCTCTCCTCCTAATCTGACTCCACCCGAACAACCCATTGTTTCCCGTTGTCTCTTATATCCTCCCTCTTCAGCCTCCATTGGTTCTCCCATTCTGGTGCTCCGGGCCAATCTTTAATCTTTAAACTGACCTCCCTGACCAGGAGGTGTTACAGATGTCAAACACATAAGGAGGTTCATCCCTCTGTCACTTTCTCTCATGCAGGTGCGCCCCAGATTATCATTGGTGTCCCACTATGATCAAAGTGTCAGTTTGTGTGGCGGCTTATGTCCTTCGTATGGCAGTACATGGTAGGGAGCCGCTCTGTCACTGGTGAGCAGTTGCTCTGTCTTAAGCGTCTGATAGTCTGTGTTGAAACGTCAATCCGTGAGGCCAGTGCAGGTGAGAACTGTTGCCATCGAGAGTGGATGGCAGTATTGTGCACACCAGCGGACACCTGGTTTGGTTATTTCTTCCAAGTAGCACAGCGGTTCCATGGTGTTAAACTGCTGGTTAGGGTGTGCTGTTACTTGGAACCCCCTCGAGAGGCTCCTGTGGGCTACTCTCATCAGTCCACTGCTGGGCCTGCAGATATCTGTAGCTCCATGGAACAAACAGAGAAACACTTACAAGCATCTCGTAATAGAGATATGGGGTGGTGAGCAGTGCTACCATTTTAATCATATGGGCACATAGAGAAGGGACAAGGCCTCGGGCCATCACAACTGCCAACTTTCCCCACTGGGTTAAGACAGGTTCTAGCTCCCACCCTGCTAGTCCTCCGGCCCCAGGCTGAGAGTGGTCCTCATCCCCTCTTGGCAGGGTCAAACTTCAGCTCACTAACTCTACCCATCACTCGTGAAGTGACTCAAGGATCTATCCTCTTCCCCTGTGATGTTCAATCTTTACATAAAACCGCTCAGAACTCTCCTTCCTCCACACAACATCTACAAATAGTCTGATGACACAAAGTTGTACCTCAAGATATCCTCCACTGAAGACATACACAGGCTCATGGCCTGCCTCACACTGATCCAGTCGTGGATGTCCAGTCCTTAACTGAAACTTCATTCCTCCTAGACTGAATTCCTACTGCTGACCAACAACACCAAACATCCAGAACTGGCTCTCTGCTATGAACCTCAAGGGCTTCACACCACAGCTGACCACCTACGCAAAGTCACTTGTGTCCGTCGCCGAAAGACCACTCTCCTCCAAACAGCATGTAGCAAGGACAACCTAAATGGCCTGGTACCAACTTTCTCTCCTGTGGTAAGTCAAACCTATTCTTCCCAGAAAACAACTTCAGATCTGTTGTTCAAGCATTGGCCCTCTCCCACCTGGATAGTGGCAATGCACTTTTGGAAGGCCTTCTGGAGACTTACCTGCCATGCCTAAAATGTATCCTCCATACTGCAGCACACCTACATGGACTCGACCACATCAACCCCAACCCTCATGAAACTGCACTGGCTCCTGCTACTAGCCTGTATCATCTTCACATCCTGCTGCATAATCTACAAGGCTGTCACCCTGAAGTCCCACTCAGCACCTCCAGAGGCCTACGATCCACCAGAAGTAAGGACATGTGCACACTTGAACACGGTTAGTGCAGGGAGACAAGAACCGGAAGACATGCTTTCTCTGTGTATGCCTCAAGCCCCTAGAACCTCCTCCAGTCAAGATAAGACTCACCCCGTCGCTTCTACAGTTCAGGAAGTAGCTCAAGACCCTCTTCTTCAAGGAATGGCTCCTTCCTAGGTTCATACGCACTCCACTCCCCCACACTACCTGGGCGATCTGTCCACGTTTCCTCGCTGGGTTGCTTGTAGATCCCCTGCTGCCAAACTACCCGCCCTCCCCTTACACCATTAGCACACCGCTCCCTTGTTCCTCTGCTTCCCTCACTGCCCCCCCATGATTGTAAAGCACTCCATTGCGTCCTGAAGCTACGTCTCTGCTCAATAAATGCCCTAATAACAATAATAAAGCATGAGCCAATGCCATCTACATCCCGCCCTAGCAGAGAGGAAAAATGCACTGAAATGCAATCACTGAAGCCAAATACTTTGGGGGTCCTCCGTACTTACAGTGATTCTGAAAGGGGTTTTCAGTTTGAGTAGTCATAACTTAAAGAGAAAATTCCTTTCAAACAGTTTTCTGGGTTCTAATCTGGTGTCAGGTAATTGTTCCAGACTTACAAATGCTGGGAGGATCTTTTGCTATAGACATTTTTTCTGGTATACATAATGGTGCAGAAAGCTCTTAAACCTTGTAATCAACATGGAAATGCAGGACTACAACGATGCTCAGATGTACTCATGTTGAAAGAGCAAACATTAACAAAGGCTAGCAGTAGTTCAGAAACATACTTTCAATGGAGTAGCACTGCTAAGAAACACTGAGCCAAGTACACTGGCACCTGACATTAGCAGAGCAGTGTTATGTAACTAGTTATTTATCTGTGACTCTTGTTCTCCGGCATGTGTCTTACATGGATTCACATGCTATGAATATTCCCCGTTGTCAGGCTGGAAATCTTCTGCAATATAAAGCAGTATAGCTTTAAGGTAAACAACTGCTTGTTGCTTGCATAGCCTATTAATGTCACTTTGGGTCATACTGCCCCAGCCAATGACAAAGGTCCTCCTTAGTTCACCCCTGGTGGACATCTTCAGATTTGGTCATGCACACAAAGGGGCAGTAGGAACCAAGAAGAGCCAGAGAGGGAAAGGAGGGAGGGGTGGCATGTGAAGAAATGCAAGACCCATGCTGGCGAACAAGAGATACAGATAAGCAACTTGTACCTTCTCCAGCATGGGGGTCGTACGTGGATTTACATGCTATGAATAGGATTACACAGGAGGTGGCAAGGCTCAAGCAATACACTCACCCCTGGAACAGACTCACCTCATGCAAACAGGTTGCAAAGCACTGCTTGGCCGACACAAGACTCTTCCCTGGAATCCCGGTCTACACAGTAGAACTTCGTGAATGTGTGGGTAGACCTCCACATAGCAGCCCTGGAGATATGCAGCAGGGGAACACCAGAGAGCAACGCAGCAGTCAAAGCAATGGCTCTGGTGTAATGGGCTTTTGGCCGGCCAGGCAATGGTCTGTTGGTCAATTGATGGCAATGCATGATACAGTGAAGAGCCACCTGAAGATGGAAGCCCTTCATAGGGCCTTCCCAGGCCCCACAAGCCCAAAGTTGACAAAAAGTTGACAAGTCTTTCGAAAATCTTTAGTGCGTGCCACATAGAATTTCAAGGCACGCGACACGTCCAGTGAATGCAAGGACCTTTCAGCAGGTGTAAAAGGGTTTGCAAAGAAAACTGGTAAGACCAAAGGTTAATTTAAATAAAAGTCAAACAGGACCTTTGGCATAAAAGAAGGAAGATTTCGTAGTACCACCTTGGATTGGTGAAAAGACGAATATAGAGCTTACATGATAGAGCCTGGATTTCTTCAACATGCCTGGCTGAGGTGATTGCCACTAGGAAGGCGGTCTTCCCGAGAGGAACTTCAAAGATAACCGATGCATAGGGTCAAACAGAGCACCCATCAGTTTGGACTGGACCACATCCAACTCCCACTTCAGGGCAGGATCCTTCAGCAGAGTGGTGGGGGGGAATGTTCTGAAAAGGCCCTAGAGGAACTCCTTCAGAAGCCTGTGAGACCAGAGGGAGTGCTTGCCAGGAGCCCAGGTATACCGGCATGTTGTGGCTAAGTTCATGTTGATGGCTGCATGGGCAAGGCCAGCCGTAGCCAGCAATTGCATGTAAGGCAGAAGTTGCGATGCTGTGACGCCATCTTCTGTGACTGGCACCACACTGTAAAGTGCTTCCACTTACATGCAATTGTAGACAGAGTCCTGGTCTTGGCCAGAATCTTCTTGCATTTCAACGGCAGCGAGAAATGCTCAAATTCTAAGGCTGCAGGAACCAGGCCGACAGGTTCAGGGACGCTGAGTCGTGGTGCAGGATCGCCCCTCCTTCCCTGGTCAGGAAGAGGTAGATGGCTGGAAACCACTGACAGGTGACGAAGGTGCGGGTACCGGATCTGTCTAGGCCACGCTGGTGCAATGAGGATCATCTTGCAGTGGGATAGTTTGAGTGTGCTGAACACATGTAGGAGCAGCAGAATTGGTGGGAACGCTCAAAGGAATAGGCCGTCCCACAGGAATGGAAGGCGACCCCCCAAACTCCTTGCCTGGGGATACCTGCCGGCAAACCATTGGCACTTGGTATTGGCTGCTGTCGCAAACAGGTCGATTTGAGGCTGGCCCCACTCGAAGATCCGAGTGGCTTGAGCTCCTACTCGTGGCAGGATTGCAGCTCCCTGCTGAGAAAGTCTGTGATGGTGTTTTGAACGCCTGTCAGGTGGAACAGGACTAGAAACAACCGGTGAGCAATGGCCCAGCACCACAGGTTCTGTGCATTCAGAGAGAGGACGGGAGACCTTGTCACGCCCTGCTTCTTGATGTAATACATGGTGGTCATGTTGTACGTGAAGACCCTTGACCACCTTTCCCCAAGACCTGAGGCTTGAAAGACTTGAGAGCCCAGAAAACTGGCTGTAGTTCCTGTACGTTGATATCCAATGCCTTATCCTCCGGGAGCCATAGACCTCTGGTATATAGTTGGGCTGTGTGGGCACCCCAACCTTCCAGTGAGTCGTTGGTCGTGACCATCTCCTGATGCGCTGGGGTACTGAAGGGAGTTCCCTGCAAGATGCGAGGGTGAACGGACCACCAGTATAGGGCTTGGTGGAAAGCTTGATTGAGGACTAGCCTCTTGGTCCATGAGCCAGAAATCTGCATCTACGTGGCGTCCAGGAACTCCTGAAGCAGTGTCATTTGCAATCTGAAGTAAGGCACCAGATGGATGCACAAGGACATCATCCTTAACAGGGATTTGATGGATTTGATGGACCGGACTATATCAATGCTGGTCGACGACAGCTGTTGGACTTTCCCTAAGAAGGTTTTTATCTCTTCCTCTGATATCGTGCTGAGTCGAGCCCACACGAACAGTGCGTCTTGGGATGGCACCATGCAGGATTTCAGATAGTTTATAGAGAAGACCAGAGAGGCTAGACTGTCTCTGCTGTAAGTCCTGCCCCCAGGGCGTGAGAACGGGACCGGACCAGCCAAATCATCCAGGTAGGGTTAGACATGAACGCATGAACGCTGCCACCGGGGCCAAGCACTTGGTGAAAAACCATGGGGGCTGATTTGAGGAAAAAGGGCAGCGCCTGAATTGGTAGCGTCTTCCTTGGACGATGAACCTCAGGAATGTGTAATGTGACCATCGTGAATTTTTCAGGAATTTGTTGAGGCGTTGTAAGTCTAGGATGGGTCCCCACCCGCCTGACTTCTTGCAAACCAGAAAGTATCTGAAGTATACTCTGGAGCCGCAGAGGGGACAGGTTCTATGGACCCTTTTCTCAGCATAGCCTGAACTTCCTTAAGTTGAGGAGTTGGGCTCTGTGCTGCTCTTGTCACAGGAGGCATGAGACAGCATGTTCCCTTGAATTCTAGGGTGTGATCCTGCTCGATGATAAAGCATCCTTTTGTCCGTGGAGAAGCCACTGGTCGACAAATTGCAATAGTCGGCCTCCCACTGCGGTGCTGAAGTGGGAGCTTGGGACTTGGGCCGGTCAGGCTTCCTTCAGCATCTGTGTCCTGGCAGCTTGGTAATTGCAAAGCTAGGTACACCCTCTCTAGGCCTAGGAATAGCCTCTATATGCTTCCTGTGTAGTGGAGCGAGAGGGCAGGCGGTAGGACAGGCTGAGAACCTTTGATGATCGAGAGACCTTCCCCCTTGGGGAGCAAAAGGACTGCTTCCTCTGCTGAAGCAAGCCCATAGAGCGTGCTGTCTGTGTGTCTGTTTTAATGGCTAGGAGAGATTTGTCCACTGCCTTGCCAAATAGATTCTCCCAATCAAAAGGCATGTCAACAACCCTGGCTTGCACATCCTGCCTGAAGCCAACCATGGCGACGTAGGGCGATACCACCAAGGTGACAGTAATAGCATGGTCCGATGCTACTCCCCCCTCATGAAAAATGTACGTGGACTCTTATTCGTCATACGTCATAGCAGTGGGAGAGTAACCATTCCTCATCACCACTAATCCATCTTCTCAGATCGTCATCTACTAGCAGGACTGCAACCACAGTCTTTCTTGAGGATTCACAGCGTTGGAACAGGAATACCTCCTTTTTCTCTTCGGGGACCAGGTTGAAGACCTTAGCAGCCCCTGGAAAGATCTGAATTTGTCTGGAGGGGAGTCTCTAGATGGCAAATATACATACAGCAGCTCCCCCCCAATGGGATGTAGTCCTCAAACTCATCTGTTCCCAGAGTATCACCCGTATCCGGGTTAGTATCCGTGCCTGTGTCAGGACCAGTCAAGTGTGGCTCCACCACAACAGGGCACTGCTAAGCAGGTGGCTGCTGCGTGACTGCAGGCACTGGGAGAGGCGGCGCCGGAAGAGGGAGAGCCGGCATTGGTGGGCTGGTGAAGGAGACAGGCACCAGTGGAGCCCCAGGATCCAGAGGTGATAGGTGCTGCTGAATCTCCATGACCAAAGTATGGAGAATCGTCAATATATCCAAGGAGACATCCCCCAGAGCTGGAGGTATCCGAATTGGAGCATGAGGCCAGAGACTGGTAGAGCAAGCCAGCTGCACCGGCTGTGCAGCTGGTTGCGGGGCAAGCCCACCATGCCCATCTTCTGGTTGTGGGCAGACATCCTCTGGAAATTCTTCCTCCTCCTCTTCTGAAGGTGTGGAAGACTGGACCACAGGAGTAGGGGTTAATGCCCTGGGAGGCCTCACAGGAAATGTGGCCTGCAGCTGAGTAGCCTTTGGCTGAAAAAGGAGTTGTGGTGGTAGCTTCTTGTCCCTGCTGAAACCTCTTAGGAGGGTGGCTAACACATGCGCACCTGGAGAAGCTAGTGATGGTGATGCAGACCCAGCTAGAGCCGAGTCAGGCCTTGGAGGCAATGATACTCAGAAGCAGCCGTCGATACTGTAGAGACGGTGACTGCAGTAGTCGACGGGACAAAATCTGGCACCCGGGTTTGGCAGATGATGTCGTTGACGGAGTTCCCGTCAACAAAGAGGTCTTGGAACGGGGAGTCATCGAGGATTTCTACGACGAGTGATGTTTCATTGACAGAGTCCGGGTGGTCGACGACAAGGGAGTGGACAATCTCTGGTCTCCAGAAGACTGGGCCCCCCTCGTGGTCGTCATCGGTCCAGGCGACAGACGCTGCAGCTGCGGTGCTCATTGACGAGGAAATCAGTGTTCAACTTTTTAAGTACCTTCCCCTTGGAAGTGTCCTCAAAGGACATTGACTGCTTGTGAGAGGTAGTACGCTCTTTGGGCTTGCTAACCCTGGAAGAGGCATGACTGCATACCAGAGGCCTTACCTTCCTCAAACCACACTACCAACTTCCGATGGCGATCCCTTCTTCAATAACATGAAAATGTGCAGTAAAAATCTGAAGATGGCCACCATGAGTGGAGCTAAGGAGGACCTACGTCATTGACTGGGGCAGTATGACACAAAGTGACAGCAATAGGCTATGCAAGCAACATGCTTAAAGCTATCCTGCTTTATATTACAGAGGATGCCCAGCCTAACGACAGGGAATATTCACAGCATATGAATCCATGTAAGACCCTATGCTAGAGAGAGGAAAGCACACACTCTCTGCTTATGAAATCTCATAGTGACAGGGCAGTCTGTAGTGGAACATCAAAATCTTATATTGACAAGAAGTACAAATAGGATGCCCAAGCATTTACTAAACAGTACAGGGCACCCTTTAGTGGTAGAGCATACAACCGATGCATATTGGTCTTCTAAAAGGGGTTTGCATTTAGTACATAGTGGACACACTTTGGGTGGGACTATATCTTTGAAGGTACACATTGTTGCTTACCTGTTCAGGAAGCTTTATAACTGGAGTATTCTTGGAAGCGTACGTGATGTTAAAAGCAATCAAACATGTTTCATTTAATGGAGTGCTGTAAAATTAGAGAAAATTTCTCTCAGAAATCAAAATAGAAAGGGGAATACGTAAACAGGTAGTATACATGCTTAACTGCTCCAACATAGCAGGCAAATTATATCTCAGGAACAGAAAAACCAAAAAACAGAAACCAGCAACCTTTGGCAGTCATCAAACAATTTCCAGATGGCCTAGAGTAGATCACTTCTAAAACTGCATTAAAAATAATAACGGTTGACCTCAAAGACACTGAAGTGTTTGGTGTCAAACCAAGCACCCCAACCACAGACACATTTATCTATGTGGCAAGCATTTGCAGTAGGGAAAGGGATCCCTTACATAATAAGTTGGATGTTGTCCGGGCCAGCACAGCTGAACAAAGTTGTGATTAAAAGTTCATATTATTCACAGAATCAGGTGATTAAAGCAACCGTTTAGCGTAAACGTACTTTAGGGTTATGCTGAGGTTCTGGCTGCTTCCAGTTTCTATAGTGACCACATCTGGTACAGAGAAGATGGCGGCTGCACCTGATAGGAAACAAACAAGAGACCATCAGAAATGATATAGCAGACTCTGCTTCAGAGTCAAAGTACTCAGCCTCCGCCTGAGTCCACTACAAGGGACTGGAGGCAAACCGGGTAAGCAAAAGGTGCAACTCCCACACATTAAGGCAGTGTTAGTGCTAACTATGCGTGTACAAGCTCCTGAAAACGTTCTTGTTTAAGGGTGCTGCAGGGCAATTTCCATATACCTTCCCCTACAGAACAAATCTGTGTTTCTTTCAGGCATTCATCAATATGTAGCACCTTAAAGCATTTGTTATTAGCATCAAGTGTTATTAATTAACTGAAAAAAAAACCCACCCAAAAAGAAACCTTCAGCTTCCCAGGGTTGTCTACTGGTAGACATCGTAAACATTCTTTATTGCATGCCCTATATGCTACCCTTGCTGGTTCAATTGACCTGAATCTCAAATTTCCAGCGCAGTCCTGATCGTGACACTCAAAGGAGTTTGCCAAGGCTGGAAAGATTCAAGGGTTGGGGCCAGTGCATACATTGATCATAGGCTACTTCAAACAGTTCTTTTCACCTCCAGTACTATCAGTCAACAGACCTTTTCCAAGGCCTGTGATGTATCAGAAAGCTAAATGCCATTATCAAAAAATATCCAAAAGGTGTCATTTTAGTAGAACTACTAGTGGTCACTGCTGTGAAAATGCTCTGTCATTCTTCCTTACAACAAATTCAGGTCTAGCAGCATGGAATCCCTATTGGCCATTAAAAAAAAGAAGTGAATAACTGAATAAGAACCCACACAAAGTCCAATGCCACCTCAATATAAATTTGTAGTGAACCGGTTACAGGATCTGGTTGACATCAAACAGTGATCAAAGTTCTTGACTTTAACCCCATAGCCATAGACCAATAGATGACACCATATACAAGTCTTGCTCCAACTTAAGTGTCCACCACATACCCTACCGTTACCATACAGAGCACACTGAACCTTTGAATCTCCATCGAACAGCAAAACTCTTGTCCCCATTTAACTTTAGTCAATAGAACTGAACATTCAATTTGCAGCACGTTCATGCTACGACAAAAACATGGTAAGCGTTGATGTTCTGAAAAGAAAAAGTTGTCAGTGGCAGAATATCATATTGCTTTACACTAGTCCTCTTCCCCAAAGCCCCCATTCCAAAAATCAATTCACATTACCCCATAATAACTCGACCCAAATGAGCTTACCCTCCATGCGCGATTCATGTCTTGCATTGGAACACATTACAAACCATAAACCCAAGCATAGATAAGACAGACAAGCCTGGATACGGTGACAAAAGCAAAAACGATCTTTTCTGATACTGTGACAAAATCCAAGGAAAGGATCCTGGTTCCAAAAAAAAGAAAATTAATGGAGGTGATGATGGCTTGTAATGTCCTAAATTGCTGGCGCAAAGTCCTCAAAGTAAATTGCACGTTAGCTGTGATTGTTTTTGTAAGAGTACTTAGTTGTCGTCACTAAGTTTGCTGATGCTTTATTTTGATCCAGTTAGATTCCAAATTGTGATATCCTTAGTTGTGTTCACTAGGTATTGGAATAGAAGTCCTGGTTTCAAATAAGGTAGTTTATGAGGATGATTGAGGCTTGAATGATTTTAGTGTGACAGAGCGAAGCAAAATGGTTCCTCAATCCAGTAAAGTTCCAAATTATAATATCCTTAGTTGTATTCACTAGATAACGGGGTAGAAGTCCTGATTTCAATGAATAGTTAATAAAGATGATCGAGGCTTAGAAGGTTTATGGTTTAACAGAGCAAAGCAGTATGATTCCTCAACACGTGTTTCCCCGCCGCTGATGCGCGGCAGTTCTTCAGGAGGATTGTGGTGTAGAACAATTTTATTTAGATCTGAGAGGAAGGAGGAAGAAAGGGAAAAAAAGGAGAAGAAGAAAGGGTGAGGATCAAGTGGGTAGCAGCATTATGTCTTGTGCTAGATGTCACATTATATCTCAATAAGGTGTTACAAAAAGAACATAATATGTACTTACTTATGTGCAAGGTCAATGATGTAAATATGGTAATTTCTACATAATTGAAGAATACTTTGTTTAGTCTGTAGCACAGGGTCTATTCTGTTGAGAAATGGGTATAGAAATATTTCTCTCAATATATGTTATTGCTATGTGTACTGACTCAGTATTTAGAAGATATAGCATAGTCATAAGATTAGTATAAAGGTATATGTAATTGAGTGGTACAGGCAGCAATTTGGTCCAAAAAGATACTGAGTAGAAAAAAGATGTGAATATACTTTTATTCTAATTATGGAAGTATACATGAACCAAATGGGAAGAGGGGGTGAAAATGGGCTGTATGGAAGAGGTGATTTGGGTAGTAAAGCATGGGTTGAAGTTGATCTGATCCAAATTCCTGCTAGGAGGGGTTAGAAAAAAGAAAAAGGAAGCTGCTTACCACTGAATGAACGAAAGTCCTGCCCGTTCGGATTCTGCTGCCGTACTGACAGCAAGCAGTGTTGGCGAGTATTTGTGTGTTCGCGGGACGACGCGAGCGCGATGACAGCACGCGCACGCACGTTATTGCGTGATGATGTCACCGCGCTCGCGCGACACCGCGCTAACGTGTTGCAACTTGAATGGCAAGTGTGTGGCTCTCCAGGCACCCGTGTATGTATATACACGAAAAACCAGTGCGTATGTGCAGTTCTTAAATATGTGTATAGAAATGCAAAAATGTAGGGTGACAGATATACTAAATGTAGATAATGTAAATATAGTGCATGGTAGTAACTAAGGCAGAGACGTGCTGATAGGTAGACGGATGTTCTGAGTGGCAGCACTGTGAGTGCAAGAAGAGATGCATGGTGATAGCAATAACAGAGACGTGCTGATAAGCAGACAGATGTTCTAAGTGACAGTACTGTGTGTGCTGAGTCTGGTGATTGCTGAGGTGCAATGTCAAAAGAGAGGATACAAAGTGATGGAAATAATTGGGATCATGGATGCGCTGAATGAAAGCATGTGTGGGTGTGGGGCCTGTTAGCGACTAAAGTACAATGTTTGGAAACAAGAATATTGACGTACTAAATGTAAGCTCCTGTGGATGTTGAGCCTGGTGGTGGCTGTATTAGCTACGTAAAGCCTGGGGGTGCCTGAACTAGCTGGGTTGTGTGCAGAATGTGACATGGTTTGTGGAGATCCAAAGGGAAAAATAAAAAGGATAGTTGTGAACAAAAGATCTAAAACAGGACAGTTAAGAAAATTGTTAGGAATATCAGAAACGGGAAAGGTGAGATGACATACAAAGTAGCTGAAGCATTGGTTTACAGAAAGTGGCATAGTTCCTGGTCGCTGTTTAGACCTGTATTGCAAGTATCCATTAAACAGATCCAGCGGGCTTCTCGTTGTCTAAGTTTTAGTTCCATATTGCCTCCACGAAGGGTCAGGTTTTAGTTTGACAATTCCAAAAAATTTCAATTGGTTGATCTGAGTCGGTAAATGTGTTTGTTGAAAATGAGTGGCTAGCGGAGATCTTGAATCCTGGTTGATAATTGCCCTAATATGTTCACTGACTCTTGTCAGTGAACCCCTCTCAATCCTTCTCAGCATTACAGCCGCTTATCTTAGGGTAACACTTTGCATTCTTCCACAGCATGTCCATGTATCCTTAACTCTGTCCTTTCATGGTTCAATACCAAATCGCACTCCTTTAGAATAGTCGCTCTTTCTTTAGAACCTTCACCAACAGTAATTGGAACCCGGCCAAGGATCCATCCTAAACTCGCTGTTCCTGTAATACAGCAATGCAACAGCTGTTCACAGACTTTTCCTTTTCTCTGGCTCCATTCAATGTGAAGCAAAGTATAGCCTGAGCTTGCAATGGAAAAAATGCAAATTTTAAATGGCAATAGTCATAAACAAATTTTTTAAAATGCAATATCACAAGCAAAATAGTTACTAATCAGCACAGAACAGCTACTGCTCAAACTTTCATTAGGTTGTTACAATTGTTTCATACTTCCTTAAGGCAAAAGGACAAATGTCCTCACACATTTTGGCCCTCATTACAACTCAGGCGTTAAGGGTTTAACGGCGCCGTCGGCGCCGTTAACCCTTAGCGCCTGATTACAAGTGTCCCTTTGCGGGTTGGTGTTTAACGCCTGCTTTTAGCAGGCGTTAAAAATCCCACCCGCAAAGGGACTTCGGAGCTAATTACGGCACCGTAATTTACGGTGCCGTAATTAGCGCCTTCCCCATTCCCATTATGCCCTATGGGGGCAAAAATGGGAATGGGGAAGGGCAAATGGTAAATGGGGAATTACCGCCCCACTCACCTTGGAATGGGGCGGTAATTCCGCCATCCACCATGGCGGAATCGTAACCTTAGCGGCATAGACCATGGTGCTAATAGCACCATGGTCCTCCGCCAAGGTTGTAATGAGGGCCCTTGTCCAGTTACCTAAATGTCATTTATGTTGGAGACCACCAAGGGGTGCGGACAAGCATGGTCATGTTGTAGACTAGCTCTGTCCTCCCCAGTCCCCCCAGGAGGACTACCTGTGAATGAACACATATTTCTTTACCTTTTCTTTGGTGTGAACAGTAGGCAGACCATGCTGAGTGGAAGGAGGATTGGAAATAAAACGGAGTGGCCTGATCCTGATCGCTGCGAGGCACCGCCATCCAGTGTGGTAATCCCGGCATGGGTGATCCGGGGAAGCTTCCCTAGGGCCATGCAGCTCTGGGCTGTGGTCTGGCCCAGATCGAGCACGAAAGCGGAGAGAGCCTGACGCCGACTGGGGAGGACCACGCTCCCCACAACTGGATGCCGCAGTGAAAGGGCAGCCCGTGAGTGGCTGCCAGAAAATGAATGCTGGCTTTGAGCCTGCGGAGGGCCGTGAGGTTCTCTGGCTCGTGCCCAAAGTGAAAGATTGGTCTGTGCCGTCTGCTGCGGAGCGTGGTGCTGAGCCTTTAAAGGGGGTTCAGTGAGGACCTGGGACCGCCGGATTGAGGGAGAGGAAGCAGTCGAGCATCCCAGACTTTGGAGGCAGGTCAGCAGGGAGCCTGTGCCCCGGCTTGCTCTGGAACAAATCCACGAGGTCAGGAACTAGCTGGCACGAACCCCTGTACATGGAGGCCCGGTGGCTGGGAGGCCATTGCCCCACACCGCGTGGGGAGCGTTTGGAAGCGCATTCGTATAGAAGTCTTGGACTGCTTTTAAAAGTGCAGTGTGCAAAGACTGGTCAGTTCTGGTGGAATGTGGTGGATCCCCAGCTTTGGGTGTTGATCCTCTGGAGAGCGACTGAATGAATGGGCAGCCCACTGCAGCCTGGTGTTGTGGTTTGGCTAGTTGAGGTACTGTGGCACAGGGTGAAAGCTTTAGGGGACACATTTTGTGCCCCCCCCCCCCTCCCGAGTGGTTTAGGGCCTGCATCGGACCAAGTGACTGTGTACTTGCCACGTGAGGCCGGCGTCCACACCTGAGGGATCCTTGGCGCAGTGGAACACCAGCAGCCAAGCTTAGAGAAGGTATTGGTGCCCTACAGCAATTTCAGAGAGCGGAGGTAATAGAGAGAGGGCAAAGAGACCTCCACAGTCCGAGGCGGGAGGTAACACTCAAGCCCCATCCACAAAGGAGGACATTAAAGACATTATACAGGAGATACAGGCATTGCGAGGTGAATTACAGGACTCGGTCTCTGACCTAAGAGGCAGGGTAGAGGTCGTTGAGAATAAGTTTGAAGGTATTGAGAATAATCACCTCAGTGCAGATATTGTCGAAATGCAGTTTGGAGGGGAGGCTGTAGCATCTGGAGACTAGAGATGAGGATTACCAGATGAACATGGGTGACCTCGAAAATAGAGAAAGCAGGAACAATCTTCAAGTTTTTGGTCTCCAGGAACAGAAGGGGGAGTCAGAAAGCGACGTTGTGAAGACGATCAAGGCATTGTGGAATGCCCTGTTCACCGAAATAGGCGGAATGGAGGTGGATATTGAATGGGCTCACGGTGGAGGTATGGCCAAGGGAAGATACCCGAGATCCGTGGTTGTAAAGTTCTTGAGGTACACGCAGAAGGCTGCAGTCTTGGAGAAGGCAAAACATCTGCACTAGATACAGTATGACTCGGACAATACAAATTGATCAGGATCTGTCGAATTCCACTCTGGGGAGGTGCAAGGACTGCCGGCTTCTTACAACTTGGCTGTCAGATTGTGGTATACGTTACAGGTGGACATTCCTGTTCGCCCTGGTGTACGAGATCAAGGAAGGTGACTATCGCGTAACCAAAGGCTCAGAAGCGGAACAGGTTCCAGGGCATCTTTCGGGGACAGGGTGGAAGGGAGGGAGAATAGAGATGGGGCCTGGTTGAGGCGGCCGGACTGGCCGTAAATCAGGACACACTGAGGGGACTGGTTCAACGTAAAAGGGTCCCTAAGGGCCAAACTTTTCAGAGACTCAGTACTCCCTCGCCTGTGAAGTGAAGCAATGGGGGCAGATTTTTCGATGATTTAATGTTATAATCCCTCAAACAGTTTAATGTGATTGCGTTCACTCTGGTTGTTTGTTTAAAGGCATTGGTGGGGAGGGGTGTGGGGCATGTCTGTCCTTGGTGGCCCAGCTTTAAATGGGTGGCTCACCGATTGGGAGAGGTGTAGGGTGAGGAGGGGGGATGCGTGTTTGGGGATTTGGGGAGTGTAAGGAACTTATGGTGGCAACAGTAAAGACAGACACAAGTGATCACAGTTCAAGGGTGTTTATCGGACAATGAATGCAGGGTGGAAAAACGCCTAATCTAAACCTAAATTTAAGATGGGAGAAAGCATCGACCATCAAATGAAAATAAGGCAGTCCTAGTGGCGTTGTGTCAAATAAAGAGATCCTATACTGAGAAACCAATTGCCAAACCTTACAACTAATAGCAAAGCGTGTGGGATAGTTTTCAAGAAAAGAAAGAAGTGTTTGCAAATAATATGTCAGGATGCGGTAGCCTGGGTTTTCCCTTCCCCACGTTTTACGTACTGGGTAAGGTGGGTTCTTGAAGCACAATATTCTCTCGAGTTTTCCCAGCACGAGATGACAGTTCCGCTCCAGATCTCAGGGCCATCGATGGCCAAGTCTTGTTTCACTTGAAAGTCTCTTGTCTTAGTTGACCTGACGCATTCAAATAACAAAACAATTAAACAGTCTCTTTTCCATGGACTTGGGTGATGACTTTCACTTCAGGATTCCCCTCTTCTGGCCGTGAATCCGTAGAAAGTTCCTTAATTATATCAGGACCCCAGTTAGATATGTTCTCTCACTTTCGAGGGCCTGTCAGGTTCCAAAACAAAGTTCAAACAAAAATTCTGTCAACAAATGAAAGTTTGTTTTCCTTGTTTTACTTAGGTTAAGGATTCTTCACCTCTGGGTCCCCCTCTTCTGGGTGCGGACCCCTCTCTATTCTCAGCCTCCCTTCACCGGGCTCACTATGGCTTGTCTCCTTCACAAATCTCAATGTCTTTTTAAACAGTTCTCGTTGAAATCCCTCTTTCGGGTTCACATTTGTCAACATACTGTTTCTTGGGACCTTAGACTTCACCCCTCTTTACTGGCATGCCTCCAACAGGTTCACACTTGCCGCTTCATGATTCTCCTTTGCTTTCAATTCAGGCTTTAACTTTCACCAATCTTTGGGTGACAATTTTTCACCCTTGCATCCCTCTCTGCTGGGCTCTGACCCATTCGACTGTTAGCCTCCCTCCTCTGGGTACACTATGGCTCTCGATTAGAGTGATAGTTGCTCACCCCTGAGCCCCCTCTTCTGGGTGCTGACCCTTCTTTACTTTCACGGTTTTCTCGCTAGCGGATTCATTTCCGTGGCTTTCTTAACAGTTTGTAGATCAAAGACTTTCGACTGTAAAGGGATTTTGCTTGACCTCCTGTATGGCCACTTTAACTTATCTTGGCGGCTCTCCTACGGCCTTCTGGTATCTATAGTTTCATTTAGACGGAGATTGACCAGAGTCCCTCAAGTTAACACCCACATGGTGCCGGTTCCCTCTGCAGCCGGTCTCCCCTTAACAATATTGCAGTTCTTTGAACTTGGTTCAACCTGCCACTTTGCAACTTTCTTTCACCACAGTCTGGTTCTTATCGACTTCCCCTTCGGCTCACCGGCTGTGATGAACTGCTTGGCTTTCTTCGTTACTGGAGTCAAGGCCCATACCACGGTTGCAGGAATCTCCCTTGTTCCTGCTTATTGGCGTAGGCTTGCCCCGTGTACCTTTGACATCTACTGCATGACACTTGAGATATTGTTTGCGGTCTTATGCTCTCTCTCTCTCCCGAAGGGTCCGCGGGCCTGCAATGAAAAGGGCAAGGTTGTTTCTCTCCTCGCCACCCTCTCGATTCCTGCGCTTTTCTCCTTTTCTTGAACTGCCGTGCCTTGTTAGTGGTCTCGTCGTGCGTTCTTCCTTGCATGTCCTGTGCTGTTTTGGTCCACCTTTTATCCCTACGGGGAAAGGAAAGGGTTGTCAGGTGTGTGCAATTCTGGTCAATTGCCTGACTCTGCCTGACCTTCGGGTTGCGACATGTCAGGTAAACAGGTTGCATTTTATTCTGTTGTCTGTGGTCTGCAAAAGTGTTTGTGTCGGAAAAGGGGGCGGCGGTGCGGGTTGGAGTGTCAATATCCTACGGGATAGGATGGGGAAGAGGTGTTATAGGGAATTACAACCCTCACATCCGGAGGGTTGATGACCTTGGAAGGCAAAGATTGGTAGGGTTTGTAAAGTGATCAGACTGCTCTCATAAAATAAACAATGGGGATTGTGGGAGCGGTAGTGTTTTGTCTGAACAGATCGGGAGTGCGGGAAATAATCAGAGGGACGGGAAGAAAAATGACTGGGAGTATTCGGGTAGGACATAGGAAAACAGGGATTCTGAGAGAGGTAGTTTCCTGGTATTTCGGGGCTTAGGCTCCCAGTTGGTTTACCAGAGGTGTAGGGGCGATAAGATTTTATTAAGGGAGCATCGTTGGGTGGAAGGGATGTAGAAGTGGAATAACCAAGGAAAACCTCAGGGACTTCGTCCCCCTCGCCTTCCTCCTTGGTATAATACTGTATCTCACCTTGGATATTCCCCCTAGCATAACCCCGGTCTCCCTCACCCAGGTGATCTTCCCCCACTGGTCTACGCCAAAAACTGGATCCAACAGTCCTGGCCACCTGAATAAGGGGTTCCTGGGCTCTACCTGGGAGAATACCCTCAGGTTTCTCACAGGAGGTATGGGGAGAAGAGGGGTTATGCGGCTTGGGGAACAGATTTGCGGCATGTGTTCCAGTGAGGTTGTATGCTACAATCGGAGTAAAATTAGGTGGTTGGTAAGACGTCAGCGATAGGTAGAAATATGGGGGGGATGGGTGGATTGCCAGTTTGTGGGGACCCTGAATCTAAAGGGCTTAAATTCCCAGACAAAGCATTAGTTAGTGGTAAGGGAATTTAAGAGATCCATGTTGGATGTGATGATGCTGCGGGAAACAAGGATGTTGGAGGGTGAAGAGAGGCGCATCCACTCTGGGCTGATTGGAGGAACACATTAGGTGTCCGGGGAAGTGAAGAAAGGTGGGGTCGGGATTTTGTTGCACAAGAGGTTGAAGCTGGACAACATATGCGTGTGGAGGAAGGGGAGTGGGAGAGCTTTATTGGTTTCAGGCACAAAGAGTGGTGCCTGCTTGTCCTTTGCAACAATATATTGTCCCAATCAAGGGCAGAAAGCTTTTCTTGAGGAGACTGTGGCCCAACTGATCAGAGAAGTTAAAAGGACTCATCATACAGGGAGGGTACTTTAATATGTGGACGGACCCTAGGCCGGATTAGAGGACCATGGGTGCTGAGGAAGACCAGACGGCATGGGCTGGGAAAGGGTGTCTCTGATGGTCTGGACACACATGGATTTCATGATGTATGAAGACAGCCCCATCCTCACAATTTGGGGTATACATTCTTCTCTCCCCTCCATGGTACCTACATAGGTATAGACTATATTTGCCGGGGGAGGGACTAGAAGGGCAGAGGTGGAACATGTGACCTTGTTCCCATTAGCTGGTCTGACCATGATACATGGAGTTTTCCCTCATGGGCTTGCAGTGCCGGGACTCGTTATTGAAATGCAACGATTCACTGTGGAAAGATAGAAAGTTTTGTGAGGAGTATTAATGAATATTTTTATATTAATGATACAGGGAAGTGGATTATTGCATTGTCTGGGTAGCGGCCAATGCCACCCGGCGTGGATTGCTGATTAGGGAAGGTTCAAATAAGAAAAGGGAAAGAAATCTTCTTAAGAATAGACTGAGGGGTGACATGGATTCCCTGGAGCAGAAAATGCAGGTTTCTGTTGATGGCAGGGAGAGGTTTATACAGGAGGTGAGGGGTAAAAGAGAGGAATTGAAAACCCTTGAGATGGGTAACGTCGTGCAACAACTGCAAATCTTGAGACATAAGTAGTATGAAAAGGGGGACAGGGCAGATGGGCTCCGTCCGGCTTGTCTGCGGGGACAGAGAGCAGAAAGATGGGTTGATGGGATTGAAGGGGCGGATGGCTGAATAGATATGTCCTCGGAGGGATAGCAAAGTGATTTGCCAAGTTTTACAAAGGGCTATATCGCACTGAGATGCAGGCCGACCGGTTACAGATAGAGTAATATTGGGGGGATTAGCTCTCCCTGTGTTAAGTGATTATGAGGTATTAGTGATAAGTCTTCCTTGCAATTTGGAGGATGCAGGCCAGGAAAGCACCCGGGATGACGGATTTACAACTGGGTTTTATGTCTCTTGCAGGTTTTCTTTCCCTGATTCTAGTCAAATTGGTCAATCACATTTTAGAGACTGGGAAGGCTCCCAAGTCCTTTCATCTGGCCCATATATCTGTGATTCCTAGGGGTGGGAGGGAGCCTATGTCATGTGGATCATATCGACCCATATGCCTGCTTTAACGTGGATGCAAAGATTTTTACCAGTGTGTTGGCCTCTACACTTCAGAATATGATGCCTCGTCTGGTTCATGCAAGGGAGACAGGGGGTGGACAGCCTGCGGAAGACTCTGCATTTGATGGACATCACTCGAGGGAAGCCGAGTAATCCAACGCTCCCGGCTTTACATGCAGAGTGGGCCTTTGATGGGGTTAACTGGTACTTCCTGAATGCGATTTCGGAGAAATGGGTTTGGAAGGAATATTCTTCATTGTATTCGAGCATTTTATTTGGGCCCATCTGCTAATGTGGCAGTTAACGGACGATACTCCAGGGCTTATTTGTTGCATAGAGGGACCAGACAGGGGTGTCTGCTCTTGCCCGGTTTGCTTTAGGGACAGAGCTGTTGGCCGAGAGTCTCAGGAATACCCCTCAGGTGGAAAGGATTCAGGTTGGGTACTCCAGAGTGTAAGCTTGGGTTGTATGCCGATTATGTCCTACTCCACGTGCAAAATCTGCATATCTCGATCCCGGCAGCAATGTTGGCGATAAGTCAGTATGGAGATCTTTCTGGGTTCAAAATTAATGGGCCAAGTCAATTCTGTTCCCTTTTGATGTGGATAGAGCCAGGTATGTAGGGCAACTTGAACAGCTAGGGATAGAGGTGCGGTTGGAGATGCTTCTTTACATTGAGGTAGTCATCACCCACAGGCTGAGCAAAGCCAATAGTATGGTGATATGTCTAACTGGGAGAAGCTTACTATATCCTGGATAGGATGCCTCAATGTTTAAAAAATGAACTTCCGTCCTAGGATCCTGTACCTCTTCTAGATGCTTCCGACACTTATACCTGACGTATTACTGAGGGAAGATAAGGGGCATATGCTGCACTTTGTGGTAGGGGAAGAAACCTTAAGTGGCCTACGGCACTCTGGTGCTTCCCAAGGAGAGGGGGGCGGCCTGGCGTTCCCCGACCCCTTGCATACTACAAAGTGTTACAGTTATGGGAAGATAAGGGTAAGCAGTGGGTGTTTTTGGAAAACCTTCACTTGAGGCTGGCAACGGTGGGGGAGTGGTTGTGGGCCCCTGGGGGGAAACTACTGTGCAGGATTGGCAACATCCTGTCTTAGGTGTTATATGGCATATATGGTGCTCATGAGCGGCGATGCGGCCAATAACCTTGTGGCCATCACCTATGAGCCATCTGTGGGCAACAGGTATAAGAGAAGGGATCCCAGACTTAGCCAGGTAACAGGCTTGGTTCAAAGGGGGGGTGGCTAGGGTTGGTCAGTTGTGGCAGGATGGTAAATTCATTTTGAATCAGGAATTGGATTAAGCTTTGCATATAGGGAAACCGTCGATCTTCTCCTACTTACAGATGAAAGGGGTCTTTACTGCTGAAAAATGGAAACTGCATATACAGAGGGAACTTACGCAGACAGAACACATTTTAGATGCACATTTGGATATGAAAGGTTTAATCTCATGACTGTATATTGTCTTGATTGCAGCCTCAGTGGGTCAAACGGAGGGTCTCCGGGCCAGATGGGAGAGACCTGGGGAAGGAAAATGACGAGGGGCTGTGGCGGATGATGTGCCGTAGAGCTTTCAAGACTTCGATAACATGCAAGCACAAGCTCCACGGTATCAAGTTACTCCATCTTTGGCAATATGACCCCACCCGCCGTTCCAGAATGTTTGTTTGGGTTAGCCCGTACTGCTGGCACAGATGTGGAGAGGGTGCCACGACTGGCATATGTGGTGGGCATGTGATAATGTGCAGGTGTACTGGGCTGATGTGCTGGGTTGGATAAAGGAAATGGAAGGGATGTTATGTCCCTTGGATCCCATGCTAGTTTTATTTGGTCTTGAGGAGAGGGATGGAGAATACCGGGGTCTGCCACATACTGGCCACTTTTTATTGTTGGCAGCTAGAGCGTGCTTGGCTAGTCAGTGGAAGAAGGAGTGGCTGCCTTGCCATGGCGAATGGATGTCTAAAGCAAAGCACAGTGATTTGATGGAAAAGATCCCTCTAGCGCTCAACAGGGGGGGGGAGGCTGGGTGACCTGTCGTGGGAATGGGTTGGCTGGGGTTCCTCAATAAATACGTGAGGTTGTGATGAAGAATTCCTTTTGATCTATAGTCCTGTGGAGTTAAGAGCTAGCTGGGGGGGGGTGGTCTGACTACCCGCTGTAGCTCCCCATGCAGTTGAACGCTGCCTTAGGAGAGGGTCTGTAGCTGCAAGAACGTTTTCTTGCATTTTATCCACCTGCATTTTTTGGGTGGTGTTAATAAAGTTGCTACACAGTGAGAGGGGGTGGCTGGAGGGGGTGAATGAAGGAAAATGATGTCGTTTGTGTTATTCTTGACTGGATGTGGCTTCTTGCTTTTCCTTTTACTATGTTTAAATTGAATACAAAATTTAAATAAAAAAAAAAAGTAATTTGTTAAAAATAGTTTCATAAATCAAGAGACCACATTACATACCTCAAAAACGTATCGTCACTAAATCTTTAAATTAATGTTGATGCAAATAAAATATTATAAACTAAGTCATAAACATACATATACAATGTATTGGCAACAACAACCTTTAGAATAATAAGGGGAAAAGAGCCAAATAATGTAATTCATGTGCGCTCGTGAAATATAATTCATGTAATTTAAACTGAGCCAGCTACCATCGTATAGGTGGCATGTGCGACGAATCCAGTGAATGAGTCCTCTCCCTGTGGGACTAGGGAGGTGAGCCTACTAAGCTCAACACCCCGTAAGGGACAGGGGCAAACAGTATCCTGCTTGTGGTGAACCCCACCTTAGAAGACAGGGAATCCATAAATAATCCTCTACAGAAATGGTTGGTGTGGTATGTAACCCTTTACTGTTGCCATCCTTGCATGAAGCGCAGGACCAATGGCTTGCCTCATCTCGTTGCCAGGAGGAACATAAAGGCCCTCTGAGACAGACACAAGGGAGAACCTCATTGACCGAAGAGTGAGACACATGCCTGTGATGGAACGCAGAGGAGGGAACATCCCCCTTCGAGGCGCAGCCACAAAGCAACTCAATGCATGCAGAGCGCAGGAGCTAGAAAGCCAGTGGATGCTGTTGCATTCTACGAGGCCAAAAGCCAGAGAAGCTTGGGACCGGAGAGCAAAAAAAGACATGACCATACAGAAAGTGGTCGACCGTTACACGCTGGAACTAACGTCGAAGCCCTGTCAAGCTCCGACAGAAAGAACCGATGCAAGCAAGCCAATGAGGAAGACAAGAGGAAAACGGGAATCGCCGTTTACACGCCGACCAAGGAGACTGCCTCCCCCGAGCAACAAACAAAGTGCTCAGTGTATTCAGCTAACCAAGAGGAGGGCAGTGTTAGGGATCTGCCACATGAGCGTCGGATTCTACCCATTGCACCTCATTGTGGTTCCTTAACAAGCCGCTTTTCACACACAAACACTGTCCCGTTCCTCCAACGCTGGAGGTTGCCCTGGCAACATTGGAGACTCCTTCATTGCAGACGACGGTGCTTGTCTGTGTATGCGGTTGCCAAGGGGAACGGCCGTTCACGCGGTCACGTGACATGCTAGGACGTAGCACATCCCGCCTCTCTATCAGCGTAAATAGTGAGTAAACCCGGATGCAACTGCATCCGATTGAAGTTTCGTTTCCTGCTCTTGATACCTTGTTTCGCTACAGTTTTTGATTCCCCGTCATTGACCCTGGCTCTGCCTTTGGACTTGCCTCTCGTCTTATCCTTGCTACTGTTGATTCCAGATATTGACCCGGCCTGGCTCACGGACTTGCCTGCCTCATGTTTTGAACTCTATTGCCTGACAAAAGCTGACTTTCTGCTTTGTGCCTGAAACTGCACCTTCCTGCTTGTATTGCTGCCCGCACGTTGCTTATTACTCTTTGTTACACTGACTGCTTTGCGGCTCACTTTAGAGCCACTGCACAGACTAGAGACGCTCCGCTGATCATTGTGCACCAACCCGATCGCTAATGCATCCTCGTGCCTTCGGGAACCAGGTCCCACTAACACACCATTACCTTCCTATTCCGCTTTCGTTTCCTTGGCTGGATTTCTTGGACTTTCCTGCTCTCCTGCCCACCCAAGATACCGGTAAGGTTCCACCTTAACCCGGTTTTTACACCTAACTTTGTGCCCCATCACCGGTGCTTACTCCTATTGTTCGGTTTCTCTAGAAATCCCAGGCCAATCAGGAAACTCCTTGTTGACACCCATCTTCCCGAACTCCTTGCTGTCAATCACTACCCAGGAATTTCACTCCCAGATAAGAGGTTAGACATTCTAACCCCCGATTACGTAGACCTCATGTTTTCTGTTCATGCCCCTGACTGCTGTTCTTTTCGCATTACAGCTGGAATCAGTTGCGGTGTTCTCCACACTGCTCTTCCGATTAAGTAATCCTTCAATTAGTAATTCTTGATTAACAGAGGGGTGCATTGATAGGAAGGTCTCCCTCCCTAGACCTACCGGTCTACTTTCCTGTATCCCGTAGTTGCCTTGGAGTGGAACAAGAGTCGGTTGGGACCCATGTCTGGTGAGTCACAACAGGCAGAGGGATCTGGCCATAGCCCAAGACAGGGCGAGAAACCATATACCCTGATAAGGGGGGGACCAACCAAATATCCCAAGTAGCGGTAAGAAACTGAATATACAAAGCAGTAAGATACCCGATTGCCCATGGCGGGCAAAGAACAAGATGTCCCAAGATGGGGTGAGACAAGATCTCATAGAGCAGGGTGTAAGGCAAGATAGCCCAAGGCAGGCTGAGAGGCATAGGCGATCCCAAGATGGGGTGTGAGTAACCTAACACTAAGGCAGGTGTGAGAAGCAGTACCCAAAAGGCAATGTGTTTGCCTCAAAGATGGAAAGATGGAAGAGACACCTCAAGGCGGGGTGAGCAACACTATATATAGCTGCCTATGGACACATATTCCTACAGACTTTGCGCTTCTAAACACCTTTTTAACCATGAGCTACACAATTTCTGATATGCAACCCCCATCCTTCTGCAACTCCAACAAGGCAGGGAATATTGTGGACAGAACATGTCTGTGTAGCAGTTTTGAGAGCTACGGAGGCATGGTACAGGGGTCAGAGCACTGGTTCCCCAGTATTGTACCTTTCTAGGTGTGATCATTCAGCATCTGCGAACAGCAGTTTCTTAACCTACAACTCCCATATTTCCTTGCTCGTTAAGCAACTGCCTGGGATTATGTTCAACCAACATTACCTTTTTTGATTTCCCAAAGGTCTGACACCCCCCTGGTACTCATGCTTGCAGGCAGAGATATGCAGTGCCATTTGCTTTTTTATTTGCAGATATGTATTCCACAGGCATTATGTTATACATAAATAAGTACATGAAAAAAGGAATCTTTATTAATTGGCTATCTTCCACTTGATAGTGTTGTCTAGTGGCAATGCCTCTTTAAGGGTGAGGTCTTAAATCTCACCCTATGCAGATCCAAACCTCAAACGATAAAATTGACAGCTTTCCCTTAAGAGAAAATGTTTATTTTCACTGGACACTGTTAGCAAGTGTTTTGTTGCAGTTGCAGCTCTATGTGGCAGTTCGAGGAACCATTTCAGAAGGATTGCAGGATGCACAGTCAACTCTACTGTCCGCTGACAAAATGTTGCCGGCTTACTGAATGCTGAAAATGCATTGTGGGAAAACAAGGTTACCCAAAGCACTGTTCCCTGCCAAGAGATCGTCATGCCAGGGATACAATTATGAATTCATAGGGAATATGCAAAGAAAAACTGGTCAGGAAGCTTATTCAGTGCGTTTCGAGCTTCTAATTCCCACAACGAATACACCGAAGTCTCCAACTCAGCAAATTTGACACCAGGGACTGTCAGAGGAGGAAAACTACCATTCAACTTGAGGACAGCTATGACAGTATGAATGCCCTTCATAAGTACAAAAAGTCTTGGATAAACAAATTTGGAACGTTTGTTATTAAAAAAACATCCACCTATAAAGAAATGTAGATCCATTAAGGCTACTTGATTGGAAATGGAGATCATTCGATTAGATAAAAAATGTAGGGAATGGACATAAAAAATATCGCTCAATTGGGCCAGGCAAGAAATAATTCCCTCAGAAAGGTTCAATGGGATGATTCAAGTGAACTTTCTATGATCCGACGTAAAGCAATGGAAACATCGGAGCGTCCCTCTTAGGAATCCAGTCAAAGGAATTTCTACTTATAAAGCTATTAAAAAATGTATTTGGAACATTCATAACTCCTGCTTTGTGATGGATAAAAAGAAATATGAATCCGTGAAGTTGCATAATGCTATTTAAATGTATAATTATTGGCTGGGTTTCTCAATGATGCGAGTGTGAATTACTCGATGAAAAATGTGTGTTTTTCTTAAATCTCAGATTGTGAGAGTGCAGCAAAAGGAGTGCGTAGTCTGAATTTCTTTTGGCAGCCTGAGAGAAGTGAGAAATGGAAAGTTGCCAAGGGGACCAGATTCCGTGTTACACCAGATCAACTATAAATCAGCTGACCAGTGCGGAGCGCATTGCGGGAAGTGTGGCAGAAGGAGTGTGTAGTCTGCCGTAGTTTGCAGAAGTTTGTCGAAGTCTCCCTCGATTTCTGGAGAACTGCGCTCTTCAATTGCCTTAATTGCTTCTGCAGCGGCACCTCCCCGCTCCGACGCTTGATGTGGCAGTGGTGAATAATCTTTTGCCTGTTATGAACTGAATACTACTAGCCTTGAAGTTGACGCCACTGGGCTGAAGTATGTTAAAGATGTCAATAGACGTATATAGCCCTGACGTTGGGAGAGTATTGGGATTAAACCATATTGCAACTGTGTGGCCAAGTGAAATTTGCCTGGGAGTTCGAAGCTCAGCCACTTCTTTTTGTTGACTAGAACACAGCTTTGATAGGCCGTGGTAACTAAGTGTTTGGCACGAATTGCCATGATGGGGCGATCAGAATATTCATTAAGGAGTCCAATGACAACAACAAGCCTGAGAGAGACTATTTATTTATTTATTTAAATTTGTATAAAGCGCTACATGCCTGCTGACCTCAGAGGGCTCCAAAAACACCACTTACAAACATAACATACATAAATAACAAAAACACACAAAAAAGGAAGGAACCATCAGAAATCAAAGTTAATCATGGGCGTTCCCAGTAAACGGTCATTTCAAATTTTCAGATAGCAATTGAATATCAAACTTAAAGTCTTAGATTCGAAGAACCGATAGGCAGGTATTTACACAAGCTTAAAAAGTAGGGCAGATTGCTAACTCCACTCCCCACCAGTACACAATCCCTGTACTTCTAGGTACACCAATCATTGAGTTTTATTCTACGTAAGAACTTCAGGTCAGAGCTTTGGACTACCACACCATTTTTTCAGTATTAGAGGAGTGATGTCTCTTAGCAAATGTATACAGATGTCCCAACCATACATCAAAATCATAAGGACTATTGCATTTGTTTAACTTATTAATGATTATAGCCTTAGATTGCCTCCAAGATTCAGGAGTAATATTTCTCTAGGAGTCTAAAAGAGACTGTAAGGTGAAATCGTAGTTCCTTTTAGTTCCCTCTTTATCCAAAGGATATGTTACAATGGAAGTCAGCAAGATTCACAACTACTTTCTGGGTAGTTTTCAGATTTAGTAGCCCCAGTGGCAGTTGATGTATTTACTTGTTGTAACAGATCCTTATTTATTTTAAGCATGTCAGTAGCCTTATCAGGAATACTACTGATATTAAAAGGCATTTCAGTTCTCTTGCCGTGGATTCTCTGCCTCCTATGAGAGCTTAATGCCAAAACTTCAGAGAGACGATCCCCATTGGAGCTTGGCGACACAACCACAAGACTGGGAATAGTGGTATCATACTTTAGCGACCTTGGAGTGTGAATGGCATTAGTTTAGGGGGTTGAGAGCTTTTTTAACATGGGAGTGCTAGGTACAGACATTTGCATACAGAAAACACAACTGCTGTAGGAATGCACAGGCAAGGTGTACCTGCAGACCAATTTTACCACCATTCGAAACCTTGGCCCCCTCGGGACCAAGCTACAGTACATGACCTCACCAACTCGCCGCCAAGAGACTGCGTACCCGTTCTACGGCAGGACGTTGCAACTTCACCCGCCAGAGCCAAGGTTTTTCCGTCAGCAGGCGTCAGAACGGAACAACACGAATAGTGATTAGAGGAAGGGAGCCACCCAAAAAAAAGGACACGTCAAGCCGCACTGCAACAGCCGTTACAGCCGCTTCTGACGCATAGACCACACTGCGAACTGTGAACTTGTAGTTGGCAGCACAGACAGTCTAATGAGCCCTCTCATAACTGGCAAACTTGCTATGGGGGTGGGTGGGAGGTCTCAGAGGACAGGATGATCTCAACCTTACGATTAAATTTGGGTTTAAACCTGGGAGAATCCGCCTCAGATTTGACATCATTAACTGACTAAACTGCTCAGATACCATTGCATCTCAGAAAACTCATAAGGTCCATTGTGCACAACAAGGCCTTATGTCGCTTAACCCTTTTTCTGGTCATAAAATCAGATTTCTTTCCTAGGTCAGGTACAAGCACAGAAATAATACCTCCAACACACTCTTGTGCTGTTGTTACGACGGATCATTCTCATGTTAACGACCAGAGCATGGTGAATTTGGCAGTCTATTTTGGACTTTGAATGGTCTAAGGACATAATTTCTGTTCAAGCAGATTCTGTCCTTTATCAGGAAGAACTAGGTTCCAGTTGACTGCAGTCCAATCTTGGAACACCAACTGCTTTAACTGACTTAATGTCTAATACTAAGAAAGTGCTTTTGGGCTCTTCCATCAGTGGCGCCGAGGCCCCACTGCATCACACTCTACAGGACACGGATGAGAGAATAAAGCTGTCCTCACCTATTTTTGCTTTAAATTCTGTTCTTTGTACGTTTGCCTCTATGTACAATAATATTAGAGATGAAGTAAGAGCCCACACGCTCATGTTGAGTAAGATTAATATTAAAGTTTAAAATAGTTAATGTTAATAATCACATCAACGTACGCCAGGGGTCTCCACTGCCTGACCTAGTTGTGCTTTGTGCTGGTTTGTCTATTCCTGACTCGGCCTCTTGCGAAAATGGGTTATTATTTCCTGCTAAACCAGATTTACAACAGGCCGCCGTGCTTTCAGTCTCTCACATAGCTGAATCTATGGTTGTTACAGTTAAGGCTATCAAACTGTTTACAGGGACTGAGTGCTTGACTAGCAATATGGAAGTCGAGTCTGTAAATGTTGGAGCTGATAGTGCTCCACAAAAGTTTAAAAAAGAAAAAGTAAAAATAAAAAAAGCCATGGGAAGGCAAGTTCTGAAATCTAAAAATTTGAAATCTGAATTCAAAATCATGTATAGGATTTTTATCAAGGAAGTTCCTACGGAATCTTACGATTCAGGAGCCCATTTCCCATCAGCCGGACTTACCACTGGCCAGGGAGAACATAACTTTGCTTCCCCTGCCACCACCTGAAAGTCATATCCTAGCTACTAATAGTGGTACTATCAATGGTGCATCAGTGTCAAGTGACCAGAAATATATTAGAATGGTAATTGATAGATGTACCTCAAATATGGCTTTGTAAACAGACCTCATTATTTTAGCTGAGGAGACAGTCAAAAAAAAAAAAAAAGAGTGCCTGTACAGACACCAAAAACCTGATAATTGCAAATGCATATAGGGACCAACTGATCAGAATTATTGTGTTCCAGGTGTCGGGAAAGTGGGTGATCAGCATATTAGCAACTTAAGCTTAGCCTCTGATGCTGTAAAATGCGTTGCAGCTTATTGTAGCAGACAAAAAAGGGACTTACCCATAATATCGTTCGTTATTTCCCCTTATCCCGGTCGCACTCTTTTAGAAAAATTGGCGGCGGAGGGGAACAACCACCCCATTGCTGGAGGAAGGGCTGTTTTGCCTCCCCAATGTGGATGAAATGCATGCCAAAAATGATATGGGAACAAGGGGCTTAGACAAGAACGACATTGGGGCACCTGTGTATAGTATAAGCACAAATAAGGAGTTATGGAAGCCAATAAATGTGGAGTTTATATCTACACTCAAGGGTACTCAGCTCTATAAGCTCCAGCTTGCTAGCTTGTTCTGTGAAGAATAGATCTGTGTTGACAATGTTTGCCAAAGTAGCAAAACTAAAACAGATTTCATCCCGGGACATACTCTTCACTGCACTTGCACGTCCAAATACCACAAGGCTTAGTAGGACCACGACTGTATATATTTAATGTTTTTGACAATGTTTTTTCTATGCCCTGTTCCCTTCCCATTTAGCCTTTGTGGCGCTTTCAAACGCAATTCTGTTGTATAAGCGCCTAACAAATGCTGTCGAGTTCTGTAATCCTTCAAGAACTGATGTATGCACTTTGTTGAACTGAGACAGCTGGACTTTGAGTTGAATTAATTTATTGCTAATGGGGGCACTTCTAACAGATTGCATAATATATTTGAAGATAAGGAATATTGGTCTCTGTGAATAACAATGCCGGGGCCTTCAGACGTGTTGAATTCTGACAACATACAGTGTGCAAGTAAAACACTGATGAAGACTGGACTTCGTTGGCATGGGCTATTCAGGGTCCAATAAATTTGCAAGGTACATCAAGGAACCTTTAGTAGCCCCTCCAGTGCCAGTGTTATTTCTTGGAATACAAGAGGCCATATTCACTTATTAATAAATAAGGAGGCTGTGGACTTGCTCAAACTGAATAACTGGATTTTATTATAGGAGGCCTGGCTGATTGAATGGCAAACCTTAGAGGGATATCTTGTATTAGTTAAATCCGCCGACAAAGGTGTTTGTGGTCGCCCATCGGGAGGCCTGTTGATTGCCATTAAACATTGTCAAGAATTGATGGCTAATCAAATTTTCTCCACACTGTCGGGGTTCCTAATAGTTGAACTAGTCATTAGCAGGGATGGGATGCCTACTCAAGTTCTCGTGATAAACATCTATTGGAATGAAGGTGTTTGTGAGCAGGATATATTGCTTGTTAACCTGGTGGAGATTGTAAATGACTGGAAATCTGTTCATACAGAGGGATTAGTTCTCTTGGCGGGGGACCTAAACTCGTATTGCCTTTTAATTGAGATCGATGACGAATATACGCAACAAGTATCCCAAAATTCGGTCAAACATGTAAAGAGCAAAGAGGTTCAAGATGGTCCAGCACAATGTATTCACTGCGTCTACAAATGACAAACAGGGCTATTTCTGGGGATATCCCGAGCCAGCCCACATGGCATAGTGTAACATCTGAATCAGACTATCTTTTTATAGACCCCCCTTTGTTTGAACATTGTAGAAAAAATGAGTGTTAAGTCAACCGGGTGGAGTGATCATCACATGTTGAGCCTAGATTTTGACTTTCAGATAGACAAAGTGGACTTGGATGCTCCTGCAGGTCTTTCATTGAATAGCAGTAAAAAATCGTATAAAATGGAATGATGGCTCTATTGAAAGTATGAACTGTAAAATGCATGCAATTATGGCGGACACTCTGTATGAATGGAATATTTTCTCCCTCAGTTTAATGAATTTTGAGCAGTCAATATGTGATATTATATCCTCAGTATATTCGAGTAAGTCAGGTCGACAATTGGTCGACAATTTGTCAAAAAAAGGGTGACCACGGGGCATGCTTCAACCATTGATGAAAGGGCACTCAATATTGTCCTGAAGAAAAAGGTGAGGTCAACATATAAAAGCAAATGCACATGTATGCTCAGGTCCTGGAGCGGGAAGCATAAAATAGGCTAATGACATTAAAGAATACAGATTTGTGGGCCTATTGGGAAATAATAAATAAAACCAATAATGGGCTGGCAGTTAGTCAGATTAACTCAGTCTTGAGGTAGATTAAGTGAATCATTTTTCGATCCTTCATGCTTATGACAAAATTCAGTGGAGTTTTCTCTGGAAAGCATAGGGGATGGCTTAAATAACTGGCGAATGGAAATTGTTCAGAGTCTAGTAATGGACGTTATTTGGAATGCCAGTGATTCTAGGGCGCCAAGCGCTCGTGGTCTCTCTAACAAACTGTTTAAAAGAGACCCGGTTGTGGTCCTCAGTCTTGACTATTCCGTTTAAAGAAATTGTCCAGGGAGCGCGCCTTCCAGAGACCTGGCATAATGTATATGTCATAACCATTTATATGAGGGGTGCGAGGACCGACCCCAAGAACTACCGCCCTATTACCATCTTGGACGTGGATGGCAAAGTCTTTACATCCCTCTTATTAACACATCTGGAAAGGTGGGCTATCGAAGCTGGTAGGTTAAAAAAAATGACAGACCTTCTTTAGAACATCACAAAGTACTACAATCAATGGGACGATAATAAGGTGTCTTCAGGACCTAGCCTGTTCTGGTAAATAGGACGGTCTTCGCAGCCTCAATAGATTTGTCTGCTGCATTTGACAGAGTGTACCAGCATTTTCTTGGGTCCAAATTATCTTGATGAAAAATATCAGGCGGCCCGTTTAGGCTACATGATAATAGCTTTATATAGGTCAGATTGGATCAGTCTGGACAACTCTCAAGGAAGATCGAAATTCATTCTGTTTTGAGGTAGCGGTGAATATTGGCCCCCTGCCTCTTCAATCTATAAGTCTAAGACATGGGTGAGTACCTGGATCCGGCTGCATTTACCCCTCCCAAGATCGGCCAATTTGGCCTAATCTGGATGGCCTATGTGGACTATTTCCTTTTGGTAGACCGCACCCAACAAGCCTCCAGGGCTAACTCTCTGGTTATTAATGCCTAAAAAATGAAACTTATTCAGTTCCCCAGGAAAAGGAAATTGTCGAGCTTTGTCTGGTGGTTGGAGAATGAAAAGTTAAGTCATAGAGAATTTAGTGTATTTGGGCTTTGCAGTCTCCAACAAACCTCATAAGGCTTTCATAGAAAGACAATTGAAACAGAGAGCTCTTATTTTATCAAACCAAAGGATTACAATTAAACAAAATGGTATGGCAGATTTTTAATGAAGCCAGCTAAGATCTTCTATGAAGGGAAAGCCGCCCCTAAACTACAATATGGGTCAGAGCTTCTCTGTCCAAAAGTTTTGGGCTTCTGCGAGAAAATAGAGGCTATTATTTCGCAGAGGATCATGAGAGTCTCCAGTGCAGTACCTGTGGCGGCCATCCGCTTTGAACTGGGACTTGGATCCCTTCAGGTCAGAGTAAAGTGGATGCTGCTGACACTGTATGGGAGTATTTTAAATCTCCACGCCAATTTGCTATATGAAGAACTGTGTGGGGCCTTGGTTGGAAAATCGAATACCACATTGGGTACGATTGAAGAGCTATGGAAGTCCATTCTGAGGGAAATTGGTAGGGACAATATGGATCTGGTGAACTTCCTTGCTCAAGTAAAACGCTCATTATACTCCATGGACTAGAGCTCGACTATTAACAAACTACATGCAACACCTGAATTGGGAGCATAAGTAGTTAGGGGTTATGGCCTATTACCGGAGTGAGTTCCCGAATCGACACTAGAGAAGACTTCTGTCGATTCAGATGGAACCTGTTACATATGGGGGAAATTCTATTGTGTCGCTCTAAGAATACTATAGAAGAAGCCTCATGTCGCTTTTGTAAGGACAAAACATTTTGGAAACATTGAAGCATCTGCTGGTTTACTGCAAAGGACTAAATGCACTGCGCACTTTATTCTTTGCTACAATTGTAAAAGAATTTAACTTTGTGGACAGTGATTCTTTTTGGACATACTGTTTAGGGGGTAACTCCATTTCAATATGTATTGCTGTAACAGTTTTTTCCAGAAGTCTACACTTGTGTATGGAGTGAAAGATGAATTACTGTTACCCTGCCATACGATAATAGTTTTAAAGGTCTTGTATAGATATGTATTGTTTTTAAGGTTGTTATGATGTTGATGATTTATATTTTATCTCTTAATAATTGACGATGTTGTATTGTATTTAGGGGTGATTGTATTGATGAATTTCTTTTTTTATCATAAATATGTTTGATTGTTATGTATAGGGTGAAGTTTCTTTGACTATATACAAATACAAAAAATAACATATTTCAGATTAGATATCCCTCTAGTTCCAGCCAATGTAGGGCACTGCGTAGGCCTACATTTTCATTTAGGGACCTGGAGACTTACTAAGTTAAGTAATGAAGCACAAGAAGCTAAAAATGTTTTATGAGAAATAGTTCTCTGTGATGAAGTAAGAAAATCAATTAATATTGAAATTATGAATGTATTTTATAACAGAGAATATAACAATGTATGTATTGCACTTTAGTTTAGCTGTTTAGATTCTGGAGGTGAGAGGGGCAGGGCAATTGAGGTGGTAAGGAACAACGGAGAGAAGTTGGAGCTAGCTGAAGGAACAAGAGATGAAGAGTGAATAGGGAATTCCACTAGTCAGTAAGTACAGGAAGGCGCGAGGAGGCCCTGTTGGTCCAAAGTAGGCTGAGAATGTGCTAGAAGGAATGCGACTGTCAGGAAGGATAGACTAGCAGTTGTCGAGGAGGGGCCCAGAGAACCGAAAGAGAGACAGACCCTAGAGCTTAAGGATAGCGAAATACCAACCGGCGGCAGCGGCCTCAACACCGTCCTCACCCCGATGATACAAATGGCTAAAAGGGCTAAAGAGAGTTTGTACTTGACCGAAAGACTTTGCAAACTTGAGGAACAAGGTCGGAAGAAATGTTTCAGGAAACCCTGGGAAATCTGCAACACCACTGGAAGGCGAGACATTATCATCATACCCGGTGTGAGAGACATAGTTTTGACTTTTTATTTTTAATTTACACACCCATGTTGGTGGAGAAACACATCAATAAACATCTTTTAACACTCTGCCCTCAGTCCGTCCTCTCTGCATCCTACATAGGCCTGGTAATGCATAATGTAACAAACCTTTCAATGCCAATGGAAAATGAATGACACCCATGCAAATGGGAACAACACAACCTAACACACAGTACTGTATCCCCACATCAACTATTTCAAACGCAAATGAAAAATGTACCATAGGGGAAAGACAGTAAAGAGACACCGTACCTTGCAGACACTTACCCTTGATGGTGAAGGGGACTATTTTTCTTTGGCGGTACTGGGATTATCTTTGGGGAGACATTTTCCTTCACCTTTTCTTTTGCTTCCTGTGAGGCACTTCATGTTCCAACACTAGTCTATCGACGAAGAGTACTTTTTGCATGGGGTGCTTACTGGTGCGCTTCCTGGTGTAGAACTTGTTGGTCTCCATTTAGATATTGGTGTCATCGATGGATCAGGTCTTGACAAATGCTCTGTTCAGACTTTAGCTGCCAGTAACAGGGCACCTCGCAATCTATCTACTTTAAATACTACTGGAACCACTGTCATGTCAGCAGAAGTGCTATTTGCAAATTGCTTACTTTGTTCTACTCGAAGTGCCGCAATGCTATGGAAATCGGTCAGCTAGAAGGCACCAATTTACAATTTTCGGGGACGGCTTTGCAGGAGTAGAAAGTAACCTTGATGGCTCTGAAACAAACTCTCAGCAGTCAGTCTGGTGTGAATGAAGGGAGATCAGGGGAGGCATTTGTTTTAAGAAGCTGACGCTGTTGCCTGTCCAGCTCTTGGGTCCATTGAAAAGGGCAGACGTTTAGCTGGAGCGTCATCCTAAACAACTCATCCTCTTGAATAAAATGGACATAAAGTCAATAAATATGTTTTAGAATGCCCTTTGCAGGAAAAATGGACCACACCAATTACAGGAGGGTGGTCCCAAAGAGCCGATCTACAGTGCAGGCAGTGTAACGGATGACTTTGTAACCTTTAAGAGGAAACAGATCCCAAATAAAAATGGAGCACTTCATGGTGCCAAAGCGCGTACGCGTGTATATATATATAATATATATATATATATATATATATATATGATACATTACTCACCGTAATCGTATTTCTGATGCTTGTATCTGCTTAGATTCACATTCTGTGCATAGGCCGACATCTAGTGGAAGATGCAGAGTATTACAGTTTGTTTTTCGAAACTCGAAAATGGGTGTCGACACAGGGCGTGCCAGTAATACTATCCCTAGTGTGACGTCCACTGTACCCATGATCCCTCACGCGTCTAGGACCCTCAGATTGTATTTTTTCTGACATGAGGTAGCATGAGGAGTAGCGCGAGTACAGATAATCCAAGCAGATAGATAGAAAGATAAGACTACAAGCATCCATGCGCCTTCTCTCAGAGGGGAGCAAGGGTGGGTCGCATGTGAATCTAAGCAGATACAAGCATCAGAAATACAATTACGGTGAGTAATGTATCCCTTCTGAGGCTTGTGGAATCTGCTTAGATCACATGCTGTGCATAGATTAGCGAGCAGTGTTAGAAGAAGGAGGTGGGATGTGTGAAGGGTCATGAGCAAATAAATGTCTTAGAACCACTTGTCCCACTTGAGTATCTGTCTTGGAATGGGTGTCAATGCAGTAATGCTGAGTAAAAGTGTGAATAGAGCTCCAAGTAGCTGCTTTGCAAATAGTGTCAAGGGGTACATTTGCAATGAAAGCCAGAGTGGCCCCAATGCCTCTTGTAGAGTGGGCTCTTGGCGTGAAAGGCAGAGTTTTTTCAGAAAGGGAATAACACAGCTGAATACAGTTAACAATCCACTTAGAGATGGCACCTTTAGAGACGCAATCTCCCTCTCTGCCTGTAGCTACGGAGACAAACAGTTCGTCTGTTTTCCTTAGCGGTCTGGTTTTGTTTACATAGTATAGGACCGCCCTACGCACACCTAGGGTGTGTAGTTTCACTTCAGCCGAGCTTTGTGGGTCTTGGAAGAAAGCCGGAAGCTCGATGGACTGGTTCACGTGGAATTTAAAAATAAACTTAGGTGAGAACCTAGGGTGTGTACGTAAAACCAGTTTATCTTTATGAACTGTAAAGAAAGGATCCTGCACCGACAGAGCCTGAATTTCACGGACCCTTCTTATAGATGTAATAGCTACTAAGAAGGCCGTCTTATAAGTCAGGTGTTTGAGACTACTTTTATGCATGGGCCCGAAAGGGAACCCCCATGAGTTTAGATACCACCACGTTAAGGTCCCAACCTGGTGGTGGTTTTGAAATCGGAGGGTGAAGTCTCTTTACTCCTTCCATGAAGGCTTTAACCACTGATACTTACCACCACAATACTTTGCTATGGGAGGTGGTGTATGCTGACAGAGCTGCCAGGTGTACCTTCAGCGAGTTAAAAACCAACCCTGCGTCTAGCAGGTGGAGCATGTATGTGACAATTGTGGAAGGAGTGCAATCAACAGGGTTGATTTGCTTATTCTGGCACCAGATAACAAATCTTTTCCATTTGTCAAAGTAGCAGTGCCTCGTGTTTGGCTTCCTAGATTCTTTTAGGATGTCCATACATCTCTGTGGTAAATTGAGATGTCCACACTCTATGACCTCAGGAGCCATGCTTCCAGGTTCATTGAGTTGGGTTGAGGATGCACTTTGCGACCCTGGTGCAGGGACAGTAGGTTGTACCAGCCCGGGAGTTTGATGGGTTCGCACACCGCTACTCTGTGTAAGTGTGGGAACCACAGTTGTCTCGCCCACATGGGAGCAACTAGGACGAGCGTCATCGATTCTCTGTTCATCTTGTTGACCACCTTCCTGATGAGAGGTGTTGGTGGAAAAGCATACGCAAACATCCCTGACCAGTTCATCCACAGGGCGTTCCCCTGGGAGTCTGGTTGGGGGAACCTGGATGCGAATCCTGGGCACTGTCTGTTTTCGCTTGTGGCGAATAGGTCTATATTGGGGAAACCCCACTGAGAGAAGATATCTTCTATGACTTCTCTGTGTAGACACCATTTGTGTTCCTCTGGGAGGGGATCTCTGCTCAAAGCGTCCGCCACAGAATTGAGAACCGCTGGAACATGTTGAGATGACAGGAAGATGTTCCGTCTGAGTGCCCATATCCAAATTTTCTGGGCAAGCTTGGACGGATTTGGCGAACGAGTCCCTCCTTGTTTGTTCAGGTAAAACATGGCTGTAGTGCTGTCCGTCAGGATCTGCACTGACAGGTTCAACAAGTAGGGCTCGAACGCTTGAAGCGCTCTGAATACTGCCAGAAGCTCTAGCAGGTTGATATGATTCTTGGCCTCTGAGTGAGACCAAGACCCTGAGCTGTGTGGTGGAGATGGTGTGCTCCCAAACCTGTCAGGCATGCGTCTGTTGTGACTACCGCCTGTATCTCGGGATCGTAAAAGGGTTTCCCCTTGGACAGATTCTCTCTTGTCCACCAGTGAAGGCTTTGTACAAGAGTTGGCGAAACAACCACTAGATCGTCCCACTGAGCACTTGCCTGAGACCACTGTTTCACCAACCATTCTTGCATGGGACGCATGCGCAGGCGCGCGTTGGGGACCAGGTAAATACATGACGCCATCATGCCCAGCAAGCGCATTGCTTTGCATACTATTATCTGACGACCGGCCTGATATTGCGGAATTTGCAGCAGTATATTCCGAATTCTTGCCTCTGATGGAAAGGCCAACCCCTCTTGAGTGTTTAGGACAGCTCCTAGGAACTGTTTGGAGGTGCGTGGCACCAGACTTGACTTTTTCTCATTTATGGAGAAACCTAATTCGAAGAGGAGGTCGATTGTTCTTTGAATGTTTGTTCTGCAAATTACTGGGGTCTCCCCTGTGATGAGCCAGTCGTCCAGGTAAGGGTACACTGGGATTGCCTCCCTGCGTAGGTGTGCCGCCGCCACCGCCAGTACCTTGGTGAATACCCTTGGAGCCGAAGCTATCCCGAAGGGCAGTACCTTGGACTGGTAGTGCTGACTGTCCACCTTGAAGCGCAAGTACTTTCTGTGCGCTGGGAACATGGAAATATGAAAATAGGCATCTTTCATGTCCAATGTTGCCATGTAATCCCCCTTTTTTTTGGAGGGGGATTACCTCTTGGAGAGTAGTCATGCGAAATTTTTGGGGCTTGACATACTTGTTTGCAGGCCGCAAGTCCAATACTGGGCGCATTGTCAAATCTTTTTTTGGCACAAGGAAGTAAGTTGAATAAATACCCTTGTTTACCTGGTGTCCCGGGACGAGTTCTATCGCGTCCTTTGCTAGAAGATTGACGATCTCTTCGAGGAGGATCTTCTGGTGGTCCAATGAGTGTATACTTTGTCGTGGAGGGTGGTTTTGGGGACGCTCTAACAGTTCTATGCAGTATCCTGCGGACACTGTGGACAGCACCCATCTGTCTGATGTGATCCCTTCCCAAGCTTGGGTGAAGTTGGAAATGCGTCCCCCTACTGGGGATGCATGAGAAGGGACCCTGAACGGAACGTCACTGTTTTGGTGGAGGCGTGCCGTCGCCTCTACTGGGACTGCCTCTACCTTTACCACATCCTCTCTTATTACCCCTGCCATAACCCTGGGTAGACTTTGTTCCATGGTGTACCCTGCCCCTGGGAATAGTTAGATCCTCTCTGGGAATTTTGTCCACGTGGGCGATGAAAATTGCCATTTCCTCTTTGATTGGGGGGTTTGTTGGTTAATTGGCCCAGGGATTTGAGAGTCTCGTACTCATCCTTGGCATTTTTCAGCGTGTCCCCTACAGCCTTTCCAAACAATAGGTTTATTAATAAACCGGTTTATCTATTAACGATGCTTGGGTCTCAGATTTGAACCCAGATTGCCGTAACCAAGCATGTCTTTTGATAACAGTGCTTTCTGCTATCAATCTGCCGGCGTTATCCGCTGCATCAAAGGTTGCTTTTAGGATGCAACAGGACACGGCTCTTCCCTCCGACGCAACTCGTGCCAATTGGCTCTTTAAGGGTTCTGGGGCGGAGTCTATGAGTGCTGCGACTTCTTCCCACTGGTGGCAGTTGTAACTCACCAGTAGGGTGGTAGAGTTGGCAATCCTTGCCTGGTAGGCGGAAGTGGAGGCTACCTTCCTACCCAAGCCATAAATCTTCTTGCTCTCCTTGTCGGGAGGAGCTTCGGATGATGACAGGGGTGTTCCCGCCCTCTTTCGGATGTTCGTAACTATCAGGGAGTCCGGTTTCAGATGCCCCCTTATGTACAGCGGGTCTGATTGGGCTGCCCTGAAAAGCTTTTCGATCCTGGGGTTTACTGCCCTGGTGAGGTTGGGATTTACAAGTGAAGGGTCTATCCTCCTTTGTATCGATTTAAGGATAGCGATGGCCTGGGCAACAGGTCTCCTTTCTCCCACTAACTCTTCGGCAAAGTCCCTCTCCTCTTTTGCTCCCTGGGTGTCAATGTGGAAGCGTTCTGCCGCTCTGGACAAAACTTCATTCAAGAGAGGTTGGTTGTCGACGGAGGAGTCGGTAACCGGGGGATCTTTGTCTACTGGGGAATCTACCATGTAGGTTCCTGGTTCGTCCTCTTCCTCCTCTTGGTCCTCGTCACCCTCAAAGTAGACAGTCCCAGTTTGGTCTTCCAACATGCCCAAATCAGGATCCTCACTAAAAGGTGGATCTTCATGATATTGAGTGTAGGGCTGTAAACAGAAAGGGTCCGAAAACCTTGTTGGTGCTTCAACCCGGGACTTCTTACTTGGGGGTATTGGGTGCCTAGAGCCTTAGGGTGATGCTCCGTTGGGGGTATATGAGAGGAAGTGCTCAGGATTCTTGGCATAGAAGTCTGCCAATGATGACATCCTCGACATAACTCTGTCTATGTCATCACTAGACCATTCTCTTGAGCTGGGAATGACTCTCTCCTGGGAGAGTTTCCCTGTTTTAGCCTGACTGGACCTATTGATTTGTGCAGGGGTCTTAAGGATGACAGAAGACTGAGACTTGTCTGTTTGTCTTTGTGGAGTAGTAGACTGTGACCCATCTGTCTGCTTCTGAGGCGTGGAAGACGACAGACTGCTTCTTTTGTTGTTTTCCCCCCTCCCCATGGGTGGAAGAGTGTTTTCCCTGTTTTTTGGCCCCTTCAGAGCTTTTCGACGTCTGGCGTCGAGGTTCGGGGGTAGTGTCCCCATCTCTCGCGTGTGGAGGTTGGGACTCGGGAACAGCCGTTACGCGGTCTGCTGACGCCGACTCCTGGAGTGCGGCCTGGGGATAGAGGTCGGCTTCGTCTTCCGACGATCGAACCTCCGTTACCTCAGGGAGAGAGGCACTTTTGGCAACAGTGGATGGCTGCCTGGAGTCATGCGGCGATCTAGATCAAGAACGCCCAGAGGACACCGATTCGGTGGACCGTTCTCTGTGTGCCTCTTTCCGAGAACTCGACATGTGCGTCGAGTCTCAGTGGGACTTCGTGTGTTTGGTGGAAGTGCTGTAGGTAGCGCTTGTGTCGCCGGGGGTTTTCCCCCATAGCCGCCCTGCCGGACGACCTTCCGAGGTCGGGGACTTGCGCTTGGCTCTCTCTCGACGCCACGTTGCCCTCGCCGTCCGAAAGCACTGCGTCGCTGCCATCGCTGAAGGCGCCCTCCGCTGCCATGGCCTCTTGACACCTGGCGTGGTGGGCCCAACGCTTGATCGAACGGTCCTTTAGTGTTTTCGGTTTAAACCTACTACACACTCTGCAGTTCGCCTCGGGGTGGTCCCTCTGCAAGCAGAGGTTGCACGTGGCGTGTGTCAACCCAAGGGTACTTGCGGTTGCACTTCAGGCAAAATTGGAAAGGGGTACCCTCCATACGCACCCTGTGGCAGCATGCTAATGAGTGTAGGAATATATAAGAATGTACCTATATATTTAAGAGTGTAGAGTATGTACCACCCCCCACTCTCCCTACTTGCAGGGCCGAGGCCAGAGGCCTTCCGAGGCCCTAGTCCGTCGTGCAGCTATGGACATTCGATTTCTTCTCCGGGCCGGCGTCGAGTGTGGAAGTTCGGTGACTCGACATTGGGGTGGAGAAATGGGGAAATATAACAATATTTTTGCAAAATTATGGCTAAGGCCAGGGAACTCCGCGGGATGCTTCCGACCAGTATGGCGGAAAAAAACAATCTGAGGGTACTAGACGCGTGAGGGATCATGGGTACAGTGGACGTCACACTAGGGATAGTATTACTGGCACGTACTGTGTCGACGCCCATTTTCGAGTTTCGAAAAACAAACTGTAATACTCTGCAGCTTTCACTAGATGTCGGCTTATGCACAGCATGTGATCTAAGCAGATTCCACAAGCCTCAGAAATAATATATATATATATATATATATATATATAACAAAACACACACACACACACAACCCCACCCCCCTAACCTCTTACATAATTTAGAATAGGCAAACAGGGTTTCCAAATAGCCAGTACCGCTCGACTACCAAAGCCCTACCTGACTCGGTGCTTTTAAACATACTGCAGGCCTCAACGTTTGCACACATTGCTAGCGGTTGGTGAGTGAGAATTGCCTCTTAGTCAGGAAGAAATGGTGTGCTTGGTCTATCTGCAAAACTGAGGGAGTGGGTGAATTTGTATGCTTGGCTAGTAGCTTGCAACTTGGAATATTACCCGTGCCTACCGCATATGCATCCACTGGAATGGAATTCAGTATTTATATCCATATGTAGAAATCATTCAGAAAGAAATACGATAGTGCCAATGCTCGTGAGAGGGAAAAAAAAGTTGTCATCGCCTGGCTCCAGATGATTGAGCATTCCTAAAGGATGCATCAAAGCCACAAGCCTGCCTATGCAGTGGGTGATGAGCACCTGAATACCTATGTGCTTCAGTGTTCTTTTACGTCACTTAATACCTGAAGCAGGCACATGGAAGCAAAAACACCAGCATCAAGGGTTCAAGCGTTAAACATACTGTATACCTAATTCAGCCAACGGAATGGAGCCCAATGCTTCTACCCAATTAGGCTACATGAGTGGAATGCACTGTAAACTAACTCTATGTGGACAAAAACATTTAGATCTACAGAAATACTCTTTAGCCTGTCTTTATATGGGTAGAGACAGTAAATTGAATGGGCCAAAAAAACAAAAAAATAAAATAGGGACACAAACGATACACTCAGTTGTGTTCATTGGAAAAATAACATTCATGGAAAAATAGCATTGATCGAACGGCTCGGCTGTGGTTACCACTTGACCATAAGTTGCACCATGCGAGCCCAGACCCTTGAGTCCACTAATGTTACGGGGAGCGAAGGGTGCCAGAATGCTTATGCGCTTGAAAGGATTTTTAAGTCTAACTCATCACAGTGTGCCAAACTGTGTTATGGATAGTGCATACTGGTGCAAATGTTTCAAACCCAGTTGAATGACAAGGAGACGCCTCGTGGCAAAACGGTAGCTTATAAGAAGGCTCTATTGGAAGTACTTCAGAGATATTGGGGCCAAAATAGTGGTGAGATGGGTTGGGGAAGATGACAATTCAGCGATATGTGCAAGTATGAGTATATAATTGACAGACATTTTAAAGACTGATGCACTTTAAATCTGATCTTGAATTTGGTTATGAATCTCTGAAAAGGACTCACACAAGTCCATTACACGAGATAAAAAGCCAATCAACAAACCTTTCACAAAATCAACAGAGAAGAACAGAGAATTTGGGCATTTTGTGTCGGTTCTTCTTGATTTCCTATTGATGAGGAGACTATTTAGAATTTTGGGAGGAGACTTTGAGGAATGTTAAGAGGTCTGGCTTTTTTTTCTTTTTTTAAAGAGGATTCTTTGTCCAGTCTCCTTAATTTAATGTACATTTACTACAAACCACCTAAGGAAGCTGGATTTTGACAGGTAACTGTTAGATGACAGCCAATAACACTAGTGGTATCAATATGCATTTCTGAGCGCATTAAGATCAGATGCATTTAGGATTTTCCACCTGTCATAGCTATACTGCACTTATGATCCCTAATAGGTGAAGCCAGGTATGTAGTTGTCCTGACAGCCTTGCAAAACGTCTGTCTTGTGTTGATGAAGATATGTATAAAGTATTACTGCCCTCTAAGACAAAAGAGTTGCCTGGAGAAAAGGCTTGCATTTTGGATAATTTGCATACCCACACTGCCTTGCTGATGTGGCTCAGAACGGACTACTAGATGATAAAAAAACTGATATATATATATGGGATAGATTACTCACCGTAATCGTATTTATATATATATATATATATATATATATATATATATATATATGATACATTACTCACCGTAATCGTATTTCTAATGCTTGTATCTGCTTAGAGTCACATGCTGTGCATAGGCCGACATCTAGTGGAAGCTGCAGAGTATTACAGTTTGTTTTTCGAAACTCGAAAATGGGCGTCGACACAGGGCGTGCCAGTAATACTATCCCTAGTGTGACGTCCACTGTACCCAAGATCCCTCACGTGTCTAGGATCCTCAGATTGTATTTTTTCTGACATGAGGTAGCATGAGGAGTAGCTTGAGTACAGATAATCCAAGCAGATAGATAGAAAGGTAAGACTACAAGCAACCATGCGCCTTCTCTCAGAGGGGAGGAAGGGTGGGTCGCATGTGAATCTAAGCAGATACAAGCATCAGAAATACGATTACGGTGAGTAATGTATCCCTTCTGAGGCTTCTGGAATCTGCTTAGATCACATGCTGTGCATAGATTAGCGAGCAGTACCTGAAGAAGGAGGTGGGATGTGAGAAGGGTCATGAGCAAATAAGTGTCTTAGAACCGCTTGTCCCACTTGTGTATCTGCCTTGTAATGGGTGTCAATGCAGTAATGCCGAGTAAAAGTGTGAATAGAGCTCCAAGTAGCTGCTTTGCAAATGGTGTCAAGGGGTACATTTGCAATGAAAGCCAGAGTGGCCCCAATGCCTCTAGTAGAGTGGGCTCTTGGCGTGAAAGGCAGAGTTCTTTCAGAGAGTGAGTAACACAGCTGGATACAGTTAATAATCCACTTCAAGATGGCACCTTTAGAGACGCGATCCCCCTCTCTGCCTGTAGCTACGGAGACAAACAGTTGATCTGTTTTCCTTAGGGGTCTGGTTTTATTTACATAGTAGAGGGCCGCCCTACGCACATCTAGGGTGTGTAGTTTCACCTCAGCCGAGCTTTGAGGGTCCTGGAAGAAAGCCGGAAGCTGGATGGACTGGTTTACGTGGAATTTAGATATAAACTTAGGTGAGAACCTAGGGTGTGTGCGTAAAACCACCTTATCTTTATGGACAGTAAAGAAGGGATCCTGCACTGACAGAGCCTGAATTTCACTGACCCTTCTTATAGAAGTAATAGCTACTAAGAAGGCCGTTTTATAAGTCAGAAGTTTGAGACTGCTTTTATGCATGGGCTCGAAAGGGGGTCCCATGAGCTTAGATAGCACCACATTAAGGTCCCACCCTGGTGGTGGGTTCGAAATAGGAGGGTGAAGTCTTTTTACTCCTTCCATGAAGGCTTTGACTACTGGTACTTTCCACCACGAGACCTTGTTATGGGAAGTGGTGTATGCCGACAGGGCTGCCAGGTGTACTTTCAGTGAGTTAAAAACCAATCCTGCATCTAGCAGGTGGAGCATGTATATATCAATAGTGGAAGGAGTGCAATCAACTGGGTTGATTTGTCTACTCTGGCACCAGATAACGAATCTCTTCCACTTGTCAAAGTAACAGTGCCTTGTGTTTGGTTTCCTAGATTCCTTTAGGATGTCCATACACCTCTGTGGTAAATTGAGATGTCCAAACTCTATGACCTCAGGAGCCATGCTGCCAGGTTCATTGAGTTGGGTTGCTGATGCACTGTTTGACCTTGGTGCTGGGACAGTAGGTTGTACCAGGCTGGAAGTTTGATGGGCTCGCACACCGCCATCCTGCGTAGGTGTGGAAACCACGGTTGTCTTGCCCACATGGGAGCAACTAGGATGAGCGTCATCGACTCTCTGTTCATCTTGTTCACCACCTTCCTGATGAGAGGAGTTGGTGGAAAAGCGTACGCAAACATACCTGACCAGTTCATCCACAAGGCGTTCCCCTAGGAGTCTGGTTGGGGAACCTGGATGCAAATCCTGGGCATTGTCTGTTTTCGCTTGTGGCGAATAAGTCTATAGTGGGGAAACCCCACTGAGAGAAGATATCTTCTACGACCTATCTGTGTAGAACCCATTCGTGTTCCTCTGGGAGGGAGTCTCTGCTCAGAACATCCGCTAGGGAATTGAGCTCCCCTGGAACATGTTGTGATGACAGGAAGATGTTCTGTCTGAGTGCCCGTATCCAGATTTTCTGGGCAAGCTTGGACAGATTTGGCGAACGTGTCCTTCCTTGCTTGTTCAGGTAGAACATGGCTGTTGTGCTGTCCGTCCGGATTTGCAGTGACAGGTTTAGTAGGTGGGGCACGAACGCTTGAAGCGCTCTGAATACTGCCAGAAGCTCTAGCAGGTTGATGTGGTTCTTGGCCACTGAGGGAGACCAGAGAACCTGAGCTGTGTGGTGGAGATGGTGAGCTCCCCACCCCGTCAGACAGGCATCGATATTGACTACTGCCTGTACTTCGGGATCGTAAAAGAGTTTTCCCTGTGCAAGATTCTCTCTTGTCCACCAGTGAAGGCTTTTTACTAGTGTTGGCGAAACGACCACTAGATCGTCCCACTGACCACTTGCCTGAGACCACTGTTTCGCCAACCATTCCTGCATGGGACGCACGCGCAGGCGCGCGTGGGGGACCAGGTAAATACATGACGCCATCATGCCCAGTAAACGCATTGCTTTGCGTACCGTTATTTGGTGACCGGACTGATATTGCGGAATTTGCAGTAGTATATTCCGAATTCTTTCCTCTGAAGGAAAGGTCAACCCCTCTTGAGTATCTAGGATTGCTCCTAGGAACTGTTTGGAGGTGCTTGGCACCAGGCTTGACTTTTTCTCGTTGATTGAGAAGCCTAATTCGTGGAGGAGGTCGATAGTCCTTTGAATGTTTGTCCTGCAAATTACTGGGTTTCCCCAGTTATGAGCCAGTCGTCCAGATAAGGGTACACCAGGATTGCCTCCCTGCGTAGGTGTGCAGCCACCACCGCCAGTACCTTGGTGAATACCCTTGGTGCCAAAGCTATCCCGAAGGGCAGTACCTTGAATTGGTAGTGCCGACTGTCCACCTTGAAGTGCAAGTACCTTCTGTGCGCTGGGAAGATGGAAATATGAAAATAGGCATCTTTCATATCTAAGGTTGCCATGTAATCCCCCTTTTTTAGGAGGGGGATTACCTCTTGTAGCGTAGTCATACGAAACTTTTGGGGCTTGACATACTTGTTGGCAGGCCGTAAATCCAATACTGGGCGCATTGTCAAATCTTTTTTTTGGCACAAGGAAGTAAGTTGAATAAATACCCTTGTTTACCTGGTGTCACGGGACGAGTTCTATCGCGTCCTTTGCTAGCAGAATGGCGATCTCCTCGAGGAGAATCTTCTGATGTTCTAAAGAGTGTACTCTTTGTCGTGGAGGATGGTTCCGGGGACGCTGCAGTAGTTCTATACAGTACCCTGTGGATACTGTTGACAGCACTCATCTGTCTGATGTGATCCCTTCCCAAGCCTGGGTGAAGTTGGAAATGCGTCCCCCTACTGGGGTTGCGTGAGAAGGGACCCTGAACTGAGCGTCACTGCTTTGGTGGAGGCGTGCCGTCTCCTTTGCAGGGGCTGCCTTTGCCTTTACCACGTCCTCTCCTATTACCCCTGCCGTAACCCTGGGTAGACTGTTGACTGTTGTTCCACTGTGTACCCTGCCCCTAGGAATAGTTAGATCCTCTCTGGGAATTTTGGCCGCGTGGGCGACGAAAATTACTATTCCCTCTCTGGTTAGGGGGTTTATTGGTTAACTGGCCAAGGGACTTGAGTGTCTCGTATTCGTCCTTGGCATTCTTCAGTGCGTCCTCGACCGCCTTACCAAACAACAGATCGGCTTCCACCGGTTTGTCCAACAATGATGCCTGGGTTTCTGCCTTAAAACCAGACTGCCGTAACCATGCATGTCTCTTGATAACAGTACCTTCTGCTATCAATCTGCCTGCGTTGTCCGCGGCGTCAAAGGTTGCTTTTAAAATGCAACCAGACACGGCTCTACCCTCTGCGGAAATCCAAGCTAACTGGCCCTTTAAGGGTTCTGGTGCAGAGGCTATGAGTGCCGCAACTTCTTCCCACTGATGGCAGTTGTAGCTGGCCAACAGGGTGGTGGAGTTTGCAATCCTTGCCTGATAGGCGGACGTTGAGGCTACTTTCCTGCCGAAACCATATAGTTTTTTGCTCTCCTTGTCTGGAGGAGCTTCGGACGATGACAAGGGTGTTCCAGCCCTCTTACGAGTGTTAGTGACAACTAGGGAGTCTGGCTTCAGATGCCCTCTTATATAGAGAGGGTCAGACTGGGCTGCCCTGAAAAGTTTTTCAACTCTGGGATTGACTGCTCTGGTGAGGTTCGGGTTCACCAGGGACAGGTCTATTCTTCGCTGAATAGACTTGAGGATAGGGATGGTCTGGGCAACAGGCCTCCTTTCTCCTACTAACTCCTCGGCAAAGTCCCTCTCCTCCTGGACACCGTGGGTGTCAATATGGAAATGTTCTGCTGCACGTGCGAGAACCTCGTTTAGGAGGGGTTGGTTATCGACAGGGGAGTCGGTAACCGGGGCTTCCTTTTCTACCGGGGAATCTACTCTGTAGGTTTCGGGGTCTTCCTCTTCCTCTTCTTGGTCCTCATCGTCCCCATAGTAGCCCGTCCCGGTTTGCTCTTCTACCATACCAAAATCTTGGTCCTCACCAAAGGAAGTCTCTCCTTGATATAGTGAGTATGGTCGTGAGTATGGTTGTACCTCGAAGGGGTCATTAGACCTCATCAGTGTCTCAAACCGGTGCTTCTTACCCGGGGGATAGGATCATTAGAGCCTGAGGGTGTAGCCCCTTGTGGATCATATGAAAGGAAATGGTCAGGATGTTTATCGTAAAAGTCTGCCAAAGAAGACATCCTTGACATGACCCTATCTATGTCATCACTGGACCATTTTTTTGAACTGGGAATGACTCTCTCAGAAAGTTTTGGAGATTTATCTTGAGTAGATTTGCTCTTTGAAATATCAGCAGACCTGGTCTTGTCTGCCTGTTTAGGAGGAGTGGAGTGTTTCACAGGTGTGGAAGAGTGCAGAGGCTGCTTCTTCTGCTGTTTTCCCCCCTCCCCGTGAGTGGAAAAGTGTTTTCCCTGTCCCTTTGTGGCTCCGGAGGTTTTCGACGCCTGGCGTCGAGGATCGGGGGTAGAGTCCCTGTCCTTTGAACGTGGGGCCGTGCTGATCTTGTCTGCGGGCTCCGACTCCTGGAGTGCGGCCTGGGGGTGGAAGTCGTCTTCGTCTTCCGACGATCGAACTTCCGTTAGCCTAGGGAGCGAGGCACTCTTGGCAAGAGTGGATGATTGCCTGGAGTCATGCGGCGATCTCGAACGCCCAGAGGAAACCCATTCGGACCGTTCTGTTTGTGCCTCTTTCCGAGCACTCGACGTCGTCGAGTCTCGGTTGGACTTCGTGTGTTTAGTGTGGGTGGTGTGTGAAGCGCCTGTGTCGCCGGGGGTCTTCCCCATAGCTGCCCTGTCGGACGACCTTCCGAGGTCGGGGACCTGCGCTCGGCTGTCTTTCGACGCCGTAATGCCCTCGCCGTCCGAAAGCACGGCGTCGCTGCCATCGCTGAAGGTGCCCTCCGCTGCCATGGCCGCCTGCCTGGCGTGGTGGGCCCAACGCTTCATCGAACGGTCCTTAAGTGTCTTAGGTTTAAACCTACTACATGCTCTGCAGTTTGCTTCGGGGTGGTCCCTCGGCAAGCAGAGATTGCACGTGGCGTGCCTGTCGACCCAAGGGTATTTGCGATTGTACTTGGGGCAGAATTGAAAAGGGGTACCCTCCATACGCACCTTGAGGCAGTTAAGTGTAGGAAATGTATAAGGTGTACCTATTTATCAAGAGTGTAGAGTATGTCCAACCCCCCACTCTCCCTACTTACAGGGCCGAGGCCAGAGGCCTTCCAAGGCCCGGGCCGAGGCCAGAGGCCTTCCGAGGCCCAAATCCGTCGTGCAGCAGCCAACGGTCGATTTCTTCTCCAGCCGGCGTTGAGTGTCGAAGTTCGACGTTGGAATGGGGAAGGATGTCAATTAATCAATATTTTAGCAAATATTTTAGCAAAAGTATGGCTAAGGCCAGGGGACTCCGCAAAATGCTTTCGACCAGTATGGCGGAAAAAACAATCTGAGGATCCTAGACACGTGAGGGATCTTGGGTACAGTGGACGTCACACTAGGGATAGTATTACTGGCACGCCCTGTGTCGACGCCCATTTTCGAGTTTCGAAAAACAAACTGTAATACTCCGCAGCTTCCACTAGATGTCGGCCTATGCACAGCATGTGATCTAAGCAGATTCCACAAGCCTCAGTAATATATATATATATATATATAAATATTACACAGCCACGGTAGTGGGCGTGTAGTTATGGTTAAGTTGCTGTTTCCATAGGAAGAGCACTTTTTGGGCGGCTTATAACTTTGCTCCCCGTGGACGAATCCTCACCAAACTTTGAAAAATAAGTATATGGGCCACTCTGAATTTTTTTACCAAACTTTGGTCCAGGGGGGGCAAAGTTATAGGGGGGGTCCCAAAACTTCTGTTTTTCCCTTTCCCATAGACTGAATGGGGGAAAAAACGTTGCGAATGGCTACAGGTCAAACCGCTGGATGGATTTTCACCAAACCTGCGGTAGGGGCAAGGGCTTGGTCCAGAAAGCGTGCTTTTGTAAATTTGGTGACCTTACGTGCAGTACTTTTCATTAAAATAAGCAAAAAGTAGTTGTAAAAAAATTAGTGATATCTATGTCCGCTTTGCGGTCACACTTCCCTGTTCGGTCCACGGACAAGATACCAATTGGCTAAGGGGCTGGCATCATGACCGCGGACACGCAACGTCTCTGCCGATTGCAGCAAGACGTGTTCTGCGTCAGATTGTTTGGATGCGCCCGACATCTTGGATCCGCCGATAGCGGAGCAACAACCAGCGGAAACATGCTATATTTATAAAACTCTTTTACTGTGTCATAGAGCGTTGGGAAAGGTTCAGACAGTAAGACTTGGGTGATGAATGATTTTGTTCTGGCGATCGGTCTTCATGATGTATTTTGTATGGCCACCTTGTACGCACAGAAAATGAGGGGTCTAATAACGGTAGCATTTCAGTCCATGCAGTGCACAGGGAACTTGTAACTGTTGTAAGGACACGCGTGGTGTTAGCGAACATTGAAATTGACAACATGCCGTAATTGCATTACTTTTTCTTATGGGTATTGTATTCATAAGTACGCCGCCTTGAGTGTGACATGCTACGGTGGTTGTGGCCAGGGCCTACAGTCTTGGATGCATCGCCGTCGGCCGAAGGCCTAACTTCCAAGACTGTAGGCCCTGGCCACAACCACCGCAGAATGTCACACCCATGGATACACCCGTAGTAATGCGTATCGATTGCCTGGTTGAGGGGAGTGTGTGCAGTCTTGGGTGCATGGAAGGCCATGCACCCAAGAACAAACTTGTAAGCACTGGACGTCCCAGCCACTGCACACCCATACCATGTAATATCTATGGACATACAGCTAGGAGTGCAGCCTCTGGCTGGCCAGAAGCACTGAAGGATAGCACACCTATAGAAAAACCCCAAATACCACACCTCACTGAGGTGGTTGTGGGGAGACCTTGCACTCGGGTGCATGGCCGAAGGCCATGCGCCCAACAACTTTTAAGTTATACCCTCTTCATAATGTATTTTCTATGGCCACCTTGTACGCACAGAAAATGAGGGGTGTAATAAGGGTAGCATTTCAGTCCGTGCAGTGCACAGGGAACCTTTAACTGTTGTAAGGACACGCGTGGTGTTAGCGAACATTGAAAGTGACAACATGCCGTAATTGCATTACTTTTTTTTATGGGTATTGTATTCATTAGTACGCTGCCATGGGTGTGACATGCTAGGGTGGTTGTGGCCAGGGCCTAGAGTCTTGGATGCATGGCCGTCTGACTGTAAGCCCTGGCCACAACCACCGCAGTATGTCACACCCATGGATACACCCGTAGTAATGTGTATCGATTGCCTGGTTGTGGGAAGTGTGCAAGCACTGGACGTCCCAGCCACTGTACACCCATACCATGTAATATCTATGGACATACAGCTAGGACTGCAGCCTCTGGCCAGAAGCACTGAAGGATACCGCACCTACAGAAAAACCCCAACTTCCACACATTACTGAGGTGGTTGTGGGGAGACCCTGCACTTTTGGGTGCATGGCCAAAGGCCATGCACCCAACAACAAAGTTATATCCTCTTCACTTACAAGCCAACATGGGTTTCATCTAGTGCGTTGGCCAAGATGTATACTTTTGGGTGCATGGTTTCAGGCTGTATGCCATACATCCAAGCATGTAAACACTGCCCACAACCACTGCAGCTTATCACATTTATACTTGACACCCACACAATCGATTATATATCTGGCAGGTGTGGCCAGCTCCCAGAGTTTTGGGTACATATTCAGTACATGCTACATTTACAATATTTCCTTCTGTGGGTGTGCTACTGATTTTTAAGCAACCATGGGTGTAATATGCTGTGGTGATTGTGGCCAGGGCCTACAGTGGTGGGTGCATGGCCATAGGCCGTACGCCATACTTCCAAGACTGTGGGCCCTGCCCACAGCCACCGCAGCATATCACAGCAATGGGTACACCTGTAGTATTCATTATTCATCAGATGGTTGTGGGGAGTGTGTACAGTCTAAGGTGCATGGCCGAAGGCCATGCACCCAAGAAGAAACTTCTAAGAACTGGAGTTATAAGCTACTTCACATCCACAGATTTAAATGTATGGACATACACCTAAGATTTTAGGCCCTGCCCACAACCTCTGCAGCATTTCACAGCTACAGAGACACCCCTAGTATTGAACATCACTCAGGTGGATGTGGGCAGGGTCTGCAGTCATGAATGCATGGCCGCAGACCATGCACCCAACAGCACAGTTATATGTAGTGTACTTACAAGTCACAATGGGTGTGATATGGTGTGGTAGTGCATCACTCAGGCGGCTGTGGGGAGGGGCTGCAGTCATGGGTGCATGGCCGAAGGCCATGCTCCCAAAAGCACATTTGTACGTAGTGTAGTTATATGCCCCAATGGATGTCATATGGTGTGGTAGTAGTGGCCAGGATGTAGAGTATTTGAACAAAATAATAAGCACTGCAGTTGTAAGCAACTATGGATTTTATATACTGTATACCCATACATTGATAAATCTGTGGCCTCACACTCACGTCTGTAGCCTGTGGCTACAACCTACTGCAGCATATCACAGCTATAGGTACACTTGTACTATGCAACATCATTAAGATGGTTGTGGGGAGGGCGTAGCGTTTTGGGAGCATGGCCGAAGGGCATGCCCCTAAAACCAACTTTGTATGTAGTGAAATTACAAGGCACAATGGTTCCGATATGCTGTCGTGTTTCTGCCCAGGATCCACAGCCTTGCCTGCATGCCCAAAGGCCATGCACCTAAGACTGAAGTCATAAGCAGTGGGGTTATAAGTGAATATGGATGTGGTGTAATGCGGTAGTTGTGTGCACTTCCTAGCGTCTTGGCTGCATGGCTGCAGACGATGGTCCCAAAAGTTAACTTATAAGTAGTTAATTTACAAGGACCATGGTTTTGATATGCAGCGATAGTTGTGGGTAAGAACTATGCTCTTTGTACCTTGGTCGTAAGGCGTAGGTGGTAGGCTACACAACCAAGATGCAAGGGCCAGCCTACAGCTGCTGCAGCATATTAGTACCATAGATTAGACGTGTAGGTTCACATGTGTACAAAATGACTGCCAAAATACTTACTCCTTACTTTGTTCAGAATCCATATATGTTTTAAATGCCTTCAGTACTTAGCGGAAGTATCCCTTTTTAATTTCTGTGATAAAAGAAAAAAGTATGTTAGTCTTTGCATTTTATGAAAACTTACTACATTGCATAATAGACAGTTTACCTTTTTTTTTACCCTCATATTTAGTTTACAATCCAGTGTACTGTGCATTCTGCTCAGTTTCTGTGTTTGCTTTTCTAATCCTTGGGTCTGGGAAAAGAAAATCCATGTCGGATTAAAAATAAACTTTATTTGCTATAGTAATAACTACTTCCTTGTTTCCTTTGAGTGTTTCATTCATCTTTCTGATTAATGTTATGTTTGTTGCCTTGCTGCCCATTTTTAACAACAGTTAGATACCTGTAGGTGTATTCTCACTGTGCATTTGTTCTTACAGTTCTGTGATATTCATTTATTTGTGTCGTTGTTATATCCTCTTGGGCAGTTAGATACCTGTTGGCGTATTCTGTTTGTAGTCTTTTCCATAATTTTTTGGTACTCTTGAAGTACACAGGATTAATAAAATTATGGCTTTAAGAAGATTAAGTACGCATTTGTAAGATTAGCTGGCAATCTCTGCTTTAGAGTAATGGTGCTATCATTACATTCGAACCATCCACATTTCTTTTTAATGTATGCAGTGTAGTGACCTGCATTGGTTATAGCTCCTGCATGGTAGATTATACCTATTGTTGTAAAGGTTTTCTTTCCAAGTGACACTTGACCGTGTGTGAATCCAGTCAGTTTGCAGTTGTTTTGGTACCATCTGCAGTATAACGTAGAAGCATAAGTATTATGTAGGCACTATGCGATTGTATCAGTAAGGTGGAGCGATTGTCTGAATTGCAAATAGTACATAATCTGCCATGGTTTGCATTCTGTACAAGTTGCTGAAATGGAATGGATTAACAATTAGGTATGGAAACATACACAAATCGCTCATTTGGGATTTGTTCCTGTATCACATTGTCACAGAGAGTGCATGTATGTTTCCACATGTACGATACCTGGAAGATTTCATTTACAGGTATGATTTTGTTTTCCAATACTAGTAGTAAGTACATTACAAATTCTTGTGGATCTTCTTGTGAGTTCATAGTGAATCTCACCATGACAGCACAGTAGTCCAATTCTTGCCTTATTCCATGAACACTGTATTGTTGTCAGGATTGTTTGTTGCATTTCTATGAAGCACTAACATTTGCAATCACAATTGGTCTGTACTGTGTAAGTGAATATTGTTAACAATTGGTGGCAATTGAAATAGAATATTCATTGCTACATTTGCATAGCAACTTACCCCAGTTTCATTTGCAAATTTGAATGGACCATCTAGTTCTGTATCTGAATGCATTTTTTTGAGTTTCTGTTCCTTCTTTGAAGACGTACCTGGTTTACATTCCCTAATAGGTTCTTCTTTGTTTGTGGTAATTGATGAAGCTTTAGCTTCCTTTGTTTTCTTTGAGGGATTTGCTGTTGGATTCTGTTGCATTTCTGTTTGATTTAGTTTTCTTTTACCACGTTTCACTTTATCTGGAACAGGATAATGTTTCAGATGGGGGGTGTACAATGAACGTAGTCTATTGTATTCTAGAATGCAAGGAATACCAGCTTTGACTTTACTTGCATCAAAGTTCATTAGCAATAGACCGACAAGTGTATGTAAGCGTGATAATGCTACATAGCTCATGCCTTCTTTAAAGACTGTGTTTCCTATATCTATCAATGCTTTGTCTAGGGTAAGATCTAGGGATTTATAAATGGTAACTGCATATGCAAGAGTTAGAGAAAATTGCTCTCTACGTACATACATGTCTTTGAAGAGAAGGAATCGAGCAATTGAGCGTTCTATCCTTTTCACTTCTGAAAGTTTATCAAAGCTAATATTGAGAAAATGAATGTTGCTGTCATGTGGGCATGATTGAAAGCCAACAACTGCACCCAGTGCTCCATTAACTAGTCCTTGCTCAACGTCAAGGTTACGTTTAAGCATTACTCTACAATTTAAGGATAATTTTAATATTTTTTCTAACCAAGCTGTGTTGGAGATGGAATTTTCTAAACTGTTTAGTCTTGTTGTGGCTTGCTCACACATGGGTACTGTCATACCATGTAAGTCGAGTTTGTCTGTGGTGCTAATTTCAATTATTGGTTGCATTTCTTTATTGAACCTTGTTTCATTGAATTTGAAACAGCTTGCAAGAGTTGGCATTAAGGCCATACAATTGACATTTTTGTGCGCAATTCGTTCCATAATATCAGTTGCACATGCATTATCGCCATAAAGTGCATGAATGTGCTGGTTTTTCGATACTGCTTGTGCTTCTTGCGATAGTACACCAACTCTAACACTTTTTAAGATGTTGGCATAAGTGAGATCTGCAGATTGCTGCATGTTCTCTGTTAATTCTCTGTATTGGAAATGTTGCCAACGGTTGACATTTCCTATGCTGCCAACAGTTTTACAGCAGAGTTTGTGGCCTAAGGTTTTAAAAATAGGTTCACCTTTCACTGGTGTCAATTGTAGAAGATCTCCGAAAACGATAATGTGTTTCCCTGCAAAGAGTTCTTCGTTGTTACTTTTAAGTACTTCTTGCAATCTGAGGTGAATCAAAGCCAACATATGGTTGGAGACATGCTCTCTTCATCTATTAGTAGCAATTTCATTTGTTTTAATACTCTGCGTACTTCTATTGCAGCTTCTGCAGAAAGTTTGTAATAGTCTAATTTATTTTGATGCTCTACTGTAAGCAGTAATAATCGGTGTAAAGTGACAACACCTATGTTGTAGGCAGCTAAACCTGTGTGCGCCATTACAACAGCTGACAGTTTGTTGTTTGTCAATTGTTGAAGGAACTTGCTGATGATTTAGATTAAGAATGTTTTTCCTGATCCAGCTTCACCACTCACGTACAGTAGTATAGGTTTGTAATTTTGGCAGGAACATTCTTTATTTTCCTGTTGTACAAGATGTACAATTTGTTTTGTTACGTCTTCAAAAATGCTGCGCTGATCTTTGTTAAGTTTTGCTTGTTGTACAGTTAAGTCTTCTGTATCTTGTTGATACTGATACATGGTGTTTTCTACTTCTGCCATAGCTACTTCTGCCTCATTTGCTATTAGTGGTTGTCCTAGTGGTTCTTGACTTCCTGTTACAGAAGGTTGACTACGGTCGGAAGAGTACTTATCTAGTTGGGCCTGAAGTTCTTCTTCCTGTTGCTGCTCATTGTGTAACATTGTTTTGTACTGCGTAAAGTTCACATCTGTGATATCGCTTTCATTTGCCTTAAATGCATCTTCATAGCAGTCACAGTTATCTAGTATGTCTTCCTTTTTCTCCATGGTTTAAAAAGTTGTAACAGAGATATGTAATATAGTTCTTTCTGTTGAGGAGTTTTTAATGATAATTTTACATGATTAATTAAGCTTCATTTGGTAAGTTTCACTAAGCTCCCTTCACAATTGCTCACTCTATATCTACCTTTGCTTTCATCGGGTTTTATATTATTTTTGTATGCAAAGTTTTGAGCTATGTGGTTTAGACACATGCTTTCCAAAGTGCTACTCCTGTTCGGATAGTATGTGTCCAGCAAATTGTTTTTTAGAATGTCTTGGCTGTTGGGATCATTTCTGGCAATTGTTTCTATGTCCTCATATGATTTCAGCACTCATTTTCTAGATTTAGCAGGACCAAGACTTAGCCATACTATGTTGTCTGATTTTCCATACAAAGCAGTTCCGGTTAAATGATCTGCTGCTTCATAGGCGCCACATTCTCTATGAGTGAGCATTTTTATGCCTAGGCTGTACAATTTCTGTGATAGTGTTTTGTCTGATGCTAGGTCATCCCAGAGGTTTTGAAGCTCTGTTTTTTCTGCTTTTGTTAAGTAGGCTGTAACATATCGTGCAACAGCAGTAGAATTGTCTGCAATGTACTGCACATCTATGTTTGCATTCCATAAGAGGGCAATGACTGCATTGTAATCATTGATATATTTTGATTCTTCTGTTGTTTTTATGTAATGTGTGTTCTTAGGTGATTTACTTTTAACACTATGCCGAATTGAAGACATGAAGTTGTTTACTTCACCTGTTTCTGTAACTGGTCTAGGGAAACCAAAGCGGCATTTGGTGTAGTATTTACCTTTGTTTTTGTATTTGCGGCGATAATATTTGCCACAATTGTGTCTTTGAAATTGTAAAATCTGCCCATGCAGCTCACTATGTGTCTGTTGTGAAGGGATTTCACAAGTGACATATTTTTTGGATAAACTGCAAAACAGTGCTATCACTGTCGTGACCAAATTTAGGTGCACCTTTGATCCATAACAGCATGTGAATATGTGGTGCTCCTCTCGCTTGATATTCTTTTCTCCAAAAGAAGTGTTGCACTTCTCCAAGGGGAGGAACAGTTTTATTGCAAATAAAGTGTAGCATGGCAATGAAACGATGATGGAAATATCTTGACACATTAACTGGATCTAGAGAGCAAAGTTCTCCAGGTGTTAATATATCTATGTTGTTTTTGTTGCTTTTTCCTATGCGTAGGAACTCCTGTAAATCTTCCCATGCATATTCTGCACAACTTAGTGTAACAAACCAAGTCGGTAGTCCAAGGTTTCTGATCATACAACGCACGTCTCTGTGCTGTCGGAACCAGTATTCCTTTGTACCACGCTTGTTTGCAAACAAATTTGTTATACTTGATTGTAAAACCTCATCTTTTTCCTGTACTTTTTGTATTAAATGCGTAGCTGACATATTTTGAAAGTGGGTTCCAGATTTCAAAATGTGTGCAACTCTGTAACATAGCGTTGCTAATTCACTTTCATAGAGTAGGTGGAATATGTATTCCACATTTTGTCTAAATATGGGATCTTGCGAATACATTCGTAATGAGCGGTATTCTGATGCCCCAATCTGAGTGGGTCTATCATCGTATCTTCCACCTTTGCCAGTAGGAAATAGCAGTGGAAACGCACGTGCTTCTATACTTTTTTCCCATATACTCATTGGTGAACCTTTGGTTTTTCACATTTGGTAAGTTTCTAGTGCATCATCTATGCTTTCATTGGAATGCAATGGATGAATTGTGTACTGGTCCAAAAGAGTGGATACTGTAGCAGGATCCAGAAGTTCGAATCGTCCAGTTTCTGATGGCTCTTGAATTATTTCAGTTATTTCCCTTAAGCTTTCTTTAATATTCATTTCCTGGTAGTACTCGTTATTGTCTTTTAGATATTGCAATGCTTGTCTAACTTTATGTAAGTCCACCAGTTGTTGCTAATTTTTTTGTCTTTTGTTGGTACACCATTTACCAAGACTATTAAAGAATGCTCTATTGAACGTTGCACTCCTAGAGTGTGTACATTTTCGGTTAGATCTAATGGCAAATACACTACTTTGCCACAAATGCCTTTCACCAATTCAGAGGGTGGTAATTTTGCTGTTTTTGGATGAAGGCGTATAACTGCTTGAAATGGGTGAACTGTTTGAATTACGATGCTCTCATACAAATTGAGTTGTTGCAGGATTTTTGGTAGTGGGAACAATTCCAAATGATTTCTTATAGCACGTGAAGGAGTGTGGTTGTTGTCTAATTTTGTAGTACAGAAACCGCAACATATTAGGCATTCAGTTAGTTCATATTTGTTTTCTGCTAAAAGGTAGAGAGCTAATTCAAACCATTTGGAATCTTCATTGTCTTCAATTTTGTATGCTATGCCCACATTTTTTGTGTTCCTTTTGTAAAACGTTCTGCGGCAACACACACACCCATGGTTTGGTACTTCAGCCGATGCCCTTTTAAATTTTAGTATTTCTTTTATGTATGTGTGTAATAGAAGGTTGCTATGTGCAGATTTGTTGCTACAATGCTCTAAAACTATTGTTACGCTCACCTGGTTCCCACAGGAGCGTCGATCTGAACTGGACAGCTGCGGTCTCCACCAATGTGACGCGTAGTGCCGAGATGACGGACTAGACTGGCCCACCTAGCTTCGTTTGCTTGGCCCGTAGGAATATTCTTCTGCAAATGGAGAAAGGGAATTAACCACCCGTGGAGTTGAGCGTTAACCCCCCCCACTCCCGCTTTTCTCCCCACTGATCACCTTTGATGTCCCCTCTTATAATTTCACCTGATGGTTTGGAAAGATGAGCTCTCCATCCTGCATTGAGTGCAGAGGCGCGTAGATAACCAGTTGCTTCACTGGCTCGAAGGAATTGGTGAGTTCCAGAACAATATTGACTCTGAGATTCCTGGCAAGACGCTGTAAGTTTGTAGTTGTAAGAGTTCAAATGTCTGACTTTCACTCTTGTCCGATTCCTTGCAGGTTGCAGCTTGACCCTAGCGAAGAGTTCCTCGTGGCAACCGGTAATATTCAGGTAAGGATTTGTATTATCCAACACAGTTCGATAAAATAATGTCAATATGTAACCTGTTGCTTTCTCCCTTATTCAGGCGCTGAGAGAAAGTATGAAGTCTCGGGGAATAATGCCTCCGGCGGTAAAATCAGGTAAGTCTATTGTGGTGAGGAGGTTTCCCCTTGTTTGTCCCTTTGTTTCACCTTGCTGTCCTTTTGTTTCCCCTTAGGGGCCGGGGTTCGGCGAGGATGCAGTGGAAGCTGCGCCGACCCGTGAAGAGGAATAGTACCCCTGGTGGTAAAATCAGGTAAGTCTATGGGGGGTTACTTATATTCCCTCTGTGTATTCCCTTGGCTCACCTTGCTGTTCTTGTCTTCCCCTTAGGTGCCGGAGTGCGGCGGGAACATGCAGAAGGATGCGGTGGAATGTGAAGATGCTGCGAAGGCCGGTGAGATCAGCGCGGCGCTGCAGCAGGCGAGGCGACGCACGTAAAATAAGTTATTTCTTCCAGCTCGAAGGCGCGATGGATCGGGAATTCAGGTAAGGATCAAAGGTATTGCTCTGGATAAGACTGGATGCAGACTTGCAGGCACGGTGAGCGTTACGCTGCTGGATGCAGAATAACGCAAAGCGTGTGCTGCTCTTCGGGCGTGGTTTAAATAGCCTCCAAAGTAGTCCCAGGTAAGTATTCCTCCCCAGCCCCACCAGAGTAAAAAATAGTCCCTAGGTAAAGTAGTCCCTTCCAAGCCTCTTTTGGCTTGGAGCTCTTGCAGCATGGTCTGCATCAGGTGAGTTTGCAGCATGGTCTGCATCAGGTACATTTTAATCTATGAGTCTGGCGCATATGGCACCAGGACTGACTTTCCATATGAGCCTGGCGCCATAGGCGGGACTGCACCCAAATAGCCCCTAGCAGGGCTTGCTGGCCTTGCTTAGAATAACTTGATGCCTGCTTCCGGGGTTGCTGGACTTGGTCTGGATCCCCGGGGGTAGGCATCATGACAACTATTGCATTTTGTAAGTGGCTTTCACCTCCAAAATACTTTCTCTGAATACGGCCAATTTCTTCTTGTAAGTATTTGGGTGTACCATGCAGAAGAGTCTTATTTAAATTGCCTAGTTCTGAAGCTGGACTTTTTACATAGTATATTTTATAGACTAGATTTCTTACATTTGAATGATGTACTGATATCCTTTTGATATCATGGAAGGTGCTTTTGCAAATAGGCCCAGAAATGAAGGCTAATGAATGTCCTTGTAGTCCCGTGTATTTGGGCACTGGACAAATATCCATATTTTGCAGCACTTTAATTTTACTTTTATCTTTCCCTTTTACATACAGATTGATGAACTGACGTAAAGATTTGAAAGCTTTGTTTGGAATGGCACACATTGATGTGCACGGCCATTTGTATACTGGACGGTGTGGTTCTGTCGAATTGAGATATAATTCTGAGTTTTCAGGGGATACTTTTGTAAGCAGTGTTTCTTGTTCCATGATGGTAATATTGATTTTCTCATACCTTCGTCCACTGCTATGGATGGCAATTGTGTTTGTTTGGTTTGTTTGTATGCTTCTTCATTAAAATATGACTCTGTAGTTGTCGCGTGACTCCATTCACCTCCACAAACATTTAAGAAATTATTTTTGTTCACATTCCGTTTATTGCTGAGTTTCTTTTGTAGTTTGGTACTTAGTTTTGTTAGTGCTTTCATCCTACTTAACACTAATATAAACAACTTCCTTTTGAGAAGGATTGCACTGTCCACGAGAGCTTGTAGGATTTAATTTCTACGGTAGGTTTTAAGGGGTGAGGATGATTTCGGTCCTCTTCTTAGTAGATTCTGAAGCACTTTGTGACAAAACATTTTTGCTAAAATACTTTTTTACTATGGGTTCTTGTTGCTATATCAGGATTATTAGAAGCATTGTTAGCTGTACTGGTAGCCGATTTCTTGACATGCTTTTTGTGTTTTGTGACACTTTTTGATGGAGGAGGTAAAGTTTCGGTAGTTGAAGCTTCCTTTGTTTTGCTAAACGACTGCATTAGCTGGTTTGTTCCAACGTTCTCTACAAGCTCTACTACAGATGGATGCTTAGATTGAATACTTTTTTTTTTTTTAATTTGCTCTACTTCTGCGTTCCTTTCTACGAAGTTGCTTTCTGGTAGGCATTCTTTGGTGTCTGTTGAAAAAAAGAAGGCATGCTTTGGTCTGTTGTTCAATGTATGTGTGCATGCGTGCATGAGTCTGATGGGGAAGCTCTTTGTCATGGTGTGTGAATGTGCATTGGACTCTTACAATGATTTGGTAAGGCTATTTTACTGTTTGTATACTACTACAATGTGCTTCAGATGAGAGTACAAAGTGGCTTAGTGGTGACGAGAAGCATTATTAGAAAACGAAATGCCATAAACTTGAAACAGCAACTTCTTTTCCAGGAATAACCTTATAATGATTCTGTATGTTATTTGAGTTCCAAAACACACAGGCCCTCATTAGGACCCTGGCGGTAAGGGGTTTGCGCCAGCGTTAGCTGCGCCGACCCCTTACCGCCAACTACGAGTTCCCATAGCGCCATGGTCATTTTTCCGCCCGCTTTTTGCGGGCGTAAAAATCCATGGCGCTATGGGACCTTGGTGTTAATTACGCCACCGTAATTTACGGTGTAAATTAACGGCCGTAATTAACGCCTTCCCCACTCCCATTGAGCCCTATGGGGCCGAAATGGGAATGGGGAAGGGTAAATGGGTCAATGGGGACTTACCGCCCCGCCGACCTCGGAATGGGGCGGTAAGTCCGCCATCCGCCATGGCGTAAAGGGACTTTGCGCCATGGCGGAAAAGTCCGCCGATGGCGGAAAAAATCCGCCAGGGTCCTAATGAGGGCCACAGGGATTTGTGAGCCATTCTGCCTGTAATTCTGTGTTTAATAAATGGGTATTTGTAAGTAGAATGGTTCAGAAATCAATGTTTGCTTTGGTGTACTAATTAAACAAATAACCCACGCTACCTCTTTGAGGAACAGTTACAATATAAAGTTAGTACTGTGCTTACTTTATTTTGCGAAATAACCACGGTTCTTCGGATATGTCGTTTGCAGTGTAGATGCTGTTGATTCTCAGGAGAGTAGTCTTCACTGTGATTGAAAAAAAACATTAATTACTTTGTGTGTTTACAGCAGTGATGATATTGCACACATTAATTGCGCATCTTTCGTCAGAGCATTCTCCTTTCATATTTCAACCCAGTACATGTGTGCATTTCACTTCACTCTGTGCTGCCTTTGTATGTTACTTGCAATATGTTACTTGCAAGTCCTTCTGAATTGACAACAATTTTAAGGTTATGGTAATGCCTTGTTTTTTAAAAGGTATACTATCTATAGGAGAGAGGTTTGTAAGCGATAGGGCATAATAGTAGATGGGAAACATTTTTCTACTTGCAAATTATAAGCACGGTGCCGACACATCGGAAGACCCTCAGAGGGAGATGTCACCACAGCAATCGGGAGCGCTTATTTTTCTCATACGATCACATTGCAAATAGCATTACTGTAGGCTGTACACAGTACACAACTCCGACATTTTCTAATGCAAAATCGAGTTTCGCCCTAAATAGGCATGCTTGTAACGTATGTATAGGTTATGCGGAAGACAGTAAGAAGTCGTGCGGTTTGTCAATGATAAATCGGACATTTTGCACTTTAAAGGGGAAGCGTTGGTATGCATTGCCTATGCACATTTAGCGGCATTAATTTCTTTAAAATACATCATAAGGGTTGCGCATGTTTTCTGATTAAAATATGCATACCTGTACTCTATACTCATGCATGTGCGCATGCATGGAGCTGTACGTAGAAATCCGCAACACTTGCACAGTAGTTTGTGAAGTAGGTGCTTTGCAATGATATGTGACTTCCAGTCAGAGTCATCGACAGTACATTTGAAGTGCGCAATGTTGATGACGGAGTTACATTTAGCGATGTTCAATGTGATTGGTGGATGGTTGTGTGGCTGCTTAGTTGTGTCCAATGAGGGACTCGATTTGCTACCGATGTGGAAAGGGTAGAAGGACTGGGTAAGAGCTACGTGCCGCACGTAGCCAACGCTCGTCCATGGGTAGGGCGTGTCACACACAGGTTTCTACAGCAAATCCTGCATGGAAAGGGGACTGCAGGCATCAGCCAATCCGATGTTCACATTACTCTTTTGTGTCGAAAGACAGTGCGTATACTGAAGATGGCAGAGGTGGAGAGGGTCAGGGTTTTGGTGCTTGGAGACATGTTTGTACATGGCTTACAACACTATGCCGAGAGTAGGCATGTGGCACACCATTTCGATGTAAGATGAGTGGAGGTGATGTGGAGCGCTGATACTGATGCCAATGTTGCGGCAATTCTGCAAGTTTGCAGAGACATGCGTACGATGACCACTCCTCATGTGATAATTTTGCACTACGGTGCTTGCCATTTGGGCTACGTGAGTTGAAGTACTTTGTTGGCAGATTTGGGACAGTTGGTTGAAGCACTCATGAACATCTTCCCAACAACGAAAGTCATTTTTTCTGGTTTCACCCTAGAGTAAAATGGGACAACAATTCTGTTTTCTGTCCAGATCAAAGTATTGGGAAGTGTATCATCAATCGCGGCATGCGTGCTTTCATGTTACGAGCTGGTATGTTTTTCTGCAGCCACGATAACATTGTTCCAAGTAGTGCGGATTATTTGAAGCAGATGGTGTTGCGCTATCTTCTTTGGGAAATGCCATGTTCTTTTGGAACGTAAGGCTTGCTTTCAAGAAGGTTCTGTAATGGTTGTAGGAGTACAGTAAGGACAAAAAATACTAAAAAATAAACAAAATAACAGATGTCTGTAAGGCATCTGCCCAAATTTTTTTTTTTTTTTTTAAAATACAGCTCTTTCAGAGCCCGCCTTAAAGGGGAAAAAGGGGAATAATACTTTAATGTACCGTCGTCACGCTCTGATCCTATACATGTCCGTGGACATGGCGGTAGTTTGCAGGCTGCGCATATCACCAACGGGGATTCTGGGGTGGAGACGCATGCAAATGAGAATGAGCGGAGCTAGGGATTGGTCAATAAAGTTCAGTAGGTGTGTTATGAACGGTGAGATTCATTGAGACCATCTTCTACCTGACAGGAGACCACACAGCCATGGCTTTGCATGCCCGAAAACAGATTATCTGGATTTTGGGAGACTCATGGATACATTGGTTGAAGGTGCATGCAGAAAGCTGCCGTCTATCTGCAGATCTCGGATTTCCTCATGTGGAAGTGCACTTGCATGGCGTGCGTGGAATAAGGTGGCTGGACTTGGTACCTCTCTGTGTTACTTTACTGACAGAGCGTCTTCCTGATATACTTATCATTCATTGCGCAGGCAACAGTTTATGCCATGTCTCTGGAATTTCTTTGCAATTTGTAATGAAGGAAGGACTTGCGAAGGTCATGGACACGTTTCCAAATTGTGAAATACTTTTTTCCTGTATTGCACAAAGACAAAAATGGCTGTGTTCTTCTGCATTTGGTCAACAAATGGAGAAAGCAAGACACAATGTGAATAAAGCTGTTTGTGCCTTTCTAAGTGATGTTGGCATGTCCTCATTCCACAATGAAAACATTTTGTTTCACAACTCTTTCATTTTCCACAGAGATGGAGTCCATCTCACATATGCTGGCAATCTGATTTTTCTTCGCAATTTACAAAATGCATTGTGACCTCTTTTGCATTTACAATAACCTATGCGACAATCCGTTTTCTCCAATCCACAGTTTTTCACCCACACAACACACCACCGAAAGGCTCTTTTCAGAGCCACCACTTACTCCCAGCATCCACTTCATTGGATTTGCTCCGCTTGCACCCTCCTTTTTTGTGTGTCCTACGACTGTCCGCAAACTTTTTCACGAATGCACGGAGGCCTACATCGGTCACTTGATAGTTCTATTGTTAAACTGAGAAAGGCGGCATTGAAAAGAGCCATTTTTTAAAATTTTTGTTGTTTTCCTCTTTCCTGCTTTTGACAAGACGACACACTATGAGAGGAGGACAAAGGAGGGTAAGGAAGGGACACCAACCACAGGGATAAGAAAGGGCACGTGGACAGAGAAAGATATAGGGTGAGCTTCACTTAGGTAAGGAGCAGATCTTCTGGTGCTCCGTGACCGTAACCTAAAAAGCACTTCGTCACAATACATACACACTATTGTCACCTTTGAAAGGTAAAGGTCAACAGCATCACGAATGGCTTATGAGGCAGCTGGAGGCAGGCGCTCCCCCACAGGGGTGTCTCTTATGGTGACAGGATCGGACACGAAGGATGCTGTGGAGGAACTCAATCGACTACGCTCTTCACATGGCACCACCTTGCGAATGTTCGCACTGTGGAACGAAGTGAGGTGTCGCTTCATGGTTGTCATACCAAAGATGTACGCACCAGGTCTTCCGCGACTCAGCACCACCTGCCACTGGTTACACCTCACCAGGTTCGCATATGCTTTTGGTACGTCCCCATAAATGGAAAACAACCACCACACCCACGACTCCCGGCGAGTGCTTGTAGTGCAGAGTTCCTCCACCTCATTCTCTTCTTCCTCGATCTCTACATCCTCACCCGTATATCTCTCTGCAGGCCCTTGGGGAGGTGGTGGTGGTGGTGGTGGTGGCGGATTTGGGGTGGTGCAGAGGCTAATGAAACAACAGCAGCCATGGATGCCATACCAATTACTTTCCTTTTGGTCACTACAGCAGTAAAGGCAGTACACCTCAATCGGCTACAGCTAGCAGGACAATGAAGATGCGCTCAGGGGTGTGGCCATTTAAAGGGTTTGAAGGGTGCGCCTCGTGACCATCTTTATCACTGAAAAGCGTTCTGAAAATTTCACACAACATGTCCACAGATAAGCTATTGTCTGGAATATGTGAAATGATATTTTTAGACTGTACAATATTTTGTCTTGTGTGCATAGGTTCCTTTTGTACTGTTGCAGAAGCACACAAACTGCGCAAATTAGTCCACACGCTCAGCGTGGGTGCGGTCACATGATGATGTCCTGAACACATCCACGACAGAAATGGGTGTCCGCTGGACAGCAAATACAGACTAACACATGCGTGCAAGTGTCCTAAGGACAGTGTTTGGGTATCAAACTAATTCAAAGTGCGACACAAGTGAGACGGACAGTTAGAGTCAAGCGCGATGTTCGCTGTACTTATGGTTGTACTGCGCATTTGCGTACATGATATGCTCACGTTACGGACAGTTCCAGTGTCCTTAGGACAACTCCATTTTGTTTGACTACGCCCTTGTCGGCCACCGCGCCTGTTCTATGGACGCTACAATCTTGGCTGCGGACAATACGGGCAGGTATACTGTCCTTAACACATTCCCATTTTGCTCATTTACTGCCATCCCGGACACCTGGTGTGTTCTCCGAACATGTTTTATCTTGTTTGTAAGCGGTACGCCAAGGTATAATGTCCTTAGGACGCCCCTTTCTGTTTATGTACGCACAACTTGCACAGATGGTACAGTCAAACATCAAATCCATCTTACTTGACATTAGTAAGGATAGGTGTACTGCCTTTACAACATCCACATTCCATTCCTTTCGGATAGGTTGAACAGGCGTGCTGTTCGCGAACATTTTAAGTCTTTAAAAAAAAAAAAATATCCTCAAACTCTTTAACTACTACTACTATACAAAAACATTGCAAACACACACACAAACTTCATTCTAAAGAAAAACCGGGGGAAGCAGATACTGACACATATATAGGGGAATTAGGGTTCAACATGGGCTGGTTATGAGGGGAAGATTTGTGAGGGGAAAAAGGGATGGATGTTTCTTTAGAAACGTCTATGTTATTCTTGAAGGTTTGGGGATGGTTCAAAGGGAATGGAGAAGGGGGGGTTGGTACAGGTGGGACAGTGGTAACGTACTTTCCCTTTCACACAGTCTTCCACAAACCCTCTTAAACTTTTAAAATTCTCATTCAATGTGTCCATTTTCAATTCAATCCTTCTGATCCTGTCTTCTTCTGTGTCATTTGTTGGCCTTTCTTCTTTTCTTTCCTGGTTTTATATATCTATTAAATACCCATAAAATACTGGCCATTACTTTGCATACGCAGTGTGCTGTGTACCATTGTTATCGCTCTCTTCCGACATTTCCCCATGCGGAAAGTACTGTTCCAACCACTCCAAAGTACTTGTCATTTCTGTGTCAAAACAACAGAAAGGCATTATTATTTCTGTACCACATACCAAAGAAAAACACACACATACAAAAAAATGACCTTCACTTACTATTTTGATGTTATTTCCCTTCCTCCTACTGCGTCCGTCCACTGTTGGTCTAGGCTGCAGAGTTTCTGTGAAGTAATTACGATGGAGGTATCTTTTTATTTATTTATTTTGTTTTCAATGGTACCATCCATTTCATTCTACATGGGTATTAAATGCATTGTTTTCATTTCACACGTTTCGGTTTCCATATTTATTTATTAATACTTATAATGTCTTTCTGTCTTTTTTCTAAATTCAACATTTTTTTGTGTAAGAAAATAGTACATTTTCAGATACCCCTGCCTGTTTGGGTACTTTTACACTCATCCACGCCCCGTCCGCAAACAGGCGCTCAGTCCGTCCCTCTCTAATATCATAGGGAGGGGGTTCTGTATGTCCTATGTTACATGTACATCAAGTAGGAACAAGTTACTTACCTGTAACTGTTGTTCTCCAGCATGGGTCTGGCATGGATTCACATGCTCATGAATATTCCCCGTCGTCAGGCTGGGAATCCTCGGTAAAGAAAAAACCAGTATCAGTTTCGTTTCTGATCCGTCTTTCGTAGTAATAACCAATCACTGGTCTCTGCGTCATACTGACCACAGCCAATGACTGCCCTCTACCTAAGCACCGCCTCTGGCAGCCATCTTCAGATTTGGAAGCACGTGAAGTGGCAGTATGACCAAGTGAAGAGCCGTAGAGGGGTCGGCGGGAGGGTTCGCATGTGAATCCATGCCAGACCCATGCTGGAGAACAACAGTTACAGGTAAGTAACTTGTTCCTTCTCCAGCATGGGGTCTGGCATGGATTCACATGCTCATGAATAAAGAATACATAGCAGTACACACATGCACAACCACGGGAGGTGGCAAAGGCTCAACATTAAGCATTACATCAAACTCAACATTGAGCATCTTACCTCCTCACCAGGCTCACCTCAGGCGAACAGGTTGCGCAGCACTGCTTGGCCGACCCTGGACTCCTCCCTGGAATCCCGGTCGACGCAGTAGAATTTCGTGAAGGTGTGCGTCGACCTCCACGTAGCAGCCCTGCATATGTCCAGCAGGGGCACACCAGAAAGGAACGCCGTGGTAGCTGCGATCGCTCTGGTGGAATGGGCTCTCGGACGGCCAGGCAGCGGTCGGTTTGCCAACCGATGACAGTACATGATACAGCCGGAGAGCCACCTGGAAATGGAAGCCTTCGAGAGAGCCTTCCCCTGATTGACAGGTCCAAAGTTCACAAAGAGTTGTGACGTCTTCCGAAAACACTTCGTGCGGTCCACGTAGAACTTCAGCGCTCTAGCCACATCCAGCGAGTGCAAAGTCCTCTCAGCCGGCGACGAAGGCGACGGGAAGAACACAGGCAACACCAAGGGTTCGTTGAGATGGAAGTCCGACGGTACCTTGGGCATGAAGGAGGGGTGCGTCCTGAGCACTACCCTCGTGTCGTGAAAAGTCAAGTACGGGGCCTTGCAGGAAAGGGCCTGGATCTCTCCCACCCGTCGTGCGGAGGTGATGGCCACAAGAAACGCTGTTTTCCACGACAGAAACTTTAATGGGGCCGAGTGCAGAGGCTCGAAAGGAGGTCCCATGAGCTTGGTCAGCACCACGTTGAGCTCCCACGCCGGGGCCGGAGCCTTCACCGGCGGGAACGATCTGAACAGTCCCTTCATGAACTCTTTCACCAGACGATGAGACCACAAGGACGTCCGGCCCGTGGTTCTGGTGTATCGGGAGATCGCAGCAAGATGAATCTTGATGGACGCGTGTGCCAGTCCAGCTTTGGCCAGCGTCAGCAGGTACGGCAGTACCTGGGGAGCCGTAATCCGTAGAGGGTTAATCTTCTGTGCGTGGCACCAGACAGAGAACCTCTTCCATTTGTGTCCGTAGCATTTAAGAGTCGAGGACGCCCTGGCCTTTGCAAGAACCTCTCTGCAGTCGGCCGGTATGTCGTATCCTCCAAACTCTAGCGCTGCAGGAGCCAGGCCTGCAAGTTCAGCGATTTCGGGTCGTGGTGGAGGATGGCGCCTCCTTCCCTGGAGAGTAGATCCGCGTCCACCGGCAGCTTGATTGGCGGGGACGCTGACAAGTCCAGAAGGTCCGGGAACCATATCTGCCTCGGCCACGCAGGTGCGACGAGGATCATCCTGCACCGTGACCTCTTGAGCTGGTTGACGAGCCGGATTAGCAGTGGCAAAGGAGGGAATGCGTAGAGGAACAGGCCCTCCCAGGGAAACGAGAAAGCATCGCCCATGCTCCTCGCCTGGGGAAACCTGCTGGCGAACCTCCGGCACTTGGAGTTCGTCGCCGTCGCGAACAGGTCGATCTGGGGTGTGCCCCACCGTCGGAAGAGGCGATCCACTAGATCCTGCCGTAGTTCCCACTCGTGGCACGAGCGCAGCTCCCTGCTGAGTGAGTCGGCGATGGTGTTTTTTATCCCTGCCAGATGAAACGGCACCAGAAACATCCTTTGGGCGACGGCCCAATGCCACAGGTCCTGCGCCTCCTTGGACAGTGCTGGGGACCTGGTTCCGCCCTGTTTCCTGATGTAAAACATGGTGGTGGTGTTGTCGGTGAAGATCCTCACCACCTTGCCCTTGAGGGACGGAAGGAAGGACCTGAGGGCCCAGAACACTGCACGGAGCTCCAGGACGTTGATATGGAGGGACTTCTCCGTCGGGAGCCAAAGGCCTCTCGCGTGCAGATTTTCGGTGTGCGCTCCCCACCCTTCCAGGGAGGCATCCGTGGTCACTGTCTCCTGGTGGTCTGGGGTCTGGAAGTCCATGCCCGCCGTCAGATGCGCGCGGATGCCCCACCACCGGACCGCTCGGCGGAAACTCTCGTCGAGTGTGATCCTCTCCTCGAAGCCGCCCGTCGTTTGGATCCAGCGCGCGTCCAGGAACTCCTGCAACGGGCGCATCCGTAGCCTGCACAAGGGAATGAGGTAGATGCAAGAAGACATCATTCCGAGGAGGGACTTGATGGACCTCACCTTGGCCGCGTCGGAAACCAACATCCGCTGTACCTTGCCCAGGATGGACCTGGTCCTTTCCTCCGACGGGGAGGCCAGAAGGGACACTGTGTCGAGCTTCGCTCCCAGAAACAGTGCGTTTTGCGCGGGTACCAGGTGGGACTTGGCGTAGTTCACGGAGAATCCCAGGTCCGTGAGAAGTTGGACGGTCCTTGCCGTGTGATCCACGGCGAGCTCCCTCGTCTTGGCTCGGATGAGCCAGTCGTCCAGGTAGGGGTAGACGTGGATCCCCTCGCGGCGCAGCTGCGCCGCCACCGGTGCAAGGCACTTGGTGAATACCCTGGGTGCCGACCGTAGTCCGAAAGGGAGGGCTTTGAACTGGTAGTGACGCCCTTGGACCACAAACCTGAGGAATTTTCGGTGCCCCTTTAGGATGGGAATATGGAAGTAGGCATCCTCCAAATCCAACGACGACAGGAAGTCTCCTTCCTCCAGCTGACCCAGGACGTGCTGGAGGGTGACCATCCGGAACTTTTGCGCCTTGATGAACTTGTTCAGACGTCGCAGGTCCAGGATGGGGCGCCATCCCCCCGTCTTCTTCTTCACGAGGAAGTATCTCGAGTAAACTCCGGAGCCCCGAAGCCTCTTTGGGACGAGTTCGATGGCGCCCTCCCTGAGCATCGCTTTTACCTCCAGGAGAAGTTGAGGGACGTGAAGTTCTTTCCTGGCCACGGGAGGGACGCGCGGGCACCTTCTCTGGAACTCGAGCGCGTGGCCCCGGGCCAAGGCGTCCAGCACCCAACGGTCGGTGGAGATGGACTCCCACACGCTGACGAAGCTCGCCAGCCGGCCTCCCACCGGGGTGCTTCGGTGGGGGCCCGACCCCACGGCCGGTTCAATCCTGCTTGGACGAGGCTTTGCCGCCTTGACCTCCTTGGCGACGACGGCGGGGTCCGCCAGACTTGCCTCGTCCTCTGTAGGCCTCCTGAGCCGACGAGCGGGCCGCTTGACGGTAGGTGGAGAAACCGCCGCCGGAACCTTTGGAGGCGCCCTTGCCTCCGCTGCTCCGAAAGGGCGTCCGTCGTTGTTGCAGAACTCCCAGGGCCCGGGCCGTCTCAGTGTCCGCTTTAATGGCCTGAAGGGAATCGTCCACTGTTTTGCCAAACAGGTTGTTCCCATCGAAGGGCATGTCCAGGACTCTGGTCTGAACGTCTTGACGGAAGTCCGTAGCCTTGAGCCATCCACGCCGCCTAAGGCAAACGCCGTTGCCCAACTGGCGGAACCCAGTGTCGGCGATGTCCGTCGCAACGGTAATGGCGTGGTCCGAAGCCACCTCACCTTCCTGCAGGATCTCCAGGGCCTCTGTCCTCTTGTCGTCCGGCAGGAAGTCCAGCAGGGGAGCCAGTTTGTACCAGAGCTCCCTGTCGTAGCGGGCCACGATAGCCAAGGCGTTGGCCGCTTTAATCGTCGTCGCTGCCGACGAGATGACTCTGCGTCCCATAGCGTCCAATTTCTTTCCCTCACCGTCCGGTGGGGAAGTCGATGTGGAGGCCGCACCCCCCCCCGCTTTCTTCCTGGCCGCCGCGGAGACGACGGAGTCCGGGGTAGGCTGCGCCCGGAGGCACAGGGGGGCCGTGTCCGGGACCCGGTACTTCTTCTCGTACCGGTCTCTTCTAGCTGGCGTCGTGGAAGGGTTCTTGAGGAGGGTGAGGCCCTCATCCCAAATGTCGTCCAATAGAGGCACTGAGAGGACCGTCTTCCTCTTGGCCTCGCGCCGCTGATAAAGGAAACCTTCCTTCTTCTTCTCCTCAGGGCAGAGTTGAAAAAGCTCGGATGCCCTGGTGATCATGGAGTGGAACGATCCAATCTCGTCGGGCGGAGAAGCCCTGGTGGGAGGCGACGACGGTACATCCTCGTCGTATACTTCGTCGTCCGTACCCGTCGCTGCCGTGTCAGTCCCCGTATCATCCCCTCGGGTGGACGGGGAGGAGGGCTGGAAGGGGCGCGACGGCTGAAAAGGAGGCGGAGGGTGGATCCTTCTTTTCTTGGTAGGGGGAACACCAGAAGGTCCCGGTTCTGGGTCCCCCGACGGGAGAGGTTCCGTCGGCAACGGTAGTCTCGTCCTTATCTCTGAGCATAAGGACTGTATAGCCAACAAAATGGCCGCCGAGTTGTCTCGCGGCGCTGGCAGAGGGGAATCCGACGGGCGATCAGGGGCCCCGTCGGTACCCTCGACGATGTCGTCGTCACCTGCGTCGGGATCCATCCCGACGGGTCGGTCTTCTTCCACGCCGAGGCCGTGGCTTAAGACTTCGACCAGCTCCTCCTCCGAGGTTGAGGCCGAATCTACGACGACGCCCTGCCCCCCCTTTTTCTTCCCCACGGGGGATTTCACGGGGGTCCTATCGATGGGCACAAAAGATGACTCCCTCCGAGGTGGCAGGGAGACTCTGAGCCCCGAGGTCGCCACCACTGGTGTAGCCTGCACAGGCTGAGCCAGGGCCGCCGCGACAGTTTCGATAGAGGGCTTGGCCGGATGGATTAAGGCCTTCACCACCTTAGGTGCGCTCACCGCCTTATCCTTGAGGGGGGGGACACCGCCTCGCTCCCCCTCTGATGGGGCCTTCGAGCTCGACCGGGGCCTCTCCAGGAGCTTCGCCGGGTGCTCGGCCTTCCTCTTACCCGACCCAGAGCGTTGGCTCGTGGTTGATGGTGCCGAGGAGGGTGCGCCCTGCATGGCGCCCGTAGAGCCCGACCGTTCGGCGCTCCCGGTGCCAGCGGACTCGCGGTGCTTGGCCTTATGTTGGACCCCCGTCGCCGGGGCGTCCTCAAAGGTCTTAGGAGACCGCTCAGATTTCTTCTTCTTCTTCTCGCCGGACGGGCTCTTCCCTTCTAGCCAGTTGGCAAGACGTTGATGGCGGTCCTTCATGGTCCGCTCCGACATGTTGCCGCAAAACGCACAGTCCTTCTCCACGTGCGTCTTGTCCTCATGTAGGCAGTAGAGACAAAAAGAGTGTTCGTCCTCCTTGAAGACGTTCTGCAGCTGGCATCCAGGGCAGACCCTGAACAGCTTTCCGGGCGTCGAGCTTCCCTTCTCCTGGGCCATGACCGGGCCTGAGAAACTTCTGGAGTCCTCCAAAAGCGTAGCTCGACGAATCTTCACCCTTGAGGGGCGCAGACGAATCCGACACGGGTCCCCGTCGATCGGATAGAGAGTCGGTGGAGCTTGAGGCTCTTTTGACCGAAAAAACGAAGTTTTTGAGAAAAAACGTGAAAAAAATAGCACTAACGCTCGAGAGCAATAGCACGAGGATCCCAACACATGAACGTGCGGTAAAAATCTGAAGATGGCTGCCAGAGGCGGTGCTTAGGTAGAGGGCAGTCATTGGCTGTGGTCAGTATGACGCAGAGACCAGTGATTGGTTATTACTACGAAAGACAGATCAGAAACGAAACTGATACTGGTTTTTTCTTTACCGAGGATTCCCAGCCTGACGACGGGGAATATTCATGAGCATGTGAATCCATGCCAGAACCCATGCTGGAGAATGTACATTATACTACATTTCTCCCAAATTCACGACAACAGTGTATCTTCAGCACAACACCTTCATTAACACAATCTTACGATTAAGTTGCCCTCCCAAAAACCTGTGAAATTCACTACAAAAAAAACTTTGTTAAGGGGACGTTATGGTTAAGTTACCCTACCAAAGACCTGTGCACTTCACTAAAAAAAGAAAACGTTCCCACCTCCCCACTATGGTTCAAAGTAAAACCGAAAAACCCCTGAAATTCACCAGTTATGGTAGACTACACCACCATACCTGCCATCACCACTGTGCACTGCTAACACTAACACCCGGAACATGAAAGATGGAATCACAAATGTCATTGATGACATCACTGACGCCATCACTTGTTTAGCCCCTTTGCTTTCGTTCACTGCCATATATATATATATGTCCATTCAGTAAAACAACTTTGTTAAAGGGATGTTACACTTCACAGTGAAACCAAAAAACACTACGCTTTCCCTAATTATGGTCAACTAGGCAACCATAACTCGCACCACCTATGTTCATTGCTAAGACTAACACCCAGGACATCAAAGATGACATCTCAAATGTCATTAATGACATCACTGATGACATCACATGTGCATTTATTTTTCACGCTGCTCCTCCACTTGTGATTGTCATTAGAATATTGGCCGAAAAGTGTACCAGACCATTGCAGAACTATCATATGCCAAATAGTTCATTAAGCAATGCATTGCAAAAAAATTCCTTTGAAATAGTGCGTTCTTTCAATACATGAACGCCCTAAAAAAAAAAAACTTGCCATTGTCTACAGCATGTGCTACAGAGGTGCAATAGTCTAAATCTTCCCATGTCCACTACTACACTGACATATGCTTCCATTACAGATTTTTGAATACTGTGCTACATAAACAACTGCAAATGCTTCCCTTACTGCATAATTGTACTATTACTCACAAAACACAAAGAGACCACGATGTATACCAATAGAAGCATATACAGAGATCGTAACGTAGACAAAAAAACCTGCTGTATTACCAGAAATATTTATACCTGTCCACATTACTTTCATGCACAGGAAAAAATGGCTGTGTTTCACATTTCCTTCTTATCCTATGTATATGTATGATATCATGTCATTGTACCCTAAGGAAAGTATTTTAGGAACATATGAGAAGGCATACACCTACAAATATAGCACTTTTAACCTTTTTGCTTCCTGGCTGATAGTGAAAAAAGGCACCTGGCTTACATATGTCAGTAAATAAAAAATGAGGGAGGTACACATGTGATGTCATGAATGACATTTGAGATGTCATCTTTGATGTCCTGGGTGTTAGTCTTAGCAATGAACGTAGGTGGTGCGAGTTATGGTTGCCTAGTTTACCATAATTAGGGAAAGCATAGTTTTTTTTGTTTCACTGTGAAGTGTAACATCCCTTTAACAAAGTTGTTTTACTGAATGGACATATATATATATTTATATATATGGCAGTGAACGAAAACAAAGCAGCTAAACAAGTGATGGCGTCAGTGATGTCATCAATGACATTTGTGATTCCATCTTTCATGTACCGGGTGTTAGAGTTAGCAGTGCACAGTGATGATGGCAGGTATGGTGGCGTAGTCTACCATAACTGGCGAATTTCAGGTGTTTTTCGGTTTTACTTTGAACTATAGTGGGGAGGTGGGAAATTTTTTTTTAGTGAAGTGCACAGGTTTTTGGTAGGGCAACTTAACCATAACGTCCCCTTAACACTTTTCTTTTTGTAGTAATATATATACACATATATATATATATATATATATATATGGTCATTGGGCTGAATCACTGAGTTTGACAGTTTCACTAGCGCACATATTTTGAGCACACAAATATTATAGCAGAATTAATCTTCTAAATTGCTACTCACCGCATTGCTTTATCAACTGAAGTGAAAACCAGAATGGAAAGGGAAGTGCTAATCTTCTTAGCAACATTCTGCACTTGAAGAAATACCTAAGAGACAAAAAAAGGAATCAACGCATGACTTGAATTGCACAAGAGTACTAGGATTTACACAACAGATACTTGGCTGAGCGCAGCTTTCTGTCAGTCAGTGGTTAATATTTCTAAGATGGCAGTTAGAAATGTTGTGAAAATATAAGGGATGGAGACAAATATCAAACCACAATAAATACTCTCTCGCTGCGGAAGAGTATTAGTTTTACAGTACAAATCTATGACATTTTATTCACATTTCTTTAATGCTCATCTGCCTAGTGACAACTGTACAATTACAAAACGGTCACGTCAATGGCTAAATGGCATTTTGCAATTAATAGGTGCTACGCTACTCGTTTGCTAGAACACCGGTAATCAGAAATACAAGCAAATACATTTCCATCATTAACAACTGCGAGAGAGTTCGCTGGGGTCTCAGAGTTCCACATAAACTATGAAAAATCAAAGGCCCTGAATATAACAGAGGAACAGAAGGAGATCTCTGAGCTCGAACTGTCACTCCCACTATCCTGGGAAAAGGAATCGCTAGAATACCTGGGCGTCCACCTAACTGGAAAAATTAGTGATTTATACGAGGTAAATATTAAACCTCTATGGAAACAACTGCAGGAAGACCTGCATAGATGGGATAACCAGGAGCTGTCTTGGTTTGCCTGAATAGCAGCTGTGAAAAGGACCCTACTGTCCCGTATGCTCTACGTCGTTAGCTCCCTCCCTGTAGGGATCCCGCCCCTGGTCTCTAAAACTTTGCAATTAGCTATTTCCACCTTTGTGTGGAAGGGTAAAAGGCCCAGAATTCAGAAGAAAATTATGATGCAACCCGCCCCCCCCCCCCTCCTTAGAGGCCTAGGATTACCAGACATAGAGAGATACATCCGGGCGGCACATATAGAACCTATGCTACACTCGGCGGCACAAGACACCAACCTGGGTTGGCTCCAAATAGAACAGGAGGTCATTACGCTCCCTCTGAAAGCACTATGCACCTTTCCACCGCACAATTGTCAGGTAAGGGGAAAACTGCTTGAAGCTACTAGGGTGGCGCTGAATAGTTGGGACGATGAGTTGAGAAAGAGGACCATTCACGGTGGCCTGAGCCCACACTCCCCAATAGCGTACAACCCCGACTTTACCCCGGGACTTCAGGTAAAATTCTGGGAAGGTTGGGTAGCTGCGGAAACTCTGACCCTGGCCGACATGTTTCGGGATGGGGAACCACTGTCCTTTGAGGAATGCAAACAACATTTCTTATTGGGTAAAATTAAAGATACAGATATACCCAGTTAAGGCATTGGATTACACACCCGACTGTCAAAAGAGCTGGTAACAGACCCCTGATAGGCCTTGAACTACAGGAGGGTTAAACTAGGAGAGGAATCTCAAAGCTCTACAAATTATTGGACAATGCCCTACCAGAAGATGTCCTAAAGTATAAAAGGAGCTGGGAAAAGGACCTAGGGGAAACTATTAAGGTGGAGGAATGGGGCGGATATGTGTGAGAGCACATAAAAGCTCTAGATGCACAGCAATTAAAGAATCAGCCTACAAGGATTGTTACGGATGGTACATGCCCTCCAGCATACTGCATAAGATAAACTCCAAATATTCCCCACTTTGCTGGAGGGAATGTGGGAAAAGAGGGGACTTTTACCATATGTGGTGGACTTGCCCTAATTGATATTCTGGAAAGAGGTTCTGGGACACACAAAAGCAATGACAGGAATCACTATGCCATATGACCCGAAAGTCGTTTTGCTGAGAGCGGTAGCTGAAAATACATATGCGGCAAGGGGGCACAATGCCACGCTAATCACACTCCTACTCTCGGCTACAAGACTGATTCTGGCCCAGGGATGGAAAACGGTACAAGGCCCAAAAATTGCGTGGTGGTGGATAAAAATATAGGGAATTCTGGCAATGGAGAAGATTTGCGCACTGCAATCTGGTAGATATCTCAAATTTCTTGCAATTTGGGAACCCTTTCGGGAAATGGTAAACGATAAAGAACCTCACTACTACAGACCCAGGATACTCAGAAATGCTGACACCTACTAAAATATTAAATAAGCTCGAACTAGATGGTCTAAGAAACCCAGAGACCTCAGTAATAAACAAACTCGGAACTGTTTAAGTTGGGGAAAGGGTGGGAGGAGGGAGGACGTTGGGTTGGGGTTTCGAAAAGTTAAAACCTGCGGAGCCTGCAGCGACACTTCATGGGACTCGAAAGGGGTTGTGAGTTAAGGTTGAAATAGAACTGTTCATGAATATTTCTAAATGGTTGTTGTCTGTATGAATCTGCGGAATAAATAAACCATGTTAAAACATGTTTTTCCATCATTAACAACAAAAGACGCTCTCTGAGCTGGAGAACACTCCATAGACAGGGATGTAGTGTTAGGCTCAAAACCACACACCTGATTACTCTTCTACAGTTACCTCTCCAGATACTCACTATGTAGACAACATCAGGCACCCCCCCAACAACAACAAAAATGTCTGTGGTATTTCATTGGTTTTAATGTAAAGTAGCCTTGCTTACACATTCTATGGTGTTTGTAGTAACGGACAGCTACAACTTGTTATTCTTTTTTTGCCAAAAACATTTCAACCCTGAAGCCATAAGAAATTAACACAATGTATACTTCTGAAACAGCTACCTCATTGGGTTGAAAATACTTCAACTGCTGTCAAAACTGTGTCTCTTTTGTTAAATTGCACAGCATTGCTTAAAGGAATAGTTTGTGTTCAAATATATTATTGTCCCGAACGTTTGGGCACGTGGTTTTAAGCAAACGTTGATTGATCGTAAAAACATTTCCTATACACCTTACCGTAGTTTTCCTCACTTTTACACATGTGCAATCAGGCAGCAGGGCGCGGCCATCTTGTGCTAATATTACCCATTGCCGCATCGTCCGAAGGTGAACTGCCCTTGTGGCACTAAATCATATCCCCGGCCCCTGAAGCTAACATCATTAGACGTGTACGACCCATTTCACAATGCGAATGCACGTCTCGTGTCAACGTTCTCTGTGCGCCAGTGATGAAGTGTCTCCATGGAAATGGCAGGACGCCTCTTTCCTCAGTAAGTATAAACAGACCGCTTCTCATCAGACAACATCAGAGTTGCTTTTTCAATCGTTTCACTGTCTTTTAATGTGTATCTTGTGGCTCGTTTCTGCTCTGTTCAGCTATCTTCGTTGCTCGTAGCCCATGCAAACAGATACTAGTACCATCATTACTATCTATTTTCATTTTGTCGTATAATGGCAACAATACAGCCCTACTAGTATGAGCTGGAGTATTCCGAAGCGGAATTAGTTGAAAGAAAGATGCAGAAACGATGGGGCTTTGGACGATAGTTGGGAGGATAAATAACCGGATCAAGAGCCTAAGCCTAGTCGCATGGAAGACATTTCCACCTGGTGTACCTGCAATCGGTGCAAGGTCATGCCAACCGAGGAGGAGAGCTGCTGCTGCAGAGAAAACTCTGGATGCTCGGCCTACATATTAGAAGAAGACACACCACCGATATGCGTTACCGAGCTGCATGACTTCAGTGCAGTCTGCCTCACAAGGTCTGTGTTGAGGATTATGATTGTGCTCATGCACGAAGTTTGCGCAACAGTTCGCCCTTGCAATCCAAGTAACAAGTAAGTGTACTCTAGATTTGATGTCACTTTGATCACTGAGGCCACTAACATTTCTTCTTTGTCTCCTATATTGTCGTAACTTTGATCTATCACTGCCAAATTAATGTAGTCTTGCAATTCTATTCATCACTCACGATTTGGGGAAATCATAGTGGTCATCTTATGTGTTTTTCACGTACAACCAAGAAACAATATTTCTCTGTGCCCCAAACGTTACGGAATTCATAGCTGTTCACTTTTGTAATGTGTCTACACTTTAAAGCCGAAGTTGCTTGATCCATGAAGTAACATTTGTACTGGCAACTATGCCATAGGATACAAGATTGCATTTTCAACTAAGGTTTGATACACTTATGTTCATTTAAATACAGTTTGAACGTTTCTCTTCCACAGGTAGTTCAGGCTGGTGGCCTATCGTGTGTTTACATGGTGACTTCATGGGAGGCTTGGAGACCGCGTTCAACGAATAATATCCACCTGTGTCGTTGGTGCCATTCAAGCTACATTCCCCAGTGACAGCGGTCAGTAGAGGGGATTGTCCCACACTGTGCTGCAACCCGAAGTACATTTGTGCCATCAACATCAGCTACAAAATAAAATACAACTGAACTTTTATGAATAGTTGTTTCAATTTTTCAATGAATCAAGGACACGCTCACTTGTCATGGCAGGGCTGGCAGGGTGGGAGCGGCCACGGTGCCAAACACCATGTACACTTCAAAGGTATCTACCGCACAGCGGCCATTGTACACATGGCCTCCCCGCACCCATTGTCTCTAGGCATGATCCCCTGAAGCAGACCGCGCCCCTGCAATCCACATAAGTGTGTCTCCATGCAGCAGTGTTCTTGGCCCTTTTCTGCACACCTCTTGCCCATCCATCCCCCCTCCACTATCAATGGCAGTTCGCACCTGTGGCCGAGGTGCCAAACACCATGTACACTTCAAAGGTATCTTCCGCACAGAGGATATTGTACACATGGCCTCCTCAGACCCCGTGTCTACTGGCTCCATTGATTCAGACCGCGCCCCTGCAATCCACATAAAACCACGCCATAAACACGTCACTCATTCACATACACACCCACTTTTCTAATTCTTTATAAACCCCTTGATATTTATCCTCAGAACATCTGTGAGCACTGCAAGTCAACTCTTGATCGCACTACCTGTTCTCCTGCTACTAACTACCAGGCTTGCTGAATCTAATTGTTTGTTAGTCAAGGTAAGGGCAGGTCACCTAATCATCTCTTTTTGATGTCTACATTTCTATCTATTTCGAACAAATGTACCCAGTAGTGTAATGTTCATTCATCTCATTGCCTTTACCATTGTCTTCTGTTTAATTTGTTCTGTTCTCGATATATAGCAAGTGTCAATTGGGATAAAATTGTATCCTTCGCAGACCATGTCTATAATCATGGTTCCTTTTGACGCAGACCATGTCTATAAGCATGTTTCCTTTTGATGCATGAAAGTACATTCAACGGACGAGTAACATCAATCAATTCTGTATGAAAGTTTTCCTAGTGTATATTCGACTACGCTACACAGGTTTTGCTTCTGTGACCAAAACAATGTCGGAATGACCCGGTTATTCCTCATTGCAGGAACCCGGTAAAGGAGCCCGGTTTGGAGGCAGCCATGGAGCTAATAGCTCCATGGCTGCCTCCAAACTCGTAATGAGGCCCATAGTGCCCTTCAAAAGAAGCATAATCTTTTCCTAATCGGTTGCTTGACATGTCAATTTTTTTAGGAGAGCATACTGATGGAAGACCAGACCCTCGCAAGTGACGACAACACTGACATGTCAAGTATACCAATGGTGAGCCCTACAGACTTGCAGAAGTTCAAATTATCGAGAGTTGGATCATCCCACATATCTAATGCAAATCTAATTTTCCCTTTTACCACTTCGTGACAATGCATTGAAAACTAAGGAGCAAGATTCTGCACCCATTTCTTTTACGGAGTCAACAACAACTTCGAGCGCCTATCGAGTAATTTTATTTCTGATTGGAATTTAAATTAATATGAAATTGTTTATGTATCCTGTCGGTTGTTTACACTGTGTGTCATTTATGGGTTTCTCTTTATATGTACAATTGTCTGCATCCTATTGTCTCTGTTCCATTTCGCAGTTTTCATCTATACTAAAACAAGTACTGTGTTACAGGGGGATGCTGGTACTTCCACTACAATTACATCATCTTTGGAGCTGGTCCAGCGTATGAGTTATGCATACTGACAGTTCCCTTGAATGAAAGAAAGTAAATCCTACATAGGATACTATTAGACAGTGACAGTCACATTAACGTGCAGTGTTTCAAACATTTATCATTTCAGTTCGAACATTACAATTTCTACCCTAATGCAGAATACATTGCAAAACGTTTGATGGCAAAATTACATTCAGTATGTTTTGCACGGTGATCTCTGATCGAGCACACTTGCCATCAATCAGGTGAAATTCGAAATGTCTATTTTGATTTAATGACATACACTGTTTACGAGGGTATGTATGTAACCGATGTATGAGATAAAAGACTTTGATTTCAAATATCATTGACTTTTGTTTTTTAGCGAATATTCTATTCAAGGAATGTATACAAGGGAGAGAATTAGAAGAGGAGGCACATGGATCAGAGGTGGTGGACCAGCTTGCTGGTGCGGACGTTACAGTGAAGAACACGGTTTCACAGAAAATCAAGAAAACAAGGGTAACAAACAATTTTGTTTAAGAAAAGTGTGTTGGGCTGGTGTTGTCTTCATAACATAATTTTTTATCTAAAGTGCTCTATAATGTATGTTGGATTTACATGAACATGTTTTTACAATCCATCTCCTAGAGGCCCAGAAGGAAAAGAAGTATAAAGACACAGACAACAAATGAAACCAAAGATGCTGCTTGCCAAACAGATTTCACCATGGAGCAACTATTATTTGATGTGCAGCGTGGTCCAGGCAATAAGCAGACTAGAGATGCTTATGCCCAATGGCCAGAAAATGAATTGAATGTGACCGCCGAAGCAAGCAAAGTGTTGTTGGACCATTGCTACAATGTGAGAACTCGACAAGATGAAGATGAAACTGAATATAAGGAAGATGCTTTTGAATTACTCACCAACCACTTCACACAAACTACACCCGCAATAAAATAACCACCCAATAAACAATCGACATTGATGGTTTCTTCAAATCGTGTGCAAATAATACAATATGAAATAACAGAGACTGAAGCCTCAACGGAATTGACAGAGGAACTTAACAAAGATTGCGACTTTAGTGTGTCTAGTTCGGCCGATATGTCCACCACAGTTGAGTCACAAACCACATTCATGCAGGACGATAGTCTAATAAAGGAGCACAAGTACATTGTATTCGACAGCTGCCTGGTAGAGATTATAGTGATGCTGAAATGTGTCCATCCAGTGAGGGGGAAAGTATGCGGGGAGCCATTGTTGAATGTGACTCGTGTATCACAAGGCACTAACCTGAAAATCCAAGCCACTTGTGCCCAGCTCCATGGTACATTTTCATGGTCCGCTCAACCGATGCTGGACAAAGTGCCATCTGGAAATATACTGTGTGCAGCAGCTTTACTTTTCAGTGGCTCTACTTTTAGTAAGTTGCCAGTTTCTGTCAATTTGTTGGACTCCAGTTCCTTGCTAAAACGCAGTACTAGAAATATGAAAGAGGATTTTTATTCCCCGCTATTAGTCAAGCCTGGAAAATTGAACAAATGTCAATCGAAAGGACACTCTCTGGAAAATGGTTCAGGCTAGCTGGCGATGGACAGTGTGACAGCCCCGGATTTTCAGTTAAGTACTGCAAATACCACTGTCAGGACATTGAAACAAAAAAAATTGTGAGTTCGGAGATCGTCCAGATGACCCAATGTAAATCCTCAGTGGCCATGGAGAAACATGGTTTAATAAAATCCGTCGAACATCTTCAATCGAGGGGAATGCAAATAGACCTCATAGCCACTGAGGGACATGTTTCGATAGCCAAGGCCATGTGAGAGCAGTTTCCAAACATTCGTCATCAATTTGATGTATGGCTCGTCGCCAATTCCATCAATAAAAAAAAGAAAAAAAAAACAAAAAAAAAAAAAAAGGGTTCCGAAAATATTTTACAGTGGTCCAAGTCTGTCACCAACTATCTTTGGGGGAGCTACAAAACTTGTGATGGGTCTGTGGAAATTCTACTAGAAAAATAGCGCTCATTGATGCATCACTGTTCCAATGTTCATTCGTGGACAGAAAACCAACATTTTCACCAATGTGCACATGGACCTTTATCGAAGGAAGAGGAACGCAAGAAGAAGTGGTTGGTTCCATCTTGACCTCTACACAAAGCTCTTGAGAAGACCGTGTTTGATAAAACTCTTTCAAGAGATCTGAAAGGACTCACAGAATTCTGTCACACCAGAGATTTGGAGGTGTTCCACAATATGTGCCTAAAGTACAGGCCTAAGAGGTTGCATTTCGGCATAGACGGTATGCAAGATCGAACACTACTAGCGGTATTCACGCATAACGAGAACATAGGGAGACAACAATCAAGAATGCTGGAAACTTTGGGATGCTTCGTTACACAATGGCCTTTTCAAAATGAAGCAAAAAATGGGTGGTCAAGCCAATATACCAAGAAATGGAATTCGAATTTGTGAAAGATCTCACTTTGACTGTGTTGGACATGCATACTCATGGAATCGATCAGGATTTGGTACCTAGGACTCCTACATTGCCACAAAACATTGCAAATGTGCCCTGTCCACCAAAAGTGGACCTTGTTGAACAGTTGACTTCTCGCTTTAAATGATTACCACCCGTGTGCATCTTCGACAATGTTTGTACATTGTACATGACCACTTGAAATCGATTTAACTTGAATTTCAAAGCTATTAAAACTATTAAGAAGTATTAGGTGTCCAAATTACCTATTCAAATGTATCCTCTTAGTCCATTTTTTTTGTTGCTAGAAGTGACTGTTGGGGGATGCCATAAAGTGTAACTCTGTGTATTCCTCCTTCCTGCTTTTGGCCAGCTCTTGTGGGTCCTTCACTGATCAGGGCACGGGAGGGTCAGATGGATATCAGCATGAAAGCAACCGCGGGTTCTGCATCATTCACATGCCCAAATAGATAGAACAAATACGACTCCCACCAACGAATGAGACCTTTGCAAAATAACAAACTTGGCATGCAAGAACTAATGACTGTAAGCAAAACACTGCATGAAAGGGTGCTATTGGTGTGAAATAGGTGCATTCCGACCTATATTTTTTTTATAGGGGCATATGTTAGGGGTCGTTACTTTCGGATGCCTTATCAGAAAGGCTGATCTTTGATTTTCAGCCTTTTGAGTCTTACAATTTCAAACACAGTGGGGACAGGGGTTAGTGCTACCAAAATATATGACCACTCTAGATTAGGTATAAAAAAAAGGTGAATCTGAGGTGGTGCGGGGGTAGGGCTTGGTGACCAGATGCGTTCAAAGGGAATAGGGGTCATGGGTTCAGGCGACCGCGGCCTGGCCCGGAGGGGTTGGAGATTGGATGAGTAAGTCAGTAGAGATGGATGGAGCACTAAGGTTGAAGCAGGCCTTGGTGTCACATTCTTGGAAGAGCACAGTTTGTCAGGGCTCGATACTCGCTACTTATTGCCGTGAGAACAGGACACCAGAAGAGCGGAAGCCAGAAAACACAGAAGAACAGTTCGCCAGAGGGGCAGTGGAAAAAGAAGGTGTTAGGAAGGACACAAATGGAGTTCAAAGTATACACATTAGCACAGCGTTAATACACTTATATGAAACATGGGTGTTGCCGATAGGTACAGGAGGGGTGGGGATGTCTCCCACCTTAGCTTATACATCATTTGCCCGGTACGAAAATGGTGCGGGGGGGGATATACCGCCTCTCCTCCAACATTTGTTAGTCCACGGGAAGTTCACAGGAGATGGAAGGGAACTTGGATTTATGACTTGTCAGTGTCTCACGTTATCCGCAGAGCACATTCCTCCGCGAAAACAGGGCACACGCAGATGTGACAATGGGGAGGACACTAACTGGAACTGTTGTCATAAAATAACTAAATCACTATCAAATGTAGAAGAGTAAAATAGTATTTACGGTAGCGTGGCATTTGTGGATGCCAGCAAACAATACCTTTGTTTTTCGAAAATATTTCAAATTCCACGTTAGTCGGCCGTTCTAATCGCTCCAATGGGAGTGAAGGTCCCCGTGTTCGATGTTGCTTGTGGCCTGTTCACACCGATGCATCCTGTAGAGTGTGTTTTTGATTTGTGGCTTTCCTTCACCAAAAGGAAACTTAGCATGCAAGCTCCTATGAAGGTTCAATTGTTGATCGTCCTTGGAAGAAAGGGAGTATTTGCTTTGTAATGAATGATGGGAGGTTTGTTATACCGGCAATAATAACGTTCACTGTTTCAAAACTGGAGAGAGGAACATGTAATTTCATTTTATGAAAACCGTTGATCTGAGCGGACACTCTGCGTTACGCCAAGAGTATGGAAATACCAAATATAATGCAAGTTTTACTGTAGACAAGTGTATAGACTAACAAGTCAAGGATTCATTTTCTGACTGTTATTGCTGGATTACATTGTAATGGGTTGTGGGTTGGGGCATATTGTGACGATACGTAAACACAACCAGCATGTATTTGTCTTTGTCCGGGGCACATGGCCAGTCCAGCTCCGAAATGCATGGAGTCCATGCCTGGGTTCCCCCATGTTCCACAAAAGCCAAGTTTGTTGCTAATATTCCATTAAAATGCTGTCTATGTGTGGTTCTAATACTTCTGTCACCTTCCACATCCCCATCCCATTCCGACTCCAACTTTCCACAATGTCTTCTCTGTATTTCCATTGTTTCTGGTTTGTGTTCATCATTAGTTTTCACACGGTGCAGAATTAATGGGTAAATGGATAAATTAGAATAAAGAACGCCTATTGAGACACATTTCTGTTATGTTTTCTGCACAGCTACATCCTACCATTGTGCAAATGTCATTGTTTCCAGATACCAACTGATGGCTTCTTCAGCAGGCAGTGGCAGATACACCTAAATGGCTGGCTACCTATCACGCTGTTGTGGGACGATCGCCCCGGGCCGATATGCCCTTTCGCGGTACCAGCAACCAGGAGCAACCGGACATCGTTAACAGTGGTCTAGCAAGTACCTGATACCAAAGCCTTGCGATTCAAGGTGCGTCCAATGTGCTTCTTCTACCGAAAGGAACATTGTGTGCCTGATGATAAACATTTGATGTTCTAAAACAAAGAAATAAAAAATTTGGTGGACTATGGAAATTGGCTGATGTTCTCAGAGCGTTTATTGTGAAATAAAAGCACATTATAAATTGCAGAGTATTAGTGTTACCTTTAAAAATAGTGTTTTCTATTCCGATTTGGGACGCGCTGTGCTGTGAGAGGATGTGTGTGTTGATATTCTGGGTTCTGCGTCAACCAACGTTAAGACGTGGGTGATGACTGGGCGCGTTTGGCTACGCTGCCCACTTACGTCATGAAAATAGGTGGAGAATATTGCTAGGAATAGTGATGTCAGCTTCAGGGGCGGGGATATGATTTAGTGCCGCAAGGGCAGTTCACCTTAGGACAATGCGGCAACGGATAAGATTAGCACAAGATGGCCGCACCCTGTTGCCTGATTTCGCATGTGTAAAAGTGAGGAAAACTACGTTAAGATACATAGGAAATGTTTTTACGATCGATCAACTTTTGCTTAAAACCACATGCCCAAATGCTCGTAACACTATTTTTGAGCACACTATTCCTTTAAGTACTTCTCTCACTATTATCGTTATACAGTATAGCACTGGTATGTACAGTTTAACTCTTCTTCCAGACTCCAATCATATCTGTACAAAATAAAAAAAGAGCAATTCTTGTGAATCGTAGAATATTTATGAAAGCTTGAGCGCAGGGGCTACTCTGCCCTTAAGCTGGCTGATTCAAGCCTCTGCATCATCTTTCATACCCCAGTCCCATCTCTATGCTGGACCAGAAGAGAGACTTCTTGTAAAGTTGCAGGGATTTAATTTAACAAAATGTGTGTTTTAAGGCCTTGCCAAGAAGAATATTCAAGACAGTTACTAGTACCTTCAGAGACTGTAGTTTGATCTGTCATGTACAGTATTGGGAAGGAGATGGTCCTATCCCACCCACTTGCCATTCCCCCGGTAATTAGATATTGTGTAGGCCAAAGGGGGAGAGACAACCACCCCCGAAGCACGTCCCCTTATGATATAACACAGACTAATACGAGTAATACAGCTCACCACCCCAACAATAGACACCATTTTGTATTAGAGCAGACGCCATCTTTTTACTAGGCCCAAAAATCCATCTCCACTAAACTGCCCATGCCCTCTCAACCCCCACCCTGCCAGGCCAGGGTCCACCAGTCCCCAACCCTCCACTCTCTTTCATGGTGTGATCCATCTGACCCTCTCGTACGGACCATTCCAGAACATCCACCATAAACTTAATCCTGTGCAGCAATATATTCTCCCAAAACCCACACGTCTGTTCGAATCATGAGGCATCAGGGAGCATAAATAGTAGATCAAAGCCCCAGTCGGAGACACCTGGGAGAAGGACCCCGGTATTAATGAAGCCCTGAATGTAGAGGTTGGAATATATTAGCCCACTTCTTCTAAATACCCACTTTCATGCACAGATTTTATGTTCGCCATTATTCTCAAATTATCAGTTCCTGATGTTTAGCTTGGATAGTTAGGCTTGTGTTCCATTTGTCCTGACCTTCACCGTGGAGATGAGCCCAGCTGACCCACGTGCCACCATATCGACTGGGAAGCAGCGGCCAATTACAGCCTGGCATCCCCTATAGAGCAGGCTGTGCCATACGGGCCCACCAAACTGCATTGCAATTTTTTACTATATATGTTCTGACATCATGGCTGACTATAATAATGTGCTGCCTGTGTACTTTTTGGAAGAGCACTCTCAGGGCAGCAGAGTTCTTTGCTTGCATACTTTATTTTACTATACTTGACACTAACTGTCCTGCAAATAAAATTTAATCCGTTCTCTGAATTTGCCTATCAGCATAATCTCAAACCAAATCCTTCAAAAACAAACATTATGATATTCAAAGCTGGCAAAAAACTTTTATTGATGGTGTAACTGTACATCAATTACAAGAAATTACTCATCTTGGATATCGTTTAAGTAATGTGACAACAATAAAATCGTAGTATTTTCAGCTGAAAGCAAGACCTTTAAGAAGCCAAATGAAATGTATTTTTGCAAAATATTGTACATTTTCTGTGATGCCACTTTTAGAATTTCTTACCTTAAAAGGTGGAACCGGTACTATTATATGCCTTGGATATTTGTGTGTGTGGTTTACAAAAACGGCTTGAATCAATACAGGGTAGTCTGATGAAAGCTGCTTTACATATATCTTCTGCAATTCCAAATTCTATTATTCGGCAGGAGATGGGTCTGATATCTTTATAAACTAGATGGGCATGGCATGCACTCTCGAACTACAGCAAAATAGTTAATTCACCTGGTAATTCACTATAACAAGACTTATTTTAATTTACAAAAGGTTGTTCCTCTAGTTCCTTTACATTTTACAATCTGAGAATGGTTAAAATCTTGAATGATCTGGGAGTGGATCATGATGATCTGTATATTCGTCCGGGTTATGTGAAACGTAAACTTTTTGAATTGGACTGGTGTAAAACCATAGAGGAAATAAGTGCATTGAGTACTTACAAAGATTATGCTAAATTTCCACGTAAAAGAAATGGCTGTTGTGCGTACCTTGCAATAGTTCTGTGTAATAATGCTAGGATGTATTATCTTAGATTTAGATTAAATCAGTTCCATAGCACGGAAAGAACAGTATTGGAGACATTTTCGAGACAATAATGTTGTACCAAAATGTCCATTCCTAAATTGTATAGAGTCTAATGAAACCCTTAAACATCTGATTTTAGAATGTTCACATTTTAGAGATGTTAGAACTAAACTCTTGAAGAGATTTGTAAATGTTAATTATGAAGATTGCATGGAGTCACTTTGGAACCAGTTAATGAAAGGACATGACAGAGAATCAATTTTTGCACTGGTGGCATTTTTTAAGAATAATTGAAAAGGAGATTTCAGCACTTTATTAATTTTTATTATGCTTGTAGATGTGATTGTTGTATGGTATGTTTTGTTTATTATGTGTTTTACATTTTTCATATTGACTGTATTTGATACATGTAATTTTATGATATATGTCTATTTTTGTAAAGGTTTGTTTGAACCATAAACAAATAAAAACATTTTTTTTTTTGAAGTTGTTATCCTTGCAACTTATATCGTGGTCTCATTCCCTGACGGGATGTGTTATCTTATTTTTGCATTTTGTGAAGACACGTGTTTGGGTGCCCACCTTCATTTGGTGACCCCTCAGCATGATTTCCTCAAATTCCCGTACCTTCAGCGAGATCCAGGGCTTCTCTGGCAATGCTGCCCCCACATACAGCTGACCAGTCCCCAAAAAACACACATGCAGAAGAAAAAGGTTCTTGTGGGTTCCCCGTTTGTGAATACCCCGCTGCTCGCCTGAGCCGGGTGCAGCCCCAGGCAGAGGCCGAGACGTTGTCGCTAGACCGCGAATGGAGGCTCTTGGAAGAACACAGGCATGTGAGTCTAAATTGCAAGGCTAAACAAATAATGGGAATAGGGGAATATAGAGTGGTGTGACTGAAGAGAACACGCAAGGGTTGAGTGTGAATGAATTGTGTGTGATTAAAGTAAAGTGCTTTTTTCCTTTTTTTAATGGCCATTAGCGTTTTAGTAGAGAGATAAGGAGAAAAAACAGGGGAGATACGGGAACCTAGCTCTGAAAGGGGGTGGAAGGCGGCGCTGTGGTGCACTGTCCCAATCAGTGCAGAGAATAAATATGGAGATAAAAGCAGTAGCCCCATATAATTAGAGGGCTCTGGAATATGTAGTGGTTGCTGTTTTAACTTGTTATTTTAGCTTATTGTTTTCAGTATTTTTGCATGTGTGGAGTAAGGCCCAGGAGGGACATACGTGATGTGAATGATGAGTGAGTGAGAAAGTGAGTATTGCTCTAAGAAAAGGGGTGGGGTATGACATGCATTACTTACCGTAAAAGCATTTCTGATGATTGCATCTGCTTAGATTCACATGCTGTGCATATGGTCTGACATCCAGTGGTAACCGCAGAGTATTGAATCTTGTCTTTCGAGAATCGAAAGGGGATGTCGACATGGGCGTGCCTGTAACACTATACGTGACATGCAGTGTACCCAAGATCCTTCATGTGTCGAGGTCCCTCCGATTGAATTTTTTCTGATGTGACGGAGCCTTAGGACTATCGTGAGTGAGTACAGAAAAGAGAGAAAGTAGTAAGACGTCTATGTTCCTTCCATCCGAGCAGGGAGGATGGGTAGGCGCATGTGAATCTAAGCAGATACAATCATCAGAAATTGATTTTACGGTAAGTAATGCATGTCTTCTGATGCTTGTTAATCTGCTTAGAATCACATGCTGTGCATAGACTAGCGAGCAGTACCCGGAGTTGGAGGTGGGTTGTGAGAAGGAACAGTAGTGAAAAGGTGTCTTAGTACTGCTTGTCCCACCTGAGAATCAGACCTAGAATGAGTGTCTAGGCAATAGTGTTTTGTAAAGGTGTGTACAGAACTCCAGGTTGCAGCTTTGCAAATGGACTCAAGGGGAACATTTGCAATGAATGCTATGGAAGCCCCAGTGCCTCGGGTAGAATGTGCTCTAGGCTTGAAGGGCAGTTCTCTCTTAGCAAGAGTGTAGCAGAGTGTGATGCATTTGACAATCCACCTAGACATAGTGGATTTGGAGACCGCATCTCCTTCTCTTCCTGCTGCCACTGAAATGAAAAACTGATTAGTCTTTCTCAGTGGTCGAGTTCTTTCCATGTAGAACATGACTGCTCTGCGTACATCAAGTGTGTGTAGGCTTCTTTCTTCCATGCTTGAAGGGTTTTGAAAGAACGTTGGTAGTTCTATAGATTGGTTCACATGGAACTTAGAAATTAATTTAGGCGCAAACCTAGGGTGAGTGTGTAGAACCACCTTATCGTTGTGAACTGTTACAAAGGGTTCTAGGACAGAGCGCTTGTAGTTCACTTACTCTCCTAATGGAGGTAATAGCTATTAAACTATTAAAAAAGCAGTCTTATAGGTGAGATCTTTAAGACTCGCTCTGTGCATGAGCTCGAAGGGAGGCCCCATAAGTTTAGTCAGCACCACGTTTAGGTCCCATCCAGGAGCCGGGTTGGAAACGGGAGGGTGAATTCTTTTCACTCCTTCCATGAAAGCTTTAATAACTGGTATCTTCCACCACAACACTTTCTGTTGTGACGTAGTGTAGGCTAAAAGCGCAGCTAAGTGAACTTTTAGAGAGAGAGTTAAAGACCAGGCCTGAGTCAAGTAAATGAGTTAGGTACAAAACAATATGTGTGGGAGAGCAGTTAAGTGGGTTAATGCTCTTTGAGTTGCACCAGATGACAAACCGCTTCCACTTACTGGAATAGCAATATCGAGTGTTTGGTGTCCTTGCCTCTCTGAGAATGACCATACATCTCTGAGGGAGCTGCAGGTTCCCCAACTCTATGACCTCAGGAGCCAGGCCGCTAAATTCAATGTCTGCGGGCATGGGTGAAGCATCTCACGTTTGTCTTGCGACAACATGTTGTACGGGCAAAGCAGTTTGACTGGAGGATATAGGGACATCTCCATCAGATGAGCGAATCAGGGTTGGCAGGCCCACATGGGAGCCACCAGTATCATCGTGACTGGGTCCTGGTGCATCTTGTTGAGTCGGGGGGAAAAGTGTAAACAAATTTCCCTGACTATGTTATCCAGAGTCTGTTCCCCTTGGACGGTTCTGGGGGTACCTGGAGGCGTAATCTTGGCATTGAGCATTCTCCAGAGTTGCAAACAAATCGATCTCTGGGAAGCCCCATTCTGCGAAAACGTTGGAGACTATGTCTTTGTGTAATCACCATTTCGTACTCCATGGGCAACAGGAAATTTCTGCCAAGTACGTCTGCTAGAAGATCGAGTTCCCCTGGAACATGTTGTGATAACAGGAACATGTTGCGTTTGAGAGGCACTTCCAAATGTTCTGGGACAGTTTGGACAGCCCTGGAGAGTGAGTGCCTCCCTGTTTGTTCAGATAGTACATGGCCGTGGTGCTGTCTGTGAGGATCAGGACCGTCTTTCCCTGCAGTTGTGTCTGGAAAGCTTTTAGTGCTTTGAACACTGCCAACAGTTCCAACAGTTGTATGTGTTTGGATGCTATGTCTGACGACCAAACTCTGTGTGCTGTTTGTTGAAGCAGGCAAGCTTGTATCAAAAATCTGAGGTATTTTCTGTGCGCTGGCAACATTGAAATATGAAAGTATGCATCTTTCATGTCCAGTGTTGCCATGTAATCCCCCTGTGATAGCAGGGGAATTACTTCCTGCAGAGTGACCATGCAGAACTTTTGTGGCTTTACAAATTTGTTCGCTGGGTGCAGATCTAAAACAGGGAGCATGGTTAGATCCCTTTTGTGTACAAGAAAGTACACTGAATAAATACCTTCTTTTACCGGTCACAGAGGTACGATTTCTATGGCTCCTTTCTCTTATAGTGTCTCTACTTCCTGAAGAAGTATGCAAAGATTGTCTGGTGTCAGTCATCTTGCTCGTGGAGGTCTGAATGTTGGGGACTGATTGAACTCTATACAGTAGCCGTGGGCCACGGTCTTTAGCATCCACTGGTCTGTAGTTATCCCCTCCCATGCCTGAAGGAACGATGTTAGCCGGCCCCCGACCAGGGAGGCATGGGAGGGGATTCGAATCTTCGGGTCATTGTGAACATGAGGCCAGGGAGCTTCTATGGGTAGAGTTCCGGCCCCTTCCTTTCCCACAACGCTGACCCCTTTGGGGATACGGGGTGGTGTATCCGCTGGTTCCCTGTGGAGAGTTCCAATTGTTTCCCAAGGAGTATTGTTGTTGAGGGAAGCGTTGGCCACAAAAAAGCCGTCTGGGCCCAGATCCTCGTCTTGTAGAGGGTCTTTCTGTAATTTGGTCTAGTGTTTTCAGGGTGTCATGCTCCTTTTTTGTGGTCTGAAGGGCCTCATCGACCGCTTTCCCAAACAGGTTGGATTCTTCCATGGGTTTATTTATCAGTGACGCTTGAACCCAGAGTTCCTTAGCCACTCATGTCTCTTCAGGAGCGTGCCCTGAGCCAGAGATCGACCAGCTGTTTCGGTGGAATCCAAAGTGTTTTTAAGTATGCTTTGGTTCACTTGCCTGCCTTCAGTCACTGTGGCCAGGAGACGAGTTTGTAGTGATTCGGGAACCTCCTGTAGGCCTTGTTTTAGCAAGGCCCACTGAGCGTCCGCGTAGCTGGCCAATAAGGTGGTATTGTTGGCATTACGTGTTGAAAAGGCTGCTGCGGCCGTGAGCCTCTTCCCAAGGGCGTAAAGTATTTTCCCTTCTTTAACAGGAGGTGCCTTGCCGGTTGACAGAGGGACCCCAGCCCTCTTTCTTGTAGTGGTCACCACCAGAGAGTCTGGGGTGGAGTGACCTCTGATATAAAGGGGGTCTGAGGGAGAAGGACAAAAGAGCTTTTCTATCTTCGGATTCACACCTCTTGTAAGAGCAGGTGTTGATAAGGAGGGGGCCAGATGGTTTTTAATTGAATTGATTAGAGTAACAGCCTAGCTGGCCGGTGGCTTTTCTTTGAGGAGGTCCTCCACAAAGTCAGCTTCAGGGACAGCTTCATCTGTAGCGATCTTGAAGTGTTCAGCTGCTTTGCGCAACATGACGTTAAATGTCAATTGATCGTCCACTGGCGAGGGCTGTCTAGTGGGAGTGTTCTGGGGGGAAACCAAACACAGGGCATCAGGATCTGGAGATTGCCATGGCTGAGGATCACCCATATTCGGGTCTTCCCCCCCAACCCTCTATGGGATCATGCATGTACTCAGGATTGTTGAATTGATCTTCATCCTGAGTGTCTGCTGGAGTCTCCTCCTCATTGAGGTCATAGGTGTATATATCATCTTCCTGAGAGGGATCAAAGAGTCTTGGGAACTTTGCTACAGGGTCCAAAGGGCTCTCCTCATGGTCTTCTGGGCGTGGTTTGCTCTGAACAGGTAACAAACCGGTCCAGTCTCTCCATACAATTTTCAAACTTCTAGTCCATACAGAAGACCTAGAATGATCTAGAGGTGGGAAAGGGTCTTGAAAATGTTCTTCTATCGTAAAACGTCGAGATTTTTGTCTCAAAGTTGAAGACATCCCTTCCTCGCCCTCTGAAAACTCTTCCTGGGGGACCGACAGAGGTGGGGCATCCCTGTGCCTTTCTTTCGGCTTAGGGGAGGGTTCTGGTACTTCTTTAAGGCTATCCTTGGATCTCGACGGATCCTTGGCCTTTTCCGTAGGCCTCGAAGAATCTCTAGAGTGACGTCAAAGTGAGTCAGCGGAAACAATTCTCGCCAAGCTGTCGGCGACGTCCTCCGCAGACGGGAGGAGCATAGCCTCGGCCTGCGATTGTGAAGGAGCCTTTTTCGGTGGAGTCGGGGCCTTGTCTTCGGCGGCTGCCTTCTTTGGTGGTGCCGGGGCCTTGTCTACGGCAAACGCCTTTTTCGGCAGAGCCGGAATCTGGTCGTCGCCGGATGGTCTCCTGTGATGCGTCTCGACGGAAGCCGGGATATTAGAAATAGCACCCTTTGTTCTTGATTGCCCGGTCGCTAGGCGCAAATGCAGCTGCGGGAGGGCTGCCGATCCTGACGGTTGGAGGGTGGCGCCGGAGCTTCCGGTGTACCTGTTGACGCTGCAGTCTTCTTCGACTTGCCCGAAGATTGACTTGGGGTTGTGTGCTTAGTGCTATGTAAATGTTCGTCTATGTCGCTGAGGTGTACATTCCGCATAGCGGTGCCTGAGCCATGCCTTGCGGGGCCGGGGACAGATGATGCAGAGCTGGAACGCTCCGTCAAAAGGTCAACGATCTCCGGGTCAGAGGTCGGTTCATCACTATTGCCATCGTCAGATTCGGTGGCTGCAGCAGCGGGGGAAAACTCAGCCTTCGACATCCGATAGGCTGCCCACCGCTTGACTTTGCGCTCCTTTAATGTTTTAGGACGAAGGAGCTTACAAGCCGCACTATCTACTTTGTTGTGATCGAGGGGCAAGCAACGGTTACACCGTTAATGCTCATCTCTCCAGGTAAATTTGCCTTTGCAAATGGGGCAAAACCTAAATAGAGTCCTCTCCATAGCTGAGGAAGGGTATAGTGATGAAGACCAAAAGGGAAAGAGGAAGGAAAGGGAAAGGCATTCTCAAATAGTCCAGAAATATCCACTCTGACCCCACTCTCCCTACTGTGTAGGCCGGCGGAAGGCCCGGTCACGTGGTCGGCAGCGCCGACTGGATCACCGTCCGTCGAAGTTCTGAAGGTTTTCGGCGGCGATCTGGAACAGTCATCGAAACAATGGACGGAAGGGTGATCTTAAGTATTATAATAACTATTCGACCAAAGGTTGAAGGGACAAGCCTCTGACGAGCTCTGCATAAGGCGACCAGTATGCTGGGCGGAAAAAAACAATCTGAGGGACCTTGACGCGTGAGGGATCTTGGGTACAGTGCACGTCACGTAGGGATAGTGTTACAGGCACACCCATGTCAACGTCCCTTTTCGATTCTCGAAAAGACAAGATGCAATACACGGTTACCACTGGATGTCCGACCATATGCACAGCATGTGAATCTAAATAGATTAACAAGCATCAGAAATGTTTGTTCTTTGTTTTTGGTCTGTTTTGAAAATGCTTCATGTTCATTGTACGTAATTGTGTATTGTATATTGACAGAAGAGATAGATGATATGACGTGTCATTGATTGATTTGAGAAGGGGGTCCAGGTATAAGAACAGGGGAAGGAAGAGCCCTACAAGCATTGGGGGAACAATACACCACAGGCAAAAGGCTCGTGGCCATGGGGATAGATACCCCAGTGTCCCATATTTATAAGCATCCCCTCACCCCCCCCCCCCCGTATAGTGAGCGAAATACCATAATCAATTGGGAACTGAAACGAAGGGCAGGGACTATCACATGCTTGGCCAGAGGATGGGTCTTTTGATAAGGGAACACTAGACCACCTGACCACATACTTAACAGCAAAATATAAAAGGAAGCAGCTTCAAAACAGAAGAGAAGTGTTAGACTTGTGGAGAATGTTTGAAGAGACTCCTGTCACAAATAAAAGGGAGAAAGTGTTAGAGGCACCAGCAGTGATGAAGGGAGACGAAGCAGAAAAGGAAAAGGGGGAGTAGGAGCCCAAGAGAATGTATCCATTATTCACAAGGCCAGCAGAGGGTTATACAAATCCAACATACGTATCCGGGGAAAGTACACCAAACACATGCAGCACAGCCCCACCCCCACCCCCACCTTACGACCCATCAACCACCACCCCTGCCCACACTGGAGTAAGTACCCAAGATCTTGAGGTGGCATTAACAACGTCCCGTACAGAATTGGCTCGACTATGAGCTGTGTGTGAAGCAACATGAGGGTCCGGGGAAGGGCCCCAGCCTCCCAGGGGAACACCTCCCATACCAGAAGATGAAGGGAAGTCAGGAGACTTCCTTTTCAGGATTGACAGTGTGCCCATACTGGCTGTGCGAGTAGAACGGGAAGGGGAAACTGATAGTTTGGGGTAAGACACTGTGGCCTCGGTGAGGGATGAAGAGTATTGGAGTGATTTTGATGAATCCGAAGAAGGTGCCGTTGGAGGAATACAGCAGGTACAGTGGGTCAGCCCTAGAGTGGGAGAGACTTGGGAGGGGAGGCTCCAAAACACAATGGGGAGGATGGCTCTGGCAAAAAAGAAAGGGACAAGGGCGAAGGGAGGGAAAGTGAAATCAAAATTGTAAATGCCCCTCATCTATAAGGGAGTGGGACGACCCCACTATGTACCCTGGGCACAGATGGATAAAAACAACATTCTCAAGTCCCCCCCACTCACGGCGGGCGCAGGAAAATTGTTCTATGCTTTCAAAAAGAATACTGCAGGTGTTCCCCTTGGTATATGAGATATTAAGAGCCTCTTGATGTCTGCAGTAGCAGATCAAGCCGACTCAGTCTGGGTAAAAGCAGGTTTCCCATGTGTGACAATAAGTAACTGTTACGCTCACCTGGTATCCACGGGGACGCCACCAAGCCCTGGTTGGATGATTTGTACTCTCAAACCCTCTCCCGGTCCCTTGGTAAGGCCTCTGGTTAAAGATGGGTTTGCAATATAGGGGAGCTAGATTCAATACCAGATTGTCTTTATGTTTTCCCACCTCCCGTGGCCTCAACTCCTTCCTCCCCCTTGGGCCTTAGCCTCACCTTAATATTTTAAGAGGTGGATTCTCCATCCTGCTCCTCGCGGCAGGGGCGCGTAGATGTGGGGGGAGAGCAGCGACCAAGTTACTTCACTGGTGCAAGCCCCCTGTGGGAATCCAGGCCTGCTGCGACTCCGTAGGTTTGCTGCTTTAGAGTCTTTATATGCAGTTCTTATGTTCCTCTTATTTCGAATAATAATGTCTTGCTTCTTTCCTTTTTAGGTATGGAAAGGTATTCTGGTGTTGTCATGCAATTTGAAGATGAGCATGTGCCGGTAGACAAAAGCGCGGTGTGCGCGATGCTGTCCGGTGAGTAATGCGCGATGAGCGACGCTGTTTCGCCTTTTATATTGCTAACCTGTGTCTTTTCTCTCTTTGCCGTGCGCCGTAATGTTCCAGCAATGATACTGACCAGGAGATGACTACCCAGGTAAGAATTGTGTGGCTTTCTTCATTCGGGAGGAAACGCTTACTAATGCTGTCTTTCTTTCTCCTCTTTCCAGGTTATGGTATTCCAGGATGCATGCGGTGCCGGATGATGGAGTTTGTACCTTCAGGTGAGTGGAATTGAAGTCAGCGGTGGGTTGAAGACAGGATACTGTTCCAGGTAACTTTCGTAGTGTTCTTTCTCTCTCTGCGGGTCCTTGGTTTCAGGTAAGCTGGCATCAAAGAACTGGACACAGTGAGCGTTACACTGCCCACAGCAGAATAACGCAAGCCATGTTCTGCTGTTTTGGTGTGGTTTAAATAGTCTCAGGTACAGTAGTCCAGGTAAAATAGTCCCAGGCCTTTCACACCCAAAGTAGTCCAGGTACAGTAGTCCCAGGCCTGCCACACCCAACAGACTAGACCGCATAGCTCAGTTCCTTGTAACTGAGCTATGTGTGTGCCTCCATGTTGGCTGAACCCCCTCCAAGTTAAATAGTCCCAAGTAAATAGTCCCATTCTAATGTTAGTCTTCATGATAGTTATGAGCCTGGCTCCAAAGGCGCCAGGACTGACTCCAAGAGAGTCTTGGATGAGGTTTTAAGGCCTTTGACCTGGCCCTAACTGGAAGGCTGACTTGCCAGTGAGGGCCAGGGGCAAGGGTCATGACAGTAACGACACTCATGATGGGGCGTCTTTATCCCAGGAGGCTATCTCTGCGTCAACGTGCTCGCCTTGGCAACAAGACAACACGAAGCAACACAGGTTGATCCCTTGGTCAGCGCTTAGTAACCTCCCGGTATTAAGCACGTTATAAATACGCAACGAAGAGACATATTCCTGTAGTAGCGCCTCGATGCCCCAGGGCTGTGTGAGCGCTTTAAAAATGCGAAGAAATTTAAATTAAATAACATTTTAACAATGTCTGAGCACGAGAAGGCGCTGTTGTGCGCCAGCGAAAATGGCAGCCTAGTGTGTGAGCTTTGCGACTTCAAATATCCTGCTAGTTAAATCCTGTGGAGTGAGCAACCCTCTGACCATCAGAGGGGCAACACTCGGACCAGCACTGTGGCGAGCACTTGTTGTGTAACTTTGGTCCAGATCTGAGCTTACCTTCGCCTGGGGAGAGAATGAGCTGTCAGAGGCGGGCTGCTGCTGGCGGAGTGCACCGCGCCAAAACCCGACATCTACTACGGCAACGTGTAGGGAGACTAGACAGTCACTGAAGCGAGTTACAAATCCAGCCGGAGGCGAAGACAGCGAGCGGGCCCCTAGCGAGCGGGCCCCTCCAGACACCGATCCCGATGGGCGACCCTGAGCAATGGTGGTTCAGGAGGAGGAGCAACCGACACTGCCCGCAACACCCGCCAGACACTGAAGGTACTGCACTGCGTGAGCTTGAGGGCACCCAGGCATAGTTAGACGCCATGGAGGCTCAACACAATCCCCCGCGCAAAGGGCCGGGCGTGTGAACGGGGAAAGCTAAACACCAACGCGAACAGCCACAGCGACTCCCAACCGGAGCCTGCCCCAGTCACGGCGCAGTGCTTCATACGCGTACTTCGGTAAAATTATCCCAGCACGTTGAGCAAGGACACACGCTGCCTAGTTAACAACATAACCTGCAGCCACTCGCCCCTGGCCGAGGACCAGAGAGGAAACGGCAAGGCGAGGGAAGAGGCCAAACGAATACGGACACGCCGGGGGGATCCGGATCACTGAGCATAGAAAAAGCCTAGGCGTGCCATGCACTAACTACACGCCTCAACTCACGGCAGAGGTCCAAGCTGCTCATTGACCTCTGAAACAATGTGGGTAAGCTGGGGGGTCTCCCCCAGGACTTGGAACCTCCTACGCAGACCGAATACAGGTGTCACAATACTCGGAAGATCCATATAGTCGAAAAGCAACGTGTCATTAATGTGAACGGACACCAGTATTATGTAGGAGAAGCACTGTGCAACACTGAATACACTCCTACATAACCGCCGGATCACTGTTGCCACTGTCGGAAGGAGGAGGGCAAAAACCCCACAAAAGCCTCGATCACTACTGCAGCATCTATGCATTACCCCAACACTACCTCCACCATATAAATCCTACCACACTTGGTGTGACAATTGCAATACACAAGGTACCAATTGTGTATAATTGGACTACGCCCTCCACACAAAGTGTGACCCCGCGTTCTGCGCCTTGCGCAGGGTGCTCAGCTCAGAGTAACAAACGCACCTGACACTATTGAGCTAAGGTCTATACAGGAGCTAACAAATCTTGTATCAGACGACCCAAGGAGCGCAGAACCCCATGCCCGCAGGGTGCAGGCACTGAGCACACCCAGTGCTGGATCAGAAGAATAGGTCACACTAGGACAAAACTAACGTTGTGGACCGGAAGCAGATCGGACCACCATGCAGACCACACAGGATAATAGCATTGAATCCCCCACAAAACCTCCTGTCCAATACATAAGGCCATTTCGCAGGGGGTGCATACACGCACAGACATCCGCAGCTCTCGAATACACAAGCAACCGGTCTCGCTGGGTGAGGACATGACACGTGGAACCAAGGGCAACAAGAAGGGCCCCATGGATGCCTACATGAGCCCAAACGTGGGAGGGGAAGGAGCAGGGTCCCACAAACAAGCCCATCAACCAAACACAAATGGACAGCCCCACAGACCCATACATGACGGCGCTACAGATGGACTTTGCCACAGTCAACAGCAGGCTGAACGATATTGGCAGCGACATTTCCTCTATCAGAGCCGATCTTCAGAACACCAGGGTCACCGAGGCAGAGACCAGAGTGAGCGCACTGGAGGACACTTCTGTAACGTCAAGTAGGATATCGATGACATCAAGAAAAGCCTGAAAGTAGTACAGTCCAAGTGTGAAGATTTGGAAATCCAGATCGCGCCGGAATAATATCCGGGTGGTGGGTATGGCAAAAAAAAACTAAATATACCAATGGAGGTCTTTCTAGAGGCGATTCGAACTATGCTCCCAGAAGCCCAATTTTCGCAACAATTTCTCATCGAGAGGGCCCACAGATCTCTTGCCCTGCCACCCAAACCAGGCGCTGCGCCGTGAACTATCATTGCACGCCTACTCAACTACCGGGACAGGGACCTCATCCTTCGATTATCCCGTGAGAAAGGCACACTGTCATACGAGTCAACAAGAAGCCACATATATCCAGACTTCTCAAATGGGGTACAAGCAGCCCAACGACATTTAAACAAGTGAAAAAGGCCAAGTGTAAGGTTCATACCATACGCCATGATGTTCCCGGCAAAGCTCTGCATACAACATTCTGGAAGAGCCCATTTCTTCGAATCTCCTGAGGAGGCCATGGGGTACATAGAACGGAAACATCCCGGCGCCAATAAACAGCGGCGGCCTCTTGACCCAAGTTGATATGTGAGCAAACCCCGAGGACATGAGAATCAAACAAAACACGAGGTTGAATCAGTCCGCCAGATACTAGCGCAGCAGCTTCCAGAGGGCGGACTATTCAGACTTGAACAGTTGTGGCCACACAGTGCTACCCACAGTTGCAATTGTTGCTGTTATGGTACAGGGTTACACAGTCCAGTTTGAGGGATGGTAAGAGTGGGGTGACGGGGGGGCGTGGATGCAGGGAAGGGACAGACTAGTTGCCTTAAAGGGGACAATTATGGAGGGGTACATTACACAACATTATTGGAAGCAAGATGGTTCTGAAATGGGCGGGAGTTGTTGGGGGGCATTTGTTTATTTGAAAAGACTGACTGCTCCATAAAGTGCACGATATGCGGAAAGCTCTGTAAAACAAATAATGATATGCATACAGACTGGGAATGGCATCACCCGGGCTGACCAAAGGGACTAGACTCCTAACATGGAACATTAGAGGGCTAGTAAACCCTATAAAAGCTAGAAAAATCCTGGCTTATGCCAAATAATAGGATTGATATACTCCTATTACAAGAGACACATGCCGTTACAAAAGTAGCAGAGTCATTTGCCCGGGACTGGGGGCTGATGTGCACTGGCACCAATTAGTCCTTGCAAGCTAAAGGGGTCTTGACCATTTTTCACCAACGCAGAGGCTTCCAGCTCACTAGGTCGACGGTGGATGCAGACGGCAGATACGTAATTGTATGGGGTATAAGGAACAACAGGAATTGGTCCTGGTCACGACATATGGCCTATACCTAGACACCCCAGAGTTCTACCTACAGATCATCTTGCTAATCTCACCATTGGGTGAAGCTAAAACAATTTGGGGAGGGGATCTAAACACAATCCTAAGTTCATTGAAATACAGGACATCCAAAGGCCACAGAAACTGTACAACGGCAGCATTAACCATTCTTCAAGGTATGTCCACGTTACCCCTTGCAGATGCATGGAGAGGGAGAGGGAGAGAGGGAGAGAGGGAGAGAGGGAGAGAGGGAGAGAGGGAGAGAGGGAGAGAGAGAGATATTCAGCCCACCAAGGAGGAATACACGTATCAGTCTCATGTACACGGTTCCAGCTCCCGGATTGATTATTGGCTGTGTTCTCCCAAATACATCCCTAACGTTTGAGACTTTGCGATATTCCCACATACAATGTCAGACCACTCACCAGTTTTACTAGACTTACAGATAGCAGATATAGGCCAAAACCCACATAGCTGGCGAATGCCACCGGCACTATTAAAAGATGACTCAGTGATAGACCCACTGCGAGTAGACATAACTGAATTCTTTGACCGTAATACGGGCTCAGCTGGGTCGTTGGCCAACGGTGTGTGAATCCTTTAAGGTCTGGCTAAGAGGGCACCTGTTATAACGCTCACTGGGGACTTTACGAGATATAAGGAGAGAACTGGACCAAGCAAAAACAAACACATACTCACGGGAACCAGGGGTCGAAACACTCCAGCCATTGAAGATCAATTAACAAGGTTTAGAACCTTAGCGGAACGAGAAATACTATATGTCATACACCCGATTTGGGCCAGGAGATATGTGGAAGGTAATAAAGCAAGCAGATCCGTGGCCAACCTAATCAAGGCCGAGCAGGGGGTAAGACCTATCCCGGGGATAATAGGGGCAGACAGCATAGTGCACACGGATGCCTGTAAGGTTAATGAGGTGTTCTTGGAATTCTACACTAACCTGCACACTAATACAGATCTGGTGACACCAGACAAACTTGGCCAGTATATGGATCCGTTCCCATTACCTGGGCTAGAAAAGGATGAAAGTGAAGTTCTAGATCTCCCCCTTACCATTGAGGAGGTCGGACAAGCCATCAAAGATCTAACAGCGGGCAAAGCACCCAGCCCAGACGGGCTCCCGACAGACCTATATAAAAGCTTTATTACGGAACTAACCCCTAAACTTTTGGAAGTATGGCAGGAGGCCATGAGGATCGGCAGGCTCCCGGGGTCCATGAGAGAGGCCATTATAACAGTCTTACTAAAACCACATAAACCCTATAAACCCCCACATGAACCCACATCATACAGTCCCCTGTCCTTAATAAACACAGAAACCAAAATATTTGCTAAGGCGATCGCTAATAGTCTCCTACCTTACATGAACAAACAAATACATCCAGAGCAGTCTGGATTTATCCCCTCACGATGCACCGCCCTGAATCTTCGCAAATTCTGCTCTATAACATTGCAACTGAACCCAAAAGCTAAAATGGTGGCAGTCGCACTCGATGCTGAGAAAGCATTTGATTCGGTCTCCATACTGCAGAAAATGGGATTCGGACCCGGGTTCCTGAGCTATATTCAGTTACTATATAAAGATCCTATGGTCAGAATTAGAACAAACAAGACTATATCATCAGAATTCACATTACACAGATGTACGCGACAGGGTTGCCCACTATCCCCCCTCATCTTTGCACTTTCCAATACAAGGTATGGCAGCATGCTTACGTTACAAACATTCATGGAGAGGTATCCACATTAGGGTTCCCCTCAGTTCATCTCGTTATACGCCGATGACACTATGCTGTACATAAGAGACCCCGAGCCCAACCTCCCTCCCGTGCTGCAAGAGATACATGAATTTGCAAAATACTCAGGCTACAAAATTAACCAAACCAAATCAGAGATTACCCCGCTAACACAAAGTACGACAAGATCAGCAGCCACAGCGCAATTCCGTTGGTCCCCGAACTCGGCGCGCTACCTAGGTATTATATTGGCTATGGACAAACATACCCTTTATACTGCAAATTACGAACCGTACTTGATCAAACTGAATGTTTGGAATAAACTCCTGATATCTATATATGGCCGGATAGCCCTACTAAAAATGGTCGTGGTACCCAAATTATTATATTTATTTAGTAATATCCCAATTTGGCCTGGCCGCCAATTTTTTGATAACTACAGAGATTAGCCTCCAACTTTATATGGGGAGGGGGTGCAGTGAGACTCAACTGGTCCAAATTATGTGAAAAATATGACACAGGCGGACTAGCAGCCCCAGACTTCCTTCCCAGACCACACTGCACAGGCACACTTCGCAAAATAATGGACCCAAAACACAGAACAATATGCTCACATACAAGCAGAGAAATTTGCAGCTGCCCCCATAGACCTGCAATCAATGATATATGCCAAAGCTAGGAAAGACACAAATGAGGTAGATCCGGTAACCTGCAAAGTGCAGGCCTGGACGGCACTATTCCGTAGAGTGGAATGTACGGAACTATATTGTCCCTCCTCGCCCCTCTGGCATTACCCAGACTTAACACCTACGTTGGAAACAACACAGCAGAAAAAAATGGGACTGGGTGACCTGTTTCGTGAGGGGAGGTTTGTAGGCTTCGAGGAAGTAAAAAAGAAGTTTGGTGCCAGCTTCACCATAACACTACAATACCACTGCCTGAGAGCAGCGTGTAAAAATAAATGGCCATCACTCCCGTCCGCGCCAACCCCCACATCCATTCCTGAGTAACGTCATAACACAAGAGGGATTTAAGGGCACACACCCCCTCCAAAAACACAATGAAAGCTAAATGGGAAAGGGATCTGAACAACTATACGAGACTCTCAATGGGCAAAATACAGTTACTATACTAAATAGTTAGAGCTCCCGGATCTGTATTCAAGTATTATGCATAAAGAAATGTATTATGTTTGTTGTAATGTAGCCCTCAGCTGAAAATAAAGTTAAAAAAAAATTGAAAAAAAAGAAAGCAACCAAAGTCAACGCAAAAGGCACACATTATACTACAACTTGCTGCATTACTTACGAGCGCCCAAAAATGGAAAGCGAAGGAGCCCCCTCACCTCACAGAATGGTTCGCCAAGATCTGAAACTCTCTCGCAATGGAATGGGTGACACACCGGGGGATCAATCTACATTCTCTAAAGACTGGAAAGCAGTGTTGGACTTTTTATCTAAAGACTACAATATTGCTTATTGCCCTCAGAAATTAAGCATACTTGGAATTGCTTAAGACAAATCCATTGGCCTATATTTATGTGGATAATTGATCCTCACCAGTGCAGCCATCACCTGTAAAATTGGCTGGGAAAGGAGGGTGGGAAGGGAGGGGCGGTTCCTGGGGTTGCTCGGGGGGAGGTAGGAAAGTTGGGTTTGTTGTATATTATAAAAGAAAAGCGAATAAAAAAAAAAAATCAATGTCCGAGCACAAGTGTGGGATGGCCTGCGAAGGACCTTCCCCGATACCCCGATCATTCCATAATGCAGTGCACTATGGGGGATGAGGAAGATGCTGCGCAGTTCATTCTTCAGGTCCAAGAGATGTGGCACGCGGAGACAGGCACCGCGTGGGACCAGTATACCTCCCTATTTTACTTCATCATTAAGCGAGGGCTCCCAAAGGAAGTACAGAAGGCCCTTGACAAGATAGCGGGAACAGAAGCTGGCCTGAGATGCAGAGGATTATAGTACACCACTGTAGGAGGATCAAAGAAAGGGAAAAAGAAACAATTCAACAGACTTTATCTGAAGGAGCGAAACTAGTACAGACAAAGTTAGTGAAGTCGCGGCAGTAACAACAGCCTGCGCTCAGAGCAGCTGGGAGACGAGGGGGGTGTCTCGGTGGCTACGCAGGCCACAGAGCTAGTGGCATTGATTGAGGCACTCCATGCAGCAAAAGGATGTGCTGTAACAATATATTCAGATTCGGCATACATGACCACTACGGTACATGCTGGTCTCTCCAGATGGAGAAGGAGTGGGTTCAGAAGAGCTGATGGGTCCCCGGTGTAACATGCAGTGTTACTGAATAAATTGATTGAAGCCCTTGCAGAACCCTCTGTAGTGGCCCTAGTGAAATGCTAGGCACATACACATAATGATGACGAAATATCTTTGGGAAATGCAGCTGCAAACACAGCAGCCAAAGCAGCAGCGTATATCCCTGTACACACGAGTACTGAATGCATATTATTGAGCAAACGAGAAGAACAAAAAGCAGGCGGTTACAACGCACTACCCCTTGTACAGATAATCGAATTACAGGAGAGCCCCACCAGAAGAGTAAGAATTATGGGCCAAAAGAGGATGCACACAGTCGCCCACTGACGTACTGTGGAGACAGGACACCACAGGGAAAGTTGTTATGCCTGTAGAACTATTGTATGTGGCATTCGAACAATTGCATTTCCTGGCACATACTTCAAAGCAGCCGATCTCCAGTAAGATTGGTTTATCCCAAACCTTCAGGAGTACCTCAACAAAATGGTGATTGAGTGCACGACATATCAAGTATTCAATTCAGGGATGACTCTCAGAACACTAAGAGGAACACTGCCCCGCCCCGTGGGTCCCTTCTGTGAGCTGCACATGGATTATGAAGACATGGGAGAGAGATGTAATGGAGCCAGGTACTTGATTGTAGTGGTATGCTGTCACGCACTGGGCTTCCCAACGCTTGTGGAATCGCTGGCGGCTCGGACGCCATTAGCGTTCCATTGCGTTCGGGAGCCCAACCCTTGTCGGCGGTCTAGTGGTTGCGACGTACGGCCGCCGGAAGGTTTAACTTCCTGTTGATGCCGGCGGCCGTTGCACTGCAACCGCGGATCCTACCTTGCCTCAGTGAAGATGCTGCCCCAGTGCCTCGGTAGTTGCGCTCCTTCCCTTTCTTCCCTTTGCTCCGCCCCGAGCAGCTTCCCCCTCCTGTTGTCATCTTCTGACCCGCTCCGGTCTCCCCTTCCTTCTCACGTGCCTGTTTTCCCTAGAATTTCCCTTTCGCTCCCTTCCTTCTAGTGTCCCTCTTTCGATCCTGGGTCCACCTGTCCTACTTACGAGCTCCAGTCGCTCCACCGGAGTTCTGCCCTCTGCCTGCCCGCTTACATGAACATATGACTGGCTTTTTTGTGACCTGTGCAAATAACGTGTCTTCAGAGTCCTACTGTCCAGTGCTGTACTTGATTCCCTCCAATAACCAGGACATCTATAGGTTTTTTTTTAGCCTTCCGGCTTTTTTACCCTTCTGTGGGCTTGTCCCGAGAGAGGAGCCAGTGGACCGCTGTTGCTTGTCAGCTTCCACGGTGGCTACCTCTCGGAGCAGACCGTATCTCTACAAAAAAAAAGGAGCCACCGGGAAGAGAAAGGAGAAAAGGACTCAAGAATCACTGCAGAGTTCAGGTGAGGAGGAGGGTTTGGATCTGGACTTGGAGGGTGTGGAGAGCTCCGTTGACAGTTTGCAACGCCAAAATACCGCAATGTCTACCGCTGAACAGATTCAGGAACTAGTAGCCGCTGTTCAGGCCCTAACTCTGGAAGTCCAGAACCTAAAGTCTGAAAACACGGCACTTCGCCAAATGGTTACCGCCAGAGAACCACCCCCTACTGATTTAGCCCCAATGGCCCTCTCCTCCGGCAAATATGATGGGTTTCCGAAAAAACTTAAGGAGTTCATAGAAGCATGTACTATTTATTTTGCTTTTCGACCCCACGCTTATGCATCTGAATATGCCCGGATGGGCTATATGGTGTCGAATATGACTGGTAACGCCTTAGCCTGGGTCACTCCTTTGGTGATAGCCAAAGACCCAGTACTTTGTGACTACGAAGGGTTTTTGGCTCTCTTTAAACAAACATTTGAGCACCCCGAAATATCGTATGGAGCTTGTGAAGAATTACTAGACATCCATCAAGGCGCTATGGATTTGCTTACATACATCTCCACATTTAAAAGGCTGGCGTCTGAGGCCGGTTGGGATGAACAAGCGCAGTATGCGATCTTCCGGAGGGAACTCAAGGAAGAGATAAAGGATGAGTTGGCCCGAATCCCCTGACCTGCTACTCTTTCAGATCTCCTGTCAACAGTGTTCCAGATCGATTACCGGCTTGGGGAACGAAGATCTGAGAAGAAAAAGAACCGAGCCTTGTCCACCTCCGGCCCATCACCCTTTGTACCTTCTCCCATCTTGAACCGAATGGTTAAAGAAGACCCGATGTAGATAGGAGCCGCCAGGGGACCATTGACTCAGGAAGAGCGGTGTCATAGACGAGATGCTGGTTTATGTATGTACTGTGGTTCCGACAAACATTTACTTTGGAACTGCCCTGAGGTTCCTCCCCGGAGATAGGGAAACGGACGATCTTGGACCTAGTAGGGACGGGCTACCAAGGTTTTTCTGTCAGTCCCTTTGTGACCTTATCTGTGGCACCTCCAAATGACTCGGAGGACTCCCGTTTGATGGTAGTCAAACTCCAAATACGTGCTCAAGAAAAGAACATTGAAGCCCTCGCCCTGATGGACTGCGGAGAGGCTGGCAACTTTATTGACACCTTTCGGACAGATCAAATGAAATTGCGTCTCCTTAGACGCGATGAAGACCAAAAGGTTGAAGGAGTGGACGGCACGTCCCTCACCTCCGGTCCCATCACCCATACTACAGAATCGCTGCAGATTACAGTGGGACAACATACTGAGAATCTAGTTTTTGACATCATACCGCCAGCACACTTCCCTGTGATCCTAGGGGTGTCTTGGCTCAGGAGGCACAACCCGACTATCGATTGGCGCAAGAACTCCTTGGCCTTCCTTTCCTTGTATTGCCAACATAATTGTTTTTCCCATGAACCCAAGGACACTGCCCAAGTGCTGCCAACCCACAATGACCAAACCAAGGGTATTGTTGTATTCCATCAGAATTGAAAAGATATCAGGAGGTATTTGTGAATAAGACTGTCCTTGAATTACCCCCCCCCACCCCATCATCCAGAGGACTGCGCTATAGACCTAATCCCCAAAGCACTGGTACCTTTTGGTCGGATGTTCGCCAGATCTCTGGTAGAGAAGAAGGCTCTCAGGGCGTACTTGGATGCCCACCTACAGAACGGTCTTATTCAGCCTTCCAGGTCACCAGCTGGAGCTTCCCTATTTTTTATCCCCAAACGGAATTCCTTGGAGCTCAGACCTTGCATAGATTACAGGGGCCTTAATAAGGTAATGATTGGTGATAGATATCCCACGCCCCTTATTTCAGACATTCTGGAGGCCGTTCAGGGAGCATCGATATTCTCCAAGCTCGATCTCAGAAGTGCGTACCATCTGCTCCGGATTTGAAGCAGTGATGAATGGAAGACAGCTTTCCGTACTCCCTACGGCCTGTATGAATACAGGGTTATGCCCTTTGGTCTAGTGAATGCTCTGGCCATCTTTCAACGATTCATGGACCGCTTGTTTTCTGATTTCCTATACCTCAATACCATAGTGTATTTGGATGATATCCTGGTTTTCTCCCGCGATCCTCAGGAACACGACCAGCATCTTCAAGCGGTGCTTCACCGACTCCTGGAAAACAAATATGCTAGTCAAGCCGGAAAATGTGTTTTCAAGGCTTCCACTGTTCCGTATCTGGGATATATTCTCTCTCAACAAGGAATCAAGATGGATCCTGAAAAGGTAGCTGCCATTGTGGACTGGCCTACTCCTTAGTCTGTTAAGGAAATTCAGAATTTCTAGGCTTGGCCAACTTCTATCGGAAGTTTATTGTCAGGTTTTCGGAAGTAGTCTTACCCATCACGGAACTCTTGAAGAAAGGAAACCATCCCTTTCGGTGGACCGAAGAAGCTGAACAGGCTTTCCGGAAGCTTAAAGAACTTTTCTGTTCAGCTCCAATATTGTGTCAACCAGACCAATCCAGAGAGTTCATCGTTGAGGCCGATGCTTCCGCAGGGGCCTTAGGGGCGGTCCTTCTCCAAGAAAGGAATGGGGTGGAACATCCCATAGCCTACTTATCGAAGACCTTCACTTGTAGCCAACAGAATTATTTAGTTATCGAAAAGGAACTGTTGGCAATCAAAACAGCCTGCGAAGAGTGGAGGCACCTGCTCCAAGGGGTGTTCTTCCCTTTCTCATCCGCACTGACCATAAAAATCTTATGGTCTTACAGAATATGGAGTGTGTCAACTCTAGGCAGGTTCGATGGGCACATTTCTTCAGTCACTATGAGTTTACTGTGACTTACATCCCCGGCAGTCAGAACATGTTGGTGAATGCTCTCTCTCATAGAAAGTCATTTTACAGCCCCACAGAACAACCATCTAACCCCATGTTTCCCTGTAATAGGATTGTCTATCAGGTGTCCTCCTTTCTGCAAGACTTAAAGACCGCTACAGCCACCACACAAACTGTTTTACCTCGGGGTTCCCACCAGGTTGCACAAAAAGATGGGATTTTGTTCATTGACCGGAAGGTTTATATACCCACTCCTCTCCTTCAACAGAAGATAATGCGATGGTGCCATGACAGCAAGACAGCCGGGCATCGAGGAATAAAAAACACATTAAAATTATCAAATTCATTTCCCGCTCTTTTTATTTGCCTAAAATGGCTAGCGATGTTGGCAAATTCTGTAAGGCTTCTGCAATATGTGCCAGAAATAGGTACAGTACTCAAAGACCCTATGGCTTACTCCATCAGACTCCGGTCCCTCTTAGGCCCTGGTCGCAGATATCCACGGATTTCATAGTGGACCTTCCAGATTCTCAGGGGTGTACTTGCATAATGGTCACTGTGGACATTTAGTCGAAGCTGGCTCATGTTCTCCCCCCACCTAGCAGGGGTGCCCTCAGCTTCCAAGATGGCAGAGACATTCGTTCGGGATATTTTTCGCCTGCACAGTCTGGTCGAGACCGTTATTTTTGACAGGGGAAGTCAGTACACCTCTCGTTTTTGGACAGCTCTCTGTAATCTCGGGGATAGACAGGGCACTCTCTTTACGTTTCCATCCCGAAACAAATGGGCAAACGGAACGCCTCAATGCCACGATGGAACAGTATCTCTGCTGCTTTCCAATCAGTTTCAAGACAACTGGGTGCCACTCTTACCTACAGCTGAGTATGCTTACAATAACTCGGTGCACTCGGCCTTAGGTATCAGTCCTTTCTATTTTACTTATGGTCAGCATCCTCGAGGCCTACCTTTAGACACTCCGGTAAATACTAACATTCCCAAAATAGAGGCCACCCTCAAGAATATTGCTGCCGCACATCAGACAGCAAGTAAAGCTCTAGCGGAGGCTCGCAATAGATACAAAGCTCTGGCGGATCGCTTCCGTAGGACATGCCCTGAGTGGAAAGTAGGGTCAAGGGTTTGGCTGCCAAGTACTTGCCCCGGTGGGTATGTCCGTCCAAGCGGACACCTAGGTTTTTGGGGCCTTTTGAGATCCTTGCGAAGATTAACCCAGTTGCTTATCGCCTTAAACTGCCTAAAAGTCTGTCACGCATCCATCCAGTCTTCCACTTCTCTCTACTCAAATCCGCAGCTCCAGGGACAGCATCCCTGCCTAGACGTGAGGGTCCCTGTCCTCTATATCCTTTGCCTGAAGAATATGAAGTGTCTCAAATATGTGATTCACGCTACCGTAAGGGGCGTTTTGAATATCTTATACATTGGAAAGGATATCCATCTTGGGAAGGCTCTTGGGAGCCCAAACCCTTCGTCCATGCCCCACGCTTGGTTAGAAAGTTTCATCAAGCTCACCTGGGTAAACCTGGGGGAACAGAATTTGGACGGGGGCATACTGTCACGCACTGGGCTTCCCAATGCTTGTGGAATTGCTGGCAGCTCGGACGCCATTAGCGTTCCATTGCGTTCGGGAGCCCAACCCTTGTCCGTGGTCTAGTGGTTGCGACGTACGGCTGCTGAAGGTTTAACTTCCTGTTGATGCCGGTGGCCGGTGTGTTGCAATCGCGCATCCTACATTGCCTCTGTGAAGATGCTGCCCCAGTGCCTCGGTACTTGCGCTCCTTCCCTTTCTTCCCTTTGCTCTGCCCCAAGCAGCTTCCCCCTCCTGTTGTCATCCTCTGACCCGATCCTGTCTCCCCTTCCTTCTCCCGTGCCTGCTTTGCACCTATGAAAAAGGATAAAACGGGGCAGGCATTAAGAAAGTTTTAGACGGGACGAGACATAAGGGGTGAAAAGAGGAACGGTAGATACAAGAAAAGAGAGTGAAATATCAAGAGAGAGAGAGAGAGAGTGAAATATCGAGAGAGAGAGAGTGAAATATCGAGAGTGAGAGAGACAAAGAGAGAGAGAGAGAGAGCACTTATTATATTTAGTTCAGATCAACTTTTGAAACTTCATGTTGCTCTTCATATTTACATTGTTGCCTTGTGTTTCATATACCCAGTAACCCTTTCAAGGTACTGCATATTTTCTCTGCTTGTTATTCAATGTTTCTGGTGCTACACTGATGTGTGACTTTTTGACATCGCAGAGGTGGATCCAGTACCTTAATCCTTTTACTTTTACAGCCAGGGGGGTACAATAAATCACCTCATAGGGTCCAAGGAACCTTGGAGAGTTCCATTTCCGCACAAAACTCTGTACATACACTAGCTCTCCAGGCACTAGTGGTTGAGCTGGGGTGTCGGATGCTGCAGTTGTTGTATCTGTCTCACTGTCTCTTGTGAAGGGAGGGGCAATTTGTTTGGCAATACATCGTACTGCACGTGTGAGCTGTGTCAAGTATTCTTTAAATTCTTATCCTAGAATAGTTGCTGTTCTGTGTGAATCAGATACTCTTGTTACTGGAGACAAGGGCATTTGCATGCGTCTGCCAGTTACTATTTCGTGGGGGGACAGGTGGTGGTTCTTGCTTGGCTGAGTGCGGAGCTGGAAAAGGGCCACAGGAAAGCAGTAAACCCAATTCGTCTGTAGGGAGTGGCACAGTCTTGATAACCTACTCTTAAGGAGGCAGTTGATTTTCTTGACCACCCTCTTTGCTTGTGGGTGGTAAATCTACAAGTTTTTTGTTTTATTCCGAGCATGTTCAGTCAGATAGCAGTAGGAATAGAATAGGCGCCAAAAGAGCATACAGTTACGATTGTGGTCTCAATTTTGTTGCAATTGTCTTTTCAATAGTTATGCTTGTTTTAGGAATATATTGGGGAGCATCTTTTATCTGGCGGACCCATATAAAAGAAGGGGGAGGGAGTGATATGGAAGGCAGGCAGCAATTTGTCCATAAATGTAACAACCCTGCATAAAAATGTGACCGGAATGACCCCAGAAATTGTATTATTTAAAGATAACAGAACTGAAATCACATCAATTGAATTGAATGTATTGGCGCCCACCAACATGTTTTCCTTCTCACAAGCTACCTCACAACCTAATATAATATCTACCCCAATGCCTAGTGACATATATGATGTATTCCACACCTCATTGTCGAATGTGAGATCGAGCCCCAGTACTCCACCCCCTACTGACCCAAGTGGTAACAGTCACTCCGGGTCTGCACGACCTTGCATGAAGCACAAGCGTGCAGTAGCAGGACAGGCTCAAACCCAAGGCACGGCACAGGAGCCCCACACGTCGAGGAAGAAGAGCTTCTGTAATGAGGAGCTCAACATCCTCGTGGACTATGTGTTGGAGCACAAACGTGACATGCTTCTGCGGGCAGGGAGCACACATACGCCTGCTGAGCGTATGGCCCACTGGCAGCGCATCACGGATCGAATAAACGCCTTGGGCCATGAGAGGCGCACAGCTCCTGAGGTAGTGAAGCGTTGGAATGACCTCCGACGCTGAGCCAAGGATAAGATGGGTGCCGCTGTTACGCTCACCTGGTATCCACGGGGATGCCACCCAGCCCTGGTTGGATGATTTGCACTCTCGAACCCTCTCCCGGTCCCTTGGTAAGGGCTCTGGTTGAAGATGGGTCTGAAATATAGGAGAGCTGGATTCAATACCAGATTGTCTTTATGTTTTCCCACCTCCCTTGGCCTCAACTCCTTCCTCCCCCTTGGGCCCTCTCCTCACCTTAATATTGTAAAAGGTGGATTCTCCGTCCTGCTCCTCGTGGCAGGGGCGCGTAGATGTGGTGGGGTGAGCAGCGACCAAGTTACTTCACTGGTGCAAGCCCCCCTGTGGGAATCCAGGCCTGCTGCGACTCCGTAGGTTTGCTGTTTTACAGTCTTTATATGCAGTTCTTATGTTTCTCTTAGTTCGAATAATAATGTCTTGCTTCTTTCCTTTTAGGTATGGAAAGGTATTTTGGTGTTGTCATGCAGTTTGAAGATGAGCGTGGGCCGGTAGGCGAAAGCGCTGTGTGCGCAATGCTGTCCGGTGAGTAATGCGCGATGCGCTGCGCTGTTTCGCCTTTTATATTGCTAACCTGTGTCTTTTCTCTCCTTGCAGGTTGCGATGTTCCTCGCCGAGGGCCGTAATGTTCCAGAAATTATACTGACCAGGAGATGACTAACCAGGTAAGAATTGTGTGGCTTTCTTCATTCGGGAGTAAACTTGAGTAAACGCTTACTAATGCTGTCTTTCTTTCTCCTCTTTCCAGGTTATGGTATTCCAGGATGCATGCAGTGCCGGATGATGGAGTTCATACCTTCAGGTGAGTGAAATTGAAGTCGGCGATGGATTGAAGACAGGATACTGTTCCAGGTAAGTTTCGTAGTGTTCTTCCTCTCTCTGCAGGTCCTTGGTTTCAGGTAAGCTGGCATCAAAGAACTGGACACAATGAGCGTTACGCTGCCCCACAGCAGAATAATGCAAAGCATCTGCTGTTTGGGTGCGGTTTAAATAAGTCTCAGGTAAAGTAGTCCAGGCCTGCCACACCCAAAGTAGTCCAGGTAAAGTAGTCCCAGGCCTTCCACACCCAAAAGACTAGACTGCATAGCTCAGTTCCTTGTAACTGAGCTATGTGTGTGCCTCCATGTTGGCTGAACCCCCCCACCCCCCCAAGTTAAATAATCCCAAGTAAATGGTCCCATTCTAATGTTGGTCTTCATGATGGTTATGAGCCTGGCGCCAAAGGCGCCAGGACTGACTCCAAGAGAGTCTTGGATGAGGTTTTAAAGGCCTTTGACCTGGCCCTAACTGGAAGGCTGACTTGCAAGTGAGGGCCAGGGGCAAGGGTCATGACAGCCGCATACGCATCTGCTCTGGTGACTGGAGGTGGGCCTCAGCCAGAGGACGATGAACTCACTACATATGAAGAGATTGTCAGTGATCTGATTGAAGTGGAGCAGATCCAAGGCGTGGGAGACCTGCCAATTTATGAGGGAATGTCTGGTGAGTAGTGATGCGTGTGCGTCCAGAACATGTGTATGTTTATGTTGCTTGGATGGAGTCTTACAATTGTCTTGCAGTTACGCCTACATTTACATGACTGCCATGGGTTAACCATGCCATGGTGGACTGGTACGTGCTTGTTGTCATGCAGACTGCATACTGACGATGTGCTGCACACTGGGACAATCCTCATCACCACTCCTGCTCACTCCTTCCATGTCACTCTCTGTCCAGCCTCTCTTGGCCCTATTCCAGCTACAACATGTTATGGCAGATTGCCGGTGATCTTCCTATGCACACTCGCCTTCTCTCGTCACGTCTCTTAACCTCTCTGAGAGGTCAGCCTGCCAGCTGTACCTCCTCAGAGGTATTCTTCCTTTCGACTCCTTCCCACAGCAGCTCACTGTCTCCAGGGGACTGGTCCTTCCTATGGTGGCCTACTGCGAGACTATACCAATATTTCTGTGCTTCTACTCTCTTCCCTCTACAACTCACCCAGGACTGGACTGTGGGAATGGTCCTTTTGTTTTGGGGACAGGTATCTCCATAGGACTGTGATGATAGCACTGGCTCCCAGGCACCACCCGCACTTTGGGGGTATTTACCGTATCCCTACAACTCACTGACAACACTTGACACCTGATTCATGCACTTGCCCTTACACTGCCGTCAGCCCGCAACTTATCCTTGCATGGTTATGTAGTTAGATTCTATGTTGAGCCCGTTCCCATATACTGCACTGCCCCCTCACACTTCCAACCCAAGGTCTCCCCTTCTAAATGCCTATTCACTTGTGTGATGTCAATGTGACCTGGACTCATGGAATTGGTGTGCCTGCCTTCACTCTATTCCACCACCCTAGCATCGTAGCACCTTGTGACACTTGTGTGTTTTTGCTAATTGTGATTTCCATGTCATGTCATGTCACAAGCATTGTACCTGGCTCCGGGACAGTATTCATCAACGTCCATGTCATGCTGTTTGACAGTTCAAGCATGCCCATGTTAGTGGCATCTGTGTTTTTGCATCTGTGATGCTGGTGACTCAACTATGCCAGTCTGGTGCTTGTGTGTGAAGCAGTTGCTATGCACCATGCACTACATGTGGTGTTGTGCCCTTTAACACACATCGATGTCTGCTTTCATGATACCCTTCCCTTCCATTGACACTTCATACAAGCCAGAGTTTGTGACATCACTGACATGGCAGGTTGATGTGTTGCATGACTACTTCGTGATACCTATGTGTGTGGGCTATGCTATTTACAAGTGTCTTCATGTATTTTTCTGTCCATGTGCAGGTGATGAGGCACTGGATGCAGAGGAGGAGGCGGAGGAGGAACAGGAGAGTGAGCCGCAACCAGGCACCAGTGGAGGACGTGGTGTGGTAGCCCACGAAGATCCACTTGTGCTACAGGAGATCCTGGCCATTTCTCACTAAGTCCGGCTCTGAGGAAGCCTATGGCTCTGGTGGTGAATCGGATAGGGATTCCTCACTGTTGCAGGTGAGTGCATCAACTGTGGGTGCTGTCCTATCCCAAACATCTGTAGTGGGGGAAGACCCGTCACAGGGCAAGTCAGTGTTGGAACATCAGTCTGTAGTGGTTACGGGTGCAGGGCCACGCTCCACAGTATTGGCTCCTGTTCCTGGGACAGCTGTTCAAGAGAGGGATGCAGGCCTGCAGCCACAGACAGTGCCAGCACATCAAGGGCCAGATTTCCTTGGGCCAAGCAGGCATGGGGCCGGCCAACGCAGTGGCCGTGTGCCACCAGGCGATAATGTGTGGGAGCAGTTGTAGGGGAGGATTGGTCCAAAAGACCCCCCTCGCCTACATCCCCTCCCCCGGTGAGGGCCCTGGCTCGTCAGGCGTCCCCTCCTTACCACCAGGGCTCAGGTGGTGGATGGCTCACCTGCTGAAAACATTGCCCAAACCTATTGAATTTAGCTAGGCCTCAGGAACCATTTTGTTTAATAATGATGGTGAGAGTCCGGCGCACTGCAGCGCGGCCCCCACCATTGGAGAGTTTCAATTATCCCCGTGGCCGCAGCTCCCTGGCAGATCCGCTGTGAGTCCGTTCCCACGAACAAGACGAACATGAGCTAGTGTAAGATACCAACACTGTAACATTTCACCTTCCGCAGTGTATCGCTGCTCCCAGCATGACCCGGCCAGCAGAGCCTGGGTGGAAAGAGAACTGTAAAATGGCCTTCGGATAAAAGCAAAAGTTCCCAAATACTAATGACAAAACTACCTGCGATGGACGCATTTTCTCCACAAACCTCTGACTAAAAAACCTGTAAAATGCATAGATATGGCAGAATGCATGTTCATATGGCATTAGCAATGAAGCACCCACACCACTGCAGTTATGTACAAATAGTAAAAGCGTCCCGGGGGGGTTATTTGTTATGCGTATCATTGAAAAGTTTACACCCCACGGTCCCGCGCCATAACCAAACTAATGCTGCTACAGTGCAGAGAAAGACAAATGCAACCATATTGAGGGCTCATGTAAAGGGTGCACGAAAATGCACCCTTCATGTGTGTATGTCCAAGCCCCTTATGTGCCACTACCGTCACGTACAATGGCGAATCGTTTCCATGCGCTCCACCAACCTCACTACTACCTCACTTACTGCAAATGTATATGCATATAACAAAATGTTGTAGTTGTTAAAACATAGTGTACAAATAATGTGCTCGGACTGGCTATATTTGAGAGGCATCAGCAATGTTAAAATGTGAGCTTTGGAATGACTCAATTAATATTGTATATTATTTGAATGTTTATGATGCTTTCACCTAAAATCGGCAACACACGAGGAAGATACCTTTGTGAGTATATGCAAGGCCATTCCCCCTCCCTCCCAGCGAAGCCTGCCAGACGAGAAAGCAGAGGCCCGCGCCGCGCTGCTCCACCTCCCCCAACTAGGCTGGAGCCGCTTCAAAGATTTGTAGTTCCCTCTGCAGCACCCAAGGCCACGGCCCGCCACCTGTATTATTTACAGCCCAGCAGTAAACCTCCGCCTGAAAACACAAATCCAGAGGCGCCCTCTCTTAAGCCCCACGACCCACAGGATCACCTTAGGTTAAAGGCCCCTGTAAAATTAGGACACCCAATATTATGGCAACATTACAGCAACACATTCATAATGACTTCTAAAAAGACAGGATGACATGTACCGCCTGTCCCATGCCCTGAGACCCAGCCCCACGACCTATGGTACCCGGTCAACAGGACACTGGTAACCATGTGCTGATGAATCGCCATCAAATCCCTCTCGAGGTGCATTCCTCCTGTGTTGCATTAACCTGTAGAATAACCTATTGGAAGATTTACTAAAGAGGATAATATTGCAAATGACTGAATGACTGCGGTGTGCATGGCCTAGGGCAAAGAAGTCAGGAAAAGACATTCATCTCTGACACTGGCCGCAGTGGCACAACAACACCGCCCGGATGAACCCAGCTGACCCGCCAGGCCCAGCCCAACCCACGAGGCTGACCAGTGACGTCCTCCAGCCAAGGCCAACCACATCACAGCAGCACCTATAGCTATTCGTCGCCACCCAATCCCATTGAACTTGTGCCCCCTATAGTGTGTAGGTTCTGATGACGTTTTTTGTAAATATATACGCCTGTCTTTGCTATTGTCAGACAGAGCGCTCTCGGAGTTTGCAGAGTTCTTTGCATGCCCTATTATGATTGATAAACTCCCATTTACGCTCACCCGCACTTTGTCTTGGCCTTTTTCCCATCCTGGGAGAGTCCATCATTGTCTCTCATTGCGGGGAGGATCATGCTGGTTGGGGACGCTTGCCTTCAGTGGTGACCCCAAAAGCGTGATTATTATTTTCTCCCAACATATCCCTACCATCCCCTTTGGCACGAAAATCTCCGGTCGAAAAGGGATACGCACGGTGCGCCGGCTCTGGGAGGCTGCCCGCCAACGGCGACCGGTACGCTCAGAAGTGCGCACTCAACAGAGAGGGGGTACGGGATCCCGGTTGAAAAATCCCCTTTGAGTACCGCTCGCCGGAGCCGGGGCTGACTGTTGAGCGTACGGCAGCACTGCCTGGACGGACCCAGTTTCGGAGACTCTCGGTTCAAGACGGGCACGTGAGTATTGAGTGCGAGCGATCATAAAGGGAGTAGAGGAGGACATTTAGGACAGGGAATGAGGCGGGGTAAAAAGGGGCACGTTGGGTCTACTAAGGACCATCTTAAACTTTCTTTGCTTTTTTCTTTGCATATGGCCATTAGGATTAAGAGGTGAATAAGAGATAAAAGTGACGGGAACCTAGCTCCGAGAGGGGGTGGAAGGCGGCGCCGCATAGTGCTATCTTGACTAGTACTGGGAATATATGAAGAAGTGGAAAATAAGATAAAGGTGTCTGGCAAAGGGAGACACGGAGAATATATTAGTGACTGCTATTCTTTCTATTCTTTTCTTTAGGGTTACGGGAAAAATAAAAGTGGGTTAGTACAAAACCAAAGAGATAAACTAAAGAGACAGAGAGTTTTACTCTAAAAATTGAAGATCAAACCCATATATATATATACATATATCTAAATAAGACGGACAGGGACAGCCGGCTAGGGAGGAAAGGGAGGACAAACTGAACTGTGAATAGAGTGCTACGTAGGGGTGTGTGAACATTGTATGTGTCAGGACATAATTTGGTATAATGGTTGTGTAAAAGTGGTCAGAAATGTATAGCCATTGAGTGGTCATGGTAAGTGTGACCAGACAAAGTATCATAAAGACAAGAGTAATGTGGTGAAGTGAGTGTGTACCTTTTTGAATTGTGAAGTAACATTGTTGAAATTACTGACGGTTTGCTCTTGTACGTGCCCCCAAAGAGGACAGAATAGAGGCTGTGCGCAGCCGTTCTTACGGTGTGCAGGCGGAGGGAGAAACACGAAGGTCCCCACGATTCAGTAAGACATAAAATACGCGAACTCACATGGTGACACGTTTATATTAAGATATCGAGATATATAGAGATACATAAGTACCAGGTGGGCACAAAGTATGGGGGCAGAAACACCCTTATCACATATTTGCAAGAACCTACCTGGGTACGCGGAACGGATTAAGAAATATCATGACCAATGGATCACAGAGTTGAAGGGGGAGGGGTTGCCTCAGATATGGCCCGAAGGGGGTTCATTTGACAAGAGTGTCCTAGATATGGTAGCCACATGCATTTGTTTGAAATACAAGGGGAAGCAGTTGCACAATAGGAGAGAAATATTAGACCTCTGGAGGCTGTTTGAAGAGATACCGCCGCCTAAGGCAAGGGAATTAGATCCTGATCTACCATCTACCACTGATAATCCACTAATGATACAAAAAGATGATAAGGTATTGCCAGAAGAAGAGCCACCGATAGAGGTAACTAGGTTGTACCCAATACTAAACAAGCCAGTGCCCGCAGAGGGATACAGTGACCCTACTTATGTGCCCCCACCGACAACTATCACAACCCAAGGGCCAACAGCACCCCCTCCATACGAGAGTCATAGGGAGCGAGCCCAGGTGAGCACACCAAGGGTGGACATAGAAAAATTAACAGATGATCTAGAATCAAGGCTCTCTATAGCCAAAGATGAGCTCTCGAGAATAAAAAGCATATGTGAGCGGACTGCACTTAATGCAGCCAGATCAGAGCATGCGTCCAGGGCGCAGAGCGAGAGTAGAACATTTGAAGAAGGGTGGAAAAAAGGCGAGATACTGTTCAGAATACAGGAAGAACCAACACGAATAATTGAACTAGAGGAAAGAGAGGGATGTACTGACAATGAAGAGAGGCCCATAGGAGACAGGGAGGAGCTACTATGTGATATAAGGGATGATTTGGAAGAAAGCGAGAGATTAAGTATGGCAATGGGAGGGGGAAGCGAAGGGTTGGATGGTGCATGTTCAATGAGGACACTGGATGATGAGTGGACAGGGCGATTAAGGAACCGGGTGGGGAAAATGGCGTCATTAGGAAAATCAGGAATGAAGGTGAGTACAGATACGACGACAAAGAGTAAGTTGCAGCTCTCGCTAATACACAGGGGAGGAGGGAGGCCGAATTACATACCCTGGGCTCAGATGGATAAGGCCAACTTATTAAAGTTATTGCCCCCGTTATCAGGAGGGGGGAGCAAGTGGATATATGCCTTTGAGAAACACACAGCCGGGGTACCCCTAGCAATAGGGGACGTGAAAAGCTTGCTAGTATCAGCAGTCGGGGATCAGGCTGACAGAGTATGGGTCAAAGCTGGTTTCCCGGGAGTAACGTTAGACTGTGATCGCCATGATGGTGCCTCCTTCAACACAGTGCGTGCAAGGGTGTGGGATGCTTTGCGGGAAACGTTTCCAGATACCCCAGACTTGCAGTCAGTAATGCAATGTACAATGAATGACGGGGAAGATGCTATGGATTACATTTTTCGGGTCCAAGAGATGTGGGGAGCAGAAACGGGCACGCCCTGGTATCAATCGACATCGTTATTTTACTTTATTATAAAGAGGGGGCTCCCAAAAGAGGTGCAAAAGGCACTCGACAAGATAGCAGGTATTGAAGCGAAAGGATGGCCTGAGATTCAGAGCATAATAGTGCACCACTGTAAGCGAATAAAAGAGAGGGAGAAGGAGGTGGCGCAGAAGATTGGCAGACGAAGCGAAACTAGTACAAACAAAGTTGGTGAAGGTCGCAGCAGCAGTAGCCACGCTCCCAGACAGCAGGGAGGGAGATGAGGAAGAGGAGGGGCTGGTAGCAATACAAGGAAGGATGGCAACTAATTGGGCAGGAGCAGGACAGCGGCAGTGGAACAAGCAGGAGCAGGGCGGAGGTCCGCAGTGGCAAGAGTGGGCCCCTCGCGGGGGACGAGGTGGGTACAGGGGCCGAAGAGGAGGTGGACAAGGGTACGGGGGAATGGGAGGAAATGGATATCAGGGCCCCAGAGGTGCGCAAGGGAGTTGTTGGAACTGCGGGAGGTGGGGACATTACTCTAGGGAGTGCAGAAGCAGACCAAACAGTGGATTTCCAGAGGTAGAACATTATGGCCATCGCCATCCGGGGAGCCCATAGGGTCTCCCAATGGGACAATAACAAAGGAACCCAGGGCAGGGGTACAATGAGCAACAGCAGGGACACCAATACAGACCACAGAATCACCCACAAAACAATGACACTATGCACTACACGCCAGGCAACCCTTTCGCGACAACAGCAAACGGAGCCCCAGCACCAGCCCCCTATAGTGGCGTGTCAGTGGTTTCAGGGAGTGTGTTCAACCAAGGGGGGGCAATGAGACACCCCGCATAGGACAGCCCACAGAGAACACTTGCGTGTCCAGTTCTATCTACCACCTACGATGCAGCAGAGGAACCATTGGTAGGGGCGCAGATAGGAGACAAGCAGTTCATATTCATGGTGGATTCGGGAGCGGAGAAATCATGTATTAGGGAGGGCCGGTTCCCGTTATCTAACCGGAAGTTAGAGACGCAGGGGTTCTCTGGGGCTGTAATTGAAGTTCCTTACACAGAAGCATTGGATGTGACGGTAGGGGGTAAAACTGTAAAAACACCCTTACTGTATTATGAACATTCGCCAATAAATTTACTAGGGAGGGATCTTCTTAGCAAACTCAACATGACGATATCATTCACTGAGAGAGGTATAGTGTGCGCAACACCAGGAATATGCCCATTACGTGTAATGCTGGTAGTACAGGCTCACACAACCGCACCAGAAATATGTGGTTTGCCAGTGGACGAGAGAATGTTTATTGAAGGACTAAAGACGCTGGCCCTCATAGTTCCTGAGCTGAAAAGGATGGATTGGAGAATACCGGCAGAGTTCCTCTTCCGCCCAATAGTGCACCCTGATATAGCACCGGGATCAGTGGTATCATTAGACTTGCATGCTGTGCAGGTATCCGCAAAAAGGATCTCTGTGATTGGAACGGACATAGACGGATGTGAGTGGCGCACAGTACTGTGTACCAATGCCAATATTGCCCTGCGAGACTTAACTGATGAGGATCTCTTTTCAGATTTAGAAGGCAATGGTGAAATAGTAATGGAAATAGCAATGCCCTGTGACATTTTGGTTCAGGCTAGAGAGATTCCTGTCCAGCTGATGGCAGTGGTGGGAGCACCACCGTCATTTTTCGATGATGACATGAGGCTAGTACCAAATAATTTGTGGACAACAGGCCCCCATGACGTAGGATTGTTGCATGGAGTACAACCAGTGATAATAAAGCTCAAACAAGGAGCGATTTTACCCCGAGTGAAACAATATCCATTGTCCCGTGAAGCTGAAGAAGGGATAAAAGAGACAATAAATGCACTACTAGCACAAGGGATAATAGTGCCTTCAAACTCCCCATGTAACACATGTATTTACCCGATTAAAAAAGCAAAGGGAGGGGCTTGGAGGATGATCCAGGATTTACGCCCCCTAAATGATGTAATACAGAAAGAGTTCCCTTTGGTCCCGAACCCTGCATCAATATTATGCAGCATCCCAAAAACGGCATCACATTTCACAGTGGTCGATTTGAAAAACGCATTCTTCTCCATCCCCTTGGCAGAAGAGAGCAGATACCTAACAGCATTTACACTAGGGGGGAACAGATATGAACATTGTAGATTACCACAGGGATACTGTGAGAGCCCAAGCATATTCAACCGCATACTACATGAAGATTTAGGAAACTTATCAGTTGCAAGCACAATCATTCAGTACGTAGACGATTTACTCGTCTGTGCACAGGATGAAGAAACATGCCGAAAAGATTCGATAACACTCCTGACCCCGTTGGCTAATAAGGGGTACAAAGTAGACAAAGAAAAGCTACAATATTGTCTGACAGAAGTCCTATACTTGGGACAGCTAATATCAAAAGATGAAAAAAGAATAATCCCCGACAGGGTAGAAGCAATAAGATCAGTAAGAGAACCCACAACAGTGAAGGAGATGCAGAAATTCTTGGGAATGTGCAACTATTGTAGAGCATGGATATTAGATTATGCAGCATACACCAGACCCTTACTGCAAGCGCTCAAGGAGGCCCAACAAGAGAACAAGAAAATAGAATGGTCAGAAGAAATGAGCGCCTCATTCAAATCATTAAAATAGTTGATTTCGAGTGCTCCAGTACTCGCTAACCCGGATTATGAACGCGAATTTTACCTGTTCTCACACTGCAAGGGGACACTCATGACAGCTGTACTGACACAAAAGATGTCCCTAGGACACAAACCATTGGCTTACTATAGTGGCACTTTGGATGCTGTGATGCAAGGACATTTCGCGTGCGAGCAATCGCTCGCTGCAGCCGCGTTCGCAATTGAGAAAAGTGCCACAATAGTAATGGGATGCCCTGTGACATTGTTTGTGGAGCATTCATTATTTGCAATACTCGAGAGGTCAAAGAGTACACTGACCACACAGCGGGCAACAGCCTATGAAATAATATTGTCAAGCGCCAATATCCATGTGGTGCGATGCAGGACAGTGAATCCAGCAACATTCATTACAGAAGCGTGCACACTAGAGGACATGCAGGAACACGATTGTGCAACTTACACAGGAGAAAGAGGGGAGGACACAGTGGTGTGCGAGAATGCCTTGCGCGAGGGGGAAGTGTACTTTGTAGACGGGTCAGCATCAATTGACGTGGACACAGGAGAAAAACATGCGGGTATGGCAGTGGTGAGATTAGAAGACGGCGAGTATGAGGCACTAGTACAGTACCGCCTTCCATCACATTTCTCAGCACAAGCAGCAGAACTCATTGCCCTAATAGAAGCATTACATGCAGCTAAAGGGTGCGCAGTGACAATTTACACTGATTCAGTTTACATGACGACAACAGTACATGGAGGTCTGGCCAGATGGGGGCGGAGGGGGTTTCGACGAGCAGATGGGACTCCAGTGCAACATGCAGAATTACTGAAGGAGTTAATTGAAGCCCTACGAGATCCCACAGTGGTAGCAATAGTGAAATGCCAAGCACATACGTCCAACACAGACGTTGTGTCTTTAGGAAACGTGGCAGCGGACGCGGCGGCCAAAGAAGCTTCATACTTTGAGAAATATGAAGCAGGTGAGTACATGCTGCAGCACAAGACAAACGAGGAGCTTCCAGTAGGGTACAATACAATGCCTGTATCACAAATACTAGAGTTACAGGAAGGAGCAAGTGCAGATGAAAAGATGATGTGGGTGAAACGAGGGTGCAGCCAATCAGCAACAGACTTACTCTGGCGACAGAATAACTCAGGAAAAGTGGTAATGCCAGTAAAGTTACTAGAAATAGCGTTTCAACAACTACACTTCCCAGCACACAACACGAAACAACACATTGCAGCAGAGATACAGGAAGAGTGGTTTGTGCCCTGTCTTCAGGAGCACTTATCTAGATTGACACTGGAGTGCACAACATGCCAGATATACAGTTCAGGAATGACATTACGTACACTCAGGGGAACAATTCCAAAACCGATTGGGCCATTCAGAGAACTACACATTGACTACGCGGACATGGGAGAAAGGTGTAATGGGGCACGTTACATGATTGTGGTTGTGTGCCCATTTTCAAGATGGGTGGAAGCAGGCCCATGTGCACGACCTGATGCTAAAAGCGCTGCAAAGCTCCTAGTGAGAGAAGTATTTCCGCGCTGGGGAATTTGTGACGTGATTCGCTCAGACAACGGCACTCACTTTGTGAATGAACTCTTCAAGGAAGTAACGACACTGTTGGGAATAAAGCATCAATTGTGCTCGATTTATCATCCTCAAAGTAATGGCGTGGTAGAAAAAATGAACGGCCTGTTAAAAGGAAGATTATCGAAACTATGCTTCTCATTAAAAAAGAACTGGATTTACTGTTTGCCCCTTGCGCTGTTTGAGCTGAGAAATCAGCCAAGCAAGGACCATCATTTGTCCCCGCACGAAATCGTGACTGGGAGACGAATGCACACAGCACACTCCCCACTGCGCGAACACTCAGATGCACACAGAAGCGCTGCGATATTGGGAGATGAGTTCACAGACTACTTGAAAAAATTAACAAGGGCAGCGCACGCAATATCAAAGCAGCTTTCACCACCATTCACGAGAGAAGAGGGGAACACAACAGGGTCCGTTACGGAGCCTGAAACACAGGTACAACTGATGCCGGGTGAATTCATTTATGTCCGGAGCTTTGTGCGCCGGTGGAAGGGCCTAAAATATTGGATACATCTGACGGATGTACGAAGAGCATATAATAGTATGCAGGAAGAGGTGGATGAGGGGGCACAGACAACAGCAAACAATACAATTGAAAATAATGAGTGAATATGAACATGTGTGTGGCGGAAATGCACCTGATTGAGAAAGTTGTTGACCAGAATAATTACATTTAAGTGTATTTAAAAAAAAAAAAGTGTATAGTGTCTGCTCCCTTGTCTGTACATCCCCAACCCTACTGCCCTACCCACTTCCATTCCCCTTCCATGATATCTTGGCACTGGTAGTGCCAACAAAATGTTTACATGCATGCACTTAATGCACTTTTATATCTCAAACAGGAGCTACCATGGCATCTAACGGGCAGCCTGCAACGGATAGATTTATTAGATATAGAGAATTGTTAGCTGAGAGATGTAGATATTCGTATGAGTGTGGATTATCTGTGTGCATTACATTGTTTTTTACAATCATGTTTTGCCTGGTTACGTATTGGTTTATAGCGTTTGAGGGGGGAGGGATTAACAGCACTAATGTGACTAATGCAACAGCAAGTGTAAATACTAAAGAAGGTGATTTTTTGGTATGGGATGGAACTAAACTTGTATGGGGATATTATACGACACCATCCAATGCTGTCGTCTCGAAAAATGAAGGTCTGCAGGGAAAAATGCAAAACAACACAGCGTCCCCGCCAAAAATATCTAATTACAATGCCCGCAGTCTAAATGATCGAAACCCCTCCGCCATATCCTGGTTGTATAACACCCCCACCAGCCAGCCTGCCCCCGTAACCAAGAACACACTGGTAGATAACATAAAGGAAGAAAATGAAAAAATAACATCAACATATGAATTATATGATGATTGGGCAAAGGGGGGCGGGAAGGAGAAAGGGGGGCCCACCTTGTCCATCGCCCATGAAGCCGGGAAGTACATTAGGCAAAGAAATAACAGACGAAAAAGGGAAGCGGGGAGGAGGAAGTATGATGAGTATTATGGGTTAGGACTAGACAAAATGGAAGACCCGCGACACCCCCACCAGACAAATAAATGGTATGCGGATATGAGTGCAACAGCCAAGAAAACAACAAATGAGAGCTGTTATGTCTGCTCCCTCATTCCCCATGCTTCAGGCACGCCCAACGTATTGTTGCCCAAAGAGTTGCCTATTGTAGATGCCCAATGTCTCCTTCATCTCACATTGTGCAGAATTAAGAACACCTTCCAGGCACATGAAGTGACTTTTAGAATGCTGCAGAACGAGAAAACCTGCTATCCAAAGACAGTAGGAGTGGTATGTCTGGAAGAGCCATTTTTTATAATACAAGGGACACTTTTTTCAGACAACAAGTGGAAGGACGAAGAAGTAACGTGTAAAGCTGAAGCACTGAGGGGTGTGGCACCAGAGAAATTGCAATGGATAGAAGAAACGTGCACACCAGTATGGAAGGAACACATCTCAAAACTAACTTGGGTAACAGCCATTGAAAAACCCTTCAAGCTGCAGAAGGAAATAGACTATGAACTGTGGGGAGGGGAAAGCCTCCATGGGGACAAACAAGAACTGTAACAAGACCCACACCATCCCAGATTTAAGAACAGGGACAGCGGCCCTCATGGACACGTATTGGGTATGTGGCAACCAGGCATACCTGCACCTCCCACAATCATGGAGTGGCAGCTGCTCGATGGCCACTCTGCACTCAGCACTAATGGTGATCCTGGAAAGCCACATTGATGGGAGCAAAAAGATGCGAGGAAACACCCAACAGAGTGCGGGCCGGCCAACTGTAGAGCCACAAGTATATGTCCTGTCTTCAGGGAACAAGGAAGAGGTGCTGTCCCGAAACAGACGATCATCGAACTACATATCAAAGGCATTGTCATAATTGCTGGCACAGATCCCAGACAGGTATCGATTATTCAGCTCTGCAGAAACATTCTTCGCCTCACTCATCCCAAGTATCCAGGCGTGAGCAAATGCAAAATGGCTCCAAATCACACGTTGGGAGCTGATCCAGCTGGCAAATGACACTGAAGAAGGGTTCAACGTAATAAAAGTGGAACTAAGAGCATTACGGCTGATGACCATGCAAAACAGGTATGTCTTGGACCCGTTGACAGCGATGGATGGAGGTGTTTGCCGAAAAATCGGAAGTGCCTGCTGCACTTTCGTACCTTCCGAAGACGCAGACAACGGCTCCCTGTCCCATGTGATCGAAGCAGTACATAACCTAGGAGAAAGAATGAGAATGGAAGGTGGAGCGGAAGAAAGCACATGGTTCGACAATATCTTCTCCTGGGTTCCATCATGGACTGTGAAATTTTTGATGCCAGCTGTGGTGTTCCTCCTCTTTATTTTTTGCCTGTGCCAGGTGGGTCTTCGATGTTGTGCTAACGCAGTACCAAATGGTGCAATGATGATGGTGACAATGGGCAACACCCGTGGTACAATACAAGCTATGCAGGAAGTGCAGGTACAAACAGGAACAGATGACACACCGAGATATCAGCTAGTGCCTAGGTATCACGACAAGGATGTAGTAGATAAATTGTGGCATACTACCATTAGAGAGCCCCGTATGCTAGAATGGTACGAGGAGGTATGGGTAGACTTGGAAGCAGGGAGCGGATGTATATACCTGACTTGTACCCCAGATGAATATGCTAGGAGAGGTGAGAGCTTGAGGGGGGTGTGCAGAGCATGGATGCCCATAAAAGGCACACCTGCATGGGATGACGCAATAATTGACGAGGAAGAGTGCAGGAGATTGGAGGATTTAAATAGTTTGTTACTTAAGTAACGAAAGGGGAGAAATGTAGGGGAGGATTGGTCCAAAAGACCCCGCTCGCCTACATCCCCTCCCCCGGTGAGGGCCATGGCTCGTCAGGCGTCCCCTCCTTACCACCAGGGCCCAGGTGGTGGATGGCTCACCTGCTGAAAACATTGCCCAAACCTATTGAATTTAGCTAGGCCTCAGGAACCATTTTGTTTAATAAAGATGGTGTGAGCCCGGCGCACTGCAGCGCGGCCCCCACCTTTGGAGAGTTTCAATTATCCCCGTGGCCGCAGCTCCCTGGCAGATCCGCTGTGAGTCCGTTCCCACGAACAAGACGAACATGAGCTAGTGTAAGATACCAACACTGTAACATTTCACCTTCTGCAGTGTATCGCTGCTCCCAGCATGACCTGGCCAGCAGAGCCTGGGTGGAAAGAGAACTGTAAAATGGCCCTCGGATAAAAGCAAAAGTTCCCAAATACTAATGACAAAACTACCTGCGATGGACGCATTTTCTCCACAAACCTCTTTGACTAAAAAACCTGTAAAATGTATAGATATGGCAGAATGCATGTTCATATGGCATTAGCAATGTAGCACCCACACCACTGCAGTTATGTACAAATAGTAAAAGCGTCCCGGGGGGTTATTTGTTATGCGTATCATTGAAAGGTTTACACCCCACGGTCCCGCGCCATATCCAAACTAATGCTGCTAGAGTGCAGAGAAAGACAAATGCAACCATATTGAGGGCTCATGTAAAGGGTGCACGAAAATGCACCCTTCATGTGTGTATGTCCAAGCCCCTTATGTGCCACTACCGTCACGTACAATGGCGAATCGTTTCTATGCGCTCCACCAACCTCACTACTACCTCACTTACTGCAAATGTATATGCATATAACAAAATGTTGTAGTTGTTAAAACATAGTGTACAAATAATGTGCTTGGACTGGCTATATTTGAGAGGCATCAGCAATGTTAAAATGTGAGCTTTGGAATGACTCAATTAGTATTGTATATTATTTGAATGTTTATGATGCTTTCACCTAAAATCGGCAACACACAAGGAAGATACCTTTGTGAGTATATGCAAGGCCATTCCCCCTCCCTCCCAGCGAAGCCTGCCAGGCGAGAGAGTAGAGGCCCGCGCTGCGTCGCGCTGCTCCACCTCCCCCAACTAGGCTGGAGCCGCTTCAAAGATTTGTAGTTCCCTCTGCAGCACCCAAGGCCACGGCCCGCCACCTGTATTATTTACAGCCCAGCAGTAAACCTCCGCCTGAAAACACAAATCCAGAGGCGCCCTCTCTTAAGCCCCACGACCCACCGGATCACCTTAGGTTAATGGCCCCTGTAAAATTAGGACACCCAATATTATGGCAACATTACAGCAACACATTCATAATGACTTCTAACAAGACATGATGACATGTACCGCCTGTCCCATGCCCTTAGACCCAGCCCCACGACCTATGGTACCCGGTCAACAGGACACTGGTAACCATGTACTGATGAATCGCCATCAAACCCCTCTCGAGGTGCATTCCTCCTGTGTTGCATTAACCTGTAGAATAACCTATTGGAAGATTTACTTAAGAGGATAATATTGCAAATGACTGAATGACTGCGGTGTGCATGGCCTAGGGCAAAGAAGTCAGGAAAAGACATTCATCTCTGACACTGGCCGCAGTGGCACAACGACACCGCCCGGATGAACCCAGCTGGCCCGCCAGGCCCAGCTCAACCCACGAGGCTGACCAGTGATGTCCTCCAGCCAAGGCCAACCACATCACAGCAGCACCTATAGCTAGTTGTCGCCACCCAATCCCATTGAACTTGTGCCCCCTATAGTGTGTAGGTTCTGATGACGTTTTTTGTAAATATATACGCCTGTCTTTGCTATTGTCAGACAGAGCGCTCTCGGAGTTTGCAGAGTTCTTTGCATGCCCTATTCTGATTGATAAACTCCCATTTACGCTCACCCGTACTTTGTCTTGGCCTTATTCCCATCCTGGGAGAGTCCATCATTGTCTCTCATTGCGGGGAGGATCGTGCTGGTTGGGGACGCTTGTTACACATTGCGGTAGATGGACTCTATGGTCCCGTGCCCGCTTGTACGGTATCGTGCGGAAGTGCAGTTCCAAGATGGATGCCTGTCGGATTTCTCCAGCCGACAGCTACGGTCTAGTCTCTTCACGTCCCTCCGAGAGACTACGGACCGCTCACGTGATACTATATCCAGACTCCAAGCCAAGGTTTCATCGCGTCGCTTCTGTTACAGACGCTCCGTGAGTTCGTTATTTGAATCCTGTATTTACGTGTCTATTAGTCCTTGATTACTCTTTAATCTGTCCAAATCTTGTCTTTATCTATCTCTCAGAGATTATCTCCATTCAACCTTTCAAATCTCTGCTACCTTCGTCTTCAGTCCAACCCGGCGATCCCTGCTCAACTTAGCCGTCTATAACACCTCCTCCACGGCATTATCTTCTGCTTTGAACCCTATTTGGGTAAGCTTCTTATTCCCTGAGTCTTCTCTTCTAGCCCCGATTAGAATCACTTACCTATCTGTTCTTGCAGACCTCCTGCCTCTCTTCCGTTGTTCTTCCGAAGCCCAGCTCCGAAGTTTCAGTCCCAATCCTTCCCTCCAAGGGTGAGAACTTTTCCCTTCCGCCTTCTCTTTTGGCTGTCTTCCCTTTTTACTTTTCACTGATACTATCTATTCCTCTCGTTTACTCAGAAAGGATATCCTGTGCAACTTCCGTTTGAAACCACCTCTCAAGGATTCTCCTGCTACTACTACTTCCCGATCGACGAGCTTCCAGACTCGACCAGGGTTTTCTTCCCATTAGAGGGTTTCCCTGGCGATCCTATCCTCTCCCCCGGTTTTCACTTCTTTCCGGGTCGGAGGGGCCAGGATTGTTTCAGGGGAGCTTTCACTGCTGCATTTCACTCTTCCACATTGGATTTCCGTATTGTCAAGGTGAGCGGTTTTTGAGGTGTATTACCGCTTTAAACTGTTTGCAGTAATTAATAACAATAAGCGACGCCTTATATTGACATTCGGAATCCTTATGGAGCAGCAAATGCAACAATTAATGGCAGCTATGCAAGCCATGTCCTTAGAGATGCAATCTTTAAAACAAGATAATGCTCAGCTGCGACAGCAAGTCACTAGGGCATTTTCAGACACTCCCCCCTTCTTCCTTACATGCCCTAATGTACGACGGAGATCCATATAAGCTCAAAGAATTTCTAGATAGTTGTACGGTCCAATTTACTTTCAAATCTCGGTTTTTTCCTACAGACAAGGACAAAGTGGGGTTCGTGATTTCCCATCTTTCTGGCCCTGCATTGGCTTGGGCCACGCCTCTAGTCACTTCTAATAATGGGATCCTAGATTCTTACCCCGCCTTCTCCAATAGCCTTAAGTCTGTTCGGCAGAAAGGAAATATCAGTTTCCACACAAGAAAGACTTCTTGATTTGAAACAGGGAAGTAAGGATTTGCTAGGATACATAACACAATTCAAACAATTGTCTTCAGAAGTAGGGTGGCCAGATGAAGGGCTTCTTACCCTTTTTCGTAGAGGCTTAACGGAAGACCTTAAAGATGAGGTTTCTAAGGTACCTCGTCCGGCTAATTTGGCTGACATGATTACTCTAACTATGCAGATAGATTATCGAATGCAAGAACGGTCTCATGAAAGAAAGAAGATCAAAGGATCTCGACCTTCAATTGATCATTCCTATGTTGGGAATAGGACTCTTCCCCATACTGAAGAGCCTATGCAGATAGGGACCGTTAGAGGACCGTTATCTGCAACCGAAAAGGAAAGAAGAAAGAATCTTGGACTATGCATGTACTGTGGGTCCTCTTCTCATGTACTGAAAGATTGTCATCTTGTTCCTCCTCGTCGCTTTACTACTCCGAAGTCGGGAAACTCCAGAGCTCTACCGAGAGGGGAAGAACGGTAGAGTTACAGAATTCTGTTTCCCCCTGTAAGTCGAGTCTGACAGTAGACAATGCCTCAACCAATCAGACCATGGTAGTAGTTTCCTTGTCCATGATACTTTCAGAACACATTCTACCTGGTATTCCCGCCTTGATTGACTGCGGAGCGGCTGGGAATTTTTTGGATTATGAATGGGCTAAGAAACACGGGATTACACTCGTATCCAAGAACATGGTTACTCCTATTCAGGGTGTGGACGGTAGTCCCTTAAGTTCAGGACCGGTAAAAGAACAGACCGATCCTATCACTTGCATGATCGCCGGCCATAAAGAAACTCTGGTTTTTGATCTGATCAGAACTGCCCATTTTCCTATCATTTTAGGCCTTCCCTGGTTAAGACTCCATAACCCATATATCAATTGGTCAGCAGGTACTCTGTTCTTGGGATCAGAGTATTGTACTCACCATTGCCTTTCTCAGGAGTCAGCAGGCATACGTCTCCCCACTATGGAAGACCATCATCCTGCTGTTTCCTCTATTAACCACTTGGAAATGATCCCTAAATGTCATTGGGAATTCCGATCTATATTTGCAAATCCCGAATTTCCTACCTTACCGCCTCATAGAAGGGATGATTGTCATATAGATATACACCCCGAACAGCCCATTCCTTTCGGCCGTATGTATGTGCTTTCACAACGGGAGAAGACTGTTTTGAAAGATTATCTTCAAACCAATTTACGCAATGGGCTAATAACCGAATCTGTGTCTCCAGCCGGAGCTTCTCTCTTCTTTATCCCTAAGAAAGACTCGGATGAACTTCGCCCTTGCATTGATTATCGAGGATTAAACAAGATAACCATTGCTGACAAGTATCCTATGCCTCTCATCACAGACATCCTTGAAGCGGTTCGAGGGGCTACTGTTTACACTAAGCTGGATCTCCGAGGTGCTTACCATCTCATACGAATAGCTGCAGGAGATGAATGGAAAACTGCCTTTCGCACCCCTTTCGGGCACTATGAGTACCACGTCATGCCATTTGGCCTGGTCAATGCACCGGCAATATTTCAGCAGTTCATGGACCATCTCTTTGCCGACATTCTGTTTCATTTCGTCATCATCTATCTAGATGATATCTTGGTTTATTCCAAGAACCCAGAGGAACATATCTGACATGTCAACACAGTGTTGGAACGTCTTCAAAACAATCATCTGTACTGTAAGTCCACCAAATGTGAGTTCCACCAGGAGCAAGTCAATTACCTCGGATTTGTGCTATCTTCTCAGGGCATCTCTATGGATCCAAAGAAGGTGTCAGCTGTGTTGGATTGGCCAATTCCCTCTAGCATAAAAGACATTCAACGATTTCTTGGCTTTGCCAACTTCTACCGGAAATTCATTCCGGGTTTTTCGGAAATCATTTTACCCATCACCAGGCTTCTTAAGAAAGGGGTCCCGTTCGTCTGGAACGATACGGCTCAGAACGCCTTCCAAACGCTAAAGGAGATATTCACTTCTGCTTCAGTTCTTATAAACCCTGATCAAACTAAACAATTCATTGTGGAGACAGACGCTTCGCAATTTGCGTTGGGTGCCGTACTATTACAATTATCAGAACAGGGAGAAGAAAGACCTGTGGCTTATCTGTCCAAAACTTTCAATGCGGCAGAACAAAATTATTCAGTACTTGAGAAAGAGCTTCTGGCTATCAAACAATCTTTCAAAGAATGGAGACACCTACTCCTGGGATCTACCCATCCTATCAAGGTTCGCACTGATCATCAGAATCTACGAGCCCTTCAGAATGCCTACACAACCAACAGCAGGCAGGCCCGCTGGGCTTATTTTTTTCTTCCCTTTCGAATTGAGTTCACCTTTTTGCCGGGAAAACATAATCAGAAGGCTGATGCTCTGTCTCGTAAGGACTCTCCTACATCGACATTCTGTTCCGAGAAGATGTTTCCCAACGCTCGTTTTATTGCTGTCTTAACTAACTTTCCCCAAGAAGTACGAACAGCCACTGATCAAAATAAATCGTTCTGTGAAGACATTGCATCCACCCACCATCTCTCTAAAGATAAGGAATATTTCTTTCACGGCACTCAGCTGTTGATTCCCATTCCCTCTTTACAACTCGAAGTGTTACAAATGTGTCATGACTCTAAGGCTGCAGGTCATAGAGGGTTTCTATCAACATTGGAACTCGTACAACGACACTTCTGGTGGCCAAATATGCGATCTGATGTCCAGGATTATGTTGCGGCTTGTAGTAACTGTGCGCACGCAAAGACTCCTCGTACTCCTCCTTTCGGGTTATTAACGAGGATGCCAATTCCAGATCGGCCTTGGCAAATCATCTCTACAGATTTTGTTTCTGATCTACCTCCTTCGGAGAACAAGACAGCCATTATGGTGACAATTGACTATTTCACCAAATTGGCACATTTTACCCCTTTAGAGAAGCTACCGGGGGCAACTTTGATGGCTAAAATCTTTTTATCTGAACTCTTCTCCCGTCATGGCCTCCCAGACACCATCATCTCAGACCGAGGTCCTCAGTATACTTCACTTTTCTGGCAAAAGACGTGTCACGTCTTAGGGATTAAACGAGCCCTCTCGTCAGGATATCATCCCCAGACCAATGGGCAAACGGAGCGTTTGAATCAAACACTTGAAGGATATCTACGTTGCTTCGTTTCAGCGGCCCAGGATGATTGGGCAGGTTTACTCCCTTTTGCTGAATTTGCCTACAATAATTCCCGTCACTCTGCCCTCCGGACCAGCCCCTTTCATTGTTCTTATGGCTTCCATCCCTCCTTTGTTCCTATGGTGTCGTCTCCTTCTTCCTGTTGCCCAGGGGTGGATGAATTTATTGCGGGCATTCAGGAAGGTCAGAGACTGGCTAAGCGATCTCTTGTGGAGGCTCAAGACCGTGCTAAGCGGAATGCCGATCTTCATCGCCGCATTGCCCCGAAACTTACCATCGGTGACTCGGTTTGGTTGGCTTCCCGTTTTCTTCCTCGTCATCTTGTTCCGTCTAAACTATCGCCGAGATACTTTGGACCCTTTAAAGTGTTAGCCATGGTGGGCGAAGCTGCGGTCAAACTGGCTTTACCAGCCTCTTGGTCTCGGATACACCCTGTATTTCATCTGTCTCAAATTAAATTGGTGGTACCGGATCGTTTTCTTCGGACGGGAAGGGTTCCTCCTCCTCCTGTCCTTACTGATGAGGGTCCTGAATTTGAGGTGGCCGGTGTGTGTGACTCTCGCGTTCGGAGAGGTAGATTGCAGTTTCTGATTGACTGGAAGGGTTATTCTCCTGCTGAAAGGACCTGGGAACCTGCCTCTGGGGTTCATGCTCCCCGATTGGTGCAGCGTTTTTTCCGGCTCCATCCAGGTAAACCCGGGGCACCCCCCAGGAGGAGGGGGTATACTGTTGCACATTGCGGTAGATGGACTCTATGGTCCCGTGCCCGCTTGTGCGGTATCATGCGGAAGTGCAGTTCCAAGATGGATGCCTGTCGGATTTCTCCAGCCGACAGCTACGGTCTAGTCTCTTCACGTCCCTCCGAGAGACTACGGACCGCTCACGTGATACTATATCCAGACTCCAAGCCAAGGTTTCATCGCGTCGCTTCTGTTACAGACGCTCCGTGAGTTCGTTATTTGAATCCTGTATTTACGTGTCTATTAGTCCTTGATTACTCTTTAATCTGTCCAAATCTTGTCTTTATCTATCTCTCAGAGATTATCTCCATTCAACCTTTCCAATCTCTGCTACCTTCGTCTTCAGTCCAACCCGGCGATCCCTGCTCAACTTAGCCGTCTATAACACCTCCTCCACGGCATTATCTTCTGCTTTGAACCCTATTTGGGTAAGCTTCTTATTCCCTGAGTCTTCTCTTCTAGCCCCGATTAGAATCACTTACCTATCTGTTCTTGCAGACCTCCTGCCTCTCTTCCGTTGTTCTTCCGAAGCCCAGCTCTGAAGTTTCAGTCCCAATCCTTCCCTCCAAGGGTGAGAACTTTTCCCTTCCGCCTTCTCTTTTGGCTGTCTTCCCTTTTTACCTTCACTGATACTATCTATTCCTCTCGTTTACTCAGAAAGGATATCCTGTGCAACTTCCGTTTGAAACCACCTCTCAAGGATTCTCCTGCTACTACTACTTCCCGATCGACGAGCTTCCAGACTCGACCAGGGTTTTCTTCCCATTAGAGGGTTTCCCTGGCGATCCTATCCTCTCCCCCGGTTTTCACTTCTTTCCGGGTCGGAGGGGCCAGGATTGTTTCAGGGGAGCTTTCACTGCTGCATTTGACTCTTCCACATTGGATTTCCGTATTGTCAAGGTGAGCGGTTTTTGAGGTGTATTACCGCTTTAAACTGTTTGCAGTAATAAATAACAACGCTTGCCTTCACAGTCCATGTATTCTGTTGCACAACAACAGGGGGCTTCATATGAGATGTTGGCTCAGGGCATGGATAGGTTGGCTAATTCCATTCACCCCCCAGAAAGACAGATAGAGCTCCAGCAGAAGGCATTGCGGTGCGAATGCCGCTCACACAGGCTCCACATGCAGGCCAGCAACAGTTGCCAACGGGCAGAAATGAGGGGTCTGTGCGCAGCCATGGCTGCAGAGGGTCAGGCCCACAGGGCTGCCCTGAGGGAAAAGGATAGGTCACTCAGAGACTTACACTGGCTGCACTCGAGGCAGCACGCAGTAGATGGTCAGAACAGCAGATGCAACAGTTGACGCACACCATCTCTGCGGAACTGCGTGCATCCCGTGACGTGGTGCAAGCAGAACTGCATGCATCCCGTGAGGTGTTGCATGCAGACATCCGTGGCATCATGTTGCAGATGCGAACATCTCAGTCCTGCATGGCCGCTGCCATGGAGGACCAGACCAGGGCTATACGTGGTGAACCTCACTTACCACTACCACCTTCTATTGCTACACCAGAGGGTGGCAACAGCAGCGACAGCTCTCCCAATTCATGATAGCCATGCGGACCACGAACCCATGGAGGGTTTTAAAAAAACATTTTTCAATATCAACACATGTGGGTGTTGAGGTGCATCCTGTCCCTCCACCCTCCTGGGAAGCCCATGGGCATTTTTTAAAAAAATGTTAATCTTTTTTTGTCTATTGTGCATTTATGTGACAGTGTGCTGCTTTGTGTGGCATCCACTGTACGTTCCAGATGGGCCCATACAGCCTTGTCTCGTGTTGGTACACTCCTTGTTTGTGCCTTAAGGTCCAGACACATATGCGACTCCTGCTTCCCTTTTCTATGGGCTTGCAAGGAGTGCAGCGTGTGAAAGTAAATTACAGAGAGGCATTGAGGTTCTGTTATATCGGTGGGCAGTCTCAAGTCCAACCTGTGTATACACCCCTAGCGGGATTCATGATTGTTGGTTGAGTGCATGGTTGGCATCCCTTTTTTGTTTTGACATTGGGCTCCATCATGTTTTCATGTTCCATCTTCATGTATTAGCTTGCCGGTCTCCATTGTTGTTGGCCTTCCTGCGGTATGCACGTCCCTGCCCCCTTTAGTTGGCAGTGCCACACTTCAAATAGACGGGTGCTATGTGTTTGTTAGGGCACATTGAAGCACTTGTGGTATTCCGATTGGTGACTGTCTGACATATTCACTGTTGGGTCCTGTGTTTCTGGTATGTTATACTGGTTGATTGATGCTCCCGTGTACATTATTGTTTTGATGCGCAAGAGTGAGTTATTTCAGTGCTAGTTCTGTTTATCGTTGAGCGCTTTGTGACAGTACTGTTATGTGTTCACCATTTATGTGTCACTTGTGGTATTCCGATTGGTAACTCCCTCCCGCATGATGTCAGAGAACCTCAGCCTTTCGCAAAATTTAGACAAAACCTCACTAGGTGGCTGAGAGCCAACGACAGCTAACTAGTCCACTTGTCACATTGTACATTACTGTATATAACTATATATTACGTGAACAGGAGCATGCTCCTCGCTCCCCTGTCCTGATCTCTCCTTGCTCCCCTGTCCTTGATCTCTCCCCAACGACAGCTAACTAGTCCACTTGTCACATTGTACATTACTGTATATAACTTTATATTACGCGAACAGGAGCATGCTCCTTGCTCCCCTGTCCTTGATCTCCCCTTGTTCATATCTGCTTGCTGTAATATTGCTGATGTCTATGTCTACACTTCCTGCCTTTTCCTGTACTTGCAATTAGCCGAGCATATCTGTAACCAAGCTCAGCGCATCTCTGCACCTTCATCTGATTTCTATGTACCTGTAACCAAGTTGAGCATATCCTTGTCTGTTTGCGCCCGGATACTAAAGGGTTTGGCGCGCTATACAAATAATAAACTAAACTAAACTAAACTTTTGACTTTGCTTGCCATGGCATAGTGTGGGAACCAGGTGACATGAGGTTTGGGAGGGTTTAGGTAACATACAGGCATTTGAATGTGTATTTTTCCATGCGGTTGGTGGCATACTGCATGTTCCATGTGTGCCTTTTGTGCACACCAGATTAGGGGTGTCACAGTATTGGTTTTATGGCGGTATGATAACCTTCTTGCCAAACCTTCTGCGGTAAGCCACGTGCAATGTGTTCCATGAATCAGCAGACGGGCGCTTGCGCGCAAGTCCCCCTTTTTTACGCACAATTAATTCCATGAATCGGGCCCTGTATCTGCTGAGAAGAGACTTGGCCTGGAAACAGAGGCACTCTTGGTTTCCAACAAAATAGTGCCTCATTACATTGTGACCTTGCAGGCCCCCCAGTTGAGGGTGACAGTGGCCTCAAGAAAGCAAGCTTTAACAGCCATCGAAGTGGAACAGTCAATTCTGGCGAGCGCAGGGGTTTCACCCAAGAAGAAAAAGAAGCAAAGGATGAAGTTAGGGGATCGGCCATGCATCCCTCCCGCCTCAAAACATGAGGACACTCCTGTCAAGGTGACAGTTCCTCCATCTATATTTCCACAATTGCCAGACCCCGCCTTGGTACTTTCTTCTTTACCCGATAACTACATAGTGGTCAACATCCTACCCAACGGTGTTACTCGCCAGGTGATAGTAAACGGCCCTTTGGTTGGAAAGCGGGCCCCCAATGCCTTAAGGATGGATAAGGATTACCCCTCTACTATCATAGGAGCTACAGATTTCAAAGGCGATTCAACGAATTGCAATAATGAGGTCCAGCCCAAAGAGCTTAATATGAGACCTAGCAAACAGGCTCCCTCTCTATTGCTGACCAAGCTGACCCACAAGGACCCCCCTTAACACACTACTAGCGGCATGGCATACATGTGTGAAACCTGGGAGAAGACGTAAAACAAACGAGACGATGCCTACAGATATTCGCTGGAATAAAGCTGGCTCAAAGTTCATCAAGATTGTGGAACGAGAACTGGTTATAGACCTTTCTTGAACCAAACACGGTTGCTCTCCTTGTTGCAGGTTATCCCTCACTTAAGGGGGCTTACCTCTGAGGACATAGTATCCTTAGAGTTGCCCCCTTATTACAGTACCACAAACTGGGTGCTGACAAAACTGGCCTCCTCCCGGATTGTGGATTGTGTCTGCAAAAATTCTTCCTTGCTTTACGACTTGAGCTTTGATATCCATGCTGTCTACCCTGCTTACTACCAGTTTCGCAGGCCTCACACTCTACCGGAGGGTCCTGCCGGCCCGACCCATGTATCAACTCAGGATGAGATTTACAATCAAAAGGTCCATTTACTTTTTCCATGGTACACTGTTGGTCACCCTTTATGACTATCCTGGTCGGGCTATAACTACTAACCTCATTGATTGCATGCACGATACCTTGTGTGAATGTCTGGATAGGACGAAAGCGGGGGGCATTATACTTACGGGTGACTTTAACGTGGATTGCTCGGTAGCGTTTGGGTGTCCCACTGGAGGTCCTATAGGGACTGCTTTAAACAAGTGAGCAAGAGAGTGGTCAGAGGTTCTGTCCGCTTAGTCCGCTGTCGGCGGACTCTCACCTAGCAAATGTTACATGGTCCAATGGGGTAAGCCACAGTAGAATTGATTTTATATTTGTAAATAAGGCTATTAGAAATCTCTGCTCTAAAAGCACTTGGTTCGAGGATTGGGAGAACATGGTGGGCTCACACTGCTTAGATATTAATTTAGCCTGCTCCAATACATGCGATGTTCCTGTATTTTTGAGCAGGCTTAGTAGCAAATCCTGCATGCATGGCCGTATCGCATCTCTCAGTATTTATTTATTAATTAAACATTATTTTATCATCGCTCCACACGCCGATGGGCCTCAGGGTACGCAAAGATTGGTAAAATTGAGCAGGTACGCGGTGCATTGTCAGCAGGGCCAATTTGCAGATTCCCTGCGTCGATATCTTGTTACTTTATTTCTCCAGAGTCTCATCAGATTTATACTCCACATTAGATTTGATATTCTCCCTGTCTTGGAATACACTGGGGCATGGAAGGGGATGAAAAGAGAGGAACGCCTCTGCCAATTATGCCATCCTCAGGTGCAAACAGCATGACATGTCCTTACAGATTGTCAGGTTCTCCGTGCTCTTTACATGCCAAATTTGTAAATTATTGCTCAGACCACTTCTGGAACATGCTCTACTGTGGGGATTCATATGTTATTACAGCTGCCGCTTTTCACATATGGCTTAAGATCAAGGCAACGTACCCTTTCATAATCGACTATCCATCTGAAGAAAATGGACGATGTATGAATGAATGAACCATAGTATACTGTGTAATGCTCGAAATGAAATGTAATTTTGCTGTTCATCTGATTAACTATAGTTTGTAATTGAATGTTATTTTTAATTTATCTATGGATCCTTCATATGTGCGTAAGGAGTCAATGCTTCCTAAATGAACAAAAAAATAAAAATAACAAAGTGTGCACAAAACCTCCTGCCCCACGGTCTGCCAACATGCCCTATTCTGTTGGGGAGAGGTTTGCACAGTTATGTTTTATTTCTGTGCATTCTGGGACGTGTAGTCCTGGATTTATAAATGTGAAACACAGAACTAGAAGTCCCAGAAGGTAAAGGCCAAGAAAGTACAAGAATTTCCTAAATGGAATTCACCATATTGACATGTGGTACACTAACTGTTTTGCAGGCAAAATCAAGGTACAATGCAGAATTTGGATGATGTTTGCAAGAGCAGTCAACTGTTAAAGTAGCTCTGTCTACTAGCCCGGGTGGTGAGGCAGATAGCAGCTAAATGGTTACTATGTACACAGAGAGGGGGGGGGACATCATGCCGGGGAAAACAAGGTGGATTACCCACTGGGATTACTGAGTCCGCACAGGAATCCTAGCGGAAGGATGTGGTAACAGTCGCTGACCTGCATTGCCTGCGAGGTTTGACAGAAGTGGAGGTGGAATGTCCAACCTAACAAAGGAGAGATGCTAGGTATTTGCTGAGGGCCCTGGGACACTCAACTACAGTACTACAGACAATGGTTCTGACGGGTTGAAATTAAAATTTCATTAGCAGGACCTAAAACCAGCTCCTGGGTATTGAGCATCCCCCACTAGGCAGGAGATACCTCTGGGGCACCAGGAACTAGTACATGGCACACCGCAAACCGAGCTGCCATATGAGATACAAAATGTTACTTTTGTACGGTTATATACAATCCATTTTGCTTTAAATGTCTCCTAGATGTTTCTAAAGGGCATTTATTCAAATTCACAATGTTAATGTCACATTCGAATGTTTGCATGGCACCAATTGCCATGGGGAGCCAAAAGTAGCTCCTGGTTCTCCTGGCTAGAAACAGAAGCTAAATAGCTCCCAGAAATGTTGAACCCTGATGCAATGCTACCCACAGACCTGCAGTTTTCCGAGAGATCAATGGATGAGGAAAACTTGCTGACAGAGAAGAGAGACAAGGGTATGTGCTATCAGTGCTTACTTTGTTTAAAATAAGTAAGTTACCAGGGCCCAAATATTTTCAAACGCACTTTGAACACATTGGGCGGCAACTCCCGGTCAACTGCTGCAAACACCCATGATTGTTCCCCCACAGTGCCTGCATATTAAGGGTTAACAATGAAACTCCCACTGGCTATTTTGGATGATGGATGCACAATCCATGGCAGATGTGCAATTTACAGTTGCCAAACATAAAATAACATAACATAACATACTTGTTTAAGACAAATGTTTAAGTGCTTCTTTAAACACATCATCATGGTTAACATTTTTCACTGATTGTATAGGTGGCAATTGGAACATGTTGACCATCTATCCACAGAAAAACAAGCAAACCTGCTTGAAAAAAGGCAGGAAAAATTACTACTGAACTGTTTAACATTTCAGTAAAACCTTTGTGTATAGGTTGACATTCATAAAATGCACTCCTCTTAGGGAGTGGCTTTTTCCATGGCCTTTCCACAGTGTTGTTGATGCTGGCTGGTGACTGTCCTTTTGTTGCCATCCCACAATAATGTTGCTGCGCATTTCAGTAATGGGGAAGCTCCAACGTGATGCAGGATGACTGGAGAAGTGTGTGGGCGTGGCCAGCAGAAGCACCCAGCAATGTCACCTTCCAACTCTTTGTTATCAATGAAAACAAATAACTACCACTTGCGTCATCAAGTTCATGACTAACGATGTGCCGACACAAGGTGAAGAGAAGGTGGCCAGCGCACACTGTTGTTGCTTGTCGTGTGACAACTGCTGATTGAGATTAACAATAAAGTTGCCAAAACACAACATAATAAATCAGAATCTGAGAAAATGGGGCTCAGAAATAAGTCTCAGAACTAAGTCCCAGGGCTGAGCAGTGGCAAACACCCCCACAAATTAAGCACTGTATTCGATGTAGCAAAGACCACATCCCAGTTCAGCTGATCACTTGAAAATTAAAGAGCAACAGGTCAAAAAAGAAAACTAAACCACAGTACAGCAGAGGTCTTGGGGATGCAAGTGACGGGGACGGATAGACATTGATGCAAGTGACGGGGACGGATAGACATTGATGAAGAACTGCACAGATAGAGTACAGATTTTCCATACATTCGTTACAGAAAGTCATGATTCTATTAAAGACTCGGAGGCGAAAGATTATGCTCTGAACTTCTTTACTACTCGAGCAGCAATTTCAACAAAAAAAATTCTGAAAAACAAATAACACAAAAAACTACAATTCCCAACAAAACCAGTGAATTTGTAGTCCGTTTTTCATAAGTTCCTAAAATCACATGATTTCTGAGCCCACTTACAACTCCTCACATCCTCTATAACACTTGCTGCAACCATAGTCCTTCCTCTTTCTTTTGCTGAATGAACATCCAAACTTGCGCCCCAACCCGTAGACGACTTAAACTTCACCTTGTTCCCCTCTCAAGGCGTTGTCTTCTGCTCCGCTCCTGTTGAAACATGTATAAACCATCACCTATCTCATCATGAATGGGTGGGCAATCGCATAACAATAACATTACAATATCATATACAGCATCATTAGTCTTCAAATACCATATTTACACATTTATATTGTAGCAATTGAAATTGGGTGGAATAACCTTTTGCCTCCAAGTCTTTAATAGAATCATGATGTTCTGTAACAAATGTATGCAAAATCTGTATTCTATGTCAAGACTCGGAGGCTCAGATTATGATCGTTTAAAGCTTACGTACCACCAACGACGCTACTTGTTCTACCAGTCTAAAATAAAAATTCTTGTTCATTAGACCAGTCTGCCACCTTCAAAATATCCTCTAGGCGGGCTCCTGCCATAAAGGCCGACAACGCCATAGCAACCCTTGTGGAATGTGCTCCGAACTGACCTTCATCTATGCCTGCCTCTGCCATACACCACCTTACCCATCTAGACAAGGTGGCTGATGCTACCGCTTTAAAAGGCTTCCTAATAGCTATCAACAATTGATATTCCCCATTGGGTCTCACCATATTTGCCCTGTCTTCATACACTTTCAAGCACCTAACTAGGCACAATTTAGGCTTCACCGGAAAAGCCATATACTCAACTGATTTAATGTTTGTCTTCGTTCTCTTCTCTATTTAGAATACTACTCCTGAAGGTGAAAAGAATTTCCTATTTACCTCTGAAGCCTTCACATTAGACACTCTCTTGCATGAAATCAAACAAAGTAATTAACTTAGCCCACAGCGCTTTCCGAGAAAGATACTCATTGTCTGGCCAAGTCTCAAACATCCTTAATACCACACTCACATCCCACAAACGAGAATATCTAGGTGTGGGTGGTCTCATGCATCTGACCCCTTTCAGAAGCTTACATACTAAGGGGTGCTCACCTGCTGGTCTACCCTCAATGTACACATGACCTGCCGATATCGCCGATCTATAATTGTTAATGGTCCTGTAAGCTTTTGTCTGAGCCGCCTTTGCTGTCAAAAAATTCACTATGTGTACTACATCCATTCGTATGGGATCAACCTTTCTCTCCATACACCAATTACTCCATCTAATCCATGCCACTCTGTAGGCATTCCCGGTAGCTGGGCCCCATGACTCCCTAATAAACTCCTGAGCCAATCCAAAAGTCCTGGCTTGGACCAATTCTTCCTGAAATCGGCCATGCTATCAGGTTCAAGTTCCCTGACCGTACAAATGGGTGAGTTTCTCCTGATGGATTTAACAATATGTCCTCTCTGCGTGGTAGCAGAATTGGAGCCTTGTAAAACAACTCCAGAAGGTCCGGAAACCAAGCCTGACCTCTCCAGTCCGGTGTCACTAGAATCATTGTAGCTTCTTGTCGCCTGACCTGCGCCACTCTACGCGCCATCATGGCGAACGGAGGGAAAGCATATTCTTTTGCTGGTCCCCAAACCTGGAGAAATGCATCCGTCGCTGTCGCTTCCGGATCTGGTCTCCAGCTGTAAAACCTGGAGATCCTCCTGTTCAATCTCGATGCGAACAGATCCGTGTGACACGGACCTCTCCGATGCATTATCTCCTAAAATACTGAGTTGTCCAGTTGCCAATCGCTGGAGTCCCTCAAGTATCTCGAATTCCAGTCTGCTACCAGATTGAGATCTCCTGGCAGGTGTTCTGCTCTCACACCGACTCCCTTCTGGAGGCATATCTGCCAAAACTCTTTGGCCATCTCTGTCAGCATCTTTGATCTCGTTCCGCCTAGTCGATTTATATATCTGACTGCCGAAACATCGTCCATCTTTAAAAGAATGGCACCTCTCTCTCCTTCCCGAGTCCAACACCGGACTGCGAAGGATCCCGCCAGAAGCTTTAGGCAATTGATGTGTAGACCCAACTCCTCGCTCAACATCTCCCCCCTGTCGATTGGTCTCCACATCTGGCACCCCATTCCCATCGACTGGCATCCCACTATCACCAGGTCCGGGGATGAGCCAAATATCGCCCCGTCATTCCATGCCTCCATGCGGTAATACCACCATTCCAGTTCCAACTTCACCTCCTCAGACATAACCACCTTCTGTCATAAGATAGACCTCTCCTGAGATGATCCATCTTCAGCCTCTGCAATGACCTGTAGTGCAGAGGTCCTGGAAATATCATCTGAATTGATGATGACAGACGACCTACCAATCTCGCCATCTCCCTCAATGAAATTTCCTGTTTTGCCATTATACACTTTATCTCCTTCTTTATGGAATTCACCTTCTCTAACGGGAGTTTGAGAGAACCCCGAGTTGTCTCTAGGATGAAGCCTAGGAATTCCATTTCCTTCACTGGCTCTATTTCCAACTTCTCCCAGTTTATCAAAAACCCCAGTTGTTGCAACAAAACTATAGTTATCTGAACCTGCTCTACCAGAATCTCCCTGTCCTGACACTTCAGGCAGATATCGTCCAGATAAATAATCATCCTGATCCCCTGTTCTCTCAGGTATCTTACTACTGGTTTCAACAGCTTGGTGAAGCACCATGGAGCGGGCGCCAGACCAAACGGAAGACATTTGAACTCCCATTTCTCCCCTTTCCATAAGAACTGTAATAGCCTCCTCTGATCCCTTTGAATCGGATTTGTTAGATATGCATCTCTGAGATCTATCCTTGCCAGCCAATCTCCTCTTTGAAGGACATCTCTTAAAAGATGAATCCCTTCCATTTTGAAGTGTCTGTACACTAGAAAATAATTCAGTCCTTGATTTATCACTGGTCTGACCTTGTAATTCCCCTTCACTAAAACCAGGTTGCTTATGAAACCTCCCAGACCTTCTGAGCCTGGGCCTATTCCGTTCTTTACTTTGAGTAACTCTACCTCTCTGTCCAATAGCTCCTCGTCCTGTTTGCTGAACCTTATCTGCCATGGCAACGTTACTTGAGACTGTTCTTGACAAAATTCCAACTTGAAAACCTTGCACAATCTCTCTCACCCATGCATCTGAGGATAACTCCTCCCATTTTTCTACATGCAACTTCACTCTCCCTCCTACTGGAGAGATACTCTCATCCACCTTTTCTACTACTTTTATTTTTCTTACCTGAATTATTCTGGTGCTGTTGTCTATTGTTACTTCTCCAACCTCTACCCCTGCGCCTCTTCCCCTGGAAGGGAAGAAAGGGTTTGACCTTCGGTCCTCTTGCGTCCAGTTGGATCTGTCACTATAGGACCTTCTATATTGGCCTCGGCTGGACGAGTGGCCCTTTCCTCCTCCAGCCCTGTCAAAATATTTTCGTCCGAAAATGTTCAATGAAGATTGCGCTCTGTCCATGGACATATATGTGCTGGCAAACTTTGCCATATCCTTGATAAACAGGTCTCCAAACAGCTTGCCCTTCACTGCAGTCACCTGTTCTGATGCTGCCAGCTCACCTGGCCTGGTGTCCAATTTCATTAAAATGGACCTCCCTCTCAAGTGGCCAGCACCGCGTTGGCGTTTCCCAACAGGCATAGTGTCCTCTGCGCCCAACCAGCCACAATGTCCAGATCCATGGGCTCCTTCTTAGCTTTGGCTTCCTCAGCCAGTTGCCAGATTTTTGTAATCGGTACCAACATGTCCAATAGTTTATCCTGACAGGACCTCCAGGACCTGTCAATGACTCTCTTCATGTCCCTGCCACATCTGCCTAGGAATGTGATTATCCCCTCGTCAATCTCTGGGGTCTCGGCCACCCCGTTCGGACCTCTCGGCCTCGGGCATTCCGCTTTTAGTTGGCTTCTTGCTCGCTTGCTCAATGGTGCCATAAATAGTTTCCTGATATATTCTGCAATCTTTTCTGGAGGATCCCACTCATTGGATCTCAGATGCACCAGATCGTCCAGATCAAACTCATCTTTCTGTGGGTCCTCCTCTTCCCTCCTGCCTTTTTTGCTTTTGGGCTGCCATTCGTCCTCATCTGGGGAGGTCTGACTCTCTGATGTACTGTATATCTCTGATTTCGAACTGCTTCTGCAGTAATCCTCATCAGATTCGCTCAAACTTGTGACATGTCTCTCACGAGACCTTGCCTTTCTTTCCCCCGCTTTGGATCTCCGAGGTGAACCCGGGAGGTTTAGGGGGGGTCTGGGCCCTACAGTCCCTGCGTGTCTTTTTCTTACTTCCCCCCCTTTTTTCCTGTGCGCCTTGCCCTGTGACAAAGCCGACAGGTCCTGTAACATGCCCCTCTCCCTATGGGGCCTCTCGGCACTATCCAATCTTTGAATTGCTTCGCTCATGCGTAAGCCGCTCACATGAGGACCTTCTGACCCCTCTGAGTAATCACTCATCTTGTTCAAAGTGCCATGTAACATATTATATATGCAGTTTACCTGGGCTGCCCCCGTCAATTATATATATATTTATAGCTAGGCGAGTCTCAGACAATGCTAGCAGTTTGTCTTGGGTCTGTGCCCGTCAAAAGAGAGTAAAATCACTATTTTTCCCAGTTCTTACCTCCCCAGGCAGGCAGATTAAGAGGGGTTTGCACTAGTTTACTTGGGACTGGGCCCATCACACAATCAACAGTTCAGCTGTGGCTTTGTAGCCTGTAATGCTGCTTTTCAGCCACCAGGTGGCGCTTGTGGTCTAGTCTGCCAAGATACTTGACTCTTTGGGCCTCATTACGACCCAGGCGGTAAGGGGTTAACGGCGCCGTAAAAGGTGGCGGCGCCGTTAACCCCTTACCGCCTAATTATGAGGTCCCTTTGCGGCTCCCTACCTTAACGGCTGGTTTTACTAGCCGTTAAGGATTGGACCCGCAAAGGGACCTTGGAGGTAATTACGGTACCGCAATTTACGGTACCGTCACTACCACCTTCCCCATTTCCATTGAGCCCTATGGGGGTAAAATGGGAATGGGGAAGGGCCAATGGTGAATGGGGAATTACTGCCCCGTCAACCTTGGAATGGGGCGGTAATTCTGCCATTAACCATGGCGCAATCGGTAAAATACCGGCGGCAACCATACCGCATGGGTCGTAATGAGGCCCTTTCTCTCTGCTGAGCGTATAGCAGATCAAACACTTGAAAATAACTTTCTCCGCTCCTTACACACGTCTTCCACGAAGATCGCAACGGCGCCGGAACCGCCAGTCCTGTCGCGTCGTTACAAAACTTCCGTTTTACAGTGCCTCCGGCTGAGGCAAGTGGAGACACCGGAATCCGTGATCCTGTCACGTCTAAATGCAGATATGCTCCTTCCGTACCCCTACGTGCCGCTCTATAAGCACCTTTAGCCCCACGCGCGCGCTTGCTCCAAAATAGTATTAAAGACTCTCAATAAACATTCTAACATTTATAAACACTTCGTGACAGAATCGTAAAAGCAAAAGTACTTATCTCAGCTGCTCGAGCAGCAAAGAAAGAAGAAGGACTATGGTTGCAGCAAGTGTTGTAGAGGATGTGAGGAGTTGTAATTGGACTGAGAAATCACGTGATTTTAGGAACTTATGAACGGACTACAAATTCACTGATTTGAGAATTGTAGTTTTTTTAGTTGTTTTTCATAATTGTTTTTGTTGAAATTGCTGCTCAAGTAGTAAAGAGAAGTACAGAGCATAATCTAAGCCTCTTGAGTCTTGACATAGAATTTGAAATTCACCAAATTAATTGCTTCATTTGACAGCAGGTCCTCAACAATACTCCATTAACCAAGCAGAAGCAGATCACATCATGGGTAACTAGATCCCGGGTACCCATGGTTTCACGTTCATTTATATTTATGGTTCTTAAAAATCATGTCGCCAATTAAAAAGAAAGGAAGGCTTTCTCCAATAGTTCACAACAAATTAACAGAATCTAGTGAGAGACCTTTATTGTATTCAACAAAAACATCTGTAACACAAATTGATAGTGTTAAATTTATATACATTGAAAAAGGTTTCAATTTTAAATTGTGCAACATACATTTTCACATGTAATTCATAAAACAAGAAACATGCATCTGAATAAACAGCCCAATTCATTTTAATCAGCATAGCCAACAATAAAGCAGCACCTCCCTTTCACTATTACAATAAAACACATTTACTTTTTAAATAGAAAATATGTGTCAGTAGCTAAGGTAACAGCAGCAGAGGGTGTCTTTGGCACTCAAACTGAGAAAGTCAGTCGCTTTCAGCAATTTTCAGTTGGGTGTTTTGGGTGCAGTCTAGAGAGCTGTAGCGTGGGTCGCGCCAATAGTAGTTGCTGTAAAGGATCTGGTACAGCTCATAGAGCCAACTCACTGCAGTCGATTCCCCTCAATATGCCCCTTCTGAGCCCCTCACCCTTTCCCCAACTACCTTTAAATATAAAAAGCCATGAAAAACAAATGGTTGGAAATAGCCCAGGTGATTGGTCCGGTACCGCTACAAAGCCTAAAGAGATGCAGTACGCATACGCACCTGCCCAGTAAAGCCATCAAAAGAGAATGCCACACAACACCCGTGATCAATGACATCGTGGCAGCATACAACACCCGTGATCAATTACATTGTGGAAGCATACATGGTGCCACAATATTTTCAAAGATTAACGGTAAGGCAGGATACCATAAGGTGCAGATTAATGAAGAGGTACATGATCACCTTGTCCACACACATTGACATCTTCCACCATAAAAGGTTAATTTTTAGGGTGTCCCCTGCAGCAGAACCCTTGCAACACAGTTCCAGGAGTGTTGGTGGACCTCCCAGTGCTTTTGACCGCCAGTACAAAAACACAACACTGCTGGAAGTAATCTTCAAAAGGACTATGCAAAAACAGACACACTCTAAACAAAGACAAATGTGCCCTTCTGTATTCCAAGAATAAGAACTTTCTACAAATCCAACGAAAGGTGAGGACATACAAACCAATTCACTAACATTGTCAGTCCGAAGCTTCCTAGGAATGGTCAATTTCTGTATAAGAGTGATACCAAACTTGGCACTGCTCATCAAATCCCTCTGGCGAATCACAAAAGAGTGTCCTGGAGCATGGTCAATCAGGGAACAACAAGCATTTCAGAACATTAATCATGCCCTGAAAAAACATTATGCCTTTTTTTCACCCATCAATGCTCACTGAAATCATAGTGGATGCTGACCCAACTGGGCTGGGGGCGGTACTGGTTCAGGTGGAAAAAAAAAATGAAACACAGGCTGCTCATCACATATTCCAGCACAGCACTCACTAAATAGAACAGCTGCATTCCCCGATTCAGAAGAAGTACTAGCAGTGCTATGGGGTTCCACCTTTACGTGTTCAGTGATCCCATCACATTGGTCGCAAACCACTCACAAATCATGTCAGGACCATCACCTTGTCCACTAATGCGAACTGAAATAGGACTACTACAACTACAGATCTACCAGCTGACCTTACGGTACAAGGCAGGAGCAGACAACCCAGTAGATTATCTAGCCAGATATCCTTTAAGCGTTGATGAGTTTGATAATAGGCAGAGAAGTGCGTCTTTTTGATCATTCAAGTAGCAGTGCCACTTCCAATGTCGCTGGAAGACATTAAATAGGGAAGTGGGCCAGACTAGTGCCCACAACTGACATATGACATAGTGCTGAACCATGTGTGGAAATACTTACGAGTGTCACACGGTCATCTGACAGACAAAGCAAAGACCTTGGACGGTCTGTGACGAATAAGAGTGGAACTGTCTGTGCTGTTTGAAGGCTTACTGCTCAGAGGATTACAATTAGTGCTGCCAACCAGCCGGACCAATCGTGTGATAACTCTAGCACATACGGGATATCAACGTACAGTCAAAACCAAAGCCAGGTGCCAGGAAGAGGTGTACTTACCAGGACTGCAGCAAAAAGGTTGAAAACCATATTGAAAAATAAAAATGCACATGGTGTCAAGCCTCCATTTAAAATAAATAAATAATAAAAATAGATTATTTAAAAAAAAGAACTCCACCCACTGAAGGCCGGATGAGCACCTCTGAACCACGGCAAGCAGTCAGTGTGGATTTCGGCACAATATTTAAAAAAAATCAACACTGTCCATATACAATGGATGAATTTTCAAGATACCCAGAAGTGGAATGAGTTCAATCTAGAGCAGTCCTACAGATAAGGTGTGTATCGGCCACGTTTACTCACTACAAATTGGCAAATACTCCCAAAAATACAAATAGGGAGTACAAATACTCCCAACAAAAAATATAGGAAAACGACATGTAGAATCCTACACCCCTGCTTTGACCCTCACAGCTCCATGGATATGTTTGGACCAGTAGTGCATATAGTACCACAGGATGACACTATTTTAACTGCATAATTGAAAGAAGTAAACACGTATCTTTTAATGTGCATGAATAACTAGGAGCAAAAAAATAAATATTACAAAAACATATTTTTCAGTCAAAACATATTTTTACTCGCTTATAAAATACTCTCATTGGGAATTGGACTTACATCTAAATTTTAATAATTGGCAGTTATACACACCCACTTCCACATTTTATCTGGAGCACTGGTCTAGAGCAGCCCAGATGGTAATGTCACTACTTAAAATATTTGTAACCCACAGCCTCCTCATGCCCTTATAGTTGGGCAATTGTCTTCGGTTTCAAAGCAGATAATTACACAAATTCAATACAAGATCGTCAAAGGATGCTAGTCTGGTGCAAATGAGGATGTGGAATGTTTCATGTGAACACTCACAGTGTGTTGTATTACACATGAACAAGGAACTCAACTAAAAGCAGTGTATTTCTAGTGGCATACCGCACTGTACCCCACTCGATAACGACAACAGCACCGAAAAAGGTATTTAGGGGAAGAAAATGAGGTCCCCAATCCTCGAATAGGATTGTCCAACAACAGATTGTGGGCTAACTAGACCCAAACAAATGCAGTGTAACGATTAAGCAAAAGTAGACAAGAAAACTGAAAGAATGATAATCTACAAGGAGATTTTGAAAACAGAGGGTAAACGTAAACTACGATTTCCATTTGGATCACACCCCTAGATAACAGTAATGGACTGATAAGGTACGTGTGGTGTGGGCAGAAAGTACAGCTATTACTGTACTCCAGTGAAACTCCACCACTATTACTAATATAATATCATATACATCATGCATTTAGCCTAATTGTGCAAGGTAACCATACCTCGCGTTTAGATAATTTGTATTAGTCAGCCATATCTTGCATCTAGCCTAATTCTGTAAGGTAGCCATAACTTGCGTTTAACCAATTTGCGGGAGCCATTTCTTGCATTTAGCCTAATTGTGTATGTTAGCCATACCTTGCTTTTAGCCCATTTATATTAGTCAACTATATCTTGCATTTAGCCTCATTGTGTAAGGTAGATGGATGGAACCCAGGATGCAGAAATTGTTGTTTGTACAGATAACCCATTTTCTCCTCCCGCACACCGCACCTTCATACCTTAGCGGAAGGAACAGGCTCATTTCACACACCCTCCACTCACATTTAACACAAGCACTATTGTACAACATCTCTGCTATAAGAATGAAACATCCTTTAACGACAAAAATTCAAACTGTATCTTCCCACATAAATCTCTATCGCCTTAAACACAATCTACCCCTGCTTATGATAAGGCATTTATAATGCGCCGGTACACAAGTGTTTTAGGTGCGACATAGTATACCTCTGCTGCGCCTACACACAGCATTCAGACATGGGTGACTACCAGGGTCTTGGCAACCCTCACATAACTTTAATGGCTGAAATGCACACATGCATAACAGCACCTTCCAATTTTGCAAAATGTGGACTCCGGTCCCTCCAAGGGTGTTCAAACAACAGAGCGTTGGGACCATAATTATGCTGAAAGGCGCTCTACAAATGTCTAAATGAATGAAAGGCACATTACCCAAAATTTAAGCTTGTTAAAAAAACGACCGCCAGTTGTAGGGTCCCCGATCAACATGGAAGATTATGAGCGAGAAGATGAATGAAAAAAAATTAAATAGATGGTCAAAACAAGGGCAAACGCCAGAAGTCATCTCAAGCGAGAGACCGCGACCACCGACCGAGATGAGGTGAAGAGAAGCCGTCCAGAAGATGCCAGGTGAAGAAAGACACTTGTGCAGGGCTGCCACCAAGATGCTGAAGTTCCGGGACTAGGACTAGATCCTTTAACCTTTAAGACTAGTTTAAACATGTTAAAATGTGAAGTTGTTGGACATTTTGGGAGGAATATTATACATAGACTCTTCGAATGCAAATCGCAATTAGGTAAAGCAACGTGGTGAGGCAGTAAGCTTTGCAAAATGTAATATACATCATGGCTCTCAGTTACCCAGCATCCACATGCGAGAGTGGTCTATTACCACAGACGCCGGCCCCAATATAGTAGTATCCAGCCCTACACATAAGGGGTGTATCGGCCACTTTTACTGTCTAAAAATGGGCATATACTCCCAAAAATAAAAATAGGTAGGGAGTAAAAATACCCCCAACAAAAAGAACCTTGTGCCCCTTCTTTACACCCACGCAGCTCCATGGATATGTTTGGACCAGTACTGCACGTAGTACCACGGGAAGAAACGATTATAACTGCCTGATCAGAACAAGTCAACATGCATCTTTTAATGTGCACAAATAACTAAGTGAAAAGAAATAATTATCACAAAAACGTTTCCGTTTTCAAGTTAAAACATATTGTTACTCACTTATTATACTCTCATTGGGAATTTGACTTACATTTTACTCCCTACACATTAATTTCACTCCCAACCTCAAAAGAAAATTGACATTAAAATACTCCCACTTCCATAACGTATCTGGAGCATTGGTAGTATCAGTGACTTGTTCTATGCAACAGAGACAGTTTACAAATCTCTTTGACACTCTCCCCCATGGAAGCAACAGCAGTGTCATCCATATAGCAGCATTTCACCCTCACCCCTCGACCATTAGCAGGAGGGCCAACTGAGGATGTGCCAGGGTTCGTGGGGGCCCATTTCAATATGGTTGAGACTCCCCCCACCCCACACCCCCTTGCCCACAGCAAATTAAAACAGTCATAGGCACCCGTGGAATGTTTCAATTATAACAGAGACATAGGAATACAGCAAGAGGGTTAATTGCTGCAGATTATCAACAGGCAGCCAGTGAGAGGCTGCAACACTAAGTGCCAGATTCTCGAAAAGCTGAGCAATTGAAGGAACCGCAGACAATATGGTCATTTCACTTATGCTTTCAGAAAAGCTCTGGGCACTTTATCTCAAAAGGTGACCTGTGCATTTGAGGGGCTAGACAATAGTACAAAGATGTGCTGTCCAGCCCCCTTGCATACATTTATGACAGGCTCCCAGCAAGCAGGGATGTCACTCTTGCACTTAAAAAAAAAAAAACACCACATGACAAGTTCAGAAATTACCCTGTCATGATTTGCGCTCCCCCCGGCACCCGGCACCTGATGCAGGGGGGTTGAACCTCATTTTAGGACATTTAAAAGTGCATCCGTTTGTGAATTCAGGACAAGCTTTTTGAAACACCCCCTTATTTGCAAAAAAGGGCATCTGAATGAGCACATCTAAGATACACTCATTCAGATGCCCTTTGTGAATTGAGCTGCTCCTTTATTGTGCCTATATTTGGCACAAGTGAGGAGATGTACTAGTGCCCTAAAAAGTTTTGAGAATATGACCCTAAATGTTTGCTCAAAAGCTATTAAATCACGCTCCGTTAGCATGGTGCCAACATAGATGAAACAGACGTAAAAAGGCAACAAGGTACTCTAGCCAGACTCAACAACCATTACTCGAACTTCAGCATTGACAACTGCTTCATTCCCGTATCCTCATCAGTAAAGACTTTAGGGTTATACATACACGCTACTCCATCCATGACCAGGCAGGTCAGCGCCATCCCCTCGGCCTCCGCTCATACCACTAAGCTCATTAACGCGATAAAACTCTACCTTTCCAAGCCAAACTGTCAATAGCTAGAGCCACTACTGGGGCCAAACTAGACTATTGCAAGGCTCTTCTAGCCGGATCAGCAAAAAACTTAAACAGACTCCAAATCACACAAAAGAATGCTCTAAGAGCAGCATTGAGAATTCCTAAAAGGGACCACATTACCCAAGCCAGGCAGGCAGCACACTGGCTTCCCGTCAGGGACCGCATTACTTTCAATATTCTCACTCTCAATCACAAATGCTTAACTCTCACTGTCCCCTAATATCTATTGGAGACCATCGTAAGAACCACCTCTACACACCCCACAAGAACCTGCTACTCTAATCAACTGTACACTCCCCACATTAACAGGGCCAAAGCAGGCGGGATTGGATTCCCATACATAGCTGCTAAACTATGGAACACGCTACCCACAGCTCTCAGAGCTGAGACCTCCCTCCCTGCATTCCGGAAAAAGCTGAAAACCTCACTCTTCAACTAACACTCTCACACTAACTTCCTCTCCCCTCTTCCCTTAGTTGTCTCCCTCCCGCCTTCCTTCTTAGTGTTAAACCTTCACTGTATTGCAATTTGGTTTGTCCTAAATGTAAAAAATGTTATTATACTTTGTAACTAAGTTTCATGTCTGTAACAAGCACCACAATGTCTTTGGGGTGTTGCACGCTCTATTAATGTGAATAAATAAGGTGATAAGAACGTTGCTGGATACTGCAATAGGACAGACAGCGACAACAAAGTCAGCATTAACTAGCACCTTTAACGTTCTGAATTGAAAACGTATGTTGCTTTGTCATAAGACTGCTAAAATGGGTGCAGCTGCTGGAGGCTCGGGTCCATTTCAATTGAAAAGGTTGAAAAGCCCCGACGTCGTCCCTGCTTAACAGCAGTCTCCTGTACACCTTTAGGAACAACATGGCTTATTTTATTCTCTTCTATAAATGACGGCGCAGAGTCTGCTTTCCTCCCACTAGAGAGGCAACGGAATCGGCCCGCCGTCCTAGAGAAGCAGTAGGGTATTCCCTCCTTTAAAGTGCTCCCCTTACTTTCGAGTGGTCTACATCCGCTTCTTCTCCAATCGTGTTTACATTTCTACACCCGTCCAGCTGATCTCCCCTCTTCTCTAGGTTCTAACTGTCACAATCGAGCCTCAACCTGACAAAGTTGCAATGCAGTTCGGAAATGCTTGAGCTTTCCACAGGAGTACGTAGATGGACTAATATCCAGGACTCTTTTCATTAAAAGATGAAAGGGCGGGTCAATAAAAAGATATGCGATCGTGTACAGGATAATGTGTTTATCATATCAGCGCCTGTTGTGTGCGCCTCACTGTTAACAGAAGTGTTGTCTTTCTATCTCCCACCAAAAGCTACATTCTGCTACACCCCCACCCCCGTCTGCCTACAAAAGATCGTGTTTAACTGCCACAACCGTGCTCTTACCTATAGGTGCGTAGAGCAATCAGTTATCTCTGCTTTGCCGGTATCTTCATATTTCCTGGTATCCTTTGCCACCTGATAGTGACATCACTGCCCATCTTGGGTTTAGAAACAAAGGAAGTACACAAAATGAAAAGTTCATACAGTACGTGTATTAACAACCAAAAATACCGTTAACTCCAATTTCTGTGAACTATTGGACCCTGCAATCAATGCTGCTCTATAAACTATGGAAGATTTAAAAACGGCACAATGGGATCGAATTACAACCCCCTGATGCTGCACATTTTAATCCTCGTATCTGAAGACGATCAAGCGAATAAACCACTTCAATATGGCCACTAGTATCAGGAGCCCGATGTAAATCGCCTAAACAGAATGGCCATAAGGTTGAAGGTGCCCCTTTTCTCTTTCCATGCAACCCGTCAGGTAGAAACTGTCTACTTGGCGAGTTTGCCCCTGCACTTTGGACCCAGCAACAGATCCTCCATGGCGGTATGCAGCGGTGCGCTGGTGCTCGGTATAGACCTGGGCACCAGTTCTGTCAAAACCTTATTGCTGCGGACCGACTCCGATGACGTCCGCGTCATAAACAGCTGTTGCAAGGAGACGCATGCGCAGACCCCCTGCGGTTCCTGTCCTGAGGTGAGAGTAAGTAAAAGTACCCCAGACCAGGGGAGAATGGACCAATCTAGTAGACAACCATTGGCAAAGCCAATAACTCTAGCTTTGCAAATGTTGAAGGCTGGATTTTTCTGTAACGCACGCTATAGGATGAAAAACTCATGCACTCTACATTAGTGTGGCCAACTTCTGTGGGGGAAATTGAATAAATGTGAAGGGGATCCCACAAGGGTGGGGGTGGAGTTTGGGATGAGGGGCAGAGTTCCGAGGAAGTGGAGTTCAGAGGGGGCAGGCGGAGCTGGCAGTTAAATTCAGATCAAAGGATTTATTTATTTATTCATTTGTAGTGCGCACCTAACCCAAAGGTATCTGGGCGCATTCATTACAGATTGCAGTATTATAACAGTAGCTCATTAATATGGTGAGTAAATAAAACATAGGCATATGGCGGTTCAGATATAATAGAGGATATTACAAGAACATTTCAGATTAGTTCAGGTACAGTTGTAAGCAAGGAGTGCAGATACATTACCACTCGCATGTAAAGAGCCACGTTTTCACATTTTTCCTTAAGGTCCAAAAGGACGGTTGGGCTCTTAAGGCTAGTGGCATGGAGTTCCAGGGTTTGGCAGCTAGTACTGGGAAACTTTTCCCCCCTGCTCTTTGAAGTTTAAATCTAGGTATTGTTAGAAGGTGTGGACCGGGTAGGTCTGTTGGTTTGATCTTTTGTGAATTTGTTTACTATATATTTTGGCACTGCGTTTGAAAGACACTTGTGGGTAACTGATAGTGTTTTGAAGGCAATTCTGACTTGTACTGGGAGCCAGTGTACATTTTGTCTAGCAGAAGTCATGTGGTTGACTCTCGGAATATTAAGTGCAACTCTCAATGCATTATTTTGTAGCACTTGTAGTTTTTTGAGGTTTCGACTGTTTGTACCGAGGTACAAGGCATTACAATAGTCTAGTCTCAATAGAATGAAAGCCGTGCCTGAGGTAATGCAACTGTCTGATGACAGGAAAGGTCTGCAAGCATTGATGAGCTTTGAAGTATATGCCGCTACCGAAGCTGTCGCATTAACTTGTCTCGATAGTGTAATGGATGAGTCCAGATAAAAGCCTACTGTTTTCACTTCTTTCGAGACTTTAATATTGATATTGTCAATGTTAAAGGATTTGAATTGGTCATTTAGTTTGTTTAGTCTGTTCTGTGATCCGATAAGGAGTTGCTCCGTTTAGTCGTAAAGACAAAGGACATGGATGGCCATCCACACCTGTATAGTTTGGTATGTCTCGTTAATTCGTTTAGAGTCTATGTTGTAGGAGCCTGTGATGGGAATGAGGGTTTGGGTGTCATCAGCATAATTAGTGTAGGTGACACCCAAATCATCCAAGTGGTCAAAAAGTGTCTTGGTAAAAATATTGTATAGTGTGGGTGAAACACAAGAACCCTGAGGTGATCTGCAGGAGACTGGGGCAGGCTCTGCAGATGCCATAGGGGCGAAGACCCTCATTGTTTTGTTGGAGAGGAATGACTGGACCCATAAAAAAACTTTTGTGGAGAAGTGGGCAGCCAAAGTCAAATGTTTACACAAGACTTTGTGGTTGACCAAGTCAAATGCTGCAGATAGGTCTAATAGAAGAAGGAGCACTAAGTTACCTTTGTCTTTTAATTCATCCATTTGGATTTTTAAATCTATAAGGGCTCATTCCGTGCCATGGCCTGGTCCAAAGCCTGATTGTCGGAGGCCCAGGAGATTATTCAGTTTAGGTAGTTTTGAATTTGCAAGTAGGCAGCCCTATCCAGAATTTTTAGTAAGAAAGGTACGGTTGTGATAGGCATATCATTCGTAGGAATGTTCGGGTCTAGCGTAGGTTTTTTGAGTAGCGGGAGGAACAACGCATCTTTAAGGTTCGTCGGGATAGTACTTGTTTCGAAAGATGCATTTATTAGGGATGTGATGAACGGAGCAAGTTCCTCCACCGCTTCCTTGATGACTGTAGCTGGGCAGATGTCTCCTTGACATCTAGATGGTTTGAGGCTTGAAATAATTGTTATTAGTTCAGTTACAGAGACTGGGGTAAACTCAAAGGGCGAGAAAGGGTTTCGTGGGGGAATCTGTAGGCTCTAAGAGAGGGACTCGAGTGGCAGACTGTTTTTTTACTTCAATTTTAGTTTGTAGAAGTGAAATTTAGTCCAGTAGAGCATTTTGGATGTTGGTGCGCCAAGTTGAGTCTTTGATGCAAGATTCTTGTGGTGGCACAGGAGATTCTAGTTCTCATAAGATGGTAAATAATTCTTTGGTACCGGAAATGGTGTTGGTGATTCTTTCATTATAGGTGGCACTTTTAGTTTGAAGGATGGTAGCTTTATAGTTGTTAGAGGCAGTAGCGAACTTCTCCTTGTTGATGACCGATGGATTTTTTTCCCCAATTTCCTTCTGCTGTTCTTTCGGTACTACGCAAAGTTTTAAGATTGGTAGTTAAACATGTGTTTAAGCACGCAAGTGGCTTACCTTTCCGCGTTCTTAGCGGTGCCACTTTGTGTGCAGCCTGCAGAAGGGTTTGATTATACAACTCTACCGGTGAAGAGGGGTCCAGGCTAACTTGGGTAGGATGGTTAATGATAGGGTGCAATAAGGGCAGTCATCTCTCAACTGTAATGTTACGTTTGTTTCTGGTGAGTGTAGAAGGTGGTAGGATAGAGCATGAGTCTCTGCGGGGGTTAGCCTGGATAGTGAAGGCGATAACATTATGGTCAGACCAGGCACAAGGTGTATTTGATAGAATCTTAGTGTCGCAATTTAGGTCTACTAGCCAGTCCAGAGTTCTACCTTTTTTGTGGGTGGGGTTAGTGATGCAAAGCACAAATTCCAATTCAGTGACGGTATTAGCTAGGGATAAGGCATTGTCATTATTGGCGTTGTTAAGACCTAAGTTTAAGTCTCCTAGCAGCATGATTTGAGAGCATGGTTTGACATTCCAAGTGAGGTGTTTTGTGATATCTTCCTCAAGTGAAGATATCGGACCTGGCGGTCTGTAGATAAGGTGGATGCTCAGTGTACGGGAGGCTGTAAGAGGTAGTTTGATGGAGAGAGGTTCGGAAAGGTTGGTTGGGGATTTCTCTTACACCTAACTGGTTTATGGCAATGAAGGCTACTCCTCCACCCTAGTGACTACTCTATCCGCTGAAAATAGTATAATTTTCAGGAATGGCCAGAGAGAGCTGGACCTGCTACTGCGTGGAGCTAGGTTTCAGCAATAGGTTAAAAAGTCTAGGTTGTAGGTCAGGATAAGGTCTGCGATATCTAGCATGTGAGCAACCAGCGAACGTGCCTTAATGAGTGCACCCTTGATTACTGGCATAGCAAGGTTGGGTAAGTCCGTGGGTAGATTGTTGCTAGTGGAATTAGGTATGTGGGTTGTTTTAAGATGGAGGTAAGTCTTGTGGTGATCACAGTCTAGAGTAAATTGTAGGCGTTGAGCAGTTGGTGCAGTACATGTAATGTCATTAGATTGGTTAGTAGACTAACTGTCCTCCTTAGTTATAGGACTTGAGTAATCTTCTGGATTAGAGAGGGAGTCCTTTTAAGCTAACGTTCTGTATGGCATTCCTGCAAACTTTTAAGGTATTGAGGTGGTCCATATTGGTCCTAGAGGAAGTGATCTTTATACTGTGTCTTTTTTTAAATGAAAGGTCAGCAAATGCTGGTTTTTCATGAGTCGAGATCTACGTCTAGTATTCCTAATTGTGAGTGGAAAAGGTATATTGGGTGTTGACCCGGGACGCCTATTGCAGCATCCATTGGTTGGGTGTGAGTGGGCAATTCAATTTTAGCATGGATCCTTGTTGTGAATTAGCTATAGTATTGATGTCTTGTAGAGCAGGGAGGAAATTAGTAGGCGGTATAAGGTGTGCTTGATGTACTGAAGTAGACATAGTTAATGTTACATAATAAGTGTTAGGCATGTCTTGATAATGACAAGTGCTTACAATGTTCTTAGGACTTCAGATCTCCACCTCCTAGATGGGTCTACGTCTATGGTCAAGTTCAGGACTATGATGAACTAGTCAGATGTTGATGTGATAGTGGGTATTAGAGAAATGGCACAGTAGGGGTACTACATAATCCCTACCAGAAAGAATGATTAAAGGCAAAACAAGTCTAATGTCTAGCATTACTTACAGCGTAGTAAACATTGCACTCACTTTGGCATAATATTTAGTTCATTATAGGTGCCAGAACGAGGCTGTGATTAGATCAGGCGCAAGTAAGCATAGCAAAGGCATGATATTGTGACTAGTGCAATATAGGATACTGCATAATGGCAGAGATTCACTAGCAGTGAGGACGTAATGACAAGCAGCACTGAGGTACCTAAACCAGTGGTAGGCCAGCAGTGATTTCCGTCACAGACTAATGTTGTAGAGCATGCAAACAATAACTTTGGGCTAAGGAATGTAGGTAGTATTCACGCAGTAGCTCACGCTGCTAACACAAGGTTACAGATGTGTGGAAATGAAGAGGAATCAGATTAAAGAGCTCAGTCGAAGCTCAGGCAGACCCGTTAGCAACATAGGCACAGGGGTTATAGAAGGTAGGTCTGACAGAGATACATTTCTAAACACAGTACATACAAGATGAAAGCAGGTCGACCCTATAGTCAGATAATACGCCAATGTTTACAAGTCTTGTTAAGTTAGCTTTACATAAAACTCACTGTGGCTTCCCAAGGATGAGTTAGCGAGTGTTCGGGAGATCCGCAAGATAAGGAGCCGGGTGGCATAGTTAGACGATTCCTTAGCGTCCGCTGGGTCCTGAAGTGTGCAGCAGTGTAACTGCAGCATAGATACCGCCTTACAGCGCAAACGACTTCCCTTCTGCACTTACAGCACGGACAGGCACAGACAGGGGCCTTCACTAGTGCAGTGAGTCAGGTAGGGTTCCCAAAAGGTGCAGTGTAGTTTACGTTGAGTTACTCGGCATGGCATGAACGTGGCAGTAGTTTTGCAAGACTGTGTTGTAAGAGGCCATAACGGGCATGGTGAACACAGTTATTAAAGTTCACAGATTGCAGCACAGTAAGCGTGGTATGGATTGACTGCTGGGGGAGTGCGCTCGAAAATAGTTTAAATAGGATGTTAGAAATAGATTAAAGATTGAGCCATTTCTTTCATGGCTTGAAAAGTACACAAATCATAGTAAGATACATCTTACTATGGTTTGTGTACTTTTCAAGCCATCTTCTCAAGACTACAGAATCTATTTGGAAAAGGCAATGATCACCGAGCCCCCAGCTTTTCAGGCTCGATAATGTAACGTTATGTGTGCACAGTGTGCTCGCACAGAGTAGTTTACATTACAGAGCCTGCGAAGCTGGGGCTTGGTGATATTTGTTTTCCAAATGGATTCTGCTCTGTGTGCACAGTGTGCTTTCTGCTCTGTCACAGGGTCTTTGACCCTCGGTGAACATGGGGACTGTCCTCAGCATGGAAGTATCCAGCATTGCAAGAGGGGGGGGAATTCTGTTAATTTTCTGTAAATTTTCCCCCCAAACGCAGTGTACGCGATTCCATACGGTTGCATCCGCGCCCCCAAACTGCCCACCCCCAGCCTAATCTACTTCTTGGTAACATTAGTGGCAGTTGTCATGTTAACACATAACAACAAAAAAAAACTGCATGATCATTCCAGATGCAGGAAACTCATCTATAGAGGGCTCTGTCCAGGCGCTCTGGGGCAAAATACATGCAAACCTCCTAATTTGCATATGGATTGCGCCAACAGAAGTGACTTCACAGAAAAGGACATTGCAAGGAGCATCGTCTTTGATACTTGGAAGCACCATGGACATTAATTTAGAATAAATTGCCTTATGTAAACCAAGTGGCAAATAACTTTGTGGTGCAACATATCTCAATTGTACTATTATTATATATGGAGCAACTCTATAGTCACTGGGATTTTTTTTTAGAATGGCATGATATATTAACATAAGCTATGAAGTTAATCAGAATCACTTACAGAGCAGCAGATAAGACACATTGCAATTAAATGATTTGCCCAGGATCACACACTTTGGTAAATGGTGAAACCGGGATGTGGACAATTTAAGCAACCGAGCACGTCTTCCCAGGTTTAGCTGATATACGTATTTATTAAGGTTTTCCTTAATTTCGCATTTCATGTGCTTAAATAATACTTTATTTATAGCAATGTCTTAGAAGCAAACCACATTACTCGTTTTAAATTCTTTATTTTCATTTTTTAATAAAACAACACAATCCAAAGAATTTGATTAATAAAATTAAAACCATAGAATTAAAATCTAAACTTAGAAATAACATATAATACCAAAATTATATAAACATTCCACAACAACTCCTTAACTATATACATCATACATCATATCTACAACCCTGTTTGCCCCCCTTCCCATACCCCCCGGCCCCACCCATCCACACAATTGGATTGAGACTAATATAAATCCATGAATTGCCCCCAAATCTTCTCAAATAGGGAACTTTATTTTTCTCTACCATAGATTATTCTCTCCATCTCAGCTAATTTGAACATTTCATCTCTCCAATCCTTCAATTTTGGGGCTACCCTCGACTTCCACCCTCTCAATATTTGTTTTTTTTGCAATTGAAGCCCCTCTATATAACCATTTCTTTTGGCAGGTGCTCAAGTCTTTCAACAGACCATCATCCCCCAGAATCAATCAGGGTTTTAAAATCCTAAATTACTGTCTCACCTAGGATCTCATCCATTATTTCACATACTTTTAACCAGAAATCATGCACACTTACACATTCCCGTAACATATGTTCTAATGTTCCAATCTGATGTATACATCCCCAGCAGTCATTACTTAATTGTCATAGAAACAAGTTGAGCAATAAGAGTATGGCTTTAGTTTTGTTCCCCCCATCCTGCATTCAAAGTGAGCCTAACAAATCACCCTTTGTTTTAAAGCCATAGTAATTCATACAGCATGCCACATTATGCACACTTATCACTCCCTCCCATTCACATTTCTAAGGTGACAAATGTCCCTGCTAATAGTCCTCCCTCCCTCCCATCAGTGCCTGTTGGCTCACATTTTAATGTTCTGTTTACACAGAGCACCATGAAAGCCCCTCAGCTGCACGCAGCTCCTTGGGGAAGTGTCCAGGCAGAGAGACACCTCTCCCGTTCAGAAAAGTTAAGGTGTACTGCTGCCAGGACAATGAGCGCCCTGAGCAGGAATTGCTCCGCACACATTGTCATGCCAGCAGGACACCTTTCCCGTTGGGCACCCTCATTGAAGTGCCGAAAGGGAGAGGTGTCCCACTGACAAATGCTTTCCCACCCCCTGATATGCCACTGGGCCTCTGTGATGTAATGTGCTCTGTGCAAGCGCACTGTACACACAGGCTTTGTGTGCACAGTGCGCTTGCATAGAGCACATTAGATCACGTGCAAGCGCACTTTGTACGGTTCTTTGACGGGGCAGAGGAAAAGCTGGATCCCGAGATCCGGCTAGAGAACTGATGCTAGATCTCGGATCCAGCAAGAGCCGGCCCATTAGCCAACGCTGGCTAACTTTACAAAATGTTTTTGCATGACATTTAGACACCTGTAGTGCATAATGATTTTCCATACTAACTTTATAGAAAGTCAAGATTCTATCAAAGACACACAGGTGAAGGATTATGCTTTCATTACTCAAAACACAAAGTCCATTTTTGATACGTTAACTTGATACTTGTGACCCGTCTGTTAGATATCAGCTGGACCTCCCTGTGGTGTGAGGGAGCTCCAGCGCGCTATACGTAGGCCTCAGGGCCGTGGCGAATGCAAATCAGACACGTCCATTTTGTATGAGGGTTAGCGCTGAACTGTCTGTGCCTTCCAGCTCTTTATTTATCCTGCGTCAAGTCCCGCATGCGTAGTGACGTGACGCATACACAACAACGTCCAGCCAATCCTCTCACTGCCAGTCCAATAACCTTCTCTCCATCTCTTTGTCCTTCCTCTTCCTTTGATTTCCTTGCACGTCACCGGGTGCTCCTGCTCTCGTTGTCTGCCACTCGCCTGGAGTGAGTGCGTTCCTTTAGTTTCTTCACTGATCTGCTGGGGTGGTGCGGTATTGAAGAGTTGAGAATTGTTCCATTCATTAGATCTGCCGGGGGCATGTCTGTAGAGCTAAGCAGGGTCACCCGGTAATTCTGCAAAAACCGGTACAGGTCCGCCCTCCACGGCTATTCTGAGCTTTTGCTATGCGTAACACCTTGTTTATGGTCCTTATAAACCGTTCAGCATCCCCATTTGTTTGTGAACACCTTGGGGTGATGTGGTGATGGGGGATGTGTAAATCGTCCATGTACTTTTCTAGTACTTTCCCTTGGAATGGCGGCCCATTGTCGCTCTTGATGTATTTCGGCAGTCCATGTGTGGGGAACATCTTATCCAGAGCTGGGATCACTGCCTCTTCCTCTGTATAATTTCCTCTTCAGGGTACCGTGAGTGGTTGTCTATGGCGACCAAAAGGTATGTTCCTTCTTGCACCGTGCAACACTGATCGCCTCCTATCACGCTGAGCCCCTTTTCACGGACTGCATTGGGTCCAGCCTAAGGGGTACAGTGGTCACTTTGCAGGAGTGGCATGATTCAATGACACTTTTTGCGTCTATTTGGGGAAACCACACTGTGTGTCGTATCCTGGCCTTGGTTCTCACCGTCCCTGTATGTTCTTCATGCACCAAGGTAATGATTCGGTCCTGTAGGCTGGTGGGCTGTTCGGGATGAGGTTGTGTGTGCATCTTAGAGTTAACCCCTCACTTGTGATGGAGAGCTCCTGACGAATCGCAAACGTCCCTGTCAAAAAGTCTCGGGCAGCTTCCGTGCGACGTGTGGATGTTTCGGAGGAATGTTTTCCATTCACCTGCAAGTATGGCGTTTTTTTATTATGTGGCAGCGTGGGTGGCTTCTAGAATGTCAGTGATGCTGATGGTTTTGGGTTTCAATAAAATGCAGCACAGCAACGCATCTAAGAAGAAAGGTACCTAAAGAGAAAGGTCTTCAGAACTCTGCGAAACTTGAATAAATATTTGATGGCCCTGATTTCAATTGGGAGTGAGTTCCAAAGTTTTGGGCCAAAAACCATGAATCTTCCATCTCCTCTTGATGAATAAGCTGAGTGAGGGATCACCAATAATGGACAATTGTATACTAGAGAAAAAGAAAAAAGCACAAACAATTTTCTGTCTGAAATTCTTCTCTCTAGTATACAATAAACACCATAATCTATTGCCCTTTATGACTATGCACAGTCTCCGCATTCCCCTATGTAGCCCATGCCTCATTAGAAAACCCATATTGCACATGCGCACCATCACACAAGACAGCCCTTCTACTCTGTTTACTGTTATGTTTGTAACAGTCCCTCATTGCCTGCTTTAAACCATTCACACATACATCTACCATCACTTAAAAAAACTCTACATATAGCCCATCAACATATTAAACTTCCACCCACCAACTGCCACTTAACAATGTTCAACAAATATTTTGTATCCGCATTTCCCATACTTATACCAGACAAATTATACATAGTGCTCTTATAAATGCACATATGCATTGTGCATGGAGATAACTAATAAATAAAAGGGGAAGTACAGATGGACAAGTGCTCATGAGATCCCAGGAGGAAAGTGCGAAGGGATGCCAAGTTAGGAGCCCACTAGCTAACTGCTAGGGTTAGTGTTGCTTTGCATGTCTATGGTATTTCATCTGCGCCGGTATACGGTTCGGTCCGTCATGTGCATGATATAAAAGCAAAATACAAATTTCCATTAGCATAGTAGAAAATGCTAATGGGAATGTTGGAGAATCTTATTGAATCTAAATACTTCACTGAAAAATGAGTCTATAAGCTTATTTTTTAGTTCTATTATTTAACTGTGAATGTTGGCTCCCAAAGGAACCTTTTTTTATGTTTTTGTTTTTGCAGGAGGGGTCAGAAAGTAAGGTGGGGAGGGAAATGAGGGAAGAGGCACTAAGCACAAACATGGAGAGGCAGTGTGAGAAAGCTGAAGTTATCTCACCCACCGGTCCTTCGGGATCTGCCATCCAGGTGTCCAGGACACCATTGCTTTTGTATCCAGTTCCTGGGGGTGGACCAGTGCGGGAGGATCACCTGGGTGAGGGGTCTTCGGGGAGTGGGAGTGGAACACCGGATGGTGAGATGTGGTATCGCCTTCCCTGTAACACCTTTACCCCTTCCTACCAGCTAGGATACTTAGGAACTCAACCCCCACCCCTTCACAACATTAACACTTTCTCACAGACAGCTTGCTATGAGAGAAAACAGACTAACACCCGAGGTGGAACACGAGAGCACAGTCTGAGCGAGGCAAAGCACACGAGGAAACAGCAGTTCCAAGATGGCAGTTTAACACAAGGAGAAAGACGGCAAAACAGAAGGGGACCCTGAGGAGGGAAGTGCCCTTGACCTTTTCGACAAGGAACTGTTACTTTCACAAAACCTCGAATAGAAAGCGTAAGACCAGGAAACCAAGCTGAAGAATCCTACATTGTGTGTCAGAGGAACCCGGGGCCCTCCCACGTCGATAATCAAGGCAGGGAGAATCGTCTGCTGCCATAGTACTGTCCTTGGCTCGCAGAACAAAGCAGTGCCAGTCAAATCAACACAGCTGCTGAGTTTGGGAAGCCAATACCAGACCGGTCGGTGTTGAAGCCAAGTTTGCAACTGGTAACATTGTATAGTGAGCGATGAAGCAAACATTGTATGAAACGCATGTGATAACTAACGCGAGTAAACTTGAACAACAGACAAGTAATTGAACTTTGAAACAGAGATACGATACCTTTGACAGAATGGTCCGGCACCGCGTGCATACTCGTTCGAAGGTCTCTGTAAGGTATCCAACTGAGAGGTGGCAAAAGCGAAAGAGTGGCAAAGGATTGTGAATCGAAGTTCTCCTGCAACGGGTCAAGCAAAATCCGGTACACAATCGAAAGTCTTTGATGTTGATACAGTAAGGAAAGTTGATGACAAAGTAGATAAAGTTGGTCCGGGCACGAACGAGAGAGATCAATTGAAAGCTTTGGGTTAAATAAGTTTGTGTCAAAGTGAATAAAAATTAATCCTAACCCGGCGGAGGGAGACTGTCTGAACATTGTGTTCAAATGGATCTGAGCCCGGCTGAGGGGCATCCGGGGTGAAGCGTGAATCACCAGTGAAATTGGATACATGGAAATCTGATGAACATTGTGTTGAAGGGGATCTGAGCCCGGCTGAGGGGGATCCGAGGTGAATAGTGAATCACCTGAGAAATTGAGTACTTGTGAAATCCTAAGAGGAACGGAACTTATTGTTTGTTTGTCACATCTGAAATAATTAACAAAGAAAGAGGGCTGCTACCATCGGGTGGGAAAATATATATTGGCTATATTATTCAAAGCCTAATATGAACACCCAAAAAAATTGATTTAACAGAAAATGATCAAATCATTATTATAAAATGATGAAAGGACGCACACAGAGAGCTAAACAGGTAATGTACATGTAGTTTTATCTTCACATCAAAAAGAAAGCAAAAGACAATACATACAGTAAAAATCCACAGTAAACAGAACCAAAGGGGTATATCAAGATCATAATACAGTACAATTAGTGAGAACGAAATAAATGATCTTCCAAGTGCAAAAAATGTATGATAGCCAAAAAGGTTGAATCTTACATATAATGAATAGATCATGATTGTTCATACCAAAGTCAAATTACATCAATCATTCCCTTGTCATGCAGCCATACGTAAACATGTCTCTTATGTCTACCTGAGAAGGATTATTAAACTGGCCACATGGCAAGGTTGAATTGAATTTCTAATAAGTGATTTATATACCCTTCTTTGTTCAAGAAGCAAGGCAATGTTATGCAATTCATTCAATAATAATCACATTCAACACGAAAGAAAAAGTTCTTTGACTGGGTTTAAATCCTGCCTGTCAAAGTTTTAAGTTCTGCGTGGAACTATCCTAAGACAAGAGTGATTTGATCCTCATGTTAGGATCAATAGTATTTTGTGCCCAAAAAGGTCCTTATAATGAAGAAATATATTCCTGCCAGCAAGAAACTTAATCCGGGGGCAGGGATGGTTTCCACCTCACACTCTAATTAGAGGTATCGTATACCGACGCGATAGGGGGCATAAAAAAGTCACTTCGTAGCATTTTATATGCAGGGTCCCAATTCTGGTGGTAATCGGGGCTGAGAAATAACCCCCTTATCCTAAATGCGTTTCGGCGGCAGAGATGAAAGAATTCAAGATGGCCGCCTTCTTCAGGGCGATAAAGTAGCAATCCCTGTAAGGCAAAAATATGAAGCTTTAGTTCTGTGTGTGTCCTTCCTGAAACATATGACTGAATAAATGAATTAAGTAAAACCATGCGCTTCTAAGCTGCTAATTTGAGGGCAAAGGTAAGATGAGCATGCCGTGCAAACAACTGCTTACCACGAGCGCTCAGAGTCCCTTTTTCTCATTTGAAATGGAGCTTCCACAGCCAAAATAGTACATCAAGCTGTCTGCTGCAATAATGGTGCATGGGAAGAGAACAAGCATGTTTCCTGATATCAGGGTATCTCCCAAGGGAGCGGGCGAGTGAACCATCCCTGGGGATGGGAAAAGAAAATATGGAGGAAGGGAGGTGAAAAAGAAAGAGAAAAAAAGAAATGTGAGTTGTAACCGAGTGATTCAGCCAAATTCACTGGAAAATCTCCCTATATTTATGTATATACATCGTGTCTGTCCTGCAGTTTAAAGTACCTCAAAAAATTCCACACTGACTTGTAGTCCTTAAAGAAGGGGAAACGCTGTTCCCAAAGGCGTGTCACAGGGTGAATGAATCGTACTCTGCACGGCTCTGTGTCTGCTCCAAACAAAGGTTCCCATGGTAACCAATGATTAAATACAGGTCGAGGCTCACCAATCAGTGACCGGGAGCTGGAGGCACAGTGGGGGTGTGTGCTGTCCTGTCCAATGCCTGAAAACCAGTCATGTCAAATGGGAGGAGCAGGTTGGATTGCAGAGCACTGCTGCAAGCCCGGCGTGCGTGGCTGGACATCCAGCCGCTTGGCGAGAGCGGTGTGTTATATTTCCTGCACCTGTCCTACACAACCCGCAATGGCTAGCCATGATGTCCCGGGGGGGGGTGGGGGAGGGAAGACAGGTTGGAATGCAGAACCCTGCTGCAGATTAGGTGTGCGCCGCTGATCCTCCAGCTGCGCATGTTTCTTGCATGAGGGGTGTATTGCATTGCCTTCCCCTATTTAGAGCTTCTGCATTTCGCGTATGAGGAAATGACTGAGCAGAGCTGTAATGTAAGAAAATACGTGTCCCCAAGCACACTTGGGTCTAATCGAGAAGGAGTCAGGAGAGTCAACCACAGGGTGACGTTCCCATCATGCAAGTGAAACTAGCAAACAAAGGGGCTCGTGCATTGTTTATAGGGGGGGGCGTAGGAGAAAAAAGAGAAACCGCCTCTTCATGTATAGCAGTGTGTATTCTGAGCGAAAAAGTGCCCACAGTTGCACAAAAAACACTTGCTGTTGCGGGAAGTCGAATGTGTGACAAACTCAAATGTGCAGAGCTCTAAGTATGAGTTGGGTGATATTAAGATCTCGTATTCACAGTGGGACTGAGCTGTATAAAGGGCAGCCTGGTGGTCAAAGTGGGGGGTGGTGACAAATATAAATGCCCCCTCCGGCCCAAGTAGAAGAGGTTCAACATCGTGTCTAGTGTAGGGGTAAAAGTTGGAACTTGGAAGTGCAATGCTACCGTAATATCAATTTAATGTTGAGGTACAAATTGCTCATTCAAGCCATGTTCAAAGAGTCCATTTTGTATATCCAATGACATTCAAGGTCTAAAAGTCTGCCTTGAATGTTGGGACCGGATCCAACCTGTTCGAGAAACCACCATTTGAAATGATTAGGAGTGTGGTGGTATTCAATGTAATGCTGTACAAGAGGAGATGTTAGGTTTTTGCAGCAGATCCGGGAATGATGTTCAGATATCCGCATTCCTACATTCCGCATTTTTTGTCCCACGTAACGCAGGCCCCAAGGGCATTCAACGCAGTACACTACCTGCGTTGTTTTGCAGTTGGACAGATGCCTCAATGTCCATGTCCGTTGGCCAACTTGAAATTGTTGAATTTTACAAGTAAATTGGCAAACTGAGCATGAACCACATGGATAATGTCCAATTGTGGTTCGAAGATTCCAGAAGCTGGTTCGTTGGGTCTTTTTTGTGAATGATGAATGAACCAAATGTTCTTTGAGGTTGTGTGGTCGTTTAAAGGCGAATCGTGGTTCTTGTTGATTCGGTAGGTGCAGTTTAGCTATAGGCCAGTATTTCCGAATTATTTTCTTAATCTCTAATATGTGTTGGACATGAGTGATCACGCAGGTGATTCGATCGTTTTTGTCCAGAGGTGGTGATACTCTTGTTTGTCGCATCTGGTACTCTGAAAGAAGAGGCTTTTGAAAGACAAAGAGACTTGGGCACAGAAGGCCCTGATGCTAATGTTTGAACTGCACCCTCGTGCCAGAGAAGCCAGAGACTGTGCTAAGCTTGAGTGTGCCGCCTTGTCCGATGCTGAAAACGTCCTGAATATCCTGACATATCATTTCTTGAACACTTCTTTCTTTTACATAACATTGTTTTCCACACTTTGTATTTGGAGGTAAGGATTGGCAATAGGTTTATTAGTATAGGCCCTTTTATTTTGACAAGACACCACTAGGACTGCGTTGTTATCATTTGATGGTCGTAGCTTGCTCCGATCTTTAGATTTAGTATTAGATAGGCGTTTTTCAAACCCTTTTTGAAGTTCAATAAACACCCTTGAACTGTGGTCACTTGTGTCTGTCTTTCTGCTAATACCATGCGTTCCTTACAGCAGGTGGACAGGGGAAGATGTTGCGTGTGTGTTACATCTAAGGTAGGGGGCAGTGTTTATCATACTCCTTGATTACAGCTTCAAAAGCACTTTGAAATTGCTCCCCCCTGCAGAGTGATGTGTTGCAGTATATACGGAGTACTGTTGTCTTTCGAAAGATATGGATCAACAGCCTCTTTTATCGCTTGCAAGGTAACTGGTGGGATTTTGTGTCCCACAGAAGTAGGCTGTGTGGTTACAGTATTGGTTGAGGAAGATGAAGTAGAGGAGGACGGGCTATTACCTCCTAAGAAAGGAACAGCCTTTCTGAGAGCACTGCAGTGGTTGGATTTGGTGTGGCGGCGTATGGCGGTGGTCACACTCAGTGCATTTCACTTTCATAGCTTTAGCCTTTGGTACATTCCCAACAGTGATAAAGAACTGCCACACCCATGATTCTCTCTGGGTGCTAGAGGTAGGCCCTTCCTCTACCTCATCTTCCTGGTACTCTTCATTGTCTTTTGAAGTATTGCATTTTTTTCGTTGTGTAGGACCTCCAGCTGGTGGTGGTGGTGGCTCTTGGGGAGGAGGGATGGAAATAGCTGATGCCATTTTTAAGATAAATAGCAGTTTTGGTAAAATTCCTCCAAGTATGTGCTAGATTGTTAATGGATAATGAGTAAGAATAAGTGTAGGAGCTGTCCAAGAGTACATTTTGAGCTTTAAAGTTCTGAGATGAGTTGAAAAATGCAGTTCCAAACTGTTCGCGAAGCACGGACCCATTCGCAAAGTACGGGTCGCGTTTACAAACACGTCCTCATGTTGTGCGAGGTCACGTTACACTGTCTGGAAAGGTCTGCTGTGACATCAGACGTTTGCGAACATCGGCAAAGACAAAAACAGTGGAAAAAGTTGCAAATAGTGTCTAGAAGTGTTAAAAATGATGCTAGAAGGTGGGGAATGGCAGAGCGTTAAGGTGAAGCTTTCTAAATTGGACACAAATGTTGCTATATTGGGGTAAATATGATATTAGTAAGCTGTAGGAAATTAGGGTGCAATGGTAAAAACCCATGAAATTCACTGATAAAACTTTGTTAAAGGGACGTTATGGTTAAAAGTAAAACCGAAACTCCCCAGAAATGTGCCAGTTTTGGTAAGCTAAGCAACCATAACTCACGCCACTACCGTGCACTGTGCACCCAGGACATGAAAGATGACATCACAAATGTCATTGATGACATCACATATCTGGGCCACTTGTTTTTGTTTACTGACATGATTAGGCTAGTATTTTGTTTTTACTGACAATGAGAATTTCCAAAATGTAAAAGGTGCTATATATCTAGACATTAACCTTTTTATATGTTCTTAAAGTACTTTCCTTAGACTTTAATCTGAGCCCATAGTGCACACACATGGGGCAATAAGCAGGCCTCAAACACACAATTTGTGTACATGATTATTAACTCTAATGTTATTGTCATTTTTTGGTGCTGTTGTTTCTTTCTTCCTTACTCTAGTTTCCCTGTATGGGCCTCTAATTTGTATGCCATGTGGGTTTTTATATGTATTCCTTCTACTAACACAAGTGTGTGGTAAGTTTTCAATTGTTACCTATTTATTCCATGTTTAACATTACTCAAAACTCTCAAAAGGCAGCATTTATTATTTTACTATTGGAAAATTACCAGATAAAAAAATATTGTACTCCTATGGTGCATGCTGCAACCATTGCCTATATGTATGTATGATTAGGTTCCTCTATTAACAACAAGACTCAAATATAATGTTTTGTTTACATGAGTACACGCTTTAATACGTTAAGTAGTTCATGATAGATCTCCCAATCACCCCTAACTTCTTGTTACCAACATTATAAACACAACCCCTTGTAGGGACTGTTTATTAAAATTAATTTAATATGTGATAATAATAATAATAATTATTGTTGATGTCATCAGTGATATCAACAATGACATTTGTGATGTCATCTTTCATGTCCTGGGTGTTGGTTTTAGCAGTGCACAGTGGTGGTGCTAGTTATGGTTGCTTAGCTTACCATAATTGGCGAGTTTCTGTTTTTTTTCTGGTTTTGCTTGTAAACATAACGTCCCTTTAACAAAGTGTTTTCATTGAATTGCATAGATTTTTATTAGTTCAACTTAACCATAATGTCCTTTTTAACAACGTTTTTTTCACTAATATATTATAAATATATGTGTCCCACCTAACTCCTCTTCCCTTGATTTTAAACACACCCTTCTGGAGGTACCGCTAACCAGGAATGGGGGAGAAAGTGACAGTCAATAATTCTAGGTGTAGACTGAATGCCCATTGCATGGATGAACATAAGGCAGCACGGTATCAAAATGTGTTTGAAAGAAGTGAGATATTGCAGATGGGCAGTAATTATACCAACACCCAGTTGGGAACCCTAGAGGCACCAGGGGACTGTACTCCAACCACTCCGGCAACTGTATATGGTGGATGGCGGGCCACATAAGTGAGGCAACTAGGACCATCAATCAGCTCACACCTAGAGACATACTTAAGTTGGGTCGATCAGGTAGCAAGATTGAGGTATGGCTGAGGGCTTTAACTATAGAAATTGGTCAGGACACTAAGGGCTCCACGGTAATAACTGAAAAGCACCCCGATAGGTTTGACATCACCATTTGCGACGCTAGGAGGGCCCTGAGAAAGAAACTACGTATCCTACACAGAGCTAATTGCCCTTAAAGTGAGAAGCACTTTAAGAGTAAGGCAATTAAAACAGAATATAGACACTGGGCTAAGCATTGGTGTTGCTCGATTAAGAATAGCCAATGGCAAAACATAATTGCTAGCCTTGCAAAGTCGTGAGGGTAGAACAATATAGAGGATACTATCCTCCACTAAAGGCGAAAGGGCACATAAACTCATTAATCGTATTAAGGAAAAAACGTGGTTAAGGCACCTTAGTCATTCAGGCTCCACCCCTTCTAAAGAGAGAGCCCCGGTAATTGGCTCTCTCTGTGTTCGAGATTGAGCAGATTATACAAAAATTAAAGTCTCCAGGGCACCGGGTCCTTATGGCCTGGTTAATGTCTTTTTAAAAGCCAACCTGCAAGGATGGGCCAAGATTTTATATATTTTGTGAGGCTCTGCCAAGACCGAGAAATACCTACTTCCTGGAAACACTCTGGCCTCATAACAGTATATAAAAAGGGGGACAAACTGCTGCTGGAACATTACAGGCTGTTATCCCTTTTGGATGTGGCGGGGAACATTTCTTTGTCATTAGTCCTCAAGGCTTTGCAGACGTAGGTTAAGGAAAACCAGCTGCTGCAATTCACCAAGACAGGATTTAGACCAGGCTGTTCTACCACCCACAACATTAGGGCCCTGGATAGACTGATAAGGGCTGCAGCCACGAAGGGGGGGGGTCGGCTTTATACATCTTGTTTGTCGTCTTCCGGGCGGCATTTGATGGGGTCAACCGCGAGAAGCTATGGCAATCTGAAGGAGTGGGGATGTCCTTGTTGGCTATTGGAGGTTCTGAGAGGCTTTAATTCCAACCCGGGAGGGAGAGTGAGGTTGGACGACGCGGGGACTACCACAGCATGGTTTGGGATTAAAACTGGAGTCCAACGAGGATGTACCCTGGCACCTCTATTAGTTAATTTGTACTTGGTTAGCTTACCCGCATGTCTATCTAAGGCTGGAGGCTGCTGCCTGAAAATCGGGGGGAGACCCCATACTGTGTATTTTATACGCAATTGATTTGGTCATGTTTAATTTTACTAACAGCAGTGCAAGGGATATGTTCAAAAAACATATAGCGTTCGCAACTGAGAACAAACTGTCAATCAGCGTGGAGAAAACAAAAGTCATGTTGACAGCCCCCGGGATGGTGAACCGCTCTGCCTTTGACACAGGATTGGGGACTCTGAACTATGTTGATAAATACATGTACCTGGGGTTAGAAATGAGTGGTAAGAAGGATTATTCATACAGTATCGAATCCAAAAAAGGAAAGGCTAGGAGTTTGACAATTTGTCAATTTGCTCGCAAGGCAGCCTGCTGTTCGCTAGAGGGGATTATCATGCTATATAAACAAAATGATTGCCTGACAGTCTTATACAGGCTGGAAGCCCTGGCCATGAACAATCTAATCTGTGTAGATAGGCTGGGGGGCTTATTTTGGAGCCGGCTATTAAAACTCTCGCCGGTTACCCCTGTGGAATACCTTAGATTGGAGTTGGGGTTAGTCTCTCTGATGATAAAAAGAGGCAAACTATACTTGAAAGCCAACTCTAGGCCAAAATGTGAGCTGTTATTGATTGCTGGTACAATAGGAAGCAATGGGGGGGGGGGGGGAAGTTCTCATGTCTGAATGACGAGTTATTCAAGTTAATACATTGGTTTCCCTACTTTAGCCGTGGTACCCGCTGCGAAATGTTGAAAGACATGTTTCGCAGAAGGGTCAAACAATGGGACTGGGTGAACAAACACTTGCACCGAGAAACACCCTCCGATCATACAGGTACACGGCCAACGTAGTGCATCATTACTTGAAGACTCAAACCTACCTCCGACAGAACCCCAGCCCTGCAGTTCGTAATATAATGTTAAAATGAAGAATGAACCAGCTACCCCTCTTAATACTAACTGGTGCCTTCCTAGCAATACCGTTAGAGGCCAGGACTTGCCGTATTTGTAAGGTACCAGGTAAGATTGTATGTGCCACCAAATGCACAACATGTATTCACAGAGTGTAAAGACCTGGGGGCCGTCTACATGCATATATGGGGCAAATACGTACATAACCCAGACTCTATTAAAACAACAGCATTTTGGAATTACTGTTTAAATTCAGAGTTAGTGGGGGTACATGTTGATCTATATTGGATGTGGAGACACATTGTGAAAGCTCTACATCTTGAGGGATCAGTAGCCAATTAATCGGTTAGATTGGGTATAGCAAACTACCGTCTGGTGAATTACTACCTAATGTGCACTTAATCCCAAGGGTAGGCAACGTAGACATGGATATAGTTGTTTTAACTGATTTGTACTATTTTATAATCTTGGCATTTTGTTTTTTGTGCTTAATGATCTTAAAGTCGATTTGTTTATACTGTTAAGTCATCATTGCCCAGCTTGCGCATACGATGTAAATGATGTTTGCCATGTGATTATTTAATGTGTAAATTTAACACGTTTACTTTAAAAGCAAATTGGTGATAGTTTTGTGTTCAAAATTAAATTTCAATCTATTTTGTAAAGGTTCTTTTAGAATCAAAAACAGATATATATATATATCAGCGAAAAAGCATGTGCTGGGGATTCCACTCCAAAAAAGGTGCTCACTGCGTAGTGCCAAATAAGTATAAATTCGCCAGAAATACTGCTTCAAGTTGTAAATTCCAGTTTTATTGGCGTCTCAAAGAGAGAGAGTATAAACAAATCGGATGCGTTTCGCAACCGGCTGGTCGTTTGCTCATGTATAATCAGTGGTCGAAGTGTACGAAAAGAAGTAGTGGAACTATGTTCCCTGCTGGCCTGCATTCACTCCCCGCAAACCGCATCACCACGTCCCCTCCCACACACAATACACACCCCCAAACACTTGCACCTGCTGTTTAAGGGAACGTTTAGTGTAGTGCACTGAAAGTGCAAGTTTCAACTTCTTCCTACACATTTTTTTAAAACAAAACCATTCGGGAATGGTTTCTTTTTAAAATAAAAGTATAGGAGCTGTAAAAGGTAATTTTAAAAAGCAGAGGAGCACCGCTCCTGACCGCTCCTGCTCACTTTGACCACTGCGACCACTGCGTATAATCCACCAAATGCACAAATCAAATTTTAAGGAAAGGGAAGTAGAAATGGAGGGTAAGACAGGCAGAGACTCTATGGTACCAGTGATCCTAGTACTTCCTGTGTCTGGAGGAGTTTGTAACTAGCGTATTAAAGTGAAAAAGAAGCTGCTGAACGCAGCGGCCATTGAGGAAATGTTAGTGAATCTGTGAAAGCCTGTAAGTAAGCAAACACATTCACGTGCACAGTGCACCATGACTGCCGTTAGGTGTACGATTAATCTAAATGGCCCCAACTCCTCGAAACTGTGGGCCTCGTCCACTCGATCCATTGAAACAATTTATTTGTAATAGTAATGTGTACACGAAGGGTTGCTGCCTTCCAAAAGGGGCGAATAACGCTAATAAGCACCGAACAAAAACCAACACTTAGTGCCTGCACAGAACAGAAGCAAGCTACAGAAGAAAAAAGAAGAAAAAAGCTAGAGTTGGAGTTTTAACTCGATAACAGCAATGGTTCACTGCATATTGATTAACGACTGTATCCACAGAACCAGTGCAGATGCTAAATACAATTACAACAACAACCAGATGAAATTAGATAAAATTCAAGGTATGTATATAAAACAATTTCCTTAAAATGATGCAATGTGCTTGCCTAGACATAGACTAGACAGCCGAAGGCCAAAACGAATGAGTATGATGAATGCAAGAAAGACCGTTTGAATTGTGCTGTTTTTAAAGTGCATAGTGCCTTCATAACAACAACAACAAACAAAATGTGCAGTCACAATAATGATATGACCCTTCATAAAGTCAAATTCGTGGTTGAATATTGCAGCTTGACCGTGCCTAATAAGGCAACCCTCAAATTGACCTGTAGCCAAAGTGCGGGGTGCCTGGGATAAGCCCAAAGTGGGCCGTAACAAATTGTAATGGTCCTGTACCTGAAATGCATGATGCCTGGGGTGCTGTTGCACGGCTAAGCAAGATGGCCGCTGCCTGAGAAGCTCCGGCTGAGGCACTGATATCCTAACAATTATCCTCGTCATCTGGGACCGGCTACCCCTCCGGAGATCGCAAGCTGCATCATCCATAAGCGGGGCATCTCCCGCATTGGAAACTCATTCGAAACGGCACCCGGGAGGAGTGGAACGGGAAGCGGTCCAGCTGCAGCCTGCCAGTCCGCGTGTGCAAGCGGTCGGACTGGGGGAGGGGCGGACTTCTGGCACCTGATATCCGGCCACACGCTGCCGCAGTCTCATTCTCGGAAAGTGCGGTCGGCTCCTGGGGCGGCCTCTCCCCCCATCAGCGAAGTGAGCGGTTGCGTGAACTGTTGGGCCCGCGCCCGATCCAGCCATACCGTACGGAGACCAGTTAAGAGTGGTGGGCGCTGCCTCTGCTGTGCAGCAGATGGGGACATCCGCGCCGCTGTGTTGTTGCGGACCTCTCGGCCACTGCACCCAACAAGTTCCTGAACCCCCTTTGAGCTAAGGAATACGGATCGTGGACCAGGAAGCTGCTCCTGCACCCGGGCATACCGGGCCCCCTACCTCTCACTCAGTCACCATCGCCGCTCTCTAACTTTGAGAGGAGCGGACTTCATTGTGAGGGAAGCAGGCTGGTCTTTGCACCCCCCTACCTGTACTGTGACGCCCGGAGTTGAGATTCACGGGGGTGTGGGCATATCAGCCACAGTGAACTTAACTTGCCGAGCCCCCCTTTTTGAATTGTCCCTGCTGAACATCTACGGATCAACATTGGAGGCTACCTAGCTGCCGCAATGGAGATCTCACTGCTGCGCTCTGATGCCCTGCCTCAAACGTGGGTTATAAGTGAGGACTGCATAATTGAAACGGTAAACGGTTCCTGCTATTCACAATACGCGCAGCAAACCGGCCGCTGCATATGCGGGCAGGCCCCACAGCCCCTTCTAGTTAGACCCTGCTCCCGCCTAGTCTGTTAGTGTGTTTGGCTGTGGGACCCTGGCCAGCTGGACTTCGTGCACACGGCGCTCCGGGATATTGGCTGCTATATACTAAGTTGGTCGACATAACCTTGAAGGGAACACTAATTGCAAGGCTGATGCTATCACAGGAGCCCTCCTCTCTCCCTGCATAATTTCCTGGGGCTCAGACGCGTGGCCCGGTTCACGCTGATTGACGGGTCGGTTGCGCTGCAGCGCCCATAAAATATGCAGTGCGGGCCCCCTCACCTTGCAGCTTGGATTGCCGTCCACAGTACTCCTCTTTGGCTTGGACGTTGGAGGGACATGCTGGCCATGGGCTAGCCCAGGCATCTTGGACATTGTAACTCACATAGACCTGCAGCTCGGTGTGCCTGCCCCTACGCTCAAAATACCCTGGTCATCACCATGTGGGCTACCTGTAGTGGCGACTGGGTGTGATAGAGCGGTGGCCACGGGAGACATTGGCAGTATTGAGGCTCACCCGAAGCCTGCCCACTGACTGAATTTGTTCCTGCCCTACGAGGGGGCTGCCCCTACCTCGCGCATCCTGTAACTCTGTGAGCCTGGTCGGCTGGAAGGGAGGTGTGGAACTCCATAACTGGGCAGTGTCACCAGTACATCCAGATTGGGCTCAACGTATCTCTGTCCTCACTGGAGGTAGTCTGAATCTGCACTACAGATGATTTTCTCCTGATTTGGTTGTGTGGCCGGTGAACATCCCATCTGACCACGTGTCCAGCCCGTACGGGTAGCAGACCCAGGGGGTCAATACTAGTGCTCCATCAAATCAGTGCATGTTCTGCTGCCACGCGCCACGCTAGTGGGCTGGGACGTCTTCCCGAATCTGACCGATGCCACCCCCGAAGCTTTTCACTCTGTGGGCTACACCACCATGGGTAATTCCAAAAAACAGCCTAAAATGGACAAATTTGCTCGATCTGACCAGCCTTCCTCCCCACCTTCCCCCTTCTCTGAGTCAACAGTAATCTCAGATAGATGTTGCTGCTCTGAACCAAACACTCCTAGCTCTCAAAAGTAGCACGGATAACTTAGGTGCCAAAATAGACGCTCTTACATGCAAAGTGGACATTTCAGCTATACAAATTGATAAATTATGCGGACGCATGACAGAAGCCGAACAACGAATAGGGGAGGGGGAAGATAAAGTGGCTACGTTACAAAGGGAAGTGGGGGAGCTACAGCAAGCCGTCAAAAATTTGTCAACGAAGAATGATGAAGAGGGGCGCTCTAGAAGGAACAATATACTATACTTGAAGTCCCAGAGTCTACCGCCATAGATAACATGGACAAATTTACGGAAACACTTCTAACTGAAATTCTTGACCACCACCCGCTGACTTCGATGTTCATGGTGGAGAGGGCCCACCGGTCGCTGGCATGAGGCCCCCCCACCCCTGGGTGCCCCAGAGCGCCCAATCATTGCAAAGATCTTCAGTTATCGTGATCGGGACATTATCCTTCGTACCGCGAGAGAAAAAGGAAATCTACGCTGGGGATCCGCTGTAATCAGATTGTTCCCGGACTTTAGTCCAGCGGTCTAAGACAAACGAAAGATGTTTCAATCTGTTAAGAACGTGCTTCGCAGAAAGGGCGTCATCTAGGCCTCAAGTATGCAATGCTGTACCTGGCTAAAATCTGAGTGCAGCACAAAGGATCCACTGTCTTTTTTTACCTCCCCTGAGGAGGCGGCGCACTTTGCCGCAAATCTCCCAGAGCCCGGTGGATCCCCTAGGCATTCACCACAACAACCATAGATTGCCTGGACATGGAAGTTGTCCCCACTGTGTTCAATTAAGAAAGCACATTAACGATCTCTGTGTTTCTGATGGTTGGTCCCGGAGGCACTTATACACTGCCTCGGCCGCCAGGAGCGCGCTGGCCACCCTTAGCGCTCCACCTCCTGCAGGCACTACGGGGCAGTTTGGTTTGTTAAGTTCTTGGGCAAGTTGTGATAGGGGTGGGATGGAAGAGCCGGTAAGTTATGGTTTCTGGCGTGGGTGGGTTCCGGGAGGGGGCGAGTTGGGAATGCGTTTCGGCAGGTATATGTTTCGGCATGTGAGGGGGTCAGGTGGGGGTTGTTCAAGATGGCCGTAGTCCCCACATGTTGTGTTAGTGGGGGTAGGAAGACTCTGGCCCTCATTAGGACCCAGGCGTTAAGGGGTTTACGGCGCCGTAAACGGCGCCGACCCTTAACGCCTGATTCCAAGGTCCCTTTGCGGGATGGTGATTTTAACGCCTGCTTTTTGCAGGCGTTAAAACCCATGCCGCAAAGGGACCTTGGTGCTAATTACGCCACCGTAATTTACGGTGGCGTAATTAGCGCCTTTCCCCATTCCCATTATGCCCTATGGGGCAAAAATGGGAATGGGGAAGGGTAAAATGGGAAATGGGGATTTACCGCCCCACTCACCTTGGAATGGGGCGGTAAATCCGCCAACCACCATGGCGTAAACTTAGTTTACGCCATGGTGGTAAGGGTACGACCCAGGCGGTAACTTACCGCCTGGGTCGTAATGAGGCCCTCCTTTGTTCATGATGTCAATTATGATCCGGAGGAAAGTAATAGGTGAAGGAGATGTTGCACCCAGGTTGATTGTCCTCATCGCGGGAAAGCTGGTACGCTTCATATATATTGGTTGAATGGCCCAGACCCCATCTTGGAACATCCTGGGCCTAACTAATCAAAAGAAGACAAGGTTGATAGCCAATTACAGTAGGAATCATGGGGCAAATATATTGTGTTTGCAGGAGACTCATCTTGCTAAAGGCGTCGCTCCTCCCAGCTTGGCAGGATGGGACTCACATAGATACACCCGTCCTACACTTCTCACTCCAGGGGAGTTGCCATGTACATGCACAGGTTGCTACAATACAGACTTCACGAACAGAAACGAGATGAGGAGGGCAGATACTTAATACTGGCAGGGGAGGTGCTTGGAATTAGGCTATTGTTTGTGAATGTATATGCACCGAACTTGGATTCCCCAGAATTTTTTCACAAATGTGCCAGCCATCTCTATACATTTTTGGGGTATGAAATGATTTGAGCTGGTGACTTTAACTTGGCGCTCACATTGGATATGGATAGGGGCATGTGGACGCAGCAGAACCTGCCGCAGGCGGCTAGAGCATGGGGTAGTACTGCATTGACACATGACTTACATGACGTATGGCGTACTTTACACCCCACTGATGGGGACTACACATTCCATTCGGGAATAGATGGGAGCTAGTCTAAAATTGATTACGTGATGGCCACTGGCCCCATGCTAGGGGCGGTCACTGATGCTAGTATCCTACACCGGACCTTGTCTGACCACTCTGCGGTAGTGGTTAGGTTCAGAATCACATCACGCTCTCCCAATTTATTGCGTTCTCTCTTTAGAGTGACTGCGCTCGAGGATGGGGCATTTCGGTCTGAGATAGAAAAGAACATGGACACGGTGTGGGAAACATTTAAAGTCTACAGATGAGGGTGCTGCATCTCCAAGGAGGGCGGAGTATTGAAAGCCATCAGAGGGTCCATGAGAAAATTGGAGGGTGTCATTTGGGAGGGGGAAAAAAGGCAAAGCGTCAAGGATACACCCGAACTTCGTAAGGAATTGAAACTGCTTAGGGAGAACTGCGTGAGTTGGCGATTGGTGAGGACAGATATTTGGGGGATCCAATACAAGCAGCGAAATATGGTGAGGGTGATAGACCCAGTAAGACGCTGGCCTGGGCTATTCGCAAAGAGAGACCCTCTACCAGCATAACTGAAATAGAGTGACATGATGGGACCCGTATACGAGATCTTGAGGGGATAAATGAGAGGTTCTGACAATTCTATGAGCAGCTATATTCGTCACGTCCCACACCTGGGCATGATGCTCTGATGCAGTATTTGGACGAAGTGGCCCTGGGCTGGCTGGACCCAGAGCAGAGCAGTGCCCCCAATGAACCTTTCACAGAAGAGGAGATTCATGATGCTATAAAATCGCTCCCTAAGGGGAAGGCCCCGGGAGTGGACGGCATCACTGCCGAATTCTATAAGGCCTATATGGGTCTGGTCACCCCTCACCTCCTGGCCATGTATGATAGCGCTATGGCCAATGGTACCCTCCCTGAGTCCACTAGGTCAGCACTGATTACTGTACTGTTGAAACCCGGGAAGGACCCCCTGCGCCTTTCATCTTATCGGCCACTCTCGCTTATAAATACGGATAATAAAATTCTGGCCAAGATTCTTGCCAGGCGTTTACTCCCCCATATGCCTGGTTTGGTATTGCCGGAACAGACGGGATTCATCCCTGGGCGCTCTACTCAAAACGATCTACGGTGCCTGGTCACCCTTTTGCATAATGTCAACCCAGACATACCAATGGTGGTGGCGGCTTTAGACGCCTGATTCGGTCGAATGGCCCTTTCTGTTTGAAGTCCTTCGGTGGTCTGGACTGGGACTGATGTATATCAAATGGATTGAACTATTATACCTGGCTCCCAGAGCAGCAATATACACTAATAGCTCCATCTCAGCGTAGATATATCCCTCACGCAGCACAAGGTAGGGGTGCCCTTTCTCCCTGGTTCTATTTGCTTTAGCAATGGAACACCTGGCATGCCATGTTAGAGAACTGCATGCGCAGCGGGGTATTTATGCATACACACACCTGTCCATTATATCCGTATATGCTGATGACGTTCTCCTCTATGTTAAGCACCCGCGCCTGAACTTGCCCCCATTAATGCAGGAGGTGATTAGGTTCGGGGAACTATTCAGACTCAGGATCAACTGGGAGAAATCAGAGGTGCTCCCCTTGACCCCAGTTGTGCAGAGAAGGGATGTGGGCGAGGAATTCCGGTGGTGTCCAGAAGGTATCCGCTACCTTGGTATTATGGTATCCACGGTCAGTGATAAGCTGTACAAAGATAACTATCTCCAACCGTTACAAAGCTTGTTGCTGAAGGTAGAGGCGTGGATACGGCTTCCATTATCCCGGGCTGCCCGAATTGCTCTGGCAAAAATGGTGATACTCCCTAAACTCCTCTATGTATATAATACTGTTCCGATATGGCCCCCTGCCAGCTATGGTCTTGTATTAGGAAATTGATGACGAGATTGGTGTGGGCGGGCAAGCATCCCAGGATTGCATATGACACTCTTACTCGACCCTACCGGGGAGGGGGCCTGGAATACCCTCACATATATCTTTACTACTTAGCTGCTCAAGGGCAATACATATCAGGATGGGACCCTCCAAGCCCTGAGTCCCACATGCTATGCTAGCAAAGGCCCTCACCCATCCCTCTGCCTTGCTGGGTGGGCTATGGGGCGACAGAGATACAGTGCCGAAGGGCGAGATCCAGCCGGTGGAGATAACATGTAGATCCTGGGAAAGCATTAACCAGTTACTGCAATCCACATCCCACTTTGTACTAGATCTCCCAGTGTAATGTAATAGGAATTCCACTTACATTTGAGAGATCCTTTAAGGATCGATTTTAGGCCCTGGGAATACAAACCCTGGGGGATTTAGTGCAGGATGGGCGGTTTATACAATGAAACGAACTAAACACTAGAGATGACACGGACGCAGTGACCCTATTTTAATACTATAGGCTGCGGAGCATACTCGGGGTCAAACGGCCGGGATTCCCACAGGCCTCACCCCTTCAATCGGCCTTGTGCTACATAGTCCACCCCACATCCCCTGCAAAGGTAGTATCCACCATTTATAAGTTGGTAAGAGAGGGGAAAGTTATGCAAGAACGCTCATATAGGGCCACTTGGGAGGCATATCTGGGGAAAACGCTGGGCGAGGAGCAATGAAAGCACATTTGCACACAAACGCAACATATCTCACTAAACTTCCAGTATAGGCTAATCCACTACAAGTATATCCATCAAGCCTACTACACCCCGCTCACTATCAGTAGATGCTTCCTGAACCGACTGTTGATGTGTAAAAGGTGTGGGGCAGATCAAGCAGACTTCTATCTTGTGTGTTGGAGCTGACGCAATATTAGGGCTTTCTGGGGGAAAATTGAAGAGGCCATGTTGATAATGTTACCATCGGTACAAATGTATTTACCTGAACTGTGGCTTTTAGCATTGATTGAGGGTGGAACCCGCACTGAATAAAAACTGCTGGGCATGGCATCAGTGATAGCTAGATACCTTGTGGCTAGAGCACGGGGGAAGGCGACCCCCAACCTTTGCTAAGTGGCTGGACTGTATGAACGTATGTGAACGAAGGGAATCCATGTTTGCTTCAACACTCCCGAGTGCCAGTCGGCCGTTTGATTACTGGCCCCCATAAAGACAATACCAAACGGACAAGACACAGGCACTGCAATCCCCTAAATCCCTACCGGGTAGCTAAAACGGAGGAGGACTACGTGAGCATTTAGGTTGGAGTGACCTGTGCTTATGATCGATATCTCTGGACATTATGATGGTTTGTTGCAGGGTATAAGTAAGGACATTGAATGGGAAATGTACTGTGATGGCAAAGTTGTGAGTCTTAAATTGGGATATGAGGGTGGGGGGATGTTGGGGGATTTGTCTACTCACTTGAGTGTTTGTTACTCTGAAATAATAAAGAAAGTTTGAAAGAAAAAAATGCATGCTGCCTACCTAAACATAGGTATGGCAATCACAGTTTAAGATATAGAGAGAGAACTGCTCCCTGTTGGTGTATAAAGCACATATAGCACTTCGAGAACAAGGTCCAATAAAGTCAGACTTATCAGTACATAATAAAATATGATATTGCAACTTGCACATATCAGAAATGGCAACTCATCTAATGTCCTAGAATAAAATGCCTAAGATAAAAACAGAATAAACAGTCCCATTTAGCATATGATCGTATATATAAAGTGTATGGTGTCTTGATAAGGCCAAATCTGAACAAAATGAAGGCCTTGTCTAATATTGCAATTTACCCAGGTCTAAAGTGCTAAGTACATTTGTCTAGATAGAAGTCTGACCAAACCTGGTATGGACAATCTGATGTAGTGACATCATTGCCTACATCTAAAGTGCTATGTGCATGTGTAAATACTGCAAAGCAGCTGAAGAAACAATAGGCACATAATGAAATATTACAACTTGCCCGTATCTAAAATGCTGAGTACATATGTCTAGATGGAAGTCTGATCTAAGCATAATTTGGACATGATCTCATGTTGCATCTAGCCCATATCTAAAGTGCCACAACTAAAGAGGACATTGGCACACAAGAGCATTTAATGTGGTGCTCCTAAATGCAGCCTAATTCACCAGATGGAATAAACCACACAGGATTAGACTAGATGGTAAAAACGAGAAAGAGGAACAACTGAGTATAGCCTTCTGATTCCAGAGTGGAGAGGACACAGGAAACCAGTACTACAAATCTGATGGGCAGTTGTGATACAGGAGAATAAAAACGTGGATAGATTTAAACAAAGAGAATTGTAAACTCCAACTCCAAAGAAATGCAAACCATATAAAATAATATAATAACAAGACCAAAGCAATGCTGTGCGTGATTCCTAATAGAAAAATCATCAAGAAAACACAGAAAGAAGAATTTGGAAATTAGAAATTAAAATTAGATCAGACCGAAATCAAGAGTTGAAATCATTAGATAATTTTGTAGCAAACTATAAAACAACAAGTGAAACCACAAGATAGAAACTTCTGATGAGACAACATCAAAGGCCTAGGCCTGATTATTATGTTCCAAGGAATGTATAGAGTTCTTCTTCTAGATTATGTCCTTTAGGCTTCTTCATTTCCAGGTCCAAGATACATTTTGTCTCCAATTGCCGCAGCATGAGTTCTCGATTGCCACCCCTGCATGGTTGTAACGCTCACCTGATTCTCGCAGAGGCGCCGGTCTTGACTGGGCGACTACCTTATCTTCAAAGGTGATGTGTAGCACCCGGTTGGCTCTTTGGGCTGGACCTCTGTGCACTGTATGCCTGACGTGTAGAGTAAGATGTCTGCAGATAGAAAATATGGGGTTAATGAACTGGGGTTATTGGGGTTTCCCTATCTCTTTCCTCTTCTCCTCTCCTGTAGACCCCCAAAGGTTAACGCTCTCACCTTAGGTAAGTGAATGCCGAGCTCTCCATCTGCCTCGGGGCAGGGTGCTGTAACCAGTTTCTTCACTGGATAGGTAGCGCAGGCCTCTTGACTTCAGAGGACTGCTGTCCGTCGTTTACTGCACGAACGGTAAGTTTCGAGTCATTCAAATGTCTTTAAAGTCTTTAGTAATGATGTCTCTTGTTTTGCAGGGTTCCGGCGATGGCGGATGACGGGCTGAAGTGAGTTGAAGATGGAGCCCGTGTGATGAATAGAAGCGCCTGGAAGCACGTAAGTAAGCGCTTGTTGCCTGCTTCACGATGCGCTCTAACTGTCTTTTTATTTTGCAGGTACGAGTTCAGAGCGGCTGCAGGGTGCCGGAATACCCACTGGATTAGATGTGGAAAGGAGTAATGGCACGTGAGTATTAAAGTTCCCCAATGTCTTTAAACGCACCTTGTTTTGTCTTTCAGATGCGGGATGCAGCGCCGAAGGCCTCCGGAGCGTGCAAAGAGTTGGTAAGCTTTTGTCTTTCAGATGCCGGAATGCAGTATGAAGACCTCCGGAGCGCACGAAGAGTAGGTAAGCCTTTGCCTTTCAGATGCCGGAATGCAGTGTGAAGACCTCCGGAGCGCACGAAGAGTAGGTAAGCCTTTGCCTTTCAGATGCCGGAAAGCTAACCTGTTCTTTCTTGTCTTTATAGGTGTTGCTGAAGACTGGATTCAGGATGGTAAGCCTTTTTCCTTAGGCCCAGGACCGGATGCAGAAGACACGATGAGCGTTCTGCTGCAGAGGGTGCAGAATAACGCAAAGCAAGATTCATCCACCGGGTGTGGTTTAAATAGCCTCCTGTAGTGCTTAGATGTCTCCTTCCACAGCCACGCCTAAGTAAGAAAAGAGTTCCTGGTAAGAAAAGAGTTCCTGCCTTCCAGAAGAGTTCCAGTGTTCTGAATCTAGGGAGTGGCTCCAGCCCCACCCAACAGGAAAAGTAGTTCCAAACAGAAGAGGATCAGAGGCTCAACTGGCAGGCAAGTAAGCAGCATGGTCTGCTGCAGGTAAGTCCACCCAAGCATTATGAGCCCGGCGCTTCCAGCGCTGGGACTGGGCATATTTATGAGCCTGGTGCCACTGGCGCCAGGACTGGGTCCAAAAGGTCCCAATTGGGACTGGTTGGCACTCGGAACCTGGGTTATGGATCTGCTTCCAAGGGAGTTGGGAAAACCCTGACCTTTTGGAAGCAGAGATCATGACAGTACCCCCCCTCAAGGCCCCTCCCAAACCGGGCTTCTCCGGGGGTTTTGGCTTGTCAGGAAATGTTCGGTGAAATCTTTTGATTAGGCGAAGAGCGTGGACATATTCTGCAGGTTCCCAGGATCTCTCTTGGGGGCCGTAGCCTTTCCAGTCAATTAGGTAGAATAGTTTAGATTTGGAGATCTTGGAGTCCAGAATGTTTTTGACTTCAAACTCGAGTTCTCCATCAACTAGGATAGGTTTTGGAGATTTGGTTAGTCGGGTTTGAGGTTGCACGGGTTTTAATAGAGAGACGTGGAAGACCGGATGTATCTTCATGTGCGGGGGCAAGTCCAACTTGACCGTTACTGGGTTTACTATGGTAGTGATGGAATAGGGACCAAGGTATCTTGGGATGAATGTGCGTGGCCCTTTTAGAGATAGATATTTGGTGGATAACCAGACTTGATCCCCTATTTGATAGTGAGGGGCTTCCTTCCGATGTTGATCTGCTCCTTTCTTGTATTGTTCTTTAGCCCTTTGAAGGTGAGAAACAGCTTCCTTAAAGGCTTGGGTGATTGTAGAATGCAGGTAGTCTACTGCTGGTGTTTCAAGATCTTGGAGGGGATCCAACTCCGAGGTTCGAGGGTGACTGCCGTACAAAAGAAAAAACGGGGTTTTCCCAGTTCCCGAATGGACAGAGTTATTGTAGGCATACTCGGCTATCCAAAGGATATCTTTCCAAGTTTTTTCAGTTTGTTGCAGCATGCAGCGTAAATACTGTTCCAGAGTTTGATTGGTCCTCTCGGTTTGTCAGTCGGTCTGAGGGTGGTGACTGGTCGATAGTCTCACATCAATTTGAGCCGACCGACAGCAACTTCGCCAAAAATGAGAAATAAATTGACTACCTCGATCCGAAATTAGAACCGAAGGAAAACCGTGCAGTCGGACGATGTTTTCGAGAAATTCTCGGGCCAGAGTTGCTGCTGTTGGCAAGCCTTTGAGCGGAATGAAATGCGCCATCTTGGAGAATAAGTCCACGATTACTAGAATCGTATTGTATCCGGAGCATGGAGGTAGATCGGTGATGAAGTCCATAGAAAGCGTATGCCAAGGGCGAGGTGGGATGTCAATAGGGCGTAAGAGGCCTGCTGGTCTTTCCTTTTGACTCTTGTTTTGGGCGCATACTCCACAGGACATTATAAAGTCTCTGATATCTTTTTTCCAAGACGGCCACCAGAAGTAGCGCTTGATCTTTTCTGAGGTCTTGGCTATACCGGGATGACCTTCCATTAAAGAGTCGTGATAACAAGAGATTACTTTTTTCTATAAATCTGTGCTGGGTAGGTATAATCGTTCTTGGAAATACAATAAGTTGTCCTTTACTGCAAAGTCCTTTCCCTGCAGATGCCAATTCTGTATGTCTGCTGGAGTTACAAGTTGCCTGGCTTTATCCTTAACTTCCTCTATGGATTCTGTGGTGATTACACCCAGAATTCTTTGTTCGGGAATGATTGGTACAGGTTTAGGGTTGATCAAGTGTTCTTCCACTCCCATCCGAGAAAGGGCATCGGCTTTACCGTTCTTTGTACCAGGTCGATAGGTAATTATGAAGTCAAACTCGGCAAAGAATAATGCCCAACGGAGTTGTCTAGAGGATTGGGCTTTTGCGGTTTTCAAATATTGCAGGTTTCGGTGATCCGTAATCACAGTAACGGTGTGTCGGGCCCCCAGCAGATAATGCCGCCAAGCCTTAAAGGCAGACTTGATAGCCAGAAGTTCCTTGTCAGTAATCGTGTAATTGACTTCAGGAGGCGAGAATTTGCGGGACCAAAATGCCACGGGATGCAACTGATTGGTTACCGGGTCCTTTTGTGATAGAACTGCCCCCATGGCAAGGCTTGAAGCATCAGTTTCCACGATGTAGGGGAGTTCGGGGCGAGGGTGTTTTAAGATTGGTGCAGAGATAAATTTAGTCTTCAAATCCTGGAAAGCTTGTTCCGCCTCGGTAGACCATTCAAAACGTTTGTTTTTCTTTAACAAGGCAGTGATGGGCTGGACTATTCGAGAGAACTCGGGGATAAACCTGCGGTAAAAGTTAGCGAAGCCTAACATGCTTTGCACACCTTTTACGGAGGATGGTGATGGCCATTTGAGAACTGCATCGACCTTCTTTGAATCCATACGCACTCCGCCAGGTGATAATATGAATCCCAAGAATTCAACTTCAGTCACGTTGAAAACACATTTTTCCAACTTAGCGAAAAGTTTGTGTTGACGCAATCTTTCGAGGACCATTTTCACGCGTTTCCGATGTTCAGATTCCGATGAAGAATAAACGAGGATGTCGTCAATGTAAACAACAACACACACATCTATGAGCTCTCTGAGGACATCGTTCATAAAATATTGAAAGGCGGCCGGGGCATTGCAAAGTCCGAAGGGCATGACCTGATATTCAAATAGCCCATACTTGGTGCGGAAGGCCGTCTTCCATTCATCGCCCTCTTTTACTCGTACCAAGTGATAAGCTCCTCTAAGATCCAGCTTTGTATATATGCATGCTTTTCTGACTTGGTCCAGGAGTTCAGGGATCAAAGGTAACGGATATCTATTCTTAACGGTGATCTGGTTCAGGGAGCGATAATCGATACAAGTTCTAAGGTCTCCTTCCTTTTTTGGAACGAAGAACAAAGCTGAAGAAGCAGGGGACTTGGAAGGACGAATAAACCCATTTGCCAGGTATTGATCCAGGTATTGTCGAAGGTGAAGGTTCTCAGGCTCGGTGAGGGCATAAATTCTACTACAAGGAGGAGTAGATCCAGGTATCATGTCTATCTGGCAGTCATAAGACCTATGAGGAGGTAGAGAGTTAGCCTGATCCTTCCGGAAAACATCTTGGTATTCTAGGTATTCGGGAGGTAACTGGGGAGTCTCTGAAGAAATTGCGGCCAGTGCAACACCAGGTGGAGGGTGACAAGTAGAGACACATTCTGGAAACTGGACCGTTCTTGCTCGCCAATCGATCAGAGGATTGTGTTTCTCTAACCAAGGTATTCCTAGAATAATCTGAAACTGAGGGGCCTTGATCACATCGAACACGATCTTCTCATGGTGTCCATCTTGACTTACTAGCGTCACCTCTTGAGTGGTATGCGTTACTGGCCCGGAGGCTATCTCCGTACCATCCACCGTAGTAATGACGTCCTTTACAGCCTTGGGACAAAGAGTTAGATTCATCCTCAAAACCATTTCATGATCCACATAATTGCCGATGGCACCGCTGTCGACGTAAGCTTCAATTGCATGTAATCGATCCGGATTATCAGGGCTAATGAGGACCATAGGTATCACGAAATGCGAGGTCACGGAACTGGTTTTCACGCTCGGCAAGAGGACCTCTATTCTTGTCGGGCGAGGTCGTTTCCCTGCTCAGAGTTTGTAACTTTGGTAACTGCAGCTCCTACTGCCTTCTTGGCAGGTTTCACCGGACAGTCTTGAAGAATGTGCCCTGAGTTTCCGCAATATAGGCATAATTGTACCTGTTTCCTCCTTTCCCGCTCCCTTTGTGTTAGAGGACCTTTCAGACCCCCTATTTGCATGGGTTCCCCGGAGTCTACTCCTTTGGAAGGAGTTGGCGGTTTGGAAAATACTCGAGCATCAAACTTGGAACGATCGGCCTTCCTGTTCTGCAGCCTGTGATCTATTTGAACGACCAAGTCTATATAATCCGAACAGTCTTGTGGGGGATTCACTACTTGGGCTAAAACGTCTTTGAGCTCTCCACGTAGACCTCTATAAAACAGCGTAATCCTTTTCTCCTCAGGCCATTGAGTTTCCACTATTAGTCTATTGAAAGATGCAATATAAGCCAAAAGGTCTTGATTACCCTGTCGCAACGAAAGAAGCTCATTGTCCAAGGCCTGCCCCTGTGAATGTCTTGCGAACAGTTTTTCCATACTAAGCTGAAAGGCTTGAAAATCATGGAGAACCGGATCATCTTGATGAACTAGAGGGATCGACCAGTCTGCCGCATTGCCACTAAGGTACGAAAGTACAAAAGCTACTTTAGCTTGATCAGTTGGAAAGGCTGCTGGCCGGCATAAGAAGTGCAACCGGCACTGATTGATAAATACTGCAAACCTCTTTGGGTCACCAGAAAATCGTTCGGGCGGAGCCAGAGGTACATTCCCAGGTAGGTTGATCTGCACTGGATTCATAGAGGATGTTGAAGAAAGATTTGCCCCTGATGCGGGTAACGGGGTCTGTCCGGCTTGTGACTGTAGCACTTGTCTAGCAAGATTGTCTGTTCTCTCCTTGGAAATAATTAGTTCCCTTCTTAGAGCATTCGTTTCCTGACGAGCTGCATGCACTTCTGCCCTTAGTTCCCCAAGTAACCGGGCTAGGGGGTCAGTATCCGAGGTTTCCATAGCGCCTGGGCGAGAGTTTTGCGTCTGGCTTTGCGTTCTGTAACGCTCACCTGATTCTCGCAGAGGCGCCGGTCTTGACTGGCCGACTACCGTATCTTCAAAGGTGATGTGTAGCACCCGGTTGGCTCTTTGGGCTGGACCTCTGTGCACTGTATGCCTGACGTGTAGAGTAAGATGTCTGCAGATAGAAAATATGGGGTTAATGAACTGGGGTTATTGGGGTTTCCCTATCTCTTTCCTCTTCTCCTCTCCTGTAGACCCCCAAAGGTTAACGCTCTCACCTTAGGTAAGTGAATGCCGAGCTCTCCATCTGCCTCGGGGCAGGGTGCTGTAACCAGTTTCTTCACTGGATAGGTAGCGCAGGCCTCTTGACTTCAGAGGACTGCTGTCCGTCGTTTACTGCACGAACGGTAAGTTTCGAGTCATTCAAATGTCTTTAAAGTCTTTAGTAATGATGTCTCTTGTTTTGCAGGGTTCCGGCGATGGCGGATGACGGGCTGAAGTGAGTTGAAGATGGAGCCCGTGTGATGAATAGAAGCGCCTGGAAGCACGTAAGTAAGCGCTTGTTGCCTGCTTCACGATGCGCTCTAACTGTCTTTTTATTTTGCAGGTACGAGTTCAGAGCGGCTGCAGGGTGCCGGAATACCCACTGGATTAGATGTGGAAAGGAGTAATGGCACGTGAGTATTAAAGTTCCCCAATGTCTTTAAACGCACCTTGTTTTGTCTTTCAGATGCGGGATGCAGCGCCGAAGGCCTCCGGAGCGTGCAAAGAGTTGGTAAGCTTTTGTCTTTCAGATGCCGGAATGCAGTATGAAGACCTCCGGAGCGCACGAAGAGTAGGTAAGCCTTTGCCTTTCAGATGCCGGAATGCAGTGTGAAGACCTCCGGAGCGCACGAAGAGTAGGTAAGCCTTTGCCTTTCAGATGCCGGAAAGCTAACCTGTTCTTTCTTGTCTTTATAGGTGTTGCTGAAGACTGGATTCAGGATGGTAAGCCTTTTTCCTTAGGCCCAGGACCGGATGCAGAAGACACGATGAGCGTTCTGCTGCAGAGGGTGCAGAATAACGCAAAGCAAGATTCATCCACCGGGTGTGGTTTAAATAGCCTCCTGTAGTGCTTAGGTGTCTCCTTCCACAGCCACGCCTAAGTAAGAAAAGAGTTCCTGGTAAGAAAAGAGTTCCTGCCTTCCAGAAGAGTTCCAGTGTTCTGAATCTAGGGAGTGGCTCCAGCCCCACCCAACAGGAAAAGTAGTTCCAAACAGAAGAGGATCAGAGGCTCAACTGGCAGGCAAGTAAGCAGCATAGTCTGCTGCAGGTAAGTCCACCCAAGCATTATGAGCCCGGCGCTTCCAGCGCTGGGACTGGGCATATTTATGAGCCTGGTGCCACTGGCGCCAGGACTGGGTCCAAAAGGTCCCAATTGGGACTGGTTGGCACTCGGAACCTGGGTTATGGATCTGCTTCCAAGGGAGTTGGGGAAAACCCTGACCTTTTGGAAGCAGAGATCATGACAATGGTGCCTTAATACTGTGTATCGCAAAGAACCTGAAACTCTCAAGTGTACTGTCATGTTTATCTCTGAAACGTAGAGACATAGGATACGCAGGATCACAGTCTTTAATGGCTCTCATGTGTTGGAGAATCCGCAATTTGAGTTTTCCAATCGTACATACCAAAGGTTGCAGGAGCACGTGAGGTTGTAAACTACAAATTCTGTGTTGCAGGATATTCTTGACGTAATCTGCACCTTCTTCTGAAGTACCGGGTGTGTATAATTTGTTTTTGTTTTGTGCAAACTGACAGGCCTTGCAGTTGGTGTATTTATAAAATCCTATGCGTTGCTGATCCAACCAGGTTCTGTGTCCTCTAGATCTCCCTGGTAGCATATAACGGGAGACTAAAAGGTCTTTCAGAGAAGTGGATTTTCTGTAAATTATATTAACTCTTTCTCTGATATTTGAGGATAGGTTTGCGTCCAGTTCTAAGACGTGCCAATGACGATGTAATATTTGGCGAATTACCTTGGAATGAGCACCATATGTAAGAATTAGTCTTATCGTATCCATATCCTGAGTATTTTCGGGTTTGGTATTAGCATGTCGGAGGAGATTTCTATCAAGCACCATGCTTTTTATGTAGGCTCGTTCAAGAATCACCTTAGGGTACCTTTTGGTTATGAAGGTTCTGGTCTGTGGTTCTGCATTCTCTTTCGAAACTTTCCAACTTTGTGCAGTTCTGTCTTATTCTGACGAACTCTCCATAAGGTATGCTCCACTTTAGCATCGGAGGATGGTTACTACTTGCAAAGAGCGGTAAATTGGAACTTGTTGGTTTGCAATATAATTCTGTGGTAATCTCACCTTGTTCAGGTTTCACCAACACATCCAGGAAAATTATAGATTCCCTGCTGGTGTTTCTGTACATTTGAGTTTCAGTTTATTCTTATTAAGAATTTGAACAAATCCCTTCCATTCATTTTCATTTCCACTCCACAAAATAAATAGATAATCTATATAGCACAACCATAATATAATTTTCTCAGTATGGTGGATGTTTATATCAGTCCAAACGATGAATATTTCCCCCCACCCCATGGTGAGATTAGCATAGGGTGAGACGAGGGTGGTGCCCATTGCTGTTCCTTGTAGTTGAATATAAAAATCATTGTTAAAAAGGAAGACATTGCTGGTAAGGCATGTGTCTATCATCTCTATAATCATCTCACCATGGGATATGTAATTCAGGGACCTTGTGTTGAGGAAATAGTTGCATGTACGTTTGCCATCAGTATGCTGAATCGAAGTGTACAAAGACACTACATCCAATGTTGCTAGTATGAAGTTTGCTTCCCACGAGATACCATTGATTTTACTCAGGAAGTCTCTGGTATCTTGAAGAAATGAAGGGAGGGTGAAGACCCGAGGCAAAAGAGTTTCATCAACGTATTTGGAGACATTTTCCAGCAAGGCTCCATTTAGGGTCACAATTGGTGTGCCCTAAGGTTTGGTAATGCTTTTAAGGACCTTAGGAGGAAATTAAATGGTAGGCATCACCGGGAACTTGTTGTCAAGAAAGCTGCAGTCCTCATCATCGAGAATACCCATGTCAGCCCATTTCTTCAGAATAGTAGTAAGCTCTTGAATTAGATCTGCTGGTGCTTTCGATGCACGCCAAACGGGTTTTGTCAGAGGCATTGGATGCAGACTGAATTTGCTTATCATGAACCTGTTAAAAATGGAGGCAATGAAAGTTCACCCATCTAGTTGCCATTTGTAGACTTAGCACATGCTTTTGATGGAGGAGATCGAGAGTTACTATGGCTAAAATTGGCAAAAAGAGGCTGCCCCATAAGCCTAATCATGGCTATAAAAGAACTGTATTCTAATACCTAAATACAAATTTGTTTAGTTCAAAAGGGTCAATTAACAGCAGCAATAAAGACCTCAAGGGGAGTGAAACAAGGATGTCCTCTAGGAGCAACACTCTTCAATTTCTTTTTGTAGCTGACATGGGAGCAGCTCTTGAATAGGTACAATCGTTCCCATCAAAAATTAACGGAAACCATCCGAGTTGGATTATCTATGCAGATGATATCGTGCTTCTTGATGTTACCCCAATAGAGCTGCAGCGGAAATTGACAGCATTGAAAAACTACACAGATTCGAATGGCTTGGAAATAAATGACTTTTAAGGAGGTCCTAATTTTAAAAAATCTAAAAGGATTCAAATGTCAGAGAAAAATGTCAATAGATGTTGGGACAGGAGAAGTTGAAATGTGTACTGCAAATGCAGTACATAGGAACAGATGTTAATTCAAATATTAATGATGGACCCATGACCAAAAAATCATAAGTAAATGTAAACAACTAGCGGCACAAGGGGCTGCATTACATCGGAAGTTTGGCAAATTTTCCATTAAGCCTGTGATACATTTTTACAAGACCAAAGTCACTCTGTCATTGATAGACGGGGCAGAACCAGCGCTCGGATGCCTGCATGCAATTTGGTCACCATGCAAACACCTTTTTTGGAAAAGAATTTTACAACTCCCTCAAGGTTACCCCCAACGGCATTTGTGCGCTATGAAATGAGCCTAACATCGATCAATGCAAGAGTCATATGAAATACCACAACGCTTTATAGGAAGTCGTCCGAAGCAGATTCACTCTTGATTAAGTGGATGCAATCTTGTAAATTGATTCTGTTCCAGTTAAACACAGATGAAGAAACTTTACTTCAAAATCCTAATGCCATAAAAAAATGTGCCAACAGGACTGGATCAACACCATTACCCAGAGGTCTCAACATGTGTTCATGAAAAATAAACCAGTAAATGCCTGTTACGCTCACCTGGTATCCATGGGGACGCCACCCAGCCCTGGTTGGATGATTTGCACTCTCGGACCCTCTGCCGGTCCCTTGGTAAGGCCTCTTGTTAAAGATGGGTCTTGATATTGTAAAAGGTGGATTCTCTGTCCTTCTCCTCGTGGAAGGGGCGTGTAGATATGGAGGGGCGAGCAGCGACCAAGTTACTTCACTGGTGCAAGCCCCCCTGTGGGAATCCAGGCCTGCTGCGACTCTGTAGGTTTTCTGCTTTACAGTCTTTATATGCAGTTCTTATGTTCCTCTTAGTTCGAATAATATGTCTTGCTTCTTTCCTTTTAGGTATGGAAAGGTATTTTGGTATTGTCATGCAGTTTGAAGATGAGCATGGGCCGGTAGGTGAAAGCGCGGTGTGCGCGATGCTGTCCGGTGAGTAATGTGCGAGGCACGGCGCTGTTTCGCCTTTTAAATTGCTAACCTGTGTCTTTTCTCTCCTCGCCGAGCGCCGCAATGTTCCAGCAATGATACTGACCAGGAGATGACTAACCAGGTAAGAATTGTGTGGCTTTCTTCATTCTGGCGGAAACGTGAGTAAACGCTTACTAATGCTGTCTTTCTTTCTCCTTTCCAGGTTATGGTATTCCAGGATGCATGCGGTGCCGGATGATGGAGTTCGTACCTTCAGGTGAGTGGAAATGAAGTCGGTGATGGATTTAAGACAGGATACTGTTCCAGGTAAGTTTCGTAGTGTTCTTTCTCTCTCTGAGGATCCTTGGTTTCAGTTAAGCTGGCATCAAAGAACTGGACACGGTGAGCGTTAAGCTGCCCACACCAGAATAACGCAAAGCATGTTCTGCTGTTTGGGTGCGGTTTAAATAATCTCAGGTAAAGTAGTCCAGGTAAAATAGTCCCAGGCCTGCCACACCCAAAGTAGTCCAGGTAAAGTAGTCCCAGGCCTGCCACACCCAAAAGACTAGACCGCATAGCTCAGTTCCTTGTAACTGAGCTATGTGTGTGCCTCCATGTTGGCTGAACCCCCACTTCCCCCAAGTTAAATAATCCCAAGTAAATAGTCCCATTCTAATGTTGGTCTTCATGATGGTTATGAGCCTGGCACCAAAGTCGCCAGGACTGACTCCAAGAGAGTCTTGGATGAGGTTTTAAGGCCTTTGACCTGGCCCTAACTGGAAGGCTGACTTGCCAGTGAGGGCCAGGGGCAAGGGTCATGACAGTGCCAAAGCATTGAACAGCCTACCAAAATATTTAGAAAAATTTCCATGCAAGCTTATGAGAACAACGTTTTTGAAATTTAGGTTAAATCTATTTCATGCAAGAGAAATACAAAACCAGAGGAAAAAAAAACTTAGGCTGTGATATCAACTGTAGATTTTGTAAGGTAGCGGATGAAACATTGAAACATTTAGTTTTGTTTTGCCCTAACCTCAAAGAACTAGGAGGCAGTTAAGAGTGCCCCCTGCCCAAGGACTAAGATGCATATTGGAGTTTTTCTTGTGTTGGTGGGGTACTAGCTCTTCTTTAATCCAAATGTTTCATCTCTTGCAGAATCGCAGACAAACTAGGGAAAGCCCAACCCACCCCATCTGTAGGGACGGTGAAGCAAAGAAAGCCTTTCAGAGACTGAAGTCAAGCTATGCAATAGCCCAGTGTTGACTCTGCCAAACTTAATATTACAGACTGATACTTGTCTGGTAGGTCTGTGGATGGTGCTCTCATAAGAAGTGTATGGGGAAGAAAGGCCTATCCGCTATATTGGTCAAAAACGATTCCCCCCGAGAGCATAACTACTTCATCATTGATCTAGAGGGTCTTCGATTTGGAATGGCTGTTCACAGCTTGCGGTATTAAGTTCAAACTAGTTACTGATCATGCACCTCTGGGGTGGATGGCCCGCAACAACGAAACCAATCCAACAATCTTAAAATGGTTCCTAGCATATAGCTGCATTAATTCACCATCGAACATTGAGCAGGGAAAAAGCAGGCTAAGTAGACGTTTTGCCTGGGCATCCCCAGGTAGTTCGCCAACTCGCAGAGGAGGGGGGACATAGAAGAAGGGGGGGGGCAAGTCTGGGGTAGCCTGACCTGGGGTAGGCGGCCCACCAGGGAGTATGCCGGAGCAGATCCTACCTCAGAGGCGTGCTAAGGGAGTTTTGAGAGCCACAGCCCCTGAACCCTCTATATGTGCATTGAGTGTTGACTTTGAAACCACTGTCAGTCACACAGTCTCTTACACCCTCCATTCCGGCCCTAGTTCTCTTTGCTTTATTTCAGAACTACAAGAACCACAATGCAGTGTGATACCGGAGAGCCCATCGGACCTTGGGAGAAAGCCAACGACCCCAATACAGATTTGTACACTCTGATACCTTTCAAAATGACATGAGAAAAGCATAACCTACTGCAGTACAGACTAAGCAGAACGCTGAACCAACATCAAGCATAATAAACAGTAGAGACGGTTTGAAAGGCTGCACACCCAAAGGGGCAGGGTTAAGAGCGGTTTATGTAGCGGTGCACTGTGATGACCCAACACTGAGGGAATCACCAGGTTTAGATTGGGCCCCAGAGTTGGGTCGAATGTGGATCCGTTGGAGAGAGGAGGTAATGCTTCTGTTTAGTGCACCTCGAACAGGTGGGGAATTATAATGCACAAATGATACCACGTGCATCGCATGGTGTGAAAAAAGCACGCATTGTGTTAGATGCATCAGAAATGTGTGCAATTACAAATGCACACAAAGCAGGAAGTAGCCTCTCTCTACCTGTATGTCTGCACTGCAGTGTCCGTGAAAGCAAAAAGACCCCTGGTCCTGGAAAGATGATCAAGGTGGACAGGATGAGAAGGTCAGGGACAATAAGTATTTTATAGTTGAAGAGGTGGATATCATCATTGATTACATGTCCCAACATGAGGACATCCTCCTACATCTGCAAAGCGTGAACTCCACCATTGCAGTACAAAACGTGCCCAGGATGGAGCTAAAAATGAATCCGTATGGGCTGAGTGTTGCTCATTAGACCCCCAAAGAAGTGACATAAAGCTTGGGGGACACAAGTCGAAACTGAGATTCATGGAACAGGAGCTGAAAGTAGTCCCTGGGTGTTGGGGATTTTCTTCCGATCAGCAGTTACTCCATGACACAGGAGCTATTAAGACAACATTTCATAAATGTCTTGTATGTTTCATACATAAGGTAAAAAACAAGCGATCAGCAGAAGAACCTTGTGCATATCACAGATGGAATTATTATAGCAATTCAACATTGAGGAATGGACTCTTCACAGAATATTCATCTGATTCCTTAGAAGATCACTTAACTTGCTCTAATTTATAGAATGGGCACCCCCTCTCTTTCTGTTATTTCCATCACACTGTTGCTGACTGTATGTTTGGGATTCTTACAGCATCTTGCCATGTTGCTTCATAATTATTTCTCTGTTACTACCACTCACTTGGTCATTACCTAATCTGTCTGCAGGTGTATTTATCACTTTGTAATGACATCTCTGTTGCTGCAGCATTTGTCGAGATCCCTTCACTGCCATGTCATTATTCTCACTCTGCTGCTGCCTCTTCTACTCTCGTGCCAGCTGGTCATGCTGTGGTGTTGTAGTCTCTCTCCTTGGATGAAGCTTTAGGGTAACGTTTTAAAAGCAACTCCCTGCATTTAAATTTGGCCTCTTTATTTATTTTGACACAGGGCATCTGGGCGCCTCTTATATAAGAAAAGCGCTATGGTGGTATTTGATGGAGCCAGCATGGCAGCAATGGGATTTGGGAGATGATTGAAGGCAGGTAGGGCTTTGAGGGTTGGAACAGCTGTAGAGTACGCCTTATTTTTATGTGAATCTGGATATCCTGATGTTTAGCCAAAGTGAGAGCTCTAACAGCAATATCATTGGCTCCTACTCCCGATTCTAACACCACTATAATCTTCTAACGGCTACCTTACAGAGTAAGTAAAATTCACTACATCACAGTAAGTGTCAGGAGCATTGCAAATAACAGATGTTACTATTACCTAACTAAATGGTACTCCTTTTATTGACTGTTTAAGAACGAAAAGGCAGAGACGGCCCTGCTTATTTTCAAACATATGCATGCAGATTTCACCAATATCTCTTGAGATTTACTAATGTGTACCTGGCTCCATGGGATGAACCCACTTAATTCACAGAAGTAAATGATTTATGTTCTCCCACTATCCAAAGTAAAAGTTGAACATGAAAATTGCAAAGCCTACAAAAGCTAGTAATGTGGATAAACCAATGTACACTTATTTTTTACTTGGCATCACTACTTCATTCACACAGTTGTTTTCACAATAATATGCCATTTTTAGTGCATGTCATTTTGCTTTCCTGTTAACATTAGTGCAGGACTTCAGCTACCATAATACAAAGTTATGTGAGCATAAAAGCCAGGAGTTTATTTTTCACACCTTACATGGAACAAGTAGAGAGATTTATTTTTGTTTTGTTATTGATTCAGTTGTAGAAACAACGTTTCAATATGATACATTAAAAATACATACATTCATTTTTATAAAGGATATAAAAAACGAAGTATAATATACAAAATCATAAAAACAAATGAATCTAATTTAAAATAAGAAAATTATTTTAAAAAATAAGTATTAACAAAAACCTCTGCAAATCAAGTTCGAATTCATCCAATATAGAATAACAACATCATTAACTCCAAAACATGCGATAATAGCTAAGGTGGATTACAAAGCAACAAAATATAAAATTCACTAATGCAAAAGTTGTCCATCATTAGCTTAATGTTGATGAATTGTGATAAAGTATTATACATCATTCGCCTCGTTAAGTTTAAAGCCAACAAAAAATGTACAATCACCAATCTCGTTGATGTAGTCTGGGCATTGTACAATATGTTCCAGAATATTTCAGATGTTACCAGTCGAAAACCAGAGAAACATTTTTCAAAATGCTTCTTCCTTAGTGCCACTAACTGAGGACAATTAGTAATCAAGTGTATCTAAGACTCAGATTCAGCCATGTTATTAGACAACAGACCGATGTTAGAGCTGGCTTCGATTAAGTTCCAATTAGCCAAGACTTCTTTCGAGTGCCAGATGTTTAGCCTAAATCGGAGAAATAAATTCTGTTACCGTGCAGAAGGAAATTGAATGATCTATGATTCTGGCGTTTGAGGTTTCTTATCAAGTGATGTATAAAACTTAAAATGTTTTTTAGTAAGGCATTCTGTTCGTGTATTAGTCCACTCCCAATTCCAGATTTGTTTTTTGGCTTTATTGGGATTATGGACTAGGATGTGATAAGAGACATCAGCTGCGAGCAGAAAGACTGGTACTTTAGATCGCCATATACTCATGTATTTGTGATCTGTTGTATCTTTATATTTGGATAATACATCAAACAGCGAACCATTTTTGGTGTTCATTATACACCTTCTATAAAGGGCACACAATTTTCACATATATATTGGGCCTCATTCCGAGTACGGCGCTAACCAATGGCGCTATTAACGCCTTGGTTGACGCCGTACCCGGACCGGCAGCGCCTTGGTGGATGGCGGAATCACCGCCCCATTCCAAGGTTGGCGGGGCGGTGATTCCCCATTCACCAAGGCTCTTCCCCATTCCCAAATGAGCCCCCATAGGGCTCAATGGGAATGGGGAAGATGCAAATAACGGTGACCGTTCATTACGGTCACCGTTATTGGCTTGCAGGCCCCTTTGCGCCCTCGACTTTAACACCTGCTCAAAGCAGGCGTTAAGGGCGAGGGCGCAGAGGGAACTCGGAGTATGGCGGTAAGGGATTACCGCCACCGGTCTCGCTACCGGTGGCCGCTGTCCCTTACCGCCATACTCGGAATGAGGCCCATTGTATATAGCAAAACAAGGCCCATTTCAAACCTTATAACGCACATAGAAACACTTCTTGGTAGTCTTAGCAGTTTCTTCCAAAATGACCCTTTGATCATGGTCCAAAACACCAGACCACGCCAGTTCCGAGTTTTCGCACCATAGATGAAAGAAGGCACAGCTTTCTGAATATAAAATGTCAAAGCTTGAGTTAGGGAGAAGCTACCATATCTCTGATTTATAAAGACTGCTTGAGATGTTGCCGTTTTCCTTTTCTTGACAATATCACAATAACATAGAGCTTCTGAAAGTTAGTCACTAACAATCAAGCCCAGATATTTATATTGCCGGACTAGTTCCAAAGCTTTTCCTTGGATAGTCCACTTGAATATATTACACTTCCTTCTTTGAAAAGTGGCAAAAATTATGATCTTAGATTTTGAATGATTAATGATCAATTAATTCATTCAGACATACAACCCCAGAGCATCAAGCAGAGCCTGCAGTCCCCTGGGTGTTTTCACCAACAGGACCAAATCGTCAGCGTAAAAAAGCCAGGGGACTGCATGCTGCACTAATTGGGGACGATCTGAGATGACATGCAGGAAGCCTTCACTGACATACGACATAGATATATTTGCAAACTAGTATGCATAATGAGCATACAATATTACATTCTACAAAAAAGGAAGATGTTTTTGCAGATGAAGCAAGGTTCAATCATCTTTAAATAGTTTTAAAACGATCGCACCCAGTCATTAAATTTACTTAAGAGTAAGCAGAGATTGAGGAGCAAATGGGGGAAGTGGGAGGCTTTGAAATGCAGATGGCCCATGTAAGGGTGAGGAAGGAGGAGACTGACACACAGGTGCCATGTTTTTGGTCAAAGGCTTTTATTCTTTAAAGAAATAAAGAGAAAACCCTATCTTTCCCTAACTCTGCAAGGGGTTTCCCTTCCTCAACTAAAACACTAAGGAAAATGCCCACATTTCCGGAAATAAGAGTCCACTGTCCAGTGTCAAAATCATACTTCTCTCCCTTACAACTGTAAACAAACTAAAGTGGTTTACTGTCCTCCTGGGCAAGAAGAATGACTCCCTTCTTCTGGAAAAGTACAGTTCCATTTAATTGGCAGAACAATGAAGTAGGAGGAACGTCCCCCTACCCCGGGCCTTTCTCAGGCTGGTTTTCAGTTACACAAAGTAGGGGGAATGTCTCCCTTCCCCTGGTCTTTCTCGTGCTTGTTTTCACAGTTCGACAAAGTAAGGGGAAAGTCCCCCTTCCCCTGGCCTTTCTCACGCCCCTCTAGGGACTCAATTTGGTAGAGCTGGTTTTCGTGCTTACCAGGTGCTGCGATGAAGAAAGCAGCTGTGCGAGGACATTGTCCTCAGTGGCGGTTGATTCCTCGAGCCTGTGTAGATTTTACTGAATTATTTACAGTATCCCTGGTATACTCCCCTGCCAGGTATACTGTCTCTCCTCTAGCGGGTCCTTGTCTGTTGTCATCACTTCTTATTTTCGGGTCCCAGACCCCTTCACATTGGCTCTTTTTCCTTGGGTCTGTGAGGAATCTAGCAACATCGTCACTGATTCTCTGGAGAGAATGGTGCCAGGGAAAGGCAGAAGCGACCTGACTCTGACCCTTGGGGTGGCTATCTGCGAGAGGACCACATAGCACGTAGGGGAGGACAAACTCCAGATAGGCAAGAAAACACTGAAAATAAACCTTCAGATGTAATTCTTAATGACAGTGATGTGCCTTTGCAACATGCCTGTATGGATTATTGTGACGCAGATGAAGATTTCCCAAATGTTCTTGACCAACAACCTTATTTGCCCCCCCCCTTTTTTTAGTACTGAGACGAGGAAGAGGTTGGAGCAATGAGGATGACCAGATGCGGTAAGCATACGCTGCGTTCTAGTCTTTGGAAAGTGTTAACTAATGCCAGGAAGTTTAAAACGCACACAGCTGAACAGAATACGAGTGAGAAGCAAAGACGGCAGCAGAATGCAGCTTGTGCTGATGCTGTTTGGAACGCCGGAGGCAAGCACAGTGTGGAAGGGTGTCCAGTCATTTGGTCGACTGAAAACTGGTCGAATGACATTTGGTCGACGCAATTTGGTCGAAAACCAAATGGTCGAATTTTTTTTTTATTTATATATTTATTTTTCGGGTTTTCGTTTTTAAAAAAAAGGGGTTTTTAGAGAAAAAAAGGGGTTTGGGGGGGACCCCCCAAAAAAATTTAAAAAAGGGGTGAAAATAAAAAAAATAAAAAAATTGACCATTTGGTTTTCGACCAAATTGGTTCGACCATTTGTCTGGTCGACCAATTTTTTTCGACCAAATGTCTGGTAACCTGTGGAAGGCAGCACGGAGGCTGACGAGAACGGCATGCAGAGAGACCGGGCCAAGAGAAGCTCACTGCTTTATTGCTATAGGCAGTTAGATCCGCCAGAAGCAAAGGAAGATAAAGCGGGAGCCAAACTGCCAATGGGACACACCCCCAGTCAGTGAACCGAAGGAGAAGAAGACAGAAGGATGCAAGGAACGCCAGAGCTGCCCAGTAAGCCCGGAGAGAGTGAGCGGGTTACCAGAGTGCTTGAGAGCGAGTGTCGCATATCATTAACAGCACGAGAAAGTACAATTAAAGTAATTGGAGGATCTGATACCAATACGAAGAGTGTTAAGAAATGGTCGGTGACCAAACACTTGGAAAGAGAGATTGATACTAATACAAACTGTGAAGGAAAGGTCTATGACCCAAATCTTGGAAACTGACATTGACACAAATATGACACATCCTAAGAGAGGGTTGGCGACCTAATATTTGAAAAGCATTATTTCTTGGTTGAAAGAGTGAGTGGAGAATGGAAAAGCCCAGGCAGGATAGTGAATCAGGCAAACAGTAAATCTGGGACTCGCACCCATGAAAGGATATAAAGCCCTGGCAGGAGAGTAAAACAGGCACTCTGCGAGTCTGGGTCCCGCACCCAAGAAACAGAACTGTGCTATCCTGGCAGGAGAGTAAAACCGGTATGAGAAGAGAAGTAAACCTGCAACCATGGAAAAGTGAGAACGAATCAAAAAGGGAAGACCCATACCCTTTTAAGGATAAGTTATAAAGTCACAATATCCTGACAGGAGAGTACACAAGAAGTAAAAAGAGGAACAATCAAAGGAAACTAGAAAACCCATACCCCTTTAAGGTTAATGGAGATGCAGAGTGAGCAAAACTGAATATTTAAAAGATCTGTGTATTTAAAGGAGACTCAAGGGAAGAGTATTCCTCCTTGAACTGTGATAAAGTGACATTCAAACTACCAGAAGAAATCTAGGGGAAGGGATTACCCCTTTCCTGGTGGAACTTTATTCCTTTGTTTTCGACACCTTAGAACTTTATGTTTTGAACTCTGAAAGAAAGCTACAAGTACCTCCCCCCCTTTACACCTTCTATTGAGTTAAGTGTGTAAGGGTCAGTTTAGGGTTTTGGACACAGGACAGAGGATGCTTGTTTTTGTTTAATATCCCAACACAGATCCTTAGTTTCGCTGAGGCAGGGAAACGCCTCTTAGGATTAGAGATAAATAGGATTACTCCCAATCCCATTATTATGTGCTAATTAAAAGTTTATAATCAACACTTAGCATGTCACTGTGTCTGTCTTGAGTCTTACTCTTGATCCCTTGCATGTCCCAGACCCCTTCACCTTAGTTTCTCGGGTCCCGGGCCCCTTCACCTTGCTTTCTCTTTCTCGGGACCCAGGCCCCTTCAAACAGTTTTTTCTTTTTTGGGTCCCAGATCCCTGTATACTGGTTTCTCTTTCTTGGGGCCCAGATCCCTTTACATTGGCATATCGGGTCCCAGACCCCATCACATTGGTTACTTGATCCCCCTTGAGGACCTCTTTAGTAACATGAGGGACAGTCCTAATGATGCCAGGACTCTGGGCTAAGTAGGATTGAAACTTAAGGAGGGCGTCCTACCATCCACATTTGAGTGTTTACACTATTTATGCAAACATATGAACTTTTTTCATGTTTCACTTGACAGAGATATCTCTGTAGCTATTGTCACCTTAGTGTTATATTGAAGAATACTCAATCTGGTTCTAGTTTTTGCAGCATTTTTTATTTTGCTGTTACAACAGTTTTTTTCTTTTTTTGTGACTTTTTGGATTCATTAGTCATATTTCAATAATTATTATCACTGTACTGTCTGTCCTTTTTTGATAGTGTTCAACAAAGACCATCAATGACAAATGGCTGTATATGTATAAATTTCACATATTCAGGTGTCAAGATTGTGTAACATACATTAAATACAAAATAAACAATAAAAGTAATCGGAGCTTCTGGAAAAGTCAGGGCTCTGTTAGTGCAGGAGAGTGCTGAGTGACACGCTCCTGTGGACGTGCTAGATGTCGTACTCCTTTCTAAGGACCTCTCTGAGGTCTGGTATGCCAGGCTGAAGGGTCACCCAGTAATAGGTCTATGTCAGGAAGTAAATGGAAGGCATGTTTTCTTAGTGAGGACTGCTTCAGCACATGGAGTGCAGCGTCCCGTGACGTTTCGGCTTGTAAGTAAAATAGCCTTCTTCTAGGGCCAGTACAAGGTCCACATTGGAGGAAAATAGTTCCTCTAAAACAAGACAGTATAACACTGACCTTGGATGCGTTCCTCTTTGGTAACTCCCTTTGGGGAAAGGGCTGCTACTTGGAAATATTTATTTCAGCAATGGATGCTAGCCACATGGATGATGCGTTCTAATGGAAAAATGGGAAGACAAGGGGAGCGTTACTGACTGGGAGTTAATAATGCTAAAAGTGGAGTCTAATAGTACCTCTCTGTCTCTTCGTGCCGGTTCAAGTAGAAATGCTTACCAGCTTGTGTGGGCAGGCAGGTATAATTGGCGTTCGGAACTGACGTAGGGCTCTGGCGACTGTCAGCTGCAAACTTGAACGTGCGCGGCTCCCTATGGATGGAGAAATGTTGTGTTACGCTGATGCTGCCGTAAATGGAAATGTTGACAAGTATGGGCGGCGTCAAATAAAGGAATGGGAGCTGCAAAGTCTGCCTACCTCTAATGGAGCCTCAGGATAGGGACCAGGGCTTCTACCTTGTTTGTAGTACTTCGAATGCTGGTGGCGTCCTTGGAAACGACTCGAGGAATTGAGATTTCCTCGAGCTGTATATTTAATGCCATGCGCATGTGCGGAAGATCACTAATCCCTTAGATCGCGCATGCGTGTACGCAAAGGCGTCACGTTGTCATGGGCGATCTGGAGTGTAAATGATTCGTAAGGAAATGGCCTGGCTGGAGGAGCCAGACTGGGAAATGGGCATGAGGTGCCAGTGTGGATTCTGTTGAGGGGGCCTTATGTGTAAAATACTAGGAGCTAAATATGTATAAGGCTGCTAGCAGGGAAGTGCGAACCAGTGGCGGCGTGTCTACAGGACTGGTTCTGTGTTCCCGATAGGCGGTGGAGGATGACCGGATCAGGAGCTGGGCACAGAGTGGTGTGTGGACAAACACTGCATGGAGGGGCAGGCAGGCTGAAAAGGCCACCCCCAAAGGAGGGACGGCTGCACCGGCAGGCCCCAGGGGGCCAGTGTGTCAAGTAAAGTCAGGTATAGGGGCCACTGGGTTGTGCCTCATTCAGTCCAATGGTGGTGGATTTCAGTTTAAAAGTCCACCAAGATTCCTTGTAGTTCAGTGCGCTGGTTGCGTTGGTTGTATTCAAAACCTTGTCATCCGGGCCGTGTTGAAACTCCAAATAGTGGGACACTAATGGAGCCGTATGGGTCCTGCAGCGAATGTAGGATCTATGTTCCCCGATTCTTTTATTTATTTGTCTCTTGGTCTGGCCCACATAGCGACGACCACATGGGCACTCTATTACGTAAATTATGTTAGATGTTTTACAGTTAGAGAAATGTCTGAGGTGCCATTTGTTGTTGTCCAACAAGAAGGATGTCGTCTTCTTTGTAAGTCTGCATACGGTACAGGTCCCACATGGATGATGTCCTCGGAGCTCTCTCATGTTCCATATTTAAGTTCTTGTGGTCTTTTTGTTTGTTCTCGCATGTGTGAGCACATGCTTAAGGTTTCTAGAGCGTTTCAGTGCCATTGTAGGTATTGGCTCTTGGCAAACTGAGTTGTACGAGTGGCCAGAACCTTTTGAGCAGTTCTTTCAATTTGGTGGTGGGTGGTCCAAAAGTGGAGACGCAGGTCATTATTTCTTCTTCATCTGTGTTGTGTAGTTTGGGTAGTAGTAGAGATTCTCTGGATCTGTAACAGGCTCTTTTTTTGGAGTTCTTAAGGAGCTTTTTTGGATAGCCTCTGGTATGGAGGTCCTCTGGCTGCCCCCGGACCCTCTGTGTGGGCTCCCAGACTCTCACCTCGGCCTCTCAGCGTCTTCCAATGGTTCTTCAGCATTGTTTCCTGTTTGCGCGCTGATCTTCGCGGCTCCCCAGCACTTCCTGGGAGCCTGGCTCCGTGTACCTGCTGGACCGTCTTCTGCAGCACTCTACTGCAATGGGAGCCTCAGCCTCTTCCGGCTTTCGCATCTTTGGTCCTCTTGTGGCCAAGCAGGGATGCTGTCTCTCCTTCCACCACGTCCTGGTCAGCAGCTGCAGGTTCAGCTCTTCCGTCTGCAGTATGGTTGATTCGCCTCTAGTGCCTCCGGGGAGGGATTGACAGCACTGTTAGTCCTTCATCACTTTTTAAGTTCCACGGAACACAAAAGCTAGACTGCTCAATGAGATGGTCTTTTGGGTTCTTTCTGGTTCCGAACTTCTCCGTCTCACAGTACATTGAGGGGTTAGTTCAGTGGAGTCAGCCCCGATCTTCCTCTTCTTAGTATATTGAGGGTATAGTTCAGTGGAGTCATCCCTGATCTTCCTCGCCCCAGTATTAGTGGTCCTATTGCAGTGACATAAATACATGGGGGAATTTATGTGATAAGAGGAAGGTAAAGAAAGTGAGGGGAGAAAGGTGGGTGAGGGTGGATTATACTGTGTTATCCCATGATTTCCTCCCTGTATCCCAGAGGGGGAATGCCTGCCCATGAGATCCACCCACTGAGTACGGCCCCCCCAGGGAGACTAACTGGTAGCGGCCTCACCTCCCTGGCCTCATGGAAGGGGTCTCACCACCTCAGGGAGAAGGGATTCATAGGATTCGTCACACCCATCACAGGGCTGACAGACCATTTCTTCAGAAATTAGAGCTGAAACCTGTGAGGAAATGGCCGCTCCGGAATTCTTTGCAGTGGTCTCCTGCAGTTACTGGTCACTGTGATGAATCCTGCAGAGTCCTCACAGAAACCCTACCTAAAGTCTCCTCCCAGGTGGCCAGAGAAAGGCAGAAACTTCCTGATCATTGCCCTGGGGGCGGTGTTAGCCGGGAGGATCACCTAGGAGAAGAAGGGACCCAGGGGAGCAGGAGGACTCAGTTGGATGAGATGCAGTATTTATCCTCCCCAAGGGAAGAACGATCAGTGATACGAAATATGTAATTGCTTGCTGTCAGAAAAATCTGTTTAGTTCCCAAACTAATTATACCAATGTGGATAAGAACAATCCAAAACACTTATGCCTGGGGAAGAAGAAAACTCCTTTTGAGCTCACACCCATTCCCAGAGTTGAAAGATCCTATGACTTACAGGGGATTAAAAATTAAACTCTAAATATTAAGAATGGAGATTCTAAAAACTCTAATTCCTCTGTAAAACAAAGGCCTTCATTATATACTTATAATACTCCTTTAGGGAATTTAAATAAGGATAGAAATAACGTTAATAATGATATTGTCATGAAAAGAAGTAATTCGAACATTGTGCACTAAGTCCCACACTGCTCAAAGTACTGTGACAAAGTAGAGGGAAACAGAGGCTCAAAACTGCCATGTGCAGTTAATTGATGTTAATGACCCACAGCTGAGAGGTACTAGGAGATATTTTTAGCCCCCTGAGGTATGGGCCAGTAGAAGCAGTTGGAGGCGTAGTAGTGGTGGGAGCTGTGAGCGGCAGTTGTTGAACGAAGGATACGCTGGGACCACGACCAGTGCGCACGTTGAGCCGGGTCCTGAGACGATCACAAGACCAGGACCTCTGAGCTGAATATGCCACGCACATGGAAGCAGTGCCGTGACTGACTGTTTCATCAGAGAGAGAGACTCTCTGAAATGCTTGTTCGCTCCGGGTGGCTGGCGAGCACCGGAGTGTCAAAGGGGCAGAGAAAGCTCATTTTCCAAGTGGTGTGGACCGCTGGAGAGCAACCGAAGTGGGCAGGAGCCCTTGAAGCAGGAAAAGAAGCAGCGGCAGCATTTCACACAGAGCGGAGTACACAGACCGCTGAGTTTGCCTAAGTGTGGAAACCCTGTAGCGCTCCATAAGCAAACGCTAGCCTTTAATCATAATTTTGAATGCCGAACTGATATTAAGGAGCAAAATGGGCAGACCAGAAACATTGTGAACATCAATGGAAGGTTATGGTTACTGTTACAAGGATGAAGTTAAGTACACATATAGAAAGGGAATAAGACTTGTAGAAGTCAACCAGAACTAACATTGCTAAAGCCAAGAGGGAATGATATTAAACAAAACTAACCATAAACCCTATTACCCCAACCAAGAGAAAGTGGTTCATAAGTGTGAGACATAAAGATTGTTCACAGTGGTTGATTGAAAGAAATGTGAAACAAGAGTGGCAGGAAGGCTGCCCTTCTGGTAGAAAGTATTCAGAAGGAGTGGAGCATATCCTGCTTTGCATGAGCAATCACAATTGTGTAACAATCGGCACTAGTGCAGTTCTTGTTTTCCTTAAAGAGATTCTTAAATTTGATGTTGTGAAGCTAGAGACATTTATAATGTGGTAGAAGCTTACCTTTACCACAGACATACTTGTAGTTAGTAGTTTACTCTGACCTGGCAGGAGAGCACACCAGGTCTGAGAATTCTGTAGTTGTAGGCCTAGCAGGAGAGTAACACAGGTGGAAGCTGATGAAGTACTGTGGTGGTGAAAAATCATAAAGAAAATGCAGAACTATTAAGATGGTTATGTGATTTGCTACAGAATCATCCTGACAAACCTGTATTATTGAAGACAGCGTTGTATGAGCTGCTGCAGAAATATCCAACATTGTTGAAACAAGTGTTTTTTGAACTGTTGCCAAAAAGAAAATCAGATGAAACAAGAAAGCATTCTTGGTCTAATACAAGAAGTTGCTTCAAGCTGTTTTGTCAAAAGTTAAAAGAGGAAAACCTAGAGGAATACGTTCAAACTTTTGGGTGAGTTCCAGTTGGAACAAGCAGAACTATATTGGAACTTTTGTTGCCAAGTTGGAACCAAAAGTACTGAGTTATAAGACAGGATTTCCTTATCCTTTGGAACTGTAGAATAGAATCCTGCTTGAAGGGGAATTCACCCAGATTGGAAGCAGAAACTGTTCCATACTGTGGATTTAACTGTACCATATTTGTCTTTTTGATTTGCCACATTACCTTATTGAATTGTTGTATGTATAAGTGTCAGGGACAGACACCTTCTGTTGGAGTGTTTCCTTTAGTTTATTTTAGGCAGGGAACTCCTCATCAGGGTACGGCTCGTGAGGCGTTTATCCACCTTTCTTCAATGCGCAAAAAATACCGATTTCCTTCAGTGTGGCTAAGGTAAGGAACATTCACAATTCAAATAATGTATCAGACCATTTATTGCATTTAGTAGAGCGCCTGGCAGTCCAAACATAGAAAGAGTGAAACTGAATGTTACATCCATTTCAGCACAAACAGTTCCTATGGGTGGTCATTTCCCATGGTTCGGAATAGAACAAAGAAAATGAGTCTAGTTCACAACCGACACGTGTTTCAACACATGAGCGGGGGTAGAGGGGGTAGGGCTGACAGGATTTTATCCCAAGTTGTGTAGGGTTGCAATTGCAATTATGCTTTCATTTCCATCTCTCCCACGTCTTCCTCAGGGTTCTTGTATCTCATGGGGAACTCTAAAACATACCAAACGTAAAGAAATATTGAATAAAAAGTGTGTGCAATATCAAAAACATAAGTATTGTGCCTATATAACGTGAAAGGAAGTATCTACAACTCGATTGCTGTTGCCCCAGAGGACCAGATCTAGTATAAACAGAAAATACCTCCATTGTATAATTGTTGATGCAAATGGCTCCTCCTGGGGATATATGTTGCTATAATGTTCAAAGGTACATTGTTGCCTTGTAACCACGAGAGAGATTGATAAGGTGGAACTCCGACCCAACAGTTATTCAACTGTTATTAATTAAAGGAAAGTTTAAAACAAAGGGATTATCGGATGTATTCAAACTCACCCACATGCAACACATTGAGGCCACTTTCTCTGTTGTATGTATTATTATGCTTGTGGTGGTCAGGGCTAGGTGTATTTAATGTAGCTGGTTTCTAAACAATATGGTGATACTGATTAGGGCCACCGCTCCCTTTCATACATTATTAATAATGTGTGGTATAGTAGACTGTTACCTACAAATTGCCCTTTATTCTAATTCCCAACGGGGCTCAATTGAAGACAAAAAGAGGTAGAGTGTGCATATTTACATAGGGTAAATTATCTTGCTGGTGTGTGTGATGTTGGGCAATAACCCACAGTTCCTTGTCACCCCGCCTCTCTCTCCCTTTCTTGGGTTTGATCTCTGACTTACTTGTGGAAATGATGTGGTCCAGTTCTGTCTCTGATGCGACCTCCGGTGCTGCTTGTTGGTTTATCGTCATCATTAAGCCGGTACCTATATACTTGAATTCTCAATGGGCTCATTCTGTGTGGGCAGTGAGTACCATGGCTATGGCATCATCGAGCTGGAGGAGATGTGAGGCAATGTCTGCATGCCTATGGATGTGTCTCACCTCGAGAAAAGCAGAGGTTGTGGAATGTGAGGTGAGCTGTTGAGAGTTATAATGGCTTGGGCATCCTATGCGTTCTGATGCGAGAATGTGCTTGTGTTTCTATAAATAAGCCATATGTACTTTTCCATATAAGACGAAAATAGCATCATAGTTAAAGTGGTGGACTGACTGAAAGTAATGTGCTGGGAGAGCCATCTCTCGACATATAGTGGTGCTTCTAATTTGTGTTATGAGGGAAGTGATTATCTGAGTGCATACTCCCGGTGTATTGCTCATACTGCAATACTCATTCCTCCGCTATTTGAAACGTTAGGTCAAAACCTTCCACCTTTCCGGGTTCTTGTGTATGTTAACTCATCTCATTCGTTGAGGTCTCCGTGATGGAATTAGTGACTGTCATCCAGTAGATCTCTTTGTGCCTCAATTTCTTAGTCCAGTCTCCTTTTCTGTGTGACACTTGCATTTTTTCAATAACTGTACTCCAAAGTTCCTCTACTAGATGTGTTCTTTCCATAAAGTGATCAACTGTTTTGTTGGATGCCGTGCCCGCTCTTATGCGAGAATGATGCTCACTGAAGCGGGTAGACTTCTTGTGTGTTGTCTACCCTATGTCGATCAGGTTGTACGGACAAAGAAGGGCATACACTACATTATTGGAGTTACAGTCAGAGTGGAACCTGAGTTCCCACTGAACTGCACTGTATTCAAATAGCTTTGCTTGTTTGTTTGATTGGCATAATACACAATTATCACATGGGTAGAGCCCCTAAATTTGTGGCAGACCCCACAATTCTGTCAGGGTGGGTCATGTTGTTCCACGTATGTTTCCTAACAAGTCTTCGATGTAGGCGTTTCCCCTTCCTAAAAGCAAATATGGGGTTCTTGTCAATTTGTGAGTCTTGATAGATAATGGAACAATACTTATTGATTAAACATCTCATGAGATTACTGTGTGGGTTGTATGTGGTCACATGTGTTATTATGTCAGATTGATCCTGCCTCTCCTTGTTTTGTAACAATGGGTCTCTGTGTGTGTTGTAGGCCCTTTTATAAGCATTGCATATAGTTTTCTTAGGTATCCTCTGTCTCTCAATTTGTTCTGCAGTTTAATGGCTTCTTGTGTAAAGTCTCTCTGAAAAGTACAATTGTGCTTCTGCCATAAATACTGCCCATATTGTAGGGACTGTTGTAGGTTTGCTGGGTGGAACGTTTTCCAATCCAATAGGGTTTTTCTAGTAGTGGGTTTGGAGAAGGTTTTGGCTTTTGGCAGGTTGTAATAATTCCAAATCGTCAGGTCTAGGAATTAAATAATTAAATACTATTGTTGTCAAAGTGAATGGTAAAACTGATAAGCGGTCTGCTAGGGTTCAGCCAGTTTACAAAGTTAGACAGTTCATTAGGTGTACCTTCCCAGATCATGAATACCCATCAGTGAGTCTTTTCCATACCATGCTATTAAACAGTTCTATGGGTTATTAGCAGAGCTAACAAAGCTTTTCATATGAATCCATATATAGATGTGCAATGCTAGGTGCAAAAAGGTAGCTCCCTTGCTTGTCCCTTTAACCTGATGGTAAAGTTTGGTCTTGAAAATGAAGAGGTTTTCTGGTCATGGCAATTTATGTAAGACCCAATAAAAACTCAGTGGGCACTCTCTGTGGTTCTTTTCTTTGGTCAAGGACAAACTTGACTATCTCTATGGCTTCTTTCTGTGGGATATTTGTGTATAAGCTTTCAACGTCAAGAGTAACAAGTAGCTGTTTAGTAGCATAAAAAGCCTTTTCTTCCACAATATTAATAATGTGTGCAGTGTCCATAAGAGGGAATAAGTTGGACAAAGGGTTGTAGGGAAAAGTCCACGAAGTTAGACAACGGTTCGAAGACTAAGCCAATCCCTGAAACAATAGGGGGGTTCACAGGGCTCTTTTGTATCTTGGGTAAAATGTATATTGCAGGAATACTCTGGTCTTCCTGCAACAGATATGCAGATTCTTTTGTAGTGATCCAGTCTTTCTCCAAAGCTTTAGTGACTAGGGAGTGAATGCGGTCCTGGCTATCTGAAGTGGGATCATAGCTCACAGGTGCATACAGTCTGCGATTCTGTAGCTCTCCAGTGATTTCCTCTTAGTACTCAGTGATATGAGATTTTATTTATAGCGTGCCTATACACAACTGTTTCAAGGCGCAATGAGGCAAGGAGGGGTACAAGGGAGGAAAGACAACAATCTTACTAGGCCAGTGACATTGAGATTGCGCAAGTGCAGGGGAGAGGGAAGGGGGAAAGTGCAAGGGGCAGGGGAGGAGTGCCACTGGCTCCGGGGTAGGTCCAGCCGCAGGCAGGCCAAAGGATGACACCAGTGGAGGAGGCAGTGTCGGCACTGATCCACCAGTAGTTTTCAGCAGATAAATGGACACCACTGGTGTAGAATAAGGTGAGCATCCCCAAAATCTCATTGTAACTACTGCATCCATTGGCAGCATCTGGTATGTAAAGGACTCAATCTCCAAAGATCAGGTGGAATTAGCTTCCATATCTTGGCAGCTAAACTCTGGAACACGCTTCCTAATGAGCTTAGAGCAGAACCCTCATTCCCGAGATTCAAACACCTTACGAAAACCTGGCTGGCCGCCCAGGACATTCAGCTCTGGGTTCTCTGCTTAATTTGTACATGTATATATAATCTGCTTGTCCTCTCATTGCTATTATTATACCTGTAAATTCTGTATTATACTTGTAAACTTAATTAATTATGGTGCTATCTGTTTTTCCTATGTTGTAACTAAGTGATGCACCCGGTTGCCCCTGGACCTGGTGCCCTATACAAATAAATAAAATAAAATACAAATACAAATACAGTTTGCTATAAGGCTTGACTACAGAGTGTGTATGCAATAATCCCAACTACAATGTATGTTATGCCCAATAATTGACCAGATCCAGTTCCATGTAAGGAGAAGGGAGAGAGACATCCTGAGAAGTAGAAGGGCGTAAAAGACTAGGCTAGTACGCGGAGTGATTGAAAGGCACTATACAAACAGGGTCCTTGATAGGTGTCACCTAGATTATTCCCAGTGGAAATCAAAATGGATAAGGCATTTGCCTTTTAGTCCATCGTGAGAAGATAGATAGTTTTTAGATAGTAGGGGTTACGGTCACTTTGACCAGCCTGGGGTTGAAGGGCCTATGGGTTATGATGGGTCTGCCCATCCTTAGCTTATAGGGGAAGGGATTGCCATTAGGCCGTTTTTCTAATTTGAAAATAAAAACTCTTGATCTACATCTGAGAGTTGGTGTATTCTTGAGGCTATCTGTGACAAGTTGTATTACGCTTTTCTTGACATACATATAGACAAACATACTCATTGCTGAAGCCCTTTCCTCTATCACAAAGGCGCTGCTTCAAAGGATGCCTCCAATAAGGACACATATGAAGACATGCCCCATTTTGAGGGTGAAAACTCGAAGGAGGAGACAGTACAAGTGAACATGTCAACAGAGGCCAGAAAAGAACCTGCTATCTGGCCTGGGGGTGGCACTGTGAAGGCCAGTGGGACCTTTGCCTGTCCTGCAAGATTAGGTCAGGAGCCTCAACCTTCAAACATAGAGACTGTGACCGTGGACTCAGAGACTCCAAGACTGGCACCTAGATGGGCACTCTCTAGTTGGCATGGCATAGCCCCACATAATGACTGGGAGGACCTTAGTTTTCAATCCGGAAAATGCTGACCTATATCCATCCACATAGTGTGAGGAACTGTGGTCTTTCAGTGACAGTTTCTGCAACCAGGCTTGCTTTTGTTAAGCCTAATTGGTGAAAAGCGTTCTGTCACAGGTGTCCTCATAAGTCCACTGACAAAGAGAGTCGTTTTACAGTGCTTTATTCAACTTTTAATAACTGGTCTTTGAAGGTTGGGATGATTGGAACTAAGGGTGTCCCTACAGCTCTCTCGACCTCACTACACGCTCTCTCCACCATAGCCCCTGATAGTCTCCAAGGTATTCTAAAGCATGGTAACCCCTACTTTCAAGGTATTTTCTAATCTGGGAGGGTAAGCTAAAGGCAGTCGCCTTCTCTGTCTCACACACAAAACCTTACCGGAACACTCTTTGAAAACTGTCAGAGTTTCCTCAGCACTCCACTCCACCATTGGCCCTCCACTTTGTCTCTTGATCTACCAACGTTCCACCTGACATCACACGCCTTTCAATTGCCTGTGCTGGATAGGCTTTATAGCAAAGCCTACACTCTCCCAGCACTCCTCCCAGCTCGCATTGGCCTCACTGGTCACATGCTGTCCTTGGCCAATCTCTAGCTAAGCTATCCCTCTGGGGGCTGGGACCTCCTCTGGAAGACTTTAAGAAGGCTTTTAACCCTGCCCGTTTTCCAGGCTCCATGTATTGGGTGGCAGCCAGGTGCTCAGGCTGCTTGTTTTCCTGGTGGCTTTCTTCATGTGCTGATGAATTCTGTTTCCCCCCTGGTTTTCAGGAGTATATTTGTGTCTCCCCTACTCCATGTTGGTCCCTTCTCAATCTCAATTTGTTTTCCTGTTGGTCCACCATTTTCCTGGGGTCCTCTGAGTTTGATGGGTAAGGTATTGGGTGTCTCATCTCTGTTGGGCAGGAAAACTCCCAATCCGTTCCATTCCACGCCTGTCTGTTCTCGATTCCGTTTCTCCTGCTCCACTCTGTGTTTTCTTGGTTGCATCCAGGTGCATTCTGGGAGTTGAAGACAAAAGATAACCCTGGCCAAAAGAGAGGCTGACAGGCCTTGTGGAAGGTACAGTGGTACCAGTAGTCATATACATGCATACCGGGGGCTGGGGCAGGAACTGGGCCCACCACAAAACCTTGTCTGGGGCCACAGGCTAATATGCATTGTCTAGTTTAAACATACATTCAACCTTAACTTTGAATCATTGCAGTAAATGGTACTATAAATGGTAATTGGTGGCAGGGTCTTTGGTCAAGGGTGGGTTATTGGGGGTAATGTCAAATCTTTAAGACTACAAATGAAACATTCAACACCTGGCTCTCCAGTCCGTGCAAGTGCAATTACAAAACAAAAATGAAATGGTTACATTTTCAACTGAAATAGAAACTCAGCAAAACATGTCACTATAGTGGTAGTCCACATAGGTATTTCACTTTTTAATGTAGTGTTTCACGCAGGGTTCCTCCAACTTGCAAGCACTGTGATTTGTATTACCTAAGGCGATAGTTGTCACAGATGGCGTCAAGAACATACCAACTCGCAAGGGTTTTTATTTTCTTTATTTCCAACGGACCTACTGGCCGTCCCTCTCACTCTAACCTAGGGATCGGCACTAACACCCTAACGCAGACTTCCCTCAAAACCTGGATTGGTTCTAATGATCCGTACATCCTACTCTCTCGTATCTGTCCAGCATTTTAGGATGGTCTAAAGGCAAATGCCTTAGCTATCTAGTCTCCCCCAGGGAATAATCTAGGCCTCCTATCCTTTAAAGATCATGCCTTCCCGACATTCCGGGCTTCACCCTCTCTGTTCCTTCGCTACTATATCACTCCCCTTTTCTCCTAATACTCTCCCACCCTCCTACTCAACCCAATGTCTCTTCTCTCTGACTGGACCTTCCTCTTCTGTCCCTCCGATGCCCTCACTAAGATCTGTCTCCACCTTGTAATCTTACCCTTTTAATACTATGTCCTGTCTTCCTACCACCAGTACTACTCCTCATTCTCTGCACTACTGCTCTCCCCTCTCTGCACTACGACTCTACCGCTCCACTCCACTAATCTCCCTTCTCCACTCCGCTACTACTCTCCCCTCTCCACTCCACTCCACCACTATTCTATCTTCTCCACTACTACTCTTCCCTCACACTACCACGCCTCCCTCCAGACTACCACATAATCGCCCTCCTTTCACTATCACAGTTGCCCTACCTTCCCACTACCACTCTCACTTAAACAACTTACATGCACATTCACAACACAGTACACCTTTCTTGCCTTTTCTTGAAATCGATTCCAAGTTCCTCCACAACACCCTTCCTTCTTCTGATCTCTTGGTCAGCCACCTTCGCCTCCTCTAACCCCACCCGGACAATCCACACCTTCCTGTCTCCTGTGCCTGTCTTCATCCTCCCCCACACCACCTCCCTTTCCCATTGGTGCTTCCCCACTGGGTCCCAAAGCCAATCTGTCCCTGCACACCCTGCACGGGATGTTTCACAATAAGGAAAATACATAAAAATGCGGCTAAGCCCCGCCCCTTCCTCTCTTCCGTCCGCCAAGTTTGACAATGGCAGCCTGTTCTAAAAAATGTCCCAGTACGCGGCTAATTTTTAGGTGAGCAAGTCTGTGCATGCGAGCAGTATGCAGCGACCGTGATCATACTCGTAATTGACAGTGTTGAATCGCATAGTCTCTCTCACTCTCTCATTACTAGGGCCCTCCCAACTGCCACCTCCCCCCATCTGGGGTAGGAATAGCTGTGGTTTCCACTCTGTTAGGCCTCCCATCAAATGCTAAGAGGGTTCCCCATCCCTTCTCGATGTCTGACCCTGTCCTACCATGTTGCAATGCTAACTCTGTCCAGGGAATATTTGACCATGAGATTAGATATAGATTTTAGCACTGAGCACTCGCCTCTCTGCACTGTTTTATCACAACACTGGAATACTTTAAAGTAGTACTAGTTCCAGGAAATTAGGACTTTGAATAATCTTCAAAAGACCCTCCAAACACAAAATACAAGTCATGTTTGCTTTACTGTGTAATTTGCTTAGTTTGTTTGTGTCTTAAAAACTAAAACTTATAGAGAAGAGATCAAATCCGCAGACCTTTGTAGAGGAATAATGAAAGGCGCATATCCTCCTGTATCATATTAGCATCCCATTTTGCAACATACTTTAGGAAGTGAACCAGCTGTTGACCAACTGCAAATTCATACACGAATCATGTGTTTTCTGCAGTTGAATTCCTTCCAGTTATAGCTTACCAAATTCTTATTAAGTGGAGCCTTTCTGGTTCCAGAAGCAGAGTTGGCCTACATAGTTGGACTAGTCGCGATCAATGCTGCATTAGTTCCATCGGTGAGGAGCTTACAATGCAGCAGCAATTTACTGTTCCTGTTCTATGTGAGTGCTACTCTCACTGCTGTGGCTATGTCGTTCCTTTGTATCATGAGGGAAACCTGAATGCTGGGGCCCATGCTGGGCCTGTTCTTTGTGATTGGAAATTTTACTGCTGAGTCTTATGCTGTTCCTGTTCTATGTGAGTGTAGCTTGCATTGCTGAGACCCTTCATTTGTCTGTTCAGTGTGGGGTGCTTGCACTATCCATCCCATGTAGTGCCTTTTATATGCAAGGGGAACTTCTACTGCTTTGACCTGTGACTTATCTGTTCTGTGTGGTAATTTTGCACCGTTGAGACCCACGACGTTCCTGTTGTATGTGAGGAAAGTATGATCTACTGAGGTCCATGGCATACTTCTATACCAGGATGGGAGCGTGTATTCCTGCAGCCTATGATGGTTCTATGTGAGGGGCACTTCCACACCGGGGCACCATTCCTTATCTGTTCTATATGTGGGAAGCTACTATGCTTGCTTTACCTTGCACTGATCCACTCTTTTTATACTACATGATGTAGATTGCATTGTACATGATGTAGATAACACTGAGGCCCCTTTTCTGTTTGTTTTATGAAAGCATGCACTGTTCATACTCAAGCAGACCTGTTCTGCGTGAACAAAGTGTTACAAAGCTTATGTTGCTTTTGTACCTATTCTTTGCATGCAAGGGCAGCTCAGTGTTAGTGCTCATCTGTTCCATTTGTTAGTGTGTGCTTATGCTACTGCAACCGGTACTTTATTTGTCAATTATGAGAGAGCGGCTTTTCTATCACAATGTGGACCGCTGCCACATGATCACGATTTCCATGCAGTTTTAACGTATTGCACGCGTCGGCTGGATGTCATATACTTGTTACTCTCTTATGAAGGAGAAAGCTAATTTTGACTCAGTTGAAGTTGCATTTACTCTGAAAGTTTAACAATTGAGTGTAAAATACCCACACCTTATCTGACCACTTCCTGGTTGTAGCCTAAGAGAGCCTGGCTGCCAGGAGCTCCATTTGACTTGCCAGGCCAAAAGGTGCCTAAGACACATTCCTATGTGACTCTGGTTATTAAGGAATGTGCCTAATGGAGCATTAGGCCACTTCTGGAAGGCATTTAAACCATAATGGATGATATGTTTTGTTATATTACTATTCTTTAGTAATGTGCCGAATACCCACCGTAATAGTTTCCAAGTGCCAAATCCTTGCAAGCACACAAAAATGCACGTCTTTTTTCATTGCTATGTTGCTCTATCTTGTATGCTATTGCTCACTGTTTCTGTTGATTCTTCAGTCTACTGGCCATGTTGCTTTACATGTCTTCACTTTTGACATTCTCTTTAAATTGCTTTCCCTTTTTGTTTCTTTTACATTTCTGTTTTGTCAGATTGTCATCACTCTTACTGCTACCTGCCACTTAGGGGGTAATTCATAGAAATCGGCACACAAGTGGCACACGCGGCTGGCTCACAGAGTGCACGTGCGGCAGCCTGCGCCAGCCGCGTGTGCCAAAACCCATTTAGGCGCACAGCGTATTCATGGATTAAAATATCCATAAGCAGCCGTGGCGCAGAGTGGAGCAGCGACCCTGCAGCAGCGCCAGTTACGCCTCCAACCCCGCCCCGTGCGACAAAGAAATTGCACAAATCCAGTACCTGGTGCAAAGGCCAGTGGACCAGCATACAGCCCCCCAACCATGAAAATGCGTGTAAAACTTCCTGCGCACGCCCCAGAATACACATACCCCGCTTGCGCTAGCGCAAATGCGTGTAAAACTGCCCATGCACCCCTCAGAATACACGTACCCCTCTCGCGCTAGCAAAAATGCGTGTAAAAGTGCCCACGCACCCCTCGGAATACACGTACCCCTCTCGCGCCAATGAAGACGCGTGTAAAACTCCCTGCGCACGCCCCAGAATACACGTACCCCTCTTGTGCTAGCGAAAACTCATGTAAAACTCCCCGCGCACCCCTCAGAATACATGTACCCCGCTCACGCTAGCGAAAACGCGTGTAAAACTCCCTGCGCACCCCTCATAATACATGTACCCCGCTCGCGCTAGCGAAAACGCGTGTAAAACTCCCCACGCACCCCATAGAATACACGTACCCTGCTTGCGCCAGGTAACTTGCGTGGAAAAAGTCCCCCCTGTGGTGTGGGATGCCTGTGGGCATGGCCAGGGTGGATGGGCTGCCTGTGGGGCATGGGGAGGGTGGATGGGCAGCCTGTGCGAATTTCGGGTGTGCGCGGGAAGGTTCACACGCGATAGGGCCTGAGCGAGCGGGGTACATGTATTTGGGGGTACACGGGGAGTTTCACACGGGATAGGGCCTGTGCAAGCGGGGTATGTGTATTCTGAGGGGTGCGCGAGAAGTTTCAAACGCGTTTTCGCTAGCGCGAGCAGGGTACATGTATTCTGAGGGGTGCGCTTGGAGTATTACACACGATTTGGCAGTGTGGGTCCTCCCGGGTGTGCCCCCTCCCCATTCCCCAGGCCCTGCAGGCAGCCCACACCACAGGGGACTACCCTACACCCCTGTCCATGCCCTGCAGGCAGCCCATCCACCCTGGGCATGCCCTGCAAGCAGCCCACATGGCACCATGCACTTGTGAGCCCCAACGCATGTCGCACCCACCATTGATGGCCACCTGCCAGCAGGCCCCGATTCATGTCCCCCTGTACCCCCACCCAGCAGTGACGGGCGCCTGCCAGCAGGCCCCGACTCATGTCCCCCTGCACCCCCACCCACCCAGCAGTGACGGGCACCTGCCAGCAGGCCCCGACTCATGTCCCCCTGCACCCCCACCCACCCAGCAGTGATGGGCACCTGCCAGCAGGCCCCGACCCATGTCCCAACAAACAACAATGTCCTAACTAAACAGACCCATGTCCCTAAAGCCAACCCTAATCCCCCTTCCCCCCCAGTCCAAGCATGCAACATCCACAGAACCCACTCCCAAATTGCCCATGCCACCCATGCCATGATAGTCTAAATGAACCACCATGCCCATGCAGGAATGCACAACGGAGCCACACAGTGGCAACACATGACTGAGGAAATGTTCAATGAGACATGCGCAAAACGAATGACCGAACACAACACCAAGTTAGAAAAAATGTATTAAAAACATAATGAACTGACTTGGAGGAATAGTAAAATGAAGATCAATGTACAATGACAGATTCAGAATTTTTTTTTTTCAAATCCAATGAAGTAAAAAAATAAAAATATCATGTACAATAAAAAAGTGGTCCATTGCCAATGTCCATAATAAAAACATAATCCAAAAAATAAAAAGCCATTGACCCATGGGAACATAGGAAAAGAAAGTATGTGCAAGTCTGCAACTATATACAATGGAAGTCCAAATGGTTCATGATCCACAAACAAAAGGAAACCTACAAAAAAGTCCTATGAAGAAAAAAATATATACACGAAGTGGAGCAATGTCCATTAACTCCAAAATAAAAGAAAAACAAAGGAAACCTAAGACTAATGAACTATATACAATGGCGGCAGGCAAGTCCTACGGCTCACTCTGTGATGTTCCAGGCCAGGGCATCATCGAACTCCACGTCGATGTCCCGAAGGCAGGCCTCTTCCCGGTCCTCGAGGTCTCGCAGGGATGCAGTCATGGCCTGTACCAACTCCCTGCGAGTTGCCTCGAGGCACTCAGCCCGCCTCAATGCCCTGCGCATGGAGTTCTCCGCCCTGACCATAGAGAGCCGTGCCTCCTCCGCCCGCCGCTGCTCCGCATCTATCCGCTGGCCCAACCGCTGCCACACCTGCCTGCCCCTCTGATGTTTATGGCCCCGAGCCATGATGCCTCCCACGCTGAGCCTGCTGCTGCCTCCGACGCAACTGCCTCTGCCAGCACTACGGCATCCGGGCTGATGGAAACCACCGGCGTCGCCGTGCACGTGCCCTGCCAGATGATGCCGGCACATCCTCCATCTGCTGGGGTCCAGTTGCTGGGGCATCCACCCCTGCTGGACCTCCGACTCCCGACTGTGGCAGGGATGGGATCTCCACCGAGCTGGCTGCGTTGGTCGGGGCAGGTGCACAGAGGGCCCTGGTGGCATCTGGGCCGGGAGACGGCATGGAGAACGACTGGCGCATAGTCTGCACAGAGGAGCAGAGGGCCGCCAGAGTGCCCAACACATGTAGGAAACCCCCGACCATGGCCCCTCCCAACTGGGCCACGTTGGCACGCAGCTCTTCGTGATGACGTGCGTGGTCCCCCCAGGAACCACGCACGTCATTACGAATGTCAACACCAATCAGGACAGACTCCATACGGTCACGTGTCACATTGTCCGCAGGCAGAGGAGTGCCAGATGACGTGGGTCTCTACCTGCGGGACGGGCCTGGGATGGGGCATCCCTGCTGGTGCATGGTGGTGCAGTCACAGTGTCAGGGACAGTGACATGCACAGGCCCCTCCATGGCGACCAATGCTGCCTCCTGCCCCTGGACTGCACCACTTGCACCAGTTGTACCACCCCCACCAGGCCCCATGTGCGGCTCAGTAGCTGCCTCCTCCTCCTCTGTGCACACCACCAACCTGGATGGCTCTACACCGTCTTCCGCCGTTGCAAACCCCTGTGGGGGCTCACTCACACCTTCTACTGCAGCCGTAGAGGCAGACGCTGCACCAGTCCCCTCGCTCCCGGATGATGGTAATTTCTGGGAGGGTGACTGGGCCTTGTGTCGCCGGCCAGTGGAGGCATCCCTGCCGCTTTGCTCCACAGCACCGTCTCCGCCCTCTTCTTCACTCGCCGCTGTGTAGAGGGAGACATAGAACACAAGCATCAGGGTACTGTACAATAGTCCCCTAGACAGGAAGCAATAGCACATGAGTGGCACTGTCAAACATCACTTCCATCATGTCCCTCCACAACACATGGGTCAGTGCAGGCAACACACATGCAGAAACAGGCATGGCGCATGCAATGAACATTTGCTTCCATGTCCAAGGAACTGTTGAAACATACAATGGTGGGTTGAAACTCACATGCATCATGGGTCATACTGATCACATGCACACACATCACTGTAGTTTCATGCATCTGGCCTCGTACACCCCAGACACAGTGGATACAAGGATGGGTAGACTGCAACAGTGAATCAACACATCGTCGCGGACATGTTATGCATCCATGGCGTTCACAAGTCACACACACGCTACTCAGACACACAGACATATACAATATACATGTCCATGACAGCAGCACCCATCTCTCACACCCCAACCATGTCCAAGAACAGACACAGGCATGCATTCATGTGTGCATTCTGCATGCTGCTCCGCATGTTGCATTGTAACACATACACCATCCATGTGGTGTGGTTCACGCATGGCTGGACTTACATGCAGCACCATCATGTCCCTGCACACACACATCCATACATGGCCCATGTCACACATAGAGGCAAGTAGCTAACTACCAGCACACTTCAACATGCCCTGTTTCACACAGCAATGCATGGCCATTTACCGCTCGATTCCAGACGGGCCTGCATCCTGAGGATCTGGTGGTGAAGCACTGGGCGAATTCACTCCAGGACTCTCATCTGCTGGTTGGAAAGCTGGCCCCCCACTGCATCTGCTGTGTCTAAGAGGCGCCGGGCCTTCTTCAGGGTCCTGGACTTGTAGTCCTCCCAGCGCTTCTGGACTTGTTTGATGTTGCGGGGTGCCACCACCTCCGCGTTGATGGCACCCACTATGTCCGTCCAGATCCTCCTCCGTCCTTCCTTGTCGGCGCGCGATAGTGTGAAGAGGGCATCATAATGCCCCAGGACTTGCTCCACCAGGATGCCAACTTCATTGGAAGTGCAGCTGGCAGCCCTCTGCCTCTCAGCTGTGGGGTTGCCACTAGTGCCAGATGGTGTTGTGTCGGACATGGCAACCCACGAGGCAGGGGTGGGTGGGCAACTGGGTCCTGGGGCTGGGCTGTGGAGCGATGGAATACCAGGCGGGAGTCCTCTGTTCCAGCAGGGGTGGTCACAGCAACTGGACCCCTGGAGATGGCAGATGTGCAGGCACCAAATGGCAGGGCACTGTGGCAGCAGGCAGGCAGGCAGCAGCAGATGGCTCGTGGGAGGCTGCTCGGGGCTCTGGGGGGCAGTAATTCGGGCTTCTGGGCAGGAGCGTGGTCTTCCATGTGTTGTCGCGTGGCCAGCTTGATACGGAGTGAATAGACACGTGAAAAAACTGCACGTCAGCGTGTAATTCGAGGAAAGGCCCTTAGCGCGTAAGCGCGTCTGTGACATGACACGCGCAGGCGTTCCCCTGGCTCGGGTTGAAGATCCCACATGGGTTTCCATCGCTCTGCACGTGCTTTTCGTGGGAAGCGGTGCGTGTATTTTCCAGGCGTTGGGGTTCACATGCGATTACTTCACTGCAGGTGGGTGTTGGCTACACATTCTTCTTCTACACGCAAGGCGCACAGTGAGTCGCACATGCTATTTTTCATACTGCTGGTGTCCATGTTTGTCGTGTATCCCTTTTTACAGACATACTAGCCTGCGTGTTGATCGCGTACGTATTTTTTGTGTTCCTGGCTGCCACAGCGTACTGCGTGTGTTTTTTTTTTTTTTTTTTTTTACACGCACGTGGGCAACAGGGGTCGCTTATCTCTTTTTCTTGCTTTTCTGGGATGCATGTGCGTTGCATGACACGTCATTTCTCCTAGGGGGCCACAGAATGGGACATTCATTGTAGCTGTATATACGTGTTTTTTATTTGCACACACTTTTGAAATGCGCTGGGATGCTACCGCCTGCCTTCGTGTGGCGGATGTGTTTAGGCCTGTGTCTGTCTTTGGCCGTGCGCGGGTTTCCCCTATTCGATTCCATGAATACGTGTGGTTCGCGTGCATGTGGGCGTTCCGTGTGCTTCCCAGCAGTACATCCCCAGTTCCGCCCTTATTTTCAGGCGTTATTCCCCATTCCGCGCGTTATGTCCCGTGTCCGCCCCCTTTTTGGTGTGTGCGCTAACATTGTGCGCTTTCGCAAGATGCACAGCTTTCTGGATGTTGCAATGACTTGTGCGCCCGTGTGTTCTACGCACGGATTTGGCGCACTTCCTGGGGGAAATACGCACAGAGCCTTCCATGAATCACACGCGTGCACTTGCTTTTTCATGCTTGCACCGGCTTGCTCCATGAATCGGCCCCTTAGTCTTTACCTATCTTTGCTACCACATCATAACTCTGCCACTACATCTTTTACCGTATTAATCTGTTACTGTGTATTTACTGTCCCATTTGTATCTCTGCTGACTGACACGTTTTTCCTGTGATGTGACCTTGCTCACTCTCTTTCTCTCTTCTGCAGAATGAGGCACTAATACATAGTAAGCAGCCGATCAAACCTCCCAATGAGAAGCAACTATAGCTTCGCGCCCAGTACATATGAACAGTCATTCTTTACCTGTCTAATAGAAGTTTACTAATGCATCTTTTAATGCAAATTCCCAGACACAGAGTCAAAGTCAGATGGATATATTTGTTGTTGAATCATTTGGCTTGGCAGAGCCAAAGGTAGCTCCTTGCAGCTGTTGGTGTTAAGCTAATCAGGCTCCTCCATTCCTTATCCAGGAGCTAAATAGCTCCCAGCAATTCCGAACCCTGCATTTCGCTGTTCATTCCCAGAGGAAGCTGCTGCTTACCAAGTGATGTCAGACACAAAGGAGCTGCTTTTCCGTCCTGGTCAACAAACACTTATTTCGATCTCTTCAGAGATGCACACTATTCTCAGAAATGTTGATCTTATTATTGTGCATTTTATGTGCTTCTCATATTTGCAAGAAAAACGTTTGGGGACTCTGCGCTGAATGTGTAATTCTATATCATTCTGGCGACTTTTAAAGCAAGGCTTTGGGCTCGCAGAGAAAATGCACAAAGCATCAGTGTTTTTAGGTATGTGAATATCACGTATTGAGTATTTATACAGTTCTGTGCAATAAGCTCCTGTTATTGGTCGATTATAGATCATTAGAGGTAAACAACTCCATTACAATTCCATAAGTATGAAATCATACAAGCAAGTTCAAATCCCTAAGAGTTCGTGGTCCAGATCAAGTTTTAATAGAGGCATTTATATTGAATCATAGCTGATCTGTTGGGGCTCGGGTGAGGGGGGAAACAGTGGTGGCAGTGTGGCTCTGAGCAGCATGCGCGTGATGAAAGGGCATGCCACACTAAGATCACTGCCCACAGCGCACACCGTGGGGACTGATGCGGCAGGCTCGTATTGGCTAATTTCGGGGTTACATGCAGGGCTCAAATTGAGGGTGCACGCAGGTGGACGGAGTCCCCCCCACCTTTTTCAGAGGGCACCTTGAAATGCTCATTTCTGGTGACGTCACATTCAATTGGTACCAGGGGAGCCGACTTATGAATTTCCCAGGGTGGGGGCGGGCGGTGGCACCAAATACAGGAAGTGACATCACTGGCAGTTATAGGGCCACAAATTTGCATGTAGTCGCCAACTTGGTGCAACGGTGCACGGGGGGGGTGGCGGCGCGCGCAGCGCAGAACAATGGAAACATTGGCTAGCATGTACTGCATATACTAAAGTCAAGTAAGAAGGAGATTTAAGCCTTCGAGTTGCATTCCAGTAGGCCATCACTGCCCCTACTCCACCCATCTATAATCATCCAGGTTGTAGAAGCCCTCAAAAGGCAGAGCAACAAAACTAGGATGGGAGAACGAAATGCCGTCCCATCCTGTGAGTGTGTCAAACGTCAGAGCAAAGACTGAGTGTGCCTCCTACCTTGGAGCACAATCTCACTAATTTGGTGCAAATCTCGCAAGTGGGAACATGGGAATCCCCTGCGTGTGTGTGGGCTGCAGACCCCGGACCACATGCTCACTTCTTCAGTGTGAAACTCTGGCCAAGGCTCTTTGGGCAAGCATTCAGTATGGGTCTCGCACCTATAAACAGTGAGATATATTGAGTGGGCACCTCACTCTTTGGAGCATAGTATCAACCGTTGCTGGTAATCTCACAACTGAATGTACAGTTTCACTCTTGGTCATCTCAGTGACCCCATGTATATTAATGAAGTCAGTCTCCCATCTGGGAAGACAATTATATTTCTGTTAAAACACTCTGAATTGTCACTCCAGTTTTCTCGATCTATAGATCCATACCATATTCATTCAGTGTGTGTGCAGGGGTGATAACTTGTGTCTGAGAGAGCTCATTCTTTCATTCAGGAGAGATAAAGGGGTAACAGCACCCTATATGTGGGATCAGGCTCATTTTGCCCCATGGCCCCTCCAGAAGGCGTGAGCAGGTTTTAAGACCCTGCTGATTCTGCTATCCGACAGGCTCGAGCCTTCTATCCCTTGCCCCATCACAGCTCCCAACATCCTGAGCGGCAGTTTATGGACAGCAGGCAGCTCCGGACATGCCTGTTGCCAATTGAATGTAGACAGATCTACTATTTAGACACTGGAAGAGAGCCATGAATCCACATTGGTGGTGAAGAAGCACTCAACATACAGAACACAATGGTATAGTGTTGCAGTCCTGCTGAGAAATGACAATTCTGAGCATGTGAGCAGTAGGCTGGATCAGTGCTGCCCCATAAAAGGTGTAGAAGCCTCTGTGAGAAGTGGCAGTACTGTCTCAACGGTGAGAAGTGTAGTATTTTCACATAAACTATGCTTAAGAACTTTGGGTTATTGAATAGTGCTGCTACATTCTGAGTAATTCCATCCCTTTAAATATATGAGCTCTTGTATAACCACGACAGTGTTGAGTTATTCTGATGATGACAGACTTGCTCAATAGTTCTGGTTCTGTATCATTAAATGTACTTCAGATCTTTATAGTATCGAAAGGATAGCTCGGGGGCAATGTGCTCGCCTTGGAAGCAAGACGACAGGGAGCAACAAAGGTTCGATCCCTCGGTCCGCGCAACACAGGTAACACAGGTTCGCTCCCTCAGTCCGCGCTTAGAAACCTCTGGGTAGTACACGCATTATAAATAACCAATTAAAATAAAAAGAAATACATCTGTTGAGAAGTGCGGGGACCTTGTCAATAAGAGTGTAGCAGCTCAACTGAGAAGTGCTGATGTTGTCCCATCAAAAGTATAGCAGCCCCACTAAGATGAACTAGCATTGCCTCAACAAAAGCATAGTATTATCGCTGAGAAGATTCAACAATTATAGGAGCCCTGCTACAGCAGTACTATCCCATCAAGAGTATAGCGAGCTAACTGAGGACTACTAGCATTGCCCCATTTCAAATATGGCAGCTCTACTAGAAAGCGCTGGCTCATACGCCTCCGCTCTCAGCCCATACCATTCACCCTCACCAGGTGCACACTCATGCAAACAGTCTCATTTGCCCTCTCCCTGCCCCCTCCCTCGCTTTGCCTCTGTACCTCCATTTCTGAAAATCCTTCTGGGTTGGGTGTACCTCTGTATCTGTGCACCCCTCTTGCCAACAGGGGTGCACAGATGTACAAATACACCAAACCCAAACGATTTTTAGAAATTGAGGGACAGACTTGTTTTGCATCTATGCCTCCATTTCTAAAAATCGTTTTGGGTTGGGTGTACCTCTACATCTGTGCACCCCGGTGGACAGATGTAGAAGCATACCCACCCCAAAACGATTTTTAGAAATTGTGGGACAGATGCAAAGCAAGAGCCTCTTGCTTTGCATCTGTCCCACAATTTCGAAAAACATCGTTTTTCCCGGCTTTTACCCGGGCCGCCAGAGAGAGACACAGTATGGATGGAACAAAGGGCCATCCATACTGCGTCTCTTCTCTCCGGCGGGGGGGACTGGGGAGGATCAGCCCCGACTTCATTCTAGGGGGGGCGAGCCCCGCAGCCCCCTGCACTCGGCACCCCTGATTGGTACGTTGATGAGTCCCCCCCGCTTTTTCGTTTTTAGGACTTGAGCCGTGGTTATATGGGATTTGCGAGCCAGACCGGCTCATATAGCCTAGAACTTGTGCAATGGGGAGAAGCCATGACACTTCCCCGGATCATGATCTAGCTGTATAGACCTGCAGCGAGGGATATACCGGATGTTGATAGCCCTGCAAGACAGAGCTGAAGACCTAAGCAATTACAATTTAGGAGCTTTTCATTCTTTTGTTTTCCACCAGCCATCGGAGGGATACAACCTTGTGCCAGTTAAAGGAATGGTTTGGTCAAAAATTTTTATTGGCACTACGGGTCGGCCATGTGTTTTTAAGCCTAAGTCGCTCGATTTTAGAAAAATTTCCTATGGACCTTACCCGAGTTTTCGTCCACTAAACGCAAGCGAAAACAGGCACTAGGGAGCTGCCATTTTGTGATAATCCTATCACTTCCCCCATCGCCCTGGCTGACCTGTTTTTGCGGCACTAAATCATATCCCCCGCCCCCGAGCCTGACATTATCAAAACATTCATATTCCCCGCCTCTCTCCGTGACGTTACTGTGCTGCGTAGGCAAACGCGCCCAGTCGTCCTCTACGCGACTTCACACAGAACCCGGAAACCAACACAGATGAACTCACAACACAGCGCGCCACAATTCGGAATATGAAACTGTACTTTAAAATCAAACAGCAATACGGTACATTTGGTAAAGTACATTTATTTTACATTAAATGTTTAGAGACTATTCAGCAATTGGCATATTAAATCAGAATGGAATTTTTTTTCTTTTCTCTCGATCCGCAAATCCTCAAAAGTTTATCGTGAGTCACGTGCTGTTCCTTTATGGTACACAGGGTGTTGGTTTTCGTTTAAAGAAGCACTTTGGACGCACGGTGAACCGCAAGGCTGTTCCATCAACTAGGCACTAGGCCACCGTAAAGGTTGATATGTTGCTTCTAGCCGCTAGTACTGCGTAAGGGCATATGGGCCCTTGGCGATCGTCCCATAAAATGGTCAACGTTGTGCAGTTGTTTACAAGAAGCTGCAGCTGGCGGTTGAAAAATCCATCGGCCGGGGTCTGGAATAGGTGGCTGTGGCAGTACGGTAGGATGTACCTGTTTAGAAAACATAAAAATTGAAATTAGTCTCACCAGCCGATCTTTATTACTATTATTAATTTTATTTATTACGGCGAGCTGAAACTATTTGCTTGCGAGGATAGTGCAATGGAGTATGTTCGGCTCTAAAAGCAATGCGAAAACTAACTAAATAAATCGAAGGAAACACACAAACTAATGATTTTTTTACCGTTGAACCACTGAGAAACGACGGTTTGTCTACATGCGTGTCGAATGGGCACATGCATGCCCATGTGCCCGGTAGAAAGACGAACCCACAAACGTTGTACTTGCTCTTCATTCGTTCATTCATTCATTCATTCATTCATTCATTCTTCATTCCGGTATTAAAGCGTCTAAAGAGTTACTTACATTATATTTGCCATTTCCATTGTGTCTCTGCGTAATGCAGTCCGTAAATCCCACTGTGTTCGTGCCAACGATTTTTCATATACTGAACTAACATGAAACTCTGTCTAATTTCCGAATTTTCAGCCTTATCGTCTCTTACGTTATTGCCCCCCTCCTTCAAATGAAGTCCTTTCGGCATGGTCCCTGTCTCTCAAGGTCAAAAAACAATAGAACCTTATACTGCCAGTGCGAGTCGCGGGCCTCTTCAGCCCACGAGCAAAAAATCAAAGCCGCTGACCTTCAATCTGCATGAGCGTACATTCTTACTTTGCAACATCCCGTGTAAAGCCATCTGTGAAAACTTGAATTTTTGACTCCATCTTTGTACTAGGCCTCAATGTGCAAATGCGAGATGGCTTCTCTCCCATCTGCAACGCCTTGCTTGGCGCGTTCTAAGGCCCCCAATTTTGTTCTTGTTGTCCGCGAGCTTTGCAGCCCTAGAGAACCATAACTATGGAGACATTGGGCCTCATCACGACTTGGGCGGTAACGGTAACGCTATTAGCGCGGAGGGTATTAGCCCTACCGCCGAACTCCCCGGCGCTAATAGCGCCTGATCACGAGTTCGGCGTTAATGTGAATCCCCATTCCCCATTGAGCCCATTCGGGAATGCCCCATTCCCCCTTGGGCTCAATGGGGAAATTTCGCGCTAATACCGCCAGCGGATTTCCCGCTGGCGGTAATAGCGCGAATTTTCGGCGGATTTCCCCCCAGCTCAGAGCTGGGGAGAAATCCGCCGAAGTCCTGCTTTGGCGGACCCTTAAATCCGGCGTTAATAGCGCTACTGCCGGATTTAAGGGTTACCGCCGAAGTCGTGATGAGGCCCATTGACTTTTTGGGGGAAGGTCAGGGAAAGTATAAAGTACCGGAGGAGTTGAGTTGAAATACGCAAGCCTCCCCTCAGTTAACAGTGCGCAGCATTTACATGAGATTGCGAAACTCAGTTACAGCAACAAAAATATATACATACACATATTCACAAAGTCAGCGATATGAGGTGTATAGAGAGAGAAGTTAAAGATGACACTCATGTTGTTCGCCACTCAGGATGGTGAAGGGAGTGGTAAGGGTTAGCATACTTTGTTTTTTTGAAAATAATGTTATTGTACAGTGTGCATACGATCAGATTACAATCATTTAAACCGGGATGTGTACTTCTCAACAAGCTCTGCTTTGGGTGGACGTGGCATAGTGGCAATGCATCAGTGCTCTGCACAGAATCGCGCAAAATTCCATGTGTGTGCTTCTCTAGTACAGTAACAAGAAGGCCTTTTAACAAAGTCGAACTCCATTTCCTCATATACTGGTTTCACCACCCATTTCTTACTTCTTTTTGCAAAGGTCGTAGTGTAGCGAGGCATCCTTACATTTCCCATAGTCCTAGACTGTTCACGGCACACATTCTCGTTATGGGCCAAGACTGCTAGTAGAGTCCTATGTTTTATGCCCTGTATGCCAAAATGCAATCTCTTTGGCCTGTACTTTAGGCACATATTGTGGAACACCTCCAATCCTCCTGTGTGACAGAATTCTGTCAGTCCCCTCAAATCTCTTGATAGAGTTTTATTGAAAACAATCTTCTCAATGGCTTTGTGTGTAGGTGAAGATGCAATCAACCACTTCTTCTTCTGTGCCTCCTCTGTGGACAAAGGGTCATGTTCACATTGGTGGAAATGTTGGTTTTCTGTCCAGCGGTGAACGTTGGTACAGTGGTGCATCAGTGACAGCCATTTTTCAAGTAGGATTTCCACTGACCCTTCACAGGTTTTGGAGCTCCACCAAAGATGTTTGCTGATAGACTGGGACCACTGTGTAATACTTTCCAAACCTTTTTTTTTCCCCTGCAGCCGAGATTTTCTTATTGATTGATTTAGCAAGATGCCATACGTCAAATTGATGTTTAATATGTGGGAACTGCTCTCTCATTGTCTTGGCAATTGAAACGTGTCTGTCCGTGGCTATGAGGTCGATGTGCATTCCCCTCGATTGTAGATATTGCAATGATTTTATAAATCCTAGTTTCTCCATGGCCACTGAGGATTTACATTGGGACACCTGCACGACCACCGAACTCAAATTGTTCTTACTATCCATGTCCTGAAAGTGGTAGGTGCAGTACTTGGCAGAAAATCCAGGGCTGTCGCACAGTCCATCGCCGGCTAGCCTGAATCGTTTCCCTTTGAAAGTACTTGCTAGAGACAATTGTTCAATTTTCCAAGCATCACTAATGGCCGGAAACAGATAATCATGTTGGTATTTGTAGCACTGCGTTTTAGAAATGAAATGGAGTCCCACAAACTGAAAGAAAGACTCTAACTTTCTAAAACTGGACCCACTAAAAAGTGAGGCAGCTGCACACAGTAGATTGCCTGCTGGCAGCTTCCCCAGCATCGGTTTTGCAGACCATAAGAACGTATGATTTAATCTACAGGCGGCATGTATTTTGACATTACTGCCTTGTTTTTGACCAGTCACACGAATAAATGGCTTCCCACATACTTTCCCTCTAACGGAATGCCCACATTTCAGCATACTTATAATATCCATCAAACAACTGCCGAATACTATGTATTTGCCCTCTTTCATTAGACTGTCATCCAGCGTCAAAGTTGTTTCGGACTGTGCCGTTGAGGACATATCACCAAATTTGAAAGAAATATTGCTGATATCAAGTTCTGATGAGTCGGTGGATGCTGCTGCTGGTTCATTCTCTGTCATTTCAACATCTGTTACTTCAGCATTGATGGGAGAACACAACAATGTCGACAGCTTTTTGGGTGGCATTGTTTTGGCTGGTGTAGATTGTGTGAATTGATCTGCGACTACTTCAGAGCTATCTTCAATACATTCAGTATCATCTTCTTTTGGTGGTGCGGTCGCACTGTAGCAATAGTCCAATTAAACTTTACTGGATTCTCCGAACACATTCAATTAATGTTCTGGCCATTGAACATAAGCATCTCGAGTCTCAACACGCCGCGTCTGAATTAATAGTTCCTCCATGGTGTAAATGGTCTGGCAAGCAACATCTCTCATTTGCTTCACTGTCTGTGTATGTATAGTTTGTACACCGACGGGTAACTAGAGGACAGATTGGAAATGGGATGTTCAGTTTAAACACAATATAAAGTATAGTACAATTGACAGGAAAAAAAACATAATATAGTCCCCAGCACAAAACAATTTCTAAAATTATGAACTGTTTGTAACTAACCTTATTTTTGTTTCTTTTCTTTGAAACTTTCTTGACTCGAACTTCAACATCTGCACGCTGTTGCTCCGATTAATTTCCGCATGTCTTCCCTGCCTCTTGCGATGCAACGACTATATTTTCTGGATCCGCATAGACAGCACAGAATGACGCTCCATCGACTCCCTGAAACATAATACTTTCATTACTATGTATCACAATATTGAAAACATAAAACACACGTGAGGACGAACACACAGGTACCTCTCAATAGCTAAACAAGAATTAAACATTGTGTAGAACAATCAAACGACAAGTATTCGAGCTCTGATGATGTAGTTCGATGGAACTGTCCGTATCCATACCTCCGGTTCCGCAAGACTGTCATGAATGGTTGTATTGGAGAGGAGGCATCAGCAACTCCCTGAAACACAGTACTGGTATGGTTTTCAATATTGGAAACATAACACACACTTGGGGTCGACGGCACAGGTACATATAAAGAGATAACTACAAATGATGCATTGTCTAAAAGAATCAAGGAATATCTAAATATGATCAGAATTCATCGACTTATTTCTCCGATTTCTTTACATCTGCATCACCTACAAGGGATGTTGTGATTCTAGAGGAAGCTCCGTCGTCTCCCTGAAACACAGTACTTGCATTAGTATGGTTTTCAATATTGGAAACATAACGCACAATTGGGGTCGACCGCACAGGTACATATCAATGGCTAACCACGAATGAAACATTGTGTAGAACAATCAAACGACAAGTATTCCAGCTCTGATGATCTAGTTCGATGGAGCTGCCAGTATCCATACCTCGTGCTGCTGAAGAACATCTAGGGATGTTGTCAATGTGGTGGACGCTTCAGCATCTCCCTGAAAGACAGTACTTGCATTACTATGGATAACACTAATTATAACTGAAAAGAAACACCACTGGACGATAACTAAGGTGTATATCAACTGGAAAGCACTAACCAAACATTCGGTAAAATAATTACACGATACAATAAAAATATTACTTGACATGCATAAAACAAGTCTGTAGCGGAATAGCCAAGTAAGATTACATGATAAGCGCTAGAAGTGGTTGATAACTGCGAGCATGTCACGGATGTAGAATGTTCTTGCTTCAGATTCAAGGGATAGTCAAGCAGTTGTAAAGGTAAATTATTGATTGATAATGAAATGCCAATATTAAAAATTGCCATGTAAGGAGACAGAATACTTGAGAGTAATGCTATTGAAAATGCGCAATATAGCACAGTTCCCTGTGCCCATATATAGATTTCGTTTGTGGGTTATGAAATCGAAAAGGAATATATTGATAAATGTCATTATTCAAAAAGCTATACACTTATATCAATGTCAAAAGTATTACAAGGGACGCAACACCTAAAATATCAATGAATCCATTCGGCTACCTACACACTACCGCAAGGCCTAAAGATAAATCCGGACACTTGACTCACCAGTGGCGGAATGTGGACGAATAGAGTGGGAATAGCGTTTGCGAGCAATTTTCGTGTCGTTCGCCGTTTATTCTTCTTTGTTACCCAAGATGTTGTGTACATGTTCGAGGAAAAGTGCCGGCTGCAGATGCGGTATCGATCACCCCTCTTGTCCTCTAAGACTTGTTGGACTCTACTTTCCAGCTCAAACAGTGGATATCCAATCAACAGTTTTCAGGAATACATGCATTGTAGTGCCTTCATATTTAGCATGGGTCTTCGAAGGGCAAACACTAATCGAACAGGCAGGCATTGTTGAAAATTCTGAAAAGTAAAGATCGAAATTATTATACAATCTTGATGAATAAAAATGTGATACAAAAGTAAATGAACCATACAATGTTCAATGCAAGGTTCGTTTTGGTCCCAGGAACTATACCAGTTCATCATGTGCGGCTTAGTATTTGCATAAGTTGCATGAATTTATAAATGATGTGACTAAACTCTGAACATTTGACTCGTCCCTTGGATGATCTGTCTTGCACGAGAAGGAAACATGCTTACATTATAGACTGGACCCCCGAAGGATGCAATTCGATGACAATTGACACAGATGAAAATAAATAGATCTATTGATAGCATAACAATGGAAACTCAAGTCAATAGCAATGAGACCAATGAACATAGCACTATTGAGTACTCTACTCGCAAATAGAAAGAAATTAAAAAATCAACAAAATATGACTAGGATACATGGCCTTACCTTGACCAACAAACAGTTGGATTCTGCAAGCCGAGCAGTATGTTGCAGGAGAACAGGTAGATGGCCACACTGACGAGTTTGCTCGAAGCGGTCACAGAAGTTCACAGATAGCACGACGACGAGCAGATTAGCATAGATCTCAGTGGTTCTCAGGTAGCACGTTCAGGAGTTGACTTGCAAAGCACAAAGATGTTCTCATGAGACATATCAAGTGGTTTATAAAGTATTAGAAACAGGGGTGTGTTTGTGAATGAATGACATGTGTATGTCGTGGTATTATGTGGTTTGCCGGGGGCCGGCCAGCGTGGGGGGGGGTCCTGGCCTAACACACGGGGTCTGAGGAGGCCATGTGAGCAATGGCCCCTTGGCGTGGGATACATCTTGAAGTGTACATGGTGTTTGGCACCTTGGCTGTTAGCGCCCCTGACAGCCCCCCATGGCAGCGTGCATTCACTGGCGCAAACCGCCTTTGATAGAGGGGGGTGGGATGGATGGGCCTGGGGCGTGCAGATAAGGCACAGGAAGACTGCTGAATGGAGACACACTTATGTGGATTGCAGGGGGGCGGCCTGCTTCAAGGGGGAGCCCTGCCTGGAGACACGGAGTCTGAGGAGGCCATGTGAGCGATGGCCCCTGGGCGTGGGATACCTTTTGAAGTGTACCTGGTGTTTGGCACCTTGGCTGTTCGCGCCCCTGACAGCACACCATGGCAGCGCTCATCCCCGGGCGCGAACTGCCTTTGATAGGGGAGGGGGGTGGATGGATGGATGGGTGGGCCGGTGGGCGTGCAGAAAAGGCACAGGAAGACTGCTGAATGGAGACACACTTATGTGGATTGCAGGGGGGCGGCCTGCTTCAAGGGGGAGCCCTGCCTGGAGACATGGAGTCTGAGGAGGCCATGTGAGCGATGGCCCCTGGGCGTGGGATACCTTTTGAAGTGTACATGGTGTTTGGCACCTTGGCCATTCGCGCCCCTGACAGCACACCATGGCAGCGCTCATCCCCGGGCTCGAACTGCCTTTGATAGGGGAGAGGGGTGGATAGATGGATGGGCCGGTGGGCGTGCAGACAAGGCACAGGAAGACTGCTGAATGGCGACACACGTATGTGGATTGCACGGGGGCGGCCTGCTTCAAGGGGGAGCCCTGCCTGGAGACATGGAGTCTGAGGAGGCCATGTGAGCGATGGCCCCTGGGCGTGGGATACCTTTTGAAGTGTACATGGTGTTTGGCACCTTGGCTGTTCGCGCCCCTGACAGCACACCATGGCAGCGCTCATCCCCGGGCGCGAACTGCCTTTGATAGGGGAGGGGGGTGGATGGATGGATAGGCCGGTGGGCATGCAGACAAGGCACAGGAAGACTGCTGAATGGAGACACACTTGATTCATTTAAAAAATCGAAACAACCGTTGTTAAAATATATGTGGTGTTTTATTTTGTTTCTTTTTTTGATGGCTCAAAAATACAAAACTTTACACATTGTACAGGTCAGGTTGCAGCACAACGAGGGAAAATCCCCTGTACTGACCGCTGTCACTCGGGAAAGTTTCTCTTATGGCACGAACGGCACAAGCGGGTATTACTCTTCGAACACGGTGTCCAAGCCTCCCGTGAAGCCACCATGTAAAGGAACGATCGGCCACCAGCCGGTACCACCTGTGAAAAATAATGATACAGCTGTTTTTAAATGATCAAGATAAGTTTATTAAACGTTTGTTGTCAATGACAATTCTTGTAACTAATGGCATTCTGCTCGGACAAATGCTATCTAGACACTGCACACTATTGAACGACTTTCATGCGTTACAATGATATGTAGATGTAAGTTTGGATATAGGAGACGACCATGAAATAGTAGTGGCATCACAAGCAGAGTATACTTACTCGTTACTCGGATTACGAGGATGAACAGTTGCGCGAAGTTCGTGCATAAGCACCATCATTATCCTCAACACGGACCGTGTGAGGCAGGCTGCCCTGAAGTCTGGCAGCTCGATGATGCATTGCGGCCGTGGCTCGCCTTCCGAAATGTAGGCCACGCATCCCGAGTTTTCACATCAGCAGCAGTTCTCGTCCTCGGTTGGCATTAGCTTGCACCGATTGCATGTGCACCAGGTGGAAACACCGTCCATGCGACTAGGTCCAGTGTCTTCATCCGTTGATTCGTCCCGCCAACTGCCATCCGAAGCCCCATCGTTTTCGCATGTTTCCCTTTCCAGTAGTTACTCCTCGGTATACTCGGGCTCGTACATGTAGGGCATTATTGTAGCCATTGTGTGGTAAACAAACTAAAATAATTTATAGCGATGGTACAGGTGTTCACACGGGCTCCAGGCGGCGAAGGTAGCTGACCAGAGCACAGAAACTAGTCACAGAATACTCAAAGTAACACAGAGAGATGAATGGAATCGAAAATCTGCTGCTGTGTGTTGTGAAACGGTCTGTTTATACTAATTGAGGAAAGAGGCGTCTTGCCATTTCCATGGCGACACGTCATTAGCTGAAGCGCAGCGATTGTTGACACGAGACGTACTTTGGCGTTGTGAAATGGGCGGTACGCGTCTGCTGATGACAGGCTCAGAGGCGGGAGATATGATTTAGTGCTGCAAAAGCAGGTCAGCCAGGGCGATGGAGCAAGTGATAGGATTATCACAAAATAGCAGCTCCCTGATGCCTGTTTTTGCGTGCGTTTAATGGACGAAAACTCGGGTAAGGTCCATAGGAAATTTTTCTAAAATCTAGCAATTTAGGTTTAAAAACACGTCCGACCCGTAGGGACAATAACATTTTTTGACCGAACCATTCCTTTAATTTCATTCATGACATACGTGAAAGAATGATGAGAACTCAAGCAAAGTCACTCCCCTATGATACTAGAGAAAATGATTGGTTTGTGTTGATTGATTTCTACACGTTTGTCCCAAACCAGACAGATGGCTCGGAGAGTTAATCACTCCACTCACATGTTTCACTCCCTTCACCGTTGTGAATACCATTCAACTAGGTATAACACGCATTATCAAATTGCTTAGAAGTGCGAGGAATCCGGCATGAAACACTGTATAAAAACGATGTTATTATTACTTTCGTAATCTTCGTTACTTTTTAATTGTTTAATATTGTTGTCTTCTGTGTATTTGTTTGCACCATAGAATGTGGTAGCCACCCTCCCCATAAGTGCATCCTCCTTGACATCCTCCACATGGATTTGTTTCATTTGCATTCGCTCACAATTACAGTTTGTGACCCGCTTCATTTACTACCCATGAACGAGATGTGCTTCTAAGTTGCATGTCATGTAATTCAGAACTATTATTAGGGAATGATCTAATGAGACTAATTAAGGCGTCCAAAATCATTAAAATGTGTTTGCGGTTTGTCAGCAATACTCCCTGCGTCGAGGCGCATATGTATATTCTTCAGCTGTCCTGCAGATGGCGCTGTTTTATCACCGATGGTGAAAACAGTCTTTTAACCTTAACGAGAATGTTCTCCTGTTTCGAAGGCATGCCGACTCCTTCCTTCCTCTTCGTGCACCCATCACTTGCTAGTCTCTTCCCTACTAAATAGTCCATGCAACAAATCGGCATTGACTTTGCAAATATTATAATGGTTCAACTTAGTGCTGCGTGCCAGATTCCTCTTGCTTCCGAGCACTGTAAGAAAGGCTGCTATTCCTCAGTTTAATGGTGAACAATGTATTCGACCTCCGTCTGACGGAGAGCAGAGTCAGGTGTGCTGGGATTCAAACTTGGAAAGCACCATGCCTGTGAGAGCCAGATTAAGCTGAGGCCGGTTTGGGTCAAACGACGTGATCTAGCTTGACTCGAGCTTTGGACCATTGACTGCTCAAGACACAGACTGGACCTAGCCAGCAAAACATGCTCTTAAGAATAGGTAACACTCTGCAGGGATTCGAATCTGTATCCGGCAAATGAACATGCACACTTTACCTCTGAGCTATCCTGCCAGAACAGCTTTCAAATGAGTTGTGTACGCCTGTGTTTTGTGCAGTGGCAGCTCGTGCAATAAGGGTGGAGGGTCTCTGACACTCCAGACCTGAGCCAGCAATTCGGTTGTTCGCAGTGAAAGGCAGGTACTCAGCGCTCCGCTACTCTCAAACTAGGTCTGTGATTTAAAATAAAAAATAAGGTAGGCGCATCACATGGTTCTGATGCAACTCGTGGTCATGAATCCAGCAGCCCCATAACTCCGCCAGCAGCCTATCCATTATCCACACCAAGGAAGAAACCGAGCCAGATCCTGTGTTATCCTCTACCGGCAAATAATGCATCTCACTCGAATGATCGGAGAAAGTGCTTTCTTTCCAGAGCCCTTTATCATTTCAGATGAGGGGAAAACAATGTCACCTGATTATCGCTTTCATTTCAGAACTTTGCAGGGTGCACACTGCGCCACCTCGCATATTCTGGCTACATCATTGCGCTGGGCGGTTCTATCAGGGCTTACTGTTAGCGTGCGTTATGATCGCAAAAAAGGCTCGCGCACAAGGTAGACCGTTGCAGCAGACACTGATATTTTAAATTGGCCGTGTTAGTTGTGCAATTGATGAAGTATGGCCTATAGCACTGTATTTGAAACTGCCAAGAAGTGTTTACAAAAAGTAATTGTGCAAACTGATCATTTATATCGTCTACAGAGTCAAAAATGCTTGCTATTCATTAAGTGAAGTTAAGTCTAGATACAACATTGGAAGCCATTTTAACAAGTGAATTGGTGTCTATGGTAAGCACAGAGGCTGTGGAGGTGCAAAAAGCTTTAGTCAAGTTAGCGTTGTTGTGGCCAAGTGGATATAAAGTGAAGGCCATGTTCTCCGCTGTGCTGTGTTAGGGAAAAGCATAGGATTTTGCCTCTGTGTCTTTCAGAGAATCACAAATTTCCTAAACTGTAGTATGGAAAGTCTGCATTAGCACACACACTGTGGATCCGAGCTCCAGACCAGAATTCAATGGACCATCACAGAAAGAGGGTGGGCAGCACTTGAAGTAAGAGAATATTTTATAAGGAGCATACATTCTCTGGGTAAAGACCATGGCAGCAACAATAGGAAGACTAGACCATTATTACTAAGGCTGCCCAGATGGCTGAAGTTTCCAAGTTTGGTAGTTGCCTGCTCAGAGGATACTTGGCAACATGCAGGAGTAAGGTGGTCACTACGGTGAGTAACCTGGTTATACTCCTACATCCCGTCCCCTTTCCTCCATACTTATGGGAGATTCCCAAGCACTCCTAACAGGAACTACGGGTGGATGGGAATACCCCTTACTGAAAAAGGTTCTTCAGCACAGCCTGACCAAACTGAGCATCAGCTCTTGAGCTTAAGTCAAGACAATAATGCTTACAAAAAATCAGATGGGGAGGCCCAAGTAGCTGCCCTAGCGATGGACTCCCAGGGGACATATTTCTGAAAAGCAACCGCAGCTGCCTTGCGCCGCGCCAGGTGTGCATGAATACCCTTAGGAGGTTTCAGCACTTGGACGGTGAAAGACTCCGTAATGCAGGCGGCGATCCACCGAGAAATAGTCGCCTTAGACGCTTGCTTACCCCGAGGGTTACCAAAAGTCACAAACAGTTGAGAAGAACTCCTAAGCTCAGAAGTTCTGTCCAGATAGAACTTAAGAGCCCTTCTGACATCGAGGCAATGCAGAACCCTTTCTGTCTCTGAGGTAGGGTTCGGAAAAAAGACCGGCAGGGAGATCGACTGATTCAGATGGAATTCAGTTACCACCTTTGGCAGGAAAGCAGGATTCATCCGTAGGACTACCTTATCCTTGTGAAAGACCAAAAAGGGATGCTCCACTGACAAGGCCTGGACCTCACTCACCCGACTTGCTGACATAACAGTGACCAAAAAGGACACTTTCCAGGACAGGTACTTGAGGTCCACCGTGGCCATTGGCTCGAAAGGCTTATGACACAACGCCGTCAGGACTACATTTAGATCCCACGACGGGTGCGGACTATGAATTGGAGGATAGATGCGTGTCAAGCCTGCAAAATGCCTCTTAACCACTGGGTCACTTAGGGAGTAAGAGCATTGGTTCGTAGAAAGATAAGCGGAAACTGCTGAAAGGTAAGTTCTGCATGACACAACATGAACACCCGACTCTGCTAAGAAGGATACAAAGGACAAAACCGTGTCCACTGTAGCCCCCCTTGAGTCCTACTGCCTTTTTAAACACCAATGACAGCACCTGAGCCATTTGCTTATGTACTGGGACCTAGTCGAGGGTTTTCTGGCTGCCTGGATAATACGCATGTTATCCGCAGACAAGTTAAGATGTTCTAAAGACTTGAACTCAGGCACCATGCCGCCAAGCTCAGCGATTAAGGGGAGGGGTGCCACATCTGCTGTTCCCCCTGATGAAGAAGATCAGGGGTCACTGGTAACCTGACCGGCGGAAACACCGACAGGTATTGAAGTTCCGAGAACCAAAACCTGGCCGGCCACCACAGGGCTATGAGTAGAAGGGAACAGTTCACTGAGTTCTTCAGCTTCCAAATTGCTCAATGAACTAGAGGCAGAGGCGGGAAGGCGTAAGCTCTCATGTTGTGCCATGGAATCTCGAGAGCATCCCCCAGAGAGGAGGCTCCCAGCCCCTCTCTCGAGGCATACTGAGGAAGCTTCATGTTTACCGCCGTAGCAAAGAGGTCCACCTCCGGTGTGCCCAAACGCAAGAAAATCCATGAGAGGACCTCCTCCTTCAACTCCCACTCGTAGCTGACCACTGTCCGCCGGCTGAGGGCATCCGCTGTGACATTCATCTGGCCCGGGATGTGCACTGCAAGCATCCAAACACCATGAAGCACAGCCCACTCCCAAATCTGGATGGACAGGTCCACGAGAGGGGAAGACTTGGTTCCCCCTTGCTTGTTGATGTAATACATCGACACTGCATTGTCCATGTGTATGCGGACTACCTTATTGGCTATGATCGGTCTGAACGCCCTGAGCGCTAGGAATATCGCCAGAAGCTCTAAATGATTTATGTGGAGGAGCTTGTCCTGAGGCGACCAGAGATCTCAACATCGCACCCCACCCCAGGAGGGAGGAGTCCGTCGTGATCGTAACCGTAGGGGCTGAGTCCTGAAACCCTGCACCCACCGACAGGTTGCTGAGAGATGACCACCATTCCAGGTCCACTCTCATGGAAGCCGGAATCATTATCAGCTTGGAATCCGGGTCCACAGCCTGACGCCAAGAACTCCGAAGAGCCATCTGAGTCCGCCTCATCTTGAGACGGGCAAGAGGAAGAGCCAACACGCACAAGGCCATGAGGCCCAGAAGCCTCTCGAACCACCAGGCCGACATGCTCTCCGACTGAGCAAACATCTGACATGTGGCTAACAGATCCGCCATTCTGTCCCCGGTCAGGTACACTCTGCAGTCGATCGTGTTCCAGCGAAAACCCAGGAAAATCAAGTCCTGCGAGACCGTCATGGAAGACTTCCGCCAGTTCACTGACAGCCCAAGATGGAACAGGAGCTGAAGGAGAGACTGAAGATTGCCCGCTGCTTTCAGCGGGCAAGGACTGCGTAAGAGCCAGTCGTCCAAATACGGATTCACATGGATACCCTGCAGACAAAGATAGGCCGCAATCACTGACATCATTTTCGTGAAGACACGCGGTGCAGAGCTGAGGCCGAAAGGAAGCACTCGAAACTGGAAGTGCTCCTCTCCCAAAGAGAAACAGAGGTATCTGCTGTGTGGATTCCAAATCAGAATATGCATGTACACATCCTGAAGATCCACCACGCTGAGCCAACCGCCCATCTGCAAGGAGGACCGTATCTGGCCGGGCGTGATCATCTTAAATTTCTCTTGGGGTAGGAAAAGATTGAACTGGGAAAGGTCTAGGATGGTGTGCAGGCCAGCCGGTTGGGTTTGGGCACCGTAAACAGCCAGGAGTAGAAACCCTCCCCTCGCTCCCCAAGGGGAAAAGGTTCTACAGCTCTAAGGTCCAGAAGTTTCTGAACCTCGGCTTTGAGGGAGGGCGATCCCGACAGCTGCAAAGGAGGGTTGAAAGGTGGGGTAGGGCGTAGGGGTAAGCAGAAGCCCGCCCGAGCGACTGACAAGACCCATCTGTCTTCGTTGATGGTCTGCCACGCCTCCCATTGAGACGCGATGCGTCCTCCCACCGAGGTCTCGTGCGAGCGCGGAGAACCCTCATTTTGTATGTTTCTCGGTGGTGTTGCCATCTGACCCTGAGGAGGAGGCTGAGGAGCGGGAGAAAAACAGAGTCCGTTGTTGCCTCCGGCGGTTATTCCCCGAAGGGGTATCCACTCTGTGAGATTTCCGGTCTAGGAAGCCCCTAAAGCCAGAGGAGGGTCGGCTTTGCGACAACGGTCTCTGGGTTTTGAAAGGGGCTTTAACAAGGACCGACAAGGACTTAGCTGTCTGAGTGCTATCCTTCGTCTTGGTCAGCTCTAAATCTGTTGTAGAATGAAAGAGCTCCTTACCATCAAACGGAAGGTCTAACACCTTGTCCTGCACTTCTTTCGAGAATTTAGTAGCATGCAGCCACGCCCACCGTGAGGTATCAACCCCCAGCATAAGGCCCCAAGCCGAGGTGTCTACGTGATGAGCCGCAGCCTCCAGGAGATCCTTGGCCAAGACCCTGGTGCGGATAATCCGGCTTGGAAGTCTTCCAGCTGAAATTAACTCCTCAAACTCCAACAGACCTTTCCACATCCGCATATTAGCCCCTGGTAACACCAGTTCGGCATTGGCCTGCCTGAGCTGCAAGGCTGAGTTAGCGAAAATCTTTCTCCCAAGGGAGTCAAGGAGCTTATCCTCCTTTCCCAGTACCTGCGTAGCTGTCGTGGAAGAGGATGCTGCAGGCCTGGACTGCAAAGTGGCCGCAGCCACCACTGTGGAGGAGGGGGGCGGACAAGACAACAGGGCCACCTCTTCCGAAGAATGTAGCCTGTATCGTGCGCCAATTTTCTTATTGACGAAAAGTCCAGAGTGCGGCTTTTCCCAGGCCCTGCGGACCTCGGCCAGAACGTCCTTCTGCAAGAACAGGCCGGTACGCTCCAAAGGAGACAGGGTGAACGCCCCAGAAAGCACACCCTCCTGCGGAGCAGGTGCCTCAGGCAGCGGAACATCCAAGAAGCACATCATGTCCAGTACCCGGTCATGAAAAGCTCTGATACGAGCGGGGCAGGTCCTCGTTGTCCTCATCGTCTTGCGTGTCATCCGACAGGTCAGGATCCTGCTGAACCGTGTCGGCCGCTGCCTTGTCCACGGGGGACAATGTGGGCAAAGGCGGAAAAGTCGGGGAAGGCACCGTAGGTAAAGGAGGTGCGGGCTGAACCACCGGAGGAACGGGTGGGGCCGGAGATATCTCCCTAAAAAGCCCTTTGAAATATTCCCTCATGGGGTCGGTATGCATGAGCATCTGAAATTTGCCGAAAAAAGGCGTCCTCCGGGGACTGTTTTGGAACCGGAGGAGGCTTCTCATGAGGAGGACAATTCCAGGGACGTAACGGGGAAGGGTGCCACACCGGTCCCTCCACCGTCGTATCACATAAATCAAAGGTGCTGACCCCACAGGCAACGAAACATTGTGCGGAAGGGGCGTCGGAGCGTTCCAATCATAAACTGGCCGATAAGGATGCGCACAAGGAACCCTATGTTCACCCACAGAATCAAGCCCTACACCTGAGGCCGATGGCGTAGTTGTAGGGGTAGCACCCAAAATGGCCACCACTGTCGTGGCGGGAATGGGCGCCATTTTGTCATCACCTGAGGGGAACTCCGGCATGTGAGGAAGTGAGGCAGGGGTCCCCGTCGATGGATCAGGGGTCTTAACTTTAGCCTTAACATAAGGAACCTCGGCAGAGCGGTACTATGTGGCCTGGAATGTTTCTGCGACATACCAATCGCCAAATTAGCCTTCCCAGGAAGGCCCTCAGCACTGCCGGTAAAAGAAGAACTTTCCTTCTTTGCCCCCTCAACAGATCTGGCGTTGCCACAAGAGCGGGAACAATGAGAAACAACCTTCACCGATAAGGCCTTGCCAGGCCTCTCAGAAATGTTGGTAACTTTAGCCTCTGTGCGAGGGACCTCGGACCCAGGTCCGGTAACAGCCTTACTGGCGCAGGCCTCGAACATCCGTTCGGTAACGCCAAGCCCCGCCGAGGCCTCGGGGCGAACCCCGGTCTTATTTTTGAGGGAAGCCGACAGAGGGGCCTCGGAGCAAGCTCCGGTACCACATGACTCAGTAGAACTGGGTCTACAAGCGTCCCCCAAAGGAGGGGCCTCGGAATGTACTCCGGTATCCAGAGGCCCCTTACGGAGACCCTCGGAGAAAAATCTGTTATTATTATTAGGCCCAACGGGCACCTCAGGGCGAACCCATGTGACAGAGCGATCAATGCACCTCCCGGCCCGGGAGGAGCCCGGAAAGGTGTCTCCCGGCCGGGGTGCTCTGAAAAGTAAAGAACTTACCGGGCGTCTCTTCTTTTCGTTGATGAACGCTTGAATTAAGGTTTGTCGGAACACCTCCTCCCACCGCTCCAACCGACTCTGAAGAGCCCGGACCGAAAGGGAATCACAGTAAAAACAGGAGTCCCAACGGTGATCCGGACCCAAACACTCTAAACAAAGAGGATGGGGAGCCGCCCTCGCGAAGCTTCGGTGACACGATGAACAATCTGGAAAGTCTAGTTTGAACGACATAGACAGACTAGTACACGATCGCTAGCGAGAGCCAGAGAGGAAAAAAGGAAGAAAATCTTCCACGGGTGCAAGTGCGTCCAGTCCCGAACGATGCGGAGAAAAGGACTGATGGGCGATGCGTGGGGCGGAGCCAAGGTGGGCGGGGTTACGGCCGTGTGCCGGGCCCCGCGCAAGAAAGAGAGGAAGGACAAATTTGTGAAAATAAATTTTGGATGCTTTTTACAAAGTGCTCCGGTCCCGTCCCACAGGACGGAGAGATGTCCCATAAGTATGGAGGAAAGGGGACGGGACGTAGGAGTAATGTTTTTTGTTGTTTGCCAGCATCTGCCACGGAAAAAGGTTGTAGAGCAGTTTATTAAGGTAGAAGACGAGCCTGTGACAAGAGACTCATAGAAGATTAGTATTGAACTCCGAATAGGAAGTGTAAGAGATTTTGCCTTTGTTGAAGAGTCAAATTACCCACGATAGCAAGAACAAGGTTGTTTCTGTGGGAGCGGGCAAAAGCAGTGAAGGTTGCATAGACAGGAAGGCTCTAAGTGGCTGGTCCTGTCTAGATGGCACAATATTGAAAACTTATTTTCTTCACCACAGGCAGGCCAAGAAATGGAAAAGTGGGAGAAGATGGACAAGCCTTCCGATTAGTCTCCCCAGGATCGTTGTTCTCTCAGGATAGCAACCATACTGTGGTCATGGACAGTGGTTTGTCACCTACATAACAATCTAATATCAATTTGATGAGATAGTCCGAGCAAGGGGCTTTGGCTAAGAGCCTTGGAACGGCACGTGAATCCCGCATCCGACAATGCGGAGGAAGGACCTTCAAGGGGGAGCTAGCATTCCCTATTCTTTAGCTTCCACTGCCTGTTGGCCATGCCCCTTTCATCTCATTTCCACATCCGTTGCCCCTCTCGCGAATGCGAGAGGACGATGATCTGGGAACTTTCAGGTTTGTGACAGTTTCTGCTGCTCCACCAATCGTCCTTGCAAAGCAGCTATAAAGGTGCTGCCTCTCTAAGGGGGCACAGAGCACAGAGGATCCCTTTCCAACAACCCACTGGAAGGGACATCGGCTAGTTGCCAAACCAGCCCAGTGTCCTGTGGCTTGGCCCCTTCGCTAGACATGATTTGGAGGAGGTCCAACTTGAGACATACTCTACTTAGTGAAATATTTGCAGTGGTTGTCTTCGGGGGCATTGAGATGCATCAAACTATTAGCATTGTCAAAAAAAGACATTAGTGGCAACACCCCGCAGCTGTATGATGTTAAGGTGTATAGGGACATCGCTAGTATAAAGATCAGGTTTTCAAAGATAAACGAAGAAGTTCAAGAATGGGTCCTCGCACCAACTAAGTTTCAGGAGGAACGAGAATGCCCAGTGTCACTATTATGGAGGTACCTTGAGATGAGACCCTTTGTCCGAAGGTTATGTGTGGAAATACCTGGATGGTTGACAGTGGCATTATTTCAATTTAAAAAAAGGTACGTTCAATGTTATTAAAGGATTCAGGAAAGAAGGAGAAAAAGTATTCCACCAATTGTTTCTAAATAGTGGTGGCCAAGATACCGTTTGAGTAAAGAATGTGTCTGCAAGCATCAAAAGAATCGAAAGATGGCAATATGAGAAATATGGGCTGATTATAAATCCACAGAACGATCATCAAATGAAGAGCATGACCACAATAGACAGTAATGACAACATGGAACTGCTTGATGTATTACATCTGAAGGTGTTAACCCGGAATTTTAAGTGGAATATGAGCCGGAAATACAGCTTGTGCAAAGTGTGTTGTGGTACATTGATCTATCAGGGTGCATGAGAATAGTGTGACTGGTCGGCCACTCATTTATGTCCTGTTTGATGCAACAAGCAAAGGCGGGCAGAGGTTAGGCCGAGTGTGGTTTCAAATGTTACTACATTATCTAGTTGGAAAAACCTGGGATGGGCTGGGAAAGCCAAGAAAGGGCAATAGAAAGACTTATGCTGGAAAAAGAGAGGCCAGATGTTGTACATCTGGGGGTAACAATATTATAACCTCAACGGGTAAGGGGTCCCTGCTAATTTCAATGAAACGCTCACTGATGCACTTAGTAGCACTGCTAAGGCAATGCGAGGTAATCGGGTATGAGATCATCGTGAAACATGTGGCGGGGGCTGGGGACACAAAGGCAATCCCTCTGCCTTGTTAACAGGTCAGGGGGAAAAATGACAAACAGTATGGGTTTTGGATTTGTGAGACTCTCTCATTAATGATGGGCAGAGGGGCTTTTTGCAGCAGGTAGGATGTACTTATCTGACGTGTTCCTGATAAATATATGGGGTACTGGAGAAGATAGGTTTTGAGTAGTGCTAAGGCTGACCTAAGGAAGGAGGACCTTTTAAGACAGCGGGGGAGAGGAGCCACCTGGAAGTTGTCATGGTCTTAGTGGATGATGCTTCAGGATATGTGTGGCAAATGGGAACCACACTAATTCCCCGGGGCTACAGGGAAGGATCACCATAGGAGCTTTGTATATTAGAAATGGCTCCCCCACCCTTATGGGCAGTTGGGAAATATGGAACTTTGGTGGAGCGGGTCGTTGCTCAGTAGCAGTTACTGGAGTGCATGCCTGGCAAGACACCACCCAGAAGTGAGCAATTGACAGGAAAGTAATTCCCGGACGTGGTGCTTACCCTGAAAAGAAGGCATGGTTGTAAGCATTGCCACAATACTTGTCGATTGCTGGCTAACAGGATCACCTATAATCTAACCCTATGTGACCAATAGAACTGGGCCTATTTTTTCCAAATACAGACTTGCTGATTGTTGGCTAACAGGATCACCTGTAATCTAACCCTATGTGACCAATAGAACTGGGCCTATTTTTTCCAAATACAGAATTGAGTGATCTACTTTATTCTAGATATGGGATAGAGGAGATACCAGAGTGTTTCTCTGTGTGCAGTGAATATGTTCTTTGTGCATTTAGTGGGTGCCCATTGGGTTAATGCTATGTATATCTCTACTATAAATACAGTTGTAACTACAGGAATATTACTTTTTTTTCTTTTGCAGGGCAGTGAGCAGGACGTCCGAAAAATTGTGGAGGCTTTGAACGAATGTCTGGCTTCTTTCCCTAACAAACTGCTTCAGTTGGTCACTCGCATTGGAATATCGGGACAAATGCACGGGGTCGTTTTTTGGAAAATAAAACAAGGTACCATACAATAAAATGAACCAACAGGTAAAAAAAGTGGTGTTGTGCAGTGCTTGACAAAGGAAAAGTGCAGGCAGTCAGTGCAGGGATGAGGGAGGAACACACATATGCAGAGAAGCAGAACAAACGGGTTTCACAGAAAAGAGCACCTCCCTCTCTTTGCCTAGTGCTGTGTGGCTGCATTGTGGAATGTGTGATGTCTGTGATTTCAGGGTCACTACCAGGGTAAATTATCGAATGTTCAGAAACCATCACAGCATAATAATTGGGCAATACTGGAAATTAGCAAACTATGATGGTTGAGCTGTTGAAAAAACGGGCAATGTAGGTTACTGAGCATAATACATATTTAAAATGTCATAACAATGTGGTTACACATAATTGGTCAGTCAGTCAAAAAATATTTTTTTTTTCGGCATGACGGCATAAAAGTAGAAAAATATTAAGAACATACATGCATTAAAAAGCCAAGCACATATACAATTTAAAAAGATGTTTAAAAAATGTACAAATTCATGTGTCCTTTAACAAATATAGTGGACCTTAAAAGCTCAGTTATCGGAAATCTTAAGTCTAGCTTTTCTTCTTCTCCAACCCCTTGCAGGTAATTTGATACAGCAAACACAACATCAGGTTGGTACAAACTCTTAGAGAGAATTTCAGCACTGCCTAGCGCTCTTATACCATAAGCCTTGAGGCCTTAGGTGGTTTGTTTGTGCAAATTCTTGAGTACCCCGGGCAGATCAATAAGAAATGTTGGACAGATTCAAAATACGTTCACAGAATGGACAACAACGTTTCTCGGTTCGTTACCACAGGTTTGTCAAGGGTGACAAAGGGAGGATATTCAATCCTAATTTCATGAAGAGTGAGTGCGCAAAAGGTGTTTTTTTTGTTTATATATATATATATTTTGTTTATATATATAGAATGGAACTCCCAGTTCAAACCACCTTGTTTATGTATATGGATATGGAAAAGACTTTTATATCTTCCTCACAACTGGATTTCACCTAAATCCTTACCTCTCTTGGCTGCAAGCAATGCATAACACAGCCCGATTGCCTTGGACAACAAAGGACACACAGCTATCCCTGTGACTTGTATAAGAAGAGGACAGATTGTAAAGAAGAGGGGATCTCCTACGGACCAGGCGAACTGCTATGCACAGTCGAGCCTCTGCAGTATTTATGTCCTGGAGGGGCAGAGCCATGTTGGGGCGCAGAGCCAGTGGAAGCAACGAGGAGGCAGAAAATGCTAAACGAACACCTGCTGGTTGGCCTTCTACCTGACTGAGAAGCCCAGGTAGGAACAGGAGTGGAGACAGAGAGATCTCTGTTCCGTCTGGTGGCATGACCACGAAGGAGCTCTGTTGGCCTGGAAAGCTGGCAAGGGACGCTGAGACCAGACCGTACAAGGGAGCTCAGATTCACATGCTCTGCTCACGTTGGACTGTGGTTACAGAGACACCTAGCCACGGGGAAAGCCAACAAGGTTTCAGGAGCCTGAGAAACCTGACGAAAAACCTACCGATAAAAGGTACTAACATTGTAAATAATGATTGGAAAGAACATCAAGGTTAGGGGAGTCTGAGAAACCTGAGAGTGGAAAACCCCTATGAAAGGGGGATTGAGAGAAACGCAAACAGTGTAACTAATGACTGGAAAACAATCCAGGTTACAAGATCGTAAGGAACCCGAGTGTGAAAATCCCATATGAAAAGGAGAGTGAAAGTTAGACAGACTGTGAAAAACTGCTGGAAAATATATTCATGTTACGGGAGCCTGAGAAACCCGAGCGTAAAAAAACCCTTTGAAAAGGGGACTGAGAGAAGTATCAACACTGTGAATAACGGCTCGGAAGCTATCTAGGTTACAGGAGCCAGATAAACCTGAGTGAGCAAATACCCTAGAGAGGGGGAATGAAACAGCTATAAAGACTTTGAAGTAAGGCTAAGAAAGCAAATATATATCCTTTGTGTGTAAGAAAGCCAACGGTCCGAAGATTGTGGGACTGTGGGGAGTTCCAGAGCTTCGAAGGAGGGAAAGACAAACATTTTATTTTCTCAACAAACCTCGAGGAAAAGGATTGTTTGTTTCAAGAAACAGTTTTCGTTAACAACAAGGAGAGACTGAAATCCTTAACCTAGTATCAACGTTTGGAAGAATGCTGCTGTGAAAAAAAGACATTACAAGACGGTGAAAATAGTGTTTTCTAAAGTAGTAGGGCCAATTAGTTGTATGGGATTCAGATTTAAAAGGACTTTATTTTGGACTGTTACAGACATCCTTAGTTTTTGTTTTGCTAGATGGAGAACGTCCATCATAGAAATAGGGCAAGTTAGGCATTTTGATCTTTTAATTGGAATAAAACTCTTGAACCACGAGAATAAAATCATCCAAGTCCTCCTTCTGATTCGTCACACAAAGTCCAGAAAAGGCAGTGCATCTTTGAGATAAGGTTAGATTTGCTTTATCAATGTGTTTATTTGCCATTATTGGGAATCTAAATCCCAAATAATCAAATGTCTTGACTGCCTCGATTTTAATGCCTCCTCTGTGGATTGCTTATAGTTGGTGTATTTCCTAATCCTATTGCCACATCACATCTATATGGTTTTGCTTGGACTAATAGTTAAGACGATCACTATCACAAAACTTAACAAACTGACCTGCTAATCTTATAAGGCCACTTGGTGTTTGGGATATCAACACTGCATCACCCGCGAATATGAGCATACTGATTTTTGTTATCTCCTAGTTTGGGTAGATAAGCGAGGTCGGGAGATAGGTGGTTTACATTATCATTAAAATAGATGGCGAATAGTGTGGGAGCCAACACACAGCCCTGCTCCACACCCTTATCCACTGGAAACTGCCTGATGCACTCCCCTCTGTTCCCATACCTAACCTTAGTGGTATTGCTGGTGTACAACTGCGGAATTGGGTTCTAGTTTGTAGATATCCACCAGGATTTTATCTGGTCCAGGTGCATAGCCCAAATCCTGGGAAGCTAATGCGTCGCCCACTTCCCTAAGTGAAAACACCAGATGATCTGCCACAGTTGTACCAAGTGTTGTCAACAAACTTGTCTGTTCTCTTTGTAAAGATTGGAAAAATTAGTATACAAAGTATCCTCGGTAATTGCAAGTTGGAATGGTTTGCCCTCCTCACGATCGCCTAAATGGGCGAACTGCCAGAAGGTTTTTTGGTCTTTCTTTCGGGTGGCTTGGATTAGGCATTTAGTTATTGGTTTGACTTCCTTTATAATACTTACCAATTCTTTATATTCTTTCTTAGTACTTGGCAACGATCTATGGTCACAGGGGTTAACTGATTTTAATGCGGTCAACAATTCCTGCCTTTTGCTCCTGCATTCCTGATCATACCAGCCTGTACTACTATTATACCTTCCCTTTGTTTGTGTAGTTTTTTGGGGTACGGTCATGTGATAACTAAGTTGATCTGATACCTTCTCATGTATTACCTAAAGTATCTTGTCACTGAGAGTCTCTTGGTTAAAGGCTATCTCAAGGAGAGTCTGTCTATGAGAACATTTGCGGGACCATGACTTCCAGGTCTATCGCTTCCCATTTCAATCTCCTCCTATTATTAGAACAAATAAGATCTACATAGGCTGAGGAAAAATGCTCTTGTTCCTAGGGACAACCTTTTTAGAACCATGGAAATCGGATAGTGGTTGCTTTCTGTTCTAGACTAAACTTTCAGTTCCATGGCGACTTCTGCCAACTGTGGAGTGTGAATATCCCACGTTTGGTCCTCTTCTTCAAGGATTCAGTAACGTCCTTCTGGTGCTCATACTGGAGAATAAAGTCACCCAAAATCGGGATAATTGCCCTGTTCGTATTTAACTTAGTGTATTCAAAACTAAAAATGTTACTTTCTGGTCATCATGCATGCTAACAGGTATCACCCCATCACTGGGCATACCGTTACTGCGCACACGTAAATATTGCATTTTTAACAACGAATTCATGCAGAAATATAGATGGGGTTCAGTAACTCATTAAAGTAGGGAGTTGTGGGGGTCGCCCCCTCATTTATTTTTGCATACGTTGGTTGTTAAAAATTCGGCATTTTCGCATTTGGAGTAATGGATGCAATATGTTAACGTAGAGCCTACCAACAGTGCATAGCTCTGGCCATTATTACTTATATATACATATTGGGGAATTATGGAAAGTGGATTTTATGGAAACTATAGCAATCTTCGATTTAAACTAAGTTGTTCGTGCCATATTGCAGCCACGTGCTTACGTTCTCAGAAATGACGTTCTGCTTTGATGTAAGCGTGTCAAGTGGAATAGATTACAAAGCATGAACCCAGAACAGTCCTATTTACTTTTCTGTAACGTTTAATGAATGTTCTCCTTTTAGTAAAGGCAATTGTACCAAGAAAACAAAAATAAGCAATACTAACAATGTGTGTATTCAAGTGTGTAATCCATGCTTTACTAAGTGGAGGGCATTCCTTGTTCATTACTGAAAAATAAATAAGACTTTTCTGAATTCATTCTTTGTAATCTGGTCCACTTGACACGCTTGCTTTTTGTTGTTACCTAGCAGTCTGTGGATCAAGAGGACACCCTACTCTTTCTTGTTCGTTTGAATCTGCATTGTTGAACATAATAGGAACTTAGTCTCAAGAGCTGCCAGTTATCGGGAACTATATGATCTGCCTTTCTGTTTTTATCTGGCATCCACACCTCTCGATATTTTGCTCATGGAACATGCTGACTGATAATGCGATTTATTGCTAGGGCTGGCCAGTGTCTGATTTTCGCTACATGGGGCCCACTTTGCCAAATTTTCACCATAGCGGTTAACCAGTTTTGGCTTCAAAGCTCTACTTTGGCTCAGCCCTGTCTAGTCCTCAGCTTACTTTCTCTTTTCTTTGTCTGCCTATTATTGGGGGGCATTGCCCCTTTAACTCCTGTTTTGCCTGTCGCTACCTCTCTCCCGCCTCCCCATGAAGGCTAGGCAACCAATTTGTCATGTTACCTGTTTGTAAAACAGTTTTATTTTTATTTTCAACCCTGATCTTGCTTGCTATGCTCCTTTCTTCTGCGTCATTACGATCTTCCAATAATACCCTTTCCTTATCTTTAGTTTTCTTGCTTTTCTTTTTGTTTTATTTTCCTCTGGCACTTCTTTTTTCAGTGGATGTTGGTACCAACTATATTGTTAATGCAACCAAATTTGCAGAAAAATCAAGTTGTGTACGTGTCAAAGTGGGTCAGTTATCTACAGCCTGCAGGATTTCAGTAGGTGTGGCATCCGATTGATCTCATAAAATCCATTATGGAAACTGACAATGTGCATTTCTAGTCGTTTTGGATACTGGCCATATATACTAATGTGGTCATTCTTGGAATATCGCAATTGGAAACTGGCATTGTGTTTTGTTGGACATTATGGCTCACTGGGTACCCATAATGTTCATTATCAAAACTGGCGTTATGGATCAAATGGGGCATTATGGAAATGGAGCATAATGGAAACAAGCAATGTGTGTTTCTGACTGTTATGGAAAAGGATCGTTTTTTAGTGAGCACTTTGCAAACTGGTGCATTTCTGGAGATGTTGGAACCTTACTTTGCATGTTTCTGAGCATAATGGAAGATGGTGGTGTTATCGTGTGTATAATATAATGGGCAGTGCTAATTATTGGGTTAGTGGAAACTGGAAAAAGACACTTGAATTGTATTTATAGTGGCATTGCCACAGTCATTATTTTCTCACAACAGCATCAGTATTTAAACTTCCAATGTTACTGTTCAAGCATGACTGCTCCGCTCACTTTGAAAAAGCATTCACACTACTGTGTCAGGTCCCAGCAATTCTATGTTGTACCGGAACCTCTGGTTTGCTGGAGGTCAGATCCTTTGCTTATACTGAGCTATGTTTGGGATGAGCTTGCTTAACCTTTTTGGTATTCTGATCTACCATTTAAAGGAACTGGGTAGACCAGCAAAAGAACAAGTTACTTACCAACTGTAACATTCTTTCGACTGGATGTTCCTCCCACGTATTCCTCATCTTATGATAAATTGTTATCTCCAGCTTCGCTGCTTCGGAAAAATAAATTCTCGGCAGAGGGTGCTGTGCTTGAGGTTGCGGCGTCGACTGTACCTCGACGGGCTGCATACTCTGTCGACGTCACTGATGGTATAAATAGCTCGAGCCGCGCCCATTGCTTCAGTTCTGTTTTTTCGATGAAACTATAGGAGGAACACCCAGGCGTGCCTCATGACTGATGCACTCTTCGTGAGAGGAAATTGTAAGAAAACGTAAACTGTACTGCATGGTAGCATGGGAGGGTCGATGAGGAATACGTGGGAGGAACATCCAGTCGAAAGAACGTTACAGTTGGTAAGTAACTTGTTCTTCGAATGGATTGTGTCCTCCCACATATTCCTCATCTTATGATAGACTCCCATAGCAGTGTCAATTTTGGAGGTGGGTGTACTAAATACTGTTTTCATGGACTGAGTGAAGTACCGCCATGGCAAACAGCCCCTCAATGGAGGAAGCAGTATCTAAACAGTAATGCTTGATGAAAGTATGCATTGATTTCCAAGTTGCAGCTGAACAAATGTCTGCTGCAGGAACTCCCCTCTTTAGAGCCGCAGAAGTAGCCATTCCCCTTGTAGAATGGGCTCAAAGCCCATCTGGTGGGTCTTTTGCCACTAATTTGTAGCATTCCAGTATAGCTAAATTGATCCAGCGGGATATGGTCTGTTTTGTCACTGATAAACCCAGTTTATGACAAGTATAACCCACAAAAAGCTGGTCATCTTGGTGTAACTTTGACATCCTTGTAATATAGAAACTAAGAGCTCTCTTGGGGTCTAGTCTATGTAGTCTCTCCTCTTCCTTGCCCAAATGAGGAGGAGGATAGAAAGTTGGTAATATTATTTTTTGTGAAAAATGGAAGTTGGAAACCACTTTTGGTAAAAAGGAAGGTTTAACTTTGAGAACTACCTTGTCCTTATATAAAATAGTGTATGGAGGTTTGCCTGAGAGAGCCTGAAGTTCACTAACTCTGCGGGCTGATGATAAGGCCACAAGAAGAACAGTCTTTAATGTTAGAAGTCTCAATGGACAGGAGTGTAGAGGCTCAAAAGGTATACAAGTCAGAAACTTAAGTACCAAATTCAAATCCCAAGCTGGGACATGAAAAGGTACTGGAGGGTATACGTTAGTAAGTCCTTTTAGGAATTGTATTATTAATGGAATTTTGAAGTATGAAACCTTTTCCGAGGTGTGCTTGAAAATGGACAGTGCAGCAAGATATCCTTTAATTGTTCGTATCTGGAGCCCTAGATTGGCTACATGCAATAGAAAAGAAAGCACCATTGGGGTGCCACATTGAAAAGGGTCCACATCCTTACCCTTGCACCAGTTACTAAACTTATTCCAGCGACATCGGTACAAAGACTTTGTTGCTGGCCTTCTGGCCGAAAGCAAGATCTCCATTACGTCATCCGGAAGATCCCAATCCTTGTATCTCAACCTCTCAGAAACCATGCGTGAAGGTTGAGTGTCTTGACCTCTGGATGGAGAACCCGACCTTCCTCTTGCGAGAGAAGATCCTCTCTTTGCGGAAGACGTATTGGGGGGCAGATGGACATGTCTAGAAGGTCCGGCTACCACGTCCTCCTGGCCCAATCTGGGGCAATTAGGATCATGGTTTTCCTGAACTTTCTCAACCTCCTGATTACTTGAGGAATCACGGGGACTGGAGGAAACGCGTACAGCAGTGGAAACTTCCACTCCACATGCGTCTCCCAAAGCTCCTCTTTGAGGAAATTCCTATGAGCAGTACTGATCGCACTTCCAGTTGATCGCGGTGGCGAACAGATCCACTTGAGGGGTTCCCCAAAGGGTGAAGATCTCCAGAAGGACTTCCTGAGCTAGCTCCCACTCGTGGGAGATTGTGCTCTGCCTGCTCAGAGCGTCTGCCGCCGTGTTCTGCATTCCGGTTAGGTGAATTTCCGATAGAGAGATTCCTTCTCGTATTGCCCAGAACCAGAGCTGCATTGCCTCTCTGCACAGTGGTAGTGACCCTACACCTCCTCTCTTGTTGAGATAATACATGGCCACTGTGTTGTCCGTCATTATCAGAACATTTTTTTTCCCTGTACAGAGGGTAGAAAGGCCTTCAGCGCTAGTCTGATTGCCCTCAGCTCCAACAGGTTGATGTGTAGTTTGGACTCCGATGGAGACCAACGACCGCTGATTGTCAGATCGTTGGTGTGTGCTCCCCACCCCGTGAGTGAGGCGTCCGTCACTCCTGTTATCTCCGGCCATGGTTGCCAAAAATATTCTCCTTTGAATATATTGTCATTGCAAGCCCACCATAGAAGATCCTGAGCAACTGCGCTCGGGACTTGCAGAAGATCCAACATATTCCCTGAGAACTGGGACCACTGAGTTCTGAGTGCCCATTAAAGGGATCTCATTCTCAATCTGGCTTCTGGCACTAGGAAAATGCAGGATGCCATGAGGCCGAGCAACCTCAGAAAATCGAAGGCTGGTAGATGTTGGGCATTCTGGAACTTTGTCACCATCTGCAGAATGTGGAGAGCTCTCACCTCGGGAGGCGAGGCTTTTCCCGAGGAAGTATCCAAGACTGCTCCGATAAACTGGAGCTTTTGGGATGGTATCATGTGGGACTTCTTGAAATTGAGGGAGAAGCCCAATTTGTGAAGGAAGTGCCAGGTGATCGAAAGATGTTCCTGAGCTTGTTCGGGAGAACGTGCTCTGATCAACCAGTCGTCCAGGTAGGGGTAGACGTGAATCCCCCCTCTCCTGAGACTCTCTGCCACTACCGCCATCAGCTTAGTGAAAACCCTTGGGGTGGAGGTGAACCCGAATGGCAGAACTCGAAACTGATAATGAGAGTTGCCAATCGCGAACCTCAGGTACTTTCTGTGCTTGGGATGGATTGGCACATGAAAGTAAGCATCCTTAAGGTCCAATGATACCAACCAGTCTTGGAGTTGTAGAGCCTGAAGGATCTGAGAAAGGGTCACCATCTTGAACTTGTCCTTCCTGAGGAACTTATTCAAGTTTCTTAAATCCAAGATGGGTCTCAATCCTCCGTCCTTCTTTGGGATGAGAAAATATGGGGAGTACCATCCCCTGTTCCTCTCCGCTGCAGGTACCTGTTCTATAGCACCTTTCTCTAGCAGGGTTAAAATTTTCTGCAACAGGACCGGGTCTGGAATTTTGACGGGATTGGCTCCAGGTGGATGATTCTGAGGCCTTTTTTGGAAGGGGAGACAGTAACCTTGAGCTACTGTTTCCAGTGCCCAAGCATCTGAGGTAATGCCCCGCCCTTCCTTCAGATGCTGAGAGATCCGGCCTCCCACTGGGGTTTTGTGTAACAAGGTCTCAGAGTGATTTGGAAGCGGCTGCAGGAGCGGCTGAGGGCAAAGATGCCGCTCCTGAGGCTGGTTTCGCACCTCTTCCTCGTGTTCCACGAGGGACATTTCTTTTGCCTCTTTGAAAAGCCTGTCCTCTTCCTCTACCAAAAGAGGAGTAGTATTGAAAAGAACGACCCCTCCAGGAAGATGAGCCGGAATAGGGTTTCTGAGGCTGGCGCATGGAAGCACTAAGAGATTTAGCTGCCGCTTTTGAGGTCTTGAGTTTTTCTAGGCTTTCATCAGCCTTACTGCCAAACAGCCGCAAGCCATCAAAGGGCATGTTGAGAAGTCTGGCCTGCACATCTGGTGCAAACCCCGACTTCCTCAACCACGCAAATCTGCGTAGAACCGTGCTTGCAGCCATGGATCTGCTGATACTATCAACAGTATCCAGTCCAGACTGGAGACATTGCCCCATTGCCTCCTACCTGTCTTTGACTATATTCAGGAAGCCTTCCCTTTCCTCGCCTTCCGGAATATGATCAGCAGCCGCCGAAATACAGTCCCACAGGGTATGGGTGAACCTGGCCAGGGTACAGGTGACATTGGTTGATTTAAGGGCCATGCTGCCTGAAGTGAAAACTTTACGGGCCCAAGCATCCATTTTTTTCTCCTCTCTATCCGGAGGGATAGTGGGATATGCTGTTTGGTTTGATGTAGATGCTGCCTGAACAACGAGGCTTTCTGGAGTCGGATGCCTGTTTAGGTATTCAGGATCAGAACCAGCTGGTCTATATTTCCTGGGAAAATTACTGTTTGAGCAGCAATACTTTCCGGATTTTCCCAGTTTTTTTCCACTGTCCTCTGAAGAGCCCTATGCAAAGGGAGAACTGGATCTTTTTGAGGACCTCTGACAGTTATATCTGTCCTATCATCCTGTTCGAAAATGGGTGAAGTGTTACCCCAACCCTTATATTCAATTACTCTAGTCATAAGACTCATGCACCCTGAGTCTGCGTGTTCTGCAGGATCAGGTCTGGCAAATTCTAATTCTGGTGATGTGCCAATGCCACTGGCAGAAGGCAAAGTATCCCTCAGGTCTCTCATTTTAGACTCTGGATCTATAAATTCCTCTGGAACTTGCTTTATGCCATATTGAACTCCAAAAGGAGAGATTTCCTCATCCTCTGAGGCAAATTCCTCATAAATTGAGGACATAGACTTAAAAAAGTCAGATCTGGGTAAAGGAGTAAATCTCCTCTCTTCCTCCACAATACTTGTCGAAGGAATAGAAAAATCCTTCGAAGTTGTCGAAGGAATCTTCAATGACTTCGATGAAGACGTCGACACAGGCGTTGAAGACACTTTTGGCTTCGATGCCGAAGCAATCGACGCCGATGGCGTCGACGAAGTCGTGGAATCCTTTGACGACTTATGATTTTTATGTGGCACCGGGGAGGTATTCGACTCTCGAAGAGTCTTCGACGCCTTGGCGTCGACTCGTGTTTTTCGAGTATCCTCTATACTACTGGCTTTAACCATAGTAGTTTTCGACTTCCCTTTGTCTTCCAATGGAGCGACTTTAGGGGTATGGCTCTTCTGAGGTTTATTCGAGGGGATCGGGGCCGTATTCTCGAATACCTCCATCTTTTTTCGAAATTCCTCCCATTTTCTGGGGGAATCCGATTTTGTCGGACATCGAATTTCTTCGGTCGATGACTCAGAAGATGATGGAGACCTATGTCTCCTCTTCAGTTTTTTAGATGAGGAAGATGACGAGTGTCTCGACCTGCTACGAGATCGAGATCTCTTGGAATGTTTACAGCGATCCGATTCCTTCGAATCTGTTGATTTTTTTTATTATTATTTATTTATTTTTGTTAATTTTTGTAAAAAAAATGTGGACACAGCCTTAGCTTTAGAAGCTTCCCTCCCCACTGACAGTTTACCTCTCCTCTCACGAAGGGTCTTCTCCGTCATAGACTGACAGGAGCCACAGTCGTCGGTTCAATGACTTGAACCGAGGCACCAGAGACAAACTCGGTGAGGATCCGTAATCGACATTTTCGATCCACAATCGATGCACTTCTTAAACCCAGTCTTGGGTGTCGAAGGTGTAGAAGAAGATGACATTTTTCTCTCTCAGAAAAACTTGAAGGGCACCATTCTCGATAGCAAAGCGATCAGAAAAACGGAACTGAAGCAACGGGCGCAGCTAAAGCTATTTATACCATCAGTGACAACGACAGAGTACGGAGCCCCTCGAGGGACAGTCGACGCCGCAACCTCGAGCACAGCGCCCTCTGCCGAGAAAAATGTTTTCCGAAGCAGCGAAGCTGGAGATAACGATTTATCATAACATGAGGAATACGTGGGAGGACACAATCAATTCGACATACCTGTTCTATGCCCTGTTCATATCCAAATGTTCATTTATTTAAGTTGCCTTGTATAGTATGCTTAGACAGCATTAGTTTGTTGCAGTGGCTACAACCAGGCTCAGTTTGACAGTTTTATGAGCTATGTTAAAGGCTGTTTTAGAAGAACAAGTTACTTCTTACCTGGTAACGTTCTTTCGATGGGATGTTCCTCCGACGTATTCCTTATCTTAGATAATTCGTATCCAGCTTACTGGCCTCGGAAATTTTTTCTCTGTAGAGGGCGCTGCGTGTCGACGTCCACCGAGTTGGTGTCCCTCGACAGCCACCGTACCGGCGCCGCCGTCACCATGCCCATAAATAGCCACGCGCGGCGTCCGTTGCTCAGTTCCGTTTTGTAGCATAAGATAAGTCTTGCATAAATTGGCTATTGACCTTGAAGGAGCGTAAGCTGCAACCACAAGGGAAGTATTACTGCGGGGATGGATGGGAGGGGCGATAAGGAATACGTCAGAGGAACATCCCATCGAAAGAACGTTACCAGGTAAGAAGTAACTTGTTCTTCGAAGGGATTGTGTCCTCCGACGTATTCCTTATCTTAGATAGACTCCCATAGCAGTGGCATGTAATTGGAGGTGGGAGTAAGATTGTCATGTATCCCTTTTTAGGAATGAACCGAATGTGATATGGCTTTGCCAAATCTGGTCTCTTGACTAGCGGAGGAATCCAGGTTGTAAAATCTTGTGAATGTATGTGCAGACGACCATGTGGCAGCCGCACATATGTCTCGGACCGATACCCCTCTTTGGAGGGCCGAAGAGGCTGCGATACCCCTGGTTGAATGAGCCCTAAGATTTTGAGGGGGCTCTTTCGCTGCCAGTTTGTAACATTCCAGAATGGCCAAAATAATCCACCTGGAAATGGTCTGTTTTGTTATGGGTAGTCCCAACTTGTGACCTGAGTAGCCTACAAACAGTTGGTCTGCTTGCCTAATCCTATTAAGTCTGCTGATGTAAAAGCTTAGAGCTCGCCTTGGGTCCAGTCTATGTAGCCTTTCTTCCCCTTTCCCCGGATGGGGAGGAGGGTAGAACGAAGGTAAGGTAATTTTCTGAGTGATGTGAAATTCAGAAACCACCTTTGGGAGGAAATTAGGCTTCACTTGTAGGACAACTTTGTCCTTATGGAAAATTGTATGGGGGGGTTTACAAGATAGAGCTTGTAATTCGCTCACCCTCCCAGCAGATGTTAGTGCTACTAATAGGACAGTTTTAAGATTGAAAAATCTCAGCGAAGAAGAGTGGAGTGGTTCGAAGGGAGTACCCATTAGGAATTTAAGACTACATTTAAGTCCCATAAGGGAACTTGGAATGGTCTTGGAGGATAGACATTAGTTAATCCCTTGAGAAATTGTATTACTAAGGGTAGTTTGAAATACGATGGTTCCTCCGCAGTGCGCTTGAAGATTGATAGTGCCGCGAGATAGCCTTTTACAGTGCCAACTTGAAGGCCTGAGTTTGCCAAGTAGAGTAGAAACGATAACACCGTTGATGTACCGCATGAAAAAGGGTCGATATTGTCCTCTCTACACCAGCTGCAAAATTTGTTCCAACGGCAGCGGTATAAAGACTTTGTTGCTGGCCTTCTGGCCGAAAGCAACACCTCCATGACGTCATCAGGGAAGTCCCAATACTTGTACCTCAACCTTTCAGAAGCCAAGCGTGAAGGTTGAGGGTTTTTATGTCTGGATGGAGAACCTGACCTCCATTCTGCGAGAGAAGATTCTCTTTGAGTGGAAGAAGGATTGGAGGGCAGATGGACATATCCAGAAGGTCCGGGTACCATGTTCTTCTGCCCAGTCCGGGGCAATTAGGATCATGGTTTTCCGGAATCTTATCAACCTCCTGATCATTTGAGGAATAACAGGGACTGGTGGAAACGCGTAAAGGAGTGGAAACTCCCAGTCCACTACGAACGCGTCCCCTAGAGCTCCTCTCGGGGGAAATTCCTTTGAACAGAACAGATCGCACTTCCTGTTGGCACTGGTGGCGAACAGATCCACCTGAGGGGTTGCCCAAAGGGCGAAGATCTCTTGAAGGACTTCCTGAGCTAGCTCCCACTCGTGAGAGACTGTACTCTGCTTGCTCAGAGTGTCCGCTGTCAAGTTCTTCTCTCCGGCTAGGTAAACTGCTGATAGAGAGATTCCTTCCTGAATTGCCCAAAACCAGAGCTGCATTGCCTCTCTGCACAGTGGCAGTGACCCTACGCCTCCTCTTTTTTTGAGGTAGTGCATGGCCACCGTGTTGTCCGTCATTATCAGGACATTTCTTCCCTGTACTGATGGCAGGAAAGCTTTCAGCGCTAGTCTGGTCGCTCTCAGCTCTAATAGGTTGATGTGTAGTCTGGACTCCGATGGAGACCAACGACCGCTGATGGTCAAGTCGTTGGCATGGGCTCCCCACCCCGTGAGTGAGGCGTCTGTGACTACTGTTATCTCCGGCCATGGTTGCCAGAACAGATCCTTTCAAGATGTTCTCTGGATAGGCCCACCATTGAAGGTCGTGGGCTACCTTGTCCGGAATCCGGAGGAGATCTGTCATTCTTCCTGAGTATTGTGACCACTGGGTTCTTAGTGCCCACTAGAGAGATCTCATTCTCAGGCGAGCCTCTGGCACAAGGAAGATGCAGAATGCCATGAGGCCTAGCAATCTCAAAAAGTCGAAGGCTGGGAGATGTTGGGCATTTTGAAACTTGTTGACCATCTGCAGAATATCTTGAGCCCTCACCTCTGGTGGCGAGGCTTTTCCCAGGGAAGTATCCAGGACCGCTCCAATGAACTGGAGTCTCTGTGATGGTATCATCTGTGACTTTTTTACATTGAGGGAGAAGCCCAGTTTGTGAAGGAAGTGGCAGACATAATCTAGCTGGATCTGAGCTTGTTCCGAAGATACAGCTCTGATCAGCCAATCGTCCAGGTAGGGGTAGACGTGGATCCCTTCCCTCCTTAGACTTGCAGCCACTACTGACATTAGCTTGGTGAAGACCCTCTGGGCGGAGGTCAGCCCAAATGGCAGAACCCGAAATTGATAATGAGAGCCGCCAATTGCAAACCTCAGGTATTTCCTGTGTTTGAGATGGATTGGCACATGGAAATAAGCATCCTGAAGGTCCAGAGATACCAGCCAGTCCTGGATCTGGAGGGCCTGAAGGATCGGAGAAAGAGTTACCATCTTGAACTTTTCCTTCCTGAGGAACTTGTTCAATTCTCGTAAGTCCAAGAAAGGTCTTAGTCCTCCGTCCTTCTTCGGTATGAGAAAGTAGGGAGAGTACCAGCCCTTGTTCCTCTCCGCTACAGGTACCGGTTATATGGCACCTTTCTCTAGCAGGTCTACAATTTCCTGCAAGAGGAGCGGATCTGGAACTTTTAGAGAGCTGTGCCCCGGTGGATGACTCTGAAGGATGCGTAGAAAGGGTAGGCAGTAACCTTGGGCAACTGTCTCCAATGCCCAAGCATCTGACGTAATAGCCTGCCATTCCGTCAGATGGTGAGTTAACCTGTCCTCTACAGGTGTTTTGTGTGGAAAGACCTCAGAGTGGTTTGGGGGCGGCTGATGCAGATCCCGAGGGTAAAGAGGCACCTGCTGCTGCTGCGGCCTTAGTACTTTTGACCCGTCCGCCTTGGGTGGATCTCCTTTGGCCTCTTTGAGCCAGCTGTCCTCTGCCTCTCCCGAATGCAGAATAATATCAAAAGGACTTTCCTCTCCCAGAGGTTCCTGAGGGGCGAAAAGGAGTTTGGCGGATTGCAGCTCCTAAAGATTTTGCTGCTGCTTTAGATGTTTGCAACCTTTCCAGACTGTCATCAGCCTTTTTACCGAATAAAGAGGAGCCGTCAAAGGGCACATTCAAAAGTCTGGCCTGTACATCTGGAGCAAAGCCAGACTTTCGTAACCACGCATGCCTGCGGTTTGTTGTACTTGCCGCAATGGCCCTGCTGATACTGTCAGCGGAATCGATGCCAGTTTGAAGAGATTCGCACATGGCATCTTTGCCATCTTTAATGATGTTAAGGAAGGCTTCCCTTTCATCTCCTTCCGGTATGCAGTCAGCCGCTGATGAAGCACACTCCCACAGTGTGTGACTGAACCTGGCGAGCGTACAAGTGGCGTTGATGGATTTCAATGCCATACTACAAGCAGAAAATACTTTTTGCCATAGAATCATACCTTTTGTCATCCCTGTCCTGTGGAACAGTAGGATAAGCGGATCTGTGGCACAGCTAGTAGAGCGCTCGCTTTGACACCCGTGCAGAGCCTGCTGACGCAGGTTCGAATCCCGGCAAGGCCAAACTCAGCCTTTCATCCTTCCGAGGTCGATAAATGAGCACCACACACCGTGGGTAATAATAAGCAGCGCTCAGATACCTCAGGGTTCGTAGCGCTATATAAATGCCAAATTATTATTATTATTATTGTTATTATTATTATTATTATTATCTGCTGCTTGATGAAGTTGCCGCTTGAACCACCAGGCTCTCTGGAGTCGGGTGTTTTGATAAATATTCAGGGTCAGCCGCAGCTACCCTATACTTGGCTGACAATTTTTTATTGACTGCAGGGATAACCTCAGGAGTTTCCCAGTTTGATGAAATGTTCCTTTGTAAAGCTGTATGGAAAGGGACCACATGATCCTCCTGTGGACCTTTATCTAGTATGTCTGTAAGGTCATCCTGTTGAAAAACAGGTGAAGGCGCAGACCAACCCATGAATTCAATCATTCTTGCCATCAGGGTTCTATAGTGGGTTTCGGCATGTTCCCCTGGGTCTGGTTTGGCAAATTCCACTTCTGGGCAAGTTTCCAACCCACTTGCCTCATGTAAGGAATCCTGTAGGTCTTTCAACCTTCTTTCCTCAGAGGTAAAATCCTCTGAAACAGGTGGTGTGGTCCTCTGCAGCCTGAAGGGTCTTTCTTGATCAGAATCCTCCCCTTCTTCATAGATTGAAGATAAGGTTCCGGGGTACTCTGACCTCGGAAATGGTGTAAAACCCATTTCTAAAGCGGAAGGAGCCAAACTTGTAATTATTGGTCGAGAAAAAGTCGATGTCGTCGACGCCGATGTGAAAGGCTTCGAAGGCGCCGAGAAAACTGGAAGAGGCCTCGAGGAACTCGAGAGGATCGGGGTCCTGCTCGAGGAAGTCGACGACGTTCTCAAAGAGTCATGCTGGAGGCCCTGGGTATAACCCTTGGCTGTGAAGTAGCCGTGTTTTTTCCTTTTATCGGCGTCGATGTCGGCTTCGATCGACCGATGCGTCGAAGAACCCTTCGATAACGGCGTCGATGGCGCCGATCCATGAGTCGAAGGGACTTTCGACGATGGCGTCGAAGATGGTGCCTTGCTACCCGATGGCCCGTGGTGCTCTCGGTGGACTCTTTCGCTGGGTGCAACGACTTACGGCATTTTGATTTTTTGGGGGTTTTCACCCATGGTATCACCCTCAGCTGTCTTCGAGGGGGTCGAGGCCGCTTTCTCGAAGACGCTTAGCATCTTTTTCCTGAATTCCTCCCACTCAGCCTGAGAGCTTTGTTTTGTGGGGCAGGAGAGCCTTTCTGGGGAAACAGAAGATGACGAGGAAGGGGATCTTCGACGTCTCTTTTTTGAGTGTCTAGATCTCGACGAGTGTTGGGAGCTACTTCGAGACCTAGAATGGGAATGCTTTCGACGGCGAGGAGACGAATGCCTCGACTCGGTCGAAGAAACATTTGAGGAGGTTTTAACTGACTTACCTCTCTCGAGCTTCCCCTTGTGCTCCTTCAAGACTTTCGCCGTCATGGACATGCAGTCCTCACACTCCGAACAACGGTGCTCGACTCCCAAGCACCACAAACAGATCCTGTGAGGATCCGTTTGCGACATTTTCTTTCCGCAGTCTCGACATTTTTTTAAGCCGGACCGCGGAGTCGTCGGTTCGGATGAGGAAGCCATCGAGTACGAGTTGGTTTTATCGAGGAAATATAAGAGGTTTATCTGACTGAACTGAGCAACGATATTCTGAGGCCCCACGAAGCGCGGAAAAACGGAACTGAGCAAGGGACGCCGCGCTTGGCTATTTATGGGCATGGTGACGTCGGTGCCGCCGATACGGGGGCTGTCGAGGGACACCAACTCGGCGGACATCGACACGCAGCGCCCTCTACAGAGAAAAAGTTTCCGAGGCCAGCAAGCTGGAGACGAATTATCTAAGATAAGGAATACGTCGGAAGACACAATCCCTTTGAATCTTATTTTCTGCATTCTAGAATTCTACATGTGTATTTCTGTATATTCAAACACTGAAGGCAAGTCCCCTTTTACGCTCATGCCAGAAATAAAATGCAACCCATCTAGGGGGGAAAAAGGGCAGGAGATTGCTTGCCAGGATAACAAGGTTTAATTGTACAAAGTAAAGGTGCCAGCAGAGGGCTCTGCTGCTCGAGAATGTTTTGGCTCCAAATTGATTGTTAGTACCTTATGAACGGCCACAGCGTCACTAAGGACGTCACATATAGGGTCTAAACCCGCACAGTTGATTGGTAAGACAGTATATATTGTCCTGCTCCATAGGGGATGCCAGGCTATGATTGGTTCTCATCTCCACCGTCTGTCTCTTCACGTGGGTCAGCTGGGCTCATCTCTGCAGGGAGTGAAGGTCATGCGCTTCACATGTTGCTGTTCCAAGACTCCTCTTTGTGAGCTAATTCTACTGCTACATCATTATGGCATGCACCTGGGAGGCTCATGTACTGACACCCGGGGGAAGGGAAGAAACACAATCATGCTGAACCACCCAATCTGTGCTCTATCTCTATTGCACTCCTTGCACCCAAGGCTTCCACCTTTGTTTTGATCTATAATGTATCCCTATCTGTACCTCCTACTACAAAGGGTGTATTTATGGGAAGAGGGAACATGGTCACGCATTTTCAGGTTTTTTATGATCATTTGTTTTATTACGGGCAGGCTGAGGTCACTCGCTTATCGGGGGAATGCAGGGACTCTTGGACGGGGTTGGTGGGGGATGCTATCCGTCTGGTGGGCTGGGTGAGTGTTAGGGGTTTGATGTTGGCCTAGTTGTGAGGAACGGGCATGGCGAGGAGCCTGGTGCTGTCTGTGATACTAAATAATTGCAACAGTCAGGGAACAAGGGGACTTTTCTGTGGAAATTAGCAGCGCAGGCTTATCTTTGCTCAGCGTTTGGTCCTGTTTGTGTTTCTCCGTCGGGTCTACATGTACCGTCCAGCCATGCAAGGCTGCAGTCCTCTTCCATAACTATAAAATGGAAGCTCTTTATATGCGCGCACTACGTCTATGCATCTATAATGTCGATGATATTGCTCCTGGGCCGAGTTTCTCTAACACAGCCCTTTCTCCCCTAGCACATCACCCTATTCATGGGATTCGCCTCACTGTAAAGCACCTAGGGGGGTTGGATAGACCAATTTCCATTCCAACAACATCTTCAAGCACCACTGGCAATGGCAATATACAAAGAAAGATTTGTTTTGCTTGTATCTCAATTGTAATAATTTTATTTGCCAAATTGCACAGTGATAAGTGAATGCCAACCCGTATTTAGCCCCTCTTGGTGCTTTCTCGAGGCAGGTTTCTAGGACAACTAAATATATCAGAAAATGTATTGAATCAGAAAATGAATATTCATTTTTCAGAATAAGCATGCAAAGTGACCGAAATCCCTGTGCTCAATGTGTTTATGGCCCTAAAGTTGGATTATCTTTAGTTTTGCTGAAGAAATACTTCATACACATATTATGGATTGCTAAGCCAGTGTGATAACTGTTAGGAAACAGAAAAAGGGAAGAGGGCAGGGAGAGGGAGAGAATGGGGAAACAATAAATGCTTAGTGGTGCTGCTATTTACTTTAAATAAGCCAAGGAACACTTGTTAGAAGGTTTATTTTGTGTCCGTTCTGTGCATAATCCATTATGATTAATTTGAATGTCTTCTCATGTACACATTGCTCTCCTTTTGTTTTGTCCAAATCAGTCATTTCACCAATATTTGGCCCCCATCTATTTCTGATACCTACTGGACACAGCCTTCCTAGGCTCTGTAGCATTTTGTCACTAGGCGGCTCCTTGTCATTTAACTGGGGTCAAAGCACCCGCAGGTCCTGGCCACAACACACACCGAGATCCACTGGAGGAGGAGGACAGTGATGTGTGTCCTTACGAGCACACATGTGTTCAGTCACCAGTTGTTCTCTGTAGCATTCATTGGTGGGCGCGAGCATGAGGTCCTGCCTGCTCTACCTGGAATACATTAAGCACCAGGATTCTATCCTGGCAAACTCCTCTATACGCTGGGTGAGCCCATCCATCAACTCGGCGTCCGGTTTCGACCCACTCCACTGGTGTTACTATGATACCGTATACAGTGAACACTACTGAGCATCGTGTGACTGTGTGTTTTTTGTTTTGTTTTATATACTATTTTTTTGTTAGGTACAGTGTAGTGTAAAGCTTATTGCTTATTGCCACTGTAAAATTATAATTTGGGCACTGCTCCCTAAAATCGCCAGAAACAGAGTGTTGTGCAGTTAAGCTGAAACTGTTGATGTTTGGGGGGTGGGGGAGGAGTGGTGGAGTTAGGTGAAGAAACACAGTAACGTCCTTAAAGGCTGCTTGCTAAGTCAAAGCGTCTGGTATTGCGGCAAAGAGTGTCGGAAGGTATTAGAAATGTCGGTTATAAGCGAGGTGTGTTATTTTGAATTTCGTCTCCCTGCTACCTTAGCCTATCCCTGTGGGTTTTGGGATTACAGTTGTTTGAAGCCTCTAATGTCCCATCTTCTGGTTTTCGCTGCTCGGGGCTGAAAGCTCATCATTGTTGACCACAGTCATGGAATCAATTCTGTATATATATACATATGGGCACACATGTCCCCAGGGCATTAATTTAATAGCGTTCCGTGCTCTCCCTTTGGTGTTGCCAGTGCATATCTTTTAATAAGAGCTTAGCAGCGTTGTTGGCATACTTAAGTGATGCTGGGGAGCATTCACTCTTCATAGCCACAGCAGAGCTGCCAAGCGTGGACGCATTTGGATTAAATGAAGGACATGCCCTAAATGCATTGGCCAGAAAAATATCCAGAGTGGAGACTCCAGACTTCTCTGCGTTCAAGGTGCGACTGGCATGGAAATTAGCCACACGTACCCAAGAAAGTGACCTGCTTTTGCATATGCCAGTTGGTGACTTTTCGAGACAGACTGTTTGAGCAGTACCAGTGGAGGGCATTATGGGGAATCCTGTAGACAAAGGGGCGCATTCTACAGCAGTGACGTTCAGTGCTCTGAAGCAACCCTCTGCATGCAATTACAATAAACCTTCCCGCTGCCCAGTATACTAAGTGACCACGCTGGACCACAAAGCCAGCCCACACTGTCCTGTTGGGCCGCACCTTTGAGCACTGTCTTGTTTCCCTATGGGCCAGTTAGCGCATTACTACTGTCACATCTGGATGTGCCTGCCACCCAAGAGTTAGTGTATGAAGTAACATGTAAAACACGCACCCTAGCGTGCTGTCTTCAGGACAAACATGTCAACCAATTTCAGCTGCACATCAAAGCACTTCACAGTAGAAACGATCCATTTTCTGCAGCAGAAACGGTAGGACCATTTTGAAATGCTTACAGTTTCTGAATTAGCCCCCAAAAAGGTATTATGTTTGTGAGTGATGTTTTTGCTAAAAATAGTCCCAAAAATTGTGCTCTCGAGAATAGAAATATTTGTAAATGATATTGTGTCACGGATGGCTTAAAAAAAATCGAGGGTACGGTTATGTAGTTCCGAATGTTTCTTTTCGGGTTTCACATTTTTCTATAGATGGACAGCAGGGAGGTCATATTAAGCAGAGTCCCTGATCTCCACCTTAGCCAATACTTCTCTATTCCCCAGCGGATCATGAGGTAAGACTAGTGATGGGTAACTCCTACTACGGTACTATCCTGGACAACAAGTGAGGGCCTAAAGGCAGTCGCCTTATCGAACTTAATACCTTTGGAGTTTTCTAACGAATCCTTTCCCTAAAGATGTCATAAGGTATGATGTTCAAGATGTGTGTGTGTGTCTCTCTCTTTTCCTTCCTCTTGCCTCTCCTCCTTTCACTGTTGTTCTCCTACTGCTCCCTTGTATTCTCCAACCTTCCCCTATACACCCGTTCTCTCTCTCTCTCTCTCTCTCTCTCTCTCTCTCTCTCTCTCTCTCTCTTTCTCTCTTTCTCTCTCTCTCTCTCTCTCTCTATCTTCTCTCTCTCTTTCTTCTCTCTCTGTATTAGTCTGACCGCTCAATGTCTGTCTTCTCCTTCTACTCTTGCCTATCTCCCACACCATCTCTCTCTCTGCTACTAGTCGCTTTGACACCCACTCTCTCAAAAAATATGTCAGTCTCTCCACTCTTGGTCCCACTCTCTGCACCACAGAGTACCTCACAAGTGCTCTTTTTCAATTTATCCCAACAATTTTCTCAGCCCTCCACTCCAACTTCCACCTGGTCTCTCAGTCCACCAACTCTTCTCCTGATTTGACCCGCATACTCTTCAGCCATGCTTGTAAGCGCTGGTCTTTTACACCCAGGCCTTCCTCCATCTCTGCCTCCTCCCGCTTCTCATTGGTCCCTACTAACAACACCGGACTACTCTGGCCAATTTGTTCTTAGGCTTTTCCCAGTGGGCGGGTTACACTGGTACAAACTGTTAAGTACCCCACTTGGCCCGAACCCCTTTACACTTGCAGTTGTTTGTGGGGCTTTTGAAACCTAGGGCCTCATTACGACCCTAGTGGTATGGGTTTAACGGCGCTGGTAGAGCTGCCGGTGCCGTTAAACCCATACCGCCCTATTACGAGGTCCCCTTGCGGGACCCGCTCTGCACGTCTAGTTTTACCAGATGTCCTTAGCGGGTCCCGCGAGGGGCCCAGCATGCTAACAACGGGCCCGTCATTAACAGGCCCGTTGTTAGCATGCTCCCCATTCCCATTGAGCCCTATGGGAGCACAAATGGGAATGGTGATGGTCCAAGGTCGGAATGGCCCGGTATTTCCCCATTCAGGGAACCCGGACCCGAGTTTGGAGGCAGCCATGCACTCATTAAGGGCATGGCTGCCTCCAAACTCATAATGAGGCCCCTAGTCTTGGTGCGCTCCACTGCACGCCTCTCGGCCCTGCAGCCCGAAGAAGTTGGTATTTTTGCCAGCAGTCTGGATAATGTCTGAGAAGCAAGAGGTCTGTGCAGCAATCTGATTACCTCACGCTGTGTGCTCGGCTGCTGACCAATGGGACTCTGGAGATTGCTTCTGTAAGTAATGAGAAAGAACAAGACAAGAGCTTAGAAAGCATGGTGTGACAGGTAGTAGTACCAACCTTGGACGCTGGAGTAAGAAAAAAGAATGCAAAGGAAACATGGCAGGTTATTCCCCATTGTGAATGCCAGAACAGACCATATTTTGTTCCTCCTGTTCGTGCCTCTGCTTTAGCTATGCTAATTCTATTCCTATAGTATATCACAATACTAGTGCGTTATGATGTTACTATATAACCACAGGACTGGCGATGGTTACGGGGAAGAGTTGGGAGGGCTTTACTGATCTAGAGCTGCTTATCAGAATTGGATTGAGACCCTAACTCCATTTCATATTTCTGCATGCTACATGAATCGTCAGCACTACTGGTGTGCAATTCTAAAAATACATGTGGATTTATGCATTTTTTAGATGCATGATTCTTGAAAATGTGCAGCTACATTACGCAATTGACTGAGCAAGATGTGCAGTTGTGGAAATGATGTGCTGCCTTGCCCCCTGCGGGGTGAAATGTAGCCACTAGAGGCCAGAAATAAATGAGTGATGCAAATGCCCACCAAAATCTAAGGCCAGCACAGAAATTATGATGTCGGACAAAAGGCCTATTGAACCTAAATCACCAAGGAAAGAAAATAGGCCTCAATTAAGTGTGAAGATGTGTGCAATGCATTTCAGGAAGGAAAAGGAAGACATGTGGCTGACTCCATGGAGAGCTGCACTGACATATAAAGAAACCGCATTGCACAGTATCTTCAATGGGATACCAGATTGTGCTCCAAGCAGCTAAAGTGAAATGGAGCATTGCATGCAAAATAAATGAAAGAATATCATTTTCGTTTTTCCCTCATCCAAATTGACAGTATGCTAAGAGAAATGCTCACCAGACTTTCAAAGTGTGGATATGGTGTTCTCATATAACGGCCTTATACATATGGACAATTTCGAAGTCACTGACACTCATGTATGTTGACACTGTGAAAGCCTTATAAGAGGCTGTGTAAAATTGCAATTATGTGCGAGTTTAAAGGCTATTTGCTGCAGGGTACATGGACTGTTTTTTCTCCCAAAATGAAACTAAGCTCCAGGACCTCCCCTCTGCTGTCCTGAAGCCAGGCCTGGTTGTCCTCATCAATCAATATCTATTACTTAAAAATACAGGAAAGAATTACACGACTTAGATCGAAAACACAGTGAAGACCAGATAAGCATATGTCTGTTCTTGCAGCAGGAGTAAGCTTGAGGTCACAAGTCCCATACAAGTGTTCATTAGGGCCTCACATGCCAAAGTGGGATGATGAACCTTTCTCCTCCCACAGCTGTCCCAAATCACTCCCCCACCCCCTTGTCCTATTAGCACACAGGAGGGAGTTGGGTAGTGAAAACCAGCCAATCCCTTTTGCGAGAATCATGACAAGTTAGTGATGTCGTTTGCCCTATAAATAAACCAGTTTGCCCTAGGGCTGGGGTTCTTCAACTAATTCCAAGAGGCAACCTGCTGCCAAAATCTGGCAAGAAACAGTGCAGCACAGAGGCCTAAATCTTGACATAGAAGCTGATTGGGATCCCTTGGAGGAGTCGGAGGAGATCCTTGACTGACCGCCTTGCTGCCCCAGCAGTGCCCTGCTGTACCCTGATGCCCAGTTGAAGGCCTATCCTGTAAGTAAAACTACCCCAAGGCCATAGATTGTGTAGGCCCTACATTTTTCCAGCATTGTTTTTGTTATTTCCCCATCGAAAAATACCCTATTTGTCTGTTCGTTGGCATTCGAAACCAACAAGCTCTTCTCAGTGTGTTGTGACCCGGTATAGACCTAAATATTTGCCAAAAAGAATGGATCCCAAAGCCCTGTTCCCACGTGAGTGCGCAGGGTGCAAAACATCCCATTTAATTTAAATCAGAAGGGTGAAGCCTGGTAGTGCCTTTGCATGTGCAAGGTGCAAAACAAAATTGTCCATTTGTATCCATTGGGCTCTGACGAGAACGCCAAAACCATGCCTGTTCTTTTTAGGTGTAGCAAAACGAATTTCCCATTGCTTTTCTTTCACATTACAGCTGTGCTGAATATCCCAAAACCGATTTTCCCATTGTGCTCTGACCAACAACCCTAAGCCCTCCTTGTACTTGTTGGGTGTGGAAAAAATAATTTTCCCATGCTTTTCTGTCTCCCATATTGCTTCTGTGACCAATACCCCAAAACCGATTTTCGCATTGTGGTCCCATTCTCTGCCACTGCCTTGCATTCAGAGGAGTCAAATCTAATGGATGTTTAGAGGGTGAGGAAAGCACAACTAAATCTTCAACACTGTGTGCCTTAAATTGTTCTTTTCCTGCATTGGTGGGTGATTTAAAAGGAAATAATTGTGACTGCATATCTCTGTGTTGGTGCCTTTTACAGAAGTCATTTTGTATTGTATAGTGTTGAATTCCTGCAATATTGGGCTCTTTACATAGGTGATATGTAAGAAGAGCCCTCAAGTGGAAATTGCTGCCCAGAACAGCTCAACACCCAGGTCTGGTGCCCTGGAACAATGACTGGAAGAAACCCCCGACAACCAACATGTTCCGGAGGACGGGGGATGAGGGTAAGGGAGATGCATAGCCCTAGAGGAAGCTTCCTTTCCCAACAGAGCAAAATCCCTGGCAACCTCGGAACCTGAACACACATCTCTTAACCCCAAAAAGCTGGAATCTCGGGAATAGAAAGGGTAAGTAGGAGAAATCAAGGGCCAAAGAAAACACAGTTTGTTGAGGAAGTCCACATCATCCCGTTTGAAGGGGAAGAATCCCTGGAGGATCCAGGGAAGAAAATCTTCTCTTTTAGGGATGGAGGGATCCCTCCCAAGGAAAAATGGGTCCCAAAAGACCCAGACTAGGTAAGTATGGTGACTGACCCAGAGCCACAAATTCTTAAACGCCAACAATGTCACCCAGATAACTCTGAGAGCAATGAGGGATCCTTCCGCCAAATAGGTTCAGGCAACTGTCTCCACGAAAAGGGGAGCAGCAAAGAATCAGGGGGAAAAGGGGACATCCCCAGCCCTTTTGTTGCTGGATGCAAAATTTTCTTTAGATTCCCGGACTCGACACAGAAAACTGTCCAAGATCACACAGTGTCGGAGTTCAAAATAAATAAACTGCCAAGCTCGCACAAAATGCAAATTTTCTTTGTCCCCTTGAAGAGAGAGATGGAAGATGTTATGCCTCTGTCAAGGTACAGGGTCAATGTGCATTCTCGGTGCTGGTGGAGGATACTGGATCCCAAGCCACCCTTCTGTCCAAAAAGGCCTGTGACCAATTAATTCAGTATGGGGGAGAGTCACCAAATTACCCTCACACCTCTTACTGGACAACTCCAAAACTTTGATGGAAATGATATTTCTGTCAAAGGGATTGCACATCTGGAGATCAAAATTGGGCGACATAGGGTGAAATACCCGGCGATAGTTGTCGCTCCACAGGGCACACCTTATCTACTGGGGAATTAACTCCTCCAGAGGTTATCACCCCCGATTGACTGTGTGAACAAGGTCGTCTGGATTCAGACTAACCGGCCAATCAAATTAAAACAAAGCACAAATTATGGGAGTTTAAATGGCACCTGCCACATGATTGAACAATGGTCAGACCAAATAGAGTTTCACTTTAGGAACAATCAAGTCCCAGGCATCACTGTCATCTCGGTAGGAGAGCAAACTGGTGATGGGAACCCTTCTCCATTTTTGGAAATTAACCTTCCTCCTAGTTTTAAGTGGCATTCCACACTCGAAGGGAATACTCTGAAATTTTATATCAATCCACAATCAGAAGAAAACCCAAATCCCATGACAAAAAGTGAAAAAAAAAACCACCTTAAAGCTTGACCGACATCCAGAGAAAGGGGGAACAGCTGTTGTTCCCCATTCAGGTAAATGAGGGGGTGGGAGCCTGTTCTCACCACAGAATGCCTGAATAACAGAAGAATCTTCATCAGTGAAGTATTAGTCAGGAAACTCCCAAAAGATCAGACCATTCCCACGTTTAAGTTGATTGATAAGTGGGAAATGGGCCTGGTAACTCCAAATTCCAAACAACTCCTGCCTAGCAGGTGCATGCTAAAAATTCTGCGACAAAAGCATTGAACATAATTGTTGGGTTGTAAGCGATGTCCCCTCTGCCTTTTACTTAGGCAGTGACATTCTCAATCGATTCGCAATTAATTTGGATCTAATTAGTTACGAAGCCTGGTCCCGACTGGGGGGTAACCCTGTGGGCTTTGACAACACTGAGAAAACATTTAAGTCAGCTCAATTGCTGCCGTATGCAGTTGAAGTTCAAACAAGAGAAGAGGTCACCATCCCAGGACAGGTAGGACAATTCACAATTCCCCTAAAAATTCTGCGAGGACAAAACCTCAAAAAACACGGACGCTTATATACATTTGAATTATCACGTCCAATAGCAAGGTCTGTATTTACATCCGACACCATTAGTTGACCTAGAACATGACACCATTTGAATATTGGTGGATAACGGCGACCCTAGAAGTATCACTCTGTTGATGCCCAACCTTATTCTATTGATTTAGGGTAATGAGATCATAGGACCAATTCCAAATGACTGTTACAATTGTGACGACGATATCCCTCCGGAAAAGATTTTCACCCAGCAAGGGGGGAATTTCTTGGTGTACTCCTCCTGCTCTTATGGTGGGGAAGAGGTAACCTGTGACATCAGGAAAGATGAGGTGGTATTTCAAGTCAACAGTGACTACCTCACCTCCTTGAAACCTCATGTCCGGGCCAACACCATGATATGATATGATGTGGCATTTATAATGCGCCTATACACAAGTGTTTCAAGGCACGATGAGGCAAGGGAGGGGGAAAAGAGGGAAGACAAAGACAATGATCTTACTATGCCAGATGACATTGAGATTGCGCAAGTGCAGGGGATGTGGGAAAGGGAAAGTGTGAGGGAAGGGGGCAGTGCAATACATAAGATCAACAGTAAAGAATAGATAAAATAAATAAACAATAGGAAAAATTGCGGCCAGCTAGTGGCAAGTGCAGGGGTTAAGTGCAGAAATCAAGTGTCAAGAGCTGGGGGACTGTAGGGATACTGAAACAGCCCCCAAGTGCAGGGGTTGCCCGGGAGGCAGTGCAGGTGTGCAGCTGACGGGGAGGGGACCTGGGCCCGAGATCAAAGGGTAGCCAGGTGACCATTGCTGTTTCAGTCAGGAGTTCAGCAAGGGAGAGGAGGAGAGAAGGCAGAAGCAAAGAGAAAGGTCTTGAGGTGCTTCCAGCACCGGAGATGGTTCTACTCAAGTTTCAGGGAGGCTGTTCCAGAGGGAGGCCCCAGTCGAAGAAAGAGATCTACCACCAACTTGTTGCTTGGAGAAGCGACTGACCCTGAGGAAGTTGGTGGCAGATGAGTGAAAAGATTGAGAAGGAGATCTCTCCACCCAACTGGTAGACACCGCCGAAATTGCCAAACCTGAGGTCTTTCCAGGCTTTAAGCAGATGGTTGAAGAACAAATCAATCTCGCTGTTGCCTGCGAGTCCGAGGAGCAAAAGCAGAAGCTGAAACAGGTGTTTTGGGACTTTCAGTAGATCCTTGCCGTAGATTTGTACGACTGTGGGCACACAGAGATACATTCAACCTCCATACCAACAGACCCTGAGATGGCTCCCGTATTTGTGAAGCAATACCGGTTGCCTCTCGCGTATATGGAGTCACAGAGATTATAAAAAATGTAGATTCCTGTGGGATAATTCATCCCGTCCACACTACCTTTAATAACCCGGTACTGGGGATACTTGAAACCAATGGCCCAGATGGCCCCTTCCCTACATTGATCAGGAACTGGGCCAGATTCAAGGGCCAAAGGTGTATACCGCCAGTGACCTGACCACCGGTTACTGAACAGTACCCGTGAGTAGGGAAGACGAGTATAAGCTTGCTTTTACCTTTGGGGGCAGTAATACACGTGGACCCAAACCCCCTTTGGATACATAAACTCTGGAAAGAAATCTGACATTGTCCTACATAAGGCCATGCCCGACTTGGGCGAAAGGGGAAACCTAGCCTATGTAGATGATATCTTAATCAAGAGCTCAACTGTGGAGGAACACATAGCTGAAATGCGTTATGTTCTGACCCAGTTCAGAAAGCCGGAGCAAAACTGTCCTGTCAGAAGGCACAGTGGTTTAAGACCCACGTGAACTTCTTAGGGCATGAAATCACCCCTGAGGGTCTCAGTCGCCAGGCTAAAAAGGTGGAAGCATTATTGAAATTAAAAGACCCTAATACTCTGTTAGAACTACAAAGTCTTCTTGGACTTCCTAATTATAGTAGAAAGTTCATAGAAGACTATGCAGAGGTCATGCGTCCCTTAGTCCATTTACTAAAGGCTGGGGTCAAGTGGGAGTGGGGTCCAGAGCAAGCCGAGGCAGTAAAACAGCTAAAGAGCACCTTGTTTGGCTTACCCCATAAAGAACAAGGAATTCTTCTTGGAGACGGGGTTCTCAAATACTTGCTTAACAGCAGTACTATACCAAAAGCACGACAATGTCATCTTGTACGTGAGCAAGACTTTGTCCTCCGTGGGGGAATAATTCAACAATTACCAAAAGGCACTCCTGGCAACATTGTGGGCGTTGAGGAATTACCGCCCATTCATCCAGGGGGAGCACATCCTTGTCGAGACTCCTCACCAGCCCTTGCAATATTTCCAAAGTGACCGAATCCGAACCGGGAACATGAGTAATTCCAGAATTACCTCCTGGATTCTGTCCATGCAAGGCTTTCCTGTGGAGGTCAGATAAGGCCAAAACAGGAAGAGTCCCCTAGCGCAAGGTTTGGCTGACTTGCATGACTGTACTCGAGATAACTGTCCCGAGGACGAAAGTCTAAAGACCCAAGACAACATTGAGGCGTACCTTACTTCCCTGCACAAAGTCTATGAGGAAGACACATGCCAGGGGATACCTACAGTTTATGAGTGCTCCTACCATGTTGATAATCACTGGGAAAAAGAACTACTGGCTGGTGTTGGGAATACCTGGGTGAATGATGCCCCAGAGCCCTCTGCTGTGTACAAAATAGGTCCCCGAAGTAGTCAGGTGGCAGAGTTGATGGCGGTACATCAAGCCATCCTAACTGCCATGCAACACCAACTTAAAGAACTGGTCATAATCACTGATTCAGATTATGTCAGGAATGGGTTTGTGGAGCACTTGATTAATTGGAAAAATCAAGGCATGCTGTGTGCGAATAACAAACCGCTCAAGCATGGGAAGTTAATCCAAGCAATTGATGATCTGGTCACCTCTAATGAGATGGTCATCTATTGGAAAAAGATCAGAGGTCACTCCAAAATAGAGGGACCAGACAAAACTGGAAATGACTCGGCTGACTAGTTGGCCAAAACAGAGCCATCCACAGGGATCTCATAGAAAACATATCCCTGTTGGGGGAAATTCAGGTTGCTGCTATCACCAGGTCCCAAACACATGCCCAAAATGAACTCTCAACTGCCCAGTGGATTATAGAATCCGAATAGAATCCGATTATATAGGGAAAGAGGATCTCTGGGTGTTGATGAAGTTTTCAAAAATGTTACGGATCCAAGACAGTTTGTTGGTATGGAGATCCATATCTGGATGTGACCAGTGGGTGGTACCTACCTCGTTCCGAAGCCCGTTAAGTCATGCCTATGACACAGCTACTGCCGGTCATAGGGAGTTTCATACAACTTTAGAAATCTTGCGAGAGGTTGCATACTGGCCACACATGTGTCAGGACTTCGGCCTACTTAATGGGGTGTCTTGTGTGTGCTCAGTTTCAGCCAAGTTCCCTCACGCACAGAGCTCCCCTACAAAAAAAGGGGAATGACACTACTTTGGCCAGGTTTGCAAATTGATTTAATCGCGCCAGTGTTTCGCTCCTCTAGAGGAAACAAGTACACATTGACCGTGACATGCTTGTTTCCCAAGTAGGTGGAATGTCTTACAGCCCCAAATTGCAAGGCAGAAACAGCTGCCGCCCTAATAATCAATCACATCTTGTTGTATTTCAGCCTTCCCCAAGGGATTGAGTTGGACCGAGGAAGTCATTTTACCAGTGAGGTGATAACAAAGATGTGGGAGATACTAGGGGTAAAGAGAAAACTCCACATTGCCTACCGTCTCCAACCTCGATTGGGTGAGTTGGCCTCGAGTGGGTGAGTTGAAAGGTACAATGAAACGATTGTGGGCATCTTGAAGAAGTTTGTGGCAGACTCTGGACCTAGTTGGGACATCCGATTACCGCTTGTCCTGATGGCCAACAGGTCTACACCATCTTCTGCAACAAAAATGTCAGCATTCAAGCTCATGACTGGATGAAAAATGGTGCTACCTCAGCATCTGCTCTACAGAACTCAAGAGCAGATCCTGATCAACGTGTCCATGACCCATGAGTACTGAGAATTTACAAAAACACTTTCAGCACGCTTTTGCCTATGCTCAGTAAAATTTAGAAAAGTCGGCAGAGGGGATGAAAGCCCACTATTACTTAAAGACCACAAAGAAAGAGTACGGAGTAGGAGACTGTGTCTACCTGTACAAATTCCAAAGGAACCAGACCAAAGAGCGGAAGTTCCTCTCCTACTGGTGCGGTGCTTTTGAAATTGTCGATAAAATATCACCTGTCACCTATAAGATCTGCGTCCCTAAAGGAGAACAGACAGAAGAGAAATGGGTTCATATCAATTGGTTGAAAAGCTGTCATCCCAGACAGAACTTGCGACTGATTGAAGAACCCAGTGAGTGTAGAGCCCAGGAACCACCTGAAGAATAAAGGTAAAGAATGGGAACTTGGATGGAGAATATAACACATTTACAGGGAGTAGAACAATGTATACTTATTAGGAAGTTACCCACTGTAATCGTCATTGTTTGAAAGTCTATGCCAAAGGAAATGTAATGTATAACTTGTGTTATTGTTAATTTGCACGTCAATACCGGGGAAAGTAGTAATGTATGGAAATACTTAACATCTATTTTATTCTCGGCAGATTAAATAATGCCTTGTCTATAGAGGCCGTAGGTGGAGCTGCCGGAAAGGGAGGGGCCCAAGACCGAAACCCAAAATCCGAAAAGAGTGGATTGCAGACCAGAGCGCTACTCCCTCAGGACAAGGAAAAGAGCAGATGTGCTCCCACAGAGATCCCTGGATGAACGCAGGTTGCAAGGATACAGACACCCCACTCTCTCCTTGCTCTTCTGTCTGTCTCATTGGAATCCAAGATCGAGGAGGGGTGATTTGTGGGGTGAAATGTAGTCCCTGAATGCCAGAAATAAAGAAGCTAGAGTGATTTGCAAATGCCAACCGAAATCTAACGCCAGCACAGAAATTATGATGTCGGACATGAGGCCAATTGGTCTGAAATCTCCAAGGAAAGAAAATGGGCCTCAATTAAAAGCGTGAAGATGTGCGCAATGCATTTCAGGAAGGAAAAGGAAGACATGTGGCTGATAATCCATGGAGAGCTGCACTGACATATAAAGAAACCGCAGTGTACAGTATCTTCAATGGCATACCAGATTGTGCTCCAAGCAGCTAAAGTGAAATGGAGCATTGCATGTAAAATAAATCAAAGAATGTCATTTTTGTTTTTCCCTAATCCAAATTGACAGTATGCTAAGAGAAATGCTCACCAGACTTTCAAAGTGTGAATATGGTGTTCTCATATAACAGCCTTGTACATATGGATAATTTAGAAGTGACACTCATGTATGTTGAAACTATGAAAGCCTTATAATATGCTGTGTAAAATTGCAATTATGTGCAAGTTTAAAGGCTATTTGCTGCAGGGTACATGGACGGTTATTTCTCTAAACATGAAACTAAGCTCAAGGACCTCCCCTCTGCTGTCCTTAAGACAGGCCTAGTTGTCATCATCAGTCAGAGCTATTACTTAAAAATATAAGAAAGAATTACATGGCTTAGATCGAAAACACAGTGAAGACCAGATAAGCTTATATCTGTTCTTGCAGCAGGAGTAACCTTGAGGTCACAAGTCCCATACAAGTGTCCATCAGAGCTGGTATCAGGGCCTCACATGCCTTGAAGGGTGAGGCAGACCTGAACACAGACCAGGCTCTGCTTAGTCACATGTCTAAGGATAAATGAAACTGGAGGAGCAATGGGGGGGGGCCGCAGTGAAGGAGTGTGAAACTGCAGTTTGATTAAAATGGGAGAAATACATTTTATCACATGAAAAGGGCAGCATGCATGCCACAACGGTCATTCCAGACTTTTATTAAAGGTGACAATCACCCCCTTTTAACCATGCTAAAACGATGTTGGTGTGATAAGCATAACTAAAGTTATTAATGAAAATGTGATGTGGGCATTCCCTTGGTTCCAAGAGATGTGAAAGTTGGTATGAGCGTGCAGGTAATAATTAACATGGGGATTTAAAGTGGCATATTTTTCACTGATATGGCTCCTAAGTAAATGAAGAAACACGGTATCTATGCATAGGAAGGGCCTGCTTACTTCAGACTAGTCTTATCTGATTCATCTTAAAATGTAGTTATTGAAAGTACATTCATATATGGAAAGATTTGAGAATGTAGGGTACTTGCCATGTTGAGAGATTTCTTGCGCCCAAAGCATGCCGAGCCCACCTGTCAAAATGGGATGATGAAGCTTTCTCCTCCCACTGCTGTCCCAAATCACTCACCCATCCCCTTGTCCTATTAGCACACAGAGGGGAGGTGGGTAGTAAAAACCAGCCAATCCCTTTCGCAAGAATCATGACAAGTTAGTGAATTCACGTGCCGTATAAATCAACCAATTTGCCTTAGGCCTGGGGGTCTTTCATTAATTCCGGCAGGCAACCTGCTGTCAGAATTTGGCGAGAAACATCCCAGCAGAGAGGCCTACATCTTGCATTGGAGACAGAAACCAACAGACATAGAAGCTGATTGGGACCCCTTGGAGGAGTCAGAGGAGATCCTTGACTGACCCCCTTGCTTCCCCAGCAGTGCCCTGATGTTCCCTGATACTACCCCAAAGCCATAAATTGTGTAGGCCCTACATTTTTCCAGTATTGTTTTAGTTATTTCCCCATAGAAAAATACCCTGTTTGTCTGTGTTGATCCCTAGCATATTTAATCAAGGTAAATCAGTTAATTTCCCTAATGAAATCAGGGGATCTGTTTGTTGGCATTCAAAACCAACAAGTTCTTCCCAGTGTATTGTGAGCTGTTAAAGACCTTAAGATTTGCCAAAAAGAATTGATCCCAAAACCCTGTTCCCATGTGAGTGCGCAGGGTACACAATGAAATTCCCCATTGATCCCCTTCAATTTAAATCAGATGGGTGAAGCCTGGTAGTGCCTCTGCATATGCAAGGTGCAAAACGAAATTGCCCATTTGTATCCATTGTGCTCTGACCACAGCCCCAAAGGCCTGCCTGTTCTTTTTAGGTGTAGCAAAACGAATTTCCCATTGCTTTTCTTTCTTTCACATTGCAGCTGTGCTGAATATCCCAACACTGATTTTCCCATTGTGCTCTCACCAAAACCCCAAAGCCCTGCTTGTCTTCTTGGGTGTGGCAAAACTAATGTTCCCCTTGCTTTTCTGTCTCCCATATTGTTTCTGTGATCAATACCCCAAAACCAATTTTGCCATTGCGTTCCCACTCTCTGCCACTGCCTTCCATTCAGAGGAGTCAAGTCAAATTGATGTTTGGAGTGTGAGGGTTGCTAGGAGGAAAGCACAACTAAATCTGCAATCACTGTGTGTCTTGAATTTTTCTTTTCCTGTATTGGTGGGTGATTTAAAAGGAAATAATTGTGACTGCATATCTCTGTGTTGGTGCCTTTTACAGAAGTTATTTTGTTTGGTGTTGCCACAGCATTGGTGGGTGATGTTAATGTATTTGTGAAATTTGGTTTTAATAAATTAATAAAGATATCCATTTTGAATACACACCGGCCTAGTTCCTAGTGCATTGTGGCACTGGGAAGTTGTTGGGGTTGGGTTTGAGACGGGTTGGAGGTGAACCTCAGTGAACCAAACAAAAACTAAAAGTGCTTTATTGTGCGCCACATTCATTCTGGGGAAAGGAACTCCCTGACTTGGATGTGACCATGTAATAAACCGCGACACCCCTTGTATTAGCGGCAGGCGCGCGTGGGCAATGCTGATGTAGCCATAGGAATGTTGTGGGGAACATTTTACCATGAGAGCCGTGGAGGGCTTGGCATGCTTAAATGTAAAATAAAAGTCAAATGTCTTTCTGTTTCTGATAGTAAAGCAAAGCCTGTCATTCTGCTATTGTTCGGACCAAAATAAATACCCATAAGGGTTACAAATGGTCTCGCTGTACATCATGCACTACCTCTACCTGTCCAAACGGGCACAGGGGACTGCCTGGCAAAGCCATGCATTTCAATGAACATTTTGCTTGTTAATATGCGACATGCATTTAAATGCTTGTAAAGGGCCCTTTGAACTCCTGCATTAGACCAATTATGCAAGAGGCAAAAAAGGGCATATAAATGTGTTCATCTTTAATGCGCAGATTTAGGTTACCATTGGTGTTGGTGTATCACCCCCATTGTTTTTTCAATGCATCCATTGACAGGTGTGAAAAGAAGTTTTGTGATTCTGTCTCTTAGTTTTAGCTTTAGACCATTGGCCTACGGCTGAAAGGTTCTCCTAAGATGTAACTAATTAAATATCATTACTTTGAACCAAGCCCTATGGTTAACCATAGGGTTCCCGTGTTCGGTCTTTTGAACTACTAGCCCCTAAACACTAGAACTCTCTCCCCTGCACATTTGCGCCTCGTCCTCTCTATCCTTTTTTGCCTGAACCTTAAAAACCGTTTGCTCACGTCTGACAATCACCAATCTAGCATTACTGTGCTGTACTGTTTTCTCACTTTTTATCGCTTTGGCGAAAGCGCTAGATGAATAAATAAAATACAGATACACATCTCAGCGATGTCTAGTTTATCATCTGATGGTACCCCCCTAAGCGTTACACATAAAGCATCAATTAATGGCCTCTGATGGATGGAACCTTTTAGATGTAGAATGGACTATTAGTAGCCTCATTAAAAACACTTTTTCGGAGCACTCCTAAATGTGGTAGTGTGGTTGGTGCCACGCCCTTTGCCCTTTGGCAAGCCACCTGCATGGTTATGGGTATTTCTAGTTGGGCGAGCCAGAAGATTGCCTGGTCACTTTCTCTTATCCCCTGTCATATATGGCAGGGGACTGTCACAAAGTTGAAGTTACTCAGGCTACTGAGCCGTAGGGCCCATCAGGTAGCTCAAGAACTTCCAATAACTCAGTCATCTGCAGCCTGTTATTCTAGGGACAAGCAAGACCTCCTAGCTGAGCAGAAGTATAGCAAAAACACTTCTTTTGGTGATTGGAACTTGAAAGACTAGAAAAATAAGACACACAGAGGCACCTCCCCATGTTAATGAGCCTGAAGCTGCCACTATACAGACTCAATTTCCAAAGAGAAAATACTTTTATACATCGTCACTTCCATTCAACTTTGCAAACCGATACATTTAAAAAATGCACTGTTACTTTTGCAAAATGTCCACGTTAGATACCCCATATGAAAGGTCCAGAGAAGCCTTCTTCAGGATGTGGGTACCCTCATAGGAAACAATCCATTGTCTACCATCAGCCTCTCCATACACCAGTAAAAACAAAGTTAAAATTTAAATGGGGGAAAAGCATTTACCCCAGACGTGAGTGATGCAATATTTACAAATCCATTTCCTCTGACAGTATTTTGGCGTGTTGGCGAGACAAAGTTACAATTTAAAGAGACACAAGCATTTCTTTCACAAAGGGGATTCAGGCACACTTTTACAAACGTTGTTCGGACAAAGACTGATATGCAAATGGATATTTCCCATCTGTGAAAGGTACAGTGAGCAAAAAGCAATGGCTGCGAACTCTCAATGTGGTTAATAACCACTGAACAGGTTATCATGCCTTGTTCTTTCGAGAGAGGGGCGCCTGCTACCTTTTTTGTATTTTTGAAAGGAACTTGGGGTTGGTCACCCTAGGTTACCTGGGGGCAACCAGATGTGGACTCCCTGCTCACTGTGCTTAGAGAGGCTCAGCTTCACCTCACTGATGATGCCCAACAAGGCTGAAACACGTGTATGGGGTTGCTGATGGTACTCTTGTTCAGAGAGGAATTGCCATAGCATTTCGGTGCTGGACTGCCCTTGTGGGCGAGACAAAGACTGATATGCAAATGGATATTTCCCATCTGTGAAGGTACAGTGAGCAAAAAGCAATGGCTGCAAACTCTCAATGTGGTTAATAACTACTGAACAGATTATCATGCCTTGTTCTTTCGAGAGAGGGGCACCTGCTACCTTTTTTGTATTAGTTAATAACTGCCACTGGTACACTTGCATAAGATTAAGGTTGTTGAATTCTAGAATGTTGTTTCCACCACAAACTGCTGCCTCTACAGTCAAACCACTTTCTCCTTTTATTCACCAAGAATTACATACGTGTACAGGGACTTTATGGACGCTTTCCAGTAGTGCACCTACCCTTTTCTAGTGCGTCCCTCGTGCCGTTCGGGTGTTAGCTCCCTTACTAATTTCCCTTTCCTTGGTTGTTGGTTGCTTTTCTCTGGACTACTCTGAACAATTACTACTCGCCACCTGGAACCCAGGAAGAGTATGCTAAGCTTCTGGAAGACCACAGGTTAGTCTTGTTTAACATAGGGTACAGCATTCTGTTTAGTTTAAAAGCCTCATTAGTTGATTGTGGATAGGATAAGATACTGAATGGTGTCTCTTGTTGCAGCCTGGCGAATTCCTGCTAATTGTGTTACGTGCCCTTTCCATTGATTCACTCCTCTACCTGTAGAATTAATCAGCTAGAGAGGTACATCATTTGGACGTTCTATATTCTACAGTAAGATCGAGACTACTGAGACAGTTGGAAACAATCTTGTATCCTTTTTCTGTGATTCAGGTGAGTGTCTAACTGTAATCCTCAGTATAAGTTTGACAGGTGGTGGGAGGTGAAAGGCAGAAGGTGATAGAAGGAAGGACACAAAGGAGGGTGGTAGAGATAGCCTGGAAAGAGTGACTAAGGTGAGAAGAGCAGGAAAGTTCACAGGGCACACGTGGCCCAAAGTTGGGGGTACGGGGAAGACCTGAATCGGAAGGGGTTGGACCCACAGAGAGAGGAGGAACATGCATGTGGCATGATTTCCAGAAGGTACAAAATTGAGTGTGGGGACGCACTACTGATTATGTGAACATTTAATAGTGGAATTTGTGTTTCAGGTGCTCCAGGTGAGGTATCCCTGGCTAAAGGGACACACATACTAAGGATATATGGTTCTACGATGGCTGCGAAAAAATCCCCAGGCACTCTTTGGGAAAATTCCTAAAGCATACAGTTTATTTTATACAGATATAAAAGAATAATTGTATATAACAACAGCAAATTATAGTCACAAACAGTTTTTGTGTGTTTTCAATTATGTTACAATGTCCTAAAACATTATTCAAAATAAACTGTAAAAGTTTATATATTGAATGTGTGCAAAACACTGATAGGGAATTCCTAAATTAAACACGACAGTATGAAACCATTGTAGGAATCTTCCTTGGTGAGTAATAAGGATGTATTGTGCATGATACCCCTGCTGTCACTACCCGTTTCGGGAATCAATTTCTTCCTTCAAGTGGATACATTCTGTCTTCCTAATGAAAAATAACATTTATCAGTACTATAACTCAACTCATGGGAACTCAAGGTATAGCAATATGGAGAATGACTTATGAAGATACACGAGCTTTATCGGTGTGATTGCTGCCTGTGATGACCTCAGATGTGTTTTTTTTTTTTAAGAACTGTCAAAGATGGAAAACATGCGGTTTGTCATGGTGTGCTTTGGGAACCAAAAACCATATTAATAATAATCATAAATCCATCGTGACTCAAAAAACCCTTACTCAATGATGTGGAATTGTTTTAGTCTGTCAAAGACTCCTAGGTGCAGCTGTAGTTCGACCTGAACATGAAAAAATATACGTGGGTTTGATTACTGGAACATCAGCTAAAGGGGATTACTGTTCTTCTATGTTGTTTAAAAAGAAGACACTTACTGTAATGCCAGTCAATATTAATCTCTGAATGCTATACGGCAAGCGCTTTATTAAAATACGGTCCTTGTAAAGAGACCAAAGGGAGGTCTTGATGTAAAGAATGTCTAATGTGCGTTTATCAAAATAATGGGTCGTAGCTTCAACATGTGGGCATTGGTTTACCTCGTTAATCACTCTGTGCCGAGCGCGGGATTGAAATATGTCGAGAAGGGTCAGGAGAAGATCGAGAGTAGAGAAGTGAAGAAGCAAGAATGACCAAGAGCTGGAAGATGATAGGAGCCCCCTAACCTTACTAGTGAGGTCTGGTGAATGCACTCAAAATTGGATCCAGCTCCCAGTGGACCAGAACTTCTACCTCTATCGCCTACTTCATGAAGAAACCCCACAACAACTGCTGGAGTACTGAGATGGAACCAAGGCAAAGTAACTGTGAGAGCAAACCTATAGTGAAAACCTGAACTTGTGGGCCATAGGTGGGGTGAGGGAGGAGACCCAAGAGACCTAAAGAGAAAAAGGGTTCAAGAACCCTCTGTAGCCTGCAGAGAAAACAAAAGAAGGGATTGGGAACACCTTAAGCCTGCCGCAGGGAGCTGGAGCTTGGGCTTGCATGTGGGAAAGACTTAAGCCTAGAGACAAGGAGAACCATTCCGAAAGAGGATGCTGATAAAAGGGCAGGGAACCACAGCAGGCCCTGCGATTGAGTAGAATTAAAGAGCCCAGAAAAGTGGAAGACTTCCTTTTAGTCTAAACAAGAAAATCTCTATTTAGCCTACATAGACCTTGCTACTTCTTTTGAATCAGTGGGTAGGCTCTTCTTGTGGGTACCTCATAGAGAACAAAGGAATCCACCTGACCATTTAAGAATTGTATTTGCTTTACATGATGGTAACCTTTGTGGTGCGGTATGGCTCTAATGGCATGTAACGCAACCATTTTCTATTTCTCGAGGTGTTCGCCAAGGTTCTGTTCAGCCGCCTCTTTTATTTATCAATTCACTCTATAATGTTTATGATTTATGTGAAACTAATGCTGATACTCCAAAAGTAAACAACTATCCAGCGCTGACAATTGTTTTATTTGCCCGCAACCCCTAATCGTTACAAGTACTAATAAATGATTACATGTGACTTTAACGAATCACAAAACAACAAATTAATTTTCAACGAACCAAAAACATCTAAAAAAAAATGATTTGTTTTCGCTGTGTTTGGGCGGACCCCCTACCCCTCTTTTTTCATTGATCCTGTCAGCCCCAAAACTACTAATCCTATTCCCAACCACATATATATAGTTTTTAAAAATGTGTTTTTTTTTAGCTGTTTTGGGCTGGGTAAAAATTCCATTCATTGTTTTCAATTCGACAAAATCACTGCATACCCTAATAAATGCCTTTACAAATGATGACTGATCATGGGGAAAAAATGAAAATCATAAACTATACCTGTTTCACATAGGGGCAAAACAGTCTCTGCTTAATTCAAAACGGGCAAAGATAGGATCATACAAACAAAAGTGACTAATTTGGTGACCTTTGTCTCTCTACATTATCCAATTTAGGGCATGCTAACAAGCAACCTATTCATATGAAAGAGGTGGTTGGTGGCATTTTTAACTTCTTGCAATCTTTTAAGATGCAGCCAGTGAAATACATGTTAAAATAATTTTTTGCAAAATCTTGTTCAGTTACTTTCTACAGAGCAGGTGTTTGCCGGGATGCTCCTGGAGCTTTCCTTCAACAAACTCTAAATGCCTTTAAGAGACTTTTGGATCTTCCTCTCTCAGCTCCAACTTTTGCCTTCCATTATGTCAGACTTGAGCATTTAGAGAATCCATATTTGGTCCCAGTTGGGCTAAACTTTTGTACAAGTTTATTAAAACGTTAAAACTTGTAAAAAACCAGTAGCTTTCTTGACTCAAAGAACTACAAATGATGTCTGATCATGCATCTGTGCAATATATAGTTCATGGAATTTTCATGTGAAGAGAATAAAGTAAAGTATACATTTTTGGCAGATATTGAAGACTTATAGACTTTGTCTACTGTAACAAAAATGTTCCCAGTGTCATTACTTCCTGGTTTATTGCTTTCTATAATTTGTGTCACTGGTTACTAGATGTCACATGTCACACCCCTTGACCTCGAAACATGGCAAGTTGTTCCCAGTGATCCAATTAGGACCTTACCCTCCTTGTCTACTTGGTACTATGAGAAAGGCGTAGTGTTCAGAGGTAGACACAAACACAAGGATACCTTTATTTATAAAAATGGGGTTTGAAGAATGCCTTACTTGCCCTATTTCTAAATGGGAGTAGTCTCGACCATTAAAATAAAGAAGAAAGAATAGTCCAAAAGTCTGTCTGTCAAAAGTAAAGAATCTGCCTGTGTCAAACCTATGCTCGCCCTCACGTTCTAACTTAGCAATGTATAGTGTATTGGATAAAGAATATAAGTGTCTCAAAATATTATCACGATGGTCATGGAGTTTCTTCTCAACTCCCTTCCCCAAGTTTAAGTCACTCGGGTTCTCCAAAAGTTCTGTTCATTCCACACAGTTCACAAACAGGCAGTTCAATAGTTTTCTTATTCGGCATAGTTCATGTACTTCTCTCAGGCTTTCCTTGCCTGATTCAATGCTCTCTAGTATAAATAAGTTCAACTTTGACAATGTTCCTGGGTGGATCTTTTCGGCTTTCCTCACTAGCGCTTAGACCCTCCTTACTCGTTACTTTCAACTCTTTAGTATTTTACATTACAATATTTCATCATTTTGATACACAAGGTTCCCTTCCCCAAACTTCCTGGTCTCCTCATGCGATTTATGTCAATGACTTTCGAAATGGCACAGCTTTACTTATTCCCATGCCTGACCACGCCGACACTGTTGCATTCTGGTTATCGTACTCCTTATAGTCTGTTAGTCTTTCCTCAAACGTGCCTTCAAGCACCACGACAAGTTCTACTTCCTTGTCTCTGCTTCAAATGTGCTCCTTAGCATCCCAACAAGTTCCACTTTCTTGTCAATTCATTTAATCACTCAGTGGGGATTTTGCTTCACTCCATATTCTCTTCCTTAGCCTTTTCCTTCAGTTTTCACTTCCATTAACTTTATTCAACTTGCTTTTCACCTCAGCGATACTTTGTTTAACTTTTGCAGTTCGCAGAGACTTTCGACAATGTGGTTTCCACAGGACCACTCTGTTACTTTGTTTCAGGACAGTTCACAACAATCAAAGCTTTCTTTTAACGTGTCTTGCTTCCTATGCGTAACCTTGTTTGCAACTTGGTAATCACTTGCGTTGTTACAAACCGGGTTCTCTCATCACTTTGAACTCACTGGCTGTACTTTAACAAGGTGTCCTTCACAATTATTTTTTCCGGGGTCAGGGTCTCTCCTCTTCTGCCCCTCACACCTTCCTGGGCAAAGTTTAAGTGGGATTTATCCTAGTAATTGTTTACACCTAAACATTTCTAATGGTCAAAAGAAACATCATTGGATATGCCCCGATTTGAGAAAGGCACCTTGCCGAAACACGTGTCATTTTAAAGGGCCACTTAAATCAAACTCACCTATCACCAACCTTTTCTGGATCCAGCTTTATCCTTTCTGGCGCAGTAACAGGGTGTGCTCAAAGCACTTTTTTCTTCAACACTACTACATTTACATGAAGCATATGATGGTTAACTCTACAAGAAAACCCCCACCAATCACTTAACCTTCCACTACCACACTAACCAGTACAATAAGGCTCAAAAGACTAGTACACCCACATACTCCATCTGCACACAATGACTGATAGAGACACACAAAAATGTACCCACCCTATGTTGTGAGCCCAAAAGACAACTATTTGAACTATGGCATATACTCCCTGAAGTGGCTCAATACCATTGATGTGGCAGAAGCAAACATGCAGAACTGCATTTAAATCCAGCAGAAGCTCAAAATGCAGCATAAAAAATAAAAAGAATAAAAGCAAAGTGTCTTAGAGGTGCATATAATTAACATGATTGAAAATGTAAAAATTGATGATATATGCACCCACACGCTTATTCCTAAGGACAATTCAGCATGACAACAAATAATATGTAAACTAAAAACAATAGAAGATAATCTTATTAATAATATAAATATATATAGCTAATAAGAATGAGAAATGGAAAGTGTATATATTACATTCTTATTGCAAAGGATATTGCAGTATGATGAAAATAAATATTGCCTGTCATCAAAATATAGTTTAAGAACAATGCGAGAAATCAGTCCTGTGTACTTATTCAACAAATTACTTTTATGAAAAAGACATCAGAAATCACAAAATGTGAAATGACTTTCTGTAATGTTCTCCCACATAAGCCAGCATTCAGTAGAAAAGACACATAGAATGGCCCCAAATGTAAAGCGCCCACAATAAATGAAAGGCGCTGCTCCAAATACAGTATAATGATCATTAACTGCAATCAAGAAAATAAGCTCTGTAGTTGGAGTTCAAATTTAAACTTTAGAAAGAAAATTGAGACCGTAATACTGCACCTAAAAACACAAAGAAAAAAATAAATCAAACACATACAGAAATGTATATAATTATCTGGCTGATAATAAGACATGCCAAAACAAAAAAGGATATGACACAAGTGAAGAACATGGAGGTTCCTAAACAAAATGGTGTCAGGGATGGCACAACACAGTGAGGTTTTCTCCAGGTGTGCAATACCTCCAATGATGAGTGTCAAAATCATAAAGTGCTTAACCTAACCTTAAGAGTCCTTGGCCCATCAGGATTAGTCAACAATACAATATCCAAAGAAGTGGGCAACAGTAAGTTCCAAATCTAATCCTAATGGCTAATTGGCCTCCTGGCTACTCTTAAGCTTATAACACAAAACTGTTCCAAGAAGTGGTTAACAAAAGACTTCTTAAACCATTTTTGCAAATGGCAACCCTAGTCTTACGCAACAAGGCAGAAAATATCTCCTGGCAATGCTATTCCAGAGGTAACTCAGGCTGCACTGTAGGGGAGGCATGGTATCAAGTATGACACTGACACAATAGGTACAAATTGTAAAACCTTTATTGAAGTTTCTGGTGTTGGAAAAACTCCTACTTTGCCCTATAGCTAAGATCGGAGTGGTCTCGACCATCAAACGATTAACAAAACAATCCTAGTGGAGCCCGTCAAATCGAAATGGCCTATGTCAACAAAACCTAATGCCTGTCCTATCTCTTGTACAAAAAGTGCATAAAGGAGAAATGTATGTAAAGTAAAAATCAGTGTTCAAAAGGATGAATGTGGTTGATTCACGTTAGTCCACACAGAATAAGGCAGTCCATGTAGGCAGGAGGACACACTCTGGCGCTGGTTTTCAACACAATAAACAGTTCCAAAACGTGAGTCGAGTCCCGCCTGGCCTTCCACATGAAAGTCTATTTTTCCAGACTTTCAAATAATGTTTCAATAAAAAGTTCATGTAGGCCCCCCTCTGTCGGGTTCAGACCTCTTCAAACCACAGTTCATATAGGTCCCCTTCTGTTGGGCTCAGACCTCTTCAGAACACAGTGCAACAAGACTTGCAAGTGGGCTGCCTTCACCAAGCTTATTACATTTTGGGTCTCCCTCAGTCTGGCTCAACCTGCTTTCGGATGTCGAAAACTTTCAAATGTGCATTGCTTTCTTTACAGACCTCTGCAGGATCACTTCAACTAAAAGTTCAAGGTTCCACTTTCACTCTCCCCTCCTCTAGGAGTTAATTTCCTTTATCATTACAAACAATACATCTTTCACTGAGACATTTGCGTGGGCTACTTCCTTTCGCCGGACCACTTCCTTACTCAGTATCTCTGATTTCACAGCTGTCCTTACTTCAATGTTCATTCAAAGGTCTGCCTTTCTTCGTGTTTCATCCACATGTGTGCAGCCTTCACTAGTGGAATAATGTTGCTACTTCAAACTTTCTTTAACACACACAGCTCTGTCAGGTCGCTTGCCAACTCACCGACTGTGTGTGTTTCTTTCATGGTTTTACAATTTCCAATTCACAAGTCAAGGTTAGTACAACACGCTGGCATCGCCTCCCCAAATTTGCTGCTCACCCAGGAAGGTCGCTGTCCTTCTCCACCTGTCTTTCGCAGCCTGTCGGAGGCAACAACCTCCAGTAGGGAACTCTTGGGGTTTTCGACCCGCTGCTCTCATCTCTTGGTTATACGCTCTGCTCCAGTAGGTTTGCCTTCGACCCGGAAGTGCTGCTTGTACTTGTGTTCCGCCTTGCTCAGCGTGTCTCTAGGTTCTTTCTTTTATCCGTGTGAGGAGAGCTAATTGATATCAAGTGTATGCACTTAAAGTCAAGTGCATGACTTTGCCTGACCCGATTAATGGGACATGTCCAGTACAATGTATGAGAGTTAGTCATGTTACTCTCAGCCACCCTCTTCTTCAGCCCAGTGTTTGTGTTCAAAGGTGAGGGGTTGAGACATCGGAAGAATCCTAAAAAATAGGATGGGTTAGATGAACAAAAAAGGGGGGAATACTGCATCTCCCATTGGCTGCCTAACCCCCACTCCCTAAAGACCCCTCACACAGAGGATCACCTGGGTGAGGGGTCTCTGGGGAGTGGGGGGGGCTTTCTGGACCTGCAGTGGTCCGCCCCTAGGGTCTGGATCCAAAGGCGATGGCTGTGCCCTGGTCACCTTAGAGATCTCCGGGGACTAACGGGTGAGACACCCTCTGGTTTCTCACGGCACCCTCCTATAACATTCCTACTTTCACAATACCTCTCAAAACCTCTCCCAGGTTGCAGGCTTTTCAGGCTTCCTCAGCCATGTAGCTTTCAGACATAGGCCTCTCTCAGAACTCGTATTTCTCAGCATTCACTTTAGAGGTCTCTCTGTCACCTTTCTTTTCTCATCATTCACATGGTGTGAGGAACCTGAGAGCGTCCTCACTTCTTTTCCCCCTGTAACCTCCTCTCAGGTGGCCAGGGAAAGGCCCTCGCTCTTGGATCCTGACCCTGGGGGTGGATATGCGAGGGAGGATCACCTGGAGTAAGGCAGGATTACCATTTCAACAGTGAGCGGTCTAGTTCTTTTTGGATCCATCATGGTGACGGGAACTTTAAAAGCCAGAATCTTTGTGGAAATGGTGTCAGCTGTGGAAGCAGAGCTACGGACTTCTGGGTGCATGCAGACCTTTCCGGAACAGTGGTGTGTCAAGCGAAGCGCTCAAGACCCTTTGGCAGATGCAGAGTTTATGCAGCTGGAAGCAAAGCTGAAGGATGCTGGAGGCCGGTGGCAGATTGTGAGAGGGAGACCGGTGTGATGGATCCAAGCAGTCATATGGGTCCCGAGTGTCAGGAGGCGCATCGCTGGGTGATCCAAGGCATGGAGAACCGCTGGTAGAATAAGTGAGGTACCGCACGGGAAGGAGAGAACTTGTGGCAGCAGAGGACCTCTCAGGAAAGCCGTAAGCTCTGACCAGTGAGTGTACCAAGAAGGGGGAACACCGGGCTGGCATGTGAATATGCAAAGTGAGCAATTAAACCTTGATTTGAACAGAAGCAAGCATTTCTATGAATACCAATTTGAGTGAAAGCAAATATGAGCACTTTTGAATACCGATCACAGTGAAAGCAAGTTTGAGCGCTTTTGAATATTGGTCGGAGTGAAAGAAAGTTTTCGAATTTGCCTGATACAAATAAATGTATACTAAGAGAAACCAAGTACTGGCAAATGCCAAGAGAGAGTTCAAGGAACTATATTACATGAGAAAACGAGCATTAGCAACAACCAAGAGAATATAAGGTGTAACAAGTGCATGGTGGCCAGCCAAGCCACTGTAAAATGTCAGAAGAGTGTGACAGAATAAATCCAGCATCACGGTCAAGATGAAGCAGTTGCCTACTGTTGATGGAAAAGCAGCAAGGATGGGCTATCGGTTGTGTGACGTGTAATGAGTGGACAGTGTGGTCTGACAACTGCGCCTTGACTGATTGCACCCCTGTATGGAAATGCCACTGAAAACACCCTTAAAGATTGATTTTGAAGTCAAGAAACCGAACTACTTATTTCAGATAGTGAACAGTAACGATATCAGAAGAGCTGGGAAGTGACCCAAGGAATAGTGTTGTTTTGAAAAGCTGGAGGATTTGAACTCTTGGGGAAGGGAGCCCCTATTACTTATGAACTATTTAGAAATTGGGGAAAGGAAAGTTGATTACAAGTCAAGAGCTGGAAGAAACTCTGTACTTTATTTTGAACACTATTTATTTTGATGCTGACATCCCTACATATTGTACACAGTTAGACGTGTGGGCAAGTATATGTTTTGGACACAGAAAGACATTTGCTTTGGACTTCCTGACACAGATTATAATTAGTTTTCTTTAGGTAGGGACATTCTACCTTAGCATAGGGTAAGTTTGGCCTTACTCCATCCTGCATTTTGAGTTAATAAAAGTTTGTAGACAAAACTTGATTCAGTTGCCCATGTCTGCTTCTTGATGCCTTCACAATGGTCAGGTCTCTCGTGGACCTGTGGTTTCAAGCAATCACTTCTCTGATTCCTGAGTATTTAATTCATGAGAGACATCGGGCTTCTCAGGTTCCTTTCCATGTCTCTTCTAGACCTCTCCTTTATTCACTTTCACTCTTCTGTTCTCGCAATAACCTCCAGTTCCTTAACACTCGACTGTACAGGTCTCTCATGGACCTTCGGTAGGCTTCACAAATTTGTCACAAGATTATTCTTGCACCCCTTCTTTTTTCTTCCCTTCTTTTTTACTAACTTTCCATTATTCGTGTTTTGTCCCTTCTGCTGAGGCAAGGTATGAGGCTAAAGAAAGTTGCTTCAGTCTGGTAATAATATGGTGAGTTGGTTCAGCCAAAATGTCACTCCCCGTTTCCAGGCAGCATACATTTTGGAATTAAAGGTTAAAATGTAGGATTACCTGCACCAATGGATGATGTAAATGTTGTATCAGGGTCGGTAAGCTGACCCTTTCAAGAGAGGATGGGGACCCGTCTCAGCCTAGGGTGCTAAGCCTATCTGGGTGAAAGCCAGAGCCTTTCCTGCCCCAAAGGGGAAATGTGGCAGTTGGGAGTGCACCAATCTCTGTCGTCTCTTATAGTGCCAGTTTGCTTGCACAGAATACCATTGTCAATCACCCCGTGCCTATGATGCTGGTTGTTTTTTTCTATTTCTTCATGAAAACTAAATATCCCTGCAGCTCCAGTGACAGTGAATGAAGCGCTCAGCCAAACCGAAGCGCCACAAAATAGCCTGGGACCTGTGAGCCCCAACTGGCGATTTATTGAAGAGTCACCTGCGCTACATGGAGCCACAGTCAACAATGGAGGCCCATGTACAGACAGAATGCTCCAAAGGCATTCCGCTCGCCTGTGAGAGAGACACAGAATGTTTCCCCAGCACGAACTGGGATATGAACGGCATATCTCCCCACTGCAGGCTGCCGTTGCAAAACCCCGGCAGACACGCACATGAGAATTGTGCAGGGCTTTGACCCCCTATTATGTCTTTTGATGATTGTACTTCTTCCTTGGATGGGAGAACAAGGAGAGATTGGCCCGGGAGCCAGTTGGGACGGATACTCAATGGGGGGGAAAAGGAGAAGGATTAAAAGAGAGTTAGGAGACTGGAAGTTGTAGGTTGTTTGGGTGAGGTCAAAGGAGGCAGACGCAAACCAATAGACCAGGCCGGGAAGTAGGAACGTTGCAAAGGAGTGTGGAGGAGGGTTATTAGGCCATGTGCAAGGTAAGGTATTGGTTGGTGAGGGGAAGTGAATGCGTGTGGAGTAAGAGAGAGTAGGGAATGAGAGAAAAGGTGACAGAGTGAAAGTAGGGTGATTGAGAGAGGAGGTTTGGGAGGAGTTGTACTGGTTTGAAGAGGGGAGAGTAGAAGTGGTGTGGAAAGAGGAATATTGGTGTGGAGAGTGGAGTAGCAGTGTGGAGTGGGAGAAGTAGTACTGAGTAAGATCGTAGGGTGGATGTATGGAGCGAGGGGGAGACCGGACCATCGGAGAGGGAGCAGTGGGAGAAGAGAGACAGTGGTTGGAGTAGGATCTAGAAGAGTAAAATGCGAGAAGGGTGAGTGGTAGACATATTTAGGGAGGAGAATATCAGAGCGCAGAAGGACCAGAGAGGGTGAAGATCTTAGTGTCTGGAAGGCAAAAACCTGAAGTCATTCCTTGGAGAAATCCTTGGATAGCAACTCCTAGATGTTCACTGAGGAAGCTTTGGTAGATAAGCTGTTAGCTGTTAGGCCATCACCAGAGGGCAGATAGCTTGAAGATAGTAGGGTTTACCCATCTCTAGTAGCAGCGCGGGATAGAGAGAGACCTCCGTTAGGGTGAGACTGCTGCTTCCTAACTCAAGGAGGGAGGGTGGCCATTAGCCCTTTGCTAAACTGAAAATATAAACACTTGTATTGTTTCTGAGAGGGTGTCCAGTCATAATGTCGAACCAATAATGTCGAATTAAAAAAATGTCGAATCCAAAAAGTCGAAAACAAAAATGTCAAATTTTTATTTTTTTATTTATATATTTTTTTTGGGCTCTGGGGGTAAAAAAAAGGGGTAAAACCCCAAAAAAATTTCAAAAAGGAGGGTTGGGGGGGAACTCCCCCATTTAAAAAAAAAAAGCAACCAAAAAAAAAAAATTCGACATTTTTGTTTTCGACATTTTGACTTTCTACATTATTGGATTCGACTTTTTGACTATAAACCTTCTGAGAGATAGTGTGCTCTTGAGTCCATCTGTGACAATGTGCACCAAACAATAGCGAGAGCGATAATGCATTTTACTTCGGCTAGGAGACGGCCAAACCTATTTTGACTTAATGGCTGTGGCTGAAGGGAAAGGATGGAACTACTTTAGGGTTGTAATTGAGATTTTTGTCCAATTCTACAGGTGATCGTTGGGAATAGTGGGATCCACCATGCCTTATACCGCAGGTAAGTTGAGCAGGATAAGCACTGCATTCTGTCCGGGGACCACTACCATGAGTATCTCTTCTCAGACAAAAGCCAAGACATTTTATTTTGCCCCCGATTGACCTAATAGCAGATAATGAGCCCTGGGGAATGTTATGGGTTTCTGAGAAGCTTTGCGGTTGAGTGACCTCCTTTTCCATGACCTTGATTCCTTTTTCTACCCCATAACTAATTTCAAATACGGCCACAGTCCAAGTATTTAATTTGAACATAGTTTTCTATCTCCATCTATTTTGGGAAGAAAGATTGAGCATTCCCAAAGCGGGCTGTTTTGCACAGCTTGCTCAAAAGCTAATTGACACTCAAGCTGCCAGCTCAGGAGTTGCGGTTCCTTTCTGCTGCAAAGTGCCACTCTGTTTCCTTTCTGAAGTGAAATGTAATCCTATCTAAGCGGTTGCTCACTTTAACCACAAGAGCGCATTATATGCCCAACCTCTTGATGATAACTACTTAATTTTGCATTTATAAAATAACCTAGATTCAATACATGAGAACATGTACCCGTTTCACTGTGACATTTTTTATTAAATGATAAATTATTGATGCCGATCGATATACCATTGCTGTTGCCCATTTCTCGAAAAGCTATGCTTGCTTCAGAGAATGTAAACATTTTAGAGTTTCGAGGGTGATGGGGGTAAAATGAAGTTGTTCCCTGCCCTCTGTTTCTGTTACGGAGAAGTTGTCCCCTCTCCCCTGTTATCAGAACAGGCAATCTGATGTATTGCAATGCTCTTTATGAAGGTCTGCACGCAGATTGCAGAAACGATTGAATGTGTTTTGCAGAACAGTGTGGCCAGCAATGTAACTTCAGTATTCAGTATATAAACGACAAAAATTGAGATCTTTATTGAAAAACCAGCAAATGGCTGCTCAAACTCGCATGCTTTTGGCGGGTGTTACCCAATGCCGTAACACAAGATCTAGGGGCCCCCCTGCGAGCCATACTGAGGCCCCCCCCCAACTCGGAAACAAATTAAGTGTCGCGCCACACTCTGGGCTGGCCTAGATTACCACGCTTGCACAATATGCACGAACGTGCTGCAGAAGGGGTATTCCACACACTGCACTAGGAAAAAGATATAAATATGTATTTGAATGCAACATACAGCACACTTTCTGAGAAAAATTGGCTAAAAAAACCACAGGGTTTGCTATTGGTTTGTAGGGAAACACCAATCCAATACATGCAAGTCACCAACAGTGCACATGAACATTAATACTTTGCTATTAAAAATGCCATGCCACAATGAAAACATGTCCAACTAGCTGCACAATGCAGACCAGTGTAGACACATAATGGACACATAATAACATTACAGTAAAGCAGGTCAGGCTACATTTAGACATACCAAGACTGGTTGCACCAAAATGCCAGTCGAAGCAATAAGACTCATCAAGAAGAGAGCACACATTCAAGCCTGCGTCTCTGCGGCCTCTAACAACACAGCCAAACTCTTTAAAATCTGCAAGAAACTAGCCAATCCTGTTGCGGTCTCTACCTCTCCTATTCCCTGAACAGGCCCTCTGTAGGGCTTTGGCCTCTCGCTTCTCCGCTAAAACTCAGGACATCCTGTCCACTATCTCCTCTTCCTCTGCCTCTCTCGGCCCCCTTTGGCCATCTCTCCCTCTCCTCCTCCTTTCTCCTCTTTCTCTCTAACACGTGACAAGGTTTCTAGACAATTCCCATCTATGAAAATGTCGTCGAAACAGGTGCCCGCCTGCTCGTCCAGAACCATCAAGGACCACATTGACATCCTTGCGCCAGCCTTGGCCGATTTCTGTAATCATTCTTTTGCCACTGGAACTTTCCCCTCTCCCAAACTCTTGGAACAGCTGGCCATATCCCAGCTTACTATCTACAATGAATCTGTTGGTTGTCTCCATGTCCATCAGTCTGGCTTAAGAGTTACCAGAGGCACGGAAATTGCTCTCCTGAACACCTGTGAAGATCTGATCTCTAACCTTGATTCCAGTATTCCTTCTGTCCTCATCCTCCATGAACTTTCCTCTGCTTTCGACACGGTCAGCCACGCCATCCTGATCGATCGACTCTGTGAGAACCTGGGCATCATGGATCAGGCCCTGGAGTGGCTGACCTCCTTCCTCTTGGAACCACCCCTCCAAGGTCCAACTTGGTCCCTTTCACTCTGCCACCTCTCTCTACCTGTGGTGTTCCCCAGGGCTCTATCCTCTCACCCTGGTTTTTCAACCTCTACTTGGCCCCTTTGGCCCACCTGATCTCTACCTTTTCATCTAACCTTCAGTGTTATGCAGATGATACTCGGCTTTCTTTCAGACTCCCCTCAGCCTACCCTACTCTCTCGCTCATTCCTGGTGTTATCTTCAACTCCACTTTCTCTTTCCCTCCTCATATCTCGGACGTCACCAAAAGTCCCACTACCAGCTGTACCTCCTCAAAGGGATTCTTCCCTTTCTCACTTTCCCCCAGAAGCTCACTGTCTCCAGAGCCCTGGCTCTCTCTAGGCTGGACTACTGCATCATTCACTTTCTCAATTTCCCTTCCTCTACTCTCCGCTGTTAAGCAGAAACCTGTGCAGTTCCCTCTGGGACAACTGCAAAAGATTTAAGATTACAGGTGTTGGCAGTAAACCCACTTGGTAGCAGTCTGTACCACACAGATTCACTGTGGTAGCTGTGGCTGAGCAGTCAGACTTCCCTCAAGAAGAGTTAGGCAGTATATAGAGGATACAGGATAGGTGCAGAGGCACAGTAGTACAAGCAAACACTGACCAGAGCTAGGTGTAAAAGTATATACTTATTTATTTTAAAGGCACACTCATAAATTACACTAGCACAGAAAAAGGTAAGTAAGTCAAAACACAGTCACTATTACTTATATGTACATCCCTAGTCATTTGTTGGACAAGTCTGAGCTAACACCACTTATTTCCAAACAGAGGTGAGCTTTTAACATCAGATGGCACTCCAACAAGTTATTAGAAAAGGGAGGGAAAAAAACAGAAGTAATGAAAGCAGCAAGGTAAAACACTTTTCACTTAAGGTTAGAAAAGGCAGTCAATTGTGGAACAAGGAGAATTGGTTCGTGGCCCGCTTTAGAGAGAGCCAGGCGAAAATATGCCCAAGATCACACAATGTCACAAGTCTTTGCAGGTGAGTAGAAAAGGTTTTACTGAATTTAGAAAAAGTTTAGTTAGGGTGTCCCAGGCTTACCCAGGTTCGAGAGCCGAGGGCTAAATCTACCCCGTACAATCGGTGGCAAGGGAAGCCGGGCGGAACACAGTACCTTTAAAAGTGGAAAGGATCCTCCAGCGGTGGTAGCTGTTCCTGGTAGTGGGTGCAAGTCACGGCGTCGTCCAGAGGAAGAGGTGATCTCGACGTGGAGGAAAGCTGAAGGTCGTTGCACTACCAGGGATGAGACCAGCCGTGGAGTTTTTCCGGTCACAAAGGATTTTACCCCTCTTTCGCGGTTGAGGTAAAAAGTGGTATCCCGGTTGCCGGGGTGCTGGGCACAGGCAAGGCGGCCACGAGATGCTTCGGGACGGCGAAAAGAAGGCAGCAACTGGTTGTCCCCACCAGTTAAGGGAAGGAGACTCTCCGGCGGGAGATCTCCTCTGTCGTCGGAAAAAGTGGTGAGACGGTTCCGCTATGCTCCACCGGTGGTGTCGTCTTGGCAGGTCGGCTCGGCTTCTCCCTCTTCGGCTTTTTAGGTCCTGTGGCGACTTCTGAAGAACCAGTCCCAAAAACCCTGCTTTTATGCAGCAAACCCCCATTCATACAGCCTAGCTGTCACTCAAACATGCTAAGTGGTGAGCGGGGTGGCTCACCACTTGGGCCAATCACACCAGAGTGCGACATGAGTTGGCAAGGCAACTCAGTCCAGGGTGCCTAAACCCCCTCCCACACCCCCTGTGGTACCCAGACAGAATGGCACCACTGTGGAGGGCTTCTGTGCAGAAGCCCGCCAAAAGTGGAACAAAGGCTCGACTCGGGTTCAGGGTTACTGAAGTGAACCTAGACGCCATTTTGGCGGCGAGTTCTGGCAAAAAATCCCAACCGGTGAATTTATATTAATTAAATAAACCGGCGGTATCTTTAACATTGCACCAAAAAGTGGTGCATTTAAAAAAAATGGGAAATCCCATTGGGAAATATTCCGGTGGAATATTTCCGTGGGATCCACTGCCACCAGCCAGAACTCGGCGAGGGGGGACAGACAGTACCCCCTTGACAATAGACCCAGGGGCAATCTAATTGCCCCTACCAGTACTTCCACAGTAAGATGGTTTGTACTGGTTAAGTTCCTAAGTTAAGACTAGTAAAGTCAATGGTGACTTTACAGACCCAGGGAGACAGTAGTCAGTCCCAGGGTGTGGAGTCTATGTTTGGGGTCTCTATGACACCCCTGTGTTACTGCACTGAGGGTGCTGTGTAACACACATTCAAAAACCAATGATAGCCTAAGGGGAAAAAATACCCCCTAGCCCATAAGCACATAGCAAGTCACAGAAACACTCTCAAGTCATGTTCAAGAGTGAGGGTAAAAGAGTCTCACTCTTGGCAGGAGAAAAAAATAAACCCCAAAAATCCAGCAAAGCTGCTGGGGGACTCAGAACGTTAGGGAATTCAGCCCAAACAGAGAATTCTCCCTAACACTCGCCCCCCCAGACTAAGGGACAGGAGGATTTAATCCACTCCTGGATGAACCTCATACCTCTAGTCGATGACATACATCCTAGAGAGTCCATCAGCATTTTGATGGTGACACCCTGACCTGTGCTCAATGGTGAAATCAAACCCTTGGAGGCAGATTGACCATCTCAATAGTTTTGGATTTTCCCCTTTCATTTGCATTAACCATCTCAAGGGTTGGTGGTCAGTCTGAATGACAAAAGTAGAACCATACAAGTATGGCCTAAACTTCTTCAGTGCCCACACAATAGCAAAGCATTCTCTTTCGATTGTTGCCCACCTTGTTTCAGGATCCTTCAGTTTTCTACTGATGAAGCAAATGGGGTGTTCCCTACCCTTCTCATCCAGTTGGCTAAGAACTGCACCTATACCTACATTGGAAGCATCAGTTTGTACAATGAAAGTTTGGTGGTAGTCAGGAGCTCTGAGTACTGGAGCTTGGCAAAGAGCTTTCTTCAGGTTTTCAAAGGCCTGATTGCATTCCTCAGTCCATTTGACCTTTTTAGGGAATTTTGGAGAGGAGATCACATTCAGAGGAGAAGCTATGGTCCCATAGTTCTCAATGAAATTCCTGCAGTACCCAGTGAGGCCTAAGAAGGCTCTCACCTGGGTCTGAGTAGTAGGTGTTGTCCAATTTTGCACAGCTTCAATCTTGCTGAGCAAAGGCCTTATTTCTCCACCTCCTACCTCATGTCCAAGGTAGACCACTTTACTCTGTCCAATTTGGCATTTGCTTGCCTTTATGGTCAGATTGGCCTGCTCAAGAGCCTGCAAAACATGTCCTAAGTGGGTCACATGTTCCTCCCAGGAGTGGCTGAAGACTGCAATGTCATACAAGTATGCCATGCAGAAGTCTTCCATCCCAGCTAGAACTTGGTTCACTATCCTTTGGAATGTTGCAGGTGCATTTTTCAGTCCAAAAGGCATAACCTTGAATTGGTATAGGCCAACTGGGGTAGAAAATGCAGTTTTCTCCTTGGCATGGTCTGTCAGGGCTATTTGCCAATAGCCTGACGTAAGGTCCAGTGTGCTGAGGTACTTGGCTGCACCAAGTTTATCCACCAACTCATCTGTCCTTGGCAAAGGGTGGGCATCAGTCTTGGTGACTGCATTAAGAGCTCTATAGTCTACACAGAATCTCAACTCTTTGGATCCTGCCTTTGGTACTAACACCACTGGGCTAGACCATGGACTAGTAGAGGGCTCTATTACCCCGAGATCAAGCATCTTCTTGACCTCACCTTTGATGTGGGTTCTGACATGTTCTGACATTCTATATCCTCTGCTTTTGACTGGCAGACAGTCACCAGTGAGTATATCATGCTGTCCCCAAGGGGTCAAGCCTGGTGAAAGTGAGAATAGGGGGGCAAACTGATTTAACATCGCTTTGCACTCCTCCTGTTGTTCAGGGGTCAGATCTGAAGAGAGATTAACTCCTTCAACCTTTTCGTCCAAAGGTAAGCCTCTCAGGAGGTCAGGTAGAGCTTCACTCTCCTCCTCCTCTTCTGATGAAGCTAGAAGCAAGGCTCCTACTTCTGGTCTAGAGACATAGGCTTTGAGGCGGTTGGTGTGGAAGACTCGGGGAGCTTCCCTGGGTTTGCCCAGATCCACCAGATAGTTGACCTCTCCAAGTTTTCCCACAACCTTGAAGGGTCCCATCCATTTGTCTTGCAAGGCCCTCTTCCTTGTTGGAAGAATAACTAGAACTAGCTGGTCTTGAGTAAACTCAACCATGTTAGCCTTCTGATCATGCCAATGTTTGATCAGAGCTTGGCCAGCTTTCAAGTTGTCACTTGCTTCTGCCATCATGTCTGACATTCTCCTTCGGAGACCTATCACATAGTCAGTCACTCTGACTGGCTTGGGGGAAGGAGCACTCTCCAACCCCTCCTTAATCAGGGCCAAGGGGCCCTGACTGGATGGCCATAGAGAAGTTCAAAGGGAGAATAACCTACTCCCTCCTGAGGGACTTCCCTATAAGCAAATAGAAGGCATGGCAGTAGAAGGTCCCACTTCTTCTTAAGGGGTTCTTCTAAAGCACCTATCATGCTCTTCATAGTTCTGTTAAACCTTTCTACCAACCCGTTTGTCTGAGGGTGGTATGCGGTTGAGAACTTGTAGGTGACTCCGCAGGTTTTCCACATGGCTTTCATGTAGTTGGACATAAAATTTGACCCCCTGTCAGAGATCACCTCCTTAGGAAACCCAACCCTGGTAAAGATACCAAGGAGGGCCTTAGCCACAGCCTGAGCTGTAACAGTCCTCATAGGAATTGCCTCAGGGTACCTAGTAGCATGGTCTACTACAACAAGGATAAACCTGTTTCCTGAGGAGGTTGGAGGATCAAGGGGACCAACAATGTCAATCCCTACCCTCTCAAATGGGACTCCCACAACTGGGAGAGGCACTAAAGGTGCCACATTCTTGGAACCAACCTTACCAGACGTCTGGCAGGTATGGCAGCTCCTGCAATATCTATCTACTTCAGCCCCCATCTTTGGCCAATAAAAGTAGAAGGAGAGCCTTTCCTTGGTCTTCTTGAAACTCAAGTGACCAGCCAAAGGAATCTCGTGGGCTAGCTGCAGGAACTGTTGTCTGTTCTCTTGGGGCACTACCAGGCGTTGGTAGGCTCCAGGTTCAGATTCAGTGGGTTCACTGTAGAAGAGGCCATCTTCCCAGTGTAACCTATACTTCCCAGGCTCTTGCCCATCAGCCTGAGAAGCGGCCTGTTGGCGGAGGCCCTCCAGAGTTGGACATTCTATTTGTCCTTTACGAAAAGTTGTCTTGCTGGGTCCACCTTCTGCCAGTAAAGACTGCAGCTCAGGATGGTCAGCCGGGTCCAGGTCTCCAATAAGTTCTGGGCCTCCTACTAGCTCTTCTTCAGAGTCTAGTTCAACCAGACAGGGTTGTACCTCCCTCTCAGCCTCAGCTGGAGGTAGAGTTACAGGTGTAACTTTGGACAACCTCGGGGAAGTCCTTGTTGGAAGCACTGGAGTGCTTGCTGTAGGCTTTTTCCTAGGAGTCTTGGGTTGCCCCTTTGCTCCTGATCTGGTAGTTACTGCAGTAAGTTGCTCCAGTGGGAGAGGAGTGATTTCTGTCATCATCTCCTGAGATAACCCTCGCAGGGTTTTCTCTCTTGCAGGTTTGGTGAGCTCCTGTAACCTTTTACTAGGAGGTCTGGGGGTATGTGACACAACTCCAAGAGCTTTCAGGTCATTTCCCAACAGAACCCTTCCTGGCACTTCACATTGTATACTGACAGGTATCTTCACAGCCATATCATTACACTGGATGAGAACTGGTAACTGGGGACACATCTGCAAAGGCCCTCCAGCTAACTTGGTGAGGCATTTGGGTGCCTTAGCAACATCCTCTGCCTTGAAAAATGATTCATCCACCACAGTTATGCTGGCCCCAGTGTCCCTGATGGCAGGAGTCTCCTGACCATTCACGTGGACACTGTCCTTATAATACTCTTTAGTATTATCTGGGATAGAATTATACACATCTAAATTCTGTTGCTCCCACAACCCCAGAGAGACTAAAGAAACACTGGCTGAGACACCAGTGAGTTCATCAGCCAGTAGTAGAAAGTTTCCACTTGCCATAGTGACTTCCTCCTCTGGAGCGAAGGCTAAGGAGACAAGCTGGACCCCTGAAGGTTTACCCTTACATCTGGGATCTCCTTTCACATGGTCAGTAGCCTTACAAACATAACAGGCCCCAAAGGTCCTTTGGAATGGAGGCTTGTTCTGACCTCCTTCTGGTTTAGCACCAGAAGGTATACTACTCTGTTGTGGTTTCCCGGGTGGCTTACCCTTATGGTTTGGTTTGGGGCCCTCTTTGGAATTAGAATTATTAGAATTCTCTTTGGAGTCTTTCTTAGGCTGTCTTCCCTCATCCTTCTTCTGAGTTACCCCAGAATCCTTGTGAGTAGCCCGGTTGGCAACCCACAAGTCAGCAGCCTTAGCTAGTTTCCTAGGATCTAATTCCCGTGAATCAGCCAAGTGCTGTCTGAGCTCAGGAGAGCAGGCATCATAAATTGACTCCATCATTACAAGATTCCTCATTCCTTCATAAGTGTTCACTTTGTAACCCTTAATCCATCCCTCTAAGTTTTTCAACCCTTCACACACCCATGTAGCCCAAGGGGTACCATCATGCTTTTTGAGGCTCCTAAACCTCTGAAGATACTGGGAAGGGGTCTTCCCAAACCTAGCTATCAAAGCTAGTTTCACACATTCATACTCTTTACTATCCTCCTCCCCCAACTCCATTACCACATCAGTTGCGACAGGGGGAAGCCTAGAGAACAACCAGGTGAGTAACTCATTACCTGTGATGTTCTGGAGCCCATGATTATATTCAAACATAGACAACCAATCCAACACATCCAACTTAGGCTCATACATAACAATCAATTCCTTAGGCATCCGGGGTCTTTTAGGACTGGAACTTCTAGAGGAGCCAGAGAGAGAAGCATTCTCAACAGACAATTTTTTCATTTCTAGCTCATACTTGAGCTCCATTTCCCTTAGCCTTAGTTCTTTGTCAGTTTGAGCATTAAGTTTCTTGTACTCTAATTCAAGTTTCATTTTCTCCAGTTCAAAGTATTGAGGGGTAAATGTGGGACCTGGCAAAGGTCCAGTAGGTACAGCTGGTAGATCAGATAGAGGCCTAGAGGGAACATCTACAACAGTTTCATCCTCCTCTTCTGGTTCTGACCCAAGATCATCAATACTTTGTTCAATATCAATATCATTGCTGTTCTCTACATTTGCTGGAGTGATAGGTTCATCTGAACCATCATGCAGACTTTGGTTTTCTAACAACCTTTCTATTAGCTCCATTTTCTTTCCTTTAGTCATGAGATTCTTATGCTTACAGAGAAGTCTTAGACAATCAGCAGTTTTTGTAGCAAGGGATTCTTGACTATAACTTTCCATAGTAGACAGGTTAGAAAATGACTTTTTCTTTCTTGTGCTTAAGCTTTGTGGTTAGTTGCACTAAGGTATCTCAAAAGTACACTAAAGTGTATACTCAATACAAATCCCACCGCTGTACACCAGTGTTAAGCAGAAACCTGTGCAGTTCCCTCTGGGACCACTGCAAAAGATTTAAGATTACAGGTGTTGGCAGTAAACCCACTTGGTAGCAGTCTGTACCACACAGATTCACTGTAGTAGCTGTGGCTGAGCAGTCAGACTTCCCTCAAGAAGAGTTAGGCAGTATATAGAGGATACAGGATAGGTGCAGAGGCACAGTAGTACAAGCAAACACTGACCAGAGCTAGGTGTAAAAGTATATACTTATTTATTTTAAAGGCACACTCATAAATTACACTAGCACAGAAAAAGGTAAGTAAGTCAAAACACAGTCACTATTACTTATATGTACATCACTAGTCATTTGTTGGACAGGTCTGAGCTAACACCACTTATTTCCAAACAGAGGTGAGCGCTTAACATCAGATGGCACTCCAACAAGTTATTAGAAAAGGGAGGGAAAAAAACAGAAGTAATGAAAGCAGCAAGGTAAAACACTTTTCACATAAGGTTAGAAAAGGCAGTCAATTGTGGAACAAGGAGAATTGGTTCGTGGCCCGCTTTAGAGAGAGCCAGGCGAAAATATGCCCAAGATCACACAATGTCACAAGTCTTTGCAGGTGAGTAGAAAAGGTTTTACTGAATTTAGAAAAAGTTTAGTTAGGGTGTCCCAGGCTTACCCAGGTTCGAGAGCCGAGGGCTAAATCTACCCCGTACAATCGGTGGCAAGGGAAGCCGGGCGGAACACAGTACCTTTAAAAGTGGAAAGGATCCTCCAGCGGTGGTAGCTGTTCCTGGTAGTCGGTGCAAGTCGCGGCGTCGTCCAGAGGAAGAGGTGATCTCGACGTGGAGGAAAGCTGAAGGTCGTTGCACTACCAGGGATGAGACCAGCCGTGGAGTTTTTCCGGTCACAAAGGATTTTACCCCTCTTTCGCGGTTGAGGTAAAAAGTGGTATCCCGGTTGCCGGGGTGCTGGGCACAGGCAAGGCGGCCACGAGATGCTTCGGGACGGCGAAAAGAAGGCCGCAACTGGTTGTCCCCACCAGTTAAGGGAAGGAGACTCTCCGGCGGGAGATCTCCTCTGTCGTCGGGAAAAGTGGTGAGACGGTTACGCAGGGCTCCACCGGTGGTGTCGTCTTGGCAGGTCGGCTCGGCTTCTCCCTCTTCGGCTTTTTAGGTCCTGTGGCGACTTCTGAAGAACCAGTCCCAAAAACCCTGCTTTTATGCAGCAAACCCCCATTCATACAGCCTAGCTGTCACTCAAACATGCTAAGTGGTGAGCGGGGTGGCTCACCACTTGGGCCAATCACACCAGAGTGCGACATGAGTTGGCAAGGCAACTCAGTCCAGGGTGCCTAAACCCCCTCCCACACCCCCTGTGGTACCCAGACAGAATGGCACCACTGTGGAGGGCTTCTGTGCAGAAGCCCGCCAAAAGTGGAACAAAGGCTCGACTCGGGTTCAGGGTTACTGAAGTGAACCTAGACGCCATTTTGGCGGCGAGTTCTGGCAAAAAATCCCAACCGGTGAATTTATATTAATTAAATAAACCGGCGGTATCTTTAACATTGCACCAAAAAGTGGTGCATTTAAAAACAATGGGAAATCCCATTGGGAAATATTCCGGTGGAATATTTCCGTGGTATCCACTGCCACCAGCCAGAACTCGGCGAGGGGGGACGGGACAGTACCCCCTCGACAATAGACCCAGGGGCAATCTAATTGCCCCTACCAGTACTTCCACAGTAAGATGGTTTGTACTGGTTAAGTTCCTAAGTTAAGACTAGTAAAGTCAATGGTGACTTTACAGACCCAGGGAGACAGTAGTCAGTCCCAGGGTGTGGAGTCTATGTTTGGGGTCTCTATGACACCCCTGTGTTACTGCACTGAGGGTGCTGTGTAACACACATTCAAAAACCAATGATAGCCTAAGGGGAAAAAATACCCCCTAGCCCATAAGCACATAGCAAGTCACAGAAACACTCTCAAGTCATGTCCAAGAGTGAGGGTAAAAGAGTCTCACTCTTGGGAGGAGAAAAAAATAAACCCCAAAAATCCAGCAAAGCTGCTGGGGGACTCACTAGGTTAGGGAATTCAGCCCAAACAGAGAATTCTCCCTAACATCCGCCCTCTGCAACTAATCTGGAACAGGACTGCGAGACTTATCCTTGGCCTCAAGCCCAGGGACCGTATCTCTCCAGCCATGAAATCTCTCCACTGGCTCCCGGTGGCTGCAAGGAACAAGTTCAAGACCCTTTGCATTGTCTACAAGGCTTTCTGGGGCTGGGATCTGCACTACATCCAACGCTCCCTTCCAAAATACCTTCCTTCTCGAGCCCTAAAGGTTAGATGCGTTTCCAGACAGAGAGTGGGTGGTGGATAGATCCCTCTCCCCTGCAGGTGCCTCTCTATGGAATGGACACTCTGCCCCTCCAAAACTTGAGCCGGACCACCTGAAGTTCCGGAAGCAGCTCAAAACGTTCCTCTTCTCCTCTGCTTTCTCTCTCTCCCTCCCGTGCTGACCTACCTGTTTGCTGTACCAACTGGTTGCTTGGCTACCTTCAGTCTCACTGAGTCCAGGATCTTTCTTGATCAGTAAACCTTGCACTGCCTCCGTGCCTACCACGTAGTTAGGGGCTGTAACTGTAACCCTACAGTCCCTTGTTCTCCTTGCACTACCCAGAGCCGCGCTGCCCTGACTGCACTTACTCAGAGCATTGCTGCCCTGTTTTCTCGTCCCCTCTCCCTTGCACTTCCCCCCTCCCTTTCCCCTTGCACTTCTCGTTCTTGCACTTGCACGATCTGAATGACACAAGGCTTAGTAAGATCATTTGTCTTGTCCTACCTCTGTTTTCCTTCCCTTATCTTGTTGTGCCTAAAAACACTTGTGTACAGGCGCGTTATATATGACATATCATATCATATAATTTTATCACAGATGCCCACAAAAATATTCAGTGCCGCAGTAAGAAACGGCTACACTCGCAGAACCCAAATCCCAGTCTAGCCAGGTAATTACACTTAGCAGGACTGCTTTATCAGAAATGCCCAGTTAAAAAAAGTCATACCAAACTGAGGAATGACTAGACTGGCTGCACCAAAATGCCTCTCTAGCCACTAATACCACATATCATGCCTGCTTAGCATGGACATGGATGATCATTATGACTTACTGCACAATCCCACCCCCCCACATATCCCCTCTCTCTCCCATCCCCTACCCCAACCTCCAAAATCAGCTCATTAACCCAGAATTACCTCCACGTCCCTCTTTCTTGTCCCAGAGCTTACGTATGAGGCTCTTTACCTCATAGGTAAGTACTGGGATGAGGAAGAGTGGGACTAGGAGTAATGAAGATTACAGGTAGCTAAGCCAGGCATTACCTTCAACTACCTCTACCTCATCCCAGTTCTTGTGCATGAGGCATAGTGCCTCATGCACAAGTACTGCCTCATACACAAGTACTGGGGTGAGGAAGAATAGGGCTAGGAGTAATGAAGATTACCAATAAGTAAACAAGGCATTAAATACAAGTAGTGGTGCAACACCATTGAGCTGAATGGGCTTCAGCACTCTCCGCTCCCCCCCGAAATATGTTGACTTGACCTGGCTGACCTACAGAGAAGTTGCCGGACAGAAAAGGACACAGATGTTAAACGGCACCTGGGTTTCGCTGTTAACAAGGGCCCGGCTCAGCAATTACTAATGTACAGCATTTCACTGTTAGTACATGCATTCAAATGCCACATTTTTTAAGCAATTGAAATTGTGATGTGGGTTTAGTACTTGCATGCCAGGGGAGTGATTGGAAGGGTAGAGAGGGAACAGGAGACCAGTCATTCTCACAGCAGTCCATAAGTGGGTGCTTTCAGACTTAAAGGAGAGCGTTAACTGCTTGTAACATTGAAGCTGCACCAGAATAGTCTCACTAAAATGCATAAAGAAGTTAGATGGCCTCTCACAAATAGGTTTGCTCCTCCCCACCACACGTGAAGTTAGAGCCTATCGCAATATTTGAAGGGCTAGTTACCCTGAAATGTAGGTTTTGTTGCACCCCTGAACACTAGCACACACACCATTCACCATATATACACACACGCACACCCTGCCATCCATACATTTAAGTGTGCACCCTTTCACCATAAAGACACACTAAGGCGGCCAGCCATACATTTAAGTGTGCAACCTTTCACCATAGACGCTCACACACCCAGGCACCCACCCAAACATTAAAGTGTGCACACTTTCACCTTAAAGGCACATCCAGGCAGCCACCCATACATTTAAGTGTGCATCCTTTCACCGAACACGCACACACGCATACCCAGCCATGTCTCATGGAGTTGAGGAGAGCCATAATACTTCAAAAATAAATGGTTTCTTTTTGAAGTCACTCTGACTTTATAAAGAAATCAGTTCCGTTAAGGACTGAACCATAACGGAAATAATTTCTTTATGAAGGCAGAGTGACTTCAAAAATAAACTATTTATTTTTGAAGTCATAGGGCTTTCCCCATCCCATGACATGGAGGCCTCCAGCCTAGGGTCTTCATGTCATGGGGTAGCGGTAGACCCAGACTTGAAAAATAATGTTTCTTATTGTATTCACACTGCCTTCGTAAAGAAATTATTTTTGTTACAGAAATAATTTCTTTAAAAATGCCAAGTGAATTCAAAAAGCAAAAGAAAAAATTAAAAAATTGAAAACAATTTTTTTAACTCCAAGTGGGGCCCCCTCCCAGGAAATGTGGTCGCAAGGCCCCCCGCACTGTTACGCCAGTGGTGTCACCCACCCTGTAAAGAGCTGACTCACCTGCCAAGTCTCCTGCATGCTCATTCATTTCAATGGGCTCTCACCTGCAAAAAAACAAAATTGGGTGTTTTCACCTGCCTTTCTGACAGAAATGGTTTAGAGCAATGAACCAGCAACAACTAGTACCAGTACGGTAGGAGTTTCCTAGGTGAGGACTAGAGCAATTACTCTGCTCCGGAAGCCTAACCGCTTATCAAACTTATCTACAGTACTGTGTATATTTCCACTGCCTCAGTATTCGAAGTTGCATTATTGGCTTTGGGCCGCTCTCCCACTATACAGGACTCTCAAATCTAGCTGTGTTTAGCATTGCAGTCATCTGTTCAACTATGTTTCAAACTTAGCTGTGTTTAGCCTTGCACTCAACTGTTCTATTAGGCTTAGGCCTTTCTGCCACTATACAGGACTCTCAAATCTAGCCTTGTTCAGCACTGCAGTCATCTTCTCAACTGTGTCTCAAACCAAGCTGTGCTTAGGACTCCACTCAATTGCACTGTTAGGCGTAGGCCTTTCTCCACTGTACAGGACTCTCAAATCTAGCAGTGTTTAGCATTGCAGTCATCTGCTCAACCGTGTCTCAAACCTAGCGGTGCTTAGGACTCCACTCAATTGTTCTGTTAGGCGTGGGCCTTTCTCTCACTGTTCAACTGTGTTTCAAACTTAGATGTGTTTAGCCTTGTACTCAACTGTTCTGTTAGGCGTGGGACTTTCTCCCACTATAGAGGACTCTGAAATCTAGCTCTGTTTAGCATTGCAGTCATCTGTTCAACTGTATCTCAAACATAGCTGTGTTTAGTACTGCACCCATTTGCTCTGTCGGATGTGGGCCTCTCTACCACTATACAGGTATCTCAAGTCTAGCTATGTTTAGTACCGCACCCACTTGCTCTGTCGGCGTAAGCCTCTCTTCCGCTATACAGAACTCTCAGATTTGGCTGTGTTTAGCATTTCAGACAACTGCTCAACTGTGGTTCAAACTTAGCTGTGTTTAGTGCTGCATCCATTTTCTGTGTCGGGTGCGGGCCTCTCTCCCACTACACAGATAGCTCAAGTCTAGCTGAGCCCTATTTCAAACTGCATTGTCTGGCAGTCAAATTGCATTGTTGGCTGTGGGCCGCTCTCCCGCTGTGCAGGTCTCTCAAATCTAGCTGAGCCCCATTTCAAACTGCATGGTCTGCTAGTCAAATTGTATTGTTAGCTATAGGCCTATGTCCCGTGATATAGTGATCACTGGCTGATCATTGTGGAGTAACAGTGTGATTATTGGGTCGCGCCCCATGAGATAAGACAGTGACTGTCATTTACGCCCATTAGGAGAATTCTATTGCTACTAGTTATACCCCACCTAAACACCACATAGCTGGCCCACTGCAGTGAACCTCCTCCAGAAAGACCCACATTAAGGTCAGCCACTGAAATACCCAACGATATAACCGTAACAAACCTCCCCTTCCTTACTCGAGACAGCGACTGAACAAGCCAGCAGTATCAGCTGACAAGACCACCCACAGAAAAACCCAAACCTGTACCGGACAAGTCCCTACACCCAGTACTACACCACAAGACAGCTGGACCAAAACCAAACCAACTCGGCACCAACAAACACTATAAAGACCAACAAAAACTCTCAAGCTCAAAATGCTTTGCAAACGACCTGGACAGAGGGAAAGAAAAAGAGCAGAAAGAAAAAACACAACTGAACACCACAGAAGACTTACAACTGCAGAACACACTCCCACAGACAGGAACAACAACCGAACCGACACCAAGAGAAGAGAGAGAAATCCCTCTACTTAACTCCATCCCTCGCAAATAAACGGTCACCACAACGAACCAACCCAACGCATGAATCAACAACAGCAGACAACCAAACATAACCACGCAGAAGAATGGACAACGCTAGAAATAACAAAAACATAATTGATGCATTAACACCTTACATCACCAAAACAAGAAGAACTACCACCCGACACCCACAACGTTTTGAAGAAGAACCTGATGAAAAAAAAACCCAAGAGTGAACCTAGAAGAACTTTTCGACGACACAGATGCACCTGTACCAACACCTCAACTACAGATTGACCTGGAAGAAAACCTTAACACCGATCAGAAGACAACCCCGACAATAAAGCCCAAACCAAACTACACCTTTAAACTCCACTGCAAACTAGGAAACGCAAGATCCATGTCAAAACACTCAACAGAGATCTTTGACCTTCTCTGTGACAATGGTATCGACATCCTATTCATCACAGAAACATGGCTGGACAACAACTACAAAATCGCACTCCAAAGCTGCCTCCCAACCAACTTCAAATGCCTTCATTTACACAGGAAAAATAAAAAAGGAGGAGGCCTTGCAATAGGATTCAAAGAACCACTGAAAATAAAAACAGAGAAACCTCTCAACATCATCAACTGCAAAACCATGGTCATGCACCTATCGGCGAACCCAAAACCAACATCACATTCATTCTGGTGTACAGACATACGATGCAACCTTCGTCGATTACTTCATAAAAGCCATCACCAACATAGCCATCAAACACGAACATCTAATTATCCTGGGGGACTTCAACATCTGGTTTGAAGAATGACACGCCAACTCCCAAAACTCACTAATTGGACAGCTTAGAACCATGAAACTAGAACAGCTAGTCAAAGGGGCAACACACTCGGGAGGACACACCCTCGACGCAAGCGTCGCCAAGGAAAAACTTATCACCACAGCACCACTGATATAAATACTGTGGAGCGACCATCTCATCATCCCATTCGTAATCAAACTACCAACTCAAGTCTGCATCCAGCTCCCCAAGCTCACAACCGTCACAAAAAGAAACTGGAAAACCGGCAAAGCAAGCAACCTCTTCGAAAAACCAGAGATGACCAAACCCTCAATTACAGAACTAGAGCTGACTAACCTAGACCGAAAGCGGAGCTACTGCACAAATGGATTGCTGACACAATTGGAAACATCGCCTCGGAAAAACCATTCACCTGTCAAAAAACAGGGCAACAGCAAAATGGTTCATCCCTCTACTAAGCACCATGAAAAGAGACAACAAGAAGATAGAACTGGAATGGAGGAAAGAAGACAACCTAGACAAGAAAATTGTTTTCCAAAAACAAATCCGTGCATACAAGAGGGAAACACAAAACACTAAGAGAAGGCATTATGATGACAGAATCACCAATGCCACAAACACACAAAAAGAAATGTTCAACATCATTAAAGAAATGAGGAAACCCACCTGGCTGCGACAACTCTCCAACCCCCTCAGCGAAACTTTGCAACGACTTGGCAGACTACTTCAAGAGCAAAATCAACGACATCCGACAAACCATAGAAAACAGACCAACCAACCATAACATTCAACCAACCGGACCTAATACATGTCACAGCACAAACTCCAAAACTTTCCTGAAATATCAGCAGAGGCATTCATCTCGCTGGTTAAACACAGCAAGAAAGCCGGATCACCAATGGACCCCTGCCCCCCTCCAACATCTACAAATCAATCCTCGCACAAGGACACCATCAGAGTTCTACAGAAACCTCCTAAATCTCTCACTCGCAACAGGAACTGTACCAAGATCCTTCAAATCAGCATATATCAAACCGACTTTAAAAAACACAAGTGGCGACGTGGAAGAGCTCTCCAACTACAGAACGATTTCAAACATTCCCTACCCGGCAAAACTCCTTGAAACTTACATATACAAATTAACCTAAGACCATGTAGAAAAACACCACCTGTTAGACCAAGCACAAGTCGGTTTCAGACCTGCAAGAGGAACAGAAACAGCACTCCTATCCATCTGGGACGACCTAAAAACAAACGCAGAGTCCAACACAACCTCAGCTCTGATTCTGCCCGACCTCTCTGCAGCCCTCGACACAGTTAGCTATGACACCCTAACCAAAAGACTGGAAGACATAGGCATTACGGACATGGCACTATTCTGGATTAAATCATTCCTAGCGGACAGAACAGAAACCGTATGGATAAAACCATACAAATCCACCCCACGAGTTAACGACTGTGGAGTACCACAAAGGTCCTCACTATCATCACTGTACTTCAACATCTACCAGACTCCAGTAATCAGAATCTTCAAAAAATACAAAATTACTTGCTACAACTATGCAGACGACACTCAAATCATCTACAAAATCGAAGACACACAAGCCGATCACTCAACCCTAATTGAGTGTCTAAAAGAAGTCTTCAACTGGATGAACGCCAACAACTTGAAAATCAACCCAGGAAGACAGAAATCATGATTACATCGAAAAACCAAGAAAACACCAGCTACATTTCATGGCCAACGGAAATGGGAACCACACCAACACCATCTAAGGTAGTATAAAATATGGGAGTCCTGATGGACAACACTCTAACCTTAGATCCACAAATAAATGCAATAATCAAGAAATGCTTCGTCCTCCTTCACACAAGAAGAATCTTATCTTTCCTCTCTTACACTCACAATCATCGCCCTCATCATGTCAAGAATCGACTACGCAAACAGCCTCTGTCTCGGGATGCCAGAATACCTCCTGAAGAAACTACAACAGATCCAAAATACAGCAGCCAGATTCCTCCTCAAACTATCCAGAAGAGACCACATCACTCCAGCACTAAAAACACTGCATTGGCTCCCAGTCAAACATTGCATCACCTTCAAAACAATGTACATAACACACAAGGCAATCAGACTCCTCAGATCAAGCAATGAAATCCGCCTGGAACAAAAACCATACCTTAAGAAAATATGAGGGGGCTCCTCCTTCTCCCACCTAGCCGCAAAAACCCGGAACAACGTCCCGAAAGAAATAAACACGAAAGACCAATTCAGAAAACGACTAAAAACCTGTCTCTTCAACATCACAGATTCAAATTGAAAAAACTAAACATTCAAACGGGAAACAAAAATAAGAGGATAACAGAATCTAGGATGACACTGACAAACATCCAGAACCGACTAAGGGAAACTCCTACTATAACATGAGAGACGAGGCTAGGTAGAATAGGACACACGTGACACCCCATGAGGACAGAATCAGCATCCCTAGCCAACTCCAGCCAACAACCTCACCGGTTCCATAATCGCTACCAGGTATCCTATTTGAATAGAGTTGTGTGAGTGTTATCAGTTGCCACACTTGAACTAAGTTCTGGACATCGGCATGGGCCGAGCCGGGATGTGGTTGTGAATGATGACAGGCACCACGCCTGGACGTGAACGCATGCCACTCTTCAAAAGGGCTGTGAGCGGTAGCCTGAATAAGCAGCCGGATAAGACGATGAATGCTGACCTCTGCCACATATGGATGGAGTAGCATTGGCTAACCGATGCCGCATACCAACTGGATTGGGAATGCTATCCAAGACTCACAAACGCCTGCTTGCCCCACATACAGACATGTTGGACCGATGTGGCCAGGGCCGAACTTGGACAAGGATATGAATATGAGTAGGCGTAATGTGTAGAAGGGACTGTGAGTGTCAGCCGGTCCTAGATCTGGATGGAGATGCAGTGATGCTTGCGTGCCCCACCTGGGAAGAATATGAAAGTTTAGTGCCTCGCTTCCAGACAGCAATGCCAATTCAACAATCCACTAACACTTTCATTTCACCCCTCTGCATACACCTCTCAAACTTTAACCAAACACAACCACAAGCCTGTAACACAACAATCCACACAAACTTCACTACATTGCAACAACAAAACAAACCACACATAGACTTGCACAACAGCACACAACGACTACCGACCGAAAAAGCACCCGAAGCCCAGCCAGTGGAGTTAACTGGTTGTGGCCGCCAACAGCACATCACTGCTCTCTTGCACTTTTCCAGCTTATTCCCACTAACTCACCCCCCTTCCTTTTGTCAGAGCCACCAGAGCACCAGGGGACCACTCCGGTGGTGATAGTGCGCGGTACAAATATCATTTAACATTTACATTAACTGTGCTGCTAAATGCAGTGGCATGGATCTGCATCTGAAATGGGAGGAGAAGTGGACGCTATCAGAGCGCATGCATAGTCTGCTTTTCTTGCTGTTCTCCCTCCCAACTGGAAGTGCGCAACTTATGTCTTTTTTTTACTGTCTGCATAAAATTTGTGGAAGTGCCCCCCAACCCCCTGGCATTCCTTTTATTGCTTTAGTGGGACCCACGTGAAGTGTGCTTCATACCTGGGACATGGCCCCAAGTGGGCGTTGATATCCCCCACTTTTCTTGGAGTTGGAGCATACTTGTCAACCTTGCCAAGGTGGGGATTTAGTTTTTTTACTGGCAAGAGCAACATTGATGCCTATGGAGGAGCAAGGGGATTGATGGGTGAGTAACCCCCCAAACCTCTTCACCTGCATCGAACAGAAGCAAGTGAGTTGACAGCTACGGCTGAAGTGAGGCTCTGGCAAACCGGCTTTTTGTGTGTATTGGAGCTCCTTAGCTGATCGAGCCATTGGACCCCCTTTCTATCCATTGTTGTGTCAGTGGTTGCTGGCACCATTGTGAATACCAAAATACTACACCAGATCTTTTCATATAATTCTGTAGACGTGTGCAACAACAACACCCCTCTCCTCAGTATACAAAAGTATAATTATTTAATTAAATAACAAACATCTAAAGTATTCAATAAACATATATAAAAAATCACTACCAGTGGCAAAAGAACAAGTTACTTACCAACTGGTAACGTTCTTTCGACTGGATAGTCCTCCAACCTATTCCTCATCTTAGACATATTCCCCATTTTAGATGTATTCTCCCAGCTTTAGCTGCTTTGGAATTTTTTCTCAGAAGAGGGCGCCATGCGTCGATGTCGTTGAGTCAAAGTCCCTCGAAGGCCTCCGTCGAGGGTGATGTCATTGGGTATACAAGTAGCACGCGCGGCGCCCGTTGGCCTCAGTTCTGTTTTTCCCCTCTTGCTTTGCTGTATAGATAGTGTAGGTAGCCAGGTGTCAGCCTTGCGAGAGGTGAAGTGGTAATAACACCGAAAAATCTACAGAGGGGTAGAATGGGAGGGCGATGAGGAATACGTTGGAGGATAATCCAGTCGAAAGAACGTTACCAGTTGGTAAGTAACTTGTTCTTCGAATGGATTGTGTCCTCCAACGTATTCCTCATCTTAGACTCCCAAAGCAGTGTAAAAAGCTCTCTGGAGGAGGGAGTAGATTTTTCTTTATTTATTTATTTAATATTATATAGCTCAATATAATACTGATTTTCCAAAGCAAGCTCTTTAGAGTGGGAAGCATCCAGATTATAGAATTTAGAAAAAGTGTGCAGCGATGACCAAGTTGCTGCTTCACAAATAGATTTTATGGGAACACATCTTTGAAGGGCTGTCGAAGAGGCTGTGCCTCTGGTAGAATGAGCCCTCAAGCCTTCTGGTGGATCTTTGCCCGCCAATCAGTAGCATTCTGAAATGCAAAGCACAATCTAACGTGATAGGGTTTGTTTTTACACCGATTGACCTAATTTCCTCCGGGTGTAGCCAATGAAAAATTGATTATCCACTCTAAGCTTGGAGAGCCTAGAAATGAAAAAGCTTAGAGCTCTTCTCGGGTCCAGCCTGTGCAATCTTTCCTCCTCCTTACTGGGATGCGGGGGTGGATAGAACACGGGCAGAATAATCTTCTGATCTAAATGGAAATCAGACACAACTTTAGGTAAGAATGAGGGTTTAACCCTCAATACAACTCTGTCCCTGTGGAGAACAGTGTAGGGTGGCCCAGAAGACAGTGCCTGCAACTCGCTCATTCTTCGTGCAGATGTTAAAGCAACCAAGAAACCGGTTTTCAACGTTAGTAATCTTAATGGACATGTGTGCAAAGGTGCAAAAGGGGCACACATTAAAAACTTTAGAACCAGATTACAGTCCCAAATTGGGACTTGGAAAGAAGAAGAAGGAACAAGTTACTTACCTGTAACTGTTGTTCTCCAGCATGGTTCTTGCATGGATTCACATGCTCATGAATATTCCCCGTCGTCAGGCCGGGAATCCTCGGTATAGAAAAAATCAGTATCAGTTTCGTTTCTGATCTGTCTTTCTCAGTAGTAACCAATCACTGGTCTCTGGGTCATACTGCCCCCAGCCAATGACTGCCCTCTCCCTAAGCCCCGCCCCCGGCAGCCATCCTCAGATTTGGTAGCACGTGAAGTGGCAGTATGACCAAGTGAAGAGCCGCAGAGGGGTAGGCGGGAGGGTTCGCATGTGAATCCATGCCAGACCCATGCTGGAGAACAACAGTTACAGGTAAGTAACTTGTTCCTTCTCCAGCATGGGGTCTGGCATGGATTCACATGCTCATGAATATAAGAATACATAGCAGTGTACACATGCACAACCACGGGAGGTGGCAAAAGGCTCAATATCAAGCAATACAACAACTCAACATTAAGCAACTCTTACCTCCTCATCAGGCTCACCTTAGGCGAACAGGTTGCGCAGCACTGCCTGGCCGACTCTGGACTCGTCCCTGGAATCCCGGTCGACGCAGTAAAATCTCGTGAAGGTGTGCGTCGACCTCCACGTAGCAGCCCTGCAGATGTCGAGCAGGGGCACACCAGACGGGAACGCCGTAGTAGCAGCGATCGCTTTGGTCGAATGGGCTCTCGGACGGCCTGGCAACGGTCGGTTTGCCAACCGGTGACAGTGCATGATGCAGCCGGAGAGCCATCTGGAAATGGAAGTCTTCGAGAGAGCCTTCCCTTGATTCACAGGTCCAAAGTTCACAAACAGCTGTGATGTCTTCCGAAAACTCTTCATGCGGTCCACGTAGAACTTCAGCGCTCTAGCTACATCCAGCGAGTGCAGAGTCCTCTCAGCCGGCGACGAAGGCGACGGGAAGAAAACTGGCAACACCAAGGGCTCATTGAGGTGGAAGTCCGACGGCACCTTGGGCATGAAGGAGGGGTGCGTCCTTAGCACCACCCTCGTGTCGTGAAAAGTCAAGTATGGAGGCTTGCAAGACAGGGCCTGGATCTCTCCCACTCGTCGTGCAGAGGTGATGGCCACGAGAAATGCTGTCTTCCACGACAGAAACTTCAACGGCACTGAATGCATAGGCTCGAATGGGGCCCCCATGAGCCTAGTCAGCACCACGTTGAGCTCCCACGCCGGGGCAGGGGCCTTCACCGGTGGGAATGATCGGAACAGTCCTTTCATAAATTCCTTCACCAGTCGATGAGACCACAAGGACGCCCGTCCTGTAGTTCTGGTGTAACGTGAGACGGCAGCCAGATGTACCTTGATGGAAGCGTGAGACAGGCCAGCCTTGGCCAAGGACAATAGGTACGGCAATACTTGAGGGGCCGTAATCCGCAGAGGGTTAATCTTCTGTGCACGGCGCCAGACAGAGAACCTCTTCCATTTGTGTCCGTAGCACTTGTGAGTTGAGGACGCCCTGGCCTTCGCAAGAACCTCTCTGCAGTCGGCCGGGATGTCGTATCCTCCAAACTCTAGTGCTGCAGGAGCCAGGCCTGCAAGTTCAGCGACTCTGGTTCGTGATGAAGAATGGTGCCTCCTTCTCTGGAGAGAAGATCCGCGTCCTTCGGCAGCTTGACTGGTGTGGACGCTGACAAGTCCAGAAGGTCCGGGAACCAGATCTGCCTCGGCCACACTGGTGCGACGAGGCTCATCCTGCACCGGGTCCTCTTGAGCTGGTTGACGAGCCGGAGTAGCAACGGCAACGGCGGGAACACATAAAGGAACAGGCCGTCCCAAGGGAATGAGAAAGCATCGCCCATGCTCCTCGATTGGGGAAACCTGCTGGCGAATTTCCGGCACTTGGAGTTCGCCGCCGTCGCGAAGTGATCGATCTGGGGTTCTCCCCATCGTCGGAAGAGTCGGTCCACTTGATCCTGGCGCAGTTCCCACTCGTGGCACGAGCGCAGCTCTCTGCTGAGTTAGTCGGCGATGGTGTTTTTTATCCCTGCCAGATGAAAGGGTACCAGAAACATCCCTTCGGCGACGGCCCAATGCCACAGATCCTGGGCTTGCTTGGACAGGGCAGGGGATCTGGTTCCGCCCTGCTTCCGAATGTAAAACATCGTGGTGGTGTTGTCGGTGAAGATCCTCACCTCCTTGCCCTTGAGGGACGGAAGGAAGGACCTGAGGGCCCAGAACACTGCACGGAGCTCCAAGATGTTGATGTGGAGAGTCTTCTCCTCCGGGAGCCAAAGGCCTCTCGCGTGGAGACCCCCGGTGTGCGCTCCCCAACCTTCCAGGGAGGCATCCGTCGTCACCGTCACCTGGTGGCTGGGGCTAGGAAACCTGTTCCTGCCGTCAGATGAGAGCGGACACCCCACCATCGTATCGCCTGACAGAACGCTTCGTCGAGCGGGATCCTGTCTCGAAGCTGCCCGTTGTCTGGATCCAGTGGGCGTCGAGGAATTCTTGCAAGGGCCGCATCCAAAGTCTGCAGTGACGCACCAGATAAATGCAGGAGGACATCATTCCGAAGAGGGACTTGATAGACCTCACTCTGGCCACGCCCGTGGCCAGCAGACTTTGCACCTTTCCCAGGATGGTCCTTATCCTTTCCTCCGACGGTGAGGCCTGCCGCGCCACTGTGTCGAGCTGTGCTCCCAGAAACAGGGCGACTTGCGACGGGACCAGGTGGGATTTTGGAAAGTTGATGGAGAACCCCAGGTCCGTGAGCAGCTGGACGGTCTTCGCAGTGTGTTCCACGACGAGCTCCCTTGTCCTTGCCCGTATGAGCCAGTCGTCCAGGTAGGGGTAGACGTGGATCCCCTGCAGGCGCAGCCGCGCCGCCACCGGTGCTAGGCACTTGGTGAACACCCTGGGCGCCGATTTTAATCCGAACGGGAGGGCCTTGAACTGGTAGTGCCGCCCTTTGACCACGAACCTGAGGAACTTTCGGTGTCTCTTTAGAATAGGGATGTGGAAGTATGCATCCTCCAAGTCCAACGACGACAGGAAATCGCCCTCCTCCAGCTGTCCCAGCACCTGCTGGAGGGTGACCATCCGGAACTTCTGTGCCTTGATGTATTTGTTCAGTCGTCGCAGGTCCAGGATGGGACGCCATGCTCCTGTCTTCTTCTTTACGAGGAAGTATCTTGAGTAAACTCCGGAGCCCCGAAGCCTCTTTGGAACGAGCTGGATGGCACCTTTCCTGAGCATCGTCCTTACTTCCAACAGCAGTTGAGGGACGTGATTTTCCTTCCTGGCCACGGGAGGAATGCGGGGGCACCTCTTGTGAAACTCGAAGGCGTGCCCCAGGGCCAGGGCGTCCAGCACCCATAGGTCGGTGGAGATGGACTCCCACACGCCGACGAACTTCGTCAGCCGGCCTCCCACTGGGGTGCTTCGGCGGGGGCCCGACCCGACGGTCGGTTCAATCTTGCTTGGAGGCTGCTTTGCCTCCTTGACCAACTTGGCGACGACGGCGGGATCCACCTGACTTGCCGCATCCCCTGTAGGCCTCTTGCGATGAAGATCTTGCCGCTTGATGGTACGTAGAGGAGCTGCTGCCGGCACCCTTGGAGGCACCCTGTCTGCCTCCGGAGCTCTGAAAGGACGGCCGTCGCTGTTGGAGCACACCCAGTGCACGGGCCGTCTCCGTGTCCGTCTTGATCGCCTGAAGGGACTCATCAACCACCTTGCCAAAAAGGTTGTTCCCATCGAAGGGCATGTCCAAAACCTTGGTCTGTACGTCCTGGCGGAAATCCGTCGCCTTGAGCCATCCTCGTTGTCTCAGGCAAACGCTGTTGCCCAACTGACAGAAACCGGTGTCGGCGATGTCCGTAGCCACCGTAATGGCGTGGTCCGAGGCAATCTCACCTTCCTGTAAGATTTCCAGGGCCTCAGTCCTCTTGGCGTCCGGAAGGAAATCCAACAGAGGGGCGATCTTGAACCATAACTCCCTGTCGTAGCGGGCTACGATGGCCAGGACGTTGGCCGCCTTGATGGTCGTCGTTGCAGATGAGATGACCCGTCGTCCCATCGCATCCAGCTTCCTACCCTCGTCGTCCGGCAGGGAGGTTGAAGTTGAGGCCGATGCCCCCCCCGCTTTATTCTTGGCCACCGCCGAAACGACCGAATCCGGGGTAGGTTGCGCCCTAAGGCACAACGGGGCAGCGTCGGGTACCCGGTACTTCTTCTCGTACCGGTCCCTCTTCGCAGGCGCCGTGGCAGGGTTCTTGAGGAGGGCGAGCCCCTCATCCCAGATGTCATCAAGAAGCGGTACGGCGAGGACCGTCTTCCTTTTAGCCTCGCGCCGTTGGTAAAGGAACCCTTCCTTCTTCTTTTCTTTGGGGCAGAGCTGGAAGAGCTCGGATGCCCTGGAAATCATAGCATGGAAGGATCCAATCTCGTCGGGCGGGGACGCCCGGGCAGGGGGCGACGGGGGACACGTCCCGTCGTCGCCTCCGTCGTCATCCGTACCCGTCGTAGTCGTGTCCATGCCTGTATCATCCCCGTGGGTAGAGGACCGGGGGGAAAGCAGAGAAGGCCGCAGAGGCGGGAGAGGAGGCCTAGGATGCGTCCTCCTCCTCTTAAGTGGTGGGCTCTCCGAAGGTCCTGGCTCCGGTTCCCCCATGGGGTCTGGCTCAGGTACCTCAGTCGGGGGAAGGGGCAACCTAGTCCTTATCGCCGAGCATAAGGACTGGATGGCTGACAAAATGGCTGCCGAGGTGTCCTGCGCCGCCGGAAACGACGGGAGCGAGGGCTCTTGAGGAGCCTCGTCTGCGTCACCGTCGCCCTCGTCGTCGCCCTCGTCGGGATCCCTCCCGATGGGCTGGGCCTCCTCCACGACTTGGATGAGCTCCTCTTCAGAGGTCGTGTCCGTATCCACGACGGCCACCAAACCCTCCCCCACCCTTTCCAACGAGGACTTCGTGGGGGTCTTCTCGATGGGCCTGAAAGACGACTCCCTCCGCGGTGGCAGGGAGACTCTGGTACCTGAGGGCGCCTCCACTGGTGTAGCCTCAACAGGCTGAGCCAGGGCCGCGGCGACATCCTCAATCGAGGTCTTAGCAGGGTGAATTAAGGCCAACGTCACCTTCTGTACGCCTGAGGCCTTCACCTTGGGGGGAGGGTCCGAGCCTCGCTCCCCCTCTGCCGGAATCTTCGAGATCGACCGGGGCCTCTCCAGAAGCTTCGCCGGGTTCTCGGACTTCCTCTTACCCGAGCCAGAGCGTTGGCTCGTGGTCGATGATGCCAGGGAGGATGCGCCCTGCCTGGCAGCCAAGGAGCCCGACCGTTCGGCGCTCCCGGTGCTCGCGGACTCGCAGTGCTTAGCCTTTTGTTGGGCCCCCGTCGCCGGAGCACCCTCACAGGACTTAGAAGACCGCTCAGACTTCTTTTTCTTCTTCTCGCCTGGCGGGCTCTTACCTTCCAACCAGTTGGCGAGACGGAGGTGGCGATCCTTCATGGTCCGCTCCGACATGTTCCCACAAAACGCGCAGTCCTTTTCCTTGTGCGTCTTGTCCTCGTGGAGACAGTAGAGGCATAACGAATGCTCATCCTCCTTGAAAACGTTCTGAAGCTGGCATCCAGGGCAGGCCCTGAACAGCTTCCCGGGCGTCGAGCTCCCTTTCTCCTGGGCCATGTCCGGGGTAGGCCTCGGAACTTCTGGAATCCTCCAAAAGCGTAACTCGATGAAATCTCCACCCTTGAGGGGCATAGAAACTCCGAAACGGAGCCCCGTTGATCGGAAGTAGAAACGGTGGAGCTTGAGGCTCTATTTAACCGAAAAAATTAGAAAATCTCCTGAAAACAGCGCGAAAACGCAGCAAAAGCTCGAGAGCTACAGCACGAGGACTCCCAACACTTGAACGTGCGGTAAAAATCTGAGGATGGCTGCCGAGGGCGGGGCTTAGGGAGAGGGCAGTCATTGGCTGGGGGCAGTATGACCCAGAGACCAGTGATTGGTTACTACTGAGAAAGACAGATCAGAAACAAAACTGATACTGATTTTTTCTATACCGAGGATTCCCAGCCTGACGACGGGGAATATTCATGAGCATGTGAATCCATGCCAGACCCCATGCTGGAGAAGGAGGGAACACATTGGTGAGTTCCTTTAAGAATTGTATTATCAAAGGAATTTTAAAGTAGGAATATTCTTCCAAAGAGCGCTTGAAGATGGAATGTGCTGCAAGATAACCTTTAATGGTCCCAACATTGAGACCTCTATGTGCCAATGATAAGAGGAAAGATAATACTTCTGGAATAGGACACAGAAATGGATCAACATTCTTTTCCCTGCACCAGTTGCAAAACTTCTTCCAGCGGCAACGGTACAAAAATTTTGTTGTTGGCCTTCTCACCCAAAGCAACACCTCCATGAAGTCATCCGGATGGTCCCAATCCTTGTATCTCAGCCTTTCAGATACCAAGCATGAAAGTTGAGAGTCCTGACCTCTGGATGTAGAACCTGGCCCTCCATTTGAGAGAGAGAAGGTCCACTCTCTGAGGAAGACGTAACGGAGGAAAGATGGACATGTCTAGAAGGTCTGGGTACCACGTTCTCCTGGCCCAATCCGGGGCAATTAGGATCATGCGGTTTCCGAACCGTCTCAATCTCCTGATGACTTGAGGAATGACGGGAATCGGAGGGAACACGTACAGCAGTGGGAAGTTCCACTCCACCACGAACGCGTCCCCTAGGGCTCCTCTCGGGGGAAATTCCCAATACCAGAGCCGCATTGCCTCTCTGCCGAGGGGTAGTGACCCTACACCTCCTCTTTTGTTTAGGTAATGCATGGCCACTGTGTTGTCTGTCATTATCAGGACATTGTTTCCCTTGCCAGATGGCAGAAATGCCTTCAGCGCTAGTCTGATTGCTCACAGCTCTAAAAGGTTGATGTGTAGTTTGGACTTCGATGGAGACTAACGAAAGCTGATTGTCAGATCGTTGGCATGAGCTCCCCACCCCATGAGTGAAGCGTCCGTCATTACTTTAATCTCCGGACAGGGTTGCCAAAAAATGTTCTCCTTTTAGGATGTTCTCTGTGCAAGTCCACCACAGAAGATCCCGCCGAACCTTGTTCCAAATCTGAAGGAGATCCGTCATTTGTCCTGAGAACTGGGACCATTTAGTTTTTAGAGCCCATTGAAGGGATCTCATCCTCAGGCGTGCTTCTGGCACTAGGAAAATGCAGGATGCCATGAGGCCAAGCAACCTCAAGAAGTGGTAGGCCTGGAGATTTTGGGCATTTTGAAATTTGGAAACCATCTGAAGAATGTCTTGAGCCCTCGACTTGGGAGGCAAGTTCTTTCCCAAGGATGTGTCTAATACAGCCCCTATGTACTGGAGCTGTTGGTAATGTGTCATCAGTGACTTCTTGAAATTGAGAGAGAAGCCCAGTCTGTGGAGGAAGTGACAGGTGACTTTCAGATGATCCAGGGCTTGTTCGGCAGAATGCGCCCTGATCAACCAATCGTCCAGTTATGGGTAGACGTGAATCCCCCTTCTCCTGAGGTTCGCTGCCACCACCTTCTCCTGAGGTGCGCTGCCACCACTACCATCAACTTGGTGAAGACCCTCAGGCGGAGGTCAACCCGAATGGTAGGACTCAAAACTGATAGTGCGAGTCGCCAACTACGAAGCTCAGGTATTCTTTGTGCTTGAAATGGATTGGCACATGAAAATAAGCATCCTGGAGGTCCAATGACACCAACCAATCCTGAAGTTGAAGGGCCTGAAGGATCTGAGAAAGAGTAACCATCTTGAACCCTTAAGTCCAAGATGGGTCTCAGTCCTCCATCCTTTTTGGGAATCAAAAAATATTGGGAGTACCATCCCTTGTTCTTCTCTGCTACAGGTACTGGTTCTATAGCACCTCTCTCTAGCATGGTTAAGACTTCCTGCTCTAGGAGCGGGTTTGGAAACTTAAGAGTGTCTCCCTGGTGGATTACTTAAAGGTTGCCTTAGAAAAGGAAGGCAGTAACCTTGGGCTATTATTTCTAGAGACCAAACATCTGAAGTAATGGTTTGCCATTCTTGCAGATGCTGGGACAGCCTGCCACCTGCAGGTGTCTTGTGATGCAAGTCCTCAAAGTGGTTTTGTGGTGGTTGCTGCGGCCGCTGATGGTAAAGAGGCTGCAGCTGGGGCTGGCTTAGCACGTTTTCATCGTCCACCACAAGTGGCTTTTTTCTGGCCTCTTTGACTGGCCATTCCTCTTGCCTTTCCATATGAGGAGTAATAACGATAGGATAGTCCCCTCCAAGATTGTCCTGATGGATGAAAAGGCTGAGGTTGCCTAATAGCAGCTCCTAAAGATTTTGCAGCCGCTTTTGAGGTCTCCAACCTCTCAAGGCTCTCGTCAGCCTTGTTGGCGAAAAGGTGAGACACGTCAAAGGCCATGTTCAAAAGACGGTTTTGCACGTCTGGTGCGAAACCCGAATTTCGCAACCACGCAAATTGGCGCATCACTGTGCTAGTGGCCATGGACCTGCTCACACTATCTGCAATGTCCAATCCAGACAGAAGGGATTCCTGCAAGGCCTCCTTTCCATCTCTAATGATGGCTAGGAATCCTTTCCTTTCTTCCCCTTCTGGTATGTGCTCCGCCGCCATTGCAATGCACTACCACGGAGTGTACGAATATTTTGCCAAAGCACATGTGGGGTTGGCCGATTTTAGCGCCATACTCCCAGCTGAAAATACCTTGCGTGCCCAACCATCCACACACTTGTCATCCCTATCTGGTGGGATGGAAGGGTATGCCACCTTATTTGAAGCTGTGGCTGCCTGAACCACCAGACTCTCTGGACTAGGGTGTTTGGACAGATAGCTGGGGTTGCTACTGGAAGGACGGTATTTTGAAGTGAGGGACTTATTCACCGGAGGAATTGAGTCCGGGGTCTCCCAATTTTTGCCCATCCTATTTTATAAGGCTACATGGAAGGGTAAAATCGGATCCTCGGTGGGGCCATGATCCAATATGTCCGTCAGGTCATCCTGCATGAACTGAGTTGGTGGTTTAGCACATCTTAAATAATCGACCACCTTTGTCATCAGCTGCCTGTATGAGGGACTGGCATGTTCCCCTGGTTCTGGTCTGCCAAAATCTGTCTCAGGTGAAGTGTCGATTCCACTTGCGTTATGCAAGGTTTCCAATAGATCCCTCATTCTGCTTTCCTCAGAAATCAGACATTCTGGGACCTTATTGGTGTCATACTCCAGGCCAAAATGGACCTCTTCCTCCTCCTCAGACCTCTTTTGTTCTTCAAAAATTGAAGTTAAGGATTTAAAATATTCTTTCCTTGGCAGAGGTTTATACATTTTTTCTGGAGGAGGTGTTGCAGTAGAGACTGAAGGCTTTGCAGTCTTTGCAGCTTTTTCTTTTGCTGCTATTTCGAGAGTTTCTGGCTGAATTGGAGTCTTTGAAATATTCAGCACCGAGGGCTTCGGGGTCGACGTCGACAAAGGCGTTGATGGCGTCGACAAAATAGTAGTCATCGACGGAGCTGACTTCGAAGGTGTCGAGGCGCTCTTCGAAAGCTCGCCCTTCGAGGTGTGTCGGATTCCGGATGGCGTCAGTGACCTTGAGCAGTCGACTCGACTCAAGCAATCTTTTTCGCTCAGGGTCCTTGAGGGTTCCCGATCTTTCCTCCTTCGATCACCCGGGCTCGAGGGCCCGCGAGTGTCGGAACGTTAACGCTTCCGGCCGGCTTCCGAGGAGGGCGCGGACCGAGGCTTAGCCTTTTCAAAAACCTCCATCATTTTAATTCTAAATGCTTCCCATTCTTCGGAGGAAGAATGTTTTGTGGTACATTTCATTCTCTTGGGGGATTCGTCCGAAGACGAGGTGGAAGGGGACCGGTGGCGTCTTTTTTTAGACTTTTCTCCTCATGGGATTTCGACTCGACGCTTGAGGCTTTTCGGTCGGGTTTTCGACCTACCTGTAGTTTTCCCTTCCTCTCTCGCAAGGCCTTGCCCGTCATTGCCTGACACTTCGTACAGTCCTCCATGTCGTGGCCTTCACCGAGGCACCACAGACATTCTCGGTGCGGATCCGTGATCAACATTTCGGACCCGCAGGATTTACATTTCTTGAATCCCGAACGCAGGGCAGTCTGGGTCGACAACGAAGACATCTCGAATATCTACTTCACAATAACTGTGTCACAGAACTATCGAGGCGTGCCGAGTCTCCAAAGCAACACGCATTGTGGAAAAACAGAACTGAGGCCAACGGTGCTGCGCGTGCTACTTGTATACCCGATGACGTCACCCTCGACAGAGGCCTTCGAGGGACTTTGACTCTACGACATCGACGCATGCGCCCTCTGCCGAGAAAAAATTCAGAGGCAGCTAAAGCTGGGCGAATACATCTAAGATGAGGAATACGTCTATGATGAGGAATACGTTGGAGGACACAATCCAATTGAATATTGCATTACTACCACCAAAAGGGCATAATACTCTTTTTCACAGTTTTCACATTTGCCTGTTCACACTCGCATACAATTTCTGAGTGTGCTATTTAACATCAACTAGGTGAGTTATAACAAAGTGTATATCAACAGCTGCCCAGCTCACTGGTGGTGATGCTGTTTTTATATATGTGTATTGAATATTTTAGTTGTTTGTTATTTAATTAAAGATGTATACTTTTGTATAATGAGGAGCGTTGTTGTTGCACAGGTCAGAATGATATGAAAAGGTCTGTTTTAGTATTCTGGTTTCTAGACTAAGGGTGACATTTTCTGCTTATTACCCTAGAGTCTCTTTAAGTTGTATCAACCTGTGTCCATTTTAGGCTTTGAAGTTGGTGGGGGTTGATGGCAATGGAGGCAGAGACCAGGCTAGCCCCTATTAATTTGCCTCGTTCCCATGCATTCCATCAGCCCTCAGTCCCATTTTGTTTAGGCCATAAGGTTGGGCCCTTTAAAAGCTAAATGTTTTCAATAGTTGGAACATTTGTCGTACTTTCGAACGTTATATTTTTTAGCCAGTAAGAGCTTGATTTTATTTTTCCATCTGAATTCCTTTAGTACCTTCTTGGCGATGAGGAGTCTGGATCAGTGTGATTGAAGCCTGTGGTGGGGCTGAGGTGCTGCAGTGGTGAGGAATGCAACCTGCTTCATTCTTCTAACAAGATTGGGGCCTGATATACATTTCCAATCGCCACTATCCATTATGAGAGCTAGCACTATTTTATGGCACTAGTCTGTGGCCTGAAAACTTTGAACCAAAGAACCCAGCTGTTTAGAGAGCTTAAGCACTTACAGATACAGGTGGCTGCATTATTTTTATTTTATTAATTTTTTAATTCATTGTATTTTCTTTTTATTACCCCTTGTGACTGGGGACTACAAAATCATTATATTAAAAAAAGACAGTCACACTAAATACCTGAGTTCGGATTTTAAGCACAGATCTGTGATTCTAACCTCTGTTGCTCTGCGTTGTCTTGCTTCCAAGACCGGCACGTTGCCCCTGTGCTATCCTCTGTTCACGAGAAACACCTGTTGAGTAGGCACCATCAGCGGATGCAAAATAGATACTATCCTCACCAGTTTTATTCTTCAGCACCTAGCAAAAGGGTAGCGATTCTTATTAAAAAAGACCAGGCATTAAAACATATCGCAAAGTTAAAAGACACAGAGGGGAGATATGTTATGGTTACTGGGGACAACCCGGGAAAAAGAACCACCTTGGTCTCATTCTATTCGTCAAACACACCACAGGAAACATTTATGCTACACTTGCTTAGCATATTGCGCTCATTGGGGTGGGGTGATCTCTTTATGCTAGGGGACATGCATTTGGTGATGAACGGTGAGAGAGATAGGTCGGTGCAGAATAACTATTCACTGATTGGGTCAGCCTCACATAAGCTGAAAAGTCAACTGGCAGATCTTTGCTTGGTAGATGTCTGGCGTGCACAACACCCACCTGACGAGGCTTACACATACACCTCACCAGTGCATAAGTCCGCCTCGCGGATTGATTACATTTTCGCACCAACAAAAATGATGAGACGGGTGTTAGCATCGGACATAGATCCAATGATCTTACATGACCATAGTATAGTGCTAGTGAAGTTTAATGATTGGTTACAGCAACATAGGTCACACCAATGGCACCTTCCCCCTGTATACTTAGAGATGAAGTCTGTTTAGAGGTCCTTAAACAAGCAGTTCAGGACTACTTGAAGAATAACCACCCAGAGGGATGCCTTGAAAGTGGTAGCTAGAGGCAGCATCATTGCCAACGCCTCCTGTGAAGCACATCAGGGGTCAAATCGAAGCACAGCTGCTAGGAGATCTAAAAGTGGCTGAAAAGGCATATAGCCGACTAGACACAAGCTCAGACAGCTCAACACAGCCAAAATTCAGCTGAGGCCGCTAAGGACAGAGAACAGGATGTACCCTGCCTAGGCTACAATGCAACTATTCCGAGCAAGGCAATGTACTGGGTAAATTGTTATTGAGAAAACAGCAAAGTCAGTTGTTTATACACACAACATTCGATGTTCAGGGTAGGGAATGGGGTGATGAGATTAAATGGTGGGAGATCTTAATTTAGATTGACTAGATAGTCAGTTAATAGATGAGGAGGACATGTAGATCAATGCCACCTTGTCTAAGAAAGGAATTCAGGGTTGGTGTTGGAACTATGAGAAACCAGAAGGTGACTCATCCGCTAGTCACCGCGGATCTCTCTCTCAGGTGGCCAGGGCACGGCCATCGCCTTTGGATCCAGACCCTGGGGGTGGACCACTGCGGGAGGATCACCTGGGTGAAGGGTCCTTGGGGAGTGGGACACCGGATGGTGAGACATAGTATCCCTCTATTCCCTATAACACCTTTACCCCTTCCTACCCGATGTGATATTTAAAAACTCAACCCCCCCCCCTTTCCTGCATGAACACCTTTAACTGACAGCCCGGTCTGGGAGAAAACAGACTCGCAACCGAGCTGTGTACCTGACATGTCCCAATACTGTGGTGAGGTCAGGCAATTGTCAACAATCACTCACACCTGACTTCCATTACTCTTTCCCAAGCAGATAAAAGGCAGAGCACGAGAGCACACTCAGAGCGAGGCAAAACACACGAAGGTACAGCAGTTTAGAGTTGTCAGCTGAGCGAAGGGAGAAAGACGACCAGGCATGAGAAGTTTGTGAGAGCGGCAACACCCTTGACCTTTTTGGCAGGAAGCCGTTACTTTCAAGAAACCTTCAAGGCAGAAAACGTAAGACCAGGACACCAGGCTGAAGAATTCTGCATTGTGTGTCAGAGATATCAAGGGTCCTCCCACTAACTAACCAAGGCGGGGAGGAGCAGCAGACGCTGTGGTATCGCCCTTGGCTCCAAGAATAAAGAAGCGACAGAGAACAACACAGCCGGTGAGTTGGGGAGACCGATGGCAGACCGATCTGTGTTGAAGTCAAGGTTGCAAGCGGCAACATTGTAAACAAACGCTGGAACAAACATTGTTAAATGCGTGTGATGAAAGACGTGAGTGAAGCTAAATTGCTGGTGAATATTTTAACATTAGAAGGAAATTACAAGTTACTCACCATAGTGACTAATGTACTCTTAGTCCTTAGTCTACTTTCCTCGATACTGCATGGGCGTCCCTTCCTAGGGACGAGAAACAGAACTTTTTTCACCAGAAAAAACTTCTTCCCCTTTAAATTTAGAGGCGCACAGGGGTGCGGCCCTGGGAGCATGCGCTTCCCTGACTCCGCCCACCGGCGCCACTCCTCAGTCCCCATTGACGTATTGACAATATTTAACATTGCCTAATGACACCAGTATTATTAGGGGGTGGATGGTGGGACATATGGAGGAAAGGGGACTAAGGACACTAGGGTGATTAACTTGTAATTACTCTTATGTCCCGTCCCCTTTCCTCCATACTGCATGGGCGATTACAACTGAATGTAGCCCCAGGGTGGAGAGGAGACCAACCTCAAGCAAACAAGTTCCTTAGAACCGCCTATCCGAAGGCTGCGACTGACTTAGAGCCAGCGTTCAAACTAGTCTTATGACTTGCCACGGAACCTGCCGCTGGAATGCAATGGTCGTGGCCTTGGCTCTGACCGCGTGACCGTGCATGTTGGCTGGCAGCAGCGTGTGCTGCCCCTCATAGGCCTCTTTGATGGCCGCAATCATCCACCATGCAATGGAAGCCTTGGATGCTTGATAACTGGGTCTGCAGTTATCAAGCACAAAAAGCGTGTATGACTTGCGGAAGCCCTTGGTCTTTTCCAAATAGAATTTCAGAGCGTGTCTGACATCCAGACAGTGCAAGACTCTCTAAGCCTCATCCTTGAAGTCAGCGAAGAATGTAGGTAAAACTATTTCCACATTTAGATGGAAAGCAGAGGCTACCTTAGGTAGGAACGCCGGTGAGTCCGCAGGACCACTTTATCCCTGTGGAAAGTGGTATAGGGTTCTGATGCCATCAGAGCCTGGATATCCCTGACTGTGAGAGCGGAGGTGAGTCCTACCAGCAAAGCTGTCTTAATGGCTACCGGCCTGATGTCCGTGGACACCACTGACTCGAATGGTTTGTGTGCCAAGGCGCCCAACACCACATTGAGGTCCCACACGGGGTGTGGCTTCTTGATGGGCGGGTAAAGCCTGGACAACCCCGCCAGATGTTTCTTGACTATTGTGTTGGAAGAGGAGAAGACCTCCTCCTCTGAATTTCTGCAGGCCCCTATGGCTGCCAGATAGGTGCAACATGTGTCCACCTGTACGCTTGAGTGCGCGAGGTGTGCTGAGAAAGAGAGCACATCGTCCAGCATACACGTCAGGGGGTCGATCTCCTTAGAGCCCGCCCAGGGACAGAACCTGCTCCATTTACCCTTATATTGGCTCCTGGTGGCCTTGCTCCTGGCGCCCTGGATGATCTCTAGGTTAGCCCGTGATAGGCTCAGGCGCTTGAGGGTGATCTGCTCGGGAACCAAGCTGCAAGGGCTAACTTCTGAGGAGCGGGGTGGAGTACCCAGCCCCCCTGCTGGGACAGCAGATGTGCTGGACCCAGCGCAAGGTTAATTGGTGGTCTGTCCATGAGGCTGAGCAATTCGGAGAACCACGGTCGCGCTATCAAGATGATGCTGAGGTGACAAGCTTCCTTTATCTTGCTGAGTACCATGGAGTTCAGGGTTGTGGGAGGAAAGGCATAGGCTGATAAGGCTTCCCATTGAATCTGCAAAGTGTCTCCCAGGGAGCCGAGGCCCAGTCCCTCCCAAGACGCAAACTGATGGCACTTCCTGTTCTTCCATTAGGCAAATAGATCCACCTAAGGTTGGCCCCATGTGTTGAAGACCACCTGCAGCACCTGGTCGTTCAATTGCCATTCGTAATTGTCTGCTCCCAGTCTGCTGAGCCTGTTCGCTTCCAAGTTGGCCTCCCCTGGGAGGTGGACGGTCGTGAGGTAGATGTTGTTTTCCAGGGCCCATTCCCACATGCTGACCGCTAGGTTGCACAGCAGAGAGGACCTGCTACCCCCTGCTTGTTGACATAGTACATACTGGTGGAGTTGTCGGTCTGGATCAGGACGGTCCTGCCCCTAATGAGCGGAAGGAAGGCTCTGAGGGCTAGCCAGATGGCCCGGGGTCCTGGGCTCCAGCCAGTTGATATGCGACTCCTGCTCCTGCCAGGTCCAGACTCCATGGACGCTGTGGAGTCTGTAGTGATGGTGACCTGCGGGAGCAGCAGCCGGAATGGCTTGCCCGTCCAGAGGTTGCAGTCCCTGGACCACCACAGAGGTCCGAGTGGAGAGAAGGCAGTGTACTATGGCACGGCCAGAAGGACCGCTGCCATGATACCCAGTAAGTGTTGGTATCACCAAGCTGAGGTCACTGCCCTGTTAAGGAAGTGCGTTGTGGCCCTCTTGATGGGCGTTATCTTGTCCTCCGAGGGAAATACCTTCTCGGAGCACGTATCCCAGATGAGGCCCAGGAAGGTGAGGCTCTGCGTGGGCTGCAGTTGAGACTTCTTGAGGTTGATAGTAAACCCCAAGTCGTGGAGCGTGCTCATAAGCGCGGAGGAAGTGCGGGTGACTCCCTCCGGGGATCTCGCCCTGACGAGCCAGTCGTCCAGGTACTGGTAGACATGGTGGCCCTGGGCTGTGAGGAGGGCTGCCACTGCCTTCATGAGTCGGGTGAATACCCTGGGGGCTGAGTTGAGGCCAAAGGATGGCACCTTGTACTGGAAATGACAGTCCATGATCCTGAAACGTAGGAAGGAGCGATGTGATTGCCAAATCAGGACATGTAAATAGGTGTCCTTCAGGTGCAGGGAGCACATCCTGTCTCCTCTGTCTAGTGTCTCTGCAATGCAATGAGTGTTGGCGTAACCATCTTGAATTTCTGAAGAGGGAGGGAGAGGTTGAGGGTGGATAGGTCCAACACAACTCTTAGACTAGCCTGGTTCTTCCTCTCTATGGCGAAAATCCTGGAATAGAAGCCTAATCCTCTCTGGGAGGCTGGTACATCTTCCACTGCCTGGCTCTCGACCAGCGACCGGATCTCCGCCAACAGAGTTGTCGTCCCAATCTGTGGGAGTGGAAGGGAGGAGGGAGGAGAGGGAAGTATCTGTAGGTGGTACCCCGTGGATACTACAGATAGGATCTAGGGGTCTGCAAAGTTCTGGTGCCAGAAATGCACGTGAGAGGTAAGCCTGCCACCCGCTGGAGACACGTGGACCCGAAGGGACGCGTCATGCCTTTTTTCCTTCTGAGGCTGCTGCTGAGGAGGGAGACTGGAAGAAGCCCTTGCCCTCCCCCCACCTTTTTGTTGCTTGCGTCAGTGCTGACTCGGTGAGCAGTCAGGTTGTCTCGACCTACGTTCCTGGAATCCCCAGAAACCGCCAAACGCCCACCCCTTGTCGGAGCATTGATGCGACTGGTTGTAAGCCTTGGGCGTGGCCTTCGTCAGGGTAGATAAAGATTTTGCAGTCTGTGAGCTGTTCTTCTTTTTATCTAATTCCTTGTCAGTGGTAGAGTGAAAGAGGTCACTAACCTCGAACGGAAGGTCCAATATGCGATCCTGGACGTCAGGGTTAAACTTAGTAGCCTGAAGCCAGGCCGTGCTTCTCATGTCCTTGGCGATGCCGATGGTATTGATGTGGGCCACAGTGAACTCCATGCTGTCCTGCGCTACCAGCCTGGCTTCTCCTAGACCTGCCTTGAAGCGGGCCTGGCTCTGCACTGGAAGTTCCAGGAGGAAATCTGCTATTTCCCACCAAAGCTTCAGGTTAGCGGCTGCTAGCATGGCATCAGCGTTGGCCTGCCGCAGGTGCAGGGAGACGTTGGAGTACATCTTCTTACTGTTAGCCTCCAAGATCTTCTCCTCCTTGCCTAGCATAGCCGAGGATGAGGTGGCCGAGTAGAGTGACACTGCAGCGATAACCGAAGAGAGCGGCTGGGGGTACGCCAACAATAAGAGTGCATCCCCTTCCATCTGTCTATACTTATCGTCGATTGACAGGTTGGGCCGAGTGTGGCTTGAGCCACCCCATCTTGGCCAGCGCCACAACGTCCTTCTGCATTGGGATACCTGTCTTTGTAGGGGGTCTTAGGGTGAGGACTTCTGCCAACACCCCCTCCTCGGGCTACTCTACCTTGGGTTGAGGAAGGCCCAAATATTCTGCCAAACCTGTAAGCCTGTTGTGGAAGGCCTTTGCTGACAACGACGTGTCAGGGTCCTCCTCCTCGTCTGTGTCCATCAGAGTGTCCAGCTGATCCGGAGCGGGTGGAGAGGTGCTGGGCGCTGTGGGCTACGGTATGGAGACTGAAGCGGGAGGCTTGTGCGGGACCGCCTGTACCGTGGGAGGAAGGGGAGCCAGAATCGAAGGAGCTGGCAGGGGCTCGGCTGGGGCCTGTGGCAGCAGAGCCATGGGAGGAATGACTATTGGCGCCGGTGGAGTGACCGGAGGGAGCAAGTCCCTGACATCCCGTAGCATGGCCCTCATCTGTGGGGTTTGCATGAGCGCCAAGAACCTTTCGAAGAACCTGTCTTTTTGGAGGCCGTAGAAGTGGCAGGAGATATTGACGGAGTGTCTGGGGGCTTCTGGGGCCAGAGCGCACTCTGTCTAGGTTGCAGGGAAAACCTGCCCTGCGCTGCTGATGGATAAACTGTAGGCCACGTACCTGGTTGACACCAGTCCCACCTTGAAACGCGTTCACCCGCCTGCTCTGTTCCTAGGAGTGGCATGGGACGAGCGGCCATGTTGTCCGGCACGGTGGCCATTTTTTCGAGCTACATGCCACGTGCCAAAGTCATGGTGCATGGCTCCCTGGGCCCAGCCTCCTCCAAGACTCTTGGTGGTGGAGCATGAGGCCTACCCGGCACCTCAGGTCTAGGCCTGGAAGGCGTATTGCCATCAGCAGTGTTGCCGGGAGTGCTGCGTGCAGGCGCCCCCTCGGACATTGAGCCGGTACTAGGGTGTTGCTCCTCTGGTGTACACCCAGTGAAAGAACCTTGTGGTCCCTCAGCACTGATTCCTGAAGGATCTGACGACCCCTCGGCTGTGAGGCCGGTAGCTGGACTAGCCTTGGTGCACGTGCTGGTACAAGAACCCGAGAGGTTCCTCCCACTTGGGCGTTTCCTAGGGAAGGAGTCGCCCTTATGGGGTGCGATGTAAAATAGCGGCCCTCCTTTGGGCCTCGATCTCTGTTTGACAAAGTTCTTCAAGTCCTCTGGAGGCGACCCTTCGAAGAGCTCCCCCCATGTAGCTAGCCTGCTCTTCAGTGCGCGTGGAGTCAGTGCGTTGCACGCGGTACAACCTTCCCTGCCATGGTCAGGGCCAAGGCAGCAGAGGCAAAGTGCGTGGGGATCAGAAGTAGGGTGGAGCCCCTCGCAGGCTGGACACCTGCTGAAGCCCGCTGAAGTCGACATGCGCCGGGGAGGAGCGTGACGCTTGAGGACCAAGTACCTGAATGACAAAGACAAAAAGATAGAAGAAGAATCCAGGAAAGAGCACGTGGAATTAGATGGCAGGGCCTAGGAGCGCTGGTGAAATCGGCCCGTGCCTGTTGACGTGGAAAAGGGGACTGAGGAGTGGCACTGGTGGGCGGAGTCAGGGTAACGCATGCTCTGAGGGGCCACACCCTTGTGCGCCTCTTAATTTAAAGGGGAAGAAGGTTTTTCTGGTGAAAAAGGTTCTATCTCCCGTCCCTAGGAAGGGATGCCCATGCAGTATGGAGGAAAGGGGACGGGACGTAAGAGTACTATACAATACCGTTGACAGAGTGGTCCGTGAGAATGTGCTCAGTCGAAGGTCTCTGTACGGTATCCTGACAAAGAAACGAAAATAGTCAATTGATGTGAAATGTGAATTGTGTCAAGTGAATTGAAGTGGTCCAGTGACGATTTAAGCAAAACCCATCGCACATTCGAAAGTCTTCAATTCTGGTATCTAAAGTACCAGCTTTCCGATATTGTACACCTCCATAAGTCTAGAGCCAGTAAAGCCTTGTTCCCAAGACAGATGACACATAGTTCATGTCTAGCATTGACATGGTGGGTGCCCAGACAGTGTGAAAGACAGCCACTCAGTCAGGGTTTGCACAGGTTGTCCTTTTACCACGTTTGGAATGTTGGGGATTGTGTATGGGCTCAAGTTGATGCTCTTTAATAGCATGCTATGCTGATGCCATAGCCAATCAGATTGCTCAGAATGCAGGGTTTGCCTTCTGGCCAAACCAGCACTCCTGAGCAAGCTGACAGCTGGTTGCACATGTTATGCGCCTGCTGGCAGACACCCGGACACCATCTTTGCTATGACAAACTCTGCCCTCACTTACGTTTTCCTCACAGCACCCACCATTCCCTGTTCTCTGATAGCCCCTGTTTTATTTCTCCTCCTAATAATTGCCATGGAGCCAGAGCAGCTATACATGCCAGTCATCCATTATAGACTTTTGTGTGAAAACATGGGTGGCACACTCGACATATCTTATTTTTTCACACCAGACCAGACCTGTTTCTATGGGCAGGCGAAGAGGGTGGCGGCCCAGGGCTCAGAATGGGGGTTGGGGGCGCTTCAGGGGCAGGTGTGTATCATTCTCCCCGCATCATGCACTGATAGTGAGCGACTGACTGTTTCATCAGATTAAAGTCTGTGTCAGCAGCACTCTGATAAAAGACAGAGGCCTGCTTTTTTGCAGTGCACCCCCTCCAAAAGCACTCCACACTCAGCATGGCCCTAACTTTCACAGGAGGCTGCCAGCCTTAGACAAGTTGGGACTGTCAGCCGGACATAGGGAGGGGATTGCCAGGGCTGAGTGGGTGTTGAAATGCTTGACAATACAAGCTAAATCTAAGTAAAACTAAAGAGAAAGGCAGGATGGGTGAGGGGAACTTTGCGGAGCTGGAGGGACTTAGTGAGAAAATGAGGGGGGAGAAAGATCAAGGCTGGTGTTAGTGCGTGGAAAAGGTCAAAGAACATGAACACATGAATGAAAGGAGAAAACACCGAAATAAAATATACAAGAATGCCAGAATTAAAGAAAAGAGAGGGGAAAGGAAGAAAATCAACACTGCATAGAAACCAAGAGGCAATTAATGAGGAAGAGAGCAGATCAAGCGTCAAATGAGAAAAAAACAGCAAAGGAAAGGGGTGTAAAAGATCAAAAGAAAGCAGGGAATTGAACAAAAAACCAAAAGGAATAGAGAATGGTATTTTAAAAAAAAATATGTAGGAGGGAGAGAATGCTGGCCTAAAGTAGGAACATGCAGTGGAAGGGGATCAGGAAGAAAAGGGGACCAAGCTGAAGGAAGGAATGCTATCATCTCTTCCTGGATCTATGGTGCCGCCTACTCCATAACAAGCTGGTTCTCTGCCTGGACAAGTTGTATGTTACCTACTTGGTGGTTGTGTGCCCAGTAAGTGTCAGAACTCGGCCCGATCTGACAATTACTGGTATTGGTATTTAGGTCCGTTGCCAACAGTTCCTGAAAACATATTGCAATCACCCTATGGCTGGCTAAAACCTGCAAAATGTCAGGTCATTTTCCACCCCGCAAAACACCATCCTGCACGCCAAAAAAAAATAACTTGTTCATACACCGTTTTAAGGCCTGCACTATTTGTATACATAATGTGGATCATTTGTGGGGGGGCGCTAGAGAGCCCGACCAAGATGGCCGCGGGCCCGTGAAGCTCTTCAGCACCTCGTAAATCCGGTCTATTCTCTGGCGGTCTCCATGCTGCATAGTGGAAGCCTGCTGTACGACTTGATGCCCGACTGTGGTGTGTCCTGAGGGAAGTGCCTCTGACCGGAGTCTGTGCTGAAACTGGCATGAATCGCCTAGGAGAAGTGGCTGCGGTCGGCCTGGCGATTGGGGAGGGGTGGCGCTCCGCTCCCATCCCCCGTGCCAGGTTCGTGAGACGAAGGGGCCACGCGGCGCTTCGGCTGGAGAAGGTGGAGGCTGGGAACCCGCGAACATTCAGTGAGGCAGTGGATGGCGAGGTGGGAGATCCGGCGGGGTTACCGGTGCTGTGCCAGGCAGGCGGAGTGGAGCTGGTGCGCGGTCTTGGGGTCTGGGGTCCGTGGACCTTGGTCTGGCTCGGGCCGTTGGCTCCTCCTGCCGAGCCTGCGACACTCGCCTGAATCATCGGTGGAGCGACGCTGGCGGAGGAGGGCAAGGCGGCGCCTAGAAAGAGCTGCGGACCCGTGTGCCGGGTGCGACGCAGCCCCTTGTTGGAGAGGTCGCACGAGAGGAGGCTGTCCCAAGGACTCTTGGCCGGCACGCTGGGAAGGCGCGGTGAAGATCAGCGGTCCCTTCAGCTGGGGTGACTAGGCGGTGCAGTGCATCGGCACCGCAGGGACTTTTGCAGCGCGTCGGGTCTGAGGATGGCGTCCGGCCCGATGACTGAACAGCGGCTCATGATTTGAGGACGGGGCTCACGGGCAACCCGACGTGCATGTGAAACAACCCGAACACCCATACTCCGGTGTCTCCGAGCCAATTGGTCTGACAAGTGCTCCAGAGGATATTTATAGTGTATGGTACATCCTGGGAGGTGCGGAGTGAGTCTTGATGAGCCTTTCAACTGGATGCATTCTGTTTTTTTTTCTAATCCATGGTATGTGTGGGGGGCGGACTGCTGAGGTGGCTTAGGAATTCTCTTAGACCACAGCTCTGGACCCCTGCTTGCCACCTGAGCAATCTCCTGCATTAACACCCCAGTGGCTGATCGCCTGGCTGGCGGGACGGTCCAATACTGACTGTTCTCCGCAGCGACCGCGTCCTTGGCGGAGGCTGGGTCGGGTGGCCCCTGACGCTGTTGCGGGACTGCGCTGGTGTTGGAGAATCCAGACCCGTGTTCTGCTGGGAGGAGGAGGGGTGCTGTCGGACGCCAGCTAGTAAGGCCAGTCCTGAAGAAAGATAGTGTCCGGGTCCGCCGCTTTGCGCATCATGTCTAAGTCTAGTAAATGTGGTAAGCAACAGTCAAAGCTGTGCTTCGAGACATCCAGTCAGTTTAGGCGCAGTGGACCGATGGATGATTCAACCATGCCCCGGACTTCGGGGATGGATCCAGATCCCACGGTCGCCTTTCAAGATATTAAGAACATGTTCTCACTGCTGCAGTCCGGGATCCAAACATTTGATGGGAAGCTTGATACGCTGACATGCAAAGTGGATCATATGCATGTCCGCTTGGACAAACGTGGTGATCGGCTGGATGAGGCGGAGGGGCGGATCTCTGGAGTAGAGGATATGACAGCATCAATCTCAAGTGAAATGCCTGGAGTTAGGAAGGCTCTTAAAGTGCTCAGGGAGAAGCTGGATGACCTTGAATCCAGGTTAAGAAGGAACAATGTTGGATTGTAGGCCTGTCCGAATCGGGAGACCAGGGGAACATGGACATATTGGTGGAGGAAATATTGTGAGAAGCTTTGGGACCAGAAGGTTTCTCCCAATACTGTGTGGGGGAAAGGGCGCACAGGGTGCCAAGCGGAAGGAAACCAGTCCCAGGAGCGCCGCCGCTCCCGTTGATTGCCCGCCTGCTGAATTATCGAGACCGGGATACCGTGCTCCGGAATGCCAGAGAGAGGGGGACGGTTTCATATAAGGGAGACACCATTACATTTTTTCCAGACTTTTCTGACAAGGTGCAGGCGAGCAGGAGAATATTCATGGATGTTAAAAAGAGACTCGGAGACAGGAATATTAGGTACGCAATGCTATTTCCTGCTAGGCTGCGGATTGAACATGATGGAAAGGCGCTGTTTTTTCAAACTCCGGATGAGGCCGCTTCCTTCCTCGATATGCTGCTACGGGTCTCCAGATCACAATGGAACAATGAATGATTAGCAGTCGGGTTATATTTGTACCACGATAAGCGGGTCATCCCCATCTATAATTAGGTTTGTGAACTACTTGGGAGACGATACATCTATAGCGGTGCTGTGGAGGCCTGGGCTTGTAGCTACCCCTTGACCGAAAGCAGCTAACGTGTTGTTCAGGGTAGTGGTTGAGTTAAACAGTTGGGGCACTTTGAGCGGGTGGGTGTTTTTGTTTGGGGAAGGGGGAGGGGGGAGGATGTAGGGGGGCAGATCGCCGACAGGCTAGGGGGTTGTTGGCAGGGGTGGGGGGATTGGGTGGGTGGAGGGGCGTTAGGGATGGCTGGGGGAGATGGTGCAGCGAGGCAATGGATACAGGAATATGCACAATCGAGGGGTAACAGGGGGCCCAGGACACATGATTCATTGATGGCAGCTCTTAATCTCATGACATGGAATGTCAGAGGCCTTAATTGCCCACCTAAATGTCGGAAGGTTCTGCAATATCTGAGGCGACACCAGATAGGAGTGGCTTTCCTCCAAGAGACTCATCTGACGGCTGAGAACAAGTCTAAATTTGGTAAGAGCTGGGGGTGTCACAGGTATTTCTCCTCCTACTCCTCCTATTCCAGGGGGGTGGCCATTATGATACACAGCTCAGTGGGATTTCGACTGGCCAAGGTCCTGAAGGACCGGGAAGGCCGGGCACTGATAGTGCAGGGGGTCATCCTGGGGAAATCATACACACTGATATGCTACTATGGGCCTAACACGGACACGACAGACTCGCTGCAGTGGGTGGAGAGGCAACTCGGCGACATTCCGGATGGGGAAATCCTGTGGGCCGGGGACTTTAACGCGGTCCTGGACGCAGCCTAAGATCGTGCAGGTGCTGGTCAACACTCGAGCAGCAAGGGTTCGGTGAAATTACGGGGTATGTTGGAGGCGTGAGGGCTGGGAGACCTATGGAGAGAGACACCCGGGGGCGCGTGGCTTTACACATTTCTCCGCTCCACACAACTCTGCGGCACAGTTAGATTTCTTTTTGTTTGGTATCCCGGGCACTCTTGGGACAAATCCAGGGGCCTGGAATTCTAGCTCGTACCCTCTCCGACCATGCTCAGGTTGTGATGCCCATTCATTTACAGGGGCGGGCGGGGGCACGGCCTCCTTGGAGGTTTAAGAGCGAAGAGCTTACGGATGTTGTTTTCAGGGAAGAATTGTCGGCTGCTATAGACACATACTTTGCAGATAACGTAGGGTCAGTGGACTCAGTAGGCACCCTGTGGGAGGTGTTCAAGTGTGTGATATGGGGGGTGTGCATAGCTAAGGAATCTGGGATTATAAAACGGATACGGAAAGAATTGGCAGACAAAAGAGGAGGAGGTATGCCTTCTGCAGGAGGCAGCCCCCACCCCTACGAGGCTCCAACAAGGGGAAATCATGCAGAAGCTCCAGGAATTTCACGCTCTTGCTCAGAGGGAGGTTAAATATCTGTGGGACATAGGGGCCCCTCGGCAGTATGGGGAAGGTTCAGGCCCCGGGACAGTTGCTCGCCAGGGCCGTTCAGGCGCGCGATAGGGCGAATAGGGTCGTCATCACCGATGAAGAGGAGAAGGATCATTTTGAGGACGAGAAAAAAGTCCTCAAATTTTATAAGTTCTACAGTTGCTTGTACTCGTCTCATTCACTGGCCACTCAGGCGGGAATAGAAGCTTATTTGGATGAAGTGGGATTATATTGGTGCTCAGATGAGCAACGGGAATGGTTGAATAGGCCGCTGACGCTGGAGGAGGTCACTGGGGCCATCAAGTCGCTGAAGGGAGGGAAGTCCCCTGGCCCGGACGGCTTTACAGCCGCATTTTACAAATGCTTTGCAGATAAATTGGCACCATACCTATTACAGGTCTATCAGCAGGCGGTGATTGAGGGACGTCTGCCTGAGTCCCTACGGGAGGCAGTGGTGGTTGTACTGTTAAAATCTGGGAAACCTACCGGAGACTGTTCCTCATATAGCCCGATTTCGTTGCTCAATCTTGATAATAAAATAATGGCCAAAGTGCTGGCTGATAGACTGGCGCCACTGATGCCGACAATGGTCAGGACCGATCAAGCGGGATTTATCCCAGGGTGCTCCACATCATTCGGGTTGCGGAGAATGTTTGGCCTGATGTCGGCGCTGCCCATGGACGAGCCAGTGATAGTAGCCCTATTGGATGCTACTAAAGCGTTTGATTCCGTGGAGTGGCTGTTCCTTTTCTAGGTTCTAAGGAGGCTAGGGCTGGGGAACCTGTTTATTTCCTTAATATCCCTGCTATATAAAGATCTGGTTGCTAGAATTAGAGTGAATGGGCTGACTACCGAACCCATATCGCTCGCGCGTGGGATGCGCCAGGGGTGCCCGTTGTCCCCTCTGTTGTTTGCCCTGGCAATAGAGCCGTGGGCTGAACAGGTGAGGGATCTGCACATACACCGAGGTGTTCAGCTGCATACTCACCGGGTGCTAATTTCGTTATACGCGGACGATATGGTCCTGTTTATTCGCCAGCCAGAGATCAATCTAGACCCGATCATGGAAGATGTCTTGCTGTTCGGGGAACTTTCGGGGCTTAAAGTTAACACCAGCAAATCGGTCATTTTCCCGTTGACGGCAGCGGCGGCCCAGTTTCCTGACAGCTGGGGGTTTCAGTGGGAATTAGTCAGCACCAGATACCTGGGGATTGTAATAGCAAGGGAAGAGGGGGTGGTTTATCGTAGGAATTATTTGGAAGTGCTGGAGTCGGCCAAGGCAACAATGCTCAGATGGGACTCGCTCCCGCTTAATCTATACGGCAGAATCTCAGTGGTCAAGATGGCCATCCTCCCCAAGTTTCTATGTGTTCCTGAACGCTCCTATTCCTGTATTTAAGAAATTCTTCCGGAACATCCGTGCTGTTGTACTGAGATTTATCTTGGCTGGTAAACACGCTCGTATCTCTTGGGGAAAGCTGGTGATGCCCGTCCGGGAGGGAGGACTCGCCCTGCCGGATTTTGAATTATACTATACGGTGGCGCAGGCTAGTTTCCTGCAATATTGGTTCGGAATGGCGGCAGAGTGGCAGCATGTGGAGGTAGAGAGGGCAATTGCATCCCCCGCCTTATTACGTTCGGTCAACCTTACGGCACCGAGCCAGCCGGGCACGGCCCGGGATATGGTCGCTGTGACATGCAGGACCTGGACCCGCCTAGAGCGGAAAGTTAAGGGGGAGGTAATATACTCGCCGGAGCTCCCGGTCATATATATCCCAGGCATTCTCCTGACTAGTGAAACCGGTTACGTAACTTTGATGAAAAGGTTAGGCGTACATAAATTCGGGGATCTGTTTCCGAGTGGGCGGTTTATAACCATTGACCAGCTGAAAGAAAGGGGGATGTTGTCCGCGTTGGACACCTTTTTGTACTTTAGATTGCGGGTGGGGCGGAAGCAGCTGTTCCCGTTGTTCCCTGTACAACCCTGTACTACCGATATGTTGGATAAGTTGATACAAGAGGAGGTGGGGCGTCGGGCGCTATCTGAACTGTATGCAATGGCTGTTAAGAATGGGTTGGGGGCCATGATATCACCACAGAAGCGGAGGGAGCAGGTGCTGGGTAGGGAGATGTATGCGGCCACATGGAGCTATTGCTGCGAAATGACTAGAAAGGGGGCGATCTGTGCTAGGTTTAAATTGATTCACTTTAAGTTTCTGCATCAGTACTTTTACTCCCCTGTTCAATTGAAGGAATGCTGTCCCCAGCGGTCTTATGCCTGTGTGAGGTGCGGATCACCCTCGGCAGGGTTTTTACATATGGCATGGGAATGTGCAGAGTTGCAGCGATACTGGACTCATATCTTTGGTGTAATTGGGAAATAGTGGGGAGGCAGATTGACCCGGATCCTGTGATGGCTCTATTGGGATATACCAAGCTGCTCCCCGCTGGGACCAGGAGGTTGATAGGTCTCCTGATACTGACAAAACGAAGAGTGGCTATAGAGTGGGGCGGGAAGGGCGGCCCCAAGGTGGCCCAGTGGGAGAAGGATATATTGGGCCTCATTCCGGGTTTTTCCGAGTAATTAGCTCCATGGTTGCCTCCGAAACCGTCCCAAATCCGGCATGGTGAATGGAGTAATTACCGGTCCATTCCAGGGTTGGAGGGACCGGTAATTCCCCATTCACCTTTTGCCCTTCCCCATTCCCATTTCTGCCCCATAGGGCTCAATGGGAATGGGGAAGGAGGTAATTACGGCACCGTAAATTACGGTACCGTAATTACCTCCGAAGTACCTTTGCGGTTCCCGTACTTAACTCCTGCTAAAAGCAGGAAGGAAGGACCCGCAAAGGAATCGGAGGTAAGGGATTACCGGCATTGGCACCCTTACCGGTGGCGGTAATTCCTTACCTCCAACCTCGGAATGACCCCCATTGTATTGTAATGATATGGACTCTAGGTGGGGTGTGATGCAAAATCAGCGAGGAGGAGACCGTCGGATGTGGGACGCATACACTTCATATCTTCTTCGACAATCGTCGTCGCCTTAGAATGATTTACAGTGCTCTTCCCGGTGGGAGTGGCTCTTACCGTATGAATGGGAGAGCGGGTGCACCCAAGAAGATGGGGGTTGTATGCTAAGATGGGTGCTATGCTGGTGATACGGGTGGTCAGGGGCGACCTCTATGTTTTAATGGACCTGTGGTTCGAACTCTGGGCGGATCCACTCCGGTAATTGCTGCCATGTCACTGTAATCTGCTATTTGTCGGCCTCTCATTCTAATGCTGTACCCTCATGCATAAACGGGTGGTTGGGGGGTGTTGTTGGGTGAGTTTGATTGTTATATGAAATGTTAATAAAGAAAGTTAAAAAAAATAATGTAGATCATTAGTACGATGTGTACCACAGGGTGATATGTGCCTTGTCTCACTCACAGCATCATCACATGCAAGATATCATCCTTTCCTAACCGAATGGTGAGGCGTACCTCGCAACTCACACCGCTTTGACGCATGTCACCCACCATGGAACCAGTTCATGATATGAAAGGTTATCTATAACGCGCTTAATACCCAGAGGTTTCTATGCACGGACCCAGGGATCGTACCTGTGTTGTTCCGCGTAGTCTTGCTTCCAAGGCGAGCATCTTGCCCCGGAGAAATCCAATCCTCCCGAGACGATAGCTCATGCACAGCTATGCAAATACCTTCCATAGATTTCAGTGGGCTCTCTATGCTAAATCTGATTTCATCCACTTAGGCGGCTCAAAAAGATTGAGATGTATAGATGATGTAAATACTATATTGCAGTGTTTGGTGGTTATAGGTGGATGTGGAAGGGGCAAGCCTTTTATCTGGGTGGGGGAGCCAGCAAGCACAATTGTTTTTGTGAAACCCCAGGTAATTGGGGCAATAACTGCAGAAGCTGTACCTGCTACTATGGTATGTCTGAGACAAGAGGGGCACACTGATGTTGGGTATGCTGCAGGGGGTAGATTGCATGTGGCGGCAAGTTTGCAACATTCGTGGGCTCTGCACAAGTTGGGGAGGTCGGGCGCATTTTAGCTGTTTGTTCTGGGTGCCATATTGCCTAGAAACTGCCACGCACAAGACCCTTAGCAATAGGGTAATTTGCCCGGGGGATTCGCAGTAATAATGAGATTGGTCGGCTAAGCTAGCTGAATAACAACCTGCCACCTTCGTTAAAGGCCCTCAAGCGGCGGGCCATTACGACCTGCAGTCCCATAAATATTGCTTAAGTAATGGTTCCAGTAAGGTGCAGGAAAGAGAATTTGTGGTGAAAGTAAGAGACCACCAAATGAGTAAATGAGTGAAGGCACTGTTTATTCCCAGGACACAGCACACACTGCTTTGTCTCCCTTCACTCCAACGTTAATGCCTCTAAACTCTCTGCCAACACTCGCATTCTGTATTGGAACACGAGCAGGAGAGGGCAGGATACTACACCACTTCTCCTTTCTAAAACATTCAATTAAAAGAACATCACAGATAAGCACATTAAAGATTAAATAAATGCACTTATGTTTCATTACATATTACAGCCCATAACACAACTAAAACGACTACCCTAAAACACTACTTAAATAATAACCCAGACCAATAATTGAAATACACTTTCACATTTCCACTATTCCATTTATTCACATTTTTCACTCTCTTCTAAATGCATCCTCTCTCACTCGCCCTGCAACAGAACTCCTGACAACAGAACCAGGTTACCAACGCAAATGCATCCTACTCGCCTCCACACCTACTCACACTCTGAAGTATGGCCTTTTTTTACTATGCTGAGAACGACTAACCAACAAACACATCCAGCTAGCTCATAAAGCCCCGTTTCCATCCCACCCAGCAAATGATTGGTGTTCCAGGACGTGACATAAATTTTTGTGGCGGTCAGGGCTTTAAATGGGGTAAGACTCTGAACTTGAGGTGCAGTTCCAGCTGGTGATACCCCTGGTTGAGGTCCAGTTTAGAGAAAGTAGTAGCTTTGTTAATTTGGATAATCATGTCCTCAATATTGGGACCCGTGTGTCGCTCACGTTGGATGGCGGTGTTGGCCACCCTCATTTCGATGCATTGACAGATGTGACCACCATCCTTCAGGACAATCACTAGCGGGGATATCCATGGTGCAGGGCCTTCAGCCTTTTCAAGGATGTCATTCTGTATTAACTGTTTGAGTTCCTGTGACATCACTGGTTGTAGGTGGAAACCCACTCTGGACGGGTGTTGGCATTGAAAAATTCTTGCCAACGACCTGGCGAGGAGGTGTCTGTCGGCCATCTGCAGGAATTCTTGCTCCCCCATGATGTTGATGGTGGTGCCAGTGTCTATGAGGAAGCAGTGGTTGTTGTTACCCATGTTTATGAAGACTCCTGGGGCTTCTAATGCCAATTGACTATCCTGCATTATATTCCAATATTCGTGGATATTCTGAGTAGTCCTGCTCATATCCTTGCAGGTCGCTGTGGTATGGATCGGAGGAGTTTGAGGGGTAGAATTGGTGTGCAGATGGTGGTTCATCCTATTTATCCCTGTATTGCGGGTGAGGGTATACTTGTTCATCGCTCTATCCCTTTTCCTCATCCGGCATGTCCTCAATGGCCCTTATGTATTTGCGTGGGCTGGCAGGGTATCCTTGGGGGGGGGGGCATCTTTGGCCCTGCCGGGGTGGGGTCGGCCTCTTGCTCTAGCACCAGGACATCATGGGGGTTGCGCTCGTCGTTGGGAATGGACACCCTTCTCGGCACACCGACTGAAAATGTCCTTCTTTCCCACAGTTGGAACACCTCTGAGTGATGGCAGGGTACGCCCTTGTGTGTGGGAAAACAAACCCACACATGTAGCATGACCATTGGACCCGAGGCAGCTGGCGGCCAGGATTTTAGACGGCGACTGGGCGGTCAAGTGGCAGGTTGCGACTAGTCTCCCAGTGTGTGGATCTTAATGGCAGCCACTGTCTCCCGTTTGTCCATCTTTTTTGGCCAGTTGGTTTTCCATGGAGGGGGGTTGGGTGTCCACTCGTTCGTACACCCTTGCCAGCTCTAGAATTACATGCAATGGAAGAGGCTTTTTGAGTATTTTCTTGTGGAGGAATGTGAAGGAAATACACCCTTCAATGAAGCGTAGCTGGATGGCATCATCATCGGGAATACTGTGCAAATTGGCAGTGCACTCGTTTCTGTTGTAAGCATGTGACAATGCAAGGAAATGTTTGGGATGGAGCGAAGTCGGAGAGTAGGTGGGAATGGACAGGCCTTCATACAACAAGCATTGGCCAGGGTAAGAGGTAATGGCTGGAGGAATTGCTGAAATGAAGGTGGCAAGACAAGTGGGCCCGGTGTGCAGCTAGTGGAGTTAGTGTGAAGCAGGAGAACCACTGCAGTCTGACAATTCACCAAGGACAGACAGGCAATAAATCAATTGTGAATTGAAGCTAAGTGACCACCGCCTAGGAAGCCCAAAGATCATCAGTAACCTTTGTAGAAAGAGTTCCAGCCCGGGGTGACCCAGACAAGAGTTCTGAGGGACTTTGTGAATGACACAGGAGCTGTGAAAAAGTTTTTGTGAACCACTCGTGAATTGTGAATGACCTTGTGTCAAGCATTCAGGGCAATATAAACCTGATCCTGAACTGTTTTCGATTAGAGAACTTGTACTCAGTACGACTATCCCACCTTAAACTGTGAATTAAATATCCTGCTCTCTGACTGCTGTTCTGTCAGAGCATTTCCCAGTTAGTGCTCATAGGGCCCTTTTCTGCCTTTGTATTTCACACCAAGCTTCTTGGTCTTGAGCCTTCTGCTAGCCCCTCACTCTGGGAAATCGCTGCAGGGTGCCAAGCTAGGTATCCCAGAGTGAAGTATCATTGCTACCGTAAGAGCTCTGTCTTCACTTACATGGAGAATATCTTATTTTGACACAAAAATTCAGAACTTTCTTGACTTCCTTGGGTACGTCACATAGTTCAACATCCCGCTTCATAGTCTACTTGCACAGGCTGAGCTGATTTCCATGATCAAAGTGTGCCTGACAAAGAGGAGTACCCACAATACAGGGTGGTTTCGAAAAATACATAGGGCCTGGCGGTCCGGAAATAAGGGTGCCAGTAGCAACGTACTAGCACCCTTTCTGGACCGCCAGACAACGATATTGCCCACAGGGGCCGGATCTCCCGCCAGGTCTGACCTGCCTGGAGTACCGGCCCTTGCAGGCATGGTTTTCACAGAAGCACCGGCACCATTAGCAACGGTGCCGGTGCTTCCGTGTCCCCATTCCCGTCGACTCCACGGGAAGGGGGACTTACAGTTTCCGCCGCCTGACATCCCGGCCCATCACCCCCTGTAATATCCCAGTGGCACTGGGATATCAGGCGGCGGAACAGTGTTACGAGGTCGGCTGTAACCTGCCGGTAGCAATGGCGGGTTACCGCCAACCTCGTAATGAGTCGCTGATTTGTTAACAAATTTGGAAATGCCCAGGGTGCAGGATTTAATTTGCAACTATGAAATTGATACAGTACAGTTCCACTTCAAAACTAAAAAGCTTTGCTTCACGAATAGCTAACACTCCAATAAACATAGCAAAACACCTACATTCATCCATAGCAGGACGAGAAATACTAAACACTGAGCCTTTGAGAGCACATTTGGCTAAGAACAGCAATCAAATGGTGGTATGCAAATCTCTCTTGGATTAAAAGAGTGCATGCCTTGGTATTATGAGTTGAGATCTCCATGTTCTCCACCCCTGCCTAACATGTGAAAGTTGGGAAGCACCAGAAGGTTACACTCAATGGATACCAAGGGGAACAATGAAAGTAAGCCTGAGAATGGAGTCGAGAACCTGGTGTGGAGAAAAGAATGTTAGGGTCTGTACACATGAGAGGATGCTTTAAACGGTAGTCAGACACAGTCAGCCAATGAAGAGACTTCTACACAGCACTGCTGTGATAACTTGATGCCAGTCTCACGAGGATTTGTGCTGCTTCTTTGCATGTTCATTTTTAACCGGAATCAATAACTCAACTTTTAAATTTGGGACAGAATAGCATGTCTACTAAGAACTTGTCTGGAGCCAGCATCAAAGGAAACAAGCATCATTAGCACCTGGATGGGGGGAGCCAGCCAATCAGATGGCTAGGAACGTGGGCTTAAACCACCGGTACAAGCCTGTGTTTGATGCCGCCGGGCAGCTGGCCCCCCATGCCGCCATCCCCCCCCCCCCCAACCACTGTCTCTGTATTCCCCCCTAATTACCTCATTTCAGCAGCTGCAAGTGCCGCTGCGGCATTCGCTCCTTCCCCTTTCGCCCGACAGACTGCGATGGAAAGGGAAGAGGAGCTCCGTACGGAGCCCCGCCTTCCCTTTCCATCCCGGCCATCTTGGTGAAGGATTTTCATTAATTGAACAGGACACGTGGCGCGTCCCGTTCAATGAATGAAAATTCTTTTTTTTTTTTTTAGCACCCCGAGTTACCAAACTGGTAACCCAGGGTGCTAATGGCATTAAGCCCCAGTTCCAAGGGCTGGAATGGGGATTAACGACCGGGAGACGTCGTTATCGGCCCTCGCTTCGCTAGGGCTGATAACTTGGGCTGCCAGGCTGTTATCCCCCGTTCCAGCCCTTGGAACAGGGGCTTAATGCCACAGCAGTGCCAACAGTTTAGGCTTTTGTGTAAAGCATGGGAAAGGCACTTGCCAGGCACTACCCTACTGGTATTAACTAGCCATTGATGGTAGCAGCTGCAAAATGGTGCAAGTACCTATCCATCCAATGGCAGTGCCTGGCAAATGCCCGATACTTGTACACAAGCCAAAACCGTTTGCTTTGCCAATGATTGTTTTTAACTGAACTGCAGTAAAGAACACGCAGTTTGTTTTCTCTGGAATATGGGCATGCCCAATAGGTGGAGAGTCAATTTCCCCTGCAAATAACACACTTGATAGGCCTCTTTGACCTATACAAATCTTCCTCATCCTACTGTATCCCTATCGAAGCAAGAGCGACCTTTGAGAAGCTAACATTAAACTGGCTAACCGATTTATGTGGTCCTTCTACGCCAATGTTAAAAAAAAAATTTGAAAATCAATTTTTATTAAGTTTTATCCATGTAGTACGACAGTACATAGCATGTGTAAGCATGAATTAACAAAAGAAAACAATCGTAACACCCAAATTGATCGGCCATATTTGTCAAAAAAGGGGAGCCAGATTTCCTCGATGTTGGACTTGGACTCATCGAGTAAGTGTGTGAGAAACTCCATGTCATATATGGCCCGCACCTTGGTCACCCACGTTTTTTCCCCCAGCATTTCCGGGCGTTTCCATTTTTGTGCGAGGCAGCATCTGGCCGCCACCAACATGATTTGGAGCATATGGTCCTGAGTGCCCTCCTGACCTTCCCCAATGTCGATTCCAAACAGGAGGAGCCAAGGGCAGGAAGACCCCTCAACCCCGTCCACCCCTTTGATCCAGGCAAGTACCTTTTCCCAATAGTTTTGGACCACTGGGCATCTCCACCACATGTGGATGTAGTCCCCCCCCCTCTCGGTCTTACATTTCCAGCAGTGTGGGTCGTACCCTGGTTTATCCTGGCAATCCTCTGCGGGGGGTAATGCCATCAGTGTAGTATTTTGAGGGCTTGATGGCGATACTGGAGGGAGGCCGTGGATCGGTTGGCCCGCCTGCACATCTCCGCCCACCTCTCGTCATCAATCTCCTCTCCTAGGTCCCTACCCCATCGTGTACGTGGCAGTGAAGGATCCCTGGGGACAGAGAACAGGAAGAGTTTGTAAAGGCGAGATATTATCCCCTTAGAGCCCCTCGCAGATAGGAGAAGCTTTTCGAACTCCGTGAGATCCCTCCTGAGGGTGTCGCCCCAGGATTGCTCGGTAAGTACACCCTTGAGCTGGAGGTAGCGAAAGGGGGACAGTGTACCAATTCCCAGGGCCTCCTCGAGGTCACGTAAGGGCAGAAAAGAATCCTTCACCCAAAGATGGCCGGTCCTGCTAAGGCCTGCCTCGAACCACGACTGATCCGCTGGTTCTGCTATTTTGGCCAGGAAGGGAGGGGCCCAAATGCAGCTCAACGGGGATGGCCAAGTCATGAGCCACCGATAGTAACCTCCCTCTCCCCACAGGGACCACAGCACCTTCAAGATTGGATGATTCAGGACGCTTCTGGGGATATTCTTCCTCGGGACCCAAAGCCATTCCTCTATTGTGACAGGGGCAAGGGGCCTGTTATCCATGGCAACCCATTGTTTTTTCGTATCTGGGGAGAAGTGATCAACCAAAACCCTCAGCTGAGAAGCTCTGTGGTACGTTTCCAGGTCAGGATAATCCACTCCCCCATCTTCCTTAGCCCTAGTCAACACTTCGTAGGAGATCCTATGCTTTTTGCCCGACCAGAGGAAGTTGAGCAGGACTCGCTTTGTTTCTATAAAGAAGGTCTTGGGGATTATCACCGGGAGCATTTGGAAGAGAAATAAAAACTTTGGGAGGAGAACCATTTTTATGAGGTTAAGGCGCGCCATCCAGGAGAGCCCCGATCCCGCCCACCTCTCTACATCTCTTCTGATTGCGGACCAGAGGGGGGAGGAAGTTGGCTGTGTACAGTTCCTCAAGGTCATGCGTAATATGTACTCCCAAATACCGGAATCCCTCTTCAGTCCGTCTAAAGGGGAGCCCTTTCACAAAGGCCATCTCCAGATCTGACAGTTCCCACCCATAAATGCCACTGACTTATCCAGATTGACTTTATAACCCGATAACTCTCCATAGCGCGTGAGACCCTGTAATAACCGGGGGACTGTTTGGGACGGTCTGGTGATGTAGAGTAGGGCGTCGTCCGCAAAGAGGCAGATTTTGCATTGCATGTCTCCCATCTGTACTCCCCTAATAGCCTCGTCATTGCGGACTGAGATTGCCCATGGTTCCCTTACTAGTGCGTAAATTAGCGGGGACAAGGGACATCCCTGCCTTGTACCACGTTGGAGGGGGAACTCTCTCGATTCTGTCCCGTTTGCCACCACTCTAGCCGAGGGGGAGGAGTAAAGCGCGGCCATCCACCCCAGCCACCTAGGACCCATCCCCAGAGATGTGAAAACCTCCCCCATGAAAGCCCAGCTAACCCTGTCGAAGGCTTTCTCCGCATCGAGAGCCAGTAGGAGAGCCCCCTCGTCCCGGACCTCCACTGTGGCAAGCATATGGAGTGTCTTCCGTACGTTATCAGAGCCCTGCCTGTTGAGGACGAATCCCTCATGGTCAGGGTGTATCAGGCGTGGAAGGCAGGTCTCAAGTCTGGAGGCAAGATTCTGGTAAAAATCTTGGCATCTAGGTTAAGGAGTGAGATGGGCCTATAGGACCCACATTCAGTCTGGTCTTTACCGGACTTGGGTATGACGGTAATGAGGGCTTGCAGAAACGTCGGTGGAGTTCAGTCTCGGCTCCTAATCTGATTGAACAGTTTGGCTAAGGGCTTCACCAAGATCGATTGGGTCTGTTTATAGAAATCAGCCGTGTAGCCGTCCCCCCCGGTGCCTTTCCTGCATTCAGTCTCTTAATGGCGCTCTCCACCTCTTCCTCTGAAATCTCACCCTCAAGGGCCCCCATGTCTTCGTCGGATAGCTTGGGAGGGGGTGCTCCGCCAAGTAGGCTGAGATATCTTCCAGTGATTCGCCTGCTTGCCTGGAATAAAGTTTGCTGTAATAGTCGGCGAAGCAGTCCGCTATTTCCTCCCGACCCCTGTGAATCCTGCCTTCCCCATCGCTAAGCTGGGCAACCCCCCTTTCCACCCTGCAGCCCCGGGATCTTTGTGCCAAAAGAGTCCCCACCCTGTCTCCCCGTTCATAGCATCTTTGCTTGGTGTACCGCATTTTCTTAATAATCTCCCCTATAAGAACCGTGTGTAGCTCTTGTCTTTTGCCCTGCATTTCCTCTAGGAGTGCTTCTCTGTCTATTCCGGGAACGCCCAGTCTAGCCCGCAAGACCCCCAACTCCGCACGGAGTTTGCCCTCAATCAGGCCCCTCTCCCGTTTATGCCTCGAGCCCTCTGCTATGAGGAGACCCCTAAAAGTGGCTTTTCCGGCTTCCCATACAGTGGACATGTCGGTCTCGCCATTATCATTCGTCTCAAAGTAGGCCGACATTTCTTGTTTCATAAAATCCCAGAATACGGGGTCCCTAAGAAGCGTGTCATTGCACCGCCAACGGGAGGATCTTGGGGCGACAGGCAGTGACCAGTCAGCCACAAGCAATTCATGGTCCGACCACGTAATGGCCTCCACCCTTGGCTGTTGAACCACCACGTTCCCCTCCTCGGAGATTAGCATGGGGTTAATTCTAGTGTAGGTACAGTGTGGGGGAGAGAAAAAGGTGTAACCTCCCTGACCTGGATATGCCCTGCGCCAGACGTCCACCCAATAATGGTCTCTCAAGAGGGCCTGCAGGGCCAGGTTATCCTTGGAAATCCCCTTGGGCCCCCCTCCCTTGGCAGACCACCAGTCTAGACAGGGGTCAGCTACCAGGTTGAAATCCCCGCCCAGTACCATGGCCCCTTCTGCCCATTCATCCATGACATTAAAGATCCGAGTGAGGAACTGCACTTGCCCTGAATTGGGTGCGTATAAGGTGGCCAGGGTGATGCGTTGTCCCTCGCAGAACCCCTTGACGCCTAAGAATCGGCCCCCAAAACCTCTCTTAGTTTCTACCCCCGTGAGATGGAACGCCCTCCCCAGGAGAATACCTACCCCCTCCTTCTTGGAGTTCACATGTGAGGCCCAGTAATTGGAACCAATGTCCTTCCCCTTAATTCTGGATTCCCTTCCCCGTTTGTAGTGTGTTTCTTGTAGAAAGAGGACTGTTAGATGTTGTTTGCGGAACATGTTGCTCGTGAGGGACCTCTTGTTTTGGGAGTTAAGACCCTTGACGTTCAGCGTGCCTATCCTTCCTTCAATCATTATCGTCTTTTGGGTTGTGCGCCTTGAACCCCTCGTAACATCTGCGTTTCAGAGCCCGCAGCCAAGCAAGTATCTGTGATTTGAACTGGTTTCCCCCCCCTTCCTCCCCATCTCTTTCGCTAATCATTCCACCCCGCCTCCCCAAGCCCAAGCCTCCCCTTCCGTCCCCTCCCCTCACCCCCTTGTAATGTAGGGCGTTCTTCCACGTCCCCCAACAAGTGTCAGGGTTGGTCAATGAACCACCAAGGACTCTAACCCCAGCCCCGGGATTTTTTGTATTAGGGAATCTCAAATCTTGGAATCAATATAGGTCTACCCCACCAAATCCTCGGTGCAAATGACCGAGGTGGAATTCTGGAACCGTGAACCCCCGCTTCAGCCTGTAAACTCCAAACTCAGACTTTCTACGTGGGTCACCACAACAAAACAGCTAACATTTAATAAAGTTCTGCCCGCCCTCCAAACCAGCGGGCTGCATGTCGCGCCAATGCGGCGCCCAGGTGTGGCCCCCCCGGACCCCAGGACCCCTTACTGCCAGATCCTGGGACCGATGCTCATCATAGGATTTCCTCGACCTCCGGAAGGGCGGTGCTGTTATGGCTTTGGGTGATCCTCGGAGGTCGGGTGCCTGGTTTTCCAAAATTTCCAGGCCCCCTTGACTTTAGATATGCCGCTAAGCTGTCCCAGTCTGTCGGGGCCCCTCGGGGGGTCCCGGGCTCTTCCATCTTGGCCGCTTGAGTGGCCTGCCTAGTCGCCGATCAGGTCATCCGTGGCTCTTTGAATGTCTTCCTCAGATACCAGGCGATGTTTCTCCCCCAGCCATTCAAATTCCAAACAGAAGGGGTGTCCCCAGCGGTATCGGACCCCCTTTCCCTTAAGCCATCTTGTGAGGTTTCCACATTTCCTTCTCATTGACAGGGTGAGAGCCAACAGGTCCTGAAAGATGGACACCCTGGAGTCACCGTATTGAATATTGCCAAGGTTCCTCGCTTTCTCCAGAATTTTAGCTTTGTCCTTGTAATAGTGTAGCCGGGCCAGGACCGAACGCGGGCCTCTGCCCCCTCCTCCTGCCCGATGGACCCTGTCAAACTGAATCGCACAATCAGCGTCCGCCCCCAAGACAATCTTTACGATGTCATGTACTTTGCCCTCAAGGCCTTGTATGGTTTCTCCCTCGGCCTCCACTAAACCAAAAATACGCAGGTTATTCCTTCTCTCCCTGTTCTCCATATCGTCCAACTTGAGCCGGAGTTCCTCTTCGCGTCTTTCCATGTCCCGGAATCTGATTTCCATTTGGGTCTCAAGGAGAGTAGTGGAGAGCTGATTGTTTTCGACTCCCTCCATTCGATCTTCCAAGGTGGTGACTTTAGTCTTGAGGTCCACCAATTTGGCTCCCATGTCCGTCCTTATCCCGCGGATCTCCTCCAGAATCGTCTGAATATTATTCTGGATAGCACCCAGGTCTGGAGGTGGGATGGAGGGGCCCCCAGTCGCCATGACGTTCTCGCTGGCCACAAATTGGTATTTCGACAGGTTTTCTTTCCAACTCATGGGAGGCTTGTTTTGGCCACCTGCTATTGGCGAGGCGGGGGGTAGCGTGTTTTCCGTGGTCGTCCCAGTGCGTGTCTGGCCTGTCCGGACCTGTCAGTTCCCCCTATGGTGGTGGTTTTGCGGCTAGGGGGCTCTGGATCACAAGTGCCCCTGGATGCCCCCCTCTAGTGACCGTGGGGGAGGTGTGCGTATTGGGGGGGCACGTCGGCCCCCAGGTTCTCGGACCCCACGGGTCGCTGTGCGACGGTGGCCTCCTGGTGGCCCGTAGGTCCGCTTAATGTGGAGAGGGGCAGGCATCCAATTTCCAGGGCCGCGACACTGCTCTTTTTTACTCGGCTCCGGGGTCCCGGGATCACCCTCGGTTGCCACCCGGTGGGATCGGAAGAGGGGAGGTCAGGGGGGGCGCGCTCCCGCATCGGCCCCCTGGCGATGTTGCTGCCCTGTGAGCCGGTGGCCCTCTCTTTTCACTTGGCTCCGTGGTCCCGGGATCACTCTGGGACACGGCCAGCATCGGCCCCCCGGCGGCGTTGCCGTTCCATGGGCCGTAGGCCGTTGGCCCTCTCTGATTCAGGCCTCTCCTGCGTTGGGCCGCGTCAGTCGCGCTCTGCCAGAACCGTGCCCAGTATCTAGGGCCGGGGCGGGAAGCCCTGATGCGCTGCGGATGTTCGGCCTCGGGTTCTTCCTCTGTGCGGCGCCGCCTCCTCCTCGCCCGTGGCTTCCCCACTCCAACCGAGGCCGCGTATGCGCGGCAGCGGCGGCCTCCTCCAGTGCGCCACGCCGAGCCACGTAGAACTTGGCTCAGGGGTGTCAGATTGGCACCGGAGTTGGGCTCCCACAGTGTATGGTGGGGGTCTCGCAGGTCATGGGATCCTCGTTCCGTGCTAGCACCGTCGTTCTCCCGGGGCTGGGTACGGAGCTCGAAGCTCAGGCGACCATCCTGCCTGCGAACCCTGGTGGCCTCCAATGTTTAATTTTTGGGGTTAAGTAATTGGTAGGCACCAAACGAATGCTGAGAAATAAGCTGATATAGCTTTTACAAAATGGGTAGAGCAGTAGAGTAAAACGTTGTTCACAAGTACCTATTAACAGGGAAACTGAGGCGTATCTGCATGGTACATACTTCAGGGGAGGGAGACTATCATTGATGCATACGTATGACCCCCGTCTGTGGTTACAGGCATGCAAGAAGATAGATAACAAAGATATCGAGCACTGTAAATGCCTTTGTGATTGCGTATCAGTTTGTTAAGGCAGTTTACCCTGTTTTGCCCTGCTTACATGCCGACAGTCCCGCATGAGAAAGCCTCTTACTGATTTTTGAAGAAACAATGGATTTTTATACTGCTGCCTTGAATTCCTTTCTTTACTTAGCATACCAGTTTCACAGATAGCATGGCAGTCGGTTATACAGATTATTTTTCAAGACGTGGAAATAAGAAACTTTTGAATACCAAATGTTTCATGAAAAACACCCTGATATACTGGGAAGCAGAACCATAGATTGATTACCAATGTTATTTGATCATGTTGTGGGAAAATGATCCTGCCTCCTTTTCTTGACCTCTTTTTAGCTTTGCTTTGGCATATGCATGTTTCTTTAGCACTAAACTAATGGTATAGAATACTGTATTGTAGCGTGGCCCTCTGATAGAATTTGAGGTGATGTACAGTGCTTTGTTCAAGTCTTTTCAACCTCTTTTATGTCAATCACTTGTCAAATGATATGTATTGTTTGTTGTAATTGGCATTTATAAGCAGGTACTGTTATCTCTTTTACTTGCTACATTGGCTGGCCATTGTGTGTATGTGCCATTCCTACGTAGAGAAAAAGAGCTGTTTAAAAGATATTAGCTATCAAGCAGCTTCTGAAGTAATAAAGCGTCTTAACCAAGGGTGTCCTCAGTCACTTGATTTATTAACCAGTTCAGCATCGGAGCACAGCACCCTGAATAAAAGTACTTTGTTCATCTAGTTTTTTATTTTGTCTAGGAAATGTAAACACTATTATAAGTTTATTTTAGAAAGAGTGACAAAGTCCAGTATTAACATGTTCTTAATTATATCTGCTGGGCCTAGAGTCCCAAGCTACTTCTCACTGATGGTGCCCAATTAGGCCGAAACATGTCTGGGGATGCTTGTGGGTCATGCAGAAGGGATGTGACCTAGCAGTTTGTGCTGGACTGCCCATTTGGGGGTGGAACCACGCCTGATTTGCATATGGTCTTTCCCCTTTGTGTAATGGTGTCACGCACGGCGGTCGCTGGCAGCTGTGGAGACGCTGGCGTTGGAGCGCCCATTGACAGTAGCCGTCACGCCGCCCGTGCTTTCCTCGGCAGCGGTCTAGTCCTCCAGCCTTCCGACCAGCGGCGTCCTTTTTACGAGCACCAACCCGGAAGCCTGCGCGTTGCAACCTTTTCGCGTTAGGCTTCCGGGTTGGTACGCTTCAGTCCTTTCCTCCGCGGCCGTCGCCGCTCCCTTTCCTCTTCTCCCGTTTGCTTCCTGGCTTTCTTTCTGCACTCAGCCCGCCTCGCTCTGCTGGAGCTTTCTCTCCGCTCCACTTTGGCTATCTCTCTTTTTCCCCAGTGCTCCTGGTTCTTTCCCTCTCAGCTCATTCAATATACACCCCATCTCTGTAGTGTTGTTTTCCTTTGGAGCTGTCATCAAACACTACTTTCTGTGGATTTCCTTGTCAGCTGGATCCTTCAATTTACACAGTCCCGCCTTGTATCCTGTTGCCATCTTCAACAAGGAAGGGGTTTTTTGCGCCTGTCGGCTTTTTCCCCTTAAACGGTCTGCCCCGGTACGGGGGCCCCCTTGGCCCCGGGTTAGAGGGGCAGGGTGGCTTCCTCTCGAGGCAGACCTCAACCACACTCCAGAGAGGAGGCATTGAGCATAAAGAGATTCGGATTCAAATCGGACGAGGAGACCACAGGTGAGCAGGAGGGTGTGGGGGCACTCGGAGAAGTGGGGTGAAATTGACTGAATCCAGGATTGAGCCTGACAGTTTGCAACGCCAAAAAGGGAATATGGCCACCCCCGAACCAATACAAGAACTAGTGGCCGCAGTCCAGGCCATGAACGTAGAATTACAGAACGTGAAGGCTGATAACGCAGTCTTGAGGCAGATGGTCTCTACTCGGGAAACTAGGGATTCTGACTTATCTCCTATGGCACTATCCTCGGGCAAGTTTGACGGAACCCCGAAGCGCCTCAAGGAATTTTTGGAAGCCTGCTCCATTTTTTTCGCCTTTAGACCTCAGTTGTTTTCTAATGATCACACCAAGGTGGGGTTTATGGTATCCAACATGACTGGGAATACCTTAGCTTGGGCCACCCCTCTAGTGACCAACAATAATCCTATCATCAGAGACTATGAGGGCTTTTTGACCTTACTGCGCCAGACTTTTGAACAACCCGAGATAATACATGTGGCTGCGGAAGAACTCTTGGATGTGCATCAGGGTTCCAGTGACCTGCTGACATATATCTCCACCTTTAAAAGTTTGGCTTCAGAGGCTGGATGGCCAGAACAGGCCCAGTATACAATTTTCCGTCGAGGTTTGAAATAGGAGATACAGGATGAACTGACAAGGATAGCCCGCCCTACTACTCTGTCTGATTTATTCTCCATTGTTACTCAGATTGACTATCGCCTCAGTGAACGCAAGGCGGAAAGGAAGAAGCAAAAAGCCCCTGGCCCCTTTTTACCAAGTGCCCACTCATTGCCCTCCCTGCCTCACTCCAGTAACAAGGAAGAACCGATGCAAGTTGGGTCCGCTAGATCCCCCTTGACACCCGAAGAGAGAAGACGTCGGAGGGATGCTGGCCTCTGCATGTATTCTGGATCAGGCACCCACCTACTTCGGAACTGTCCAGAAGTCCCGCCTAGACGGTCGGGAAACGAACGACCTCGGAACTAAAGGGGACGAATAACCGAGGTCAGAGCGCTAGTCCCTATGTCACTGTGACGGTAGCTTCACACCCAACCACGTTGGACTCACGCCTCATGGCTGTTCCTATCCAGTTGGAAACTCCGACAGAAGTACTCACCACTATGGCTCTGCTGGATTGTGGTGCTGCTGGGGTATTTATGTGGGCGCACAAACAAGGTCTCCCTCTGCAAAAACGGGAAGAAGTCCAGAAGGTAGCAGGAGTAGATCGTTCCCCACTTTCGTCGGGGCCTATTACCCATTCCACATTATCCATGAAGGTCCGCATTCTCCAGCATTCGGAGCAGATACAATTCGACTTAATTCGAGCAGCCCATTTCCCAGTAATCCTTGGTATTCCCTGGCTGAGGAGGCATAATCCGCTCATCGATTGGGCACAGAACACCATGGCCTTTACCTCCTCATACTGTAAACAAAATTGTTTATTTCATTCTTCAGAAGATTTGGTCCAAGTCCTTACTCCCCAACAAGAAGGAGTAAATGAAATTTGTAAGGTTCCCCCGGAATTGGCCAAATTCAAGGAAGTCTTCAAAGACAATCCTGTCTTAGATCTACCTCCACATAGGCCGGAAGACTGTGCCATCGAGCTGGTGCCAGATGCCCTGGTTCCGTTTAGCCGCATGTTTTCTTTGTCTCTACTGGAGAAGAGGGCTCTTCGCAATTATTTGGACTCCCATCTGACCAATGGCCTCATTCGTCCCTCCAAATCTCCGGCTGGAGCCTCTCTATTCTTCATACCTAAGAGGGATTCCTCTGAGTTAAGGCCATGCATTGACTATCGGGGTTTGAACAAGGTCACGGTTCGTGACCGCTATCCAATGCCTTTGATAGCAGACATATTGGAAGCAGTCCAGGGTTCTACCACCTTCTCTAAGTTAGACCTCCGGAGTGCCTACCACCTTCTCCGTATAAAAGATGGGGACGAATGGAAGACTGCTTTCCGGACTCCGTTTGGCTTTTTCGAGTATCGAGTGATGCCATTTGGCTTGGTTAACGCTCCTGCCATATTCCAGCGTTTTATGGATTGCCTGTTTTCTGATCTGTTATACCTCAGTGTCATAGTTTACCTAGATGACATTTTGTTTTTTTCGAAGTCCACCTCCGAACATACATTACATCTTCAGACGGTTCTACATCGTTTACAGTCACAACATCTATTAGTTAAATCTGAGACGTGCCTCTTCAATATGTCTTCCGTTCCATATTTGGGATACATTCTTTCCCAGGAAGGCATCACCATGGACCCGAGGAAAGTATCTGCCATCCTGGACTGGCCCACACCCGCCTCTTTGAAAGACGTTCAACGGTTCCTGGGTCTAGCCAACTTCTACAGGAAGTTCATCAGACAATTTTTGCAGATTGTGCTGCCCATTACCTCACTACTTAAGAAAGACGCCAAACCTTTTCACTGGTCAGAACCAGCCAATCAAGCCTTTATTGATCTAAAAAGGAGATTCTGCTCCGCTCCTATTCTATCTCAACCAGATCAAGACCAGCCTTTTATAGTTGAGGCCGACGCCTCCACTAGCGCCTTAGGTGCTGTACTCCTTCAACTGAAGGATGGCAAGGAACATCCTGTAGCATATCTTTCCAAGACTCTTTCCACAAGTCAACAGAACTACTCTGTTATCGAAAAAGAACTTTTGGCTCTCAAGGTGGCCTGTGAAGAGTGGAGACACCTGCTACAAGGCGGAGCGCATCCATTTACATTACGTACTGACCATAAGAATCTGAAGATTCTCCGTAATATGGAATGCGTCAATTCAAGACAGGCTCGCTGGGTGCATTTTTTCAGCCAGTATGACTTTACCATAACCTACATTCCAGGCACCCAAAACAGCTTGGCGGATGCCCTGTCTAGATGTCAGTCTGCAGAGTACCACTCTCCCTCCGTTAGCCACCCTATGTTTCCCCAAAACAGAATCGTGGGGATAGTTTCCTCGTTTCTGCAAGAGATTAAGACAGTAACCAAACCTGATTTGGCAACCACCGTACCTGGTGACTTACGTTCTCAAATCCGTTGGTCTGAAGGTCTTTTACTGGTGGGGCAGCGTTTGTACGTTCCCTCTAAGTCCTTACAACTGAAGGTTCTGGAATGGGGGTCACAACCATGTAACCGCAGGGCATAGGGGAGTCCGAGGTACATTACAGTTAATTTCTCGATCTTTTTTTTGGCCTTCACTCTCTCATGACGTAAGGCAACACTGTAAAACGTGTGTGGTTTGCGCCCAGAATAAGAACTCCACCCACAAACCCTACGGGTTGCTGATGCAACCGGACTTGCCAAGCCGGCCATGGTCCCAAATTTCCACTGACTTTATAGTAGACCTGCCCAGATCCCAGGGGTCGACTTGTCTCATGGTTATGATTGACACATTCACCAAGCTGGCCCATTTTTACGCACTGCGGGGAGTGCCGTCTGCCACCGAGATGGCCGAAGTTTTCCTCAGGGACATTTTATGCTCCACGGACTGCCTGACAAGATTATTTCTGACCGGGGTAGTCAGTATACATCTCGATTTTGGGGCGCCCTGTGTCAACTGTTAGGGATAGAGAGGGCTTTGTCATCAGGCTTCCATCCTCAGACCAATGGTCAGACAGAGCGGCTCAATGCCACTCTTGAGCAATACCTAGGGTGTTATGTCAATAAGAATCAGGACAATTGGGTGAGCCTTCTGCCCACCGCCGAATTTGCGTATAATAACGCTGTGCACTTGGCAACGGGACTCAGCCCTTTTTTCTGTTCTTATGGTTATCACCCTCGCAATATTCTCCCGGTTTTTTCCTCACCTACTAATATACCCACCATTGAATCCACCCTGGATCAAATAACTACAGCCCACACTACAGCTCAACAGAGTTTAGCTTCGGCTAGACGCAGGTATAAAGATCTATCTGATCGAGCTCGTTTACCCTGTCCTGATTGGAAGGAGGGCGATCGGGTCTGGTTATATACTAGATTCTTGCCTAGGTGGGTACATTCGACCAAACTAACCCCCCGATTTATAGGACCCTTCAAGATAATCAAGAGGATTAACCCAGTGGCTTACAAATTACAACTCCCCAAGTCCATGTATCGGGTGCACCCGGTCTTTCACTCCTCCCTTCTCTGCCCAGTTGATCCAGACACCCCAGTTAGTAAGACTACAGGGCTGTTGAGTAATCCCAAGTCTATACCTGAAGAATATGAGGTATCTGCCATCTTAGATTCCAGATATCATAAGGGCAGGTTGGAATACCTTGTGTCTTGGAAGAACTATCCCAGTTCAGAGGACTCCTGGGAGCCCAGGTCTTATGTACATGCGCCTAGGCTTGTCAGGCGTTTTCACCGGACACATCCAGGAAAACCCGGAGGGTTCGGGTCAGGAGGGGGGTATACTGTCACGCACGGCGGTCGCTGGCAGCTGTGGAGACGCTGGCGTTGGAACGGCCATTGACAGTAGCCGTCACGCCGCCCGCGCTTTCCTCGGCAGCAGTCTAGTCCTCCAGCCTTCCGACCAGCAGCGTCCTTTTTACGAGCGCCAACCCGGAAGCCTGCGCGTTGCAACCTTTTCGCGTTAGGCTTCCGGGTTGGTACGCTTCAGACCTTTCCTCTTCTCCCGTTTGCTCCCTGGCTCTCTTTCTGCACTCGGCCCGCCTCGCTCTGCTGGAGCTTTCTCTCCGCTCCACTTTGGTTCTCTCTCTTTTTCCCCAGTTCTCCTGGTTCTTTCCCTCTCAGCTCATTCAATATATACCCCATCTCTGTAGTGTTGTTTTCCCTTGGAGCTGTCATCAAACACTACTTTCTGTGGATTTTCTTGTCAGCTGGATCCTTCAATTTACACAGTCCCGCCTTGTATCATGTTGCCATCTTCAACAAGGAAGGGGTTTTTTGCGCCTATCGGCTTTTTCCCCTTAACTGGTCTGCCCCGGTACGGGGGCCCCCTTGGCCCCGGGTTAGAGGGGCAGGGTGGCTTCCTCTCGAGGCAGACCTCATCCACACTCCAGAGAGGAGGCATTGAGGATAAAGAGATTCGGACTCAAATCGGACGAGGAGACCAGAGGTGAGCAGGAGGGTGTGAGGGGCACTCGGGGAAGTGGGGTGAAATTGACTGAATCCAGGAGTGAGCCTGACAAATGGCTTGTCAGGCCAAGAACAATGGTTTGGGGGGTTGCCAGAGCAATTGCTATAGGGATCAAATGTAAGCCTTGCAGCTATCACCTCGTTTTTGCTAAAATTGTAATTTATACAACTTTTAATGTTAAAAATATCTGAATAGGGTTGTTTTTTCAAATGCTTGGTAATTAGAATTTCAATCTGTGAAAATTATAAAGATTGTAGGGTTTGTACTTTATTTGTGGGATGAAATATTGTATTCTTTAGTAAGGACTTAAGACAGATATTCCACATTATAGAAAAAGGTGTTATTTATGAGATTTCTTGAATACATTTTATAATGATACTGTAATTAAAATGTGCTGTTACGGAAATCAGTTATTTTTGCAAGACATAACTTTGTTTTCAAAAATCAATTAGCAGAGTGTTTGCTATTTTAAAATGTTCTTGATTAGCAAATAAATTTGATTAGTAATTATGTACTAATATTTTGAATGTCACCGGAAGTTATTTGTACCCAATACATAAAATGAAAACATAAAATACAGCATTTTTGTGTACCTCTGAAGACAGACATTAGTGAGATGAGTCAGGTCTAGCAAATTCTTTAAAATTCCGCTAGATCTGCAGGTCGAGTAACTTGGCTTACCTACTTGACCTAAGAGAAAGTTACTCGACCCATGACAAAGTATGACAAAAAATGTAAATGCACTTTCTGTAAAATTGTGCATTTGACCACAAACCCACTTTATGTTTGGCACAATGCTGCCACCCATAGGCCAGCCATGCACTGTAAAACATGTGTGAATTTGACATTTACTGCAAACAACCTGAATGTTAAATAAATGTTTCATACATTCCCTGCAAATGGAACTCAACCTTTATAAAATCTACTTTACTATGTGAGTGGGCGTGTATACTTTTCAAGCCCTGGATGAGTCTCAGTAAAAATGTTCAGCTTCCTCAATTTACACAAATAAATAGATATGATAAAAAGGCTCTGGAAACAGTTTGGCCCGCTCTCTCCCGCAGATGCTAATATATAATGCAATCATAATCATAGAGCAAAGCGAGCTCTGGAGGCGAACTACAGTGTATGTTATTGCAGTAGATCTGTAGATGTACAGAGTAGATAGAACTTTTGATCACTACTTTTCATAAACATCTCGTTAGCTTTCTGCATTACCTATGTTACACGAAGGAGGTAATAGACTAAGCAGAGAGGATGGTGTACCAGGCAGAGAACTGGGCAAACTAAAAGGAATATAGTTGTTTACGACCATCTCACTTTGAGGGTAGCTGGTATAAAGCAACAGGGTGATAACAGAATATCAGGATGTATTGGATCAGCAAACGGGTTGAGCACAAGTTTCACCAATGTTTGCAACCAACAGGTCACAGAACTAGGTTTACTGTCAAAAGCATTTGGCCATATGATCATATACATTTTCAAAAGTGTTCACTCGCCAATATGATGCATCTTCCCCACCAAAATAAATCTCACAGTGCCAACTTTATTTCAGATGCACTAACCTAAACTTTAATGTAAAGCATGGAGACAATGCAGTGCTTACAGTAGCAATAATGTAATTATGCATTATGTAACAACTTACATTTTTAGGAATTGAATTGCATGACTGTCTTTAAAAAAAAAAATAAAGTTAACACATACTGGTCTTTGCCAGACAGGATATAGTTCGCTTAATACAAGTATCATCCAGATTACTTGTGGTTTGCAATTAATTAAAAAGAAAAATACATTCTTGCCTAGCACTACCACACATGCATTTGGCATTTAAGAAGGAGGTGATGATTACTGCTCCACACTCACTTTCCATTAGCCCCATGAGCTTGCAGTAAACAGAGAAAAGTGGGTGGAGAGAACCCTGAGGGCAAGAGAGGACTGCAGGGTGAGCTGCGCTTTCATTGAACAGAGTAACTTAAACAGCTAATTTTGCTACACGTGTCAATTTAATAAGCAAACCTTCTGAATTTCATAGCAAATTGCTACACGATACTGCTTATTGTATGCCTTGTTTTGTAAATAGTATTTCTACTGCCACCACTACATTGAAGTTTATTTTGTTGTTTCCTTCACTGTCACAATCCATAGTTTTGCATGGCTGATTGTTGCTTTCCTGTGTGCTAGGGTGCCAGTGGTCGGAAACTGAAAAGGGATGGGCGTTTCAACCCGATTTCGTTAGCAGCCTAGTTACATGGCAAGATGGACGCTGCAGCAAAGACTTTCTTTCGTCTCTGCCACAACCCCAGACCCATCTGAGTGTGGCAACAGGATTTGGATGTGCCACGATCTATTGGTACCTCAAAAACAGGTAACGAACACTGGCTGCTGAGAGGGGGGTTTGGTGGTTATGTCTACAGAAACACCTAAACCTATGTGCCACCATAGTGCACCATTTGTACCTCAGACTCCTCTCTTTTTCGGTCATATTTAAAATTCGTATTGCTTCCTTGTCAAAAACTCTCTTAAAATGGGTAACTGTTGACACAAACGTTTTACTTTTGTCCGTTAGCTCTTTTTTATTTTTAGCACCACTCTTCATCCACTCTCTCACTTTGCATGGGTCTCTAATTGGAGGTAATGTCCTGATCTGCGATTTCCTTTACTTCACCCACACTATCGCCTTTGGATTGGTAGGGCATGGTTGTGCACAATGGCGCTGAATATAGCAATTGACCTGGAGTCCCCCACCAAATGCAACCCCAAAGCTGGCTTATAAATATGCTTGTGATGTCATGGGGTGCCTTGCAGGACAAAAGACAAATGTTGGTAGCACACGCATATCTTAATTGACCAACGTTGTGGCCCACATCTGTTTAAAAACTACATACGTCTAATGGCCAGGTGCTAGATGTTTCGATCATAAGTCCTCACTAAGAGTAAAAAAAAGTGTAGTAATGGGACTCCTCTGCCCCAAAGGTGTAGTAATAAAGTGCTGGTAGTGGTACTCCACTGCACCAACTGCAGCAGTACGTTGTTTCCACCTGTGTGCTTGCACAAGCAGGGCCAGGCTTCCCCATCGCCATAGCATGTGCCTTCAGTTGCTTCCATGTGCAGGCCTCGTGATCACTAGGACATTAGAACAGCCCCTTCCCCATTCCAACCCTCCTCCAACCACTCCCCCTCCCTCCCCATCCCCGGATTGGCTGCCTGGCGAACCAGGTGACCGGAAAATTGCTCCAGGAAGATTGGAGACCTTTATCTTGCTCGAAGCCCCCACAAGGCTCACTCCACTGCCCCAACTGCAGCTGTACATTTTTTCCCCAGTATGCTTGCACCAGAAGGGCCAGGCTTCGCATCACCATAGCCTGTGCCTTCAGTTGCCTCCATGTGCAGGTCTCCTGATCACTGGATCTTTCGGCCTACCCCTTGCCTCTCCCATCCTCCTCCATCCACTCCCCCTCGCACCCCATCTACGGTTTGGCAACGCGGCAAACCAGGTGATCAAAACACTGTCTTCTTCAAGAGTCCTCCCAGGGCAAACAGCCAAGGTAAAGGGAACCTCCCTGCGGCATCTCCCCAACGCCCGTTTGCCTGTTCACCACAGGCGCCCTGCAAAGAAGTCTACTGCAACAACCAGGTATGGTGGTAGGAAGCTGGGATCACGCCCAGTGCTGGGCTACTGAAATCCTGCCACTATTTAATTATTTTATTACTACCATGCGATTCTCACCATTTTACTGCACCCCATAGCTAGCCACTGCATTGAATTAGCTGAATTTGAAATGTAGCCACTGCATTGAACTTAGCTGAATTTTGAGTGTAGCCGCTGCATTGAACTTAGCTGAATTTTGAGTGTAGCCACAACATTGAACATAGTTACATTTTAAGTGTAGCCACTGCATTGAACCTAGCTGAATTTTGAATGTAGCCACTGAATTGAATTTAGCTGAATTTTGAGTGTAGCCACTGTTTTGCATTTAGACGATTTTCGAGTGTAGCCATTGCATTGCAATGAGATGATTTCTCTAATGTTGCACCACATTAAATTTAGCTTACTTTTGTGTGTAGCCACTCCATTGAATCTAGCTAGATTTTGAATGTAGCCACTTTACTGAACCTACCTGACCTGTGATGCAACTGTCCACTAAGCCTACTACTAATAACTCCCCAATATCCTGAATACGTACCCTCAAACACAGAACAAAACACACCCATACCTCTACTGCAACAAAAACCTAAAAGCACCACAAACTACACGCACCACACAACACCCAACAACAAAGAAAACCAACTACGCACAAATCTCCCATACACACTTATACACCAAACACCACACAACGCCTAGCAACTAAAAACAAACCAGCACAGTGTGACTGTTTTTTCCGAACTGAAGCTACCAACAGCACATTCAACCTCTATTGCACTTTTCCCTCTCAATCCCACTAAGACCCCTCCAGGCCTCCCTCCTTCCTTTTCAGATCCACAGAGTAATTGGATACCCTGAAAATGGCAGTGGTGCATGGTATAAATCACAATAACATAACATAACGTTACCATCAGATTTAGAGTTTCAGTACTAAAAGTCTTGAACAGCACCTGCTTTTCTGTGGAGGAAATGTCCTCCATGCAAAACCATTACTGCACGCAATACTGTCCTATTTCCCCAACAGATTCCTACCGGGCTTCAAAATGGGGGATAACTGAAGGGTAAACATGATTCTGAATCATGCAGAACCTTCAGTTACTGCATACTTACCACAGACAAGATACCACTGCATTTGATCAACCAGAATCTGAAAACGGGAATGCAGTAGGAAACAATGTACCTTTTGTAAAAGTGCCCTACCACATTGTAACATATTAATCTTATGCATTCACTGCAGATACATATATCATTGGGTTTGGGGTTGAAAGCCTGCAATCTAAATGTTCGAGGGAGAAAAGACTGAAGATTATTTTTCCAAAATAATCTTCGGTCTTTTCTCCCCTGAACAATTACAACTTAGCCCCCACCCACAGCCCTACTTACGTTGTGTCCCTGCAACGCATGTTCCCTTTCACTTCTGTGATCGGGAACCGGCGCCGCAGGGTCCTTTCCTTTTCTTTTTTTTCCGGCATGGCTGCCGGGTCCATCCTCTCCCCCAGCCACCCCTGCTCACAATATAGTGAGCAAGGGTTTGGGGGACACCTTGCAGCCCTCCTTTTTTTGGGATGCTTGCAGGTGACACCCCGCAAACCCCGCTCACAATATAGTGAGCAAGAGTGCGGGGGACACCCCCGCAGTCCCCAGCACCGAATACATTATCTGGTCGAACTTTTGGCCATTCCGAATTTTCGAACGGCTAAAATTCGGCCAAATGACGCATTCGATCTTTTTTTTGAGCATTTTGGGTGATTCCATATCATTGCTATAGAGCAAACACAAGGTCTGAAGTAGCTATGCAATCAATGCACAGATCTATTATAACTTGCCACAGTGCTTAGGAAAAGCTGCCTTATTGAAGATATTAGGTAGTTGAATATACTGTGTTTTGAATTATGGTGAAAGACCTATAAGTCAGATAAAAGGCCACCATTTAACTTTCAACAATTGAAAGGTCAAAACGTTATTTTGCCATTTGCTGACACACCATTTTGTGAACACTTTGTTCTCTAATCTCGTGTAGCAATTATGTCAAGCAGATGGAACATATACAAGTACCCAGCTATAGAGGGTAGTTAAAAAAAATAAGATAACCAACAAAAAACAAGATGTCGCACTTGAGATTACATTTAATTGGCCCTTAAAAAGATGATGTGATGAAAGACTCATCAATTCGCACTTGTGAGTATATTTAATGAGCCCTTAAAACAGTATAAAAGGGGGTCTAAGATTAGCTTGAGATATAAGCAGCAGAACAACCGAAGAAGAAAGAGATTGAGATGCTGTACTACCCTTATAGAGGAAGAGCAGAGAGAGAAGCCCAGAAGATCTGAATATTGGAAAAGAGTAGCTGAAACATCCATGCCGGAAGAGCAAGGATGGGAGAGAGCCAGCAAATATGAACTCTGGCAAGATTCCAGCTGCTTGCAACTGAAGACACGGGTACGACCAGTCCTAGTCATAACCAATCCAAGCAAAAATAGAACAGAATTCTTTAGAATTCTTTAGAATTCTTTTTTTAGAAGCATGTACGACTTGATATTTAAAAAACATTGATTTACATTATTCAATGAGATACAAGGAAACGCTTTAAGGAAAGCATTTTGAGCATTCTTAGTGAAACAAGGAAAGCATTCTTAGAACATAATTACTAGTCGATTAGCAGGTACACTAAGATTAGTACAGAGACAAGGAAGTGTTTGGGAAACTCTATTTTGATTACATTACACAGTACACCAAGTATAGAGAATATAGAAGCATTTTAAGCATGTTAGTCCCAAAACTCACATTATAGGCACACAGACAGGGTCACTAATTCAGACTTACTTTAAAAGGCTGCATCACTACTAGTCACTATTGAGACATATTTAGTCTTTCATTAGAAGAAGTGAAAAGACAACCAATATAGTTACAGCTATTGTATTTCTGCTGTTGAATTTACTTGTGCAATAATTGTTTTACTCTGATCAATTATAGTATGTATTGTTTTATCAAGCACTGATCACATTGGGGTGCACATATTCAATTATGCACTTTTCTAACTGGATTAGTTCTAAATATGAGTGTGAATAAATTGAGTACTTTTTGTAGAAACGTGAGTGCAAATTACATGTTTTCCTCTAAGTTTTGATATTGCTGTTTCCTGTATTAGTTGATGACAACACAGGGCCTGTTTAGTGTACGACACAAAGGGAGGCCTACATTTAATTTTATATTGAACCTTATGCACTTAGCACGATTCAGGTTACAGCTACCCATGCAGTGCAGAGAGAATACATGACAACAAACTTTGGTGTAATATTACATTTTTAAGTACATCATGTACAGACAGAAATGTTTTAAGAGGGTAAAATACAATTGCAATCATGCATAGTATTTTGTTGTAAAGAATTGATTCATGAAGGGTGGATATCTTTTAGAAGAAGATGCGTAAGCCTAGATGCATTTTATGTTGAATAGGATGGTAAAAAGAACATGGAATTCTGGTAATTTGTTTTTTTTTAATAAATACCCTTTTTATAATATACCAACTCCTTATTCTTGCAGATCATTCAAAGCAAAGACCAGTGTCTGAGCTAAAATGGATATAATTGTTGTCAATGAAATGCACATGTGAAAAGGGACAGGCTATACTCCCTTCTAGCGGGAGTAGGAAAGCCTGGGAGAAGTATGGTATAAGATGTACAGGACTCACACACGTTTAATTTTTTTAATGCTGGATAAACTACATTTTACGTTTATACTGTATATGACTCTTCTTTAAAGCAAAGCTCTCAGACAAGTCAAATAGATTAAGTGAGAAATAGAAGCGCCTTTGGTAATTGATCAATGATTTTGTAATCTTCATTTTGAAGTAAAGTGACTTTCTTTTCAGGCATGAGGTCAAAGTCACCAAATGTGTAATTCGCATCGGTGCAAAGTCAGCCACTTTCCCCTTCACTGCAGTGCATTCTTTAGGCTTCCATTCATTCACCTGCTGCTGTGTCAGCCCTCCATTTGCATGTTTGTACTTGGTCCCCATTTCCTTTGAAATGTGGAAATATAGGTTTGGTATTTGTATAGAAAAAACATGTGACCGCAATAAATGTGGCTGTCCTGTTCACAAACTACACGTGACAAACCAATGTTGCTTAGTGATGACTTTAAACCTATTGCTACCATGCTGCATACCTAGGTTTCTGTCTTCTGTCCATCTTGGATGGTTAATCTTGCTTGCACTTTATTGAGCAAATGAGTTAATGCAGTTTTTTGAAGGGCTACATCTTGCAGGTACCTATATTATTTAGGGTGCTAAACAAATATTTTGGAGGTTTGCCAGCAGCTTGCACCAACCAGGTTGTGATGTCTGAGAGTCATTCCAACTTAGCAGCAATTGTAGTGGGTGAGTATTCCATAAACAAATGTTGAGAGCCCTAAACTCTCTCGCCTGTGTATAGGGTGGAGCTCACAGCACTGTGCCCTGTCTGCTTTTTGCCAAGGTAGTTGTGACACAACACCACCCAAGAGCTATACGCACCAAGAGCAGAGCGATGACAATTACCTCTCTCAGGTGTCGATGGCAGAATTTCAGGATGGACTATGCAATGGGTCCACCCAGACCTGGTGCGAGCGGCTCACTGGAGCCATTTTTCAACTATCTTAACCCACAGCCTTGCCGCTTCCTGGGACCTCCTCTGCCCGCCTCCCAGACCTCCCCTGGGCCCTGATTGGTGCTCTGCACCAACGCTCCACGCAGGTCTACAGACCTGGTGCGAGCGGCTCACTAGAGACATTTTTCAACTATCCCCGGGCCAGTTGAGTGGTGGGACACCCCTAGTACCCCGTAGAAGGTGAAAAAAACGCATCTACGTGCTTCCTGGGACGACCTCCTGCCCGCCTCCCAGACCTCCCCTGGGCCCTGATTGGTGCTCTGCAACCTCATTAAGGACACCCCAGGGCAGCCCTCTGCCCGCAGCCCCTGGGGCTAAGGGTCCCGAGGCAAAGGTCGGCTCCTACATTGGCGGCTCCAGAAAGTATCTGCAGGTGTACGCAGGGGAAGCCAATGAACCCAGCAGCTAACAGACACCAACAAATACTGTAAATGTGGCATGGGTGGGGTGTAGAGCAATTACTCTACACCAGAAAGCCCGGCCACTCTACCTTACCTTCCCATTACATAGAATGCCATAGACTTAGCCCATGCATTTCAACCATGAAAGTGTTTGAAATGTTGCCTTGCACTGCATCCTAACATACCAGTCAATGTTAACAAGTGTCACACCTGGAGGGAATTGTGGACGCTAGCCTGCGTCGCATCTAGATAGGTTTGTGAATGTCGGCATCTGCCTACTTGGATGGAATCAGGAAGGCTTAGCATACACCACACTTGATAGAACTCCAATTGAAATGTTAGAAATGTGAATGTGGGCATGCACCTCACTTAGAATTCCTAGCTTTGCCTCACATCTAGATGGGATTATGAGTATTAGAAAGCAGCATACTTAGATGAAAATGTAAATGTTAGTATGTGCCACACTTAGAATTGAGAACATTAGGCTGCGCCGTATCTAGACAGGATTGGGAATGCTAGCGTGTGCCACACTTAGATGTAATTCCTAACTTTGGCCTGCGTCGCATCTAGAGAGAACTGTGAATGTTAGCATATGCCACACCTAGATGGAACGTGAATGTTAGCATGTGCCACACTTAGAATTGAGAACATTAGCCTGCGCCGTATCTAGACAGGATTGTGAATGTTAGTGTGTGCCACACACAGACGGAATTATGAAGATTACCAAGCACAACACTTAAAAGGAATTGAGAATGTTAGCATGTCCCACACTTAGATAGAATTGTGAACATTCGCCTGTGCGGTATCTAGATAATATTGTGAAGATTAGTGAGTGCCACACTCAGACTGAATTATGTAGGTCAGCAAGTGCTACACTTAGACAGAACTGTGAATGCTTGCATGTTAAATGTCACATAACCCACTAACCAATATAAACTCAAACTCTCTGCATACTTAAAAAACTCACACAACCATCTCTCGCACAACAAGCTGCATGCACTTCACCACACTGCAACAACACATAAGCCGCACCAACAGCACACGCGAACTGACACCAATCCAATGCTCGCACGAAAGCTCAGCAACTGGTGTCTACCGAGTTGAAGCTGCCAACAGTACACCACTCCTCTCACTATCCTCTGCCCTCTTTACCTTACTAACCCCACCCCCACCTTCTCATTTACAGATCCTCCAGAGCACCTGGGGACCAATTCCGCTGGTGGCAGTGCGCTATACAAGTACCATTAACATAACATAACACCCCTCGCACCTTGTGCCAACTTGGGATAGAATAGCATTGTAGACACAAAAAAGAACTCGGGCCACATAAGCCCAGTACGGACGGTGGTGATGTGCGAATTATAAATGCTCAGTAACATGTTAACAAATGGTAATGTTTTACTTTTCACAACAAACTGCTTGAGTAGTGCTTGTGACACAAATTGTGGGAGCATTTGTGGAAAATGGTTAATCTGAAAGCGCATTAGACCATGAACTGTAGCTACCATTACCAGGTGAACAGTGCACAGAGACATAAAAGTAACCCACACTGTTCTGTCGTGCAGGTCCTTTGGGCTTCCTTCTAGTGGACCCATTCAAGCTTAAAATGGCAATGCTCATAGGCAAGAAACAATCCTGTGTCACTGCCTGCTATGAAACAGCATCCTGCTCCCTCCTCTGTCAAAGCAAACCACATTCATTGCAGAAGGTTGCAGGAGGAAGGGGCGACCAGTGGCAAAAGCACATGATGGTTGAACAGATAGGATGCAAATCACGTGCTCTTGATTTTTAGTTATAGTTGGTGCTTTCAACTGGTTGCTACCACCATCATCCATGAACTGCATGACATGAAATTCACCAAAATACCAACATTGCAGATGGACAGCACATGTTCAGTAAAGATACAAGGATCTTGAAAAATGTATATTGTGTGTGTTTTCATAGGGCGCATTTGGACCACTTTCAAGCAGCTTCAGAAAGTGTGATTGGACAAGACGGGATAAGGGCACAGGAGCTTCAGCAGACTAGTGACCAGGCAGTTAGTGGGCGCAAGATTCCAGATGTGGTTTGTGGGTGAGCTACTGGCCTGATTTCTTTCTTTTAATGAGTAAAGGCTTTTGGCAGGGGATTTGTAGGCAGCAATGGTTCGAGAGCTTCGCGGCACCAGGTGATGGTTAATCAGTGCAATGTTTAGAGATGAAGAAGGGGAGCAATGCAGGGAAAATCCTCCTGAAACCTGAAGTTAAAGCACACAAGTACTAAGAAGCTTTTCCACGTATGTGTCTTGTGATCCTAAACAAATATTCTAGAATGCCGTTTACACTGCACGTTTCTCTCTTTTATGGAGCAGGCCAGATTTCCTGGAGCAGTATGACGTAGCAGGTACCATCCAGGATTATGTGGTTGCCATGTTGTGCGACCTCAAGAGACCCCTGATGTCTATCCAAAATGCTGCCAGTTGGGGCTATTTTAACACTGTGACGAAAAGCTGGAATCATGACATGTAAGTGAAGGAGTGAAAAATTATGTTTCGCTGATTAATAAAGCTGCGTACAACCTTTTCTGAGATGCAACCCTGCATCATAACTGTACCATTATTTCTGACTAAAATGTAAAAAAAGAATGCCTGCTTATTAATTTGCTATATTTTGTACGTTGCAGTCTTCTTCTTTCAGATTGAGAATTACGTGCTCTTCTTGTAATGTTTTGTCATTTATCTCATGGTACGAAGCTCCAATTGCGATGCAGTTTTTAAATAGTTTCCACAAAAGTAGTTGTGGGATTCATTTAGTGGTTTAACTACCTCTACATTGAGTCTCTTGTCTTGTATAGTTCCCATTGTGCATAGACACGTGCACCACTATCCCTTGTCTTTTCTCTCCCTCTTGCAGTGTCCTGTCCTGTTTCTCTGGGCAGGTCTTTCTTGGAGATGGCCAGCTACTGCACTAGGTACATCCAGGATTTTATGTCCATTAGCATGCCGTTGAGTTTCAGTGGTCCCGACTGTGCAGAAGTGTTCCATGCTATCAAGGAACACATATAATCAGCTGCCTGCAAGGTATTTTACGATTCGTATCTATAAACTGAATTCACCGTAGATGCAAGCCCTGTGGGCTTGGGTGCCATCTTGGCAGAACACAGACCTGTTTCTTCGTAATCACGCTGAATAGTATAATATGCCAGGTGCAGCTTGACATCAACTGAATGCGCATATTCGCAGGCTGAGAAGGAAAGTTTGGCGGTGGTGTCGGCTTATGAACACTATCATCTGTTTTCATATGGAAAATGATTCACTGTCATCACCAACCATCAAGCTCTCAGCACAATCTATGGATGCATCGTTTGAAAATCTATAGCACCAAAGACATTCCTGGAACCGCTAAAGGTGGCAACCTTGCCCACTAAGGTCTGGCAAGCGGTAGCTGTTAATTTATTCGGCCCGCTCTCCAATGGTAAATATGTACTGGTAGCTCTGTAAGAGATGTCACGTTATCCGGAAGTGCAATTGGTATCTTCCACGGCAGCTCAGTCAGTAATCCCTGCTCTTGATAAAATGTTTGCTGACTATGGTATGCCAAACGTTTTAAAGTCTGACAACGGGTCCCCATTCAGTGGAAATGAGTTTGCATTATTCACTGAGTATTTAGGTTTCCTCCACAATACGATTACACCACTAAGTTCTCAGGCTAATGGCATAGTGGAAAGATTCATGGCCAACATTAAAAGGACACTTAAAATATTCAAAATTACAGAAGGGTCTTTCATGCAGGCCATTTGCAACCTACTCGGAGATTACACAAACACTCCCCACAGTACTACGGGTGTCTGCTTGTCTGAACTCATGTTGAATCGGGAGATCCGCACCAGACTACCTCATGTGTTGGTTGAGTAGGAGGATGGTAAACTGTTCAGTATAACCAAAAAAGTGATTGGTGGAAGGTTTTAAATTAATCTCAACCACTGGCACTGCTCTGGGAAATGTTCCACCACCATATGCAAAACAGTCCGATACTGCCACCAATGGGAGCAGTCCCACACAAACTGCTAGGCCAGGTCCCCTATGCACAGAAACACAAGCAAACTTAGAAATGCGTCAGCTTTGCTGGGCCTCATCAGTGAGGTGCAGCTTGGATCCCTATGGCGCAGTGAGCAAGAGACCTACGTTTGGGCACACCCTCTCTCACACAGGAAGACAAACTATAACCAAAAAAGTGATTTAGTGTAAGGTTTTGAATTAATCTTAACCACTGGCACTGCTCTGGGCAACCTTTCACACCACCCTTTTTTTAGCCCGTCTGAGCGATTGCAAAAGGGGTCCAGCCATATGCCACTCAGTCAAAGTATTGCCACCAATGGGAGAAGTCCAGCACAGACTGCTAGGCCACGCCCCTTATGAACAGAAAAGTATATCAAGTCAAAAAGGGACAAAAGAAAAATCACACGCCATTCTCCGTCATAGCTTGCTGTAGGAAGTCACTACTTGATAAAGATGGCTTTCACATCCTTGCGTCCTGCTTGACCAGGATTCTCAAAATCAGTTGCCTGATTTTGAGACCAGTTGCTCCCTTCCAGCTCCAGATTCCTTTAGGTTACAGTGGGATGCCCAGATGTTTCTCTATTATGATTCACATGTCATCATTGGGGGAGTAGGTAATATATATTATTATCCCTTTAGGTGGGAATGGTACGCTCTCCCAAGCATAACTTCCCTTTGCTCACTGAGGTTTTGGGGAAAGTAAAGGTGACCACTACACGTTCCAGTATGAAATTATTGAATATTGGTATTGTCAAGATGCACAGTGCGCAGGTTTTGCGTTCCTTCATGTTGAAGCGGATACTGACTTGTCCATGATTGAGTTCAATTCGATTTCTGGTGCTGATGTAAACTGGCACAGGAAATGGGCACAGTGACCAAACCACAAAGTGGGAACGTGGTATAGCCCTGCCGCGCTTTCCCTGCACCACAAGATGACACCCTGGGGTTTAGCGTGGGCAGAGGCAATGCAAGCACTGAACCGAGGTGTCTGACAAATGGTAAAAATCAAGAAGGAGTGACAGAGAATGTAAACAACTGTCAGGCTTCGCCCTTGGAAGCTATGGCAGACTTGGAAACATCAGAATGCTTCCAGGAACTGATACTGCATTCTCGTGTTCCCCCAACATGGCCGCTGCTAGTATATCTTTGAGCCACGCCCCCCTGGACACTGCGTTGTATCCGTCTTTCTGACAGCCGACGCTGCTGTGTTTCACGCAGTTCCTCTTCGCAAAGTTTCTTGCTCACCTTAGTGAAGGAATTTATATTTTTGTTCTTGTTTTGTCTGTCCTCAGCCCTGCTGTCGGTACTTTTCTTTCCTCCATTTTTCGGTCTCTTGCTTCGCTCCGTCATTCTTTTGGATTAATCTTCTCTTTCGGTTCCGGCTTAGGTTTTGTGTTCTAGTGCCGGTACCTTCTCTAGATTATTTCCCCTTTGCCTTCACCTTTCTGTATTTCTTTTTTTCTTAAGGGCTGCCAGTATCGGTGGGTCCGGTTCGCCCATGCTTATCTGACTATTCCTTGTGGACCTTTTCTACGCCCTTTTCTGTCCTCTTTGATTTCTTCTCTCTCACATTCTAATTCCGCATTCGGCCATCCCTACGGATTCCGATCTATTTCTATACCGGAATGCAGAATCTATTTTCTAGCCTTTCCTTACCTGTTTTACCTACCTGTACCTCGGTATCAGACTCTCCATACTCCTTCTGTTTCTCTGGACTTCTTTTCTGTCATCCTTCCGCTCTTCCTAGTTCCATATCCTTACATTCATTGGTTTCTGTCTGTGTCTTTGATTGTCCCCAAGAACACGCCAAAGAAGCTGTGCACCGCCTTGCTCCACCCAACAGACAGTTCTCCTATAACAGTCCTGTTAGCAATTCCGGAGTTCGGACTACACCTCCCTGAATTCCTCGACACCTTCTAAAGTTGCCATCAGGGGAAGGCTTCAGCAAAAGCATTTCCAAACTAGGATCTATCAATCAATCAAGAACTATTCTACATCACTCTAACAGGGTTTTTTGTTGCCGGCAGACCTTTTCCCTGGTTTAGGGTTCGGCTCCTCGGGGTCCACCGAGGACAGGTTTCAATTCCTGCCAAGGTGGCCTCTGAGGGAGCTAGGCCTTATTTGCACGACAAGAGAGAAAAGAAGCTTAAGGACAAGAAGGTCTCTGAAACTAAGAAGACTCGCCCCAAGAAAGTTTCAGAGCGCTGGAACAGCTCTTCAGAATCCTCAGGTGAGGAGAAGGTTCGGGAGGGTAGGCATCGCTGTGACAACAACAAGGAGGAGAGCAGAGAAATGGGAAGGCTGAGCGGAACAGAGGAGCCAACATGGTGGGAGAAGAATTAGGCAGAAAAGCAGACAGAGAAAGAGTGAACTACAGGCAACAGAGAGCTCCAGGAAAAGGAGAGAGAGTGTAGCCTGGGAGCATACACAACAAGCGTTGAGACGCAATGGGCTCCGAGTTGCATTAGTTGAATAGGGGCTGGCCAGAAGGAAGCCTGTCCCCCTGTTGCTGTGAAACCACAGTGTATGTGCTCCGGGACCTAACGTAGGTCTCCTGCACATGCACACTGAGGACAAGAAGGCCGGCACCCACACACATCTGAGGACGTGGCTAGTAATCTCACAGTGCATTGTCCACCAATGGTACTGGCTCCAAAATCCAGGTATGGCCGGCGGGGAGCGCCCACACCAGTGACAGGTGTAATGTCTGCCATCCATAAGCAAACACATAATTAACAGGCTCCTAGTCAGTCTTCAAATCAGGTCTCTCAACCATCACACGCTTCACATAAACTGTTCTGTTTGGGCTCATTCTGTGTCCATAGAGATAAGCTCATTAGCTTTTTTCACCTTTATGCAGGCCAATATTACAGCAGTGTTCTTAAAGAACCATTACAGCTAACATTGCTCTTCACAGCACATGCCTTCAGCCCATAATTAATTGACAGGAGGTGGCCCACAGATTCAGGCTTCCGTTAGCCCCATATTTATTTCCTATCTAGGATTCTGGTTGTTCCTTGCCGCCTCTGAATACTAGTACATATGCAGAGGTACGGAACGATTCACATGGAAATGTGATCTGGAATATCTTTGTAAGGTTTGCCTTTTTGAATTCCCTCTTGGATGATAACATAAGGCTACTGAATTACTGCGAAGATCTTGTATCTTCCAAACAATAACCAGACATAATTACTGTGGCCACTGTGAGGAACCAGGAATGAGACGTGGACACAGAGGACTCATGTGTGTGGTTACAAACCTTTCAAATAACAAAGGGGGTTGGGAAATGCCTCACTGTCCCTACTCTAGGAGGTATTTCCCAACTTCAACAAAACCCAAGGGTCTGTCCTGTGTCAAGATGTCCAAAGCAAAAACGTCCTGTGTCCTGAATCCTATCCTAGCCCTCTCATTCGAAAAATTATGATAAGGTGCTACGAGTAATGTCTTTTGCTCGAAAAGTGCACACATTTTCAAGTTAAACCAAAAAAAGGTATAACTCCAGCAGAGATTTCAAATGAATAGGGTTCACAGTTCAAGGGAATAGCTCCCTTTCCTAGGTTTCTCTCGAAAAGAATAACCAAGTTCTTTGTGGCCCAAGTGGATAACCATCTCTTCTTGGTGTTGCAATTCACTCACCGGGAAATTATCCTTTTCACATATCATGCACTTCAAAATCCTAAGGGTATGAATCTTCCTTTGGATCCTCTTTTGAAAGTGTCACAAATACAACTAAAAATCCTAAGGGCATGAATCTTCCTTTGCATCCTCTTTTGAAAGTGTCACAAATACAACTAAAAATCCTAAGGGCATGAATCTTCCTTGGGATTCTCTTTTCAAAGTTCCACGGTATCAGTGCTTTACTGCGCTGACCAAAATACTGTATGCACAAATGCCTCAGTTTCTTTTCCCCTTTTTTTGCAGCAATTATATGTGGGAGGTGGCTAGGGGTAATTCATTATGTAAGGGGGATATGAGGTGAGTGCAGGGTGTCTCCCCCGCATTTAACTGTGAAAATCGGGGAAAATAATTATTTATTTTTGCAGTCAGTATTTTTTGGTCGCAGTAATCCCACAGATCCAAGTTCCACTACTTGGGTGTGGGTCCCAAACTCGCGCAACACGCGGTATACTCCCCTGCCAGGTTCTTTCGTATAGTTCCTTTACACAATCTGGGTGTGGGTACTGACTCACAACTGCCTGGTATACTCCCCTACCAGGATTTGTTTTCTCCAAAGATTCACAGGTGCCTGGTTTACTATCCTGACAGGGCTTCTAACAAAGATTCACCAGTCTGCCAACTTGGGGTGTAGGTTTTAGACAGGCTGCAGCCTTTGCCTTTCTTTTAATGTCCAATGTGTCAGAGACCCTCCTCTTAACAGCTTGTTACTTTTTGCCACCTCTACAGGACTTTCCGCCTTCTCCCACGGTGCACGGTACCTGCAGTGAAGCACCCCCGCCTTCCCCAACTGGGCTCACTGGTTATGTTCAGCTGCTTCGGCATCCCTCGCAAGCTTCCGTGGTTGCTGCGCTTTGCTGGGAGGTCGGAAAAGCGTCCCCCTCTTCACCTGGTTTCAGAGATCTGGAGGCACTGTTCTGCTGTCACTGCCTATGCACCGTGAGAGCTCTGATTCTCCCGCCTCTCCTTCTCAGCTGCATGGGCAGTCCTCCAGCGTTGAGCAGCACTCGGTCTGCTCCTCCCTCTTCCTCAGCCCTTGCGTGCAGCAGGGTCTTGCTGAGCCATTCTTTCTTCCAACGTGAGTTGCCTGCTCCTGTCAGTTTCTCTCCCATCTGTAATAGCTGTTGATGATTTAAAGCTCCTGCCACTGCACCACTCCTTCCAAAAACTATAGCTTGTTGTTGGCTTTAAGGCTTTGCAGATCTTCATGCCTCTATGCCTCTTCCTCGTCCCAGTCATGTAGCTTGAGTCGTGAACATGCAGGGGACAATTAGTTGTGTTTGCTGTGCCTTATTCTACATAGTAATATGTTATAAATGAATGAGGCATGGAGGGGATATCCCTAAAAGGCACAGGGTGATACCATGTCTCATCTGACAATGTCTCACTCCCCCGCGACACCCCTAAGGTACGCCTCCCCCCATGTGATCCTCGCATCGCCACCCCTAGGGTCAGGATCAGGTAGCAGCTGCCGTCACATAGTAACATGTGGAGAGGCTACCTCTGGGAAAGAAGTGATGACATTATCAGATTCATCACTCCACTAAGATGGCAAGTCATTTCAACCATCATTGCTACAAAAACATGGATAATAAATACAGAACTCCCTTCTTGCCCACATTGGCAGCAGTGATATTTGGAGAGAATATGATGTGCTGGAGAAGAACGCGCAGGATGTTTGAAAAGATCAGGAGGTGCTGGAGAAGAATGAAAGGGTGGAGAGAGAGAGAGACAGAGACAGACCCCGAAGCCAGGTGGAGGAGAGCAGCGGATTTGAGAGAAGAAAGGAGGAGAGATAGAAGTCATATTAGGTGGTGGAGGAGACGACCATGAGAGGGGAGGAAGAGTGGCTGAACACTGCAGGGAGTCAAGAAGGAAGGGGAAGAGAACAAGAGGAGTAGAGAAATTGCTATGGAAGTAAGAAGAAAGAAGTGTTGGGCACCAAATTGGCAGGACACTAACTGTCCCTAAACTAGCAGATACTGTGGCAGTTCGCCAACAACACAAGAGGGTCTGAGCTTTCCTTTTTCAGGCACAAGAGATCCGAACCAGATAATCAAGGCCTGTAGAGTCAGACAACAATCTACGGGCCCCTCGAACCCAAGGTGGAGGAACGTAGAGCTAAGGAGATCAGCGTTCTACAGGTGCAACTAGAAAACAACCTACAGTGCAAGACCAGAAATTAGTGCTGGCACTTAAAATCCCAAAGACTGTGAGTTACTTATTTTACTGCCGGTTGTCGTAGCCATTCGGAGAGAGAGGAATAGGCTAGAGAGCTTTTTAAATTTGGTGGACACTGGTTTGTGGCAATGGGGTTTCTGTGGAGGAGACCTGAGTAAAGAGTTTTTTCAGTTGTTCAGATGTTTTTGGATTGTGTTGACTTGTTGACAAATAATTGGTTGATTCTGTTGCATTTGTCTATGCAGTGCAGAATTGCCAGTTCTGGGGGAGGGCTGTTGCATTTAATGACTGCTTTGAATATGGTTCTGCTCTTGTTGGAGGCTAAGGCTATGGTTGGCAGAACATATGTGGCGCTGGCTAAGGTGATGAGCATTCATCCTGTTGTGCAAGGAGAATTTAGTTTTGTTAGCTTGTCTTGCTAATATAATGGGTTAGGTTTTTTTTTCGTGTTTGCAGATGGATTGTTTGCTAACTATGAGATTGTGTGTCTATCCAGAAGATAAGAGTTTTGGTATTGCACAGAGTAGCTTCCAGGTGGCATGTGTGTCTGTCGTCATTGTGAGTGTGAATGAGCGAGTCACATGGCTATTGGTAGTCGCAGTGGGTTTTCATTATGCTTTGTGTTATACAAATCTGTTTTACTGTGTTCACTGCGTTTTTTTTGGAATGATCAGTGTTGATGCATGTTATGTTTCGGTTGGCCTTATTTTTAGGGTATGGAGTGAGGAATGTGATGGCTGTGTGTTGTGTCCAATCTAATGGTATTGTTGGAATTTAATGAATAGAATACTTTGTGAAGATGACTTCCAGAGTGTTCTGTTAATCATGTTCTAGGCTGCTAATGAGCTGTCTGATATTGATGGTATAGAGGAGATGAAGGAGAAGTAATTTTGTCTTTCAGATGTCACCTGAGAAATTGAGGTTTCTGAAAAATATTTTTGGATGCATAGATCTCTTTATTAGGGCACACTAGCAGATGCATATTACGCACAAACCCTAGAGGTTCCTAAAAGCAATAAGAAACAACTAGCTGTTCCCGGCATAACATACGCCATTATAGCATATCTTAAAGGTCAATATAGGTCGGTAATTCATAGGGTCACTTCTGTCCACTTCTTAAATATCGGAATTATCACTGGAAGCTTGCATGAAGGGGGCTTAGATCCCTGCGACTTATTAATGGTAATTGAAAAGGCTAAACTTATCCGATGGAATCAGAGATATGCGCAGTATAAGAACAGTATCTAGGTTCCAGCGATCACACAGGCCTCTATGATGTGTCTTTGTAGACACGTAATCATCAACCTTTTTCCATTGCAGAGTCCCTGTGATGGCATAAAATTGCATAATAGCATAATTACAGTGTCTACTGGATAAGTTGTAGAGGACGGAGAGTAGAGGCAGGAAGATTTAGAAAGAGGCTGTTGCAGTAGTCCAGCCTTGAGAGGACCAGAGCTCTGGAGACAGTGAGCTTCTGTAGGAAAGTGAGGAAAGGAAGAATTCCTCTGAGGGGGTGCAGCTGATAGTTTGACGACTTAGGGATGTCAGAAATGTGAGGAGAAAAGGAGAGGGTGGAGTCGAAGATGACCCCAAGGTTCTTAGTCTCAAAGGTAGGAGAAGGAAGAAGACCAAGAGTGCGCGGCCAGTGAGAGAGAGAGAAAAGGAGGGGGATCTCTGTCTTACTGGCATTGAGTAGGAGATCATTAGTGGCACACCACTCCTGAATTGCAGACAGACAGTCAGGAATGAGAGAAGGAGTAAAGGCGGCCGAGGGGAGCCTGAAAGAGAGCTGGGTGTCATTCGCATAACACTGAAAGTTGGAGCAGAGAGCAGCTATGCAGTGGGCGAGAGGAGCCAGGTATTGGTTGAACAGCCACAGGGAGAGATTAGACCCCTGGGGAACACCACAGGTAGAGAGAGTGATAGAAGAGAGGAAGGACCTCAGTTGGACCTGAGAGAGTCAGGTCAGTGAGAAAGGAGGTCAGCCAGGCCAGGGCCTGATCAGTGACCCCAGGTTATCACAGAGGTGCATGAGCAGGATGACATCGTTAACAATGTCGAACGCAGAAGAAAGATCAAGGAGAATGAGGACAGAAGGAAGGTTACAGCCAAGGTTGCAGAACAGGTCTTCACGGATGTTCAGGAGAGCAGTTTCCATGCTTCTGGCCGCTCTGAAGCCAGACTGATGGTCATGGAGACAACCAACAGATTCATTGTGATGGTTAAACTAGGAGATGGACAGCTTTTCCAAGAGTTTGCCCAAGAAAGGAGTGATAGAGATCGGGCGATAGTTACCTGGAGAGGAAGGATCGGCTGAGGGCTTCTTGAGGAGGGGGTGCACAAGGGAGGGCTTCAGGGGGGAGGGGAAAGTTCCAGGGCAAGACTGATTGCAGAGTGTCAATGGGGTCCTTTATGGTTTTGGAAGAACAGGGAAGAACATGTTTTGATGAGACTTTCAGGTCCGAACTTGTTTAGAAACATCGTCTGGGGTGAAAAAAGGAAAGGAAGATAAGGTAGGAGAAAAGGAGGCCACAGGCTTAGCCAGCAAACGCTGGGCCATAGTGAACACTCACTGTATGAACTTGTATAACTCTTAGTCACACCTCGATCTTGGAATGAATCCCAATAAACATTTCTGTGGAGTTCCCAAATTCAGTTTGTAGTCTTTTTTCTTTAAGGTTGCAACTAGTCCTTTTCCCCCAAAAAATCATTGATTTAATGTTCAATAACATAAGATTCAACACTAGAACAAGCACCAACAACCAATGAGCATAACAAAAACATAGACCTCCATTCTGCCATGAATTACCTATTTGGACCTAATCTGATTGATATACGATCATATAAACATAAAGGAAGAGGGGGATAAAAAAGAGTGTGATTGAACGGTGATGTGCCTCACTAGTGCAAAACCGGAACAGTCACCCATAGAATGCTTTAGAGGTGCCCCACATCCTCTCATAGACACTGATCTTACCTCTTTTCTGAAACGAAACTGCAAATATTCCTGGCTAAAACGATACAACCCAGGGCCATGACCAATTCAAGTGAATAAAGAGTCCTTGCTTACTCGTCGCTTAATGCAATTAGTAGGATACAACCATTCATTTTGTGTCACAAGGATGGTGTGATGTATGCACATATAATATGTAGCATTTTGGGACACCTTCTGGACCTGTGCGATATTGGGGGTCATCACGAGGTTGCCGGTAAGCCGGTGGTAGTACCGACAGCTTACCAACAACCTCGGTTTACCGTTTCCGCTGAGCCTGTTATCCTGGTATTAGCGGGATATTACGGGTGGAAGCGGAGTAACAGTAAGTTCCCATTCCCATGGAGTCTGATAGGATGGTTCTATGTCATAATCCCACATTTTAAAGCCTGAACACAAAAAAGACAGATTTTGTTTTGGGTCGGCTTTTTTTTGTATTTGTTTTTATTTGTAGCACGCTCCCTCAGGCCCGGAGGCATCAGGGCGCAACTTAAACAGGTTTCATAGCAAACATACATATATTCAAACTATAGGTACAATGCAAAGTATTCAGAACATACAGCTATATGCATAAATTACAGAATAAAGATTAGCGCGGGCACATTGCAGACACATAAGCAGTCAAAGTTTCAGGACTGATTGAAGAGCCAGGCTTTTGTTTTGGCCTTGAAGGCACTGAAGCATTCTTCCAATCTAATGGTGAGGGGGAGAGCATTCCAAAGCTTGGAAGCCAGGACAGGGAAACTTGATCCACCCGCTTTTTTTAGTTTGAACCTGGGGATAGTTAAACAGTGGGTCTGGGTGGTTCTTTGTGGGCGGGTAGGCACGTGGCGGGATAGCTGGTTGCAGAGATACGGGGGGGGCTTGGTTGGCTAGGCATTTGTGGGTAAGGCCTAAAGCTTTCAGTGAGATTCTCTGTTTGACAGGTAGCCAGTGTAGATTGGATCTGGATTCCGAAATGTGGTGGTTTCTTGGGATATTTAGAGCTGCTCTAATGGCGTTGTTCTGAGAGATTTGCAATTTGTGCAGATTCTCTTGGCTAGTTCCTAGGTAGAGGGCACTACCATAGTCAATTTAGGCCATGATGAGGGTTCTGGCCAGTGTGACCGTGTTTGGCGTGGTCAGAAATGGCCTGCAGTCTGCAATGAGTTTGCAGGTGTATGCAGAGGCTGATCTAACTGCATTCGTTTGTCGGGATAGGTATAAGGTGGCGTCAAGGTAAACGCCTAAGGTTTTCGTGTCTTTCGAGACTTGGATGGTGTTGCCATCGATGATGAACGATTGGTAAGACGGTTCAAGTTTACTAAGACGTTGCGTAGTGCCCAGGATGAGGAGCTCAGTCTTGTCATCGTTGAGGCATAGTTGGTGTTGTGCCATCCAAGCTTGGATGACTAAATAGACATCATTCAGGGCCTTGGTGTCAGCCAAGTAGTCTCCAGTGATGGGAATGAGTATCTGGGTGTCGTCCGCGTAATTCGTATAGGAGACACCCAGATAGTCAAGTACATCAAAGAGCAGTTTTGTAAAGACATTATAGAGAGTTGGCGACATGCAGGAGCCCTGGGGGACGCCACAATGAATAGGAGAGGGATCAGCAGCTGCAGATTGAGAAAAGACCCGCAAAGATCTATTACTCAGAAAAGATTTGATCCAAGCTGTAGCTGACGGGGATAAATGGGCGGCAGAGTGCAGATGCTTGCATAAGATTTGGTGATTGACCAGATCGAATGCCGCGGAGAGGTCGAGTAGGAGTAACAGGGCCAGTTTGCCTTTGTCCTTTAGAACTTCAATTTGAGTTTTTAAGTCTAGTAAAGCTGTCTCAGTTCCGTGTCTGGGGCGGAAGCCAGATTGTCTGAGACCTAGGAGATTATTGGCTTCCAAGTACTCTTGGATTTGCAGGTATGCTGCGCGGTCAAGGATTTTTAGCAAGAACGGGACAGTAGTAATGGGTCGGTAGCTGGTGGTTATGCTCGGGTCCAGGGAGGGATTTTTGAGCAGGGGGATCACCCATGCGTCCTTGAGGTTGTCCGGGACAGTTCCTGTTTTAAAGGAGGCGTTAATGAAGGATGTGATGAATGGGGCCAAATCATGTGCCGAATCCTTAATGATTGGGGCAGGACAGGGATCACCCTGGCAGTTGGATGGTTTGAGCCTCAGGATGATATTTTCCACCTCTGCGATGGTGAGTGGAGCGAAGGCAAACCGTTTCAGATTGGGTAAGTCAGGGGAAAGGGCCCCAGCTGGAATGGGAGGGCAATTTTCCAATTTCAGGCTGTCTTGCTTAGCTGTAATTTTGGATTGGAGCGTGGTGATTTTGTTCAGTAATGCTGCCTGAATGTCAGAACACCATTTGCTATCTTTGATGCAGGTGTCGGGGGGGGGGGGGGGGGGGGGGTGTAACGGGAGTGTCAAGCTCTTTTCGGATCTTAAAGAGTTCCTTGGAATTGGAGTTTGCTTGCAAGATGCGATTATTGAGCGACTCTTTTTTTGCCTCTATAATGGCTGCTTTGTAAGTAAGCAAAGCCAAGAAGAAATCGTCTTTGTGCGTGTCAGAGGGGTGACTTTTCCAACGATTTTCGGCACAATGTTTGGTTTTACGGAGTACTCTTAGCTGTGGTGTGAACCACGAGTTAAGGTGTGCCCGTGGTTTGGCCTTCCTCAGTTTGATAGGGGCGATGACGTCTACAGCTGTGAGCACGCTGGAGTTGTAAATGTCAGCTAGAATGGTGGGGTCATTGCTGGAGTCAATGGCAGTTGTAAGCGAAGGGAGTAGAAGAGGGAGGAGTTTCTCCTTGGATATGTCCTTTTTGTTTCTGGTCAGGAGGGCAGGTGCTATCAAGGTCGGGATGCGAGGGGAAGCTTCAATATTAAAAGTGATAATGTGGTGGTCCGTCCATAGGCATGGGGTATTAGCCAAGACATTCATATTGCAGTTAGAGCTGGCTAGCCTGTCAAGGGTCCTACCTTTGGAGTGTGTGGGCTCTTGGATGTGCAGGGTGAAGCCAGAGTTAGAGAGGGCGTTTTCCAGGTCTAATGCAAAGGGGTCTTTGGGGTCGCCAAGTCCTAGGTTGAAGTCTCCAAAGATAATGATTTGCGAGTTGGTTTTTGCGTTGTCAAGGAGGAGGGTAGACATTTTGCAGACGAAGGAGGGTGCGGGACCTGGGGGCCTGTAAATTAGGTGAAGGGTGGCTGTTTGATTAGGATTTAGTAAGAGTTTGACTGATAGTAGTTCAGCAGACTCGCTAGGCCACCACCTCTGGTGTGTGAGGCAGAGGTGCGGTCACATCTCATGATGCCGAAGCCGGGTGGTATGGCAAGGGATAAGGAGGGACCAGATGCCGCACGAAGCCAAGTTTCAGCTACGGCAATGAAGTCGAGATCAGAAGATATTATAAGGTCAGCAATATCTAGCGCGTGTACTGGGAGGGATCTGGCGTTGATGAGGGCGCCCTTGATAATTGGCAGTTTCACCTCCGTAGAGGGGGATTTGCTATTGGAGGGCGCAGTAGATGAGCACGGTGGAGTGTGTTGTGTTTGTTTGGGGAAATTACTACGGGTAGTGCGTATGCGGAATCTGGTGCCTAATCTTTTGTTTCTGAGAGATAAGGTGCACGGTTGATTCGGAGTAGGTTTACTAGCGAAGTGTTTCAGCCAGAGGGCTCGGTCATTAAAGTATGGGTTAATGTCAGTGTTGAGGTGCTGAGGGGCTATGGTAGGAGTCATAGGTTCCATTGTGGGGGTCGCCAAGCGCGGGGTTTGGGGGACAAGGCTAGGGCGAAATAAGGTGGCTGATGGCTGGGGGTGTGTTGGCCGTATGAATGGGTGGGTTATAATTGCTGCTTCAACAGGCAGGATGTGGTACAGTATGAAGAGTGCCCTAAGGAGCATGGTGGGTAGGCACCTAGGAGGAGGTGCGTCGTGGCAGTAGGCAAATTTGATTATACTAAGGCGGAGCAAAATCAACAGTAGGCGGGTTTGAGTTTAACTAGGCAATCCAAGTCGGCAGTAGGCTGAGATGCACAGGGTGGGGTAGCACCTAGATTTCACACAGCGCAGTTAGGCTAAAAAGCACAGAGCAGGGCACCATCTAGATCACAGTTAGGCTAAAAAGCACAAAGCAGGGCACCAACTAGAATTGTAATGTCAAAGTAGGCTGAAAGACACAGGGCGGAGCAGCACCTAGATTTGACATAACGCAGTTAGGCTAAAAAGCACAGAGCAGGGCACCATCTAGATTGCAGTATCACAGTTAGGCTAAAAAGCACAAAGCAGGGCACCATCTAGGATCTAAAATTGTAATATTAGATAATGTATCTAGGCGGTACATATCAACTTGCACAAATAATCAACAGGAATTAACGGAGGTTCAAGGCAGGACACACAAGTTAATATCAAATAACAGGTGAGCTTACAATGGTACAGCCATAGGGGCAGGTGATACAGCGGTGTGATTTAGCATACAGGTATTAGGGAGTAAACAGTACAATGCTTTTGAGGCGCAGAGTCGCCGTAAGGGACAGTTACGGGCGGTTGCTCACCGAGCTTCGCAAATGTCCGATGTAGTTGGTACGTGCCCATGCTACATAACCCAACGTTCACAATTGGACACCCCCTCACGCTCCATGGCGCGAACAGGGTGCAAACAGGGGCCTTTGTATGGGCCTTTGTGTGGCCGGCGCTTCCGCCTGCCGGCGGATGTAGGGCGAAGAAAACAGCTGCTAGTAACCTAGCAACGAGGCCTCAGCCTCGGTCTGGCGCCGCGTTGCGCCTGGCATTGTTAGGTCAGGCAGGGGAGGGACAGGCAGTACGGGAACGAGTAAGCCTGCCCGATGGTGCCAGAAATTGCAGATTAGCTGGTGGAAGCAGTTGGGATTATGCCTTACCCACGGAGTGCGGCTCTTCAGGAGCTTTTACAGCGGCTTTTGCAGTGGCACGGTGCCGTAGGTGTAGATGGCTGAGCACGTGGTGTGCCTCTGCTGCCTCCTGGATGCTGCTGTGCTTGAGGAGGGGCTCCTGCCCTCTCCTCAGGATATCTGCTTGCGAGGACTGACTAGGCTCCAGGGGCAAACAGGGGCCTTTGTATGGGCCTTTGTGTGGCCGCCGCTTCCGCCTTCCGGCGGATGTAGGGCGAAGAAAACAGCTGCTAGTAACCTAGCAACGAGGCCTCAGCCTCGGTCTGGTGCCGCGTTGCGCCCGGCATTGTTAGGTCAGGCAGGGGAGAGTCAGGCAGTGCGGGAACGAGTAAGCCTGCCCGATGGTGCCAGAAATTGCAGATTAGCTGGTGGAGGCAGTTGGGATTATGCCTTACCCACGGAGTGCGGCTCTTCAGGAGCTTTTGCAGCGGCTTTTGCAGTGGCACGGTGCCGTAAGTGTAGATGGCTGAGCACGTGGTGTGCCTCTGCTGCCTCCTGGATGCTGCTGTGCTTGAGGAGGGGCTCCTGCCCTCTCCTCATGATATCTGCTTGCGAGGACTGACTAGGCTCCAGGGGCAAACAGGGGCCTTTGTACGGGCCTTCGTGTGGCCGGCTTTGCAGTGGCACGGTGCCGTAGGTGTAGATGGCTGAGAACGTGGTGTGCCTCTTCTGCTTCCTGGATGCTGCTGTGCTTGAGGAGGGGCTCCTGCCCTCTCCTCAGGATATCTGCTTGCGAGGACTGACTAGGCTCCAGGGGCAAACAGGGGCCTTTGTACGGGCCTTCGTGTGGCCTCTGTAGGCTTGAAAATGCAGTATTATTACATAGAACCCCTCCTCCCGCCACCCTCTATTGTTCATTCTCTCATTAATCGCAGGGGGTTTAGGGGGGTTTAACATCCCCAAATCCCACCTTTCTCCACCCACCACCCCGTCCCACATCTAAACACTCATTCTCCCCACACATATGCATACAAACAGATACACACACACACACACAGTTTCAAACCTACCTGTCACTCCCTCGACGGGTCTGCTGGGACACAGAGCCTGTCAGCCCCTGCACGCACTTTTGTGCGCCAGGGGCTTGACAGTTTGATTTAGAAAGACCGCTCTGCGCGGTCATGGAGCAGTCTTTCTAAATCGTTCTTTTTTCCTTTTGGAAAAAAGAAAAAGGTCTTTTGACCTAGGACCGATAGGATTCAATGGGGAACCACTGAAGCAACGGCACCGTTATTAACTTTTGGGTGCCCATCACCCTAATAATACATCAGCGTGCCCATCCTTCCAAGTCCTTGGTTCAAGCCTGAGTACTTTGATCGTATTTTTGAAGGTTTGTAATGTTCGATTCTGAAACAGAAGTGGTCTCTGATACCTTGTTTAGATCTTGTTAGTCAATGATGCATAATATAACACCAATCCCCATCTCTCCTATCTTCTGTTCTAAGGCAGTTTTGCACTTCTGAATTGCGGGCAGTGTTGAAAGTCCAGGGACCTGTGATGCAACACCTTCTGTTCTACTATTAGATGTAGGGAGAGCCTGCATGGACTTGGACACGGTGAAGTGGTGCAACCTGACTTGCCTTCCATCTTTTGAAAACTTGTCTCTAGTCATTATTAAATTCCCAGTAAGGTATTGTGTGATTGGTGATTCATATTCTGCGAAGGCACCCGACAAAGGCACAGGCCTGTCTGTGCCCCCACTCCACTCATCTATTCAGGTGGGCAGGAGCCCAGCCTGCAACGGCAGACGAGCAGGAAACAAACACCGTGACCCGCAGCACGAACAAAGCAGCACCTCGCCCAGGTATTGAGCCGTGCACCGCCAGCACCCCTCATACCCACCCCACCTCCCCTGTGGGCCATCCACCTCTGCCGCATTGCCATACCCCCTGGATGTGCTCCACTGTGCCCCTCCGCACCGCTGACTTCCCCGTCGTAACACGAGGAGCCTCCAAAATGGCAGACGCATTCTTTGTTTATACCGGTTGCTTAGCAGCAGCCAGGCCTTGCCACTGATTGGCCCGCCGCTCCAGCAGCCAGCACAGAGGAACGCCGGGAGGCGTGAGCCGGCCCTTCCTGCGAAGGCACCCGGCAAAGGCACAGGCCTGTCTGTGCCTGTCCGTGCGTGGCCTAGGGGCCGTTGCCGTTCGCACCACACCACCTTTTTGCCTCCCCAACCTGCAAGGATCATCTCCACCCACGCTCCAGCCGAGCAGCCCGCTGGACAAGAAAGTAAAACAATACACAACACTGCCATGAACTACTGCATATTTGAGTCAATCCCTTCGAACAATCAACGCAGATGCTCCCTGATTGAATACTCTACCCATTCCTGTTATATCGGCCTACAGCCGCCATACCATAGTACCACCCCATGCTCACACGACAGGCCATGACTCACTTACTATTGATTGCCTGCGCCCTGTGTACTATTGATGGCCTGCGCCCTATGTACTATTGATTGCCTGCGCCCTGTGTACCATTGATTGCTTGCGCCCTGTGCACCATTGATGGCCTGCGCCCTATGTACTATTGATTGCCTACGCCCCGTGTACTATTGATTGCTTGCGCCTTGTGCACCATTGATGGCCTGCGCCCTATGTACTATTGATGGCCTACGCCCTGTGTACTATTGATTGCTTGCGCCTTGTGCACGATTGATTGCCTGCGCCCTATGTACTATTGATTGCCTGCGCCCTGTGTACTATTGATTACTTGCGCCCTGTGCACCATTGATTGCCTGCGCTCTGTGTACTATTGAATGCCTGCACACCCGTACTCCGGCCCACCCACAATACGCACCACACTAGGCCGATTGCCCGCCTACACTCGCCCACACCAATGCACCACCCCAACATGGCCTCAAACCTGTCCACTGGTACACTCATCCCACCATGCTAACAAAGCATTCCTCCAACGGCATTCTTCCCCGCACTCATTATTGGCTAGCCTTACCATGCCCCCACTAAGATCTCCTTGGCCCAGCCCCCTAGCAGAGCCGTGCCACTCTCCATACAAACAGCTCTGGGCCACTCCACCCCTCCTGCCGTACACCTAAGGAACCAAAGACTTGGATCCCGCTCCAACAAGATCTCCACCGCAATGGAAAAACGCCTGCACACAACCCCGCCAGGGTCCCCTCACACCACCTCATCCACACCCAGCACTCCTACACCTACCACCATACCTGTCACTATCACAACCAAACCCAAATCTCTCCACAATCCAACCCCACAAACTCAATTCGCTCTCATCAATGCCAGATCTATGCAAGCCCACGCCACAGAAATTCACAACCTCATCACTAACCTAGACCTTGATGCCCTAGCCATCACTGAAACCTGGTTGCATGAAGCCTCTGGACCCACCATCTGCCAATCCCTACTACTAGGATACACCATCCTCCGTCAGGATAGACCCACCAACAAAGGACGAGGGGTGGCCCTTATTGTTAAAGAATCACTCAAAGCTAGACAAATCAAATCCGCCACCTCAGACCACTTTGATGCACTCTCAGTAAAAATCTCCTTCTCCCCTAACGACACCATCACATTACACCTAGTCTACCATCCCCCTGGCCCTCTGCTGGACTTACAAGCCACTCTCCTACACCTCATTGGTAGCAACCCCAAAACCAGCTCCAGAGCCATCCTTCTAGGAGATTTCAACCTTGGCTTCCAGGATCCCAAAGATAAAAAAGGCAAAGCCTTCGCCAAATCTCTTCTTGACCTGGGTTTCATCCAAAAAGTTGACAGCCCAACCCACATCAAAGGTCGCATACTAGACTGGCTAGCCGATCACAACGTTGGTGCGGACATCAGCTCCAACACTCCTCGCCCCTGGACCGACCACCACCTTCTACACTTCCTCATACCAGCCAAAATACCTATACATCTTAACCCTATGCCTGCCACTCTAGCTAGATCCAAAAAAATGCTCACCATAGAAAGAATCCTCCCCCTTCTTGAAGCATCAGCCATTGCACAACCTCTACCCAATAATCCCACAGAATTGGTTAATCTCTACAACTCAGTCATCAAAGAGGTATTTGACAGCATCACCCCAATAGAAAATAAAAGAGCCAAAAATACCAAGCACTCAAACTCTTGGTACAATCAAGACCTACTTCACTTAAACGCTCAAAAAAGACAAGCCCTGAAAAACTGGCAATCCAGCCCCTCCACCCTCACTAGAGAGTCATAGCTATCAATCGCCAAACAGTACAAAAATGCCATAGCCACAGCCAAAGCCACTGCCTACAATTCCAGAATTAACAATGTTAAATCCCAATCCAAGGGGTTATTTGCCATATTCAATGAATTTACTGTCCCCCCTACGTCTACACATCAGACCGTAAAGGATGAAAAATGGTGTAACAACATCCAACACGCTATGCTAGGTAAAATCAACCTACTCCAAGAGAAAATTAAAACCAACCTCAACAGCCTACCCAAAGCCTCACCACCTACTCAGAATGACACCAAGCCTCAAACCTCCCCCGCCGCACACCAAAATCCCCCCACACCCTTTACTTTCAGAGAAGTAACCATCCCTGAAGTCATAGAAATCGTTAAGCACCTCAAACCTTCGCTATGCAAAGGCGATATTTGCCCTGCTAACATCATCAAGGACTCTGCTGTATCCCTAGCACCTTTCTTTACAGCCTTTATTAATGCGTCACTCACCTCGGGCACTGTACCCTCTTCCCTTAAGGAAGCCTGGGTTCGACCACTGCTAAAAAAGCCCACACTTGATCCAGACTCCCCCAACAATTACAGACCGATCACCACCGTGCCATTCCTCCTCAAAATTCTTGATAAAGCAGCTTGCCTACAGATACAAGCCTACTTGGAATTGCACAACATCCTGGGCAAGAGACAATCGGGGTTTCGCCCACGGCACGGCACAGAATCAGCCTTGCTAGACTTAAAAAATCAGCTCCTAGAAAACATGGACAAAGGTAAAGCTGCGCTTCTCCTGCTCCTTGACCTATCAGCAGCGTTCGACGTGGTCGACCACAAAACACTAGGACATCACCTCATTAACGCCACCCACTTCTCTCACGAAGCCACTACATGGACAATCTCCTTCTTAGAGGGCCGTGCCATGAGGGTCTTCTCAGACCAGGCATCGGCCACTCCCTCGCCCATCAGTTGTGGAGTGCCTCAAGGCTCATGCACCTCGCCAACCCTCTATAACCTCTTCACCCTACCATTATTTAATGACCTGGAATCTCTCGGCATAACATTCACCAATTATGCCTACAACACACAAATCCTTCTCCCTCTATCTGGTGACTACGAGAAAGACCTCAGAACACTACAGCAGACATATGCAATCATCCAGGCCTGGATGGCAGCAAACGGCAGATGCCTTAACGGGGATAAAACAGAACTCCTAATTGTAGGCCCCAAGGAAACCCTAAAAAAAACTGGACACCAAATACAGCAATTTCAGCATTGAAAACACGATCATCGCAGTCTCAACTGCAGTGAAAACACTCTGAGTCTTTCTTGACTCCACGCTCTCCATGAATAGACAAGTCAGCTACATCTCATCAGCAGCTCACACTACTAAAATCATCAACGCAGTAAAACCCTACCTCTCTGCCAAGAACTGTCTCAACATTGCCAGAGCCACCATAGGAGCCAAACTGGACTATTGCAATGTCCTTCTGCTAGGTACTTCTGCCAAGAACATTAACAGGCTACAAATTACACAAAATAATGCTCTCCGAGCTGCTGTCAGTATCCCCAGGAGAGAGCATATCTCCTAGGCCAGACAAGATGCCCACTGGCTCCCTATCAAAGAACACATATTGTTCAAGGCACTCACAATCACACACAGATGTCTTTCCCAATCAGCGCCCCAATACCTAGCTGATCGGATACACCCTTCACAATCACTCAGACCCAAGCGAGAACTCTACTCTGACCAACTTGCGGTCCCTGTCTTTAACAGAGCCAAAGCCTGCGGTACTAGCTTTGAAGTATTGGCACCAAAATCCTGGAACCTACTACCCCCCAAACTCAGGAAGGAAACATCCCTCCTAGCCTTTAGAAAGTCTCTGAAAACCATATTATTCAAATAACTGTTTGTTCCACTGTAACCAAGGAACTGTCTATCGCCTAATATGTATGACTCTCTTATCACCTAATACGTTATGACCCTGAACGGGAACTGTACACTGCTTTTTGCCTGCACCCAAGTGAATATGATGTAACAGCGCCACGATGCCCTAGGGCAGTTGCACGCTTTATAAATGGAAATAAATAAATAAAAAATAAATATTGCCATTAATTGCGGTCAGTGGGTCAGTCCAGGCGCACAATGCCATTGAGCTAATCGGGCTCTGCATATAGCTTTTTGCCAGAGGGGGCAGAGAAGCCTTTCCTGAAACGGGCGGCTTTAAAGTGATACTGTGTTTGTGCAGAAAAATAGATTTGCTCCAACACAGCAAAACATTAAAGCTGCTAGTTTCAGGAACGGCTTCCATCGCTTCTCTGCATCAGAAAAATCAAATGCACGCATGAGCTCTCTCACACGGATGCGAGCCAACATATAACTACAATGTTACCTTTTTTCACATCCGAGGGGAGGGGGGCTGATGTGCACACTTGCTTTTTGTTAGGAAGAAAGGCGAGGAAGCCTTTTCTGAAACTGCCAGTGTTAAGAGTATGTATGCATGTGTGCAAGGAGTGTGGTTGTAATCTATGCGTGAATGAGTGAGTGTATGGGGGCTGGATGTGCATGTGAATGAGCGAGTGTATGGTGAATTGGATGTTTAAATGAGTGAGTTTGTATGTGGGTGCGTGCGCTTATGTGTAATGTTGGACCGAGGAGCCGATTTTAGCAGGTAGAGGGTGGTAGGTGGGGGGCATGGTGGTTGGTGGGTGACGGATGGGTGAGGAAAGGGTGATTTTGCTAAACATAAGATTTTAGTGGACATCCATAATAAAAGTAAACATGATATGTGCTATGTGAGTAGAATGGCATTTTGGTGCAGAGAGTCTAGTCATGCATTACTGTGGCGTGACTTTACTGGGCATCAATAACAGAATAGGCATGACGTGTTATTGCGTGGGTAGACTTGCATTTTCGTATAGCCAGTCTAACCATTTCTTCCTGCGGCTTGACATTTTTTACTTGGATGCACATCTTTTCTTATAGTATCATTACTGGCAGCATGCGCAAAGCAAACATGAGTATTTTCATATATGGGAATATTGCCATATTTTGTTGTAGCCAGGATGCAAATATATGGGCACAGCCTTAGTGAAAATGTTTATACTGGCATATAATGGTATAATGAACAGTAATGTATGGTGTGTATCTCATGTGGAAGTTGGATTTGTGGCACACTGATCCCCTGGTGGTCCATTTTGCTTCAAGGGTGATGCCTGATCGGATACCTGGGCTTTAGATATAAAAATTATCAAAGCAAATAAATGTGTATTTTATCTTTAAATCCAATCACTTTGTCATTCTCACTGGCATATTACACTTTAAAATGTATCATTTGATACTTGGGCCCCATGCCAGACAACCATTGGGGTAGAACAGAGGGGGCGGGACCTCCAAGTTTGCCCCACCAGGTTTCTGAAGTGGCCCCTCCCATCACCAGTTAGCCCCCCAACCCCAGAAATGTAGGTTTCTTTGTGCCCCTGGGCCAGATATCCAATTATTCTAAGCACTTAGTTCGCCAATCACAGCCCCCTGGATACACACAGTTCAGCACACAGAGAAAATTCTGTCTAGGAGTTGCAGATAAAGTGTAGCCTACGCCGCATGAAGGCATTAGGAATAGCAGCAGCGGAGGGCTGACAGAAAAGGTCTGGACACTAATCTATGACAAGAGAATCCCTATGCCTGTCAGCGTAACGTCCTGCAGTCAATCATGCAAGTAGTGTCAGCAACAGCAATATGGGGATTCATGTGAAAATCTGAAAGTCAATTTGCCAGAACAGAAGAATATGATGCATTCTGTTAATCATTGTGATTTGAAGATATGCTTTGATTCAGCAGGCCATGCAAGATCAAATAAACAAACACTGGTCAGCCACAGTAATTCTGGGTCCAGCAGACCAGCCACTCGCGGCACTGTGGTGGGGAGCGCACCACTTCGCCATCCCCTGATTCCAAGGCTGTCTTCATTGTTCAGAGCCTCAGGCATCTCCACAACTCTCACAGAAGTGGCATGCTACCCACAGCACAATGAGGTAAAGCCCACCACCCTATTAAACCAACACGGGCACAGATGCCCGGCAGAGCAGCTCATTGCCGCTTCTCTCTGGTGCTGAGACTTCCAAAATGGGACCGCAATCCAAGCTTGTGCCGTTCTGAATGATATGCCCTCCGTTCCACCAGGCACTCTCAAGCAACCTTCCTCTGTAGCACAAATCTGTTTGGAAACTCTGCTAGATTATCCAGTACACACTCCACTGTCTGTAACTCCCACAACTCTGCTGCACAACTCCACCACAGATGGAGCTCTCTGTATTATGGATCCATCGTATTAAAGGGTCTTGTGTGTGTTTCAAGCAGAGCTTCGCACCCAGGATAGTGCACATGATGGCAGCTAACCACGTCCATCTGAGAAAGGTATCATGTTAACCTCTGTGATTTTAAGGAAGGCGATGTTTGTTGTTCGTGGTTTGTACGTTAGGTGTAAAATGTTTGCCTTAGAGGCTGCAATGGAGCATTGGTAGAAGTGATGAGTCAATGGGAGATGTGTTTAGATGTGGAACAAAGGTATGCAGGATTGTTTTCAGGACAATGACCAATATAGTATGGGCCAGAGGTGGTGAAATAGGCAATGATGATGGCCTTCAAGCTGTCACTGGGGATGTAGGTGGCGCAATGAGAAGATTACGTTGTGATAGGTGCATAACTGTACAATGTATACATTATTATAAAAAAGAAAAATGTTTTCATAAACTGCTTCATACCAGACTCTCTCGCTTCTAAGTGCTGTAGCACTGGTTGTAATGATTACTTTACTCAATTCGGAAGGACATGCACGTTGGTAGTTACATTGACATTTGTTTTCTGGCCTGCTGGATGTTTTATTTTCCTATTGGCTACCCCACAGGCAAAGCCACCCTCTTCACTGCCACCCACCTTCTCGGTCATCCGACCCATGAAGCGCGTGTCAGTTGAGGCTTTCGCTGCTACCTTCTCGCCCCCTCCTCCCCCCTCGGCTGACTCCCACCCTGACACAGCCCTCTCCATGCTCTATTCCTCTATATCTGATACTCTCGATATCCTTGCCCCCGTCATGAGAATCCGCCTGAAGCCCAAAGCCAAATGTAACTCCTGGTATGACTCGGATCTCGTCACCCTAAAACGCAAGTGCAGGGTGGCAGAGAGGAAATGGCGTGCTTCATGTTCATCCTCTGACAAACTGGCCTGTCGCCTGCTCCAAAGGCAATACCGGCTCTCCGTTCTCACCAAGAAGAGAGCCCTTATCCAAGTCCGCATCTCTGAGGCATCTAACAACTCGGCCGAACTCTTTAAAATCTGCAAGGAGCTGGCCAACCCTGCTGCATTCTCTACCTCTCCTGTCCCCTCCCAGGCCCTCTGCTCTGCACTGGCCTCGCACTTCATCTCAAAAACTCAGGACATTTTGTCCTCGCTCTCCTCCTCTCTCCCCCCTCCCTCTCTTCCCGGCTCTTCCTCTTGCTCTCTTGCAGCCGCCCCTCCGCCCTCCTTCTCTGCTTTTCCACCTTTTTCTGCTGATGAGGTTTCCAGACAAGTCCGATCTATGAAAGCCTCGTCTAAACAGGTTCACCCCTGTTCCTCCAAAACCATCAAGGACCACATCGACTCCCTGGCTCCTGCCCTGGCTGACTTTTGCAACCACTCATTCGCCTCTGGAGTCTTCCCATCCCCCCTCAAGCACTCCCTTGTGCACCCCCTCCTCAAGAAACCCTCTTCCGACCCCTCCTGCCCGGCCAATTATCGCCCAATCTCCATTACTCCCTTCCTGGGTAAGCTCCTGGAGAAACTAGCCATCTCCCAGCTTAACCTCCATGCTGAATCTGTTGGTAATCTTCATGACCATCAATCCGGCTTCAGAGCGGCCAGAAGCACGGAAACTGCTCTCCTGAACATCCGTGAGGACCTGCTCCTGAACCTCGATTCCAACACTCCCTGTGTTCTCATTCTGCTCGATCTCTCCTCTGCCTTTGACACTGTCAACCATGCCCTCCTGCTCAACTGTCTCCGTGATAACCTGGGTATCACTGGTCAGGCTCTGGCATGGCTGACTTCTTTCCTTTCCGGTCGACCCTCCCAGGTCCAAATGGGCTCCTTCCTCTCTGACATCTTTTTCTCCACCTGTGGTGTCCCCCAGGGTTCCAACCTCTCTCCCTGGCTTTTCAACCAGTATCTGGCACTCCTTGCCCACCGCATCGCCGCTCTCTGCCCCTACTTCCAGTGCTATGCAGACGATACCCAGCTCATTTTCAGGCTACCCTCGGCCTCCTCCTCTCCTTCCCTCATCTCCGACTGTCTGTCTGCTATCCAGGAATGGTGTGCCGCCAATGACCTCTGCCTCAACGCCAGTAAGACTGAGATTCTACTCATCGGCACACCCACTCCCTCCTTCCCTGCAGCTCTCTGGCCGGCCTCCCTTGGCCCCCTTCCTGCCCCTACCTGTAAGGCTAAAAACCTTGGGGTCATCTTCGACTCCACACTCTCCTTCTCTCCTCATATATCTGACGTCTCTAAGAAGTCACACTACCAGCTGCACCTCCTCAGAGGTATTCTTCCCTTCCTCTCCTTCCCCCAGAAGCTCACTGTCTCCCGAGCCCTGGTTCTCTCAAGGCTGGACTACTGTAACAGCCTCTATCTTAATCTGCCTGCCTCCACTCTCCGCCCTCTGCAACTTATCCAGAACAGAACTGCGAGACTTGTCCTTGGCCTCAAGCCCAGGGACCGTATCTCTCCAGGACTGAAATCTCTTCACTGGCTCCCAGTGGCTGCGAGGATTAAGTTCAAAACCCTCTGCATTGTCCACAAGGCCTTCTGGGGCCTGGGACCTAAATACCTTCAACTCTCTCTTCCTAAATATCTTCCTTCACGAGCCCTTCGCTCATCCGTCTCCAACTCCCTCATGGTCAGCCGCTTCTCGAAGCAACGAGCTGGGGGTAGATCTCTCTCCGCAGCAGGGGCCTCCCTCTGGAACAGCCTTCCTGCCTCCCTGAAACTTGAGGAGAACCATCTCCGGTTCCGGAAGCACCTCAAAACCTTCCTCTTCGCTTCTGCCTTCTCTCTCCCTCTCCCCTGCTAAACCTGCTTAACTCGCCACTGAATTCAGCACTAAACCTGCATCTGGGCCACTCTCAGCAACCTCGGTCCAGGGCCCAGCCACTCTCCACTTGCACTGCCTCCCTGGCTCCCCCTGCACTGTGGGACTGTCACTGTATCCCTACATCCCCCTTCCCAGCACTTGCTCTGCACTTACCTCGCACTTGCCACCAGCTGGCCCTTTTTATTTATTATTTATTATTTATTATTTTTTACGCTACTTACCTTGTACTGCACTTTCCCCCCCACCTCCTCCCCCTGCACTTCATCCTTTTCCCCTTACCTCCGCACTTGCGCGATCTGAATGACACCTGGCCTAGTAGGATCGTTTGTCTGTCTTCCCCTTGTTTCCCTCCCTCCCTGCCTCGTCGCGCCTTGAAACACTTGTGTATAGGCACGTTACAAATACCATATCATATCATATCATATCATATTGAAGATCTGTGCATTGTGGTGTTTCAATATTTTAGTTTATATCTGTAATGTGAAAGAGACTTTGAAATGTAGAGATTATGGAATGTTCCTTCTAGTAGGACATCATTGTTTTGCGGGGCCTTCTAATGGCAGTGATCAGTTAGGAGGTTGCAGCTAGCTGAGATGCTGATGCTGCTGTGTCAGATGTGATTATTGGCACTTGTTCAGAACACTATTATAATCATTGTAAACTGGGTTCCTTTACAAAAATGTCTCAGGCTAACCTGTTTTAGGTAATGTTTTGAAGGCTCCCTTGTCCCTCACAAGTATCAGCAGAAGTCCAATTTCTTTCTCAAACATTGACTGATAATACATGGGGCAGGTTGAATGTGTTTGTGCGCATGAACCAAGCATTTCTAAGGCCGATTAACATGTTCCACTTGCCAAATGCTAGGTTGTTATGGGTACTTTTTCTGCCTACTTAATGTGTGATTGCAAGCTCAAGCCACGGGACTGTCTCCATGGCCTATCTTTGGTACCCACATTTATTTGTTTCTATTGCTACTTCAGCTTGAGAGACTCCGGCTTTCCTGTCTCGCTACTTCCTGACATAGGTGAGCCGGGAGGAGTGGCTGGGAGGACGTCTTACCAGTGGGCTGGAATACCAAAGGGAACTGAAGTGGGGATCGCCCTAGGAGACTTCCAATGCTCTGTCTACTCATCTATGTCGGAAACTACTGATGCAGGTATGACATACAGCACCATTAACCAAAAATCATGTGCCTTATTAAAAAAAAGTAATTGAAAGTAAGAACCATGACTATTCCTCAAAAAGCGAGAATCGTGAAATGCGAATAAGTTCAGGAAAACATTCTGAGGCATGGGCCACCAACAGTGATGGATATCTCCTGAAGAGGAAGAACGTTTAGCTCTTCCAATGCATCCCAACACATTCACTGCAATTAGTACCAACATGATAGTAGCTACAGTGCTCTTCCCAAGTGGGCGGAAATTGTTTGAAGCTTGTTTATGTTTTGTTTCAGATCCATGTGATTTTATTTGGTCTCACAAATGATTTTAAAGCCGTGCTTTTGGTTAATTTGTATGTGTCGGTAAAACTACCAAAATAAAGCCAGAATTAATGAATGAATGATAGTAACTTGCTTTGCTAGAGAACAGCTTCACTAGTGGACTTAGTGCCCACACAGTACAAACAAGCGCATTGATTTGAGGAGAGACGTTGGGTTGCAGAAGCGCTTCAACATTGATTGTGAGGTGCTTTTCTCAAATAGTCGGAACGCATGACCATGCACTTAATTACAAAGTGTGAGGTGAATTCTCTGATCTTTTTACAGTTGGTGTGCTTGTATGCGAGTTTGTGTGTGTGGTTGAACAGCACTGCTCAGTAGCTCACACCGCTAGTACTAGCTGAGCGCTGGTGCACATTTAATACACAATATAACTGAATACGCAATGAAGAGGAAACCCAGTATAGTGGTTGCTTTATAACACATTATGCATGCACCAAAACATACAGCTTGGCTGGGTGACAGAACATGCCTTGCCTCAATTGTTTTAAGTGCGCACTAGGCACTAAATTGTTGTACAACATAAGAAAATGCTATTTTCTGAGCCATACAGACTTCTTCATATGTGAGGCCAGGTAGACCTGCTATGCCTTAATTATTTCTTCAGAACGGCTGTAGGGTTAGGTGATCATGACCAGTTTATCTGATAGAATCTGGATATATTTTCCTTCGATCTTCATGCCATGCATGTTGCCATAGTTGCAAGGGTAGACCAGGACACATCAATGAAAACCCTCCCACAGGACGCTTTTGGCCTGAGAGAAGCTGAGTGGTTGGATGATCATGTCAGGGCGATAGGTTTATCTTGACCGTCTCAGGGCAAATTTTCTTGTTATCTTCATCCTGTTTTTGTCACCATTGTTGAAAACCTAGATCAGGGCACTTCACATGAAGCAGATTCCCCTTTTCTCTACTGCATGGTAAGATGCATGGTGTGTGAACTCACAACTTTATCAGGTCTTTACATTTAATTTGCACATCACCAACTACCAGTCCTACAAAGTAGAACCCCTTGAGTAAGTCAACTGCTGAGCTACTCTTCAGCATACTCATTTTCTACGCTAAATGATATTTTTTTCTCTGAGGCATTCGATTTATTTCGTGTTTTTTCATAGAACTATGTGCTCAAAAGTGTTCAAATAAAGTGCATTTTTAGAACCATTACTGCTTTAATTGGTTCTCTTGTGCCTTCTTGAAAGTCTTCAAATATTGGATCCTTAAATAACTACTCACCATAAAGCTAACCAATGCTAGTCCAATACATCAGTCACTGCTGACAACAATGCAAGCACTTATTGAGATGCATTAGCAAAAAATCAAATGCAATACACAACAACATAAGACCACAAAGGACAGGATATATATGTAATGTATAGTTCTACTGTATTATGTATTTATAAGGCTTGCAGCAGGACAGTGTGCTCAGTTCTTGTCTGCACAATGTAATAACCAATGTGAAACACATTTAAGAATATGTAAAGAAACTCTGAGAAGATAAAATGAATTCAGAATGAAGCGTTATTCTGGCAAGAATGAAATTGAAGCACATTTATTGATTTTGCACACTTTATTATCCAGTATTCATGTCTTTAATGGTCTTACTCTAAACCTGTGCATTACATATTGTGAGGGGTCATAAATGAGAGACAAACACAAATCTGTAGTTTTCTCATTGTGTCCATGTTTATTAAGGTTATATGGGCATGGGATGAACGCCTATCTTTCCTTACCCTAACGAAAATGGCCCTACCTAGCAAACGAAAACTAAAGGAAAAAAAAAACCTTGTGTCCAAATGTATCTGACCCACGTACTATAATACAAAACCAAAGTGCCAAAGGTACACTTCTCAGAGTTAAGTTCAGCAAAATTGTGTACAACTTCAAATGAATAGTTCTCACAAAGCAATTCTTGTGGCCAGGGTTGGATTCCCTTTTCCTGAAACAATTCAGGAAGACTTTTGAAGGAGTTCTGTTTGAACAGTGTTCTATTCAGTTCAATGGCAAATATCTTTTCCATCTAACACATCTTTGCTTTGTTAAAGAAAATGTCTCTTTCACAAAACCAATTTTCTATGCAGGTGAATGGCAAATGTCTTTTCCATCCCACAGGTCTTGGCATTCTTAGAGAAAATGTCTCTTTCACAAAAACCACATGTTCACAGAAAACCGAACGCAACTGTTTCTGTAACGAATTCGACCATCCGCACAGGGAATGTGCGCTTGCCTGGGATTTTTTTGAAGTTTTTTAATGAAAATGAATGATGGGAGATCAACCTCAGAAAATGTGAGGGGCTAACCCACACACTTTTTCCTCTGCTCACTGCGCATGTGTACTCTGGGGGGACACATACTACAGGCGCAGTCCTCCCTGTCACATTTAGCTGGATTGTGGAAGCCACAGGTACATCAAAGCATCTCAGGAAGGGGGAAAGCAATACCTTCCTCCGGCCATGGCCAGCCTAATTAAAATATCAAAGCTCCATGCATCCGCCCTCTCTATTGTCAAAGTTCTGCTGGTGGTAGCGCATACTGATGAGAGTTAATTGAAACAGGCCTGCGATAGGCCTGATCGCAGAACTGGCAACAGGGGACAGGAAAACCAACACCTCTTTGATATGCAATGTGTCAAATTGAAGCTAGCTCCCACCTCTCTGTATGAAGGGCAGTGAAAGGCATGTCTGGGACAACTGTTTACAGTAGGCAACTCCTGCAGGGAGACCCCCTTTCAGAGGGAAGAGGTATGTGAATTGATGGAGACAGAAAGTCTGTTCTCGCCACAAACTCCAAGGGAGACCTGCGCTTTGATCAGGAGCCACAGAGAGCTCAATTAACGAGAGAGACACTTTGATCCACAGCAGACAGAAAGATGTGTGGGACTAGTAGTACATGTTGTCACCCCTTACCTTTCCTGTTGCAAAACACTCTGGTTATGACCTCATGCATAACAGAAGATTCTTGGTGGGGACCCAGGATTGGTTCATTAAGGTCGGCTTAGCCTGTACCAATCACTGGGGCCCATTTTGCTTTAAAAGAGGGCTGAGCCCCTCACTTAGTAGATCATACGATGACTTTCAAAGGAGTAAGAAGGATGACTCATTCGGACCCTGGCTGAAGGTACAGTCTGCCTAAAAGCTTCTGCCAGTGAAGGAAGGCCAGGATTTCCAAGAGGGAAGCAAGATCCCTCCCCTAAACATCTCCCAGGAAACAGAGGGAGATACCAACCTCAGAGAACCTGTCCAGCAGCTCCAGAACTGGTACCCAGGCAGCACACAGCATGCCCTGCTAGGTGCTAACAGAAAGGTTCCTTGGTGGGAAGTGCCAGAGAGTCTCTGAACAAAGGTCAAGGCTGTTGCCTGCAAAAACTCTCTTCAGCCTTGGGCGGTCTTCCTGAAAGGATGAGATGAGCCTTGCAAGAAGTTATGAGGAGTACCACAACAAGCATCAACCAGCATCCATCTTTAAGGTAATTTTCAAGGCAGTCCTTCCCTCGAACTGTGACCAGCTGCACCACTCACTGTTTTCACGCTGCAGTCACTAAAGCTGTCCGAGGTGACTCGACCAGCATTCCAGATCTGCCAACCAGCACAGAGACCACGATTCTTGACTCTGAGCCATCGTGTAGGCCAGCCTGCAGCCACCCGTCCAGCCTCACTTGCCGAACTGCCTGCCACCTGATACCTGCAGCTGTCTCCCATCTTGAACCCTCTCGCAGGAGCTGCAAAGCGTCCTGCAACCGACTTGATGCAGTCGAGCATCAAAGTCATCTCAAGCACCAGGTACATTGTGGTTCTGTCCCCCTGGTCCTTCTCCGAAGGCCCCTAGTGACATGTATGACCCCCGCTCCCTTGGTGCTGCAACAACCTTGAACAGTTAAGACTGATTGCTTTACCGACTACCCTCCTGTCAGTATCCAGAGTGCATCCCTTTCCTTCGTGAAAATGTCTGTCCTCAGTGTTCCTTTACAGGGTGGGTTGTATTTTGTAGTGTGCTAGAACTGTCTGTTGTAATAATAATAAAGTAGATATTTGTATACAACCTTGACTGGACAGTCCCTTTTATCATTGGGTAATAATTTTGTTTTTGCCATGTTGCAACTAACCAATGATTCATGTCCTTGCGGAGGTAAGCCTGCCATTCCGTCCACGTTACCAAAATTGGACAAGGAGGTTTATTATTAACTTGTGTTTCCAATCTGTTTGAATCCCTTCGGGTGTACTAGAGGTGTGGGGCTGATTGATGGTTTAGAAACCGATATTTATCCCTGGACAACTGGTGGCCCGGAAGTGGTTTTGTCACAGTATCTTTTCCAAAACACTCTTCCCAAGATGAAAAGGATTATTTTAGAGAGGTGTAACACTTATCCTTTCTGTAGAATATTTTTGTCAGGACAGCACAGCAAAGGTCTCTTGTTAAACAATAGTTTGTCAGGATGATAAAGTGTGTACTTTTTCTTCCAACAACTCTTGAAAACCACAACCAAGTTTCCTTCAGTAAAACAACTATTCCTTTCCTGGTTTACTCTACTGCCAGTATTAACTTCCACTTCACACAACTTGATTCATATCCTAGTTTACTGTCCTGCCAGGATTAACTTCTACTTCACACATATTGATTCCTATCCTAGTTTACTATCCTGCCAGGATTAACTTCCACTTCACATATCTTGATTCCTATCCTGGTCCACTCTCCTGCCAGGATTAACTTCTTCCTACAAAGCAACTGTCAATGTTTCCTTCTGTATGTGGTAATGCTTGCTCCGCATCTCTTCCACAGTACCTCTTATGGGGAGTATTGTATAATGTTTGCCAGTTATTATAGTCTCTCAGCTCTACAGATTACCCCAAACTGATATCCCACGTAAGGAGAATTGCACACTGTATCTCTTCTCTGCAGTCTCTTGGCTGGTGGTAATGTTGGTTGCAGGTTTTTCCCAAACTGATATCACAGGGGAGGAGAATTGCGCCCTCTTTGCCCTTCTCTCATCTGTGCAATCTCTTGGCTGGTGGCAGTGCAGGTTACAGGTTTCCCCAAACTGATTTCCCAGGTAAAGAGAATTGCGCCCTCTTTGCCCCTCTCTTCTGCTTAGTCAGTATTCAAAATTGTCTTTTAATTGTAACTGATCTCTGTGGAGCACCGTAGGGTTACCTCCTCCCTTAGGCCAACTCACCACCTTCTTTTGGCGTCTCTGTGCAGTTTCTGGATGCTGTGGTGCATTTTCAGTGTGGGTTGGACTTTGGTACACTGTCAAACCTCCTGGGGTCTGACAATGCCTTTGACAGCCCTGCCACAACTGTCTTTATCCACCTGGCTCTTCCCAGGAGCTCACCGCTCTTTGTTGATATCCCGGTGCCCCAGAACACCAGCGCGGTTCTCTGCGGCTCAGAGATGGCTCTCCCTTCCAACTGGGCTTCTTCCCCCTGCTTGGGCACCTCACGACTCCTCTGCCTGCCTCGGCCTCAGTGGCCACTTCCATTTCTACTTTTACTTCCCTGGTTTCTATAGTTTCTCTAGCTTCTATCACCTGTGGGTGATTTCTAAATTAAAAGGTCCTGCTTCTTTGACTGTGATTGAAACAACTAGACTGCACAGTCTCCTTTGCAGCATTAGTAATCATCATTTGCTCTTTGCTCCTCTTCTTTGTCTTAGTACCATAGGCATTATGGGTCTTGAAGTCCATAATGGGTTTAGAGCTTCCAATACCATTCTGCCTCGATTGTTGAATTCAAAGTCCTTCGAGACAGATGTTCTGTGAATGGTATATGCAGTGACCTTGGGGTTAACACTTCTCTCCAAGACAGAACCATTAAAGTCAAGGGGCATTAAATGTGACCCATAGGTTCCTAAGGAGGAAAACGTATTCTGGTTAGGTGGTTTCTCATATACTTTTCTTGGGACTATAGCTGGGGAAGGATTTATGCAGTGACAGCATAACATCCTGATTTTAGGGATCATAGGGTCTTCATCCTGGCAGAAAGAGGAACACTGTATCTCTCCTAAGGGAGTCACCACTTTACCTCGACACCCAACCACTCTAATGTGATCCACCCTCATGATGCCCCCCCAGGGTCAGGATCAGTTAGTGGCTGCCTCCCGCTGGCCACATGGGCAGAGATTTTAGGCTAGGGTTCAGTGATGACTCCGCAGGATTCATCACAATATACACCAGATAAGCCCAACTCTTGGGTAAAATCGAAAACGTGTTAGTTTCACAAGAGCTCAAGAATGGCTAAATCTGGTTTGCCTAGTGTCCTGAAGGACTCTGGCTCGAGCAAGCTTTTGAGTAGACTAAGAAGCCTCAATGTTGTTGGAGCAAAAATTCTACCTGAAGGTTTGTCGTCTAGACACTTATTATGTCATGCAAGCCATGATGTGAAGGGTTTTTGGCAGCCGGTGGACAATGGTCTAAGCGACAACTCTCTTGTCGATGCACTGTCTAAAGATATCAAGGCTGATCATTGGCACTCTCATTTTAGAGTACTGTATGATATGGAAGAGAGCCGCCTAACTGAGGTCCCTAATATTAAATGTGATAGTCTTAATAGGCATGCCCAAGATATCACAGTGGATATAGTGCTCTTATGTACAAGAATTGAAGTTGCTAAAAGTTCCAGCGCCAGTTGCTGTGCATAGTGATCTTTTAAAGGTATTTGTGCTCCTTTTCCTTTCGAATTTGATTAAAGCTATTTTTCTTTTTGGAGTACTTCCATACAGCAGGCTCTCCGCCTCTGTTGTATCAGTCTTCAAAAAAGGAGCCAGAGATGACCCAACCTGTTAACCCTCGATTTCACTTAAAATCTTGGGGGCATTTATTTGTGAAAAACTATTGGACTGGTTTGATGTAAACAACATCGTTTCTATCACTCAATGAGGCTTTCAGAAAGGGGTTGGAAATTTGGAGCGATGCCGCAGCTTCTCTTCGCTGATTGGTAAATACCATGAAGCTAGGAGTTATATGTTGTTATTTATGCCAATGCAGTGTAGTAGCTCCACATTTGTTTAATGTTTATTTAAATTGTTTGAATGAGTATTTGGGTAGCTTAAATCTTGAGGGGCCTCTGGTAGCCGGGAGATGTGAACACCGGTCTAGCTTATGCAGACAGCGTTATCCTGATGGCTGTTACACCATTGGTGCTTCCAAAGTTGTTGGCAGGGTATGGGGCATGTATGATTACTTGGAAAATGGCTGTCAATTCTGAATAATCCCAAATAATGTGTTTTCAGAAAGTTTCAAAGAAGGTGCTACATTTTTGTATAGGTCAAGTTAAACTCTCAACAGTTAGCAAGTTTGATTATTTGGGAGAACAGTTTTTACTTCAATTAACTGGAAGAAACCCATTGACAATCTTGCCATTAGAATAGCATAAACTAATGCTGGCATTTTACGATTTACTGCAAACTATAGTAGAAGTGCGCTAATGCTGGGCCTAACAGTATATGATTCCATGACTGGAGGTATGGGTAGGTATGCTGCAGGTGTTTGGGCCACTTCTGATCTGAAGGCCATTGCAAGCACAGACTAGACAAATCTCCTCTAGGGCAGAAAGTGTCCACTACAAACAAGCCCCTGTACTTTGTTAGGCGAAAGACACCTAGTTCTGACACTGGCCATTGCTCTGGCACTCTTAAATGTCTTAGCTTGGTCTAATGACAGGTTGATACTTACAGATTTTATGTCTCTTGACAATTTACAATCATTTAAGTGGGACATGTGTGAAAGGAACTTTAGGCAAGGGGCTCTGAACAAAGGTTCTGTTCTCCGTTTCTATATCCAAAGGATATACTTTTGAAAGCTCCACGACCCAGCATATTTGTGAAATCAAATGGTGCTGCTAGAAAATGAATTACAATATTACAGTGACCACTTGCTGTTAGTCCAGAAACTACCCTATAGTATGTATAGCATTTATATTATGTTGGCCAGAAACCAATCGCATCATGTGACAAACATTGCAAACACAGAATCGTCAATGTAACCAGAGGGCGTCCATTTTGTGAAATATCCGCCATTTGCTTTTTTCTTTCTGTCAAAAGGTTTTGCGAAATGTATTCTATGTTTCAAGCTCATGCACGGTGCAAGGCCACGGCCTGCATGCTGAAAGACCAACACAGACAGGAATGTCAAACGTTACAGAAATACATTGTTTTCCTCCCTCCCGAAGGCCTAGGAGGCGTGCAGAAACTGCATCTAATCAGCAGCCCAGGTGCCAGTCTGTCTTGCAAACTCTGTAGCAACAGGCAGTTAAAGCATGTATTATATTCTTTTAGCGGTACTCCTTCGCAGAGACTGGTGTTTACTGCCTCAGAACTGTCTGACCCTTGGTTCATGAATAGAAACACATAGATAACGTGCTAAGGAATGTTTCTCTCCTACGAACATATCATTGCTGAACTAAGGGCTTTATGTTCTCCATAACAAAAATCTGTCTCTGCAGCAGTTGCTAGAATAAGTATATTTAGACTGAATAGAGACTTGTCATAATTGTCATGATTGTCAATCACTGAACCCTAGCCTAAAAGATACATTATGGGCGGTTTGAATTGCCTTCAAAGATTGCATGTTCTGTATATATATTGTTGCTTGTGCGTTGCTCGCTCTCTTGCGTCTCACGAGGTCTGGGTACACACGTTGCGAGACATTCGACCCCAGTCAGCCGACTGAGCATACTTTGAAATAAACCAGACTTGTTTGGAAAATCGAACCTTGTGTCTGTCGTGTCACTAGTATATGGTTATTTTGCCTTAGTTTCCATATGCAGGGTTTTTACGGTCTAGCAAATATGGCGCCCGAATAGGAACCCTTCCCCTTTTGCTCCATTGTATACGTTAAGTTTGAAGAAGGCAAAAACGAGTCGAGGACGAAGCCGTCGAGCCGGGATTGAAAAGTGTTGGGGACGCCCCTGTAGAAGTGATGAAAGACTCCTTTGCAGATCTGTACACAGCCGATCCCTGATCGATGAGCAGCTCCCAGAGGGCATCGAGGCGAGGGTCCTGAAACGAGGCAGATTGAGCCAGACACACAGTCACAACGATTCTTAGTTGCGTCTGTATACAGGCGAATTGCGTCCTGAGTGACGAATTGATTGATCAGGTGAGTCGTGCCCCGATTCTTAAACATCCTGATATTGATCGAGTGTTGCTCTTGCAAGATCAAACGGCCAGGGTAAGAAAAGGGTAAGGATTAATTATGCCTGGGAGATGGTCTTCCTGCTTAGTGGAATTTTTCCACTGCGGTAGACAATCTTTGGAAACCGGCCAGGTCGCGCCACCCGCAGGGTCGCCAGCATTTGAAATGTATGTAAAATATGGTGTAGGGGCAATAATGTTTAATGCAATTTGGCATAAGCAGACCAGACATGTAGCAGACTTGCAGTGGCCTAATGATGGGAGCTTTGAATTAGCACGTATAGAACACTTAGAATCAGTATTGCTATGTAAGAAAGTCAGACAAGCGGCGTTCAACGTCGTGAGAGACAGGAGGAATAAAGCTAATCTCCTTTTGAGAAGTAGAGAGAAACACGCGTGCAGACATAAAACGAACGCAGAGAAAGCGTTAGAGCTTGATCAGCATCAACAGACAGAGGGCCATAGGAGAATGGACATGGCTTTCCAATTAGGTGTACAGAAAATATATCCACAACAAGATTTGCATACATCAGATGAGCTAATAAACAAAATCCTGAATGAGCGAAGAAATGAACGTCCTCAAAGTAGTACTGACCCAGTTGCACCTCCTCCTTATGTACCTCCCATTCCCGTTGTTCCATCTGCACCATTAGCAAGTTCTCCTCCCCCTGTGCTCGTTACACCATTTCCTCTACCGCCATCAGAGCGTGAATGAGGCCGCTATGATAGGCAGTTCTACAGAGATGGGGCCTGTGCAAGGAAGTAGTAGAGTGACTCGTAGTACGGTTAGCAAAGACAGGAAAGAGGAGCTGAGAACTTGGGCAGAAATGTATATTGAAGGTGGCGAGGAAACAGCCGTGCAAAGTTCCATCGCTAATCATAGAGGCCTTGGTGAACAGCAGGTATTGTTAGAATGCATGGGGAATTATCTTGTGAAAATATGGAGTGATTTGACTGACACAGTGGCACCGCAAGAGTTGCGTGATTTGGTTTTTCTTTCTCATCTGCGGGGTAATGCGTCGAAAGTACGAGAACATGTAGGCCGAATATTTGTTTTTAAGCACGAGCTTGATCAATTGCATAGAGAAATAATGAAGAAAGATAAAACGCATGCGTCATATGTCCAGCAACGATTATTTCCGCCGTTAAAACCTGTTAGTGAAGAGATAAGAATTTGTATGCGAGATGCGCTTAGATGGATTTCAGATGCCGCCATTTCCCCAATTGAAGTGCATTATCCGTTTAGTCAGTATACACCAGAAATGCAGAGAAAGGTATTACAGGTCATGGTAGAGTATTTGCAAGATGAATGTATGAAGAATAAGATATGTTGTCCCGCTGATTTGATAACGATTTATAAAAGAGCATTTTTGCCTGAAACTGGAACGGCTGCTTTTTTCTCTTGATTTAGCTTTATTGCTTAATAAACAAACAAATGTAGAAACACCTAGCTTGCAATTACCGATGAGGGAAGTGCCTCAGACGTTTGTCCCAAAGGTAGAAGTTGCTGCCACTGGAACAGTTGCAGCGCACACGATAGAGGCACATTATAATGCACAGTTTGCACATGTCCCCTTTTCTAGACAAGAAGTAAATAGTATCAGGCAGACGATCCCTGACATTAGGAAAAACCCATCAGGATTCTATAAAGAAATTGAATCTGTTTTGAATTCATCTGTTTTTCCATTGAGTGACATTGATATATTGTTTCCTGTGATTCTACATGTAGACATATGGAAACAGGTTAGAAATGTAAATGATGCGACAATATTAAATGACACTTGGGAGAATTTGATTAGAATTGATGGTGAGAGAAAGGCTGGAGAAAAACTGCTGCAAGTTATGTTGGCTTTACCAGCGCGAATAGTAGAGAAATTGAAAACTTTGGTACCCGAAAAGAGAATAGTTTGGGATAAATTGACTGCTTCTTTACAGGGCAAAGATGAAGGAGCGACAGATTATTTTAATCGATTTGAAGAAGTATTTGCAGATTTTAGTGGTCAAGACTTGAGTACTGAACCCGGGAAGAGATTGTTTGTTGATAAGTTTGTGCGAGGGTTGTTACCAAAAATTCAAAATCTGAAAGTGCATGGCAAGCAAAAACACAAAGTGAAGTATTACACATGGCCCAGTATCATGAGAACAGAGTGAATGCAGAGAAGGACAAAGAAATAAGGGACAGAGTGAATCTGAAACAAAAGTATTGATGCAGCAAGTACTAAACAATAATAGAGGTGGTGGGAATGCACAATCCAGAGCCAAATTCTCCAACATGCAAGGTGGTCCAATAGGGATTAATCAATGTGCCTATTGTAGATAAGAAGGCCATTGGCGAGCATGGTGCCCGCAGTTACAGAATCGAAATGGGACTTTCCCGAGAAGACAGAATAGAGGTCGCACAGGAACACAAGGACAGAATAGGAACCAAAGAGCGCCACAATTTCAGAACAACCAGGGGTATCAGAATCAGAATCCGAACCAAAACCAACAACAGCAAAACAGCACAAGTAATGGAAATGTTTTGGACAATCAGTCCAATGCATATTACACTGGCGACTTTACATCTGATGATGTATTATTTTACTAGGACAGCCCAAGACAGGGGTTGGAACCAGTATTTATTCCCGTAGGCCAGAAAGGGCCCTACGTAGAAATGAAGGTTGGAAATAGGGAACATATTTTTCTAGTGGACACAGGTGCACAAAAATGTTCGATTGATCATCAGCAGGTTCCAGATATACCACTGTGGAAGAACAATGTTTCAGTAGGGTTCTCAGGTACACCAGTAATTAGTCCAGTGTCACAATCAGTACCTATAACACTAGGTCCATTCACTGAGTCTTGCCCATTTCTCCTGACGACAAATTGCAGTGAAAATTTGTTGGGATTAAATTTGCTGAAGGAATAGAATGCGTTTTTTTATTGTTCTCCTGATGGAGTGTATTTGACAATATCGCCACAAAAGACTCCTTTGTCACAATTTGTATCTAAACCATTACCGACTGAATTGAGTAAAGTACCGGCTTGTATATGGGCAGTGAACGACAGTGATGTTGGTTGTTTAAAAGTAGAGCCCGTAAACATTGTTTTAAAAGAAGGAATTACATTGCAGCGTATTGCGCAATATAAAATTTTAGCCAAAGGGGAGAAAGCATTGAAATGCACTGTGTCGGATTTGATTAAGAGAAATGTAATTGAAGAAATTTCTGGTAGCGGTTTACAAGAAAGGAGGTAATGACATACCGTACCGTTCCATAATTGATCTGCGCAGAGGTAATAAAGTTGTTGATCCACAATTTCCATTAGTCCCGGATGTGACTACAATTTTGACTATGATTCCAGCATCTGCATCGTATTTTAGTGTTGTAGATTTGAAGAATGCATTCTTCACCATTCCAGTACATCCAGATAGCAGATATTTATTTGCTTTAACTTTAGGAGGACGTTCATTTACATTCACACGAATTCCGCAGGGTTACACTGAAAGTCAGAGAATTTACAGTAGAGCATTAAAAGAACAACTAGATATGCTAGAACTACCAGCAGGTTGTGTTTTGTTACAATACATAGACGATTTATTGATAGCAGCAGACACAGAAGAAATATGTAAAGAAAGTACAGTTGCACTATTGACACATTTAGCAGAGCATGGACACAAAGCTTCATTAAAGAAATTCCAGTATTATCGAAAGGAAGTAACCTACTTGGGCTACCTCCTTTCGAAGGAGGGAAGAAGATTGACACCAGAAAGGATAGAAAGCATCTCTGGTATGCCTACTCCAAATACGCAGAAAGAAGTCAGGGCTTTAATTGGCATGGCATCATATTGTAGGCAGTGGATCGCCAATTTCTCTATGATTGCGAAACCAATAGTGGCATTTACAAGTAAAGATGTTACCTTACCTTTGCCATGGAACATGGAATGCCAAGAAGCATTTGACCTGCTCAAACCTGCATTATGTTCAGCTCCAGTTTTGGGCACACCAAATTATGATAAGAGTTTTAAGTTATGTGTGCATGAAAATAATGGATGTGCTTTGGCTGTTTTGACTCAGGAACAAGGAGGGAGAAATTGACCATGTGGCTACTTCTCTTCCACGTTGGATCCTGTTGCATGCGCTTTGTCGCGCTGCTTGCAAGCTGTTGCTGCAGCTGCCGCGTCAGTAAAACAAACCGAGGGTATGGTTTTAGGTCACACTTTAACCGTCATGGTGCCCCATTCAAGTGGATGTTCTTTTAAATAGAAAGCAGACGCAACACCTTACATCAGCCAGATTACCAAGGTATGAAATTGTCCTTTTTGCGCCGAATATCCAAATTATGAGGTGTTGCGATTTGAATCCGGCCGAGTTAATGCCCCCTCTCATTGAAAAAGGGGGTGAAAAAGAATTCCCCATGATTGTTTAATGGTTACTGAACAAGAGATAAAAGGAAGAATTGATCTAACAGATAACCCACAGAAAGAGCCAGATGGAGAACTGTTTTGTGACGATTCTTGTTTTAAATTACCCAATGGTACATCAACTGCTGCATATGCCATCACTACACTGAAAAGTATTGTAGAAAGCAAAAGAATCCCATACAACTCAGCACAATCCGCAGAGATAATAGCGTTAACAAGAGCATGTGAAATTTCTGCAAACCTTAATGTAAACATATATACTGACAGCCAGTATGCATTTGGGGTGGTACATAATTTTGGACAATTATGGGCTGAAAGGGGTTTCCTGACATCACATGGAAAAAAATCCAACATGGCACTTTGACAGTGAGACTGTTATCTGCACTTGCGCTTCCCAAACGATTATCAAAAATGAAATGCGAAGCGCATAAAAAAGTAACATGTAACGTTGGAAAGCGAAACGCATTTGCAGACAGAATTGCAAAACAAACTGCCACTGATTTACACACAAAAATGTATGTTGAAAAAATGAAAAAAATACCCTGTATGGTAGAAGATGGGATTGCGACAGTTAAAGAAATGCAGGCAGAAGCCACTGCAGATGAAATAAAAGCATGGTCTGAGGGTCCAGCAGAATTAGACGTTAAAGGTTGTTGGGTGGCCAAAAAGAACAAAAGATGGATGTTGCCGAATGCCTATGTAACGGCGATGGTCACTATGGCCGACAGTCCAACACACATATGTGCTAAAAAAATGATTCAACATCTAGATACAGTATGGCAGAATCCACATATTAGCAACACTGCTGACAGACTGGTCCAAAATTGCATGACTTGTACAGGAACAGCGACTCCAGTAGGAAGTTTTGGCCCCCTCTCCATGCCATTTGAAGTCATGCATTTCGACTTCATAGAAATGGAAAGATGCCAAAATTATAAGTGTGTCCTCGTGGTGGTCTGCACATTCAGTAAATGGGTAGAGGCTTATCCCCTGAAAGATTATACATATGTCCACAGCTAAAGTTATGCTAAAAGAGTACTTTTCCCGTTTCGGCCTACCACGTGTTATATGGTCAGATAACGGCCCGCACTTTATTGCAGCCATGTTATTACAAATTTGTGCAGGTCTCCAAATTGACAACCAATTCCATTCAGCCAGACACCCGATGAGTGCCGGTTTGGTGGAACGCCAGAACGGTATTTTGAAAAATAAGATCAGTAAAATCTGTAAGGGGAGTAATTTAAAATGGCCAGATCCATTGCCGCTAGCTTTGTTGTGCATGCAAACCTCTGTACAAGCAAGGACTGGACTCTCCCCCTATGAAATAATCATGGGGAGACCAGCAAATGCTTGGAATGCTCCGCAGCCAAAACGTCTGAGAGACATAGAACACCCTTTGCTTATTAATTACTGTAAACAGTTAACTCAAAACTTGCATTTAATTCATCAGCAGGTTCAGGAGGCTCTTCCTGTCAGATATACCGCCCCAGGACATTGTCTGCAGCCTGGCGACTGGACACTCATTAAAGATTTTGAAAGAAAATCTTTGCTTGCACGCGATGGAAGGGGCCCTATCAGGTGCTCCTGGCTACACAGACTGCAGTCCAAGTGGATGGTCGCAAGTCTTGGATCCACGCAATGCACAAAAAAAGAATTCTGTTTCCTTTGAAAGAGCTGTCTGATCCTGACGTGGAAAGAAATGCAGCTGCACTTGATCACAAAGACACCTTCACCAGTTCTTTGCCAGGAGTGCTTTTTAAGCCCGAGATAGGGTCTGGGGAGATTGCAACAAAGATCGAAAGGCCAAAAGTGCCCCAACCGTGTCCGACTACTGCTGCATCATCACTCATTGCATCGCAAGCTGGCACTGATCCTGCATCTGGAAATGAGAGTGAATTGTTCATCGATCATACTGTACATGAAGCCATAAGGTACAATCTACGTTCTCAAAATCGGAAGTGATCTGCGTGTTTGTTTTGCCTCTATTCCCAACATGGATGAAGTGGGAAACGGAGGCCTAGGGAAATAGAGCGTACGAGCTGTATCAAGCTGCATCAAATTGAAAGCTCTGAAATGCGGTTTCCCGGTGCTACCATTGAAAAGTGAAGGACCAGTGCGACCCCAGGCGAACAAGCGGGGGGCATATGGTACCGACACAATTGATGCTTGCTCCTGCCTTTTTGGAGCTCTGTGCGAAATCACATCAGCTTGCTGCCATTTATTAAGCAGGCTAGCCTGAACTGGCCTGAATGCTTTGCTGCTATTTGGACGCTTTGCTGTTAACGTGTGTTGCTGTGGAGAACTTTTTCCGCAACGAACATTGAAAACTTTTCCTGAGATAAGCATTACAGACAATGCCTACACTCACTCTTGCTCTCTCCTGCACCAACGCTGATGATATTGTAAAAATAGATACTAATCCTGTTCCTAGAAAAACTTGGTTTGGAAAAGATATGCTAATAATTATGATACCGCTTTGCATTCTGATTACACTGGTCCCAATATTCTGGTATCTGGAAACTGTGCATCCTTTGAATTTTCTTTTGCTTGCAACTAATGCTCCTACTACAAGCAGCCCGGTATATGTGCTCTCTTACACTCTCCCCTCACAAGAAGTGAATCATAGAAAAGGGTAAGACAATAATACATTGCTCCTGATTATGAATATGACCCATGCTATCCTGAATAGGTCCAACTGTTGGGTCTGCTCCCATTTACCCCAGCATGGTGGAAAAGGAATGGGTTGGTATGTACAGACTTTGCCGCTTAATACTGCATGTTATGCATCATTAAGAGCGTTATTTTATGGAAAATGGAATGACAGTGATAATGGTCAGTTAGATGGAACAAACATAAATGAGTTTGAAAGAGTAGTATTGGAACTGGTGGGTTGTTTCATATTTAGAGGCGCAAGCAAAATAAACACAGTAACAAAAAAACCAGTAGATAGGCTCTTTGGGCCTTACAAATCCTCCCTAATCACTTTTAACATGGCTCCCGTAGGGAATAAGGATGCTGTGCCTCCCTCCTATACTATTAATTACCGTCCACGTACTGTCCCATTTTTGCTTGCGGAAAAAGGGTTCCTATCCAGTTGGAACGTTTACTAGAAGCATGAATACCGCAGTACTTGAAAAAGAAGAGGAACCATTATATATAGGAGGTTCTGTTTATTTTGTATGTGGAGAACAGGCCTATCCATGGTTATCCAGAAATTGGGGAAGGACCTGTTATTTAGGAATACTTTTTCCTGGTGTATTTCTTATCAAAACTTCAGAAATATCAAATTTATCCAGATCTAGGCCACGGCGAGATGATACCGCAGGACTGATTGCAGGTGATATAGCAAAGTCATTTATACCATTTTGGGGACAAGCAATACATTCATGGAATATAAGGAAACTGTCCATGGTGTTAGAAAAAACAGTAAATGGAACTACGGATATACTCTATAATATGACACTAGAAGAGAAAGCAGTTAGATTAATGACAATTCAGAATAGAATGGTCCTTGATATAATTTGGGCTGATCGTAGGGGGTATGCAAAATCGTGGGATCAGCGTGCTGTGTATTCGTAAGTGACTCCTCCCTCTTACGATATTTGAAGCGATCAAGACATTGAATGTCCTAAGCTCTGATAATCGTGTCCCCACAGGTGGCTGGAATCTGAATATAAGCTCATGGTTTTGGGAACTGCTGCGATCATGGGGATGGAAACTAATTGCAATTTTGGTCACGATACTTGGAATCCTCATGTTCTGTTGTTGTTGCATACAATGCCTGCCAATCCTTTGCTCCCAAATTACAAATGAATGTGTACATGCCATCAAAATGAAAACTCCTCGCATATTAAATGAAGGTGCACACCACGAAAATGAAACAATCAAGGAATTTGTGGCAATTAATATTTCTGATGACGATTATAGTAGTATGCATAGTTCAGAATTAGACACGTGATCAGATGAAGATGAGATGTATGGATGATGCTCTTGGCTTACGGCCAAAAGGAGGGTTTGTTAGTCCAGAAACAACCCTATAGTATGTATAGTATGTATATTATGTTGGTCAGAAACCAATCGCATCATGTGACAAACATCGCAAACACAGAATCGTCAATGTAACCAGAGGGCGTATATTTTGTGAAATATTCGCCCTGTGTTCTATGTTTCAATCTCATGCATGGTGCGAGGCCACGGCCTGCATGCTGAAAGACCAACTCAGACAGGAATGTCAAACGTTACAGAAATACATTGTTTTCCTCCCTCACGAAGGCCTTGGAGGCGAGCAGAAACTGCATGTAATCAGCGGCCCTGGTGCCGGCCTGTCTTGCAAACTCTGTAGCAATAGGCAGTTAAAGCATGAATTATATTCTTTTAGCAGTAGTCCTTTGCAGAGACTGGTATTTACCGCCTCAGAACTGTCTGACCCTTGGTTCATGAATAGAAACACATAGATAACGTGCTAAGGAATGTTTCTCTCCTACGAACATGATATCCTTGCTGAACTAAGGGCTTTATGTTCTCCATAACAAAAAGCTGTCTCTGCTGCCGCTGCTAGAATAAGTATATTTAGACTGAATAGAGACTTGTCATAACGTGTCATAATTGTCATGATTGTCAATCACAGAGCCCTAGCCTAAAAGATACATTATGGGCGGTTTGAATTGCCTTCAAAGATTGCATGTTATGTATATATATTGTTGCTTGAGCATTGCTCGCTCTCTTGCGTCTCACGAGGTCTGGGCACACATGTTGCAAGACGTTAGACCCCGGTCGGCCGACTGCGCATACCTTGAAATAAACCTGACTTGCTTGGAAAATCGAACCTCGTGTCTGTCGTGTCACTAGTATATGGTTATTGTGCCTTAGTTTCCATTAGCAGGGTCTTTATGGCCTAGCATTGCCACAGATAGGGCTTTATTTAATACAAATAAAGCTAGAACATGTCAATGAGAGTTTGAGTGAGAAAACCAGTTATGAGTTTTCTGTTTTTTGCAGATACTATGAGAATGCAAGAAAACGTTTTCATTGTACCTTTTAACAAAAAACTGAAATTTAAACAGTAGCATCTGGCTTTTAATTACTTGATATAAGCCATGAAATCCCTATTTTGTCACAGATGGCTCACAGATCACCCCGACTCTCAAGGATTGTTATTGAAATTTGGTGGGTCTTAGGGCTATCCAGCTCTCTTTCGTGTTCTTGTGGGAGTTCCGCCCCAATCCAGGTGCCCAAAACCCGAAGTTAGTCCTATCGACCGATAACCCTTGTACTCTGTTTCTGCCTTAGACTACAGTTGACTCCCTAAAATGCTGGCTCTAAAAACTCCCTCAGCGACTTCCTATGTCCCTACTATATCCAGTTGTTACTGTTCGAAGGAAATTTAGGAACGTGCCTTCAATTGCTTTTTCACTCAGACCCATGCTTACATTTCCCTACTCTTACTGTCTTCCACCTCCTCTTACTCGTTACACCAGTTTTCTGTCCCTCTGGGGTTTCACTCCTCCTAGTTCTCCCACTTTTTCTGTTAGCACTGCTCCCTCTACTGCTCCCTCCTCCACTCTACTACTTCTCAAACACCCTCCTTTCACCCTGTCGGCATTCACTTCACATACACTATCTCCACTAGCCTCTTGCCACTGAAATACACACTCGCACTGCAGTACCCTATCACACTCTAAATGGCTGCCCCACCTTTTCAAATAGCAGCCTGTGCGCTCCACCCCTTCTCCTCCTGCTGGTCTCTTGGTCTGCCTCCTTCTCATTTCAAAAGGGCTATTAGCCCTTCCCATTTGTTTTGGCACATAATCACTGCTGGGCTTCTCGGGCGGTGATGCACATTTTATGTCCAGGTTCGTGGTTGGGCTTTAGGTAAGTTCAGGGGGATCCTTTTTCCTGATGGTCTACGGTGTTGGATCCTCTCCCAGGCCCATCTGTATACTGTGCCAATCTACTGCCGCATTTGGCTTTTCAGTGTGACTGCACAGTTGCCTCTGGTCTCTATGCAGCAGTTGTCTCTATGGCCTGCTGCTTTTCTCAGCTGTTAGTGTAGTGGTTTAATTCCTGCCAGCGGTTGCGCTGACTGTTGCTTGCGTCGTCGTGACTGCTGGTCTTCTTTCCAGTGTCAGCAAGGAAAAGAACAGACTGGCAAGTGCTCTGCATAGGACGGCATGGTTAGCATGAAAGTTCTGTCTACATTCGTACTGGCACATGGGGAAGGCATTGGGGTGGGGCAGTGGGGGCAGGGGAAGTCCCTCTCCAGTAGGGACAGGGCTTGAGCTGAGTTTCTCCTCATAGACCTTAGCCCTCCGGCTGGGAGGGATCCCTATCCGTCCTTGACCGGGTCAGATTACTGGGCCTGTCACAGTTTGTTGTAGCCTAGAAATGCTTTATTGGCTGAAGCGTTTGAGTACTATTATGATGTGAGGTGTGAATGTATTGTCTTTGTGAGTTGTGCCTGTTCCCAGGCCGTGTCAAGGGAGGGAGGCGGGATCCCAACAAAAAAAACTTTTTCAAAAACTCCCCATTTGCTTCTGTGACTGCTCGAAGGGTCTCAGACCTTCCTCTGAAGGTCGCGGCAGGACCAATGCCGAGTCCCAGACAATGGAGCAGGGAGGAGGCTGAGTGACCTGGTCATGGAAGCGTGACCTTGCCGCACCAACAGGAAGCCGGCATCATCCCACTACGCACGATTAACCGGCACCAGAGAGATGCCGTGGGATAGGCGTGACCCAGGGAAATGCCGGATGGGGTGTGCGCGTCTCCAGCAGAAAACCTCCGCCGGGACTAGCAGCGGAGGTGAGAGTGCATCCTCCAGGTTGTGCTGGATGAAGCTTGCCTGTTGGGAAACTGACGAGTCCGTGGAATAGCGGCGGCACCGCAGCCATACCTGCCTAACCTCCGGGTTTTACCCAGAGACTTTGGGTTTTTATGCTTTTCTCTGGGTCACCGGGGAAGAGCATGGAGTGTCCGGGTCTTCTGACCGTCCCTGCATCTCCACTATATTTGTGTGCTTTGATCCCTTTCTTGCCATGCAATACCAGCAAGTAACGCTGTGTCCTTCGGCGCTTCCTAACAGCACATCTGATGGAAGTGAACGTTTCTTTGCTGCCTCCCCCCACTCCTCCCAAATGCGCTCATGTTTGCCTTCAAAGCGAGTTAACTGTAATGAAGGGCAGCCATTACGGCCTACGCTATGGCAAACTTGTGCTATGCCACATGTGGATACAAAAAAAAAGCTATTATGGGGTGTTTGAAAGATTTCATTATCACGTTGATAATGCACTCGGTTTACATACACGTTCACATTTGAATAATATATATATATATATATCTTACTTCAGCTGTCGTTTCCGCAGTTGGTGGAGGAGCACTCCTAGGTCCCAGAAGGATTTACAAAATCAGGAAGCCAAAATGCAAAATTGTTTCACTTTATTTAAATTTTTTTAACTTTTCACAAGCCACTCACATTGTGGCCCTCCCAAGGTAGCTGGCGCATAGTAGATGGAGTCTATGCGTTTCACGGTCCACTGACCGCTTGTTCACAACTAGTGACCCAAACATTGTAGAGGGTTAAAATACCCCATGTGACATGTGGACAGACATAGAGAGAGGACTACCCAATCTATCTGTCGAATAACCGTGTCAGTCATATTGGAACGGGTCTGTTTTATCATAGGGTTTGCCAAACCCAGGCGGCTATGTATCTTGGCCCTCCTTTTAAGTAACATGTCTTGAAACTTGGTGAAGATACCAGTTATTAACATAAGGTTTGTGTGTCCCAGCTTAGTGCTTGTCGTTGCCTCTTCATTGTGTGATGGAGATCAAATGACCTGCTGCATAACCCTATACAGATGATACTCTTTGGTAATTCCAAAGGTGATAGAAATACAATACTATTATAAATAATTAAATACATTTAATATTAATTTAATATTATTTGCAGCATAGCTAAAAAATGCATAATGCTATTAGCGTAGCCATGAAGTGCATAGTGCACATATTGCTTAATCTAAAAAAGTATTGCAAAATGCTTGCAGCATAGCTGTAAAGTGCATAATGTCAGCAACGTAGCCATAAAGTGCATAGTGCCCCTATTTGTTAGGTCCAAATGGTCCTTCAAGACGCCTGCCATATTTGATATTAAAGGTTGGCGGTTATTTGACTAAAACCGTCACCGGCTGGCCTTCAGTTCATATAAACATATGGTACTTGTACCTTGGTTCAAAGTGCAATGTGCTAGCAGCAATTTTGAAAAAAGTGCTATTCGTCTCTCCCTCCAGAAAGTGCTAGTGCCTATAATTCTGCCAAGGACAGTAACCAATCTTTATATACAGATTAAAATCATAAAAAGGTTTAAAATCTCAGTATGAACGGCCACATGTCACATCTAATTGAAACCCTACAAATATCATTGTGAGTTGGATCACCCAAACCCATCAAATCCTAAAGGTGAATTAAAATTACACAGTCTCTACTGTTAACCCGATATTGGAAAAGAGAGAAGGTAGGGAACAAAAGACCAACACAACAGACAAAATCTCCAAACGGACAAAAGGACTTATTATACCACAGGAAATCCTTCCTTCTCATACTGGGTATAATCTACTCGAGAGAGCAAATTCGCTTGCATATCATGGTCCACATCAGTACTCCGATCAAAATTCTATCAGTCTCATTGCATCATAACAATTCAAATTCAAAGCGAATGTACCTTGGGAGTGATTTGTATATGTAACACAATGTACGTATAATATATATGGACACTTGTCCCAATACATCCCTAGAAATGATCGTACACCGAATAATCCCTATAGGTGGGCCATGGCCCCCAAATATAACCCCTGTGTAGTGCGTTTCTGATGGTGGCTACATTTGCAGCAAACATATGCTACACCTACACTACATTGGTCCAGCAGGGTATTGATAGGGCCATGGTCTTGGGGTATAGGTTAACCTCTCCATCCAGGATGGACACTCTTGCCCTGCTCCCCCGCGCACCCCCCTCCCCTTTTTTTTTGCATTTTCACATTCCGAATCATGAGCTGGCCAGAACAATGCTCACCAATTTGAAGGAGGACCCCTGACGTATAAGAGGCAGGAGAAACACAGCCCTCTCCGTCCCCTCCGACACGAACACCTATCCTCCCTGCCTACTTTTGGGCATAGACGAACAAGGGCAGCCAGCTGTTGTGCAGGGGCCCAGTTCGGGATACAGCCTGCGTGGAAGTTCTCACCGCCGTTGTTGGCGCCGTCCATTTCCATAGCAACCGATGCACACAGTACGCATGCCCGGTGTGAGCGACACTGCTCCGTCACGCATGCGCACTCGCTTGTCTGCACACAGCATTCTTCTTGAACACCGAGGCAAGACCAGTGTCTGCCCAGCGGCTCCGGTGATCAGCGAAGGACGACTACACTTGTGGTAAATTACGAGCAGCGACAAATGCATCTGCTCTAGTTAGTTTCTCTGATTGGATCAGGTTTCTATTCCTTTACAACCTCCCACTCCTAATTACCTGGGCTGACTGGCTTACGAATTTCTCTGTCTGTTTGTCTCCCCTTCCTCCCTTTTTTTGACACAGACCAGCAACTCATCGTATTGGGAATCCCAGACGACTACCTCTCCTCTTTTTCTCTATGGTAGAGGATCCTACCCCGTTCTACCTGTAACCAACATCCAAGGCAATTACCAACGCCTTAACTAATAGGTATGCAATAAACTTTCCCCGTAAAATGTTTGTACATACTGCCCCTACTTTAGGGGCAATGACTACTATTATTCTAAAACTCACTTGTAAGGGATAACATCCACCCTTTCTTTTTCTTTATCCAGCGCGTCCCACTTCAGTCAGGGATATCAACAATAGAAGACGTCAAACTGGTATCCGGAACAAGTAGCGGTCTTCCTCTGTAGCTTGATACCACCATTACAAGCAGGAGGGCAAACAACGCTCTAGCTTCCACCCGAAGCCGATCAAAGGTCAGTCCCTGATGCTTGCCAGCCCCACAAACCAGATCAAATATGGTCTAGTATATAAGTAGTTTTTAAGAGTACCCTTAACACTGCAAAGCCAATTAGTCATACAGTAGTAAGGGATGTTTTATGAATATACCTTACAATACCAAGAGACTAATTTTAGGTCTTGTTTCTCTCATTCCCCACTTTCCCACTTCCCTTCCCCTTCCCCCTCTTCTGTTTTTTCACTAGAGAAACAAACCCAGAGGCCCAGATTAAGGCTTTCCACGCAAGAAGCCGAAACGCCTTCGTTTCAAGCACAAGAAAGTGCTAGTATACTCCACCTGAACTCTTTAGGGGGCTACTCTCCCTGGCATAGACCAGCGGTTTGGTACTCTGTGGAAACAATTTTAACCCACCTAGGAGTTGACCACTCAAACTGGTTTCAGCTCCACAGCTAAACTAGTTCGACTTGTTAGAACTTTTTTCCAAAGCCTAACTGCACAGATATGAACACATCCGGACTTTAGATCAATACTAGGGGATGTGTGTACAACAATGCAGATTACTGTTCATTTTGTGCAAATATTGTTTCTTTGGTTGCTACTTTGTAACAATGAGAATATGATGTAATATTTATTCCACAAAGTAATACTAACACACTTTTGATGCATACATTGTGATTTTTTTTGTATATAAAGAATCGCAGTACCCATATTCTGTTAATTTACTAGACTATGAATGTGTGCAATAAAAATCCAGTCCCGGGGACTGGTTTCGATGAATAAAAACAAAATGCTTTGAGCACGAAAGCAATGGCTCAGGGTAGAATTTTGGAATGTATATCCAGAACAAAATAATCCCTGTGTGTGGGTACTCAGCTTACTTTTGAAGCACTTTTAGAAAACAACAGCCATATATAGTACAATATAACACTCTAAGAGAGACTAGAGTTAGAGACATTTGCATGTGGTTGGAGCCCCCCCTTTTTTGTTACCTATTCTGATCCAGCTCTATTTCCTGCCACATTATTAGGGCTATCCCTTCAGTTACCAAAATACATGTGGGTGGACAGCGTCCACCCACTTTTTTTCAGGGGCGCACACAACCCATCTTATGCACTTTTGAGGCCAGCATTTAAAAAATGTTTGCTTGCTTAATTGTTCGGCTACTAGGATTTCATCCAGGGTTGTCATGTTTCCAGTGCAGATACTTACTGAGAAGACCACATAAAAGTGTCATCAAAGCATATGTCCCTGTTTACAATTTGTTTTTCTTGGAATATTTCATTGTACATTGTTGGGTTTAAAAGGTGGGTCCATTTCATACTTTGCCAGGATAGTTATTGGAAATTCTCCTCTTAGGTTATTTTTCCAGAGTTCATTACTTTTTTTTTGGAAAGGTAAATGCTCATTTGTCTTGTGTACTTTCCTCTAAAGGGAAACGTCCATTGAAGTACATTTGTATATTTCACTTAAAGATATGTTCACTTAATGTGCATATAATAATGTGTGGCAGCTTTTGATTTTTTCTATGCGGCAGAGATTCCCTCACTGAGTAACGTGTGGGAGCTGTACCCATCCACATTTTTCAGCACATTTTGCAACAGGAATAGAAAAAAGCCATTTGATTTAAAAGAAGGTATAAACATATAACATCTCAGCAAGAGTCACTTAAACAGCGTGGAGCCCGGAGAGCATGTAGGCGGTACCACGTCCCATATGTGGTGGGCAGAGATCTTGTGAAACGCTGCAGAGTCTGAGGTTTGGGAGTCCCGAGGTCTCCACCAGCAGGAGACCATCCCACTACCACTGAGGCATTCCCACGCGGTTGAGGCTCCACAGCCGTCCGGAAGAAGAAACCTGTCTGAGAGGTACACGGTATAGGCTGAGGAGAGGGAAAGGGACAGCCGAGCTATGGAGAGTTCCAAAAAGGAACAGAGGTGGGACAAACCCAAATGAGGAAATCAAAGGCCCTGCTGGGGTTGTTGAAGACTGGAGAAACATAAGAAGAGCACTCAATGGGGGTGATGCTGATAATTCATGAGAGGTTACCGAATACCGCCAAGAGGAAAGAAAACTCCAAAGGGGTGCCGCTAGGAAACCAGGAGGGTTTACCGAATACAGGGGCCAGTTTGATGAGTTACTTCACTATGAGGCTAGTAGTTTCGACCATTGTTGATGAATACATATTATTTAAATTGCACAATTTGCATTACATTTTATCAAAAAACTCCTCCTTGCATACTATTCAAACAGTCTGTCACTAAACAAAATATTGCCATTTGCACCCGTGGGCCACTTTTTAATTGGTGCCCGAGCCAATTTTATGCCCCAGTCCGACCCTGTCCAGCGGGGTGAAGCTAAGAAACACTGACAAGCAAGAAGAACATTCCAAAGGGGTGAAGCTAATGACCCATGAGACATTATGGAACACCAACGAGGGCGAAGAACTCTCCAACGAGGTAAAGCTAACATTCCACGAAAGCTTATTATGCCCAGACAAGAATTAAGAACTCTAAAAGGGGGTGAAGCTAATAACGATCAAGAGATTACCGAATACAGATAAGAAAGAAGAGCACCTCAAGGGGGTGACGCTAATAACGCACAGAACCTTCTTGTTCTACATACAATAAGAGAGAAGACCTAAGCAAGGAGAGTAAGTTAACGTTAATAACCAAGTAGAGTTTACTGAATATTGTTGTTGATGAACTATAAACACAGGCAAAGGCTGGAGAGACACTTTGGGAGAACGTTTGGAACTTTCTTTTTAGACGAAAACCTGAAAAACCTGAGAAACACTTTTGGGAGGGGTGTCACTGAGCAACCAGCACAAGCCAATAAGGGTGGACGTTGGAGCACTTTCCCAGGCTAACTTTTATTTTCCTTTTGTTAAGTGGTAGGGTTAGATGGAGCACTATCATAGGTTTGGATGGAGGACAAGATTTATAATTTTGTAAGATATCCTAACGAGCCCCCTTTTGTTATTTTCTTAAATAGGGAACTTCACCATAACACAGGGCCAGTTGAGGCATTTTCCTTTATTTTAAATAAACTAATATAGTCTAACCATGTCCCGTTTTTTGTCTCCACTATCTCCTCTATCTGACTTAGCCACAAGTGATGTTTAAAATTAAAGTGTGTCTGCCAGGAGCCTGCAGACGCGGGCGAAGTAAGCACCCCTGAGCAGTTTGGTTTGCCGCCTGGAACACTACGAACTGGCATGGAAAAGCGGGCAGGGCTCTTGCCCTTTTGGTTTTCCAGCCCTCTCCACACACGCCCCCTAGAAAGAAAGTGGATTGGTCAAGGTCTGCAGCCAATCAGGGAAGAGGTAGGGTAATTTTAAGAGGAAACAGGAAAATGATTAATGTGGGTTAGAAGGGTGAGGTCAGAAGTGGAGGGGGAGGACCAAAAGACCAGCAGGAGGCCGGAGAGAAGGAGTGTGGAGATGGTCGAAGTGAGTGGATATGTGTGAGTGAGAGGAGAGAGTGGAGTAGAGGTAGTAGGAGGTAGTAGTGATAGCAGAGAGGTAGTAGAAGTAGTAGTAGTAGTGGTGGTGGTGAGTTGAGTGGGAGGTAGTAGCAGTAAGTGGCAGCAGTGAGAGGTAGTGTTATAGAGATGTGGGAGAGGTAGTAGTAAGAGGGAGAGGTAGTACTAAAAGAGAAGTGGCACTAGCGGTATAAGTGGTGAGGTGGTAGTAGAAGTGGGGGTGCTCGTAGTGGAACATGAAAGTATTGGTAGTGAAGTAGTATAGCGGCAAGAGAAGTGGTCCTAGAGGCAAAGAGGAGAAACAGTGTGGAAAGGAGTGTAGTAGTAGTGAATGGAGTAATGGTAGGTTAGGAGGAAGTAGTCAATGTAGGGAGCGTTTGAGAGAGGAGGAAGGTAAGAGAAAGAAGGAAGTAACATCTAAGGGGGGAGGTAAGAAGACAGCGTTGAAGACTGGAGGGATAGAAAGTAAAGAGGAGGAGTAGGAGGGAAGAGAAAGAGGAATGGTAGAAGGGCAAGGTGATGCTATGCATTACTGGTGGGTGATTCCAATAGGCCGAGTGCACTCCACTATTCCCTACCTCCCCATAAAACACTAAGCAATCTTAGGAGAGGAAAAGTTAGAAGTCCCCTAGTGAGTCAGCTAGCTTTTGGATCAGGGAACCATCAACGCCTTGGTTCAAGGAGAAAGACAGTAGGGGCGACCAAGCCTTAGTACTAACTGTGGCTACAGACGCCTGGGCTAGGTTGGCGGCAGACCAAGAGAGATGAGAAAGAGACTGAGGGATGTCCCTAGTGTCAAAAATACTCCTTGAATACATTCAAATATCATATTTCTGTCCATGCCTACCTTTGTATAATCCTCAATAAACACCCTTGAACCATCCTAAGTTGTCAGCAGAGTTCTTTGGTGGCGCCCTGTCACAATGTTTTATGTGGATTGGTGAGCAAAACATGGAATTTCAGCTGACTGGGAAAAACCTGGTTTGAGCGTTGAAGGTAAATACTTGATTGGGTTTCCCTCTTTTTGTTTTCACTACGCATTCTGCATTTCTCCCTCGTTGAGCAAGTCTGTAAAAGCGAAACATAGAGGGTTAACTTCATGGCACTTGTTACCTCTCTTCTGGCTATTTAACGCTACTCTGTCGTTCGGATTCGAGAAGTATTTACAAGAGCCATGTTTTCCATTGTTTAAAACTCAACTTTTCTGAGGCACACTGGGACCTGCAGTCTCAAATCCTCTTTTCAGGTAAAGATGACTCCCTCAAAGTAAAGAAATACTGGGTCTCTGAATCCCAATCCTCCCACACTCTGGGAAGCACATTGTGTAGCACCTGACCACCCCATTCCCGATTGGTTTGACACCCAGACATAAAAGGATGCAGAGTTTCTCTAATGCACAAAATATTTCTTAGAAGTGTGAGGTTGCTCAGGATGGCAAAAGTTACCTTGTATTGGGGCCTCTAGTGGCTCTGTCAATGTCCCTCTTTGTTGTCTTTCTCTTGACCAAGCAATCAGCAATCTCATGGTGGCATGAGTTTCGGTTTTGTGTCGACTATATACGTAGCGTGGACCCATTGGGTGGGTTTACGGATCAACCGGATTGTGATTGGCCACCACATTGTCACACCATGGGAAACATGTAGCGTTTTTGTGTTATGGCATGGTGGTGATGTGCATTTTGAAGTATTAAAGCTTGTTCTGCAATACTTCTTTGCTTGTATCAGCAGGCAGTGTGGGGTGTGTGTGTGTATGTTTTATGCTGTTATGTTATGCTATTAGGATTTGTTCTGCACAAAACTGCCATTTGCATGGTCTCCAGGTCCTCTAGTAGATCTGGAAGAGAGTTGGTGGGTTTGGTTAGTTGGGAGGAGAGGGAAAGGGGGGATGGCAGTGCTTTATGATGAGGTTGCAGATCGCTGAGTTCTGCATGCTTGTAAGCTTTCTAGGTGTGGCATATATGAGGTATTGAAGGGTTCGTGTCCAGAGCGGCAGCCTCGTGCCTATAGTGTGGGTGTGTATTGGCCAGAATGTTTATTGTAATTAGAGATGTAAGTTTGGGATGTTTAAAGTCTGTGGACAGGGTCATTATTCAAAGCTGTGTGCAAGTGGCTGGTTTGCATTTGTGTGTTATGAGTAAGCTGAAGAGAAATTGAGGATTAGTCAAAAGGTGCAGATTATTTTATGGGTTTCCGTAGTGCTTTCAAATTATCGGTTTTACTGTTGGTTGTGTTATGGTGAGGTTTAGATATTCAGGCATTCAGGGAAGGCATTCTCTTAGGGTATTCCTGGTGCCTTGATTTGAGATCTTCCAGTTATTCTAGTTTCCCGAGTTCCATGCAATGTGTTTTAGGTAGACGGTCCGGAGCATGCATGGCGTTCTCATAGGTTGTATGCCTGTGAAAGTAAAACTATCGAGAAGTGTTGCTTGATGGGTGCAGGTTAACTTTCGGTCTGTTAAGCAAAGAAGAGCAAGGTTTTACACTTATTCTGAATTTCAGATGGTGCAGATTTCCTGTGGCAGCACGTTCATTGCTTGGCCACCATATTGGAGAAGGTGGCGCCTCTCTATATACAAGATCTTCAGGTTTCTAATTGTATGCTGTTTTTTTCGTTTTTAGGTCTCTGGTTGTTTGGTAGAGTAAGACTGTATTTGGAGAAAGTTTGCTGCTCGAACTTCCTTCAAGTGGTCTGTGTGGGATGCAGAGGGCATTGAACTGGATACTTTTTTTTCATTTCCCACCAGTGCACTGTTCTGAGAGCCATTGTTGTGTTCCCTCCTCTTGATTCTGAATAATAGTCTAGCTGCGTGTTTGGATCCATTGAAATGTTTTTTTGTAAGATAGTCCGCCACACATAGGTAAATGCTGTTTGGCCAGTCAATTCTTGAAAGAATCGGGGAGATAGCACCCTGTATGAGAAAGAGAGGTAGGGCTTAATCCATCAGATAAAGCTGAGATTGCAGATACCCAGCAAACAGGTGGAGATTGCTGTATTGTAAAGGTACATGGAAATTCTGGGAGTGTGAATTGCATTGACTTGTGGTTCCAGCCTGAGCCCATTGTCCATTCATATGTCTAGTTTGTGTGAGGCTGTGGGTAGTGCTGGAGGTTCTGTTGTTGGCCGTTTTGTATATAAATTGCATGCCATCCACATCCACTGTTACGAGCAAGCAGTTCATTAATTCCCAAAAGTAGAAAGCTGGTATTTTCTTGTTAAGGATCTGTTTGGGGCAGAGAGGTCCATCAGAGACCTGGTTGTGTTACGAAGTTTCACCAATCTCTCGAAGTCTGATTTGAACATTGGTTTAAAGCAGTTTATCATTGGTGGTGTAGGCTAAGTGCCATTGAGCGTTGCGAAGAGTCAGGAATGAAACGAGGACACAAGGTTGTCATGTTTTTGGTTAAAGACTTTTATTGAAAACAAAAGGGTTGGGAAAAGGCCTCTCTGACCCTGCTCTAAGAGGATTTTGCCTACCGAAAATGAAACACTAAGGATCTGTCTGTGTCAGGATGTCAAAATCAAAACTGTCCTTGTGTCCAAAAGTTCTATTCTGACCCTCACACTATAAACCAAACTATAGGGTGAAAACGGAAATGTCTTTAACCTTAGGTGATTGACAAAATAGTTCATAGAGGAAAATTGAACAGCTCCAACATAAAGGTTTTACAAGGTCGAAAGGCCCTGCTTCAGAGGGTGGTTCCCTTTCCCTGGATTCTGCCTAAATGCAATGATACTTTGATACAAAGGTTCGCACAAATTTTCTCCCAGGTCAAAATGGGGCTTGCTTCCAGTGGGTGGTTCCGTTTCCCTGAATTCTCCCTTAATACAAAACGATTCTTGCGTTAACAGTTCTTTGTGTCTTTCTTGGTCCTCAACAATCCTGTTATTTACAAAGCTGCTTAACCTTGTAGTTCCACTTCTTTCAAAAGTTCCTTCTAGTTTAGAAAACACAATTGTATATCCTCTCTTGTAACAAGGGGTGGACTGGGAACCAAAAGAGGCCCTCTAAATAATTTTCAAAGTGGCCCCATATTACACATTTTGAGCAAGCCCAACGCTTTTCCTGCTCGAGGTCCTGTTAGCTGAAATGCTGCCTTCATCGGTTGCCAAACAACCGAGGAGTCTTCCAGTGGTATCCACTGGTATCCTGGCGTGTCTGTAGCGCATCCTGTCGCTGCAGTGTTTCTCGGCTTCCTCGCTGGCGAGCAGCTCGGCTCCACCACACCAGTTCCTGCTTCCAAGCGCCACAAGCCTTGTGGAGAAGTACGACTTCTCCCAAAGAGCAGCAGCCTCTTGGAGTTTGTCTTGGATCTTTAAATGTCCCGCTGCACAGGTCCATTCCTAAAACAACTAGAATGCTCATTGAGCTTGTGGTTTTCCTTGTTCTGCACTGCTCAATCCCTCTTCCTCGTCCCAGTATGGTGCTTATGGAATGGTAGTCAGTGCTTTGTATAGGATTAAGGTCCTGTCCTTCCTTTACATACCCATGCATATAAAAGCTGGTATTACTGTAAGGGTTTGTTTTATAAGTTCGGTAACTTTACAGTCACCAATGTTGTATGTTAGACAGTCGCAAGGGTTCATGTTTCCAAGTGCATTTAACATGTGATTTTGGGGAAGCTGATGTTGGAACTTATTGGAGTTAATCATTACCACTTACTGCATGTTCCTTGCTCCAGCCATAAGTATATTGTTCCCTGTGTCACATGTGGGAAGTTTGGAGGTGGAATAGGCTAAGGGTTGCGGAAGAATATTACAACAGTCCATCAGGGCCTGTGGAAGCGAAGAAATATCCTTTAATGTTAAAGGGAGTATGTGTCTTCCTCCAACATTGGATTGTCCTCTCCCCGTGGATCACCTTACCCCCATGTGAACCTCCCTCATATCAACGGCCCCAGGGTTTGGATCAGAAAGCGTCGGCCTCACCCTGGCCACATGAGGGAAGGTTACCTCAGAGAAAGGAGTGATGATATTGTTGGAGTCATCACACAGTGGTTTGAAAATGTGCTTTCAATTGTGTTCCTGATTGCGGTGGGGTGGTGAGGCGGCAAGGTGTGAGAGAGTATGAGTGTGAGGGAGTGTGAGTGTTGGGTGCTGCACATGATTTCATGCCTTTTGCTCTAAAAGATTGTGTTTGTTCCTCTGACCTTAGAGCACATTCATTTCCTGTTTGATTTTGTTGGCTGGTATACATTTAATTTCATGTGTCCCCCTGACCTTACTGCACATGCATGCATTACAGGTTATGTGTTGAGGTTGTGACTTATTGTGTGTTTGGCAGTATACATTTTCTTTCATTTGGCCACCCTTGCGTCTACTGAGCACTTTCGGACACATCAAACTTATTTCATGCCGTCTAAAGTAGATATCTAGAATTTCGCTGATGCAATTCAATAATTTATGTATGCATGCACCCTTTTAGCCTAAGACCTAGATGTGTCCTAAAATCCTCTGCAAACAAACCAGACAATTTTGAGTTATCAGTTCAATATTTCATTTTTCAGAGTCTGCGGAAACCCCATACAAAAGAGTTTTTTTTAGCATGAGAACGATGATGAAACTTTGTCAAATTTGGCATGAGTGTTTGGTTTGGCATGCTCAATGGGACACATCATTTGGTGAACTTTCATTCCCTGGAACAGAAGTTTAAAAGGAAAAGCATACTTGTAGTAGTATAGCACTTGACCCTTCAGCCCTTCCATATTCCACCAGATATTAAGCTTTCAGTGTAGACGGGCTGTTGGTAAAAAACAGAACTCCTTTCCTAGGAGTGCCACAACACTACCTTCCTCTTCCTCTGTGGACTTTGCCCCGATTGACACTAACTTTTCTTAGTCACCTAGATTAAACTCTAGATTGACCAATGAGGATCCTACTTCATGTTCTACCAAACAGTTTGGTAGAAACAACTGTGCTGTCCAGACTTCATTTTTTATTTCGGACCTCAAATCTCCTTGGGAGTTTTCGCTCTGTGGTGCCAGCTAATATCAGTGAGTCCCCTCAAGGGTCCCTGTCTATTCCATCTAATGCAGTCACCAAGAAAGGGGGTAGAGACCTAAATTCCACCAAGGATGGCGGGCAGAAACAAAGTAAACGTTAGGTGAAGGAATTGACCCCGGTGTACACCCTAAAATATCTGTTTGCAGACCCTAAGTCCACACCACTACCCAATGTTCCAGCGGGTCCCGTGGCTGGCCCCATATGCTCATCTGCTGAGGAACTGCTGGGGCCACCTGCCTCTGTAGTGCCCCAGAGTGATGCGAGTTCTTCCAGGGGATCCTCTGAAAGGGCAATGTTAATTCGGAGCCTTTTTCCGGAGGGACTAATTTGATTTACCTGAACCGGGCTCAAATTTTGGAGCTCTTCCATTCCATTTTACCTCTCTGTACTATGTGCAGCAGCATGACATTAGGGCTGTGCTGCAGTGTGATGGTGCGGAATAAGTCTCTTCATTTGTATATTTCTCACTGGATTCCAGGATTGAATGTTACTGACCACTCACAGCTGCTTTTTAAAGCTGGTTATGAATGCACCACCATGAGTTGTAACACTCTTCCTCCCTTAATACCTGGGGGTGATCCAGCAATGGGGCCTAAACCAATAACCCGTAAAAAAAGAAACAAACTAACAAATGAACCTGTGCCTTTTTTCCCCCACAAGCTGCTGTAGCTGCCCCATCAAAAATCTCCCATGACTCGAAGACACCATTTTAGTTTCACTGGATACTCATTTCCGTCACTACAGTAGCACGTTTTAAAAAAACGTTATCAGCATATGCTCTCTATACATTAATTCATGAGGTTTCACATTCCCTAACGTCAATGTAAGAGGCAGCCACTTGGTGGCTTGTACAACACCTTCTAGCTTGCTTGGTTTCAGTAAGTTCTTTTGGACTACCATGATTCTCCTGTATCATTAGTTGGGAATTTTTCATATAGGACAGTATTCGGAAATGGTTTATTTACTTATGTCTTTCTGATCCTCAGATGCTCTGATTAAACTGTATTCGCTGGATTGTGGCTTTTGAGGTGAGAATTTGGAATGTGTTTGGATGAATATAGACAAAAGTTGTCTTGGACATTGACTCCCTATTGTTTTGCCATCTCTCCAGCTATTTAAACCCCTGTGAAATACACTGTGGTTTTTGCTGTCGCATCGTCAAGGTTATGTTTCCTTTTTGAATGGAGGCCGTTTTTGCCCGAGACCAATATATTTTCACATATATTTGTTGCTTCAGGGTTTACCCTTGCTTTTTTCAACAGCACATGAGATAGGCAGTTTTGCCTTTATAAAGCTGAATTAATTGGGATAATCGCATGAGAAATTATTATTATTTTGTAATGGAACATAACCATTTTGAGACCACTGTTGTATTTCATAAAAGTATTTTCTTTCTCTTACTGTTGTAGTTTAAATTTTGAGCACTTGAAACTACAATATGAACTCTATTACTCCTGATAAAGGGACACCGCCCCGAAACGTGACAAGCTGAAACCATGGATAATTTCATATATTAAAGATTGGTTTAACATAACACATTGCTTTCTCGCAAATCTTTTAAAAATGTTGTTTTGACATTTTTTGCAAACACATCATGAATGCTTTTTTGAATTCGCTAGTTGTTTCACAACTATTCATGGTGTGCAGGGGACCGTGGAGTCCCTCACTGTAGGACACCTGTGTTCTCTGTATGCATAGTACAACTTCTGTGCCAGAGTTGTTATTTTTCTCCTGAACACCCAAAAGCTCTTTTTAACTTATTGAGCTATTCACTGTTCTCAACTTGTAGCGTGCACTCTTCTACGGTCTCTCTTTCTGTTGTTTGGATTGGCCTGCTCAATGGGACACATACTTTGAACTTTTATGGGCTGGAAGAAAAGTTAAAAGGAAAATCAAACTTGTAGTGTAGCACTAGGCCCTTCCATATATCATCAAGTATTAAGCCTTCAGTGTAGACAGACCGTTCAGCTAAACACTGAACTCCTTTCCTAGGAGTGTCAAAACACGGGCGCCAAATATTGCCTCTCTCACATAGTGCTCTGGGCAGGAAGGGATGGAAAGAACAGTCTATGTAGTAAAGCTTGAGAGGCTTTCCCGTTTCTGTTGGTACTTTCCCCATCCTTTGCAGGCCATAGTGCAACTTTCCCTCGTGTGCAATAAAAGTGTTGAACTTGAGTCTCAAATGTTCTGTTGATCTCATACCATCACAGAGGATAGGTTTGTGTAGGTACATTCACCAAATCCCTTACTATTGCATGCAGCATGTTACCGATTGCAAATAAATAAGTAAAGCATTCCACAGTATTCAGCTTTCATAAACCAGATTTCTCCCCTTTCCATGGCATAAGTGTTTTAACCAAAGACCATCAATAATATGGTGAGTTTAAGAAGAGTTCCCAGTGCTCGTTCAAATAGGCCTACAAGCTGGAAGTAAAATGAATGTGAAGAAAGTGATAACTGTAGTGAGAAATGCAACTTTGAATGAAAATGAAGGTCCTTATGACACTGCCTGTTTGGGTGAAATTCCAGTGTGGTTGATGCTGGACACGGATCAATGATAAATTAATTGTCAAAAGACACTTACGTAGCAGCATGAGGCCACCAACATGGCAGAAGTTGCACTGTGCAAAACCAGATTACATGAAAGGTGAAAAGTCGGAAAGTTGAAGATTTGGATGACCCTTACGAATGTTCATAGGGATGCAAAAACGTATTGTCAAGGTTGATACCACCATACTATTGAAGAAAGCGTGCAATTTAGGAGTGTTTATGTAGCAGAAGGGCCTTGGCTATACTGGTTTGAGGACATCGGAAGGAATTTAGCATTAAAATAGACCTTAGTTCTCATAATGTTATGTTTGTGGAAGTGCCTGATAAATGATTGGCCGATTTTTCCAAAGTGTTTGAGGAGTTAGGGATGCTTAGGGGTTTTTAAAACTACGGAGGGTAAGAGCTCGTAGGAAAATGGGACCCCTGCGTGGATCTTCTAATTAGGTAAATAGTGTGCTCTTCTTCCAGCAGCCGTGTCTAGGGATCCAGCGGGACAGAGCTCCTGAAGTCCCGATGTTTTTGAGATATGAAAGGAATGGGTTGGAACCCTGGCTTTAGTGGCGCTCGGTATGACTGTTGTCATGAAGTAGATACTGCTGGACACAAGTGGTTTTTCATGCAGATGGTTTTAATAGGATAAGTGGGCAATGGGCCGCCCAGATCTAGAAAACGATTGTTGGTACATTTCCATGTTTAAGAAAAAGCCAACACGTGTTTTGACCAATGGTCTTTGTCAAGGCTTGGAAGTGCAGAACTTGGAGGTCCTGAATATGGTAGCTGAATAGCTTCTAATATTACCCGGCTGGGCTGAGGCGAGGTGTACGGCTCACGGCGAAGACTGTTGTGCCCAAACCAAAGCCAGTACCTACTCATGTGAGAGAGTCTTTTAAGGACGAGTTAGACTGCATGCTGGCTAAGGCGTGATTCAAGAGATTGAAAATTCACAGTGCTTCTGAATCTCACCTGCTCTGGTCCAAACCCCTGTGGGCAAAAATCAGTTTCTCTCGACCTTGGAGCTATTAACCAAAATCAACACTGCAGGTCCGGTAGTAGCTCCAAGTGAGTTGAGCGCAGTTGAGCCAGGTCAAAGATGTATCGAGAGGGTAAAAATGATTCAAGGTTGCTTCTGGTCTTTTGGTTGCGGCAAGGCCCAATCCAGGTTCTCCATGGACCATGCAAGTCCATAGTTCTGCACTACCAGTCCTGGAAGTTTGTCATGCCCCTGCAGGGGTTCCTTGTCCTCTTGTGAGCGGGATCCTGGTTCCAATGCACAGGCAGCAGAGAGGCCTTAGCCCAGAGCAGTGGGCCAAATAAAAAATCTCAGTCTTACCCCACCCTCGGCAGAAGGCATTCTGTCAAAATTATACTCTGCCTCCCTCATTCACCTCTAATAAGAGTTTAGGAACCTGACAGACTTTAGTAATGTGAGTTAAGACATATCGCATGATGCCCTGGTGGCGTATGTGGATTTAAACGGTCTCCGTGTAAATATAGGAAAAAACAAAGATCATGACCATAGGTAAGAGGGCATACCGGGGAAAGCGGTTCACTTGGCATTTGGGAGGTTTAAGCCAAGAACAAGTTGAGACCTATACATATCTAGGCATGCATATATTGCATAGACTAGACAGCACATGTCATGTAAAGGCAATCTCCTCAATGGCATGGATAAAATGGTTGTCATTGAAAAACGTGATCGACAGGCAAGGAGGAAGATCCACAGAGGCCAAACTCATAGCATACAGGACATCGGTAGTACCAGAAATCTTGTATGCTTTGGAAACTGCCTCCGGGCTCGATAACCTGACTTAAAAAACTTGAGGGTAAGCTTTTAAGATCTTTGCTAGCTCTTCCGAACTCTGTACTGGTCGAAGTCATGAAATTGGAACTTGGACTGCCTTCTTTAAACATACTCTGGAAATTGGCAGTCTGCAAATTGTGGGGTTAATATACCTTTGTGACCAGGGAAATGGGAGACTATTCAATCTTACTAAGCACCACGGACAATACTGTGCGCGTAATGTATGGTTTCCCCATATGCAGAACCTGGTACTAAAGCATTGTGTGAACATAGGCATGAAGGGATTGCCGGATTCAGTGGGTGAAGTTAATGCAATGGAGTTTGAAAGGAAATCAAAGGACTATGATCACATTCAATCTATTGACTATCTCGTAAATAAGGGGAAATATCATCTTTACTCCACTCAAGGTATGAATATAATCACCCCATGTGATTATTTGGTTAAAATTTGTAACCCCAAACTGGTGCGTTTTATTCTGTTTGTGCCTCGAAATTGTACCCACTTATGTAAACACAGCAGCTTGGATTGATGTTAAAAGGAGTGAGCGTTTTGGCTGTTTATGTAATCTGGCCATTGAAACGACGAGGCACTTGCTCACGCCATGCAGTAAACTTCATGTTCTTTATGAGAAGGGATATCACGTAACTGTGGATTACAGATCAGACCAGTCTTGGAGTACCATTTATGGGGCAACATCTTTGGTCATGACTGCTGCCGCGTTTTACATCTGGCAAAAGGTGGGAAAAAGATTGGACACTTTATAAGGTTCATACTTGAAATTTCACTGGTGCTCTATAGCCTGGAAAATTGAACATTGTGTGAACATTGTCTTTGTGTGAACTAATTGCTCTTTTATTACCATCATTGGAATGTTGCTGACTTCCATTTTTGGTGATGTATTTAATTTGTTTTGATCTAAATTAAATGTTTTAAGCAAACAAATGTCATTATTTTATAATGAATTGCTTTGACCTGTTTTATAAAGTGTAAAGGTCATGTCTGACCATAGACACTTAATAAAAGAAAAATGCAAAAAGTGAAGACATATGTGGTTGTGGGTTGTTGCCTAACCTAGACGTAAATAAACAGATACAGTGATAATGCAGGGTTAAGGTTGCAAACGGTTTTAAACAAATATATTTTATTGAGGATTTGCATGATACTGGTAGTCCAAAATCAAGTGTTCACATGAGGGGGATAACGAGAAACAATATCACGATGCCAGTGTAAAGTCCCTGTTTCCGCTCCCTACCTCCCAAGCTGCAGTATAGAAATATTAAATAACAGTTTAAATACAGTGAAATGAAGGAAGATCACATCAAATCAGTGGAAGCAATATCAGTAGTTTAGGCTGTGAACAACTGCAGCCTTATTAGTCATTTACAAATTGATAAAGTGTAACCATGTTGCCACTTGCTGGTGAGGGTTGCCTTTTAAGGCTGCTGTGAGTTGGTCCATTGGCAATATGTTTCGTAGCTTTGACCACAGATTTGAAATCGAGGTGGTCTTGGAGATTCCAATTGCTAAGCTATTGGTAACCAGGTGGCCACATGCATGTTCATGGGGCAGCTGACCATGTGTAGACATGTTCCTCATCTATATTGCATAACAAGGACTGCCTTGGGTGAGCAGTCTGTTTTATGTGAGTTGGTCTCTCTTGCCAGATTAGCTGAATCATGCAGCATGGCCACCGATGGTGAAGGAGCCCTAGCTAACAGACCTCTTCTTCTTAGTTTGAAAACTTTTGTTGCATTTAACTGGCTGCTCATAGGAAGACATGTAATTCATGTTTAGGCAAACGAGTGATTTAACCAAATCTCCTGGTTGGGATATCAAACTCTTTTGATCCCTTCAAGGTTAAATTACCACTTCCTGGTGAATGACTTCTGGGTAAGTGTTTACCATTTGTTAGCACTGACTTGGACTGCAGCTCCTCGGTTGTTGGGTGCATACCAAATGCTGCCCTTTTTCTTTGGAGCACAATGATTTACCTTCCAACCCCTTTGATTTAAATGGAAAAAAAGTGCCGGCCTTTTCAACGCCGGCCGTTTCGGCACGGCACCTTGTGCACAGGTCCTTTTTAAGCACAACCTGTTGTGTGCAGGCAATGCTCAGTGAGATTAAATTATGTGCACACACTTTGGTAAAGCAGCATACCTGAGATGCTTTCACACAAACTTCCAGTTTGTTGTTATGCATTGTGTGCTTAGAAAGTTTGAATATCTATATTAAATGAGACTTTCTTTTTTGTGTATAAAATTTGCAGATATGGCTGTAAACTAAGCTTTAGAAGGAGAGTTTTATTATTGCTCAATTTCGTTGCCTAATGAGAAACTCGGTAGGTACCTTGAGTTGTGTGCGAGTTTGCAGTTGAAAATGTTCCCTTACAACCCCAATTACTTAAACATTTACATATTCGAATAGGCACTACTAATAACAAAGAAACATCTAAAAAAAGTAATTTCACAGGCTTTCCAAAACAATCCATGCTCCATCGAACGACACCAATGATAACGGGTGAAGCCCACTAAACAAAACAGTTCTGCTCTTAGTGTGCTGAGAGCACAGTAGATGCATGTTTGTCTCTCCTTTTGTTCTGCAGGGTGGACCCTGAAGCAGACATTGTAGGCACTGCGGGTGGAGGAAAGAGAAGGAGGGTGCTGCTTTCCCCATCAAAGGCTGCAGAAGCCGAGTACTTTAAGTTGCGATAAAGTGAAATGAAAAGCTTTCATTTTCCCCTTGCAACATAGTTGAGTACTGGTACACTCCTTCATGCGTTGACAAGTGCAGATACTCAAATGCTCAAAAATAAGTGAAGGCATTGAGAGCAGGGTATAACCAGCCCATTTAAAGCACTGTCCAACCCCCTGCTTTAGAGACTGCACTTTGGCCCAGGGAATTAACCATCAACTACCTTGAATTTTGCTTTGGTACTTGCACCGTGGACCAAACCAGATGCGTTGCTAGGGAAGGGGGGGGCTAAAGGGGCTATAGCCTGCCTCTTTTAGTTGTAGCCCCAGATAGAAACTCAGGGGCTACCACCAAAAGGCTAGCTAGCCCAGAGTCCCGATAATCCCAACATTAGCGTAGCCCCGGATTGTTTCCAGACCTAGCAACACCCCTGGACCAAACAGAACACCATGTCCATCCACCAACACCTGCTGGTGAATTTATGATATATTGTATTGATTGATTTTTCATTTATTATGCGCTTATACAGCAAGTGTTTCAAAGCGCAACCATGCATGGGAGGGGAAGACATAAGGGAGACAAGACAAACGAGCTTACTAGGCGTGGCACATTCAAGTCGTGTAGTCCATAAACAAGAAGTCTGAAGAGGTTCGGGGGTAATGTTGTGATCTTGAGTGTCGTGTAGGCAGAAGAGACCTCCGTCCCCAAGTGCCGCACAGTTAGGACCAAAATCACTCCCTGTGCAGCCCTTGAGGCCACAGGTGGAGATGTTACTCCGGAACCACGAACCTCTGGAGAACCCGATCTGCTGCAAGAAAACAACAGTTAAGTACCAAGCAATCAAGTAAGCAGCAATACCAAACAACGTGACAAGAGCTTATCAGTGATAACTGAAGAAAGGCTGTAAACCTAGGAGGTAAGGGTTCCGGGACTCACTTATGCAGTACCACTCAGGTTGGATCATCCAGGAGTGGTATAGTGTAGTGCCCACCTGATGTCAAGAACATAAGCAAGCTATGAGGTTCCAAAACATGAAGTCCAGGTTACCAGATGCAAAGGGAAGTTCCGTGTGGCAGTCCGATAAACAATCCGTGGTCGGTGAACATCCAGGGTAAGTTGATGCCAAAAGGGAATTCCAAGGATAGTCCGTGTAACAAAGCCGAGTTGAAAAACCAAGGTATCCAAAGTCCAACAAGAAGAAACACGTGACGCCAAACAGGTTACGAGTAACAGCTGTGAAGCAGCGAGTATACGGAAACCCGCATTTAAATACTCGCGCTACTGGCATTACCCTGTGTCATGTGACGCGTTGTTGCGTCAGGTGCCCGGCCTACCGTGTCACGTGAGCGAGCGACGGCTGTCACGCGACGCGGAAGTCCAACGCTGATTCTCCGGGCTGCCAGATGCCATGGAAGTTGCCAGTGTAAGAAAGGGAGCAACTTGGAAAGTGTTCTGTTGCCCATGAGGAGCACTCGTACAGGCGGGGCAGCGGAGAGCACGTGTGAGTCCCGGGCTGTGAAAGGGGAAAGTGATGGAATGGGGGGAGAGGAGCGAGCAACTGGGATTCCAAGGTCTCGGGCAGGAGTTGTATGATTGTCAAGGGTGCGTGGGACAGGGGGTATGACAGGTAATAAGGATCAAGTGCACCCAGTCTAGCCAGTACATTGGGTTAAGTCCTAGGAGGTACCACTGTCATGGGTCGTAACCGAACGTTCTGTAGTGCTGTGGCAGCACAAGGCCCAAAGGCAAGTGCAGATGACTGGCGAAGGAAGCTTGGGACCTGTGAGGCTCTTAAGGTGCACCAGGCAGCTAGTCGGCAAGCTGAGCAGAGTGGAGGCGAAAAAGCAAGAAAGCAGGAAGAGGTTGTTAGCAGGGGAGCGGGAGAGAGAAGGAGGAGGCAAAGAGGAAGGTCTTGAGGAGTTTCCAGAACTTTAGGTGATCCGGTTCAAGAAGGAAAGGGGCAGGGAGGCTGTTCCAGAAGGAGGCACCTGCGGAGGATAAAGGTCTCCCCCAAATCTCTGCTTGGAAAAGCGGCTCACTCACAGAGCGTTGGAGGAAGATGAGCGGAGGGCTCAGGAAGGAGAGTATTTAGGAAGAGAGCATTGCAGATAGAGAGGGCCCAGGCCCCAGAAAGCCTTGTGGACAATGCAAAGAGTCTTGAACTGGATTCTTGCAGCCACAGGGAGACAGTGGAGGGATGCCAGCGCCAGAAAGATGTGGTCCCTGAGCTTGAGGCCAAGGATAAGTCTTGTGGTTCTGTTCTGGATGAGTTTAAGAGGACAGAGAGTAGAAGCAGGGAGGTTGAGAAAGAGGCTGTTGCAATAGTCCAGCCTAGAGAGGACCAGGGCTCTGGAGACAGTGAGCCTCTGGGGGAAAGTAGGACAAGGTAGGATACCTCTGAGAAGATGCAGTTGGAGTGGGACTTTTTAGAGATGTACGAGATGTGGGAAGAGAAGGAGAGAGTAGAGTCGAAGATGACCCCCACGGTTTTTGCCTCATTGGTGGGTGGAGGCGCAGGGACCAGGGAGGCCGGCCAGAGGAAAAGAGGGAAAGTGGGAGCAGGGGTCCCGGTGAGGACAATCTCTGTCTTACTGCATTGAGGCAGAGGTCGTTTGCAGCACACAACGACAGTCAGGAATGAGCAAGGAGGAGGAAGAGGCTGAGGGTAGCCTGAAACAGAGCTGTGTGTCATCCGCATAACATTGAAAGTTGGAGGTGAAAGTGGCTATCCTGCAGGTCAGGGTGGCCATGTAGTAAGTGAAGAACCAAGGGGATAGGTTAAATCCCTGCGCGACACCACAAGTAGAGAAAGTGATAAAGGAGAGAAAGGGCCCCAGTTGCACCTGGGATGGGCAGTCAGAGTGAATGGAGGCTAGCCACGACAGGGTCTGATCAGTGATGCACAGGGTATCAAGGAGATGTGCGATCAGAGTGTTGTGGTTTACCGTGTCGAAAGCAGAGGAGAGATAAAGTAGAATGAGGACAGAGGGAGAGTTAGAATCAAGGTTGGAGGACAGGTTTTCACAGGTGTTCAGAAGAGCAGTTTCCATACCTCTGGATGCTCTAAAGCCAGGCTGGTGGTCGTGGAAACAGCCGACCAATTCGGTGTGGAGGTTGAGCTGAGATATTGCCAACTTCTCTAGGAGTTTGCCCAGAAAGGGAGTGATGGGAGATCGGGGGATAGTTTGCCGGAATGGAGGGGTCAGCAGAAGGTGTTTTGATCACAGGGTGCACAAGGGAGTGTTTGAGAGCAGCGGGGAAAACTCCAGTGGCGAAGGAGAGGTTGCAGAGGTCGGCCAAGGATGGAGCGAGAGAGTCCATGTTATCCTTAGGGATAGGGGTCCACCTGTTTGGAGGAGGCCTTCATAGACCGGACTTGTCTGGTGACCTCCTTAGGTGTGTCAGGGGAGAGAGAAGAGAGACGAAGGGGAGGGGTAGTGGAGGCCGATGGAGGGGACCTCCTTTTAAGAATGTTCATGGTGGACCAGCCAACTCGTATCAATGAATCCTGGACACTCTATATGATATGTCATTTATAACGCGCCTGTACACAAGTGTTTTTATAAGCTGTATTATAAGCCTGAAAAAGTATAAATGGGAGGAAAACTTCAATGCGACAACCTGAGTAATCAATAATATATGTAATGCTTATGGTGAGTCAATAGATCAATTAGCTCACTGACACATGCTTAAGTCCAAAAACGAAAAGAAATTGTATTTGTTGTATCCATATTAGTAAATGAATCAAGGTGTTACTTCACACTTTTGATGATTAGCATTTGTTTTCCTTGTAATCTTGTAATGTTTCTGTATGGTAATTTATAATTTCTTCACTCAAAGGATGATCAACATTGATTTTCACAGCAATACTTATATTACATGTGTTTCTCTCAACACGTGTTTCCCCATTGTTAGTGCAAATGGTTGATCAGGAGAGAAAAGGTTGTCCAGTTATTTTCTTTCCAATTTTGATCTTGTTTGTACAGTTATTCAACTTTGAATTTAAAGAGATACCAAATAAGAAATCTCTTTTGTAGGTCGAAATACATAAGTTCTTGAGTTTCCTTTGCAATTAATACTCCTTACAAGTCGTTAATATGAACTTTAGGCGCAAATGTGAAAAATCGCCATAAGCGTGGTAGTCCTGGTGTCCTTGTGGGGGCTGTTACATGCTACTAACCTCCTCCTCCTTGTCCCTCTTTTGTGGCCAGTTCTCATGGTAGCCCTCAGTGGAGGGGGCCCCAGACAATTGTCTTTAGATTTCCTTTCTGACAGCCACGTCAGAATTGTATTACTTTAAGGTTTTAGACTATGCTTACCCCATACATTGATGCTAGTAGCCTTGGCACCGTGGGGAGGGGGTCGTGGGTGGGATTTCAGACTTTTGAGGCCCTTCAGCCCTCCCCATGCCGTGCAGTCTCAAAGGTTTAATTATGTCTGTGCCTATGTGTTTCCAGTCCTGCTGAAAGGTTCTAGCAAGTTCAACAGGCACACCTCGTTGCCCACCTCAGTCAAGTGGATGCCATTATTCCCAAGGTTCCTTAGGAGATTGTGGTCTGATAAAACCAAATCCCCTACTCTTTGCACAGGTGTGCATGCTAATGCCCCTAAAAGACTGCAGCCAGAGTGTGTGTTGCACTGCACTAAGTTAGACTGGGAATTACTTCGGGCCAGATCAGTTCAGTTTCCTGCAGCATGTCCATGGGCGGCGCCAGGCTTGGGCCTGGGAGGGCTAAATCCCTCCCTCTTTCAGGCAACAGTAATCACTCTGCAGTGAGGCCCAGCCAGGGCTCAGTAAATAGACCACTCTCCAAAGTGAGAAAACATTCGTTAACGTGACAGCGACATCAGCAAACGTGCAAAGAACAAAAGCCTGCCCAGGATTTATCAGATGACCCCCTGTGTGGACGTTTAGGGCTTAACTAACTGCTGGGCACAATGTTTAGATGCAGAGGGGGTAGACAGGGTAGCACCTGAGCTGGTCCAAATAGAAACAGGTAAGAAAGAAAAAGTGTTTTTGATTGTGTGCATGCGTGCGTGCGCGGATTGCATGCATGCCTGCATGTCAGGGAGTGTGTAGTGCATGTGTGTTTGTATGTGAGAGGGTGTCTGTAAGCGCATGCATATGAATGAATGAATGCAGTGTGAATGAGAATACAGTGAGTGTGAATGTTCAGGGTGCTCATGTGAATGACTTAAGCTGTATCGGTTCCTGAATTTGTATGAATGTGTGTGTGTGTGTATATATATCTCTGTGTGTATCTGTATGTGTGTGTGTGTCTGTATCTGTGAGTGTATCTGTGATGCTGGTGCACGGGTAGGGGGCATTTGAGCATGAACTTTTTTTGCCAGGAGCATGGCATGTTTTACTTGCATTTTTGGGCGAAGCCAACTTGAGTGTTATTATGTGAATGAGGGGTTGGAGTAAGTGGAGGGTACTGCAATAGGGCTGGCTGAGTCCTACTGTGGCATGGAATTGTGGACTCGCATTAAGGACAAAGCCAACCTGATGAGTTTTCTTACATGTGGGAGGGCATGTTTCCTTACTGTGGCATGGCATTGTTTTACTGGTGTTAAGGTCAAAAGCAGCATAATAAGTGTTCTTACAAAGATTCGCGCGGGGGGGGAGGGGGGGGCCTTTGTGCAGTCCGCAGGGCAATATCTTCTTACTGTGGCATGACATTTCTTTTACTGGCGATAGGGCGGGAACTACAAAATGAGTGTTCTTATATGGGGGGATTTGTGTAATGATTATTGTTTTATAGCGCTTTCGATAAAGCACTGTACAAAGAACATATTTATATAAAATGATCACCCAACCGAAGTTGGAACTCATATATCTACTTTAGAAGGAGGAAAAGCTGAGCTGGACATGCCCGGATTTGAACCTGTGCCCTGCAGATCAAAGTCAGACTTCAGCAGCAAACGTTCAACCAGCTGAGCTATCTTTACAGCTAGCCAGCAAGGACATGGTGTCTTACTGTGGCATGGCTTTATTTTACTGGCATTAGGCAAAGCCAGCAAGAGTATATATGAGGGGATACGGCATATATTGGCAGAGCCAGCATGAACATGTGTGTTACCGTATCATTACTGGTATAATGGGCAACGCAAAAATGAGTATTTTCTTAAGTGGGAATAGTGGTACATATAGGAGCACCAAATCGGTATGAAAATGTGTTTTTCAGTTGCAGAGTACTGGCATACAGTGGACAAAGGCATCATGAAATTGTGTTTAAAAATACTCCTGTGTATTGTTGGTGTCTAGGCTTCCAATAGACTGTTCATGTCTACAAAACCGTTTCTAAACTTTGTGACTTTTTACCCAATGTATCGCACAGAGCAAGTGTACTGTAAAATGCACCATTTTAACCCCTTATTTATTGTTCTCTTTCGGGGGAAACCCCTACAAACCCACCTTGAGTGGTTTGCTCTCCCTCACTATGTTCGGTAGCTCCGGCGGAGTCAGCCAGCAGCAGAAGAAGCCCAGTTCCCTCTTCGACTCTTCTTAGGGTGAGCCCTACTACATTAGCTTGAGGAATCACTTGTTACACAATCCTGGCTATGCCCCTTGTGAGTTGTATTCAATGGGCCAAAGGAAGGCCTAACATCTATTCAGCCTCCTGGGCTCGAGGTGGGGATCAACAGCGCAATAGGTTCAATGACCCCACTCACTAACCGTTTTCAAAACTGCCATCCAGTCCCCCAACCCCCAAAATGTTGTCTATCTCCGCCACCGAGCATGCTGCTGAACTCAACCAATGTCACCTTCTCACCTTCATTGTAATCAGCATGTGACAGCGCAGGCCCCAGCTCAATCCTATCCTTACTGCACGCATCCACATTTTGGAACCCATGTCTGGTGTCCGCATCCAAGACACTTCAGTCCATTATACACCCGCCCTCAGCTCCACTTTCCAAGGCTGGCCCATTGAGCAGCTTGTACTTCACACAAATAGCCTTGAAATCATACTTTAGAACAATCTCATAGGGCCATCGGGTAGAAACATATTCTGTGCCATCCATTCAAACACCCTAACAGTGGCTGCAATATGTACTCTAGTGACTCACAGCATGACCCAAATGGTGCTCTTTGATCGCTCCTAATTCCAAGGCTGAAACATGTCAGCCCTTGGCAATGTGAATGTAGGCATTTGTCTATGCATTGTTGCCATTCCTGATTGTGCTAGAGCAGTGTGTGTATTACAGTGTAAACAACTGCCCACCTGTTGCTTGTGTTATCTTAAATAACACTATTATTTATTTCACACCCTAGTGCTCAATGTCAGCACCTCCGCACAGCTGACCTACTCCTTGCATTCAGGATTCAAGCCTGCCGATAGACCGGACCCTGGGGCTGCTGTTGCCTATTTTCCATACTTCCACAACCACTACTTAGCCGTGGCAGCATCGCTCAATGGCGGCAACGTGCTGGCTGAGTTTGTGCGGATGCTGATCCAGTGGACTGCAGATCTGGGTAAATACAGCTCTTCACTGAAGAGCAAATATTGAAAATAGCATATGAAATTAGCAAAATCTGCTTGATGTCTCTTTCAACAGCAAGTTCATGCCTATGACAATTCTATGCAAGTAATTATCACACAATAGTTTTAGTCCCATTACCTTAGCAATACGTCATCCTGAAACTATCAGGAGAGAAAGCAATTACTGGACTGTTTACCCAGAATATTTTTTTTTCCCAAATGGAGATGGATGCAAATGATAATATTCATGTGTGTGCTCCATTACTCAGAAATATTTGGTTCAATCAGTATGAAATTAATGGTTTCTTTTCACATTAGAGGGCCTGTCGGTGGCTAGCAGAAAGCATTTGATTAATTACTTGGATTTGTACTTTCCGTAGTAGTTGTAAATATTTGATGGAGTGAAAGCGAAAAATAACCTTGTTTATCAATGTTTAGTTGAAAGTGCAATGACACGCATGAGTCCTGTTCGCTATTTTGGGTTGTCTTCAAGGCTGCATGTTGTATCTGTAAGTTATATTTAGGGGACCACAGGTAATACGCAGAGTTCTTTTCCCCCAATCAAAAGTGCCACACAAATAGATCTTTTGGTTCAATCTAGCCCTGTCTGGGTTTCATCTAGAAGCAGGTAAACCCCTCACACGGTAGCAATGGTAAGCCAGGAACCAGGCCGGTGCATACAAGGAATATATTTGTATTTATTATTATGGAAAAGTTAATATTGACACTACGTCACACGAAATGCCACATTCTCCGTGGCACAAATGCTTTTCTTTCCCATCAATTCACGTTTTAGTCAACTAGAAAAAAAAGTATTATAATCGCACAAATCACAGACTCTTTAGTCAAACTCGTATACAATATTCCTTCTTTGGACTCTTTTACACCCAGGTTACACAGAACTAGGGATCCATGAGCTATGTCAGATACCAGGGTGAATCATAAAATACTCTTTAATATGCTCAATTGGACTGCACCATAGACACGACGGAACAAGTTAACTGCCTGCTTTTCATTGCATAAAATTCACTTTTAATCACATTTAGTACCTTGAAACCTGACCGCATCATGAGCTTGGCACAATAATTTATAGGAATTTCAATTTAAATAAAATGCAAAACTTTACAGTATTCTTTAACTGAATCACATGTAAAACTAATTTTAATTGGTGCTGCACCCTTAGCAATGCTGACAGTCTTATGATGCAACAAACATTTCAGAACAAAAACTTTTTATTTTTTTAACCTTTCTCATCACCCCTCTGCCATACACAATCTCCCATCTCTCAGGGGCCACTATCTCATTTTCTGTAGAAGGTGTGCTTTTCAAATTAGGGACTTTACTCTGTTTAACTTTGGGAAGACGCTGGGCCTCATTCCGAGTTGGCCGGTACACAGTAAAAGTGCCAGTAATAATGGTTAGCAGCACTTTTACCAGACCGGCCAACTACAACTTTGCCGGTAGGGGTTAAGGATTTACCTTCATCTTTCACTAAACCCATTATAGCTTGGCAGTCTTATCGCTGTGGCAAATACTGCCAATGTTGATGTTTCGGTGGGAGAAATGATGGTGGGTTTGAATACAGAACAATTGGAATTTCAAAATCCTAATTTCATCTGCAAATGTATGCAAGTGTCACACAATATGGAGTGGTTCACAGTATCCTCCAAACATCTGTTGAGGTTAGCCATATATTGGGCCATCTAGCTTAAAGGCATAATCGAATTGTACATCGAACATTACAAAAATTGCAACTTGGTGAAGTGTCCAATTTTAATTTGTCTTTGACTGGTATGTTTTTATAAAAATTGTACATTATGATGGGATTGTTCTTCATGTTCTTCATAGAAAAAGTACCAGATTCATCTCCTCCCATGTGGCCAGGGGATGGCAGCCGCTGCCTGATTCTGATCCCAGGAGTGGTATTATGAGGAGGATCTCATAGGAGGAGATGGCTGTCAGTGAGATCTGGTGTCCCCATCAGTATGCTCCTCTTCCATGTGATGAAGATCCTTTAATCCCCGATTTCTTGATGGCATATTGTCAATATACCAATTCTTTTAATAATAAAACTCAAAGAAGATTACATGTGATTTAAACGAATAGAAAATAACTAATAACATTTATATCTGAACATTTATAACGAAAATAAATACCAATTATTTTTTTAATTTGGGCCCCCCCAAGCGCCCTGTATCGCTTCATTTATAATCCCACCTCAACCCCTTACCCTACACCATATATATATTCTAGAAAATTCTGTATTTTTTTCGTTATAAATGTTTAGATATTAATGTTATTAGTTGTTTTCTATTTGTTTAAATCACTGCATACCCTCAAAGACATCTTCTTGCCAGACACTGTAAGCAGGATAACATTCACACTTCATGGGCACAGAATATTCACATAACATCTTCTATGTCTGACCATCTTGACTTGAATAAAAATCTAAAGCATTATAGCTTTACAGCGTCTCAATCTCCAATGGATTCCAAGTGCCATAAAACCTATAGTACTGGGACGAGGAAGAGGAGAAAGGAGTTAAAGTGGAGCAGAAAGCACACCAAACTGAGTGTGCAGATTAGTTGTGATAACAGTCAGCTGTGCGGGACATTTAAAAAATGGGTGCTTTTGAAAATGAAGAGCGGAGCAGGAGGAGAGGAGAGATGCAGAGCATTTGCAGCGGGAAGCAAAACCGGAGGCAGACACACGCGATCACTGCTATCCTAAAGGATGCAGGCACTTCCTACCGAAGTGGGGAGAGACCAGGAATAGATTAGCAGGTGCAGAAGAACATGTAACATGCTTTCGATTGGATGTTCCTCTCTCATATTCCACATTGTTAGATATCTTCCCTTCCAGCGTTAGCTGCTTCTGACATTTTATTTCGACGGAGGGCTCTGTGCATCGATGCGGTCGACTCAATGTCACTCACGGGCCTCTGTCTCGAGGTCAACACCATTACGGGTATATATCACATCCACAGCATCCATTAGCTTTAGTTCTGTTTTTTTGCCTCCTTCCCACATGATTACCGGCATTAGTGTGTCCAAGACAGTATCAAACAATGAAGGAGCGTAAGGTGTAATGCACAGAAATTCTACTGCAGGGTAGGATGGGAGGGCCGATGAGGAATACCTCAGAGGAACATCCAATCGAAAGAACGTTACCAGAGGTAAGTAACTTGTTCTTCAAATGAATTTGTCCTCCCACGTATTCCTCATCTTTAGATAGACTCCCAAAGCAGTGTAAGGTTTGGAGGAGGGACTTAGAATTTTCAAATCATGAATTTTATTCTCAAGTTTTGTCATGGACAGAATGCAACACTGCCTTTCCAAATCCTACTTCCTGTCCTGAAGACAAATGCAGGCAGTAGTATTTTGTGAATGTACGAATGGTATACCAGGTGGCTGCCGCACCAATGTCATTTATCGGCACCCCTCTTTGCAAGGCAGAAGACGTAGTGTGAAGGCATCATGAAGCAAGACGCAGACAACATATTCAAAGTTCAAACAAAAACGGTTTATTAACTTAAATGTCAGTATGTTTGAAGGCCTAACTTGTCCTGTGCTAAGCTGGGATTTCCCTTCCTAGAGAAACTAAGGAAAATCTGAGTCAGTAAGTTCAGATCAAAAGTCTGTCTGTGTCCAAAACCTATACTTGCCCTCACAACTACAGCTAAACAATGTGCAGGTATGTCGGCAACAAAAGAAACAGGGTTTTGATTTACTTTCCAGCTCCCCTTCCCCAAGTTCAAGACAGTTCCACAAAGTGTTGGGGTTCCCTTCCCCAAGAAGACAACACAGTTCCAAAAAGGGATCTCAGGGTTCTCTCCCCAAGACAACAACAGGCTGGCAATGAAAGGCCCAGGTCTCAGGTTTCCCTTCCCCAAGACGCCAGCGGGTTCAGTTTGCCAATTTATACTCCGTTCAATCTCTCAATATTTAAAACTAATTCCAGAACAACTTTACACTCCTTCTGGTTTCTTGACAGTTCATACAGATTGCTTTCTTCTGCTTCACTTCAGAAATCTTTTTCATACACTTGGATTTGCTCTATGTATCTTTCTTTGGCTTTCACAGATGGGGTATCCCTGGTCTAGGCGCAGTTGCCAGACCACACAGTCCACCCATTACAGGTCACGCAACCGGTAACCCTAGGCTTTCTTGCCCACAAAGGTTCTTCTGTAATGGCACCTGTGTTCTCGTTCACCTTCACTTGGCTTTCTCCTTGCCAGCCTTTTAGCTTTGCCACAATGTGTTTTTCCACTCTGCCAGTCTCTTGACTTTGCCACAATATGAAAGATGAATGAAAGATGACATGCAAAATATATAGTAAAGCCAAAGCAGCGGGTTATGCAACGATATGCTCTTTCATACAGTTTACTTCATGGTGCTTTATTTCCTTCACCACATTGCTTTCACACTTTTCAGCAATATTCCCTGCTTTGAATATATTGTACGTATACTTCACACAAACTTGTCATCTGATTATTGGTTTGTCAAAAGCTTTCATTTAGTTTGGTATTCAATAGTTTAGAACTTTTATTCTTTTGCTCACAGTTCATCTTTCCATATAATTCATCATAACCTGTTGCTTTGGGTTTACTATATGTTGCATGTCATCTTTCATTCATTCAGCATTCACTTTTGCTGTCTAACAGCCCCCAGCTGCGCCCAGATTTAAGTGTTCCCTCCTGTGCGCTCACTTGTCCCTGGCATCTCCTCCGGGTGGATGCTTTCTCTCCTTCTGCTCTGCAGACACTTTTTCTTTGGATTGCGAGCCCCGCTCGCACTTCACTTCACTCTCTGTAGGTAGCCAGCAGCTCCGCTCGCTTCCTGCGGATGCTGAAGTTAGCTTGCAGCTACCAAATTTCTTCCGTGCTCACAGCTCTTGCTACGGGCACTTGACCAGTGAGGCATCCTCCACTGGGACCTTCTCACGGCTGGCCCTGACCGCTGCTCCACAGCTCCTTCGGGATACTTGCTGGCGTCCTGGCTTCTAAGCAGGACCCTGTGCTGCTGCCTCCTTCTGCACAGGATTCTCCCCTCAGGCCCACAACGCTCAACCTGTCTTCTCTCCTGCTGGTCTCCCTGTTGTCCTTGTCGGCTCCACCTTTTATACACTTGCAACCATTTGACAGGTTGCAGGTGTGAGTCCTCAGGCTCAATTGCCTGACGCTTACAACATTCTACAGGCCTCTTCCTCATCTCAGTACTAGGGTGGTGAAATGACATGTTAGTGTGCACTACTCCTAGTCGCCTCTTCCTCGTACCAGTACTACAATGGTATGAATGAGGGGAAATGGTTTGCAATAGTCTATAAAGGCATGGGGAGGGAGAGGTTGGTTCCCACAAGCAAAAGGGGGCTACCATGTCTCGCCTGTGGATATCCTCTCCACAATCCCTAAGAACACTCCACCCAGGTGATCCTCACTCGCATCTCCACCCCCAGGGTCCGGATCCAAAAGCAATGGCCTTTCCCAGGCCACCTGAGAAGAGGATCCAAGGGGAGTAGGTGTGTGGATACCCTCAAGTTTCTCACAGTACCCATGCCCCTTGTGGAGTGAACCTTCAGGCCTTCTGGGGGATTCTTTCCTGCAAGCCTATAGCATTCTGTAATTATCTTTCTGGATAACGTTTGCTGTATGAATGCCAGACCCAATTTGTGCCCGATGTACCCGACAAGAGTTGGTAATTTTGTCTTAATTTGGCCATGCGTGATATCTAAAAATAAAGTGCCCTTTTTTGGAACTAGCCTGTGTTTCCTTTCCTCCTCCTTGCCAGGATGTGGAGGTGGATAGAATGATGGCAAAATTATCTTTTGGGAGATGTGAAAATCCAATACAATCTTGGGAAGAAATGTAGGCTTAACCCTTAGAACCACTTTATCCTTACAAAAAGTTGTAAACTGTGGTTTACTGGATAACGCATGTAACTCGCTCACCGTGCGGGCTGAGGTTAAAGTGACTAATAAGATGGCTTTAAAAGTCAGAAGTCTCAATGGACATGAGTGAAGCGGCTCAAACGGAACACACATACAAAGTTTTAGCACAAGATTCACATTCCAAACTGGAACCTGAAACAGGGTAGGAGGGAGCACATTTGGGAGCCCCTTTCGAAATTGTATAATCAGTGGCATTTTGAAACATGAAACTTCTTCCGACGTGCGCTTAAAGATCAAAAGCACCACCAAATACCCTTTTATGGTTCCAATCTGGAGCCCTAGATTTAGCAGATGTAATAAGAAAGAAAACACCATAGGTGTATCACATTGAAAAGGATCCACATTCTTTTCCCTGCTCCAGCTGCAGAATTTGTTCCAATGGCAGCGATACAAGGATTCCGTTGCTGGCCTTCTGGCGAAAGCAAGATCTCTATTGCATCATCCTGGAGATCCCAATCCTTATATCTCAACCTCTCAGAAACCATGCGTGAAGGTTGAGTGTCTTGACCTCTGGATGGAGAACCCGACCCCCGTCTCGCAAGAGAAGGTCCTCTCTTTGTGGAAGGTGCATCGGAGGGCAGATGGACATGCCCAGAAGGTCCAGGTACCACGTCCTCATGGCCCAATCCGGAGCAGTTAGGATCATGGATTTTCCCAACATTCTCAACCTAATGATTACTGAGGAATGATGGGGACTGGAGGAAACGTGTACAGGAGTGGAAACTCCCAGTCCACTATGGACGTGTCCCCTAGAGCTTCTCTTGGGGGAAATTCCCTGGAGCAGAACAGTTCGCACTTCCAGTTGACACTGGTCGGAAACGGATCCACCTAAGGGGTTCCCCAAAGGGGGCGAAGATCTCTTGAAGGACTTCCTGAGCTAGTTCCCACTCGTGGGAGACTGATCTGCCTGCTCAGAGCATCCGCCGCTGTGTTCTCCTCTCCAGCCAGGTGAACTGCCGCTAGGGATATTCCTTCTTGAATTACCCAGAACAAGAGCTGCATTGCCTCTCTGCACAGTGGAAGTGACCCTACATCTCCTCTTTTGTTGAGTTAGTACATGTCCACTGTGTTGAACGTCGTTATCAGGACATTCTTTCCCTGTACAGAGGGCAGAAAGACCTTCAGCTGTAGTGTGATCACCCTCAGCTCTAAAAGGTTCATGTGTAGTTTGGATTCCGACAGAGACCAACAACCACTGATTGTCGGATCGTTGGCGTGGGCTCCCCAGCCCGTGAGTAAGGTGTCCGTAACTAGTGTTCTCTCCGGACATGTTGCCAAAAAGTTCTCCCTTCAGAATGTTGCCCTTGCAGGCCCACCACAGGAGATCCTGTGCGACCTTGCTTGAAAACCTGAAACAGATCTGACATCTTGCCCGAGAACTGAGACTCAGTTCTGACGGTCCATTGGAGGGATCTCATTCTCAGGCGAGCCTTTGGTACCAGGAAAATGCAGGATGCCATAAGGCTGAGCAACCTCAGAAAATAGAAGGCTGGAAGACGCTGGGCACTCTGGAATTTGGTGACCATCTGCAAAATGTGTTGATCCCTCACCTCGGGTGGGGAGGCTTTTCCCAAGGACGCATCCAGGACTGCTCCGATGAACGCCTTTGAGATTGTATGATGTGGGACTTCTTTAAATTGAGGGAGAAGCCCAGTCTGTGGAGCGAGTGGCAGGTTTTGATTAGATGTTCCAGGACCTGTTCTGTTGAATGGGCCCTGATCAGCCAATCTTCCAGGTAGGGGTAGGCATGAATTCCCCCCGTTCCCGAGACTCGCTGCCACCACCGCCATCAATTTGGTGAAAACCCCTCGGGCGGAGGTCAGCCCGAATGGCAGAACTCAAAACTGATAATGAGAACCGTCCATAGCAAACCTCAGGTACTTTCTGTGCTTCTGCGGATAGGCACATAAAAATAAGCATCCAATCCTGAAGCTGTATGGGCTAAAGGATCTGAGAAAGGGTGGCCATCTTGAACTTGTCCTTCCTGAGGATCTTGTTCAAGCATCTCAAGTCAAAGATGGGTCTCAATCCTCTGTCCTTATTAGGAAATAGGGAGAGTACCAACCTTTTTTGTTCTCTGCCACAGATGCTGATTCTATAGCACCTTTCTCTAGCAGGCTCAAATTTTCTGCAAAAGGAACAGATCCGGAACTTTGAACGAGTGGCACCCGGTGGATAATCATAAGGCCTTCTTAAAAAGGGGAGGCAGTAACCCTGGGCTACTGTTTCCAAAGCCCAAGCATCTGAAGTAATGCCCCTCCATTCTTGCAGATGCTGAGAGAGCCTGCCTACCACCAGGGTTATGTGGGTTAAGGCCTCAGAGAGGTTTTTAGGTGGCTGAAGCAGCAGCTGAGGGTAAAGTAGCCATTGCTTGCGTGGACTTGGCACCTCTTCCCCATCCACCACGAGGGAATTTTCTTTGGCCCCTTTGACCGGCCAGTCTTCTCGCTCTACCAAAAAAGGAGTTGTAACGAAAAGGACCTACCCCTCCAAGTGCGTCCACTGGGGTGTGACGGTTGTGGCTGTATGATGGCGGCGCCAAGTGATTTGACTGCTGCCTTCGAGGTCTACAGCTTCTCCAGGCTCTCATCAACCTTGCTGCCAAACAGCTGAGTGCCATCAAAGGGCATGTTGCACGTCCAGTGCAAATCCTGGCTTCCTCAACCATGCAAACCTGCGTATCACTGAGCTTGCTGCCATGGTTCTGCTGATACTGTCTGTAGAGTCCAGACCTGACTGTAGAGACTCACACATTGGTTCCTTTCCATCCATCACAATGTTCAGGAAGCCGTATCTCTCTTCCCCTTCAGGAATGTGTTCGGCCGCCATGGAGATACAGTACCACAAGGTGAACAAAAACTTTGCAAGTTGCATTGGCTAATTTTAGCGCCATGCTTCCTGCTGAAAACACCTTTTTCGCTATTGCGTCAAAACGCTTATCATCCCTATCTGGCGGTATGGTGAGGTAGGCCGCCTCTGGTAGTTCAGGTGAAAGTAGCCACCTGAACTACCAGGCTTTCCGGTGTTGGGTGTCTGGACAAGTAATCCGGATCACTGCTTGACGTTCCATATTTTTTTAGTGAGGTTCTTGTTGACATCCGGACTTGTATCCTGTGCCTCCCAATATGCTTTAAACCTCTTCTGCAGGGCAATGTGAAAAGATAATACAGGATCCTTCTGTGGTCTCTTATCCAAGATATCGGTAAGGTCATCCTGTTCAAATAGAGGTGCAGGCCTGCCCCATCCCAAGAAGTCGATTACCATAGACATTAACTGTCTATAGGAAGCATGTTCTGATGGGGCTGGTTTGCCTAATTCTAGCTCTGGTGATGTATCCATGCCAATCAATGCCAGCAAAATAGAGATTCTCCCTATTGGGTACTCTGCACCATACTTCTTCCCTGCACTCTGGCCTTCCTCCATGTCCCCTCTGCCAAATCCACTGAAGCTTGGAATCTGAGTCATCCTCGACTCCTCCCTTTCCTTCATCCCTCATATTCAGGACATTGTCAAGAAGTCCCACTTTCAGGTCTTCCTTCTCAAAGGGACGCTACCGTTCCTCACTTTCTCCCAGAGACTCAATGTTACCCGTGCTCTGGTTCTCTCCAGGCTAGACTACTGCAACAGCCTCCTCCTTAATCTTCCAGCTACCCCAGAATAGGGCAGCAAAACTTATCCTTGGACTCAAGCCCAGGGACCGCATCTCTCCTGCCCTACAAAGCCTTCACTGGCTCCTGGTCTCAGCAAAGATTAAATTCAATTCCATCTGTATCACCCACAAGGCTATCTGGGGGCCGGGTACTACTCTATCTTCAACGCTTCCTGACCAGATACTCCCCTTCTAGACTCCTCTGTTCCTCTGGCAACAACTCTGTGCGTGTTAAGCACTTTGCTAAACAGAGAGCTGGTGGGCAATCACTTTCCTCGGCTGGCTCCCTCCATGGAACAGCCTCCCTCTCCCTCTGTGTCTTGAGCATGACCTCCTTAAGTTCTGGAAAAGCCTCAAGACCTTTCTCTTTACCTCTTCCTTCCCCTCCTCTCTTCTCTGCTAATCTTACAGCAGTATGACTGATGTGCAGGGCCCTTGTGTGTCCTCAGGGCCTTGACCCCCCACATCTCTCAACCCAGCCGCTGTCCTTCTACTGCACTTTCTTGGGCTCACCCTACCCACGGCTGGTTGCACTTACGTTCTTCTCCTCTTAGCACTTCCTGAGCACTTCTCCTTGAGCATCAGCACCTATCCCTACCCCCAAACCCCTCTGCACTTGCGCGTTCTGAACACTCACAAGGCATAGTAGGTTTGCTCCCACTCCCTTTACTCTCATTATTTGTTTGTACTATTAATTCATATATTTATCTTTCATTGTCTACCTTCCCCTGTCCCCACCCTGTTTGCCCTGGGGGCGCTTTGAAACAGTTTTGTTAATTGATTAAGAGCCTAACAAGTGACCAGTAAATAAATAAATACATCTATGCCACTTGCTGACTGTAATTTTTCATGAAGGTACTATATTCTGGATTCCTCCAAAATGAGGGCCTCAGGAACATTAGGTGTTCCAACCTCTAATACAAAGGGTGGAGTTTCCTGGTTTGATGTCTCATGTTCCTCATATATGAAGGACACAGACTTAAAGAAATCCTTCCTAGGTAAAGGCTTAAAAGTCTTCTCTATTTCCTTTTATGGAATGGAAGGTTTTCACCACTAATGGTGTCGATGACTTCGGCGTCGATGATTTAGTCGCTAAAGCGTCAATGACTTCGATACTTTTGGCATTGTGGCTTCAGCGTCGTCCGCGTCGATGGAGTCCTCGAAGGACTCAACCACCAACTCGATGGAGTCTTCGATGGATGAGGACTAGTCCTATCGTTGAGTTGAGACCTCAATGGTCCTTGAGGGGTCAATGGCTTTTCCCCTGGGCTCGAGGGCATGTGGTATTTTGCCTTAGACTTCTCCTTGTAGGCTTTTGACAGCATGACAGGAACATGACCTTTTTTCTTCTTCTTCGAGGGGGGTCAGGCCGCCTTCTCGAAGATTTCAAGCATTTTCTGCCTTAATACCGCCAATTCAGCTGGAGATGCCGACTTATTCCGAGGATGTGGATGGAAGATCTATGATGCATTTTCTTCATCTTGCTCGATGAAGATGAGCGGTGTGAACTGGTTCTAGAACAAGAGCTTTTTTTGGACCTCTTCCTCCATGGAGAGTCACACCTCGGCTCACCCAACAAGTGCCTCTTCAACGGTGTCATCAAAGAGGATTTCGTAGGGGGCCTACCCGCTGCTAACTTCCCCTTACACACCTTCAATGCATTACCTGTTATGGACTGGCAAGCCCCACAGTCTGCTGTCCTGTGCTTTGCCCATTTTGTTGATGTTGCAGTTTCTGAAGAAACTGAAAGCGCGCTATAATCTTCAAAGCGTAAGCTACGGCGGAAAATCGGAACTGAAGATAATGGGCGCTGCACCTGTTATGCATATACCTGTGATGACCAAACAGAGACCCTCGCGGGACATCGAATCGACTGCATCGATGCACAGCGCCCTCTGTCTAAAAGAAATTCTACAGCAGCTAACGCTGGAAGGGAAGATGTCTAAAGATGAGGAATGTGTGGGAGGATGCAATCCATTCGAAAGGGGACTGCTGAAGAGCCAGCATCAAAGAGAAGGCTGTCGAGAGAGCAGTCAAGCTGCGGAGCAACCATCCTACCGGCAAGTGAGAGAGAAACCGTCGGGAAGACCTGCCACACGAACATCACGGCAGCAGTACACCAAGGGTTGGGAATGCCAGGAAACACTGGTAAGTCTGCCCTGGAGTATTGGGAGGTCCGGGGCACACCACCAGGCATACAAGCAATTACCAAGCTGTTTTGAATACTCACCAAGTAACACTGAAAGACTAAGTTAACACAAGTCTCCATATTAGGGACGCCAATATGATGAAAGTTGGAGTAAATATTGTCAAAAGCAAATGAACATTACTAATGAAGTAATTGAAAGGCAAGATCTGTACAACTCTTCCTATATGAAATGTCAATATGGGGAAGATTGAACCAAACATTGCCACAACCCAAAGAACATTACTAATGAAATTAACAGGCAAAACTTGACAAGCCTCCATTTAAGGGATGCCAATGTGGGGGAGGTTGGAACAAGTAATAACCGAAGCCAATGGAGTAGAAAACAGTGAAGAAGTAAGAAGTTTGTTATACTCAAAAGAGAAAGATAATTGAAAGGTTGTAAGAAGACCTGGTGAAGGTGTTGCATCAGGCAGTAAGCTATTGGGTGAAGGATACCTGGCAGGAGAGTGCTCCAGGGGTCTGCCGCGCCCAGAGAGGTGGATACCTGGCAGGGTAGTACACCAGGTAATCCAGCCAAAGTATGTGAAAGAAGAAAAGACATTGTAAAACAAATTCCTGGCAGAGGAGTATACCAGGAAATCCTTATTGATAAGTTGCTGAGTGGAAGAGACACTCCTTTTCGATATCATTAAAAACATCACAAATTGCTTTGAAAAGATATTCTTCGTAATTCTTGAAGTGTTGTATAAGAGAGACATTTCCACTACCTTTGGGGAACCATTGTTTGGGAAGGATAATGTTTTCATCATCCCTAAGGAAGTGCTAAAACATCATTATTTAAGTTGTCAAAAGATACTTTACCATCCTTAAAGCATCATTTGTTTGGAAGAGACATTTTCATATTCGAGGAAGTGTTATGTGAAAGAGACATTTCTACCGCTCTTCAGTAACTATTGTGTAAACTGAATATTTCCAATATTCTACCTGAAACAGTTCAGGGGAAGTGAATCCTCCCCAGGATACAAGGATTGTTCTTTTGGATTTATATACCTTGTTTTTTTGCACTTATTTCTCAGAGTTTAAAGCAGAGACATTTACCTTGTACATTCTGTTGTTCATTTTTACTGTGACGGTCAGATTTGGACACTAGAACAGTTTGCTTAAGTTCAACGCCGAGACACAGACTGTTCCCTAGTTTTGATTTTATAGGCAGGGACACATTTGGATAGGGATAGGATGGCCTTATCCAGACCCTTTTATTTTAATAAAATGTCTAATGTTGAAAACTTTGTGTCTGTCTCTCATTTCTGACCCCTCACAACTGCCTAGCACATTTTATTGTTGATTTTTGTATTTAGAAGATATAAAGTAGGAAATAAATTTGGAAAATTGAAAAAACTGAAGTACATTCCCATGGCCTGCCAGGGGGAGGAAGCTGAAGTGACAGTGATGGTCTCCGGTATGTTGCTCTCCTGGTGCGGGTCCTGCTTACTGGTCGTCATCTACCCGGGAGGCTGCATGACTCTTTCAGTGCAAGAGGAGGAGAAGGCATTGAATCGGGCCCTGATTAGCTCTGGAAATATCTGCGCTAATGATCGCCTGATAGAGCTGCTGCATCAGCCGACGATCGAGAGGCTTCCTATAGGGAGCAGTAATGGCTCTGCAATAACCCAATAAGTTAACATACCAATTTCAGCACTGCAAGCAGCTCATCTCTATGATTGATGCCCCCTCCCCACCCACAGACACTGTTATTCAGCCTGGATGTCTACAATGCGTGTACGTTTTCTCGCCGTTTACATCTGGTTCTCGACTTGCATTGACTGCGATTTCTTCTCTCTCTCACAAGTAGGGCTCTCTCCTGACTCCGATTGATTTCACACCCTGCCCCACCTACCATTTTGCAACCTCGGTGCTGTTACACCCAGCATGAAATCTCCCTGCAGTTTCTAACCTGTGTCTAGTGAGTCGGCTCCCAAGAAAAGAGGACTGACTTGTTATTCTCCATTTTATGTGCTTCCTGCATAACTACTTCCTGGTGAATTTAGGAATATAATCTCCTTTAGGACATCCTTTCACCCGTGCATCCAGAGCAAATGGTAGAGAAGGATGATGGCAGGAGTAAATATCTTTCAGTGTTTTCTGTTAGCCCGTTTGCCACTAAGAGCCGCAAGCATAAAACGCACACAACACAAAATCCAAACCATATACAAATCACAGCTCATTTATTCTCCTGAACTGCCCTTCTGCACCGGCACACACCCATAATATCCACAACAGCTTAACCAGACACACCACTGCCATGCTCTTTCTCTGTGAGATGTGGCTGAAACCCCACCACTCATATAATTCTCGACATGCTACCCTCACACTTCCTTATCCACTATAGCCACTGTAGCCAATGCCCACACAAAACAGTCTAACATGGCCTGCATGCAGGCCCTGTAAAGGGGTGGGGGATGGAGCTGGACCCGCCCCACCCCAGCACCCCGACCAGTGCCCGAATGCAGGCAGACCTACCTGCTGCTTACCTGGAGGATGACCGTTTGCCAGGACAGATCCTGCTGCAATGAAGGAGGGCGTCTGAGAGACCAGAGGAGGTGAGAGTGAAAGGAGTGCAGAGGCTATTATAAGGAGGGAGTCTGTGGAGTGTTTGTGTGTGAGTGGAGAGTGTGAGAAGTAGGAGTAACACAGTGGTAGTAGTAGTAGGGGGAGAAGCGAGAAAGCAGAATAGGCAGTAGAGTGGTAGCTGGTAATAGAGGGCGATAGCAAGTGTTAGGGAGTAGAAACATCAGTAGACTGACAGGAAGGAAAGGTAGTAAAGGGATTGTGCTAATAACAGAGTAGGAATAGTAGTAGAGATAGAGCAGTAGGTGCGACTACCAGTGGGAGAACAGGAGTGGTGGTAGGTACAGAGAGAATAACAGAAGAATAACAAGAGGCAAGGAAGTAGAGTGGGGGAAAGAAGAGAAGAGGAGATAACAGAGATAGACTTACAGGGGTAGTTGGAGGTAAATTTGATATTAAAAGCAGGAATAAAAAGAGATAAAAAGGTGGCAGTAGAAAGGTGAAGTGAGAGATCGAAGGCACAGTAGAACGGCGGGAGGAGATCATCTTAAAGCTAATGTAGTAAAGGATCAGGAAAGTGAGAGTGAATTTGGGCGATAGAAGGCACCATCCCTAACGACTCCCTTAGAGCACTAAGTCGGCCAGTTCAGGGATAGACTAGAAGCCCTCTAGGAGTCAGTTAGCCATCGCTTTAGGGAAGCCACTAATAGAAACCAGATAGAATATCAAGACAGGTCGGGTCACCGTTGGCGAGAATATGACCAATGCCTGGGTTAGGGAGGCAGGAAAATGACTGGAGAAGTGGAGATAGAGAGGGACAGCGCTAGCACCAATTCCCCTTAAGACCTTGAAGAATCTTCATACCAAAAGTCCTCCTAACTGACACCTTTGGAACTACTGAGAGTCAGTGCGGTTATTTGTGGCGTGCCACCCCATCACAACAAGCAGTGGCATTGTCATCATATACAAAGACTTGCAGTCAACCCCAATCACCCACCACAATAATCCTTTGAAGCACTCTCTCTCAGCTGCCCCCTCCATCATACTCACACTCCACTTTCATCCACTTCAATATAAAGAGCCGCAGCTTACCCTGCACCAACATCTAACTTGGTGATTTCAACACAGCAAATTCCCACCCTGTCAACAACAACACACATGATAACACCCTCAACCTTCCGATGCCCTGCAAAAAATCAGTTTCTGTGCAAAATAGAATCCCTTTCATACCTAATCTTCCACACAGCATCCAAACACCCACCACACATACCCACCTTCCCTTCACACAAGTCAGGCAAATCAAATGCATCCCAAACACAGCTTTTGCACTGCTCTTTCCATTCCACCCTCCCCTTACACCACCCCTCACACTCCTAATAAATGTTGGGACCACCATCATGCAAGCACTCAAACAAATAGCCCATCTCAGAAGACAAATGACACATAACCACCACCACAAACCATGGTTCAATTACTGCTTCCTCGCCATCAAACAAGAATCCAGACACCTACAAAGAGCCTGGCAAAGTAACCATGCCCCTCCTCCAGGAAACCCCTCAAAAACTACTGATCCAAATACAAGATGGCCATGCACAGTGCCAAAGCTACCCACTACCTCCAAAACCATCAATCATCTCCCAATCACACACATAAGTGTTTCAACATCATCAACACTCTCACAACCACATCCACTCCTATCATGCCCCCATTCTTAGATGCTCAATATCAGACAATCCCACTCCTCCACAGACCCCCCACCTTCCAGCCAAACCCTCAGATATGGGACACATTATAACCCATTGGCAAAGACACTATTATCAACTTCACAGCTACATATGCCCAGTTTAAGCAGCATCACCACGTTGGCTCCATACTGGGTTGACGTTATCAACTGCTGTCTCACATGGCACCCACCCCACTACACTCAAAACAGGACTAATCACACTTTTTTTTAAAAGCTGTGCACTGTCACCACTCTCCCTGAACACTATGATCCCATCACATTCCTCTCAATACTTCGCCAGAATAACAGAATACTTTGTAAGAAGTCCAATCACAAAAAAAACAACCTGCTCCACCCACTCCATCAAGTTTACTGCTCGGGTACAGTACCTAGACTGTAACCGTTCACAACCGGGACAAGCTCTAAAATATCAGTGTTAAAGGACAGACGGACATTCTTGTCGTCCTCATTCTCTCTTCAGCTTTCAACACCATTGCCACACCATCCTCCTAAAGGTCCTACCCCACAGGATGACTCAAGCACTATCCTCAGCTCGTTTACCTCCTTCTTTCTCTCTTTACGGGACACACTTAGTCTCCATTCCCATCCTCTTGGGAGGATAGCTCAGGGGCAACACGCTCGTCTTGAAAGCAAGACAACACGGCACAACACAGGTTCGATCCCCGGGTCCGTGCTTAGAAACCTCTGGGCATTAAGCGTGTTATAAATAACCAATTATATTATATAAATATATATCAATTATCAAAATATCAAATATGGACAACCACAAGACAAATTAAAATATGCTTAAAGACCTGCTCCCTATCCTCCCACTTCAGAACTCCACACCCTCAAAAACTCTCTCCACCATCGTCACCTGGATGGCTACCCACTTCCTCAAACAAACCCATCCAAAACATGACACCTCCTCATCTGCCCCCCACAGGCATAAACCCAACCTCATACTCTGGATCAATTAACACACCACAGAAAACCAACACATATCCCTCTTAACATCAGTAAAATCAATAGATTTCACGACTGACCCCCCCCCACCCATCGTACACAGACCACATGGCTGCCAACACTAAAGCATGCAACCTACAGCTACACCTCCTATGCAAAATAAGAGTTGAGGCACTCATCCTCTCCGTGAGGGCTGTGGTAATGCAATCCTTACTTGACTGTCCAACAAAACTCTTCCCCCTTTGGAAGCTATACAGAACGCAGCAGCAAGAGTCATTCTACACTTACCTAAATTCTTACACATCAAACCAGCTCTCCTCCAGCTCCACTGGCTCCCCACTCCATAGAGACTTGCTTTCGACTGACACTGCATTGTATTGTATACAAAGCTATCCACCTCAAAACCCCAACCTACTTCCACAACAAACTTAAGCTCATCATCCACACAAACACCAGGCAAGACCGCCAACATTTCCTACACATTCCACACTGCAAGCTAACCTGCACACAAGAACAGACCTTCGCTCAATGAGCACCCAAAACCTGGAATGCCAACCCACGCAAAATCGGTGCCACTCCTTCCATCACCACCTTTAGCAAAAGCCTTAAAACCTACAACTGTCTCCCTCCATACCGAGCCAGACCGCCTCCCCTGCTATCCTTTATCTATTCTGATCTTGTGTTCTGGCAAAAATTCGAATTCTCTTTTCACCTCCTCAGTTTGAACTTTGTAAAGTTCTGTGACATGCTTTTGGTAGCGCCAACATTGTATAATCATTAATAAATGAATGTATCAATAGAGCTATATCAGCTGAAATTGTATAGAAAATATATCAAGAAAAGCTTTTCTCCATAGGAGAATAAATATATAAGTAGGAAAATTCCTGATTCATTTACAGTTATTTAGCAGTACATTACAGTTGTTTTTCTTGGTCTAGTTTGAATTAGGTCAAGTACACTCACCTTATTCACTGAAAATATCAAACACTGCATGTCTGTTTTCTTGAGAAAAATCTTTTTCAAAAGTTCTCTTTCAGCTCGACCTCTCACATGCCTTTGTTATGTGAGTCATAGCCCTTCTAATTATGTGAGATAAAATGAACCGCAGTAGTCATTACTATAATATTTTGGAATTCTAAGGGAGCTGCCGGCAGACCAGAATAACAAATTAATGCACACTTTGGAAAGTATAGCCTGGATATTTATTATTTCAGAGATCATGGAACTAATAATAGAGGTAGAATTGAGGGCAACATAGTGTGACAAATGCACACTGTGCAACCATCAGCTGCTGGGAACAAGAGAGGATTTGGGGAACGGGATGCCCAGATGCTACTTGAGGAGTTACTAAGAGGATTGCCCAGAGCTTCTTCATGTTCCTCAAAGTGTCATGCATTCCAGGGACAGGAGTGGACAGTGTCCAATTCGTAGACTATTTGCAGAGAGTTGTTCACTCAGGGCGTCCCCTGAGACCTCCCAAGACCCAGTCAGTGGGTAGGGAAAACCGACTTCCAGAGACCAGAGGCAGGGTACACCAAACAATGTACTGAGGGGAACGAAAACACATCATGATACTTCCCTCATGCCAACATAGTACCAGCTAGCACCACCAAATCACAGCACAGTGAACAGCTTCCCTTTCCCAATTTATCATCAGGGCTTGCATATTCAGAACACTGAGATGGTTCTAAAACCCTACTCAAAACACCAATTTGGAATTACAAGGGAAAGGGATGCAGAAATTCGAAATTCTCCAGGCTACCTCTTTACCTACAAAATAAAGGCCTCAAACAACAGAAGAGGAATACAGGCAGGCTGCACACTAAACATAAAGGGTATCAGGTAATATTATCCCCACCAAAAATATTGCCGTACATATGGTCGTCGGGAACGGCCATAGGCGATATTTTTGGTGGGGATAATTTATGGGGTAAATGGATGGTGGGGTTGCGGGGCTGTCCTCCTTCCCTTTTAAAATATATGGGGGTTGCGGGGGTTTCCCCCGCAGGTTCCATGGGGTAATATCGGCGCAACAATATGGCAACATTTTTGTATGGCGATATTTTTGCAGCAATATTATCACATGGAACCACATAAAGCACACATAGCACAAATTCAAAATGGCCACTAACCTTTTTAAAGCACGCCACACCTCTAAGTTCTGAACCACAAAGTCTAACTCACAAACAGATCAGTGCAGAGAAGCACTTGGCCAACCCAGCCAATCAGTGAGAAGACACCTGTTCCAGGCAGTGTAACAGAAGCTTGGTTTCCTCCGTCTGGGAGAAAGGAAACAAAAGTGTGTTGTAGACCTGTGAGATCTGAGCCTGTGGGAAACCCAGGAGAGTTGTGAAGACTTTGAGGGATCAGAGGCCTGGAGAGACAGCAGAAGCTCTGATCGACCATCCCAGGTTCAACTTGGGTCCTTCCTATCATCTATCTCCTTCTCCACCTGATGTTTTCCTCAGGGGTCTAATCTATCACCCTGGCTTTTCAACCAATACCTGGCAACTCTCGCCCACTGCATTGCCATTTTCTGCTCAAATTTCCAGTGCTGCGTTGACGACACTCAACTCATTTCCAGGCTGCCCTCAGCCACCTCTTCTCCCTCTCTGATCACTGATTGCCTAACTGCAATTCATGATTGGTGTGCCACCAATGATCTTTGTCTGAATGCCAGCAAGACGGAGATCCTCCTCATGGGCACACCTTCACCATCCTTTCCCCTCACTCTCTGGCCAGCCTCCCTTGTCCCTCCTCCTACCCCCCCTTGGGGTCATCTTTGACTCCACATTTTCCTTCTACGCCCACATCTCTGATGTCTCTAAAAAGTCAAACTTCCTACTGCACCTCCTCAGAGGTACTCTGCCTTTCCTCTCCTTCCCCCAGAAGCTCACTGTCTCCCAAGCTCTGCTTCTGTCTAGGTTGGACAATTGTAACAGCCTCTTTCTAAATCTACCTTCCTCTACTCTCCGCCCTCTGCAACTAATCCAGAAAAGGACTGGGAGACTTGTCCTTGTCCTCAAGCCCTGGGATCGCATCTCTCCAGCTCTGAAATCTCTCATTTGGCTCCCAGTGGATGCAAGGATTACATTCAAAACCCTCTGCATTGTCCACAAGGCTTTCTGGGGCCTGGGTCCAAAATACCTTTAGCTATCCCTACGCAAATACCTCCCCTCTCAAGCTCTTCGCTCCTCTACTTCTAACTCCCTCAGGGTCAGTCGTTTTTCAAAGAAAAGAGCTGGGGGTAGATCTCTGTCTTCGGCCCGGGCCTCCCTCTGAAACAACCTCCCTGCCACTCTAAAATTTGAGGAGAAACATTTCAGTTTCCGGAAGGACCTCAAGACCTTCCTCTTTGCCGCCCCTCTCCCCTGCTGATCTGTTCTCTCTTGGCACCGTGCACCTGGCCACCCTCTGTCCTCCGGGCCCAGGTACCTGCTCACACTGCCACTCTCCCGCACTGCCTCCGGGCCACCCCTTGCACTGGGGTCTGTATCTATACCCATACAGAACCCCCTTTTTTCTTCCTGCACTTATCAGAACTACCCTGTCTGCTGCCTTATACCCAGCACTTGCCACTTGTTGGCTGCACTTCCTCTGTTTGTTGCCTTTATTATTTATTTATTTATTTGCTTATTATTTATTATTTATTTGCTTATTATTTATGTTTCTCCTTTTCTCCGCACTTTCCACTTCTCCCCCCTTCCATGCACTTTTCCCCTCCCCCATGCACTTGCACGTTCTCAATGTCACTGGGCCACGTAAGATTGTTGTTTTGTTCTCCTGTTTCCCCTCCCATGCCTTGTCGCACTCTGAAACACATGTGTACGTGCTCGATAGAAATAAAATATCAACATCAATAAGCTGGGGCACCATAATCTATATTGTGAGAAGGGTGCTCTTTGCATGGATACTTGGGACTTGGAGAGAGAAAGCTTTTTGGGAGAACCAGAGGTTGTCGAGACAATCAGACCCTGGGAGGGAAATAGAGGGCAAGAGCCAGAGCGCCGGAGTTGGATCTGAAACCTTGTTGGGGGCTATATCCCAGACACTATCGGCGACAAGGTACATAGGAAGATAGGCTCTCAAGAGTCTGCTGGGGGCTATATCCCAGAAACAGGCTGAGACGAGTTACCAGGGAGGAAAGCGAGAGACAGAGGCCAATGCCTGTTGAGGACTGTATCTCAAACACTGGAAAGTGCCAAAAACCAAAAAGAAGTAGCAAGAACCTGAAAAGTGTAGAACACTGTAGCCCAGAAGGATGACCACAGGCTTGTGAGCTAATAATGCAGCAGGACAGATACTCTAGGCAACAGTTAAGAAATCCTTGTTAGTAGGAAAATGGCAAAAATAATACCCTAAGCAAAAGGGTAGTAAATACTTGTTGGTAAGAGTGTTATGGTCATATTCTAGCTGAAAGAATCTCTTTCAATCATGAATGTATAGATCACTCTTACCCTATACAAAAACCTAAACTCACCCTAAAGAAATGTGGTTATTATCCCTGTGAGAGATGATGTGCTGCCTGTCTAAAAAGTGGATAGAAAAGAAGAAAATAATCCTCACCGTAGTGTGTGCTACTCAAACACAAATTCTAAGTGTAAATTATAACGACACAATTTCATAAAATCCAAAATATTTAAAAAATGTCTGTGATTCAAAAATAAAGGGAAAAAGGAGGCCAACCCTCTACTTTATTGTACCTTTCTCCCTATCACTGAAGGAGATTTTTTAAATTTGAAAAGTAATTAATTTTTAAGGGGTTGTAAACAAACAACACTCTCAGAAAAATGATTCAATTAGAGTATCGTCTGGTTTCAGCGACTACAGATTATTGGTTCGCCTTCTTCAGGACTGGCTAAATTCCTGCTTACGGGAGTGTTTTCTATTCCTATGGATAGGTTTTCTGATGCTGTTATTGTTTTGTGGCAACATTCATTAGCAGGCATCTGACATTGTGTTCCTTTGGCTTTTTAGTCCGACATTTTCCTGTATCATCATCAAATTGCTGACAGTGATTATTCTCAGTGTATAGACCTCTTTATTGCTGTTGTTATAATCCACATAATAGGGTCTGAGCCAACAAGTGTTTCGACCAGAACATTCTTTCCCAAGGCTCTAACAATACCAATAGACGTTAAGACAAATCATGTTATGTAAAATCATAGAAAATCACATTTAGTGCCCAACAAAAGAACCTCCAATAATGTCAATAAAGCATGTACAATATATATCCAAGTAGAAAAACGTACATAAATCCAACAATGACCAGATATAACAAAAATGTAATTAAAAAGTAAAAGAACATACCATGCCATACACACAAGAATGTATCCATGGAGATGAAAGACAGAGAGAGGTGAAAATAGAAAGTGTTAGCAAGACTGATCTCCCAAGGACTATGTACAAATACTTTTGTTGTACAAGGGAATGCTTATTACACGGCCACAGTAGTGGGCGTGTAGTTATGGTTAAGTTGCTGTTTCCATAGAAAGAGCACTTTTTGGGCGGCTTATAACTTTGCTCCCCCTGGACGAATCTTCACCAAACTTTGGAAAAATAAGTATATGGGCCACTCTGAATTCTTTTGCAAAGTTTGGAGATGTTTGGTCCAGGGGGGCAAAAGTTATAGGGGGGTCCCAAAACGTCTTTTTTTCCCCATAGACTGAATGGGGGAAAAACATTGCGCACGGCTACAGTTCAAAGCGCTGGACGGATTTTCACGAAATTTGCGGCAGGTACAGGGCTTGGTCCAGAAAGCGTGCTTTTGTAAATTTGATGACCTTCTGTGCAGTACTTTTCTTTAAAATTATCAAAAAGTAGGTCTGAAAAATTAGTGATATCTATATCTGCTTCGCGGTCACACTTCCCTGTTCGGTCTACGGACAAGATACCGATTGGCTAAGGGGCGGGCGTCATGACCGTGGACACGCAACGTCTCTGCCCATTGGCTGCTGCGAGACTTGTTCTGCGTCTGATTGTTTGGATGCGCCCGACATCTTGGATCCGCCGAAAGCGGAGCAACAACCAGCATACATATGCTCTATTTATAAAACTCTTTTGCTGTGTCACAGACCGTTGGGAAAGGTTCAGACAGTAAGACATGGGTGATCAGTGCATTTGTTCTGGGGGTCGGTCTTCATAATGTACTTTCCATGGACAGCTTGTACGCACAGAAAATGAGGGGTGTAATAACGATAGCACTTCAGTCCATGCAGTGGACAGGAAACTTCTAACTGTTGAAAGCACACGCGTAGTGGTAGCCAACATTGAAAGTGACAAGATGCCGTAATTGCTAAACTTTTTCCTATGGTTTTTGTATTCATCAGTACGCCACTATGGGTGGCACATGCTACGGTGGTTGTGACCAGGGCCTAGAGTCTTGGATGCATGGCCGTCGGCCAAAGGCCTTACTTCCAAAACTCTAGGCCCTGGCCACCAACACGTCAGCATGTCACACCAATGGATACCCCCTTACTAATACGCATCGATTGCCTGGTTGTGAGGAGTGTGTGTACTCTTGGATGCAAGGCTGAAGGCCATGCCCCCAACAACAAAGCTATAACCTCTTCACTTACAAGCCCACATGGGTTTCATGTAGTGCGGTGGTTGTGGACAAGATGTGTACTTTTGGGTGCATGGTTGCAGGATGTATGCCATACACCCAAGCATACATCCAACAAGAAACTTGTAAGCACTGGAGTTATAAGACACTTCACAACCATATATTGAAATGTATGGCCATACACCAAAAAGTTTAGGCCCTGTGCACAAACAGTCCAGCATTTCAGAGCTACAGAGACACCCCTAGTATTGAACATCAGTCAGGTGGCTGTGGGGAGAGTCTGCAGTCATGAGTGCATGGCCGCAGGCCATGCACCCAACAGCACAGTTATATGCAGTGCACTTACAAGGCACAATGGGTACGATATGGGGTGGTAGTGCATCACTCTGGCGGCTGTGGGGAGGGGCTGCAATCATGGGGGCATGGCCAAAGGCCATGCCCCCAAAAGTACATTTGTTCGTAGTGTACTTATATGCCAGAATGGATGTCATATGGTGTGGTAGTAGTGGCCGGGATGCAGAGTATTTGAACAAAGTAATAAGCACTGCAGTTGTAAGTAACTATGCATTTTAAATACTGTATACCCATACATTCATAATGCTATGGCCTCAAACTCACCTCTGTAGCCTGTGGCTACAAACTACTGCACCATATCACAGCTATTGGTACACTTTTACTATGCAACATCATTAAGATGGTTGTGGGGAGGGCGTAGCGTTTTGGAAGCATGGTCAAAGGCCATGCTCCCAAAACCAAGTTTGTACATAGTAAAATGACAAGGCACAATGGTTCCAATATGCTGTGGTGTTTCTAGCTAGGACCCAGACTCTTGACTGCATGCCTAAAGGCCATGCACCCAAGACTGAAGTCATAAGCAGTGGAGTTACAAGTGAATATGGGTGTGGTGTAATGCGCTAGTTGTGTGGGCGCCCTAGTGTCTTGCCTGCATGGCTGCAGGCGATGGTCTGAAAAGTAAATTTATAAGTAGCTAATTTACAAGGACCATGGTTTTGATATGCAGCGATGGTTGTGGCTAGGACCTATACTCCTTGTACCTTGGTCGTAAGGCGTAGATGGCAGGTTACACACCGAAGATGCAAGGGCCAAACTACAGGCACTGCAGAATATTAGTACCATAGATCAGACGTGTAGATTCGCATGTGTAGAAATTGACTGCCAATATACTTACTCCTTACTTTGTTCAGAATCCACATACAATTTGTAAATAGTGATCATACTTGGCAGAAGTATCAGTTTTTCAATTTCTGCGTGTAAAAGAAACAGGTATGTTAGTCTTTGCATTTTTTGAAAATTTCCTACATTGCTTAATAGACAGTTTACCTTTTTTTTTTTACCCTCATATTTAGTTTACAAACCAGTATACTGTGCATTGCGCTCAGTTTCTGTGTTTGCATTTCTAATCCTTGGGTCTGGGGAAAAAAAATCCTTGTCGGATTAAAAAAAAACTTCCTTTACTATGGTACTAACTACTTCCTTGTTTCCTTTGAGTGTTTCCTTCATCTTTCTGATTAATGTTATGTTTGGTGCCTTCCTCCCGATTTTTGCCAACAGTTAGATACCTGTAGGCGTATTCTAACTGCATTTGTTCCTACAGCTTTGTGATATTCATTCATTGGTGTCGTTGTTATATCCTGTTTCCTTCATCTTTCCTATTAATGTTATGTTTATTGCCTTCCTGACAATTTTTAACAACAGTTAGATACCTGTAGGCGTATTCTACCTGTGCATTTGTTCAAACGATCTGTGATATTCATTTATTTGTGTCATTCTTACATCCTCTTGGGTAATTAGATACCTGTTGGGGTATTCTAACTGTTTGTAGTCTTTCACATAATTTGTTTTAAAAATCTTGAAGTACACATTATTTCGTACATTTTGGCTTTAAGAACACTAAATACGCATTTGTAAGATTAGCTGGCAATCTCTGCTTTAGAGTAATGGTGCTATAATTACATTCGAAGCATCCACAATTCTTTTTAATGTATGCAGTGTAGTGGCCTGCATTGGTTGTAGCTCCTGCATGGTAGATTATACCTACTGTTGTAAAGGTTCTCTTTCGAAGTGACACTTGACCGTGTGTGAATCCAGTCAGTTTGCAGTTGTTTTTGGTGCCATCTGCATTATAACGTAGAACCATACGTATTATGTAGGCACTATGTGATTGTATCAGTAAGGTGGAGCGATTGTCTGAATTGCAAATAGTACATAATCTGCCATGGTTTCCATTTTGTACAAGTTGCTGAAATGGAATGCTCTCACAATTTGGTATCGAAACATACACAAATTGCTCATTTGGGATTTCTTCCTGTATCACTTTGCTACAGAGAGTGCATGTATGTTTCCACTGCTACAGAGAGTGCATGTATGTTTCCACATGTACGAAATCTGGAAGATTTCATTTACAGGTATGCTTTTGTTTTCCAATACTAATAGTATGTACATTAGAAATTCTTGTGGATCTTCTTGTGACTTCATAGTGAATCTCACCATTCCAGCACAGTCGTCCAATTGTTGCCATGAACACTGTATGTGTTGTCAGGATTGCTTGTTGCATTTCTATGCAGCACTAACATTTGCAAACACAATTGGTCTGTACTGTGCAGGTAAATATTGTTAACAATTGGTGGCAATTGAAATAGAATATTCATTGCTACATTTGCATAGCAACTTACCCCACTTTCATTTGCAAATTTGAAAGGTCCAGCAAATTCTGTATCTGAGTGCATTTTTCGGAATTTCTGTTGCTTCTTTGCCAATGTCCCTGGTTTACATTCCTTAATTGGTTCTTCTATGTTTGCGGTAATTGATGAAACTTTAGCTTCTTTTCTTTTCTTTCCGGAATTTGCTGTTGGATTCAGTTGCATTTCGATTTCATTTAGTTTTCTTTTACCACGTTTTACTTTATCTGGAACAGGTTATTGTTTAAGATGAGGGGTGTACAGTGAACGCGCAATCTATTGTATTCTAGAATGCAAGGAACATCAGCTTTGACTTTACTTGCATCAAAGTTCATTAGTAATAGACCGTCAAGTGTACGTAAACGTGATAATGCTACGCAGCTCATGCCTTCCTTAAAGATTGTGGTTCCAATATCTATCAATGCTTTGTCTAGGGTAAGACCTTAAGATTTATGAATGGTAACTGCATATGCAAGAGTTATCGAGAATTGCTCTCTACATACATACATGTCTTTGAAGAGAAGGAATCGAGCAATTGAGCGCCCTATCCTTTTCACTTCTGAAACTTTATCAAAGCGAATATTGACAAACTGAATGTTGCTATCACGTGGGTATGATTGAAAGCCAACAACTGTGCCCAGTGCTCCATTAACTAGCCCTTTCTCTACGTCAAGGTTACGTTTAAGCATTACTCTACAATTTAAGGATAATTTCAATATTTTTTCCAACCCAGCTGTGTTGGAGATTGAATTTTCTAAACTATTTAGTCTTGTTGTGGCTTGCTCACACATGGGTACTGTCATACCATGTACGTCTAGTTTGTCTGTGGCGCTAATTTCCAGTATTGGTTGCATTTCTTTAATTAACATTGTTTCATTGAATTTGAAACAGCTTGCAAGAGTTGGCATTAAGGCCATACAATTGACATTTTTATGCACAATTTGTTCCATAACATCAGTTGCACATGCATTGTCGCCATAAAGTGCATGTATGTGCCGGTTTCTCAATACAACTTGTGCTTCTTGCGATAATACACCAACTCTAATACTTTTTAAGATGTTGGCATAAGTGAGATCTGCAGATTGCTGCATGTTCTCAGTTAATTCTCTATATTGGAAATGTTGCCAAAGGTTAACATTACCTATGCTACCAACAGTTTTCCAGCAGAGTTTGTGGCCTAAGGTTTTAAAAATCAGTTCACCTTTCACTGGTGTCAATTGTAGAAGATCTCCGAAAACGATAATGTGTTTCCCTGCAAAGAGTTCTTCGTTGTTACTTTTAAGTACTTCTTGCAATCTGAGATGAATCAAAGTCAACATTAGGTTGGAGACCATGCTCACTTCATCTTTTAGTAGCATTTTCATTTGTTTCAATACTCTGCGTAATTCCATTGCAGCTTCTGCAGAAAGTTTGTAGTAGTCTAATTTATTTTGATGCTCTACTGGAAGCAGTAGTAATCGGTGTAAAGTGACACCGCCTATGTTGTAGGCAGCTAAACCTGTGGGGGCCGTTACAACAGCTGACAGTTTGTTGTTTGTCAATTGTTGAAGGAACTTGCTGATGAGTTTGATTAAGAATGTTTTCCCTGATCCAGCTTCACCACTAACGTACAGCAGTATAGGTTTGTAATTTTGGCAGGTACATTCTTTATTTTCGTGTTGTACACCATGTACAATTTGTTTTGCTACGTCTTCAAAAATGGTGCGCTGATCGTTGTTAAGTTTTGCTTGTTGTACAGTTAACTCTTCTGTATCTTCTTGAGGCTGATACATGGTGTTTTATACTTCTGCCATAGCTACTTCAGACTCATTTGCTATTAGTGGTTGTCCTAGTGGATCTTGACTTCCTGTTACAGAAGGTTGACTACTGTCGGAAGAGTCCTTATCTAGTTGGGCCTGAAGTTCTTCTTCATGTTGCTGCTCATTGTATAACATTGTTTTGTACTGCGTAAAGTTAACATCGGTGATAGCGCTTTCATTTGCTTTGAAAGCATCTTCATAGCAGTCATAGTTATCTAGTATGTCTTCCTCTTTTCTCCATGGTTTCCATGGTTTGCAAAGAAGTTGTAACAGAGACATGTAATATAGTTCTCTCTGTTGAGGAGTTTTTAATGACAATTTTACATGATTAATTAAGCTTTGTTTGGTAAGTTTCACTAAGCTCCCTTCACAATTGGTCACTCTATATCTACGTTTGCTTTCATCGGGTTTTACATTATTTTTGTATGCAAAGTTTTAAGCTATATGGTACAGACACATGCTTTCCAGAGTGCTACTCCTGTTTCGATAGTATGTGTCCAGTAAATTGTTTTTTAGAATGTCTTGGCTGTTGGGGGGGATCATTTCTGGAAATTGTTTCTATGTCCTCAAATGATTTTAGCACTCTTTTTCTAGATTTCGCAGGACCAAGACTGAGCCATACTATGTTGTCTGATTTTCCATACAAAGCAGTACCAGTTAAACGATCTGCTGCTTCATAGGCGCCACATTCTCTATGAGAGAGCATTTGTATGCCTATGTACAATTTCTGTGATAATGTTTTGTCTGATGGTAGGTCATCCCAGAGGTCTTGAAGCTCTGTTTTTTCTGCTTTTGTTAAGTAGGCTGTAACATATCGTGCAACAGCAGTTGAATTGTCTGCAATGTACTGCACATCTATGTTTGCATTGCATAAGAGGGCAATGATTGCATTGTAATTATTGATATATTTTGATTCTTCCCTTCTTTTTATGTAATACCTGTTCTTAGATGATTTACCTTTAACACTATGTTGAACTGAAGACATGAAGTTGTTTACTTCACCTGTTTCTGTAACTGGTCTAGGGAAACCAAAGCGGCATTTGCTGTAGTATTATTTACCACATTTGTGTCTTTGAAATTGTATAATCTGCCCATGCAGCTCACTTTGTGTCTGTTGAGAAGGGATTTCACAAGTGACATATTTTTGGATAAACTGCAAAACAGTGCTGTCACTGTCGTGACCAAATTTCGGTGCACCTTTGATCCATAACAGCATGTGAATATGTGGTGCTCCTCTCGCTTGATATTCTTTTCTCCAAAAGAAGTGTTGCACTTCTCCAAGGGGAGGAACAGTTTTATTGCAAATAAAGTGTAGCATGGAAATGAAACTATGATGGAAATATCTTGACACATTAACTGGATCTAGAGAGTAAAGTTCTCCAGGTGTTAATATATCTATGTTGTTTTTGTTGCTGTTTGCTATGCGTAGGAACTCATGTAAATCTTACCATGCATATTCTGCACAACTTAGCGTAACAAACCAAGTCGGTGGTCCAAGGTTTCTGATCATACAACGCACGTCTCCGTGCCGTCGGAACCAGTATTCCTTTGTACCACGCTTGTTTGCAAACAAATTTGTTATACTTGATTGTAAACCTCATCTTTTTCCTGTACTTTTTGTATTAACTGCGTAGCTGACACATTTTGAAAGTGGGTACCAGATTTAAGAATGTATGCAACTCTGTAACATAGTGTTGCTAATTCACTTTCATAGAGTAGGTAGAATATGTATTCCACATTTTGTCTAAATCTGGGATCTTGCGAATACATTCGTAATGAACGGTATTCTGATGCCCCAATCTGAGTGGGTCTATCATCGTATCTTCCAACTTTGCCAGTAGGAAATATCAGTGGAAAAGCACTTGCTTCTATACTTTTTTCCCATATACTCATTGGTGACCCTTTGGTTTGGTAAGTTTCTAGTGCATCATCTATGCTTTCATTGGAATGCAATGGATGAATTGTGTAATGGTCTCTTGAATTATTTCAGATGTTTCCCTTAAGCTTTCATCAATATTTATTTCCTTGTAGTACTCATTATTGTATTTTAGATGTTGCAATGCTTGTCTAACTTTGTGTAAATCCACTAATTGTTGCCAATTTTTTTTATCCTTTGTTGGTACTCCATTTACCAAGACTATTAAAGAATGCTCTATTGAACGTTCCACTCCTAGAGTGTGTACATTTTCCGTTAGATCTAATGGCAATTAAACTACTTTGCCACAAATGCCTTTCACGAATTCAGAGGAAGGTCATTTTGCTGTTTTTGGATGAAGGCGTATAATTTCTTGAAATGGGTGAACTGTTTGAATTATTATGCTCTCATACAAATTGAGCTGTTGCAGGATTTTTGGTAATGGAAACAATTCCAAATTATATATAATAGCACGTAAAGGAGTGTGGTTGTTGTCTAATTTTGTAGTACAGTACTGCACTGCAACATTTTGTAGTACAGTACTGCAACATATTAGGCATTCAGTTAGTTCATATTTGTTTTCTGCTAAAAGGTAGAGAGCTAATTCAAACCATTTAGAATCTTCATTGTCTTCTATTTTGTATGCTGTGCCCACATTTTTTGTGTTCCTTTTGTAAAACGATCTGCGGCAACACACACACACATGGTTTGGTACTTCAGCCGATGACCTTTTAAATTTTACTATTTCTTTTCTGTATGTGTGTAATCGAAGGTTGCTATGTGCAGAATTGTTGCTACTATGTTCTAAAACTGTTGCATTTTGTAAGTGGCTCTCACTTCCAAAATACTTTCTCTGAATACGGTCAATTTGTTCTTGTAAGTATTTGGGTGTACCTTGCAGAAGAGTGGTATTTAAGTTGCCTAATTCTGAAGCTGGACTTTTTGCATAGTATATTTTATACACTAGATTTCTTACATTGGAATGATGTATTGATATCCTTTGATATCATGGAAGGTGATTTTGCAAATAGGCCCAGAAATGCAGGCTAATTAATGTCCTTTTAGTCCCGTGTATTTCCGCACTGGACAAATATCCATATTTTGCAGCACTTTCATTTTACTTTTGTCTTTACCTTTTACATATTGATTGAGGAACTGGCGTAAAGATTTGAATGCTTTGTTTGGAATGGTATACAATGATGTGCATGGCCATTTGTATACTGGACGGTGTGGTTCTGCTGAATCGAGAGGTAATTCTGAGTGTTCCGGGAATACATTTGTAAGCAGTGTTTCTTGTTCCATGATGGTAGTATTGATTTTCTCATACCCTCGTCCACTGCTATGGATGACAATTGTGTTGGTTTGATTTTGTTTGTATGCTTCTACATTAAAATATGGTTCTGCGGTTGTTGTGTGACTCCATTCACCAACACAAACATGTAAGAAATTATTTTTGTTCACATTCTGTTTATTGCTCATTTTCTTTTGTAGTTTAGTACTTAGTTTTGTTAGTGCTTTCATCCTATTTAACACTAATATAAAGAACTTCCTTTTGAGAAGGATTGCACTGTCCACGAGAGCTTGTAGTATTAACTTTCTATGGTAGGTTTTAAGGGGTGAGGATGATTTCGGTCCTCTTCTTAGCGGATTCTGAAGGACTCTGCGCCGAAACATTTTTGATAAAATACCTTTTTTACTAGGGGTTCTTGTTGCACTATCAGGATTATTAGGAGCATTGTTAGCTGTACTGGTAGTCATTTTTTTGACAACATTTTTGTGTTTTGTGACACATTTTGATGGAGGAGGTAAAGTTTTGGTAGTTGAGACTTCCTTGTTTTGCTAACCAACTGCATTAGCTGGTTTGTTCCAACATTCTCTACAAACTCTACAACAGGTGGATGCTTACATTGGGCACTTTTATTTTTATTTGCTCCACTTTTGCGTTCCTTTCTACGGAGTTGCTTTTTGGTAGGCATTCTTTGGAGTCTGTTGAAAAAAAAAAGGTATACTTTGGTCTGTTGTCCAATAGCTGTGTGCTGTGTGCATGTGTGCATGAGTCTGATGGGGAAGCTCTTTGTCATGGTGTGTCGATGTGCATTGGATTCTCGCAATGATTTGTTAAGGCTACTTTATTGTTTGTATACTACTACTATGTGCTTCAGATGAGAGTACAAAGTGGGCTACTTGTGACGAGAACCATTATTAATAAACAAAATGCCATAAACTTGCAACAGCAACTTCTTTTCTAAATCTAACCTTCTAAGGATTACGTATGTTATTTGAGTTCCAAACACACAGGGATTTGTGAGCCATTCTGCCTGTTATTCTTTGTTCAATAAATGGATATTTGTAGGTAGACTGGTTTAGAAATCAATGTTTGCTTTGGTGCCCAAAATAAACAAATAACCCACACAACCTCTTTGAGGAGTAGTTACAATATAAAGGTAGTACTGTACTTTCTTTTTTTTGCAAAATAACCAGGTTTCTTCGGATATGTCGTCTGCAGTGTAGATGCTGTTGATTCTCAGGAGAGTAGGCTTCACTGCGGTGCAAAAAAACAAAATCAATTACTTTGTGTGTTTACAGCAGTGATGATACTGCACACATTAATTGTGCTTCTTGCGTCACAGCATTCTACTTTCATATTTCAACCCAGTGCATATGTGCATTTCACTTCACTCTTTGCAGTCTTTGCATGATATTTGCAATATGGTACTTGAAAGTCCTTCAAAATTGCTAACAATTTGAAGTTTATGGAAATGCCTTGTTTTTTACACAGTGTACTATGTATAGGAGAGAGGTTTGTAAGCGATAGGGCACAGTAGTAGATGGGGAAACATTTTCTAATTGCAAATTAAAAGCACAAAGCCGAGAAATCGGGAGACCCTCAGAGGGAGATGCCACCACAGCAATTGGGAGCGCTTACTTTTCTCATACGATTACATTGCAAGTAGCATTACTGTAGCCCGTACACAGTCCACAACTCCGACATTTTCACATACAAAATTGAGTTCCACCCTAAATAGGCATGCTTGCAACGTATGTATAGGTTATGCGGAAGACAGTAAGCAGTCTTGCGGTTTGTCAATGATAAATCGGTCATCTTGCACTTAAAAGGGGGAGCGTTGGTATGTATTGTATTGTAACTTGAGAAGAACCATCTCCGGTTCCGGAAGCACCTCAAAACCTTCCTCTTCGCCTCCGCTTTCTCTCCCCGTCTCCCCTGCTAAAGTTACTGAAACTGCACTGAATCTGCAACTTGGCCACTCACCGTTCTGTCCTTGGCCCAGCCACTCTCCTCTGCACTGCCTCCCTGGCACCCCCTGCACTACGGGACTGTGTCTGTATCCCTACAGCCCCCCTTCCCAGCACTTGTCTGCACTTACTTCGCACTTGCCACTAGCTGGCCCTTGTTGTTTCCTGTATGCTATTAACCCTGTACTGCACTTTCCCCTCTCCCTTTCCCCCTTGCACTTCTCCCTTTCCCCTCTACCCTTGCACTTTCGCGATCTGAGTGATACCTGGCCTAGTAGGATCATTGTCTGTCTCCCCTTGTTCCCCCCTGCCTCGTCGCGCCTTGAAACACTTGTGTATAGGCGCGTTACAAATGCCATATCATATCATATCATATTGCCTATGCACATTTAGCGGCATTAATTTGGCTAAATTAAATCATAAGGGTTGCACATGTTCTCTGATTACAATATACATACCTGTATCCTATACTCATGCATGTGCGCATGCATGGAGCCGTATGTAGAAATTCGGAATACTTGCACAGTAGCTTGTGAAGTAGGTGCTTTGCAATGATATGCAACTTCCATTCAGAATCATCGACAGTCATTTTGAAGTGCGCAATGTTGATGACGGAGTTAGAATTAGCAATGTTCAATGTGATTGGTGGATGCTTGTGTGACTGCTTAGTTGTGTCCAATGAGGGACTCGACTTGCTACCGCTGTGGAAAGGGTGGAAGGACTGGGTAAGAGTTACGTGCCGCACGTAGGCAATGCTTGTCCGCAGGTAGGGCGTGTCACATACAGGTTTCTACAGCAAATCCTGCATGGAAAGGGGACCGTAGGCATCAGCCAATCAGATGTTCATATTACTCTTTTGTGTCGAAAGACGGTGCATACACTGAAGATGGCTGAGGTGGAGAGGGTCAGGGTTTTGGTGCTTGGAGACATTTTTGTACATGGCTTACAACACTATGCCGAGAGTAGGCATGTGGCACACCATTTCGATGTGAGAGGAGTGGAGGTGGTGTGGAACGCTGACACTGATGATGATGTTTGTGATGTCCTCTTTGATGTCCTGGGTGTTAGTCTGAGCAATGAGCGTAGTTGGTGCGAGTTATGGTTGCTTAGCTTACCATAATGGGGGAATGAGCAGTGATTTTTGGTTTCGCTGTGAAGTATAACATTCCTTTAACAAAGTTTTTTTACTGAATGTACATATATATATATATATGGCAGGGAACGAAAACAAAGGGACTGAACATGTGATGTCGTCAGTGATGTCATCAGTGACATTTGAGATGACATCTTTCATGGTCTGGGTGTTAGTGTTAGCAGTGCACTGGGGCGGTGGCAGGTTTGGGGGGCTTAGGTTACCATAACTGTCGAATTTCAGGAATTTTTCGGTTTTAATTTGAACCATAAACTGGAGGTAGAAATAATTATTTTAGTGAACTGCACAGGTTTTTGGTAGGGCAACTTAACCATAATATCCCCTCAACAAAGTTTTTTTTGTAGTGAATTGCATCTATATATATATATAAAAGTAAAAGTTTGTTTGTTTGTGGCGGGATTTGTGGTGAAGCATTGTTCCTTATAGAATTCCACACCGTTTCACCAATCTGAACCAAAGTTTGTATAGTTACCTGTTAGGATCCTCCAGAAATTACTAGCTACATGACTTTTGGACACCCCACCCTTTTCCCTGGATTTCAGCACCTTCACACATGAGACGGTTGCCTGAAATCGGCAAAACATCAATATAGTCCCGACACGAGGAACAAAACTCAAGGTCCAGGCCCTAGGATGCACAGTTTCCAAGATAGTTGCACCGAAACTAACTGCACCACGCCAGGGTGAGACAACCGATGGGGAGAGAGCACAGAAGGTCTCAGTATGCAGCAGCACACCAACTCTCGCCGGGTAATTCTGCTAGTCTTAACTAAATTGGAAGGGTGAGCACATTAATTGTGTAAACAATATCAAGAGGCCGATTCATGGAATTAATGTGCGCTGAAATTTTCGGCGCAAGCATGCGAAAGCATGCGAATCGCAGTGCAAGTGCGAAAATCGCAGCGAAACCCGCGCACATCAATTCATGGAAGTCTGTGCGGTGGAAAACCCTGGATGTGTGCTAAAATTCTGCGTGGCGCACGCTGGCGCACACGTCTCCAAACAGCGTGCGCTAAGCGCACAGCGAAAGCGCACATAGCACACGTAGCGCACACACCAAAAGTAGGCGGAACAGGGGGCGTAACACGCGGAATGGGGAACAACACGTGAAAATGTGGGCATCACGGGGGAAGTACAGCAGGCAAATGCGCGGAACGCCCACACGCGCGTCTACAACACGTATTCATGGAATTGAACAGGGCTAATGCGTGCGCCAAAAAAGACGCGCTAATCCGGAAACACGTACGCCAGCAGGAAGCAGGCGTACGTGGACCCGCGCAGCATAAAAGTGCGCGCAAACAAACAAGCCCAGACGCCAAGATGAATATACCGTTCCTAGCAGCAGTGGTCGTGGGATACCGCAGGAGGAGGAGGATAGTCAGGCCCAGAATTTTTACACCCAGAACCAGCTTTTTTGGGATGCCTGATGACCAGGGGTATGGGAGGTAGAGGTTTCCACCTCAAATAATACTGGACCTGGTGAGTGAGTGGGAGGATGACCTCACATCACCCACCCTGTGCTCCCAAGCACTCAGCCCCCTGGAGAAGGTCCTCAATGTACTGCATTTCTTGGCCACTGGATAATTTCAGCGGACAAGTGCTATAGTGGGGCATGGGGTGTCACAGGCCACGCAGTCACGCTGCCTACACCAGGTGTTGGGCATCATGACTGCATGCCCATCAGTCCGCAGGCACATATACCTGCCCAGAACACCTGCAGAAAGGCAGGCTGCCGTACAGGATTTCTACGGGGTAGCACAATTCTCCAAAGTGCTAGGTGCCATTGATTGCACCCATGTGGCTCTACGTCCCCCCAGGGCATCTGAGCACATCTATAGAAACCGCAAGCACTGGCATTCCATCAACGTGCAGGTAGTATGTGATGCCAAGGGAATCATCATCTCAGTATATGCCAACGATCCAGGGTCCACCCATGACAGTTTCATTTACATAATGTCAACCCTAAACCGGGACCTAGAAGCTGGGCGGCATGGCGATACATAGCTGCTTGGTGAGTATAAATGCCACTGCACATGCATGCATGCATGCATGTCAGATACTGAGTAATGTCACAACCCCACTAATGATACCCATCACCACCTCCCCAGGGGACAGTGCCTACCCTCTGAGCACCCACATGATGACGCCAATTCGGAACCCCACCACGCCACCCGAGGTAAGATACAACACAGCCCATATTGCAACCCGGGGCATAGTGGAGCGCACATTCGGAGTGCTCAAGTCACGCTTTCGCTCCCTTGACCGCTCTGGTGGGCAGCTGTTATATGCTCCCCCAGTAGTGTGCAGGATCATAGTGGCAGCATGTGTCCTGCACAACGTTGCAACACGCAGGGGCCTGCCGGTGGACATGGTGATGCCCCCACATCCGCAACCACATGCACGCCCGATGCGCATGGGAGGGGAAAGGGCATATGGTGAGGCAGCCCGTACTCAGCTGGTGGCTAATTACTTCACCTAAAATCACACCCCTGTGGAGTGCACGCAGCCCTGGCACATACCAGCTGACAATCAATGATGATGACATACGGGACACTCAACTGTCACAACCATACCATCCTGAGATTGATCACCTGGAAGTGTTACATTGTGTGCATCCCTACCTACCCAAACACCACCAATGCTGTGTCATCAAAAGACATACATCTATGCTGCGAAATTCATTACCCCCTTGCTAAATACAACATGAGAACAGCGCCATGTCACCCAACCCCTCCCCAGCTCCACCACCAAACACACCATGGCATGTCATGCAATGTGAAAGCAAACAAAGCAATGCACAAGACTTGACACAAGTGTCACAAAGTACACTGTCCCTAATGGAAACTGCCCACACACAATATGCTCCCAGTAATGTATAACTAACAGCACACATTACCAAATACTTACCACCAACACAATGCTGCAACACACAATGGAAAAATGCAAAAACACGACAGTACTAAGTTCAAGTAGTGGTAGTCTTCCAACCTGAATATGCCAGCACATCGACCCCTTACAACTGTAGAGTGTTGCTGCCACGCAAATGTCTCAGTGTACTGCATAAAACATGAACTGCATCTGCAAAGTAGACGGCCTTGTGAAGACATGAGGAAGGAACCTGCAGATTAGGAGGAAGACATGGATGCACAAGCACATATCAATACACCATGCAGTGCACAATGCAACAACAATATCCACTAGGGATGTCTACAAAGTATTGACTACAGACTGCCCACACAGCTCATGGGAGCCCAACGTCACTGTGTAATTCACTGTCACTTGGTCACACCCTTTGCAAGCCCATGGAAATGGGAAGCAGGAGGGGTGTGTGTCTCACGAACCCAAGCATCTAACCCAAACTCAGGACAAGCCTGCATGTGCCCAGCCGGAATACAGTGGATGCCCATGGGAGCCACAAAAGGCAACACACTGTAAAATAAATAATAAAATCAAAAATGGCCATGTGGGGGCAGGGGGTTGGGGAGGCCATCCAGGAGGTTCGAGGACAGGGTGCACACCAACACCCACCTGCGTGGATGTTGCGAAAAAAATATCTCCTTGGGCTCATGGCCTGCACAGCTATGCCATTGTGGGAGAACTGCTGTCTCTCTCCTCATCCTCTGCTGCTGCATCAGGAGGTGGTGGCACTATGGGAGGCAGCCCACGCAAAGCCCTGGTATGGTCCTCCATGGCAGCAAGCATGCAGGTCTGGAAGGTCTGATTCTGGAGGATTAAAGTGTGGAGATCCTCATGCAGCACATCACGGGTTGCCTGCATTTCTGCACGCATGGCCTCGCGTGATGCCCGGATCTCCACACGTGTTGTATGCAGCTCAGCTGAGAGCGAACGTGTGAGCTGCTCCAGCTGCTGTTCTGCCCTAACATTTCAGGAAGCCTCAAGTTCAAGCAGACTGTGCCTGAGGTTATGGAGTTCTACTCTCAGGGCTTCCCTGTGGCCCTGGGACTCTATTGATATGGATTTGCACAGAGTCTCCAGTGCCGCCCGTCGGTCCCTGTTGGACGCCAACATGTCTTCCCTGTGTGATTGGCAAATGGAGTCTGTTGCCTGCTGTTGTTGCTCCATCTGCCTTTCAGGGAGGATAATGGAAGTGGCCACCCTCTCCATTGCCCGAGCCATCATTTCTACTGATGCTGCATGTTGGGTTGCCATACCGTACATGGAGTTTTCCCATACAGTATTGCCTGGTGGCGCACGGCCACCGCGTCGACGGGGACCACACCTGTTTGGGGCAAGGCGATCTGCACCTTGCTGTGCTGGCTGCAGGACTGCATCCCCCCTCTGATCTGCTGGCCCAGGAACAGGATCAGATGCTGTGGACTGTGACCCTGCATCCGTAACCGCCAAAGGCAGACCTACCAACACTGACATCCCCATAGAGGGTTCTATCCCTGGTCCAGGTGGGTTGGACAGAACAGAATCCCTGCCAGAAACCCTTACCTGCGACTGCACATAAGTCTCATCATCCGGCTGCACCCAGAGGCACCCCTGGACAGTATGTTCTGCAGTAACATTGGGTTTTCACCCACCACCACACCACGTCCCCCACTGGTGCCAGTTGTGCCTGAGATTCCTCCTGGGTCTGCACCATCTCCTCAACCTCAACAGCACCAAGTGCTTCATCACCTGCAAAAACATGAAAGACAACAAATGGAAACAGGCATGAGCACCATAGCACACACATAGGCCGTGACAAGCCAGAGATCCAGTACATGAATTACACATGTCCCACATGACTATAAACCTGCCATGCATGCACTGTCAAAGAGTTGGAAGTGGAGTCAAAAAGGCAGACACTGGGGAGAGCAAGATGGATATGCAAAACATTTGCAGCATGTTGGGTAGCACTGGCATCACACATCAGGCTGTGAGTGGCATGTCCAATACACATACATGACACATGCCACCACACAGATGTCACGTAGCATAGCCACGGTAAATTACAAAACTACAGCAATATGTCAGTGAATGAGTACTGTCACACATCCATGTCACATCGACATGATGCGAAGATTGATGCCGAATAGTGTTGCAAAATATGCATGTGCCACACACTGAAACACATCCAGTGTCCAATAACACAGTCATTGTGGGCTGATCAATGATTGGTCACTTTAACATTACAGGAAACACCTTTCATCTTCCACATGCAAACAGGCCGTAATAAAAAATGTCTGCAGCCCAATACTCCATCGGCCTGAATAGTGTAATCATTAACATAACCAGGTAAAAGTAGTGGTCCAGTGTGGGCTGTAAACAATGACCGAAGCATATCACATATGTTGCAATAGGGCAGAATAATGTGTACTAAAAATGGGAGAGTGAAAACAATCAGCCTGAATGAACACTTACAAAATCTGACCAATGTAGTTGCAAGATGACAGTTCAAGGTAAAGTGCACTAATCTGGGCGTAATTGGCAACTGTGGGCAGAAGGGATACAGTCATACCCAAATCCAAGGCACGTGAATGTATGGGAGGAAGCAAATGGGTGACCCATAACACTCAGGAGTACACACCCTCACCTGGCACTCAATCAGAACCCGTCACCCAAACAACATACACATGGATTAAACACACACGCATGGGCACTCACCGGACAATGCCTCGTAATCAGGTAGTTCTCCCACACCTTGGATCTGTTCCTCTGTGACGAAGGTCCCAGCAACATACTCATGTTCAGTGAGTTTGTTGTCCTCTTGTGGAGACCCACCGCCAGTCACCAGAGTAGCGGCATGATTTGAGGCCAGCTTGTTCTTTGCTCTGCGTTTCAGGTCATTCCACCGCTTGTAGCAATCAGTTGTGCGCCTCACAAATCCAAGGGCACTTATGCGGTCTGCAATGGTCTGCCAGTGTGCCCTACGTTGACCAGGTGTGGTCTTGCACCCTGCAGTCACCAACATTTCGTGGCTATGTGCCGACATATAGGTCACAAGTGCATCAAGTTCTGGGTCATTAAAGCTAGGCTTCCTTGACGTGCCGGAGTGTGTAGCTGTGTCTGGGGTCTCAGCCTGTTGTGCCAGAGCACCCTTCTTCCTCTTTTTCAAAGGTGGAGCGGAGCCTGAGTGGCATACGCAGAAGCACCGGTGAACTGGGTAGTAGGAGTGTGTGAATGCACAATGACCATAGGCCTTGCTAAAGGCATTGGCAGAAGTGTGATGTTGGAAGGGGGGAACGCCAGTTTGATGGAGCTGGACCGACACTGTCCTGGCTGGGAGACTCAGAGCTGTGGTGGATGGAGCTGCAGCTGCCCCTGCAGCCTCCCCACCCTGCCTACTTGGGGCAGCAGATGACATAGCTGCCCCAGATCCACGTGGCTTGGTGACACCAACTTGCACCGCCACACGTGGCCTAGACTTGCTGACCTGGAAGTCAGCCTGGGAGTCATCCTGTGCCAGGTCAGGTGCCACAATGGGCTGGTCCAAAAAGGGCCGAGCTGGGATGGTGTCAGCCACGTTTGCCTCAACCATGGGGGGGGCATGGGTGTCCCTGATTGGTCCTCCACACATGGGGGTCTAGGGTCACCCTGCAAATCCCGGCCACGTCCCCCTATCGCGCCCACCACGCCCACCTTTTGAAGGTCGGCCACCTTTGCCTCCCTTACCGCTTGGTCGCCTCCCAACCATGGCACTGATGTTGTTGTGCGTATGGGAGTAGCAGTAAACTATTGTCCTGGGCAATTGGGGGTGAAAGGTAGGGTACTAGATGGAATTCGTACGCTAGTGCTCTAACAAGGCTGTCTGTGACCCCTGGGGGAAGATGACGGGTCACACAACGCACAGGCAGCCCAAAATCAAAAATAACGTGCACGCAACCCTTCGTAGACCACGTACGTGAAAAAATGAACCCGCACTATGCTGTGGCACCCAGAAACACAAAAATAAGGGTACGTGTAATACACGCAGCCTACAATGACCTCTGAAGGGGTATGCAACACACGGGGAAAGTACAGTTGGTAAATACGTGCACGACTCACCGTCTCCCTGGAAAAAGAACGTGAAAAAGACGCGCGTGTGCGCGTTGGCAACACCCCCGCCAAAAGAAGAATTGTACGCTGTCTGAGGAGACAGGACAAAAGAAGAAGTGAACGCTGTTTGAGGAAACAGGCTCAAAAAGAATAAAGAACGCTGTCAGAGGTAACAGGGAGTACGAACTTGAAACGCTGTGAAGTAATCGCGTGTGAACCAACAAGAAGTACAGAATTCACTCACTCGCTCTCCACGAAAAGCACGTACAAGGGAATGGGGTCCTACATGTACCTTTTAAAGCGGCCCACACGCACAGCGTCACTTACGCGTGTACACGCTAAGGCCCTTTCCTCCAATTACACGAGCTGACACTCAGACGTGCAGTTTTTGGACGTGTACGATGAACATGCACCCGTGTTGATGGAAACGTCCACGCACGTCACGTCACTTATGCACGTAGGCCCTTTCCTCGGATTACACGCATCCACACACGGATGTGCAGTATTTCCACGTGCGCTGCCACGTCACGAGGGAAACGCCCGTGCGAGTCACGTCACAGAAGCGCTTACGCGCTAAGGGCCTTTGGTCCAATGAAACCGTGTACGTGTGCTGACGCGCTTATGCGCGAAGGGCCTTTCCTCGAATTACATGCTGACGTGCAAGATTTTCATGTGCCAAATCACTCCGTATCAAGCTGGCCACGCAACAACACACGGAAGACCACGCTCCTGCCCAGTAGGCCGAATTACTGCCCCCCAGAGCCCCGAGCACGCTCCCACCTGCCATCTGCTGCTGCCTGAATGCCTGCTGCTCACGTGCCCTGCTATTTGCTGCCTGCACGTCAGCCAGGGGTGCAGTTGCTGTGACCACCCCTGCTGGAACCGAAGACTCCCAACTGGGATACCATCGCTCCATAACCCAGCCTCAGGACCCAGTTGCCCACCCACTCCTGCCTCTGGGGTTGCCATGTCGGGCACAACACCATCTGGCACCACTGGCAACCCCCAGCCAGAGAGGCAGAGGGCCACCAGCTTCAGTGCCAGGGAAGTTGGTGTCCTGGTAGAGCAAGTCCTGGGGCAGTATGATGCCCTCTTTGGAAGTTCGTTCGCCGACAATGAAGGACGGACCAGGATCTGGATGGACATCGTGACTGCCATCAACGCGGAGGGGGTGGCAGTCCGCGACTTACACCATGTCAAGAAGCACTGGGAGGACTTCAGGTCCAGGACCCTCAACAAGGCCCGGCGCCTTTTGAAGGTAGCGGATGCCAGGGGGCGCCGGGGCCACCTGTCCGACCACCAGATGAGGGTCCTGGAACACATATGCCCAGCGCTCCATGTCCAGATCCTTGAGAGGCAGACCCGTCTGGAGTGTAGCGGTAAGTGTACATGCATACTGATTGGATGCTGTGCATGTGGTGGTGTGCCAGTAGTGTGCAGGTTGCACATGTGTTTTCGTAGGGCCATATAGGGATGTGTATAAACAAGGGTGTGAGGCTGCCACATGTGAGTCCTCTTAGGTGTGAGACACATCGATGGTGTATGTGTTGGTAAGCATGCTGTGCAAATGCAGGTGTGGTAGCACATATGTTTGAATTTCTGTGCATGTACGTTGGCATGGTTGTGGTGTCACACATGGATGGTGGTTCCTGCTGCATGTATCGGCACTGTGTACATGTGCATGTGTGTGTATTTGACAAGTGTGCAACTGTGATGCAACATGGATGCACGTGACACTGATATGTAGAAGGCTGAATGCCAGATGTGACATGTATGGCGATCGCATCACTGCGACAGTTGGAGGAGATGTAGACATGCATGTAAGTGTGGTGGCGTGTGTGCGTGTCTAGTGCACCCCCTGTGTTTCATGTGATGTCAGGCTCACCTTCGGCTGTTCATGCTGTTGTATGTGTATGGATGTTGCTGCCTGGTGCAATATTGCTGTGGGAATGCTCATGTGTGTGAGTTGAAATTACATGTGTGTCGTGGAGTGTGATGCCATGTCTGAAGTTTGACACTGCCACTCATGTGCAACTGTCATGTGTGTATCAGTCCATTGTACAGTGCCCTGATGTCTGTGTTTTATCTCTCGCTGTCTGCAGCGTCAACTGATGAAGAGAGCGGAGAGGTTGCTGTGGAGCACAGCGGCATGGATCACACCACCAGCCGGAGACGCAAGGCCCGGCTCCCCTCCCAGATTGTCATCTCGTCGGGGAGTGAGGAGTCTGGTGCTGTGTCCCAGGCCGCAGCTGCCGAGGGTAGGTCCAAGAGGCAGAGGTCGGAGGTGGACTCCTCGGCAGCAAAAGGGGCAGCTGAGACCCCGCAGGGTCCAACGGAGGAAGATGGCACAGAGTCATCCAAGTTGGTGGGGGGTTTGGTGGAGGAGGAGGCCGCGGAAGGGACACACACAGGGTTTGGAGGTGGGGATTCCACTGGTGCTAGTGGTGCAGTGCAGGGGCAGGGACAGGAGGCAGCACAGGCCGCCGCGGAGGTGCCTGTGTGTAATCCTGATCCTGTCACTGCATCATCTGGCACCAGCAGGGATGCCTACGTCCAGACCTGTTTTCAGGGAGGGGATGAGCGCACAACAACTGGCCTTCCTCTCCCTGCAGACGTGGCTATCCGAGACCGTGTTGAGCCTATCCAGAGTGGGATAGCGTTGCGTCAACGGGGCATGCAAGGTGACCTGCAGTCTTTTCGTGGAGAGACTGCATGTCGTCTCGCATGCCTCTTTGACCATGTTGACCTACTGGGACGGGTCACTGGTGCTGGATTCCTCTGTGTGCTGGACCTTCTTGCGACCCCCTCCTCACTTGAACCCCCTACGCGCCAGTCGTCCTCCATGCCATCTTCCCACCCATGTGTCACCTGGGTACCCTGTGGAGCTGCCCCTGACCCAGCGGCCAGGCTGGTGGAGGACACATCCCTGCCACAGTTAGGAGTCGAAGTCCAGCAGGGGTGGCCACCACAACTGTACCCCAGCCGGAGGAGGACGTGCATGCAGCAAAAGCTAGGGCTCAGGCACAGGCACAGCAGCAGCAACATGGTGGGAGCAATGATGGCTCAGGGCCTTCAACATCGGAGGGGCAGGCATCGGCCATAGGGCAGGAGGACCCCGGATTTCAAGTGTCTTCCGTGTGGCAGCGGTTGGGCCATGCCATAGATGCGGAGCGGCAGCGGGTGGAAGAGGCATGGCTCACAATGGTCAGGGCGGAGAACCCCATGCGGAGGGCCCTGAGGCAGGCTGAGTGCCTCGAGGCAATTCGCAGGGAGTTGGAGGTGAACATGTCGTCGTCCCTGCGAACCATCGGGGCCATGGAAGAGGACTGCCTCCAGGACATTGAGCGGGAGTTCGATGATGCCCTGGCCCGGGACATCAATAAGTGAGCCGTCGGACTAGCCCGCTGCCATTGTAAATAGTTAGATAGTGTTAGGTTTCCTTTTTGTTTTTGTTTATTTTGGGGCGATTGGACAATGCACCACATTTTTGTATACAGTTCTTTATTAGGTAGTGTTTTTTGTAGGTTTCATTGCATTTGTTGGGCTCATGGACCCTGGATTGGTGATTTGTATATAGTTGAACAGTGGATTTTCTTTTTTTTCTTTTCATTTCACCATGGAGCAATGGATTTCACTTATTTTTTTCCCTTAGATTTGCTTTGTTGGAATGAGACTTTGGACACATTTTCATTTGGATTTCTTTGGATTCTGATTTCATATTTTTCATTATTTTCTGGACATGCTGCGTTTTATTTCTTCTTCACATTATTGTGTGTTTTCTTTTCATTATATTCATTTTGGATTCAATACATTTTTGTTTCATACTTCGGTGTGGTATTCTCTCATTGATTTCATGCATGTCATGATGTGGGATTTCACATTCACTTGCACCCATTGTGTGTGTGACACGGACATGTGTTCATTTACATACTTGCCATTCAGGTTGTATCATGTAATGGGCATTTCTATGTGGGTGGATGCAATACTTGGTCGGGTCTTTGGGCTGGGGTGGCATGTGGTGTGATGTGGCTGGCCATTAGGCCCATGATTGAGGATCGTCATGACGTGGGGGTAGGGGGACATGAGTGGGGGCCTGCTGGCAGGTGCCCCTGACTGCTGAGGGGTGGGGGTGCTGGGGGACATGAGTGGGGGCCTGCTGGCAGGTGCCCCTGACTGCTGGGGGGTGGGGGTGCTGGTGGACATGAGTGGGGGCCTGCTGGCAGGTGCCCCTGACTGCTGAGGGGTGAGGGTGCTGGGGGACATGAGTTGGTGATCAGTAGTGCAAGGTGACATGTAGCTTGGCTGGGGGGCATGCCCATGGTGGATGGGCTGCCTGCGGGACATGACCAGGGGTCCAGGGTAGTCCCCTGTGGTGTGGGCTGCCTGCATGGGCCGTGGAGGGTGTAGAGGGAACACCTGGGAGGACTCATACTGCCAATTCACGGGTAGGACTCCCTGCGCACCCCCGAAATTCACGTACCCCGCTCTGACAACAAAATCGCGTGTGGAACTTCCCGCGCACCCCTGATTTACACGTACCCCACTCCGATCGCGTGTGAAACCTCCCGCGCACCCCAGGAATACACGTACCCCACTCGCACAGGGCCAATCGCGTGTGTAACTTCCCGCGCACCCCAGTTATACACGTACCCCACTCGCACAGGGCCTATCGCGTGTGTTACATCCTGCGCACCCCAGTTATACACTTGGCCCTTCCCACCGTGCCAATCACGTGTGAAACTTCCCGCGCACCCCCGTTTTACACGTATCCCGCTCCAATTGCGTGTGAGACTTCCCGTGCACCCCAGGAATACACGTACCACACTCGCACAGGGCTAATTGCATGTTAAACTTCCCGCGCACCCCAGGAATACTTGTACCCCACTCGCACAGGGCCAATCGCGTGTGTAACTTCCCGCGCAGCCCAGTTATACACGTACCCCACTCACACAGGGCCTATCGCGTGTGTAACTTCCCCCGCAACCCAGTTATACACGTAGCCCACTTGCACAGGGCCAATCGTGTGTGAAACTTCCCGTGCACCGCCGATTTACACGTACCCCGCTCTTATCGCGTGTGAAACCTCCCACGCACCCCAGGAATACACTCACCCCACTTGCACAGGGCCTATCGTGTGTGTATTTTCCCGCGCACCCCAGTTATACACGTAGCCCACTCGCAAAGGGCCAATTGCATGTGAAACTTCCTGCGCACCCCCGAAATACACGTTCCCGGCTTGCTGTGTGCTGTGTGCGTCCCTGTATACTGGTACAGGGTTAGCGCAGCCCTTTGTGCTGGATTGGGGATTTTGATGGCTTTTCCTTGCGCGAGGGGCGTTCTTGGGGGCGTAACTGGCGCTGCTGCAGGGTTGCCACGCCACTGTCCGCCACAGCTGGTTTTGGTAGCTAAAATCCATGAATACGCTGTGCGCGGAAATGGATTTTAGCGCACACGACTGCCACAGAAAGTCGCACGCGCACACTGTGCGCCAGCCGCTTGCGCCACTTGTGCGCATAATTCTATGAATTACCCTACAAATATCACCTAGTGATTTCGACAGTTGTATATGTTGACCTCATTCTGGAGTTTATTAATGGAGTTAATCACATTGAAATCGGTTAGACTTTTCCAGGTGTCTTGTTAGTCTATATCAACTTGTTATGTCTTCTTTATATGCACGCTATGTTTGTAGATTGGTTCATATTATGTAAATGGCGTGCATTAGAACTGTTCTAGTTACAGTTGTCAAAAGGGTGAGGGTGAAAAACATTGCTGTGTGGCTGTAAGTGGCAAATGTAGAAGCATGATTATTCTATAGTCCGTGGTGGTAAGTATCTCTGTGCCTGATTAAATGTGCATAATTCGTTTCTCTTACCTTAAATTATATAAACAAGCCGTGTTCGGCCATGGCGTCATGTGGACGCCATGTTGGTTAATGTTTATATAACATCCCATGACATCACACGTAATGCATGTGACATACAATGCGTGACCTAGGTAGTCACGCCCTGCACGTTTGATGAAGCATTTTTGACAATATTATTTGGCGATGATGAGCAAATATCTCAGTGCCCTAATAAATGAAAAATATCCAAATTCCTTGAATTATATTGTATACAAATGTCATTTCAGCCTCAATTGTAACATGTCTTACTTAATATTGGTCTGATTGTCAGCACGATATCTGTGTAATATTGATTGTAGATTTCATCATACCCACTATCATTGCTCAGGCCAGACTTCCACATTATTGTTTTTTAATCAGCGTCCTCCATTAGAGAAGTGGACCAGCCAGTTGCAAGCAAGTCCATGTCCTTTAACCAGTGTGCGGGCAAACCAACTCAGGTCCTTGCTTCAGTCTGCAAGGTTGCCCAGAGCAGTGATAGGGGTTATCCTTCATTTAAAACCTAGTAATAACTTTTTAGTTTTGGTGGAGAGCAGAGTCATTGCAAAACAGCAATGCGTAGGCAGTGGATCTCCTGCGCTATCTGTGATGTCACTCCCCTTGATGTCACTTCCGATGACATCACCTTATGGTACCCCAGTATATTTAAAATGTGGCACCCCTGAATGAGATCCACTTGTATTTCTTGTTTACCTCTGTGAACGGTGCCTTTTGGGTACATATCCACCATTCCCCTTTTTTGATGTGTTAGTCCCTCATGCAATTGAATGTCTGCTGACCAAGTACAGCTTAAAGTAAATGTAACCTTTGCATTTAGGTTTTAACCTGGGATTGTATCAGGCCGAACATTTAAATTAGTGTAATAAAATGTATGAATGTGTTTAGTTCAGCCCTTTAACATTTGACAATGCCCTCTTTTTCTCTTGTTTGTTTTCAGGCCATGAAGTTACAGACACCACTGTCTATGCACGAATAATCAACGCCGCCTTAGCCTGTAACGATGCTAAACTTACCGTGAAACCAACCATTTTTGGGGAAAGGCATATGCCTGACCTTTTGGCTTCTGTGTCAAACATCTGTTTGTCTGAACTTTCACTGGGCCATGTGACCAGATCTCTGTGTCGTGGGATTGTCCAAAACCTCCATTCCATGCTGCCTTATGAAGTCCTAAAGGAGGCAGGGATCATGAGGATTATGGGTAGTGGGAGTGCGCTTTCCAAGAATGAGGTGCTAAGGCAGGAAGTAGAGAAGGTGTTCCCACTTCCTGTGGTGTACGGGAAAGATGTAGATTCTGCCTTGGGGGCAGCCTTAGTCATGATGCACAGAAGACGCGAAGCTCACTGATTTATAACATTTCCATTCTACAGGCCTTCTTCCTGCCCTCTCCATTCTTATCAACAGGGACCAATACTGTGCCGATCCATGAAAATAAATACCCCCACCCTCCCAAACAATATTCATTTTGGCCTGGGCATCTGAGAGTTCACTATATTTTCCAGAAATCGCGTACCTAATGTTTACCTGTTTACTAGGAACGCAATAGGAGGGGAAGGAGGACTGGCCAGCCGGGTATATAATATGATTGTGTCAAATTACAAAGGTAATGACTCACTGAGAGAAGAGAGGAGTAGAAGAATTGGTTCGGATATCTCAGAGGACTTGTGGCAACAAATGAGTATGAATGTTAAATTGTGCTCTTTAGGATTTACAGAGAGGTCAAGGCAAATTAAGGTTCTTAATCAAATTTATTGGACACCAGAGAAAAAAATGTGGAAGAGAGGGATGCTGGGGAGTTCAGATTGTTGGAGATGTGTACATGAGTTGGGTACGTTGGAACACATGCTGTGGGATTGCAGGTTGGTGAGATTATTTTGGAGTGAGATTGGTCAGGTGTGTGATGGGGTGATTGAGGAGTTGCCTACTCTGAACTTCAAAATGGTGATATTGGGGAGCGATTAACTATTGGATGATCTTACTCAAAGTCAGAAGAAGTGGTTGTTCAGAGGGGCTATGACTGGTAAGAAGATAATTTTGCGCAATTGGAAATCTACTTTGACTTTGAATACTGAGACATGGTTACCTGAAATGCACACATTGATAGAAATGGAGAGAGCATTGTACAGGAGAGAGGGGATGATGGGTTTGTTTGAGAACATCTGGGGAACATTTCTATTATTGTACTAAACTTGGTGAAGTAACTGAGTGTGTTGGTGGAGGTGGTGGGGAGGGGGGTGTTTAGGGGATGTGGCAGATTTAGTGGGGGATTATGATTTACTATATCTCGCAATGTATATAATTGTATTGTTAAATGATTTGTTTATTATTATTTGTCTGTTTCATGGGATGATTTGTATCGTTTTGTAACATGTTAATTTGTAAATAAACATTTTTTTTAAAAAAAGAACTATTTCAAGAGCATTAGTCACAAAAGGGAGCTTTAAGTTACTAAATAGCTATCTTTGTAAACACGTTGATTTCATATTAAATTACATCACATAACCCAAATCACCTCAAATAACCAAACTGATCTTAAACGAATCACACAATGTAAAAGAAGCAAGAGTTCATCTTAAAAGGTTTGGTAAATATAGGTTGTGCCAGCTGCTTGTATGCAGAAATAAATATTGGTTTGGAAACCGAATGTGAGCGTGGCCCTTTTTATGGCATAGTTTGATGACCAGTAACAAATGCTCTGGAGTATCCATCTAACCTATTGCCCCATGAAGGAAACGGTCATTTCTGCTCCAAGGCATCTGTCTGATAGTGGGTTAGTTACAACTATCAAGCAGCTCTATGTCTAATACAAACATTCTTAAAATAACATGCATTCTGTCACTTGACTTCTAAGCAATAGAGAACCAGAATTAAAGTACTTAATATGCCTAATTGTTTGTATTTAAAAAGTAAAGGCTAGTAATAACATGTTAATGTTTAGGTTCGATGATGATGTGTTGAAAATTGTAATTTTGCCAGAAAATTGCTCTTAATGGAGTTCCAAGTTTGTAAAACACCCAGATTATCTTGACTTTGGGTCTGGTTTTGGAGCAAATTAATTTTAGTTTGAAGCCCATTACTATTCTGGGCCTGAAGACTTTGAGCTTTAATAGTGTAGAAAGTGTAGGTTTCCCAAAGCCATCTGGGTATCTCCCTACTGCCACCTGTTAACCTATCTAAACACGTGCAGTTCTGGGAAGGAGTTAGAAAGGGGTGGTTTATATGCAGAGTATTCCCAGAGGATCTCACCAACCAAAGAGGGACCCGTTTTCACAAAAACCCAGGAATCCCCTAAGGTCTCCTAGAATTTTACAATGACTGCTGGGGCAGCAGTCTCAGAGCTGTATCTTCAGCAGGGATTTGCCTACTGAAAGGCACCTTTACTTGGACATGTCTTCAGGGTCACTGACTTATCCCTACTATAGAATTGGCCACTCATAGCTGTTCAGGGCTGAGTGGCTCTTCAGTGCTGCTCTTTGAGCACACTGGTACTTACATTGCTGGATTGCAGCCTGAACGATTTCCATCCCTGCTTCTCTCTGCTGTGAGGTGACCTTACCGCAGCATTAAGCACTATACAGAGCACAAACCTTGCTTATTTTCCATCTAGTGCCAGACATAACATACTTTATTCATGCCTTTATTTATACTTTATTTATGCCTTTTATTACCATCAGCCTTCACATCTCACATGTCCTACTCTTGGATTAGGCCACCTTGTGAGTTGGCTTGGCAGCCCCAGAACTGTTATCCGGGAATTTACCTGCATCAGCATATATAGTCACGGTAGGTATTTTAAGCCTACGTTTCAACCAGGTATCCCTTAGCACGCTCTGAAGTCGCTCACGCACCCAACACTATCTCTATAATACGCCAGAACTGCATGAAATCCCACTGTGTATATTAGCTCAATATATACTTTTCTGTGCTGCCTCTCTCCACAAGATAGTCCATATAAATGCTCCCATACTAATACAAGCATTTATCTCTGCTTAAGACCCTCTCTGTGTCTGCAAACTTCTTTCCAACTTTTCCCAACCTCTTATTTCACCCTTGCTCATGCTATTCTTCCCATCATACTATGGTCCGTTGACCCCGGTCAGTGGCACAATACACCTCGGAGAAGGATTTGGCATTTTGAAACTGCTATACTGGTGATTCGGCGCAGAGCAAAAACGAAGTAACATAAACCATGTCTGCCTTTACAAAATCCAAATCTGCTGGCCTTTTCAATGCTTGATTTATAAACATTGGTATCTCACCACGTTCCAACAGGCTAATCCTAAAATGTCTGTTTTCCTCTGATGTAGCTTTCTAACTCTTCCCTCCATTCCTAAACAGCAAGCAAACATGGCATAGATATTGTTGCTTTCTCCCATTCTTCTATAGGCATGCATATAAGTTTCACTGTCGCCGTATCACCCAGATCTTTTCTTCTGTGTATTTACCCGCAGCAGTCACGCATCAGATCCACAAAGCACAACACCTACAGAAAGCAATGTGAAGAATGGGCCATAACCACGATTTACAAGCCTTGCAATATGAAAAAACGACCAAACAACCTAAACGCACCTACTGAAACCACACTATCAAAGGATAGTGGCAGTGTCCTGGTCACGTTGTTGTTAAAGGATATTTTAGTCAGTGACGAGTTCCTCAGGGGTTGATTTTTTTTTCTGTCGATTTCTCAACCTCGCGACTGTTCTCATCAATTAGCGCATGGCCACTGTCTGATGGCAAGAACATGTTGAGCTTTTTGCTAATGCCAACAACACTTGAGTGGTGGCTTTATTTTAATGGTGCCCTAGCTACGTTAGAATACTGTGAACAGTGCCTGCATTTACTGCAAGCCCCCCTCGCCCCCAACCCTGTGGTGGCGACAGCCAAATGAATGAACATCACTTTTCACGTTGGTCTTCTGCTCTCCTTCTGGGACATCCCAAACTACAGACATTGTACTTTTTCGCATTTGGAACCAATACTTTCTATTCCTTGTTGTCCTGCTTCGTGCAATTTCATTTTCTCTCTACAATGCCATGATTGACTTCTGCCACCCTTCGGCGTACTCCAAACTTAATTGATGGCAAATTAGTGATGTGGTTCACTTACATAGATGTAAGAAGTCTGGGCCCTCGAAATGGGTGCCATTTCAATCCGAAACCTAAGTTGACTCTCCCCTTTTCACATGAAACACATGCATTCTTCATTTGAAAATGATGTTGGTGGTTATGCAACTATTTATGGTGTAATATTAATATATTAATAGGCTGATCCAGTCCTTACAATCGTGCCTTAGATTTTGCACCCAATTCTTATGTAAATTTACACATTTCATTGTATAGAACTGTTGGTTTCCAATGTTTGATTGTGCACATTATTTACTTGTATATATGTTGCACTGCATCTGGTCGTCGATTTTGAAACGCAGAATTATCTGGACTTGCGTACAATATGTAACGATGGGTACACATGACTTCCTTCAGTGTTAATTAATTGTCCATTGTATGATGATGATCGATTAATAACGGATTCTTGCAAAACAGCCTTGCTTACTGTTTTTGAAACTTACTTTGTTTTTAGCTTTCCTGCCAAGGTTCCGCCTGGGGATGTCAGTTACTTTGGGGCACTTGCCTTTTCTGTTGCATATGATGTGAAGAATATTTATCCTGAACTCTAGCACTTGCGCGAGACAATGGCAAGGAACACCAGTGGTAATCGTTGATGCCATTGAGCGGTGGATCGTGTCTGCTACCGCTATTGGACAACTTAGCACCTATAAAGGGATCAGTTTGCAAGGAAACGCTAGGCCGATCGTGATCCTTGGTTGCTTATACTTTCTCTTACGGTGCTGTTTCCCCAAAGTAAAAGTATGTGTTTTAAAGCATTTAACATAAGTGTGCTCCATCTTAAGGGTGAATGAATGAAAAGAGAACCTTTCGAAGGTCTTCAGAGTTAAAGCTCTCTGGAAAGTAATAAGAAGTAAGAACTTGAGGCCATTATCCAAGCTGGAGACTTCTATAGCGGAGGGCGTGGGGGCACGGATGTAGAGATTTGGCATGCTGTGATCTACCTCAGTAAGTACCAGTGGCAATGGATTTTCCAAAGCTTCAAGATCTGATGTAGATAAATTAAGACTGTAGTTCAAATGATGTGGGCAAAGGAAAGTCTTAGTGGCAGGCCCAGGCCAGTGAAACTACTCAGATTGGAGCCTAACTGGGCTCGTCTGGTGTCAAGCGGCCCTCCCGGGGTACCCTACACCACCTCCGTGGCCCTAGGCGGGTCCTTAGCAAACATATTGATTGAGCTTTGCTTTTTACCTGCGCCCTTGGTCATGTCGGTGCAGCATTGGGTAGTTCAAGGTATCAGGGGCTGATCCTCAGGAAAGTCCTAAAACAATGCTATTTAGAAGGTGTACCCCTCCTGAAAGGTGACCATTATCTGGTAGTTTGTGTAATTACGCAGTTCTCCATGCACTTGCACCTGCTAATTTTATGCACAACTTTTTTATGGATGTCAAGGATGGAATTGGCTCCCCAAGAGCCTAAATCCTTGTTCTTGTCTGTACACTCTCCTGCTGTTCTCGAGTCTCTTCTCTCTCTTCTCCCCAACCACGCCTTCACTATAGTACTTTGATATAGTGTGTATATATGTCCGTATTACAAACACCATTTAATAAATACATGGGTTAAGTCTAGGCCAGTCTTAAGGTGAGGGCATGCTGCTGAAGCACCAGAATCTGTCCCCAGTACGGGAGACTATGCAGCAGTATGTGACTTAAATAAGTGACCTAATGAGACCAGAACAGGCTTTCTACTTTGCATTTGCAGCTCCGTCTCATGAGGGGGAAGCAGCCAACGATGTCCCTCTAAAGGACCTGGAGCAGGGCCTGGAACAGAGAGGCCCAGCACATTAGTAAGCTTATCCTTTTTCCAGATTTGTCTCAAGGAGCTGGACTTGAGACATTCAGGTTGCTTCAGTTTATAGGGGAATATCAAACTCGCCATACGCAGCAAGTGAGGGTGGTTGGCTACTAGCCCTTTAAACCGCAGGGGTTTACCTTCTTGAAATCAACAACACCAAACTGCCACTCACAGGCTGGGTCTTTTTTTGAAGTATGGGTGCGAACGTGTGGCTTAGCTCTACCATATACCATGGCAAAAGCGGAAACACCGACATACTGATTATCAGTCAGTCAAAACAACCTTTATTTGTCTTCAGTCTTTAGGCAAAATATACATACATATTATAAATATAACAGCACAAAACATAAAAACGGTGTCAGTACATTGTTAATCATAAAAACGACGCAAAGTAATGATCAGTAATCATAAGAAATGTTTGAAATGAGCAACAACCTCCATACAAATGACTGCTGCAAAAGTGCTATAAAAGTGCAGATACAATCGGCATAATAAAAATAATGGCCACTCTGCAGTGGGGTATGAAGGTAGGAGCTTACACTGGGTTGTAAAAGCTCAGTGAATGTACTTTGCAACCCAGTACACAACATCAAGTTTATCTGGGGACTTGTAAAAGACCATCGCATCTGCCGTAGTATGGATGCTGGATAGTCTATTCGGTGGCTCCACATATCAAACAATGGCCAGTGTTTGCATCACCCCATGATTTAGTAAAAGCTGCTAGCTTTAGCATACCTAGGGAGTAGTTTCTTACCTGTAACTCCATTTCTCCAGCATTGGTATCTTTCATGGATTCACATGCTTAGAATATTCCCCGTCGTCAGACTGGGAACCCTCGGTACACATATATATAGTCATTTCCAATAGGAAAAACTTCTGCCCTATCCCCGTCTGCGTCCTCTACGGGGCCGCCCACGTACGCCCCGTTGGACGTGATGGTATATAAGCCCCGCCCCCGCGGGTCCCTTCAGATTTCGACCCCTCCAAGATAACGGGGGGAAAACTTGCTTACATACCAATCTTCCACATTGCAGTCCGGGGAGGCCGGAGGGCGCATGTGAATCCATGAAAGATACCAATGCTGGAGAAATGGAGTTACAGGTAAGAAACTACTCCCTTCTCCAGCATTGGATCTTTCATGGATTCACATGCTTAGAATAGATTGTAAAGCAGTAACATCAAGAAGGAGGTGAGAGTGCAATGTAACTTCATTGTATAGAACTGTAACACCCCCAAACACTACCGTTTACACCATGTATGTAAGCAACAACTTATTATACTGATACGAAACGGATTTTCGCCATACAATGCTATGTCATATGACTCAGTATGCACCCCTTGCGCACATATCTACCCAACCACTTATGTTTAGGTCAATAAACTATGCACATTCATGTATACATTCTGAAAAACCAGCTGAGGCCAAATAATAATAGGCAGCATTCTTCTTGAAACTTTGGCTTACCTCATTGAAAAAGGTGGCGAAGCACTGCCCTTCCCATTTGTACCTCATCCGCGTGCTGCTTTTCCAGGCAGTAGTGGCGCGTAAACGTGTGCGGAACAGACCATGCCGCCGCCTGGCAGATGTCCGTCAGCGGAATTCCTGCCCATAGAGCCACGGAGGAAGATGTCGATCTCGTGGAATGGGCTCTGGGACGATGTAGTAGAGGTCTCCCGGCCTTGGAATGACACAGGGTAATCGCCGAGGAGACCCAGCGAGCCAGACCTTGTTTGGAGATAGCCTTACCCCTAGCCGAGGGGCCGTAGGCGACGAATAGCTGTCTGGTGGCTCTGATATCTTGCGTTTTTTGCAGGTAAAATTTTAGCGCCCTTTTGAAGTCCAGAGTGTGAAGAGCCTTCTCCGCCGTCGACGAAGGAGATGCAAAGAAAGTAGGGAGTACCAGGGTCGAGTGCTTACGATAGACCGACGGTACTTTTGGGATGAATGAAGGGTTAGTTGATAAAATAACTTTGTCCTTAAAGAACCTCAGATATGGAGGGTCTATGACCAGTGCCTGTAGTTCCGACATTCTTCTAGCCGAAGTGATGGCAACTAGGAACGCGAGTTTCCAAGATAGAAATTGTAGAGATGAAGAGGACATTGGCTCAAAGGGAGGCTTCATTAAGGCAGCTAGAACCGTGTTCAGACTCCACGACGGTGGGAACCGTTTTTCCGGAGGGAAGGTTCTAAACAGACCCTTCATGAAATGCTTCACTAGCCTGTCACTGAATAGTGGAGGGGACTGTCTTCTTCTGGTAAATCTCGAAACAGCCGCCAGGTGTACTTTGATTGACGATGATGACAGTCCGCTCTCCGCAAGATGAAGAAGATACGGGAGGATTTGCTCCGGAGTTACTTCCAAAGGTTGTATATTTTGTTGTGTTTGACACCATATACAGAACCTTTTCCATTTGCTTACATATGATTTGTTAGTGGACGGGGCTCTGGCCGCCTGCAGAATCCTTCGGCAATCAGTCGAGACATTTAGGTTCCCGAACTCCGAGAAGTCAGGAGCCATGCAGTTAAGTTCAGGCTGTCCGGATCGTGGTGCCACACGGTCCCCTCGTCCCTGGACAGGAGGTTCGGTACTTTCCTGAATGGTATCGGCTGATCCAGCGACAGATGAAGGAGGTCTGAGAACCATGGTTGCCTCGGCCAGCGCGGGGCCACTAGGATGACCCGGCAATTGTACCTGTGGATCCCCTGGATCGTCCTCCGTATGAGGGGAAATGGAGGGAAGGCGTAGAGGAACTTGCCTGTCCACGGAAACGAGAACGCTTCCCCCAGGGAGCCTGTTTGGGGCCATCTGCTCGCGAACTGAGCACATTTTCGGTTTCTTTCCGTGGCGAAGAGATCGATCGACGGGGTCCCCCATCTTTCGAAGATTTCCCCGAGTTGAGTGGAGTCCAGCTCCCACTCGTGTATTTGTGACATAGTCCTGCTCAGGGAATCCGCCTGTAAGTTCTTCGCTCCCGGTAGGTGGTATGCCACTAGGGAGATGTGGTGTTTTAAAGCCCAATGCCAGATCTTTTGAGCTTCCTTCGAGAGGGTCCTGGATCTGGTGCCACCCTGTTTTATCAGGTAGAACATAGCTGTCGTATTGTCCGTGAGCACTCTTACTTTTGACCCCTTGATGTGTGGGAGGAAAGATTTCAGGGCCCATCTCACCGCCCTTAGCTCCAGGACGTTGATATGTAGGCGAGATTCGGTCGACGACCACCTGCCTTGGGTTTGGTGACGTGACATGTGTGCTCCCCAGCCCGACAGAGAGGCGTCTGTAATGATGGTGTTCTGAAATTCCGGCTCCTGCAGGGGGACCCCTCTGTCCAGGTTGCGCGCCACTTTCCACCATCGGATGGCTTTGATAACTCGTTCGTCGTCGACTATTATCTTGTCCGACCAGCGGCCTGTGGCCTGCTTCCATCTGTCTGATAGGAACTCTTGTAGAGGTCTCATGAACAACCGGCAGTTCGCGACTAGGTGGATGCACGATGCCATGGAGCCGAGGAGAGCCGCATATTTTCTTACTGACAACCTTCTCTGTAAACGAAGTTGGCTTGTCAGGTGTTTGATCTTCAACAACCTTTCCAGGGATGGTTTCACTAGTCCCGTGTGGGTGTCGAATTGAGCACCTAGGAACTTCAAGCTCTTCGAGGGCTTTAGTGAAGACTTTTCGTAGTTCACTGCAAATCCCAGACGCTGTAGCAGTCGCAAGGTGGTCAATAGGCTGTCGTTGGTCGACGCTGGGGAGGATCCCCTCACGAGCCAGTCGTCGAGGTACGGGTAAACGTGATGCCCTTCCTTCCGCAGCCAGGCTGCTACGGGTGCTAGGCACTTTGTAAAGGTTCTTGGGGAGGACTTCAGGCCGAAAGGGAGCACAGTAAATTGGTAGTGTGTTTGGCCGACTAGGAACCTCAGGAACCTCCTGTGGTGAGTGCGCACCGGAATGTGAAAATACGCATCTTGGAGGTCCAGAGACGCCAGGAAATCGTTCTTTTGGACCGATCTGATTACCTCCTGTAGAGTAAGCATCTTGAACTTTTGACTCAGCAGGGTTTTGTTGAGGTCCCGTAGGTCGAGGATGGGGCGCCACTTCCCGTTTGGTTTCTTTACTACGAAGCAGCGAGAGTAAACCCCTAAGCCTCTCTGTGAAGCAGGGACTAACTCGATGGCGCCTTTTTTTAGCATGAGCGCAACCTCTCGACGCAAGACGCTTAGGTGTGGTTGAGACCGGCGTATCGGTGGACGTCTTGGAGGTCTGGATTTGAATCTTAGGGAATGTCCCAGTCTCACCGTGTCCAGAACCCACCGATCTGTCGTAATTGACTCCCATTCCTCGACGCAACTTGACACTCTCCCTCCTAGAACGTCATTGTTGATCTTTTTGTTTTCCCGTCGACGACGAGTAAGTGGGACGTCTCTTAGAGGCCTGGAAATTTCTGCGTCGGGTCGAGGACTGTGAGGCGCGTCTATAGCCTTGGGACGGATATGAAGACCTCCCGAATGCTCTATCCCTGGATCCCGCAAATCGTGCGTTTCCCGTAGCTCCTCTAAAGGGGCGAAAGGAACGAAAGGGCTTACCGCTCTGGAGAGAGCCCAGCGAGCGCGCCGTCTCAGAGTCCTCCTTCATTCCTTTCAAGGCCTCATCCACCTTTTCGCCAAACAGGTGGTCACCTTCGAAAGGCATGTCGACAACCTTATATTGCACCTCGGGTCTAAAGTTGGTGCACTTGAGCCAGGCCTGGCGTCGTAGAACCACTCCGTTGTTAATTTGTTTGAACCCCGAGTCTGCCAGGTCCACCGCTATATTGATAGCATGGTTCGAGGCTTCTTCTCCTTCACGAACCAGGGACATAGCTGATTTTCTGTGTTCTTCTGGGAGGTGGTCCAAAATGGGTGCCAGTCTGTGCCACATCTCCCTGTCATACCTGGCCATGATTGCCAGGGAGTTCGCTGCTTTCACTGTTGACGCTCCCACTGACAGGATCTTCTTACCGAAAGCGTCTTGGCGTCTAGCTTCGGAGTCCGGCGGGGTAGAGCACTTATGCTGGGCCTTTGCCTTTCTCGTCGCCGCCGCCGATACCACCGAGTCAGGCGTGGGTTGCGCAGAGAGGCATTTTGGCGTCGAATCTGGAACTTTAAATTTTTTCTCTACGCGGCCTTTGACCGCAGGTTCCGAGAATGGATGCCGCATGGTTTGGACGCCCTCTTTCCATACGTGGTCCAGTATCGGTATCGAAAAAACGGAACGCCTATTCTTGCCCATGTGGTCAAAGAGGAAGCAGTCCTTCTTTTCTTCTTGTTGGGTCAAACCGAACTCCTTGCAGGCCTTTTCCATCATGGAATGGAAGGCCCCTATGTCATCCGGTGGAGATGGGTGAATGGGACTTTTCGGAGGATCCACCTCCACATCCGAAACCCATGACGGGTCTCTCGACGGCGAGAGGGAGATATCAGAAGCTGACCCCTGTTCAGAGAGGGAGTCCGAGAGCTCACCTTCTTCCTGGACTGTTGGAGCAGTTGGGCCCACGACCGATCTAGTCGGGCGGTGTGAAGGTCCGGGCTCGTCGACGAGGGGAGTCATCGGAACAGGTGGGAGCCTTTCGTCCAGGGACTTCAAGAGCGAGTGTAAGGAGGAAAGTACCTCCATGGAGAGAGTAGCCTGGGCGTTTGGAGGCTGGGTGAAAACTTGAGAGCAGGTTGCACCAGAAGGAAATCTGGGCCGTAGCCCCAGGTCTTCCGGGCTCACTATTCTGAAGCCGTCGTCTTCTTTGGAGGCGATCGAAACTGCCTGTTCTTGTAGCAGTGTGTCGGGTAGCCCCATGTCGAACGCTTCTGGCCTCCAGGCCTGGAACTCCGTCGACGAGGGAATCGTCGTCGACGATGAGCCCGTTTGAAAGGCGGGGGACTGTGACGGAGTGGGCACTTGGATCGTCGCCGTCGTCGTCGACGACGGAGGGCCTGCAGGTGGCTTAGGCGGTCCCGCCTTCGCGGAGCTCTCCCTGCGTTTATCCGCCTCTCTACTCGTAGCTGATCTTTTCTGATCGCTCGAGGAGGATTTTGGCCTGTCCTTATCTTTCTTCGACGAAGAAGAAGAGGAAGATGATTTCTTCGTCGATTCTTTCGATGAGGCCTTAGAGGAATGACTTCGAGGCACGTCCTTCTCCGTAGGTCGTGATTTTTTGGCCGGAGGTTCCGACGGATGTGAGCGTCGGGAGGCTTCTGATGTTTTCGCTGAGGCGATACTGCGCACCGATCCTACCTCCGACTGAGGGTACGCTCCAGCGCCGTCGTTCAGCCACGAGACCAGTCGCCGATTCCGGTCCTTCAGGGTTTTTTGGGAAAACCCCTTGCAGATATCACATTGGTCCGCCGAGTGGTGGGGGTGAAGGCAGTAGATGCAGTCAAGATGGCCATCCCCTTCATAAACCTTCTTTAGACCGCACGTGGCACACGGGCGGAAAAGAGGCTTACCCGACATTATTGCCAGACCAACTAACAAAACTCGTAGGAGTTAGAAGCGGACCAAACAGACAAACTCGCAGGAGTTAGAAACAATCGATAAGTATTTGAAGAAAATACACGAGGAGATCCCACTATCTTTGGAGACGGTTGAAATCTGAAGGGACCCGCGGGGGCGGGGCTTATATACCATCACGTCCAACGGGGCGTACGTGGGCGGCCCCGTAGAGGACGCAGACGGGGATAGGGCAGAAGTTTTTCCTATTGGAAATGACTATATATATGTGTACCGAGGGTTCCCAGTCTGACGACGGGGAATATTCTAAGCATGTGAATCCATGAAAGATCCAATGCTGGAGAAATCTGAATTCCAGATATAGGGTCTGTGCGTAGGTTGGTGTAATTGCATCTAGGCAAGTCTCGAACCAAAAATCAGGTTTATTCTCTAAATATGTCAGGCCCATACGTAGTTTCATGCAGGCTGCTTACATTATATGAGAAAAGAGCAGAGCTGCTTTTTTTTACCTTTAAATGGCTAGATGTATCTATGGTCCCTGTGCTCGTCCACATGATGGTCAAATTGAGTTCTGCAAAAATATTTTTTATGGGCAAACCATGGCAAATATTTTCCACCCGTGGACATCAGGACCTGCATCATGGCTTCGCTGTATTTTGCTAGTCTGGGTATGCCCCACAACTTCGCCCAGTACAAGGCAGGTCTTAATCTGATATCATTCCTTATGAGCCCTAGATCAACCTCCATCCGGCGCAAAGCATTTGATGAGCTATACAGCAACATGAACAGATCTTTCATAAAGGGCCGGCACTTTGGCTTGTTTCTTGTAGATTTCAAGCAACGGCGAGACTGCACCTTTGCCATGTTTCCCCAAATAACATCTAGCACCACCACTGTACTTCACCAGGCTTGATCAAAACTTCTTTACCTGTGCAGACCATGCCACGGTCTCAGAGAAACGTATTCTCAGGTAGTCATAGGGATGCACAGGTCTAGTCTCCTAGTGTTTCTAGTACGGAGACTCAATATTTTTGTTTTACCTACATTAATGGGCCTCATTACGAGGTTGGAGGTAGCCATGCCCTTAATAAGGGCATGAATGCTCCCAAACTCGGGTCCGGCACCGGGTCCCGCGAAAGGTGAATAACCGGGCCATTCCGACCTTTGCGGGCCCGGTAATTCCCCTTCAACAGTACCCGGAGTCGGTACATCTCCATTCCCATTTGAGCCCCCATAGGGCTCCATGGGAATGGGGAGGATGGTAGCAGCGGTACCCTTCATAACGGTACCGTTGCTACCATCCTGTACTGCTCGCGCGTGCCCCTCTGCACGTCTGGTCTGACCAAGCGTGCAGCGCGGCACCTGCAGCAGAACTCGTAATGTGGCGGCCCCGTTCATACCGTGGCTGCCACTGTTGTAATGAGGCTAAACTCAAGTGATTGCATTAGGTCAGATAACGCTTCATTGTCCCTCTTAGGCCCATGGGTGTAGTAGAAAGGAGAACTGCATCATCTACATAAAAAAGGGCAGGGAATCAGTCCTTGCTAAGCTTAGGGGCATCTAAGCAGTGTAACAGAAGATCCTCAATGATTACATTTATGTAAATACAAAAAAGGAGCGGGCCAAGGACACAGCCCTGCTAAACCAAAGTGGACTACTGCCTGATTGGCATGATATACCGCCTGCACTATAGATAATAAATGTCCAGGAATGTTTTTCCTCTCCAGAACCTGCCAAAGCATGCCTCGGGGGACCCCGTCAAATGCAGTCTTTAAATCTACGAAGATTGCATACGGTTAGGCTTTCTTAAGTGCAGTGTATTTCTGTGCTAAGAGGAAAAGACGAAACAAATGTTAGTGTACAATAAAATTAGGAATTCTGGCACAGGTTCTTTGAACATATGTTTATATCCATGCATGTGTGTAGTTGGCTTATGTAGCTAGCAGAGCATTATCCAAGTATGGGAACTGGTACAATAGATGAGTGATAGAAGTGTAGGGAAAGGGAAGAGGCACTGTTGTCAGTATGTTATCATTTGGTCTGTAGGCCCTGCACAGTGGGGCCTTCAATGTATTGCGCGAGGCGGCCAACCTGATTTTTGTAGGTATGTTGTTTTAGAGTATGTATGTATGGAATGTATATGGGCAAGCCCCATCCCATGAAGCTGGAGAGATGAGGCCACTACCCGATATGGGGGTGGTGCTCAGCGGGAGGATCTCATGGGGCAGAGACTCCCCCTCTGGGGATCAGGGAGGAATAACGGGAGAACGGCGTACAACCCCCCTCTCCCTCCACCCACTTTCTTTACCTCCCCTCAGTCCATGAGACCCACCTCTAAACACCCCCTTGTCCAATGCCATACACTGCCACCTTACACACTCCAATGCATGTCTGCGCGGTTGATGAGGCAGCATTCACTGAGATGAGGAAGAGTAGGGCTGAATGGACTAACACCACCAAAAGAAAACACTGAGATGATGATGAGGAGGTGCAGAGGTATGCTGAGCCCTCCAGGGAATTGGAAAGAGAGGTCTAGATTCTGTCATCCATTACAGATAAAAGGTAAAGAAGGACTCGCATGGAAGTCAGACCCTCCCCAGAGGTACCGCAAGCGAGGAGGATGTCCTGCTTGGGAAGGAGATGAAGCTACTAACCGGGACGCGAGTGGGAGAATCCATGCACGGGCATACTGGTAAGCAAGAAGGATCGGGTTCCGGCCGAGAGAAGCCACCGAACCACGTGGTCGCTGAGAGATGCGCAGCCTGCCCAAAAAGAAACTCTGCCGAGCCACTGCAAGCTCAGTGAAAGGAAGAGAAGAACAAGGAAATCGATTTGGGACGGCAGAAGAGGCAGAGAGCAGAGGAGAAGATCTGGCAGCAACCCAGAAGGTACAGGGGCTTCCTGGGTCTTAGAGGAGAACATGACAAACCCTGTAACCAGTGTCTGGGACTCTGATATAATAATGTGGACAACCGCAAATTATTATAATACTTGGCAGGATAGTGGACCATGTAAAAAAGGAACATGATACTGTGAAGAAGGCCAGGTCTGGGAACTGCAACCTGAGGAGGAGAAAATCCTCATTGCTCTTCTTCGTGGTAGTACCTGGCAAGGTAGTGAATCAAGTCTGGCCAGAAAGCGCCACTAAAGAAACTTGGGTCTGGGACACACAACAAGTGCCTTGTTAAGCCTGAGAAATGCAAGGGGGAAGGGAGACATTCCCCCTGGCATTGTATACTGTGATAAAAGGCCTAAGAAAGACCAGAGGAAAGGAGCCATTCCCATGGCATTGTGAAATCGCAAAACCAAGTGAAGAGAGAGTTTGTCATTCCCCCTAGCTTTGTGCGAGGAAACCACTGAGAGCCAGACACCAGGTGAAGAGAGGCATTCTCCAGGAACCCAATAGTGAAGAAGCAACTATGGGCAATAAGGAATGGTGATATGTAAACTAGAACTTTACCTTTTGAATTTCAATTAAGAACTTTACCTCTTTTTGGAGTTACAACTTGGAACTTTGTTTTGTGCCTTGGAATGGGATTGACACTTGGGGAAGGGAATGATTCCTTCAGGTAAAGATCCCACCTAACAACTGGATCTGTGACCGCTGTCCAAGAAGATCCATTACCTCTTTAGTTTAGTTATAAGTATAAAAGTAGGTTTTTGGCACAGGATGTTGGACTACTGATTTACACAGACATCATGCCATAACCAATTAGCACTTTTAGTTGAGGTCGGGAAACCCCTCTTAGAGTTCGGGAAAGCTGAGTTTTATTTTTATTTTCATTACTAATAAAAGCTTACGCCAGGAACCATGCCACCTGTGTGTCAGTCTCCTCCTTCTGCACCCTTACATTATGTTATTCCACAGTCCATTTACGTAGAAGCATATAGCTTCTTTTCTTGTTCCTGCCTTTTTAAAAAAAAATGTTTTTATTGATTTTACAAGTTATAATAGACTCTCAAAGAAAATCAGAAAAGCAGGGAGGACATGTCGCATTGGGCTTCATTCTACGAGGACATAACCCACTTCACCCTTTGAAAGAATACTAGCTGCCAATCATCTATTGTCCTCCCTCTCAATGCAAGAACCCTGACCAGACCCTACTTGGGCCTAGGAACCATGCCCATACCATGTGCAGGCACATCTACCCCCTCCTCCCCACATCCCCACTCAACCCCAACCCTCTCCCCAACCTCTAACATCTCTACATATAATTGAACTCAGATCCTTCTCCCCATGACAACCCCGTGTCCCCCTTTCTCTGTGAACATAACCCATTCTACCTCAAAGGATCCCATCTCGTCATGTGCCAGATATGTCAGTTTCTCCATGGAGTAGATTTCCCAGGTCTTTTCTAACCATTCCTCCAGTGCCAACCTCCGTGCTCTGAGCATAGCTTCCCACATCCTTGGGAACCTTTAAACGTGACTTCCCTTCGGGGGAATTCCCAATAGTACCAACAAAGTGTTCAATTCTAATTGGACTCCTGTCACCTGTTTAATCCACCTTACCAGTTCAGACCAGTAAATTTGAATAGAAGGACACTGCCACCACACATGGTGCGAGGACCCCACCAAGCCACACCTCTGTGTACACAGTGGGGAGATTCCCTAGAGCATTTTAGACATTTTTAGCAGGTCTCGGTGCTATCCATGCAATAGCTTAACCATCATATAGGTTGACAGGTTGCATTGGAACCTAACCCTTATTTTTTTCCCAAAGGGAATCTGGGAGGGTGGGCTTCCCTGGCAAGAGTACCCCAGTACCTTTTTATATTTTTGCCTATCCCCAAATCACAGGTAATGAGGACCTTATATAATTTTGAGACTATCCCTTTCCTCAAAGTCGCTTTGTCCAAAACCTTTTCCAGAGGAGTGAGCTCCCTCTTGAAGTGCGATTCACGTTCTGGATCTGTCAAATATCCTTTCAGGCTTAAATATTAAAATACCACAATGTCCTGTACCACCATATTATATACTTCAACGTACGGCTTAAATTTACCATTATAAAACAGCTGAGCTACTCTTTCCAACCCCCTAGCGGACCACGCTTGTGACTTTTGAAAGTCCAACTGTCTCAAATCTTATGAGGCCCCCACATGGAACTGAAAAGCAAGGGCCACATGGTCAATTTCTCAGTGCGACCCATTTTTCTCCTAACAGGCCAGATAACCTCCAATGTGGGGTGGGAACAGATCCTATTGCGGATTTCTGCCACTGGGAACCACATCCTATCTTGCATCATTTTAGGGTATGCCACTCGGTCCTCTAGGAAAGTCCAATAAGTACCCAGATCGTCCCTCATGTGTTCTAGGAGGATTCTGAGCTGGGCTACCATGTAGGAATTATACAGATCGTGGACCCCAAAACCTCTCTGGTTCTGCAGGAGGGTTGGCATTGCCCTTTTAATTCTGGGCTTTTTTCCCCTGCCAAATAAACCTATAAATCATGAAGTATAGTTCTCTGAAGAAGCAAGTGGAGATGGGATCAGTAAAGATAAAGAGCAAACAGGGAAGAACGTTAATCTTTACCACCGTCATCCTTCCTGACCAGGAGAGGATGAGCGTTGACCATCTCCTGAGGTCCATTCTCAAGGTATGAACAAGGGGGTCGTAATTTGCTAAGGTACCCCATTATATCACCAGTAAAAAGGGATATTTTAAAATCGACCCTGCCACATGCAATCACTTTGATATTAGGGTTGCTTCGAGTTGCCACTGCGAGGGGTTCGATACCTAGGGCATGGGTGAGCAGGAACAATGGGCACCCCTGTCTCGTGCCCTGCAACGAATGAAACCGGCCTGTCAAACTACCATTTACCAGGACTCTGGCCATCAGTGAGGTATACAGCGGCTACCCACTGTCTGAAATTCGTCCACAAGCCTGTTCTCTCAAGGACCTTCGCTAAAACCTGCCACTCCACACAGTTTCTTTAAACTCAGAGCAAGCATTGAACTAAGTGTAGAGAAGGAGCCAAGTACCCCCACCTCAACCAGCTCGCCCACATTGCCTATATGTTGGGAACCAGAGAATGAGACAAGTGCAGTACAATTGAAAATACTGATACCAAGGAGACTCCTGGAAGTAAGGTTCCCATTAAGAAGCCATACCTGCATACACGACAGTATGATGGCCATTTGAAGCAGGACCAATGAAAGAAGAAGCAGAATGGTGACGTCACACGAAGCAAGCTTGACGTACATAGAAGAGATGCAGGGATAAGAGAATGCAGATATTCTATAAGGCATCAAGAAAGTGTCAAAGATAAGTGACATCTTGGGCATCAAGATGAAGAAACGTATGCTACTGAAACGATGAAGATATCAATTAATTTTACACGTGTACATATGCAAAGAAACGCAAGCAGATGAAGTATTCTTAAGACTAGCTAAGTAGTGAATAGGTTGCGGCATGTGCCAATGTATACATATATAGGCGCAAGTAAAGAATTGATGATTCCACCACGTGTTATAGCAGAGCTGGACCAGAGAAAGAAGTGTGTTGCAGTTGAAAAAGCAATTGAATTACAGAAGCATATTTCAGAAAGGCGAGACTGGATGAGCCTAGAAAGATGGAGAACTCATAAGATATGAGTCCTCCCATCCCTTGCACAACTGTTGGTACTGGCAATTATGTGCAGTCAGTGTTTTTGTTGCTTATGTTTTTAGTATATGCTATGTTTACTAATTACTATGGTTATCTTATTCATGAACAAACATGAGAAAGCATGAGAAAGACAGTAACTCATTAAAGTTTTTTTGTATCCAATGTATTAGTTTCATACATGGATTATTACATTAGGAAATTATATGAAAGCAAGTTAGTGCATAGTTCAATCATACAATGTAGTAAAATAATAGTTGTGGATTTACACAAGTTCATTACAATACATCATATAAAACTTAATGAAAAAAGCTCAACACGTTTCGAGAGATCAACTCTCTTCTTCAGAAGCAATCTAATTCAAAGTTCAATCTTGCAACCAGTGCTGTTAATTCTTCTGTGGTGTGGTTTATAGGCGTTATTCCCTCATAACATCAATGGTCAAATTTTACTTCTCAGTCACTTGTGTTCCCCGTGCAGAGTGATGGTTACCCAGATGTCATCTAATATCTCCTAGAATATTAATGTAGATATAGTTATTGCTATGCCCGATGTATTAGGGTGATTGTAATACATAGATCTTGAGATAAGTGTATGGCTGTTCACCTGTAGTAGATTCAGAAGGTGTTCAGTGTGGATGTCCGGTACTAGATGTATGCATCCTTCGATTAGTATTGTGGTCTGTAAACACCTCGTCCTATCTGGGGTTGTTCGTGACCTGCAGGTGGAAAATATGTTTGTTGAGATAATGTATTTATTAAAAGAGCAATCAAATTGCACATATGCATTGCTGTGTGTGTTAATTGAGGACTGCCTGTTCCTAATTTTCTACATGGCTCACCTTATGTACTTGTGCTGCGTGTGGCTGAGTTTGACTGTAGACTGGGTGCTCATCGCGCCGGAATCCAGTAACTCGACGTGTCCAGTCGTGATCTGTTGAAGACAATGTCTTAATGTTCGGCTGTATCATAAATTGTGGGTAGTTATTGTCAATATTGCGTGAAAACAAGTAATCAAGCTCCACTTACGCTTGTGTTCTGCATGCACTGCTGAAATCTGTTTCCGCGTTGCAGCCGCGGTCGTGTTTGGCCAAGTGAGGGTTGCTAAGCGACCGTCGTCAGATGAATGGCGTGTCCGATCCAAAGACGTGCTCACGTATGCGGCACTGCTTTATGGGAATTGAAGTATGCAGATTAATTGGGGTGTTCATTCTTATAAGGTTGTAATACCAGGTGTCAGCATGCCATGTGTGGGTGTCTGTATGGGCCATGTGGGATTACGTAATGCGCCATATGGCTGCAAATGTGAATAAAATGGGCGTATCGTTAGTGACCATCATTCCGCATTGGGACGGATTACTATTTATTTTTATTTATTTGCATTTGTTAAGCGCACTTGCAGCCCAAGAGGCATCGAGGCGCTGTTACAGAGGAAACACAGATTTAAGATTACATTCGGAGGCTCTTAGTTACAAGTTAGCAGGCATAAAGGCAGAAACAGGTTAAAGTCACACAAAGAGTCTGGTTTTGATAGCCTTACGAAAGGCAAGGTGGGACTCGATGAGTCTGAGGTGAGGTGGCAGGGCGTTCCAGTGCGTGGCTGCAAGGGTGGGGAAACTGGAGCCACCAGCACGCACTTTCCGAGAGGTAGGCCTGACAATGGTGTTGGCGTAGAAAGATCTAAGCGGTCTTGTGGCGGAGTGCCTGGTGATTCTGTTCGTCAGGTAGGGGGGGGCAAGCTTGTGAATGCATTTGTGGGTAATGGCAAGAGTTTTAAAGACAATTCTTTCTTTAACAGGGAGCCAATGCACTTGCCTTCTGATTTCGGAGATGTGGTCTCTCCTTGCGGTGCCGGTGGCTGCCCTTAGAGCATTGTTCTGGGCTAGCTGAAGTTTGGCGATGTTTTTGTTGGAGGTCCCGATGAGAAGGGCATTACAGTAGTCAAGTCTTGACCCGATGATGGCCCTGGCAATCGTGAGGCTGCTTTGACGGGCCAGGAAGGGCCTTGTTGCGTTGATGACTTTGGTGTAGTAGGCTGAGGAGGCGGCGATGGCATTGACCTGTCTGTCCATCGACAGGTCGGAGTCAAGGTAGACTCCGAGTGTCTTAACATGGTTAGAGACTTTAATTGGAATATTATCAATGGTGAAGGAGGCGTACTGTTCTCCAAGATTGCCGAGGGTGAAAGGTGAGCCAATAAGGAGGAGTTCGGTTTTTTCACCATTGAGGCAAAGCCTATTCTCCGCCATCCAGGATTGGATGGTAGAGTAGATAGAGGAGAGGGTGTTGGAGTCCGCTAGGTAGTCGCCCGTGAGTGGGATGAGTACCTGCGTATCGTCCGCATAATTGGTATATGAGATACCCAGGGAGTCCAAGATGCTAAACAGTGGCATCGTGAAGAGGTTGTAGAGAGTAGGTGCGATACAGGAACCCTGGGGGACACCGCAGGTGAGGAGGCTGGGGGTGGCAGCAGCAGCTTCAGAAAAGACTTTCATGGCCCTATCTTTGAGAAAGGAGGTGATCCATTGGCAGGCTTTAGGGGAGAAGTTGGCTTGTGTGGCTAGGTGGTGACACAGGGTATTGTGGTCGACAAGATCGAACGCTGCAGAGAGGTCAAGGAGCAGTAGAAGGGCAGGTTTGCCTGCGTCTCTGAGATCGTCCATTTGGTTTTTCAGGTCTAGGAGGGCCGTTTCAGTGCCATGGCGAGGGCGGAACCCAGATTGCCGTAGACCGAGGAGGCGGTTGTCCTCTAGGAACTTCTGGACTTGCAGGTAAGCTGCTTTGTCCAAGATTTTGAGCAGCAACGGTACAGTCGTAATGGGCCTGTAGTTCCCCGGGACGGTTGGGTCGAGAGAGGGTTTCTTGAGAAGTGGGCGGACCCAAGCTTCCTTAAGTCCTGATGGGACATGGCCTGATTGGAAGGATGAGTTGATAAAGGCCGTGAGGAAGGGGGCTAGGCTAGGTGCGGAATCCTTGATGAGGCTGGCGGGGCATGCATCCCCTTTGCAATTGGAAGGTTTAATGGAGTTGAGCAGGGTAATGACCTCTTGCTCTGTGATATCTTTAAATTCGAACAACGGGGAGGACGTGGTCTTGGTGGGTGGCTTAGCATGCATGTTCGCTATAATGTCGGAGAGGGCTTTTTGGTGGCCACGAATTTTACTTTGGAGAGTGTTAAGCTTCTCAAGCATGGCAGATTGAATGCTGTTACACCATTTGTCATCTTTGATGATAGAGGAGGGGGGGGCAGATGGTTTTTCGAGTTCCCTGAAGATGGTGAATAGTTCCTTGGAGCCTGATTTAGCGTCAGCGATCCTGGTGTTAAAGAAGGCAGCCTTTGTTCGAGTGATGTTGGTCTTATATAATTTGGAGATGGCTTTGAATTTCTGTTTAGTGGCTTCAGACGGGTTTGCTTTCCATGTGGAAAGAGCAACCCTCTTCTGCGCACGTTGATCAAGGAGTTCTTTGGAGAACCAGGAGTTGGCATGTTTGGCTTTTTTGGCTTTTTTGAGAGTTAGGGGGGCAATGGCATCCACAGCTGATGTGATGATATCCTTAAAGGTGATAGCTAAGGTATCGGGGTTGTTCGAAGAGGGGGTTTGAAGGGCTGGGTTAAGGAGGTAGGGTGCAAGGTTTTCAGCTGTGAGAAGGCGTGAACTTCTGGAGTACGTGTCGGGGCAGGGTGGTGGCGGGGAGAAAGCAGCTTTGTTAGTTCCGAGGTTGAATTGGATGTAGTGGTGGTCGGACCAAGGAATAGGGTTGTTGTCCTTGATGAGAAGGGTGCAGTTGTGATGGCTGACCCAGTCAAGGGTGCGTCCTTTGATGTGTGTGGGCTGGGAGATGGAGTGCGTGAAGCCTAGGTTGGAGAGTGCCTTCTTGAGGAGTTTTGCAGGGGAGTCCTTGGGGTCGTTCAACCCTAGGTTAAGGTCACCGAGGAGTAGGACCTGTGAGGTCTTTCTGATGTTATGAGAGAGTGCAGAGATGAGTGTGTCGTGGAAGTCGGTGCACGGTCCTGGGGGTCTGTAGACAATGTGCATGGATATGGTGCAGTTAGCTGATACGTTGATTTTTAGAGGGAGGTAGTCGCTATTGCTGTCAAGGATGCCTTCTACTTCTCTGATGGAGAGGGTGTCTTTGGCGATGAGGGCAACGCCTCCACCTCTCTGAGAGGTGCGGTCTTTCCTGTAGATGGAGTAACCAGGTGGGATGGCCAATATAAGGCTGGGCCCGAACTTTCATTGAGCCAGGTTTCAGTGAGGATGAGGAGGTCTAGTTCGTCTTTTATGAGCAGGTCATTGATGTCGAGGGCGTGGGCTGGTACAGAACGGGCATTGAGCAGGGCGCACATGAGCGTGCGGCTGGGGGGAGGCAGGGGGAGTGGGAGGCTGGTAGCTGAAGGAAGATCAGAGGAACTAGGTGGGGTGGTCACGGGGGTGTCAGCGGTAAGATTAGGGGGCAGAAAGGTGTCATTGGGCCGCAAACAATCAAGGGGGGCGCCAGCAGTAGGACCAGCAGACATATGAACGTCATTGGGCAGCACACAGTCAATGGAGGCACCAGCAGTGGGACCAGCAAACATATGAACATCATTGGGCAGCACACAGTCAATGGAGACACCAGCAGTGGGACCAGCAAACATATGACCATCATTGGGCAGCACACAGTCAATGGAGGCACCAGCAGTGGGACCAGAAAACATATGAACATCATTGGGCAGCACACAGTCAATGGAGGCACCAGCAGTGGGACCAGCAAACATATGACCATCATTGGGCAGCACACAGTCAACGGAGGCACCAGCAGTGGGACCAGCAAACATATGAACATCATTGGGCAGCACACAGTCAATGGAGGCACCAGCAGTGGGACCAGAAAACATACGAACATCATTGGGCCGCACACACTCCAGAGTGGCAGAGTGGGGGATAGCGGTAGTTACATTGGGGCCAAGGGGCGGAAGTAGAGATAGAGAGTTAGTGTTAATGGAGGGGTAGTGATTGTAGGTACAACACTTGAAGACTTGTTGCGTCGTGGCAGGGGACTGCGAGGTGACCCTGGGGCCCAGGGTGCATTTGGTGGCTGCGCACAAGAGTGCTGGCAGCTGGCTTTTTGTGGCCAACCTGGCGTTGCGGTAACCGATGGTAGGAGTATAGCTGTTGGGGTTGGTAAGCAGGGTGCGGGACCGTAGGCTCTCTATGACTCTATGACTCTATGATTCATAGAGTGTGCAATAGTGGGTTTTAGTTTGATGAATGTTTCTAGTAATCACCAAGAGAATGATACATTGTTTGACAGATAGGCAGATTATCATTCTTAATACATTCTTAGTGGACAGAGTGTGCTCAATGCATCAACTTAATCAGAGTAAAAACCTATACATCCAGTATGTCAACACCAGATTACATAAAATATAAAATACATTAAAATTAAATCAAGAAAATAAAGTAAAGACATCAGCTATCAAGACATGTACTTCTAGTATGTCAGCACTAAATTCTATGGTAATGTGACTTATACCTAGTTAGATCATAATCATTGTGCAATGTCACAGTATACATTGTGTCCCGTGGTGTGATCCACACCGAGTCTTTTTGAGCATAATCATAGGCGTTAGGTCGTTCAATGACCACATGGTCCAATAATATCCTCACTAGATATAATGGAATGATTACTCCTCTTTACAAAAACAAGTGCAAGGAAAAGTCTTCATTCATTCCCCGAGGTTCAAGCGAATCCAGCCTGTGGATCCAAAACATTTCTCTACGAGATAACATCAATTGCAAGTTGCCACCACGTGGCGGTTTGGATACTAGTTCAACAATTACAAACCTCAGTTGTGAGATGATGTGATGTTTTGTATGGAAATGTCTGGACACTGGGCATTTTTCATTTTTGATTCGGATATTAGATTTTTGTTTCGAAATCCAGTCTTTTACTCTCCTCGTGGTGTGCCCTACATAATATTGTCCACATGGGCAAATCAATGCATATATTGCCCATTTACTATCTCAAGTTGCATAATCATGAAGTGACATTTTTTATCCAGTGTATGGATGTCTAATGAGTTTGCCCTTCTAAACATTGCTAGAGTGGAAACAATTTAAGCAAGGGAATTTGCCCTTCTTCAGTTTGGAAAGAAATTGCTGTTTGGTTTTGTCTATTTTTTCAGCTTTCACCAGTGCATCTCTCAAGTTGCGGCCTCTCCTATATGCCATTAGTGGTTGGTTTGGAAATAATGTACAGAGTTGTGAATCTAGTCTTGTGATTTTCCAGTTTTTTGTGATGATTCTTCTGATTCGTGAACTCTGTTGTGAGAATTGTGATAAATATATTAAGGGGAATTCATCTTTCTTTGTCTTATCTTTTGGTTGCAATAGTTCTGTTCTTGTTTTCGCTCTCACTCTGGTTACTGCTTGTGTTAGAGTCTCTTCTGGGAAACCCCTATCTTGAAATCGTTTAATTTGGTTGGATTCTGCTCTCGTGTATTGTTCTTATTCAGATACAATCCGTTTAATTCTCATTAGTTGGCTCAATGGGAGTTTGTTTTTCAGATGCGGTGGGTGGTGGCTGGTATAGTATAGGCTGTTGTTGACATCTGTAGGCTTTCTAAAGATGGTAGTGTGAAGTTGATTGTCTCTCGGAATTACCTTGACATCAAGGAAATTTACTTCTGGTGTGCCTATTTCTAGAGTAAATTTGATTTTAGCGTTACAATTGTTCAGATACCTTAGGAATGTCTGTATTTCTGATGGTGGTCCTTTCCAGATCCCAAAGATGTCGTCTATGTATCTTCGCCATATGGCTAGTTTTGGTGACCATACGGGGTTGTCCAAGATTTGTGTTGTTTCGAAGTACAACATAAAGGTGTTTGCGTATGCTGGCCCCATCGCTGACCCCATCGATGTACCTGAAGTTTGTAAATAATATTGTCCTTGAAATCTGAAAAAGTTGTTGTACAGTATCATTTTGGCGAGTTCAATTGCAAATATTTTGTTGGATGGAAAATGATCCTGTTTGAGTAATAGCCATTCCAATGCTTCCAGGCCTTCTTCATGTGGTATCAAGGTGTACAATGATTGTACATCCAAGGTAAATAGAGTCCAGTGTGGTTCTATTCCTTGAAGATGGTTCAGGATGTTTAGAAAATGCGTTGTGTCTCTGAGATATGTGGGTGTATTTTGGATGATTGGTTGAAGTAATTTGTCGAGGTATCTTGAAAGTGGGTCAAATAGACTTTCTGTCACTGCCGCTATGGGTCTGAATGGTGGATTATTGAGATTTTTGTGTATTTTTGGCAGACCATAGAATACCTGTGTAATTGGAAATTTGGTGATCAGGAAGTCTTTCGTTTTTTTCTGTGATCCATTCTTCCATTTCTGCTTTGTTAATTATTTCTTCAATCATTAGTTGTATGTCCTTTGTGGGATCTTGTGCCAGGATTATGTAGGTGTCCTGATCATTTAATAATCTTAAGCAGCCTTCCTTGTATTTCGTTGCATCCATAATCACCGTCGCTCCCACTTTGTCTGCTGGTTTGATCTCAATTGTTCTGTCTTCTGATATTTGTTTGAGCAATTTTTGTTGATGTTTCCATAGGTTTTGATGCCTAGTGTTTGTAAATTTCATGGATTTCAGATCTCTGCGCATTTCAGTTTCAAAGAGATCCAAGGCTGAGTTTTTGACACTCGTGTTGAAATTGCTTTTGTTTTTCATTTCCAGTGTATCCAATGTCTTAGATCTTTCTTGTTGTGGAGATAAATTATCAAAAAATGCTTCTTGCTTCGTTTTTCTGATTAGTTTCGCCAGATTTATCTCTTCGTTGAACAAATTGGTATTATTGGTGGGTACGAAGGATAACCCTAAACCTAACCGGTCTAGGTGTTGTTTGGAGAAGGTCTTACTTGATATGTTGATAATCTGGTTTGAGTTTTCTTTTTGCTGCAAAGGTTTCTTATTCCCTCTTCGCACCCTCCGTCATCTAAAAAAGGAGGGGCTGGAGTTGTACCTTCTCTTTTGGCTGAACTATTTTGTGAACTTAATGTTTCTGTGATGATTCCTGAAACGGATGGTATTGCTGTGGTTAGTTCCCTCTCTTCAGCCGATGCGTCACTGGATGGTTCTGTGCTTCTACTTTCCCTGGGTGGTTGGAATTTTTTACCAGGTTGCTCTTGTTATTGATTATGTTGGTAGAATTCTTGCCACGAATATACTATGGGCCTCATTACATGTAGTGCAGTAAGGGTTTACCGGTACCGGTAAACCCTTACCGCCTTACTACGAGGTCCCTTTGCGGGTTGGTACTTTAACGCCTGCTTTTTAGCAGGCGGTAAAAACCAACCCGCAAAGGGACCAGGGTGCTAATTACGGTACCGCAATTTGCGGCACCGTAATTAGCGCCTTCCCCATTCCCATAGAGCCCTGTGGGGCAAAAATGGGAATGGGGAAGGGGGAATTACTGCCCCGCCAACCTTGGAATAGGGCGTTAATTCCCCTTTCCACCAAGGCGGTGCTGGTATTTTACCGGCATGGACCAAGGTGCTAATAGCACTTTGGTCCACCGCCTACCGTGTAATGAGGCCCTATGTCTCTTGTGTAGTCTAGGGTGTCTCTACGGAACGTCCTAATTTTCCTCTGCTCGATATCGCGTTTATATGAATCTAATTTTGTGTTGATTAAAGCTAGAGTGTTCTTGAGTTCTTCAGCTGATGTTGGGTGTTCTAGTTGATCTTTTAATTCTGTAATCTCTGAGTCGATTCCAATGAGCACTTATTAAGAATGCGTTCCCATTTGGCTACAAAGTCGTTATTTTCTCTACATAATGTGGGTCTCAGATAAATTCTGAGGCCCCTTGGGATCCTTTGTGAGTTATAGTATTCGGTTAATGTAGACGCATGTAATTTCTGAGCTATTTCCCTTCTAATTAGTTTCTCCAAATTGTTGATGATTCTTTCTGGATTCTCCAGAGTGGTTGTCGGTTTACCTGTGCTTTTGATGAGTCCCAAGCTGCAAGTTGCTTCTTCTTCTGTAAAGGCTAGTGTTTTTGCGTGTTTAGTTGTGAGGGCATTGTTTTTTGAAAAGGCCATTCTGTGTGTTGGGTGCTTGTCTCAAACTGATACCACACCAACTAAATGGGACTAACAAACTATTTTGAACAAATGAGAGTACAAGCACACCTATGTGTTTAGCTATAGTTTAAATGACAACCGAGGTTCTACAATTTGAAGCTCCTAGGGCTCACCAGAAGTAATGTCAAGTCAAGGGTGCGGGGGAGAGGGGAATGACTCTGGTATCAAAAGTCACAAATGGTTAACATAGAAAGATGGATAACCCGTGAGATATGAGTCCTCCCATCCCCTGCACACCTGTAAGTACTGGCAATTATGTCCAGTCCATGTTTTTGTTGCTTATGTTTTTAGTACATGCTATGTTTACTAATTACTATGGTTATCTTATTCATGAAAAAACATGAGAAAGACAGTAACTCATTAAAGTTTTTTTGTATCCAATGTATTAGTTTCATACATGGATTATTACATTAGGAAATTATATGAAAGCAACTTAGTGTACAGTTCAATCATACAATGTAGTAAAATAATAGTTGCGGATTTAAACAAGTTCATTACAATACATCAGATAAAATTTAATGAAAAAAGCTCAACGCTTCTTCAGGAGCAATCTAATTCAAAGTTTAATCTTGCAACCAGTGCTGTTAATTCTTCTGTGTTGTGATTTATAGGTATTATTCCCTCATAACATCAAATTTAACTTCTCAGTCACTTGTGTTCCCCGTGCGGAGTGATGGTTACCCAGATGTCATCCATTATCCCCTAGAATATTAATGTAGATACAGTTATTGCTATGCCTAATGTATTAGGGTGATTGTAATACATAGATCTCGAGATAAGTGTATGGCTGTTTACCTGCAGTAGATTCAAAAGGTGTTCATTGTGGATGTCTGGTACTAGATGTACCGATCCTTTGATTAGTATTGTTCTGTAAGCACCTCGTCCTATCTGGGGTGGTTCGTGACCTGCAGGTGGAAAATATGTTTGTTGAGGCTGTGTATTTATTAAAAGAGCAATCAAATTGCACATATGCATTGCTGTGTGTGTTAATTGGGGACTGCCTGTTCCTAATATTCTACATGGCTCACCTTATGTACTTGTGCTGCATGTGCGGCTGAGTTAGATTATAGACTGGGTGCTCATCGAGCCGGAATCCAGTAACTGCACATGTCCAGTCGTGATCTGTTGAAGACAATATTGTCTTAATGTTCGGCTGTATCATAAATTGTGGGTAGTTATGGTCAATAAAGCGTGAGCCCCAAGAAGCCAAGGTCTTATCGAACTAGGATGAACAGAAAGTAGTTACAAATCTTGTGAAAAACGAAACCCCTGTTCAGTAGACATGGACAAAAACAAGGAAGACGTCAGAGGTCTATTAAAAAAATAGTATTTTAAATGCACCAGAGCTCAAAATTGTCGTCTTCAGTCACGTGGAAGGATGAAGTTGGAGAAACGGGACGAGCCACACCTACGCATGAAGGCAGAGCATGCCATCACTCCCCTGAATTCTCCAGAGCAAAGAACATTTCCAAGGACAGGTTCAAAGCCTTAATTCACAGCAGACCACTGAGGTGATGATGGATGATATGCTTATTGGTGGGAAGCTATGGTTATGACCAGATCACCAGCACCTGGAAGGCCAGCCTGTGTGCTGCTTACGTAGGTGGAAAAGTACTGACGGATGTAAGAGTGCCAACCAATTGTAGGGGGCCACATAATTAAGGGCCCTATAGTTTGTGTAGCGAATGGCACGTCGTGTATTTAGTGACGTTCATAGTGACCTGTTTGAGCGGAGGGCTTAGTTGCCCCACCTGAGGTTAATTAGCCTTTCATTTTCTTAGACTATTATGGAACGTATACTTAGATGTTCCCTTAGAACCAATCACTCTCTTCAATAGGTTTTAGTAGTTTGCCACGTAGGATGATGTTAGTAAATACGTAGGTTAACGTCATCAATGATGAGTTTTTACTATAAGTACAGTGTTTTTTCTGAAAATCATTGAGACCATGATGTGAGACATCCGTAGATGTCCGTTGTACTCCCTGTTTTTAGATAATTGATATTAAAACAGTTAACCTTTTTGCCAACTACCCGAGTCATTCCGATTATTGATGTTTGAGTAACTTCTGCATCCCCATTCATCTCATAGTATTGCAACTTGCCTTAAATGGCTGGGGCAACTCCTCCAGTTCTCGTGGTAGCAGAGTGATGATGGTTAAAAATCCATCAAGATAGTAAGCTTTGGTTTCCCGGTAATATGGAAAGTCCTCTGCCATTTAACTGGAAGGATGTGACTCTCCCTGTAGATAGCGGAACCAGTTTTTTAAAAAAACCTATGCCTTAAAAGCACAGGTTAGACTGGTCCCTTGTTTTCAGGCAAAATCCCCCTCCCGACTTCTACAGGAAGCTGAACGGATGAAAGGTTGAAACAGCTAATAAAGAGGCATCGATCCCGAGGGTCGGAAGTATTAAAAAAGCGAATGGTGAGTAAAAAATGGAGTGAGGTGGCAAAATTGTCACGATAGAGGAAGCCCTGCGTCCTGCGTCATAAGCACGCAACAGAAGGAGAGTACCATTTGCGGATGACGTAGGCTACCGACTTCTTTAAAGACAGTCCAAAGAGAACGGTTCACATCCCAACCGGGGTATTTTTTAGGGGCGAGGATAAAGTCTTGAGGATCGTAGACTAAGATATATGTGGCCGGTCAAGTGCGTCTGTTTGTCTGTCTGTTTTATGTGATTGAATAGACATAAATGTGGTGAAGAAATAATAGAAGCATTAAGAGACGTAAAAAGGAAAATGCGAGATTCAAGAGTTCATTATTTATTTGTTGAAATTGAGTTGATGATGTTTAACGAATAAAGTAGATTGGAGTAAAAAGTGATAAAGAGGGTTTGGAGCTGCGACGATTTGTGCATGCTCACATTGTGTTATTTTCTTGAAACGTAATTTTGAAAAGTGCAAAGAGTAAAGGTGAGTATTGAAAGTCAAGTGTGATGAGTCAAAATGGAGGATATTACTCTGCTTACACATCTCTGCAAACAGTTACCGAAACACGCACCCAAGCTTAAACAGTACAGTGCGGAATGGGTTAAGGGCACGGCAGACAAGATGTTCATGCTGTGGCCACAAAGGGGATCAATATCGAAGGCAGTTTTGCAGCATATGACGACACATTTACGTGCAGCATACATGGGGAAAAAAGGTAGACAAAAGGCTAGCGAGCTTAGAGCTCTGGAAAATGGACCAGGAGGAAAAGGAAGAGCACCTCCTGAAGACTGGATAATAAATATATGCAAAGAGTGGGGTGAGGAGCCTTCTGCTCCCCCGGCCGCACCTGAAGTAAACGGCGATAGTGGGAAAGATGACGGATTGTACCCACTAAGAGAGCTTAAGGCAGCAACAGGGTACAGCAATCCGGCATATGAGTCTCCTGCGCAAAGCAGCGATGAGAGTGCAGAGAAAATTCCTGAAAGAGATGTGATGTCTAAGGTCCCAAGGGACAAGGAGAAAAAGGACAAGGAGAGAAGTGATAGACCAAGTACATCCTTAGATATAGGACAAGAGATAAAGAGATGGAAAGGAGAAAAAGATAAGGCTGATGAGGTAGCGTTCATACAGAACGAACGGATGGGTGGTCAAATTTTGTTCAAACTTGATGGTAAGAGCATCGAGGGCATAAGGCAAAGGGAAGATTGAGATGAGAGAGACAAAAAGGATAGAGAGAGAGAGAAGAACGATTAAAAGAAAAGCAAGGATAGACAAAGACGGGAACAGTTGTATCAAGATGAACAACTGAAAAAGCAGGAAAGGGCAGAGAAGCAAAGAAAGTATGACAACAGACAGAGTGCAATCGAGAACGAGTAAGATTAGAAAGAGAGAAGAAGAGGAAGAAAAGAAGTTTAGGGATAAAAGAATACAAAGACGTAGAGATGAAGGGATAAGAAGGGCAAATGAGAGAAGAGACGTGAAAAGAAACGAAGAAGATAGGTTGAAAGAAGAAGCAAGGAAACAAAGAGAGTTTGATGATGAAATGGAACGAAAGAGGAGGCAGAGAGCACACCATCTTGAACGTGTGGACGAGGAATGAATGGATCCTAATCCAACAGTGGCATGGGAAGACATAGAAGAATTTTTCGCAGCACATGAACCAGTAGCAGGTCTGTCTAGAAAAAATCTAGAGGATGAGTTTGACTCTAGAAGCATTGGGGACGCAATCGATAGACTATCATGATATGAGGACTAAGAAAGAACTGAAGGCAAAGGGTAAGAACGATCGACTCGAGAGTATGCAGTTGTACGACAGAGAAAGACTTGTGTAGTGTTGAGCCTAAAGAGCTGTCTTTAGATAGACTGACTCTGAATAGAGACAAAGAGGAGAGGAGCCACACAAGTTGGGGACAGGATATGTCAGATGAGGTCAGAGAAACCTTCCGTGGGGAGGAGGGAGGTAATGTATGTGGTCCTGAAGGATGTTTTTCAATGGATAAGGAAGTAAGATGGTCAGATCTAGATCTACCCAAATCGCGGACATCAGAGTCTCTGGCGCAACTAGATCAACCTAAAGGGCAATCCCATGGTGAGAGGGGGGACTCACTACCTTATGTGAGCAGGTTATGGTCGCTGCCAGGAAGAAGGCAGTGCAGAACCATTGTCCCTGCTATGGACAGACAGATGATGGGGGACGGGGATGAATGTGAGTTTGGGGTTTCGTAGTTTCCCTTGTTAGAGAAAGGGGGAGCCAGACCACAGTATATACCTTGGCCACAGATGGATAAGGACAATTTAAGGTGTAAACTCCCGAGTTTAACTTCTGGCACTGAAAGGGGCCCCTAGGGGACCCTGACGTCTATGGAAACAAGGCGAGTCACCACACACGATAGATACGCCAGACACTAGGTTGTATTCCCAAAGCTAGGGTTTTATTGCAAAGCAAAAGTCCCAGTTGGCCAACTAGGTCTCACGCCCCGCGACGTGCATCTCTAGACCTCGAGGGACGCAAGAGCGTGAATTACGTACATCAGTTACATATATACAAAATGCATATCAAACAATCAGCTATAACATGTTTAACACCCCCCCTTTATTGGGTTTCTTTGAACTTGGTGTGATGATGGACATCTCCGACCACTATGACACCTTCAAACATATATTCTAGTAACAATTTGCAATTTGTGAGTGCGAAGGCATCTTTCAGTTTTTGAATAGAACACAGCCCTTCTGTTCTTGGAAGCGAACTACATACGGGGGGAGAGGGGGTTGCATTCCGGACCTTGCTATCTATCAGGTGCTATTCGCGTCCTGGGAGCCGACATGCTCTAGCGGGCTCAGCAAAGGGGGGCCGTAAGAAAAGCATAATTCAAGCCTTCAGTGGTATTATTCTAACATATTCTACCATATAACGAGACTGGCTGGCAGCTGTGAAATGATTAAATGCCCTGCAGCTCTGCTTCAAGGCTACATTCGGGAGGGAGCCGGGCATTCTTCCTGGCGCTGCCTACGTTTGTGTTTCAGCGAACTCTTGTTATCCTCACGGCCCTGCGGCCTTGTCCTTTTCACATACAGACAACAATGTTTCGCAGTCGAGCAGTGTAAGCGGAAAATATACTGCGAAGCAATAGGAACAGAAAGCAATGAGCAATGGTTAGAAAACAAAATGGCAATTCTTGTTACATCGAAATGACCGTTCATTGGCAAACTCGAAAACCTATATTTTGTCATATCGTGCATGAGACGGTTGGCCCACGGCCACCAAAATGCGTTTGCGGTCTCAAAGTAGAGGTATCCGTATTTCTAGACTGACAAACCCTCCTTTGGCCATATGCCAAACATCTCACCTATTTATTGAAACCTCCTCTAGTGATGATGAATCTGAAGCACTTATGTCTGAGTCTTGCATGCTATCGTGGACATCAATGTCCTCATCAATATCTATTGCCATCAACTCCAACTCTTTTACAGCTCTCGTCTCATCTGGGTCTGGGTCAGTTCGATCATGAGGTTGTTTTTTCTTCATCATCATATGCATACATCCTTCCGTACATGCCTCAGTTACCTCAGCGCAAACTATGGGTAAACAATGTATACAACAACAGCACGTTAGGAATATTCCAAACACCACTACTAATAGTGAGATCAACTTCCATCCCCAAGATCGTAGTATTCCCCAAAACCAAGATTCTATTCCCCAGCTCCCTTCTCCAGTAGGGAGTTCAGAACTTAGAACGTGCATTTTCTTTATTGCTTCAAAGATCGTGGGGGAATAATCATCGAAATAAACGCAACATGCTGATCTCACTATTTTACAAATTCCCCCACGATCTACCAGGATCACATCGAGAGCCATTCTATTTTGCAGTGTCTATAACCTGATTCCTCTTTCTTCCAACGTCATGTTAAATAATATATCTGTTGTTGTGTTTATTGTATTTTTTAGGATTCTGGACAGTTGCCTTATGTTATAGGAGTTCACTATCTGCCCTAAGAATGGAATTAATGATTTTGCTACATCAGTTGCTATTAAAACACCTTTGTCAGTCCTTTTGACTCTAGTTCTGGATAATCTGGCCATGGCTGCTGTTTCTAAGAGGAATACTCCTGGGAACAGTAGCCCTAGGTAACATGTACCTCCCCAGTTTCTAGTCAACCAAGGGTATGCTTTCTCTCTGCATATAAAATAAACTGGATCACCTACGTATACTGGTTCTATTTCCCATTTTAGTACCACTGTATTCATACAACCAGCATATGTTCCGACGGAAAAAGAGCCTTTCTTTTTTAGACAAAAAGGGACAGTTCTTGGGCTATAATTCACCGTGTAAAATGGGGGAATTGCATCTTTGTCCCCTTCTGTTCTTACACGAAATGTCATTACAGATGTTTTTTCTGGTGGGGACAATCTATCTCATCTATTTTGTCGTGTTATCTTTCGTGTATTTTTCCCCGAGGGCTCTGGGGCTATTACTTGTGCTTTATGGAAAATGGAACAACCCACAGGCTTCATTATTATCTCCTCAAACTCATTCATGTTGGTTCTGTCTAATTGACCCGTATTACTCTCATTCCATTAACCCATAGAACATTGCACCTAAAGATGCACTACATGCAGAACTTAATGGTAATGGCTGCACATACCACCCTATTCCTTTCCCAGCATGCTCTGGTAAATGGGCACATACCCAGCAGTTTGTTTTCTTCAGGATTGCATGTGTCATGTTCATTATCAACAATAAGGTGTTATTTCCAAAACCTTCCCTGTGTTTTTCTTCCATTGGGGGTAGGGTATAAGTGATCACCTGAACCGTGCTTTCAGTAGTGGATATATTACTTACTGGTAAAAACATTTCTAATGGGTGTATTGTTTCTACCCACCATAATATTAGGGCTGTCGATATTGGTGCTACCACGCTCATAAAGCACATTATTATCGTTAGTACCAGCATACAATTTGTTTTACCATGCGTTTTTCCTTAAGCTTATAGTCTTTATAATTGGCTCATTCTCAGCGGTGGTGGTGCAGGAGGAGGCTGGAACCGGTCCCGGCATGTTTCTTGTTGTCCTTTTTTATCACAGTTAGTTGTGGATATCTCTCTTATTCGTTTTTAGGCAAGATCACTTGTCCCCCCTTGTACTGCTCAGAGGACCTTCGATCAGTTATCTCACTTGCCATAGTATCATGTGCGCCCAGCTTGTCCGCTCTGGTTCCGGACACATGTACTTTTTATGATCGCACCGAGGAGCCACGAGTCTTGAATTGTCCGACTTGCACAATTCTCACACTTCTCTCCTCTACACCTCTGGTTCCTTCTCCGTCCATGAGCTGAACCAGAGGTTTGACATAAACACCAAAAATAACTGCGGATCACTTTGTCTTCCGAGGCCGCAGGTTGTATCGCCTTGCTCCTGGTATCGTATGATCCATGAACAGTGCCGGTGCACTTCCAGATTCAGGCTTGAAGTCAGCCTGTTGCGCTACTGCAGGTGCTGGTGAGCGCCGCGCCAATGATGCAGATCCGTTCTTTGGTGTGCTGTCAAGTGCTGGTGGGTGCCAAAGGGGTACACAATTTGTTTCTGCTAGTATTTGCAAGGCAGATTTCGTGCCGGCCAGCAGTAATGTCGATTCTGCTGGGCAACGTTGGGGCACTCTTTGCCCTTCCCCCTCTTTGGCAGTCGTCTCAGGCTTTGTTTCGAATTTCACTTCTCGTTTTGGCAGATTAGGTGGCTGCTCACTGGCAACAGTTTATTTCGTTTCTGGGACCGCTGTCTCTTTCCGGTCATCAGTGTCAGGCAAGTCTTTCAGTGCAATTGGAATCTTCTTGGCATGGGTGGCATGGATCCACGACTTCCTTCCATCCACCCGTATTGCCGTCTGCGTTGTCAAAAGTACTTGATGGGGCCCGCGCCACCTGGGTGCTAATGATGACTTCCTTTCAAAGTTCTTCAGCAGCACCCAGTCTCCTGGCTCCAGTGCGTGCCCTGGACCGGTGTATCTCACTGGTAATGCCTCCTGCACCTGCTGATGAATCAAACGCAATTTCTACATTAAAAGGCCACAATAAGTACTAAGCACAGGATGTTCTATCTCACTTAGTCGCTTTGGCTGAGGTGCGCACCTAACATTTGCCGGCCTCCCCATTACGATCTTGTACGGGGAGAGCCCAGTTGTAGCCTGTACAGACGTACGCATGCATAATAGTGCTATTGGTAATGCATCCACCCAACTCAACTTGCTTCCCACACAAATCTTGCTAATCTTTGATTAAAGAATCCCGTTGTGCCTCTCCACAAGACCGGCAGAACTCGGATGCCTTGAACTATGGAATCTCTTATCAATCTGGAGACCACCACATATCTGTAATACCACTGCACCCACAAAATGCGGTCCATTATCAGACCATAGGACTCGAGGCAAGCCAAATCTGGAAAAGTACTCCTTCAACATTACTTTTGCCGTACTCATTGCTGTGTAGTCTTTCAAAGGATATGCCTCCACCCACTTACTGAATGCACAGATCACCACCAAGACGTATTTTAAGTTCTGGCACCTCTCCATCTCTATGAAGTCAAAATGAATTACCTCAAATGGCATGGAGAGCGGGCCAAAACTGCCTATTGGAGTCACCGTTCCCTTCCCTACATTGTGTTGCAAAAACGTGATACAGTTCTGCACCAATCTCTCTGCATTCTTTTTTATGTTTACATTCTGCCAAACTGTAGAAAGGTGCTGTATTATTTTCTTCGCACAGATGTGCGTAGGGCTGTGGGCCATTGTGACCATTGCAGTCATATACTAATTTGGCAACATCCAGTTTCTAGTTCCCTTGTCCACCCAACAACCCTCCAGATCCAACTCAGCAGATCCCTCTGCCCACCCCTGTATTTCATCGGCCGTAGCCTTGGCCTGCATTTCTTTGACAGTGGCAACTCCATCTTCTATCATACAGGGTACTTCCTCTGTCTGAACCGTCATCATTTTGGTATTCAAATCAGTGGCAGTTTGTTTCGCAATTCTGTCTGCAAACGCGTTTCCCTCTCCTACTTTGCATGTTACTTTTTTATGTACCTCGCATTTCACTATTGCTGGGCGCTTTGGAAACTTGAGTGCAGACAGCAATCGTACAATCAAAGGGCCATATTGTTTTCTTGCGCCATGTGATGTCAGAAACCCTCTCTCAGCCCAGAGTTGACCAAAATTATGAACTACTCCAAAAGCATACTATCAGTATATATATTCACATTCAAATTTTCAGAAATCTCGCAGGCTCTGGTCAATGCTATTATTTCCGCGGCCTGTGCTGAATTATAGGGAATTCTTTTACTTTCTACAACACTCTCTAGAGTAGTGATAGCGTATGCGGCAGTTGTCGTGCCATCTGGTAATTTAAAACATGAGCCGTCACAAAATAACTCTCCATCCGGCTCTTTCTGTGGAATATCACTTAAATCAACTCTTCCCTTGGTTTCTTCCTCAGTGACCATTAAGCAATCGTGGGGGGGTGATTCATTCTTCCCAATTTCTTTTATGGTTAGTGGCATTAATTCTGCAGGATTCAAAGCACTACACCTCATAATTTGGATATGGGGCGCGAACAAGATAATCTCATATCTTGTCAATCTAGCAGAGGTGAGGTGTTGCGTCTATGTCCTATTTAGTAGAACGTCTATGGCATGTGGCACCATCAGAATTAAAGTGTGCCCCAATGCCATTCCTTCCGTTTGTTTCACTGACGCAGCAGCCGCCGCGACAGATCGCAAACATCGTGGTAGTGCGCGCGCTACAGGGTCCAGCGCAGAAGAAAAATAGCCGCACGGCCTATTTCTTCCACCTTGTTCCTGTGTCAAAACCGCCAATGCACATCCTTCACTTTCACACACAAATAGTCTAAACATTTTCTCATAGTTCGGCGTACCCAAAACTGGGACCGAGCATAATGCAGTTTTCAATCCATCAAATGCTTTCTGACATTCCTCATCCCACTGCAAAGGCATAACTGCATCCTTTCTAGTTAAATTCACTAATGGTTTCACAATTAACGCAAAATTACCAATCCATTGTCGGCAATATGAAGCCATGCCTATTATGGCTCTGACTCCTTTTTGTGTCTTTGGAATAGGCATACAAGAAATACTTTCTATGCGTTCTGGCGTTAGTCTTCTCCCTCCTTTCGAAAGTAGGTAGCCCAAATAGGCCACCTCCTTTCGATTATACTGAAATTTCTTCAAACTAGCTTTATGGCCATGTGCCACTAGGTGTGACAGTAGTAATACAGTGCTTTCTTTACAAATCTCCTCTGTGTCTGCAGCTAGCAATACATTGTCTATGTATTGCAAAAGTGCACAACCCACTGGTAATTCCAGCATGTCTAGCTGCTCTTTTAATGCTCTACTGTAAATACTTGGACTTTCTGTGTAACCTTGCGGAATCCGCGTAAATGTAAATGATCGTCCTCCTAATGTGAACGCGAACAAATATCTGCTGTCCTTGTCCACTGGAATACTAAAGAATGCGTTTTTCAAATCTACTACACTAAAATATTCTGCTGAAACGGGTATCATTGTCAATATTGTAGTGACGTCTGGCACTAGAGGAAATTGCGGATCTACTACCTTATTCACTACGCGTAGATCAATTATGAAACGGTATGGTACCTCATTACCTCCTTTTTTATAAACCGGAAGAATCGGGCTGTTGCATGTACTGCCTGTGATTTCCTCGATTAGCCCTAATTTCACTAAATCTGTAACAATACTCTTCAATCCTTTCTCACCTTCAACCGAAATTTTGTATTGGGGTATTCGCGGTAGGGTAACACCTTCTTTCAAAATAATCTTTACTGGCTGTATCTTTAAACATCCTACATCGTTGTCATGCATTGCCCATATACAGGTTGGTACTTTTCTTAGTTCCCATGGTAACGCTTCGGACATGAATTCTGACACAGGGGCATCGTGTGGCCATATCATTAGAAACACTCCGTCTGCCGTGCAATGTATAACAGAACCTAGTTTTTTCAACAAGTTTAATCCCAACACATTTTCTCCACAATTTTCTGTTAGAAGGAAAGGGCAATGTTCAGTAAATGGTCCTATGGTAACTGGGACTGGTTTGGACACTGGGTTTATGACTGGTGTACCTGCGAACCCAACGGAAATATTCTTTCGCCCTGACAGTGGTATATCCGGAATCAAGTGATGGTCTATTGAACACTTCTGTGCTCCTGTATCTACAAGAAAGCAGTGCTCCTCATTCCCGACTCTCATTTCTAAGTAGTGTCCTCTCTGATTCACGGGAATAGACGCTGGTTCCGACCCCTGTCCTGGGCTGTCCTATTGGGGAAATAACACATCGTCTGATGTGTAATCATTACTATTACTGTAATACGTGTTTGGCTGTGTATCGAAAACATTTCCACTCTTCCCTCTATTTCCCCCACTCTGATTTCCATATTGTTGATTTTGCTGTCCCTGACTCTGGTTTGGGGCATTTTGGTTTTGGCCTTGGTTTTGATTACCTCCATTATTATGATGCTGCTGCATACTATTCCTATTTGGTCCATTTGCTCCTGGGTGTCCTCTATGCTGTCTCCTCTGACCAGACCCATTTCTATTCTGTAGATGCGGACATTGCGCTCGCCAATGTTCTTCCTCTTTGCAATATGCACACTGATTCGGTCCCACTGTTCCCCCATGCATATTCGAATTACTCCTTCCTTGTGCGTTCCCTCGCCCTCTATTGTGTCCCACTACTTGCTGAATTAATACCTGTGTTCTTATTAGACATTCTTTCAAGTCCACCCCCACCTGTTTTAGCAACGATAATTCGTTCACCATCTCCTTCTGCCCCGGCGATGGTAATTGCTGCCGTTTATTATGCAACCCCTTTTCTCCCTTCCCAGGTCTACCGATATCCCTACTTCTGTATGCAGGTGTAGTAAACACTTTGACAGGTGCAGTAAACATTTCGACATAATCATTATCTAATTCATCTTTAAGCTCAAAAAGTCTATATACATGTTCTCTCACTTCTTCATCCCTCTCCCTACAGCGTGCTAATGCATTCAAATCTAACAATCGCTGCGGAGTAATTTCCCAATTAGCTGTTTCCATTTCTCCACCAAATATTCACCCATGCATTCCAACACTACCTGTCTTTCGTTGCTTCTACGGAAGTCATATATCGAAGCCACTACTGCCGTCCCATCATTCCCGTCTATATACATTTCTGCCGGTTGCTGCAATTCCACCTTACTTTCTTTGCTGATTGCGCTGCGGGTTACCCTCGTGCACCCCCGTTGGTCAGTCCCGCCTCTTGCTCCCGCGGTTTCAACTTCAACCCTGGGAGGAACGGACGGTACCAAGTCTGTGCCTGAGGCGGGAGGTGCGGATGGGACAATGGGAACAGGGAGTGTCTGTTGTGGGCCTGATTGGCTAATAGGAAGTGTTACGCACACGGTCTGTGGCTGCAGGAGGGCTTGAGCTACCGGAGGGGGAGCTTGAGCTACGGGCGGGGTCTGGGCAATAGCTACTGACGTGTCTGGTCTTACTTCTGATATTGGGCCTTGTTTTGTATGGGTCAATATGTTTTCTATAAATTCATCTGGTATGTGTAATTCTCGTTGTGGATATATTTTTTCTATATTCAACTGGTCACGCCTACCTGTCCTTCTCAGACTCTCAGTCCACTCCTCTTCTTTTTCTTCCGCTACTTCACCTTTCGATTTATGCCTGCGCGCATGCTTCGCTCTGTTTTTAAATCGGAGCATTGCTTCCTTTCTCCAGTCTTTAATAGTCTCAAATGCTGCAGGATGCGTTTTCTTTCTTATCAACACCCTTTCCAGGTTGTCTATCCTCGCTATCTCAAAACTACCATTAATCGGCCACTGATGGTCTTGTTGCTTTCTGGTTTGCCTATGCCAAGTCTCACAGGATATTATCGCACCCACTCCATACTTCACATACATCTCATACGCCAGCGTTCCCCCAGGTGGTACAATTTGGCCATCTTCCAAAGATTGTCTACCACAGTGGAAAAACCCTGCTAAGGTGGACAACACCCCAGGCATGTTTCAACTTTCCCCCTGGTTAATCAACCTTACCTAGGGCGTTTGATTTTGCAAAGTCAACTCTCAACCAATATCAGGATACTTTGAATCGGGGAATGACTCACCTGATAAATCAAGTCGTCTGTATAGTGACGCACCAAAGGACGTCTTGTCTGCGTTTCTTGGCTTCCGCCTCGTTTCGGGACCCTCGCCTCCTTGTTCTCTAGCCAGGCACGTCGATCAGGGATCAGATGTGTGCAGATCTGCAAAGGAGTCTCATCACTTTTACAGGGCGCCCCGAACACCTCTTGATCCCGGCTCGATCGTCCCGTCCTCGCCGTTCTCTGCCTTACTCAATTACAACGTTACGCGATGGAACAAGTGGGGGAGGGTCCCTATTCGGGCGCCATCTTGAAAGGGGCCCCTAGGTGACCCTGATGTCTATGGAAACAAGGCGAGTCACCACACACGATAGATACCCCAGACACGAGGTTGTATTCCCAAAGCTAGGGTTTTATTGCAAAGCAAAAGTCTCAGTTGGCCAACTCGGTCTCACGCCCCGCGACGTGTATCTCTAGACCTCGAGGGACGCAAGAGCGTGAATTACGTACATCAGTTACATATATACAAAATGCATATCAAACAATCAGCTATGACATGTTTAACACCCCCCCCTTTATTGGGTTTCTTTGAACTTGGTGTGATGATGGACATCTCCGACTACTATGACACCTTCAAACATCTATTCTAGTAACAATTTGCAATTTGCGAGTGCGAAGGCATCTTTCAGTTTTTGAATAGAACACAGCACTTCTGTTCTTGGAAGCGAACTACATACGGGGGAGAGTTGCATTCCGGACCTTGCTATCTATCAGGTGCTATTCGCGTCCTGGGAGCCGACATGCTCTAGCGGGCTCAGCAAATGGGGGCCGTAAGAAAAGCATAATTCAAGCCTTCAGCGGTATTATTCTAACATATTCTACCATATAACGAGACTGGCTGGCAGCTGTGAAATGATTAGATGCCCTGCAGCTCTGCTTCAAGGCTACATTCCAGAGGGAGCCGGGCATTCTTCCTGGCGCTGCCTACGTTTGTGTTTCAGCGAACTCTTGTTATCCTCACGGCCCTCCGGCCTATCCTTTTCACATACAGACAACTATGTTTCACAGTCGAGCAGTGTAAGCGAAAATATATCGTGCAAAGCAATAGGAACAGAAAGCAATGAGCAATGGTTAGAAAACAAAATGGCGATTCTTGTTACATCGAAATGACCGTTCATTGGCAAACTCGAAAAACTATATTTTGTCATATTGTGCATGAGACGGTTGGCCCACGTCCACCAAAATGCGTTTGCAGTCTCAAAGTAGAGGTATCCGTATTTCTAGACTGACAGCACTGGGAAATGGATACATGAATTAGAGAAAATGACAGGAGGAAACACTTTAGCTGTAGGGTACATTTAGAGTCTCCTAGTCGCTATACTTGGGAAGAGAGCTGATGATGTTTGGTCAAGAGCAGGGTATTGAAGTGTTACTGCGTTGAGCACCGCTCATGATGGAGCACTGTTTAATAACTGTAGGGCGGCAGTCTGCAAAGCGCTTAGAGTGCTATATCCGGACACGTCAGATATGGGGGCTATAATGATGAAAAAGAGATAGGAAGGGAATGATCCTCTTGTTTACATTCAGAATTTTCAGGAACAATGGAGTTTGGAGACTTGCGAGCCATGGTCGAAATCTATACCTGTATTTTATCACATATTAGGTCAAGGGCTGCCAGAGCCAGTGTAGAAGCAGCTCAAGAAATTGGTGGGCATGTAAGCAAAGGCATCGTCAGAAATTCAGCTGACCATTGTGCATTATTGCAGACTGTTGCAAGAGAAGAATCGAAAGAAAGACAATACTAGGAAAGGCAAAGAAGTGAAATGAGTGCAGGCAAAATTATCAAAGTACGCCATTGAAGGGGCAATGTTGACTAGTGGAGAAGGGTCAGGTACCCAACAAGCAGCATGCATGTCACAGGTGAATAAGCAAAGGCAGTTCGAGCAAGGTAATAATGGATTCATACCACGAGGTAGGGGACATTTACGAGGCAGAGGCTGCCAGAAAAATCAAGGAAATTTCCAGAATAACCAAGGTGGGTTTCAAAATACACAGAACGATAATCAAGGCATTCAGGACGGGCAGATTAGGAGGCCTCCTCCTTTATGTTGGACATGTGGAATGCCAGGACATCTTGCACGCATGTGTAGAAGCCAAGGGTTTGTGCAAAATGGGCAATTCCCAAAAGGGGGGACCGCATATCCGCTTACATACACTCAACAGACTGGAGATGGGTTTGCTCAAAATCTGACAGCGCAGCAAACACAAGCGTTGGGAGTACAGCTAGATGTAAAAACACAGCGGACAATAATGAATACGCCGCAAGGGCAGTCACAGCATTCACCCATGCAGATGAAGCAAGGCACGAGCATGGGCCAATTGATGACTCCTAGAATAGGGTGTGTCACTGTCTATGAAGGCAATCCTTTCCCAGGTACAGGGATCAGAATGTATCCACAATAGGAAAGCTCACTGGGAGACTTGATTTGTTTGATACTATCTGTAATGCCCAATCCTCAAGAGGAACCAAAGTTTGACGTTAATATAGGGGACAAATCCTTTTCTTTTTTAGTAGATACGGGTACAACAAGCTCATGTATGCAAGAGGGGAGATTTACAATGTCTAGGAATGTCATGAATATTCAAGGCTTCATCGGAGCTACAAGTAGAGTTCCTTTTACTGAAAGATTACCAGTCTCTATAGGAGAATGTGACATGTCTGTGCCATTATTATATTCAAGACAGACACCTGTCAATATATTAGGTCGAGATTTAATGACAAAGTTGAACATGCCGATTTTATTCACTGATGAAGGCATAGTGTGTTCAACACCAGGAATGCATTATTTAAACGTGAGTGAGTTTATTATGGCATTTGCAGGACAAGTTACCATAAAAGGAGTACCATTAGAGCCAGAAGTTTTTTACTATGGGGTACGCATTCTCTTAACATGGCTACCAGGTTTAGTAGTAAGAACTATGAGAATACCTGATTAATTTTTCTTTAGACCAAGGATACCTATGGATGAAGAGGAAGGACGAGTCTTTTCTTTAGAATTACAAGCAGCCATAGTACGAGGAGAAATGGCTTTGCTTGCTGGAACTGCTTATGAATGCAGACAATGGTGCACAGTGATTGCCATTGAGGAAGGTTATAGACTGTCTGATGTCACTGATGAGGATATGTTTAGAGACCATCCGTCAGATGACGAAGTAGTATTTGAAATGAATTTTAATTATTGGGTCCGAGCAATGAAACGCGAGGTTCCTCAAAACATTATGTTAACTCAGAAGCTTCCTGAGTTTTTTGATGAGGACATGGCAAAACTGCCAGTTGTCTTATGGACAACAGGCCCCTATGACGTAGGCCTATTAAAGGGAGCTGGAGAAGTAAAGATTACATTGAAACCAGGAGCAATTTTACCTCGAGCATGACAGTATCCCATGTCCTGAGAGGTAGATGAAGGTATTTTCAAAACAATATCCGCCATGATCGAACAGGGCATCTTAGTGACGTCAGAGTCACTATATAATATGTCAGTGTATCCGATCAAAATAGGTTATGGGGGTTGTGGCATTTAATTCAAGATCTGCGCCCCATTAACCAGATTGTAGAGGCCGAGTTCCCTCTAGGACCTAACCCTGTGACAATCTTATATAGTATCCCTGTTGAAGCACAATATTTCAATGTGATTGATTTGAAAAACTTATTTTTTTCAATCCCATTGCATAAAGACTCACAGGATCTGATGTAATTTACTTTCTGTCAAACTCGACTGAAAAGTACTTGTCTGCCCCAGGGGTACTGAGAGTCTCCATTAATTTTTAATAGAGTCCTGCAGATGGACTTAAGCAATATTGATTTGGAAAGTGTTGTGTTTCAATACCTAGATGCCATATTGGTCTGTAGCACCTCAGAGTAAGAGTGAAGATGCAATTCAGTTCAACTGATGATTATTCTCACAGAGAAAGGATATAAAGTAGACAAAGAGAAATTGCAATACTGTCAAGAAGAAGTGTTATACATAGGTTGGTTAAGTAAAGTAAAACAGGTTACTCCTAAGAGAGCTGAGGCTATTTTGAAAACAGTAAAGCCACAGTAAAGCCACATACGATAAAGCAAATGCAAAGATTTCTGGGACTGTGCAATTAGGTGCGAGTATGGGTCTTTGACTATAGTTCATACATAAGTCCCTTGTTGCAAGCTCTTAAGAAAGCACAAGCAACTCATGAAAAGATTGTCTAGACTGAGGAGATGGAAGAAGGGTTTGATGAGTTGAAAAGGGCAATTTGCAAAGCTCCAGTTTTAGGGACTCCCAATTATGCTGAGGAATTATTTTTGTTCTTGCACATGAATGACACTGTTATGACAGCAGTACTCATGCAGAGAACCACGTTGGGGTACAGGCCCCTTGCATATTACAGTGGGATTCTGGACCCAGTAATGAGGGGCTACTTTCCTTGCGAACAATCTTTGGCTCCCACCGCATTCACCATTGAGAATCCTGCAAGCATAGCAATGGGGTGTTCCATGACGTTATTTGTTGAACATGCTTTGTTTGCCATCTTGGAAAAGCCTAAAGGCACTTTGACTTCTCAAAGGGCTTCTGCCTACGAGGTATTTATATTGAATCCAGCAATTAAACTAGTTTGTTTCAGAATAGTGAACCCTGCCATGTTTGTAGCAGAACCACTGGCAGAAGACGAGCATGCACATGATTGCTTAAACTCCTGAGGGTGAAGGTAAATGCGTTGGCAGCTGGATAGAGTCTCTTTATTGATGGTTCTTCTAGAATCGATCAAAATGATGGAGCAAGATCTACAGGTGCCGCAGTGGTGAAGCACAGGGCCAATGGGGAGTTTGAAGTATTAATAAGTGCATAACTACCGTCTCACTTTTCAGCACAAGCTGCAGAATTAGTGGCGCTGATTGTCACGCTCGAGAATCATGCAGACAAGGAAGTAACCGTGTACTGTGACATCCCCCTATGTGACGTCGACAGTCCACGCAAGGCTAGCACATTGGAAAAGGAGGGGCTACCTCCGAGCGGACGGCACTCCAGTGCAACACGCTGCCTTATTGGACAGGCTTATTAAAGCACTACAATTCCCAGTAGCCATCGCAGTCATTAAGTGTGCAACTCACACTAAAAGGGCAGATTTAATCTTAAGTGGAAATCAAGCAGCAGATGAGGAAGCAAAAAGTGTTGCATATTCAGAGAGCATCATGAAAATTGATACGCCTGATGTGAATGAAAGCATCGTGGTGATGATGAGCGTGCCCGATTGTTATAACAATCTGTCTAAGACTCAGTTGGTAGAACTTCAAAGGAAGGCACCTCAGGATGCAAAAGACCTGTGGACACAGAGGAGATGTTCGTTAAGCCCTTCCGAAGCGTTGTGGCAACAAGACAGCACTGGTAAACTGGTGATGCCTGTAGCCTTATTAATTGTGGCTTTAGAACAGCTACACTACCCTGTGCATGTTACTAGAGAAAGTCTCGCCACAACAATAGCGGAGGACTGGTTTGTGCCAAATTTAGTAGAACACGTTGCATTTTATGTAGTAAATTGTATCGTATGTCAAAAGTTTACTGCTGGGCACACGCTGCGTACAGTTAGAGGAGTTATTCCTAGACCTAATGGTCCTTTCCAGCATTTACATATCTACTATGTCGACATGCTGCAAGTCTGTAATGGATACAGATATATGATTGTAGTGGTATGTCCCTTTTTAAGGTGGATTAAGGCTGGCCAATGTACACATCCAGAATTCACCTGCGCAGCAAAATCTTTAGTACGATAAGTGTTTCCCAGATGGGGAATATGTAAAGTATTAAGATCAGATATTGGCCCTCACTTTGTCAATGAAGTCTTTGGACAGATAAGCTTGTTGCTTAGTATAAAGCACAAGTTTTCATGGGCTTATCACCTGCAATGGAACAGGATCTGTGAGAGACTCAACGGCCTGCTTAAAGAAAGAATAGCCAAATTTAAGCTTAGCCTGAAGAAAGGATGGCTGCATTGCCTACCACTGGCATTGTATGCGTTGAGAAATCAGCCAGGTTCCGACCACCATCTTGCCCCCCATGAAATAGGGACAGAGAGGCAGATGAGGACACCCCTCATACCTCCATCTAGAACTAGAAGTGATGTCCAGTCAACAGTAGAATTGTTAAGAAAGGAGTTACGTGATTACTTAACATGCATGACCACAAGTATCTCTGTCATTTCAGATTAGCTGAAACGGAAGCAGTGTGGGGCACAGAACACAGAAGGAGATGTTACAACAACCGGAGTTGAAGAGCTACGTCTTCCCAAACTTTTCCCTGGTGATCAGATCTTGATCAGGAACTTCACTAGGAGATGTAACGAGCTAGGCTTTAATGGGCCTTTCATCGTAGAAGACATGGCACTATCAGCAGTGAAAGTGCAAGGCAGACGTGCGTGGATATTTCTCAGAGACGTAAAGATCTATGCTGGAGAACCCCCTTCAATCCCACCCCTGTCGGAAGGAAGCATCGGGAAAGAACCTCGGCGCGTGCAGACTAGGTCAATGACGAGAAAGAAGGACGCAGAAGCTGGAGTAGACCAATAAAGAGTAGATTGGACTGTGGTTTTGTCTGGGACACTTTTAAGTCACTAAAAAAGGAGTTAAGAGAAGTTATTTGTTCTTGAGCCAAAGGAATTTGTTGACATTGGACTGAGACATGTTTCAGTCTTGAACGAGAAGGAAAGCATGCAAGCAACAGTTCCCCGATTCCGTTCTCACTGAGTTTCTTTTCGGAGGTGCCTATGGTGGTGCCCAATGACAACGTTCATCGGATCATCCTTGCTGTTTTCATCTTCATTCTCCGCTCTTGCCCTGCGCTGGTGGGGAGAACTTTTGACGTTCTTCATTTTCTGCAAGATCCTAAGCCTGGTCCAATCGTGAGGCGATTGCTTGCAGCCATAATAGAGCAAGTTCTTCAGCTTCCTGACTACAGTGGGAAAAATACAAATGCTCCCATCGGCTGATAACGCGCATAGATTTGTTGGCGTGGTCTTCTATTACCTGATTGAGGAATGCCTGCATCTTGTTGGAAGACAAACTAATGTTCGCACCTTCTTGAGGGATCCGAAGAATAAGGTGGCACTTAATTGTTACGAGACATCATTGAACAAGTTAACCTGTATTCTGAGAGAACATTGAGGACATCCTGAATGAGACTTTCGACTGAAGAGAGCCAAAAGTCTACTGTTTAAAATATTTTATTTCTTGCTGGGAGAGTATCCGCATTTCGTTTGGTGAAAGGACGATTCCTTTGTCTTCAGTGGGAAACTGTTAATCGTCCAGCAGTAGCCAGCTGATCAAGGAACTTGTGGAGAAAATTCAGCAACTTCCAGAGTATTGCATGATGTTACCCGATTAAAAGCTGATTTTTCCTTCCTTAAAAAAGATTTAAAAATGGCCAGCGTCAATAGCAACAATGTGTAGTGGCAGACAACGAGACAAGTCCACACTGTGCAAGAAGCCATTGTTGTAAGAAATGGGCTTACCTGTACGTCATTTACACATGCATTTTGTTTATAGTGATACTTCTTTCACTTACAGTGCGCACTGCTTATTATGTGAATCCAACCAGAGAAAGGTTTCCTGTTTATCGTCCTATGCAGAAGGAGGTACGGATGTGGCAACTACAAGGCAGCCGAGACCTTATGTAATTGTCCCTACTTCAGTAATCCATGTAGGAGGGCCTGGGACTATGACAAATGACACCAGACATCTTTCCTTAGAAAAACGTGTTATAGAGATTGTTCTTGAGCACCAGAAACAGGCTCGAAAGGGAAGACACAGAAAGAGATTGCCTATGAAAAAATCGGAGGATCATGTTGCACGTTCATACCTTCTCATGATGACGAGAATGGGACCTTAACAGAGGCCTTAGAGATGCTGACAAAGCTACACGTCCAGATGATCGATGAAGTGGAAGACATTGCTGATGATAGCTAGTTTGGAACGCTCTTTTCTTGTGTTCCACAATGGATGGCAGACATGTTCAAGTTCCCTGGAGCCCTGATCGTGATGGCGTTGCTTGGATTCTGTGTGATTAGGATAATAATCTTGCAAAGAAAGCCACAGGGATGAAAATCATGATTGATGTCGAATCAGGATGGATGGCCAGACAGATGAAGAAATCAGAGACTTTGTGAAAGCCAGTATCCACGCACCTGAGGGAACACACTTCTTGTATCCAAAGAACCATAAGAAGTATGTGGGAAAATTGATCTACTGCAGCCCAAGTGGACAGTGCTTGCCCATGACATGGAACAAAGATGAGCATGTAAAATCAGCTGGATACTTGAAAGGAGTCATAAAAATATGGATACCAAAGAAGTATTTCTTCACAAGAGGATGTCTGGATGTGAAAGATGATGGGAGAGTGGTCGATGAATCGGCCAGAGGGGGGGAGTGTAGAGAATGAGACAAATACCCCCACCTCAACCAGCACGCCCATATTGCCTATATGTTGGGAACCAGAGAATGAGACACGTGCAGTACCATTGAAAGTACCGATACTAAGGAGACTCCTGGATGTAAGGTTCCCATTAAGAAAGCCATACCTGCATAAACGACAGTATAATGGCCAGTTGAATGAAATCCGAGAAGAAGCAGGACCAATGAATGAACAAGCAGAATGGTGATGTCACACTAAGCAAGCCTGACGTCAGGAGATGCAGAGACAAGAGAATGCAGATATTCTATAAGGCATCAAGAAAGTGTCAAAGATAAGTGACATCTTGGGCATCAAGATGAAGAAACTTATGCTGCAGAAACGATGACGATATCAAGTCATTTTACACATGTACATATGCAAAGAAATGCAAGCAGACAAAGTATTCTTAAGGCTAGCTAAGTAGTGAATAGATTGCGGCATACGTCAATGTATACATATATAGGAGCAAGTAAAGAATGGATGATTCCACTACGTGTTATAGCAGAGCTGGGCCAGAGAAAGAAGGCCTCTTTTCCAGTGTGTCGCAGTTGAAAAAGCAATAGAATTACAGAAGCAGATTTCAGAAAGGCGAGACTGGATGAGCCCCAAGAAGCCAAGGTCTTATCAGACTAGGATGAACAGAAAGTAGTTTCAAATCATGTGAAAGAACGAAACTCCTGCTCAGAATGCATGGACAAAAACAAGGAAGACATCAGAGGTCTATCAAAAAATAGTATTTTAAATGCACCAGAGCTCAAAATTGTGGTGTTCATTCACATGGAAGGATGAAGTTGGAGAAACAACACGAACCACACGTACGCATGAAGGCAGAGCTCAGGTGATGATGGATGATATGCTAATTGATGGGAAGCTATGGTTAAGACCAGCTCACCAGCACCTGGAAGCCCAGCCTGCGTGCTGCTAACATAGGTGGAAAAGTACTGACGGATGTAAGAGTGCCAACCAATTGTAGGGAGCCACGTAATTAAGGGCCCTATAGTTTGTGTAGCCAATGGGATGTTGTGTATTTAGTGATGTTCATAGTGACCTGTTTGAGAGGAGGGCTTAGTTGTCGCACCTGATGTTAAGTAGCCTTTCATTTTCTCTGACTAGTATGGAACATATACTTGGATGTTCCCTTAGGACCAATCACTCTCTTCAATAGGTTTTTGTAGTTTGCCACGTAGGATGACATTAGTAAATACGTAGGTTAATGTCATCAATGACAGGTTTTTACTATAAGTACAGTGCTTTTTCTGAAAATCATTGAGACCATGCTGTGAGACGTCCGTAGATGTCTGTTGTACTCCCTGTTTTAGATAATTGATATTAAAACAGTTAACCTTTTTGCCAACTACCTGAGTCATTTAGATTATTGATGTTTGAGTAACTTCTGCATCCCCATTCATCTCATAGTATTGCTACCTTGTCTTAAAAGGGCTGAGCGACTCATCCAGTTCATAAGCATGTGTCAACCTCCTGTTCCTGGGCTAGATGGATTAGGTCTAAAGTCCTCCTAATGTTTTCGGATCCCCGCCTCCTTCGAACAAACCCAACTTGGTCCCCATGGATAAGGGAGGGAAGAACCCCTTCCAACCTATTCCCTAGAATCTTAGCAAATATTTTAACATCAGTATTCAAGAGGGAGATAGTTTGGTTTTCCTCCTCCTTAGGTATGAGCACTATTATAGTTCTTGACTTTAATTCTGAGAGCAGGACACTGCCAATGATTCCGTTGAACACCCTTGTCAAGAACGGGGCGAGGGTTGACGAAAGATTTTTTTTAAAACGGACTGTGAAACCGTCTTCCCCGGGGGTTTTACCCCTTCATATTTTTGATCATTTTAATTACCTCTTCCTCCGTAATAGGACGATCCAAGGAGTCTGAACTCTCAGGTGTAATTGTAGGCAAGTCCATCCCTTCCATAAATGTGTTTATAAAGCTCCAGTCTGTCTTGTACTCTGATGTGTACAAATGAGCCTAATACATCCCACATTCTGCTCCAATCTATTGGTTATTGTACAGTGCCTGGGAATTAGGGGGATGAAGGGAACTGACCCTTGTAGATTTCCTTTGCTCCCTCAATTTCCATGCAAATATTTGATATGCCTTCTCCCCTTTGTAATATTTTTGCTTGAGGAATTGTAGCTTCTTATCAGTCTCATGTATCAATAAAGCCTTTAATTCTGCCTTTTGGGTTTTAATATAATTCGCACCCAGGCCTCCCAGTTGAAGCCCCTAAATCTTCCCCTTTGAATCTCTTTCTTCCTTTGTCGCTCCCATTTTTGTTTTACTGCCTATCCTTGTTAACTCTCTCCTTATTGTGGCTTTAAATCCTTCTTGAAGAGTAGGTATCGTGAGCTCCCCATTATCATTGAGTTGAAAATACTCCTTGATTCTCTGTAATAATTCCTGCCCCACCTCTATAGCCCTGAGGAGCAAATCATTACACACCCATCTCCCTTTACCCTCATCCATGTCCCATACATCCATCTTCACAGACACCAAGTCGTGATCAGACCAAGGGATAGGGAAGAGGCTGACACCCCTCACCCTCCCTTTCACCGTGGAATCCATCAAAATGAGGGCTATCCTTGAGTAGGAGTCATGTACTGCTGAGTAGTGGGAGTATGGAGGTCTGCCTCCATCTGACGATTCCCAAGCATCCTACACCCACAAGGACTGACTAATTTCACCAAAACTTCAGGACTCATCTGGCCTTGAAAGACCTGTTTGTCTTTAATACTTTTCCTGTCCCTCGCCGGGTCAAGTACCATGTTAAAATCTCCCTCAATAAACACGGTTCCTTCGACAAATAATGCAATCTTCTGAGCCAAGTCCTCCAAAAAGGGAATCTGGGGACTATTAGGACAATTCACCGAGCACACTGTAATCTTTTATCCCTGGTACCTCCCTTTTTTAAACAACCATCTTCCCTTCAGGTCCCTTAATACTTTCTCCACTTGCAGTCTATACCGTTCTCTCACCATTGTGGCCACTCCATTCGTCTTGCTATGCCCCGCGGCATAATACACCTTCTCGATGTTCTTCCTCCGTAGGTGGGGGGCGGGGGGAACAGCTCCTTTGATACAGTGTGCCTCATTGTAAGTATGCCGGTCCAATAACTACGGTACCAGTAAGCTTGCCGGTACCGTAGTTACCAGACCGGCAAACCACGGGTTCTGCTTGCGGGTGCCTTTTTTTGCCGCCCAGGTCTGACCTGGCGGGTGGACCGGAACCCGCGAGCAGACCGTGTCGGATGCACCAGCAGCATTCACAAATGTTGCCGTTGCATTCGGCCTCCCCATTCCCATTGAGCCCTATGGGGCTCGAATGGGAAGCATTTTTTACCGGCGCCCGGGAATGGGCAATTACCGGGTCCGGTGGCCCCATAATGCCCATGTAATTGCCCATTCCCGGGTGCCGGAAAAGTATGATTTTGACGACAGCCGTGCTACTGCCGGTCTCGTAACGAGGCCCAATGAGTTTCCTGAAGACAGGAAAAAATTCCACCTCAGCCTACAATATTCACAGATCATCATAGACATTTTGGACGGGTTGTTTAGGCCACTTACATTGAGAGTAGCTATCATTAGCCATACATCTTCCTACTATTACCTTATTTCAACTGGGCTCTCCTGGAACAAAAACTCAAGTGTCCTTTCCGCACTCCACCCCTCAATGTCATACCTTCCCCTGCATAATCCACCCCCCCAACAACAAACACTTTCCATAACCTCTCCTGAACCATAAATCCCCTAATCTCCACCCCCCTCTTCTACCTCTAGGTGTCCCGCTAGGTCTTCCCCAACTCCTCATACCCATTCTGGACCACCAGAACCACCCCTCTCCCTCATTCTAACACAATCATAAGAGCACCATAATCCTAAAACCCCAATAGAACCTTTCAACAGAGCCCTTCTGCAATGTCACGATTCCCCTCTCCCCCGCCCCCACAACCTTTTCAACTCTTACAAGTTCCAAAACCCCTCTCAGCTCCCATCATCACATATATGGTTTCTGAGCAAACCTGTGTCTAGTGGTTTACCCCCTGCGGTGGGATATTCATCTTCTTAAGTTTTCATGCCCCCGGGACTTTCCTCCTGGAAGAGTTATTTTCTCCAGGATCTTTCAGAGGCAAGCCCCTTTTCTGTACCTTGGGCTTGCCTCGGCCCTTCTTCCCCCATCAATGAGGGCACCTGCTTCTACCAGATTTCCCTGCGCTTCTAAAAAAGCTGCACTATTGTGCATCCGGCATCCGGAACGTAACGCTGTAAAAGCGTTTGTAAAATCACCGCCGCATCCACCACAAAGTGTTTTTTTCCCTGGCATTCAATTTATTTTGCAGCTTAAAAGCTACACACCTCGCCACATCCTGCATAGGGTTTGCAAGGTTGCATAAATATTTGCCTGACCTCCTAACACCGTACAAAGGGCCTTGTGATTGCCCAGCTATTGCACTGCCCGACCTGTTGAAGACCATTCCACAATGGCCGCCCCTCGCACTCTGGAGTGCCCCCTAACCTGCTAACCAGGCTACAGTGGCTGCCGCATCCCCATTGGCCAGCTACAACACCTAACAGGCCAATCCAAAGCTGGCAGGCACAGCCGGCCCTTACCCTGAAGGCCCGCACCTATGGCCCTGTTGGCACCCCTGTTAGCGTACCGAGGCGCACATAGAGGACAGTAGACCTTGGACATAACCATCAGTGCCCATGTTGATTTTAGCATCTAGCTACCCTGCCATTTGAATGTTGATTTTAGCATCTAGCTACCCTGCCATTTGAATGTTGATTTTAGCATCTAGCTGCCTCGCCATTTGAATGTTGAATTTAGCATCTAGCTGCCTCGCCACTTGCATGTTGAACTAAGCATCTAGCTGCCTCGCCATTTGAATGTTGTTGAACATGCCCAATTGATTGCTGCCGCCCTCTGCCATGATTAATTGCTGTTGAACACCTCTGCCATGATTAATTTCTGTTGAACATGCCCAATTGATTGCTGCCGCCCTCTGCCATAATTAATTGTCGCTGAAGTGTTAACTTCCTGCCCCTAGCGGCCCCAATCAACTGTGTGTTACTGCCTGCCCCCATCAACAGTGTTAGTGCCTGCCTGTACATCTGTTGTCCACAAATGCAGCCCCTTGGCACACACCCCACAGCGCCTATGCACCTCAATCCCTCATCCCCCATCATCATCATATACCTCTCCCTTCTGGCCATCTGCAGCATGCTGCCTGCGCACCCAGACCAGCATGCTCACCCATGCCCTACTCCACCATCTGACCTCATACACTACACACCATCGTCTACACTCCAACCCACACTCAACCACCGTACCAATCTGATCGGACATCACCCACTCCACCTCAGGCTCTGTAGACTAAGAACACGCACCAAACCCCTCCTAGCTCTCCGCAGCACTCCACACTCCTTAGGAACAACAGACTCAGCTTTCGCACCCACACATCAGTCGCCCAGCCTCACCTCTCTGACCATGCTCACTACCCTAACACTCATCACTCCGCACCTATCACGCCCCATCCTCCCACACTCAAACACGCACCCTCCACCTCCAGCACCCCCATCGCCAACACACACACTCCACCACCAGATTTAAGATGTGTACTCATCAATGCGCGCTCTGTCCATGCTCATGGCATCGAAATCAATGACCTTATCACCACCCACAATCTTGACCTACTTGCCATATCCGAAACCTGGCTCCATGAAGCCTCCAGTCCATCCATCCACCTCGCACTCCCACAAAACTATACCATCCTCAGACAGGACCGTAAGAACTCTAAAGGTGGTGGCGGGGTCGCCCTCATCTTTAAAGACGCCCTCGCCATGAGAATGTGTAATCAACAATGGAACAATAACGCTGATCTCCTCACTGCTAAACTAGCCCTCTCCCCTAACTGCACCATAAACTTCTTTATCACCTACAGACCGCCAGGATCACCCCCTGACTACCGAAAGCAACTCCTCCAAAACATAGGCAACAACCTCAAAAGCACCACCAAAAGCATCCTTCTAGGGGATATTAACCTTGGTTTATCTGACCCGAAGGGCAAAGCAGCCGCTAGCTTAGCCAAAGAACTATCACACATGTGGTTCGAACACAAAATTGCTGCTCCCACTGATAACAAAGGCAGATCCATTGACTGGCTAGCTCATCTGCTATCACCTCCATCTCGGCCCTACCATGGACAGACCATTACCTCATTCAATTCTCCATTCCTACCACGCCCACCCATAAAACCTTAACTCATGCCCCTCCCGCTAAAGCAAGAAGCTCCAAAAAACTCACTGCTTCCACTCTCTTTCCTCTCCTCGATATCCCTGATCTCAAGCCTCCATTTACCCATGACCCTACCTCCCTCGCCAAGCCAAGCACTCACTAAAGCCATCAAACTCATTGCCCCACTAGAAGATAAAAAAGGGAAAAAATCAATGCACTGTAACTCTTGGTTCACTGAAGAACTATGTGACCTTTGTACCAAGAAGCGCAACGCTCTATCAAGATGGCAATCAGCACCTAACCAATCTTCTCTTAAAGATTTCAAACTGATCTCGTCGACCTACAAAAAAGCTATATTCCACGCTAAATCCGAATCCTATAACCAGAGAATTACCAATGCCAGCTCCAAATCAAGAGAAATATTCTCCATATTCAAAGAATTCACCACACCTGCCTCCAGCCCAGACAAAATCAAGGATGAAGCATGGTGCACAGGCATTCAGTCTGCCCTCCTGAATAAAGTAAACACATTCCAAAAGAAAATAGCCTCCCAACGCAAAGCTCTCAACACCCCCACCTGCTCATCCACACCTCCCACCAACAACTCTCTCACACAAACACCCCTTTTCGCTTTCAGAGAAGTCTCAGAGACGGAAGTCAAGGACCTCCTCAAAAAAATCAAACCTTCCACCTGCAAAGGGGATATCTGCCCACCCTCCTTAATCAAAGAGTGCTCAGAACCCCTCACCCATCATCACGGCTTTCATCAATGCCTCATTCACATCTGGAACCGTACCACAATGCCTAAAAGAAGCTTGGGTTTGCACGCTCCTGAAAAAACCCTCTCTCGATCCTTCCTCCCCTAATAACTATCACCCCATCACCACCATCCCCTTCCTCCTCAAAATCCTAGACAAAGCGGCTCACAACCAAATCCAACACTACCTGGAAACCAACACCATCCTAGGCAAAAGACAATCAGGTTTCCATAAAGGCCACAGGACTGAAACTGCCCTTCTAGATCTAAAGAATCAAATTACCAAGATAATGGACACAGGCAAACCTGCTCTCCTCCTACTGCTCGACTTCTCTGCAGCATTCGACATGGTGGACCACAGCATTCTCACATCTCACCTCTTCAATGCTGAACACTTCTCTCATAAGGCAACCACTTGGATCACATCCTTCCTTGAAGGTAGGGTCATGAAAGTGTACTCCGACCAGGCCAGCGCCCCCCCACCACTATAAGTTGTGGAGTTCCACAAGGGTCTTGCACTGCACCGACCCTTTACAACCTTTTCACCAAACCCCTCTTTGACTTACTGGACTCCCTCAACAGAGCCTACACAAACTACACCGATGACCCGCAAGTTCTCCTCCCCCTTTCCGGAGATTACGACCAAGACTCAGAAGCCCTCCTCAAAATCTACTCCACCATCCAAACCTGGATGGCTATCAATGGTCTCTGCTTAAACGGAGACAAAACCGAAATCATCATCCTAGCCCCCAGCGAAACACTAACTAAACTCAGCCCTGATTACTCTTACATGATCATTGACAGTATTAGCATACCTGTCTCCACTGCCGTCAAGACCTTAGGAGTCTACTTATACGCCACACTCTCCATGGCCAAACAAACCAGCGCCTTCGCCTCAGCATCTGCTCTGTCCACCAAATTCATCTATGCCATAAAACCCTACCTTGCCATGCCCAACTGCCTCTCTATAGCCAGAGCAACTATAGGAGCCAAATTGGACTACTGCAACGCCCTTATGGCAGGCACATCGACTAAAAACCTAAGCAGGCTTCAAATAGTGCAAAATAATGCCCTCCGAGCTGCACTACACATCCCCAAAACTGACCATATTTCACAGGCTAGAAGACGCGCCCATTGGCTCCCTGTCAAGGAAAGAATCGACTTTAAAATTCTCACTCTCACACACAAGTGCATCAATCAAACAGCACCCCAATACTTATCTGAAACGATAACAAAGAACTCCTACACCCACCCCAGAAGAAGCCATCACGCCAACCAACTCCGAGTACCCACTGTAAGAAGAGCCAAAGCCGGCGGTATTGGCTTAACACACATAGCACCTAAGCTCTGGAATGCCCTCCCCAACTCACTCAGAGCAGAACCATCGCTGTACTCCATTCGCAAATCCCTCAAAACTACACTATTCAACTAACATCCTCCCTACTTCACCTACACTTGCTCTCTTAAGTCTGCTACGTAATGTGTCATGTAATGAAATTTGCTTTGTAACCATCTTCCTTCCATTGTAACCAGATTATGTCTTCATGTAACAGCGCCACGATGCCACCGGGCTGACGTGCGCTTTAAACAAATTTGAATAAATAAATAAAATCAATTCACCCAAGATTCTCTGAATGTCATCTTCTGTTACCAGATTCTATTTCATTCCATCCATTTCAGAGAAGATTGAGAAGGGGAATCCCTATCTATCAGTGTGCGCCTTGCCATCATTCTTAACACTGAATCCCTAGCTATACCTGACCCCTTTTTCTCTTAACCATTGGGTCAGGGGTGAGCCAGGCATCTTGTGTCCAGCGTGAACACAGAAGTCTTGATAGATGGAGATCTTGGAGGCTCAGTATTCGATAGGGCTAGCCCTCTTTGCCCTTTCCTGAACCCTCAATTTCTCAGAGTAATATTGAAATCTAGCCCAGACAGAGTAGGGACCATGGACTCCACCCCCGGCTCTGTGTACTCTATCAATCGTTATTTCCCTCGGAGCTTTGCTTCCTAGCAGGGTGTGCAACACCTCCTGGATCACCATTTTGATATCTTTAGGTGTCTCCCCTTCTTTCTCTGGGAACCCAAACAACTGCACGTTGTTCCTCCTTTCCCTATATTTCATTAATTTTCAATTTCATAGCTACTTCTTGGCACTCCAGTTCTGAAATCCTCATGTCAAGTTTCGTCTACAGAATGTCAACTGACGACTTGTTCGCCTCAAGCCCTTGTATTTTGTCATCCATGGATTCCATTTGTTTATCTAGAGCGTCCAGCCATCAGCCAATATCTGACCTTAGCTCCCTGATCTCCTCAAGTAGCATGCAAATGTCACTTTTGGTCGCCTCTTGTTCACCAGACCCCAGCTGGGCTAGGCTATCGTTTTCACCGGCCATAGCCTCCAAGGCGGGGGAGGGGGGTTCTGATTTCTGGAGCAACTCCTTCCAGTTCATACATGTGGAAATCCATGGGGTGTGGCCACCCCTTGACAAACCCACCCCTGGTTGCCCCTAGAACTACCCCTCCAACCCTCGAAATCAACAGAAGCATCCCCCCCCCCCTGTCTATAGGTACAAAACGTGCATTCCCTGGACTCCTTGTGGGACGGAACTCTAATTTTACTTGACTTTTAACCAGACACCTTCAGAGAAGCTAGTAACCAGTAGAAACGTGCTAGCTCAGCGATCCTACCTTGACTCTGTGCCCGGTCCAGGGTCGCCTGTCCCGGGCAGACTCCTGTATATACTCTTCTCAGACCAACTCACAGGACCTTTTGCATCCTCCTTGTTCTTCTTTGTGCCGAGCCTGGAGTACTCCCTTAGGCACCCTGCCCCCAAGCCTTGTGGATTATAGGCCACGGTTTGACTCCACCTGTAGTTTCCCTGGGCACTTGGGCATGCGCCCCCTATCATGCTAGTCTCTCTCACCGGGCAAGATGTCTAGGGGTCCCTGTTTGTGGAGGAGGCTGCACTCCTAGCTGCAGGGTGGACAGGGGGAGCTCACAGCAGCTATACACGCTCCTCTGTTCCCCCACAGACGTGGGTGAATGGGGGGCCTGTACCCCTACAGATCCAAGACTTCATTCTGGCCTTTTGACCAGGCTGTCCTCCACTTCCTGCGGTGTTGGTACTTCTCTTCGGAGCCTGGCTCCAGACTGATGTCACGTCCAGTGCCCTGGTGGGGAGGGGGGCTTCCAGGTTCGATCTGTGTACATCACGTTGCTCCATACTATCGGGGGTCATATCCCTTCATTGTTTAGCCTCCTGAGGGAGAGACTGGGGTGAACGGCCCTGTTTTCCTGGCGAGGGATGTGTTGCTCGATCATGGACGGCCATCTTGTCTGTGCCCCCTGGTGCTTGTCTTTTCAATTCTTTGATTCTAGTCCGGCAATTGCAACCCTGGATTATCTGTTTCTAGGCACTACCAGTGAGGTTCAACAGGAGACACGTTACAGGGTTAAGGCCCCTTGCAGAGTTTACTGAAAATTCTACCTGCCCTCTTTCCTCCCTGGTCCCTCCCAGTGCTGTCTTTCTAGTTCATGTGTACGGTTTGCAGAGTTGTGATATGTTCATGCCCACCTGGAGGAGTTGGTGTTTGTGAGATAGGTACAAAACCAGCATAGAGCGGGAAAGTATATTGAGAAGTGCTTTGTGGTAGACCGTAGCGGACATGTTCAGCAGAACAAGTAGACTGGAGACACCTTTATCCATGATGAGGAGGGCATTGTTGTTGGCATGAATTGTGGTGGTCTCGGTGCTGCATCTTGTCTAGAAAACGCATTGATACCCTTTGTTTCAGCACTCCAGACATTTACCTAGAGTGTTGAAATCACAATCTTGGCTTATGGTGTTTTGTTACATTCAATTTATTAGATTTGGGACCTGGATTGCATTTTGGAATTGTAGTCCCTATTTGTTTATCTCAAGTGGATTTCCAAGGTTTGTCTCTTCGTGAAGGCGGGTCAAGGCACTACAATACTTTTATTTCAGATTCTCGGCTTCATAGCCTCATGTGAGACAACCTGCATGTATACGAAGACCCTACTCATGTTAAATGTAGGCATAGCACCCAAACAGATTATTGCACCACATCCTTGGAAGAAGTAATGGGGTTACATATATGCCTTCCTGCCAAACCCCTTCATAGCAAGATGTTGCTCACTAACGGGAATGAGCAGGCATTTCTCATGTCGATAGTCCATCAGTGGCTGAACATGGTTGATTTCCCCTGCTGAGGCCCTTGTCAGTTCCATGCAGGGGTTTTTTCCTCTTGTCCGAAGCCACCTCTCATAGTTGATACTCTACTAGCCATTTTTTAAACAATGTTAAGGTAGGACCCAAACGACTATCCATGAATACTTTGTAGGCAAAAATGTAAAGGAGTTGAAATGAGAAGCACATTAAAGGTGTTGACAAAGGACCCGTGCTGAGACGCAGAATGAAGATACCTAGAGGGCTAATCCTGGATTAGATCAGAAAGATATGCGGGAGAATGGCAAAGGCTACATTTAGAAAAGATTTACAAGGAATCAAACTGAATTTTAAAAAATGGGAAGCCATCGAAGGCCTACAAGACATGACGAAATATATGAGGGAAAAAAAACAGGCAAAAAATATTCCAGACTGGAATGTGCTCGTTCCAGGAACTCCATCCAGGAATGTCCATCCTCCCTGCTGAGCACCTTATGCATAGCCTCTTCAAAAGCTTTCACTTGGTTGGCCTCCTGCCTGTGTGAACTGCCTGTTGGTTCTTTGGAACCCCCCTTGGACCCTACTCCCTTTTCAGCTCTTTTTGCCAGGTTTTGTTGAAGCTTCCCTCTATCTTTATCAAGTTTGAGTTCCTGTTTTCTAGCACCTCAGCTAGAAGCATGAGTAAGGTGGTGTCTCTTCTCTACTCTGAGCCCTGCCTTTGTTTTGCACCAGGGGGAAGAGTATTTACATAAGATGATCTCTGATTTCTATGTCAACCAAGATATATCTTAAATTATTTTCATCTGGACCCGGCTTCTGCTGAAGGGGAGGCTCTCTGTTTCCTGGATGCGATTAGAGCAGGGAACATGTATCGCCTCCTGACAACGGCTTTTCTTCAATCTTATGCTCTGTTTAATTGTTTTGGTTTGGACCATAAAGGACGCAGGTATTCCACCTCTATTCATCGTAGGTGAATGCCGGCTGATTGCTTTACCACATTTGGTGGCAGGAATTCCAGTTCCTCCTAGGATTACAGGGGGCTTGACTAGGGGAATGGCAGCCACTTGGCCAGTGTCTGAATGGATTTGGGTGTCAGAGATGTGTAAGACAGCCACTTTGGTCACTCAGAGTAGTTTTACACTAAATTATACATTGGATGTAAATGCGCCCTGGGGAAACCTTTGGTAAGGCAGTTTTTGGGCTGCTTGTGTACAATTTCTACAGTTTTTTTTCACTGACTAAATTGTTGTTTGCAGTGAAGATACCAAGTACTAAAATATACAGATGTAAGTTCTTATACTCCTTGAGACACCCTAACTATGTCTGAGCAGGGATGAGTAAGCGTGGACTATGTGGTAATGCTTGTATTAATACTGGCAATAATCATTACACTTAACCCATATCTTCATTGCCCCAGTCGTGTTTCCTTCCTCCTCTGCCTTGCCCCCTCTCTTTCTAGCTCAGTTTTCATTACAGAACCACCTGTCGGCTCAGATGCTGCTAACGAGGCATCCAACAACCCAGACACAAGAAAAACAGATGCCCACAATAATAGCAATTATTTTGTCTACGCGTTTCGGTGAAATTACATTCCACGTCACGCACTTGCTGCCTAACAAGCCTCCTACCCAAAACTCCGGTAATGATTTTGTCTGGGTCACTATTGCTTGTTTAATCTGCCCTTCCGATTAGGAAAAAAAGGAGAAGAAGCAGGGGCACCACCTCCTCGTTTGTGTCTTAATCGTAGGCCCTTTATCCACACAGCTGTATGTAAGTTAAAGGGTTGCCTGAAGGGATTGGCACCCCTCAAAGAGAAACAAAAGGAGAGGCATGGCACATTGCTATCATGCCTTTTGGTAGCCTTTTGTGTTTCTTAACTACTTAAAGCACTGGGTGAGACCCCCTCACTGTGTCAGACCTTGGATGAGGGAAACATTGACTCAGCATAATGAGGCATTGCAGTGCGCCTACGGTGGACTGTAATGCCATTGTAATCTTGGAAAAGGCTCTTTGCAGCTATTTGATCAACGATCGAAATGTTCACATTATTAGAAATTATATCATGAGAGAAAAAACGGGAAGCACTTAATCGCGCATTGAAACACTTGTGTATAGGTGCGTTATAAATGCCATATCATATCATAGTGATGCCAACGCGTGGCAGCGGGAACCACCGAGGAAGGACAGACAGCTTTGACGGACGTTCATAGACGTGTCAACCAAATTATACTTTATCCATCCGGGAAGTAGGAGCAAAGGCGTCTTAAGAATAGACCATTAAACCATCTGCTATTGCAGCCTTTCTGAAGGCAAAATCATTATTAATAATAATAATGTGAACATTTCGATCGTTGATCAAATAGCTGCAAAGAGCCTTTTCCAAGATTACAATGGCATTACAGTCCACCGTAGGCGCACTGCAATGCCTCATTATGCTGAGTCAATGTTTCCCTCATCCAAGGTCTGACACAGTGAGGGGGTCTCACCCAGTGCTTTAAGTAGTTAAGAAACACAAAAGGCTACCAAAAGGCATGATAGCAATGTGCCATGCCTCTCCTTTTGTTTCTCTTTGAGGGGTGCCAATCCCTTCAGGCAACCCTTTAACTTACATACAGCTGTGTGGATAAAGGGCCTACGATTAAGACACAAACGAGGAGGTGGTGCCCCTGCTTCTTCTCCTTTTTTTCCTAATCGGAAGGGCAGATTAAACAAGCAATAGTGACCCAGACAAAATCATTACCGGAGTTTTGGGTAGGAGGCTTGTTAGGCAGCAAGTGCGTGACGTGGAATGTAATTTCACCGAAACGTGTAGACAAAATAATTGCTATTATCGTGGGCATCTGTTTTTCTTGTGTCTGGGTTGTTGGATGCCTCGTTAGCAGCATCTGAGCCGACAGGTGGTTCTGTAATGAAAACATTGCTCCACTCAGCAGAGTGCAGAAACCTCCAGCAAACTAGAAGCTCCCAGTGTTTGCAATCATTGCATGCATTAAACATTATTTACCAAAGGGAAATCCTAAAATTGTAGGCTAATTTCACCAGATCAGTCCATGTCAGGAGTGGGGACACCATGCCCCATACCAGGGCGCTCATTTCTCAATCACTTTTATTCTGGGAATTGTAGTCTTGGGTCAGTTCAATTGATTAGTATAGACTAAAAAAAGAGTAAAAGCAAAGCCCAACAATGGAGTAGTATGTCAGGGTGACATGGAGCCATCTGGTAACCTTGTTCTAGGGCCCAAATAGCTAAATGGACCATCTGATTTTACAACAGACAAGCTGAGACCCCGTCATGGGCACCTCTGTGTGAAAAGAAATTGTGGGTACACACTCAAAATAATGTCACCTTAAATGTGACTGTCAGCTAGCATCAGAAAAGTGTCTGTGACAGAGGCCCTCAGTTTGCGGGGTTCATAGTCTGAGCCCTGCAGACTAGAACCCCAGTGTTAATATTACTGATATAAGGAGGTTCTCCCCATGAGAGCCCCTCCCACTGCGAGGGTTCCTAGTTGGAGCACTTCACATTAGAACATTGTCAGTCAAAGTGCCTTTTCTAACAGAAATATTTCATGAGTCAGAGGCGTATAGACCAGTAATGTCTGAGTACCTCTTAGAAAGAGGTTCTCCCAGTTGCATCTTATCCCACCAGGGGGTTGTTGTAACGGCTACCTCTCAGACTACCCACTTAATCTAGAAGGATTTCAGTGCAGGTACCCCTCATATCCGCAGAGGTTGTCAGAAATCGAGTCATTCAATATAAGAAGGTTTTTGACCATGAAATGCATATAATTGAGACGGCCCCCATGTTTGAACCCTGATGCCAAGGGTTTCAGACTAGGGGATTCTTAAATGTCCTCCAACCAGAGTAGGTGACTGAGTCCAAGCATCATGGATTCAGAAGGTTTCAAAATCAAAGTTCCTAAAATCAGGGGGGCGTCTATGGCTGCATCCCTCTATGTAGGTAATTATTAGTGTTAGAATCTCTTAGGAGAAGAGGGTATCAGAATCTGCACCCTTAGATTAGTAGGGAGTCTGATTCAGACACTCTGACTAGGACAGTCCCAATGTCGCTCGGACTAGAATGTGTCAATAAACCATGTGAGAATCAATGAAACAGATGGACTTGGAAGATACTTTATAGGGGATTTATTTGTTGGTAAAAACAAAGTTATAGGGAAAGAAATATTGTGAAGGTTTCTCCTTGGTCTGAGGCAAATATACAATAGGCCAGGCTCTCTGGAATTCAGTCTCACTGTCTGGGTTCCAGGCACAGCAGTCGCTGGGGGATGGCGGACTCAGTCTGAGGTGTTTAAAGTGCCCTCATCACTTCTTCTCATCAGTCCTATAGTCGTCTTTTACTTTACTGACCCCACATGGTTGGGCCCCGGGGCCCGTTCCTGGCTGCTTTCAATATCAGTGCGACCACTGATAGGATTATTATGGTTATATAATTAAATCCACCTGTGTTTGCACACTCATTTAAGGTGGTGTCATACTGTATGTACTCAAGCTTAGAAGTTGAAGGATACAAATTAGGAAATGGTGAAATTGATTTGTACATCTAGTATTGCATAACAAAGCCTTCTAATGCCAACGTGCGTTTCGCGCATAATACTTCTTCTGACCTTCGGACATTATTTGTTTGCATACATGTACTGGGTGTGGGCTTAGTGCTGAAGGTCAGGCATTTTTCGAAATGAATATCATTAGGCCAATCAATAGAGACACATGCTGGGCAACTTGCTGACCACTATACGACGCTCCGTTTTGATTATAAAGAATGCGATTAAAAACATATTGATTGTTTCAATGAACAAAAAGGGCATCTTTCCAAGCAGAATGATTTTGCACATGGGCGTTGAAATCCATAATCATGAGGGACCGTAATAAAGTCAGTGTGGGAAAAAATGCCCGATGTAACATTGCCACATTACTTATAAAGGGGCCCTAACTTCTACCCCCTCATGTAGGCTTCCCAGATATCCCCGATTTCCGGTGACAATCCCCCATTGTCACTACCCGCTCTGACTGCACTGAGCTTCTAAATGGTACCCGAATTGTGCAGCTTCCTCTGGACACATACAGGGAACCCGGTGTTAAAACCAGGAAGTGTCCTTGCGGCAAAGCGAGGCTAGTAACCTGCACCGAGTGTACGAACATGAACCAGTAAGACAGTGTAAGGCAGTAATCCAATCCATGCTGTGAATTCTCATTCATCAGGATGCCACGCTCATTGTGGCCTTTATTAAGGGCCAGGCGCATTCTCCCTCTGGATTACACCACGCAATACATACCCCTTTTCCAGTGGGTTAATCTGATGGGCTACAATGGCAATCCTGCACCTGCAATATTTCTCAAATCTGCTTTCGATAATGTGAAAAGGCTACTGCTTACAGAAATGCCAATAGTACTTGTACCAGAAAAGGGAAGGCGAGCAGAGGGCATTTTGGAAACGGTCCTACATTGTTGCAAAGACTTTCTTTTGAAAGTCTACAGTTTGTTGAATCCCACCCCCCGCCATGGCATACTCCGCACTGCCACCCCTTACTCTCACACACACATACATATGCATGTATATGTTTCTGGTTGAATCGACCTAAAGAGGACGACCAAATTGCAGACTTTCAAAAGAAAGTCTGTTTGACAATGGCATACCCCGGGAAACATAATCCTGTTTAAATTAGTAATTTCCTGCTGGCATTCATGCAAATTAGCTGCTCAAATAAATGTATTAGAGAGAGCACATGGCAGAGGAGAGAACGGACTATCGCTGAACCTGCTGCCACTTCTCAATCTTTGACCCTGCTGCCACTTCTCAATCCTTGAACCTGCTGCCACTTCTCAATCCTTGCATCTGCTGCCACTTCCCAATCCTTGAACCTGCTGCCACTTCTCAATCCTTGCATCTGCTGCTACTTCTCAATCCTTGCATCTGCTGCCACTTCTCACTCCTTGAACCTGCTGCCACTTCTCAATCCTTGCATCTGCTGCCACTTCCCAATCCTTGGACCTGCTGCCACTTCTCAATTCTTGCATCTGCTGCCACTTCTCAATCCTTGCATCTGCTGCCACTTCTCACTCCTTGCATCCGCTGCCACTTCTCAATCCTTGCATCTGCTGCCACTTCTCAATCCTTGAACCTGCTGCCACTTCTCAATCCTTGAACCTGCTGCCACTTCTCAATCCTTGAACCTGCTGCCACTTCTCAATCCTTGCATCTGCTGCCACTTCTCAATCCTTGAACCTGCTGACACTTCGAAAATCCTTGAACCAGCTGCCACTTCTCAATCCTTGCATCTGCTGCCACTTCTCAATCCTTGCACTGCTGCCACTTCTCAATCCAGGAACCTGCGGCCACTTCTCAATCCTTGCATCCGCTGCCATTTCTCAATCCTTGAACCTGCTGCCACTTCTCAATCCTTGCATCTGCTGCCACTTCTCAATCCTTGCATCTGCTGCCACTTCTCAATCCTTGCATCTGCTGCCACTTCCCAATCCTTGAACCTGCTGCCACTTCTCAATCCTTGCATCTGCTGCTACTTCTCAATCCTTGCATCTGCTGCCACTTCTCACTCCTTGAACCTGCTGCCACTTCTCAATCCTTGCATCTGCTGCCACTTTCCAATCCTTGGACCTGCTGCCACTTCTCAATCCTTGCATCTGCTGCCACTTCTCAATCCTTGCATCTGCTGCCACTTCTCAATCCTTGAACCTGCTGCCACTTCTCAATCCTTGAACCTGCTGCCACTTCTCAATCCTTGAACCTGCTGCCACTTCTCAATCCTTGCATCTGCTGCCACTTCTCAATCCTTGAACCTGCTGACACTTCGAAAATCCTTGAACCAGCTGCCACTTCTCAATCCTTGCATCTGCTGCCACTTCTCAATCCTTGCACTGCTGCCACTTCTCAATCCAGGAACCTGCGGCCACTTCTCAATCCTTGCATCCGCTGCCATTTCTCAATCCTTGAACCTGCTGCCACTTCTCAATCCTTGCATCTGCTGCCACTTCTCAATCCTTGCATCTGCTGCCACTTCTCAATCCTTGCATCTGCTGCCACTTCCCAATCCTTGAACCTGCTGCCACTTCTCAATCCTTGCATCTGCTGCTACTTCTCAATCCTTGCATCTGCTGCCACTTCTCACTCCTTGAACCTGCTGCCACTTCTCAATCCTTGCATCTGCTGCCACTTTCCAATCCTTGGACCTGCTGCCACTTCTCAATTCTTGCATCTGCTGCCACTTCTCAATCCTTGCATCTGCTGCCACTTCTCACTCCTTGCATCCGCTGCCACTTCTCAATCCTTGAACCTGCTGCCACTTCTCAATCCCTGCATCTGCTGCCACTTCTCGATCCTTGCACCTGTGGCCACCTCACAACTTTAGTCCTTAGTCAAAAACTCTGACCTCCTTCTCTCTGGCTTGCAGGCGGGATTTCGCCTGGGCACTGAGTCTGCTCTTCTGGTGACTTCATTGGCATAGGCCATGCTTGTCCCCTCTGGGACCTTCAGTGCTGTCGACCATTGCATCGTTCTTGACCATCTCCGTAATGAGGGCAGCACTGGCTATACCCTGTCCTGGATCACCTCTTTTCTCTGTGAACACTTTTAGTCTACTTCTATGCCCGCTTATTCTCCTTCACTTGATATGATATTTTATTTATATTGCGCTTGTACACAAGAGTTTCAGAGCGCAAAACTTCACCCCTTAACCTGCGATGTACCCCTGCGCCCCACCCCGTCTCTTGGTCTTTTCAGTCTCCATGTTCACCATCTATCCACCTAGATCTCCACTTGGAGGGGGGGTTCTTTCGATATAGAGGACCCCCTGCTTCCTGCCCATCTTGATGGTGAACTAGGAGGCAGAACATCGAATTTCCTACTGCGTATGTCTCCCATCCCTAGCTCCATGAGTGACCCCACATAACTGCAGGGTCACTGATGGCCTCGTGTTGATAGAAGTAAAATAGATATAATTACCAGCACTCTCAAACATTAAGAAATAAACAAACACTAAATGTAAAACATGCTTTATTTGAAAATGTAAAAAAATGGAAATGCACATGTGACAGAGTGTTTTATAGTGTTACATGTTAGTCATGCATGTTAACGTTCATACTTACCACTTTGGTTCATTGTGAACAGCCCACATGTGGAGAAAACACTGGAAACCATTTGATATTATCTGCTATCACTTACTTGATTAGCGATTTCTCCAAAATGGCTTCCCTTGGACTGGTTCCGTGCAGAGGGACTCTGAACTAAAACAGAGGCAACTGTTAGGTGACATCTCACCCCGACTGGTGGCACGGACAATAGTGTAGCCCTCTGGCTACCCATAAATAACGACGCAAAGAGACAGCTGGGAGGACCCCTGTCAGGAGTAAGACTACAGCCCTCAGTGGTCCAGTCAGACCTTAACTTAGGTCTTTCCTAGGACTGTGGTGCCCATCAACGCTCTGTCGGAGCCTCAGTCGTCATAAAGCCCACCAAGAAGACTGCCAGTGACCTAAAGCCCACCAAGAAGACTGCCAGTGACCTAAAGCCCACCAAGACTGCCAGTGACCCAACCTGCGGTCCCGGGGTCCCATTGCCTTCAGCGGTATCGAAGGGAAAACAAAGAGACCATCTGTGACTCACAATGGTCTGTCAGGGGATAGCCGTATCGTCCGGGCGTGAGGGGTGTGTGTGTATTTGAGTCCTGGTGTCCGGGTGTGTGCACGCACATGTCCATCAAGGGCGCCACAAAACCTACATTTTGGGGGGGCTAACTTGGCGGCTCCACCCCCTCTACAACTTCTTACGCATTCTAATGAGACTATTCTGGTGACGCTTCAATGTTACAAGGAGTTCACTCTCTCCATTACTTCTCAAAGCACCCAATTACGAAATGGTCTGAGACTGAGTGGTGTCCTGCAACCACCTCCTACCCTTCCAATCATCACCGAACAAGCAAGTACTAACCCCGCATCACAATTTCAATTGCCTAAAAATGTATGCATAAGAATGCATCTGCTAACAATGGAATGCTTTATGTTAGTAATTGCACAGGCCTGTTAATAGCAAGGCCCATGTGATGTCTGGTACTGCTATGTCCGGCCACAGCTCTGTAAGTCAGCCAGGTCGATGACACATAGCCCAACATTTTGGGGGAGGGAGGGACTAGAGCCCGATCAGCTCAATGGTGTTGCGCCACTGGTGTCCATACAGGAAGGGAGGTTCGTCTGAGGGTGGTGTGGAGATGTGTGTGTGTGTTCCCCGATGGAGCACCACATGACGCCTGCATTGCTGATCATGCTGTTTCTGGCCCGGTCAGTAAAAAATAGACCCCAAAACCCCACGCCACGGTCCCAATAAATACCTGGACCCACCGTCTTATCTACAAAAAATGTACTTAAGCTCTTAGAGCTTAAAAATCAGTGTCTCATCTGGCGGGCTCCCTTCTGTTTGTGAGATGCAAAGAATTGAGAGAGACAAAACTACAGCTAGGGTAACGGTTCTGCCCTGGGCCTACCTCTCTCTCCAGACCCACTACACCACAACAGCTGGTAGCTTCAAAATCTAAGACTGCAAACCGGCTTTGCTCCATCTGAGCAGAGGGTTGTATTAAAGTAATGGGGCCCTGCTCACGTGCCCCACCTCATGCATCTCCTGAATGTTTAGCATGCTCAAGAGAAACCACAGACCTGCAGCCTTTCAGGACCCAGAGTGAATTTGAGGGGCAGACACCTCTGGGACATCTTCCCAGTAAGAAGCACGCCTGGGCAAAGCGCTATCCTGCAGCAGGGCCCTTATGTTGCTTCCCTGGAGAAAAAAGGGGAAATAAAGAGACTCGCCACTTATTCTGCCTACCTCTCAGAATGGGCATTAAAGGTGCTGAAGGAAAGCACCAGCCCCAGCCCCTGTCTCTGGGCAACCTCACAGAAAAAAGGGGGATGGGGGGAAAGCAGCAGGCAAACCAAGCCGTCCACCAGCCTCTGCCATTGAGGCCCAGCTGTGGAGAGATAATGCGTGCACATACAGCCTGCACTCCACCGGAAGAGACGAGCCAGAGCAGCATCGCCCCCTACCCCTGTAAGTTAGAAACCATGGCCGGAAAGCTATGCCACCTGGCGCGCCTTTGCTGCTAGTGGGAGGACCAGAATGGAAGCACGCAAGCCTGCCGCTCGTTTTCTGTACATAATATGATCCCTATGCAGCTGTATCCCAGCACATATTTATGGGCATGTTTGCACAACGAAAGAGGCCCTTTCATTTTGGGGGTAAGGGCCGCCGACTACGGTTAATGTAGATTTATAATGAATGAACATAGGGGGGGTGCGCCTGACGTGCTAGGGAGTTGCAAAAAATAAACACAAATTAGTTAAAAAAATACCAAATAACCATTTGTGTGTTTGTGAATTTCTTTATTACTGAAAATGTCATTGTAGTTATGTTATAAACGCATTGCGTGGTGTTTGCATATCCCTTTGAACTTTGCACAGAGGAAGTTCCTGGGGTTTGCTATACAAGCTACTCTAGGTGGAGGCACTGTTGTTTTACAGTTTTTTTTTTTAATGAACAGGGCGTGTTCATTTTCCAGACAGATACAGCACTTGCAGGGGTCTCTAATTATCTTAAAGAACTCACGAATGCTCAGTGGTGCAATCGGTCTAATGCCCTTTCCTTTTTTCCACACAGGTTGCTTCCACAGTGTCCAGTGATAACGCCGCCTGGGAAATGGCCGCCAGGGGGCGACATTTCCTAGAAAATGCACCCTGATTAAAATCAAACAATTTCCACAAATATTCTACATGGGAGTTTATAATATACAATTATACCCCTATTATACCCCTCCTAGAATAGTTGGGGAAAGTATTTTGGGGTCAGGAATAAAAAAAAAGTCACCTACCTGGCGACTTTTTCCAGGCGATCACATGGAACCGCTTCAACGCGGTCTCCACAGTAGCCGCTAGCGCAGATTCTTCTTCTCAGGTTCCCTTTCACACCTGTTAGTCAATTAGGAACCCATCAGAGTGCCAGTGCCATCCCACTTGATACCCCCGTAGCATGCAGTAAGAAAACAAAGGGATGCAGGATGCTTCAAAACAAACTTAGACAAAACCGAGCGAATAGCCTTTTAGGCCCTATTCAACATCTGATTCCCCAGATTCTGCTCCTCATCGCTCATCACTAGAGCGCTGCCTTGTGCCTTTTTCTACTCTGGGGTTAAAACTTGACATAGACATAGACCTTTCCCTGGGCCCCCCTGTTTAAGCAGGGCTATTCCTCATGCCATTTAATCTTCCCCATCCGGACTTAAAGGGATGGTCTAGTAAACATTTTTATTTCAAAAATAGATAGGCCACATAAAAAAAAATACTAGCATCCTCCGTTTTAAAACTTACTATGTAAAATTTTGAGCTATTCAAGCTCAAAATTCGAAAAAGCAAGCACAGGGGCGCAGCCATTTTGTGAAATGGAGGCCCTCCTGTGCTGGCTTTTGCTTTTGCGGCACTAATGAAGGAAAAGCCAGCCAGCTGTAGTAAACAAAGTCTACCGCTGGGTGGCTTTCCCTTCATTAGTCCCAGGATTCGGAGGACGCGGACCGGAGACCAGAGCAGGAAAGCTGCAGCTGAATCTCGGTAAGTGCTATTTATTTTTTTTACAAAAAATAAGCACTAGCTGCGTTTTTTTTTCTAAGTTTTCCGGGCTGGAGGAGCCCGGAAAACTTAGAAATAAAACCGCAGCTTTAAAAACGTATTTATGTTTGCGGTCGCTTTTGAAGCGACCGCAAACATAAATACAACGTTATTGTGTTGGAAAACGCTGCGGTTTTAAAACCCCAAGGGGAGTCCGAGAGCCCCAAATGGAAAAGCAGATTCAGGCAGACACAACGCGGCATTGCGGAAAACAACCGCGTTGTGTCTGCCTGAATCTGCTTTACCATTTGGGGCTCTCGGGCTCCCCACGGGGAGCCCGAGAGCCCCAAATGGAAAAGCAGATTCAGGCAGACACAACGCGGCATTGCGGAAAACAACCGCGTTGTGTCTGCCTGAATCTGCTTTTCCATTTGGGGAGCCCGAGCGCCCCAAATGGAAAAGCAGATTCAGCCAGACACAACGCGGCATTGCGGAAAACAACCGCGTTGTGTCTGCCTGAATCTGCTTTACCATTTGGGGCTCTCGGGCTCCCCACGGGGAGCCCGAGAGCCCCAAATGGAAAAGCAGATTTAGGCAGACAACGCAGCATTTAGCATTTAGCATTTCCCATTTGGGGCTCTCGGGCTCCTCACGGGGAGCCCGAGAGCCCCAAATGGGAAATCAGCTGCAGGTAGAAACACTACGCGGCATGTAAACATAACCGTGTGTGTTTCTGCCTGCTGTGGCTTTCACTTTGGGTCTCCGGTGGAGCACCGGAGACCCAAAGTGATAGCCACAGCAGGCAGAAACACACGCGGTTGTGTTGGAAAACGCTGCGGTTTTAAAACCGTAGCGTTTTCCAACACAATAACGTTGTATTTATGTTTGCGGTCGCTTCAAAAGCGACCGCAAACATAAATACAACGTTTTTAAAGCTGCGGTTTTATTTCTAAGTTTTCCGGGCTCCTCCAGCCCGGAAAACTTAGAAAAAAAAACGCAGCTAGTGCTTATTTTTTGTAAAAAAAAATAAATAGCACTTACCGAGATTCAGCTGCAGCTTTCCTGCTCTGGTCTCCAGTCCGCGTCCTCCGAGTCCCGGCACTAATGAAGGGAAAGCCACCCAGCGGTAGACTTTGTTTACTACAGCTGGCTGGCTTTTCCTTCATTAGTGCCGCAAAAGCAAAAGCCAGCACAGGAGGGCCTCCATTTCACAAAATGGCTGCGCCCCTGTGCTTGCTTTTTCGAAATTTGAGCTTGAATAGCTCAAAATTTTACATAGGAAGTTTTATAACGGAGGATGCTAGTATTTTTTTTTTATGTGGCCTATCTATTTTTGAAATAAAATTCTTTACTAGACCATCCCTTTAATGCTTGCATTTCTGTTGATCCCTAGCACCCCCACTGATTTGACTTTCCAAAGTACACCCAAGACCTGGCTCTTCTCCTCCGCTTTCTCAGAAAGCTGTGCCTTTGCTCCCCACTCAGCCTCCCGCTACGGTCTTTGCCAAGTTATGGCGTTTAAGCACTTTATAAGGTCAACTAGAAACATAACGTTACAACTAGTGGTAACAGTACATCAGCTCCACAAATACCTCTGGTGATAAATGCTTCTGGGGGGCAATCACCATCAGCAGTATAAATAGGTTGCCCCTAAAGCACCAACCACTTCATCATCATATATGGGTGTGTGCGCTGTCAATACATGATAGATTCTTAACACGGCAGGAGCTGTTTTTGAGTGGTAACTATTACTCCGAGCTGATCTCATTTTTGGTAGTAAAATACACTGATGGCCTGGTATGGATTCTAAAAAATGTGAGTATGTTTGTGTGTGTGTGTGTGTATGTATATATATTGGTTCTGAGAAGCAATTGCATCACTATGCATCAGGAGGATAGCTCAGGGGCAACATGCTCGCCTTGGAAGCAAGACGACACGGAACAACACAGGTTCGATCCCCGAGTACACGCTATTGTTATTAGGGTATTTATTGAGCGCAGACCTAGCAACAGAGAACTTCAAAATAATAATGACGCAGTGCCTCGCTCAGGGTAAGTGTGCCCAGCAGCCCCTAGCACCAGATTGATTCTAAATACATTTTCTTTTTGGTATGTGCACTCCTGCGCTTGTGCCCCGGTCCTTGCTTGCCCCAACAGGCTGTTTCCTGATCTTCGGACCTCCCATCACACCCACAGAGCTCCTGATTGGGCCCCGGAGTGTTCGGAAAGAAAGGCAACTCTAGGCTACACCCTCCCCTCGCCAGAGCCACTTTTGCCACCCCTGGCTTGAGCAAGTGTGCTCAGCAGACCCCAGCACCAGAATGATTCTAAATATATTTTCTTTTCATTGTGCACACTCCCGCGCTTGTCCCCAGGTCCCAGCTCGCCCAGCAGGCAGTTTCCTAGTCTGCAAACTTCCCGCCTCCCATCCTGCCCACAGAGCTTCTGATTGGGCCCCTGGCCCTTCTTGAGACATCTACCCAGTGCAACCTCTGCCCAGGCAGCCACCAGGGAAGGGCCACAAGACAAAGGGCAGCTGCCTAAGAAGCAGCTCCACTCCGTGTTTGCCCGTGTTCACCTGGGAAGCCTGCCACAGTCAACCAGTAGTGACTGATAAGGTAAGTGTGGTCTGAGCAGGGAGTACAGCCATTACTGTACCCCAGTAAAACCTCACCACTCTTATTACCATCATGTGTGTTAGTCATCCATATCTCGCATTTCGCCCATTTGCCCGTATTGTATGAGGTAGTCATATTCTGCACCTGTCCTAATTGTGCAAGGTAGTCCTTTTTCACATCTAGCCCAACTGTACGAGATAGGTATATTTTGATTTTCACCTATTTCTGTGAACAAATCCTATTTTGCTTTTTCCCCTAATTGTGTGAGAGTCTTCTTTCACACTTAGACCATTTGTATGAGATAGCTACATTTTGGTTTCCCCCTGATTCTATGAGCTAGTCATATTTTGCATCCCCCCTGGTTGTGCCAGATAACCACTTTTTCCACATCAAGCATGATTGGAAGATATAGCCAGATATTGCTTTTTCGCTAATCGGTGAGCCTCCTTCGCATTCAGACCCATTGTATGAGATAGGTATATTTTGCCTTCCACCTAATTGTGTGAGCCAGTCAGATATTGTGTTTATACCCAAGTGTGTAGGCTAGCTGATGGCTGCACCTGGCAAATTATCTAGAATAGCCAAAGCTTGCATCTTGCTTAGCGGGTAAGGCAGCCAAAGCTTTCGACTAGCCTAAGGGAACAAGATAAGCTGAAAATTACATTTGGCCAACGGTCCAAGATAGCCAAAGTTTAGCATTTAACCTAAGTGTGTAGGGCATCAGAAACTTGCACCTGGTGAATTGTCTAAGGTAGCCACAGCTTGCAGCTAGCCATTGGCCTAAACTAGCCAAAGTTTGAAATTAGTGGTAGGGTGTAACGGTAACCAAAATCTGTTTTCAGCCTAGTGGTCTGAGGGGGGCCAGAGTTCGTATTTGGCCCAAGTGGATAAGGTAACCAAAGCTTACATTCAGCCAACTTACTAAGATAAAAAGAGCTCTGCATTTGACCTAAGTGTGCATGGTGGCCTAAAAGCTGACGTCTGGCCAATTATATAGGATAGCCAAAACTTTCAACTGCTCAAGTGTATAGGGTAGCCAGAGTTTGCATTTGGCATAAGTGCAATGGAGGCAGGGGGTCAAAGTCTGCTTTCGGACCATATGCCAAGGGGGGGGGGACTTCTGCATTGGGCCATTGCATGTGGGGTGGATCAGGTTTGCATTTGACCTAGTAGTCTAAGGTGGGCAAATGTTTCACATCCAATCCTATGGGGTAAGGTAACCCATACTTTGTAACAGACCCCACAGAGCGGTTCTTGACGACTTTGCATCCGGCCCAAACACCATAGGCCTTCCGATCCCCAGTGCCCTTTCCGGAACATCATACTTACAGGGATAGCGACTGTGTAGTATCCCCCCCCTCCCGACAGCGCGCAAGGGTAGCCACTCATGTGACTCATGACCCTCTGACCAGCCCTGCCCTACTAGGACTTCACCTCCCCTTTCACCATACATGTAGTATCACCCTGCTTAACGCCCTATGTAACTCAAGGGCCACCCACTGCAAGCCACCTGCCCCCAACCGAGTCCCACTCACAATGCCCAAAACAGTAAATACAGACTACAGACGTCACTGAGAAAACTGCAATTACAAAGGGACCCGCAAACCAAACAACTGCAGAGGAACAAACAAGATAAACAAAAATTCCAACCAACGTCACAGGAGGGCTAACACCCCTGTGATCCAATATAACAACATAAACGCCAAAAACCCAACAAAAGGTCCAAAAGAAAGAAAAGGAAAAAAGGAAAAACACAGTAAATCGTAGTAGGAGCCTTGCAGGCACAACCACAAATACCACACTTGGTATTAAACCACAAAACCCCACTGTTAGGCAAGATTGTATGCAGTAACCCTGTGGGAGACTACACCAGTCTTGTCCTCTTGGTATTAGGTAACCCACCTATTGGTATAAGTCTCTACTGCACAAGTTGGAAGAGTGACTGAGCAGCCAGACTTATCTCAATACAGGTAAATGGGAGCTGTAGCATTGAAATCCACAAATACAAGTATCCAAATAACACTTATACTCAAGGTTTTCTAGTAAAATAATTATTTATTTATTTAACGGTTAGATTTAAATAAGCCTTCTTTAAAAAGGGCAATATGCAACAATCAAAATACACTTCATACCACTTTGTCAGATTTAGAATAAGCAAGTAGATACTCGTTATAGATGCTGTTTATACATTTACTGCACTCAGGGGTGGCATCAATTACTAGGTAGTATTGGCATTTATATATCACGTTTTGGTACTTAATACATTCTGAGGTCGTGATAAAGGAAAAGATTAGGGAAGGAAACATTTTAACAGGTTCTAAGAGCATGTGAGCACTTTTCAATCTCCCAATGAAGTCTAGATTAGAACTTTCCCAACAATGCAAGGAAACATTTGCACCACCTCTGAGGGACAGTTAGAACCAAAGTCAATGGGTCAGAAGAGCCTGCGGGGAGCCAGGACAGCCAAAGTCAATTTGAACAATGTCTATGGAGTTGAGGCACTTCTTTAGATAGTACAAAAGTCTTGCACAAAGTTTAGAGAGTTTGTAAGGAATCACTGTTGGGCCACAGGCTGTTAGGCTTGTGAGGTTCAGAGCTGAAATCAACTCTTTAAAAAGCAGCTACTGCAAGTCTCAAGTGAGAGGATGCAAGCTACAGACAAAAGGTGTAAGTACCCCTTAGTCAGCACAGTACCCTAGCTTTGAAGAAGAGGATCCAGCTGGCTTTTGTTCTGGTTGCAGTCTTGCGGATCCTGGGTTCCTGGGCCTCAGTCATTGGGACAAGACGGAGGACGTCTGTAGGACTCCTCCACTGCAGTTCAAAGGTTGTCGGCAGCTACGGACTCTCTTCAGATCAGCAGCACTTTGTGATTTCAGCTACCGGCAAATAGCACCACCGCGGTTATAGGACACTTGATGGGCTTCCCTGGCTGCTAGAGTTCAGCACTCTGTTGAGGTGACTCAGGCTTGGGTCGGCCTGCTTCGGGAGGGTCCTCAGGATCCTCCTGGAGCTCTGGTCTGGCTTAAAGATGGTGCACTCGACTACGGATTTCTTGACCCCTGGCACTCGGTTACATCGGCAGCAAAGAACTACAGCCAGTTGGTGAAGGTCCTCGAGCAAAGTTGACCTTGAGGTTAGTTGGTTCCACCAACCAAAGGGAAGAGGTTGTTCATTCCGGGGCTTCTCTAGTCGATTCAGAGTTGGAGCTTCCGCACTGCAGCAGGGCTTCACCGGGCAGTTCAAGGGTCCAGGAGGGTGCAGCAAGCTTCTCTTCCAGTTTCCTTTGTCTGATGTTTTGTCCAGTGGCCGACTGCCTTCAGTCTATGAAGCCTCGCCTTTTATGCAGGTTTCTCCCCTTCATGCACAGCCTAGCTGTCACTCACACAGCAGGGTGTCTGTCCTCCAAGGACAGCCAGCCAGCCAATCACCACTGGGTGCATTCAAGTAACCAAGGAGACTAAGGACAGGGAGTTTCAAGCACCTTCCTCGCTTTCTGTCCTGCCGGACACACTGGAGCCAGAGGTGGGTTTCAGCACTGAAGCCCGCCAAAGGCGAAACAAACAAAATGGTTAAACGTGGTAAAACCTAAGAAACACCTCACAAGCAAGAAATGGCGAGAGGAGACCGGGACATTGTGACAAAAATGGGCACCCATGGGTGCACTACTGCAGCTGAGGATTCAGCCTGCGGTAGAAACACACAATGGTGGGAAAATTAAACCACTGCCACCAGCCATTAAATGTAGTGAGGGTAACATAAACAATGTTACATGAGTAAGTAGGAAAAGGGGCTACTAAGTAACCCCTCCCCCCCTTCGCCCCAGCACTTCTAAATAGATGGGGTCTACTGGACCTACAAAGGAAAAACAGGTTAGTAAAGCCAATTTCACTTTACTACTCTTGGGAACAGTAGTTCACCCAAGAGAAGGTATTTAAACCTTATGAGAAATCCAAAGGACTTCTCTGTGACAGTGCACTGAAGGTGCTGTGTGTCACCATACAAAGGTAGATGCCTATGGAGTTTGTCAGACTCCAAAAACAAAAACACAGAGTCCAAATCAGATCAGAAACACATGACAGAGAGTGAGAAAAAGGTCTCACTTACTCCAGGATAAAAATGAAAAGTCCTAAACTCCAGCAAAAGAGCTGGGGATCTCTGAGGTTGAAGGGAATTAGCACAGAAATGGGAATTATTCCTAACACCCGCCAATAAAGAGAAAAACATGGATTAGCAAGGACTACCTTGGGCACAAAACCAAAGAACACACTATCATAAAATATCAAATCTCAGAATCACAGTAAGTCACTCGTAATCGTGAGATATCCTGAGCTTCCAAGTATTCCGAGGAAAACGACTAGAAGATTTAAAAGCACAGAAGATGGCACGAAAGAGGAGAGGACGATGCACGAGAAACCAGGGAGAAAGGATAAGCAAAATGGAAGCACACCAGGCCAGCAAACGCCAGCACAGCAACGTAATGCACGCTCATGAGTCCACTGGTAAAAAGAACCACCCGAAAACAAGACAAAAATCACTTTACCCAACGTCTTACCTCGCAACTGACCACTCGCCAGAGCAGCAACCAACTACCAGAAACACTAGACACATCAGCAGGATATCGAGACTCCAAAGGGAAAAGGCGTAAACAAACAGAAGGAGAACGATGGAAAACGATACCCTCACTCCATACATCACTAAAACCCAAGTGGACCACTGGCAACACCAACCTGAAACAGAAGAGGAACCAGAAGACGCTGTGAACCCAATAAGAAACCTAGCCGACTCACTTATTGACAAAACAAACCTAACCAAGCACAATCACCACCCTGAGGATAATAATGAGCGTCACCAACAAAACCACCTAAAGAGACAAATAAGAACAAAACAAGCCACTATAAAGAAAAAATACAATACAATGCAATCTAATCAATGCCAGATCGATGTCCAAACACACAATAAAGATCTACTTTGCGACAGGGGAATTGACATCCTATTTGTCACAGAAACCTGGCTAGCTGAAAACTACAAAGTCATACTGCACAGCTGTCTACCTGACAATTTCAAATGCATACAGGCAAACAGAAAAGGAAAAAGAGGAGCAGGACTCACGGTGGCCTAGAAACAACATCTGAAAATAAAAACAGCAGACCAACTGAACATCCCAAACTGAGAATTTATCGTCCCTCACATGACCGCAGACCGACAAAAAAACCTCAAATTTATACTCAACCTTAGACCACCGACCCACTATGCAAACTTCACAGACACCTTCATAGTAGCAGTCACAAATCTGGCCATTACACATGATCACCTGATCATACTCTGGGACTTCCAACATATGGTTCAAGAAGAGAATGTGAACTCGCAGAAAACCCTAACTAAGCAGCTTGAGACAATGAAACTATGACAGATGGTGAAAAGAGCAACGCACACAGCAGGACACACCCTGGATGCAATCTTCTCCAATGAAACTTGATCACAACAGCACCTACAAACAAAATACTATGGAGCGACCACCTCATTATACCCTTCCATTGATCCGAATACCATCAAAAACATCCAACAAGCCCCAAAAGAACCCCCGATCTGGAAAAGAGACCAGCGAACCATCAAAAGCAGTAACCTAGAAGAAAAACTAGAATCCTCTAAGCCATCGATTGCAACCCTGTATTCAACCGACATAGACGTAAAAACAGACCTAATCCTGAAATGGATCACGGAAACAATCAATAGCATCTCCCCTGAAAAAACCCTCATCCCATTACGAAAGAGAACAGTGGTGAGATGGTTCACGCCCCACCTCAAAACAATGAAAACAACAAACCCTAAACTAGAACAAGAATGGTGGAAATAATATATCAAAAACAATCCCGAACATATAAAGCGGAAATTCTCAAAACAAAAAAGAAATACTACAACGCCCGGATCACAAAAGCCACCAACACTCAGAAACAATTATTCAACATCGTAAACGAGTTGAGAAATCCCCCGGATGCAATAACACACTGGTTCCCTGGCAAAAACTATGCAATGATCTCACTTTAAGAGTAAAATCACCAACATACATCGGATCATACAAAGGACCGGTCAATCAAAATGTTCACCACTTCCAACTGTAGAGAATCCTGCAGATTTCCCAGTTAAACCCTACCTAGAGTCTCCTCCCAGGTGGTCAGGAAAGAGCAGATGCTTCCTGATCCCAATCCTGGGGGTGGTGTGCTGCGGGCGGATCATCTGGGTGGAGACCCAGCCGAGGGAGGTGGGGAATTGTTGCAGGGTGAGACATGGTATGATTTATTGGTTGATAATAAAATCCTTCCCAGAGAGATTATAGCATCTTGTCATTCAGATGAATGCCAATCTAGGATTAAGAACAAAGCAGTAAAACCTGGAATAAAAAGTTGTAAAGATGTTAACTTTCCAGGACCATTCTTTTGTACCTCTAAAATCCCATATCGTAACGAATATCAAAGGTATTCCAATAGAACAATGAACATGTGACCCTTTGTGTCCCCTATGTCTCTAAAAAAACGAACCCTTATAATTCCTCTCTTAAGATCTGGGGAAGAAAATCCACTCTAAAACCTTTTGAGGAATTAGAGAAATAAAATGTTCCTAAATCAAACTACAAGTCCCAGAATCCCTCAGGGACTGCGAAGAAGAAGAGGGCTGAAGAGTCAGGTAGGAGTCCAGGTCAAGCAGGCAAGCCTAATGACTCAAGACAAGGTCAGGCATTTAATCATAAGGGTCTGCACCTGAACCTAATTAGCCCAATTGAGGGGCATAAAAGGCTGCATGAGAGAGAAGCAGTAGAAAAACGCTGGGGCAGGAGCTGGAAGGTCGGCACTAGCAGAAGCAGAAGAAGCAGAGCACTTAGCCAGCAGATCACAAGGAAGTGTGACCGCAACAGGTACGCCAGAGTAGAGAGGCACATTTCATTTGCAAACTCTGAGTTGGTCCGGTGCTCACAAACCCTGAATAGATTTGGCAGCACTGCAGGGAAATGGAAGCAACAGTCTTTCCAGGTGCGGCTCATTGCTGTGAATGCATAGCTGAAGTTGCAGTTGTTCCAAAGGCCCGTGTTCAGAAGCAAGCCAAGGGAAACTGGAGAGTAGGAGACTCTCCCTTAATGAGGCCTGATCGGAGACACCCGTGCAGCAGAGGGGTGTGGCTCCCAAGAGTGCCCGCAGTAGTAGCAGGAGAAGAAACAAAGTTGGGAAGCCACAGCAGCCCACAGTCATCGTAATTGGTAATCGGAAAAGGAAGCTCCGTATTCTTGAGAAGCAGAAGTTCCTTGCCGGTAACTGTAGCCAGCTTTTAATTGCACTCACGCTGAAGTATACGTGAGTAGAAATTAACTGCAGAAGTCGGAAGTCTTTTGAATAATGGGACAGTAACACACACTCAACTGAAATACTTGCGTGTAATGAAAAGCCTTTATTTTCCCTAACATTAGCAATGCCGAGCAGTCACGTGGCTCTGGTTAACGCAGCCTAATTGAATTTAAACTGACTTTCCAGAAGAGTTGCAAGTATTGTTTAAAGGGACGAAGCATGAGACAATGTTTCCTGATACCTTGGAGGCTGAGTGCTGACTGACAGGTGGAAACGTGTCTCTCTTTGAAGTGGCTGTTCAATGCTGAAACGCAATCACATGTGCCTAATTTTGTTTTCAATAGAAGAAACACATCTTGTAACACATTAAAGGCTGAAGCAGGAAATTGTAGCAGTAGTAGAAGCTGAATCCAGAACAAGCATCACACAAGCCCATAGAGGGACTGCTATGAAAGTAAATCCTGCACACATAAAAACTGTACACCAGTGCTCTGAAGTTTTACCCAAGAGTCTTCATCCAAAGCTGGAAGAGTGGCACAACCACTTTGATGTAACCATTGAAGGCAGGGTGTATACAAAGCTGGGTATTTGTTCATCAAAGCAGTTTCCATATCTGCATGGAAAAGACTGGTTGGAAGAATAAGAATTGGTCTATAAGCCCGAAGCAGATTCTATGGTAGTTGCAAGACAGGCAAAGAGGCTGCTCTTTCTTATGGTATGGAAAGAAGAGTGCCTTGCCAACCTCTGGAGGTAGAAGATGTCTTGTAGAATTGCCTATCCTTGAAGTTGACGTTTTAGCAGCAAATCACAGAGCAGTAGAAGTTGTAGTAGCACTAGCAGGACTGTGGCTGTCAATATTAGCTAGACCTGTTGAATCTAACTGTGGGGCAAAGGAACGTGCTGTCATGGTTATATCGCAGAAGGAAGCTACTGGGAGAGGAGTACATCTCCAGCATGAACACCCTGACAAAGTTTACATAAGACACAGCAGAAGCTGAACGTAGAGAAGTTGCTGTCAAAGTGGGAGAGGTACTTTTGTCAACTTCATCCTTTCTTTCCTGGAAGGAAGTCGTCCAGGAAACTCCATTGGTGCTCTTATTTTCTTTGGGAACTGTAAAGAAAGAAGCCTTTCACCGAACAAAGACTTTGGCCAGTGGATTATATTTGTGTGAACTTGTTTCTTTGGAACTTTTCAAGACTTTGGTTAGGACTTTTTGTTCCTTGGAGGAAATTGACTTTGGGACATTCCTGCGGGGAGCAAAATCTGCCCAGGATCACAAGAAGTCATCCAAGACACTGTGTGTTTGGTAACCTTTTATTTATGTTGTATTGATGTTGTTTTGAATGCTTATGTTGTTTAGTGTGAGGGTTAGTTTTATGAATGCTAGGAGGTATTCCCATAGATCTTAGAATAGGTAGGGAAACCCCTGGTAGAGTAGATTTAGTTAGGATTTCTGTTGTTATTATTTTGTGTGTAATAAAATGGCAAATTCTGAGAAAACTTAATTCAGTTGTGAGTCTCACATTACTGACCCCTCACACCAGATATCTACAAATTGATCTTTAGACAGAATACACCATCGGAAGAATACCTAAACTACTTAAATCTGTCACTTTCAAAGGGAAGAGTAGCACAAGCCTTCAAATTTGCCATCAAACCGCTCCTCCAAGATACTTCGGGCCATGTGGAAGGCCTCCCAAGCTACAGTCCGATCACAAACATTCCTTACCCAGTAAAACCTTTATAGACCTATGTCTACGAACAAATACTGGAACATTCCAAAAATAACCAACTATTGGACCGGGCACAAGTAGGCTTTAGGTCTATGAGAAGAACAGAGATGGCAGTGCTCTCTATATGGGACGACCTAAAGAAAAACACAGAATCCAAACTCGCAACTGACACTACTCGACCTCTCTGCAGCATTCGACACAGTCAACCCTAACACCCATGTCAAAAGACTGGAAGAAATAGGGATCAGTAATATGGGGCTGCTTTGAATTAAATCTTTGTCTGAAAGAACAGAAACAGTATGCTAAGACCATTCAAATCCACACCGCGGGACACTACTTGTGGAGTTCCACAAGCCTCCCCGCTATCCCCGCTACTCTTCAACATATATATGACGTCACTAATCAACCTCATCAAAAGACAATTACCCAGATGATATCCAAATTATCTACAAAATTGGCGATAAACAAGAGGAGAACCCCACGCTAACAGACTGTCTCAAAGAAATCATGACTACACCTGGCAACCAAGGAAACAACCAGCACATCCTGTGGCGCACAGAACTGGGAACGCCATCCACACCGTCCAAAGTAGTCAAAAACCTTGGAATCCTAATGGACAATTAGTTAGCACTAGAACCTCAAGTAAATGCAATTAGTAAGACATGCTTCTTCCATCTTCACACAATCAAAAAGATTCCATCCTTCCTCTCCATGCGCAAAACATTGGCCATTAGCTCCCTCATCATATCCAGAATAGACTGCGCCAACAGCATATACCTCAGAATGCGGGACTACTTACTGTGGAAACTGCAATGAAAACAGAATGCAACTGCCAGACTTCTCCTCAAACTCTCACGAAGAGACCACATCACACCAGCGTTAAAGATGCTACATTGGCTCCCTGTCAAACAAACGAATCACCTTCAATGTGCATAACACAAAGAGCAATCCATGGCCAAGGAGCGGAATTCATACAAAAGAAAATCAACATCTACGAGACAACAAGACCACTTAGATCCATCAACGGCATTCGCTGAGAACCTAAACCCTACATGAGGAAAAACCCTGGTGGATCAGCCTTCTCTTGCATAGCCGTAAAACTTTGGGACTCCTTCCCGAGAGAAATATGTACTATGGAGGACCATCTAAAAATCAGAAGACTTCTAAAAACCTGTCTCTTCAGCTACAACCGGAATGAAAATGACTGAACAACATCCACACACCACGAAACAAACACACACACAGAAAAGGAGTGGGGAGTGGGCCGGACCGGAGTGTAGGGCAGGGGAGAAGGGAGGCGTCTAACTTGGAAAGTTGGTTGGAGACCAGAAGTGTCTCTCATCCCTCGAGAGGGTCAAAGGTGGAAACAGCGGAGGGAGATGTGTCACACTTAATTGGACCTCAGAGGGTGGGAAATTTGTCACACAAAGGAATGCGGCTGGATGCAGAAACGTACAGCTCACGGACTGACTGCGCGGCACAGTGAACAAATCACCCCTGGAGGAACTCATGGGGGTGCTAATTGCTACACACTAGAATGAACGACAGGGGAAGTGATATGGGTCACATTTAGTCAGTCCATCGGGGGTAGGAAATGCATGAACTAACCATACTAAAAACTCACCCTTCTTCATACACCCTCTCAAACTCACAACCATACCTCTACAGATCCACAAACCACATGCACATCACAACACCACGACAATGAAACAAACCACACAAATCTTACCCACATCACATGGCGACTATCAACTGAAAAACACACCTACGCTCAGTGACCGGTTTCTCCAAAGCTGAAGCTGCCAACAGCACATCACAGCTCTCTTGCTCTTTTTACTGCTCAGTCCTACTAACATACCCAACACACTCCTTGCATCACAGATATGCCAGAGCGACAAGAAACCATTTTGGTGGCAACAGTGAACGGAATAAGAACCTTTGACATAACATACCATAGGGGAAAGAGCATGGTGAGTGAAGCAGAGAAACAAGGAAGTGGGGATCTAACCACAGGGGAGGATGGGAAATTTGTCAGCAATGGATCTACAAGAAACCAGGCAAGGAAATTATGCCCTACAGGTCAATAGTCATATGTGATGAAAAGGTGAGTTTTCAGTTTTTATCTGAAGATATAAGTGGATTCAGTTTGCAATGAGACTGTTAGAGCATTACAGCTCTTAGATGGAACCACTTACAATTGCTTTCTCCCCATTTTTCCTTCCTTAAGCAGGGGAGGTGAGAAAGCAACTACCCTGCAATCACAGATGCCTGTGAGGTTGATAGAAGGAGAATATTCTGGAACAAAGTGTGGTCCCTTTGCCGTACAAGGTTTTATGGACCTGGTGCATTAGAAATGAATGTGCTTCTCAACAGAATGCAAGAGACATACATGCAAGCCTGACATAATTTAACCACCATGCAAACCAAACTCCACCACCATAGGCCGAATACCTCAAGTAAGCAATTATGCCACATATAAATGATTCTATACTAACTGTGATCCAAGGTCAAAGACATGCAGTGGAGTCCAGAGTACGGGTCAGGAAACACTTATAATATAAAAGAGCTTATGCAATATGAAGACACTCAATGGTATTGCATAAATATTCGAGCTGACGTGAGACTTGTTGCTCCCCCCGAAACTTGCTATGTACCAATTAAATACAGACTCTGCCCTAAAATAATATCTATTAGGATCGATGAAGCGGTGCAATAGCTAACATGAAAATTCCACACGAGAAATTGCATTTAAGAACTCTTCAAGCAATTTACCTCTGTCGCTGACATGCAAGGTGAATATGGTTTGTATTTTCAAACTCAGCGTCAAATTCCCTATAAGAATATTGTTGGCCTGACCTATTTGGAGAAGTTGATCTTATCTTTTTATAATTGCTCCTCCCCTCATCAATTGTGCGAATTTCACACTTTACTGAATCACATTTTTAAAGTATCATTCCTCACCAGTATACTTTGCTGATGTTAAGGGAGTACTTTTGGACCTCTAGGATGTCACCTTCTAGAGTGTTATGTGTGATTTATGTCATGATGCGTTTCATTACTCAGCTTGTAATGCCAATTTTGAACATCGCCAAATCACACTTTTAAGTTGTCCTTCCTCACCCGTATACGTTGCAAATAGTGAAGGGGTAGTTTTGGATTTCCAAAATGTCATATTCCAGAGTTGAATTTGCTATTCATGTACTGTCATGTGTGGCATGCTGTAGTAAAGAGTCGGACAGAGGTGTGGCAGGTTTAAAACACCTTTATTTAAATATTAATGGAAAAGGCCCATTTTCCCGTATCTCGAAAGGGTTTTCCCTGCCTAACTAAAGAAGAACTTGGCTGTTGATCGTCAGGGTGGTTGTCAAACTCAAAATGTATCTATTCTGTCCAAACTTACCTACTCTAGACCTACCAATAACAAAAGACATTAACATAAATGGTTCCAGGAGAATGACTCCCCTTCTCCTGGTGCAAGGGAATCAGCCCTAGGGGTGTATTTCTCGTAGTCTATAATAATGGTTCAAGTTCTGCACTTGTAGAGAATACTAGGAGAATTACTCCCTTCTCCTGGTCCTACAGTTCAACAACTGCTAGCTATTCCTGGTCGAATTGGTCATCCTCCAAGCTGCTGTTTTATAACCTTTTGACTTAGTTTATGATTCAACAATTTAGGTGATAGAACCAGGAGAATGACTCCCTTCTCCTGGTTCTGTTGGTTCAGCCGTTGGCTAACTTTGGATAGTTTCCTACAATCATTTTATTCAACCTTTGCACTTATTTCCAGGCTTCTCTTAAGGCTTGCTTAAAAGCCAAACACCCCTTTTGTTTCCTACACACTGTTATTTATTGTCTTTCTTTCCCCTCTTCTTGTCGGTGCAAACATGGGAACTGTTCGCATAGTGTCCTTGATTCCTCTGTCAAAGGTGATTGTTCACATGGCACTCTCTAGCCAGAATGTCGTGTTTAGGGATAGTACTCCTGATAAGTTCTTCTTTTTTAGTCTCTTTGAAACAACAACTTAGACAAGTAAGATCACTAGTGATGTAATCTTCACACTTACTCCTGAGGATTTCTTTCCTTTCAATAGTCTTGATACAATTACTGAGACAAGGGGTACTGAGATGAGGGAGATTACTCCCCATGCCTTCTTTACATTCTGTACTTTTGAGACAATTATTGAGATAAGGGAGATTACTCCTGATGCCTTCTTTGTATTTTGATACAGTGAATGAGACCAGGGAGATTATTCCCGATGTCTTCAGGGCCCTTTTCCAATCCCCTACTGGGTCTCCTGTGACTCCTGTTACCTCTTTTCTGTTGGAGCCAAGTCGCTGGTTCTTCCTGTGGTGTTGGGTCAATACGTGCCCATGGAACGTTCTCTCTGCTTCTCATTCCCCTCCACGCTGCCGTGCATTAGCTCCGCTGGTTCTCCGGGCCAAGTGGTGTTGGCGCAGTTAATGGACCGCTCAGTCCACCTCCTCAAGGTCATGCCACCGGTCGGTTTCCAGCTTCCAGTCAGGACTGCTCTGCTTTGACCTGCAAAAGACTCCTGCAATCTGCTGTCAGTGTCCACCCAACTGGTGGTTTGCTTCCCCGATGTAGCTTCTTGCTTCCAGGTTTGAACTTCACGGGTTTGCCAGGCTTCAGGCCTGCTTCACTTGCTCCGCTCGTTTCCCCTCTTATTGGGTCCTTTCCCCATTTCAGCTCGTTCCTTCCCAGAGGAGTGTCATAGTCCTCATATTGTGTCCATTGAATATTCTTCATGCCTCCTTGGGGCCACCTCTTCCCAGTACCTGCTGTACTTGGCAAAGGAGAAGTTTGTATAACTATTCATCTTCTTCTTCATAGTACTCATGGAAGATGACTTGAGAGCAGACTGTATGTCCATTTTATTCTTTCTGATCTTGCTGGTATCAAAATATACAGGAAGAAAGGAAAGAGTATTGCAATAGCATACAGTAGTGCTTTCAGATTGTTTCTCAGCAGACTTTATGGGTTTCATGGTCTCAAGGGTAAGAGGGTTAGGGAGTTCCATCACGCCACAGGAGTCCTTATCCCTGTGAGGGGAGAATATTGGGTAGCAGCCTCACCTCCCAAGCCTCACAGAGAAGGGCTCCCCTCTGGGAAGAAGTGACAAGATCCCATGAATCGTCACACATTATTCAGCTTTTAGGGCACATTTTGGTGTGGTAAGTGTCATGAATAGATGTACATGTTATCTCTGTAAACTCTAACCAGAATTTATGCCTTTGTAAAGCATCAACAAATTGGAAAAATAAGAAAGTCTCACCTCGGCAGACTGGAAATATTCAATGGGAAGCCAATGCTGAGTGAAAAGACTCCCCCGACCGCCACGTCACTCTCTACCCGGTAAGAAAATTCCCGAGAAAAAGTATGCGACCGTCAGGGAAACCCTCTGGGGTAGAAACCCTGGTAGGAAGCGGAATCCGGTGTATCGCGCAAATCGTGAGGACAGCGTCACCAATGGTAATGGCAGTTCTATGCAGGAAGACTTCTTCTGATGGTAAAGAAACAACGGGGAGAAATAAGTTGCAGGAGAGCGGAAAGGCTTGGATATAGAAGGTCAGTAAGAATAGGAAGTACACCTAACCTCTTAGTCTGCAACTTCTCGGATACATGAAGTGAACCCTGGAAAGCGGGATTCCGAGAAAGCTGAAGGACGGGAAGTCTAAAGGATAATTGAGAGATAAGTGCGCGCACTTGGAAATGGGTAAGTATTGAGTCCGAAGGGATGACAGGATATCGTTCTGAACTGTAAAGAATATTTACCTGGAAGGACAATGAGAAACGGGATAGAAACCGAGGCTCCCGATGAGGTGACGGGAGCAACCCCTGAGTTTGGGCAAACAGGAAAGGCTGATAAGAGAATCTGAAATTAGAGGTAAGACAGAATTAGCAAAGAAAGTTGTAGGAAAGGTTTAACCAAGGGTAGAGTGAAATGAGAGCACCTAGTTACGAACTCAGGGAGCATCAGCCAAAAACAGTAGCGACGCAAAGAGCGGTCAAACTTTGTGCAGTATAAGGGATCACGTGAGCTGTTCGCCGCGTCCCTGGCGAACGTGTTAAGACTGCAACGTTGCTCTCCGAACAGATCATTCTGCGGTCCGCCATCTTGGAAGTACCGACCCGAATTGAACCGCATAATCGGTTTTGGGACCGAAGGGACCAATGTCTTGCATGTGTAACAGTATGCCCCCTTCTTCTGGGAGGCGACCCCGGCTTCCCCGGATGTAATCGGAAAAAACATTGAACTAATCGGGGTGCGTGAACCCCCGAAGCTGGTTACCAGGTTCTCTCGGCGGGAGAGTACCCCTTCCAATCCACCAGGAATTGTAGTTTGCCCCTGCGATAGCGGGAGTCGCAGAGGCTGGCAACTTCAAATTCAGGACCGGTATCTGTAGATACCGGAGGTGGAGGGGTTCTATCCAATCGATGAAACGGTCTTGTACAGCTAATTTGATCTGAGACAGATGGAATACAGGATTTATCCGAGACCATGAAAGAGGTAGAGCTAGCTTGACTGCAGTAGAACCCACCAAGAAAATAATCTTGAAGGGTCCAAAAAATCTTGGAGAGAGCTTAGATGGGACCAAGTGACGGGGGAGAAATCGAGACGCCAACCAAACGAATCTCCCGGATTCAACAGCGGGGAGTCTCGGCGATGTCGATCTGCAATATTCTTGGCTCGGTCTTGAGTGGCTTGCAGTGATATCTTGGCGAGTCTATGTCCTTCCTGAATTCCAGATATAAGACTATCCACTCCCGGGCAGCATGAAGGAGAATTGGTAACCGCTGGTACAAAGGAAGGATGAAATCCATATGAACAATGGAAGGGACTAGTGTGAAGGGCAGAATGTCTGGCGTTATTGTAGGCAAACTCTGCAAAAGGTAGTAATTCCACCCAATTGTCTTGAGCGGCGAATACAAAACAATGTAATTATCCCTCCAGGGTGTGATTAAGACGTTCGGCCTGTCCGTTAGTCTGGGCATGATCTCCTGAACTGAGAGCCCGTTTGATTCCTAAAGAATGAAAGATCTTCTCCCAGAAAACTGAAGTGTATTGAGGACCCCGGTCTGACACCACAATATCTGGTAGACCGTGTCGGGAAAATACTTCCAAAAGAAAGATCTTAGCCATTCCTTCTGCTCCTGTGTCAAGGAGTTCCCCCCTTCTCACCTGAGTTCGAACTTTGCTCGATTTCTTGATCGATGCCTTCTTGCGGACTGATCGAGTCTTGAATAAGGCTGCATGAGTCTCTTCTGACTCCAGCGTGCGTTCAAAGTTCCGCGATGCAAGGATCCAGGAATCCGGGAAATTAACAGAGTGCGCTACTAGCACACGAGTCCAGGAATCAAGAAAGGAAGGAAAGGGACTAGGAATGGGGTAGGCTAGAAGAAGCAAGGGAAACAATACCCCGTGCTACGGAGCACACGTCTGGTCGCTACTTCGCAATAGCATTGAGGCTCGTGGAGCCGCGGGAGGCGTGGTCTATAAATAGAACACGCTACGTCCAAGGTGTAGCGCGAGGAAGGTGTTTCACAGTGGACGGCCATGTTGGAAGTACAAGGGAGTGTAAGCCCCGTTGAGCCAAGGACCAGGAAGTCCAAAAGGGGCGTGTTCTGTAGTTCGACAGCATGCCTCCTCCGAAGACCCATTCCTCCGGGTTTGCCCGGGTGTATAAGGTGAAATCTTCTGAGTAGTCGAGGGGCCTTGAGATTAGATAGTGGTTCCCAGGTTCTTTCACTAGGAGGATATCCTTTCCATTCAACCAGGCATTGAAGCTGCCCCCGTTTATACCTGGAGTCACATATTCGGGATACTTCATATTCCAATTGGTTGTCGACCAGCAGAGGAGGAAGTCGGCAGGATTTCCAGGAGGATTGGGTGTAAGGTCTTCCAGCAGCCCTTCCAGCAGCTCGGCGCCCGCCAAAAGTGGAGGACTTCGTTTTTCAAGAAGGATGTTCGTTTTGCCTTTCCTGTTCGTGTTGCGGTGACCATGTGAAGAGGTTCGCGTTGTCGCAGTGAAGGAAGGGGTCCGGTACTGGAAGTTTCAGAAGTTCCGGAGAAGGTGTTGGCCAGTTCAGGAGAAACGAGATCGTAGATTACGCAGCGTTAACAAGGAAAGAGGTAAATAGCCGGGCAGGTAGGGGTTGCGTTTCGTGCAGATTAATTGCACGGGGGCGGGCGTAGGAAAAATACCGGCTCTCCGTTCTCACTAAGAAGAGAGCCCTTATCCAAGCCCGCATCTCTGAGGCATCAAACAACTCGGCCGAACTCTTTAAAATCTGCAAGGAGCTGGCCAACCCTGCTGCAGTCTCTACCTCTCCTGTCCCCTCCCAGGCCCTCTGCACTGCACTGGCCTCGCACTTCATCTCAAAAACTCAGGACATCCTGTCCTCACTCTCCTCCCCTCTCCTCCCTCCCTCTCTTCCTGGCTCTTCCTCTTGCTCTCTTGCAGCCGCCCCTCTGCCCTCCTTCTCTTCATTTCCACCTTTTTCTGCTGACGAGGTTTCCAGACAAGTCCGATCTATGAAAGCCTCGTCTAAACAGGTTCACCCCTGTTCCTCCAAAACCATCAAGGACCACATCGTCTCCCTGGCTCCTGCCCTGGCTGACTTTTGCAACCACTCATTCGCCTCTGGAGTCTTCCCATCCCCCCTCAAGCACTCCCTTGTGCACCCCCTCCTCAAGAAACCCTCTTCCGACCCCTCCTGCCCGGCCAACTATCGCCCAATCTCCATTACTCCCTTCCTGGGCAAGCTCCTGGAGAAACTGGCCATCTCCCAGCTTAACCTCCATGCTGAATCTGTTGGTAATCTTCATGACCATCAATCCGGCTTCAGAGCGGCCAGAAGCACGGAAACTGCTCTCCTGAACATCCGTGAGGACCTGCTCCTGAACCTCGATTCCAACACTCCCTGTGTTCTCATTCTGCTCGATCTCTCCTCTGCCTTTGACACTGTCAACCATGCCATCCTGCTCAACCGTCTCCGTGATAACCTGGGTATCACTGGTCAGGCTCTGGCATGGCTGACCTCTTTCCTCTCTGGTCGACCCTCCCAGGTCCAAATGGGCCCCTTCCTCTCTGACATCTTTTTCTCCACCTGTGGTGTCCCCCAGGGATCCAATCTCTCTCCCTGGCTTTTCAACCAGTATCTGGCACTCCTTGCCCACCGCATCGCCGCCCTCTGCCCGCACTTCCAGTGCTATGCGGATGATACCCAGCTCATTTTCAGGCTACCCTCGGCCTCCTCCTCTCCTTCCCTCATCTCCGACTGTCTGTCTGCTATCCAGGAATGGTGTGCCGCCAATGACCTCTGCCTTAACGCCAGTAAGACTGAGATTCTACTCATCGGCGCACCCACTCCCTCCTTCCCTGCAGCTCTCTGGCCGGCCTCCCTTGGCCCCCTTCCTGCCCCTACCTGCAAGGCTAAAAACCTCGGGGTCATCTTCGACTCCACACTCTCCTTCTCTCCTCATATATCTGATGTCTCTAAGAAATCACACTACCAGCTGCACCTCCTCAGAGGTATTCTTCCCTTCCTCTCCTTCCCCCAGAAGCTCACTGTCTCCCGAGCCCTGGTTCTCTCAAGGCTGGACTACTGTAACAGCCTCTATCTTAATCTCCCTGCCTCCACTCTCCGCCCTCTGCAACTTATCCAGAACAGAACTGCGAGACTTGTCCTTGGCCTCAAGCCCAGGGACCGCATCTCTCCAGGACTGAAATCTCTTCACTGGCTCCCAGTGGCTGCGAGGATTAAGTTCAAAACCCTCTGCATTGTCCACAAGGCCTTCTGGGGCCTGGGGCCTAAATACCTTCAACTCTCTCTTCCTAAATATCTTCCTTCACGAGCCCTTCGCTCATCCATCTCTAACTCCCTCATGGTCAGCCGCTTCTCGAAGCAACGTGCTGGGGGTAGATCTCTCTCCGCAGCAGGGGCCTCCCTCTGGAACAGCCTGCCTGCCTCCCTGAAACTTGAGGAGAACCATCTCCGGTTCCGGAAGCACCTCAAAACCTTCCTCTTCGCTTCTGCTTTCTCTCTCCCTCTCCCCTGCTAGACCTGCTTAACTCCCCACTGAATTCTGCACTCACCTGCATCTGGGCCACTCTCAGCGACCTCGGTCCAGGGCCCAGCCACTCTCCACTTGCACTGCCCCCCTGGCTCCCCCTGCACTTTGGGACTGTCACTGTATCCCTACAGCCCCCTACCCAGCACTTGCTCTGCACTTACCTCGCACTTGCCACCAGCTGGCCCTTTTTATTTATTATTTATCATTTATTATTTTTTTTTTTTTACGCCACTTACCTTGTTCTGCACTTTTCCCCCCACCTCCTCCCCCTGCACTTTCTCCTTTTCCCCTTACCTCTGCACTTGCGCGATCTGAATGACACCTGGCCTAGTAGGATCGTTTGTCCGTCTTCCCCTTGTTTTCCCTCCCCCCCTGCCTCGTCGCGCCTTGAAACACTTGTGTATAGGCGCGTTTCAAATACCATATCATATCATATCATAAGGTTTTAATAAGGAGGTGTGAAATACTGGGTGAATTTTCTTCCAGGAGTCTGGTTGTCTGATCCGGGATGAAACTGGATTGATAATTTCCTTGATGCGAAATGGACCATAGTACCGAGGGGCCAACTTGTTTGGCCGTAGATGTCGGAGTAGTAATTTCGAGGACAACCAGACTTGATCACTGATTGCATAAGGCATAAGAAGGACCTGGTCTTCTTTTGAAATCTGCATACTTCTTAGTCTGTGTTCTGGCCCTCTCTAAGTTTTCTTTGGCCTCCTGGTGTACGTTGATGAGGGTTTCTTTCCAGGAGTCGACAGTAGGTACTAGTGTATGATGAGGGAGAACAGAGGGTAGAACCGATGGATGGAAACCTTGGCTACAATAAAAGGGACTGATCTTAAGTGCTGAATGATCGGAATTGTTGTAGGCAAATTCAGGAGGGTATCAGGAGCGATCAGTCATCCTGAACCCTGGTGGCGAAACATCAAAGATACTGTTCCAGGGTCTGATTAGCAAGTTCTGTGGCCCCGTTGGTTTGTGGATGATAACCAGACGAGAGGGCTCGTTGGATTCCCAAAATGCGACAGAGATGTTTCCAGAATTGAGAGATGTATTGAGGTCCTCGATCAGATATGATTTTGGAAGGAAGTCCATGTAAACGGAATATGGGTTCCAGGAAGATTCCAGCAAGTTCGGACGAGGATGGCAGCTTACACAGGGGTGTAAAATGAGCCATATGAGTGAACACGTCTATGGTAACCATGATGGTCGTGTATCCTCGGGAAGGTGGTAATTCCACAATGAAGTCTGTAGCAATGAATTCCCATGGCCTTGTTGGCAGTGTAGGTTGCAGTAGAAGACCCGCCGGTCTCTTGTTATCATGTTTATTTTGACTGCAGACAGTACAAGCTTTGATGTACTGCTGTACGTTGGTCTTCATTCCAGGCCACCAAAACTGTCTTTGTATAAGACGGAGGGTGTTGGTTATGCCACGATGTCCGGAGTGAAGGGTATCATGACGGACAGAGGTTTATTATTCTTTGTTGTAATTTCTGTGTAGGAATGACCAGTGCATTGTCCTTGAATAAATATCCCTCCTTAACTCTTAAGTTCCATGGATTCTTCCTTGAAATATCCTTCCAGAGGTCAGAGGATTGGGTTTGCACTCAAATTTCTTCCAGGAGGTTGACTGCTTGAGCTACAAAGATTATGTGGGGAAACATTTTAGGATAGGCCTTGTCTTCAGTAGTTACATAGTCAGGACGTCGAGATAAGGCGTCAGCAATTATGTTTTGTGATCCAGGAACATGAGTGATTTGGAATTGGTACTGGGCAAAGAAGTAGGCCCAACGCGCCTGACGACTGTTCCTGCACTCCAACGACTGTAGAATTTGAAGATTCCGATGGTCCGTGCGGATCTGAACTGGATATTTAGCACCCAGAAGTAGATGTCACCATTCAGTGAAGGCTTGGCGGATGGCTAACAGTTCCTTTCCAGGACGGATTAGTGTGTCTCAATGGGAGTCAGGGTTCATGAGAGGTAAGCAATGGGGTGTTCCAGTTTATCCTCAAGTTCCTGCTTCAAGACCGCTCCTATGGCGTAGTTAGAGGCATCCGTTTCCGCTAGGAATGGCCGATTTATGTCGGGTTGGGCCAAGATGGGGGCTTGCGTGAACTCTGTCTTTAAACGTTGGAATGCCTTATCTTGCGGTGTAGACCAGATAAAGGGGGTATCTTTCTTCAAGAGGGCAATGATCGGCTGAACTATCTCGGAAAAGGTAGAAATGAATTTCCGGTAGAAGTTGGCAAGCCCCAGGAAGGATTGAACTTGTTTCACGGACGTGGGAGCGGGCCATGCCAGTATGGCCTTTACCTTTGAAGGGTCCATACCAATTCCTTCTGGACTAAGGATGAATCCTAGGTAGTGAACAGAAGTAACGTGAAACAAGCATTTTTCGGGTTTGGCTAAAGTTTGTGTTGACAGAGTCGTTGAAATACTGCCTTTACATGTTCTTCATGCTTTAGAGGATCCTTGGAAAAGAGCAATATGTCATCCAGATAGACAATGACGAAGAGGAATAACATGTCAGAAAAAACCCTATCCATAAAATGTTGAAAAACTGCGGGGGCATTGACTAGTCCAAAGGGCATGACTAGATATTCATAGTGACCAAAGGGTGTTCTAAAGGCTGTTTTCCATTTGTCTCCTTCCCGGACACGGATCAAATGATAGGCACCCCGGAGATCCAACTTCGTGAATATTACGGCGCCTCTCACAGCTTCCAGGATATCCGAGATCAGGGGCAGTGGGTACCGATCTTTGAGGGTGCATTGATTTAAGCCACGATAGTCGAGGCAAGGTCTGAGTTCCTTGGTGTCCTTCTTGCGAACAAAGAACAACGAAGCACCCGCTGGAGATTTTTAGGGTCTTATGGTGCCGTTTTCAAGGTTGGCATCCAGGTATTCTCGGAGGGCCCTTTTCTCTGGTTCGGAAAGGATGAACATTCTGCCGAAGGGGATCACTGCTGAGGGATCTGTATCTATGGCACAGTCTTCAGGTCTGTGAGGGGGTAAGGCCTGGACTATGGCAGTTGAAAATACATCAGCATATCCCTGATAGGCCTCTGGGACTTGTATGATATTGGAAACCATGAGTGGTGTTTGCTGGTCTGTTAGTGGTTCTTTAGGGTTGTCGAGGAGGGATCCAGGAATAGACAGTGGGACATACAAAACTCTGAGCCTAGGAATAGTGATCCTGCTGTCCAATTGATATACGGATTGTGCTTCTGTAACCAGCGCATACCCAATACCATGGGGTAATGAGCTGACTTAATGTTGTTGAATGTAATCCGCTCTTGGTGATGGTGTATGGAAAGCTGGATCTCTTTTGTCTGCAGGCTTATGGGTCCTGAAGTGAGGGGTCTTCCGTCGATTGCTTCCACCGGCTGCATGGTGCTTCGTGTCTCGTATGGAATATGATGACTAATAACCTAATCTTGATCAATGAAAATTCCCATAGCTCTGCAGTCTACCAAGGCCAGAATGGGATAGGTCTTATTCTTGGAGGGCGACAGGAAGGCCTGTAGTATCACCAAATTGTTTTGTCCAGGAGAGTTCAAGGATGGAATTGATGTGGAGCAAACATCTCTCTCCCGAAGCTCTGCTCCATCTAGGATCGGGAGCTGGCATTTCCCGAACGCCGAGGAGGGGCTAGACGACACTCCCTAACCAAGTGTTTGTCTGAGGCACAATACATGCAGAACCCCGTATGAATCCTTCTCGTTCTTTCTTGCGGGGATATAGGTCCACGGAAGGCTCCTATCTGCATGGGTTCAGGTTCAGAGACTGAGCCTGGGTTTGTGTCCATCTTGGTGGTACTCTCAAAGGACAGCTTTGGAGGATTACCTCTGATTTCTTCTTCTCTGCCTTCCTTTCCTGGATACGGAAATCTATTTGCATGGCAAGGTCCATTAGTGCCTGGAATGAGTTTGGGCGAGCCACTCTGGCTAACTCATCCTTAATCTCCTCATTCAGTCCTCTCCTGAAAAGGGTAAAACTCGCCTCAGGGGACCAATCAGCTTCCTTGACTAATTGCTTGAATCGGGTAACATAGGTGAGCATATCCTGGGATCCTTGCTGAAAGTCTAACAGGCATTCCTGGGCACTATAGACCTGCTCTGGACGGTCAAACATGGTCTTAAGGGCTTGTATGAAGCCATCATAGTCGTCTAGGATAGCATCGCCGGAATTAATGAGGGGCGTAGCCCATGTTAAGACGTTTCCTGAAAGGTGGGAAATTATGAACTCCACCTTAGCCCTGGGAGTTGAAAAGTAGTAGGGCTTAAAAGTAAAGTGGACCAAACATGAATCCAGGAAACCGCGAAGGGTTTTTGCCGACCCATCGTATTTGTCCACTATGCCGCCCAGCAAGACACTTTCTTTTGTGGCAGAATCACGGGATAGAACTAATTGTTTGAGAGCGGCGTTTTCCGCCTTTAGATTCTGCACCTCGGTTGATAGCTCTTGCATGCCACGCATCAGGTCCTAGACGGCCGCTTCCATGTCCATATCGAGTTCGGTCGGTTGGCGTCTCAAACTGTCAAGGAGTTCCCCCCTTCTCACCTGAGTTCGATCTTTGCTGGATTTCTTGATCGATGCCTTCTTGCGGACTGATCGAGTCTTGAATAAGGCTGCACGAGTCTCTTCCGACTCCTGCGTGCGTTCAAAGTTCCGGGATGCAAGGATCCAGGAATCCGGGAAATTAACAGAGTGCGCTACTAGCACACGAGTCCAGGAATCAAGAAAGAAAGGAAGGAAAGGGACTAGGAATGGGGTAGGCTGGAAGAAGCAAGGGAAACAATACCGCGAGCTACGGAGCACACATCTGGTCGCTACTTCGCAATAGCATTGAGACGAGCGGAGCCGCGGGAGGCGTGGTCTATAAATAGAACACGCTACATCCAAGGTGTAGAGCGAGGAAGGTGTTTCACAGTGGACGGCCATGTTGGAAGTACAAGGGAGTGTAAGCCCCATTGAGACAAGGACCAGGAAGTCCAAAAGGGGCGTGTTCTGTAGTTCATGACATCCTGGTAATTTGGCAAATGGTGTAAAGTGAGCCGGTTTAGTTAAGTAATCTATAGTGACCATTATAGTGGTCTTGTTATGTGAAGTAGGAAGGTCCACTATAAAGTCAGTAGAGATTACTTACCATGGTTTATCTGGAATAGGCATCCAAGTCAATAATCCCATAGGTGGTACTCTTGGATTCTTAGATTGTGAGCATACGGTACAAGCAGCTACATAGTCTTGAACGCCAGTGCGGACTCCAGGCCACCAAAAGTGACGTTGCACTAAGTCCAATGTACCTTGAAACCCTCGATGACCTGCTGCTCGGGAGTCGTGGCACATCTGTAAAATGTCTTGTTGAAGTGTCGATGTAGGAACCAGAACTTGGGTTTTGTGAAAGTAGTAGGGCTTTTCCTCGGTGAGATGATGGGTAGAGGCAATCTTTTTGCAGATTGATTGGTTAGCTGTGGACGCGAATCTTAATTCTTGTAGAAAATCTGTTATCACAGCGATAAACTTTGCTTTGGGAAACAATTGTTCTGGACTGAATTGAGAGGTGGGTGAATCTTTACGGGAAAGGGCATCCGCCCTTAAATTTTGTTTTCCAGGAAGGAAAGGAAATTCAATCTAAAACGGGAGAAAGAAATATGCCCAGCGTGCTTGTCGACTGTTGTTCGTATGTGCATTCTGTAAAACCTTGAGATTCTGATGGTCACTGCGGACCTCTACTGGGAATGGTGAACCTAATAATAAGTGTCTCCATTCCTCAAAGGCCTTTTTGATAGCCAATAATTCTTTTTCAAGCACTGAATAGTTTTGTTCAGAAGCATCGAAGGTTTTAGAAAGATATGCTACTGGTCTTTTGTCTCCTTGTTCCGTGCGTTGTAGTAAAACTGCGCCTAAAGCATGATGGGATGCATCTGTTTCTATAAAGAATTGTTTGTTCTGGTCAGGAGTTACCAAAATGGATGCAGATGTGAACATTGACTTTAGGGTTTGAAATGCTTGATGGTTTGATTGGTCCCAAAGATATGGAATCCCTTTTTTCAGTAGTTGCGTTAGTGGTAAAATGATTTCTAAAAAGCAAGTGATGAATTTCCTATAAAAATTTGCAAAACCTAAGAAACGTTGGATCTCCTTAACATTGGATGGAATAGGCCATTTGACTACGGCGAAGACTTTTTTTGGATCCATGGATGTGCCTTGTGGTGACATAACAAACCCTAAATAGGTTACTTGATTTTGATGAAATTCACATTTTGAGGCTTTGCAATAGAGATGGTTGGACTGCAGGCGTTCTAATACTATATTTACATGTTTGATGTGTTCTTCTCGGTTAGATGAATACACAAGAATGTCATCCAAATAAATGATCACAAAGTGAAACAGAATATCTGCAAAAAGATGGTCCATAAAACATTGGAACACGGCAGGTGCGTTTACCAACCCAAATGGCATCACGTGATATTCATAATGTCCGAATGATGTTCGGAAGGCTGTTTTCCATTAATCTCCGGGGGCAATGCGAATGAGATGATAAGCCCCACGGAGGTCTAGTTTAGTGTAGAAGGAGGCCCCCCGGACGGCTTCCAGGATGTCCGGAATCAGCGGCTTCGGATATTTGTCTGCCACTGTGATCTTATTAATCCCTCGAAAGTTGATGCATGGTCTGAGTTCATTGGAATCTTTTTTGGGAATAAAGAAGAGTGAAGCACCAGCGGGGGATATCGATTCCGTAATGAGTCCATTTCGTAAATTGGCCTGAAGATATTCTTTAAGGACACTCTTTTCACGCTGTGAAAGTACATACATTCTCCTGAAAGGAATAGGTTGGTTAGGGAGTAAGTCAATGTGACAGTCGTCTCTTCTGTGAGGCTGTAGGGTAGGGAATTCGGGATTGGGGAATACAGATTGGTACATCATATGGCAGTCTGGAATAACCTCCAAGTGATTAATGGTGGAAACCGAAGGAGTATCTGAGCTAACTCGTCCTTGAGATCATCCGATAGCCCCCGTATAAACAATGTGAGTAACCCGTCATCTGTCCACCCTGTCTCTGAGGATAACTGTTTGAAATGTGTAATATATGTCAACAGGTCTTACTACCTTGCTTAAGATCTAGCAATTTCTCTTTTGTGGCTACTGAAATTTCTTGTCAGCTAAACATAGATTTTAGGCTATTAGTAAAGGCGGAGTGAGAGTCTAAGATCACGTTGTTTGATGTCACCAATGGAGTTGCCCAGGCCAAAGCGGGACCGGCAAGGTGGGAAATCACAAAGCCTACTTTATCCTTGTCTGTTGGAAAGAAACGAGATTTAAAAGTGAATTGCACTGTGCATCTGTCAAGAAACTCTATAAGTTTATGTGGGTCTCCATCAAACTTGCCTGTATTTAATGTAGATGGGGGTGAATCAGAAAACTACTGGGCGACCTGTTGTCGCAGCTGGACGTTATCTTGTTTGAGGGATTGCATCTCTAAAGACATCACTTGCATGGCGGCCATAAGTTGTTGCATTTGCTGGTCCATTGAATATCAGTCTGCCAACTCCTTTCTTGAAAAATTTTAATAGGCGTCGCTATCTGTTATCTCTGTAAACTCTAATCAGAATTTATGCCTTTGTAAAGCATCAACAAATTGGAAAAATAAGAAAGTCTCACCTCGGCAGACTGGAAATATTCAATGGGAAGCCAATGCTGAGTGAAAAGACTCCCCCAACCGCCATGTCACTCTCTACCCGGTAAGAAAATTACTGAGAGAAAGTACGCGACCGTCAGGGAAACCCTCTGGGGTAGAAAACCCTGGTAGGAAGCGGAATCCGGTGTATAGAGCGAATGGTGAGGACAGCGTCGACGATGGTAATGGCAGTTCTGTACGGGAAGGCTTCTTCTGATGGTAAAGAAACAACAGGGAGAAATAAGTTGCAGGAGAGCAGAAAGGCTTGGATATAGAAGGTCAGTAAGAATAGGAAGTACACCTAACCTCTTAGTCTGCAACTTCTCGGATACCTGAAGTGAACCCTGAAAAGCGGGATTCCGAGAGAGCTGAAAGACGGGAAGTCTAAAGGATAATTGAGAGGTAAGTGCGCGCACTTGGAAATGGGTAAGTATTGAGTCCGAAGGGATGACAGGATATCGTTCTGAACTGTAAAGAATATTTACCTGGAAGGACAATGAGAAACGGGATAGAAGCCGAGGCTCCCGATGAGGTGACGGGAGCAACCCCTGAGTTTGGGCAAGCAGGAAAGGCTGATAAGAGGATATGAAATTAGAGGAAAGAAAGAATTAGCAAGGAAAGTTGTAGGAAAGGTTTATCCAAGGGTAGAGTGAAATGAGAGCACCTAGTTATGAACTCAGGGAGCATCAGCCAAAAACAGTAGCGACGCAAAGAGCGGTCAAACTTTGTGCAGTATAAGGGATCACGTGAGCTGTTCGCCGCGTCCCTGGCGAACGTGTAAAGACTGCAACGTTGCTCTCCGAACAGACCGTTCTGCGGTCCGCCATCTTGGAAGTACCAACCCGAATTGAACCGCATAATCGGTTTTGGGACCAAAGGGACCAATGTGTTGCATGTGTAACAGTATGCCCCCTTCTTCTGGGAGGCGACCCCGGCTTCCCCGGATGTAATCGGAAAAAACATTGAACTAGTCGGGGCGCGTGAACCCCCGAAGCTGGTTCCCAGGTTCTCTCGGCGGGAGAGTACCCCTTCCAATCCACCAGCAATTGTAGTTTGCCCCTGCGATAGCGGGAGTCGCAGATGCTGGCAACTTCAAATTCAGAACTGGTATCTGTAGATACCGGAGGTGGAGGGGTTCTATCCAATCGATGAAAACGGTCTTGTACAGCTAATTTGATCTGAGACAGTTGGAATACAGGATGTATCCGAGACCATGAAAGGGGTAGAGCTAGCTTGATTGCAGCTGAACCCACCAAGGAAATAATCTTGAAGGGTCCAAAAAATCTCAGAGAGAGCTTAGATGGGACCAAGTGACGGGGAGAAATCGAGACGCCAACCAAACCGAAGCTCCCGGATTCAACAGTGGGAGTATCGGCGATGTCGATCTGCAAAATTCTTGGCCCGGTCTTGAGCGGCTTGCAGTGATATCTTGGCGAGTCTATGTCCTTCCTAAATTCCAGATATAAGACTATCCACTCCCGGGCAGCATGAAGGAGAATTGGTAACCGCTGGTACAAAGGAAGGATGAAATCCATATGAACAATGGAAGGGGCTAGTGTGAAGGGCAGAATGTCTGGCATTATTGTAGGCAAACTCTGCAAAAGGTAGTAATTCCACCCAATTGTCTTGAGCGGCGGATACAAAAACAATGTAATTATCCCTCCAGGGTCTGATTAAGACGTTCGGCCTGTCCGTTAGTCTGGGGATGATATCCTGAACTGAGAGCCAGTTTGATTCCTAAAGAATGACACACCTTCTCCCAGAAAACTGAAGTGTATTGAGGACCCCGGTCTGACACCACAATATCTGGTAGACCGTGTCGGGAAAATATTTCCGAAAGAAAGATTTTAGCCATTCCTTCTGCTCCTGTGTCAAGGAGTTCCCCCCTTCTCACCTGAGTTCGAACTTTGCTGGATTTCTTGATCGATGCCTTCTTGCGGACTGATCGAGTCTTGAAAAAGGCTGCAGGAGTCTCTTCCGACTCCAGCGTGCGTTCAAAGTTCCGGGATGCAAGGATCCAGGAATCCGGGAAATTAACAGAGTGCGCTACTAGCACACGAGTCCAGGAATCAAGAAAGGAAGGAAAGGGACAAGGAATGGGGTAGGCTGGAAGAAGCAAGGGAACCAATACCGCGAGCTACGGAGCACACGTCTGGTCGCTACTTCGCAATAGCATTGAGATGCGCAGAGCCGCGGGAGGCGTGGTCTATAAATAGAACACGCTACATCCAAGGTGTAGAGCGAGGAAGGTGTTTCACAGTGGACGGCCATGTTGGAAGTACAAGGGAGTGTAAACCCCGTTGAGATAAGGGCCAGGAAGTCCAAAAGGGGCGTGTTCTGTAGTTCATGACAGCATGCCTCCTCCGAAGACCCGTTCCTCTGGGTTTGCCCGGGTGTATAAGGTGAAATCTTCTGAGTAGTCGAGGGGCCTTGAGAATAGATAGTGGTTCCCAGGTACTTTCACTAGGAGGATATCCTTTCCATTCAACCAGGTATTGAAGCTGCCCCCGTTTATACCTGGAGTCACATATTCGGGATACTTCATATTCCAATTGGTTGTCGACCAGCAGAGGAGGAGGTCGGCAGGATTTCCAGGGGGATTGGGTGTAAGGTTTTAATAAGGATGTGTGAAATACTGGGTGAATTTTCTTTCAGGAGTCTGGTTGTCTGATCCGGTATGAAACTGGATTGATAATTTCCTTGATGGGAAATGGACCATAGTACCGAGGGGCCAACTTGTTTGGCCATAGATGTCGGGGTAGTAATTTCGAGGACAACCAGACTTGATCACCGATTGCATAAGAAGGACCTGGTCTTCTTTTGAAATCTGCATACCTCTTAGTCTGTGTCCTGGCCCTCTCTAAATTTTCTTTGGCCTCCTGGTGTACGTTGATGAGGGTTTCTTTCCAGGAGTTGACAGTAGGTACTGGTGTAGGATGAGGGAGACCAGAGGTTAGAACCGGTGGATGGAAACCTTGACTACAATAAAAGGGACTGGTCTTAAGTGCTGAATGATCGGAATTGTTGTAGGCAAATTCAGCCACGGGTATCAGAAGCGAACAGTCATCCTGAACCTTGGTGGCGAAACATCGAAGATACTGTTCCAGGGTCTGATTAGCACGTTCTGTGGCCCCGTTGGTTTGGGCATGATAACCAGACGAGAGGGCGCGTTGGATTCCCAAAATGCGACTGAGATGTTTCCAGAATTGAGAGACGTATTGAGGTCCTCGATCAGATATGATCTTGGAAGGAAGTCCATGTAAACGGAATATGTGTTCCAGGAAGATTCCAGCAAGCTCGGACGAGGATGGCAACTTACACAGGGGTGTAAAATGAGCCATATGAGTGAACAAGTCTATGGTAACCATGATGGTCGTGTATCCTCGGGAAGGTGGTAATTCCACAATGAAGTCTGTAGCAATGAATTCCCATGGCCTTGTTGGCAGTTTAGGTTCCAGTAGAAGACCCGCTGGTCTCTTGTTATCATGTTTATTTTGACTGCAGACAGTACAAGCTTTGATGTACTGCTGTACGTTGGTCTTCATTCCAGGCCACCAAAACTGTCTTTGAATAAAACGGAGGGTGTTGGTTATGCCACGATGTCCGGAGTGAAGGGTATCATGACAGAGGTTTATTATTCTTTGTTGTAATTTCTGTGTAGGAATGACCAGTGCATTGTCCTTGAATAAATATCCTTCCTTAACTCTTAGTTTCCATGGATTCTTCCTTGAAATATCCTTCCAGAGGTCAGAGGATTGGGTTTGCACTCGAATTTCTTCCAGGGGGTTGACTGCTTGAGCTACAAAGATTGTGTGGGGCAACATCTTAGGATAGGCCTTGTCTTCAGTAGTTACATATTCAGGACGTCGAGATAAGGCGTCAGCAATCATGTTTTGTGATCCAGGAACATGAGTGATTTGGAATTGGTACTGGGCAAAGAAGTAGGCCCAACGCGCCTGACGACTGTTCCTGCACTCCAACAACTGTAGAATTTGAAGATTCCAATGGTCCGTGCGGACCTGAACTGGATATCTAGCACCCAGAAGTAGATGTCGCCATTCAGTGAATGCTTGGCGGATGGCTAACAGTTCCTTTTCCAGGACGGAATAGTGTGTCTCACTGGGATTCAGGGTTTGTGAGAGGTAAGCAATGGGGTGTTCCAGTTTATCCTCAAGTTCCTGCTTCAAGACCGCTCCTATGGCGTAGTTAGAGGCATCCGTTTCCACTAGGAATGGTCGATTTATGTCGGGTTGGGCGAAGATGGGGGCTTGCGTGAACTCTGTCTTTAAACGTTGGAATGCCTTATCTTGCGGTGTAGACCAGATAAAGGGGGTATCTTTCTTCCAGAGGGCAACGATCAGCTGAACGATCTCGGAAAAGGTAGAAATGAATTTCCGGTAGAAGTTGGCAAGCCCCAGGAAGGATTGAACTTGTTTCACGGACGTGGGAGCGGGCCATGCCAGTATGGCCTTTACCTTTGAAGGGTCCATACCAATTCCTTCTGGGCAAAGGATGAATCCTAGGTAGTGAACAGAAGTAACGTGAAACAAGCATTTTTCGGGTTTGGCTAAAAGTTTGTGTTCACGGAGTCGTCGTAATACTGCCTTTACATGTTCTTCATGCTTTAGAGAATCCTTGGAAAAGATCAATATGTCATCCAGATAGACAATGACGAAGAGGAATTACATGTCAGAAAACACCCTATCCATAAAACGTTGGAAAACTGCGGGGGCATTAGCTACTCCAAAGGGCATGACTAGATATTCATAGTGACCAAAGGGTGTTCTAAAGGCTGTTTTCCTTTTGTCTCCTTCCCGGACACGGATCAAATGATAGGCACCCGGGAGATCCAACTTCGTGAATATTACGGTGCCTCTCACAGCTTCCAGGATATCCGAGATCAGAGGCAGTGGGTACCGATCTTTGAGGGTGCATTGATTTAAGCCACAATAGTCGAGGCAAGGTCTGAGTTACTTGGTGTCCTTCTTGGGAACAAAGAACAACGAAGCACCCGCTGGAGATTTTGAGGGTCTTATGGTGCCGTTTTCAAGGGTGTTATCCAGGTATTCTCGGAGGGCCTTTTTCTCTGGTTCGGAAAGGATGCACATTCTGCCGAAGGGGATCACTGCTGAGGGATCTGTATCTATGGCACATTCTTCAGGTCTGTGGGGGGGTAAGGCCTGGACTATGGCAGTTGAAAATACATCAGCATATCCCTGATAGGCCTCTAGGACTTGTATGATATTGGAAACTATGAGTGGTATTTGCTGGTCTCTTAGTGGTTCTTTAGGGGGTGTCGAGGAGGGATCCAGGAATAGACAGTGAGACATACAAAACTCTGAGCCTAGGAATAGTGATCCTGCTGTCCAATTGATATACGGATTGTGCTTCTGTAACCAGGGCATACCTAATACCATGGGGTAATGAGCTGACTTAATGATGTCGAATGTAATCCGCTCTTGGTGATGGTTTATGGAAAGCTGGATCTCTTTTGTCTGCAGGCTTATGGGTCCTGAAGTGAGGGGATCTTCCGTCGATTGCTTCCAACGGCTGCATGGTGCTTCGTGTCTCTACGGAATATGATGACTAACAACCCAGTCTTGATCAATGTAAATTCCCATAGCTCCGCAGTCTACCAAGGCCAGAATGGGATAGGTCTTATTCTTGGAGGGCGACATGAAGGCCTGTAGTATCACCAAATTGTTTTGTCCAGGAGAGTTCAAGGATGGAATTGATGTGGAGCAAACATCTCTCTCCCGAAGCTCTGCTCCATCTAGGATCGGGAGCTGGCGTTTCCCGAACGCCGAGGAGGGGCTAGAGGACACTCCCTAACCAAGTGTTTGTCTGAGGCACAATACATGCACAACCCCGTATGAATCCTTCTCATTCTTTCTTGCGGGGATATAGGTCCACGGAAGGCACCTATCTGCATGGGTTCAGGTTCAGAGACTGTGCCTGGGTTTGTGTCCGTCTTGGTGGTACTCTCAAAGGACAGCTTCGGAGGTCTACCTCTGGATTTCTTCTTCTCTGCCTTCCTTTCCTGGATACGGAAATCTATTTGCATGGCAAGGTCCATTAGTGCCTGGAATGAGTTTGGGCGAGCCACTCTGGCCAACTCATCCTTAATCTCCTCATTCAGTCCTCTCCCGAAAAGGGTAAAACTCGCCTCAGGGGACCAATCAGCTTCCTTGACTAATTGCTTGAATCGGGTAACATAGGTGAGCATATCCTGGGATCCTTGCTGAAAGTCTAACAGGCGTTCCTGGGCACTATAGACCTGCTCTGGACGGTCAAACATGGTCTTAAGGGCTTGTATGAAGCCATCATATTCGTCTAGGAGAGCATTGCCGGAATTAACGAGCGGCGTAGCCCAGGTTAAGGCGTTTCCTGAGAGGTGGGAAATTATGAACGCCACCTTAGCCCTGGGAGATGAAAAGTAGTAGAGCTTAAAAGTAAAGTGGACCAAACATGAATCCAGGAATCTGCGAAGGGTTTTAGCCGACCCATCGTATTAGTCCACTATGCCGCCCAGAAAGACACTTTCTTTTGGGGCAGAATCAAGGGATAGAACTAATTGTTTGAGAGCAGCGTTTTCCGCCTTTAGATTCTGCACCTCGGTTGATAGCTCTTGCATGCCACACATCAGGTCCTGGACAGCCGCTTCCATGTCCATACCGAGTTCGGTCGGTTGGCGTCTCAAACTGTCAAGGAGTTCCCCCCTTCTCACCTGAGTTCGATCTTTGCTGGATTTCTTGATCGATGCCTTCTTGCGGACTGATCGAGTCTTGAATAAGGCTGCACGAGTCTCTTCCGACTCCAGCATGCGTTCAAAGTTCCAGGATGCAAGCATCCAGGAATCTGGGAAATTAACAGAGTGCGCTACTAGCACACGAGTCCAGGAATCAAGAAAGGAAGGAAAGGGACTAGGAATGGGGTAGGCTAGAAGAAGCAAGGGAAACAATACTGCGAGCTACAGAGCACACGTCTGGTCGCTACTTCGCAATAGCATTGAGACGCGCGGAGCCGCGGGAGGCGTGGTCTATAAATAGAACACGCTATGTCCGTGGTGTAGAGCGAGGAAGGTGTTTCACAGTGGACAGCCATGTTGGAAGTACAAGGGAGTGTAAGCCCCGTTGAGACAAGGACCAGGAAGTCCAAGAGGGGCGTGTTTTGTAGTTCATGACATCGTGGTAATTTGGCAAATGGTGTAAAGTGAGCCAGTTTAGTTAAGTAATCTATAGTGACCATTATAGTGGTCTTGTTATGTGAAGTAGGAAGGTCCACTATAAAGTCAGTAGAGATTACTTGCATGGTTTATCTGGGATAGGCATCTGAGTCAATAATCCCATAGGTGGTACTCTTGGATTCTTAGATTGTGAGCATACGGTACAAGCAGCTACATAGTCTTGAACGTCAGTGCGGACTCCTGGCCACCAAAAGTGACGTTGCACTAAGTCCAATGTACCTTGAAACCCTCGATGACCTGCTGCTCGGGAGTCGTGGCACATCTGTAAAACTTCTTGTTGAAGTGTCAATGTAGGAACCAGAACTTGGGTTTTGTGAAAGTAGTAGGGCTTTTCCTCGGTGAGATGATGGGTAGAGGCAATCTTTTCGCAGATTGATTGGTTAGCTGTGGACGCGGATCTTAATTCTTGTAGAAAATCTGTTATCACAGCGATAAACTTTGCTTTGGGAAACAATTGTTCTGGACTGAATTGAGAGGTGGGTGAATCTTTATGGGAAAGGGCATCCGCCCTTAAATTTAGTTTTCCAGGAAGGAAAGGAAATTCAATCCGAAACGGGAGAAAGAAATATGCCCAGCTCACTTGTCGACTGTTGGTCGTGTGTGCATTCTGTAAAACCTGATGGTCAGTGCGGACCTCTACTGGGAATGGTGAACCTAATAATAAGTGTCTCCATTCCTCAAAGGCCTCTTTGATAGCCAATAATTCTTTTTCAAGCACTGAATAGTTTTGTTCAGAAGCATTGAAGGTTTTAGAAAGATACGCTACTGGTCTTTCGTCTCCTTGTTCCGTGCGTTGTAGTAAAACTGCGCCTAACTCATGATGGGATGCATCTGTTTCTATAAAGAATTGTTTGTTCTGGTCAGGAGTTACCAAAATGGATGCAGATGTGAACATTGACTTTAGGGTTTGAAATGCTTGACTGGTTGATTCGTCCCAAAGGTATGGAATCCCTTTTTTCAGGAGTCGCGTCAGTGGTAAAATGATTTCTGAAAAGCGAGGGATGAATTTCCTGTAAAAATTTGCGAAACCTAAGAAACATTGGATCTCCTTAACATTGGATGGAATAGGCCATTCGACTATGGCAGCGACTTTTTTTGGATCCATGGATGTGCCTTGTGGTGACATAACAAACCCTAAATAGGTTACTTGATTTTGATGAAATTCACATTTTGAGGCTTTGCAATAGAGATGGTTGGACTGCAGGCGTTCTAATACTATATTTACATGTTTGATGTGTTCTTCTCGGTTAGATGAATACACAAGGATGTCATCCAAATAAATTATCACAAAGTGAAACAGAATATCTGCAAAAAGATGGTCCATAAAACGTTGGAACATGGCAGGTGCGTTTACCAACCCAAATGGCATCACGTGATATTCATAATGTCCGAATGGGGTTCGGAAGGCTGTTTTCCATTCATCTCTGGGGGTAATGCGAATGAGATGATAAGTCCCACAGAGGTCTAGTTTAGTGTAGAAGGAGGCCCCCCGGACGGCTTCCAGGATGTCCGGAATCAGCGGCATCGGATATTTGTCTGCCACTGTGATCTTATTAATCCCTCGAAAGTCGATGCATGGTCTGAGTTCATTGGAATCTTTTTTGGGAATAAAGAAGAGTGAAGCACCAGCGGGGAATATCGATTCCGCAATGAGTCCATTTTCGTAAATTGGCCTGAAGATATTCTTTAAGGACACTCTTTTCACGCTGTGAAAGTACATACATTCTCCCGAAAGGAATAGGTTGGTCAGGGAGTAAGTCAATGTGACAGTCGTCTCTTCTGTGAGGCGGTAGGGTAGGGAATTCGGGATTGGAGAATACAGATTGGTACATCATATGGCAGTCTGGAATAACCTCCAAGTGAATTATGGTGGAAACCGAAGGAGTATCTGAGCTATCCATCGGGATGTGTATGCCTACTGACTCATCGGATAAACAATGGCAAATACAATATTCAGAGCCGAGGAAAAGGGTTCCTGCTGTCCAGTTTATAAAAGGGTTATGCGCCCTTAACCAAGGAAGACCTAGTATAATCGGAAAGTGAGCCGCTTTGATGAGATCAAACACCAGGGTTTCTTTGTGGGCAGCAATCTGACAAGTTATTGGTTTGGTTTGTTCTCGGATTGGGCCAGAGCTTAAAGGGTTTCCATCAACCCATTGGATAGGAGTGATCATAGCCTTGGGTATACGGGTTATTCCGTGATCCGTGGCCCATTGATCGTCCAGGAAGTTTCCTGCGGCTCCACAGTCAATTAAGGCAGGTATTCCTGGTAGGACCTGATTAGGCAATGCGATGGTTACGGACACAATGACCATGTCTGAGTGGTTGCAGCAGTGTCAATATTCAAACCGAACCTCTTTGGGGAATCAGACTTATGTACCCCTACCGCTGTTCCCCCTGTGGTACGGTTTTGAAGTTTCCCAACACCGAAACTTGAGTACAGCGGGGAGGAACCAGAAGACAATCTCGTAAAATGTGAGACGAAGCTCCACAGTACATAAATAATCCCGGGGTTTTTCTTCTCTCTTTCTCAGTAGTGGATAAAGGTCCTCTTACAGCTCCAATTTGCATGGGTTCATCAGTCGGAACTGGTTTACTGGCAACTGAATGGAATTCGATATGAGGTCGGATCCCTTTATTCTTTTTCCTTTCATGCGATCGTTCGTGTAGGCGATAATCAATTTGCATGGTAAGGGTAATCATGTCGGCTAGATTGGCAGGACGAGGAACTTTAGTTAACTCGGCCTTGAGATCATCCGATAGCCCCCGTCTAAACAATGTGAGTAACCCGTCATCTGGCCACCCTGTCTCTGAGGATAACTGTTTGAAATGTGTGATATATGTCTTGTCGGCTAAACATAGATTTTAGGCTATTAGTAAAGGCGGAGTGAGAGTCTAAGATCACGTTGTTTGATGTCACCAATGGAGTTGCCCAGGCCAAAGCGGGACCGGCAAGGTGGGAAATCACAAAGCCTACTTTATCCTTGTCTGTTGGAAAGAAACGAGATTTAAAAGTGAATTGCACTGTGCAACTGTCAAGAAACTCTATAAGTTTATGTGGGTCTCCATCAAACTTGCCTGTATTTAATGTAGATGGGGGGTGAATCAGAAAACGCCTGGGCGACCTGTTGTCGCAGCTGGACGTTATCTTGTTTGAGGGATTGCATCTCTAAAGACATTGCTTGCATGGCAGCCATAAGTTGTTGCATTTGCTGGTCCATTGAATATCAGTCTGCCAACTCCTTTCTTGAAAAACTTAATAGGCATCGCTATCTGTTATCTCTGTAAACTCTAACCAGAATGTATGCCTTTGTAAAGCATCAACAAATTGGAAAAATAAGAAAGTCTCACCTCGGCAGACTGGAAATATTTAATCGGAAGCCAATGCTAAGTGAAAAGACTCCCCCGACCGCCACGTCACTCTCTACCCGGTAAGAAAATTCCCGAGAGAAAGTACCGCGTCAGGGAAACCCTCTGGGGTAGAAAACCCTGGTAGGAAGCGGAATCCGGTGTATCGAGCGAATCGTGAGGACAGCGTCACCGATGGTAATGGCAGTTCTATGCGGGAAGGCTTCTTCTGATGGTAAAGAAACAACAGGCAGAAATAAGTTGCAGGAGAGCAGAAAGGCTTGGATATAGAAGGTCAGTAAGAATAGGAAGTACACCTAACCTCTTAGTCTGCAACTTCTCGGATACCTGAAGCGAACCCTGGAAAGCGGGATTCCGAGAAAGCTGAAGGATGGGAAGTCTAAAGGATAATTGAGAGGTAAGTGCGCGCACTTGGAAATGGGTAAGTATTGAGTCCGAAGGGATGACAGGATATCGTTCTGAACTGTAAAGAATATTTACCCGGAAGGACAATGAGAAACAGGATAGAAACCGAGGCTCCCGACGAGGTGACGGGAGAAACCTCTGAGTTTGGGCAAGCAGGAAAGGCTGATAAGAGGATCTGAAATTAGAGGTAAAACAGAATTAGCAAGGTAAGTTGTAGGAAAGGTTTAACCAAGGGTAGAGTGAAATGAGAGCACCTAGTTACGAACTCACAGAGCATCAGCCAAAAACATTAGCGACGCGAAGAGCGGTCAAACTTCGTGCAGTATGAGGGATCACGTGAGCTGTTCGCCGCGTCCCTGGCAAACGTGTAAAGACTGCAACGTTGCTCTCCGAACAGATCGTTCTGCGGTCCGCCATAATCGGTTTCGGGACCAAAGGGACCAATGTCTTGCATGTGTAACAGTACAACTCTTTATTCAAGTAGACTATGGTAGATGTGCAAAGGTGTGAATACTATTCTTTTAATGGTCCCAATAGCTGGAGGAGCACTGTGAGAGATACAAGAATGGTGGTTTGTGGGCATCTGGTCTGCCTAATCATGCACGCCTTATAGATTTATTCTTTGGGAATTGTAGTTGCTTCTGAGTTTGCCAGAAGTTCTGACTCTGCTGCCTTGTCGGTTCTCCTTTATGGCGATCATGGTGATTAGGGTGATTGAGAGTGTAGTGATGTTCATCCAGATGGGTATGCTGGTGATGTGGATCCAGGATTGTTGATGGTGTGGATTCAGGTGAGGGTTTCCTCAGGCCAGTGGTCACAGATGGGTTATGCAGAGGACAGGTGGATTCCAGCGCTTAGTAGCTCTTGGATCCCGAGCGGGTTCACCTCTGTGCGGGCATTGTCAAAATCATGGGTGTTTGGTGCCTCCATTGATGGAATCCCTGGGAGGAATGCTGCTTGTTGGCTGGCTTCAAAGGCCTCCATATTAATAAGGCCAGAGATTTTACTAGGAGCTGGATGGGGTTAAGGGTTGTTGACGGTAATAGTTGTTAACTCAGGAGATCTGTCACCTCAGGAGATAGACCTGAAGGAGAAAGATACCTTGTCGACATAAACGCAATATTTTAATCAGTGCCCAAAGGTTCAGTATAGTGAGAGTGCCCTCAGGAGATTTGATAGCCATTCAATTGCAATACCTAAAGAGTGCAGTCAGGTGTAGGGGTTATCAGGCTGGAAACATCACTGGATGCAGGAACCCCTAGGGTGAAACCAGTGGAAGCATCACAGTAGATCAATAAGGAGCAGACACCGCCAGGGTGCAGTTTTGTACAATCAAGAGCACAGTCAAAAGTGAGCAGTCAGGGACAATGATCCCAAGGGTGCAATCAGGAGCTACTGCAAGAAGTGATGAATTCTCACTGGTGCAGATTTACGATAGTCCAGGCAAGGTGTAAGTGTCACAAGAGTATAACCAGGAGAAAGTCTCAGTTTTGCAGCTGTGACAATTGGACTGGGAAGGAGCTGACATCAGAAAGGAAAGAGCAGGATGCATTTATTACAAGGGTGCAAAAAGGACAGAGTATCAGATTAGTGCAATCAGGAGCACACCAGAGGGTTGGAGATGTCACAAGGCTGTAATTGTGAGCCTAGACACTGGTGCAAACATGGGAAAGGTGAAATCAGGAGCAGAGTAGTTCTACTATCAGAAAGGAGTATCAAGCAATTATCACACAAGTTAACAGGAGCCAACAGTGTAGTGCAAACATCTCATTAGTGCAATCTGGGCAAAATACAGTGTGCAAGTATCAAACAGGAGCAAAACTCCAAAGGGTCATACCAGAAGCAGACAGTGGAGAAAATGGTACACATGATCACAAGGTGTAATCAGGAGCACATCACAATGGTGCAACTGTCATGGTGCAGGATATTATCAGGAGCAGATATCCCAGTGGTGTAGTCAGAAGCAAAAAACAATGGTGCAGGTAACACAGTGTGTCAGAAGGGTTCAACCACGAGCAAAATATCATAGTATCATAGTTAGGAGGAAAAACACAACTGTGCAAGTATCACAAGGCACCAATCAGCATGATATAATCTGCAGCAGATATCCCAGTGGTGAAGTCATGAGCAAATCACAATTGCGTATGTATCAAGAGTGTCTCAGAATGGTATAATCCGGAGAAAACACAGTGCTATGTGTATCAATTGAAATATCAGAAACATAACCAGTAGAAAACATCACAGTGGACCAAATACAGAAGGAGGTGCTCGAGAGCAAATATAGTGGTGCAAATAACAGAAAGGTGCTATCATGTGGCAATATTGCAGTGGTGGAAATAATCCAGTGCAAATGTCAGCCGAGTATAAACAGGACCGCCATCATAGTGGTGCATTCAGGAGCAAAATTTAGTTAGGCAAATATCAGAAAGGGGTAACAAGGAGCACATGTTAGAAAGGAATAGTCAGAAGCAAAGACACTATTGTAAATATCAAACAGGTGCAGTAAGACAGGAGTAAAACAGTGGTTCAAATATCACTGTGCATATATGAGAATGATATTCATAGGGGATAAAGACATCACACTAATGCAAGTAAATGAAGGGAGTAGCAAGAGCAAATATCCGAACCGGCATTGACAAATTAGTACAAGTATCGCAAATAAGAGCAACTAGGAGAAAAACCAGTGGAGCAAATATCAGAAAAGTGGAGTAAGGAGAGAGTATCAGTGTGGTTCAAATATGCCGAAGTGCAAATATCAGAAGAGTTTTATCAGGAGTTGAAATACCAGAAGAAGGTATATATGAGCAAACCCACTGGTGCAAATCAAAAGGGTATCACAGTGCTGGAAGTATCAGTAGGTGTAATAGGAAGCTAGTATAGCAGGTATATTTAGGGGAGATGTCCGTTACCTGATCGGCAAGCAGGTCTATGTCCCAGGAGCCAGGCGGGGTCAGGGCTTCAGTGAATGGGTATAAAGGTGTCACAGTTGGCCAAGGCCCTTCCTCTGCAGACTGGGCCAGGCTGTCTTTAGGGGTCCGAATTGAAGGGGAGGTGTTGCCAACCCACAATGGGAGGGGTTGGGGGGAGGTAGCGGGAAGAGTCAGGGCAATGGCTGCTGGGAGAATGTAGACAATGCAGGACAGAGTGGCAAAAAAAGCCAAGTCGAGAGTGGAGGGTCAGCAAACAGTGCTCAACTTTAGGCAAGCACAAAAGAAGTGGTGAAGTCCTTGATGCTGCTCTTGCAGGATCTTTATCCAATAGTAATGGTGAGGGTTATGGCGGAATGTGTGGCCCCCGCTTCAACCATGTACTAAAAAATCCAGCCTACTGCCATAGAAAGCAGTGCATTTTATTTGTATTTGGTCATTTGGCTGTTTGCATTTAATACCCGCGCTGTCTTGTATATTGGGATTATAGCAGAATAGTGAAACGTTTCAGTTCATGTATTATCTAAATGTATTTGACTTTTATTTCCTTGAGGCATTTGAGTAAGAGCATATAAACTCGAAACGTTATGGTATTTAAAATTGGTTGACTAGAAAGTACCATAATGTTAAAAATTCAGATTTTTAGAGAAGATCTAAAAAAAGACTCTAACTTAATGTGACATGAAAGATTCAGCATTCAATATCCAACAAGTCACATATGTGTTTAAATCACTACACAGTACAATGTATGCATTTTTGAATGAGTTGGCCAGTACAATCATATATGTTTACAACTTCTTGCTTGAAAGAATACAGTATGACACCACCTTAAATGAGTGTGCAAACACAGGTGGATTTAATTATATAACCATAATAATCCTATCAGTGGTCGCACCGATATGGAAAGCAGCCAGGAGCGGGCCCCGGGGCCCAACCATGTGGGGTCAGTAAAGTAAAAGACGATTATAGGACTGATGAGAAGAAGTGATGAGGGCACTTTAAACACCTCAGACTGAGTCTGCCATCCCCCAGCGACTGCTGTGCCTGGAACCCAGACAGTGAGACTGAATTCCAGAGAGCCTGGCCTATTGTATATTTGCCTCAGACCAAGGAGAAACCTTCACAATATTTCTTTCCCTATAACTTTGTTTTTACCAACAAATAAATCCCCTATAAAGTATATTCCACGTCCATTTGTTTAATTGATTCTCACATGGTTTATTGGCACATTCTAGTCCGAGCGACATTGGGACTCCTAGTTTTAGGACAACCGACCAAGAGATCCTCTTTGGGGATCTGTCTGACTCAAAATGTCCTAGTCAGAGTGTCTGAATCAGACTCCCTACTAATCTAAGGGTGCCGATTCTGAGACCCTCTTCTCCTAAGAGATTCTAAAACTAATAATTACCTACATAGAGGGATGAGGCCAAAGACGCCCCCCTGATCTTAGGAACTTTGATTTTGAAACCGTCTGAATCCAAGATGCTTGGACTCAGTCACCTACTCTGGTTGGAGGACATTTAAGGATCCCCTAGTCTGAAACCTTTGGCATCAGGGTTCAAACATGGGAGCCGTCTCAATTATATGCAGTTCATGGTCAAAAACCTTCTTATATTGAATGACTCAATTTCTGACAACCTCTGCGTATATGAGGGGTACCTGCACTGAAATCCTTCTAGATTAAGTGGGTAGTCTTAGAAGTAGCCATTACAACAACCCCCTGGTGGGAAGAGATGCAACTGGGAGAACCTCTTACTAAGAGGTACTCAGACATTACTGGTCTATACGCCTCCGACTCATGAAATATTTCTGTTAGAAAAGGCACTTTGACTGACAATGTTCTAATGTGAAGTGCATATACACTCGAAACGTCATGGCATTTAAAATTGGTTGACTATAAAGTACCATAATGTTAAAAATTCAGATTTTTAGAAATTTTGTTTGTATGCATGTTGTGGGGTACATGGCCATATGATATCTTGGACTGCTCCTAGACCTATGACGGGAGTAAAGAGCCAAAATAGTCTGCCTTGCCCCCTGCAGTCCTCGCTCGATCCTTCCCCCCCAGAGCTTTTCTTGTGCCTCCTTACCCCAGCTGACCCCCTCCTCATGCTTCTTCCCCTTGCTGCTTCCACAGTGCTCATTCCACTGCGTTCCTTACGTCGGTGCCCACAACACTGAATAGTGTTTCACTATAGAAAAGCCGAGTGGCTTTGGCAATGCTTTTGTGTTGAGGCGGACAAGAACGTTTCCTGCCCTAGAAAGTCTGGTTATATTGGTTTTTCCCACGTTGATGATGTTTCAGGCTTTAATGAACAAAGACACACAGCGCTAGCTGCCTCACTCACAGTGCGTCTTCTGACGGTCACAAGATTGGGCCGCAGCCCAGCAGCGTGCAGCCACAAATGCATCTTCTATCATGTGGTTTCAGTTCGTTTCGTCCGCGGCTCACGTTACAGGCCATTACGTAGAACAGACCACAAATGGCCCCGCAATGAAGTTAGTCATCGGCAGCCGGTAAGCAGTTCTGCCAAGCATTAGAGGGAAGCGTATTTTAAAAAAAGTCACACGAGGTGGTATATCACATGCACTCTTCCTCTAGAAAGCCGCAAGTTTTCTGTTCACCAGATGTAGAAATCCCAGGGGGCGTCTAGGTAGCCTTTCTTATTTGTATAGTTGAGGAAATGAGTACAGCCAGAGTTTGAGAATAATAGCCGCCAGTAGAGTCAATTAATTTTTAGTTTGAGCTATTAGGTGGTGCTTTAGCACTACCTATAAGCAGTAACTATTCCATTGGGGAACAGCTAGGAGGGAGAAGGGATGCACTTTTCTGTTCACTTGGCTTACCACAAGTGTGTGTCTCTCTCCTACTCTGTGCAACACTTACACAAAACCCCTCTTCGATCATCTCGACTCCAGAGAGATCATCTACACCAACTTTGCTGATGATACACAAATTCTCATCCCCCTTCACAGGAGATCACAACTCAGACACTATCAAAATCAACACAGTTTACAGTACAATCCAAACTTTATGGCCACGTACAACTTATGCATAAATGATGATAAAACAGAGCTCCTCATCATTGGCTCCCCACATGTGCTTAGACACCTGGACGCTATCTTCTCCTTTTGTATTGACGGTACGCCCATCCCGGCTCTCACACAAATTAAAACACTGGGGGTATACCTTGAAGCAGACATAACTATGTCAAGTAAGATGAATGCCTTGGCATCGTCCACTGCCTACACAGCAAGACTCATTTCTCCTACTGAGTAACTGCCTCAAACTCACACAAACATTCATCCTTATGAAACGCGAATACTGCAATGTATTACTTATTGGCACCTCGACTGCCAACATTTCCAAACTCCAACTACTCCAGAACAAAGCACTTCGTGCCACCCTCGGCCCCAAACCCTCAGACCACATCTCAGCTACTAGGCACAAATCCCATTGGCTCTCCATCAAAGCTTGCATGGAATTCAAAACCTTATCCTTCGTCCACCGTTGTATTCACAATGACGCCCCTCTGTACCTTAACAACTGCATTATCCAAATTGTCCCAGTGCGTGCGCTCAGATCCAGTACTAGCATCTCACTGCGTTGCTTCTTTCCTCGTGGTGACTGCAGGTGAGGAAATCGTGGCAGAGCCCCTCCTGGGCTTCATTGTGTATTTTGCTTTATTTACTGCGCCACGAGCGCCGTTGGTCTCTCCCTCCGTCCTTCCCTCCCTCCCCTGCTTCCAGTTCCTTGTTGTCTTCCCTCCTGCCAATCTGCCCGCCCCCTCCCCTGATTGGCGGCCTTGCTGCCGTGTGTTTAGTGCTTCTGGGCTCCGAGTCCCAGACACGCTTCTTTCCTCGTGGGGACTGCAGGTGAGTAAATCATGGCAGAGCCCCTCCTGGGCTTCATTGTGTATTTTGTTTAAAAAAGTATAATTTTTGCTTGATTGCCTGCGCCACGAGCGCCGTTGGTCTCCCTCTTCCTCCCTCCCCTGCTTCCAGTTCCTTGTTGTCTTCCCTCCTGCCTCCCTTCCCGCCGCATTCCCCTGATTGGCGGCCTTGCTGCTCTTACTGACCTTCCCAGGGCAGCCCCCACGGCTAAGGGCCCCTAGGCAAAGGGTGGCTCCCATAGAGGTGGCTCCTCGTTGTGTCCGCAGGTGTCTGCAGGGGAAGCCAGTTGCCAGTCATCTACCAGGGTTGACCCGCAATCTACCCTGCTTACCCCTGTCCACCTAGCAGACTCTCAAACTTAGGTGTGTTTTACTCCTGTTTTTAAATTGCATTGTGAAAGTATTTAAAATTGCATTGTGAAACCTAGGCCTTTTCCCTCTATTCAGGACTCTCAAACTTAGGTGTGTTTTACTCTTGTTTTTAAATTGCATTGTGATAGTCCTTTAAATCTGATTGTCTGTCGTCTTGTACAATTGTTCAACTTGTCTCGCCTCTCTCTGTTTAGTCTTGTCTGCTTCCACCCTGCCCTGTGTCCTTCCCTAGGGTTCTCCCCTTCCCTTTCCCTTCCTCGTCTCTCCTCTACCTACTCTATGGTGCTCTCTGTCTCACCTATCTTTTTTAACTGCTTCTCTATCGACAATCTTGCTCTCCTCACTAAATCTGGTAGGAAGAAGTTTAAAAAGGACACCCTGGTCCCCAATCCAGGCCTCCCTATCGCTGACACTTATACCAGTGCCTCTTCCAGGCAAACTTTCACAGACATCCTCTTTGTCGTTCCCTCACCAGACCTATTGATCCTACATATGGTCTCTGTGCTCTCTCCTTTCTCTTCTTCTCCCATTAATGGTGGCACCCGGTGGGAGGCCCTCCTGGCCTCCTTCCACTCCTCTAAGGTAATCATTAATGTTTATGTGAATGGTACCTTCTTGGTGTCCAAGGCCCTCAGGCCAACCTTCTCTTCGATAGACGCTTCCCGCGCCTCATCAATTTCCTTTCTTCTCTTGCTGCCCCCCCCCCCAAAGGCTTCCTCGCCTCCCCCTGCTGCCTCCTCCTTGGCTACCTTGTCCTCTCCTCCTTCCCTCTCTGCCACCCGTCAGGCTTCTTCTATACCTCCGCAGGGTGTACCTCTGATTTGTACCCCTCCCCGGAAGTTTTTCAAGGATGGCCACCTTCTCCATATTGCCACTCTTAACTCATTCAGCTGTCAAACAGTCCTCTGACACCTGCCGCCTTCTGGAGGAACTTGACCTCGATGTCCTCGGTCTCACGAGACATGGTTCACAGCCTGTAATAATTCAGACTGTTACGAGAGATGTGAATGACCGAAAGGTTACCTTAGAGAAACACTCGTCGTTCTCCCTCCTTCGCCTCCTTCTTCGGAAATGGTTCCGACAGGGGTAGAGAATGAGTGCCTCCCTGAGACCCTTCCTCCGCCTCAAATACAAAGATTAAGGAAGGGAAGGATTCCAGGGAAACCCTCTGGGGAAGAAAACCCTGTGTCGATGTCCACTGGATGGATGTCGTCTGTCCGGAGAAGTTCTTGGTAACCAGAACGTCTGCTGGAGTGGGCCGTCTGATTGGAGACAGAGGAAAGCGGTAAGTTGGAGCAAGGAAACTAGAAAGCAGAATATAGGTTGAGGAAATGAGGAGTACCTGATGGGAAGGGGGAAGCACCTATAAGGCTATATTGCAGGTCTTCCGAAGAGCCGCGGACAGAAGTAACTTCGAGGACGTTCCCGAAAGAAAATGGTTCTCAGATTTCTCTGCACAGGTAAGAGAATATTAGGTGTAACTTCTGGTCTATTTCTAACCTTTGATATATTACGGATTGAATGGCAATATTCACGTACCGCACGCCAGGGAGGGAGTCTCACTAGCGAACCGGTCAGTGAGCTTCAATTCGGAACGAGTGATGCAGAGGGAAACCACTCGAGACTTAGATGTCGTGTATGAGTTGGGAGAAGGAAGCGAGTCTGAAAACAGGGGAGAGGAAAGGGTAGAGTTATACGGAAGACATTACAAACAAACGAGCCTATAATAGATCCTAGTATCGAACTCACGAAGCGTTGTTGTTGAAGAGTAGCAACGCATCCGCGCGTTGTTCGCAGGACCAGATGAACCGGCTCCGGAGTCGGGGGGCGGTCCTTCCAGCGCGCGGCAATGGTGCAAGCCTAGACCCACACATTCTGTAGCGGCGGCCATCTTGGGAGTAAAGATGGCCGCAACCCGTCTAATCGACCATCTATGCCAGAGTGACCAAGGTCTCCGTAGGGGCGTGACAGTATGCCCCCTCCGAAGGGCAGGGCCCCCCGGCTTCCCCGGATGATTACGGAAGAAACGGCGAATAAGGGCCGGTGCATGCACTGCAGATGCAGGTTCCCAGGAACGGTCCGCCGGAGAATAACCTTGCCAGTCAATCAGAAACTGCAGGCGACCCCGAAAGATGCGAGAGTCACAAATACCCGCCACCTCATATTCAGGACCCGACGGGGTAGACACCGGAGGAGGGTGAGCATTCCTTAACCTTGAAAATCGATCACACACATCCTTCTTAAGTTGGGACACGTGAAACACGGGATGAATACGGGACCAAGAAGGGGGAAGCCTGATTTTGAAAGCAGAGGAGCCCAGCACCCGTAGAATGGGAAAAGGTCCGAAATATCTAGGAGACAGCTTGGACGGGACCAGATGCCGTGGTAAGAAACGAGAGGCAAGCCACACCATATCTCCCGCCTTCAGGGAGGGTGCTGGAGAACGGTGCCTGTCCGCAAACCGTTTGACTCTATCCTGAGCCTCAAGTAGCGAAGATTTCGCCGCCAAATGACCTGTCTGGATAGCTCGAAGTAGGTTATCCGCATCAGGAAATCGTGACGAAGAAGGAAGTCCAGTAGGAAAACAGGAAGGGTGAAATCCATAGGAACAAAAAAAAGGACTGGAACCCAGGGCGGAATGACGGGAGTTGTTGTAGGCAAACTCCGCCAATGGTAATAGAGAAACCCAGTTGTCCTGTGAAGCTGAAATGTAGCAGCGTAAATAGCCCTCCAATGTCTGGTTCAGGCGTTCCGTCTGGCCATTAGTTTGAGGATGGAAGCCAGAACTCAAAGCCCGGGAGATTTTGAGGCTTTTACATATCTGTTGCCAATAACGTGAAGTATATTGGGGACCACGATCGGAGACGATAGTTTCTGGAAGCCCATGGAGCGTGAAGATCCGCGAAAGGAAAATTTTCGCCATCTGAGCTGCAGTGGGAATGCAAGGTAAAGGAATAAAGTGTGCCATCTTCGTGAAGTAGTCTATGGTAACCATGATTACTGTACAACCTTCCGAGATAGGGAGTTCGACTATAAAATCTGTCGAAATTATCTGCCAGGGTCGATCAGGAATCGGCATCAATGATAGGAGACCCACTGGGGCAGACCGAGAGGTCTTTGTCTGTAAACAAATGGCACATGCCGTCACATAGTCTCTGATATCTCGGCTCAGCTCTGGCCACCAAAAATGGCGTTGAATCAATTCCTTGGTATTAGCCATACCGCGATGTCCAGCCATCGGAGAATCATGACAGAGTTGAAGTACCACTTTTCTCAGTTCTTCGGAGGGAATGAATAACTGTTTGTTTCTATAGAAACATCCCTGAGATGAGTTAAGCTTCCAGATAGCGGCAAACCGAGGATTAGTCTGTATAAATCGAGAGGTCTCCGTAGCTACTAGTTGAAGAAAGGTGGTGACTTCCTGCAAAAATCTGGCCTTGGGAAACAAGGGTTCAGAACGGAAAGGATTGGTAGAGTTGTAATCCTTTCTGGATAATGCATCTGCCTTGAGGTTAACTCTTCCCGGTATGAAGGAGAAGATGATATTATAGGGTGAAAAAAAATGAGCCCAACGAGCTTGGCGACTATTTCGTGTTTGAGAGTATTGTAAGACTCGGAGATTGCTGTGATCGGTCCGTACTTCGATGGCATATTTGGCCCCTAGCAGCAGATGTCGCCACTCCTCAAAGGCTCTCTTAATAGCCAATAATTCTTTTTCGAGGACCGAGTAGTTGATCTCCGAAGGCGAGAGCGTCTTAGATAGATAGGCCACAGGACACTCGTCTCCTTGTTCATTTTCTTGCAGTAGAACGGCACCTATAGCATGATGCGAGGCGTCTGATTCTACGATGAACTTCTTGTTTTGGTCCGGGGTCAGGAGTATAGGTTCCTTGGTGAATTCTTCCTTGAGACTCTCAAAGGCTATTAGAGCCCTGTCTGACCAAAAGAACCTTGCATTCTTCTTAAGGAGAGTCGTCATCGGGAGAATCTTCTCCGAATAGTGGGGAATGAAACGCCTATAAAAATTGGCGAATCCTAAGAATCTCTGCAGATCTTTAACACATAGTGGAATTGGCCATTCCTTTATAGCAGAGACTTTTCGGGGATCCATGGCAACTCCTTCAGCGGATAGTATATAACCCAAATACGCCACTTTATCCTTGTGAAACTCACACTTGTCAGGTTTACAAAAAAGATGATTCTCCTCCAGTCTCTGTAATACTTCCTTCACATGTCGGATATGGTCCGACTTGGAAACTGAGAAGACCAATATGTCGTCCAAATAGACAATGACGGTGTGTAGAAGGATATCCGAGAATATGTGATCCATGAAACGTTGGAAAACAGCTGGCGCATTGGAAAGTCCGAATGGCATTACTTTATATTCATAGTGGCCCAAGGGAGTACGAAAGGCGGTTTTCCATTCATCTCCTGCGCGGATTCGGATAAGATGGTAAGCTCCGCGTAGGTCTAGCTTGGTAAATATCTTGGCTCCCTTTACTGCCTCAAGAATATCTGGGATTAATGGCATCGGGTAGCGATCTGGAGTAGTGATTTTGTTCAAACCCCGATAGTCTACACATGGTCTGAGTTCTGTCGAATCCTTCTTAGGAATAAAGAACAGCGAGGCGCCAGCAGGAGAAGTGGATTCCTGAATGAGGCCGTTATGTAAGTTCTTCTGGAGATACTCCTTCAGGACTTCCCGTTCGCGTGCTGATAGTATATACATGCGACCAAAAGGGATTGGAACACCCTGATCTAGTTCTAGGGCGCAATCATCTCTACGATGGGGAGGTAATTCAGCGAACTCTGAATTGGAGAATACTACTTGGAACTCTTGGTAGTCAGGAGGAATCTCCTGTATGTTATGTAACACTGAAGTAGTGCTATTCCTTTCTTGGACGGGGTGTGTAGAACAGAACCCCAACGCTCCACCAGAAAGGCAATGTGTAATGCAATGTTCTGATCCTAGAAAAATGGTGCCGGCCTTCCAATTTATGTATGGATTGTGGGCTCTAAGCCACGGTAAACCCAGTATTAAGGGGTAATGTGCGGTGCGAATGACATCGAATACGATGGTCTCGTGATGAGACGCAATCTTCATTCGAATAGGTCTTGTTTGTTCCCGGATAGGACCGGAAGTCAATGGACTTCCATCAACCGATTCTACTGGAACAGCAATGGTCTTAAGGGAACATGGTATACTTCTGTCATTCTTCCAATGGGTGTCTACAAAATTCCCTGCAGCTCCGCAATCAATCAATGCTGGAACCAAAATTGGTTCGGAGGTGCCCCATTCCATTGAAACCTGTATGACAATCATTAGAGGATCAGGAGTGTCTGTGACTTGAGAAGACACTGACATGGATGAGGAACCCGTTATTGGCTCCCTAGCCGCGGTTCCCCGTGCGGTTGGGAAGAAGCGTTTCCCTGTCGTTTGATAGGGGTGATGGGGCAGTCCTGTACTCGGTGGTCCTTGGAACCACAATACATACACAAGTCTTTCGCCCTCCGTCGATTACGTTCTTCCAAGGTGAGTCTACCTCTTCCTCTTGTGATTCCTATCTGCATAGGTTCATCAATTGGGGTTTTCATAGGACTAGAAGGCTGCATAGTAAATGGTCTCACAGAACGATTACGACGTCGTTCTCTGAGTCTTTCCTGTAGACGGTAGTCCATCTGCATCACTAAGGTAATCATTTCCGCTAGGTTTGGGGGTCGAGAAACCCTAGACACCTCGTCTTTAAGTTCCTCATTCAAACCCCTGCGAAATAGTGTTATCAGAGCATCATCAGCCCAAGAGGTTCCAGCAGCAAGCTGCTTAAAGGAGGTGATATACGACATTAGATCCTGTGATCCCTGTTTGAAGTCTAATAATTGCTCTTGGGAAAAAACAGTGATCTCTTGTCTATTAAACATGGACCTAAGACTGTTCAGAAAGGCAGGATAGGAGTCTAGCAGAGCATTGTTTGTCACAACCAGTGGTGTAGCCCATGCTAATGCCGGTCCAGTCAGGTTAGCTATCATATGTCCCACCTTATCTCGATCGTTCGGAAAGAATGCCGTTTTAAATGAGAACTGGACCGTACATGCTTCGATAAAGGCCTTAAGCTTGTGAGGATTCCCATCATATAAACCCCCTGGAATGGGACCTGGAGGTAGTTCTGAACAACTAGGTACCCTTCCAACCTGTTGCCGCAAAAAGGCATTTTCCTGCTTTAATGCCTGAACTTCCGCAGTCAGAGACTGGACTGCAGAAACCAATTGCTGCTGTTGGGCAGCGTCCATGGTATCACCTAGAACTATCGAGTTCTCCAAGGCAACCGTTCAGCACCGGGGAAGCCCCAGTATTCCTTCTATATTTGGGCGTTGCTAACTGTAATAATTCAGACTGTTACGAGAGATGTGAATGACCGAAAGGTTACCTTAGAGAAACACTCGTCGTTCTCCCTCCTTCGCCTCCTTCTTCGGAAATGGTTCCGACAGGGGTAGAGAATGAGTGCCTCCCTGAGACCCTTCCTCCGCCTCAAATACAAAGATTAAGGAAGGGAAGGATTCCAGGGAAACCCTCTGGGGAAGAAAACCCTGTGTCGATGTCCACTGGATGGATGTCGTCTGTCCGGAGAAGTTCTTGGTAACCAGAACGTCTGCTGGAGTGGGCCGTCTGATTGGAGACAGAGGAAAGCGGTAAGTTGGAGCAAGGAAACTAGAAAGCAGAATATAGGTTGAGGAAATGAGGAGTACCTGATGGGAAGGGGGAAGCACCTATAAGGCTATATTGCAGGTCTTCCGAAGAGCCGCGGACAGAAGTAACTTCGAGGACGTTCCCGAAAGAAAATGGTTCTCAGATTTCTCTGCACAGGTAAGAGAATATTAGGTGTAACTTCTGGTCTATTTCTAACCTTTGATATATTACGGATTGAATGGCAATATTCACGTACCGCACGCCAGGGAGGGAGTCTCACTAGCGAACCGGTCAGTGAGCTTCAATTCGGAACGAGTGATGCAGAGGGAAACCACTCGAGACTTAGATGTCGTGTATGAGTTGGGAGAAGGAAGCGAGTCTGAAAACAGGGGAGAGGAAAGGGTAGAGTTATACGGAAGACATTACAAACAAACGAGCCTATAATAGATCCTAGTATCGAACTCACGAAGCGTTGTTGTTGAAGAGTAGCAACGCATCCGCGCGTTGTTCGCAGGACCAGATGAACCGGCTCCGGAGTCGGGGGGCGGTCCTTCCAGCGCGCGGCAATGGTGCAAGCCTAGACCCACACATTCTGTAGCGGCGGCCATCTTGGGAGTAAAGATGGCCGCAACCCGTCTAATCGACCATCTATGCCAGAGTGACCAAGGTCTCCGTAGGGGCGTGACACAGCCAGCATTGTCACGAGCTTTGACACTCTTCTCCATGACGGCTACAAGATCCTCTCTGCACCCAGGTCCAACCGTTCCGGAGGGGCTGTAGCCCTGATCTTCCCTGAGTGGATTCCTGCCTATGTCATTCCTACTCAGTCCTACTCTTCTTTCGAATACCTCGTCTGCAGGTTCTTTCTCTCTCTCTCTCTCCCCTAGCCATACCCTTACTGTGGCTACTATCTATCGGCCACCTGGTCAGATCGCCTCCTTTCTCTCTGAGTGGGCAGACCTCTACTTTTCCCTCCTAGTCTTGACCACTCAACTCCTCCTTCTTGGACACCTCAACATCCACCTGGATGCTTCCTGTGCTTCCTCTGGACTCTTTCGCAACCTTTGTGACTCTCTCTCACTCTCTATTCTCCCCTCTGGCCCGACTCACTCTGCAGGGCACACTCTAGATGTTCCCTCTCACCACTCCTCTCTCCTGGAGTGATCACTTTCTCCTTTCTTCCAGCTCAACTTCTCTACCCCTCAGGCCAAGCCAACTCCATCACTGCCACCCACCTTTGCAGTCATCCGACCCATGAAGCGCGTGTCCCTCCCTCTTTGGCTGACTCACACCCTGACACAGCCCTTTCCATGCTCCACTCTGCTATATCTGATACTCTCAATGTTCTTGCCCCTGTCATGAGGATCCGCCTGAAGCCCAATGCCAAGTGCAACTCCTGGTACGACTCAGACCTCGTCAGCCTTAAACACAAGTGCAGGGTGACTGAGAGGAAATGGCATGCTACATGTACATCCTCTGACAAACTGGCCTGCCGCCTGCTCCAAAGGCTATACCGGCTCTCTGTCCTCAGCAAGAAGAGAGCTCACATCCAAGCCCGTGTCTCTGCAGCATCTAACAACTCATCTGAACTCTTTAAAATCTGCAAGGAACTGGCCAATCCTGCCGCAGTCTCTACCTCTCCTGTCCCTTCCCAGGCCCTCTGCATGCGACTGGCTTCTCATTTCATCTCTAAAACTCAGGACATCCTGTCCTCTCTCTCCTCCTCTCACCTTCCTCCCTCTACTCCCTGCACTTCCTCTGGCCCTTCTTCAGCCACCTCTCCCCCCTCCTTCTCTGCCTTTCCCCTGTCCTCCCCAGACAAGGTTTCTAGACAAATCCCATCTATGAAAGTCTCGTCAAAACAGGTTCATCCCTGTTCCTCCAAAACCATCAAGGACCATATTGACTCCCTGGGTTCTGCCCTGGCCGACTTCTGCAACCACTCCTTTGCCACTGAAGTCTTCCCCTCCTCCCTGAAGCACTCCCTTGTGCACCCTCTTCTTAAGAAATCCTCTGCTGACCCGTCCTGCGCGGCTAACTATTGCCCATACTCCATCACTCCTTTCCTGGGCAAACTCTTGGAAAAGCTGGCCATCTCCCAGCTCAAGCTTGACACTGAATCTGTTGTTTGTCTCGATGATCATCAGTCTGGCTTCGGAGCTGCCAGAAGCACGGAAACGGCTCTCCTGAACATCCGTGAAGACATGCTTTCCAACCTTGATTCCAACACCCCCTGTGTCCTCATCTTACTTGATCTCTCTTCTGCCTTTGACACGGTCAACCATGCCATCCTGCTCAACCATCTGCGTGATAAACTGGGGATCACCGGTCAGGCCCTTGCGTGGCTTACTTCTTTCCTCTCTGGTCAACCCTCCCAGGTTCAACTTGGGTCCTTCCTCTCCTCTATCTCTATATCTACCTGTAGTGTTCCCCAGGGGTCTAACCTCTCTCCCTGGCTGTTCATCCAATACCTGGCACTTCTTGCCCACTGCATTGCCATTCTCTGCCCCAACTTCCAGTGCTATGCGGATGACACTCAGCTCATTTTCAGGCTACCCTCAGCCACCTCTTCTCCCTCTCTCATCTCTGACTGTGTTCGCCATCCAGGAGTGGCGTACCGCCAGTGATCTCTGTCTTAATGCCAGTAAGACCGAGATTCTCCTCATTGGCACACCCGCTCCCTCCTTTCCTGTCACTCTGTGGGGGGCTTCTCTTGGCCCTCTTCCTGCTCCCACCTCTGAGGCTAAAAACCTCGGGGTCATCTTCGACTCCACACTCTCCTTCTCTCCTCACATCTCTGACGCCTCTAAGAAGTCACACTACCAGCTGCACCTCCTCAGAGGTATTCTTCCTTTCCTTTCCTTCCCCCAGAAGCTCACTATCTCCAGAGCCCTGGTTCTCTCTAGGCTGGACTATTGCAAAAGCTTCTTTTCTTAATCTGTCTGCTTCTACTCTCCGCAAAACAGAAAGGTGATGGCTGGAAGGTTTTGAATTAATCATAACCACGGGCAAAGCTCTGGGCAACCCTCCAGACCATCGTTTTTCAGCCTGCCAAGCCATTACAGAAGGGGAAAAACCATATGCAAATCAGGCTTGGTCCTACCCCAAAAGGGGCAGTCCAGCCCGAACTGCTAGGTCACATCCCTTCTGCACGAGACCACAAGCATCCCCAGACATGTTTCAGCCTTTTTGGGCGTCATCAGTGAGGAGTAGCTTGGGTCTCTAGGCCCGGCAGACTCGGGACCCACGTCTGGGCATACCCGTCCCACTCGGGGTGACTTTAGCAAAACAGAAAGGTGATGGCTGGAAGGTTTTGAATTAATCATAACCACGGGCAAAGCTCTGGGCAACCCTCCAGACCATCGTTTTTCAGCCTGCCAAGCCATTACAGAAGGGGAAAAACCATATGCAAATCAGGCTTGGTCCTACCCCAAAAGGGGCAGTCCAGCCCGAACTGCTAGGTCACATCCCTTCTGCACGAGACCACAAGCATCCCCAGACATGTTTCAGCCTTTTTGGGCGTCATCAGTGAGGAGTAGCTTGGGTCTCTAGGCCCGGCAGACTCGGGACCCACGTCTGGGCATACCCGTCCCACTCGGGGTGACTTTAGCAAAACAGAAAGGTGATGGCTGGAAGGTTTTGAATTAATCATAACCACGGGCAAAGCTCTGGGCAACCCTCCAGACCATCGTTTTTCAGCCTGCCAAGCCATTACAGAAGGGGAAAAACCATATGCAAATCAGGCTTGGTCCTACCCCAAAAGGGGCAGTCCAGCCCGAACTGCTAGGTCACATCCCTTCTGCACGAGACCACAAGCATCCCCAGACATGTTTCAGCCTTTTTGGGCGTCATCAGTGAGGAGTAGCTTGGGTCTCTAGGCCCGGCAGACTCGGGACCCACGTCTGAGCATACCCGTCCCACTCGGGGTGACTTTAGCAAAACAGAAAGGTGATGGCTGGAAGGTTTTGAATTAATCATAACCACGGGCAAAGCTCTGGGCAACCCTCCAGACCATCGTTTTTCAGCCTGCCAAGCCATTACAGAAGGGGAAAAACCATATGCAAATCAGGCTTGGTCCTACCCCAAAAGGGGCAGTCCAGCCCGAACTGCTAGGTCACATCCCTTCTGCACGAGACCACAAGCATCCCCAGACATGTTTCAGCCTTTTTGGGCGTCATCAGTGAGGAGTAGCTTGGGTCTCTAGGCCCGGCAGACTCGGGACCCACGTCTGGGCATACCCGTCCCACTCGGGGTGACTTTAGCAAAACAGAAAGGTGATGGCTGGAAGGTTTTGAATTAATCATAACCACGGGCAAAGCTCTGGGCAACCCTCCAGACCATCGTTTTTCAGCCTGCCAAGCCATTACAGAAGGGGAAAAACCATATGCAAATCAGGCTTGGTCCTACCCCAAAAGGGGCAGTCCAGCCCGAACTGCTAGGTAACATCCCTTCTGCACGAGACCACAAGCATCCCCAGACATGTTTCAGCCTTTTTGGGCGTCATCAGTGAGGAGTAGCTTGGGTCTCTAGGCCCGGCAGACTCGGGACCCACGTCTGGGCATACCCGTCCCACTCGGGGTGACTTTAGCAAAACAGAAAGGTGATGGCTGGAAGGTTTTGAATTAATCATAACCACGGGCAAAGCTCTGGGCAACCCTCCAGACCATCGTTTTTCAGCCTGCCAAGCCATTACAGAAGGGGAAAAACCATATGCAAATCAGGCTTGGTCCTACCCCAAAAGGGGCAGTCCAGCCCGAACTGCTAGGTCACATCCCTTCTGCACGAGACCACAAGCATCCCCAGACATGTTTCAGCCTTTTTGGGCGTCATCAGTGAGGAGTAGCTTGGGTCTCTAGGCCCGGCAGACTCGGGACCCACGTCTGGGCATACCCGTCCCACTCGGGGTGACTTTAGCAAAACAGAAAGGTGATGGCTGGAAGGTTTTGAATTAATCATAACCACGGGCAAAGCTCTGGGCAACCCTCCAGACCATCGTTTTTCAGCCTGCCAAGCCATTACAGAAGGGGAAAAACCATATGCAAATCAGGCTTGGTCCTACCCCAAAAGGGGCAGTCCAGCCCGAACTGCTAGGTCACATCCCTTCTGCACGAGACCACAAGCATCCCCAGACATGTTTCAGCCTTTTTGGGCGTCATCAGTGAGGAGTAGCTTGGGTCTCTAGGCCCGGCAGACTCGGGACCCACGTCTGGGCATACCCGTCCCACTCGGGGTGACTTTAGCAAAACAGAAAGGTGATGGCTGGAAGGTTTTGAATTAATCATAACCACGGGCAAAGCTCTGGGCAACCCTCCAGACCATCGTTTTTCAGCCTGCCAAGCCATTACAGAAGGGGAAAAACCATATGCAAATCAGGCTTGGTCCTACCCCAAAAGGGGCAGTCCAGCCCGAACTGCTAGGTCACATCCCTTCTGCATGAGACCACAAGCATCCCCAGACATGTTTCAGCCTTTTTGGGCGTCATCAGTGAGGAGTAGCTTGGGTCTCTAGGCCCGGCAGACTCGGGACCCACGTCTGGGCATACCCGTCCCACTCGGGGTGACTTTAGCAAAACAGAAAGGTGATGGCTGGAAGGTTTTGAATTAATCATAACCACGGGCAAAGCTCTGGGCAACCCTCCATACCATCATTTTTCAGCCTGCCAAGCCATTACAGAAGGGGAAAAACCATATGCAAATCAGGCTTGGTCCTACCCCAAAAGGGGCAGTCCAGCCCGAACTGCTAGGTCACATCCCTTCTGCACGAGACCACAAGCATCCCCAGACATGTTTTAGCCTTTTTGGGCGTCATCAGTGAGGAGTAGCTTGGGTCTCTAGGCCCGGCAGACTCGGGACCCACGTCTGGGCATACCCGTCCCACTCGGGGTGACTTTAGCAAAACAGAAAGGTGATGGCTGGAAGGTTTTGAATTAATCATAACCACGGGCAAAGCTCTGGGCAACCCTCCAGACCATCGTTTTTCAGCCTGCCAAGCCATTACAGAAGGGGAAAAACCATATGCAAATCAGGCTTGGTCCTACCCCAAAAGGGGCAGTCCAGCCCGAACTGCTAGGTCACATCCCTTCTGCACGAGACCACAAGCATCCCCAGACATGTTTCAGCCTTTTTGGGCGTCATCAGTGAGGAGTAGCTTGGGTCTCTAGGCCCGGCAGACTCGGGACCCACGTCTGGGCATACCCGTCCCACTCGGGGTGACTTTAGCAAAACAGAAAGGTAATGGCTGGAAGGTTTTGAATTAATCATAACCACGGGCAAAGCTCTGGGCAACCCTCCAGACCATCGTTTTTCAGCCTGCCAAGCCATTACAGAAGGGGAAAAACCATATGCAAATCAGGCTTGGTCCTACCCCAAAAGGGGCAGTCCAGCCCGAACTGCTAGGTCACATCCCTTCTGCACGAGACCACAAGCATCCCCAGACATGTTTCAGCCTTTTTGGGCGTCATCAGTGAGGAGTAGCTTGGGTCTCTAGGCCCGGCAGACTCGGGACCCACGTCTGGGCATACCCGTCCCACTCGGGGTGACTTTAGCAAAACAGAAAGGTGATGGCTGGAAGGTTTTGAATTAATCATAACCACGGGCAAAGCTCTGGGCAACCCTCCAGACCATCGTTTTTCAGCCTGCCAAGCCATTACAGAAGGGGAAAAACCATATGCAAATCAGGCTTGGTCCTACCCCAAAAGGGGCAGTCCAGCCCGAACTGCTAGGTCACATCCCTTCTGCACGAGACCACAAGCATCCCCAGACATGTTTCAGCCTTTTTGGGCGTCATCAGTGAGGAGTAGCTTGGGTCTCTAGGCCCGGCAGACTCGGGACCCACGTCTGGGCATACCCGTCCCACTCGGGGTGACTTTAGCAAAACAGAAAGGTGATGGCTGGAAGATTTTGAATTAATCATAACCACGGGCAAAGCTCTGGGCAACCCTCCAGACCATCGTTTTTCAGCCTGCCAAGCCATTACAGAAGGGGAAAAACCATATGCAAATCAGGCTTGGTCCTACCCCAAAAGGGGCAGTCCAGCCCGAACTGCTAGGTCACATCCCTACTCTCCGCCCTCTGCAACTCATCCAGAACAGTACTGTGAGACTTGTCCCTGGCCTCAAGCCCAGGGATCGTACCTCTCCAGGACTGAAATCTCTGCACTGGCTCCCAGTGGCTGCGAGGATAAAATAAAATAAAAAAACCTGCATTTTCCACAAGGCCTTCTGGGGCCTGAGGCCTCAATACCTTCAACTCTCTCTTCCTAAATATCTTCCTTCTCAAGCTCTTCGCTCATCCGCCTCCAACTCCCTCAGGGTCGGTTGCTTTTCCAAGCAACGAGTTGGCGGTACATCTCTTTCTTCCGCTGGGGCCTCCCTCTGCAACATACTCCCTGCCTTACTGAAACTTGAGGAGAATCATCCCCGGTTCCGAAAGCACCTAAAAACCTTTCTCTTTGCTTCTGCTTTTTCTCCTCCTCTCCCCTGCTGACCTTCTGGCTGATGCTGAAACTGCACTGGTTACCTGGCCACCCTCTGATCTCGGGCCCAGGTCCTCTCCCCTGTCGCACACCTGCCCTGCCTTCCTGGAAACCCCCCACTTGGGGACTGTTTTCTGTATCCCTACAGTCCCACTACCAGCACTTAACACCTAATGTCTGCACTTATCCCTGCACCTGCCACCTGCTGGCCGTACTGTTACTTATTGTTTATCTATTCTATTATCCCATGTACTGCACTGCCCCCCTCACACTTTCCTCCTTCCCATGCACTTGCGCGATCTGAATGACACCTGGCCTAGTAGGATCGTTGTCTGTCTTCCCTCTGTTCCCCCTCCCTTGCCTCATCGCGCCTTGAAGCACGTGTGTATAGGCGCGTTATAAATGCCATATCATATCATACCTCCCGTTTGAAAAGCAAAAGGGAAGGCAGGGTCAGTTTCTCATCTTACCCTCCACACTGAATCTGTTGGTTGTCTCCATGACCACCAGTCTGCCTTTAGAGCATCCAGAGACACGGAAACTGCTCTTCTGAACACCTGTGAAGACCTGCTCTCAAATCTTAACTGTAACTCTCCCTCTCCCTCTTTACTCATTCTTCTCGACCTCTCTTCTGGTTTCGATATGGTGAACCACAACATCCTAATCCCCCGTCTCTGTGAACCCCAGGGCATCATAGATCTGGCCCTGGCGTGGCTTGCCTCCTTTCCCTCTGGCTGGCCCTGCCAGGTGGAACCTGGGTCCTTTCTCTCCTCTACCACTCTCTATACTTGTGGTGTCCCCCAGGGATCTAACCTATCCCCCTGGTTCTTCATTATCTACATGGCCTGCTTGGCCCACAGGATCTCTACCTTTACCACCAACTTTCAGTGTTATGTGGATGACACACACCTCTCTTTCAGGCTATCCTCAGCTTGCTCCTCCTCCTCGCTCATCCTTGACTGTCTATCCGATAGTCAGTCTTGGTGTGCTGCTAACAATCTCTGCCTGAATGCCAGTAAGACAGAGATAGCCTCATTGGAATCCCTGCTCCCATTTCCCACTTTCCCACTGGCCGGCCCTCCTTGGTCCTGCGCCCTCACCCACCAATGAGGCAAGAAATCTAGGTGTCATCTTCGACTTCACTCTCTCCTTCTCTTCTCACATCTCAGACATCTCAAAAAAGTCCCACTACTGCACCTCCTCAGAGGTATTTGACCTTTTCTCACATTCCCCCATAGGCTCACCACCTCGAAAGCTCTGGTGCTCTCTAGGCTGGACTATTGCAACAACCCCTTTCTCAATCTTCCTACTTCTACTCTCCGTCCTCTACAACTCACCCAGAACAGAACCGCAAGAGTTATCCTTGGCCTCAAGCCCAGGGACTGCATCTCTCTGGCTCTGAAATCGCTCCACTGGCTACCTGTGGCTGCAAGGATCAAGTTAAAGACCCTCTGCATAATTCAGAAGGCTTTCTGGGGCCTGGGCCCACACTATCTACAACGCTCTCTTCCTAAGTACTCTCCCTCTATAATACTCTTCTCATCCTCCTCCAACTCTCTGCGTGTGAGCCGCTTTCACAAACAGAGATTTGGGGGTAGATCTTTATCTTCTGCAGGTGCCTCACTCTGGAACAGCCTCCCTGCCTCTCTCCATCTTGAGCCAGAACACCTCAAGATCCGGAAACCCCTCAAGAACTTCCCCCTCTCTTTCTCCCTCTCCCCTGCTAACCTCTGTCTTTTTCTCTCCACCTTTCCTTTCGACCTCTCCTCCCTAACTCTGCTCAGTTTTTGCTGACTGGTTGCATGGTTCACCTCCAGAGCCTTCAAGGTCCCAGGCTTCCCTGCCTTACCTCAGGGCCACTGCACTATGCTCAGCATTACTGCACTTTCAGTTTTCACTCTGAGTGGGGGCAACCTCTCTGCACTTAACCCAGGGTCCTGTTAGACTGGACATGCTTGTTCCCCCCCAAACCCCCATTCCTCGCACCCCCATCTGTACGCATGCATAACCTAAATGTATGAGGTCTAGTAAGTTTGTCTGTCCCCCCGACCCCTCCTCTTTTTGTCCCCCCTCCCTAGCTTGGTCCCAACTGTACCACCTCATGCACTTGCACTAGGAGAAATGCCATCAGGTCTAGTTTGCTATTTCATTCTGTCGGATCATTCAGAAACTTCAAGGCCTAAGAATTATTACTGTACTCCCCTGTTCCCTTCCCACCTTGAAGTGCTTTGAATCATTCCACCTGTGTATAAGCACTGTATAAATTTACAATTACAAATAGTTAAGCGACAGTTAAGGTGATCAGATTTAACTCAGAAAATGCTTGAAATTCAGCAGATGTGGCAAGTGTTGATCATCTTAACTCGGTGCCCCCTCTGTTGCAAAGCCCATGAGCACATATATAACAGATGGGATTCATAATGACATACAAAATTAGAGGCCAGCAAGATAGCTCAGTGGGTTGCACGCTCGCTGCAGCATTCTGTGTTGATCTGCAGGTCGCAGGTATGACTCCTGGCAAGGCCAAATCAGCCTTTTATTCTTCTGAGGTCAATAAATGAGTACCAACTCCGGTTGGGGGATTTTCAGCCTCATCACAAGTTGGTCGGAGCAGGAAAATGCGGCGATAACGCTATTGCCACCTCATTTACCGAGTTGGGCGGAAAGTGGGAGTTTACATCCAGCTTTTTGCTGGAGGTAAAAATCTCCCGTTATCACCCCTTTTTGGTGCTATTAGCGCAGCGCTAATTGCGCCAGCGCTAACAGCCCTAAGATATCCCCTTTGGGTCCAATGGACCCAATGGGAATGGAGATTTACCTCCCCATTGCAACTCGGGATCCAGAGCAATTTCCACCGGACCGAGTTACGGTAACGCTAATAGCTCAGGGCAGTATCCTGGCACAATTAGCACCAGGATACCGCCCAACCCCTGATGAGGCCCATTGTATGTATATGTGTTCTATGTAAAGCACTTAGGCATAAGCGCTATATACATAACACATACTTAGATCCTAGGGGTCATCAACGGGGGACGCCAAGTTAAGATGATCATCATTTGCCACATGCGCTGAATTTCAAGGGATTTGTTGCCAGCTACGTCATTTCACCAAAATGCCTGGGATAGCGGAAGTGATATCACACAACCTATGACCTCTGATGACATCACAGGAAGTAATGTTATTTGACCCCATCCCTAGGTGACATCACGGGAAGCGATGGAACACAACCTTTCACCCTTTGACAAAACAGGAAGTGGCATCACATAGCATTGTTTCGAAGTACACTATGAAAAATATGGTTATGATATCACTGTAAAGTGATATACATTTCATACAAGAATGGATCCCCATATGTATCATTAATATAAGCGCGTATAGGCCCATTTACCAAATTACTGTGAATGCAAGCAGGCGTCCAAGCGATAATGATGTGTTATTATATACTACTTATGCTTAAGCGCTTCATACAGAACAAATATACATACAATATCACCCAACCTGTGTTGGTACTCATTTATCAACCTTGGCAGGATGAAAGGCTGAGTTGACTTTGCCGGGACAATCGCACATTGCAGCAGCGAGCGGTCAACCCACTGAGTTATAATGCCGACTATAGCTACCAGACAACCAGCCACTCCAGAAACCAAGAGCCACATGCTGCTGGCCACAGCTCAGGAACATCAATTTAAAAAACAGAAAAAAACATTTTTTTAAAACATTTTTTAGGGGTAGAAAGGGAGACCTCAACGGTCGCAGTTGCGACCCTTGGCATCCCCCTAAATGATGTCCCTGTTTGATGCATTAAATCTGATCACCTTAACTGTTCCTTAACTAAAGTTTTTTTCAGTGAATTTAGATTATGATTACTAGCACAACACAATACAACTTAAACTCACTTATTATGATACACACTCACATGATTGATGCAGTACAGAAAAAAATAGTAATAGGTGTAGAATAGGTAATTTCAGCTAAGCCACACATGCCACTGCACATCGAAATTCACCTCCAGTTCAAAGCCACTAAGCACTGGATTGTGAGTATGCAGATGAGCTCAAAAGAATGCTTTTGGCTCCCAAAAATGTTTTTGTTTTACTTTTGATCTAAAACTGCATACCCACAAAGAATTGCAAGGTAGCATTGGGGCAGCACGCCTCAAATCTTCTCCACTTGCACGCATACAGTGATCTTGTTGATGGTCTGCATGCAGCCAGCAGCATCCCCAAGTATCTCCTCAGAGAGGTCCCAATCTTCATCTGTTATCCTCTCAAGAGCCACGCATGTAGGTTGAGGGACTCTGGGTTTGGGTGGAGCACCCGACGTTCTGACTGGGAAGGAGATCCGGACGACTAGACAACAGGAGAGGTGGACAGATGGTCAAGTCCACAAGGTCTGAGTACCATGTCCTCCTCGCTCAACCCGCGGCAATCAAAATCAGGGTTGCTCGAAACCTTCTCAACCTCTTGAGACCCCACAGAATGACGTGAATTGGGGGGAGGGAAGGCATAGTGGAAGGAGAAGGTCCAGTCCACTAAAAACGCATCCGCTAGCCCGCCATTCACTGCAAATTCTCTCGAGAAAAACTGTCTGTCCTTCCTGTTGGACTCTGTGGCATCCACTCCTGGATATGATATGATATTTTATTTTATATCGCACCTATACACAAGTGTTTCAGAGAGAGAAGGCCTCTTCCACTTTGAGTTTGAGAAAACTCAAAGTGGACCAGTGGTGTGGAACAAGGGTGCAGCCACAAGGTGGCAATAGGGTCAGCAATAGCTGTGTTGAAGGGCGTAGCCCTCTCAGTAGCAGGACCCTCATCCAGAATATCATTTAAGTCATATTTTGAAACTGGCCTGGCTGGAGCACTCCACCCCAGGGTATCCACCACCTTGTCAACCAAAGCCCTGTACTTGGCATTAGTGTGGCCATAAGGGGGGGCTTGCTGCAACTCCACATCTGGGGATGTGTCCAGCCCACTGGCATCCTGCAGACCTTCAGGCAGTGCCTCTAGATCTGCATGGTTGGTGAAAAAGTCAGCAACTCCAGCCCCTGAGTACATTGGGTCAAAGACACCCTGGTTGTCAGGGGCACAGAAAATGTCAGCCCTGGAGCCAAAAAAATTGGTCCTGGATTTCCGCACGAAAGACTGCTAGATGGCAGTCAATGTCAATGTTTTATTGGCCAAAGGTGGCCCGGCCTTGATCGGCACGGAACCATATGGCTCTGCCGACGCTGAAGACAGTTTTTGCTCTTCGGCCGGAGTTACCAGGTAACGCTGCAGCTACCAGGGACTGCTGCATTGAGGGCTTGCCCGTACTGCCAGCCGCCTTTTTAACCATGTCTAGCATCTGGGTTTTAAATTCCTCCCATTCAGCTCTGGATGCGCGCTCCGTCGACAACTTGCTGCGTTCACTAGAAGGATCGGACTTGTGCCAGTGTTAGTGACGTTGTTTCTTTTTGTGGGAGGAGGAAGAGGACAAACGGCTTCAGAAATGAGATTTCTTTTGGATTTTTCTCTGATGCCTCTCTTCCTTTTCTGGAGTAAGCCCCTCCATTTCAGCTTCCGACGACCGTACGTCGACCATGCCAAAGATTTAGAGAGAGGCCAGCCTACCGCAATCTTCACCGATCTTCACTGCCTGTTCCCAGAGGGACTTGGGATTCGTCTTGCCACATGAAGTACAGCCCATGGCGTTGTGACCGGTGCCGAGGAACCACACGCAGATGTGTGGATCTGTCACAGATATTTTCGAGCTGGAATCCCTGCAGCATTTGAATCCTGATACTAACTCGCGCCAAGCAAAAAACAACAAAACCATCGAGTGAAATCAAAGTTATTGAGCAGGGTTCCTCTCGAGCAGCGTGCTGAGCATGCGGAAAAAGGAACTAAGCTACATGGACCTAGTGACGCAGGGTATGTACGACGACCAACGTCGTGCCTGGAGCCGACGACTGAGGCATCAAGTCAAGATGGATCAACGGCAGAGTCGAGGTGCACTACACACCCTGTCGAATGAGGTATCTGTGGGAGAAAGGCTAATTCTAATTTCACATTTCAAGTGAAGTTCTTTTCCCAAGCATTGTGAACCCACCATAACTTTGCTGGTGTTTGTTCAACACGTCCAAATGCTCCAATCGCAGGCACTTAGACTATATTGCACTGAGATCCCTACTAAGGATGAAACATGCATGCAGTAGCCTGAACCCTTGGGATCTGTATATCTTGGTTTGGAATAAACTATGTATCACATAGCACTGCCCTATGGATAAAAACATTTTCCTGGATCAAAAGGCTTGACATTTGTGCTAATTGGCGTACCCACATTGCATTGCCCATCTACCTCTGAACCAGAGGTGAACTTCCAGTGATGGCTAGTGAAATAACCAATTCTACTTTCACATTTCAAACGGAAATGTTTTTTTCAAGCATTTTAATCCCACCATAACTTTGCTTGAGTTTATATACATAAATATGCAGTGCAAACAAAAGCAAACTTATGGTTGCTTTTTTATTTAAAAAACTGATAAACCATTCCACCTGAAATGTGAAAGCAGAATAAGCCATTTCAGCTAAGTCACACATGCCAAAGCGCAACCCAGCAAACAGTAGTGGAAGATCACCCCCAGTTCAATACATAAACTCCACCAATACAAGTAGTGTATGGGCTACGTGAGCAGTATGGCAGCACATTCACTAACACAAGTTATGTTATCTTACAGGGTCTTGTACCACGCACTGTTGCAAGTGGTCTCTTGGCGCTTTGGCTGATCTGCAATGAAAGGAGGGTTAGGTGGGTATCTTAACTTGGATTGAGAGGGAGAAGAGCAAGACAGCATTGATGTGCTGTTGGCAGCTTCAGTTCGGAGAAAACGGTCACTGAACGTTGGTGCATTTTTCGGTTAGTAGCTGTCATGTGGTGTTGAGGTATGATTGTGCATGGTTTGGTTTCTTGGTTGGTTTTGTGAAGTATGTGCGGTTTGTGGTGCGGTAGCGGTATGGTTATGTTTAGTTAAGAATTTGAGAGGGAGTATGCAGAAGGGGGAGTTTTAGCACGGTTAGTTAGGAGCAACACATTTCCTACCCCCAACAATCCATCCAAGTGCGACACTCTTCCTGTCCCCAACAATCCATCCAAGTGCAACACACCCCCTGCCCCACCAATCCATCCAAGTTTGACACACTACCTGCCCCCACCAATCCATTCAAGTGCAACACATTTCCCACTGCCAACAATCCATCAAAAAGCGGCAATTTCCCACCCCGAACGACCCTTCCAAGTGGACTACATTTCGGAAAACCATCAGGAAACGAGAGAAGGAGGAATGGGTAAGGGCACCTTGCACCAGTGTAATGCAGTCTATGTGAAGTTTGTTCAGTGATTATGAATGCTAGGAGTTCTATGTTTGCATCAGTTCGGTTCCACTATGCTCCCGAGGTGCCTTTTACTACTGAAAGACAAAACAATGTGCCTATCACACAGACCAAGGTGCAAAAGCATGTCACAACACAGCTATGTGGCCAATCTTTGGACCAACTCAAGATTTTAAACTGGCAATGCTACCTTGGATAATCCTTAATCTATGCTAACCTGTAGCTCATACTTCTACTAAAACACGGACCATTCAGTCAGGTAGCCTATTGCTAAACATATGAATACCTCTGCCCCACACAGACTTGCATACGGTGCAAAAGCTAAAGAGCATAACAAGAGACACCATGGGAATTTATTTTTTAAGTAAATGAGGGAAAGTGTAAGGATCATTATGTGAAAACTACTGTTGCAAAAGTTGAATTATGCATCCTAAAAGCGCAGGACAAGAGAAACTGCATCCTTCTATGATGGGAGTCGATTTTGTCCCAAACCTCTGGTTAAGCGTATGATTAATGGTTTATGAGATAGAGATACATGTGTCATCAAATTCCACTATGTAGTAGGCATGATTCACATCCATGCACTCTAGAATGCAGCTATGGCTACAACAAATCTGCTCTAGTTGCACGCATAACTGTCTGCACTAAAACACCTGACGGGCCGCAACACCTCTGCCATTAGTATGCAGCTACAACAAGCAAAAACCTTCAGTCTAGCTGGGCACACATCAACTCTCCTGCACTAGCACTCTACCTCAATCACGTGCTTGATCTCTGGGCTGCTTATTGGAGCCTAGCTAGCCCTCATTAGTCCTAATCCAGGCAGAATATGCACACGCATCTTAAACTAAACTCTTAGAACCTCCCATACATGTACCTCGATCCCCGAGGGCGTTGCAACCTCAAAGTGAATTGAGGCTGTACAAATGGGGAAATGGCATTATATAAATGACGACTGCAATACAATGAACAAGTTACTTTCTTACCTGGTAACGTTCTTTCGATGGGATGGTCCGACGACGTATTCCATATCTATGACATGTAATCACCACAGCTGTGCTGCTTCGGAAACTTTTTTCGGCGTCTGCGTCCTGCATCGATGACGTCGATGCGCTGTCGTCGAGGACCTCCTCCGACGTCCGACGTCATCCGATGTGATAAGTAGGACGCACGACGCCCGTAGCCTCAGTTGTAGTTTTTTCCCCCAGAACGTGTGACATAAGTCAACTGCCAGTCAGACACAAAGCCTTGCGGAACGTAAGCCGCAATCGCAAAAGAAATTCTGCAGCGGGGAAGGCAGGGCGGGAGCGATATGGAATATGTCGTCGGACCATCCCATCGAAAGAACGTTACCAGGTAAGAAAGTAACTTGTCCTTCGAGGGGATTGGGTCCTCCGACGTATTCCATATCTATGACAGACTCCCAAAGCAGTACCAGAGCAAGGAGGAGGGAAAGAATTTAGAATCAAAATTTAGAATAGCCAATCAAATAGCAGAGCAAAGGACCGCCTTGCCAAAGGCCAGATCCTGCCCTCGGATGGAATCGAGGGAATAGTGACGTACAAATGTATGTACTGAAGCCCAGGTGGCTGCATTACAGATGTTGCGAATAGGAACACCCCTCTGCAGTGCAGTAGATGCAGCCACACCCCTGGTAGAATGGGCCCGCAAGCCAGCCGGTTGGTCCTTACCCGCCAAACGGTAACACTCCGAGATGGCTAAAATAATCCAGCGAGACAAAGTCTGTTTCGTCACAGCTTGCCCCAAACGCTTCCCAGCGTAACCAATGAAGAGTTGATCGTCCACTCTGACCCGGGACATGCGTGAAACATAAAAGCTTAAAGCTCTCCTAGGATCAAGCCTATGGAGCCTCTCCTCTTCCTTACCGGGATGCGGAGGAGGATAGAATGCCGGAAGCACAACCTTCTGGGCCAAATGAAATTCCGACACTACCTTCGGAAGAAAAGAAGGACGAACACGAAGGACAACCCTGTCCTTGTGAAATACAGTGAAGGGAGGCTTAACTGAAAGTGCCTGTAACTCACTCACTCTGCGAGCGGAAGTAACCGCAACTAAAAACACAGTTTTCAGAGTTAACAGCCTCAAAGGGCAAGAATGTAAAGGCTCAAACGGAGCACCCATAAGAAACCTAAGAACAAGGTTTAAATCCCAACCAGGCACCAGGAAAGGTGACGGAGGGAACACATTAGTGAGCCCTTTCAGAAACTGTGAAATTAAAGGGATTTTAAAGTAAGAACACTCTTCAGACGAGCGCTTAAAGATGGACAGCGCCGCCAGGTAACCTTTAATGGTACCCACTTGCAAGCCCCTGTGGGCCAAAGAAAGTAAAAAGGACAGAACCATGGGGATGTCACATGCAAAAGGATCCACATTCTGAACTGTGCACCAGTCGCAGAACTTACGCCAACGGCAACGGTACAGAGACTTTGTTGCTGGCCTTCGGACCGAAAGCAACACCTCCATCACGTCTTCAGGGAGGTCCCAATCCTTATACCTCAACCTCTCAGAAGCCAAGCGTGAAGGTTGAGGGATCTGACCTCTGGATGGAGAACCTGACCCCCCTCCCGTGAGAGCAGATCGTCTCGGTAGGGAAGACGACGTGGAGGGCAGATGGACAAGTCGAGAAGGTCCGGGTACCACGTCCTCCGAGCCCACGCCGGAGCAATGAGGATCATCCGGGAACCGAACTTCCGTAACCTCCGCAGCACTTGCGGGATGACGGGGACTGGAGGAAACGCGTACAGCAGCGGGAATGACCACTCCACCACGAACGCGTCTCCTAAGGCTCCGTTTGGAGGAAATTCCCGCGAGCAAAACCTTTCGCACTTCCGGTTGACACTGGAGGCGAAGAGATCCACTTGAGGGGTCCCCCAAAGGGCAAAGATCTCCAGGAGAATCTCCTGAGCCAACTCCCACTCGTGAGAGATCGCGCTCTGCCTGCTCAGAGCGTCCGCCGTCACGTTTTCGGCTCCGGCCAGATGAACTGCCGAGATCGAAACTCCCTGCTGGATGGCCCAGAACTCGAGCTGCATCGCCTCCCTGCACAGAGGAAGTGACCCTGCCCCCCCTTTCTGTTGAGGTAGTGCATGGCCACTGTGTTGTCCGTCAGGATCAGGACATTCTTCCCTTCCACAGACGGCAGAAAAGCCTTCAGGGCTAGCCTGACGGCCCTCAGCTCCAACAGATTGATATGGAGTCTGGACTCCGACGGAGACCAACGACCGCTGACTGTCAGCCCGTTGGCATGAGCTCCCCATCCCGTGAGGGATGCATCCGTCATGATCGTCACCTGCGGCCAGGGAAGCCAAAATGGAGCCCCCTTCATCAAGTTGCCTTCGACGGCCCACCACAGAAGGTCCTGGGCGACCGAGGACGCCACCTGAATCGAGTCCGACATCCTGCCGGAGGACTGCGACCATTGCGTCTTGAGTGCCCACTGCAAAGATCTCATCCGCAGGCGAGCCTCCGGCACCAGAAGAATGCAGGATGCCATGAGGCCGAGCAACCTCAAGAACTCGAACGCTGGGAGCGTCTGGGCATGCTGAAACTTGCGCACCATCTGCTGAATGTGAAGAGCCCTCACCTGGGGAGGAAAACACTGCCCCAGGGAAGTGTCGAGCACTGCTCCGATGTACTGGAGACGCTGTGTTGGCGTCAAATGGGACTTCTTTAAATTGAGGGAGAAGCCCAGCCTGTGAAGGGAGCGACAGGTGACCGATAGATGATCCAAGACTTGCTCGGGAGAGCTCCCCCTGATCAACCAATCGTCCAGGTAGGGGTAGACGTGAATCCCCCCTTGCCTGAGATGCGCTGCCACCACCATGAGCTTGGTGAAAACCCACGGGGCAGAGGTCAATGCAAACGGCAGGACCCGAAACTGAAAGTGCGAGTCGCCAACCGCGAACCTCAGGTACTTCTTGGCACATGGAAGTAAGCATCCTTGAGGTCGAGTGACACCAACCAGTCTTGAAGCTGAAGGGCCTGGAGGACTTGAGAGAGAGTAACCATCTTGAACTTGTCCTTCCTGAGGAGTTTGTTCAAACCGCGCAAGTCCATGATGGGTCTCAATCCCCCGTCTTTCTTGGAAATCAAAAAATAAGGGGAATACCATCCCTTGTTCCTCTCCGCTACAGGCACCAGTTCTATGGCGCCTTTCTCCAGCAGGGCTTGAATTTCCTGCGCAAGGAGCGGATCCGGACACCGCAAAGAGAGGTTCCCCGGTGGATTGTCGTGAGGCCTGTGCCGAAAGGGAAGACAGTAGCCGTGGGTAATGATCTCCAGAACCCACACATCTGAAGTAATGGCTTGCTACTCTACAAGATGCTGCGCCAGCCTTCCCCCAACCGGCGAACCATGGGACATGGCCTCATGACTGAGTGGGAGCGGCTGCGGCGTTACCTGAGGGCAAAGAGGCAACTGCCCGAGCGGCCTTGGCACCACGGGTACCCTGTCGTCCACCTCTGGTACCCCTGCGTTGGCCTCTTTGACTGCCAGCACCTCTCACTTTACTGAAGGACGAGTAATAGCGAAAGGAACCACCCCTCCACTGCTGTCCCCTAGGACGAAAAGGCAGAGGTTAGCGAACTGCAGCGCCCAACGACTTCGCTGCAGCTTTCGAGATCTGCAACCTCTCAAGGCTCTCGTCAGCCTTGCTGCCAAAAAGGTGCTCACCGTCAAAGGGCATGTTGAGGAGCCGGGACTGCACATCCGGAGCAAACCCCGACTTCTGCAACCACGCAAACCTGCGTATCACGGTGCTCGCCGCCATGGACCTACTGACGCATTAAGTCCAAACCCGACTGAACGGACTCACACATGGCATCCTTACCATCCTGGACCATAGCAAGGAAACCATCCCGTTCGTCCCCTTCGGGAATATGTTCAGCCGCTAACGCAACACAGTTCCACAGAGTGTGCGTGAAACGCGACAAGGCACAAATGGAGTTGGCCACCTGAAGCGCCATACCACCAGAAGAAAACACTTTCTTCGCCCAGCCATCAAAACATTTGTCGTCCCTATCAGGAGGGATGGTAGGGTACGACGCCTGCTTCGCCGGGGCCGTGGCCGCCTGCACCACCAAACTCTCTGGAGTGGGATGCCTGGTCAAGTAGCAGGGGTCGCCACTGGCTGGACGGTATTTTCGCGACAAGGATCTGCCCACCGCCGGGAGACTCTCCGGAGCAGTCCAACCCGCCGCCACCCTTCTCTGTAAAGCCATATGGAACGGCAGAACCGGGTCAGTTGGGGGACCAACATCAAGGATGTCCGTCAGATCATCCTGCACAAACTCCCCTGGGGGAGCAGACCATCCCAAGTACTCAGAAACCCTAGCCATAAGGCGCCGGTACGAGGAATCAGCATGAGAGCCAGGCTCAGGCCTACAAAACTCCACCTCCGGAGAGGTGTCCAGTCCACTGGCATCATGCAGTGACTGTCTCAACTCGTCAAACTGACTATGGCCCGAGACAATTTCATCCGGAACCTGACTAGGAACCAGGCCATCAGAATCCTCATCCGCCTCTGAAATATAGTCCAGGTGGCGAAAAGAAGGCACCCTAGAGTGCTTGCTCTTAACCAGATCCTTCCTAGGGGGTCCACCCGTGCCACGGTGTACCTCCGACACGAAAGGCGTCGATGGCGTCGAGCGAATCGGCGCCAGCGTCGAGAGAACCGGCATCGGCGCCGAGAGGATCGGCGTCGACGTCAAGGAAATCGGCGTCGACGTCAGATGCAGCGCCTCCAGAATCGGCGGCGTCGACACAGCCCTCGAGGCCGGAGCCCCGTGCGTGTCCCTCGACGACCTGAGCGTCGACGGCATCGACGACTTCCTCGGAGCCAGAGCCTCGAGAAAGCCTGTCGACGCCCTCGACGCCTCAGACGTCGATGCCTTCTTCGAAGACCTCACAGGTGCACACGGTCTCGAACGCGTCGAGGACCGGGACCTGGAACGGGTACGTCGAGAACGAGTCCCCTTGTCCGAACGGGACCTCTCCCGTGACTCGTGCCGACCACTCTTGCGAGCGGTGTCTCTCGACCTCACACGACCGACCCCACTCGGGGGCGCGGACGGCTGAGTACCCTGCGACTCAAGAATCGCCAGCATCGTCTTCCCGAAGAAAGCCCATTCCTCCGGTGTCGCACGGCTGGAGGGGTAAGCGACGTGCCGGGCAGAGTCCTCCGAAGAGGACCTGGAAGACGACCGGTGTCGGCGCTTCCGAGAATGCCTCGAAGAGGCTGAGGAGTGGCGAGACCGACTCCTAGAAGGAGACCCACGAGACTTCCGACGATGACGCGGAGAGTCACCCCTCGAATCATCCGTCGAAAGCCCTGCAGACTTCGACTTCCGGGGCTTGGACACCCGACCTACCGACAACTTCTTCTTACGTTCGCGTAAGGCTTTGGACGTGAGCGACTGGCAGTCGATACAGTCATCCGTGTCGTGGGCCTCCCCGAGGCACCAGAGGCAGGCGTCGTGCGAGTCCGTCACCGACATCTTGGACCCACACTCCCCGCACTTCTTGAAACCCGGATGCGGGGTCGAAGACAAAGTAGAAGACATCTTCTGAAGGATTTTCACAAAACGAACAGGTTCGAAGAACCGAGAAGAACAGAACTCCAAAGAGTTGAGGCGTTTAAACCGAGAAACACGAAGCAACACGTTCGCGGAAAAAACGGAACTGAGGCTACGGGCGTCGTGCGTCCTACTTATCACATCGGATGACGTCGGACGTCGGAGGAGGTCCTCGACGATGGCGCATCGACGTCATCGACGCAGGACGCAGACGCCGAAAAAAGTTTCCGAAGCAGCACAGCTGTGGTGATTACATGTCATAGATATGGAATACGTCGGAGGACCCCATCCCCTCGAAATAATACTATGGGTCTCATTACGGATCTGGTGGTAACCTTGCCGGTGCTACCGGCGGGTTGCTGCTGGACCCATAATAATTTATCGGCACCTGACTTTCCTGTGCCACCGGCCCATTATCAGTCCGGCAGCCCGGGAAGTCAGGCACCGGCAAATTGTAAGTATGCGAGTGGGGACACTGAAGCACCGGCACCGTTGCTAATGGTGTCAGTGCTTCTGTGAGCAGTCTGCCAACCTTGGCCGCTGCACCCGGCAGGGTCAGACCTGTCGGGCACAGCGGCCATGGCATGCAGACTCGAAGTTTGCCGATCCGGAAACAAGGGTGCTGGAGAGCTTACCAGCACCCTTATGTCCGGACCAGCAAACTCGTAATGAAGCCCGATTTCCTCAGTAGCTCGTGTTAAAGAATTTGTAGAGTATGAACAATACAATACAATCGGAACCTCAGTAACACAAGCCAGTGTGCTGTATGGGCATGAAATAATTACACAGACACACAAAACCAGTGTACACTCTACGAGAGTGAAACAACACCGTCTGTGACACAAGTGTGAACTCTTCGATGATAAAATAATTTTCTCTGACATATGGCACAAGTATGAAGTCAATGAGAATGAAATAATGATCTAATTCCTGAAACAACACAATTGTGTGCTGTACAAAGGCTGTCCAGGTTGCACATATCCAAAGTGGTTGCCTTCAAAATCAAACAAAGCCACAGATTTGACAACAGTCACACACCAACACTCACACACTCCAATCTAGCACACATGTAGTTGCGTAACCTTAAAGGTGTCTACATCTCTCCTATGCTTTTCTACATCATAGCTTTGACCTTCAGTGAAGGCTGGTGGTCAGTGATTCGGCTTAAAACCAGCGCTCACTTGTATATTAAACCATGAAAATCATGTCCGCAGTTGTAAACCAAACCAACAAGCAGTGCGACTTATGGTGTTTTCAAGGCCTGTTTGATCCTCAACAGATTTCCCTGATTTTTTAAAATGCAAGCATTAGTGTGGAAGTATCTTTTAGTCTTAACAAGACCAGTCTCATGTAGACCACTACTAAGTCCTTTCACAGCACATTGGCCGCCACCTTGCCACAGAGCATATAGCCGATATTGGAGATATGTTGTGATGCAGAGCAGAAATTAAACATACCCTTCCAGGTAGAAGTTGCTAAAGTCACAAACAATATCCTTATATTGCTATAAGTCCGTAAGCACTTTTTCATCTACAGCACATTCAGCATCCTTATTTATTTATTTATTTATTAATTTATTCATACCACTTTTGTAACTCCATTATCCAAGGGTATCACACATTTGTTTTTTTATTGCTTATTTTCTGGTTATTCAAAGAAAACCTTTAAGCCATTGTATCCAAGATCTGTAACTCACAGTGACATCAGATCAAATGTCCACATTATGCACATTCCCTGTAAAAATGTAGTCTTTTTAGTTACTACCCATTCTGGTCTAGAGGTACAAACTTTAGTAATTCCGGTTTCTTAAAAATAGCAGTAACCAGGTTGACAAATGCCACATGTCACGGCATTTGGTACAGTAAGCAGGCATAACAGGTACATTTGATACAGTTTTTAGTTGTGTTAAACAATGTATTTAAATATTACTCGTATTTATCAAACAACCACGTTTTTACAAGCTTTTTGAAGGCAGTGTAAGATTGTAAATTTCTGGTGGATGCAGGAAGAGAGTTCCAGAGGGACGGAGCCATGGCACAAAAACAGACACTCTTTTGTTCTTGAAACGAGGAGTGACCAACGAGACGCTAGAGGTAGATCTTAACGAGTGCACTGGGTATTTTTAGTGTAATACAGTTGTTGAGATAGAAGGATGCCTCCTTGTAAATGCATTGGACAGCAATAGTCAGAGTGTTAAACTTGATATGAGCTTTGATAGGTAGCCAGTTAGACTCACGTCTGGTTGCTGGGATGTGGTCTGCTCGTTTTACTCCTAGGGAGGCCTGTAATGTTTTGTTTTGCAACAGTTGTAGTTTGATCAAATTGGCTGCTGAGGTGCCCATCAGTAGAACGTTGCAGTAGTCCAGCTCGGTAAGAATAAGTGCTCATGCGAGTGTGAGGCAATTGTTTGGTGAAAGGGGTTGCCTGCTCAGGGAAATTTAGTCTGGCCGTGTAAGCGGTGGAATTCTGTATGGTATTATTAATTATGAACACACCCCTTCTATATCTTTTTTGAGTTTTAAAGAGTTAGTGCTTTACTAACAGAACGTCGCCAGTATACCCATGCAAGCTGATTCGGTGTTGGCCTAACAGCATGCAGATCGTATCCAATGGACAAAGCTTCATTTGCCTTCTGGGGAAAGGCAGATGTGAAATGTCAACCACAGCACCCCCACTTATGCTTGAAGATGCCATACCAGAATTGTGTCTCCTCCCCAGTCCCGCCTTTGGAAGGATCTCCTAGAGATCACGAGGCCTTTGAAGTGTCTGGTGTGCCATGTAAATCCCTAGCCATGAAAAGTGGGACAGACACCATCTCAGTTTTGAAGGGGAATATAGCAAGACAGTTTCTAAGTTGGCAACCAACTCTCACAATATTTTCATCTTGTCAGACTGCAGTAACAGAGGCCTCTGACCTATTTAGGGGCATCAATAACTTGGGGTGTGGAAGAGCTGAAGGGGTGGAAATTAGCCAAGGCAGTACCCCCTTTCAGGGCCAAAGTTTGGGGCCACATGACTCTTTGAGAATTTGCATCAATGTCTCCCTTGCCAAGGAGCCCAGTCTGTAGACTGCCTAGTAGAGTTGGGAGGGTGCACGTTCTAATCACCCCCAGGGGCAGAGGAATGTTCTGCCTTGTTGTGGGGCCTTGCCCTAAATGGCATTTGGAATCATCATCTGAAGTTGAAAGCTAAAAGTGCAGAACTATGTCTAAAACCCGACCGTTGAAGGTCGCATCTCAAAGATACTCATATTTTCGGTAGATTTGGTGCGGCTTTCAAAGGGCAAGAAAATGGCTCTTGCAGAGGCTCTACCCTCCTGAACACGTTGCCCCCACCCACTCTCCGTCCCCACCTTCTCTGGCGCTGGTGGGATTTTCTTTTAATCAGGGGGTTTCACCCCCCAACATTCTCTCCACAATGGCTTCTTCCCATTTCCGAGCTGCTGTGAAAGACGGCCCTGTCAGCCCCTCTGCATCAATATGCGGTTGCCTGCGGTTAAATGACCACACAGTAATTATAATAATTGGTTATTTATAACAAGCTTAATACCCAGAGGTTTCTAAACCAAAGGTTTCTAAGCGCGGACCCAGGGATCGAAGCTGTGTTGCTCCGCTAGTCTTGCTTCGAAGGCAAGCAAGTTGCCGCTGAGCTATCCTCCCATGACAGAGGTAGAAGAGCCTGGGGATTTGCCTCTGCATTTAGTAGAGACCCATGTGGTATGAAAAGCTGTGTCTGCCAGTCGCCTACTCGACTGGGGACTGAAGAATTGAACTGTAGTTCTTTGTGCGCCCCCACTTTCTTCAAAGAGACAGCAAGATGCAGGTCTACACCAGACAGACATGCGAGTAAAAGTATCCACAGGCTCTGCAGGTTTATTCTTCGTCTTCTTAAAACTGGAAGTTCATTTTGGTAATTGTCACAAGAGTGAACATTTTTGCTACATCTGGGTGGAGAAACTGATAGTGAAGTGTGCTAAACAGTACGCCCGCACTCACTGCCTCCCCCACAGGCTGTCTGGCGAACCTGGGGACGCCGCCCCTCTCTAGTGGTTCACAGGACCTCAGGGCCTCATTACAAGTGTGGCGGTCCGGAAACAAGGGTGTCAGTAAGCTTACCGGCACCCTTCTTCCCAGACTGCCACACTACAAGTCTGCCTGCCGGAGCCATTGCGCCGCGCAGGTCTGACCCTGCCAGGCGCAGCTGCCCTGATAGGCAGAGTTGTTATGGAAGCACCGGCACCATTAGCAACGGGGCCAGTGCTTTTGTGTCCCCATTCCCGTGGAGTCCAATCGGACTCCACGGGAATGGGGACTTACCGAATCCCCCGCCTGACTTCCTGCTCCCCTGGGACTTGTAATGTCCTGCTGGCACCGGGAAATCAGGCGGCAGATCCTGTGTTACGGATACGGATACGGCGGAAAGCCGCAGGTAGCATCGGCGGGTCGGCGGGTTACCACTGTATTCTTAGTGAGGCCCTGATCAGTGTTACCAACTTCTTTTGTGGTCAGTTTGTTTCTCCTTGTGAGAGAGGGTATGCCCAGACGTGGGTCCCTTGCTCGCTGCGCCACAGGGAACCGGGCTGCACCTCACTGAGGAGGTCCAACAAGGCCAAAACATGTCTGGGGTTGCTTGGTTTTCTGTGCAGAGGGGACCTGGCCTAGCAGTTTGGGCTGGGCTGCTACCTTCGGTGGCGGCATCTGCTGACTGATTTGCACATGGCTGGTCCCCTTTTGCAATGGGGCAGACGGGCTAAAAAACGGTGGTGTGGAAGGTTGCCCAGAGCAATTGCCAGTGGTTTAGATTCATTCGAAACCTTCCACCCATCACTTTTGTGGTCAGTTTGTTTCTCCTTGTGAGAGAGGGTATGCCCAGACGTGGGTCCCTTGCTCGCTGCGCCACAGGGAACCGGGCTGCACCTCACTGAGGAGGTCCAACAAGGCCGAAACATGTCTGGGGTTGCTTGGTTTTCTGTGCAGAGGGGACCTGGCCTAGCAGTTCGGGCTGGGCTGCTACCTTCGGTGGCGGCATCTGCTGACTGATTTGCACATGGCTGGTCCCCTTTTGCAATGGGGCAGGCGGGCTAAAAAACGGTGGTGTGGAAGGTTGCCCAGAGCAATTGCCAGTGGTTTAGATTCATTCGAAACCTTCCACCCATCACTTTTGTGGTCAGTCAAGGCTGAAGCAGCCAAGACTGGTTATCTATTCTTGAAGGCAGTGAACGTGAGATGGTGAATCATCCCTTGTTAAGATGCAAAGAAAGAACACCAGGGCCCTCATTACAAGTCAGGCGGTGGACCATGGTGCTATTAGCACCATGGTCGATGCCGGATTCCGCCATGGTGGATGGCGGAATTACTGCCCCATTCCAAGGTGAGTGGGGCGGTAATTCCCCATTCACCATTTGCCCTTCCCCATTCCCATTTTTGCCCCATAGGGCATAATGGGGATGGGGAAGGGGCTAATTACGGCACCGTAATTTACGGTGCCGTAATTAGCACCAAGGTCGCTTAGCGCCTTGGACTTTAACGCCTGCAAAAAGCAGGCGTTAAAGTGTGAATCAGGCGTTAAGGGTTAACGGCGCCAACGGCACCGTTAAACCCTTAACGCCTGACTTGTAATGAGGGCCCATGAGTGCCAAGATGTATTCATTAAAGACAATTAAATGCAGCAAAATGAACCAGATCGTGGTCTCCTGTCACGCGAGTTAAGGATGGAAAAGAAGCGTGCGAAGAATTCAAAAACAACGATAGTGCGTGCCCGCACTCCCTTATATTCCCAGAGGCAAGGATACTTTGCAAGGCCAAGTTCAAAGACAATCTTCATGGCAGAAGGCATGGGTGATGAGAGACGTTGGGCTAAGTGGGTGGGGAGGTACAGTCAAGTCCACCTCCTGGCACCTGAGGTATGAGCTTACGAGCTGCTAGTGAGCCGAACGTTCCAGACTGACACGAGCGTGCCAACCAATTGCAGAGGGTCTTATAACGACGGGCCATATAGTTTGAGAGCCAATAAAATACTGTGTACTTAATGATGAAGATGACTTGCACTAGAGGTGGGCACAAGATGTCCACCTGACAGTAGAGACCCAATCACAATCCAACCCCTTATGGAAAGTACAATTAGATGTTCCCCTTGAGCACATCACAACCCCCCCGTAGGTTTCCCTTATTTGCCACATAGTATGACATGATTTATGACACATTTTCTATATATAAATGTAATTCTTTGCATCATGCGCCAAGAGAGCTCGTGCGACGTACGTTGATATCCATTATTACTCCTTGTTTTAGACAATTGAAACTAAAACAGAAGATCTTTTGCCATCTTCCTGAGTTGGTTCCGTTATTTGGTGTAAGAGTTACTTACTCTCCTTCCCATCCACTGCATGACACGCTACTCAAAGGCCCCTGCGTTCACGTGGGGCCCTACGTTCACGCATCCTCTGCCATCTAGCCAGAAGATCTCTGGGTTTCTTGTGGAGAGCGGCCGAATAGAAATCTTGCAGAGAAATCGAGAAGGTGGTCAGGGCCCACTTTGACAAAAGCCCTGCCTGGTTTCCACGGGCGCTCTGTGGATGGAAAACAAAGTGGTCGGTTGGGGGAGGAGATGATACCGAAGGCCTTGAGTCAATTAACGAACGAATGGTGAGTAGACTAAGGAGAATGGCAAATTAAGGGGACAGGGTTGTGATACATTTTGAGTAACGGGAAATATTGTGCGAAGATAGAGATACCGCCAGAGAGACCTGGCTCAAGGGAGCTTCAGAAGGAGACATTTCAAACTCCAGTCGGAGTAGAGAGAAATATATAACGTGAAAACCTTGCATAAGGTGATGTCTCAAACCGTGTACAGTGCATAAGTAAAGGTGAGGGAAAAGAAAAAGTGTGATCACAGTGTTTATTTTATGTGTAACGTCAACTGATCTTTGTGTTGTTTGTTGAGTAAAGAAATTGAAAAACGATAGAAGTTGTGAAAGAATTGAGAAAAGAATTAAGGAGCTATAGTGACAACCTAGTGAAGTGGTTGGTACCAATCTAGAGGTAGACATAGAAAAGTGAAAAGTAGAGACTTGAGCGGCGATTGTTGGTGCACGCTCATATTTGTTGTTAAAGTATTGAAAAAGTGGTGAGAGAATTTTATAAAGTCTGGTAAGTATTGACAGTCGATTGAGACTTGTCACAATGGGAGACACTCCGCAGATGCACCTATGCAAGACACTATCATAACATATGCCCAAGCTCAAACAGTATAGTGCGGAATGGGTAAAAGCCACGGCAGATAAGATGTTCATGCTGTGGCCCAAGGGGGATTACTGTCAAAAGCAGTATTGCAACACATGACTACATACTTGCACGCTGCATACACGGGGAAGAAATTAGAGAAAAGGTTAGCGATCCTAGAGCTCTGGAGGATTTACCAGGAAGAAGATCCTCCACCTGAGGAGTGGATGCTTAGTCAGTGTAAGGAGGAAGGTGTTAAGCCTTCAGCTCCCCTTATCTCTCTTGAAGTGAAAGGCGCTAGTGCAGAAGAAGTAGGGTTGTACCCTTTAAAGGAACTGAAAGCGGCAACGGCGTATAGTAATCCGATATATGAACCGCCAGTTTATAGCAGCGATGATAGCCTAGAGGAGAATAAGGGAAAAGAGGAGATCTTTAATATCATACAAGACAAAGAATAGAAGAGTGAGTGATCGAATGTATCGACAGAAATAGAAAGAGAGATTAAGAGATGGAAAGGAGAGAAGAATAAAGCTGACGAGGTAACGCTTGTGCAGAACGATGGGAGGACAGGTATTACTCAAGCTAGATAGGAAAAGCATCGAGGAAGTTAGGCAAAGAGAAGATAACAACGAACAGGATAGAAAAGACCGGGAGCGAGAAAAGAGATTAAAGGAAGATGAACTAAAAGAAAGAGCAGGGAGCGACGGGAACAGATGTATCAGGAGGAGCAAGAGAAAAAGGAAGAATGGGCAGAAGAGCAAAGCAAGTATGACAATAGACAAAAGGCGATGGAAGACAGGGATGAAAGAGAAAGGAAGAGAGAGGAGGAGGAAGCGCAGAAATTAAGGGACAAAAGAATACAGAGGCGAAGAGAGGAGGAGGAAAGGAGTAAGGAGAGGAGAATAAAGACAAGAGGAAGACAGAATTAGAAAGGATGCAAGAAAACGAAGAGAATTAGATGAAGAGCTAGAACAAAGAAGGAGACAGCAGGATCTTGATGTTATCCTTATTCGTAAGGAGCCAGTAGGGGCAAGCTCAGCAATACGATGGGATAGAACAGAAGAGTTCCTTACGATAAAGGAAGCAACGTTAGGGGCATCTAGAATACTATTGGAAGAAGAAAACTTTGATATAGGAAGCATCGGAGATAGGACCGATATGGACTATCAAGAATTGAAGGAAGGGAGCTACTATGGGAGTCAAGGGAGGAGGGAGCAATCCTCAGGACTCCAATCACGAAGCAAAGAAGAAAATCTGTTCAGTCTCGAGCATAGAGCCTTGTCCTTAAGCAGACTGAACTTAGATAAAGGTGAAGGGGACGATAGTCAAACTCTTGGGGACGAGACATGTCTGACGAGGAAAGAGAATCCTTCCTTGGGGAACAGGGAGGAAGCGCATGCACACCCAAGGGAAGCCTGCAGATAGACAAGGAAGTAAAATGGTTGGATTTAGAACAACCTATTGCTAGGATGCCCAAACCCATAGCATACCCAGAGCATCCCAGAGGACGATCGTATAGTGAGAGGGGAGAATCACTGCCATATGCGAGCAGACTAAGATCACTACCAGCAAGAAGAAGGTCAGGGACGATCGTCCATGCGATGGATAGGCTGATGATGGGAGCTGACTGTGGGTTAGGGTTTGCGCAGTTTCCCTTATTGGAAAAAGGGGGGGCAAGACCACAATATATTCCATGGCTGCAGATGGATAAGGACAATATAAGGTGCATGCTCCCGAGCTTGACTTCGGACGCAGGGAAATGGATATACGAGAAAATGACAGGAGGAAACACATTGGCCACAGGGGACATTAAGGGTCTCTTGGCAGCTATTCTTGGGGAAAGGGCTGATGAGATATGGAGGAGAGCACGGCATTCAAGTGTGACAGCACAAAACACAGCACATGATGGAGCGCTGTTTAATAATTGCAGAACAGATGTGTGAAGGGCTCTTAGAGTACAGTATCCCGACAAATCAGATATGGATGCAATCATGACATGAAAGATGAAAGAAGATGAAGACCCTATTGCTTACATTCAGGATATTCAAGAGCGATGGCTACTTGAAACGTGCAAGCCGTAGGAAAAAACAGTGGCATTATTTTATCACACTTTATGTCAGGGGTTGCCTGAGCCAGTACAAAGGCAGATGAAAAAGCAAGTAGGAACTGGAGTAAACCCCTGGGCTGAGATACGACTGATGATAGTGCATCACTGTCGGTTATTGCAAGAGAAAAATAAAAAGAAAGATGAGAATAGGAAGATCTAGGATGCCAAGTTAGTTCTGAAAAAATGGTCAGTTTGTCATTGAAGGGGCGGTATTGACAAGCGGAAAAGGATTGAGAATGCAGGAAGCAGTGGGTACATCGCAGGCAAATAATCAGCGCCCGATGGAGCAAGGTGGGTATGAGTTCATGCCACGAGGTAGAGGTATGGGCTATAGAGGAAGGGGTGGATTCCAAAATAATCAAGGTGGGTTTCAGAGTGCACAGAATGAGAATCAGTATACCCAGGGAGGATTTAACCAAGGGGGATTAGTCAGGCAGGCTCCCCCTGTACGTTGGACCTGTGGGATGACAGGACACATTACATGTTTGTGTGGGAGCCAAAGCAATGTACAAAATAGTCAATTCACAAGAGGGGGGACAGCTTATCCTCCACCATATAGCCCTCAAACGAAGGAAAGGGTTTGCCCAAGATCAGACAGTGTATCAGACACAAGCGCTGCAAGTGCAGCAGGCACAACAACCTGAGCAAGTGCAAATGAATCCACTGCAAGGGCAGTCACAGCAAGCCCCCAAACAGACACAGCAGTATGCAAACACAGGACAATTGCTGACACCCAGAATAGGAGGCGTCACTGTGGTAGGAGGAAATCCATTCACAGGAACAGGGATGAGCCTGCACCCATAATAGGGCAGCTCACACAGTGACTTGATGTGTTCAGTACTATCAGTGACACCAGACCCCAAGAGAAACCAAGTGTCGATGTGATGATAGGAGGCAAATCCTTTAGTTTTTCAGTAGACTCTGGGGCTACTTGTTCATGTATACGAGAGGGAAAATATCCAATGTCGGTTATTGCCATGAATGCTCAAGGGTTCTATGGAGCTACAAGTTGAGTTCCTTTTACTGATGAATTACCAGTCTCTATAGGAGAGTGTGACATGTCTGTACCTTTGTTGTATTCGCGGTAGACACCAGTTATCATTTTGGGAAGGTATTTGATGACAAACCTAAACATGACGATTTCATTTACTGATCAAGGAATAGTGTGTTGCACACCAGGAATACACTATTTAAACGTGGGCGAATTTATAATGGCTTTCACAGGGCAAGTGGCTCTGCAAGGCGTCCCAGTAGAGCCAGAGGATTTCCTATATGGGGTGAGCATTCTATTGACATGGGTACCTGGCTTAGTGGGAACAATTGTGAGGATACCTGATGAGTTCCTGTTTAGACCACAGATACCTATGGATGAAGAGGGGGAGGACAGACAATCCCTATAGAATTGGAAGCAGCCATGGTACATAGGGAATTGGAAATGCTCGAAGGAATGGACAATGAGGGTGGACCATGGAGGACAGTAATAGCTTTCGAAGAAGGGTATAGATTGACTGATATAACTGATAATGACATGTTCAGGGAAGACCGAACAGATGATGAAGTGGTGTTCTTTATGAGCATCACATACTGGATAAGAATAGAGAAGAGGGAAGTCCCACAGCAAATGGCAATAATGCGGCAGCATCCAGCATTTTATAAGGAAGACTTGGAGAAGGTGCCCAGCGTCCTATGGACTACAGGCCCTTATGACATAGGGTTCTTGAAGGGGATAGGGGAAGTCAAAATAAAACTGAAGTCAGTAGGAATTTTACCTTGAGCAAGACAGTACCCCATGTCTCGAGGGGCTGATGAGGGTATATTTAAGACCATTTCAACACTGATGAAACAAGGTATTCTGGTGCCATCTGAATCATTGTGCAATACCTCAGTGTATCCTATCAAAAAATCAAAAGGAGGGTTGTGGAGATTTATACAAGACATGAGACTGATTAACAGATTGTAGAAGCAGAGTTTCCTCTAGTTCCTAATCCGGCAACAATACTATGCAGTATCCGAGTGGAAGCCCGATCTCACAGTGATCGATTTGAAGAATGTAATGCATTTTTCGCGATCCCATTGCACAAACATTCACAAGACTTGACTTCCTTTACGTTTCGCCAAACTCGTCTGAGACACACTTGTTTGCCCCAGGGGCACTGTGAGTTCCCATCAATCTTTAATAGAGTCTTACAAATGACTTGGGCAATATTGATCTTAAGAGTGCGGTGATACAATACGTAGATGATATTTTAATTTGTAGCACAACAGAAGATGAGTGCAGACAAGATTTGATTCAGCTGATGACTATCCTAGCAGACTAAGGGTGCAAGGTAGACAAAGAAAAGTTACAGTACTGTCAAGAAGAGGTGTTATACATAGGGCAGTTGATTTCACATGAAGGAAAGAAGGGGACACCTGAAAGAGCTATCGCGATTATCAAAACTGCAAAGCCAGAAACATTGAGACAAATGCAGCAGTTTTTGGGGCTCTGTAACTATGTTAGGGCCTGGGTGTTTGATTACAGTTCATATATGAGACCCCTTTTGCAAGCTTTAAAGAAAGCACTAGTGAATAAAGTAAAAATAGAGTGGACTGAAGAAATGGATAAAGGGTTTGAGGAAATGAGAAAAACAATTTGTACAGCCCAATTATGCTGAGGAGTTTTATTTATTCTCAGACACAAATAGGACAGTTATGACATCAGTACTCACACAAAGGACTACATTAGGGTACAAGCCTTTAGCATATTACAGTGGGATTTTAGACCCAGTTATGAAAGGACACTTTCCATGTGAACAGTCATTGGCAGCCGCTGCGTTGGCAATTGAGAAGTCTACAAGTATTGTTATGGGCTGCTCTATGACTCTCTTTGAGGAGCATGCACTGTTTGCCATTTTAGAGAACCCCAAAGGTACATTGACATCCTAGAGAGCTTCCACCTATGAAGTAATAATTTCAAACCCAGCGATTAAAATAGTCAGATGCAAAATAGCGAGTCCTGCCACGTTTGTAGCTGAGCCAATAGCTGATGGCGATCATGTGCATGACTCTGCAAATTATGTTGAATTCGATGATGATATACCCCATGTGAAAGAAAATGCTTTGTCAGTAGGGGAAATTCTCTTTATTTATGGTTCTTCAAAAATGTTTCAAACTAGTGGAGAGAGGCATTCAGGCGCAGTGGTAGTAATGCACAAGTTAAATAGGGAATCTGAAGTTGTAGCAAGTGCCAGACTACCGTCTTACTTTTAAGCACAAGCAGCAGAATTTGTAGTACTTATGTCACGCTTGAGTAACACGAAGGGCAGGAAGTGATGGTGTACCGTGACTCCGCCTATATGACGTCAACCGCACACGCAGGACTAGCATGTTGGAAAAGGAGGGGATAACTCCGTGCAGATGGCACTCCATTGCAACACTCATCCTTATTGGACAGGATTATTAAGGCACTACAACTCCCAGTAGCCATTGTGGTCGTTAAATGTGCAGCTCATAAAAATCAAACAGATTTTATCTCTTGCGGAAATGAAGCCTCAAACATAAAAGCTAAAAGGGTTTCATGTTCTCCAGATATATCGAGTTTCGATACTCTGAGCGTTAAAGAGAAGGTCTTCACAACTATGTTGATCCAGGAAGGGTTTAATAAATTGCAGATGACCCAAATAATGGAGATTCAAGGAAGTGCACCACAGCAAGAACAGGATTTATGGAAACAAAGGGGGTGTTCTTTATCCCCCACTGAAGCATTATGGCGACAGGATAGCACAGGAAAGCCGGTGATGCCAGTTGCATTATTAAAGGTAGCACTTCAACAGCTGCATAACCCCACGCATGGAACAAGGGAGGGTCTTGCTGCAACACTTGCAGAAGACTGGTTTATTTTGAATTTATTGGAGAACATTGCACTATTTATAGTGAATTGCATTGTGTGTCAAAAGTTTACTGCTGGGCATACACTGAGAACAATTGCAAGGGTAATACATTGACTGAATGGTCCATTTCAGCATTTACATATTGACTATGTCGATTAGCTGCAAGTGTGCAATGGATATAGGTACCAGATAGTGGTAGTGTGTCCCTTCTCTAGGTGGATCGAGACAGGTCCATGTACACACCCTGATGCCACTTGTGCAGCAAAGTTTTTAGTATGCAAAGTCTTTCCAAGATGGGGCTGTGTGTGAAGTGCTAAAATCCGATAATGGGCCACATTCTGTGAATGAAGTGTTCAAACAGATAGGGCTCCTATTAAGAATTAAACACAATTTTTCTTCCTCTATTTATCACCCGCAAGCAAATGGAATATGTGAGACTCAACGGCCTCCTAAAAGAAAGGATTGCCAAAATCAAATTAACCTTAAAGATAGGATGGGTATATTGCCTTTCCTTATCTTTATATGCCCTTCAGAATCACCCTGGCTCAGACCATCACCTCACCCCCCACAAACTAGTGACAGGGAGGTGGATGGGAACGCCTCATATACCTCTGTCTAGAAATAGAAGTGATGCCAACAGTGTAGTCAAAAGGTTAGGTGATGAATTGAAAGAATATTTGACATGCAAGACCACTAGCATCTCTCTAATTTCAGATAAACTCTGGCATCTGGGGGGTCGGTCTCAGAACATAGATGAAGACCATTCTGCAACTGAATCAAACTTTTATTGGCACCCAAGTTATTTGTTGGAGATTCTGTACTGGTTAAAAATGTACCCAGGAAGTGTCACGACCCATGTTTTCATGGCCCCTTTTGCATTGAAAATATATAACCCCGAGCAGTAAAAGTCCAAGGCAGGGGAGTTTGGCTTCACTTAAAGTGATGTGAAACAATATAAAGGCAAGACCTTACCTCCCACCGTTACTGATCCAAAAGCAAGACAAGAAGAAGAACTTCAGCGTGTGCAGACTCGATTGATGATAAAGAAGAAGGACGATAATACGACTAGCTGTTGATGCAGATTTTGCATTTGGACTAAGACTCATACAAACTCTCCTTATAGATATTTTAGTAGGAGTGTAAACCCTTGCTGAGAGTCTTAGAAATCTTGAAAAATGAACTTTAGAAGTACATTGACGTATCAAAGTTATGCCTAAACGCCAGTTTTTGATAAAGAACTGGCAACAAGTTCAATATCCAGATTCATTTCTTGGTGCATACCTGTTCTAAGTGGTCAAATCCATGGTTTTAACTGATAGCGATTTGCACAGACTTGTGCTTGCTGTTTTTGCATTTATCCTACAAGCTTATCCTGCTCTTGTCAGAAGAGACGTTGATATATGCACTCTTTTATAGCATCCTCATAATGGCCCTGTGATTAGAAGGCTGTTAATTGCGATCATTGAGCAAATACTACAACTTCAAGAGGAAAATAATTTGGTAAAGTGTATTAGAAATGAGAAAGATAGAAGTTATCACAGTTCTAGAGAATTGACACGTGCAACCAGCGCCAGGGTGGCGCGAGAAGAAGATGTTGATGGTCTTATGCATAGTATATGCCTGTACAATTACTCTTTTTGTCTTTCTGGACAAGTGAAATCCAAGAAGAGATGGGAAGGGGGACTGATGTCCTGTGCAGCTCATCTACTAAAGCCATAATATGTGCAAGAGCTACAGAAGAGAGTAAACAATGGCTGTTTGAAGTCATGGGCCAAGTATGTCAAACTGCTGACATGGATAGAAGATGAATCCGGTCCAATAATTGTGGTTCTATTGGCGAATGCAACATTATGTTTCAGAAGAGAAGGAAGGAAGCACGTGGGAGATAACATAGGCTGCAAAACTACAGTTGACATTACCAGAATGGGAGCAGTGTAACGCTTACCTGGACTCCTCGGGAGCATAATGCCTTCTCAGCCTGTGAACCTGTACTTGGGCACTTTTTGGATATCTTTTCTGTAAAAATGATAACAACAACATTAGTATGGCTATAACATCTAATTACTGAGAAGGTGCTGCCTATAAATACATATACTTTTTTGGGCCACCCTCGATGTTGTTTCCCTTTACACCTCCATTGATCACCAGGTGAGAATGGGACCCTGCAAATACTTTCTGGATACTCGTTCACTCAATCACTATGGCCATAGCTCTATGATTTTGGAGATGTTGTTTTTCTGCTTGACGAACAATGTTTTTTTGTTTGAGGGTGCCTTTTATCGGCAAGTAAGGGGTACTGCCATGGCCAGTACCTTTGCCCCGTCGTACGCCAATTTGACGATGGGATGGTGGGAGGCTACTTTTTTATTTGACCTGCATGCATCCAGTTTTCCTACACAAATGGTTGCCTGGTGGCTATATATCGATGATATTTTCATAATTTGGAAAGGTACAGAAATTAACTGGCAATCGTTTGTGAAAAGCATTAATATCAACACGGCTAATTTACGTTTTACAGAATGCCATAGTACCACTGAAATCATCTATCTTGATGTGGTTCTGACCCTTGAAAGATCTGGATTTCACACAGCATTGCATAAAAAACCTTCCAATACTGGTTTACATTTGCATGCCACCAGCTGCCATCCTGTGTCATGCAAAAGAAGCATTCCCTATGGCGAATTTATTAGTTACCGTAGGAACTGTACTGACTTGGCATGTTTCGCCTATCACTGCGCCCAGGCGGCCATCGACTTCCTGAAACAAGGCTGTGAAAGAAGAACTATAGAAATGGCCTATACGAAGGCCCGTGGATTATGTAGGGATAAACTCTTGTATGGCATCAAGTCTGATAAGATCATTACTGATGATGAACCTAGACTCATTGTTTCTTTCAATAATGCCTCCAACCATGTTCGTAGGATCATTGAATGACATTGGCGTGTTTTGATTTTGGAGGAAGATCTATGCCCGTTGCTTTCCAAACGTCCCACTATTACTTATAAAAGAGTACCCTCGCTTAGAGACATGCTAGTTTCCAGCTTTTTGCCACCCATTGACAAAAGTTCCTCTCTGACCAATTGGCTGGGGGGTCTCCCCTATTGGTTTTACCAAATGTTCTAAATGTAAACCCTGTGCTCATGCCACTGTTTGTAAATCTTTTATACATCTGGTTACCAAATGTAACCAGACTATCAAGTATTCGATGAATTGTGACATCGCATTTGTTGTTTACGTTCTCTCGTGTCCCTGCACGAAGTGGTATGTTGGGAGTAGCACATGCAAGCTCAAATTAAGGATCTTGCAGCATCTTAGGGCGATTAAAAACTCAGACCCCGCGTACCCCATGGCTAAGCACTTCAGGCAGGAACATGAGAATGATTTGAATCTACTTACGTTCTTTGCGGCGGCACACATTCCAATTCATCCCAGGGAAGGAGACAGTGTTTTAAAGTTAAGACAATTGGAAACGAGATTTATTCTGGACTTCGACACTAAGTTTCTCAATGGTCATAACCTTGATGAGGAGCTTTATACATTCTTGGGCACCTAAGCTGGAATTGCATACATATATTTTCTTTTCTTTCTCTGGTGCTATTCGATTTTCGTTTTTTTGTAGGTGTTTCTTCTCAGTATCTATCTCCGTCCACTTTATCCTTGGCTTGATTGTATTATTATTCCACCTCATTTTACTGGTGGTCCTTTCATCTTTTTTTAGACTTATTTAGTCTAATTTTTTAGCTGCTGTAGTCACGATCCTGTAGGAAATGAGCTATGTATTATTTATTCTGATTATATCTCTGTAGTTCTTTGTTTTTCTAACCTCAGTCATCTTTTCCTGCTGTTATCCAGTTCTGTCCTATCGTCATCTTTAGGCCTCCTTTGTTTTTTTTACCCTTTTATGCATTCTGATTTTTCTACACTGTGATGGGTTGCTGTGCTTTTATGCTGCTATAGGTGTTTTCATTTTTGATATATCATTAACAACGCTATTAAGCTTGTATTCTTGTTATATTTGCACCTTGTTCATTCATTCTTCATTGAGCTGCTTTCTATCGTGGGATGGCATTCTTTTTATTTAGCAACATGTCCTGGGAATCGATTGGCATTTCCGCCATTACATTTGCATTTTTCGATCAACTTATCGCACTTGTCGATTTATTTATCCAGCTGCTGCTATTTTGTTGCTACTCTGGATGTATTTTATGGACAGAGTTGTATTTTGCATAATTGCACATGCAGATGAACAAGTTACTTCTTACCTTGTAACGTTCTTTCGACAGGATGTTCCTCCGACGTATTCCTTATCTTTGATAATACGTTTCCAGCTTGCTGGCCTCGGAAATTTTTTCTGTAGAGGGCGCTGCGCGTCGACGTCCGCCGAGTCGATGTCCCTCGACGCCCACCGTATCGGTGCCGACGTCACCATGCCCATAAATAGCCATGCGCTGCGTCCGTTGCTCAGTTCCATTTTGTAGCATAAGAAAAGTCATGCCTGAATTGGTTATTGACCTTGAAGGAGCGTAAGCTGCAACCACAAGGGAAGTATCACTGCAGGGATGGATGGGAGGGGCGATAAATACGTCGGAGGAACATCCCGTCGAATGAACTTTACAAGGTAAGAAGTAACTTGTTCTTCGAAGGGATTGTGTCCTCCGACGTATTCCTTATCTTTGATAGACTCCCATAGCAGTGGCATGTAATAGGAGGTGGGAGTGAGAATATTATGTATCCCTTTAGGGATGGACCGAATGTAATACGGCCTTGCCAAATCTGGTCTCTTGAGTAGTGGAGGAATCCAGATTGTAAAATGTTGTGAATGTATGTGAATGTATGTGTGGACGACCATGTGGCAGCCGCACATATGTCTCGGACCGGTACCCCTCTTTGGAGAGCCGAAGAGGCTGCAATACCCTGGTTGAATGAGCCCTGAGCTTTTGGGGTGGCTCTTTCCCTGCCAGTTTGTAACATTCCAGAATGGCCAAAATAATCCACCTGGAGATGGTTTGTTTTGTTATGGGTAGTCCCAACTTGTGACCTGAGTATCCTACAAACAGTTGGTCTGCTTGCCTGATCCTAGCCATTCTGCTGATATAAAAGCTGAGAGCTCGCCTTGGGTCCAGCCTATGTAGCCTTTCCTCCTCTTTCCCCGGATGGGGAGGAGGGTAGAACGAAGGTAAGGTAATTTTCTGAGTAATATGAAATTCAGAAACCACCTTTGGGAGGAAATTAGGCTTCACCTGTAGGACAACTTTGTCCTTGTGGAAAATTGTATGTGGGGGTTTACAGGGGAGAGCTTGTAGCTCGCTCACCCTCCTAGCAGATGTTAGTGCTACCAATAGGACAGTTTTAAGTGTGAGAAATCTCAGCGAACAAGAATGAAGTGGTTCGAATGGAGTGCCCATTAGGAAGTTTAAGACTAAATTTAAGTCCCATAAGGGAAACTGGAATGGTTTTGGGGGATAAACATTAGTTAATCCCTTGAGAAATTGTACCACTAGAGGAAGTTTGAAATACGATGGTTCGCTTGAAGATAGAAAGCGCTGCGAGATAGCCTTTTACAGTGGCAACTTGAAGGCCTGAGTTTGCCAAGTAAAGTAGAAACGATAACACCGTTGGTGTACCACATGAAAAAGGGTTGATATTCTCTTCCCTACACCAGCTGCAAAATTTGTTCCAACGGCAGCGGTATAAAGACTTTGTTGCTGGCCTTCTGGCCGAAAGCAACACCTCCATGACGTCATCAGGGAGATCCCAATCCTTGTACCTCACCCTTTCAGAAGCCAAGCGTGAAGGTTGAGGGTTCTGGTGTCTGGATGGAGAACCTGACCTCCCTTCTGCGAGAGAAGATTCTCTTTAAGTGGAAGACAGATTGGAGGACAGATGGACATATCTAGAAGGTCCGGGTACCACTTTCTCCTGGCCCAATCCGGGGCAATTAGGATCATGGTTTTCCGGAATCTTCTCAACCTCCTGATCATTTGAGGAATAACAGGGACTGGTGGGAACGCGTAAAGGAGTGGAAACTCCCAGTCCACTACGAACGCGTCTCCTAGAGCTCCTCTCGGGGGAAAATCCCTTGAACAGAACAGATCGCACTTCCTGTTGGTGCTTGTGGAGAACAGATCCACCTGAGGGGTTCCCCAAAGGGCGAAGATCTCTTGAAGGACTTCCTGAGCTAGCTCCCACTAGTGGGAGACTGTGCTCTGCCTGCTCAGAGCATCCGCTGTCAAATTCTTCTCTCCGGCTAGGTGGACTCCCAATAGAGAGATTCCTTCTTGGATTGCCCAAAACCAGAGCTGCATCGCCTCTCTGCACAGTGGCAGTGATCCTACGCCTCCTCTTTTGTTGAGGTAGTGCATGGCTACCGTGTTGTCCGTCATTATCAGGACATTTCTCCCCTGTACTGATGGCAGGAAAGCTTTCAGCGCTAGTCTGATCGCTCTCAGCTCCAATAGGTTGATGTGTAGTCTGGACTCCGATGGAGATCAACGACCGCTGATGGTCAAGTCGTTGGTATGGGCTCCCCACCCCGTGAGTGAAGCGTCTGTGACTACTGTTATCTCCGGCCATGGTTGCCAAAACAGTTCTCCTTTCAAGATGTTCTCTGGATAGACCCACCATTGAAGGTCAGAGGCTACCTTGTCCGGAATCCGGAGGATATCTGTCATTCTCCCTGAGAATTGCGACCACTGACTTCTCAGTACCCACTGAAGAGATCTCATTCTCAGGTGATCCTCTGGCACAAGGAAGATGCAGGATGCCATGAGGCCTAGCAACCTTAAAAAGTCGAAGGCTGGGAGACGTTGGGCATTTTGAAACTTGGTGACCATCTGTAGAATATCCTGAGCCCTCACCTCTAGTGGCAAGGCTTTTCCCAGGGAAGTGTCCAGGACCGCTCCAATGAACTGGAGTCTCTGTGATGGTATCATCTGTGACTTCTTTAAATTGAGGGAGAAGCCCAGTTTGTGAAGGAAGTGGCAGACATAATCTAGCTGGGCCTGGGCCTGTTCCGAAGATACAGCCCTGATCAGCCAATCGTCCAGGTAGGGGTAGACGTGGATCCCTTCCCTCCTTAGACTCGCCGCCACTACCGACATCAGCTTGGTGAAGACCCTCGGGGTGGAGGTCAGCCCAAATGGCAGAACTCAAAATTGATAATGAGAGTCGCCAATTGCAAACCTCAGGTATTTCCTGTGTTATAGATGGATTGGCACATGGAAATAAGCATCCTGAAGGTCCAGAGATACCAGCCAGTCCTGGAGCTGGAGGGCCTGAAGGATCTGAGAGAGAGTTATCATCTTGAACTTGTCCTTCCTGAGGAACTTGTTCAATTCTCGTAAGTCCAGGATGGGTCTCAGTCCTCCGTCCTTCTTTGGTATGAGAAAGTAGGGGGAGTATCAGCCCTGGTTCCTGTCCGCTACAGGTACCGGTTCTATGGCACCTTTCTCTAGCAGGTCTATAATGTCCTGCAAGAGGAGCGAATCTGGAACTTTTAGAGAGCTGTTCCCCGGTGGATGACTCTGAGGGATGTGTAGAAAGGGTAGGCAGTAACCCTGGGCAACTGTCTCCAATGCCCAAGCATCTGTCGTTATAGCCTGCCATTCTGTCAGATGGTGAGTTAACCTGCCCCCTACAGGTGTATTGTGTGGAAAGGCCCCAGAGTGGTTTAGGGGCGGCTGATGCAGATGCTGAGGGTAAAGAGGCACCTGCTGCTGCTGCGGCCTTAGTACTTTTGACCCGTCCACCTTGGGTGGATCTCCTTTGGCCTCTTTGAGCCGGCTGTCCTCTTTCTTTCCCGAATGCGGAATAATAGCGAAAGGACTTTCCTCTCCCAGAGGTTCCTGAGGGGCGAAAAGGAGTTTGGTGGATAGCAGCTCCTAAAGATTTTGCTGCTGCCTTAGAAGTCTGTAACTTTTCCAGACTGTCATAAGCCTTTTTTCCAAATAGTGAAGAGCCGTCAAAGGACATATTCAAAAGTCTGGCCTGCACATCTGGAGCAAAGCCAGACTTTCGCAACCACGCATGCCTGCGGATTGTTGTACTTGCCGCCATGGCCCTGCTGATACTGTCAGCAGAATCGATGCCCATTTGAAGTGATTCGCACATGGCATCTTTGCCATCTTTAATAATGTTAAGGAAGGCTTCCTTTTCCTCTCCTTCGGGTATGCAGTCAGCCGCTGATGAAGCACACTCCTATAGTGTGTGACTGAACCTGGCGAGCGTACAGGTGGCGTTGATGGACTTCAACGCCATACTACAAGCAGAGAAGACTTTCTTCACCATAGAATCGTACCTCTTGTCACCTCTATCCTGTGGGACAGTAGGGTAAGCGGTCCTATTGCTAGATGAAGTTGCCGCTTGAACCACCAGGCTCTCTGGAGTCGGGTGTTTTGATAAGTATCCAGGGTCAGCAGCCGCTACCCTATACTTGGCTGACAATCTTTTATTGACCGCAGGGATAACTTCAGGAGCTTCCCAATTAGATGTAATTTTCCTTTGTAAGGCTGCATGGAAGGGGACCACAGGGTCCTCCTGTGGACCTTTGTCTAATATGTCTGTTAGGTCATCCTGTTGAAAAAACAGGGGAAGGCGCAGACCAACCCATAAATTCAATAATTCTTGCTCTAAGGGTTCTATAGGGTGTTTCGGCATGTTCCCCTGGGTCTGGCTTAACAAATTCCACTTGCCTTATGTAGTGACTCTTGTAGGTCCTTCAGCCTTCTTTCCTCAGAGGTGAAATCCTCTGAAATAGGCAGTGTGGTCCTCTGTAACCCAAATGTTTCCTGGTCAGAATCTTCCCCCTCTTCATAAATTGACCTCTGAAATGGTGTAAAACCCATCTCTAAGGCAGAAGGAGCCAAACTCGTCATTATTGGGCGAGAAAACGTCGATGTCGTCGACGCCGATGTGACAGGCTTCGAAGGCGCCAAGAACGGCGTCGAAAAAACTGGAAGGGGTCTCGAAGAACTCGAGAGGATCGGGATCCTACTCGAGGACATCGACGAAGGTCTCGGCGTCGTGCCGGAGGCCCTTGGAATCACCATTGGCTGTGGAGTAGCCTTGGTGTTCTCTTTCATCGGCGTCGATGTCGGCGTCGACGATGGCATCGAGTCGATCGACCGATGCGTCGAGGAACCCTTCGACAACGGAGTCGATGGCGCTGATCCATGTGTCAAAGGAATCTTCGACGACGGCGTTGAAGATGGTGCCTTCTTCCCCGATGGCTTGTGGCGCTCTCGGGTGGAATGTTTCGCCGGGTGCTGCGACTCGCGGCGTTTTGATTTTTTGGGTTTTTCACCCGGGGTATCACCCTCAGCTGTCTTCGAGGGGGTCGAGGCCGCGTTCTCGAAAACGCTTAACATTTTCTGAATTCCTCCCACTCAGCTTGAGAGCTGTGTTTTGTGGGACAGGAGACCCTTTCTGGGGACACAGAAGACGATGAGGAAGGGGATTTTCGACGTCTCTTCTTTGAGTGTCTTGATCTCGACGAATGGTGGGAGCTACTTCGAGATCTAGAATGGGAATGTTTTCGACAGCGAGGAGACAAATGCCTCGACTCAGCCGAAGAAACCTTCGAGGAGGTTTTGATTGACTTACCTCTCTCGAGCTTCCCCTTGCGCTCCTTCAAGGCTTTCGCCGTCATGGACATGCAGTCCTCACACTCCGAACAATGGTACTCGGATCCCAAGCACCACAAGAAGATCCTATGTGGATCCGTTATCGACATTTTTTTTTACCGCAGTCTCGACATTTCTTGAAGCCGGATTGCGGCGTCGTTGGTTCCAATGAAGAAGCCATCGAGAACGAGTAGGTATTATTGGAGTAGATATAGAGTTATCCTGACTGAACTGAGCAACGACGTTCCGAGGCCCCACGAAGCGCGGAAAAACGGAACTGAACAACAGTCGCAGCGCGTGGCTATTTATGGGCATGGTGACGTCAGCGCAGATACGGTGGCCGTCGAGGGACATCGACTTGGCGGAGGTCGAGATGTGTTTTGCATTTTTGCACATGTAGATGCTGCTATTCTGACTTTGCATATTTGTACATGTAGATGCTGCTATTTTTGCTTGCACTTGCACTTTATTCTATCCATCGCCTGTTTCAGAATTGCAGGCCGACTGGATGCGTAGTTATCATTTACATGTACTAGCTGCTTTATTTTTAATACTAACATAGGGTTGGGAAATGGTGGTCTTAAGCTTTTAACTTATAGTCACTCATGTATTCTTATTCTCTCAATTTTGTGTGGAATTTCAATTCAACAAATTTCATGTATGTTATGACTATGTTTTCTGGACTTGTAAACTGAACTGGATTTTGTAGTGGAACTGTGGGTGCGCCTGGTGTAGACTTGGTGTTCCAGTCCATATTCTTTGCTCTTCAATTGTTCATTCGCAATTGTTTTTATTCAGTGCACTACGCACTACATAGACCACCCCTTTCTTTATGGGACACATTCTGGCTCCCATTGCTGGCACCTGTTGCCTGTCCATTCCAATATGGCTGCCACATATTCCATATCCCACATGCACCTTTTCAGTTCCACTCACACAGCAAAAGGACTACATTCTACAGTTGATATTGTGCTCTGGTCCTTCTTTCCTTTTCGTGACCAAGCGCTCAGTTGAGCGTGAAACGCAGTGTTTGCAGGTCGTGCCCACGGGCGTCCTGCCTCTGTTGTTGCTGCTGCTACCGTGTTATTGTTGTAAAACCAATAAATTCATGAACTTTCCCTTTTTTTGTGAGCTGCGCTATTTTTTCCAATTTTGGTTTCGCTAATTGGTCCGCGGAGAGTGCGGTCGCCCCTCTCCCCTTTTTTGTTGTTGATATATATATATATATATATATATATATATATATATATATATATATATATATATGATACATTACTCACTATAATCGTATTTCTGATGCTTGTATCTGCTTAAATTCACATGCTGTGCATAGGCCAACATCTAGTGGAAGCTGCAGAGTATTACAGTTTGTTTTTCGAAACTCGAAAATGGCCGTTGACCTAGGGCATGCTAGTAATACTATCCCTAGTGTGACGTCCCCTGTATCCATGATCCCTCACGCGTGTAGGACCCTCAGATTGTATTTTTTCTGAAATGAGGTAGCATGAGGAGTAGCGTGAGTACAGATTATCCAAGCAGATAGATAGATAAGACTACAAGCATCCATGCACCTTCTCTCAGAGGGGAGGAAGGGCGGGCGCAATGTGAATCTAAGCAGATACAAGCATCAGAAATATGATTACGGTGAGTAATGTATCCCTTCTGAGGCTTGTGGAATCTGCTTAGATCACATGCTGTGCATAGATTAGCGAGCAGTGTTAGAAGAAGGAGGTGGGATGTGAGAAGGGTCATGAGCAAATAAATGTCTTAGAACCGCTTGTCCGACTTGTGTATCTGTCTTGGAATGAGCATCAATGCAGTAGTGCTGAGTAAATGTGTGAATAGAGCTCCATCTAGCTGCTTTGCAAATAGTGTCAAGGGGTACATTTGCAATGAAAGCCAGAGTGGCCCCAGTGCCTCTTGTAGAGTGGGCCCTTGGCGTAAAAGGCAGAGTTTTATCTGAAAGGGAGTAACACAGCTGGATACATTTGACTATCCATTTTGAGATGGCATCTTTTGAGACGCAATCTCCTTCTCTGCCTGTAGCTACGGAGACGAACAGTTGATCTGTCTTTCTTAGCGGTCTGGTCTTGTCTACGTAGTAGAGGACAACTGTTCGCACATTTAGTGTGTGTAGTTTCACCTCAGCAGAGCTCTTGGACTGGTTAACATGTAATTTTGAGATGAACTTAGATGACAACCTAGGGTGAGTTTGTAGACCAGTTTATCCTTGTGAACAGTAAAGAAAGGATCCTGCACTGACAGAGCCTGAATTTCGCTGACCCTTCTTATGGATCTAATGGCTACTAAGAAGGCAGTTTTATAGGTCAGATGTTTGAGACTAACTTTATGCATGGGTTCAAAGGGGGGGCCCATGAGTTTTGCAAGCACCACATTAAGGTGCCATCCTGGTGGTGGGTTCGAAATTGGAGGATGGAGTCTCTTTACCCCTTCCACAAAGGCTTTAACCACTGGTACTTTCCACCACGACACCTTGTTATGTGAGGTGGTGTAGGCTGACAGCGCTGCCAGGTGTACCTTGAGTGAATTAAATACCAACACTGTGTCTAGCAGGTGGAGCATGTAGGTGACAATATTGGAAGGAGTGCAATCAACCGGGTTGATTTCTTTATTCTGGCACCAAATAACAAATCTCTTCCATTTATCAAAGTAACAGTGTCTTGTGTTTGGTTTCCTTGATTCTTTTAGGATATCCATACATCTCTATGGTAGATTGAGATGGCCAAACTCTATGACTTCAGGAGCCATGCTGCCAAGTTCATCGAGCTGGGTTGAGGATGCACTGTTTGTCCTTCGTGCTGGGATAGTAGGTTGTGCCAGCACGGTAGTCTGATGGGTTTGCACGTTGCCATCTTGCGCAGGTGTGGGAACCACGGTTGTCTCTCCCACATGGCAGCAACTAGGATGAGCGTCATCGATTCCCTGTGCATCTTGTTGACCACCTTCCTCAACAGAGGGGTTGGTGGAAAAGCGTAGGCAAACATCCCAGACCAGTTAATCCATAGAGCGTTCCCCATGGAGTCTGGCTGGGGGAACCTGGATGCGAATCCAGGGCATTGTCTGTTTTCGCTTGTGGCGAATAGGTCTATAGTGGGGAAACCCCACTGTGAGAAGAGGTCTCCTACGACTTCTTCGTGTAGACACCATTCGTGTTCTTCTGGGTGTGGGTCTCTGCTCAAAGCATCTGCTAGTGAATTGAGATCCCCTGGAACATGTTGAGATGACAGGTAAATGTTCCGTCTGAGTGCCCATATCCAAATTCTCTGGGCAAGCCTGGACAGATTTGGCGAACGAGTGCCCCACATTTTGTTCATGTAAAACATTGCTGTTGTGCTGTCCGTTAGGATCTGCACTGACAGATTCGACAGGTGGGGTTCGAATGCCTGAAGCGCTCTGAAGACTTTCAGAATCTCTAGCAGATTGTTGTGATTCTTGGCCACTGTGTGAGACCAGAGACCCTGAGCTGTGTGGTGAAGGAGGTGTGCTCCCCACCCTGACAAGGACGCGTCCGTAGTGACCACCGCCTGTATCTCTGGATCGTAAAAAAGGGTTTCCCCTTTGTCAGGTTCTCTCTTGTCCACCTGTGAAGACTTTGTACCAGTGTTGGCGAAACTACCACTAGATCGTCCCACTGACCACTTGCCTGAGACCACTGTTTCGCCAACCATTCCTGCATGGGTTGCATGTGCAGGCACGGCTGGGGGGGGCAGGTAAATACATGACGCCATCATGCCTAGCAAACACATCGCTTTGTGCGCCCTTATCTGGCGACCGGACTGATATTGTAGAATTTGCAATAGTATGTTCCGAATTCTTTCCTCTGATGGAAAAACCAACCCCTCTTGAGTGTTTAAGATAGCTCCTAGGAACTGTTTGGAGGTGCTTGGCACCAGGCTTGATTTTTTCTCGTTGACTGAGAAACCCAATTCGAAGAAGAGGTTGATCGTTCTTTGGATGTTGGATCTGCAAATTACTGGGGTCTCCCCCGTGATGAGCCAGTCGTCCAGGTAAGGGTACAGTGGGATTGCTTCCCTGCGTAGGTGTGCCGCCACCACCGCCACTACCTTGGTGAATACCCTTGGAGCCGAGGCTATACCGAAGGGCAGCACCTTGAACTGGTAGTGCTGACTGTCCACCTTGAAACGCAAGAATCTTCTGTGCGCTGGGAACATGGAAATATGAAAATAGGCATATTTCATGTCCAATGTTTGTAATCTCCTCTTTTTAGGAGGGGGATTACCTCTTGGAGTGTAGTCATGCGAAATTTTTGGGGCTTGAGATACTTGTTTGCAGGGTGTAAGTCTAAGACTGGGCGCATTGTCAGATCTTTTTGTTGGCACCAGGGAGTAAGTTAAATAAATACTCTTGTTTACCTGGTTGCTGGGGACGAGTTCTATCGCGTCCTTTGCGAGAAGATTGACGATTTCCTCGAGGAGGATCTTTTGGTGGTCCAGGGAGTGTATTTTATGTCTTCGAGGGTGTTTGCCGGGACGCTCTAACAGTTCAATGCAGTGTCCCGCGGACACTGTGGACAGCATCCATCTGTCCGAGGTGATCCCTTCCTATGCCTGGGTGAAGGTGGAAATGCGCCCCCCTACTGGGGATGCATGGGAAGGGACCCTGTGCGGAGCATCACTGTTTGCTGGAAGGCGTACCACCTCTACCTGGGCTGCCTCTCCCTCTACCATGGCCCCTCTTGTTACCTCTAGTGTAACTTTGGGTAGTCTGTTGGTTTCCACCCCATGATATACCCTGCCCCTGTGAGAAATTAGAACCCTTCTGGAATTCTGGCCACGTGAGCGACGAAAATTATCATTATTCCCTCTTTGGTTCGTGGGTTTGTTAGTTAATTGTCCCAGGGACCTTAGGGTATCGTATTCTTCTTTGCCAGTTTTGAGTGCCCCCTCTACCGCTTTCCCAAACAAGACATTCGGTTCCACCGGCATGCCGATAAGAGTAGCCTGCGTCTCGGGTTTGAACCCCGACTGTCTCAACCAAGCGTGTCTCTTGATGACAGTGCTCTCTGCAATGAGCCGGCCTGCATGGTCTGCTGCATCAAAAGTCGCTTTCAGAATGCACCCGGACACCGATCTACCCTCCGACGCAATCTGGGCTAACTGGACCTTTAGTGGTTCTGGTGCGGAGGCAATGAGGGCAGCTACTTGCTCCCATTGGTGACAATTATAACTTGACAGCAGAGTGGTGGTATTCACGATTCTTGCCTGGTAAGTGGAAGTGGAAGCCACTTTCCTTTCTAGAAAATGGGTGTCGACCTAGGGCATGCCAGTAATACTATCCCTAGTGAGACGTCCACTGTACCCATGATTCCTCACGCGTGTAGGACCCTCAGATTGTTTTTCTCCGCCATACTTGTCGGAAGCATAGTTGCGGAGTTCCCTGGCTTTCAGCCTTTTTGTCATAATTCATCTAATATTCCCCGTTCTTTAAATCCCACGTCGACATTCCGAAGATCGACGCCGGTCCGAAGAACGAACAGCCGTCGAGACTGCGTGATGGACTTTGGGCCTCGGAAGGCCTCTGGCCTCGGCCTGGGCCTCGGAAGGCCTCTGGCCTCGGCCCTGCAAGTAAGGAGAGTGGTGGGTGGACATACTCACACTTGTTTATTTCCTACTTACACTCGCCCGCTGCCATAGAATAACATATGAATTCTGCCCCAAGTGCAACCGCAAGTTTCCTTGGGTGGATAAGCTTAACACTTATCACTTAGACGACCATACCTCTGTACCTTTGGTGAGCGAGGCACCCTTGGCAATCGTGGACGTTGCCGTGTGTCGTGAGGCGATCTCGACCTGGAACGCCCAGAGGACACCGTTTCTGTGGACCGCTCTCTTTGTGCCTCTTTCTTCCGATTACTCGACACGCGTGTCGAGTCTCGGCTAGGGTTAGTGTGCTTAGGTGCAGTAGTGTGTGTATCGCTCATGTCGCCGGGTGTGGTCCCCATAACTGCACCGCCGGACAATCCTCTGAGGCCGGGGACTCGCGAATGGGTGTCTATCGACGCCCCTGTGCCCTCGCCGTCCGATACGGCGGCGTTGCTGCCATCACTGAAGGAACCCACCGCCTCCATGGCCTCGAGCTGCCTGGCGTAGTGAGCCCAACTTTTAGTGGAGCGGTCCTTCAGTGTTTTAGCCTTATAGAGCTTACACGCTCTGCAGTTAGCTTCGGGATGATCCCTAGGCAGACAGAGATTACAAGTGTTATGCTTATCCCCCCAAGGAAACTTGCGGTTGCACTTGGGGCAGAATTTAAATGGAGTACTCTCCATATGTTATTCTATGGGAGTGGGCGAGTGTAAGTAGGAAATAAACGAGTGTGAGTATGTCCACCCACCACTCTCCCTACTTGCAGGGCCGAGGCCAGAGGCCTTCAGAGGCCCAGGCCGAGGCCTTCCGAGGCCCAAAGTCCATCACGCAGTCTCGACGGCTGTTCGTTCTTCGAACCGGCGTCGATCTTCGGAATGTCGACGTGGGATTTAAAGAACGGGGAATATTAGATGAATTATGACAAAAGGGCTGAAAGCCAGGAAACTCTGCAACTATGCTTCCGACAAGTATGGCGGAAAAAAACAATCTGAGGGTCCTACACGCGTGAGGAATCATGGGTGCAGTGGACGTCACACTAGGGATAGTATTACTGGCATGCCCTAGGTCGACGCCCATTTTCGAGTTTCGAAAAACAAACTGTAATACTCTGCAGCTTCCACTAGATGTTGGCCTATGCACAGCATGTGATATAAGCAGATTCCACAAGCCTCAGAAATATATATATATATGTATATATATATACACTTTGGTAATTCTCCCCTCTCACCTGTGTTTATTATGTGTGTAGCTCTCCATCCTGGTTTCTACAGGGGACGCGTTGAAATGGAATACAATAGAGTTTTGGAATTCTGAGGACTCAATAGATGTTTGCCTTGAAAATGCCTATACTTTTCCAGAAAATGTCTTTGGGTAAAGTATCTTGGTAAAAACACTGTATTCTTTATATCTTGTAATTATGCCTATGTTGGAGAGATCTCTCTTTCTAACAATTAACCTTTCTTTTGCAGATTCCAGAATTCGGAACAGTTTATGGCTGCGAAAGACTACACAGTTACTTAAGCTGAGGAAACGTTAAACAACGTAGGTTCAACTATGCGGAATAACTGCAGTCTTCAGGAAAAGTGCTGAACAAACTGTGCTGAGAGAAACTTGAAATACTTCAGGTACGTAAGCTTATTTAACTTTCTTTTGTATTTTTCTATTCAGTTCTTTAGTTAATTAAATACCTCTGTTTTATCTGCAGATTTGCGGTATGCTGAGAAAAATCCTTTCGGATGATGCGGAGGCGGCGGAAGACATTTCTGACTGAAGATGCTGTGGTTTCGGAGAAAACTGCGGTCGGAGATGCTGTGGCTGTGAGACGAACTTCTGACAGGAGCTGCTGCGGTAATAAATGACCACTGCTGACTGACGATACTGCTTTGAAGAAAACTACAGTTCTTTAAGTTTTTTCTATAAACTATGAGATTCTGTTGTCTTTTTTTTGTAAAGCTAATGTTTAATATTTCTCTCCTTTTGACAGGTTCTGTGAGGAGAAAGCGTTCGTAGCGTTACCCGCTGTCAGCGCAGAAGACACGAAGCGAGCGCTTCAGCGGAGGCGGTGCTTAAGACGTTCCGTCTGCAATATCAATGGAACGCGCTGTCCGAAATTAATTGGATCTTGTGGAAGCCATGTTTGGAGTATAAGGCCAATGTTAAAACTATGAGAGTCTATGGAAACTGATGCTGGGAGTGGTGGTATTGCCATATATGCCTGGCTAACACCCACTTAAGACCCACTGACTAATGTAATGTTCTGGGCTTATCTGGGATGCCTGAATGTACACTGTGCTCATTAGCTGGGATCATGACAAGCAGAGACAGCAGTTCTGGTGGTTCGATAATGGGCTTGTGGGCCTAAGGCCTACCTTAAGCTGCCCAAGGATTGGGAAGGAACGTGTTCCTTGGTGCTCATTCATGTTCCAGCATTAGTGATTCCTCAGAGTGACTTGAACATTGGAGAATTTCCAAAGATGGATACCCATTTGAGAAGGAGAAGATCACTTACATTTCTCAATCGAACCAAAAAGGAGAATTACTTCTCAGCAAAATCAATAGACGCATATGAGGCCATTCCATATGAACACAGGTTGTTCAGTAAGACTGCTTCAATCTTCACGACCATCTTCATGCTTGGGATTCAGACAATGGCTAATGCCAAATGGTTGCAGATTACCAGATGGGAGCTTCTGCTGACAACAACACCACCATAAAGGGATTCAATTATTATTATTATTAACTTTTTTAGGCTTATATGGTTCCCAATTAGAAAACCTTTAGCCATTTTTAATAATACAGATGTAACTACAAAAATAAAACCAAAAGTTTTCAAATCAATTACACCTATCAAGGTAAAGGAAGAGAAGAAAAAAATGAAAACAAGCAGAAGAAACAGCTTATCTTTAAGTTAAAAAGATACTCAAGTTAGAGGTTTCAAGTTTTGCATGGATTGCTAACAGAAATGTTATTAAGGCGACTGTAATGTTAGTTTTCTCTCCCTCTATTAATATGGTCCACCAAGCATTTTCTGATGAAGCACCATATTTGGCAATGATACTTCCCATCATACTGTATCTTTCTGTACTCCGTGACGGACAGTTCATTATTAAATGCTTAATTTGGATCGTAGAGATTTCCTCTTGTCACAGCCTACATACAGAACTCATCTCTTGGCCACTTAGCTTAGTCTGGGCCAATCTGGGGAGGAAAACATTAAGGCGGAATATCATATATTGTTGTCTCAGAAACCAGTTAGGAAAGATTTGAATGTACCTAGGAAGCTCATTCAGCTTTCTCTCAGCAAACCAGAAGTGTTCTCGATTTGTGTAGGTGTAAACTTTGTCCACAGTATCGATCCAGTCTTAGCGGTATAACTTCTTCTTTACTCTATTCAGATTTTGGATCAATGATTCCCCTGTTTCGTTCAGATATTCTATTAGCTTCTGGCATTGTTGCTCCACTGTTTGAGGATTCTTTGGGGTCCGTCAATGCCTTTTTCAAGATTTTAAAACCTCCCTTTGGGGTTTCTTCCAGACATTTTCGTTAGAAAGATATTGAGCTCCACCTAGCAGTAGCCTTTAGAGATGTCAGCGCCAGTTCTCTTCTGACAATCTGTATAAGGATACTTCGTGGTACTCCCAATACTGATTTCCAGAAGATCCCCTCCAGCAGGGACCATGAGTCTTCGGCCAACATAAGTGATGTTTGTGCGCTGTAGGTCAAAAACAGGACCACTTTTGCTCTATAAAACAAAATTAGCGGGATCAGCGAAAAATTACAGAATTCTTTTAGAATCACTTGCCCTTGCGCTGCTATGTTTTTCGCTTTTTTGTACAGTGCAACTATTCGGGGTGTTTTGCGTCTGCTGGTGTTGATGTTAAATTCCGTCACCACTCTAATTTTTTGACCTTTAGAGAACCACACTGGTCTTTTACTGCTTCTGTGTCGATCTTGATCACCAAAAACCATCACTCTAGATTTTTCTGGATTTATTATTAAATCGTTCATATCCAGATATCTTTCAAGGGCAGTAATCTGACGTTGCAACCCAGTGGGGGTGTGATCAATGATGGCGATGTCGACATAAAGGAGTCTGCTGATGGCGATGTTTGCGATCTTTGGGAGGAAGGCACGTATATCTACAGATGTATCTTCAATGTCAGATAGAAACAAATTGAAGAGCTCTAGTGCTAGTGGGCATCCTTGTCTTAAACCCACATTTGTGGGAATTGCCTCTGACAGATGCCCCTTTTGATCTAACTTGACTCTGATAGAGGTACCCAAGTGGAGGTCTTTGATGTTTTCTAATAGCAGCCTCAGGCACTTAATTTTTGCAGTTTTGGCCATAGTTTGTTTCTTCGTATAGAATGGAAAGCTTTCGACAGATCGATAAATGCAATGTACGTTTTACATCCATTTTTTGTTTCAGCTTTTGCTTTCAGTAGGTTGATTATAAAGATGTTACATCGTGTGGCGATCCCTTTAACAAAGCCCGAATGCCAAGGGTCACAATGGGATTTCTCATTGCTCCATCTAGAAAGTTCTTTTAGAAAGATGTATCTAAAGATTTTGCCCGCTATGCCAAGAAGCGCAATCGGGCGGTCGTTGTCTGGGTCTGATCTTAAACCTTTTTTAAAGATTGGGACAACTACCGCCAATTTCCATGTGGCCGGAATCTTGGAGGACTGTAGTATGCCCTTAAATAGGTAATGTAAAAATGTTGCACATAACTCAGGATTTTGAATCATAAGGACGTTGCTCAGCCCGTCTGGGTCTGGATCTCTTGAGTTTTTTAGTTTACTTATGATTAGTTCAATTGATGATGGCTCTATGTCAAGCGAGGGATTCAATGCTATCAAGGAAGAGCTAAGGGCCAAATGATTGACCATGCAGAACAGATATGTCCTTAACATGATCACTGTGATGGAAGGAGGAGTTTGTGCCAAAATTGGGTCATCATGTTTCACATTCATACCTTCTCACGATGACGAGAATTGGACCTTGACAGAGGCTATAACCTTGTTGATGAATCTACATACAAAGATGGAAGATAAGACAGAAGACATTGCAGATGACAGTTGGTTTGTGTCTATATTCTCATGGATTCCACAATCGATGGCGAACATCTTCAAGTTTCTTGGAGCAGTATTAGTGATGGTGATGTTTGGATTCTGTGTGATCAGGATAATAATTACAGTGTAAGAAGACAGCAAAAAAGGCCATAGGAATGAAGATCATGATCGATGTCGAATCAGAGTTTGGACCCAAGGAATTGACAGATGAATATGTCAGAAAAAATATAGAGACTAGCATTGTAGCACCTGAGCGAACGAAGTTCCTGTATCCAAAGAATCATAAGAAGTATGTGGGACAATGGGTCTATTGCAATCTGAATGCACAGTGCAGTTACATGACCTGGAGTGTGGATGAACATGTCAAATCAGCCAGATCCCTGACGGGAGTGATAAAGATCTGCACTCCTAAGAAGCACTTCTTCAAGACGAAGTATCAAGATGTGGAAACCGGTGAAGGTGTGGTAGATAGATCGATCATAGTGGGAGTGTAGAGGTGCAGCCGAATACCTCTCCAGTACGCCCGCCCACCTATATGTTGGAAGCCTGAGATTGTGCCATGTTTGACACCAGCAGTTGTGACCATTCCGCAGTGAATCTTTGAGAAACGGTATCCACTAAGAAAACCCTATCAGATGTACTCCCGAGGAGATGACAATCTCATGGAGGAAATCCCAGAAGGAATATGAAAGAGAGCAAGAAAAGGAGCTGGCGATGTCACAAGATGTGAGAGTTGACACACAGAGAAGACTGGCTGAAGAAGATGTATGATCCTTATAGAAACTGATGACGAAATAAAGAATTGAGTAAACTTTCATTATGCAAAAAGAAGATTGCACGTGTGAAGAGCACTGCAGAAAAGACAGGTTGTTTAATAATTGTACAGATGCAGCAAAGCAAATAGATCAAGTGATCTTAGAAGCTGGCTATGAGTAGTGAATAGACTGCAGGTGAAGCCGCCATTGTATAGAAACTGGACATCAGTGTCACAACTTTAGTAAGCTTAACCCATGGAGAGAAGAGCCATGAGCGGTGTTGCAGCAAAGAATTAACCGAGATTGTGGCTGGAAAGGCTGTCTGGACTGGTGTCAAGGCTGAAGCAGCAAAGACTGGTTGCCTCCTGTTGAAGGCAGTGAATGTGAGATGCTGAATCATCCCTTGTTAAGGTGCAAAGAAAGAACACCACGAGTGCCAAGTTTTATTTATTAAAACCAATTAAATGCAGCAAAATGGACCAGATCATGGTCTCCTGTGACGTGAGCCAAGGATGGAAATCGAAGCGGCAGAAGAATTTAAGAACAACGATAGTGTGTGCCCGCATTCCCTTATACACCCAGAGGGAAGGATACTTTGCAAGGCGAAGTTCAAAAACAATCTTCATGGGAGAAGGCATGGTTGATGAGAGACGTTGGGCTAACTCGGTGGGGAAGTACAGTCAAAGTACACCTCCTGGCATGTGGGGTATGAACTTCCGTGCTGCTAGTGAGCCGAATGTCCCAGAGTGGCACGAGCGTGTCAACCAATTGTAGAGGACCATATAATGAAGAGCCTTATAGTTTGAGAACCAATAATATACTGTGTACTTAATAATGATGAAGATGACTTGCACTAGGGTGGGCACAAGGTGTCTACCTGATAGTAGAGACCCAATCACAACCCAATCCCTTATAGAAAGTATACTTAGATGTTCCCCTTGAGTGAATCACAACCCCCGTAGGTTTCCCTTATTTGCCACGTAGTATGATGTCACGTATGATGGATTTTTGTTATATAAATGTCATTTTTTGTATGATGCGCTGAGAGAGCTTGTGCAACGTTCGTTGATGTCCTTTGTAACTCCCTGTTTTAGACAATTGAAAATAAAACAGAAGACCTTTTGCCATCTTCCTTAGTTGGTTCCTTTATTTGGTGTAAGAGTTACTCTGCTTCCCATCCACTGCATGGCACGCTACTTAAGGGGCGTTCGTTCATCTGCTTTCAATTTCACTTAAACATGATCTTGGAATCTGTAGGCTCAAGACTGATGGCTTTGTGGCACACTCCCCGTAAAGGCTGTGAGTAGCAGTGCCATGCTGACTCCAGAGGAATATGAGGTTCTAGCTCAGAATCAGGGGTTTTGTGTCTTAAACCAGGACAGCATCACTCTGATTTTGAAACGATAGTGTGAATAAAAGTAAGGTGGAGGTGTGTCCTGAAGTAACTGTCCAGCTCAGACAGGGATTTCATTGGGAAACCTGGACCTCACAAGAAGTGAAGAGCCAGGTCGCACAGAGGTGGGTGTGAGCTGGCATCAACCAAATAATTTGCCCCTCCTGCATTTTCTTGCATTCCTACCCACTCAACAAACCATGGTAGAACACTTTATTGCACTGACAAGCATTGATTCGAGCTAGATTAATCCACGTGGTAGCAATGCCTCTGGAGATGAGACACAATGCAGCAGGTTATAGGAATTGCAATGGTGGAGTTTGCGGAAGCAATAGAGTGTTGGGCTTGTACTTCTGCTTTTCCATGTCCGATGTTGGTTTTCCTAGTTGTGATGCTCATGTGGTGCATGGTGCCGTAAGTATGGTGAATGTTTCCTTTTTGGCACTCATTTATTTTATTTATTTATTCATTGTTGCATTCGTAGATGCACACAAAGCCCGTGGCCATCTAGGCACTGGTTACAGAGGTGACTAGACAGGCAAGTACAGTGAGATAAGCCAGTAAATTGCAGAGAAAAAAAAAACAGCATAACGCATAGGTGCAGTGAGGTTAGTTGCACAGGTGGGTGATAAGCTTTCTCTTGAACAGGTGGAATGAGGATCTTCCATGCAAGGAAGGGGAAGGCTGTTCCAGAGGGTGGCGACACGGACCAGGAAGTTGGCACCACCAGCTCTGTTGCGCTTAAATTTAGGTATGCTGAGGCAGTGGGTGTGGATGGAGAATAGGGATCTGGCCATGGCGTGCCTGGTGAACCTGCGAAACAAGGTATGATGGGGCATTGTTAGACAGACAGCAGTGGGTGGCGGAAAATAATTTTTAATGCAATTCTTCTCTAACAGGGAGCCAATGGGCGGCCCTTCTAGCTTCAGAGATGTAATTGTGCTTGGCCAGGTCCAGGGATTGTTTTGTGTCACTTGTAATTTGTTCATGTTTTTCACAGATTTCGGGAGGATAGCTCAGGGGCAACGTGCTCGCCTTGTAAGCCAGACCGGAGCAACACAGGTTCAATCCCCGGGTCTGCACTTAGAAACCTCTGGGTATTAAGCGTGTTATAAATAACCAATCATATCATATCTATCATGTGTCACTGAGAAGGGTTATACAGTAGTCCAGTTTGGAGCAGATGAGGGCTGGTGCAATGGTAAAGCGTTTTTCCGAGGACGGCAAAGGTTTGCTTGCTTTGAGGAGCTTTGTGACGTAGGCGCAGGGTGTGGTGTGGTTTACGAAGCAGATGAAGAAAGTTATTCTGTTTTTTTCTTTATTTTTCTTTATTTATGAAGCACTTTTGCCAATGTGCCAGTGTATGAAGTAATACAAATTGCTGAAATATTTTGCGGTGATGACAGGAAATGTACAATTGAATGCCATGGAAGAAAGAAGTGCAAGTGGAGACAAAGGGGCCGGAGGAACCAGCAGAGGGAGATCGGAGGTGGAGAAATATGGCCAAAGGGAGGGAGAGTACAAAGCAGACAGCATTGTTGGAAATAAACTGAAAAGGAAAGAGAGGGTGGTATATAGTAGTCTTGTCTTGTCACTGGCCTGGAGTGCTTGATATCAGAATGTTGGTGCATGAATGAAGCTCAGGAGAATGTTGAGTGGATCTGTGTGTGAATGTTCTGAGAGTGTCAGTTGGGGGCCTGAGCTGGGATGATAGGATGGCCAGTGGGTCTACTCCTCTGATAGTACTGTTAATACCTATCCATGTTCCTGTCCTGTCCATGCGTGACTGTAAATACCACAAGAGTAACTGGAATAACGTATGGACAGGACAGGAACATGGAAACAATTGTCTAGCGGGTTGCCCAGAACAATATTAGTTGTTATAATTTATTCCGAACCTTGCTGCCTCCTTTTTCCCTCTATTTCTTCATCTGCTTCCCTTTGCTTTCTCGCATTTCTTCTAACCTTTTCTTCCTCCTGCCTCTGTTCTTCCCTTCTTACTCCTTCTCTTCGTTCCTCTTCTTCTCTGTAACCTTTTGTCCCTTAATATTTGTGCTTCTTCCTCCTCTTTCTTTCTTTCCTTTCTGTCCCTCTCTTCTTTCGCTCTTTGTCTTTCTCCTGTTCCTCTTGATATATTTGTGCTTGCTGCTCCCTGCTTTTCCTTCTTTGCTCATCTTCCTTTAATCTCCTCTCTCGTTCCTCATCTTTCCTTTCTTGTTCGTCCTTATGTTCTCTGTGCCTAACTTCCTCGATTCATTTCCCATCAATCTTAAGTAATATCTGTCCTCCCATACATTTGTTTTGTACGAGCTCTACCTCATCAGCTTTATCTTTTTCTCCTTTCCATCTCTTGATTTCTCTGTCTAAATCTGTTGATAAATTCGACCGTTCGCTTCTTTCTTCCTTGTCTTATATGAATTTAAAAATATCTTCCTTTCTTTTATTCTCTTCCGGACTATTGTCACTACTGTAAGCGCAGGGTTCAAGTATCGGATTACCATACCACGTAGCTGCTTTCAATTCCTTTAAAAGATACACTCCTATCTCTTCAATAGCAACACTCTTTACATCAATCAAGGTAAGGGGAACTAAGGGCTCTGCGCCTTCCCCCTTATGCTGATTAATCATCCACTCTTCAGGTGGCGGGTCTTCTCTCTCCTCTTGGTACATCTTCCAAAGTTCTAAAATTGGCATAATTTCTCTAATTTATTCCCTGTGTATGCAGCGTGCAGGTATGTGGTCAAGTACTGCAATACTGCTCTTGACAATGATCACCCTTTTGGCCATGGCATGAACATTTTATCTGCTGTACCCATTCTGCACTGTACTGTTTGAGCTTAGGCGCGTGTTTTGGCAGTGTCTTGCATAGGTGCATGAGAGGAGTGTCCCCCATCATGACAAGTCTCAATTGACTGTCAATGCTTACCAGATTGTTAAATAAACCTTTTTACTTTGACTTTAAGTCACCACTTTTAACGTTTTAAATCAACAAATATGAGCACGCTGCTTAATCCTCTTATTTCAATGACCTTTTGATTGGCGCCAATCATTTCACTACACTTGATCCTATATCACTGTTATTTTTTTCCAACTCTTCACAATTCTATTGCTCCTCAATAATTTATTCAACAAACAACATTTAGACTATTCAGACATTACACATTTAAAAACACTGTAAATACGGGTTACTCTTCACTCGCATTTACTTTACCCTGTACAGGGTTTGAGGCATCACCTTACACTGTCCTGACCTGTGTATTATTTTCTCTATTTCTACTCCCGTTGGAGTTTTAAATGTCTCCTAATTCCTTTGAATTAGGACTCATAGGCAGTATCTCTTATCTTCACAATATTTCCTGTTACTCAAAATTATCACAATCCCGTCCCCTTATTTGCCATCCCCTTTGTTAATCGTCACAAGCCCTTCGATATCGATTCCTCCTCCAATCCTACCACTTTGCTTTCCGTCCGCAGAGCGCCCGTGGAAACCGGCCAGGGATTTCTTCAAAGGGGAACCTTCTCACCATCTCAGTTCTTCTTGTAAGTTTATTTCTATTCGGCTGCTCTCCACAGGAAACTCTGCGATCTTCCAGCTAATGGTGGAGGATGCTCGACCGTCCGAAACTCTGGAGCTGAACTAGTTTGGATCTTTAAACCATCCGCACCGCTACCACGTGAGCTTAGGGCCCTTTAGGAACGTGCATAAGTAATGGAGGAGATCACACAGATTAATTCTGAGTCCAAATAACCGAACCAACTCAGGAAGATGGCAAAGTACTGTTTTATTAACAATTATCTAAAACAGGGAGTTTACAAGAACATTAATAGTAAATAAAAATAATTTGGCATTTATATAGCGCTACGAACCCTCAGGTCTCTGAGCGCTGCTTATTATTGTGGTACTCATTTATCGACCTCGGAAGGATGAAAGGCTTAGTTTGGCACCGCCGGGATTCAAACCTGCATTAGCAGACTCTGCACCGATGTCAAAGCGAGGGCTCTACTCGCTGTGCCACTTGACCGGCTGTAAGTACATTAATGTAAGTACGCTCAGTTTCTCTCTTCAATCTTTTCACAAAACATAGACTTTATACCAAAAATACATCAGAGATGATGTCATACTACGTGGCAATAATGAAAAACCTATCAACGGTCGGGATTGGCTAAGGGGAACATCTAAGTATACGTTATATAGGAACTAGGATTGTGATTGGCTGTCCACTATCAGGTGGACAACATATGCCTACCTCTAAAACAGGTCATCTTCAGAAACATTAGATACACAGTTTCTCTTTGGTCTTTAAACGATAAGGTCCTTCATTATATGGACTGCAATTGGTTGGCATGCTTGTGCCAGCTCTGGAACATTCGATTCACTTAGCAGCACGTAAGCCCAGACCCAGCTGCAAGGAGATGGGACATGACACTATCTCCCTACCCAATTAGCCCAGCATCTCTCATCACTCTTGCCTTCTGCCATGAAGATTGTCTTTGAACTTGGCCTTGCAAAGTATCCTTATCTCTTGGAATACATGGGAGTGAGAGCTCTCACTATCGTGTTCTGGGACTCCAAGTTCGAACTCTGTTTTCATCCTTGGCTAACCTATTTTGCAGCTTTTAAATGCTTTAGATTAATTAAACTTGCCACTCTTGGTGTTCTTTCTTTGCACCTTAACAAGGGATGATTCATCCTCCACACGTTTGCGCATTTCCAGAATAGATAGCTGACATTGGATGCTTCAATCTTGATTCAAGGCCAGACAGCCTTGTCTTGTAGCTCCACGATTCTGCTCATTCTTGCTGCAGGACAGTTTTCCCTTCCCGCTTCATGGGTCCTGGCTTACTAAATTCATGATAGCGATGTCCAGCTTCTATATAATGGCAGCTTCGCCTGCGTTCTATTCACTACATATAGCCAGCTTCTATGATGACTTGGTCTACCATGCGTTTCAGCATCTGTACATTTATTGAATGCTTGATTTCCTACAGCACTTCGTCATTAGTTTCTTTAAGTTCCATACATTCTCTTCAGTCAGTATCTTGGAACGTTGTGCATACTTTGTATGATGTCACTGGCTTCTCTTTTCTGCGCTTACTCATATTCCTTCATGGAGCTCCTCCCTTAGGTTGTCATCACTTCGGGGATACACTTGTTAGGGCTGTCTCAACGGGTATCTTCTTTCGAACACACGTCGCAGTATTAGCACAACTGCTTGTGTCAAACACGGCACAGTCTCAGGTCTCCAACATATAGGAGGTAGGGGGGCAGGGTTTCCTGCAGATGCATGCAGCTGCTCCTCTACACGTGGAATAAGAATATTTCATTTTTTACCAGATCCTAAAAAAGAGACTACCTAAGGAAGTCCAGCATGATCTGGACAAAGTAGTGGGGATGGAGGCCAAGAGTACGCTGGAAATTCAGGCACATATTGTGTGCATTTTTGCAAAAGGAGACAGGAGAAGGAAAAGGAGAGCATAGAACAGGCACAAAAGGCAGAGGTCAAGCTTGTTCAGAAAATGTTAGCAAAGATTTGTTTGGAAGGAGCAGTGCTTACCAGCTCAACGGAGGGACAGCAGGGATAATCAGAACAACAGGGACATATTGAATTGTGTATGGTACAAGGTTGGATGGATGGGTATGCTCCCAGTCAGAGGTAAATGAGAGGGTTTCCGAGGGGTAGCAAAGGATTTTCACGAGGCGGTGGGTCATTTGGCGGGTTCGGAGGAATGGGGGCCCGGTTTAATGGGCTGATGGGAAATAATTATGGAGGATTGTATGGAATCCAGTTTGGTCATGCGGAAGAATGGGACACATGGCAAGAGATTGTCTGGGCAGGCCACAATATTTTAATGTAGGTGCCCAGCAAAAGCAACCCCTAAATATGCCATATGCCCCAGGTGCTGTGCAATCACAGCAGGTAAGGGTTGAACAGAACCCGGCATCTGGGGCTGCACAGACCGACGCGTTTCAACCGACCATGCTGGCACAGGCACCGGTACAAGCATGGGAGAAAAATCCTTTACTCCAAGGAACGGACACTCACTACACTGAAGCAAGTATTTTTGGAGGGAACCCTTTCCCACACCCCAGTGCTAATATGCACCCGGATTAGGACAGCCCACAGGGATCTCTGATGTGTCTAGTACTATCTGTTACTACTGATCCAGAAGAGTAACCCTGATAGGTGTACAGGTTGGTGACTAAACGTTTTCATTAATGGTCGATACAGGGGCTACAAAATCTTTAATCAAGAAAAGTGAGTTCCCATTGTCAGGCAAAACAATGGACACACAGAGATTCGCTTGGGCTGTCCTGTCGGTTCCTTACACTGAGGATCTCCATATTAAGGTAGGTACACAAAATGTATTTGCTCTCTTGTTGTATTGCATACATACTCTGGCGAATCTCTTGGCCAGAGACATCCTAAGTAAGCTCAACATGTCGATTGCTTTCATGGAGAAATGTATAGTATGCTTGACTCCAGGTTGGTATCCAGTAAGAGAAGCGGAGCATTTGCATGCATACTGTAGTTATAAGGTGATAAGTGGGATACCTGTACATTCAACTTTGTTTCTTTATGAAGTCGACGGAGATAACACCAGGCAATAATTTCACGGTTCTCTTAGAAGCAGTAGTGATATTGAAGGACAGGGTGGTTCTGTCAAGCACTGATGAGGAAGGCTCAGAGTGGCACACTGTTCTGTGCATCAACCCAGCCTTGTCGCTAAGGGACGTGTCCGACTAGCAATTGTTTGAAGACACCGAAGACACACGAGAGATTGTTTTTGTGATTGGGATGCCTTGCCAGATAGCGATAGAGTAAAATGAAGTACCACCGACCATGCTCATCATTAGAAATACATCGCCATATTGGAAGGAGGATTTGGAGAAGGTGCCTGACCATTTATGGACCAGCAATCCACATGATGTGGGGCTGTTAAAGAGTGTTGGAGCAGTGCGGATAACATTGAAACCTGGTGGGATATTACCTCGCTTAAGCAGTTTCCCATATCTAGAGAGGCTGGCGAAGGGATTTATGAGACCATTATGGTGTTGATGAAGCAAGGCATAATACAACCTTCTCAGAGGTAGGGATTGTAAAATGCACTGTTCATTCTAACCGTATTAACCATATAGCACTTGGAAATGATGCCACAGACAGGGCGGCAACAGAAGTCTCGTACTTGCCATTTACAGATTCCCCGAAAATGGAAACCGAGTCCCAGCAGGTACAGTTGGCAGCCACGTACACTGCAGTACCTTTGCTTCAAATAATGGAGATGCAAGAGAGAGCACTGAAGGATGAAAAGGAGCTCTGGGCAAAAATGGAATGTGCCCTCTCACCCATGGTTTTGCTGTGGAGGCAGGAGCTTACAGAGAAGGTAGTAATGCCTGTAGAGCTGCTTCTTGTAGCTCTAGAGCAACTACACTACCCGTCGCATACTTCTCGGTAACAAATTTTAGCAGAGCTCCAGGAGGAATGGTTCACACCAAACCTCTAGGAACAGATAAGTAGATTTGTAGGAAACTGACTGTATAGTTTGCAAGGAATTCAATCTTTGAAACACCATGAGGTCAGTAAGGGGAGTTTTGCTGAGGCCCTCTGGCCCATTTCGGGAACTCCATATTGATTTTGTTGATATGATTGAAAAATGTAAGAACTTTATCTCATTGTTGTAGTCTGCCCATTTTCCCGTTGGCTCGAGGCTTGGCCCTGCACACAGCCTGATGCTAAGTCTGCAGCAACATTTTTGGTGAGGGAGGTATTTCCATGGTATGGAACTTGTGAGGTCTTGAAGTCCGACAATGGAACCCACTTCTTTAATGCCTAGTTCTCAGAAATCACTTTTCACCTGGGATCAAGCACAGGTTGTGTTCAGTGTACCACCCACAGGCCAACGGGATAACAGAGCAGCTCCACGGGCTTCTTAAGGTTTGGTTATCCAGAATGTGTAGTGATTTACATAAGAATTGGATGTATTGTTTGCCTCTGGTTTTGTTTTCCTTGAGAAATCAGCCAGGGAAATATCACCATCTTAGTCCTCATGATATTATGACTGGGCATAGGTTACACACACCACTCTCACCTGCACGCAAAGCATCAGATGCACATAACTCAGCAGAGGTCCTGGGTGAGGAGTTTAGGGAGTATTTTAGGGCCTTAACTAAAAGTGTCATTGACTTATATCTTCACAGGTGGTGTCCTCTCATCAACAGACTATAGGAGAAAACGGCAAAGAATCTGATGATCTACACCGGCCAACATTGTTCCCCAGAGACCTGGTGTGCGTCTGCACCTTTGTTCGACGCTAGAACAAGCAGCGTTTCCATGGGCCACACTGCATGATTTGTTTGCAACTCTGTCTGCTTTGAAGGTGGTGGGCAGCAAGAGCTGGGTAAATCTCAGTGACATGCAAAGGGGTACCCGTTCCCCTCCAATGGCACAAGAGCGTGCTCCAAATAGTAGGCCCTAAGGATTTGTAGTTAATTCAAGTAGAGCATGGGGAGCAAAAGTAGACCAGCAACTGTTAATTTCAAGAATAAGAAGAAACATTGGATTTAAAATGAACATTAGAATGACTGATTATGTCTTTCTCGTTATTAAGCCTATATCCACCCCTCACATCAGTACTCCCCATAAATGAAGACCATAAATCACCATATTTCTTAAGAAACTTGCCAAAACGCCAGCGACCCCGTGCAGCTGAGACATTGAAAAGCAGAACTTGCGCAGCATCACCTTTGTGCAAGAAAGGGGTAACACAATTCCCACTGCTCCACGAGAGAGTAGGACAGCCCCACTATACTCCATGGAATCAGACAGACAAAAATAACTTGATAGATAAGCTACAATCATCTAGAGGAAGAGACAGCTGGGATAGCATTAGCCATAGGTGACATGAAAAGCCTATTTGCATCCATATTGGGTGATTAGGCAGAGGACGTGTGAAAGCGAGCAGGTTATTTTGCAGTAACAGAACATAACACCACTTAATATGATGGGTCACCATTCAATAATTGTAGAGCTAATGTATGGAAGGCGCTGACGGTGCTATTTCCAGACCAATCTGACATGAGTGCCATAATGACTAGGAGGATGGGCCTACTGAGGACCCTGCTGCCTATATTCAAGACATTAAAGAACGTTGGTGTTTGGAAACTAAAGACCATTAGGATAAAAATATACCAGTGTCTTATCATATTTTATGTCAGGGCCTACCTGAAGAAGTACAGAGACAGTTAAAAAAGATTGTGGGAATTGAAATGAGACCATGGCCAGAGACACAATTGACTATTGTCCATCACTGTAGGTTAAAGCAGGAGAAGGATCAAAAGAAAATAGAGGAAAGGCAAAAGGAAGAGGCAAAATTGGTGCAGAAGAAAGTATCCAAAATGGCAGTAGAAGGAGCGCTATTGATAAATACAGGAGACAGGAATAATGGACAGGAAGCTGTCATGCCATAGCAGGGCATGGGTGGTTATTTTGCAGGAAGGGGGGGAGTCGTTTTTACCCCAGAGAAGGAAGAGGATTTGTTCCCAGAGGGAGAGGCCTTGGGTTTGGTGGGGACAGCCCTGCTTCGGAGGACCTGGGGGCACCGGAGCAGTATGTTGGACATATGGGAAAGTAGGACACATTTCACGAGGTGCAATGTAGTATTGGCCAAGAGGGTGGATGGCATATCCAGTACCATATGGTGCACCACAGCAAGACTATGGTTATTATGACTACACACAATATTCACCAGATCAGACACAAGCACAGCAAGTGCAGCAACCACAAGGGCCACAGATACAGCCACAGATAGTGCCACAACAACCACAGCAGATGTTGACACAGCAGCCACAGAATGCAGCACAATCACAACAAGCAGTGACACAGTGGGATACAAAGATATTGCCACAGACACCCCGGATAGGAGGAGTGACAGTGGTTGGGGGGATCCCTTTTACAGGGACAGGACTGAACATGTATCCCCAATAGGCCAGCTCACAGAATAGCTTTATATCCCTATCCTATCAGTAACCACAGACCCTGAACAGGAACCAAGGGTGGAGGTATCTATAGGTGACCAGACTCTTTCTTTCTTAGGTAACACTGGGACAACAACATCCTGTGGCAGTAGGAGAGCAGACGGTAGCTATCCCATTCCTGTATTCCAAGAAAACACCTGTTAACATATTGGAAGAGATCTTATGGCCAAACTCAATATGTCAGTTCATTCACCTAGGTCAGCATAATATGCTCTACACAAGGCATACATTTCCAGACAGAAAAGGAATACATACAAGCCTTTCATGAGCAGAAAGTACATAGGGGCGTACCAGTGGGTCCTGAAGTATTTTTCTATGCAGTACAAGTGATGTTAGCATGGCTTCCCCGCATTGAGGGACAACTATTGAGACTACCCACAGACTTTTTATTCAAAGCACAGAGACCTACAGATGTAACTGAAGGGGAACTGGTTACAATTGAGCTAGAGATGGCTGTAGTTAGAGAGGATATAGTGATTTTACACGGCACTAATGAGGTAGGGGTGAGTTGGCGCACAGAAATAGCACTTGACGCATCACACAGACTGACCCAGTTAACAGATGATGAGTTGTTTGAGTACGGTGACTCTTATGTTGAGGTATTGTTTGAGTTAAGTATACCATGTCAATTGAGAATAGAGTATACAGAGGTGCCACAACAAATAATGCTAGCTAAAAAGTACCATCATTTAGGAAGAAGATTTGGCAAGGGTACCCAGCACACTATGGATGATTTGTCCATATGATGTGGGGTTGTTAAAAGGGAATGGGGCAGTAAAAATAAAATTAAAGAAAGGGGCAATTTTACCTTGAGTGAAACAGTTTCCAACGTCCAAAGAAGCAGCGGAGGGTATTTATGAAACAATAAATTCAGTCATTAAGCAGGTAGTGATCGTGCCATCAGAATCTCCTTGTAACAGTGCCGTATACATAGTGAAAAAATCTCAGGGAGGGTCTTGGAGATTTATTTATTTATCTATTTATTTATTTTACATTCATAAAGTGCACAAAAATCTCGGGAATCACGGGTTAGCACGATAAGCAAGAATAGCAAGATTACGTGACACCCTGCATATGGACTGACTGTTTTACACGTGCGCAGACAGATGCCCAAAGCAGTGCGACTGTGTTAGGAAATGAGTTACATGACTATTTGATGTCCATGTCTAAATACCTCTCCATTTCATTTCTTTTCAGGAAAGGGAAAGGCAGGGAGGTATCGCTAAAGGCACAGAAAAAGACGAAATAGAATTGAATACTACTGCAGTTGTCCATTTTTTTCTGTGGTTCAACATAGCCAACATAAGACGATACAAGAATACTGCATCCCTGCCCAACTACCAGGATCCCAAGGGAGAAGAGAACGAAAACAGACCCAGCACAAGATCCCAAGTGCATGCTGAGAAAGAAGATAAAAGGAATAAGGAACTTGCGAATAAAGGAGATATAAAACACATTGCGCCACTTGAGTAACACTGACGCTTAACTATCACTGGAACAGTAAGAAAGGAGTTGATGCTGAGGACGTTTTGAGTATCTAACCAGCATAGTATTAAAGACTATTTTTCACAAGAGCATACATCTATAACTGACTATTGTTTCTACTTTTCTATCTTTACATTTTTATTGGGACTATTTTTTATCTTCAACATTTTTATATTTTTATGTTTTTTTATCAGCACTATTTTTATATTTTTCAATGAACCACATAACAGTGGAAGTGGTATGAAAAAATAAATCTGTCAAATCTTTTATTATTGCCATTATAATTGGTTGCAAATTCTTTGAAAAAGGTATATACAGCTAGACTGCCTCACCATTGAAAAATAATAACCTACCATTGCCCGGTACTAAGTAAACTGTACAAATGTTTTCATATCCTTATGTTCCTGATATCTTCATAATACCCCGGTCAATACGCTGCAAGACACATGTACAAACAACTTACATTATGTATGGCTATTGCAGTCCTTCTGTTTTCCTTTCTCTTTTGTTGTTTTTATTTCTTATTTTATCTCACACTTCATTTGACTGATTATGATAAGATAAATGTGTCCCTATGGCATAATGTTGGTGAAGAAGTTAAAAAACAAGTAGATTTCCAGTTAGAGCAGGAAATTGTATTCCGCCCAGTTGGAGAGACAGTAAGGGCTACGAGAAGTATTGCAGATGATGAATATTATATGAAAAGATATTTTGCAAATTCCATAGATATTAGACGAAACTCTTGGTATATAGGTCAATGGTGAAGGTGGGGAGAGAGAGAGATCAAGGGAAAGCTACTTTGTTTGCTCACTTATCCCCTATGTCATGAAAGCCTCTTGAGTATTTATACCTCAAGAAATACCTGAGTCCAGAGCCCACTGCTTGGTACATCTTGCAGTATGCCACACCAGAGGACAATTTCAGGAACAAACAGCCATGGTGAAGTAAGTATCTCGCAGGATCAGAATTCCCATATGTAGACAACTATGTAAAAGAGGCACACATGATGGAGAATATAAGAATGAAAAGCAAGGTTCTCAATTATATACTATCAGGTCCAAAAAGAGGAGATGTCAAAGTAGTGGATCACCAAATATTAAGGTGTACAGATGCCCAGTTTAATTTGACACCTCATTGTGCCAACAGACCACAATTGCAAATCAAAACGAAAGTATATTCCTCTGGAGGATGGGTTGATGGAATAATGGGATGCAAAGCAGAGGCAGTATGGACTGCCCCAATAGAAGTGATAAAAAGTGTAGACAGAGTGTGCCGTGAGGAATGGAAACAAACTGCAAATCTTTTAACATGGGTGGAAGATGAAGCAGGACCACTACCCATAACCAAACTACAAACCTCAACACTGTGCTTTAGAAATAATGGTTCAGTAAAGCTTGGTAACAATGAAGGGTGCAAAAGCATTATGGATTTACCAGGTATGAAAGTGGGCACAGCTGTACTAATTGACCATTACTGGGCCTGCAGTAGAAGAGTTTATATGCAGCTTCCATCCAACTGGGGTGGCATATGTACAATATGCTACTGAATGCACCAGCATTGGTAAAGTGAGGTTGACATTGGGACTTTTCTTTCACTGCCGCACAACAGGAAATAAAACATCCCTAGGCCTAAAACGCACAAAAGAACTAAATATTTTTCCAAGAAGGCCAATGCTTCCTTCGATGAAATCCCAGAGAGTTATAAGTTGTTTGGTAAAACAACAACGTTCTTCACATCCTTTCTACAGCAAATGCACACTGGATCCAGATAACTAGGTGGGAACTGTTACAAACTATTAATGCCACAATAAAAGGCTTCAATGCCATCAAGGAGGAGTTAAAAGCGGTCAGATTGATGACCCTGAAGAACAGGTGTGTTCTGGACCTCCTCACAGCCATGGAGGGAGGAGTGTGCGCAAAGATAGGGCCAGGTTTCTGTACATATGCACCAGCACATGATGAGGAGAATGGGACATTGACAGAGGCCATATACTCCTTGAAAGAGATGCATGATAAAATGGAGGAGCAAGTGGATGACATTGAAGATGATAGCTGGTTCAGTTGCAGATGCATTCAAATTTCTATTGGCAATTTTAGTACTGGTCCTAATGGCTTTTTGCACCTTCAGAATAGCAATAAGCCAAAGTAAAATGACTGGCAAGAAAGCACTCCAAATGACAGTTTTGGTTAATGTGGCTGACACCGTACATCAGTACACTCAAACTGATGATGAAGTTTACTGTCCCATGTACCCGTTGGGTCAGCCAGGTAGACAACCTGGAGCATTGTTTACATACCCAAAAGATACCCATAACTACAATGAGCACTGGATGAAATGTGACGACAATGGCGAGTGCTGGCTTATGACATGCAGTCCAGCCAAATATGTAGCACAAGGAGGTATCTTGAGGGGTCACCAGAGTGTGACTGCCCAAGGTTGGCTATAATATGAGACAAAATGAAGGAGTGGTCGATGACTCGACCAGAGTGGGGATGTAGTGGGGAAATTATTGACTAGAGAGCATGTTCAGCTTCTGCCCCCTGCCTTGCTCAGTAGAAACAAAAGTGTAAGATAAGAAAGGACACATATGAAACTGCACTTTAAATTCTCCTGGAAATGCAGCTCACACAAAGAATAGTTATTTTTGCCCCACACAAGTAGGGAACAGATGAGGCATTAGCTTGCACAATTTGTGTTTTAAAATAGAATGCATTAGGTGACAGGAAGGCGTGCACACAAGATAGAGACTCACTACACAAGTAGGGCAGACAATTGTAGGCAGATAAGGTTGCGGCGTACACATAGGGAGGGAAATCATGTGGCAGGCATACACCAGGAAATCAGTAGATAGCAAGTAAATGTGTCCTGCAGAGGAAAAAAACGTGACAAGCAGTTGCCATTTTAAATTCCACCAGCAGAGCAGAGAATTAAGCTCTGTAGCGTTAAGTGAAGCCCCCAGCTAAGCACACTATTTGAAACAAATACATTAAATTCAGTAAAATGGGGCAGTGGCTGGATGGTAGCTGCCTCAAAGGAATGTCAAGGCCCAGGACATCATAAGGGAGTTTTACATAACGGAACACGGTACCATTGTGACCGTTCAACTATTAAGGTAAATCAAGTTACGACAACACGGCAGACTATTTGAAGTCCATGGGATGATCTGAACATCCCAGGAAATTTCCTAAGTGGCTGACAGATCATTGTCTCAGTGATCGGCTAAGCGTGACAGAGAAACTTAGATGCAGCTAAAAAGACAAACAATTGCTGCGGCAAAATCTTAACATGGTGGAAGTGGCATGACTCACAATAGTTATTCATAAATGTGTCAAGAACAGAATGGGGAGTTTACTGTTGCAAGACAGGGGAGTGCCGGAATTAGTGGAATTGGGCAAGGACGAGGTCCTTGAAACTCAGAGACATCATGGCAGAGATAACACGGGCTGTTTTATTTAATTAAGAACAAAGGCGATAGGCTTGTCCTCTCCTTCCATCTACATAAACATGTCATCATGCCGCCAGTTCACGGAGAGTGTGACTGCATGTTAACCGATAAGCATAGATCCTTTTCACCGTAGAAGTTAGTTTACCAATAATATTCAAGCATAATGAGGTTGTACATTTTAATGAGAGGTTTTATGGGTGGGACCTTAGATAGAGAGTTACCCAATCGGTAGGGTGGGACATATAGATACTATATGTAGCTTAGCAATTAGGACCAATGAGCAGTAGATAGGTTTTCATAGCACAGTGATTATGATGACATCAGAGTGACTCGTCATCATTATATAAACTGTGTTTTCTGTTCAAAACAGTGAGGAATTTGTGAGAGAGAGCTTAGCTGTTAATCTTGTGTTCTCCCCAGCTTGCAGTCTTCCAATAAAAGCTGAGTTACATTGCATTTGGCATACCACAATCCACTGTGTTGTCTCTTTATTGGCAAATACCAGATAGATGGCTATATTGTTTTGGACCTCTGATTTTCACTCTTAACAGCTATGGAGGGGGGAGTTTCAGAAGATAGGGAGCCCCTGATGCACATTTGTGACTCCTAATGATTCAGAAAATGGGATTCTGACTCAAACAATTGCCGCTTTGGGCAAGCTTAGGCTGGTCATGGAGGACGAGGCAGGAATCACAAATGACCCTTGGTTCGACTCCCTTTTTTCCTTGGGTGCCGTCTTGGATGAACCTAACTGTCAAGATCTTAATGCCAATTTTTGTCTCTTTGTATGTTATCTTTTGTTCCTGTCAAATTCTCTTACGATGTTGTTCTGCCCAGGTACCGAAAGCAGCTGCCATGATGACTGTGACCCTGTCCAAAGCTAGATCCACTAGCATTTATTTCATATCACATCGGTACTCACACTAAAACTGTCTTGTGTCCTCCACCAAAATGGGATGATCGTGTGGAGCAGCGGGTAGATTGGAGAAATGGTGGGGGGGGGCAACTGGGTTTGTTCAGTGGGGGAGTTTGCCCACACTGGGACTGATGTGAGAGGTGGATATAGAAGTTTATTTCCCAGACAAGATGGTTTTGAAGAACAAGATATTGGGTTATTAGTTAAAGTATTAACCAAAGAGGGGAATGTTTGGCTGGTCAATAAATGTCCCCATGAGGAAAAGGGGTTCATGTTGCGTGTGCCATATTATTGACTGGTGGAATTGGCGGTTTCGATATTTATCTTGTTACACACGTCTGATCTAATGGATCATTTTAAAACACAAAGTAACACTAAAAGTAACACATCGCCCATTCTTATTAACTATACTAAATACATGTGAAGTTGCAACATCGAGTCAATATCGCTGATGTTGTAACTTCACATGTATTTGGTTTAGTTAATAAGAATGGGGGATGTGTTACTTTTAGTGTTACTTTGTGCTTGATATTGATACATTTTAGATTGCACATGCGTAACAAGATACATTAAGAAACAGCTGATGAAATATAAATGCAATATAGGTATGATGTGCCACGAAGCGCCCAGAAACTGGATAACGAGAAGCTTCAAAATGTGCATGCAAGAAAGGAGATTTGTCATGAAGAAACCATTGGGAAGAGGACGCAGTAGTTTTAAACATGCATGCACCGATATACATACGGGGGGTCTGAAGGGACATATGTTTGGGACAGTTTGGGGTACATGGTGAATATGTAAAACCTGTATGTCGTGTGCTCTTTCAGAGTTGGGGCAGGCCCTGCAACCAGGGTTTGCAAGGGGAACTCTGTGTGACTGGGAAAACTGGTTTAGCAATGTTGGGGGGCAGTATGTCAGATGGTTAGTTACGGGCAGGCCCCGGGTTTTTATGTCTTGGCACTATTGCGGAAAGGAGAGGCAATATTTTTAAGTGCATGGGAGCTTGTTATTTATTGGCATGGGGAATCCGGCCTTCTGTTTGTGGCTGAGTAATAAACCTGGGTTCAAGGGACACCTAAGGAAAGAGCTGACCAATACTTTATGGGATTTTATTATTTTCTCAGGTTGTGTCCAGAGGCCATGCATGTTGAATTGGTAGTCGTTTAGATTAGAGTGAAACAAGGATGCCAGCAATTCCGGACAGGTGAGATAGTTATTGCCAGTCCAAAGTAACTTGTTTATTCTCCCCATCCTCATTTTTTGAAATGTTCTTGCAAACCATGTGCATCACGTCCGGGGCACGGCCTCGTGACTCCGAGTGTTTCACTTGTTTCAAGTCTTTTTGGCAGATGCATGAAACTAGAACAGAGCATGCACAACAACCTATGGCATGACTCAGTTGTACACAATTTTACGCACATTTGCAGTGTTTTTGCCCCGAGGACGGACCTGGTTCCAAAATGCATTGGCTATTTGACACCTATGGATTTTCACTGCCTTTTATGGTGGAATAAAAGAACTGAGTTATTAAAAATGTGCTCTGAATTATATGATTTAAAGATAATATGAATTATATTTAATTGATTTACATCAACTTTCTATGAATTTTTACCCGACTCTGCATAAGGGAGGAGGGAGAGCATATGGTTGGCTCAGGGGGAACCCTTTTTTGTTGTATAGAAAACCCTTGTGTCAAGGGCTTTTTTCAACATTTTGCTCCGTAAGAGTAGACAGACTGTTCTATTATTCACAAGAGTTAACATACAATAAGGTTGTATTAATATAGTGGTGCCCATCCTTAATTATCTCATGATGTCATGAACTACCACGGAAGACTCCAGGAAAGAGGTGTGCTACCAATATAAGCTGATGATGACAGCTAAATAAATGTGACCAATGAGAATGTGGGGGCGGGTGATTTGTAATAAAATATGGAGGAGTGTTTTAACTGTTTCAAAATGTATATAATGTGAAATGCTGTGTGTTTTAGGGGGACTCAGGTTAGTTTGACTCTACAATGTCATCTAGCCCCTCCCGGCCATTTTTACAATAAACGTGCTTTACGGACAAATGTGCAGTCGCTTCTTAAGTGGTGGGCCTACTTTGGGTTAAGATGATCAGAGGTCCACCTGCACACTATCCAGTGGTTTGGTTTGGGTCTCGGCAGTAAGCAGTCACTTCAGGCCTACCAGGTGATGAGCTTTAGCTGGGGCACGATGCAGTGTCGAGTTGGTCGAAAGTGCAGGCGATGTTCGATGTGGTGGAATAGTGCAGCAAAAAGCATCAGTGACTTCCTTCCTGTTGCAGGTGTGGTGAACACAGAGCGAACGGTTCAGTGCAGTAGTATAGGGAGCTTCTACTGGCCTGGTCCTCTGGTTTCAGGGAGGCCTACTCAGTGGGACTCGAGGATAAGATGGTTCCGTTCAGGGTCTGCTCTCCCAGCTTAGGCGATTCCGGAGCAAAGTGCAAAGTGATACATCCTGTTCCATAGCAGAGGTTACTCCCGATGTGCCCTGGGAGTGGTAGGGGGCAGTTCTTTCTTCTGTTTTGGATAATTCCTTCTTCACCTCAGGCTAAGGGCTTTGGAGAGTACAACTCTTCCAAAGGTAGTCCAGTGAGATCTTCAGAACGAATCTGCGACCTTAAAGGATCTGAAAGAAACTGAGCGAATATGCTGAAGGAGTGGAAGACCCCCTTCTTTTAAGGTAAAAAGTCCTTTTTCCTTAAGGGACAGTGAAAATCAAGATGGTGAACATCCTCTTCCATTTACCAGAGCACTCCTACCTATCATAATCCCGCCCCTTCCCTTCGCACTGAGAATAAAGGCCTTTAGAGTCTCAGCACCCTGGTGTGAGGTTATTCCTTTTGAATGGGTGTACTCCCTGGATGCCTGTGCCCAGGACAGATCCCTACTGTGTGGCTGTCTCGGGCAGAGGGTGTTGCCTGCATTCATGAAGACATCATATTGGAGGCCCGGTGCCCCAGGTCTCTGTCTTGCCATTTGGCTACACCTGGCTAAGCAGAAAACAGGTCACCTTCCACAGCAGAGCTGACTCACAGGAGCTGACACATGTGCGATATCAATTGGGACGTGGCGGTTGTGATCATAAGTAGTACCATGCACTATGCCTAAACTTAGGCATAGCTTTCATTTAGAGTTTACGATGCCATCAGCATGGGCGACTTATGATCATCATAGTTTTGAGTGCAAGGAGGCAAATCTTAAATACTGTGTCTGCTCTGTACCATGGTTAGAGCAGGTGCGGCGTATCAGGCTACTGATGCAGCAGTGTATAGCTTTTATTTAGAGTTTACCCTGCCACCAGCATGGGCGACTTATGATCATTATAGTTGTGGGTACAAGGGGCACATCTTAAATGCCGGCTCTACACCACAGGGACTTGGCTGTCTCATAGCATATTTATTACAAGAGGTACAGAGAAAATATCCAAGGGGCAGACCACTGTGCCCCATGCTACAAATACCCATTCAATCACAACAATAATTAGGTGGGATTAAAAACATATGAGGTTTATAAAATACCACATTTTTACCAATGCCACCTAAATTCATAATGACGCTGAGAAATATGACCCTTGGCTCATCTGCGTGACTGGTACAAGTAGCTTCGTGTCACACGTGGGCACGTGGAGCACTGGGGTGGGGGCAATGCTTTTAATTGTTGCCCATCCGGGGACACAAACAGCGGCACTGGAAATAGGCCTCACTGGAAATATGCCTTTGAAGTAAGACATCAATGGCACCAGCAGCCGGGAGACATTTATCATCAAACCAACTAGACACAATCCTCGGGGTTTGCACCACACTCGCAGCCTGTGCACAGAGTGAAGATGTCAGCAGGCGTGAGCTGTCTCCCTTCGGCTGACGGGTCCCCCGCTCGAGCTTTCAGGGCTTAAAGAGGCAGAGGCCTTGGAGCACAGCAGACCGGTCCTCCAGCAAGAAGCCCGCGTTACTAAAAGCAGCCTGAGCACATGCCGATGTCCACGCTAAGAGCTTTCACGCACCCTGGGGAGGCCGCGCTGCTGCTGCTTCCCGGGAAGCTCTCCGCCTCCATTGTGTTGCTGTCAGCCCCTGCTGCGCGACTGACCATCTCTGCCCGGGGGCAGCAGCAGCACCGGTCCTAACTAAGGAAGCCAAGAGGCGCTGACTCCATCCTTGGTAATGTAGAGGCCGACCCAGCATAGCGCTCTGCTAGGACCACCCCGCGACGAGGCACTTTAGAGGCAACCCCGCTGCATGTGTAAGTACCGGTTGTTACCCCTTCCCTGCAACATCCTCCCGCTTTGCCGCCATCCTCTTGGAGGCATCTTGGTCGCCTGTCCATCATGTCATCTATTATAGCACGGATTGCTCGTGTGTTAAGCGCTCGCCTGTGACATTGGGCAAGGCTTGACTTGCCAGTTCAAATCCAAGCGGGCTTAACTCAGCTGTTCATCCTTCCGACGTCATGGGTGATATGAGAACTGTAATTACAGTGCTTAGAAACGGGTTGAATTTGGGATTACATATTACAGTAAACGTTTGATATTATTATTACTAAATAGCACACATTGCTGATGCTGATACACCTCTGGCGATATCGCTCGGCCATGTTACCCCACCCCATGGGTTATGGTTTCATGGATTTGTTGGGAGATATGCTATATCAGCCGCTTTCCCGAGTGGCTGGAGCCACTAACATTGACGTGAAGTAGGTGGACCCTCTGAGGAGATTGCGTGAAACGTCTGTTTACTGGTATCGTGTCATAGTTTTGTGTAACGGCGTTTCGTGTTGAACCTAGACGCTTCCACCTGGCCCAAGGCACGGTTCGGACACACTCACTACTGCCGGCATTGCAGAATATTCTGAGCAGAGAGCATATTACATGCGTTATCCCAGACACGCCTACCAGCCCTGCTTGTAATCGTTTTGCGGAGTTCATGTGCAATGCAATGTTCCGGTATTACCCGGCAAGGTGTTCCAGAGTGCGGGCCGGCCACAGAGACACCAGGGTCTCTGTCATCATCTCAACTGAAAGATATTTAGGAAATGCAACGTGCTCGCAAGTGGGGTGCCACTTTTTCATCACGTTGAACTGCAAAAGTCTACATACAACAATATGTAACACTGTTATGCTATGTTACGTTTATCAGTGCCCTAATATAACATAGTATACCACAGCATAACATAACCCAAGATATCATAACCTGGCACCTCATGCTAACAAATGTACTTTTATTACTTGTCCAAGCATAATATAGCGCACTGTAGCATAGAAACTAACCATATCATAACTTACCATATCATGCTATGTAATGTAATTATATAATTTGGCCAAGCATAACATAGTGTAGTGCAGGCACCCATCATTCCATACCATATCTTGCTATGCAGTGTAAAGTCATGATTTGCCGAAGCATTACATAGCATAGTCTATCACTGAAACCCACCATATCATGACACATCATGGGGGAATGTACTTTTATAGTTAATACAAGCATAGCCTAGCATAGTGTAGCACAGAAACGCACCATATCATAACACATCCTATGGAATGTAATGTTATGATTTGTATAAGCATTACATAGCACAGTGTATCACGGAAACCCACTATATCATAACACATGGTCATAAGAATTGTAATTTTATGATTTATACAAGCATAGTGTAGCACAGAAACCGACCATATCATAACACTTTATCCTATAGAATGTAATGTTAGGATTAGAACAAGCATAACGTAGCATAGTGTAGCACAGAAACCGACTATATCATAACACAACACAATATCCAATGGAATTAAGTTGTATGATTAGTACAAGCATAACACAGCATAGTGTAGCACCTAAACCCACCATATAACATGCTCTGTACTGTATCTTTTTTTGTTGAACATCTTTTTTATTGATTTTGTAACCTTTTCAAACAACACAGAAGCATAGACAATGAGCAATGAACTAGAACACATCTGAACTATAACAGCAACAGTAACAGGCTCTGTACTGTCATTTTGAGATTTACCGCAGCATAACCTCTTCCCAGCGGCGTTTTATTCATTGAAGAACTAGAGCGCCTTCCCTGTCTCCTCAATATTGTTCTACTGCAGACATAGTAACTAAAATAAAATCTTGCTTCCCCAAAGCCCTCGCTCACTGCTCTCTATAGCACCACGCAGCCACTCTAGGGCAGCCATCACGCTCTGCAAATATATTCAACATAACCTAACACACCTTTAGGCACCGCAGCATAGCTCATTATATCCCAACAGATCATTCTATATCATTTGGCAGGTTTCCTTTGCCTTACACAGCATCATGCAGCACAGCAGAACCGTTCCAGGACATATGTTACAATGACACATGCACAATGTAATTGTAAGACATGTCCTAGCATAACAAAGCATAGTGTAGTATATTATAACCCATCATGTCATATCATTGCTTGCTGTACCGTGCATTTCATGATGTCTCCTACCATAAAGAAGCATGCTGTTGCAAGACATAGCCCGCCGTAACATAACACAGCATATCATCCTATCTAATGTTATATTCAGCTATGTTTCGATGCCCTAATATAACATAGCATGATTTAATATAAACCAGCCTAGTCCAACACAATCCATCCACCACGTCTCAAAGGGTAGCAGAATAGGGCGACTGCCGGGCTGCCCCCTTTGGCCTGCACTCAGCATTTCAGCTGAGCGCCCATGCATGAATACATTCAATGGACATTAGCCCACCTAGTAATGCATTTTTAATCATGGAAAGTATTTGCTGAGAAGAATGCATGAGTTGCATTAATTTATGAACATAAATAATTATATCTGAAGACCAAAAGCTACAAAGAGAGCACCTTTTGATACTCCCAGATTCTAAATTGTGGCATCGGTAATAATACATTGCGTTAGTATATGTTAATGCTAAAGGTATTTGTACCGCGCACCGTCACCACCAGCGTGGTCCGCAGGCGCTCTGGCGGATCTGGAAAGGGAAGAGGGTAGGAAGGTTAGTAGGATTGAGCGGGAGAAAGGCAAGAGAGCGGTGATGTGCTGGTTGCAGCCTCAGTTCGGTTAGCACCGTTTGGTGAGCTGTACTTTTCGGATGGGAGCCGTTGTGTGCTGTTGCGTGAGGCTATGTGTAATATATTTTGGTGTTGAAGTGTGGTGAATCGTGTGTGGTTTATTGTGCATTAGAGGTATGGTTGTATTTAGTTAGAGTTTGAGATATGTATGCAGAGGGGTGAGATTGGTTGGTTAGTGGCATCACTATTTAGAAGTGACACATGCTAATCTTCACAATCCTGTCTAGATATACGCAAGCTGACTTCACAAACCTGTCTAGATGTGACACAAGCTAATCTTCACAATTATGTCTAGATGTGACGCAAGCAAATATTACAGTTATCTAGATATGACGCAATGCCAATCATCACAATTCTGTCTAGATGTGACAGAGGCTAATCTTCACAATTCTGTCTAGATATGATGCAAGCTAGTATTACTTATGTCTAGATGTGACACAATGCAAATCTTGCAATTCTGTCTAGATATGACGCAATGCCAATCTTCACAATTCTGTCTAGATATGATGCAAGCTAGTATTACTTATGTCTAGATGTGACACAATGCAAATCTTGCAATTCTGTCTAGATATGACGCAATGCCAATCATCACAATTCTGTCTAGATGTGACAGAGGCTAATCTTCACAATTCTGTCTAGATATGATGCAAGCTAGTATTACTTATGTCTAGATGTGACACAATGCAAATCTTGCAATTCTGTCTAGATATGACGCAATGCCAATCTTCACAATTCTGTCTAGATGTGACAGAGGCTAATCTTCACAATTCTGTCTAGATATGATGCAAGCTAGTATTACTTATGTCTAGATGTGACACAATGCAAATCTTGCAATTCTGTCTAGATATGACGCAATGCCAATCTTCACAATTCTGTCTAGATATGATGCAAGCTAGTATTACTTATGTCTAGATATGACGCAATGCCAATCATCACAATTCTGTCTAGATGTGACAGAGGCTAATCTTCACAATTCTGTCTAGATATGATGCAAGCTAGTATTACTTATGTCTAGATGTGACACAATGCAAATCTTGCAATTCTGTCTAGATATGACGCAATGCCAATCTTCACAATTCTGTCTAGATATGATGCAAGCTAGTATTACTTATGTCTAGATGTGACACAATGCAAATCTTGCAATTCTGTCTAGATATGACGCAATGCCAATCTTCACAATTCTGTCTAGATGTGACAGAGGCTAATCTTCACAATTCTGTCTAGATATGATGCAAGCTAGTATTACTTATGTCTAGATGTGACACAATGCAAATCTTGCAATTCTGTCTAGATATGACGCAATGCCAATCTTCACAATTCTGTCTAGATATGATGCAAGCTAGTATTACTTATGTCTAGATGTGACACAATGCAAATCTTGCAATTCTGTCTAGATATGACGCAATGCCAATCTTCACAATTCTGTCTAGATGTGACAGAGGCTAATCTTCACAATTCTGTCTAGATATGATGCAAGCTAGTATTACTTATGTCTAGATGTGACACAATGCAAATCTTGCAATTCTGTCTAGATATGACGCATGCTACAGCATGTCATGCTGGATTCCTCCTGATTCTAAATGCATTAATAGCTGGTGTCATTATTACCCAACCGTAATGGTACTCAGTTCAGTTTATTGACCTCGGAAGGATAAAGGGCTGAGTCGCATCCTGCTGAGATCAGAATTTAGCGCTTAACCCACGAGCTATCCACCGGACTTTACACCTTTCACTGGAGAATAAAATCATATGATGACCCTTTTCAATAGCTGAATATGTTTATTCGTCGACTGCCTTTTCAAGTACTGTCTAAAAATAACACGTTTACAGATGTTTGTGGGAGGAAAAGCTCTGGGAGAAGCATATAATAAAAGAAAGAGGCCAGGTCTGCAAATCTGAATAATGCATCCGATAGAACCAGCGCCTTCTATTCTGGGAATTATTGATCCCAGAGAGTTAATACCGGAGCTGCTGAGATTACAGCCTGACAAGAGGAGTGATGTGTGTCTAGTGGCTAAACTATTAGCAGTGGAATCAGGCGACTGGATTTCTAATCCCAACATCACCGCTTGAACACATTTGTGATCCTGGACAAAATGACACATTCTTATTAATTTGCCATCCGCCGTAATATGTGCTGTCGGAAAAAGTGGATGTTAACATTTACTTCTGCGATCTGGCAATGAAACCAAACCAACTTCAAATTATACTTTGAACTGCAAACCGGTTCATGTTAATGTTAAAAAAGGAGGAAAAACAGCACTTCCTGAGGATAAGCCCCATGTGGACTTAGAAGCTATCAGATCTAAATAAGAGCTAGTCTAAAAATGGAACTATCCTGTGTATTTTCCATTTTTTGTTATCAAGCTGTTCTTTGCATCTGGGAAACATGGCGCTAGGCAAAGGCTCTCAGAATAGATGAAAGCCACCCCCTAGTTTATATGCTGTCTGATTCACGGCAAATATGCTAGCGACACAGACACGTTACATTACTGATGATCTCCATGCGTGCATACTACGACAAGAGGAAGCTACAATGCAAACTAAGACGCAACGTAAAGAGCCTTGAAAAAGCACGACAACGGCACGAAACACGTGTCAGCTGAGGGCTAAACATTTATATCGAACCTGAGGTTTGATACATGACATTTAAAATGAGAATACAAGAGTGAATGCAAATCTTTGACCTCTTATTTACGAAGTCTGGGTCTTTATCCCCCGAGAATATGCCAAGAGAGTATTCCAAGAACTTTGGAAATAATAATTTGTAATAATAAAAGTGTTCTGTGAATATTTCATGAAAAGTGGTCAAACCACCCATCTCTTGTTTGATTGGACAGGTTTGTAAAGTTTCAGCTGAGGAGATAAAGCTTGAAGTGGTACTGTATATAGGTGTTGTAAATCATGTGTGCTCAAGTGCGTGTGCTGGGAGAAGAACGTGAATAGTTTAGTTTAGTTTATTATTTGTAAGGCGCGTCTTGCCCTGGACCATCGGGGCGCACAAGACAAGAATATGCTCAACTTCGTTGCAGGTACATCTGCATGGTCATAGTACAGTATGCAATAGAAAAAAAAACATGTACAGGTACATGTGCGTGGTCATAATACAGTATACAATAAGCAAAATATGTACAAGGCAGGAACTAGGTCCAGCAAGCAGGTGATACAGGTGAGGGTATAAAGGACATATACAGTGGAATAAATACAGTAATATACATTGGTGTAAATACCGACCGAGGTAATGGTACTGGGGGCATGCAGGTGGATCACCAGTTAGGACAGTTGGGTCCAGTAGGTCAGAGTAATTAGCTGTCATTGGCTCTCAGCCACTTGGTCAAATTCTGCCTGAATTTCAGGAAGGGCTGGGGTTCTCTAATGTCATGTGGTAATGAGTTCCACAGCTGAGTTGCTTTGACTGCGAAGTTATGTCCTCCAATAGTGGTACGTTTAAAGCGAGGGGCATGAAGGCAGTTCGCATTGGGCATTCTTGTAGGTCTAGATGAGGTTCTCAGGTGTATCCTGTCCATGAGGTAGGGTGGTGCCATGTTATTAAGACACTTGTGAGTAAGGGAGGCAATTTTGAGTTGGATTTTGTCCTGAGTGGATAGCCATTTATATTCTCTTCTTATAGAGGAGATATGCTCTTTTCTGTTTATCATGAGAGCAGCTCTAAGGGCATTATTCTGGAGGACCTGGATTTTGTGGATGGTCTGTTTGTTAGCCCCAATGTAGAGACCATTACAATAGTCCAGTTTGGACAGTATGAGGGCTCTGGCAAGTGTGATGCAGCTGTCTGTGGAGAGGACTTGTTTGCTGGCTCTAATGAGTTTGCAAGTATATGACGTTGTTGAGACTAGGGAATTGACTTGCTTGACAAAGTTTAAAGTGGCGTCAAGGTAGAAGCCTAGGGTCTTGACTTCCTTTGCCACCTGGATATTATTACCGTCTATGATGAAGCTTGCATAGTCGGGGTTAAGTTTAGTTATGTGAGTCGGGGTGCCTAGGATTATGAGCTCGGTTTTGTCGTCGTTCAGGCATAATCCATGGGTGGCCATCCATGCCTGAACGATGCTGTAGATTTTATTCACTAAAGCCAGGTCCATGACGTAATCGCCTGAAAGCGGAAAGAGGATTTGGGTGTCGTCTGCATAGTTGGTGTAGGCGATACCCAAATGATCCATTTCGTCGAAGAGTGGCTTTGTGAATATGTTATAGAGGGTTGGTGAAACACAGGATCCCTGGGGCACGCCGCATGTTATGTGGATCGGGTCAGCTGAGGCTGATGGAGAGAAGACTCTCATGGTGCGGTTACTCAAGAAGGATTTGATCCATATTATGGCCTCTTTGGAGAAGTGAGCAGCCAAGTCTAAGTGGCTGCATAAGACTGTATGGTCGACTAAGTCGAAAGCTGCTGAGAGGTATAGCAGGAGGAGTAAGGCTGCTTGGCCATTGTCCCTACATTGATCTATTTGGGCCTTGAGATCGATAAGGGCAGTCTCGGTACCATGCTGTGGACGGAATCCAGATTGGGGGGTTCCGAGCAGGTGGTTGGATTCAAGGAAGTTTTGTATTTGCATGTATGCCACTTTGTCTAAAATCTTTAGGAGAAAGGGCACGGTCGTGATAGGCCTAAAATTGGTGGGAATGGCCGGGTCGAGGGTTTGCTTCTTTAGGAGTGGCAGGACCCACGACTCTTTCAGGTTATTCGTTACAGTGCTGGTGGTGAAGAAGCGTGTTATTTGTTTAGGTTTAGGTAAAGGTGCTGAGGTGAGAGCGCCATGTGGTGTGAGAGATGCTTTTTTAAGGGCGATTTTAATTTGAAGGTTGACTACTTTGTTGGTAAGGGCAAACTGAGTGTCTGAGCACCATTTTCAGTCCTTGGTGCAGTTATCTTGGGGAGTGATAGGGGGTTCCAGCTCTTTCAAGATACTGAACAGTTCTCTGACACTTGATTTGGATTGGGATATTCTGGTATTGTTGTTTCCTGTTTAGCTAGTAGGATATCTTTTTTGTATTGGGAGGATACCTTTGCAATGTTCAGTTTGTTTTCTGCTGTAGGAGTGAGTCTCCATAGGGATTCTAGTTTTCTTTTGGTTAACCTGAGATTTTTTAGATGAGGGGTGAACCATGAGTTGAGATGTTTTTTTGGTTTGCTAGTACGTAATTTGAGTGGTGCTATGTGGTCAAGGGCTGTGTTCATAGTTTCATTGAAGTGATCAACTAGCACATTAGGATCAGTGTTGGCTGGAAGCGAGTTTAGCTGTGGAAGTATGATGGGCAACAGTTTTTCCATGGTCATCAGCTTTTTGTTCCTCGTGGGTATAGGAGGGGCAGGTGTGGACTTGGCTGTGACTGAGTTTGTAGCAACTGTGAATAGTAGTAGATAGTGGTCTGTCCAGATCTGAGGGATAGAGTCTGTGATGGTTACTCCACAATTGTGTTCAGCTATCCAATGAAGGATGCAACCTTTGTTATGAGTGGGAAGGTTCACTTTTTGGGCGAAACCCAATTCTTTTAGGATCAGAGCAGTAGCTGTATACTGGGTATCCTTAGTGTCATTGTAGCCTAGGTTAAAATCACCTAGCACTATTGTTTGGGAGGTGCTTTTCAAATTGTTAGACAGGGTGGTGGAGAGGTCCTCAGCAAAGGTTCCAATAGGGCCTGGAGGTCTGTAGACCAGGACGATGTTTAGTGTTTGGGAGCTAGTGGTGGCGATTTTGACCGAGAGGCATTCACAAGATTTCGTGATAGGGGATGTAGAGATTCTCATGTCAAGACTGATCTTGGCTATAATGGCTAGACCTCCACCTCGTGAGGTGTGTCTATCTGCTCGTATGATGGTGTAATTGTCGGGAACTGCTAATGAGAGGGCGGGACCCGCTGCATCGTGCAGCCATGATTCTGATATGGCCAGGAAGTCTAGTTGGTCTACAAGAATAATATCTGAAATTTCTGTTGCATGGGCGATTAAGGACCTAGCATTTATGAGCGCACCTTTGAGATGATGTTTGGTGAGCGTGGTACTTGCTATAATGGTAGGTTTGGAGCATTTTTGTGTAGGTCTTTTAGGGATATGAACTTTCCTAGAGTATTCTGCAGTTAATTTCGGCTGTATGTTCTTTTTTAGGAGGTTTAGTTGTTCAATTTGCTTTGCTGGTAGTTCGTACAATTTCGCTAGGCGTGCACGAAGTTTGAGGTTTCTGTCTGCAGTACTACAAGGCCTATATGTAATAGTATCTTCTTGATACTGGTTTTATGGTTTGTTGAGAGATGGACATGATAAGGTAGGAGAGTGATAGTGCCGCTAGTATGATGAGGGAGGCGGCGTAGAGAGGTAGCTTAGCTGTCCTATCTAGTGCAGCGATATTTAGTTTGCTTAGTTTTAGAGAGTACATGCTAGCTGACTTAGTCCAAGCAGGCTGGCTACACCTAGCAGACCAGTTGAGATACAAGGTGCGCTAGTAGCTGGTGTGACAGGCTAGGAGCGTCAGACGTGACTAGGTGTAATTTTATCTCATCTCAGTTTAAGTATCAGCAGCTCTATGCAGGTTCAAGTGTCGATAGTGCACTACAGTTAGGATATGGCAATGGGGCCTATGTAACTAAATTCCACTTTAACAGTTAATCTGAAGAGGCAGTTGCAAAATGTGAATCAAAGCCCACCTAAATGCAGCTTTAAAAGTATGCAGTTGCAAAGTGCGACTAAAAGCACAGCTAAATTCCACTTTAAAGTTCTGTGTTAGTAATGCCAACCTTAATGTACATTTCAGGCATGCTTAGCATTGGTCGTGCAGGAGGTATTTCCATGGTATAGGGAGAATGAGTGTCTGTATTCAAGGTCTGGTGCTCTCCTGTGTGGGCCAGGGGGGCTGGCAGAGGCAGAATCGGCAGCAAACAGGCACAAACAGGTGTTGGCCTTACTTCCCGTGGGCCTTAGAGTGAGTGGGCCGGCTTCGCCTGCCGACAGCCAGTGGGGGAAGAGAAGGGCCCGGTGGCCAATCAGATGGCTGCAAAAGGCTGCAGAAGGCTCAGTTAGGTGGAAGGGCTTCGGGAATCGATCGGGCGGCCATCTTGGAATTACCAGGTACCTCGTGTACCTTAATGGTGGCTTGGGCTTCCTGGAGCTTTCTGGTGCTCCTCATGGAGTGGTTGGGCAATTCCGTGCAGTATTGCAAATTAATTCAATGCACAGGCTGCCGGAAATTGCTTTTAAATCCCTTTTTCTTGGTTGCTGAAAATACAAAATACCGGTCCAGAATAGTAACATTACCATCCTGTATATAACCATTATCACTGTGCCATAGGGATGTACAGCTATTTAGCTTTATGAACCCCCTTGGAGGTATTCTCTGTGTGTGGTTGGTCCATTCATGGCCACATGGTGTGATATTGGTTCATTTTCTATGACCCCTGGGATGTATGCTCTGCCATCACTAGTGCACATATGAGAGCATAGCAATGCAAGCCATTAAGAAGCTCCAACAACTGTTAATGTGTAGTGCTACTTAAAAATGCCATTTGACACAAATGACCCTCTACAGAGTAAAATCCAGGCCAAATAACCTGGTCCGTGGGAGTGGATTCTCTTACCTGTGGGATGGGGCCCTCTGGCCTGTGGGATGGGGCCCTCTTAGAAAGGTCTACAACTACATTTTTGCTCATGTGCCTGTTATGAAATCCCTACTCCTCTGCAAGAGTACAGGGATGAGTATGGCTAAATCGGTTACTCAGACCCACACTACTACTAAACCAGCAGTGACCACCATCATAAAGGTGAAATTGGCACAGCCAAACAGGTAAGAAATACATGGCTGCTTTTGGTAGAGCGGGCTGAGGGCAGGCTGTATCTCCAGGAATGGAGTGACCTGATACAGTTGCAACACAAACAATAGTATTGTGGTACCATAATAAAATGTCTAATCAATGGTCTATAAATAGAAACTTTAATAAAAGCTAACAATGTGCACAACTAATTAAATACAATAAAGACCCACCCCTGTAAATGAAGCACAGAGAAGAAGGCAGACTTTGAGAATAAAGGGCACTCTGGGTTGGTAGGCGGTTTTGCACCGGCAAAAGATTTCAGCAACAAAGTCAATGTTGAAGAATAATTATTTAAAAGTTAAGAAAGGGGGCTTAAAAGTGACTATGGTCTTTTAAGGTGGACTAGGTGCTCGACAGTGTCAAGCCAGCGCTTCTGGGTGCTTTCCTGCAGTGAACCCAGTGTTGAGATGGTCAAGTAACGCTTATCCAGTGGCAATTTGACATCAAGGCGGCTTTAGGCCAGGGCACCTGTGGATCGAGTGGGCGCTCAACACGGTTCGAGTCTATGGATCCCAATAGCTCGCGGCAGTGGTTGAGTCAGTTTAAAACAATAGCTCCGCTGGGTCAGGTCAGCATAACAGATAGGAGAGTCGATGGCGTTTAGCAAGTCGAGTCAGCTTCTTTAGAGTTGTGTCGATGATGATGCTTCTGTTGGGCCAAGTCGGCGCTCTGGATGTAACATGTCAGGTCCTTCCAAAGCAGCAAGCCTGAGATTATGTCACATTGGCGATGCGATTCACTGTGTTACGTCTGCACTGCAACAGCTAGAAGTGGTCCAAAACAGTTTATAGTGAATAAGTTGAATTCAAAAAAGCCGAATGCAAAAATGTCGAAAAAAAAAAAATTCGAATGTGTTTTTTTAATTTCTTTTTTTAATGGGGGGGTCCCCCGGGGGGGTCCCCCCCCAGCCTCCTGTTTATTTTTTCTAGCTAAAGCCAAAAAAACATACAAATAAAAAAAACGCATTCGAATTTCTTTATCGAAATTTTTTTTTTAAAATGTTTTTTTTGAAATTTTTGGATTCGACTTTTTGCATTCGACATTATGACTTCAAAGAAAGTACCACAGGTCCTGTGGCAGCTCAATGCGAGATAAAAGCAGTAGAGCGGTCTCGAGGCAGTAAGCAGGGTTTCTGATGTCTTCGTACCTCTGTGCTGCAGGGAGGCACAATCGAGCATCTCCAGTGAAAAGGTCAGGGCGCCTTGTCCACAATGGGAAGCAAGGTGTCACCCCGACCCGATAAAGGACGAGCCAAGCAACCCAGTGAAAGCACTGAGTGCTGCACCAGCTGCAGCAAGCAGCCAAAGGGTGGCTCTTGGGCTGGGCTGGCTTTAACTGGTTTGTCAAAGGGAAACTCCACAGTGCCTTACCAGAGGAGCAATAGCAAGTTTTATAATCCATCAGGTGTAACGCTCACCTGATTCCCGTAGAGGTGCCGGTCTTGACTGGGCGTATACCGTATCTTCAAAGGTGATGTGTAACACACGGCTGGCTCTTTGGGCTGGACCTCTGTGCACTGTATGTCTGACTAGAAGGGTAAGATGTCTGCAGATAGAAAATATGGGATTAATGAACTGGGTTATTGAATGTCTCTCTCTTCTTCCCTTTCTCTTCTCCTGTAGAACCCCAAAGGTTAACGCTCTCACCTTAGGTAAGTGAACGCCGTGCTCTCCATCTGCCGCGAGGCAGGGTGCTGTAACCAGTTTCTTCACTGGATAAGGGGAGCAGGCCTCTTGACTTCAGAGGACTGCTGTCCGTCGTTTACTGCACGAACGGTAAGTTTCGAGTAATTCTAATGTCTTTAAAGTCTTTAGTAATGATGTCTCTTGTTTTGCAGGGTTCCGGCGATGGCGGATGACGGGCTGAAGTGAGTTGAAGATGGAGCCCGTGTGATGAATAGAAGCGCCTGGAAGCACGTAAGTAAGCGCTTGTTGCCTGCTTCACGATGCGCTCTAACTGTCTTTTTATTTTGCAGGTACAAGTTCGGAGCGGCTGCAGGGTGCCGGAATACCCACTGGGTTAGATGTGGAAAGGAGTAATGGCACGTGAGTATTAAAGTTCCCCAATGTCTTTAAACGCACCTTGTTTTGTCTTTCAGATGCGGGATGCAGCGCCGAAGGCCTCCGGAGCGTGCGAAGAGTTGGTAAGCTTTTGTCTTTCAGATGCCGGAATGCAGTGTGAAGACCTCCGGAGCGCACGAAGAGTAGGTAAGCCTTTGTCTTTCAGATGCCGGGTAAGTGAAGAGCTGTCACTGAAGACCGTAATGCTAACCTGTTCTTTCTTGTCTTTATAGGTGTTGCTGAAGACTGGATTCAGGATGGTAAGCCTTTTTCCTTAGGCCCAGGATCAGATGCAGAAGACACGATGAGCGTTCTGCTGCTAAGGATGCAGAATAACGCAAAGCAAGATTCATCCATCGGGTGTGGTTTAAATAGCCTCCTGTAGTGCTTAGGTGTCTCCTTCTACGGCCACGCCTAGATAAGAAAAGAGTTCCTGCTTTCCAGAAGAGTTCCAGTGTTCTGAATCTAGGGAGTGGCTCCTGCCCCACCCAACAGGAAAAGTAGTTCCAAACAGAAGAGGATCAGAGGCTCAACTGGCAGGCAAGTAAGCAGCATGGTCTGATGCAGGTAAGTCCAACCAAGCATTATGAGCCCGGCGCTTCCAGCGCTGGGACTGGGCATATTTATGAGCCTGGTGCCACTGGCGCCAGGACTGGGTCCAAAAGGTCCCAATTGGGACTGGTTGGCACTCGGAACCTGGGTTATGGATCTGCTTCCAAGGGAGTTGGGAAAACCCTGACCTTTTGGAAGCAGAGATCATGACATCAGGTCCTGCCCACCAGGATAACCCAGCATTGAACTGCCGTGCTATTCTTCTCTGAACCGAGTACCAGCAGTAACCCCAGACAGATTTTTCAGCCTTGTTGGATGCCATTCATGAGGTGCAGTATCTCCAGACACTGAAAGCAAGAGGTCCACATCTAGGGTTCCCTTCCCCACTTACTATGAAAGCCCAAGCCTTCCACCATATACCAAAAATGGCAGGGCCGAGTGCTCTTCTGAGAATGAACAAGACCAAATAAGCTCTTCTATGGGACTAGTGTCCACTCACGAGGGTCTACAGTAAGAATCTGTTACCTGCCACTTTCAGGGTTTTGTATATGTGTATGAAAGAGGTTATCTGAAAATGTTGCATGTTAAAACAAGATAAGTCCAGGTGGATATTTTACAAGTTAAGTGCTGGCCTCAAACATGGTAGCAGCCTGCACTTTGCAAGCTTGAATTCCTCAGGGCTGGCTCACCTCTTCACCCTTCAGAGGTTAGGAAGTACAGCACTATGAAATTGAGTAATAACATATGTCATTACAGTGCGTAGAAGCAAGAGGAACTCTAGCATGAAACTTGACATTATTCTATCTATCTATCTATCTATCTATCTATCTATCTATCTATCTATCTATCTATCTATCTTTTTCTTATATTATATTGCGCCACACGCCCAAAGGCCTCAGGGCGCGTATTACTGTTATTCCTTGCCATCCTAGAGAAATGTGCCCCTCATGCTGTATCCATTGGAAAATGTTTTGTGTCACCAAGAGAATCAGAGTAGACAGGAAGGGACCAAATCGGGTCTTTACCGACTGCCTTTGCGTGATTATATTGGAGTGCAAAAAGAGCATGTCGCATAAGTGATACACTAACTGCTGCATGCATAGCCACGCCCGCTGCTTAAGAAACATTGAGTCATCACAGCCAAACACTTAGGGGATGTTCCTGGGGACCTAATGGGAGTGATCGTGACTTGCTTACAAAAAGATCTTAATGTCCCACAATCAGGGGTGTTGCTAGGTTTGTAAGAGATCCAGGGCTACGCTAACACCGGGACTGTCGGAACTCGGGGCTGGCTAGCCTTTTGGTTGCAGTCCCTGAGCTTCTATCTGGTGCTACAACCAAAAAATCCGGGGCTATAGCCCTCTCAGCCCCCATCCTAGCAACGCCTCTGCCCACAATTCTGAACAATTATCGCCCACTTACGAGTCCATCTGATTTTGCCAAGTTTATGGGGCATGCATTTGTGATACAATTCCAAAGTACTTGGGCTGGCAGAGGCTGCACCATACAATCTAATCTGGCTATCACACCCGCCAAGGCACAAAACAATGCTTGTGGTTGCGCGAGAAGACACCTGCAGATCGTGGATGAAGGTGGCTCAGCACTACTCATTCTTTTGGGGGGCAGGAGGATAGTTTAGGGGCAATGTACTTGTGCTGGTAATAAGAGAGGGCTGAGCTGCATGGGTTCAATACCTGGTCCCGCGCGTACAGGATGGAGTCCGTCATGAAGCGTGTTAGAAAAAAAACAATACTTTTTTTGTCAGTCGCCTGTTACATGGTCAACAACCCCACACTGTTTAGCTGCCCTCAATGCTATCTAGGATTACCTTAATGCCTGTCCTGTCACCGTTTACCTTTTCCAAACTATTCCCCGACACCATCTGGTAACAACTACTACACCATGGCATATACAGCTCCCAGCAATGGGACAGCACCTCCCATCAATATGCCCTTTGCATAGTAGTTTTTGGTGAAAGACATTTCATTTTCAGTAAATAAATACAAAAAAGGAATTTGCATATCACTCATTTTGGAAGAGGTGCTGCCACTACACTGAAACAGGACCTCTTCTGCAGGACTCCTCCAGCCACTCTTTCATGTAGCGACAAGAACAGTTCTTCCTAGGGCGGCCCCTGTATCTTGTACACCGCGCCCCCTCAGTGTTCCATTATTGACACTCATAATGTCAGTTGCCATTTCTGCACTGATGCCAACCATGTCTCAAACCTCTCAGCCAGCCTTGCTGGCATTAAGTAATGGATCAACCAAAGGCGCCTTAGGCTCAAAGCAGCATTTTTCTTTTTTTGACAGCTCTTTTCTGCTCAATCTGTTCCAGGTTCTCAATACCCTTCTATTTGGCAAGTTGGGTTACACCACAAGAATCGGGGAGGCACTTTTGACACCACTGTGGGTGTGGTGGCTGGAGAAGCCCCTTTTATGTCTGCCACCTTAATGGGGTCGGCAGATACGCCATCACTGTTGAAAATGTATCCGAAGAATGTTATTTCCTCCATTGGGATGGTGGATTGTGAGTTCGGCCGTCTCCAGTCTGTTGAGTACCATTTCTTATTTGCATATGTGTTCTTGTCACTGGCGTGGACGAGGATGTAATTGCTGATGTTCAGTACTCCAGGAATCCCTTGGATTACTTCTTGGATGGCTTGTTGGAGCACCTCCGCAGCGGACAATATTCTGAAGCTTAGCCTCTTATATCGTCTTAGGCCCAAATGAGTTGAGAAGGTTGTGATGTATCGTGAATCACAGTGTAGTTTAAACTGGTGGTAACCAGTATTGAGGTCCAGTTTTGAGAAAACCAAAGAGCCTGTTAGGTCCGTTATTATTTCATCTAGAGTTGGGGTGATGTGCCGTTCTTTTTTTATGGCCGCGTAGGGTAGGCGCATGTCTTGCAGATATGCACTTTTCCCGGTTGTTTCGATTTCTTCGTGAGAACCATTGGGGACACCTAGGGTGTTGGGCCGGACAGTGGTTCGATGATGTCAGCCTTCTCTAGTTACTGTAGTTCTTTCGCCACTGGGTCTCACATGTGGAACGGAGTTCTTCTGTGCCATATCGCTCAGGGCTGAACTGTAGGGTCAATATGGAGTTTGATCAGCTTTCCTTTCAGACATCCTATGCCTTGGAGAATGCCAGGGTGTTTTGCAAGCAGGTTGGCGATCCCCGTTGAGTCAGTAATGTCGCAGATAAAGTTTATGAGTCCTAATTCCTCTGCTGACTCCCAACTGAGCAGGCACTCAATGCCTACATCTACTACAAACATTATTGATTGGATTTCCTTTTCTCCTCTGCTTAGTGCAGTCCGGTAACGTCCCACCACCGGCAATGTAATTTTGCTGCCATATGCGAATAGCAGGGTCTCTGTGCATTTGATTTCAGGCTGGGGATGTAGCTGTCGGAACATTTCAGCCGGCATCACGTACACCGACGCTCCAGTGTTGATCGTCATTATCGTTTCCTGGCCTTGTATGTTAACGAGACACTTGGGTCTTCCCTTCTTCCTCTTCAATATGTTTTCCCCTTGTTCCAGTGCTCAGATGAGGTGAATCTTGCCTTTTCTCCTTGTCCATCCCGCTTCAACTGCCGTTGCTGCTTCTTCATGCTCGTCTCCCAAATCATCTGCTGAGGAATTGTCACCAGTCACCACCAAGCGTGTGTCCGCTTGCTTCTTTTTCTTGAGAAGAGGTTTTGGCGGTTGAGGTTGCGTGCGTTGGTGGGGGCATGATGATCGACACACACGTGTGTAATGATCTCTTCTGCTGCATGCTCTGTACATGGTCCCTAGTGCTGGGCAGATCCTTTTAACATGTCGCGCTCCTCTACACCATGCGCATTCAGACTGCCCCAGGATTCTTGGTTGCCACCGTGATGTGGTGTGCGTGTCTCTGCTTTCCTCCCTGGGTGCTTAGCGGTTTGTGACATGTGCTACTGTTATTGTTGTTGTGGCCAGTTGTAACTTTTGCAAGGTTGTGCCCATTTGCACTGCTCTTGCGTGCAATATCTATCTCTGGCATCCGTATTCTAGTATTCTTGCCAGGATGATTCCTTTCTCACTCAGCGCTATTCTTTGCAGCTTTTCTGAGCTCATCCCATTAATAACGTGGAGCCTTATCTCCTTTTTGATGAGTTGAAAATGTGTAACACGTCATCACCGACGTTGAGTAGAAGGTTTGATCTCATTTTCCTTGGTGTCGTCACGTCTTTACAGTCCTTTGCCATCTCAAATTGTTGAATCCAGATCATGTAGTGGGACCCTACTGATGATGGGTCTGAGTAAGGGTCAAAAGGACCTAGCCATGATGTGGCACCCCCCTGGTTTTGGTGTATTGGGGCCGGTAGCATCAGTGGCGCTGCTAGTCTCACTTGTGTGCTGGGCCTTCGTGTTGACAGCCCTATGGCCAGGTAGTTTTGTTTTCTTTCTGGTGATTACCAGTGTGTGTTGTTTATGAGTGGTTGGGGCCACTCCTTCTCACCTGGCGTCTTGCTGTTGTGCAATGCTGTGCGCCTGTGATGAGTTGTGCTTCTTGTGGTTTCACTGGTCCCACTGTGTCTGAGTGGGGCGAAGTTTTGATGACTGGCAGTTTCTGTCACACGTGACATCGCACAATTCCACATGCGTCCAAAAATTGTTTTTGTTATTGAAGTTCCCTCAGCAGAGAGAAATAAGTGTTGTTTGTGGTGCGCATGAGTTAATTTTGTTTCCTCGTCGCCAGTGTAAAGTCCTTGCCGGTGCTGCTGGTAGAGATTGGGGTGTATGCAGGCCCTGCAGTGAGAAATAAGTGTTGTTTGTGGTGCGCATGAGTTAATTTTGTTTCCTCGTCGCCAGTGTAAAGTCCTTGCCGGTGCTGCTGGTAGAGATTGGGGTGTATGCAGGCCCTGCAGTGTTGGCCTTTCGTCCCGCTGAGCAGCTCACAGAAAGCATGGCACGCCCATGGGCTGGTAATTCCCAAACTGGCGTCTTCCGGCAAACGAGTTCTTTATTATGTCTTACGTCACTGCGCATACGGGACACGAGGCGGATGTAACACCTAGTAAAGCAGAAACACCTCTCGGGTGTTCCTGGTGGTACCCTTACTCATAGAAGAATTGCCACCTAGCATTTCTGTGCTGGGCTGTCCTTGTGGATGGGACCAGCTGGAAATGGTTGTGTTTATTGTGTTTATATAGCGCTTTACGCCAAAGCGCTTTACATTATAACAACAAGAATACAATAACAGTAGAAGCAATTACAAATATGAGTAAAACCAGTAATACAGCAACTAGAACAATTTGCCAGCGAAGATAAATGAGGGAAGAAGGGGTGGAGAGGGGAAGGGAGTGGGGAACAGGAAGTGAGATAAGCTGAAGGTGAGAGAGGAGGAGAGGTGATTTAAGAGGAAACGAGGCAGGGGGAGAGAGGTAAGATGAGGAGGATAAAAAAGGGGGGGGCAGTGGAGGAGGATCAGAGTATCAGGGAGGGGAGTGGAGAAGAAGAGATTTTAAGGAAATGCAAATGGCTATTTCTCCACTGGTTCGATGCAGAGAGCAAAACGTATGTGAATGTAGATCCTTGTGAGTGGGTGCCAGTCACACGAATGGGTCATTTAGCCCTGTTAATTAATTCTTAGTAGAGGGCATCTCACACTCCTGAAAACTGGGGCAGTTATTGTGTTGTTGCTGGTCACTTTACTCATCCCTGCTTCCCAGATTCTTGCTTTCCCTGTGCAATGAGTCTGTAAATATTAAAGGCATGGTCTAGTAAAATTTGTTATTGTCCCTACGGGTCGGCCATGTTTTTTTAAGCCTAAGTGGCTCGATTTTAGAAAACTTTCCTATGGACCTTACCCGAGTTTTCGTCCATTAAACGCACGCGAAAACAAGCACCAGGGAGCCGCCATTTTCTGATAATCCTATCTTTTCCCCCATCGCCCTGGCTGACCTGCTTTTGCGGCACTAAATCAATTACCCCATCCCTGAGCCTGACATTATCAAAACATTCATATTCCCCGCCTCTCTCTGTGACGTTACTGTGCTGCGTAGGCAAACGCGCCCAGTCGTCTTCTGCGCGACTCCACACAGAACCCGGAAACCAACACAGATCAACTCACAACAGAGCGCGCCACAATTCGGAATATGAAACTGTACTTTAAAATGAAACAGCAACACGGTACATTTGGTAAAGTACATTTATTTGACATTAAATGTTTAGAGAATATTCAGCAATTGCCATATGAACTCCGAAAGCCATTTATTTTCTTTTATCTGTATCCGCAATAACTGTTCCGTTTCATCTTGAGTCACGCGCTGTTCCTTCATGGTACACAGGGTGTTCATTTTCGTAAAAAGAATCACTTTGGAAGCACGGTGAACCGCAAGGCTGTTCCATCAACTAGGCACTAGTCCAGCCTAAAGGTTGATATGTTGCTTTTAGCCACTAGTACAGCGTAAGGGCATGTGGGCCCTTGGCGATCGTCCCATAATATGGTGATCGTGCTCCAGTTGTTGACACGAAGCTGCAGGTGTCTGCTGAAGAATCCATCCGCCGGTGTCTCAAACAGATGGCAGTGGCAGAATGGGATCAAATACCTGTTATGAAAACAAAAAAATTATAATTAGTCTCGCTAGCCGAACTTCATTAATATTACTCATTTTATTTATTACGGCCGATCAGAAACTATTTGCTTGCAAGGATAGTTCAATGGAGTATGTTCGTCTCTAAAATCAATGCGAAAAGTAACGAGATAAATCGAGGCCAACACACAATGATAAACGACAGTTAGTCTACATGCGTGAGGAATGATATGATACATGATATGGCATTTGTAAAGCGCCTATACTCAAGTGTTTCTAGGCATGACGAGGCAGGTGGGGAACAAGGGCAGACAGACAACGATCCTACTAGGCCAGGTGTCTTTCTGATCGCGCATGGGGAAGGGCTGTTCATGGTTAGTTGAATACAAATTAAATAATAGGGCCAGCTGGTGGCAAGTGCAAGGTAAATGCCGGGAGAAGGGGCTGTAGGATACAGAGACAGTCCCGTAGTGCATGTAGGCAGTGCAGGGAAAAGTGGCTGGGCCAAGGACCGAGATCGGTGAGACCAGTGGACCTGCATGCCCATGTGCTCACTACGAACACGTTTTACTTGCTTTTCCTAGCTCTTCATTCATTCATTTATTCATGCATCCATTCATTAAATCTTCATTCCGGTATAAAAGCGTGTAAAGATTTACTTACATTATATTTGAAATTTCCATTGTGTCTCTTCGTAATGCAGTCTGTAAAACGGACCATGCTCTTGACAACGATTTTTCGTATACTGAACTAAAATTAAACTCGGTCTAGTTTCTGAATTTTCTGCCTTATCGTCTCTTACGTTATTGCGCAGTCCCTTCAAATATAGTTCTTTCGGCATGGTCCCTGTCTCAAGGTAAAAAAACAATAGACCCTTATACTTCCAGTGCGACTTGTGGGCCTCATCTGGGCGCTGTCCTTCACATTCTTTATTTGCAACATCACGTAGTATAGGCATCTGTGAGAACTTGAAGTTTAGAATTCGTCTATGTAGTGCGCCTCAATGTGCAAATGCGAACTGGCTTCTCTCCCAAATGCCACGGCCCGCTTGGCTGGAGCATTCTAGGTGCCCCAATTTTGTCCCCGTTTTCTGCTTGCTTTGCAGCCCAAATTGAGACATTTAATTTTTTTGCGGAAGGTCAGGGAAAGTATAAAGTACCACAGGAGTTGAGTTAAAAGTGAGATTTATTGTTTGTTTGTTTTATTATTTGCAATACGCAAGCCTCCCCTCCGTTAACAGTGCGCAGCATTTACATTTACATGAGATGAGACATGAGAAAAATATATACATACACATATGTGAGGTGAATAGAGAGAATTCAAAGATGACACCCAGCTTGTTCGCCACCCATGATGGTGAAGGTAGGGGTTAGGTTTACAGGTACACTGTACAATAACATTTATTTACAAAAAGACAATCGTATTGCAATTATTTAAACCAGGATTTGTACTTCACAATCAGCTGTGCTTCGGGTGGGCATGGCACAGTCGCAATGTTCGGTGGCAATGGATCACTGCTCTGCACAGAAACGTCCAACATTCCATATCTGTGCTTCTCTAACACAGCAACAATAAGGCCTTTCACAAAGTCGAACTGCCTTTCATCATAGACTGGTTTGATCACCCATTGCTTACTTCGTTTTGAAAACACCTTAGTGTAGCGAGGAATCCTTACTTTACCCCTAGTCCTAGATTGTTCACATCCGACATTGCTGTTATGGGCCAAGACCGCTATTAGAGTGCGATGTTTCATGCCCCGAAAGCTAAAATGCAAGCGCTTTGGCCTGTACTTTAGGCACATATTGTGGAACACCTCCAAATCTCCTGTGTGACAGAATTCTGTCAGTCCTCTCAAATCTCTTGATAGAGTTTTGTCGAAAACAATCTTCTCAATGGCTTTGTGTGTCGGTGAAAATGGAATCAACCACTTCTTCTTCCGTGCCTCCTCTGGGGAGAAAGGGCCATGTTCACATTGGTGGAAATGTTCATTTGCTGTCCAGCCGTGAACGTTGGTACAGTGGGCATCAGTGACCGCCATTTAGTAGTAGTATTTGCACTGACCCCTCACAAGTTTTTGAGCTCCACCAAAGATGGTTGGTGATATAATGTGACCACTGCAAAATACTTTCAAAACCTTTTTTTTTCCCTGCAGCCGAGATTTTCTTATTGATTGATTTAGCAAGATGCCATACGTCAAATTGATGTTTAATATGTGGGAACTGCTCTCTCATTGTCTTGGCAATTGAAACGTGTCTATCCGTGGCTATGAGGTCGATGTGCATTCCCCTTGATTGCAGATATTCCACTGATTTTATAAATCCTAGTTTCTCCATGGCCACTGACGATGAACATTGTGTTACCTGCACGACCACCGAACTCACAATTTTATTACTATCCATGTCCTGAAGGTGGTAGGTGCAGTACTTGGCAGAAAATCCAGGGCTGTCGCACTGTCCATCGCCGGCTAGCCTGAATCGTTTGCCTTCGAATGTACTTGCTAGAGACAATTGTTCAATTTTCCAAGCATCACTAATGGCCGGAAACAGATAATCACGTTGGTATATGTAGTACAGCGCTTTAGAAATGAAATGGAGTCCCACAAACTGAAAGAAAACCTCTAACTTTCTAAAACTGGAGCCACTAAAAAGTGATGCAGCTGCACACAGTAGATTGCCTGCTGGCAGTTTCCCCAGCATCGGTTGTGCAGACCATGAGAACCTATGATTTAATCTACAGGCGGCATTTATTTTGACGTTACTGCCTTTTATTTGACGAGTCAAATTAATCAGTGGCTTCCCACATACTTTCCCTCTAATGGAATGGACACATTTCAGTATACTTATAATTTCCATCAAACAACTGTCGAATACAATGTATTTGCTCTCTTTCATTAGACTGTCATCCTGCGTCAACGTTGTTTCGGCCTGTGACGTTGTGGAGATTTCAACACATTGGAAAGTAATATCGCTGATATCAAGTTTTGATGCGTCTATGGATGCTGCGGCTGATTCATTCTCTGTCATTTCGACATCTATTACTTCAACATTGATGGGAGAACACAACAATGTCGACAGGTTTTTTGGTGGCAAATTTTTGGCGGGTGTAGATTGTGTAAATTGATCTGCAACTACTTCAGAGCTATCTTCAATACATTCAATAACATCTTCTTGTGGTGGTGCGGTCGCACTGTAGCTATGGTCCAATGCAACTTTGCTGTAGTCTCCAAACACAGTTAATTCATGTTCTGGCCATTGGACATGAGCATCTCGAGCCTGAACACGCCTCGCCTCAATTAATAGTTCCTCCATAGTGCACACGGTCTGGCAAGCCACATCTCTCATTCGCTTCACTGTCTGTGTGTGTATAGTTCTGACACCCACGGGTAACTGGAGGAGAGATTGGAAAAGGGATGTTCAGTTTAAACACAAGATGGAGTGTAGTAGAATTGACTGGAAAATAACATAAAATAGTCCCCAGCACAAACATTTTTTTAAAGTTATGAACTGTTTGTAACTAACCTTTTTTGTTTTTTTTTCTTTGCAACTTTTTTGACTCGACCTTCAACATCTGCACGCTGTAGCTCCGATTCGTTTCTGCATGTCCTCGCTTCCTCTTGCGCTGCAACGACTATATTTTCTGTATCGGCATAGACAGCACGGAATGAGGCTCCATCGTCTCCCTGAAACATAGTACTTTCATTACTATGTATCAAAATATTGTTAGCATAAAACACACGTGAGGACGAACACACAGGTACATCTCAATAGCCAAACACGATTTAAACATTGTGTGCAACAATCAAACAACAAGTATTCGACCAGTGATGATCTATTTCGATGGAACTGTCAGTATCCATACCTCTGGCTCTGCATGGACTGCCATGAATGGTTGTAGTGGAGAGGAGGCATCCGCATCTCCCTGAAACACAGTACTTGCATTAGTATGCTTTTCAATATTGGAAACACAACACACACTTGGGGTCGACGGCACAGGTACATATAAGGAGATAACCACAAATGATGCATTGTCCAAAAGAATCAAGGAAAATCCAAATATGATCACATTTCATCGACTTATTTCAATGATTCCTTTACATCTGCATCATCTAAATGAGATGTTGTGATTGTGGTGGAAGCTCCGTCGACTCCCTGAAACACAGTACTTGGATTAGTATGGTTTTCAATATTGGAAACATAACACACACTTGGGGTCGAACGCACAGGTACATATAAAGAGATAACCGCAAATGATGCATTGTCCAAAAGAATCAAGGAAAATCTAAATATGATCACATTTCATCGACTTATTTCTCCGATTTATTTACATCTGCATCATCTAAATTGGATGTTGTGATTGTAGTGGAAGCTTCGTCGTCTCCCTGAAACACAGCACTTGCGCTAATAGGGAAGAAAGTATAGCAAATGGAATCACGTTATATGATCACGCATGATGGAGCTGTCATTATCCATACCTCGTGCTGCTGAATAATATCTATGGATGTTGCAAATGTAGTGCGCACTTCCGAAAGCTGTTGCGCCGATTCGTATACGCATGGTCCCGCTTCCACTTCCCCTGGAATTACTTGAATGTCAGGCTCTGCATCAAGTGCAAGGGTTGACGCTCCATCAACTGCCTGAAACATAGTACTTGCATTAGTGAGGATTACAATAGTGAAAACATAACACACACATGGGGTCGACAGCACAGGTACATATAAAAAGCTAACCACGAATGAAACATTGTGTAGAACAATCAAACGACAAGAATTCCAGCTCTGATGATGACGCTCGATGGAGCTGTCAGTAACCATACCTCCTGCTGTTGAAGAACATCTAGAAATGTTGTAGATGTGGCGGACGCTTCAGCATCTCCCTGAAAGACAGTACTTGCATTAGTATGGATAACACTAATTATAACTGAAAACAAACACCAGTGGACGATAACTAAGGTGTATATCAATTGGAAAGCACTAACCAAACATTTGGTAAAATGATTACACGATAAAATAAAAATATTACTTGACATGCATAAAACAGGTCTGTAGCGGATTAGCCTAGTAAGATTACATGATAGGCGCTAGAAGTGGTTGATAACTGCGACCACGTCAAGGATGTAGAATGTTCTTGCATCAGATTCAAGGGATAGTCAAGAAGTTGTAAAGGTAAATTAATCATTGATAATGAAATGCCAATATTAAAAATAGCCATGTAAGGCGACGGAATACTTGTAAAATGCTCAATACAGCACAGTTCCCTGTTCCCATATATATACATTGCGTTTGTGGGTTATGAAATAGAAAAAGAATATATTGGTAAATGTCATTATTCAAAAAACTATACACTCATATCAATATCGAAATTATTACAAGGGATAGAACACCTACAATATCAATTAATCCGTTCGGATACCTACACACTACCGCAATGCCTAAAGCTAAATCCGGACACTTGACTCACCTGTGGCGGAATGTGGACGAATAGAGTGGGAATAGCGTTTTCGAGCAATTTCTGTGTCGTTCGCCGTTTATTCTTCTTTGTTACCCAAGATGTTGTATACATGTCCAAGGAAAAGTGCCGGCTGCAGATGCGGTATCGATCACCCCTCGTGTCCTGTAAGACTTGTTGGACTCTACTTTCCAGCTCATCCAGTGGATATCCGCAATGTCTGACCCATTCTCTTATTCGATCAACAGTTTTCGGGAATACATGCATTGTAGTGCCTTCAGATTTAGCATGGGTCTTCGAAGGGCAACCGCTAATCGAACAGGCAGGCATTGTTGATAAATCTGAAAAGTAAATATCGACATTATTATACAATCTTCAAGAATAAAGATTTGATACAAAAGTAAATGAATCATACAATGATCAATGCAAGGTTTGTTTTGGTCGCAGGAACTATACCAGTTCATTATGTGCGGCTTAGTATTTGCATAAATTGCAGAAATGTATAAATGATGTGACTAAAAACTGAACATGTGACTCGTCCCTTGGATGTTCTGTATTGCACGAGAAGGAAACATGCTTACATTATAGACTGGACCCCCGAAGGGTGCAATTCGATGACAATAGACACAGATGAAAATAAATAGATCTATTCATAGCATAGCAATGGAAACTCAAGTCAATAGCAATGAGACCAATGAACCTAGCACTATTGTGTACTCAACTCACAAATAGATAGAAATTTAAAAATCTGCGAAATATGACTAGGATACATGGCCTTACCTTGACCAACAAACAGTTGGATTCAGCAAGCGGAGCAGTATGTTGCAGGAGAATAGGTGGGTGGCCACAGATAGCACACTGATGGGTTTGCTCTAAGCGGTCACAGAAGTTCACGGATAGCACGATGACGAGCAGATCAGCGTAGATCTCAGTGGTTGCCAGGTAACACGTTCAGGAGATGACTTGCAAAGCACAAAGATGTTCTCATGAGACATATCAAGTGGTTTATAAAGTATTAGAAACAGGGTGTGTTTGTGAATGAATGACGTATGTATGTCGTGGTCTTAGGGGGGCGGCCTGCTTCAAGGGGAGGCCTGGCTGGAGACACGGGGTCTGAGGAGGCCATGTGACCGATGGCCCCTTGGCGTGGGACACCTTTTGAAGTGTATATGTAGTTTGGCGCCTTGGCCTTTCGCGCCCCTGACAGGCCCCCCATGCCAGCGCTCATCCCCGGGTGAGAACCGCCTTTGATAGAGGGGGGTGGGATGGATGGGCCTAGGGCGTGCAGATAAGGCACAGGAAGTCTGCTGAATGGAGACACACTTATGTGGATTGCAGGGGGGCGGCCTGCTTCAAGGGGAGGCCTGGCTGGAGACACGGGGTTTGAGGAGGCCATGTGACCGATGGCCCCTTGGCGTGGGACACCTTTTGAAGTGTACATGTAGTTTGGCACCTTGGCCTTTCGCGCCCCTGACAGCCCCCCATGCCAGCGCGCATCCACCGGCGCGAACCGCCTTTGATACAGGGGGGTGGGATGGATGGGCCTGGGGCATGCAGATAAGGCACAGGAAGACTGCAGAACGGAGACACACTTATGTGGATTGCAGGGGGGCGGCCTGCTTCAAGGGGAGGCCTGGCTGGAGACACGGGGTCTGAGGAGGCCATGTGACCGATGGCCCCTTGGTGTGGGATACCTTTTGAAGTGTACATGTAGTTTGGCACCTTGGCCTTTCGCGCCCCTGACAGCCCCCCATGCCAGCGCGCATCCACTGGCGCGAACCGCCTTTATATCAATATATAGTACATCGTCTTTAAATCAATGATAGTATATCGTTGCTTATCAATAACAAATGCCACATACCGGAGATTCTTGTGAGCACAGACCCACACTTCAACCGGTGTATTATAGTGGTCAAGACCCAAGGCCTGTATAATCCAATGGTAATAGTTAGTATAGACATATGTGTGACTTTTATAGAGACATAACCCACTGAAAGACTTTGAACAAGTGTTATTTAGTGCATGCATTATCGAGAATATGTTATGTTAGCTTAGATAGATAGTGACCACCCTGCTTCACAGCGACCAGACCTTCACCCATTCGGAGCACAGATGTCTGACATCCATCCTTGAATGGAGACACACTTGATTCATTTAAAAAATCGAAACAACCGTTGTTAAAATATATGTGGTGTTTTATTTTGTATCTTATTTTGATGACACAAAAATACAAGACTTTAAACATTGTACAGTTCAGGTTGCAGCACAGCGAGAGAAAATCCCCTGTGCTGACCGCTGTCACTCGGGAACGTTTCTCTAATGGCACGAACGGCACAGGCGGGTATCACTCTTCGAACGCGGTGCCCAAGCCTCCCGTGGAGCCACCATGTAAAGGAACGATAGGCCACCAGCCTGTACCACCTGTGAAAAGGAATGAAACAAACTGTTTTTAAATTACCAAGATAAGTTTAATAAACGTTTGTTGTCAATGACAATTCTTTTAACTAATGGCATTCTGCACGGACAAATGCTATCTAGACAATGCACACTAATGAACGACTTACATGCGTTACAATGATATGTAGATATAATTTTGGATATAGTAGAAGAACATGAAATAGGAGTGGCATGACAAGCAGAGTATACTTACTCGTTACTCGGATTACGAGGACGAACAGTTGCGCGAAGTTCGTGCATAAGCACCATCATTATTCTCAACACTGCCCGTGTGAGGCAGGCTGCCCTGAAGTCTGGCAGCTCGGTGATGCATTGCGGTCGTGGCTCGCCTTCCGAAATGTAGGCCAGGCATCCCGAGTTTTCTCGGCAGCAGCAGTTCTCATCCTCGGTCGGCATTAGCTTGCACCGATTGCATGTGCACCAGGTGGAGACGCCGTCCATTCGACTAGGCCCAGGCTCTTCATCTGTTGATTCGTCCTGCCAACTGCCGTCCGAATTCCCATCGTTTTCGCATGCTTCCCTTTCCAGTAGTTCCTCCTTGGTATACTCGGGCTCGTACATGTAGGGCATTATTGTAGCCATTGTGTGTTAAACAAACTAAAATAATTTATAGCGGTGGTACTGGTATCTGTTCACACGGGCTACAAGCGGCGAAGGTAGCTGACCAGAGCACTGAAACGAGTCACAGAATACTCAAAGTAACACAGAGAGAGGAATGGAATCGAAAATCTGCTGCTGTGTGTTGTGAAACGGTCTGTTTATACTTATTGAGGAAAGAGGCGTCCTGCCATTTCCATGGCGACACGTCATTAGCTGAAGCGCAGCGAATGTTGACACGAGACGTGCTTTGGCGTTGGGAAATGGGCGGTAAGAGTCTGCTGATGACAGGCTCAGGGGCGGGGGAATTGATTTAGTGCCGCAAAAGCAGGTCAGCCAGGGCGATGGGGGAAAAGATAGGATTATCAGAAAATGGCGGCTCCCTGGTGCTTGTTTTCGCGTGCGTTTAATGGACGAAAACTCGGGTAAGGTCCATAGGAAAGTTTTCTAAAATCGAGCCACTTAGGCTTAAAAAAACATGGCCGACCCGTAGGGACAATACCATTTTTTACTAGACCATGCCTTTAACTGCATTTCATTGCTGCAAAACGTCACTGGGGTTATAAGGGCTTCCAAAGTCTGTTAAATTCTGGAGCAAGAGTGGAGTCGTGAGTTGTCATCTGAAGGGGAGTAGTTTGTAGCCAATGCAGTACTTTGCAGGGATATTCAAATGGGTAGTGTTGCTTAGATGTATGCACCAGCTTGCAATTTTGTAAAAAGAGGACACTTAAAAATATTTTGGGTGGTTACAAATCTGTTTACTTCAGATGTTATTCAGTTTGGTTTTCAGTTTCAGTTTTGAATTGCTGAGTGTTAGTATGCATCAGCTATAGTGGATAGTCTCTATCAGTTGCCTGTAGTCACTTTTTGAAAGATACTTTTGCATATAATCTTTGATAAGTAGTAGTTATTCCAAGACTTATTTCAGTGGAGTATATTTGAGTCTTTTGTGAGGCCTCTAAATTATCTCAAACCTCACTTGCTTTCAGTGAGGTATATTTAAGTCTTTGTGAGACCTCTAACCTTTCTCAAACCTCAACACATGTTTCCCCAAGGTGGCTTCAGTGGAATATCATGAGGGTTTACTATGGTTGTGAGAATTTATCCTTTGATATCCTCGTCATCGTCCGTAGTCGTGCTGTATCCGTCCCCGTACCCATGTCTGGGTCTGCTGGGGGGGAGGGGGCCCGACGGGATGTGGAGGCTGAAATGGGGGCAACGGATAACGCTTCCTCTTCTTCATTGGAGGCTGAACGGGTGTCTGGGGGACCACCAGAACCGGGCCTGGTGGCATCCTCTTCTGGATCTCGGACACCAAGGTGTGAAGGGCCGGCAGAATGTCCAGAGACACACCCCTTGGCTGAGCTAGCAGGATTGTAAAACTAGGCCCCAAGCCATTGTCACAGTCGTCGCTGTCGTCCTCCTCTTCCACGTCCTTGTGGATCGTGTTTAAGGACTCCTGGTACTCGTCATACGTGGACGAGACCTTTATGGCTTGGCCCACCGCCTGGTAGGGCTATTTCAGGGCCTCCCCCCTTTTTGTTTCCCCCTGCGAGGCTTGACCGGGACCTGAGACAGTTTCCCCGTTCTGGCATGCCAGTAGACTTTTTTTTTTATTTTTTTTTATTTTTATCGGTTTATTACAAATCTTTAAAATGTTTACTTTGCCAATGTCACTGTGGCGGTGCTGCGCCTTGAGGGGCAGCCTTTACCGGGTCAGCTCCCTTAGCACTCGTGATAGCAGCTGTCACCAACTCTGTCGTCGACAAAGTCTTATCCTGTGCCAATTGGGCCTGCTTGGGCTGTACGGCCCTCTTCTTCTCTGTCGGTGTCTTCTCAGACATTTCCCGCAGTTTTTCCAGGTTAGATTTCCTTTTCGAGGAGGAGCATGATTGTCAGCTGGCAATGGAGGCGGAGCGTGATGTCGATCGCGCCCTGTCCACCTTGGGACCCGCTTTTGCTGTGAACCCGGTGGACTTGGACTTAAAATTCTTGGCCTTGTCTTGGGCCCGCACGAATGAGGCACACTCAAAGGATTTAGAAGACCGCTCCTCAGACAGGCCGGTCCTGGTTCAGGCATGACCCTGCTCGGAGCACAGTGCAGAGGCCTTAACATTAAGCCACGGCACCAGTCTACTGTGTCTGTCTCTCGCCATCTTTTTGGAGAACTGAGGCATAACTCACACTCCACCTCCTTATGGTCTGGTGCAGGCAGTAGAGGCATTGCAAGTGCTTGTCTTCTACAAAAACATTCTGTAGCCCGCATTTGGCGCAGGCTTGAAGAGGGATTTTCCCTCCTTCTTCTCCTCTGTCATGGTCTGAGTGCGCAAAGTAGGCCTGATGGCCTTCTGGAATCTTCGACGATCTTTGCCCTTGGGGGCGCTGAAATTCACTGACAACGGGTGCCCATTGTCAGCAGATGGAGAAAAGAGCACACAGCCTCTTTCGGAACAAAAATAGAAAATGTTTCCGTTAAAAACATGAAAAAACATAGAAGTAGCTCACAGAGCAAACTCGAGGACTCACAACACTGAAGCGTGCTGTAAAAATCTGAAGATGGCTGCCAGAGGAGGGGCTTGGGGAGAGGACTGTCACTGGATGGGGGCAGTATGACCCAGAGAACAGAGATTGGTTTAAAGGAGAAATACAGTTTTTAAGTGAAAGTGAAACTGTTATTTCTTTTAACGAGGATTCCCAGCGTGAGAACGGGGAATATTCATGAACATGTGAATCCATGCAAGACCCCATGCTGGAGAAATATGTATGCCAGTGGCATGGCCAGTAGCACATTCTGTGTTATCTAAATTCATGTCACATTTAAGTGATTTAAAACAGTACTCACTGTCTGCAAAACAGTTGTTTGCCTGAATGTAATTGGTTATCTTCTCCTTATCTGCATTCCTTTAATATTTTGGTGATTTTGAACAGCAAATTCTTCCTCCAAAGCATCTCTTTGAAAGAACGTGGGTTAATAACCTTGCAGTTATTAGACAGTTTATGGTGTAATAAAGAGCCTTAGCCAAATCCGCCTTCAGCCACTTGATTTCTAAGGAAATGCAACATCCGAGCACACAGTCGTTGCTAGTTATTTTTAGGTTTGGATGTTAGAGTGTGCTCCCACTGAGACAAAACTATTGGCACAAAATGTGAAGATAGGCACGAGATGAAATGAAAGGAGGGACACCGCTTGTGGGTGGTGGTGTTTTTTTTTTTTTGCCATCCTTCGACCACCAATGGCTCTGCTAGTCACTGTGACATTTTCAGTCATTACCTGCCCATCCCAACCCAAAACACAAACCCCAGGGATCTCTTTGAGCTTGCTCTCTGCCTTCAAATGGATGCCAGTGTTATCTCTAAACAGTCTTGGGAAAGTGAGTGACATCATTGCAGCTGTATGCCAGCTACCGCTGTAATAAACATGTCTTGACCAAGTGTGCCTTCGGGCACTTGATTTTTAAGCATTGTGTCCTTCGATCTCTTCTTTGCACTGAATTCCTGTTAAAAACAAGCACTGTAAAAGTAAACGATTGCTGGTACTTGTATGGGCCTCAGCCTGCTGTGGTCGTATACATAGGTATGGCCTTGCCTGGAGAATGCCTACCTCATGCCCACACAAAAGACAACACTATTAGCTTTGCCTATGCCTGTTTTTTCTTTTGCACAGAACATGTAACGACTAGTAGTGACATGTTGTTATTTGTAATGGGATCAAACCATTTAATATGGAAGTTGCAATGTTAGGAATATTTGAGTAGGGGCAAACTTGACAACTTTTAATTCGTGCGATCTGGATTCATCTTGGCTGCACCAGTGAAGGTCCGGCTGCCGCACTCTGCCTCACTTGCCGCATCGCCAAATTTGGCGTGGCTTAGAAACCAGCGAAAAGCAGATGCTGAGCGCTGTGTAAACAGCAGCCCACTTGCGCACGCGCACACAGCCCAGCTTCACACTAGCAGCGGACATGTGGCAACTGCACTGCGAAACGTCCAGCCATGAAGCCGAAGGGCCCCGCGGAGGGGGTGAACTTTACACAAAAGACGTACATCTCAACATGTTTCCCTTTTGTTTTTAAACATTTCCGAAACATTAAAAGAGCGGCTAGGCAACCGGGACATAAAGCAGGTTGAGTTGGCGCTGTCGAAGAAAGGCTCCCCTCCTGGTGGTGTGATGATGATGCTACACAGCACTCTCCCGAGGGCGATGTCATCACACCATAGCCGTGGACATGTGTCTCGGTTCAGCGCAGTGGGAGGTCTTATATATGCTGGTTTCAGTGGAGGAGAGTCAGAGAGAGATGGTCAGTATTGTGGGGTCGACTGTGGGGGCTGGCGTCACAGGTCCTGGGTGTGCCAGTAACTTAGTGGATTTGCCAGGAGGACCCAGACTTACGGTGGTTGCTGGGCAGGCCTCTGAGAGGCCATAGGGATACTGCCTGGGTGTCTGGGAACCATGGATGCGGGGAGCACCCTAGGTGGAGGGTGCACTGCCTGGGTTGGATCCAGGGCACCAGGCTGATCAGGGGATGCCGAGACCAGCAGGGACCTGCAGGACTGTGATCACACAGTGTGGGCCTGCAGGCATGAAATGAGAGATGAGTCAGCAGTTCCATTGTTGGAGTCTGCAGCCATTCTTGTCGCAAGTGCAAGCAGGGGCTCTTTTTATTAGCTCAGGCCATGACTGTGTCAGGTCTCATCTTAAAAGGGCAATACACTGGGGAGGATCACACGTAACAGTCAGGAATAGTCATGAAGCACCATCTAAGAGTGAGCCATGAGCCCCAGATGGCTGTTAGTCAGTGGTGGAAATGGAAACAAATTGGTGGGGGATCCCACAAGGGCCGGGGTGGGGGCAGAGTTTAGGGGGGTGGTGCCCGAGGAGGCTGGGTTTAGGGGGGCAGAGCTGGCAGTTGACCTCTGATCAAAGGACATGTCCAAAATAATAGTTTAAAACTGTGCTATTTCTTTCATGCTGCTTCTTTTCCAAACTATATATCAATTCCACTTTAAACCAATTCCATGGCACTGGTGACGAGTCCCCCCCCTCTTTTAAAAAAGAAAGGGAGTGTACAATCTCTATAAAAAAAGTATTCCCAAATAAGTACAATATCTGTGTTATGTGCTAAGGGGCATAGATGGTAAAATTGAGCTTGTGATAAGAAAATCTGACAAAGCTAGATATTGTCATTTGAGGTAAAGGTCATTATGTTCAAGTGGGTTGTAGGCTCGTCTGTGTTATGCACACCTGTGAAAAAACCATAATATTGAATGTAAACATGTTTTGGATGACCGAATTTAGTGTAAAGTTCCTCTGATCGTAACAATATGGTACCAGAAGATTCTATCAAGGTACATTTGAGCAATGCAAACGATACACGCCCTTTCCGAAAATCTACAAATCCTTACAGCCTCGACTGGGTTGAACTACTGGGATCAAAAAACATCTCTTAATGAGAACATGTCTATGATCTAGGATCATTATGTTTGTCTATATTTAGAACACTTAACATAGTTTGTGTGGGCACAATAGGGGGCCTTATCTAAATGTTTCAGATTCCCCTGAGAAATACTAGATGTTCCCTTTTTGGATATATCAGTTGACTATGGCAATGATAATGATTTGTTATTTATTTATAGCGCTTACGTGTAAGTGATGTACATAGAACATGTTTACATACATCATCGTCATCCCAACTTAAGTTGGTACTCATTTATTGACATTGGAAGGGTGAAAGGCTGCGTTGGTCTTGCAGGGATTCGAACCTGTGACCTGCAGATCACACATAGATTGCAGCAGCGAGTGCTGAACCCGCTGAGCTATCTTACCAATTGTGACACTGGTTTTATGCCGTAAACTATTTCTTTAAAGCTAGGTCCGCCCCCTGTCACCATCATGTTAACTTGCCAATCGAAATGATAGTGTTAATCCCACAACCAAGTAGCGTTATGTGCAAAATCAACACTATGGCCCTCATTACGGGTCCGCAGGTAACCGTGCCGGTAAAACCAGCAGGTAACTGCCAGACCTGTTAACAGTTAATAGAGCCTGGCTTGCCGGAAACACCAGGGTATTACAACCCCGGCTGCCGGAAAGTCAGGCGCCAGTAAGGGACAAGTTACTTACCTGTAAGGAACAAGTTACTTACCTGTAACTGTTGTTCTCCAGCATGGGTCTGGCATGGATTCACATGCTCATGAATATTCCCCGTCGTCAGGCTGGGAATCCTCGGTAAAGAAAAATCAGTATCAGTTTCGTTTCTGATCTGTCTTTCGTAGTAGTAACCAATCACTGATCTCTACGTCATACTGAACACAGCCAATGACTGCCATCTCCCTAAGACCCGCCGCTGGCAGCCATCCTCAGATTTGGTAGCACGTGAAGTGGCAGTATGACCAAGTGAAGAGCCGCAGAGGGGTAGGCGGGAGGGTTCGCATGTGAATCCATGCCAGACCCATGCTGGAGAACAACAGTTACAGGTAAGTAACTTGTTCCTTCTCCAGCATGGGGTCTGGCATGGATTCACATGCTCATGAATAAAAGAATATATAGCAGTACACACATGCACAACCACGGGAGGTGGCAACAGGCTCAACATTAAGCAATAAAACAACTCAACATTAAGCATCTCTTACCTCCTCACCAGGCTCACCTTAAGCGAACAGTTGCGCAGCACTGCCTGGCCGACCCTGGACTCCTCCCTGGAATCCCGGTCGACGCAGTAGAATTTCGTGAAGGTGTGCGTTGACCTCCACGTAGCAGCCCTGCAGATATCCAGTAGGGGCACACCAGATAGGAACGCCGTGGTAGCTGCAATCGCTCTGGTGGAATGGGCTCTCGGACGGCCGGGCAGCGGTCGGTTTGCCAACCGATGACAGTACATGATACAGCCGGAGAGCCATCTGGAAATGGAAGCCTTTGAGAGAGCCTTCCCCTGATTGACAGGTCCAAAGTTCACAAAAAGTTGTGACGTCTTCCGAAAACTCTTCGTGCGGTCCACGTAGAACTTCAGCGCTCTAGCCACATCCAGCGAGTGCAAAGTCCTTTCAGCCGGAGACGAAGGCGACGGGAAGAAAACAGGCAACACCAAGGGTTCGTTGAGGTGGAAGTCCGACGGCACCTTGGGCATGAAGGAGGGGTGCGTCCTGAGCACTACCCTCGTGTCGTGAAAAGTCAAGTACGGGGGCTTGCAGGAAAGGGCCTGGATCTCTCCCACCCGGCGTGCGGAGGTGATGACCACAAGAAACGCTGTTTTCCACGACAAGAACTTCAATGGAGCTGAGTGTAGAGGCTCGAACGGAGGTCCCATGAGCTTGGTCAGCACCACGTTGAGCTCCCACGCCGGGGCCGGAGCCTTCACCGGCGGGAACGATCTGAACAGTCCCTTCATGAATTCTTTCACCAGACGATGAGACCACAAAGACGTCCGTCCCGTGGTTCTGGTGTATCGGGAGATCGCAGCAAGATGAATCTTGATGGAAGCGTACGCCAGTCCAGCCTTGGCCAGCGTCAGTAGGTACGGCAGTACTTGAGGAGCCGTAATCCGTAGAGGGTTAATCTTCTGTGCGTGGCACCAGACAGAGAACCTCTTCCATTTGTGTCTGTAGCATTTAAGAGTTGAGGACGCCCTGGCCTTTGCAAGAACCTCTCTGCAGTCGGCCGGTATGTCGTAACCTCCAAACTCTAACGCTGCAGGAGCCAGGCCTGCAAATTCAGTGACTTCGGGTCGTGATGGAGGATGGCGCCTCCTTCCCTGGAGAGAAGATCCGCGTCCACTGGCAGCTTGATTGACGGGGACGCTGACAAGTCCAGAAGGTCCGGGGACCATATCTGCCTCGCCACGCAGGTGCGACGAGGATCATCCTGCCCCGTGACCTCTTGAGCTGGTTGATGAGCCGGATCAGCAACAGCAATGGAGGGAACGCGTATAGAAACAGGCCCTCCCAGGGGAACGAGAAAGCATCGCCCATGCTCCTCGGCTGGGGAAACCTGCTGGCGAACCTCCGGCACTTGGAGTTCGTCGCCGTCGCGAACAGATCGATCTGGGGTGTGCCCCACCGTCGGAAGAGGCGGTCCACTAGATCCTGTCGTAGTTCCCACTCGTGGCACGAACGCAGCTCTCTGCTGAGCGAGTCGGCGATGGTGTTTTTTATTCCTGCCAGATGAAACGGCACCAGAAACATCCCTTGGGCGACGGCCCAATGCCACAGATCCTGCGCCTCCTTGGACAGGGCTGGGGATCTGGGACCGCCCTGCTTCCTGATGTAGAACATGGTGGTGGTTTTATCGGTGAAGATCCTCACCACCTTGCCCTTGAGGGACGGAAGAAAGGACCTGAGGGCCCAAAACACTGCACGGAGCTCCAGGACGTTGATATGGAGGGACTTCTCCGTCGGAAGCCAAAGGCCTCTCGCGTGCAGATTTTCGGTGTGCGCTCCCCACCCTTCCAGGGAGGCATCCATGGTCACTGTCTTCTGGTGGCCCGGGGTCTGGAAGTCCATGCCTGCCGTCAGATGCGTGCGGGTGCCCCACCACTGGATCACTCGTCGGAAGCTCTCGTCGAGTGTGATCCTGTCCTCGAAGCTGCCCGTCGTCTGGATCCAGCAAGCGCCGAGGAACTCCTGTAACAGGCGCATTCGAAGCCTGCACAGGCGGATGAGATAAATGCAAGAAGACATCATTCCGAGGAGGGATTTGATGGACCTCACCCTGGCCGCGTCCGCAACCAGCATCCGCTGCACCTTGCCCAAGATGGCCCTCGTCCTTTCCTCCGACGGCAAGGCCAGAAGCGTCACTGTGTCGAGTTTCGCTCCCAGAAACAGTGCGTCTTGCGCGGGCACCAGGTGGGACTTGGCGTAGTTTATGGAGAATCCCAGGTCCGTGAGTAGTTACGGTCCTCGCCGTCTGCTCCGCGGCGAGCTCCCTTGTCTTTGCTTGGATGAGCCAGTCGTCCAGGTAGGGGTAGACGTGGATCCCCTCCAGGCGCAGCCGCGCCGCCACCAGTGCGAGGCACTTGGTGAACACCCTGGGTGCCGACCTCAATCCGAAGGGAAGGGCTCTGAACTGGTAGTGACGCCCTTGGACCACGAATCTGAGAAACTTTCGGTGTCCCTTTAGGATGGGGATATGGAAGTAAGCATCCTCCAAATCCAACGACGACAGGAAATCGCCCTCCTCCAGCTGACCCAGGACGTGCTGGAGGGTGACCATCTGGAACTTCTGTGCCTTGATGAATTTGTTCAGTCGTCGTAGGTCCAGGATGGGACGCCATCCTCCTGTCTTCTTCTTCACGAGGAAGTATCTTGAGTAAACTCCGGAGCCCCGAAGCCTCTTTGGGACGAGCTCGATGGCGCCTTTCTTGAGCATCGCCTTTACCTCCAAGAGAAGTTGAGGGACGTGATGTTCCTTCCTGGCCACGGGGGGGACGCGCGGGCACTTCTTTAGAAACTCGAGCGCGTGACCCTGGGCCAGGGCGTCCAGCACCCAACGGTCGGTGGAGATGGACTCCCACACGCTGACGAAGTTCGCCAGCCGGCCTCCCACCGGGGTGCTTCGGTGGGGGCCCATCCCCACGGCCGGTTCAGTCCTGCTTCGACGAGGTTTTGCCGCCTTGTCCTCCCTGGCGACGACGGCGGGGTCCGCCCGACTTGCCTCGTCCCCTGTAGGCTTCCGGTGACGACGAACGGGCCGCTTGACGGTAGGTGGAATATCCGCCGCCGGAACCTTTGGAGGCACCCTGCTTGTCTCCGGTGCTCCGAAAGGGCAGCCCTCGTTGCTGGAGAACACCAAGAGCCCGGGCCGTCTCCGTGTCCGTCTTGATGGCTTGCAGGGAATCGTCCACTGTTTTCCCAAACAGGTTGCTCCCGTCGAACGGCATGCCCAAAACTCTGGTCTGCACGTCCTGCCTGAAGTCCGTTGCCTTGAGCCATCCACGTCGTCTAAGGCACACGTCGTTGCCCAACTGGCGAAACCCAGTGTCAGCGATGTCCGTCGCTATCGTAATGGCGTGGTCCGATGCCACTTCTCCTTCCTGCAAGATCTCTAGGGCCTCTGCCCTCTTGTCGTCCGGTAGGAAGTCCAGCAGGGGGCGATCTTGTACCACAACTCCCTGTCGTAGGCATTGGCAGCCTTAATCGTCGTCGCTGCCGATGAGATGACTCTGCGTCCCATCGTGTCCAATTTCTTTCCCTCGCCGTCCGGGGGGGAGGTTGATGTAGAGGCCGATGCCCCCTCCGCTTTCTTCCTGGCCGCCGCAGAGACGACCGAGTCCGGGGTCGGCTGTGCCCGAAGGCACAAGGGGGCCGCGTCCTGGACCCGGTACTTCTTCTCGTACCGATCCCTTCTTGGAGGCGTTGTGGATGGGTTCTTGAGGAGGGCGAGACCCTCATCCCAGATATCGTCGAGTAGAGGTACAGAGAGGACCGTCTTCCTCTTGGTCTCGCGCCGTTGATAAAGGAAACCTTCCTTCTTCTCTTCCGGGCAGAGCTGGAAAAGCTCGGATGCCCTGGCGATCATGTCATGAAACGATCCAATCTCGTCGGGCGGGGAAGCCCGGGGAGGAGGGGACGACGGAAGATCCTCGTCATAAACTTCGTCGTCTGTACACGTCGCGGCCGTGTCCATCCCCGTATCATCCCCACGGGTCGTGGACGGGAAGGAGGGCTGAGCAGGGCGCGATGGTTGAAAAGGAGGTGGAGGATGAATCCTTCTTCTCTTACGGGAGCGGTTCCTCCATTGGTGGTAACGGCAATCTTGTCCATAAGGACTGTATAGCCAACTAAATGGCCACCGAGTTGTCTTGCAGCACTGGTTGAGGGGATTCCGACGGGCGGTCAGGAACCTCGTCAGCACCCTCGACGTTCTCGTTGTCTCCTTCGTCAGGGTCCCTCACGACGGGCTGGTCTTCTTCCATGCCAATGCCGTGGCTTAAGACTTCGATCAGCTCCTCTTCAGAGGTTGAGGCCGAATCCACGATGGACTCCTGCCCCCCCCTTTTTCTTCTCCGTCGGAGGTTTCACGGGGGTCCTGTCGATGGGCTTGAAAGAGGACTCCCTCAGCGGTGGCAGGGAGACTCTGGGCCCCGAGGTCGCCTCCACTGGTGTAGCCTCCACAGGCTGAGCCAGGGTCGCCGCGACTGTCTCGATAGAGGCCTTGGCAGGGTGGATCAAGGCTTTCACCACCTTAGGTGCGCTCACTGCCTTCTCCTTGGGGGGAGGGTCACCGCCTCGCTCCCCCTCCGATGGGGCCTTCGAGCTCGACCGGGGCCTCTCCAGAAGCTTCGCCGGGAGCTCGGACTTCCTCTTACCCGAGCCAGAGCGTTGGCTCGTGGTTGATGGCGCCGGGGAGGTTGCGCCCTGCCTGGCAACCGAAGAGCCCGAACGTTCGGCGCTCCTGGTGCCAGCGGACTCGCGGTGCTTGGCCTTCTGTTGGGCCCCCGTCGCCGGGGCGCCCTCAAAGGTCTTAGAAGACCGCTCGGACTTCTTCTTTTTCTCGCCTGACGGGCTCTTCCCTTCCAGCCAGTTGGCGAGACGCACATGGCGGTCCTTCATGGTCCGCTCTGACATGTTCCCGCAAAACGCACAGTCCTTCTCCACGTGCGTCTTGTCCTCATGCAGGCAGTAGATGCAAAGGGAGTGTTCGTCCTCCTTGAAGACATTCTGAAGCTGGCATCCAGGGCAGACCCTGAACAGCTTTCCGGGCGTCGAGCTTCCCTTCTCCTGGGCCATGTCCGAGATGGGCCTGAGAAACTTCTGGAGTCCTCCAAAAGTGTGGCTCGACGTAATCTTCACCCTTGAGGATCGTAGAAGAATCCGACACGGGTCCCCATTGATCGGATAAAGAAACGGTGGAGCTTGAGGCTCTTTTGACCGAAAAAAAGAGAGAATTTTCCTATGAAAAAGCGCGAAAACGCACTAAAGCTCGAGAGCAATAGCACGAGGATCCCAACACTTGAACGTGCAGTAAAAATCTGAGGATGGCTGCCAGAGGCGGGGCTTAGGGAGATGGCAGTCATTGGCTGTGGTCAGTATGACGCAGAGATCAGTGATTGGTTACTACTACGAAAGACAGATCAGAAACGAAACTGATACTGATTTCTCTTTACCGAGGATTCCCAGCCTGACGGGGAATATTCATGAGCATGTGAATCCATGCCAGACCCATGCTGGAGAACTGTTGTTCTCCAGCATGGGTCTGGCATGGATTCACATGCTCATGAATATATTCCCTGTCGTCAGGCTGAGAATCCTCGGTAAAGAAAAAATCAGTTTCAGTTTTGTTTCTGAAATGTCTTTCTACTAGTAACCAATCACTGGTCTCTGGGTCAAACTGCCCCAAGCAAATGACTGCCCTCTACCTAAGCCCCTCCTGTGGCAGCCATCTTCAGATTTGGTAGCAAGTAAAGTGGCAGTAGGACCAAGTGAAGAGCAGCAGAGGGGTAGGAGGGAGGGTTCGTATGTGAATCCATGCCAGACCCATGCTGGAGAACAACAGTTACAGGTAAGTAACTTGTTCCTTCTCCAGCATGGGGTCTGGCATGGATTCACATGCTCATGAATATAAGAATAAAAAGCAGTACACACATGCACAACCATGGGAGGTGGCAAGGCTCAACATTAAGCATTTCATCAACTCAACATTAAGCAACTCTTACCTCCTCACCAGGCCCACCTTCAGGCGAACAGGTTGCGCAGCACTGCCTGGCCGACCCTGGACTCCTCCCTGGAATCCCGGTCGACACACTAGAATCTCGTGAAGGTGTAGGTCGACTTCCACGTAGCAGCTCTGCAGATGTCCAGCAGGGGTACGCCAGACTAGAACGCCGTGGTAGCAGCGATCGCTCTGGTCGAGTGGGCTCTCGGACAGCCGGGCAATGGTCGGTTTGCCAACCGGTCACAGTGCATGATGCAGCCTCCATCTGGAAATGGAGGCCTTCGAGAGGTCCTTCCCTTGGTTCACAGATCCAAAGTTCACAAACAGTTGTGATGTCTTCCGAAAGCTCTTTGTGCGGTCCACGTAGAACTTCAGCGCTCTAGTTACATCCAGCGAGTGCAAAGTCCTCTCAGCCGGCGACGAAGGCGACGGGAAGAAAACAGCTAACACCAAGGGCTCGTTGAGATGGAAGTCCGACGGCACCTTGGGCATGAAAGAGGGGCACATCCTCAGCACCACCTTCGTCTCGTGGAAAGTCAGGTATGAAGGTTTACAGGAGAGGGCCTGGACCTCTCCCACTCGTCGTGCAGAGGTGATGGCCACAAGAAACGCAGTCTTCCACGAGAGGAACTTCAACGGTGCCGAATGCAGCAGCTCGAATGGCGGCCCCATGAGCCTGCTCAGCACCACATTGTGCTCCCAAACCGGGGATGGAGCCTTCACCGGAAGGAATGATCGGAAACAATCCTTTCATAAACTCCTTCAGCAGGCGATGGGACCACAGAGATGATCGCCCCAGAGTTCTGGTGTAGCGGGAGATCGCCGCTAGATGTATCTTGATGGAGGCGTGCGCTAGCCTCGCCTTGGCCAGCGACAGTAGGTACGGCAGCACCTGGGGGGCCGTAATCCGCAGAGGGTTAATCTTCTGTGCATGGCACCAGACAGAGAACCTCTTCCACTTATGTCCATAGCACTTGAGAGTCGAGGACGCCCTGGCCTTTGCAAGCACCTCCTTGCAGTCTGCCGGGATATCGTACCCTCCAAACTCTAGTGCTGCAGGAGCCAGGCCTGCAAGTTCAGCGACCCCGGGTCATGGTGGAGGATGGCACTTCCTTCTCTGGCGAGGAGATCCGCATCCGTCGGCAGTTTGACTGGGGGGGGGACGCTGACATGTCCGGAAGATCCGGGAACAAGATCTGTCTCGGCCACGCCAGTGCGACGAGGATCATCCTGCACCGGGACCGTCTGAGTTGGTTGATGAGTCACAGCAGCAACGGCAACGGTGGGAACGCATACAGGAACAGGCCGTCTCAGGGGAATAAGAAGGCATCGCCCATGCTCCCCGGCTGGGGAAATCTGCTGGCGAACCTCTGACACTTGGTGTCCGTCGCCGTCGCAAATAGATTGATCTGGGGATTGCCCCATCGTTGGAATAGCAGATCCACTTGATCCTATCGCAGTTCCCACTCGTGGCACGAGCGCAGCTCCCTGCTGAGTGAGTCGGCGATGGTGTTCTTTATTCCTGCCAGGTGGAAGGGTACCAGCAACATCCCTTGGGCGACAGCCCAGTGCCACAGATCCTGCGCCTCCTTGGATAGGGGTGGGGATCTGGTACCTCCCTGCTTCTGGATGTAGAACATCGTGGTGAAGATCCTCACCACCTTGCCCTTGAGGGACGGAAGGAACGACCTGAGGGCCCAGAACACGGCCCAGAGCTCCAGTACGTTGATGTGGAGTGACCTCTCCTCCGGGAGCCAAAGGCCTCTTGCGTGGAGATCTCCGGTGTGCACTCCCCATCCCTCCAGGGAGGCGTCCGTCATCACCGTCTCCTGATGCGAAGGAGTCTGGAAGTCCATACCCGCCGCCAGATGCGCACGGGTGCCCTACCACCGAATCGTTTGGCGGAAGGTCTCGTTGAGCGAGATCCTGTCTTCGAAGCTGCCCGCCACTTGCATCCAACGGGCGTAGAGGAACTCTTGCAGTGGCCGCATCTGCAGTCTGCACAGGCACACTAGGAGGATGCACGAGGACATCATGACGAAGAGGGGACTTGATAGACCTCACCCTGGCCACGTCCACAGTCAACAGCCGTTGCACCTTTCCCATGATGGCCTTTGTCCTTTCCTCCGACCGGGAGGCCAGTCGCGCAACTGTGTCGAGCTTGGCTCCCAGAAACAGTGCGACCTGCGACAGAACCAGGTGGGATTTGGCGAAGATGATGGAGAATCCCAGATCCATGAGCAGTTGGATGGTCTTCGCTGTGTGCCCGACGGCGAGTTCTCTTGTCTTTGCTCGGATGAGCCAATCGTCCAGGTAAGGGGAGACGTGCATCCCCTGCAGGCGCAGCTGCACCGCCACTGGTGCTAGGCACTTGGTGAATACCCTGGGCGCCGACTTCAATCCGAAAGGAAGGGCCTTGAATTGGTAGTGCCGTCCTTGGACTACGAATCTGAGAAACTTTCGATGTCCTTTTAAAATGGGGATGTGAAAGTAGGCATCCTCCAAGTCCAGTGACAATAGGAAGTCGCCTTCCTCCAGCTGCCGCAGCACGTGCTGGAAAGTGACCATCCAGAACTTCTGGGCCTTGATGTACTTGTTTAAACGATGAAGGTCCAGAATGGGTTGCCAACCTCCGGTCTTCTTTCTTACTAGGAAGTATCGAGAGTACACTCCAGAGCCCCGGAGCCTCTTTTGGGACGAGCTCGATGGCTCCTTTCTTCAGCATCACCCTTACTTCCAGCAGCAGTTGAGGCACGTGGTTTCCTTCCTGGCCACGAGTGGAATGCGGGGGCACTTCTTTAAAAACTCGAGAGTGTGCCCGCGGGCCAGGGCATCCAGCACCCATCGGTCGGTGGAGTTGGAGATGGACTCCCACACGCTGACGAACTTCACCAGCCGGCCTCCCACCGGGGTGCTCAGTTGGGGGCCCGATGCTACGGCCGGTTCAGTCCTGCTTGGCGGCAGCCTTGCCGCCTTGGCCTCCTTGGCGACGACGACGAGATACTTCTGACTTGCCGCGTGCTCTGTAGGCCTCCTGCGACGAGGAGCTGGCCACCTGGCGGTACGTCGAGGAGCCGCCGCCGAATCCTGTGGAGGCACCTTGCTTGCCTCTGGAGTTTCGAAAGGGCGGCCGTCGTTGCTGCAAAACCCCCAAAGCCCGGGCCGTCTCCGTGTCGGCCTTGATGGCCTGCAGTGATTCGTCCACTGTCTTGCCAAAGAGGTTATTCCCGTTGAAGGCCATGTCTAAAACTCTGGTTTGCACATCCTGGCGGAAATTGGTCGCCTTGAGCCAACCACGCCGTCGAAGACAAACACTGTTGCACAACTGGCGGAAACCGGTGTCAGCAATGTCCGTGGCCACCATTATGGCGTGGTCCGATGCCACCTCACCTTCCTGCAGGATCTCCAGGGCCTCCGCCCTCTTGTCGTCCGATAGGAAGTCCAGCAGAGGAGCTATCTTAAACCAAAGCTCCCGGTCGTAGCGGACTACAATCGCTAGGGCGTTGGCCGCTTTAATCGTCGTCGTCGCTGACGAGATGACCCGTCGCCCCATGGCATCCAGTTTCTTCCCCTCGCCGTCCGGGGGGAGGTTGAAGTCGAAGCCGTAGCCCCTGCCGCCTTCGAGACAACCGAATCCAGGGTCGGCTGCGCCCTAAGGCACAGAGAGTCGGAATCCGGGAACTGGTCTCTCTTGGCAGGGGTCGTGGACGGGTTCTTCAGGAGCAACAGCCCCTCGTCCCAGATGTCGTCAGGTAACGGGATCGAGAGGACCGTCTTCCTCTTGGCCTCATGCCATTGATAGAGGAAACCTTCCTTCTTCTGTTCTTCGGGGCAGAGCTCTAAGAGCTTGGATGCCCTGGCAATCATGGCGTGAAAAGAGCCAATTTCGTCGGGCAGGCAGGCCCGAGGGGGTGGTGATAGAAGGCCCATCCCATCGTCACCACCGTCGTCATCCGTCCCCGTCGTAGCCGTCTCTGTTCCCGTGTCCTCCCTAGGATCAGGGGAAGGGGATGAAGGCTGTGAGGGCCGCGAAGGCTGGAAGGGCGGGGGGGGGTATTAACTCCCCTCCGCTTGCTTGGAGGGCTCCCCGACGGGCCAGGCTCTGCTGGATCATCCGTTGGGGCAAGGGCAACCTCGTCCTTATCTCCGTACATAAGGCCTGGATCGCCATCAAGATGGCTCCCGAGTTGTCCCATGGCTCGGGTACCGGCTGCAACGGGCACGACATTTGGGGAGTGGAATCCTCCGCCTCCACGGGAACCTCGTCGGCACCGCCGTCGCTCTCTTCGTCCGCCTCATCGGGATCCCTCCCGTGGGATCGGACCTCCTCGAGCTTCTTGTTGAGGATCTTCACGACTCCAGCCAGCTCCTCTTCAGATGCTGTATCCGTGTCTGTGATGGCCACTGCCCCCCCCCTCTTTTTCCACCGGGGTTCTCACGGGGGTCTTATCGATGGGCTGAAAAGAGGATTCCCTCTGCGGTGGCAGGGAAACTCTGGGCCCCGAGGTCACCTCCACTGGGGGAGCCTCCACAGGCTTCGCCAGGGCCACCAAGACTCCCTCGATAGAGGCCTTAGCCGGGTGAATCAAGGCCTTCACAACTTTAGGCGTGCCCAAGGCCTTCACCTTGGGGGTAGGATCACTGCCACGCTCCCCCTCGGCTGCTTCCGTCGGGATCAACTGGGGCTTCTCCAGAAGTTTACCCGGGTTCTCTGATTTTCTCTTCCCCGAGCCAGAGCGTTGGCTAATGGTTGATGGCGTTGGTGAAAGCGTGCCCTGCTTGGCAGCCGAGGAGCCCGACCATTCGGCGCTCCTGGTGCCCGCGGACCCGCGGTGCTTAGCCTTTTGTTGGGCTCCCACTGCCGGAGCGCCCCCATAGGACTTAGAAGACCGCTTGGACCTCTTCTTCTCACCTAGCGGTGGGCTCTTCCCCTCCAGCTAGTTGGTGAGGCGGATCCCAAGATCCTTCATGGTCCGCTCCGACATGTTCTTGCAAAACGCACAGTCCTTCTCCACGTGCATTTTGTCTTCGTGAAAGCGGTAGAGGCATCTAGAATGCTCGTCCTCCTTGAACACATTCTGCAATCCGCATCCAGGGCAGTTCCTGAACAGCTTGGATCCGGGCGTCGAGCTTCCTTTGTCCTAGGCCATGTCCACGAGGTAGACCTCAAGGTCTTCTGGAATCATCCAAGAAGTGTAACTCGATTAAAACTTTGCCCTTGAGGGGCGTAGAAAATTCCGAAACGGGTCACCGTTGATCGCAAGTAGAAACGGTGGAGCTTGAGGCTCGATTGACCGAAAAATGAGATTAAACTCTTTGAAAAATCGCAAAACGCAGTAAAAGCTCGAGAGCAATAGCACGAGGACTCCCAACAGTTGAACGTGCGGTAAAAATCTGAAGATGACTGCCAGAGGAGGGGCTTAGGTAGAGGGCAGTCATTGGCTGGGGGCAGTATGACCCAGAGACCAGTGATTGGTTACTAGTAGAAAGACAGTTCAGAAATGAAACTGAAACTGATTTTTTCTTTACCGAGGATTCCCAGCCTGACAAAGGGGAATATATTCATGAGCATGTGAATCCATGCCAGACCCCATGCTGGAGAATTATGTTGTTCCCCATTCCCAAAGAGTCCCATAGGACTCTATGGGAGTGGGGACCACGGAAGAACCGGCAATGTCAATAACGGTGCTGGTGCTTCCGTGACGGTCTGCTTACCGTGGTCGCTGTGTCCTGTCGGGCACAGCAGCTCTGGCATGTAGACTTGTACTTTACCGGTCCGGAAACAACGGTGCCGATAAGCTTACAGGCACTGTTGTTTCCGGACCGGAAAAGTTCTAATGAGGGCCTACATCCAGGTTAAGGGTATGGCCTTGGGGGAACATGCATTTCCACTGACTAAGCCACCCTACATCTGGGGGGCGGGAGAAGGCAGTAGCCAGAAAAAAAGATAATGAGAGGTTATATAAGCATGTTCTTGCAGCCACAGGGTCCACTGATGATTTCCAGTGGTTCTGGAATGGCAGTACTTTGGCGATGGAAGAATAGGTTACATTTGTTAATGGAAATCCGTTAACGTTTAGACTTATATAGCAAAGTACAGTTATTCAAACCCATCACGGGAAGAAATAAAAGCACATTTAGCCAATCCTGAAAAGTTTATCTTCTATTATGCAAAAATGTCAGCGCCAGTAACAATTTCTCCTAACCTGCATAGTCGTGCTAATTCAGTGCAAAATACAACCACACACAAGAGTAAAAGAAAATAAACGTATTTCTTTACCTACTGGACTGGAAAGCAGAAGCACAGCTTGTGTCCGGCACACACAATCCTCCATGTCCCCAGTCCGAAGGGCCCATGCTATGGCACTGCAGTGAAACAAACATAACTTTGCATCAGCCCGCCAAAAATAAACAAGCAAACCCTAATCAACACTTTTTCTAAAATCAATGGCATCAAATGACGGCCATCTTAGGTCTGTATTAAATGCACTACTCAATGTCAATCTGTCATCTTGCAAACATATGTATGAGTTATGCAGATTTTAAATGTCTAAATATAAAAATAGAAGACCTGGCTAAAGTGCTAAATTCTAAAATATATAGGAAAGGAGCACCCGCAAAATTGATTCTGAACATTAATGCCTGCTGTCCCCGATCCACTCAAAAGCAAGCGCCTCAGAGAATTGATCAGATCTCGCTGGGACAGCGCTGTAGACAATATTCGGATAGAGACAGAATGATTACGTGATTTAATAGAAGAGGCTTTGAGAAATGCAGGAAGTACTGTACCAAGTGTTGTATCATCAGCCAGTTTCATTTCTAGCTCCAAAGAAGAAAGAAGATAATTATAAAATTTGATTTGTAGCACACTAAAGTGTATGTGTCCCACAGGTGAGATCCTTGTCGGTGAAACAATGGCATATGGACCATGGAGATCCTTCTTGGCTAGAAATGAATCCTGTACTTTTGGATTGCCCAGACACCACTCTAAGCATCACTGAAGAGTTGCTCTCCTGCTCAAGTTCATGGGCCCTGAGGGTGAAATCTGAGAGGACAGGGAGAGGAAACGGAGGCCAGTGTAACACATTAGTTTCAAAACTGTGATGGAGTCTCATGGAACGAAGAATGGGAAAAAATTGAGAACAATTGACAACTATGTGGGTTATTTTAAGAATGAACATAAGTAATTACACATTATAAAGAAATATTGTCAATTTTTCACCCAATATCATCTGTTCGTCTTATATTTTATATCCCATTTTAGAGTTTCAGTCTAATACCTAAGTGTATAAATGGGGATTTTCACAAAAATCTACCCCTCTTGCAGGTTCTCTCTCTCGTCCTCCCCTCTTCTTCTCTCTTTCTCGCTCTCTCTTTCTTCCCCTCCCTCTCTCACAACTTCTATCTTTAATTATGCAGACCGCTCATTGTCCCTAGGTCTTACTTTACCTCAAAAACATCTTGGATTTTCAAGCTGTCCTGCTTATTCGTGAAAGGAAGTAGCATCTCTGTCTCAGACGGGCCTATCGTGCAGTCGTGAATTTGGCGATGGGCCCGCCAAAGAACATACTGTGTGCACATTTTCTGGGGACAAAGCTTGCATTTTTGATTGATCTTAATGTCCAACTGTATGCTTTAAAAGACAGTACATTATTTGTCATTAGTTGTACATAGGTATTACTTAGTTTGGCACGAAAAGTAAGACTTTTCTTAAGGTAGATCGTCACTTTCTGAATCTCCCACTTTATTCGTCTGTCTGAACAATCCTCAAGACAAGTGTACAAGCCATTCATTTGACCTTTGCCTGTAAAGGAAATGGCCAGGTCAATCAAAGTTGACATTACTCACTTCTCATTGCAGCTGCCATCGTCTGGCCATTGATGATCTTGCAGTCACGCAGGAGGCTGTGAATCCTTCTTGGATTGGTTTTGGTTGATGTGGCTTTTTTAACCACCACAAGCGGTTACTGGAATAGAGAAGCTGATATTTAAAGTAGAACAGGTTTATCCAGCAGGCCTGGCTATCTCACTATGCGCAGGATGCCAGGAACAAACCATCGAACACTGATTCAGCAGTGATGCTCGTTGTTTCCGATCAGGGTCCCAGTTCTGCGGAGCGGTCCCTCAGCAGATCCTTGGTGTGGATGCAGTCACAGAAGAGATGGTACTCCATCTCGTCTCCTGGTCATCCCCTCTGGCAGCTCTTGAAGGGGTAGAGTCTTATGGCATGCATGAGGGCTATCACTGGCAGCCCTCCTTGGACGACCACCCAGGTGATGTCCTTGAGCATGTTTATCAGTCTGTAGGATGCAATGTTCTCCCACATGTGCTCTGCTGTCACTGAAGGTATGGAGCCGGTCTGCTTGCAGATGTCCTTCTCCTGGATGCACGTGTAGATATTGGGTTGACAGGGAATCTTTCTGGCAGTTTAGGGGAAAACTCAGGACTGGTGGCTCTTCTTCCTGCCAGGATTCCACAACACCTAAGGATTATGGAGAAAGCCACCAGCAAAAGCTCCTCATAGACAAGTTCCATTTACAATAGACATTGGAAAATAGGCCCAGTGCCAAACAGATGTTGCAAGACCCACATCACACACACTGCTGTACCAGGGACCTAAATCGATCAAAGGCCCAACAGAGTCTCGCATACCAGCACAGACTCATACTTACCTGACAGACTTTAGGCAACTGTTCTCCCTGCAAGGATTGTACTCCCAACACCAGAGCCATATTGTCCTGTAGAGCAGGTCTCTAAGCATCCGGCACTATGTCATGAATACACAAAGGACCCAAACCACTGTTTTAGACCATGATATAACTCCTATAGGCCAATGCATCTGCAATTTTCGAGACACTAATACATCAACTCAACAAAATGAAACATGTAGGATATGCAGTACCCAACTTCCTCAATTGCAAAGATCTATACCATAACCTTAACCTTCCAACAGCCAGGAGATAACAACATCTTATAGGTACCAGACCCCTCTCCTTGATAGCACCCATCAGGACTCACACAGATGCTTATTTATCACAACAACAAACTTGGAAATGTAGGTGTTGGGGAGAGCCTATAGGTACTTGACCCCCCTTCCAGGAGTGCTCACTTGAACCACTCCTCATACCTATACTGTGTTGTCCTACAGACACACCTATCACTGTCTAGTATATCAGTGATCACTGGATATGATAATGCAAGTAGTATCTTTATCAACCCATCATATCTTGAAATTACATGGCCTATACCCTTGGGGCTCAGAGAATAGAAAGATGCCCTGCTGTCCTCTGGAAAGCACCCAGCAGCCATCCCCTTGCCCTCCCTGAAGTGTAGGGTATTTGGCTTCTAGTCAAGGAGGAGTCTATGCCACTGCCCCCAGGTTTAGATTGCTGTGTTATTGAATGCCAGCCTGCTAGCCAGATCCTGGCAACACAACTCTCCCCACTCTCTAGTAGATGGAGACATGCAGCATTAGTCTCAGACAGTGCATCTCTCAATGGAGTGCTACAAAGTGAAGACTTCTCTTCAGGGAATTAGGACCGTTAATTTCCCAGCCTCACTTACACTTTCTTCTCCTTCAACATTTCACAAGGATTTTAGGGTACCACAATGTTTCTCCCTGCCCCAGTCTCCTGTTATTGCCATGGCACTTTTGGAAGCAGCCACCGAGAAAGGTAGCCCGGGGCACCACAACATTGTGCATCTTGAGTTACCCAACCACAATGAGTCTAAAGGTAATAGAGGGGTACATGACTCCTTGCTTTTAAATGCCTCCCAGGTACCAGGAATGTTACTTGTGCTACCAGTGGCTTCAGGAACTTATTTATTTAAAGAGCTTTCATAGTGCTTTTGACCGAAACGCTTTATAAAATGACAAGAAGTCGGTGCACTTAGGGAGTGTAAATCAATCAGGAAAAAACAGTTAAATTAGAAATCCTGACCAATTGAAACATTGATAATGGACCAGAAAAGAAACGGTCAATTGTGTTCAAAGTAAAACTAATCAAAGTTCTGCCCCAAATAGACCACATACATTGGAAGGACAAACTGGGCTGGAGACCTGGCAGATGGACAAACAGGTGAGTCACTGGTGGCCGCAGGTGCTACGAGGGCATCAAGCTTCATGGGCAGAACCGGCCCATGGAAGCACAATTCATACAGCAGCCAGGGAACCCAAAGGATGATGCGGGCTCCACAAATAGAGAGAAGAAGATGCTAAGGCAAAGATAACAGAGAAATGTGGTGGTCTCTGGTCCTGCTGCTACAGAAAGCCACAGCTGAAGAAAGACCACTGACTCACTTCTGTCCAGTGACCTTGCCTTCACAGCTTTGCCATGTTTCCACTCCCCCAGGCTCCCCACTCCAAGCATTCAGGCTCCCACCATTGCACTACCTGCAACAGCCACACAGCCTTGCCCTGCTTACTCAAAGCACAAACTGAGCATAGACCCTGGTCTGAAACGATGTTGCTGTTTTCCCTTTCATCTCTAACTGGTAGCATGACGGATGACTCAACTGGCACAGAAGCAAATGGCAAGGAGGTAGAGCTGCCTACTTTGGACTTGAAAGAGCCAGCCTACAACCCAATGTCCCTCAACCACTAGCTCTGTTTGGTTAGACTTAATCATCTCGAAAAAAAACACTGGCATGGGGCGGAAGGGTCGCAACCCCATGATCCTGAGTAACGGATGGAGGACCTAAATTTGGTGCTTGACTTAACCTGTTGGTGAAACAGTTTCCTAAAAGAGTCGGATGGTCACTCTGTGGAAAGGCCTTTACTTACTAGGCAGTTGACAGCACTGCTCTGGACCAAGCAGACTGGATCCTGATGGAACAGTCTGTTGGGCTACTGGGAGAGAAGATGGTAACGCTGCCCAGTGGTTTCCCCGACCCCAGCTTATGAGCATATTTGGCCTCGTTTCTGATTGTTAAACATATACCCGGGAGACCGGGGATTTGAGGAACACAGCACCACACCTGGCTTTCAAGACATTGGACCTCATTACGAGCATGGCGGTAGCTGTTCCTGTATGGCAGGCACGGCTACAGCCATGTTCGCTACCGCCACCACCTCCCGTGATTGGGCAATAACCGGCCCATTACCAGATGAAGGGGCCAGTAATTGCCCATTCGCAGGAGGCGGTAATGCCAGGCTCCCGCTCCCAATTCTGCCCCATAGGGCACAATGGGGGTGGGGAGCATGGTTGCACCGGCACTGTCAATAATGGTGCCGGTGCAATCACGAGTTCCACTCGCGGGTGCCACACAGCCCGCCAGGTAAGACCTAGCGGGCTGTCAGGAACCCGCAAGCAGAACTCATTATGTGGCGGCCCGGTATGAACAGGGTCGGTGCCTTAATGGCACCGTTCATACCGTGACTGCCACTATTGTAAAGAGGCCCATTGTAGCTACCTCCTGATTGTTGCACATCAAAATGAAGTTCTATACCACCTGTGAGATGTCGGCACTCTTTTCTGCATAAGGCAGCGGCAGCTCTTCAAAGGCCGTGACCAATGTGAGCACAGAATGAGTAGACAGTAATCAGGCGGCAATTCACCAATTAGCAAATGCAGTGTTTGTGGTGGTCAAGTGGAGGAACCCGCTATTGCAACAATCTCCATTGACTAAAGCCGGGAATGTAAGCCATACATTGCCTGAACTAGAAAACCTCATCAATAAACTTTATTTGGATATAAAATAATCCATTGAAGTTTACACACAATAATAACTGTGACATATGCAACAAGGTTATACAATGCAACAATTAATAAGCTCTAAAAACGAATGAATTTGCAAATAATTGAAACCAATAAACTTTGGTGATACAAAGGAATCACTTATGGAATATAGTTCAGCAATACATCTCTCAATTGTAATGCCCTTCACAGAAATATGTTAAGTGGGTCCAGGCAACAGATTTCGAATCAGCTAATCAAAGGGCATATAAAGCCGGCCTGCACTGTCTGAGTCCTGTTTCATGTAGCAATGGTTGTCAGACTTGTGTCCCTATTATAAAGTCCACAGGGCAAAACACAATAAGATGCATCAAGTCTTCAGGAGCTGCATTGCATAACAAGCAAATTACATTATTCATATTGTGTGGGCCACTTCTATGCCAATTCCCAGCAATTGCCCGGATAGGTATTAAGTGAAACCTGACCCTTGAAATAAGAACCCGCTCATATTTATAATCAAACCATAGCAAATAATCAGAAGTCTTAAAAGGTGACAAAATGATATATGAGCGGTAGGTACTTTGGCTTGTTCTCTCTGTACACGTTCGGTCAAAGGAAAAGATATCAAGTTCTGCAAGATACCACACACACTGTGCGTTTGTAATAGGTCTTGGGTACATAAAATAGCCAAATGGGTTTACGAAGGCCAGATGTTTCTTTATAAAAGACAACCATGCAATAGAAATTCAAAGGGGCTTCCCGTGACACCACATACTTTAGTATTGCTTGATGAAGATTCTCCTTTCATTAGCCCATATTTTCAACCAAAGCTTAACTGTTCCCAGAACAGCTCATCTTCAAGATATGGCGTTCTGACCTCATGCACAGAATATGTTGGAGCCGAAAGTGGCAGGCCATGCACTTATTTGTACAGCTCCAGGAGCACCTGGGTGCTGTCAGCATAGTTTGTATATTGTACACCCAGGTTATCCAGCAGGTCAAGTAAGGGCATAATGTAGATGTTGAAAAAGGTAGGCGATAGGTATGATCCCTGTGGCACTCCGCAGGTGGTGATGATAGGGGAGGCATGAGCATTCTCGACAGCCACTTTTGATGTTCTTGGACCTAAGGATACAATCCATTGTGTGGCCTTCTCAGAGCAATATGCAAGGCCTTTCAGTCTTTCTTGCAGGAGAATGTGAATCAATGAGATTAAAGACTGCTGAAAGCTCCAATAACATCAACAGTGCTGGATAACCATTTTCCACAATGCCAACAATGTGGTACTTGAGGTCGAATAGAGCTGTCTCTGTCCCGTGCCTAGCTCTAAATGACGATTGGCATGTACCTGAGATCTTATTACTTTCTATGAATCCCTGAAGCAGCAGGTAAGCAACTCTATCTATGATTTTGAGAAGATACGGGACATTGGTTATTGGTCGATAGTTTTTGGCCAATGAGGGGCCTAAGGAACTCTTCTTTAATAATTGCGTAATCCAAGCTTACTTCAGGAAAGGTGCAACTGTGCTATCCCCGAAGGAAGTGTTCCACAGGACAAGTACATCTAGAGACTCCTTGAAAATGTTGGCTGGGCAGATATCACCCATGCATGAAGTAGGTTTGAGTTGGCAGACTATGGCAAGAATGTCGGCTTCTGTTCACAGTGGAAATCAAACTTGGGTAATGTTAGGTTAGTATTGGAAGTAGTCGGGTAAAGTGATGCTTCGGTCTCTGCATTAGTACCTTTTAAGCAGAGTTGCCGGTCGGAAATGGCCTGCTGGAGGCCAATGATTTTATTAACCAATTAATTTTGTACCACCTCAGGCTGCGTCCCTGGTGATGGAAGGGAACGTGGAGGTTTTACTCTCGAATTCTTTGAGAATTGTAAAGAGCTCACTGGAGCTGGATCTTGCATTATTAATTCTCGAGTTGCAATTCGTGGTTTTGGCTTCTGTAATAGTAAGCTTGAATATTTGTACGGATTCCTTGTACTCGCTCAGGGTGAGAGGGCCGGGATTCTTACGCCATTCCCTTTCTAAGGCCCTTTTCTCTTTTTTAGTTTGTATGATACTGTTGTCAGACCAAGAGGTCTTTATATTCTCAGGTTTAATCTTCTTTGTTTTTTCTGGAGCCAAAACCTCAATAGTGGAGGTAACGGCATGTGAGAGATGTAATGCCAGGTCTGCGGGGCTGTCAAAGGTTTCCAATGAGTCTGGTTTGGTGGGTTGCTGAGAATTTGGTAGCCGTGGCATTTTTGAAGTTACTGCATTTTGTTGCTGTTTATCTAGCCTGGATGGTGCAGTAGGTAGAAGTACTGTCATATGGTCTATAGAATGGTCTGACCAAGGGCATGCCAGCGTGGTAATGAATGTACTTTGGAGGTTGTGTGTCAGTACCCCGTCTGGAGTATGGACTTCTATTTGGGTCTGATCTTTGACTAGTTGGGTGAAGCCGATGGCTTTGAGAGCTGAGAGTAGAGATAAAGCTTGCATATCTTGCTTGTCCTCTGCCCATAGGTTAAGGTCCACTACCACAATCATTGGGGTTTTGGGTTTAGTTATGCTGTAGGGGCCCCTAAGGGACCCTCGCATATGGAAACAAGGCACAATCACCACACACAAACTGATACTTCAGACACTAGGTTGAATTCCCAAAAGCTAGGGTTTATTGCAAAGCAAATAGTCTCAGTTGGCCAACTGGGTCTCACGCCCCGCAACGTGTATCTCCAGACCCCGAGGGATGCAAGAGAGCGAGCATTGTACAACAGTTACATATATACAAAATGGGGATCTCACAATCAGTAATGACATATTCAATACCGCCCATAATGTATTTCCTTTGAATTGGGTTCGATGATTGACAATTGTGAAGAGTATGACACCTTCAGACATTTATTTAGCAACAGTTTGCAATTTCATGAGCCTGCAGACACAATTCTTTGTTTCAAGAAAACACTGCTTCTGTTCTCTGCAAACAAGCTGTTTGCAGGGGAGAGATACATTCCAGGCCTTGCTATCTCTTAGTTTCTATTTGTGTACTGGGGGTCAACTCGCTCTCCAAGCTCTACCGGGCTCAGGGAAGGGGGGAGCCGCAAAGAAGAGCATAATTCAAACCATTAATTGTTAGTTTCTACCATTCTTACCACATGAGCGAGACTGGCTGGCACCTGTGTAATGATTAAATGCCTTCTTGCTCAGTTCCAAGGATTAGTGAGGGAGGGGACCGGGCATTTCTGTCTGGGTCGCCGGCGTTATGTTTCAACAAGTATCTCCCAGCCTTGCTCTATGCACGAACAATAATATACTAGTGGAGCAGAATAAGCTTTCAGCAAAGCAGCTTAAACAGAAAAGCAAGAGGCGAAAGTTAAAAACAAAATGGCAATTTCAATCACTTCAAAATGGCCGCACTTTAGTCAAGCTGATAGATGCGTATTTCTAATACCGGCACATGAGGCGGTTGGTTTCTGGCCAACAAAATACACTGCCTCCCTCATGGGGGGGTACCTACTTTTTCTAGACTGACAAACCCTCCTTTTGGCCGTATGCTAAACACCTCATACAAACATTGCATCCTCTTCCGACCAAGTATATGATTCTGAATTTTGCATACTACTAGTCTCCTCCTCGTTATCAATATTGATTGTCATGAATTCTTTTAATGTCTTCAATTCATCATTTTCCTGAGTACCTGATTTAGTAGTGCTCTTTTCCCCTACCATCTGTACACACTCCTCGCTTATTTCAGTACACACTATAGGTAAGCAGTGTATGCAACAACATGTCATGAATATTCCTAGTACTCCTACTAGGATCGCAAATAATTTCCATCCCCATGAGCGTAATACCTCCCAGAACCAGGAGCTTAAGTTCAATTCCCAACTTCCTTCAGGGGGGTGCAGGTCAGAGCTCAAAACGTGCAACTTTCTTATGGCTTCAAAAATCGTAGGGGAGGAGTCGCTTACAAATACGCAACTTGCTGATCCCACGATTTTGCAAACTCCCCCACGATCAACCAAGATTACATCAAGAGCCATCCTATTTTGGCGTGCCATCAATCTAATTCCTCTTTCCTCTATTGTCATATTGTATAATATATCTGCTGCCCCATTTATCGTTTTTTCTAATATTCTAGACAGTTGTCTTATATTATAGGAGTTTATTGGCTGGCCCCAAAATGGTATGAATGATTTTTCTATGTCTTCCCCGATCAAACCTCCTTCCTCATTTCGCCGTGGTCTTGACCTGGCCAATTTGGCTATATCTGCTGTTCTTGAAAGGAATACCCCCGGGAACAAAAGTCCCAAATAACAAGTACCTTCCCAGTTTCTAGGTAACCAGGGATACGCTTTTTCTCCACATATGAAATATACAGGGTCACTTACATACTCTGGCTCTACCTCTCTATCAAGGAACGCTATATTCATGCATCTAGTAAATGTCCCCACAGAATAGGAACCCTTTTTTTCTCAGGCAAAAGGGGACAAAGCGTGGACTGTAATTTACTGAATAGGAGGGGGGCACTGTATCTTTGTTTCTTTCTGGGTTCATATGAAACGTGATTACAGATGATTTATAGGGCACAAATAATCTGTCTTGTGGCATCACTACTGGTGTGATCAGTCGTGCTTTGTGAAATATAGAACAACCTACAGGTTTCATAATAATTTCTTCGAATTCATTTATATTTGTTCTATCTAATTGACCGGTTTCACTTTCGTTCAATTTCCCATAGTATAATGCACTCAAGGATGCGTAACATGCAGAACTCAATGACAACGGCTGCACATACCAACCAATTCCCTTTCCACCATGCTGTGGCAAATAGGCACATACCTAGCAATTATTTTTTCTCAATATTGAATGAGTCATATTCATTATTAGCAGTAATGTGTTATTCCCATAACCTTCTCTGTGCCTTTCTTCCATCAGGGACAAAGTGTAAGTAATCACATGGGCCGGGCTTTCAGTAGTGGAGATGTTTCTAGTGGGCAAGAACACTTCCAAGGGGTGTATTTCTTCTAAATACCATAATACCATTACAGTCATTATTGGGACTAATATACTTCTCACACACATGACTATTTTTAAGATCAGCATACAATTGTTCCGACAATTTCTTTTTTGTAACCTTCCAGTCTCCACATTTAACTCATTATCAGCAGTGGTGCAGGAGGAGGCAAAAGCTGGATCCGGCAATTTTTCTCTCGCTGTTCTTCTTCTCCAACTATGTTCGCCGTGAATGTCTCTTCTCGTTGCACTCGTTCGAATGTCAGTAAGTTTTGAAAATGTCTACAGTTTGTTCTGCCAGTTCTCAGCAGCCTGGATTGCTATACGTTGGACAAGATTTCAGTGCATCTGCACATTGCTCAAAAAACTCCAGAGCAGTTATCAATTGCCTTCTTACCATGTGAGACCCTCTTGTCCGTAAGGGGTGATCTGCACATGGATTTTTTCTTCTAGCACGAGGAGCCGCGCTCTTGAGTTGTCCGATTTGCACTACCCTTACGCCACTCTCCTCTAGGCCTCCGGTTCCTACGTCATCCGCGATAGGAAACAGAGGCAACAAAGATCAAAAGAAATGAAGATTTGATCACTCCTTTTTCCAAGGCCGTAAATTATACCGCCTTGCTCCTGGTATTGTGTGATCAATGAATAGTGCGGACGCACTTCCAGACTCAAGCTCAGAGTCAGCCTGCAGCGCAAAGGCAGATGGTGGGCGCCAAAGTGGTAAACGTTTTGTGTCAGCCAGCAGTGATGCAGATTCTGCTGGACAACGTTGGGGCACTCTTTGCCCTTTCTCCTATATAGCAATTTTCCCAGGCTTCGTTTCAGGCTCAGACAGATCTTGTGACAAAGAACTGGCAACAATTTCTTTCGTCTCTGGGGCTGCTGTCTCTTTCTGGTTGTCTTGATCAGGCAGTTTTCCAAACGGCGGTGGAACCTTTTTAGCATGCGTTGCATGTATCCACGCCTTTCTCCCGTCCACGCGGATTGCAGTCTGGATTGTCAAAAGTATCTGGTAGGGTCCACGCCATCTAGGTGCAAGTGATGATTTCCTCTCGAAATTCTTCACTAGAACCCACTCTCCGGGTTCTAGTGATTGTCCCGGACCAGTGTACCTGACAGGTCGAGCCTCCTGCACCTCGTGATAAATCAAACGCAATTTCTGAATTAAAAGATTACAGTAAATGCTGAGCACAGGATATTCTATCTCGTTTAGCCTCTTCAGCTGCGGTGCACACAAAACATTCGCCGGCCTCCCCATCACTATCTCGTATGGGGAGAGCCCAGTTCTTGCCTGCACAGATGTGCGCATGCACAGTAACGCTAGCGGTAAGGCGTCCACCCAGCTCAACTTGCTTCCTGCACAAATTTTACTTATTTTGGCCTTCAAAATGCCGTTGTGACGTTCAATAAGACCGGCACTCATGGGGTGTCTGGAACAATGGAATCTCTTGTCAATCTGGAGACCTGTGCAAATTTGTAATATCACTGCGCAAACAAAATGCGGGCCATTGTCTGACCATATAACACGGGGCAGACCAAACCGGGAAAAATACTCCTTTAACATTACTTTCGCAGTGCTCCTGGCGGTGCAGTATTTTAATGGATATGCTTCCACCCACTTACTGAACGCACATATAACCACTAAAACATATTTCAAGTTTTGGCACCTCTCCATCTCTATGAAATCAAAATGGATTACCTCAAATGGCATGGAGGGAGGGCCGAAACTGCCTGTTGGAGTCACCATTCCCTTCCCCACATTGTGTTGTATGTACATGATACAATTTTGGACCAGCCTCTCGGCATTTTTCTTTATGTGTGTATTCTCCCATACTGTGGCTAGATGCTCGACTATCTTCTTAGCACAAATGTGTGTAGGGCTGTGGGCCATCGTGACCATTGCAGTTACGTAGGAGTTGGGCAGCATCCAGTTTTTACTTTTCTTGTCTACCCAGCAACCTTCTAGATCTAATTCTGCAGAGCCTTCAGCCCACCCTTTTATCTCGTCAGCAGTAGCTTCTGCCTGCATCTCCTTGACAGTGCAAATTCCATTTTCTATCATGCAGGGCACTTCCTCAGACTGTACTGTCAACATTTTAGTATTCAAATCAGTGGCAGTTTGCTTCGCAATTCTGTCTGCAAATGCGTTTCCCTCTCCCACTTTACATGTTACCTTTTTATGCGCCTCGCATTTCACTATTGCTAGGCGCTTTGGACACGTAAGTGCAGACAGTAACCGTACAATCAAAGGGCCATGTTAAATTCTGGCTCCATGTGATGTCAAGAAACCCCTCTCAGCCCAGAGTCGGCCAAAGTTATGAACCACGCCAAAGGCGTATTGGCTGTCAGTATATATGTTTACTCTCAGATTCTCAGAAATCTCACAGGCTCTAGTCAAAGCTATTATCTCCGCAGCTTGTGCAGAGTTGTAAGGGATTCTTTTGGTTTCTACAATTCTTTTCAGTGTAGTGATAGCATAGACAGCAGTTGATGTGCCATCAGGTAATTTAAAACAGGAGCCGTCACAAAACAGTTCTCCATCTGGCTCTTTTTGTTGGGTATCTGTTAAATCAATTCTTCCTTTCGTTTCTTCCTCAGTAACCATTAAACAATCATGGGGAGGTGATTCATTGTCACCTAATTCTCCAATGGGCAATGGCATTAATTCAGCAGGATTCAAAGCGCTACACCTCATAATTTAGATGTGTGGTGCGAACAGGACAATTTCGTATCTAATTAGTCTAGCAGATGTGAGGTGTTGCATCTGCGTTCTATTTAATAGAACGTCTATGGCATGTGCCACCATCAAAATGAAGGTGTTTCCCAGTACCATTCCTTCTGTTTGTTTCACTGACGCAACAGCCGCTGCGACAGCTCGCAAACAACGTGGTAGTGCGCGCGCTACAGGGTCCAGCACAGAAGAAAAATAGCCGCATGGCCTATTTCTTCCACCTTGTTCCTGTGTCAAAACAGCCAACGCACAGCCTTCACTCTCGTGTACAAACAATCTGAAAATGTTTTCATAATTTGGTGTGCCCAAAACTGGAGCAGAACACAATGCAGTTTTAAGCAGATCAAATGCTCTCTGACACTCTTCATTCCACTGCAAAGGCGTCACAGCATCCTTGTTGTCAATGCCACCATTGGCTTCACAATCAATGCAAAACTCACAATCCACTGCCTGGAATAGGAAGCAATGCCTATTATAGCTCTGACTCCTTTCTGTGTTTTTGGAATAGGCATACCAGAAATACTCTCTATACTTTCTGGCGTTAGTCTTCTCCCCTCTCTCGAAAGTAGGTAGCCCAAATAGGCCACCTCCTTTCGACAATATTGAAATTTCTTTAAGCTCGCTTTATAACCATGCGCTGCTAAGTGTGACAAAAGCAAAACAGTACTTTTTTTTACAAATCTCTTCTGTATCAGCAGAAATTAATAGATCATCTATATATTGCAACAGCACACATCCGGTCGGTAATTCTAGCATATCTAATTGTTCTTTCAATGCCCTGCTGTAAATACTCAGGCTTTCTGTATAGCCCTGTGGAATGCATGTGAATGTGAATGATTGTCCTCCTAGCGTGAAGGCAAACAAATATCTACTTTCCTTGTGTACTGGAATGCTGAAGAAGACATTCTTTAAGTCTATAACACTAAAGTACTCTGACGTGGTGGGAATCATTGTCAAAATCGTGGTGACGTCTGGGACCAATGGGAATTGAGGGTCAACTACTTAGTTTAATGCGCGCAGATCAATTATGAAACAATATGGTACCTCATTACCTCCTTTCTTGTATACCGGGATAATGGGGCTGTTACATGTACTGCCTGTAATCTCTTCGATTACCCCCAGTTTTACCAGATCTGAAACAATACTCTTCAATCCTTTCTCTCCTTCTGCTGAAATTTTATACTGTGGAATACGTGGTAGCGTTACTCCTTCTTTTAAAAAATCTTCACTGGCTCTATTTTCAAACATCCCACATCATTGTCATTCATCGCCCATATGCAAGTTGGCACTTTACTCAATTCTCCTGGCAAAGGTTTGGACAAAAAATCAGACACTGGTACATTCTGTGGCGAAATTGTCAAGAACACTCCATCAGGAGTGCAATGGATAACTGCACTCAGTTTTTTCATAAATTTAAACCCAAAAGATTTTCCCCACAATTTTCTGTTAAGAGAAATGGACAATATTCAGTGAATAGACCTAATGTTACTGGTACTGGTTGGGACACTGGATTGAATACCGGGGTACCTGCGAACCCTACTGAAATATTCTTTTGCCCTGACAGTGGCATCTCTGGAACCAAGTGATGCTCTATCGAGCACTTTTGCGCCCCTGTATCTACGAGAAAGCTATGTTCTCTATTCCCGACTTTGATTTCTACGTAGGGTCCTTTTTTGATTCACGGGAATAGGCACTGGTTCCGACCCCTATCCTGGGCTGTCCTATTGAGGGAACAACACATCATCCGATGTGTAATCACTACTATAATACGTATTTGGTTGAGTATCAAAAATGTTTCCGCCCCTCCCTCTATTTCCATTTTGCATGTTCTGTTGGCTCTGGTTTTGGCTGAAAGCGTTCTGATTTTGAGCTTGGTTCTGATTCTGTGTAACATTTCCTTATTTTGGTGCTGCTGCATATTGTTTCTATTCTGCCCATTCGTTCCTGGGTGCCCCCTATGCTGTCTTCTCTGTCCATACCCATTTCTATTTTGTAAATGTGGACATTGCGCTCGCCAGTGGCCTTCCTCCCTGCAGTGCGCACGCTGATTTACTCCCAGAGGCCCTCCATGCATATTCGAATTACTTCTGCCATGCGCGTTCCCTCTTCCTCTATTGTGTCCTGTCACTTGCTGAAGTAGCACCTCAATCATCGTCTGTAGTGCTTTTCTTTTCATTGGCAAGGGGTACTCATCAAATATCTCATGTATTTCCATTGTGGGAATACTAGGATCTGTAATCCATCTTAACGCATCTCGTATACACACTTTTAGTTTATCACCCGTTTGTCTTGATGATGGGAAAAAATCGCCGCTGTATATTTGGTATCGCCACCTCCCCCCTGTCTCTCCTTATATCCTTTCCCCTGTACCCTGGCATACTAAACATTTCAGCATATGCATCATCAAGTTCATTCTTATATTCAAAAAGCCTGTCTATATGTTCCTTTATTTCTTCATCTCTCTCTCTACATCGTGCCAACGCATTCAAATCCAACAACTGCTGTGGCGGTACCCTCCCAATCAACTGCTTCCATTTCCCCTTCAAATATTCTCCCATGCATTCCAACACTACCTGTCTTTCATTGTTCCTCCTGAAGTCATACATCGAAGCCAGAGTTGACGTTTCATCATTCTCGTCTATAAATATCTCGGCTTGTTCTTGCAGCTCCCGCTTTCTCTCCTTATTAATCGCGCTGCGAGTCACCCTAGTGCATTCACTTTGTCCCGTCCCCTCTCTCCTTTCAATGAGTTCAAGTTCAAGTATTGGGGGTGCGGATGGGACAGCGACAATCTCTTGGGAGGGAGGTACAGATGGGACAACGGGATCGGGAAGTAACTGCTGCAGCGCTAGCTGGCTAATGGGAGGTGCTACTTGTGAGATTTGTGGCTGTGCTGGGATCTGAACAATAGGGAGCGGGCTGAGCAGCTGGAGGGTGCTGAACAATAGTCACAAGTGCGGTCTTCTTAGACTCTCTTGTTGAGCGCTCTCGCCTTGTTTAAGTTAATATCTTGCTTATTAACTCATCTGATGAATGCAATTCTTGTTGTGGATATATCTTATCTATACTCAGTTGGTCACGTCTGTTTGATTTTCTCAAGTTATTATCCCACTCCTCCTCCTCCTTTTCTTTTGCTCTTTCCGCTTTCGACTTGTGCCTGCGTGCTTTTTTCTCTCTACTTTTCCAACGAAGCATAGCTTCCTTTCTCCAGTCTCTAAGGATATCAAATGCTGCCGGACGTGTTTTCTTTTTCAACAGCATTTTTTCCAAATAATCTATTCTCAATATCTCAAAACTCCTGTGATTCGGCCATTGTAAATGTTCTTCTTTTCTGGTTTGCCTATGCCAAATCTCACAAAACATTATCGCCCCTAAACCATATTTCACATACATCTCATACGCCGGCGTCTCCATGGGTGGCGCGACCTGGACAGTTTCCAAAGATTGTCTACCGCAGTGGAAAAATCCCGCTAAGGTGGACAATACCCCAGGCATGTTGTAACCTTACCCTCGGCTAATCAACCTTACACTGGGCGTTTGATTTTGCAAAATCAACTCTCAACCAATATCAGGATTACTTTGAATCAGGGCACGACTCACCTGATCAATCAAGCCGTCTTTCAAGACGCGATTTGTCCGTATACTGACGCAACCAATAATCATCGTGTCTGCGTATCTTGGCTCACTCTGCCTCGTTTCGGGATCCTCGCCTCCTTGTTCTCTGGCCGGGCACGTCGATCAGGCATCAGTTGTGTACAGATCTGCAAAGGAGTCTCTCATCTCTTTCACAGGGGTGTCCGAACACCTCTTGGTCCCGGCTCGACCGTCTCCGCCGTTCTTTCCGCCTTCCTTATTTTACAACGTACACGATTGAACAAGTGTGGGAAGGTCTATATTCGTGTGCCACCTTGAAGGGGCCCCTAGGGGACCCTCGCGTATGGAAACAAGGCACAATCACCACACTCAAACTGATACGACAGACACGAGGTTGAATTCCCAAAAGCTAGGGTTTATTGCAAAGAAAATAGTCTCATTTGGCCAACTGGGTCTCACGCCACACGACGTGTGTCTCCAGACCCCGAGGGACGCAAGAGAGCGAGCATTGTACAACAGTTACATATATACAAAATGGGGATCTCACAATCAGCATTGACATATTCAATACCGCCCATAATGTATTTCCTTTGAATTGGGTTTGATGATTGACAATTGTGACGAGTATGACACCTTCAGACATTTATTTAGCAACAGTTTGCAATTTCATGAGCCTGCAGACACAATTCTGTTTTAAGAACACACTGCTTCTGTTCTCTGCGAACAAGCTGCGTGCAGGGGAGAGATACATTCCAGGCCTTGCTATCTCTTAGTTTCTATTCGTGTACTGGGGGTCAACTCGCTCTTCAAGCTCTACCGGGCTCAAGGAAGGGGGGCCGCAAAGAGCATAATTCAAACCATTAATTGTTCGTTTCTACCATTCTTACCACATGAGCAAGACTGGCTGGCACCTGTGTAATGATTAAATGCCTTCTTTCTCAGTTCCAAGGATTTGTGAGGGAGGGGACCGGGCATTTCTGTCTGGGTTGCCGGCGTTATATTTCAACAAGAACTTGCGGCCTTGCTCTATGCACAAACAATAATATACTAGTGGAGCAGAATAAGCTTTCAGCAAAGCAGCTTTAACAGAAAAGCAAGAGGCGAAAGTTAAAAAACGAAATGGCGATTTCAATCACTTCAAAATGGCTGCACTTTAGTCAAGCTAATAGATGCGTATTTCTAATACCGGCACATGAGGCGGTTGGTCTCCGGCCAACAAAATACATCATGGGTGGGGTACCTACTTTTTCTAGACTGACAATGCTGTTAAGGAGTGAGGGCAAGTAATTGCTCTTCAAACTGGGGTAAGGTTTTAGGCGGTTTGTATAGGGTGAGAATGCTCAAGGATGAATTGCCATTAACTTAATCTTTATTAGCAGGTCTTCACAACCCTAGAGAATCGGGAGCTAATGGAGTGGCAAACCAAGTGCTCTTTAACAATGAGTGCTACCCCTCCCCCTCTCTGTCCGAGGCGATCTGCTCTAAATATTTTATACCCAGGCAGGAGGGATTGCAGGACTGATCATCTGTGCAGTTTCGTGAAGCCACATTTCTGTTACTACTAGCATATCTAATTTAAACACGGTGAGATGTTCAGCGATCTCAACTCCATGTTGGATCAGCGAGCGTATGTTGAGCAGTGAAATACTCAGGTGCTGCTCATGACTATGGTCCTTGATGTTGACATTGGCATTTAATGTTGTATAGTTCAAATGTGCGTGATTGAGTGAATGCGTGTTGGTGGTATCCCCAGTAGCCGTGTTTTCCCTGAGATGAGCATTCTGATCACTTGTAACTAGTTTGTAGGTGGAGCTTTCAAGCAATATGTTGGAACTACATTTTGATAGAGTCTCGTCAATAATGGGTATGATAAGTTCCATGGATTTCCCAGTCTGGTCCATGTCTGTTTGATCAGGTACACATCTTTCTAATGGGATTTCACTGGCATGCTGTTTAGATATGTCAGCGGAATAGTCAGTGGCTTGAGCATTACACACGCATCATATTTAGGCATGGCTTTAGGTTTTGCCAATTCTCAAAGCAGCTGGTATCGGCTGGGCTTTATATGCTCTTGCTAGTCTATGAATGTACCCCTAGAGTTTGTGACATTTGTATCTGGGGCTTTGGTGTGTGTTGTGGCCCTGTCAATCTTGGTGTAAATCTGAAGCCCAAACATTTGTATGAAGTAGACTTTTTTGTCCTCGTTGGCAGCTTTAAGTAGTTTAGAGGATTTATGACCATTTTGGCAGACCATTATAGCAGATTTGGAAACATTGGTAGACAAATCCAGTTTCCCCCAAAAATGAACATAGGCAGATACTCAGTAGTTTCTGTAGTAGAGGTCCCCTCTCTGTGTGTGATCTCATATTTTAGTAATGACAAGTTCTGTTAAATCCATATTTAGTTTACTGGGCAGGGTTGAGTTGGGCACAGACTTCATGCAGGCAGGGCTTAGCCTTGCAGCTCCAAAGCCACCTTTATGTATTTTTGACATCGCCCTCTATTGTCTTTGCAGAGCAGCCTCCTCGCTCCCCCTCTCTGCCCAGCTCATGCCCACACCCCGTGCTGATTGGCTGTTGGGCCCCTTCCTTATCCCGGAAGCATAGTGGTTTCACTTGTGGCCTCCCACCTCTGCCTATTTAGGTCCAGGGTTGAGTTCAGCAGAGGCGTCATGCAGCTAAGGCCTCCTGACCCCCTTGCAGCCCCATAGGCATCTTTATGTATTTTTTACATCTCCCTCTGCAGCGCTCACAGAGTGGCCTCCTCGCTCCCCATCCCTGCCCAGCTCCCGTGCTGATTGGGCCACTACTGTCCAGGAGCACCTCTTCGCAGGCAGTGCCTGGGCAGCCACCGGCTAAGGACCACAAGGGAAAGGGCAGCTCTGCCCCGTGTTCACCTGGGAAGCCTGCCGCCGTCAACCAGCAGCGACTAATAAGGTAAGTGTGGTCTGGATGGGGAGTACAGCAATTACTGTACTCCAGTAAAGCCCTACCACTCTTCTTACCTTACATAACACAGAACTCCCATGTTAGACATTGAGTTTGTAGTTTTCCCATCTCTGCTGTATGTCGAATGTAGGCATTTCCCCGACTGCTCAAATGTCTCAAATCTGGGTGGTTCTCCATTTCATAATGTGTCCCAATTTCAAGCATTTTATATGTATTGTTGTGTCTCAAATTTAGGAGTTTATCCCATTGCTCAGTTGTCTCAAATCTGTATGGTTCTCCATGTACTGCTTTGCCCCAATTTCAGGTGTTTTATATTTATTGCTGTGTCTCAAATGTAGGCATTTATCCCACTGCTCAGGTGTCTCAAATATAGCTGTCTCTCTCTCAATTTACTGCTGGGTCCTAATTTCAGGCTTTTATACTTATTGCTGTGTCTCAGATTTACAAGGTTTGTTCCACTATTCAGGTGTCTCAAATGTGGGTGCTGATGTGTCCCAATTTTAGCTGTTTCTCAATTTACTGCTGTGTCCCAATTTTAGGTGGTTCTCCATGTGCTGCTGTGTCACAATTTTAGGTGCTTCTCCATTTGCTGCAATGTCCCAATTTTAGGTGGTTCTCCATTTGCTGCTGTGTCCCAATTTTGGGTGGTTCTCCATTTGCTGCTTTGTCTCCATTCCATGCATTTTATATTTATTGCTGTGTCTCACATTTGGGCGTTTATCCCACTGCTCAGGTGTCTTAACATATAGGTGCCTCTACATTTGCTGCTGTGTCCCAGTTTTAGGTGGTTCTCCATTTACTGCTGTGTCCCAATTTCAGGCGTTTTATATTTATTGCTGTGTCTCAAATCTAGGCGTTTATCCCACTGGTGCAGTATCTCAAACCTAGGTGTTTCAACATGGGGCTAGCCCATTTATGTGAGTGAGCCATATCTTGCATTTAGCCTACCTGTGTTAGTGAGCCTTGTCTCGTATTTAGCCCATTTGTGTTAGTGAGCCAATCTCTCACTTAGGCCATCTGTGTTAGGGAGCAATATCTCGGACGGACAAACCACGGGGCACAGGGAACACATCACCCCTGCATGAAACCGTGGGGGTGGTAATTGCTCCACACCAGAATGTACGACACGGGGAGGGATATCGACCACAGTTAGTCAGAGCAGCAGAGGTGGGTAAGGGTACTGCCACTAACCAATGCTATTAAACACTCACCCTTCTGCATACACTTTCTCACACTCTGAACTAAACACAACCATACCTCTACAGCACAACAAACCACACATAGCTTTGCCCAACAGCACATGTCAGCTACCAACCAAAAAACACACCTACACTCAGTGAACAGTGTCAACTGAAATGAAGCTGTCAAGAGCACATCACAGCTCTCTTGGTTTTTTCTCCTGCTCAGTCTAACTTACCCTACATCCCCCTTGCTTTACAGTTCCGCCAGAGTAATAGGAAACAATGCAGGTGGCAACACTGCGCAGTATAAAAACCTTAACAGAACAATGTGGGCTATAGCCTAGTTAGGACCCGATTCACAGAGCGTTTTCCTATGGGATGCCCCATTACAAAATAATGAATCAGGCCCCTAATCTTTTTTCCCTTTAACAAAACATCTTCCTCATGTGTCTTAGTAGAAAGTATAGAAAAAAATCTATTACGTAATAGTAAATTGGTCCGTGCCAGTTTAAAATTGCCCACAGAAAACTGTTGTGACAGCTGCCTATGACCCCGAAAACTGTCACACTAATTTCATTTTGTCCCAGGAAATTACTATGCCAGTTTACTCGTGCCCACTGACATCTATCAGCCCAATTCTACATTGTTACCCATTCCACTTTCACATTAACCCAGAAAATGACATCCAGTTTCACGTTGCCTCCAGAAATGTTTACCGTGGTCGATAAACCCATCATACAGGTAGTGTCAATGATCAGTTTCCCTGCACTCCCCCAAACGCACCTGCCAGTCATCTCCTTCGCCCAAAAGAAGTGTGCCAGCACCGATAGCTCCATTCCTCCACATAAACACGCTAAGCCCTCACTATCTCCACTTCTCTGTGTCATTATCCCTTGCTCACACATGGCCAAATGTGAAGGGCCTCTCCCAGTAAAGGCCTTATGAACTTAAGATAGCAGAGACTTTTTCAGTAAAGATGTGAATCCCCTGGCTCTGGAGGAAGAAGACGATCCAAAGAAGATTGCACCGGTGCAAATGTAAAGTTGCACGGTATTAGCACTAAAAACACTGGGGCATATTAGAAAACCATTGATCCATGACAAGTGCAGTTTGGCATGGTGTAAACACCAGGGCAGCACTTTCCCTAGTGTAAAGAAGATGATCTTTTCACTGCATTTCTGCACCAGGGCAAAGTTTGCCCTAGTGCTAAACTGCACTTGTCGAGGAGCAAGGGTTTTCTAATATGTCCCAGTGTTTTTAGAAATAGGGCAAACTTTTCCCTACTGCTAATACCGTGCACCTTTGCACTTGCACCAGTGCAAAGGTTCTGTAATCTACTCTGTAATCTCCTGGGATAAAGAACAAGCAAAGAGTGCAGAGAACTATTCCAGTTGACGCCAAAATATATTTGAGGGCTATTAGTGGTCTAAAAAAAAGTGGTACTCGATTAGCAGACACATATGTTCAGGGGAGAAAGAGTTTGAATAGTGTCTCTTTTTTTTATACTGGCCTGGGCTTTGGGGAAAGCGATCTCTATGATTGGCACTCAAAGATAATAATGTGATCACTATCTGCTAAGCATCATTTTCATGCTTTGTGATTTCTATGAGGACCTATGGCTGTAATGACGTGGGCGAGCCATTTGCCGGGAGGGTGAATCTATGACTAATTAGGGTAGAAATAGTTTTTCAAGCCCATCATTTTATTCTGAAAGTCTTACAGAACCGAAATCCAAGTGCAAACATTGAAACAATTGATGAATTCATGAAGCAAGTTAATTATGTGGTATCACCACCTCTTGTGTTAGGTTCACAGCCTCGCAAACTTGGTGGCTGGTTTGATGGGAAAGGCAGGAATTCTGAGACCCTCCTTTTGGCATAGGCAGGCTGTTTCAGAAATATCCATCGAGATATGCCCGCGAAAAGATGCGCTGTTCCCAACCAGCTATTTAAATTTAATTGTCTGGTGGCAATGTCAGTTAGGCTAAGTAGGTAGCGGTTGATATTGTATTTTATCTCCCTAAAAAAACCTTTGTTCCCCATCAATAAAACCATTCAGCTTATAGCGATTTTGCGCTTGCAGCAGAAAATTGCAAAATTCATAATTTTTAATTGTCCCGCAATATTTTGGAAATGACGATAAACAAGGCACAAAAACAAGGCACAAAATCTATTAATTTACCCATATGCCACTTCATTGACGAATCCATGTCCATTTCTGATATCCAGTGACCTCCATTTGCAAGAGATTAGGTTCAACCCAGAGGCACAATCAGGACATAAGAAATACAATGCTGTACGTTTAGTAGCTACCTTTAACTATTTTAATTAGGCATGGATTCCGAAAATATACATATTTGTGCTGCAATAGTTCCCTTATCTTTTCCGCAACATTTGGAAATAAATGCTGCAATATCCTGGGGATCTGGTTAATTTTCTTTGGGGCAGAACCTGCATTGCTTAGAGCAATTACTGGTGTATACTCTGATAAGAAGACTGCGGTAAGAGGCGAACTTAAGGGTGAGCTATCATAACGTGTTAACATTGGTAGGGAGGAATCCCCAGGGTTCAGTACTGGTCCCCTCCTACGTAACATACACTTCAGTGTGATTTACTTCGGGACTGCTGGAGATGGAACTTGTGCAAAGCTTTGGTGGAGTATCCCTATAGGCGACCAAGCCGCTGAGTTCAATGCGCAGCAGTCGCCAGGGGGAGCCGGGGCACTCACGATATGATATGATAGGTTATTGATAATGCGCTTAATACCCAGAGGTTTCTAGCGTGGACCCGAGGATCGAACCTTTGTTGCTCCATGTCATCTTGCTTCCAAGGCGAGCACTTAGCCGCTGAGCTATCCTCCCGAGACAAGATCATCTCTGGGGTTAAGGCGCCAAAGGCACCAAGAGGGCAGAGTCCCCTTAGTATAACTACATTATAGAACACACGTGAATGTGAGTATGTAGATTGTATACAATATAAAATCAGTGAGCTATATAGTAATTTAAGCTGGTATTAATATGGGGGAACAATCACAATACGTGTTTTGAGTTTTTTTGTTAATGTAATATTTTTCCTGTTTTTGTATTAGTCCAGGTGGGGTATGCAGAATTTAGACTTCGACCTAGCAACCCTTTTAAATCGACTTCTAATCATTCTATAATGACAGAGCGGGCCTCCAGAGCTTCCTGTAACCTTTTTCGTTTTTCAATACTTTGATGTCAATGTGGGGAAGGCAAAAAAAAAACCTAGAGGCTGGTAGTGTGTTTTATCAGTCTGCAAACAGCCTTTCACGGTAATTCATAGAATTTCGCACAAAAGTGGCGCACGCGGCCGGCGCGCAGTGTGCGCGTTGCAAATGTCTGCGCCAGCCGTGTGCGCTAAAATCTATTTCCGCGCACAGCGTATTCATGGATTTTAGCCTCCAAAACCAGCCGTGGTACAGAGTGGCGCAGCGACCCTGCAGCAGCGCCAGTTACACCCCCAAGAACGCCCTTGCGCAAGGAAAAGCCGTCAAAATTCCCAATTCAGCGCAAAGGGCTGCGCTAACCCTGGACCAGTTTACAGGGCTGCCAAACAGCAAACGCCAAGCGGGGAACGTGTATTACTGGGGTGCGCGTGAAGTTTCACACGCGAAAGGGCCTGTTTGAGTGGGGTACGTGTGTTACTGGGGTTCGCAGGAATTTTCACACGCGATTTTAGCAGGGTATGTGTATTACGGGGTTCGCGGGAAGTTTCACACGCGAATGGCCTGGGTACGTGTATTTCAGGGGTGCGCGGGAAGTTTCACACGCGAAAGGGCCTGTGCGAGTGGGGTACGTGTATTACGGGGGTGCGCAAGAAGTTTCACATGCGAATGGCCTGGGTACATGTATTTCAGGGGTGCGCGGGAAGATTCACACGCGATTGGCATGTGTACGTGTATTTCAGGGGTGAGCGGGAAGTTTCACATGCAAAGGGCCTGGGTACAAGTATTTCAGGGGTGCGCGGGAAGTTTCACACGCGATTGGCCTGTGTACGTGTATTTCAGGGGTGTGCGGGAAGTTTCACACGTGATTTCAGCAGGGTACGTGTATTACGGGGTTCGCGGGAACTTTCACACGTGAAAGGGCCTGTGCGAGTGGGGTACGTGTATTACGGGGGTGCGCGGGAAGTTTCACACGCGAATGGGCTGGGTACGTGTATCTCAGGGGTGCGCGGGAAGTTTCACACGAGAATGGCCTGGGTACGTCTATTTCAGGGGTGCGCGGGAAGTTTCACACGCGATTGGCCTGTGTATGTGTATTTCAGGGGTGTGCGGGAAGTTTCACACACGATTGGGCCTGGGTACGTGTATTTCAGGGGTGTGCAGGAAGTTTCACACGCGATCGGGCTTGGTACGTGTATTACGGGGTTCGCGGGAACTTTCACGCGTGAAAGGGCCTGTGCGAGTGGGGTACGTGTATTACGGGGGTGCGCGGGAAGTTTCACACGCGAATGGGCTGGGTACGTGTATCTCAGGGGTGCGCGGGAAGTTTCACACGAGAATGGCCTGGGTACGTCTATTTCAGGGGTGCGCGGGAAGTTTCACACGCGATTGGCCTGTGTATGTGTATTTCAGGGGTGTGCGGGAAGTTTCACACACGATTGGGCCTGGGTACGTGTATTTCAGGGGTGTGCAGGAAGTTTCACACGCGATCGGGCTTGGTACGTGTATTTCAGGGGTGCGGGGGAAGTTTCACACGCGATTTTGCTGTCAGAGCGGGGAACGCATATTTCGGGGGTGCGCGGGGAGTCCTACACGTGAATTGGCAGTGCGGGTCCTCCCAGGTGTCCCCTCTACCCCCTCCACGGCCCCTGCAGGCAGCCCACACCACAGGGGACTACCCCATACCCCTGGTCATGTCCCGCAGGCAGCACATCCACCATGGGCATGCCCCCCAGCCAAGCCACATGTCACGTTGAAATATGATCACCAACTCATGTCTCCCAGCACCCCCACTCCCCAGCAGTGCAGGGCACCTGCCAGCAGGCCCTCACACATGGCCCACTCATGTCCCCCAGCACCCCCACCCCCAGCAGTCAGGGGCACCTGCCAGCAGGCCCCCACACATGTCCCACTCATGTCCCCTTGCACCCCCAGCAGTGCAGGGCACCTGCCAGCAGGCCTCCACTCATGTCCCCTTGCACCCCCACCCCCCAGCAGTGCAGGGCACCTGCCAGCAGGCCCCCACTCATGTCCCCTTGCACCCCCACACCCCAGCAGTGCAGGGCACCTGCCAGCAGGCCCCCACTCATGTCCCCTTGCACCCCCACCACCCAGCAGTGCAGGTCACCTGCCAGCAGGCCCCCACTCATGTCCCCTTGCACCCCCACCCCCCAGCAGTGCAGGGCACCTGCCAGCAGGCCCCCACTCATGTCCCACTCATGTCCCCTTGCACCCCCACCCCCCAGCAGTGCAGGGCACCTGCCAGCAGGCCCCCACTCATGTCCCCTTGTACCCCCACCCCCCAGCAGTGCAGGGCACCTGCCAGCAGACCCCCACTCATGTCCCCTTGCACACCCACCCCCCAGCAGTGCAGGGCACCTGCCAGCATGCCCCAATCATGTCCCTTTGCACCCCCACCCCCCAGCAGTGCAGGGCACCTGCCAGCAGGCCCCCACTCATGTCCCCTTGCACCCCCACCCCCCAGCAGTGCAGGGCACCTGCCAGCAGGCCCCCACTCATGTCCCACTCATGTCCCCTTGCACTCCCACCCCAAGCAGTGCAGGGCACCTGCCAGCAGGCCCCCACTCATGTCCCCTTGCACCCCAACCCACCAGAGGTGCAGGGCACCTGCTAGCAGGCCCCCACTCATGTCCCCCTACACCCAGGTCATGACGATCCTCAATCATGGCCCTTATGGCCAGCCTCCCCAGCCCAAAGACCCAACCAAGTACTGCACCTACCCACATAGAAAAGGCAATTACATGATACAACCCCAATGGCAAGTATGTAAATGAACACATGTCCGTCACACACACACACAATGGTTGCAAGTGAATGTGAAAACCCATATCATGACATGCATGAAACCAATGAGATAATACCACACATCGAAGTCTGAAGAAAAAAATCTATTAAAAGCAACATGAATGGAATTAAAATCAAACAAACAACAATGGGAATAAAAAAAGAAAAGTTGCATGTCCGTAAAATAATGAAAAACAAGAAATCATAATCCAAAGGAAAGGTGTCCAAAGTCACAGTCCAACAAAGCAAATCCAAGGGAAAAACAAAAGTGAAAACCATTGCTCCATGGGGAAATCAAAAAAAAAGAGATGCATCCAATAGTGAACTATATACAGATGAACAATCCAGGGTCCATGATCCCAACTGAAGAAATGAAACCTATCAAAAATACTACCTAATGAAAAACTATATACAGAAACGTGGTGCATTGTCCAAGCACAACCAAAATAAAGAAAAAAAAAAAGGAAACCTAACACTATCTAACTATTTACAAGGGCAGCGGGCTAGTCCGACGGCTCACTTTTGGATGTCCCGGGCCAGGGCATCATCGAACTCCTGCTCAATGTCCCGGAGGCGGTCCTCTTCCATGGCCCCGAGAGTTCGCAGGGACGATGACATGTTCTCCTTCAACTCCCTGCGAATTGCCTTAGAGGCACTCGGCCCGCCTCAGGGCCCTCCGCTTGGAGTTCTCCGCCCTGACCATCGTGAGCCGTGCCTCTTCTGCCCGCTGCTGCTCCGCATCTATGGCATGGCCTAACCGCTGCCACACGGAAGTCACTTCCCGTCCTGGGTCCTCCTGCCCTCTGGCCGATGCCTGCCCCTCGATGACGAAGGCCCCGAGCCATCATGGCTCCCACCTTGTTGCTGCTGCTGCTGTGCCTCTGCCAGTGCCCTGGCTCCTGCTGCCTGCACATCCTCCTCCGGCTGGGGTGCAGTTGTTGAGGTGGCCACCCCTGCTGGACGTCCGACTCCCGACTATGGCAGGGATGTGTCCTCCACCAGCCTGGCCGCAGGGTCAGAGGCAGCTCCACAGGGCACCCAGGTGACACATGGGTGGGAAGATGGCACGGAGTACAACTGGTGCATAGGGGGTTCAGTTGAGGAGGGGGTCGGAACAAGGCACAGCAAACGGAGGAATCCGGCCGAGGTAACCTGTCCCAGTAAGTCGACGTGGTCAACGAGCCATCCGAGATGACATGCAGTCCCCCCATGAAAAGACTGCATTTCGCCTCGCTTGGCCCGTTGACGCAACGCCACACCACCCAGGACAGGCTCAACCCGGTCCCGGATAGCCACGTCTGCAGGCAGAGGAAGGCCAGTTGTCGTAAGTTCATCCCCTGCCTGAAAACGGGTCTGGACGTAGGTATCCCTGCTGGTGCAAGATGATGCAGTCACAGGATCGGGGACAGGATTACACACAGGCACCTCTGCGGTGGCCTGTGCTGCCTCCTGTCCCTGCCCCTGCACTGCACCACTAGCACCAGTGGAACCCCCACCTCCAGACCCCGTCTCTGTCCCTTGCACGGCCCCCTCCTCCACCAAACCCCCCACCAACCTGGACGACTCCGTGCCATTTTCCTCCGTCGGGCCCTGTGGGGTCTCAGCTGCCCCTTCTGCTGCCGAGGAGTCCAACTCCGACCTCCGCCTCTTGGACCTCCCCTCAGCAGCTGCGACCTGGGACGCGGCACCGGACTCCTCACTCCCCGACGAGATGACAACCTGGGAGGGGAGCCGGGCCTTGCGTCTCCGGCTGGCGGTGCGATCCCTGCCGCTGTGCTCCACAGCACCCTCTCCGCCCTCTTTATCAGTCGACGCTGCAGACAGGGAGAGATAGGACACAGGCAACAGGGCACTGTACAATGGACTCATACACACATGACAGTTGCACACGAGTGTCATTGTCAAACTTCAGACATGGCATCACAATCCCCAACACACATGTAATTTCAAATCACACACATGAGCTATTCCACAGCCATATCGCCACAGCTAGCACCATCCATACACATACAACAGCATGAGCAGGCAAAGGTGAGCCAGACATCACATGAGACACAGGGAGTGCACTAGACATGCATACACGCCACCACACTTACATGCATGTGTACACCTCCACCAAGTGTCGCACTGATGAGATCGGCATCCATGTCACATCTGGCAATCAGTCTTCTACATATCAGTCTCACATGCATCCATGTTGCATGACAGTTGCACACTTGTCAGAGACACATACATGAACATGTACACAGTGCAGATACATGCAGCTGGAACCAACATCCATGTGTGACACCACAACCTTGACAACTGACATACACAGTCATTCAAACATGTGTGCTCACACATCTGCATTTGGCCTGCATGCTTACCCACAAATACACCATCCATGTGACTCACACATGAAAGGACTCGCATGTGTCAGCCTCACAGCCCTGTACATACACATCCATACATGGCCCTACAAAACCACATGTGCAACCTGCACACTACTGGCACACCACCACACGCACAGCTTCCAATCAGTATGCATGTACACTTACCGCTCAACTCCAGATGGGTGTGCCTCTCAAGGACCTGGACGTGGAGCGCTAGGCATACGCGTTCCAGGACCCTCATTTGGTCTTCCGACAGGTGGCCCCGGCGCCCCGGCGCCCCTTAGCATCCGCTGCCTTCAAGAGGTGCCGGGCCTTGTTGAGGGTCCTGGACCTGAAGTCCTCCCAGCGCTTCTTGACATGATGGAATTCGCGGACTGCCACCCCCTCCGCGTTGATGGCAGTCACGATGTTCGTCCAGATCCTTGTCCGTCCTTCCTTGTCGGCGCGCGACCTTCCGAAGAGGGCATCATACTGCCCCAGGACTTGCTCCACCAGGACACCAACTTCGGTGGCGGTAAAGCTGGTGGCCCTCTGCCTCTCTGGCTGGGGGTTACCAGTGCCGACAGATGGTGTAGTGCTGGACATGGCAACCCCAGAGGCAGGAGTGGGTGGGTTAACTGGGTCCTGGGGCTGGGCTGTGGAGCAATGGAATCCCAGTCGGGAGTCTTCGGTTCCAGCAGAGGTGGTCACAGCAACAGCACCCCTGGCTGACGTGCAGGCAGCAAATGGCAGGGCACGTGGGCAGCAGGCAATCAGGCAGCAGCAGATGGCAGGTGGGAGCGTGCTCGGGGCTCTGGGGGACAGTAATTCGGCCTTCTGGGCAGGAGCGTAGTCTTCCGTGTGTGAACGCGTGGCCAGCTTGATACGGAGTGATTTGGCACGTGAAAATCTTGCACGTCAGCATGTAATTCGAGGAAAGGCCCTTAGCACGTAAGCGCGTCAGCGCACGTACGCGATTTCATTGGACGAAAGGCCCTTAGCGCGTAAGCGCGTCTGTGACGTGACGCGCGCAGTGTTTCCCCTCATAGCACGTGATGACAGAGCACACGTGGAAAGGCTGCACGTCCGAGTATCAGCGCGTGTAATTGGAGGAAAGGGCGCGTACATGCGTAAGTGACATGTACGTGTGGGCCGGTATAAAAGGTACGTGTAGGAAGCCATTTCCTTGTACGTGCTTTTTGTGGAGAGCGAGTGGGTGGATTCTGTACTTCTTGTCGGTTCACACGCGATTACTTCACAGCGTTTCAAGTTCGTACTCCCTGTTACCTCTGACAGCTTTCATTTTTCTACTTTTTTTGGGCCTGTTTCCTCAAACAGTGTTTACTTCTCCTTTTGTCCTGTCTCCTCAGACAGCATACAATTCTTCTTTTGGCGGGGGTGTTGCCAACGCGCACATGTGTGTATTTTTCACGTTCTTTTTCCAGGCAGACAGTGAGTTCCGCACGTACTTAGCAACTGTGCTTGCCCCGTGTGTCGCGTACCCCTTCAGAGGTCATTGTAGGCTGCGTGTATCACACGTACGCTTATTTTTGTGTTCCTGGGTGCCACAGCGTAGTGTGGGTTCATTTTTCCACGCATGTGGTCTACGAGGGTTTGCGTGAATGTTTATTTTGGTTTTTGGGCTGCCTGTGCGTTGCGCGATCCGTCATCTTCCGCCAGGGGTCACAGACAGCCTTGTTAGAGCACTAGGGTACGAATTCCATCTAGTACCCTACCCCTTTGACCCCCAATTGCCCAGGACAATAGTTTACTGCTCCTCCCATACGTACAACAACATCAGTGCCATGGTTGGGAGGCGACCAAGCAGTAAGGGAGGCAAAGGTGGCCGACCTTCAAAAGATGGACTTGGTGGGCGCGGTAGGGGACGTGGCCGGGATTTGCAGGGTGCCCCTATACCCCCATGTGTGGAGGAGCAATCAGGGACACCCATTACCCCCCCCATGGTTGAGGGAAACGTGGCTGAGACCATCCGAGCTCAGCCCTTGTTGGACCAGCCCATTGTGGCACCTGACCTGGCACAGGATGACTCCCTGGCTGACTTCCAGGTCAGCAAGTCTAAGCCACGCGTGGCGGTTCAAGTTGTCACCAAGCCACGAGGATCTGGGGCAGCTATGTCATCTGCTGCCCCAAGTATGCAGGGTGGTGAGGCTGCAGGGGCAGCTGCAGCTCCATCCGCCCCAGCTCTGACTCTCCCAGCCAGGACAGTGTCGGTCCTGGTCCATCATACTGATGTTCCCCCTGCCAACGTCACACTTCAGACAATGCCTGCACCAAGTCCTATGGTCAATGTGAATTTGCACACTCCAACAACCCAGTCCACCGGTGATTCTGCCCCTGCTGACCAGAGCGGCGTTAGCCACTCTGGCTCCGCTCCACCTTCTAAAAAGAGGAAGAAGGGTGCTCTGGCACGACAGGCTGAGACCCCAGGCACGGATACACACTCCGGTACCTCAAGGAAGCCTTGCTTCAATGATTCGGAACTTAATGCACTTGTGAGCTATGTGTTGCAACATAGCCACGAAATGGTGGTGACTGCAGGGTCCAAGACCACACCTGGTCAACGTAAGGCACACTGGCAGACCATCGCCAACCACATAAGTGCCCTTGGATTTGTGAGGCGCTCAGCTGATGATTGCTACAAGCGGTGGAACGACCTGAAACGCAGAGCAAAGGACAAGCTGGCCTCAAGTCATGCCGCTACTCTGGTGACTGGCGGTGGGTCTCCACAAGAGGACAACGAACTCACTGAACATGAGTCTGTTGCTGGGACCTTCGTCACAGAGGAACAGATCCGAGGTGTGGGAGAACTACCCGATTATGACACATTGTCCGGTGAGTGCCCATGCGTGTGTGTTTAATGCATGTGTATGTTTGGGTGACGAGTTCTGACTGAGTGCCAGGTGAGGGTGTGTGGGACTGAGTAGTATGGGTCACCCATGTGCTTCATCCAAAACATTCTGCGGCCTTGAATTTGGGTGTGACACTATCCCTTCTGCCCACAGTAGTAATTTAGCACAACATTACGGCAGTTGCCCTTGAGGTGGCATCATGCAACAACATTGTTTGTATTTTTCAGTGTTCTTTCAGGCTGATTGTTTCAATTCTCCCACTTTTGCAACACATTCCTCAGCCCTATTGTGACATATGTGACATACTTCTGTCATTGAAGAACCCCACATTGGCCCACATATGTCACCTTGGTAGTTGAATGATTTGACCATTCAGGCTGAATGAGTATTGTCCTGATCACATGATGTTTTTGGGCCTGTTTGAGTGTGGAACATGCTAGTTGTTTCCTGTCATGTTGAAGAGCACAACCATTGATGTGTACATGGCCCTGCAATCACTGTATTTTTGTACACTGGATGTGTTGCAGTGTGTGGCACATGGTTTATCTTTTCACACTATGTGGCATTTTTCATCTCTTCATGTCCATCTCACATGGATGGGTGACAGTACTCATTCACTGACATATGGATGTACTTGCGGAATGTACTATGGCTATGGTACATGCCATCTGTGTGATGGCATGTGTCATTTATGTGTACAGGACATGCCACTCACAGGCCAATGTGTGATGGCAGTGCTACCCAGCATGCAGCAAATGTGTTGCTCTTCCATCTTGGTGTCATCAGTGTCAGACTTTTGCCTCCCCTTCCAACTCTGTGATGGTGCATGCATGGGAGGGTTATAGTCATGTGGGACATGTGTAAATCATGTACTGGTTCTGTAGCTTTTCAGGCCTATTTGTGTGCTATGGTGCTAATGCCTGTTTCCATTTTTTGTCTTTCATGTTTTTGCAGGGGATGACGCACTTGATGCTGTTGCGGTTGAGGAGATTGTGCAGACCCAGGAGGAACCTGAGGCACAACCGGCCAGCAGTGGGGGACGTGGTGTGGTGGTGGGTGAGAACCCACTCTTGCTACAGACTATTCTGTCCAGGGGTGTCTCTGGGTGCACCTCCCCAGACCTCTATTCAGGTGTTGATTCGGATGATGAGACCTATGTGGCGTCGCAGGTAAGTGTTTCTGGAAGGGGTTCTTTTCTGTCCAACCCACCTGCACCAGGGGTAGAACCCTCTATGGGGATGTCAGTGTTTGTTAGTCAGCCTTGGCGGTTACGGGTGCAGGGTCACACTCCACAACATCTGATCCTGTTCCTGGGCCAGCAGATCAGAGGGGGAATGCAGTCCTGCAGCCTCAGGCAGTGCCGGCACAGCAAGGCGCAAGTCGCCTTGCCCCAAACAGTTGTGGTGCCCGCCGACGCGGTGGCCGTACGCCACCAGGCAATACTGCATGGGAACAATCCATTAACGGTATGGCAACCCAACAGGCAGCATCAGTTGAGATGATGGCTCAAGCAATGGAGAGAGTGGCCACTTCCATTGTCCCCCCTGAAAGGCAGATGGAGCTACTACAGCAGGCAACACACTCCATTTGCCAATCACACAGGGAGGACATGTTGGCGTCCAACAGGAGACTCTACGCCAATCGATATCAATAGAGTCCCAGGGCCACAGGGAAGCCCTGAGGGTAAAACTCCATCACCTCACGGAGACTCTTGTTGACCTTGAGACTTCCACTAACTTGAGGACAGAACAGCAGCTGGAGCGGCTCACACGTTCGCTCTCAGCTGAGATGCAGGCAACTCGGGAGGAGATCCGGGCATCACGTCAGGTGCTGCATGGGGATCTCCGCAATATAATCCTCCGGAACGAGCACTTCCACACCCGCATGCTTGCTGCCATGGAGGACCATACCAGGGCGTTGCGTGGGCTGCCTCCCATAGCACCACCACCTCCTGTGGCAGCAGCAGAGGGTAATGAGAGCGACAGCAGCAGTTCTCCCACATTGGCATAGCCGTGCAGGCCATGAGCCCATGGAGGTATTTTTTTTCCCAACATCCACACAGGCGGCTGTTGGTGCGCACCCTGTCCTCAGACCTCCTGGGTGGCCTCCCCACCCCCCCCCCCGGCCCCCACATTGCCATTTTTGATTTTTGCTTTTTTGATTTTTGATTATTTTTTAACAGTGTGTTGCCTTGTGTGGCTCCAGTGGGCATCCACTGTATTCCGGCTGGGCACATGCAGGATTGCCCTGAGTTTGGGTCCGATGCTTGGGTTCGTGAGACACACACCCCTCCTGCTTCAGGTTTCCATGGGCTTGCAAAGGGTGTGACCAAGTGACAGTGATGTACACAGTGATGTTGGGCTCCCATGAGCTGTGTGGGCAGTCTGTAGTCAATACTGTGTAGACATTCCTTGTGTATATTGTTGTTGTATTGTACACTGCATGTTGGAATTATGTATGCTTCTACTTCCATGTCTCCCTCTGAATTTGCAGGTTCATTCCTCATGTCTTCACAAGGCCGTCTGCTTTGGAGATTGAGTTCATGTTGTATGCAGTACACAGACAAGTTTTGAAGCCTGCAAGACTACAGTTGGAAGGGGGCGATGTGGTGGCTGTAAGACTACGACTACTTTATCTTAGTACGTCATGTTTTAGTTATATTTGAGCTTGTGTAGCTGCATTGTATTATTGGTAAGTATTTGGTCATGTGTGTTGTTAGTTCAACATTACTGGGAGCATATTGTGTGTGGCCAGTTTCTATTAGGGACACTGTACTTTGTGACACTTGTGTCAGGTTTTCGGGATTGCTTTGTTTGCTCTCACATAGCATGGCATGCCATGGTGTGTTGGGTGGTGGTGCTGGGGAGGGGTTGGGTGACATGGCACTGTTCTCATGTTGTATTTTGCAAGGGGGTAATGCATTTAGCACCACATGTGTCTTTTGATGACACAGCATTGGTGGTGTTTCTGTAGGTAGGGATGCACACATTGTGACACTTCCAGGTGACCAACCTCAGGCTGGTATGGTTGTGACAGTTCACTGTCCCTTGTGTCATCATCAATTGTCAGCTGGTATGTGGCAGGGCTGTGTGCACTCCACAGGGGTGTGATTCTAAGTGAAGTAATTAGCCACCAGCTGCGTTCGGGCTGCCTCACCCCGTGCCCTTTCCCCTCCCATGCGCAGCGGGCATGCATGTGGTTCGGCATGTGGGGGCACCACCATGTCCATCGGCAGGCCCCGGCATGTTGCAACGTTGTGCAGGACACATGCTGCCACTATGATCCTGCCCACAACTGGGGGAGCGTATAACAGCTGCCCGCCAGAACGGTCAAGGGAGCGAAAGCGTGACTTGAGCACTCCGAATGTGCGCTCCACTATGCCCCGGGTTGCAATATGGGCTGTGTTGTATCTTACCTTGGGTGGCGTGGTGGGGTTCCGAATTGGCGTCATCATGTGGCTGCTCAGAGGGTAGGCATTGTCCCCTGGGGAGGTGGTGATGGGTATCATTAGTAGGGTTGTGACATTACTCAGTATCTGGCATGCATGCATGTGCTGTGGCATTTATACTCACCGAGCAGCCATGTATCGCCATGCCGCCCAGCTTCTAGGTCCCGGTTTAGGGTTAACATTCTGTAAATGAAACTGTCGTGGGTGGACCCTGGATAGTTGGCATATACTGAGGTGATGATTCCCTTGGCATCACATACTACCTGGACGTTGATGGAATGCCAGTGCTTGCGGTTTCTATAGATGTGCTCTGATGCCCTGGGGGGACGTAGAGCCACATGGGTGCAATCAATGGCACCTAGGACTTTGGGGAATTGTGCCACCCCGTAGAAATCCTGGACGGCAGCCTGCCTTTCTGCAGGTGTTCTGGGCAGGTATATGTGCCTGCGGACTGATGGGCGTGCAGTCATGATGGCCAAGACCTGGTGTAGGCAGCGTGACTGCGTGGCCTGTAACACCCCCCCCACTATGACACTTGTCCACTGAAATGATCCGGTGGCCAAAAAGTGCAGTACATTGAGGACCTTCTCCAGGGGGCTGAGTGCTTGGGAGCAGAGGGTGGGTGATGTGAGGTCATCCTCCCACTCACTGACCAGGTCGAGTATTATGTGAGGTGGAAACCTGTACCTCCCATACACCTGATCATCAGGCATGCCAAAAAGGCTGGTTCTGGGTGTGAAAATTCTGGGCATGACTATCCTCCTCCTCCTCCTGCGGTATCCCACGACCACTGCTGCTAGGAACGGTATGTTCATCCTGGCGTCTGAGCTTGCTTGTTGTTTGCACGCACTTTTATGCCCTGCGGGTCCACGTACGCCTGCTTCCTGCTGGCGTACGTGTTTCCGGATTAGCGCGTCTTTTTTGGCGCGTGCGTGTGGGCGTTCCGCGCATTTGCCTCCTGTACTTCCCCGCCCACCCCAGTAATACACGTACCCCGCTCGCCCAGGCCCAATCGCGTGTGAAACTTCCAGCGCACTCCCGAAATACACGCTATTTTTGACACAGCGGGTGTCCGTGTTTGTCGCGTACCCCTTTGCACGTCATTTGTCCTAGAGGGCCACAGTATGGGACATTCATCAGAGCTGCATATACGGGCTTTTTGTTAGCGCACATTTTTTAATGCGCAGGGACGCTACCACCTGCCTTCGTGTGGCGGACATGTGTTGATGTACATAGTTGACTTTTGGTTTGTGTCATGAGATTGCCATTTCACTGCTGGGGGGTGGGTGTGCAAGGGGACATGAGTGTGGGCCTGCTGGCAGGTGCCCTGCACTGGTGGGGAGTGGGGGTCCAAGGGGACATGAGTGGGACATGAGTGGGGGCCTGCTGGCAGGTGCCCTGCACTGCTGGGGGGTGGGGGTGCAAGGGGAGATGAGTGTGGGCCTGCTGGCAGGTGCCCTGCACTGCTGGGGAGTGGGGGTGCAAGGGGACATGAGTGGGACATGAGTGGGGGCCTGCTGGCAGTTGCCCTGCACTGCTGGGGGGTGGGGGTGCAAGGGGACATGAGTGGGTGCCTGTTGGCAGATTCCCCTCAGTGCTGGGGGGTGGGTGGGCAAGGAGACATGAGTGGGGGCCTGCTGGCAGGTGCCCTGCACTGCTGGGGGGTGGGGGTGCAAGGGGACATGAGTGGGACATGAGTGGGGGCCTGTTGGCAGGTGCCCCTCAGTGCCGGGGGGTGGGTGTGCAAGAGGACATGAGTGGGGGCCTGCTGGCAGGTGCCCTGCACTGCTGGGGGGGGTGCAAGGGGACATGAGTGGGGGCCCGCTGGCAGGTGCCCTGCACTGCTGGGGGATGGGGGTGCAAGGGAACATGAGTGGAACATGAGTGGGGGCCTGTTGGCAGGTGCCCCTCAGTGCTGGGGGTGGGTGGACAAGGGGACATGAGTGGGGGCCTGCTGGCAGGTGCCCTGCACTGCTGGTGGGTGGGGGTGCAAGGGGACATGGGTGGGACATGAGTGGGGGCCGGCTGGCAGGTGCCCCTCAGTGCTGGGGGTGGGTGTGCAAGGGGACATGAGTGGGGGCCTGCTGGCAGGTGCCCCTCAGTGCTGGGGGGTGGGGGTACAAGGGGACATGAGTGGGGGCCTGCTGGCAGGTGCCCCTCAGTACTGGGGGGGTGCAAGGGGAAATGAGTGGGACATGAGTGGGGGCCTGCTGGCAGGTGCCCCACAGTGCTGGGGGTGGGGTGCAAGGGGACATGAGTGGGGGACTGCTGGCAGGTGCCCTGCACTGCTGGGGGGTGGGGGTGCAAGGGGACATGAGTGGGGGCCTGTTGGCAGGTACCCCTCAGTGCCGGGGGGTGGGTGTGCAAGGGGACATGAGTGGGGGCCTGCTGGCAGGTGCTCTGCACTGCTGGGGGGTGGGGGTGCAAGGGGACATGATTTGGGGCCTGTTGGCAGGTGCCCTGCACTGCTGGGGCGTGGGGGTGCAAGGGGACATGATTTGGGGCCTGTTTGCAGGTGCACCTCAGTGCTGGGGGGGTGGGTGTGCAAGGGGACATGAGTGGGGGCCTGCTGGCAGGTGCCCTGCACTGCTGGGGTGTGGGGGTGCAAGGGGACATGAGTGGGGGCCTGCTGGCAGGTGCCCCTCAGTGCTGGGGGGTGGGGGTGCAAGGGGACATGAGTGGGGGCCTGCTGGCAGGTGCCCTGCACTGCTGGGGGGTGGGAGAGCAAGGGAACATGAGTGGGACATGAGTGGGGGCCTGCTGGCAGGTGCCCCTCAGTGCTGGGGGTGCAAGGGGACATGAGTGGGGGCCTGCTGGCAGGTGCCCTGCACTGCTGCGGGGTGGGGGTGCAAGGGGACAGGAGTGGGACATGAGTGGGGGCCTGTTGGCAGGTGCCCCTCAGTGCTGGGGGGGTGGGTGTGCAAGGGGACATTAGTGGGGGCCTGCTGGCAGGTGCCCTGCACTGCTGAGGGGTGGGGGTGCAAGTGGACATGAGTGGGGGCCTTCTGGCAGGTGCCCTGCACTGCTGGGGGGTGGGAGTGCAAGGGAACATGAGTGAGACATGAGTGGGGGCCTGCTGGCAGGTGCCCCTCAGTGCTGGGTGCTGGGGGTGCAAGGGGACATGAGTGGGGGCCTGCTGGCAGGTGCCCTGCACTGCTGGGGGGGTGGGGGTACAATGGGACATGAGTGGGACATGAGTGGGGGCCTGTTGGCAGGTGCCCCTCAGTGCTGGGGGGGTGGGTGTGCAAGGGGACATGAGTAGGGGCCTGCTGGCAGGTGCCCTGCACTGCTGGGGTGTGGGGGTGCCAGGGGACATGAGTGGGGGCCTGCTGGCAGGTGCCCTGCACTGCTGGGGGGTGGGGGTGCAAGGGGACATGAGTGGGGGCCTGCTGGCAGGTGCCCTGCACTGCTGGGGGGGTGGGGGTGCAAGGGGACACGAGTGGGACATGAGTGGGGGCCTGCTGGCAGGTGCCCCTCAGTGCTGGGGGTGGGGGTGCAACGGGACATGAGTGGGGGCCTGCTGGCAGGTACCCTGCACTGCTGAGGGGTGGGGGTGCAAGGGGACATGAGTGGGGGCCTGTTGGCAGGTGCCCCTCAGTGCTGGGGGGTGGGTGTGCAAGGGGACATGAGTGGGGGCCTGCTGGCAGGTGCCCTGCACTGCTGGGGGGTGGGGGTCCAAGGGGACATGAGTGGGGGCCTGCTGGCAGGTGCCCTGCACTGCTGCGGGGTGGGGGTGCAAGGGGACATGAGTGGGGGCCTGCTGGCAGGTGCCCCTCAGTGCTGGGGGGTGGGGGTGCAAGGGGACATGAGTGGGGGGGCTGCTGGCAGGTGCCCTGCGCTGCTGGGGGGTGGGGATGCAAGGGGACGTGAGTGGGACATGAGTGGAGGCCTGTTGGCAGGTGCCCCTCAGTGCTGGGGGGTGGGTGTGCAAGAGGACATGAGTGGGACATGAGTGGGGGCCTGCTGGCAGGTGCCCCTCAGTGCTGGGGGCTGGGGGTGCAAGGGGACATGAGTGGGGGCCTGCGGGGAGGTGCCCTGCACTGCTGGGGGGTAGAGGTTCAAGGGACATGAGTGGGACATGAGTGGGGGCCTGTTGGCAGGTGCCCCTCAGTGCTGGGGGGTGGGTGTGCAAGGGGACATGAGTGGGGGCCTGCTGGCAGGTGCCCTGCACTGCTGGGGGTGGGGGTGAAAGGGGACATGAGTGGGGACCTGCTGGCAGGTGCCCTGCACTGCTGGGGGGTGGGGGTGCAAGAGGACATGATTGGGGGCCTGCTGGCAGGTGCCCTGCACTGCTGGGGGTGCAAGGGGACATGAGTGGGACATGAGTGGGGGCCTGCTGGCATGTGCCCCTCAGTGCTGGGGGGTGGGGGTGCAAGGGGACATGAGTGGGGGCCTGCTGGCAGGTGCCCTGCACTGCTGGGGGGTGGGGGTGCAAGGGGACATAAGTGGGACATGAGTGGGGGCCTGTTGGCAGGTGCCCCTCAGTGCGGGGGGGTGGGTGTGCAAGGGGACATGAGTGGGACATGAGTGGGGGCCTGCTGGCAGGTGCCCCTCAGTGCTGGGGGTGCAAGGGGACATGAGTGGGGGCCTGCTGGCAGGTGCCCTGCACTGCTGGGGGGTGGGGGTGCAAGGGGACAGGAGTAGGACATGAGTGGGGGCCTGCTGGCAGGTGCCCCTCAGTGCTGGGGGGTGGGGGTGCAAGGGGACATGAGTGGGGGCCTGCTGGCAGGTGCCCTGCACTGCTGGGGGGTGGTGGTGTAAGGGAACATGAGTGGGACATGAGTGGGGGCCTGCTGGCAGGTGCCCTTCAGTGCTGGGAGTGCAAGGGGACATGAGTGGGGGCCTGCTGGCAGGTGCCCTGCACTGCTGGGCGGTGGGGGTGCAAGGGGACAGGAGTGAGACATGAGTGGGGGCCTGTTGGCAGGTGCCCCTCAGTGCTGGGGGGGTGGGTGTGCAAGGGGACATTAGTGGGAGCCTGCTGGCAGGTGCCCTGCACTGCTGGGGGGTGGGGGTGCAAGGGGACATGAGTGGGGGCCTTCTGGCAGGTGCCCTGCACTGCTGGGGGGTGGGAGTGCAAGGGAACATGAGTGAGACATGAGTGGGGGCCTGCTGGCAGGTGCCCCTCAGTGCTGGGGGTGCAAGGGGACATGAGTGGGGGCCTGTTGGCAGGTGCCCCTCAGTGCTGGGGGGTGGGGGTGCAAGGGGACATTAGTGGGAGCCTGCTGGCAGGTGCCCCTCAGTGCTGGGGGGTGGGTGTGCAAGGGGACATGAGTAGGGGCCTGCTGGCAGGTGCCCTGCACTGCTGGGGTGTGGGGGTGCAAGCGGACATGAGTGGGGGCCTGCTGGCAGGTGCCCTGCACTGCTGGGGGGTGGGGGTGAAAGGGGACATGAGTGGGGGCCTGCTGGCAGGTGCCCTGCACTGCTGGGGGGTGGGGGTGCAAGGGGACATGAGTGGGACATGAGTAGGGGCCTGCTGGCAGGTGCCCCTCAGTGCTGGGGGTGGGGGTCCAAGGGGACATGAGTGGGGGCCTGCTGGCAGGTGCCCTGCACTGCTGGGGGGTGGGGGTGCAAGGGGACATGAGTGGGGGCCTGTTGGCAGGTGCCCCTCAGTGCTGGGGGGTGGGTGTGCAAGGGGACATGAGTGGGGGCCTGCTGGAGGTGCCCTGCACTGCTGGGGGGTGGGGGTCCAAGGGGACATGAGTGGGGGCCTGCTGGCAGGTGCTCTGCACTGCTACGGGGTGGGGGTTCAAGGGGACATGAGTGGGGGCCTGCTGGCAGGTGCCCTGCACTGCTGGGGGGTGGGGGTGCAAGGGGACAGGAGTGGGACATGAGTGGGGGCCTGCTGGCAGGTGCCCCTCAGTGCTGGGGGGTGGGGGTGCAAGGGGACATGAGTGGGACATGAGTGGGGGCCTGCTGGCAGGTGCCCCTCAGTGCTGGGGGGTGGGGGTGCAAGGGGACAGGAGTGGGACATGAGTGGGGGCCTGCTGGCAGGTGCCCCTCAGTGCTGGGGGGTGGGGGTGCAAGGGGACAGGAGTGGGACATGAGTGGGGGCCTGCTGGCAGGTGCCCCTCAGTGCTGGGGGGGTGGGTGTGCAAGGGGACATTAGTGGGAGCCTGCTGGCAGGTGCCCTGCACTGCTGGGGGGTGGGGGTGCAAGGGGACATGAGTGGGGGCCTTCTGGCAGGTGCCCTGCACTGCTGGGGGGTGGGAGTGCAAGGGAACATGAGTGAGACATGAGTGGGGGCCTGCTGGCAGGTGCCCCTCAGTGCTGGGGGTGCAAGGGGACATGAGTGGGGGCCTGTTGGCAGGTGCCCCTCAGTGCTGGGGGGGTGGGTGTGCAAGGGGACATTAGTGGGAGCCTGCTGGCAGGTGCCCCTCAGTGCTGGGGAGTGGGTGTGCAAGGGGACATGAGTAGGGGCCTGCTGGCAGGTGCCCTGCACTGCTGGGGTATGGGGGTGCAAGCGGACATGAGTGGGGGCCTGCTGACAGGTGCCCTGCACTGCTGGGGGGTGGGGGTGCAAGGGGACATGAGTGGGGGCCTGTTGGCAGGTGCCCCTCAGTGCTGGGGGGTGGGTGTGCAAGGGGACATGAGTGGGGGCCTGCTGGAGGTGCCCTGCACTGCTGGGGGGTGGGGGTCCAAGGGGACATGAGTGGGGGCCTGCTGGCAGGTGCTCTGCACTGCTGCGGGGTGGGGGTGCAAGGGGACATGAGTGGGGGCCTGCTGGCAGGTGCCCCTCAGTGCTGGGGGGTGGGGGTGCAAGGGGACATGAGTGGGGGCCTGCTGGCAGGTGCCCTGCACTGCTGGGGGGTGGGGGTGCAAGGGGACAGGAGTGGGACATGAGTGGGGGCCTGCTGGCAGGTGCCCCTCAGTGCTGGGGGGTGGGGTGCAAGGGGACATGAGTGGGGGCCTGCTGGCAGGTGCCCTGCACTGCTCGGGGGTGGTGGTGCAAGGGAACATGAGTGGGACATGAGTGGGGGCCTGCTGGCAGGTGCCCCTCAGTGCTGGGGGTGCAAGGGGACATGAGTGGGGGCCTGCTGGCAGGTGCCCTGCACTGCTGGGGGGTGGGGGTGCAAGGGGACAGGAGTGAGACATGAGTGGGGACCTGTTGGCAGGTGCCCCTCAGTGCTGGGGGGGTGGGTGTGCAAGGGGACATTAGTGGGAGCCTGCTGGCAGGTGTCCTGCACTGCTGGGGGGTGGGGGTGCAAGGGGACATGAGTGGGGGCCTTCTGGCAGGTGCCCTGCACTGCTGGGGGGTGGGAGTGCAAGGGAACATGAGTGAGACATGAGTGGGGGCCTGCTGGCAGGTGCCCCTCAGTGCTGGGGGTGCAAGGGGACATGAGTGGGGGCCTGTTGGCAGGTGCCCCTCAGTGCTGGGGGGGTGGGTATGCAAGGGGACATTAGTGGGAGCCTGCTGGCAGGTGCCCCTCAGTGCTGGGGGGTGGGTGTGCAAGGGGACATGAGTAGGGGCCTGCTGGCAGGTGCCCTGCACTGCTGGGGTGTGGGGGTGCAAGCGGACATGAGTGGGGGCCTGCTGACAGGTGCCCTGCACTGCTGGGGGGTGGGGGTGCAAGGGGACATGAGTGGGGGCCTGCTGGCAGGTGCCCTGCACTGCTGGGGGGTGGGGGTGCAAGGGGACACGAGTGGGACATGAGTGGGGGCCTGCTGGCAGGTGCCCCTCAGTGCTGGGGGTGGGGGTCCAAGGGGACATGAGTGGGGGCCTGCTGGCAGGTGCCCTGCACTGCTGGGGGGTGGGGGTGCAAGGGGACATGAGTGGGGGCCTGTTGGCAGGTGCCCCTCAGTGCTGGGGGGTGGGTGTGCAAGGGGACATGAGTGGGGGCCTGCTGGAGGTGCCCTGCACTGCTGGGGGGTGGGGGTCCAAGGTGACATGAGTGGGGGCCTGCTGGCAGGTGCCCCTCAGTGCTGGGGGGTGGGGGTGCAAGGGGACATGAGTGGGGGCCTGCTGGCAGGTGCCCTGCACTGCTAGGGGGTGGGGGTGCAAGGGGACATGAGTGGGACATGAGTGGGGGCCTGTTGGCAGGTGCCCCTCAATGCTGGGGGGTGGGTGTGCAAGGGGACATGAGTGGGGGCCTGCTGGCCGGTGCCCTGCACTGCTGGGGGGTGGGGGTGCAAGGGGACATGAGTGGGGGCCTGCTGGCAGGTGCCCTGCACTGCTGGGGGGGCAAGGGGACATGAGTGGGACATGAGCAGGGGCCTGCTGGCAGGTGCCCCTCAGTGCTGGGGGGTGGGGGTGCAAGGGGACATGAGTGAGACATGAGTGGGGGCCTGTTTGCAGGTGCCCCTCAGTGCTGGGGGGTGGGTGTGCAAGGGGACATGAGTGGGACATGAGTGGGGGCCTGCTGGCAGGTGCCCTGCACTGCTGGAGGGTGGGGGTACAAGGGGATATGAGTGGGACATGAGTGGGGGCCTGCTGGCAGGTGCCCTGCACTGCTGGAGGGTGGGGGTACAAGGGGATATGAGTGGGACATGAGTGGGGGCCTGCTGGCAGGTGCCCTGCACTGCTGGGGGATGGGGGTGCAAGGGGACATGAGTGGGACATGAGTGGGGGCCTGCTGGCAGGTGCCCTGCACTGGTGGGGGGTGGGGGTTCAAGGGGACATGAGTGGGGGCCTGCTGGCAGGTGCCCTGCGCTGCTGGGGGGGGTGGGGGTGCAATGGGACATGAGTGGGACATGAGTGGGGGCCTGTTGGCAGGTGCCCCTCAGTGCGGGGGGTGGGTGTGCAAGGGGACATGAGTGGGGGCCTGCTGGCAGGTGCCCTGCACTGGTGGGGGGTGGGGGTTCAAGGGGACATGAGTGGGGGCCTGCTGGCAGGTGCCCTGCGCTGCTGGGGGGGGTGGGGGTGCAATGGGACATGAGTGGGACATGAGTGGGGGCCTGTTGGCAGGTGCCCCTCAGTGCGGGGGGTGGGTGTGCAAGGGGACATGAGTGGGGGCCTGCTGGCAGGTGCCCTGCACTGCTGGGGGGTGGGGGTGCAAGGGGACATGAGTGGGGGCCTGCTGGCAGGTGCCCTGCACTGCTGCGGGGTGGGGGTGCAAGGGGACATGAGTGGGGGCCTGCTGGCAGGTGCCCCTCAGTGCTGGGGGGTGGGGGTGCAAGGGGACATGAGTGGGGGGGCTGCTGGCAGGTGCCCTGCGCTGCTGGGGGGTGGGGATGCAAGGGGACGTGAGTGGGACATGAGTGGAGGCCTGTTGGCAGGTGCCCCTCAGTGCTGGGGGGTGGGTGTGCAAGAGGACATGAGTGGGACATGAGTGGGGGCCTGCTGGCAGGTGCCCCTCAGTGCTGGGGGCTGGGGGTGCAAGGGGACATGAGTGGGGGCCTGCGGGGAGGTGCCCTGCACTGCTGGGGGGTAGAGGTTCAAGGGACATGAGTGGGACATGAGTGGGGGCCTGTTGGCAGGTGCCCCTCAGTGCTGGGGGGTGGGTGTGCAAGGGGACATGAGTGGGGGCCTGCTGGCAGGTGCCCTGCACTGCTGGGGGTGGGGGTGAAAGGGGACATGAGTGGGGACCTGCTGGCAGGTGCCCTGCACTGCTGGGGGGTGGGGGTGCAAGAGGACATGATTGGGGGCCTGCTGGCAGGTGCCCTGCACTGCTGGGGGTGCAAGGGGACATGAGTGGGACATGAGTGGGGGCCTGCTGGCATGTGCCCCTCAGTGCTGGGGGGTGGGGGTGCAAGGGGACATGAGTGGGGGCCTGCTGGCAGGTGCCCTGCACTGCTGGGGGGTGGGGGTGCAAGGGGACATAAGTGGGACATGAGTGGGGGCCTGTTGGCAGGTGCCCCTCAGTGCGGGGGGGTGGGTGTGCAAGGGGACATGAGTGGGACATGAGTGGGGGCCTGCTGGCAGGTGCCCCTCAGTGCTGGGGGTGCAAGGGGACATGAGTGGGGGCCTGCTGGCAGGTGCCCTGCACTGCTGGGGGGTGGGGGTGCAAGGGGACAGGAGTAGGACATGAGTGGGGGCCTGCTGGCAGGTGCCCCTCAGTGCTGGGGGGTGGGGGTGCAAGGGGACATGAGTGGGGGCCTGCTGGCAGGTGCCCTGCACTGCTGGGGGGTGGTGGTGTAAGGGAACATGAGTGGGACATGAGTGGGGGCCTGCTGGCAGGTGCCCTTCAGTGCTGGGAGTGCAAGGGGACATGAGTGGGGGCCTGCTGGCAGGTGCCCTGCACTGCTGGGCGGTGGGGGTGCAAGGGGACAGGAGTGAGACATGAGTGGGGGCCTGTTGGCAGGTGCCCCTCAGTGCTGGGGGGGTGGGTGTGCAAGGGGACATTAGTGGGAGCCTGCTGGCAGGTGCCCTGCACTGCTGGGGGGTGGGGGTGCAAGGGGACATGAGTGGGGGCCTTCTGGCAGGTGCCCTGCACTGCTGGGGGGTGGGAGTGCAAGGGAACATGAGTGAGACATGAGTGGGGGCCTGCTGGCAGGTGCCCCTCAGTGCTGGGGGTGCAAGGGGACATGAGTGGGGGCCTGTTGGCAGGTGCCCCTCAGTGCTGGGGGGTGGGGGTGCAAGGGGACATTAGTGGGAGCCTGCTGGCAGGTGCCCCTCAGTGCTGGGGGGTGGGTGTGCAAGGGGACATGAGTAGGGGCCTGCTGGCAGGTGCCCTGCACTGCTGGGGTGTGGGGGTGCAAGCGGACATGAGTGGGGGCCTGCTGGCAGGTGCCCTGCACTGCTGGGGGGTGGGGGTGAAAGGGGACATGAGTGGGGGCCTGCTGGCAGGTGCCCTGCACTGCTGGGGGGTGGGGGTGCAAGGGGACATGAGTGGGACATGAGTAGGGGCCTGCTGGCAGGTGCCCCTCAGTGCTGGGGGTGGGGGTCCAAGGGGACATGAGTGGGGGCCTGCTGGCAGGTGCCCTGCACTGCTGGGGGGTGGGGGTGCAAGGGGACATGAGTGGGGGCCTGTTGGCAGGTGCCCCTCAGTGCTGGGGGGTGGGTGTGCAAGGGGACATGAGTGGGGGCCTGCTGGAGGTGCCCTGCACTGCTGGGGGGTGGGGGTCCAAGGGGACATGAGTGGGGGCCTGCTGGCAGGTGCTCTGCACTGCTACGGGGTGGGGGTTCAAGGGGACATGAGTGGGGGCCTGCTGGCAGGTGCCCTGCACTGCTGGGGGGTGGGGGTGCAAGGGGACAGGAGTGGGACATGAGTGGGGGCCTGCTGGCAGGTGCCCCTCAGTGCTGGGGGGTGGGGGTGCAAGGGGACATGAGTGGGACATGAGTGGGGGCCTGCTGGCAGGTGCCCCTCAGTGCTGGGGGGTGGGGGTGCAAGGGGACAGGAGTGGGACATGAGTGGGGGCCTGCTGGCAGGTGCCCCTCAGTGCTGGGGGGTGGGGGTGCAAGGGGACAGGAGTGGGACATGAGTGGGGGCCTGCTGGCAGGTGCCCCTCAGTGCTGGGGGGGTGGGTGTGCAAGGGGACATTAGTGGGAGCCTGCTGGCAGGTGCCCTGCACTGCTGGGGGGTGGGGGTGCAAGGGGACATGAGTGGGGGCCTTCTGGCAGGTGCCCTGCACTGCTGGGGGGTGGGAGTGCAAGGGAACATGAGTGAGACATGAGTGGGGGCCTGCTGGCAGGTGCCCCTCAGTGCTGGGGGTGCAAGGGGACATGAGTGGGGGCCTGTTGGCAGGTGCCCCTCAGTGCTGGGGGGGTGGGTGTGCAAGGGGACATTAGTGGGAGCCTGCTGGCAGGTGCCCCTCAGTGCTGGGGAGTGGGTGTGCAAGGGGACATGAGTAGGGGCCTGCTGGCAGGTGCCCTGCACTGCTGGGGTATGGGGGTGCAAGCGGACATGAGTGGGGGCCTGCTGACAGGTGCCCTGCACTGCTGGGGGGTGGGGGTGCAAGGGGACATGAGTGGGGGCCTGTTGGCAGGTGCCCCTCAGTGCTGGGGGGTGGGTGTGCAAGGGGACATGAGTGGGGGCCTGCTGGAGGTGCCCTGCACTGCTGGGGGGTGGGGGTCCAAGGGGACATGAGTGGGGGCCTGCTGGCAGGTGCTCTGCACTGCTGCGGGGTGGGGGTGCAAGGGGACATGAGTGGGGGCCTGCTGGCAGGTGCCCCTCAGTGCTGGGGGGTGGGGGTGCAAGGGGACATGAGTGGGGGCCTGCTGGCAGGTGCCCTGCACTGCTGGGGGGTGGGGGTGCAAGGGGACAGGAGTGGGACATGAGTGGGGGCCTGCTGGCAGGTGCCCCTCAGTGCTGGGGGGTGGGGTGCAAGGGGACATGAGTGGGGGCCTGCTGGCAGGTGCCCTGCACTGCTCGGGGGTGGTGGTGCAAGGGAACATGAGTGGGACATGAGTGGGGGCCTGCTGGCAGGTGCCCCTCAGTGCTGGGGGTGCAAGGGGACATGAGTGGGGGCCTGCTGGCAGGTGCCCTGCACTGCTGGGGGGTGGGGGTGCAAGGGGACAGGAGTGAGACATGAGTGGGGACCTGTTGGCAGGTGCCCCTCAGTGCTGGGGGGGTGGGTGTGCAAGGGGACATTAGTGGGAGCCTGCTGGCAGGTGTCCTGCACTGCTGGGGGGTGGGGGTGCAAGGGGACATGAGTGGGGGCCTTCTGGCAGGTGCCCTGCACTGCTGGGGGGTGGGAGTGCAAGGGAACATGAGTGAGACATGAGTGGGGGCCTGCTGGCAGGTGCCCCTCAGTGCTGGGGGTGCAAGGGGACATGAGTGGGGGCCTGTTGGCAGGTGCCCCTCAGTGCTGGGGGGGTGGGTATGCAAGGGGACATTAGTGGGAGCCTGCTGGCAGGTGCCCCTCAGTGCTGGGGGGTGGGTGTGCAAGGGGACATGAGTAGGGGCCTGCTGGCAGGTGCCCTGCACTGCTGGGGTGTGGGGGTGCAAGCGGACATGAGTGGGGGCCTGCTGACAGGTGCCCTGCACTGCTGGGGGGTGGGGGTGCAAGGGGACATGAGTGGGGGCCTGCTGGCAGGTGCCCTGCACTGCTGGGGGGTGGGGGTGCAAGGGGACACGAGTGGGACATGAGTGGGGGCCTGCTGGCAGGTGCCCCTCAGTGCTGGGGGTGGGGGTCCAAGGGGACATGAGTGGGGGCCTGCTGGCAGGTGCCCTGCACTGCTGGGGGGTGGGGGTGCAAGGGGACATGAGTGGGGGCCTGTTGGCAGGTGCCCCTCAGTGCTGGGGGGTGGGTGTGCAAGGGGACATGAGTGGGGGCCTGCTGGAGGTGCCCTGCACTGCTGGGGGGTGGGGGTCCAAGGTGACATGAGTGGGGGCCTGCTGGCAGGTGCCCCTCAGTGCTGGGGGGTGGGGGTGCAAGGGGACATGAGTGGGGGCCTGCTGGCAGGTGCCCTGCACTGCTAGGGGGTGGGGGTGCAAGGGGACATGAGTGGGACATGAGTGGGGGCCTGTTGGCAGGTGCCCCTCAATGCTGGGGGGTGGGTGTGCAAGGGGACATGAGTGGGGGCCTGCTGGCCGGTGCCCTGCACTGCTGGGGGGTGGGGGTGCAAGGGGACATGAGTGGGGGCCTGCTGGCAGGTGCCCTGCACTGCTGGGGGGGCAAGGGGACATGAGTGGGACATGAGCAGGGGCCTGCTGGCAGGTGCCCCTCAGTGCTGGGGGGTGGGGGTGCAAGGGGACATGAGTGAGACATGAGTGGGGGCCTGTTTGCAGGTGCCCCTCAGTGCTGGGGGGTGGGTGTGCAAGGGGACATGAGTGGGACATGAGTGGGGGCCTGCTGGCAGGTGCCCTGCACTGCTGGAGGGTGGGGGTACAAGGGGATATGAGTGGGACATGAGTGGGGGCCTGCTGGCAGGTGCCCTGCACTGCTGGAGGGTGGGGGTACAAGGGGATATGAGTGGGACATGAGTGGGGGCCTGCTGGCAGGTGCCCTGCACTGCTGGGGGATGGGGGTGCAAGGGGACATGAGTGGGACATGAGTGGGGGCCTGCTGGCAGGTGCCCTGCACTGGTGGGGGGTGGGGGTTCAAGGGGACATGAGTGGGGGCCTGCTGGCAGGTGCCCTGCGCTGCTGGGGGGGGTGGGGGTGCAATGGGACATGAGTGGGACATGAGTGGGGGCCTGTTGGCAGGTGCCCCTCAGTGCGGGGGGTGGGTGTGCAAGGGGACATGAGTGGGGGCCTGCTGGCAGGTGCCCTGCACTGCTGGGGGGTGGGGGTGCAAGGGGACATGAGTGGGGGCCTGCTGGCAGGTGCCCTGCACTGCTGGGGGGTGGGGGTGCAAGGGGACATGAGTGGGACATGAATGGGGGCCTGTTGGCAGGTCCCCTTAGTGCGGGGGGGTGGGTGTGCAAGGGGACATGAGTGGGGGCCTGCTGGCAGGTGCCCTGAACTGCAGGGGGGTGGGGGTGCAAGGGAACATGAGTGGGGGCCTGCTGGCAGGTGCCCTGCACTGCTGGGGGTGCAAGGGGACATGAGTGGGGGCCTGCTGGCAGGTGCCCCTCAGTGCTGGGGGGTGGGGGTGCAAGGGGACATGAGTGGGGGCCTGCTGGCAGGTGCCCTGCACTGCTGGGGTGTGGGGTGCAAGGGGACATGAGTGGGACATGAGTGGGGTCCTGTTGGCAGGTGCCCCTCAGTGCTGGGGGGTGGGTGTGCAAGGGGACATGAGTGGGGCCTGCTGGCAGGTGCCCTGCACTGCTGGGGGGTGGGGTGCAAGGGGACATGAGTGGTGGCCTGCTGGCAGGTGCCCTGCACTGCTGGGGGGTGGGGGTGCAAGGGGAAATGAGTGGGGGCCTGCTGCCAGGTGCCCTGCACTGCTGGGGGGTGGGGGTGGAGGGGGTCATCCGTTGGTTATCAGTAGTGCAAGCTGACATGTGGCTTGGCTGGGGGGCATGCCCATGGTGGATGGGCTGCCTGCGGGTCATGACCAGGAGTGCAGGGTAGTCCCCTGTGGTGTGGGCTGCCTGCAGGGACCGTGGAGGGTGTAGAGGGAACACCTGGGAGGACCCACACTGCCATTTCACGTGTAGGACTCCCCTGCACCCCAGGGCCTGTCGCGTGTGAAACTTCCTGCGCAGCCCCGAAGTACACGTACCCCGCCGCCCAAGGCCAATCGCGTGTGAAACTTCCCGCGCACTCCAGATTTACATGTGATCCGGTCTGGGAATCTTTTACCCACAGCAAATATACCTCTAGCCCTGAGGCCGTTTCTCAGAAGAATAGCACCCCATTAATCCTTGGTTAGTTGTTATTTCTCCCTCTCTTGTACCCAGAAGGCACCTGTACAACCTACAGCCTGGAACCTAACTCCTCAATGTCACAAGTAATGGCATTGGTTCCTGCTTTAGACTGAGAGGTTTTCTTTCGAGGGGGAAATGATGGAAGAGTTCCGTATTGATGGACACAGCTTCATATTTTGATTATTTGGGTCCAATGATGTACACGTTCCATATCCAAAGCTGCCAGTATATAATGCAAAGGTGATTCATGCTTCAAGAAATGCAGCTGAGTTCAAGGGTATAGCAAATAATGCACACATATAGGTTGAAGAGAATACATTTCTAAAAGAGCTGTTGGGGGTCCCATTGTTAGTAAATAATATTTTCCTACTTCAAATGGGCCACACTCCAATCTCAGACATCCTTGTGTTGGCTTCCTTAATCACTTTTGCCTTGTATACCGGTAGCGTTAGACATGGTACATGTTCCCCAACAATTTCTATTAAATTAGGCTGACTGGCTGTGCTGCAATATTAGCAGCATGAGAGACCTGCCTGGAGCAGGAAGACATCTTTCAGGCATCATTAGACCCACATTCCATATTGCGCATCCGCGGTCCTCATGTGCATACACCATCAAGCTTCTGAAACAGATCAGTGCTTATTTATCATTGAACAACAGAATACTCTTGGCCTGCGCCCTTGTCAATTCTAAACTCAACTACTGCAACGGTTTGTTGGCAGGCACGTCCTTGACCAATCTGAAGACACTGCAGATCATTAAAAATGGTGCATTAAGAGCCATCCGGTGACTAGGCAGGACTGATCATATGTCGGGAGCAAGAAGGTCTCTTCATTGACAATGTCAGTCTGGAAATGCTCCACTCTACCTATCCGACCGACTCATAGATGCTGCCGAGTTCAGACTTATGCTATCAAATGATGATAACAAACTCTTTCAGCCATGGTTTGGGGGAAAAAGATTTGACGTTTGTGTGCAGAGCGCCATAGTAATCTTCCACCTAAGCTCTGTGGAATATCTTGTGCTACTCAATTCAAGAAAACAGTTAACACATAATTCTTTAACTCAGAGGACTGAGTAAGCTTGCGTCCTACCTTCCTCTGTTAATGCACTGACTGAACAATGCCTGGAACTGGATATGAATTTGCCTTCTCCCTTTGAATCCCTGTCACCTTATGAGTTTATTGTGTTGCACATAATAAGTATTACATTAAATTAAAATATCGAAATACGGAGCTCTCTCCATCAATGTGGAACTCTCCTTGTACTTGCTGTGCATTTGCAGAAGTAGCATTGCCAAGATCCCTTCTTAATGATCTTGTAAGGATGATAAATGTGCATATACACCCTTGTAAAGTCTACACTCATTTCATTGAACTTTCAACACTTTGAGATCTCTGGTGCATGACAAAGAGGTAAATGACCTAAAAGTCATAGAGACGCATTCAAGAAATAAGATTGCAATACTGTATACTAGAGGACTAGAGGATAGTAAGCCATACTTCACCCAGTACATTGTATCCAAATAAGATTTTAACTGTCAAAAATACTTTTTGTGCATACAACCACTTAGCTCAGAGCAAATATCTTGGTTTCAGGTTGAATAGATGTCACATGAGTCATGGCATATTAGGGGAAATCTAGGAAGCCTATCAGATATGCTTGAGGATACTTTTAGTCAATTTCTAGTAGTTCGCCCATTGTATATAGCTATACTTTAACTATAAATGAACCTGTTATTGTTATACTGTAGCTTTAGTAGCCAAGACAAAGGTATTGCTTTGTTGATAACTTGTGATGATCCAAAAGTGAGTATACATGTGGAAAAGTACCTCAGATATTTGAGTATTCTTTTCCTACACATTTAGTCTTGCTGATGTTCATAAATTAGCATTAGCTTCAGAGCACATGTTTACTTCACTTGAGAGAAGTACAATCAATTTAAATTAGGCACTTTAATTCTATATGTATTAGAGACCAAAAACACAGCCAATTGTATTAGATGTTTTCACTCAAATACCCTCAATTGTAGTGGTTAGCTTAATATTATATTTTGAAATAATGTCTATTTGAACGTGTTTGGATAATATCTCCATCAATCAGTTTTGATACCTTGAATTATTGATTACTCTGCATGGGGTCACTCCCAGTGCTGGCTGATGAATGTTTCAACTGGTGGGCTGTACACATTTCCTACCAATGAGTCACCAAGCGTAGCCTGAACCAAACAAGCAAGCTCAGGGGAAGTGCTTGAGGTCCTTTACCATAGACATATTTCAAATTATTGTGTTAAAACAGTGGATTTAATAGCACACGGTTTTTGATAAATTGAACAAAAAGTCCAACAATTTACTATTGTACGGTAACACATACAATAGATGTCAGATCACCAACAGTACTGTACAAAGAAGCATGTATTTTCATGATGCCTATCCCGATGAATAATGAGCATTGTTACTGCAAAACACACTTCATGATGCCTATGCTCACATTATATGCCAACACTGCCACTGTATAGCACATACTCATTATTGCCTGTGCCCACACATTTATACCATCATTGACACAGCAAAACATTTCATGATAATGGTTCCCAAAATGTATGGCTGTATTATGCCACAGAAAGAAGACATTTTGATGCTGGCTGTGTTAATATATAGCAGTATTGCCACTTATGTTCGTTGTTGTCATCGACAAAGTAGCGTATTTTTCAAGGAAGCCGAATCAGCCTCAATTAATGTTGCCACAAAGTGCATGCACATCACCATGCCTGTACAACTTATTTACGGCTCCCTTATTTGCTATGCTGACATTGGAGGGAGTCATATTCACAAACTATGCGGATGACACGCAGTGTGTCATCCCACTAACTGGCAATTATGATACAGACATTATCCTGATCGATAAGTTCTACTCCCTAGTAGAGTCTTGGATGATCTCTAATAAATTAGCTCTTAATAGAGTGAAGACCGAATTATTTGTTATCGGTTTTCCTCATACCATACAGAAATTAGGCTGTAACTATGAGAACTTTGCATTAGGAGACACCAAAATGACCCCTCTTAAAAAGGTAAAAACTCTAGGAGTAGTGTTTGATCAACGCCTTACCATGAAACCACATGTAAGCAGTTTGATATCATCTTGTGCCTACTATATAAAACTACTCTCCCACCTTAGACCATATATATCGCGAAAGAGTGCAGAAACAATTGTGCGAGCAATGATAGGTGCAAAGATTGACTATTACTCTAGCCTCTTGATAGGCATTGATAAAACCACATGTAACAAACTGAAAGTACTCCAAAATGGAGCGGTAAGAGTGGTTAAGAAGCTTGACCGAAGAGATCATGTCACTGAGGCAAGGGGGAGCCTGCATTGGTTAACCATTCACTCACGTATCCTTTTTCGTATCCTCACTATTACGCAGAAATGCATTCAGGGAAAAATGCTGCTTTACCTGCGAGAACTACTAGCCGACAAAACTCAAGACTAGGCTGCTTAGATCTACCCAGCAGAATCATCTGTCTATTCCAAGATGCAGAACGGTGAAAGTCGCCAATGCTGCTTTTTATGTCATCGCACCGAAAGCCTGGAATGACCTCCCACTAGAAATGCACTACATTGAGTCCCTTGATATTTTCAAAGGGAAACTCGAGACCTACTTGTTTGCCTAGCTACTGCAGGAATGCTCCTTCTTCTCATGCACGTTATTCATGCCTATTCGTTAATTGTTGTCTGTCTTTTTTGCGTCCTTAAGCCCAAGGTTCAATGGCCGTGCATTATAAATTTAATAAAGTAAAGTAAAGTCGCCAATAGTAACATTATTGTCATTGAAAGAAGTCATTTTCAAGCTGGCTATGCTCTTAAATGTGTTCTTAGATCTGTTATCCTTGACTTCTCTTTCTTGCCTTGCCCCTAAAACCAGTTCTAGAATTTTATTCAACTATGCACTGAACACACAGGACTTCAACACACACCAGACCTCATGGCTTGAACACCTGGACACTTGGACGAACTCAAACAGACTTAAGCTCAACCATACCAAAATAGAGCTCATGCTCAGTGGTGAGAACCACTCAATCCCATATCAACCCACTGGCTGGAAGTAATGCACCCTAGCCCACTGCCCTCTTCAGCTGTTAAAAAATCAGATTCAAAATGTAAGGCTTGCACTGACCCACAGGGTAAAACCATCATAAAGAGTTGCTATTTCCAACTCCACACCTTACAGCATATCATGCTCTAGCTGACCTTGATACACAGCACCAGGGCTGGGCGATATATCGAGTTTTGGAGATATATCGATATATATTTTCAAAATCGATATAGGATGAGACAATATCGTTAACATCGAGATATACAAATGTATACATTATTACATATACTACAATTTTTTATTTACATTTTGATATTTACATAGCTGTGTGTATTCTCAAACAGGAAGAGGAACCCTGTATTTGCACTTTATTTTGAGCAACTTCTTATACGTAAAGGTGTTTGGGACATCTCACATGTAGTTGTCAGCTTACAACTGAGCCTTTAACCCACATAAACAATATTGAGATATAGATGGTATGTCGCCATTCAGCCCAAAACTATACAGATATAACTTTTGGTCCATATTGCCCAGGACTACACATCACCATGGCAATAATATCAATGGTACTATCAAGACTTGGCTATGCCAATAGCCTTCAATTTAGTCTCCCATAATGTCTATTTAACAGAATAAAAATAAGCCAAAACACAGCAGCCAGATTACATGTAAGACTGATAAGATTTGAACAAATGAGAACTTTAAAGGAGAGTGGTTGAGAGAGTGGTTGTGCATGGAGAGCCAACCAGCATATTGTTGGTAGGTAGAATTTGGGTAGGATATGTGAATATTGTTCAGTGTACGTGTATCAAAGTTGAGGACTTTTTCTAGATGAAGAAAGGAGTAGATAGGAAGGCCAGGAAGTAGGCTTGAGAAGTAGTCAAGCTTTCTGAGCATGTGGAAGGAGGATAGATTTTTTGGAGGGTGGTTATTAAGAAAAGGACAGATTTTCTGAATGTTAAGGAGGTTAGTATGAGCAGCTTAGGCAGAGGCAGTGAAGAATCGTTACAGCGTAGGTCGCTATGAAAGAAGACCTGAAGTTTGCAAGCCTTGGTTGGGGGAGCAAAAAGGTCAGGTGGAACGGAGACAGGAGATGGGAGAGAAGGAATGGAATTTGAAGCTTGGAGAGATGACTTCCATTTTTAAAGAGTTCAGCATGAGGCAAAGGAGAGCCATCCAGTGACAAATTGCAGTGACACAGTTCGTAATCTGTTCCAAGATGACAGGAGGTGAAGGTGGAAAACGAGAAATAAAATTGAGTGTCATCAGCAAAAAAGTGATAGTGAAAGCCAAAGGATGAGATACGTCTTTGTATGGCAGAGGTATAGAAGGTGAAGAGCAGAGGTCAAATGACTGATCCTTGGGGGACACCAACAGAGAGAGGGGTGGAGTCAGAGGTTTGCAAATTCGAAGAGATTTTAAACCATCAGCTTTCCAGTTAGGAGGTGATCCAGGCATGAGCTGATTTGCAAAGCTCAAGGTCCTGGAGAGTGAGGACAATAAGAAGGCATAAGTGGAGAGGGAAAGGCAATGGGGCACTGAGAACTGAAAAACAGCAATCAAGGGATGGCACTCATTGAAAGGAAAATATGACATCCAAGAACACAATTTCTGTCTAAAGAATAGCAAGTCAAACAAACAGGCATCAAATAACATCTTACTAAAAACATTGCACAATGTAATGGGGGTTGGTGTAACCACATTGAACCATATGCCAGTATTGCCACTTAAACAACAAACACATGTTGGCTAGGCCCAATATTGCTAGTATTGCCACTATTATCAGAAGGCATGTTCATACTTGCCATAGAAAGAAGACCTTTTCTTGTGGACTATGCCAATATATGTGCCCATTTTGCACTCTAAGTGCACTCTCATGTTGGCAGTAAACAATTATGCCAGTATTGTCACTGTGAGAAGCTATTCCATGCTGGCTGTGCTAATATGTTTCAGTGCTGCCATGGCAAGAAGACATTTTCATGCAGGCAGCCAAATACATTAAACCCCCCCCCAAAAAATGTCAAAGCCTGCCTAAAACGAAGATGGTTCTAGGGCCCTCTTAAAGAGGGGGGAAGCGCATTCCACAATTTTTCATCCGCAAAAGATAAGCTCGACCTCCAACTCGGGATAGATGGACTTTGGGTATCAGCAACAAATTGGCTCCAATAGAGCGGAGAGAGCGGCCAGGAGAGTATCGACAGAATTCTTCTCTCAGATATTCAGCCCCCAGGCCATAGAAGGCCCGCTAGACCAAGCACAGGGATTTAAGCTGGACTCTCTGAGCCAATGGAAGCCAGTGTAGAGTCCAGAGTACTGGGCTGATATGAATTCTGTATGGAGAATTAGTGTCCACCTAGCTGCCAGATTTTGCAGCAGCTGTAGTCGGTGAATAGAGCCAAGAGGTTGCCGCTGCTAGCCAAAACAGCAGGATTGAGTGGTCGACAGTGTCAAAGGCCACTGATAGATCTAATAAAATCAGGGCCCGCATTCCACCATGGTCAACCAACATTGTCAGCTCGTCGACCACAGACACCAGGACACTCTCTGTTCCCCTCCCTGGGCGGAATCCAGATTGAAAGGAGTCAAAGAATAAAGACGTTTCCAAAAAAGAGCAAATGCCAGTATTGCCACTGTACAACAATGTCAAGTTGATGGTGCCCAATATATGTAAGCTTTGAAATGGCAAGTAGACATGTTTATGCAGACTGTGCCAATATATTCCAGCATTGCCACTGTGCAAACACACTCATACTGGCAGGCTGTACCCAATATTACCAGTATTGTCACTATAAGAAGGCAGTCTCATGGCAATATATGCAAGTATTGCCACTTTAAAACCCACTCATGCTGGCTATACCCAATAATGCCAGTATTGCCACTTTAAGAAGACATGTTCATGCCAATATATGCAAGTATTGCCACTGAGTTGCTTGCAGCCAGTGCATACAATATGCCAAGATTGTTATTGAAAAACACACTGCTGGCATTCCCATCTACCATTTCACTCTGCTCCTGACCCCCACATATACCACCCCAATACACTGCCTCACACATGCTAATACACACAAACATTGCATATGCATGTGCAAAGATAAATGAGAACTAAAATACAGACGGACACACTTATTCACACAACACTTGTGCATACACAAAAGCAGGTTTTGGTTTTGCTCTCATATTTTCTGATGGTTGCACCTGGTCCTTTGCCCTTTTAGATTATCTTCTTAGGGTCACCACACAGTGACAGGAACGAGGGAGGAAAGTTGGGTGACACTTCATTCCATGAGTCCTCCCTTTGCACAGCCCGTAGAAAAGCATGATAATAGCCTCTAAATAGACACCTTCATGGCTTCCTAAGGGCCATGATCCCTTGCTCTCACTTCTGCCTGCAGTGTCATTGACCTTGTTGGCCTCTGCCTTGGACAGCACCCCGAATAAGAGACTGTGGAGCCCCTGTCACGGCAGGCATTAGATGATTATTATGTCATGCACAGCACTCCTGAAGTAGAATGCCTTGCATGACAGAATAAGTGAAGGCCAGGGCATATTGGGACGGGACACACCCCAATGCTCATTATGCACCAGCCGGTCATGGTTACTGCCCTCCTGGGCATGGAAAGAAGTCCATGAAAGGAGTAACTAACAGCATTGTTGGTTACTACCCTACAGGACAAGAACCAAGAAACTAGTAATGCAGCTGTTAATTCCCTCCTGAGCCAGTTAGCATTACGGAGTGACTCCCCTACCCCAGGAGGAGAGTTGCTCAGTAATGAATGACTCTCTAAACCCTTCCACTCCCTTCTTCTGGCAGTAACCAGTAAGCATTCACTGAAAACAATTAAAATGTCTAGAAGTTCTGAGAAATGCATTTCATGAACGTACACCCTTTTTCACACATATCTCTTGAACTTATTGTGTTCTAACAATTACGTTCAAGAAGTCCTAACTTGGGCCCCAGTACGTTTGAAACATTATTTGGTGTTAGTTTCAAAACCTGTAAAAATTAACAATTTAACAATGCATAATTTGAAAACAGTGTGTTGTTTTGCATATACCTAACGCATACTAAATATATGTTTTGCAGGTTCTATGCATTGTTATGATTATGTAGTGATTACAGCACTGGCTTTTATACAATGTATCCCCTACAAAATATGTTATTTTGGTTTAAATGGTGGAAAGACCAATACTGTCACAGTATGCCTCAAGTTTGATAATGGGTTTCTGATTTGCATACAATGTGTCAAATCCAAAATACGCTACCCATTTTTGAACAGCCCAATGCCGGCTGTTATATCAGTGCACCCTTTTCGCAATAACGGGTACCATTTGAGCTTAGACATCCAAGATTGCCATTTCCAATATCCTGTGACCTCACCCATTAGGAGTTCTAAACAGTAATGTCCAACAGCTGTTGGTGAAAGGTGGTGCTGGTGAGTTGTCCTATGGCATTGTTAATGTGATTGCCTTACTAGTCCTGGGTTGAAAGTTGGCTTTATTGTGGCAAATGAATCCTGTATCTATGTTCATACCTCTGCTTTTAAGGTTAAGCATCTTCAAGTACTTTGGCTACCATTTTCCTCTATCTATTGTATTGAAGAAGCCACCTTTTAATACCAGCTGGGCACCTGCGCCAAGTCCCTTGGGTTTGATAACCACAGACACCTCTCCTTCAAACAGCACATAGCACGGAAGACACAAACAGCTTTCTCTCCTGCAGAAAATAAAGCCCTTCATCCCAGAAAACAACTTCAGATCTGCTGTCCAAACTTTTGGCCTTTCCCACTTGGATGGTGGCAATTCCCTTTTGGAAGGCCTTTCTGCGACTACCCTGGCTCCTCTGAGATGTGTCCTGCATGCTGCAGCACGACTCATCAGAGAACTCTGCAAATTCGACCACATCAACCCGAGCGGTATCGAACTGCACTGGCTCCGGCTGCAAGCCTGTATCATCTTCAAATCCTGCTATATAATCTACAAGGCTGTCACCCTGAAGTTCCCTTCCTACCTCACTGAGAAGCTTAGCATCTCCGGAGGTCTAGGGTCCACCAGACGTAGGGGCATGTGCAGACTCCACTAGTGCAGGAAGGAAAAAAACAGAAGACAAACCTTCTCTGTCTATGCCCCGAGGCCCTGAAACCTCCTCCCCATCAACATCTGACTTGCCTCTCACTTCTACAGTTCAGGAAGGAGCTCAAGAACCTCCTCTTCAAGGAATGGCTCCTCCCTAACATCTAGGTCCATACATGGTCTACTCCCCACTATACATGAGACTAGGTGATTTGATCCTCTGTGTTTCCTCCCCTGATTACTTGCGGATCCATTGCTGACAATTACCCTCCCTCCCCTGATGTTAGGTCCCATCTCACCTGTTCCCTAACCTTGTTCTCCCCCCTATGACTGTAAAGAACTCAGTTCCTTCCCATAGCTAGGACTGCGCTCAATAAATACCCTGATAATAATATGAATAATAACCAACTGATCCTACATTGTGTCCCCACCTTGTGTGAAGTGGCATCCTACTGATGTTTCTTTTTTGGTGTTCGAGATGGCTTAATCTTTTCAATGGAGCTCTAGGCAAGTCTCATCTATATATGTTCCCTGTGGGCCTTTCTTGCATTGGGTGAGCTGCGCAACACTGGGCAATCTGCAGGTGCATGTCCTTTATATTTCCACAGTTTGGTTCTGTGATTCTTTAAAGCAAATTCATCAGAAGATGTTTTAGCACATTTTCGATTGACTAAAACTGCACGGGTATGTTTCAGGTTTTATGTTTTCTTCATCTAGTGGAAATCCACTTTTGGTTATGGGTCGAACTAGGTTTCTCAGTTGTTTGTATGCAATTAAGGGGGTTCTTTGAAAATGTCTCGAAGCTCATTATCTGCTAAAGATTTCTGCAGGTCCTTAACAATCCTACTCACTTGGGTTGGCATTGGATGAAAAGTGACCATGAAGGGTATTTGTTCTGTATTTCCAGTGTCTCTGTCTTGTATCAAGCTGTAACTTCAACGCACAATCAAATTCCATGTCAATTTGTCTGGCTGAGTGATCCTTTTGTAAGAAGGATGTACGGGGTGTGACAAGGTGATTGTTACTTGTCTTCTTGTTGGAATATATGAGTTGATGCTGGATGGCCTCGCCGCAGATTACAGACCATTTTGTGTGGCTTGGACAGAAGGTTGCCCTATGCAGGCATGTGTCCCTGTCCATCGTTTCCGATGTACAGATCTTTCTAGGTGTTCATTTCTTCCCATAGAAAGAGTAGTATCCAGGAAGTGTTTGCTCTTCTTGGAGAATTGCATGGTGAACCTGATGCAGTGGCAGATGTCATGCAATTGTTTAAGAGAAGCCTTGCCTTCTGTCTCAATCAAGAAAATGTTATAAATGTATTGTAGGTATGTTAGAAGTTTGTAGGATTCTCATTGGTGGAAATAATTTTTGAAGTGTACCAAGACAAGGTTAGCATACTCATATTCCACTTTTGTGCTCATGGCCATTCTGGTTCTTTATAGGAAGTGTCTTACATTGAAAGAAATGTAGTCTTTTTTCTGCTACTGAACATTTGGTACTTTAGCTAAGGTGCCCATCTGATGAAGAACTCAATAGGACTTCGAAAGCTAATACATTGTGCAATCTCTGCATAATATTTCCAGTTTATCCAGTAAAAGGTATCACAACTTGCATCGTCTGTTATTTGAGTCAAGTAAAGAAATATTTAGTGAATAATGTTTGCCTCCATACTTTGATATAATGTGATCAAATCAATTTATAATATCCAATATTTATATAGCATTCCATGATAGATTCCATACACCTTGAAACACTTATAAAAGCTGTAAAATCTGTATATGTATAAAACCAGCAGATATGTTTTATTACAGTCTAGTAGTAGGGGGAGTTGTCAGGAAGAGTAGCTGCATGTTGCAGCTTATTTTAAAATGCAACACCTGCTTTTAAAAAAATTAAAGTGCATTATGGTTAAAAGCATAAATCCTTTTGCACTACAATAATTAAAACATTAATAACAAATATAAGTGTCATCCTTCCATACAAAATAAATAATTTCATTACATTTATCATTTTCCTTTTATACAATGAATACACTGTAAATACATTGCATTTAAATCAACTATTATTTGAAACAAACAAGGAACACCTTCTTACATAATATATCACATATCGATTAAATAGAAGGTAGTGAGTTTCTTTTAATACCCATCCTCCAAAATCAATACCAAGAGTATACTAATAAGTTTTTTTAATACAAATAAAGTCCTAAATCACTGATTTTTTCATTTTCCCATAGTTTCATTATTTCCTTCCATACATGTAGGGTGGCTATGGTAATAACGAATGATTCCCCTCCTTGCAGGGTACACCAACATTGATCTGCTTCGTAGGCTCTATCTAAACATACAAATCTACCATAACTGAGCAAATATATTTCTGTTAATGCTTCACAGTTGGTAAGGAGGTGTTAACAAGCCTCTCTCGTTCTCGTGCAGAGGCGACACAATCTATCATCTTTATTAGTTTTGTCCCTTACTCCTGTATAATCTAAAGTAGGTAGAATATTAAGGCGCAGATAGCTAATAAAACGCCTTGCTTCATGAATGCACGGTTTAATGAGATATGATCTAGATTTACCTGGTTGGAAGCCTTCTTTACAGAACTCTCCATACCTTTTCTAATGGGCTAATGTACACAAGTTCTGATCTCTGTCCCAAATCAACCTTTTCTTTTTTAATGCTTTTGTAAATAAGTGTAGAGTACTAGGGGGGCGTGGCTTGGCGGCCATGCGAGAGTGAGCAGACTCCGAGAGGCTCCCACCAGATCCGACCAAAGATCCTGAGAAAGGCGTATATTAGGACAAAAAAACCCGAACAAACGCCAGGAAAAGGCGTCGGAAGACCCAAGGCACACACGGGAGAAGACCCGAGGAATAACGGAGGCCAGAAGAGCGAAAACGAGAAGAGGGAGAGACGCGCGGCAACACCAACAAAATGGCGGGCGCGCAACGCTGAAAAAGAGACCCGCGTCTCAACACACGAAGAAGGCCGAAGGGAAGGAGTAGAACCGGGCGAGATAGCCGATCAACATCCAGCGCAGGCAGGACCGAAGTACCACCAGAGTGGCAGAAATCCGAGACGCCAACTGCGGAGATAGCCGCGCGACACCGACCCAGAGAAGGTGAAGACGGCTCGGCTCAAGAACAGGAAGCGGCCCACGGACCGGGGCTGGAGAACAGCTTTCCCCAGCCGATGCGGAGACGAGCAGCAGCAGTGGAGGCCTAGCGGAACAACGAAAGAACCTGAGCGGTGAGGCAGCGGAAGCGAGGGGCGACCCATAGACCGAGCCTCAGAAGAGCGGAGGTGAGCGTCAACGGCGGAGAGCCAACGGAGCGACGTGGGACCCCGAAAGACGAGGCGGCGGAGACTGGGAGACGACCCGTGGACCGGACCAAGAGAGCCCTCCCCTGACGCGGAGGAGTGTAGAAGCAGCGGAGGCCCAGCAGAATAACCGGAGAACCCGGAAGGCGAGGCAGAACGGATCGAAAGCGGCCCACAGACCGAACCGAGGCAGATTCCCTCACGCCGAAGCGGAGGTGAGCAGCAGCAGAGCAACGAGGGATCCCACAACGAGAGGAAACGGAGAACGAAGAGCGATCCATAGGCCGGACCACAGAAGAGCCTCTCCTGGCCGACACGGAAGTGAGCAGCAACGACGGAGACCCAGCAGTGCAACGAGGGACCTCGAGAGGAGAGACAGCGGAGAACGAGAGGCGGCCCACGGACTACACCCAGAAGAACCCTCCCCTGCCAACGCGGAGGTGCGTAGCAGCAGCGGAACCCGATAGGAGAAGCAGTGAAGAATACGAGGCGGCCCACAGACCGGATCGCTGAAGAAGAGCCCTTACCTGCCAGTCCGGAGCGGAACCGAGGGAGACAGCAGATCAACGCCCAGCCCAAGCAGGATCGGAGCATCACCCGACCGGCAGCGAGACAAGGCACCGACGGCAGCAACAGGAAGAGAAGCCCGAGACAGCACTACAGAAACAGCGCGACACCAAACTGGGAAGGAAGAAGGCGTCGAGACCCACGGACAGGAAGCGGCCCACAGATCGGACCGAAGAAGAGCCCTTCCCTGCCGACGCAGAGGTGACTAGCAGCAGCGAAGAGCCGGCAAAGCAGCGGGAGATCCCGAGAAGGGAGGTAACGCCGAGACACAGGAACCAGGCCCAGGGAACAAGAGACAGACCGCGGGGCAGGTCAGGAGAGCCGAGACCTAACAGAAACGACATAAGAGAAGAAGGTAGCCGCCGTCGTAACGAGGAGAGCAAAAGAATTACACATAGACCCGGACACCACCCCAACCAGCTGCCTCACAGATAACCAGCAAGCGGGGGAGAGAACGTAACAGTCACTACGAACCACAAATCCATCCAGCACAAACAGACCCCCCCCACACAGGCAGAAACTGGGGGATGAGCCGCCTCACGCAAGGCACAGACTCCAACCACCCAAAAGCGAGAGGGAAGAGAACACCGGAGAGAGACACGGCAAACGGACAATGAGGGTAAAGAAACAGAGAGAAATCGCTTATTAAAAAGGCAACACACGCAGGAAAGAGTGGAAGCGAGTGTGAGAATTGAGCAAGGACCCACTGAAGCACAAACAAAACCTGACTGAACAGGGCCCAACTACAGGCCAAGAGCAGTGGGTACTAACATGCCAGACAAGCCTAAAAGCGGCAGAGGGAGACAAACAGTCATGGAGACATTCACCCGGAAGAACGACGACCAGCAGCCAGAGGCTGGGGAGAAAGACACGCCGGAGTCATACGCCACGCAAGGAGAGATCAGGCAAGTGGAAAGCAGCATACTGGAAGCCATAGGGGCGTTAAAGACGTCGATAGAAGGCAAGTTGGACGCAGTGATGGTAGATGTGGGACTCCTTAGACAAGATACGAGAAACCTGGCGGAAAGGATGACAACAGTGGAACAACAAGCACAGAGCAACTCAGTGGAAGTGTCCGCCTCGCGAACACAAATGTCGGAAGCACTGGAAAGAATTAATATACTAGAACGCAGAGCTGAAGACGCAGAAGGCAGGGCCCGGCGCAACAACGTACGAATAGTGGGGCTGCCAGAGGGGGAGGAAGGAAGGGACCCCACGAACTACATAGAGAACCTCCTGATCCAAGAAGTGGGAGCAGAGACCCTATCCCAAGGCTTCGTGGTAGAAAGGGCACACCGGGCGCTGACTAGAAGACCGCGCCCAGGAGCACCACCAAGACCAATGATCGCAAAAATTATGAACTTTAAGGACAGGGAAAAAATCCTGACTTTCTCGAGAGAAGGAGGGAACATCACAAGGAACGGGGCCAGGATAACGATATATCCAGACTATACGGTACTTTTGCAAAAGCAGAGAGCCCAGTTCTGGCAGACCAAAGAGCGCCTTCGAGCGGCAGGGGTGAAATTCATGCTGCTGTATCCAGCCAAACTAAAAATACTGCATGACGGAAAAACACAGATCTTCGAGACAACGACCGACGCCCAGGAGTGGATGGACCAGCGTGGGATTCCACAGTCGGCAGAGAGGAACGAGCGAAACAGAAACCACCCCCGGCAAAATAGAGACTAGAACCGGGCACGACAAGTACACCCAACGCTACAGGAGCAAGAACAAGACGGTAGAGATGCCCTACCGGGAAGTAACGAAAAGGAGCAACCGACAGCCTCCAAGTTGAAAAGCCCACAGTAAAGAGACTTACAAAGGGAGCACAAGACTCGGGGAAGGGGAACCGCCAAGACCCACAGAGAAGCCCCAGTAAAAACAATGTTTATAGTGTCAGTTTCAAGACACTACGCCGCGACAGGCAAGGCCGAGGAGGAAAAAGCAGCACCTGGAAAGCGGTGGAGCCCGAGCAGAGGAGGGGAGGCTGGGCGTTTGTTGACGTTATTTGGGTTAACAGTTATAACAGTTGGGAAGTTAAGGCAAAGCCCGCAAAGAAAGGAGGAGAGCGGAAGAGGAACTAACAGTTGTCACACACAAAGAATCGGCAAGGAAAACAAATTCAGGGGACAGTACCCACAAACAAAAAGCTGGCGGAAAGCACGAGGCAAGACCGCCCACAACAAAGAGCGGCCAACAGAGAGAGAAACGACCCGAGAGAGAAAACGAACGGACGATTCAAAACTCAACAGCCAGAAGAAGGGACACAGATCCCCGGCAGGAATACACCGAGAGAATAAGACACTGAGTGAGCCCATGGGAAAGAACAGGCCGCAAGCGCTAGTCCCCACAAGGACCAAGATGTCTTAAGAATTGTCACGTGGAATGTCAGGGGGATGAACGCATATGTCAAGAGGCTAAGGATTTATACCTGGTTGAACAAAACAAGGACCCACATTGCACTGTTGCAAGAGACGCACCTGACGGCGGAAAAACAGGCCAAAATAAAGAAAAAATGGGGAGGCCAGATGTATAGTGCAACATACTCCAACTACGCTAGAGGAGTCATAACCTGGGTCGCCCCGGGCGTCCCATTCCAGCTCATCAACCAAGAGAAAGACGCGGAAGGGAGAATCCTGGTAGTCCATGGGATGCTAGAAAATCGGGAGATATGCCTCGTGAACACCTATGTCCCTAACCACGACGCTACAGCCTTCTTCAGGACGCTCCCGCCCCGGCTGGCCCCGTACAGGAATGCAACGATGATTTGGGCAGGCGACCATAATTGCACACTGGACCCCCGGCTGGACAGGTCGGACAATAAGCACAAGAGAGCGGCGCCGCCAGCGAGAGCACTACAACAGATACTGGACCGGCTCGGGCTCGGGGACGTCTGGAGGAAGGTACATGGGGAAGAGAGGGGATACACGCATTATAGTGCCCCACACAAGACATTCACACGGATAGACTACCTGTTTACGGGCAAGGAGACACTGGGGGAATTCACTGAGGCACACATACACGCGCGAACCCTATCTGACCACGCCCCCCAGACGATCACATGGGCGCACACACACAGGAGAGCCCCTATACCAACATGGAGATTGAGGGCAGAGGCATTATTGGACGCGGGCTTCCAGGAACACATCCAAAGCGTAATAGAAGATTATTTTGAACATAATGAGGGTAGTGTGGAAAGCACAGGAACGGTCTGGGAGGCCTTCAAGGTGGTAGTCAGAGGGGAGGCGATGGGGAAAATGGGAGGCCTCAGACGAGAAACCCTAGCACAACTAGATGAGTTAGAAAGGAGAATCGAGAAGGCTGAGAGACAAGCGGGGGAGAAGGGGGCGGAACAAGAGAACCTCACCACCCTGCGACAACAGTGCGTGGAGACCTGGGAAAGATTGGGACGGCTAGACTATGGGAAATATATACAGAAACTACATGCTGAGGGGGACAAGCCTAGCAGACTCCTGGCCTGGCTAACCAAGCAGGAGACTAAGCGGGAGCCAATTAATGAAATTCAGAACAGAAAGGGAGAGGTGATAAGATCCCAAGAGGGAATAAACGAGGTGTTCTCGCAGTTTTACGAGGACTTATACTCCAGGGTCCAGGAGGCAGAGGAGGGGGACCTGAAGGAAGCCCTCGCGGAAATTAGACTCCCACAATTGACGGAGGAGCAGGCCCAAATATTAGACGCCCCTCTCACTGTAGAGGAACTAACGGAGGTAATCGCCCAGCTCCCGACAGGGAAATCTCCGGGGCCAGATGGGCTCCCGGGGGAATTTTACAAACAATATAAAAATGACATAGTCCCGAGACTGCTAGAAACACTAGAAGAAGCATACGAGAAAGGAAGACTCCCGAGTAGTATGTCAGAATCTATAATAATCCCGATCCTTAAACCAGACAAGCCCCCCCTTGAATGCGGTTCCTACAGACCGATTTCCCTAATAAACCAGGACTCCAAGATCCTGACGGCGGCACTAGCCAACCGCCTGAAAAGAGTGCTACCCACCCTGATCCACACGGACCAGACAGGGTACGTGCCAGAACGGAACACGTCCTGGAACCTGCGCAGACTCCACTATGTTATAGAAAGGACAAACCAGGAGGGAGGGGAGTGTGCTGTAGCCTCACTGGATGCAATCAAAGCATTCGATTCGGTGGGATGGGACTGGCTCCTGGGAACGCTCACCCACTATGGGATTGGACAAGGGTTTACAAGATGGATAGAACTACTATACAAAGACCCGAGAGCGAGAGTCAAGACGGGTAGACAAGTTTCTAGGGAATGGGGCATAGAGCGAGGCACAAAACAGGGATGCCCCCTGTCCCCAATGTTATATATCCTGGCCCTGGAGCCGTTCGCAGTATTCCTAAGAACGGATTACAAAGACACGGGCATAGAGATAGACGGGGAAACACACCAGATATCCATATACGCAGACGATATACTCCTTTACATACAGAACCCACGCACCCACCTGCAGGACTTACTAGAGGCGCTGCGCGCGTTTGGTAGGTTATCTGGAATAGTGGTCAACAGAGAAAAATCCTTGCTGTTTCCCCTGGCAGGCCTACGCGCAGTGCCGTCAGATCAATTACCGCCTCTGGGCATCACATGGGCCCCGAACACCTTCAAATACCTGGGAGTGGACATCTATCACGACACCATGGAAACACACGCAGGTAACACACAAGTAGCTTTAGACAAAATTGAAAAGGCTATGAAATTCTGGCAGACGCTACCGTTGGGCATGATAGGCCGGGCGGCACTACTAAAAATGACAGTCCTACCCCGACTCTTATATTACTTCACGAACATCCCATACAACATACCAAGGCCCTTCTTCAAGCGCCTACACACTATGGCGAGAACCTTCCTAGGGGAGGGGGGCGAAACAGGGTGGCACTAAGCACACTACAGAGAAGCTATGAGTGGGGGGGCATCAAACTCCCAGATTTTGAATATTACTATTTGGCAGCACAACTCCAATTTGTGGTGCGATGGCTGGGCGAGGAGACCTCAATAGATGCAATAATTATTGGGCCAACACTCCGGAGGTATTACCTGAGAGAATTATTATGGGTCAATGCCGCCCAAGCCAAAGACCTACCCAAAATAGCCCAACTAGGCCGAACACTATGGAAAAGAGCCTGGAAGACACAGGGCATACGAGACCCCTGCTCAAGACATATCCCACTGGCGGGGCTGGTGGACACCCGAGTGGCCAGCCTGACCACGTACAGGGCACAATGGGAAGACAAAGGTGTGGCCCAAATTGGGGACCTGTGGCGTGACGGACAGTGGGCTGAATTCCAGACCCTGATGGACGAACAAGATGTACACAGGGGCCAATTCATCCTGCACAATAGCCTAGTTCGGACAATAAAGAAGAGGTGGAGCACTATGCCAGAGCCTGAGGACACCGAAGGGGTACTAGAGGCATGGTACGATATATCCGAAGGAGGTCATACGGTGTCCAGACTCTATGAGCAAATACTGGGACACACCAACAAAAAGACACTAACAGCACGGATGAAGTGGGAAGAGGAACTGCAACAACCCTTCGAAGACGAGGAATGGAACAAAGTCCTCATGTACACAAAAAAGGTGTCCAGAAACGCCAGGTTCAGACAACTGCAGATATACATAGTACATAGAGCATATCTAACTCCCAAGAGAATGTCAAAGATGGGAGAAGGACAAACCCGGAGCTGCCCGCGGTGCGGAGACGAACAGGCCGACATGGTGCACATGTTCTGGTCGTGCCCGCAAATAGCAGACTTCTGGAACACGGTGAGAGAAAAGGCGTTGACAGCAGACATACGGATGCCAGCAAGAACGCCAGCAACATACCTATTGGGCCTGTTCCCAAGGGGGCACCGGCAGATGACACACGTGGCAAAAATGAAGGATTTAATGACAATACTAGCGAAACGCCGCATAGCGATGGCATGGAACAAGAGCGAAGGCCCCTCGAAGGAAGGATGGTGGGCCGACCTACAAAAATGGGCAATAGCAGAGACGGCAGTCTGGGCGAGAGCTACACAAAGGGGAGAGAGCGACAGCGGAGCCAGACTACAAGCATGGAACTCCCTGGTGCAAGACCTGCTTGGCAGCGGAGGCGAGGATGATACGACTGACAATAGCGATCCAGGCGACTCAGGAAACGATGAAATTGAACCGCCCACGTCGGGAGGCACTACATAATTCAGAGGAAGAGAACTAACGGGAAGAAAGAGACGAGGTCGTGACCAGCGCGGACTCTGAACAGTGCAAATCCAACTGGGAAAGACCAGCAAACACATGCAAGGACAGGACCAAGGGAAACTCCCAGGGAAAGGAAGGAGGCCACCGGGAGACCGGCCCCTCCGCTACGAACTTGACAACGGCCGGCGCCGGCCCCGAGGCGGCAACGGACCACGAACATACTGCGGCAGCCTTTGGGGAGAGGGAGGGGGGGAGGAAGGGGGAAAGGAAAATGGGAGGGTGACTTTTGTTTCTGTTTTGTCTGTTCTCTCCCATTCCTTTTATGTTGTAAAACCAATAAAAAGAAGTTAAAAAAAAAAAAAAAAGTGTAGAGTACTATCATGAGGGACGCATTAGGTACACAAAGGTCAATTGCTTCTAGGTGGCGCATTACAGTTTTTTCTAGGCCTTAAAACAATTAATTCCCTTTATTAATACCATAGTTAATTGCAAGAATCTGCAAATGTGTGTTACACTTAGATCCAGAATTTCTGAGAGCAACATAGCTCTCTGCCCTACTAATAAGCTAGAGGGCAACAAATGAGGGAGTTCCTAACTCACATCGTAGCGCTTCTACCGGCACCCAACTGTGGTACTCTGAAAATGGAACGAAGATGTTTGCCCTCTAGCTTATCCAACCAAGAGATCATTTTAAAAGGGAGAGTCTCTAATCCATATAGAACACAAGGGGCCTCATTACGGCCTGTGCGGAATGGGTTAACGGGTCCCGCTAATGGGTGCGAACCCGTTAACACCATTCCACACAATTACAAGCTCCCCTCGCGGGACCCGGTAAGGAACGCCTGGTCAAACCAGGCGTCGTTACCGGGTCCCGCAATGGGAAGAGGGAGCAAACAACGGGCCGCTCGTAATCAGCCTGTTGTTTGCTCCCTCTCCCATTCCCATTGAGCCCTATGGGGGCCCGGGTTCCCAGAGGGAGGAATTAGCGAGCCCCCCGTACTCGGAATGGGCCGGTAATTCCCCATTCTGGGAACCCGGTAAAGGAGCCCGGTTTGGCAGCAGCCATGGAGCTAATAGCGAGTTCCCCTCGCAGGACCCGGTAAGGACGCCTGGTAAAACCAGGCATCGTTACCGGGTTCCGCGAGGGGAAGAGGGAGCTAACAACGGGCCGGTCGTAATCGGCCCATTGTTAGCTCCATCTCCCATTCCCATTGAGCCCTATGGGGGCTCAGATGGGAATGGGGAATGGTGAAGGTCTGGGCCCGGGTTCCCAGAGGGAGAAATTACCGGGCCCTCAAATTCGGAATGGCCCGGTAATGGTCCGGTAATTCCCCATTCTGGGAACCCGGTAAAGGAGCCTGGTTTGGCGGAGCCTGGGACTCGTAATGAGGCCCAATCTCTAACCTGATTAACAATATCATGATCGTTAAAATGACTCACAACAAGTTGTTGCCTTTGTTATGCGTGAACCAACTCATTAGCAATTCAGTGACTTTATGTTGAATACTCTTGGTATAGGTCCCTCCAAGGAGATCATATAGATTGATGATTCACAATTTCTTTATCAAAGTAGATAAACCCTCAATCACAACACTTGAAACAAAAGGACATGTCTTACCCGCAGAAAATCTAATAGCTTTAAGGTGAGTTTTCACTCCTATACATAAACCCGCCACAGGGCTACCTCTAATTTGTGCAATCGCAGGCTGTTGTATGATGTTAAAGTCATCAATTGTAAAATCTCTAGTAGAGAATGTTTCCTGCAAAGCAAAAATATCAGTCTTTGTAAGTTCATTCAGTTCAATTTCCTTGCACAGAAAGGAGCGATATCTGCAAGTACTACCTTGATAATACATTATTTTTATGTTTTGACACATATCATGGATCCACATCCCTCAGAAATTCAGGGATCCATCTCTCCTGCAGAACCATGGTCGCTTTCACAGGAATGGATTTCGCCTCATAAGATAATGAACTGGAGTGCTCAGTAGTATGTCCTGCTTCAGTCTCTGTGGTTCTATTTACCTCCGGGCATATTATCTCTGTTGGGGCAGGCACTGTATGAAGTTTTTAACATATGATCAAGTTGAATCCTTTATTGTGTATCAGGTTAAGATTAGTGCATAACAGTTCCACAACTAGAGGGGATACAAACTCTATAAGGGCCCAGTTTTCAGCACAGTAAATTTGTGGTAACTCAACATGTACTATGTCTGTATAGTTAATGGTTTTTAAAGCCGGTATCCATTTTAAAAGGTTCAACAAATAGCTTCTATTCATAAACAGGCTTTCCCTTGTAGGGTCTAACTCGACTAGTTCACCGATTTTTCCACTGGTTTTATCATAGGTCGAAGTTGAAATGTGTGGGTGTTAGTCACACTTAAGGTTTTATTTTGTGTTGAGTTAACTACTGTAGGACCTTGTTGCCGTCTATTGTCAATCAATGAGGTAGTATCACGTAAATCCTCAAAGCTGGATTTATTACCTTTACCACTGTCCTCGTTGAAATGGACCCATTTGTCGAGTGTGCCCTCTTTGATAGTTCGTATAGGAGGGCTTACCTGCTGAACTTCTAATCGTACTTGAAGAGACTTGACCCTTTGATTCTTCTTAATTACCCTGGGATTTAAAGTTTCTACCATAATGTTGTTGTTTCATGCAATTCTCCTTCATCTGTCTTTTAGCTATTTGAATTTGTTGTTTCCTCCTTTTACGTTTCCCCCTCTTTATCTCCCGGTCTCCATTTTTGTTACTGCCACTTTCAACTGAAATATCAGTTACTGTCATATTTTCAATTTGTGCAGTGTTTGCCACTTCAGAAAATGTCACATCAGGTATTTTGTCATCCAACCATACAGGATTAGATTGTGAGCATGGCATGAATGGAAGTATTGATTGGCATTCCCAAGAAGATAAACGCAGGTCCCTAGGCCCTTGTTCTTCGCTATTTGCTAGTATAATATCAACAACGCAAGCCACTTTTGAGTTCACGTTGCTCTATTGCCATTGAGGATACTAGAGCAAACACTGCTTCAGTTGTCGCTGCAATTGAATTCAAATTTGTCACTGTTGTATTAGTGTTTTTCTCAATGGGGTAAGTATTCATGCTGTTTTCACTCTCACTGTCAGTTATTGCTGAGTCCTTAGTTATGTCTCTAAAACCCACTAGGTCCGGAGAGGCAGACATGCTCGTACAAATAATGTTGTCATAGACTTCTGCTGTGTTTGGTACGCTGGCCAGGTTTCCACTCCCAAGAGAATCTCTTTGTAGATTCAGACATAGGTGTAATAGAGAAATATTATTGTCTATAAGAGGTGAACTGAATCCGTTACGTTCATTATTACTCAAAGGTTGCAATGTAGTTTGAGTTTCTTTACCATTGGGGGTCCGATGAACCACTACCATAGATGAAAAGAAGCCGGTTATTTTTGATGGCGCTTCGCAAGTGCCTTCAGCTGCCCCTCCCCCCCATTACTTTACTATTAGGGGGTGCCAGGTTAACACATTTTTCCTCTCAGGGGCTAGAGCTATTTGTGATAACTTGTTGCTCTGCTTGCTTCTTCTCAGCGCAAGGGCTTGCTTTGTGGATTTCATAATCGCTACAATGCCGCGAGATATACAGAAACGTACTCACCAATCAGATTTATCTTCAGGTCTTTTTCAATTTTTGGGAGCAGGAATGGGGTATGGGGGGAATACAAGGTGCCAGTGCCTCCCCCGCCTCAACTGCCGTAACTGTCCTTCACCAGTGCAGGGTATTTGAGGCTGAGTAAGTCCCTCCTCTTCCTCAACGGCTGGCCATTGCCACGAAACGGGAAAAGGGACCGCCAGTAGTTTATTCTCGTTCCCAGCAAGTAACTCTGTTTGCAGTGTGTCTATGGCAATGATAAAGACTTTCCAAAACTGATTCCAAAGTGGCAGAGAGTACTGACGTAACTGCCCTTCACCGTACCTGCTTTTAACTATGCTTCCAATATTTGTTTGTCACATATAGACAAATGGAAGATATTGTGCGTCAGCTTGAGGATAATACCAGGTTTTGAAGGGATGACTGTTTGACTGTACATCATGAGGCATAAACAAACTACCAAATGTAAAAATGGTATTGCAAGAGAACTTGGGGCTCTGAAACCTGATAAGACATGCATTACTTACCGTAAAAGTATTTCTGATGATTATATCTGCTTAGATTCACATGCTGTGCATATGGTCCGACATCCAGTGGTAACCGTGTAGTATTGCATCTTGTCTTTCGGGGACCGAAAGGGGACGTCGGCATAGGCATGTCTGAAACACTATCCCTATCGTGACGTGTGTAGTACCCAAAAACCCTCACGCGCCGAAGTCCCTCCGATTGTATTTTTTTGCCAAGAGGGAGCCCAAGGCTATAGTGAGTGAGTACATGAAGAGAGAAAGTAGTAAGAAGTCTATGTTCCTTCCACCCCGAGCGGGGAGGCAGGGAGGGCGCATGTGAATCTAAGCAGATACAATCATCAGAAATGCTTTTACGGTAAGTAATGCATGTCTTCTGATGCTTGTTAATCTGCTTAGAATCACATGCTGTGCATAGACTAGCGAGCAGTACCCGGAGTTGGAGGTGGGTTGTGAGAAGGAACAGTAGAAAAAAGATGTCTTAGTATTGCTTGTCCCACCTGAGAATCAGACCTAGAATGAGTGTCTAGGCAATAGCGTTTTGTAAAGGTGTGTACAGAACTCCAGGTTGCCGCTTTGCAAATGGACTCTAGGGGAACATTTGCAATGCATACTATGGATGCCCCAGTGCCTCGAGTAGAATGTGCTCTAGGCTTATAGGGCAGTTCTCTCCTTGCAAGTGTGTAACATAGTGTGATGCATTTGACAATCCACCTTGATATTGCTGATTTAGAGACAGGGTCCCCTTCTCTACCAGCTGCCACTGAAACAAAGAATTGTTTAGTTTTCCTCAGTGGTTTAGTTCAATCCATGTAGAACATGACTGCCCTGCGCACATCTAGTGTGTGAAGGCTTCTTTCGGCCATGTTAGTAGGTCTCTGGAAGAACGTGGGTAGTTCGATTGACTGGTTCACATGGAACTTCGAAATAAATTTCGGCGCAAATCAGGGATGTGTGCGCAGAACTACCTTATCTTTGTGGACTGTAACAAAGGGGTCAAAAACCGAGAGGGCCTATAGTTCGCTAACTCTTCTGATAGAAGTGATAGCTACTAGAAAGGCTGTCTTGTAAGTCAGGTCTTTCAGACTAGCTTTATGCATAGGCTCAAAAGGGGGTCCCATGAGCCTAGTTAAAACCACATTTAGATCCCACCCAGGGGCTGGGTGAGTGATGGGGGATACATTCTTGTAACCCCTTCAATAAAAGCTTTAATCACAGGTATTTTCCACCACGACACCTTCTGCTGTGACGTGGTGTAGGCTGACAACGCCGCTAGGTGAACCTTTCAGGAATTGAAGACTAACCCAGAGTCCAACAGATGGGTTAGATATAACACAATGGGGGTCATTACGACCCTGGCGTTAAGGGTTTAACGGCACCGTAAAAGGTGTCGGCGCCGTTAAACCCTTAACGCTTGATTACGAGGTCCCTTTGCGGGACCCGACCTTAACGGCTGGTTTTACCAGCCGTTAAAGTAGGGTGCTGCAAAGGGACCTCAGTGCTAATTACGGTATCGCAATTTGCGGTACCGTACTTAGCGCCTTCCCCAGTCCCATTGAGCCCTATGGGGCGAAAATGGGAATGGGGAAGGGCCATGGTGAAATGGGGAAATACCGCCCCGCCAACCTTGGAATGGGTCGGTATTTCCCCATTCCACCATGGCGGACTCGTTACAACACCGGCACCAACCATGGTGCTAATAGCGCCATGGTTTAGCGCCGGGGTTGTAATGAGGGCCAATGTGTGAAGGTGAGCAAATCGGTGGGATTGATGCCTTTGGAACTGCACCAGATGACAAAACGTTTCCATTTGCTGGCATAGCAATAACGTGTGTTAGGTTTTCTTGCCTCCCTCAGTATGTACATGCATCTTTGAGGGAGTTGCAGATGTCCAAACTCTATGACCTCAGGAGCCAGGCTGCCAAGTTCAGAGTTTGTGGGCATGGGTGCAGAGTCTCCCCCCTGTCCTGAGACAACATGTTGTATGGGCAAGGCAGCTTGACTGGTGGGGAGAGGGACATTTCCATCAGGTGCGCGAACCAAGGTTGGCGGGCCCACATGGGAGCCACCAGAATCATGGTGACTGGTTCCTGGTGCATCTTGTGTACTATCTTGTTCAGAAGGGGAGTCGGGGGAAAAGCGTAGACAAATTTCCCCGACCAAGTTATCCAGAGACCGTTCCCCTTGGATCGGTTCTGGGGGTACTTGGAGGCGTAATCTTGGCATTGGGTGTTCTCCTGAGTAGCGAACAGTTCTATCTCTGGAAACCCCCATTCTGCGGAGACGTTGGATACAATGTCTTCGTGCAGTCGCCATTCGTACTCTTCTGGCAGAGGAAAATCTCTGCTGAATACGTCTGCCGGAAGATTGAGTTCCCCTGGAACATCAAACAAGAAAAGTGGCAGAGAGAGGACCTTAAAGGGTGCAGCGCATGGATGTCAAATTTGGGTGCTTGCTAATGGGCTGCGGCTGAGAGCGGTAGTGGGAACCTGCCAAATTACCCACGGAGTAAAAGATAAGGAAAGACTGGATTTGCTCTCGCACTGCGCACACAATATCAAATAGAAAGCACAATTTGCTGATTATATTGAGTGATTTTAATCAACAACGTTGCAGCCTGACACGTGTTTCGAGCTTCATGCTCTTCTACTGAGGCTACTTGGACATAATTTTGATAAAAATAATTATTACACAAATCCAAAATCATTAATAAAAGTAGAACAAAAACCCAGACCCAAAACACATGGACCAGGTAGGGTGTACCAACCAAATTAAAATCATAACAACCACAATGCCATAGCAATTCAATATAAAGTTAACAGAAAATACATTTGAATTAACCATAAGGTAAAAAGCATATTACCAATGGAGTGCGGCATTGTTTGTCAAAGGATATCAGGTTAAGAAAGAGAAATAGAAAAATAAATAAAAAACATTAATTGAGGAAAGAGGGTTGCAATGGTGATCAGCCAAAAAGTACATGGGTAAAGCCCAAATTGTACAGGGGTACCTTAATCTTGGTCAATCTGTAAATCTTGTGCTAATGGAAATAATTGCGCAATGTATTGAAATGAAAATAAGTCAAAGGATGGGTAGAAATCCATAAAAAGCATGAAATGCGAAAAAACTTTGCCAAGAGTAAACGGCTTACCAGGTATTGAACCTTAAATAGAAATGAAAAGTAATACGTGGGCTCCCTATAAAACAAGAAAAATGTAACAAATTTTTGAGCACCTATTAGCAGATCTGACGGGCAAAAATAGCACATAATTAAAATTGAAAAGTAATGGCAACATACCAATAACTTGCAGTTGCACGGAGAACGTATTTAGTCAATTAGAGCAATGCTGAAATATGGCCGGAATCCAAGTGGTAAACATCCCGTAATGAAAAAGAAGAGCAAAAGAGAGACATCAATTAGCAAATTGGATGTTGCCTACGGCGGTCGTCTAGACTAACACGGAACTGATTTAGGTCCCCGTGTGGGTTAGGGCTCATCTGCAAACTAACTGAGCGATGACTTACCAGCGCGTCCGCTGCTAAATGAAATGAGTGCAGCCGCTCGCGTGAGGTTCTGTGTCCATAATTGAATGGAACAGAAAGGGGCGGCAACAGCAAAGAAGGCCGTACGCCCCTGGAACATGTTGGGATATCAGGAACATCTTGTGTTTGACAACCATATCCAGATGTTTTGGGACAGCTTGGATAGCCCTGGAGAGTGAGTGCCCCCCTGTTTGTTCAGGTAATACATTGCTGTTGTGCTGTCGGTTAGGACCAGCACTGTCTTCCCTTGCAGTTGCTCCTGAAAGGCTTTCAATGCTTTGAACACTGCTAGTAGCTCCAGTAGGTTTAAATGGTTGGACGCTACCTGAGGGGACCATACTCCGTGCGCTGTCTGTTGAAGCAGGTGAGCCCCCCACCCCGTGAGAGATGCGTCTGTCGTGAGAGTGGCTTCCACTGCAGGGGTGGTGAAGGTTTTCCCCTTCAAGAGGTTCTCCCACGACCACCATTGCAGAGAGAACGAGGGCTGGCGAGACAACCAACAGATCTTCCCATCGTCCGCTGGCCTGACACCACTGGCTGTTGAGCCACTCTTGCATGGGACGCATGCGCAGCCGTGCGTGGGGAACCAAGTATATGCATGACGCCATCATCCCTAGCAAACGCATAGCTTTGTGTACCGTCACCTCTTGACTGGCTACATACTGAGGAACTTGAGAGAGCATTCTCTGAAACCTCTCGCTGGAAGGGAAGACAAGACAGTCTTCGGTAGGAATTAGAGCGCCCAGCAACTGTTTTACTTGGCTGGGGACTAAGCTGGATTTTCTTTCGTTGATAGAAAATCCCAGGCTGAACAGTAGGTCTACTGTTTTTTGGGTGTTCGAAAAACAAACGTCGAACGAGTCCCCCGTGATTAGCCAATCGTCGAGGTAAGGGTAAACTGGAACTGAAAGTCTGCGCAGGTGTGACGCTGCCACTGCCAGGACCTTGGTAAACACCCTTGGCGCCGAGGCTATGCCGAAGGGGAGTACCTTGAACTGGTAGTGTTTGTCCTGAATCACGAACCTTAGGAATTTTCTGTGCGCTGGCAGCATTGAAATATGAAAGTATGCATCTTTCATATCCAATGTTGTCATGAGGTCCCCCTGTTTTAGCAATGGGATCACCTCTTGCAGTGTTACCATGCAAAACTTCTGGGGCTTTATGAACTTGTTCGCTGGGCGCAGGTCTAGAACAGGACGCATGGTGAGATCCTTTTTGGGTACAAGGAAGTACACTGAATAGATACCCTTGTCTACCTGAAGAATCGGGACGGCTTCTATGGCGTCCTTTCCCAGCAGCGCTTCCACCTCTTGGATCAGGATCTGCAGATGTTCCGGTGAAAGGCGTCAATGTTTTGGCGGTCTGAACTGTGGAGTTCGGGCGAATTCCAAGCAGTAACCGTGGGCGACTGTCTTTAGGACACAATGGTCTGAAGTTATCCCCTCCCACCCCTTGAGGAAAGATGTTAATCGCCCCCCGACCGGGGAGACATGGGAGGGGACCTGGACTTGGTGGTCATTTCTGACACAATTGACGCTCCTCTGGAATTGGAGCCTCTGCCTCTATTCTTTCCGCGCTTCTGACCCCTCTGGAGGTAGTAAGTGGGGCTTGCAGCAGGTTGACTTGAGTTGAAGTTGCCCGTGCCGAAATAGTTTTGAGCGGCGCGGGCTTGTCCCCGAAAGGACCGCCGAGAATTACTGACCCTTTGTGAAGAGGGTTTCTAGGAGATTTGGTGCAGCGACTTAATAGTCTCGTGCTCCTTCTTGGCTAAGTCCAACGCATCGTCTACCGCCTTCCCGAAGCGGTTGGCCTCTTCAATGGGTTTGTTGATAATGGATGCCTGGGTCTCAGGCCTGAAGCCCGACGTGCGCAGCCACGCGTGCCTCTTTAGGAGAGTACCCTGTGCGAGAGACCTGCCTGCTGTCTCTGCGGTGTCCAGGGTATTCTTTATCACATTCTGATTGGCAAGTTTGCCCCCCGAGATAATGGCGAGAAGCTTGTCTCTGGTTGGTTCCGGAACCTCTTGAAGGCCTTCCTGGAGTAGGTTCCATTGGGCGTCGACGTAGCTTGCTAGTAACGTCGTGTTATTGGCAATCCGGACGGTATAGGCCGCTGCCGACGTAACCCTTTTGCATAAGGCATACAACCTTTTGGACTCCTTGTCCGGGGTGACTCTCCCGTGGCAAGGGGAACCCCTGCTCTCTTGCGAGTGTTGGTCACCACCAGCGAGTCTGGGATTGCGTGTCCTTTGATATAAAGCAGGTCGGTGGGGGAGGGTCGGAAAAGTTTTTCGACCCTTGGGTTCACAGCCCTAGTCTGAGCGGGTGTGAGTAAGAAAGGGGACAGCCGTCTCTTTACAGAGCTCAAGAGAGGGATAGACTGGCTTGCCGGAGGCTTTTCATTAATAATGTCCACTGCAAAATCTTGTTCGGGCAAGGCTTCAAGCGTGGCAATTTTAAAGAATTCCGCTACTTTTTTCAACATGTTGTTGAAAGCCATTTGATCATCCACCGGGGAAGCTTGTCGAATCGGGGTGGATGGGGGAGAGTCGAGGCAAACGATATCAGAGTTGTGATCGTCCTGCTGGGTGTCCTCCCAGTTGTCCGTTGCTCCTTGATCTTCCCCATAGTTGTCCAGAAAAGAGGACTCCTCTTCTTCTGTATAGATGGCTCTATACGTGTCCTTGTGGACATCTTCTTGATAGTCAACTTGGTGTTGGACATCTAGGTGTTGGACATCTTGTGTTTGAGCGTTAGGGTCTACCTGAGCTTTTTTCGGCGGAGGTTGATAAGAGGCCCTGAAAAACTGCTCCAGCCGATCCATACACCCCTCGAATTGCTCCGTGGTCCACTTGGATGACCCAAATGGACCTAGCTGAGTAGGAACCGTGTTCTCCGCCCTAAGGCATTGAGAGGATCTCCTCAGGGTGCTTGAGAGGGGTACCTGGCTTTCTTCGTAAGAGTCTTCGGGATCGTCTTCCAAATCCGTGGAAAACTTTTTGGCGGATTGGCCCATAACTGTGGGCGGAACCGGTACCAGGCCCACCGCCGTAGCAATCCTATTGCTGCTCTTACGGATAGTAACCGAATCTTCGGGAGACAACGCCTCCGATGATGTGTCGGCAGTGGAAATGTCTTCCGCGGCTCCTGAAGGGCCAGGGGATGGCTTCTCGGGTAGAGGCCTACTCGTAGTTTTCGGGCCTGTACAGGCCTTGGAAACCTTGGAATCCGTCAAATTTTCTTGTTCTGAAACTTCGGCACGTGTAGTTTGGGGAGTAGCGCCCTTGTTATGTTTGTTATGCCCAGTCGTCATGCGCTGCTGCGGATGCGGGGAAGGCTTCAGACCTGACTGATCCGTGGGCCCCGCCAAAATTTCCGGCGGGCCTGTTGGCGCTTTCGCCTTCTTCGACGAGGACGGCGTTTGGGTTGTGTGCTTGGTGCGGTGCGATTGTACGCCCCTGTTGCCGGGTGTGTTCCCTGTAGCAAGACCGGAGTCGAGCCTGGAAGGGTCGGGGACGGGCGTGGCGGCCCTAGAAGTGTCCGCCTCAAGGTCTATAACGTCCACATTGGACGTTTGGTCATCCGACGTGCCCTCGTCACTTTCGGCTGGTGTCGCGGCAGGGGAAGGAGGCTCCACGCGTGACATGCCGTACGCGGCCCACCGCTTTAACCGGCGCTCGCTAAGGGTCTTAGGTTTAAGGAGTTTACACGCCGAACACCGCCTTTCGTCATGCTCTAGGGGGAAAAAAGCGTTACACGAGGTGTGCTCGTCTTTCCACGGATATCTAACCCTGCACACAGGGCAGAATCTAAAATGGAGTCCTTTCCAAAGCAGAAGGGAAGGGTGACCAGACCAAAAGGGAAAGCAGTGGAAAAGAGGAAAGACATAATAACAGTATGGCAAACCCAGAGCCCACTCTCCCTACTGTGTAGGTCGGCCGGAAGGCCCGACCACGTGGAAGTCCGAACGCCGAATCTTAGGCGCCGGAACCCACAGCCGTAGACGATTCCCCCTTAGTCGTCGTCGATGATGTTCTTGATAGGCGAAGTGACTTAACGGGGATAAACTGACCATTCGGTAAGATAAACAATGTCTCATGAAGCGCTCCGCTATAGGGCGACCAGTGATCTGGGTGGAAAAAAACAATTTGAGGGACCTCGGCGCGTGAGGGATTTTGGGTACTACACACGTCACGATAGGGATAGTGTTTCAGACACGCCTATGCCAACGTCCCCTTTCGGTCCCCGAAAGACAAGATGCAATACTCCGCGGTTGCCACTGGATGTCAGACCATATGCACATCATGTGCTTCTAAGCAGATTAACAAGCATCAGAAAGGAACTTTGCCAGGTTCATCTTCGGTGACCTGCAAAGTCCCTTGTATTGTATGCTAGGGGATAAGGTATCCCCTATATTGTCACACAATGTAATGGTACCCGGTCTCAGAAGGATGGTGACTTCATCCAGCCCTGCTGGCATTCAAATTTGTGAAGTGCAGCTCTGCCTCTTTTCAGATGCCAGTGCTTAACCCGTGACCTCTCCACTCGGACACTATAAGCACATGTATCTGATACACACAAAACATGTCCTGTCCTCCAGAAATAGCCAATGTAAGTTTCTGGGCCTTGTTTCAAAATGCTGCTCATAGGGCAGTGTGATTTGATGACATATTTTAAAGCTGTTTGGCACTGGTCCCCTCTCGACAATCGTATGTTACATAGGCCCGTGCTCTTTTGGCCAATAGTTTGCAGGCCAGAAGTAGACTGCGGTGGAGCTATGGCACCCTCTCTAATGCCAGTGCTGAGTAGCAAGTTTGGGGACAAACGGGAGCTGCTGTGCCACCCTGCAAGCCAAGCTGGCATGGCCTTCATCCTCCTTCAGCACTTCTTGCAAATCAAGAACACGAAATGGTGCAATATATTAATAGCAGGTGTTTATATAGCACTCCATGGCACATTCCTCCCACGCCTAAGCGCTGTAATAATAGCTGTGCTCGTTACCCAACTTAATGGTAGCATAAGGTTGATTCCGCCCTGCCAGGATTGGAATTTCAAAGTACAGGCTTGTCCCCAATTTAAGGAAGGAGTGATTAACCCATGAGCTATCCACCAATAGCCTGCTTGAGAATCTGTAATGTGATCGATTTCTTACCGGATATCTGATCGGTCCATTGGCAGCCAAGAGTCTTGTTCTTCCCCCCACATACCTCTCCCCATTCTCCCGAGCTGGACTTGTCTACATACATGTATGTTTCTTACATTTTATATAGGCTTACTACAAACCTTATACACAGAATAATGCAATAAAGAAACATCAACTAAAACCAAAAATTAATATTTCAAATACTGGAATAAAACCCTTATTAACACAATCCACAACATCAAACATTATTTAAAATAAATCACTCCATTTGATCAACTTTAAAAATGCAATCACTCTAATTAATAAGGATTTATGCTGTAATTTTAAACGACTTTCCCGGCAGAAACACTTCTTCCAGCAAAAGCTACAATGCAATCATCAGGGCAGAGCCTGCAAGAAGCTCCGCGAACCCAAGGAGCCCTCTAGGGGTAAAGCAAGGCTTCCTGCTGCAGGACCAGACCTCCGGCCCAGCCTTCCCAATACGGAGGGCATCACGTGGCGCTCTCCATGGTGCTGTATGACAGCTGAACTCTAGCGTTCATGCGTATTGCTTTGTAAACTAGCAGCCGCCATCATCACGCCACTCACACCCCTTTAATCCTGCTTTCGCCATGCAATATGCGCTGCCACCTCTACTGCAGCAGAGGCCCTTATGGGTAGCCGAAGCATTTCTTCCACTACGCAAGCGTCTTTGCCGACATTAGCATGGCTTCCTTAGAGTTATAATCCGTGTGCCCTACTCTCACAGTTCCGCAACTGCAAGCGATCAAATGCGCCCAGCGGCTACACTATTGGTCCAGGCTGCGCCGAGACACCCTCTGTTAATCAAGCAAAACTGCAGCCTCACCTGAGCACATCATCCACCTTCAACGCCAAGAGTCAACTTGGGGTAGTAAACACCATATACACTCAAAAGATCAGTAATTTTCATTATGCAAGTGCTTAGTTCTCAACTTGCTAGCCTCAGACACAGGACCATTTCCAGTCCTGGCGATGTATTACAGAAACATGAAACCTTTTGTTTCAAAACTGTGCAATTTTTGCCAATTAATTAATTAAGTGGATTTTTTTTCTTCCCGAGGGCAATCTTTCATCTAGTGTTAATACCATTCCGTATTAGCACTAGGGAAAAGATTCCCCCTGTGCAATGATGCATTAAAAGAATATATTTCTTGCACTAGGGCAATTTTTGTCCTAGCTCAAATGCCATGCAAAATGGTGGGGGGTGTACTGTAAAGCGTATTTTGTATTCGGCTGAATACTGATCAGTTTCTATCAATCAATATAGCTTTATTTTGGTGCTGTACCATAAAAGCAACTAAAACACATTGGCCCTCATTACGAGTCCTTACCGTTACCAGCACCTGATATCTCAGTGTTAGCAGGATATGACGTGTGCCGGCAACGGTTGTAAGTTCCCATTCCATACAGTCCCGTAGCACTCTGTGGAATGGGTTTGCCCCTATCACCGGCATTGGTAGTAACGGTGCCAGTGATAGGGGCCATTCTTTGCCGGTAGTGGCCTGAACCAAACTTGGAGTATGCTGGTCCGGGAACAATGCCAGATCCGGTACTATCGGCTGTTTTACCAGCATTTTTCCTGGACCGGCACACTCGTAATGAGGGACATTGCAATTAAAATCAGCATTACATTATCATCGTACACATGTGTTGTGGCAACAAACCATAAAATAGATAAATATAAATAAACAAATCTCATAACAATGATGCAAGAGGGCAAAGGTCAAAACGTGGTTAAAAATTGACGCATAAAAACTGGTCAAGCTAAATTCTCTGTGGCACTGTTGGTCAAGCACCATTAGGATTTGAGTCTACCTGTCATGTATTTCACAGGTGTATAAAAAATACATTGTTATAAAATAGCAAATTAATATATTCAGGTCAAAGTGCATGTGCACGCAAAGGGCACAGAAGTATGGACTCAGAACGAAAACATGTTATTCAAGGCCCATATGGGCTGCACAGACCAATCGTCAATGTTATGCATCGCATTATCTCGACAGATATGCACAGCAAGGTTTAATATTTAGCGATGATGACATTCTAGAGACTTTTAAACGATCTTGGCCCATCTCCTTTTCCAAGCCTGTGAAGATAATTAACTACAAAATGGACCGCCAAGCTATCCTTGGAGGAACAACGCAGGGTCATTGCTTGTGCGGTGGTGTTATTATATCCTGCACGAAAGAGGGGTTTTAGATAGCTCTTTCTCAGGACTAGGTTGTGAGGGCATATCAGCATGAAGTGGACAGTGCACGCTTCCGTGGTGTTGCTATTCCACTTGTGTCACAAGCACGCCACTGGTAGGATGCCCATTCGTAGCTTAGCATATAAAGATCCCATGGACTTGACTTGAGGAGTACATTGTCCAAATACTCTTCAAAACTAATATCTTGTTTCAAGTCCCAATACTTGCTTAGCTGGAGGATTGCCCTATTTTTCACAATAATTCTGTTTCTGCCTTTACGAAATAAGCATTTTTAACAGACAACTTTGTGTAAGCATCTATGTATTTGGGTAATTTTAATTGTAATTGTTTATTTGTAAAGCGCTTATACACTAGTGAAGTGTTTCAAAGCGCTTCAAGGCGGGAAGGGAACAAGGGAATACAGAGTCATTCCGAGGCCTTGAAGTTCCCGAATGATCTAACAAAAAATGACTGGCAAACTAGGCCTGACGTCATTACTACTAGTGCAAGTGCATGACAGGAAAGAAGGCGAGAAAGGGGGAGGAGAGGGAGAAGAACATACAATCCTTAAACTACCGTACTAGGCCAGCGATGTTTCAGATAGTGCAAGTGCATAACAAAGAGTGAGGTGATAAGGGGGGAGGAGACGGAGATGAACATACTGAAACCAGAAAAACCTCTGTACTAGGCCTGGCGAACTAGGCCTAGTGCATTGTAGGTAATGTAAGTGCGCAGGCAGGAAGTAAAAGGGAGGGGGAAGGGAACAAGTAGGCCCAGTCCAGCAGGGCCCTGGGGTAAGTGCAGAGGTTACCCTTCTCATGGAATGAATTCCAGAAGTGCAGTAGTGGTGAGCAAAGTGCAGAGGCCTGGGGGCAAGTGCGAGGACTGGTGGCAGAGCCTGAGACCTGTGTGGCTCTGGAGGTGCACCAGACGACCAGTCAGCAAAACAGAGCGGACTTAGGGAAGAGGAGGAGGAAAGTAAGCGAGAATAGGGAGGAGGTTAGCAAGGGAGATGGAGAGAGAAAGAGGAAGAGGAGAGGAAGGTCTTGAGGAGTATCCAGAACTTAAGGAGATCAGGCTCAAGACAGAGAGCGGCAGGGAGGTTGTTCCAGAGGGAGGCACCTGCAGAGGATAAAAATCTACCCCTAAATCTCTTTTTGGAAAAACGGCTCACACGCAGAGAGTTGGAAGAGGACAAGCGTAGGGCTCTAGAAGGAGAGTGGTTAAGGAGAGAGAGTTGTAGATAGTGCGGGACCCAGCCCCAAAAGGTCTTGTGGACTATGCAGTGGGTCTTGAACTTGATCCTTGCAGCCACGGGGAGCCAGTGGAGGGATTCAGCGCAGGAGAGATGTGGTCCCAGGGCTTGAGGCCAAGGATAAGTTTTGTGGTTCTGTTCTGGAGGAGTTGTAGAGGACGGAGAGTAGAAGTAGGAAGATTGTGAAAGAGACTGTTGCAGTAGTCCAGCCTAGAGAGAACCAGGGCTCTGGAGACAGTAAGCCTCCGGGGGAAAGTGAGAAAAGGTAGAATACCTCTAAGGAGGTGCTGCTGGTAGTGGAACTTTTTAGAGATGTCTGAGATGTGAGAGGAGAAGGAGAGAGTGGAGTCAAAGATGACCGCTAGATTTTTTGCCTCACTAGTAGGTGAGGGCGCAGGGCCAAGGGAGGCCGGCCAGAGTGAAAGTGGGAAAACAGGAGCAGGGGTCCCAATAAGGACGATCTCTGTCTTCCTGGCATTGAGGCAGAGATCATTCACAGAACACCAAGACTGAATTGCAGACTGTCAGGAATGAGCGACGAGGAGGAGGCCGGGGGTAGCCTGAAAGAGAGCTGTGTGTCATGCGTATAACACTGAAAGTTGGAGGTGAAGGCAGAGATCCTGCAGGCCAGAGAGGCCATGTTGACATTGAAGAACCAGGGGGATAGGTTAGACCCCTGGCGGACACCACGAGTAGAGAGAGTGATAGCAGAGAGAAAAGACTCAAGTTCCTCCTGGGAAGGACGGTAAGAGAGAAAGGAGGCAAGCAATGCCAGGGCCTGATCTGTGATGCCCAGGGTGTCACGGACATGGGAGATCAGGATGTTGTGGTTTACTGTATCGAAAGCAGAAGAGAGTTCAAGAATAATGAGGACAGAGGCAGAGTTAGAGTCAAGATTTGAGAGCAGGTCTTCACAGGTGTTCAGAAGAGCAGTTTCCATGCCTCTGGATCCTCTAAAGCCAGACTGATGGTCATAGAGACAACCAACAGATTCAGTGTGGAGGGTAAGCTGAGAGATAGCCATCTTCTCCAGGAGTTTTCCCAGAAAGGAAGTGATAGAGATTAGGAAATAGTTTGCCAGAATAGAAGGGTCAGCACAAGGTTTCTTGAGCAGAGGGTGCACAAGAGAGTGCTTGAGAGAAGTGGGTAAAACACCAGTGTTGCAAAGAGGTTACAAAAGTCTGCCAAGGCTGGAGCGAGAGTGTCAATGTTGTCCTTGATGGTTTTGGAAGGGCAGGGGGCCACCTGTTTGGAAGAGACTTTCATAGAGCAGACTTGTCTAGAGACCTTCTCAGGTGTGACAGGGAGAGAGGAGAGAGGGAGGAAGAAGAGCGGGAGGGGTGGGTGCGGCCGAGGGGGGTCTAAGAAATGTTGGGGCATGAGTAGGTGCAGAGGCGAGAGAGGTCAGGATGTCCCGTGTTTTGGTGGTGAAGTGTGCAGCCAGGGCCGAGCAAAGGGCTTGGATGGGAGCAGTAGAGGATGATGCTGCAGTAGGGTTGGCCAGTTCCTTGCAGACTTTGTAAAGTTCAGCCGTGTTGTTAGATGCTGCGGAGATGCAGGCTTGAATATGGACTCTCTTTTTGGACCAGATGAGGCGTCTGTATTGTCTTTGAAGTAGGCGGCGGGCCAGCTTGTCAGAGGGTGCACCTGAAAATCCCCTTTCCGCCAAGCTGCTCTGAACTTGCGTTTCAGGGCAGCCAGATCGGAGTCATACCAAGAGTTGTACTTTTTGGCAGGCTTCAGTCAGACCATCATGACAGGGGCAAGAATGTTGAGAGTGTTGGAGATGGAAAGGTGAAAGTTAGAGAGGGCTGTGTCAGGGTGGCAGCCAGCCACAGGAGTCGAAGGAGGCGAGTAGGTAGAGGCAAAGGCAGGCACTGACACATTATTCATGGGTCTGAAGACCTTGAAGGTGGTTGGTGGTGCAGGGTGTGCTAGTGCTAAACGAGAAGAGAGCTTCACGCATAAAGATAGAAGAGAGTGACAGTCCAAGAGAGTGAGGTAGTGAGAGGGATAGAGAGAGGGATGTCTGTGGATATGAGAGCATCCAAGGTATGGCCTGCAGTGTGCATCGGGCCTGAGGGTAGAATGGAGAGAGAAAGAGGGTCACATAGGTTGCAGAAAGGTCCTGAAGAGTTGGACAGTCAAGGTATATGTTAAGATCCCCCAGCAGGAGGAGTTAGGGAGAGGAGGAAAGGAGAGCAGAGGCCAGGTCCGCCCATTCTGAGAGGAAGAGGATAGACTGGCCCGGAGGCTGACAGAATGTGGCCAGAGTAAGAGAGAAGACAGGAGAGAGAAAGAGCCTGCAGACCAGGCATTCATAGGAGGAGTAGGCCTGACTGGGAGTAATGGAAACAGGGATCCACTCAGGAAAGATGAGGGCTACTCCACCTGCTGGCCTGTTGAGCCTGGGCTCAGAGAGGATCTTGTAGCTGCCCTTAAACCATGTCTCAGTGTTGCCCAATATTCCCTCATCACAATGCTATGGCAGTGAGGTACCACCTTCCTAGGCCATTATATCAGCAAAGGCTTCTCTGTACCTTGCTAGCCTTGCGGTGGTCCAGTTCCTAACCCAATAGAACACTGATTTAGACCTACATAGAGATTCCACTATTTGAAGATTAGTTTCCAGATAAACTGACAACTTGGGTGTGTTAATTGGTAGGCCTAGAATGTTCTTCATACATGTATTCTCAACAACTGTTAAGACTGTTGCAATTGTTAACTCCCCATAATTCTGCTCCATACAAAGCAGCCTGCCTGGTCTGCAGTTTGTATGCTTCAATCGAAACACTTAAAGCCTCACTGCCAAGTTTCCTTCTAAATATTGCTAGGGCAAAGAAACGTGCAGCCAGCCGTTGGACAACCTGTGGCGAGTATATATTTTTTTTTATCAAGTCTTATGATCTTGGTGAGTTGATAGATAGGGGCTGCGACAATCGGTGTTTAGACACTGTGGCTGCCCAGTATTTTGAAATACTGAGATGGCAGGAAAACACCTGTGTTTGCGCCCTCTAGTTTCAAATAAAGTGGCTTGACGTCATTTACTGTGGAGATAGAGGTTTTATTTTGATTTCACCCCCGACGCGTGTTTCTCCAAATAATATTGTTTGGTTCCAATACCAAAAAATGAAATGCGCTTGTTATCTTCATCGGCATGTTCCTGAAAGAAATGATTGGCAAGCGGCTATCTGGTGTCTCTATTTTTGAGAGTTCTCAAGTGTTCCATTATTTGTGTTCTACGATGGCGAATTGTGCTGCCTATGTATAGTTGCTGGCAGATGCATTTAATGCCATACACTACAAACTTTGTGTTACAGTTAATAAAGTCTTTCAGCTAATAGTTCTTTCCATTGGGTAGTTGTATGGGCTTTTTGGCGTTTTCCGAAAAGCCACAGACTAAACAAACTCCACATTGGTAGTTTCCTTGTAGAGAAGGCATGTTCCAAAGTTGCGTTTGGCATTGTTTTGGTTGTTTTCGGGCTAGAAAATGCAAGGGGCATAGCAGGATTTTGAGGTTTTCAGCTCTGTGGTATGTAATGCAGGGATGTTTATCCAAGTGTGGTTTCAGATCTTCATCTGTGATCAGAATTGACCAATGCTTATTCAGCATTTTCCGCAATGTTGAAGCCTCTGAGTTATAGGTTGTAATGAATCTTATGTCCTTGGATGACACTACTTTTTTGGGGGGTTTGTTTTGTAATAATTCACTTCTTGTTCTGTGTACTGTCTTTTGATATGCCTGATTCAAAAAGCCGCCTTGGTGTGCCCTCCTCTGGATTCCTACCATTTCAGTTATGCTCCCATTAACATTTCACCTAATTCCCACCTTGTTATTTGTTTAGAGGATGTGGATAACCCGAAATAGCGGTGGAGGAATACCTAGATCCCTTAGAGCATTCCACAGCCTTAACCTTATAATACTGTCAAATGCTCTTTTGAGTCGATGAACACTGAATATATACACACCTTTCGTAAGTTCACATATTTATCGCACAGGAGTCGCAGGTGCAGGCTTTGGTCTATGGTGCTTGTGCTACTCGGAAATCCAGCCTGGAGATGGTTTAATAAGTTATACTCCTCTATCCAAGACTACAGATGCCCCAAGGCAGCTCTAGCAAATATTTTCCCACCCCAGCATCCAATGAGGAGATTGGGTGGTAATTACTGAGATCATCCCAACCACACTTTCTCAAGTGTTTGGCTGAAGACAAATACACATTTTTTTTGTAGATCAATTCATTTTGAAACATGATGAACACACTTCATCACAAATCACATAGTCCAATTGCAAGACCGTAGATGCTGAACATTGGCATTCCTCCACCTCCTGCATTGGGACTAATAATAAATGCATCAATGGTTTGCAACTGTACATGCGGCTGCAACCCATTGGATGCTTTCCCAGGTTGAACAGTAGCCTTCTGCCGAGTGGAAGTAATCTGCAAAGGATTGTATCCCCTGTGCATGAAGATGCGTCTGGCATCTCAAGAGACCACTGCCTTCACCCAAGATATCCATTCAATTCAATGTAGCTTTATTTTGGCAAACAAAGCATAATAGCAATACACAACATCAATTTAAAACACAATATAAATACAGATGCATTATATTTATACAAATATAAAAGGTTTTGAGAAGAAATGCTACTTTTACATTAAAAGTCACAAACATGTACTTACACTTCAACAGACAGGTGAAGATAATTCTCAAGTTGTGCACATCCTAACTCCTCTGGTGAGTTGTGCAGTATATTTTTAACTCATCCTCAGTATCTGTTCCTTGTCATATCCTAAAATCCAGTACACAAGACAAGTTAAAATGTACAATAACAACACAAATAGAAAAAACAACCACTAAAATCATGTATGAGCACAGTATATGAACATGATAGATTTTAATAATTATCAGCCGCAGCCTGGGTTGGTCATTAAAAATGATTACACAGATTCAAAAAGTACAAGATGCAAATATATAGAAAGTGCTGGATGAAATTTTCTGGGGAACAGGCTACAAGGCTAAATACTCCTGTACCCTGCACACCCACCACTTCCCCCAATCTTAAAGGCATAGTCCAGTAAACATTTTTATTGTCCCTACGGGTCGGCCATGTTTTTTTAAGTGGCTCGATTTTAGAAAACTTTCCTATGGACCTTACCCGAGTTTTCGTCCATTAAACGCATGCGAAAACAGGCACCAAGGAGCCGCCATTTTGTGATAATCCTATCACTTTCCGCATCGCCCTGGCTGACCTGCTTCTGCGGCACTAAATCAATTCCCCCGTCCCTGAGCCTGACATTATCAAAACATTCATATTCCCCGCCTCTCTCCGTGACGTTACTGTGCTGCGTAGGCAAACGCGCCCAGTCGTCTTCTACGCGACTCCACACAGAACCCGGAAACCAACACAGACCATCTCACAACACAGCGCACCACAATTCGGAATATGAAACTGTACTTTACAATCAAACAGCAACACGGTACATTTGGTAAAGTACATTTATTTGACATTAAATGTTTATAGAATATTCAACAATTGCCATATGAACTCCGAAAGCCATTTATTTTATTTTATCTGTATCCGCAATGGTACACAGGGTGTTGCTTTTCGTTAAAAGAAGCACTTTGGAAGCATGGTGAAGCACAAGGCTGTTCCATCAACTAGGCACTAGTCCATCGTAAAGGTTGATATGTTGCTTCTAGCCACTAGTACAGCGTAAGGGCATGTGGGCCCTTGGCGATCGTCCCATAAAATTGTCAGTGTGCTCCAGTTGTTCACACGAAGCTGCAGGTGTCTCACGAAAAAAACGTCTGCCGGTGTCTCAAACCGATGACAGTAGCAGAAGGGGAGCAAATACCTGTTATGAAAACAAAAAAAGTATAATAAGTCTCGCCAGCCGATCTTCATTAATATTACTAATTTTATTTATTACGGCCGATCAGAAACTATTTGCTTGCAAGGATAGTTCAATGGAGTATGTTTGGCTCTAAAATCAATGCGAAAAGTAACGAAATAAATCGAGGCCAACACACAATGATAAACGACAGTTAGTCTACATGCGTGTGGAATGATATGATATATGATATGGCATTTGTAACGCGCCTATACACAAGTGTTTCAAGGCGCGACGAGGCGGGGGGGAACAAGGGCAGACAGACAACGATCCTACTAGGCCAGGTGTCTTTCAGATCTCGCATGGGGAAGGGGGGTAAAAGTGCTGTACATGGTTAGTCGAATACAAGATAAATAATAGGGCCAGCTGCTGGCAAGTGCAAGGTAAATGCCGGGAGAAGGGGCTGAAGGATACAGAGACAGTCCCGTAGTGCAGGTAGGCAGTGCATGGAAAAGTGGCTGGGCGAAGGACCGAGATCGGTGAGACCAGTGGACCTGCATGCCCATGTGCCCACTACGAACATGTTTTCCTTGCTTTTCCTAGCTCTTCATTCATTCATTTATTCATGCATCCATTCATTAACTCTTCATTCCGGTATAAAAGTGTCTAAAGATTTACTCACATTATATTTGAAATTTCCATTGTGTCTCTTCGTAATGCAGTCTGTAAAACGGACCATGCTCATGACAACGATTTTTCGTAAACTGAACTAAAATGAAACTTGGTCTAGTTTCTGAATTTTCTGCCTTATCGTCTCTTACGTTATTACGCACCCCCTTCAAATGTAGTTCTTTCGGCATGGTCCCTGTCTCAAGGTCAAAAAACAATAGACCCTTATACTTCCAGTGCGACTCGTGGGCCTCTTCTGGGCGCGAGCTGAAAATCAAAGCCGCTGTCCTTCGCATTCTTTATTTGCAACATCACGTGGTAAAGGCATCTGTGAGAACTTTGGCGCGTTCTAAGGCCCCCAATTTTGTCCCCGTTGTCTGCGAGCTTTGCAGCCCCAAAAAATCATAACTATGGAGACATTTAGAGGGTAATTCATAGAATCCAGCGCACAAGTAGCGCACGCGGCTGGCGCACAGCGTGCGCGTGCGATAGTCTGCGCCAGCCGCGTGCGCCAAAACCGAATCCGGCGCACAGCGCATTCATGGATTTTAGCTTCCCCAGGCAGCCGTGGCGCACAGTGGCGCAGCGACTCGCTGCAGCGCCAGTTACGCCCCCAGGAACGCCCCTTGCGCTGGGAAATCTCATAAAAATCCCAAACCAGCGCAAGGGGCTGCGCTAACCCTGGACCATCACGGCAAGCGGCCCATGCGATTTTCAAGGGTGCGCGGGAAGTCCCACACGCGAAAAGCCAGGGTACGTCCATTACAGGGGTGCGCGGGAAGTTTCACACGCGAAAAGCTAGGCTACGGGAATACCAGGGGTGCGCGGGAAGTCCCACACGCGAAAAGCCAGGGTACGTCCATTACAGGGGTGCGCGGGAAGTTTCACACGCGAAAAGCTAGGCTACGGGAATTCCAGGGGTGCGCGGGAAGTCCCACACGCGAAAAGCCAGGGTACGTCCATTTCAGGGGTGCGCGGGAAGTTTCACACGCGAAAAGCTAGGCTACCAGAATTCCAGGGGTGCGCGGGAAGTCCCACACGCGAAAAGCCAGGGTACGTCCATTACAGGGGTTCGCGGGAAGTTCCACACGCGAAAAGCTAGGCTACGGGAATACCAGGGGTGCGCGGGAAGTCCCACACGCGAAAAGCCAGGGTACGTCCATTACAGGGGTTCGCGGGAAGTTCCACACGCGAAAAGCTAGGCTACGGGAATACCAGGGGTGCGCGGGAAGTCCCACACGCGAAATGCCAGGGTACGTCCATTACAGGGGTGCGCGGGAAGTTTCACACGCGAAATCCCAGGCTACTTCCATTTCAGGGGTGCGCGGGAACGTTTCACACGCGAAATCCCAGGCTACGTCCATTTCAGGGGGGCGTGGATAGTTGAACACGCTACTCCGATCGTTGGGTCTTCACAGGTCTTCCCTGTACAGCCTCCATGTCCCCTGCATGCAGTCCACACCACAGGGGATTACCCTGCACACCTGCTCATGACTCCCACCCCCCAGCAGTCATGGGGCACCCTCCACCAGGCCCCCACCCATGTCCCACTCATGCCTCCCACCACCCCCACCCCCCAGCACTGTGGGGCACCTGCCAGCAGGCCCCCACTTATGTCCCACTCATGCCTCCCACCACACCCACCCCCCAGCAGTCATGGGGCACCCTCCACCAGGCCCCCACTTATGTCCCACTCATGCCTCCCACCACCCCCACCCCCCAGCACTGTGGGACACCTGCCAGCAGGCCCCCACCCATGTCCCACTCATGCCTCCCACCACCCCCACCCCCCAGCACTGTGGGGCACCTGCCAGCAGGCCCCCACTTATGTCCCACTCATGTCTCCCACCACCCCCACCCCCCAGCACTGTGGGGCACCTGCCAGCAGGCCCCCACTTATGTCCCACTCATGTCTACCACCACCCCCACCCCCCCCCGCAGTCAGGGGCACCTACCAGAAGGCCCCCACCCATGTACCATCCATGTCCACCTTCACCTGGGTCACAACCCCACACAATCATGACCGTAATGGACAGTCTGCCCTGCAAGAATTCCCAAACAACTATCCCATCCACCCACATATCAAACACAATGACATGTGACACACCCAATGTAAATCATATGAATGAACACATGTCTGTCACACACAGATGTTGCAAGTGAATGTCCAAACACCCCACATGTCATGCATGAAAGCAATGAGATGATACAACACATTGAAGGATCAAATGAAAATGTATTAAAAATAAACAAGGATGGTAAAAATAAAAAATAACAATAAACATGCAATGCAAACTAAATAATAAAAAAGTACAACCAAAAAAATCAGGAACACTAATTAACAAAAATAAAGTAAAATAGGGGTCCAAAGTCAAAGTCCAAAATTAAATCCAAGTACAAATGAAAGAAGAAACACATTGCCTCATGTGAAAAATTAAAACAAATATTAACATCCCTCAAACTATCAACATGATGATCCGGGTCCATGAGCCCTAATAAATGAAACCTAACTATTTACACTAAGTAAGAAAATGTCTATATACAAAAATGTGGTGCATTGTCCTTTGGCAACCAAATAATAACATTAAAACAAAGGAAACCTAACTACAACTAAACTACAGAACTATATACAAAGGCGGCGGGCAAGTCCTGCGGCTCACTGATTGTTGTTCCGGGCCAGGGCATCATCGAACTCCCGCTCGATGTCCCGGAGGCGGCCCCGTTCCACAGCCCCGAGGGTCCGCAGGGACGCCGATGTACCCACCTCCAACTCCCTGCGGATGGCCTCGAGGCACTCGGCCCGCCTCAGGGCCCTCCGCATGGAGTTCTCCGCCCTGACCATAGCGAGCCGCGCCTCTTCCGCCCGCCGCCGCTCCGCATCTATGGCATGGCCCAACCGCTGCCACACGGAAGACACTTGACGTCCAGGGTCCTCCTGCCCTCCGGCTGATGCCTGCCCCTCTGATGGTGATGGCCCCGAGCCATCAAGGCTCCCACCTTCTTCCTCCTGCTGCTGACGTGCTGGTGCCGGTGCCCTGACACCTGCTGCCTGCACATCCTCCATTGTTTGGGGTGCTGTTGTTGCGGTGGCCACCCCTGCTGGACTCACGACTCCCGACTGGGGCAGGGATGTGTCCTCCACCAGCCTGGCCCCATCGTCAGAGGCAGCTCCACAGGGCACCCAGGTGACAGGTGGGTAGGAAGATGGCACGGAGGACGACTGGCGCATAGGGGGTTCAGGTGAGGAGGGGGTCGGAACAAGGCCCAGTGTATGGAGGAACACAGCCTGGTCTCCCTGAGAATGGGTCCGGACGTGGGCAACCCTGCTGGTGCAAGATGATGCAGACACAGGACCGGGGACAGGATTACACACAGGCACCTCCGCGGCGGCCTGTGCTGCCTCCTGTCCCTGCCCCTGTGCTGCACCACTAGCACCAGTGGAATGCCCACCTCCAGACACCATCTCAGTCCCTTGCACGGCCTCCTCCTCCACCAAACCCACCACCAACCTGGATGACTCCCTGCCATCTTCCGCCGCGGAACCCTGTGGGGTCTCAGCTGCCCCTTCTGCTGCCGAGGAGTCCAACTTCCTCCTGTGCCTCCTGGACCTCCCCTCGGCAGCTGCGACCTGGGACACAGCACCGGACTCCTCACTCCCCGACGAGATGACAACAGGGGAGGGGAGCCGGGCCTTGCGTCTCCGGCTGGCGGTGGCATCCCTGCCGCTGTGCTCCACAGCACCTTCTCCGCCCTCCACATCAGATGACGCTGCAGGCAGGGAGAGACAGGAGACAGGCATCAGGACACTGTACAATTGACTCACACACATAACAGTTGTACAAGAGTGGCATTGTCATACTCCAGACCTGGCATCACAATCCCCAACACACATGTCTCCTCAACGCACACAAATGAGTCATTCAACAGCCATATTGCTACAGCCCGCTACATACATTCACATACAGCAGCATGAGCAGACAAAGGTGAGCCACACATCACATGATACACACGGACTCAAATACACATGCACACATGCAAAGCACACATCCAAGCATGTGTACCACTCCGCAAACTGTCAGTCATGAGATGAACATCCATGTCACATTTGCAATTCACTCTCCAACATGACAGTGTCACCTGCATCCATGTAGCAACACTGTTGCACCCTTCACAACTACACACACGCACACGCTGCAGACTAATGCACCTGGAATCAACATCCATGTGTCACACCACAAGCATGCCAACTCACATGCACAGTCAAACACATGTGCCCACACACAAGCATTTGCACTGCAAGCACACACACACACACATGCACCATCCTTGTCTCACACATCACAGGCACACATGTGCTTGTCTCACAGCCCTGCACACACACATTTATACATGGCCACACAAAGACATGTGCAACATGCACACTCCTGGCACACCACCACACACACAGCTTACAACCAGTATGCATGTACACTCACCGCTCGACTCCAGACGGGTCTGCCTCCCAAGGACCTGGACATGGAGCGCTGGGGATATGCGTTCCAGGACCCGAAGTTCATCTTGCGACAAGTGGCCCCGCCGCCCCTTGGCATCCACTGCCTTCACGAGGCGCCGGGCCTTGTTCAGGGTCCTGGACCTGTAGTCCTCCCAGCGCTTCTTGACTTGATGGAATTCTCGGACTGCCATCCCCTCTGCGTTGATGGCAGTCACAATGTCCGTCCAGATCCTGGTCCGTCCTTCCTTGTCGAGGCGCATCCGTCCGTAGAGGGCATCATACTGCCCCAGGACTCGCTCCACCAGGACACCAACTTCGGTGGCACTGAAGCTGGTGCCCCTCTGCCTCCCTGGCCGGGGGTTGCCAGTCGTGCCAGATGTTGTGCTCCCTGACATGGCAACCCCAGAGGCAGGAGTGGGTGGGCAACTGGGTCCTGGGGCTGGGCTGTGGAGCGATGGTACGGCTGTCGGGAGTCTTTGGTTCCAGCAGGGGTGGTCACAGCAACTGCACCCCTGGCTGATGTGCAGGCAGCAAACAGCAGGGCACGTGGGCAGCAGGCAGTCAGGCAGCAGCAGATGGCAGGTGGGAGCGTGCTCGGGGCTCTGGGGGGCAGGATTCCGGCCTTCGGGGCAGGAGCGTGGTCCTCCGTGTGTGAACGCGTGGCCAGCTTGATACGGAGTGAATTGGCACGTGAAAATCATGCACGTCTGCGTGGAATCCGAGGAAAGGCCGCGTAAGCACGTCAGCACGCGTACGCGATCTCATTGGTCCAAAGGGCCAGGCGCGTAAGCGCGTCTACAACGTACGGCCGTTTCCCAACCCGCGTGAAAAAATAAACCTCCCGCGCGAGCGCGTCAGCACGCGTACGCGATCTCATTGGTCCAAAGGGCCAGGCGCGTAAGCGCGTCTACAACGCACGGCCGTTTCCCAACCCGCGTGAAAAAATAAACCTCCCGCGCGAGCGCGTCAGCACGCGTACGCGATCTCATTGGTCCAAAGGGCCAGGCGCGTAAGTGCGTCTACAACGCACGGCCGTTTCCCAACCCGCGTGAAAAAATAAACCTCCCGCGCGAGCGCGTCAGCACGCGTACGCGATCTCATTGGTCCAAAGGGCCAGGCGCGTAAGCGCGTCTACAACGCACGGCCGTTTCCCAACCCGCGTGAAAAAATAAACCTCCCGCGCGAGCGTGTCAGCACACGTACGCGATCTCATTGGTCCAAAGGGCCAGGCGCGTAAGCGTGTCTACAACGCACGGCCGTTTCCCAACCCGCGTGAAAAAATAAACCTCCCGCGCGAGCGCGTCAGCACGCGTACGCGATCTCATTGGTCCAAAGGGCCAGGCGCGTAAGCGCGTCTACAACGCACGGCCGTTTCCCAACCCGCGTGAAAAAATAAACCTCCCGCGCGAGCGCGTCAGCACGCGTACGCGATCTCATTGGTCCAAAGGGCCAGGCGCGTAAGCGCGTCTACAACGCACGGCCGTTTCCCAACCCGCGTGAAAAAATAAACCTCCCGCGCGAGCGCGTCAGCACGCGTACGCGATCTCATTGGTCCAAAGGGCCAGGCGCGTAAGCGCGTCTACAACGCACGGCCGTTTCCCATCCCGCGTGAAAGAAACACAAGCCAGTGTCAATGCGTGTGATTGGAGGCTGGCCCTTCAGCGCCTACACGCGGAAGTGACGCAGGACCTGTGGGCCTGCATAAAAGGTACATGTAGAACGCCATTTCCTTGTACGTGCTTTTCGTGGAGAGCGAGTTGGTGTATTCTGTACTTCTTGTCAGTTGACACGCGATTTACTTCACGGCGTTCAAAGGTCGTACTCCCTGTTACCTCTGACAGCTTTTTCTCTTCTGCTCTTTTTCCTGGGCCTGTTTCCTCACACAGCGTTCCCTTCTACTGTTGTCCTGTCTCCTCAGACAGCGTCCCATTCTTCTTTTGGCGGGGGTGTTGCCAACGCGCACACGCGCGTCTTTTTGACGCATTTCTCCCTGGCAGACGGTGAGTTGCGCACGCATCTATCATCTGTGCTTGCCCCGTGTGTCACGTACCTCTTCAGAGGTCAATCTAGGCTGCGTGTGACACGCATACGTTCATTCTTGTGTTACTGGATGCCACAGCGTAGTGCAGGGTTTTTTATACGCACACGTGGTCTAGGAGGGGTATCGTGCACGTTCCTTAACTTTTTTGGGGTGCCTGTGCGTTGCGTGACCCGTCATCTTTCCCCAGGGGTGTCATATAGCCTTGCCACTGCACTAGGGTACGAATACCATCTGGTACCCAACCCCTTTGACACCCAATTGCCCAGGACAATTGTGCACACCCACTCCCATACGCACAATAACATCAGTGCCATGGTTGGGAGGCGTGCAAGCCGTAAGGGTGGCAAAGGTGGCCGAGCCACACGTGGTGGCCGTGGAGGATCCACTAGGGGACGTGGTTGTGACTTGCAGGGTGCCCGTGTCCCCCCCAGTCTGGAGGACCAGTCAGGGACACCCATGCCCCCCCCTCCCCCGTTCCCCCCAGGTTGAGGGTCATGTGGCTGATACCAACCCTGATCAGCCCTTGTTGGACCAGCCCATTGTGGCACCAGACCTGTCCGAGGGTGACTCCATCGCTGACATCCAGGTCAGCAGGTCCACTGCACGTGCACCGGTGCACATTGGTGTCATCAGGACACGCGCATCTATGCCAGATAGGTCATCTGCTGCCCCCCGTGGGCAGGGTGTGGCTCCATCCACCCCACCTCTCATTCACCCTGCCAAGACTGTGTCGGTCCTAGTTCATGCACCTCAGATCAGGCCTGACCCTATCCCTCTACCCCCAATGCCTGCACCTACTCCCATGCTGAGTGTGCAATCCCACACACCCAGTACTGAGTCCACCACGGCTCCTGCCCCTAGTGTCCACAGCGGCGTAGGACACTCTGGATCCCCACCCCCTTCCAAGCGGAAGAGGAAGAGTGCACGTCCGGCACAGGCTGATGCCCCAGGCACGGCTGCACAGTCCGGCCCATCAAGGAAGCCCAGCTTCACAGACGCCGAACTGAATGCACTTGTTCAGTATGTGTCAGACCATGATAGGGAAATGCTCATCGTTGCAGGGTCCAAGACCACACATGCCAGACGCCAGGCACACTGGCAGACCATTGCTGACAAAATAAGTGCCCTTGGAGTAGTGAGGCGCACAGCTAGTGATTGCCAGAAGCGCTGGAATGACCTTAAGCGCAGGGCAAAGGATAAGCTGGCCTCAAGTCATGCCGCAACCTTGGTGACTGGAGGTGGGTCCCCAGCACAGGAAATAGAACTCACACCACACGAGTCCGTAGCTGGATCCTACGTCACCGAGGGACAACTCCAAGGTGTGGGAGATCTCCCTGATTACGAGGCATCATCCGGTGAGTGCACATGCATGTGTGTTATATCCATGTGCATGGTGTGTGTGCGAAGCCTTCATGTTGGGTGCCTGTCAAGGGGGTGTGTGGCAGAGTTGATAGTGTCACCCATGTGCCTCATCCAGTATGTTCAGTGCAACACCATGTGCCCACAGCACTATCCCTACTGCCAACAGTGCACATATGGCCCTACACCATGGAAGTTCCCCTTGAATTGTCATTTTGTCACGACATTGTTGCTCATTCTCCCCTGTCTATTCATCTTATGTCTTACATACCATTCCTACACTTTCCCCCAGCCATTCAAGTTCCATCGTCACATGCCTGACATGCAATGATACCACATGCTAATGCGTCCTCTGTATATACATGGCACTCAACATGCTGTCATACTCTGGAATTTGCCTTGACACCCACCTCCTACCTGTGTGCTCTTGTTCCGTCTGGTTTCAAGCCCCATTCCCTCACACTCCATGCTGCTCTTCATGGTCTATCTTCCCCGACTTCTACTGTTCAGACCATCGTGCCCTACTCACGACACCTGCTTGCAAACAGTCAAATGAGGGCACCCTGCCCTCCAATGCGACCCACCCTATTGCTGACAAGTACATCTGAGCCTACTCAAGGTTAACTCTCACTGACATCTGCTCATACATGCCTTTGCCTGTCCCATGGACCCTTCACATGGTCCCAGTCCTCTCTCCTTGCTCCTCTTCCACCATCAATGGTGTGACCCGTTGGGGTGTACTCTTGGCCTCCTTCCAATCCTCAGAGGCCACAATTGATGTGTATGGTAATGGGAGCATCTCAGTCCAAGGCCCTCAGGCCAACCTCATTCTCCTTGACAAATGCTACCCACATCTCATCAACTCCCTTTCCTCTCCTGCTGTCCCCCCTCCTCTCTCCTCATCTATCCTGCACTGCCTCCCTGCACCCTCCCATGATCCTTCTCCGCCTCCCACTCCAACTCCTACACATGCTGCACCTCTGATCTGTAGCACTCCCCGTAAGTCCTACAAGGCTGTCAACCTCCTCCACATTTACACTCCTTACTCTGCCGCTGCATCAGGCATTCCTCCAATATATGTCACTTACATGAGGTAATGCACCTTGACATCCTTGGTCTCATGGAAAAATGTCTGACGGCCAGCTCTGTCTGCATCTTTGACACACTCCTACCTGACGTTCAGGAGATCCTCTCCTTGGCCCGGCACTACTGTGCAGGGGGGGGTGTGCCCTTGCCTTCCCTGAGGGTATTCCTGCCACTGTCACTCCTACGTAGACCTACTCCCCTCTGGAATGGCTTGTGTGACGTCTCTCTCCATCTCACCTCGACATTCACAAACTGTGCGTACTGTGTATCGGAAAACTGGTCAAATGTACTACTTCCTTTCCGAGTGGCCTCACCTCTCCTCCTCACTCATGTCCCCAGACACTGAAATCCTCTTCCTTGGTGATGTACGCATCCACCTGCATGCTTGTTGTCCCCCCCACGTGACTTTTCCGTGACCTCAGCAACTCCCTATCACCCTCTAAACTCCCGTCTGTCCCTACTCATTCTGCAGGGCACACTCTTGATGCTCTGATCTCATCTGACCTTCCCCTCTCCATCCCTCTCTGCACTCCTCTCTCCTGGAGTGATCACTTTCTCCTCTCCTCCCACCTCACCCTCACCACCCCACAGGCAAAGCCACCCTCACCACTGTCACACACCTTCTTGGTATTCCAACCCATGAAGTGTGTGTCATTCGAGGCTTATGCTGCCAAAATCTCCCCCCCATCCAGCTCCCCCTTAGGCTCACTCCCATCCTGACAGGGCCCACTCCATGCTCCACTCCATGTCAGGTACACTGGATGTCTTTGCCACGGTCATGACAATCCGCCTGAAGCCCCATGCCAATGCTGACTCCTGGCATGACTCGGATCTTGTGAACCCAAAACACAGGTGCCGGGTGGCAGAGAGGAAATGGCCTGCATCATGCTCATCCTCTGGCAAACTGGCCTGCCGCCTGCTCCAAAGGCAATAGCGTCTCACCCTTCTCACCAAGATGAGAGCCCCAATCCAAGGGCACATATCTGCGGCATCTGACAACTCTGCAGGACACATTGAAATCTGCAAGGACCTTGCCGAGCCAGATGCAGTGTGTACCTCCCCTGTCCCCTCCGAGCCCACAGCACTGCATGACTGTCTCTGTACCCCTATAGGCCACCCCCCCAGCACTTGTCTGCGCCTACCACCATCTGCCCTCGACGTTAAGTCCTACTTACCTTGTACAGCACTTCCAGCCGCAACTTCCCCTTGCACTTCATTGTGCCACCCACCTCTGCACTTGCGTTACATGAATGACACCAGCACCAGTAGGATTGTTGAATGGCATCCCCTTCTGCCCCACCACCCCTCAGTGCTCTGCTGTACCTTCATACATTTCTGTACAGGTGCTTCACGAATGCTATATGAATCCATTACAGGTGATGGGGAGGTGGAATCTCATTGTTTACTGCATTTTGTTAATGTTGACAAGGCACTGTGCATCGTGGCCAATTGGGACTAGCAGATCCATGTCCAACATGTTAACTTCTTGATGTGATGAAGCAATGTCAGGACCAGAGTGGCCAAAATCCAAATTAGTTGCCCTCCTCTCCCTCTTCACTTGGTGGCTATGTCACATGCCATGTGTGTGATGGCATGTGCATTTGACATGGCAATCACCGGCCAATGTGTGATGCCAGTGCTAGGCAGCATGGGGAGCAGGCGTTGCTCTCCATTCTCTGTGTCATCATTGTGTGCCCTGAGCCTCCCCTCCAGACCCAGTGATGGTGAATGCCTAGGAGGTTTCCCAGTCATGTGGGACATGTGTCATTGAACTACTGGCTCTGTTGTTCATCAGCCCTTGTTGTATGCCATGGTGCTAATGCCTGTTTCCATTTCTCTCTTTCATGTCTTTGCAGGGGACGACGCACTTGTTGATGCTGGGGATGTGGTGGTGGAGCCGTCCCAGGAGGGCAACCCGGGCCGACCTTCCACAAGTGAGGGACGTGGTGTGTTTGTGGGTGAAAACCCACAAGTGCTGCAGGTCGTGCTGTCGAGGGGTGTCTCTGGGGGTTCCTCCCCCGAGCAGTATTCAGGTGTAGACTCGGAGGATGACACCTATGTGCAGTCGCAGGTGAGTGTTCTTGGGAGAGAATCTCCTCTGTCCGACTCACCTGCAGCCGGGTTATTGCCCTCAATGGGGATGTCAGTGTCGGCAGCTCAGCCTCCGGTGGTTACGGATGCAGGGCCACACCACACAATCTCTGATCCTGTTCCTGGGGCTGCAGATCAGAGAGGGAATGCAGTCCTGCAGCCTGAGGCTTTGCCGGCACAGCAAGGCGCAGTCCGCCTTGCCCCAGGCAGGTGTGGTGCCCGCCAACGTGGTGGCCGTATGCCACCTGGCAATACCGCTTGGGAGCAATCCATCTACGGTATGGCCACCCAACAGGCAGCATCATCCGAGATGATTGCACAGGCCATGGATAGGGTGGCCACTTCCATTGTCCCCCCAGAAAGGCTGATGGAGCGACTGGAGCAGGCTACAGAGTCCATCTGCCAGGCACACAGGGAGGACATGTTGGCGTCCAACATGGACAGGCGGGCAGGACTGGCGACTCTGCGGGAATCACTTTCCATGGAGTCCCAGCGCCACAGGGAAGGCCTGAGGGAAGAATTCCATCACCTCAGGTCGACCCTGTTGGAGCTTGAGGCTTCATCCCATAGAAGGACAGAGGAGCAGCTGGAGCGTCTGACACGGACGCTCTCGGCCGAGATGCAGGCAACTCGTGCGGAGGTCAGGTCATCCCGGAAGTTACTGCATGGGGACCTCCGCATGATTATGATCCAGAACCAGACCTTCCAGACCCGCCTGCTTGCAGCCATGGAGGAGCAAACTCGGGCTTTGCGTGGGCTGCCTCCCATTGTCACACCATCTTCTGAGGCAGCTCCCCCACCTCCTGAGTCAGCTGCAGGGTCTGGCCAGAGCGATAGCGACTCATCTCCCACAACAGAGTAGCCGTGTGGGCCACGAGCCTATGGGGTGTTTTAATTTCCCATGATCCACACAGGTGGATTGTGGCGTGCATCCTGTCCTCGGACCTCATAGGTGGCCCCACCCTCCCCGCCGGCCCTTTCATGGCCATTATTTCTTATCATATTTTTCTTTTTCAAGTGTGTTGCCTTGTGTGGGTACCTGGGCATACACTGTATTGTGGCTGGGTACATGCAGGCTTGTCCTGAGTTTGGTTTCAATGCTTGGGTACCTGACATCCACACCCCTCCTGCTTCCGTTTCCATGGGCTTGCAAAGGGTGTGCCCAAGTGACAGCAAATTACACGGTGACATTGGACTCCCATGAGCTGTTGGGCAGTCCATAGTCAATACTGTGTAGACATTCATAGTGTACATTGTTGTTGCACCTAACTATGCATGATGGTTTGATATGTGCCTCAACTTACATATGTTACTCATGTTTTGCAGGTATTTCACACAGTTCTTCACACGGGCATACTCTCTGGAGTCAGACTACATGTCGGTAGATGTGCAGTGACACTTTTGCGTGGCGCCATCACTGTACATCTGGACGGTGTGGACATACCAGCACAATCAGGTATTGAGACTACCATTGATTACATGCTTGTTTTGGTGGGCTTCAGGGTGGGTTGGTGTGTAATTTGATTGAAATGACTCTTACACAGGTGTGTAGTAGTGCCTCCATCACGGTTAGCTGTTCAAGTGCGGCTATGTTCCATTTGGGGCACTGCAATTTGTGACACCGGTGTCATGTTGTGAGGGTCAGTTTGTTTGCTCTCACATACCATGACATGGTGTCCTCTGTGGCGGGACTGTGAAGGGATTGGGTGACATGGCAATGTTGTCATGTAGCAATTCGCCTGTGCCAATGCATATTTGATGAATGGAGTTGTGTCTTTTCATAGTTATGCATTGCTGGTGTATGTGTAGGTAGGGGTGCACACATAGTGACACTTCCATGTTAACAATCTCAGGCTGATGTGTTTCTGACAGTTTATTGTCAAGAAATTTTGTGACATTGTCAGGTAGTGTCATCATTGATCGTCAGATGGTATGTGCCAGAGCAGTGTGCACTAGCCAGCACTGTGATTCCTAGGTGAAGAAGTTGGCCACCAGTTGCGTACGGGCTGCCTCCCCCCGTGCCCTTTCCCCTCCCATGCGCAGCAGGCGTGCATGTGGTTGTGGATGTGGGGGCACCACCATGTCCACGGGCAGGCCCCGGCGTGTTGCAACGTTGTGCAGGACACATGCTGCCACTATGATCCTGCACACTAGTGGGGGAGCATATAACAGCTGCCCGCCAGAACGGTCAAGGGAGCGAAAGCGTGACTTCAGCACTCCGAATGTGCGCTCCACTATGCCCCGTGTTGCAATGTGGGCTGTGTTGTACCTTACCTCGGGTGGCGTAGTGGGGTTCCGGATTGGGGTCATCATGTGGGGGCTGATAGGGTAGGCACTGTCCCCTGCGGAGGTGGTGATGGGTATCATTAGTGGTGTTGTGACATGACCCTGTATCTGACATGCATGCATGTGCAGTGGCATTCATGCTCACCAAGCAGCCATGTATCTCCATGCCGGCCAGCCTCTAGGTCCCGGCTTAGGGTAGACATTCTGTAGATGAAGCTGTCGTGGGTGGACCCGGGATAGTTGGCATATACTGATGTGATGATTCCCTTGGCATTGCATACAACTTGCACGTTGATGGAATGCCAGTGCTTGCGGTTTCTATAGATGTGCTCTGTTGCCCTGGGGGGACGTAGAGCCACATGGGTGCAGTCAATTGCACCAAGCACTTTGGGGAATTGAGCCACACCATAGAATTCCTGGATGCACGCCCGCCTTTCTGCAGGAGTCCTGGGGAGATATATGTGCCTGCGGACTGATGGCCGTGCAGTGATGATGTTCAAGACCTGGTGTAGACAGCGTGACTGCGTGGCCTGTGACACACCACCCACTATGGCACTTGTCCGCTGAAAGGATCCAGTGCCCAAGAAGTGCAGTACATTCAGGACCTTCTGCAGGGGGCTGAGTGCTTGGGAGCACAGGGTGGGTGATGTGAGGTCATCCTCCCACTCACTGACCAGGTCCAGTATGATGTGTGCTGGAAACCTGTACCTCCCATACACCTGGTCATCAGGCATCCCGAATAGGCTGGTTCTGGGTGAGAAAATTCTGGCCCTGACTCTCCTCCTCCTCCTCCTCCTTTGGTAACCCACAGCCACTGCTGCTAGGAACGGTATGTTCATCTTTGCACTGAGCTTGTAGGATGTTTTCACGTGAATAGTTAGACGTGCCGGGTCACGTACGCCTGCTTCCTGCAGGCGTACGTCTTTCCGTATTGCCTGTTGTAATTTTGCACGTGTCGTGGCCGAGCGTGTGTGACTACATGCTCGAGGTTTACCAGGTTAAATGTACGTTATTAATATTGTAATTGTATTCAGATGTAAATGGTAACCGGGCGTTTTTCACGCGCGCTGTTGAATATGCGATTACTCGCTGTGTGCCTTTGGACCAATGAAATCGGGTACGCGTGCTGACGCGCTCGCGCGGCACGTGTATTTTTTTCACGTGGGTTGGGAAACACCCGTGCGTCATAGGCGCGCTTACGTGCCTGGCCCTTTGGACCAATGAAATCGCGTACGCGTGCTGACGCGCTCGCGCGGCACGTGTATTTTTTTCACGTGGGTTGGGAAACACCCGTGCGTCATAGGCGCGCTTACGCGCCTGGCCCTTTGGACCAATGAAATCGCGTACGCGTGCTGACGTGCTTACGCGCTGAGGGCCATTCCTCGGATTCCACGCAGACGTGCATGATTTTCACGTGCCAATTCACTCCGTATCAAGCTGGCCACGCGTTCACACACGGAAGACCACGCTCCTGCCCAGAAGGCCGAGTTACTGCCCCCCAGTGCCCCGAGCAGCCTCCCACGTGCCATCTGCTGCTGCCTGCCTGCCTGCCTGCTGCCACCGTGCCCTGCCATTTGGTGCCTGCACATCAGCCATCTGCAGGCGTACAGTTGCTGTGTCCACCCCTGCTGGAACTGAAGACTCCCGACTGGAAGAACACCACTCCACAGCCCAGCCCCAGGACCAAGTTGCCCACCCACTCCTGCCTCTGGGGTTGCCATGTTGGGCACTGAAACATCTGGCACCACTGGCAACCCCCAGCCAGAGAGGCAGAGGGGCCCCAGCTTCAGTGTCACCGAGGTTGGGGTCCTGGTGGAGCGAGTCCTGGGGCAGTATGATGCCCTCTTCGGAAGTAGCCGCGCCAACTATGAAGGACGGACTCGGATCTGGGACGACATCGTGACTGCCATCAACGCGGAGGGGGTGGCAGTCCGCGACAACCGACATGTCAGGAAGCGTTGGGAGGACTGCAGGTCCAGGACCCTCTCAAAGGCCCGGCGCCTCGTGGAGGGGGGCCGGGGCCACATGAGTTCGATCCAAATGAGGGTCCTGGCACGCATACACCCAGCGCTCCACTCCCAGGTCCTTGAGAGGGAGACCCGTCTGGAGTTGAGCGGTAAGTTTGCAGGCATTGCTGTGTGAGACAGTGCATGTTGCAGTGTGCTGGTTGTGTGATGCTGTATGTGTGGAATGGGCCTTGTAGGCATGTATGTGTGCAGTGTTGTCATGGCGATGCATGTGCGACCTGTAATTTGTGGATCACATGGTTGTTGTATGTGTTGCTATGCAACCTGAGGAGGCCTATGCAGATTGGACACATGTGAGCATGCAAGTGTATGTTCGTGGACATGGGTGTGGGTGAGGGATGGATGCTGATGCCAGGTACATGTATGGTGTCGAGGTCGGTGTGCTTGACCTGCATGTCTGTGACTTTTGAATGGCATGGATGCATGACACATGTCTGTGACACTGTACAGATTCACTGATGCTGCCTAATCATCCTTGTATCCACTGTGTTTGTGATGTACGAGGCCACATGGATGTGACAGAGGTGAAGTGCGTGCGTGTGATTTGCATGACCAATGATGCACGTGAGTTCCATGACATCGTACTTTAGAAGAGTGCAGTGGACATGTATGTTGATGTGCATGCCATGGACCATGGGTGTTGCGTGTGTGTATTGCCTGACCCATGTGTTGTGGAGGGACATGATAGAAGTGTACTTTACCATTGCCAGTCATCTGATATTGCTTCCTGTGTAGGGGACCATTGTACAGTGCCCTGATGCTTGTGTTCTATGTCTCCCTCTATGCAGCGGCTAGTGATGGAGAGGGCGGAGACGGCGCTGTGGAGGTAGACGGCGGGGATGCCCCCACGGCTGCGGCGGAAGGGGTGGGTGAGCCCCCACAGGGGCCAGCTACAGCGGAAGAGGGCAAGGAGCCATCCAGGTTGGTGGTTTCTACAGAGGAGGAGGCGGCCGAGACTGAGGCACACCTGAGGCCTGGTGGGGGCATCCCTGCTGGTGCAAGTGGTGCAGTCCAGGGCCAGGGGCAGGAGGCAGCACAGGTCGCCGTGGAGGTGCCTGTGCATGTCGCTGTCCCTGACCCTGTGAGTGCACCACCATGCACCAGCATGGATGCCCCGTCCCAGGCCCGTCCGCAGGTGGAGGGGGTGTCTATGTCATCTGACTCCCCTCCACCTGCGGACGAGGGGACCCGTGGGCGCATGGAAAAGGTCCTGATTGGGGTCGCGTTGCGCACGGGGGTCATTCGTGATGACGTGCGTGCTTCCCGGGAGGAGCACGCACATCATCACGAAGAGCACCGTGCCGACGTGGCCCAGTTGGGATCTGCCATTGGCGCGGGTTTTCTGCAGGTGATGGCCAATGTGTCGGGCATCTCCTCCTCTGTGGAAAGTATGCGCCGGTCGTTCTCCTTGCCGTCTTCCGGCCCAGTTGACACCAGGGCCCCCTGTGGACCTGCCCCGACCAATGCAGCCGGCTCAGTGGGGATCCCATCCCTGCCACAGTCGGGAGTCGGTGGTCCAGCTGGTGTGGACACCATGGCAACTGGACCCCTGCAGGTGGAGGATGTGCCGGCATCATCAGGCAGGGCACGTGCACGACGGCGTCGGTGGATACCATCAGCCTGGATGCCGTCGTGCTGGCAGAGGCAGTGGCTGCAGAGGCAGCGGCAGCGACGTGGGAGGCGTCATGGCTCGGGGCCATCAACATCGGAGGGGCAGCCATCGGCTGGAGGGCAGGAGGACCCTGGACAGAATGTGTCTTCCGTGTGGCAGCGGTTAGGCCACGCAATAGATGCGGAGAGGCGGCGGGCAGAAGAGGGGCGGCTCGCTATGGTCAGGGCGGTGGACTCCATGCAGAGGGCCCTGAGGCGTGCCGAGTGCCTCGAGGAGATCCGCAGGGGCTTGGAGGTGGACACTGCGTCAGCCCTGCGGGCCCTCGGGGCCATTGAGGATGAACGCCTCGGGGAGATAGAAAGGGAGTTCGATGATGCCCTGGCCCATAACATCTCTCAGTGAGCCGCAGGACTGGCCCGCCGCCTTTGTATATAGTTATGTAGATAGTAGGTTTCCTTTATTTTTATTTATTATTTGGGTTGATTGGACAATGGCCCACGTTTTTTGTATATAGTTAGCATTAGTTAGGTTTTGGGTAGGTTTCATTTTATGGTTTTTAGGGATATTGGACCCGGACAATCATCTTTGTACATAGTTTGTGGATATTTTCGATTTTATTATTTGGACCATGGGGCAATGTGTTTGATTTTGATTTCCATTTTGATTGACTTTGCACCCGTTCTTTTGGATTTCACCTTTCATTAGATTTTTTTTGTTTTTTACCTGTTACTTTGTGTATTCATTTAGGTGTTTCTTTTTTTTTCCTTCTTACATTTTAATACATTGTTCTTTTGATTCTATTGTGTGGACTTCTCTCATTGGTTTGTTGACTGTCACAATCTGGGTTTTCACAGTCATGTGTTGCCATTGTGTGAGTCTGACGGACTTGGACTCATGCGCATACTGCTCATTGGTTATGTATCATGTAATGGGTATTTGATTTTTGAATGGATGTGTACCTTGGATGTGTGTATGGACTGGGGTGACATGGGGTGGGATGTGGTTGCCCATGGGATCCTGGGATCTGTATTGTGATTTCCTATTGGCAGGGGAACATCTGTGTGGGCCTGGTGGAGGGTGCCCCATGACTGCTGGGGGGTGGGGTTGGTGGGAGACATGAGTGGGACATAAGTGTGGGCCTGGTGGAGGGTGCCCCATGACTGCTGGGGGGTGGGTGTGGTGGGAGGCATGAGTGGGACATAAGTGGGGGCCTGCTGGCAGGTGCCCCACAGTGCTGGGGGGTGGGGTTGGTGGGAGGCATGAGTGGGACATGGGTGGGGGCCTGCTGGCAGGTGCCCCACAGTGCTGGGGGGTGGGGGTGGTGGGAGGCATGAGTGGGACATAAGTGGGGGCCTGCTGGCAGGTGCCCCACAGTGCTGGGGGGTGGGGGTGGTGGGAGGCATGAGTGGGACATGGGTGGGGGCCTGGTGGAGGGTGCCCCATGACTGCTGGGGGGTGGGGTTGGTGGGAGACATGAGTGGGACATAAGTGGGGGCCTGCTGGCAGGTGCCCCACAGTGCTGGGGGGTGGGGTTGGTGGGAGGCATGAGTGGGACATGGGTGGGGGCCTGCTGGCAGGTGCCCCACAGTGCTGGGGGGTGGGGGTGGTGGGAGGCATGAGTGGGACATAAGTGGGGGCCTGCTGGCAGGTGCCCCACAGTGCTGGGGGGTGGGGGTGGTGGGAGGCATGAGTGGGACATGGGTGGGGGCCTGGTGGAGGGTGCCCCATGACTGCTGGGGGGTGGGGTTGGTGGGAGACATGAGTGGGACATAAGTGGGGGCCTGCTGGCAGGTGCCCCACAGTGCTGGGGGGTGGGGTTGGTGGGAGACATGAGTGGGACATAAGTGGGGGCCTGCTGGCAGGTGCCCCACAGTGCTGGGGGGTGGGGGTGGTGGGAGGCATGAGTGGGACATAAGTGGGGGCCTGCTGGCAGGTGCCCCACAGTGCTGGGGGGTGGGGGTGGTGGGAGGCATGAGTGGGACATAAGTGGGGGCCTGCTGGCAGGTGCCCCATGACTGCTGGGGGGTGGGGGTGCAGGGGGACATGAGTGGGGGCTTGGTGGAGGGTGCCCCTGGTGGCGGGGGGGTGGGGGTGGTGGGGGGCATGGGTGGGGGCCTGGTGGAGGCTGCCCCTGGTGGCGGGAGGGTGGGGGTGGTGGGAGACATGGGTGGGGGCCTGGTGGAGGCTGCCCCTGGTGGCGGGGGGTGGGGGTGGTGGGAGACATGAGTGGGGGCCTGGTGGAGGCTGCCCCTGGTGGCGGGAGGGTGGGGGTGATAGGGGACATGAGTGGGGGCCTGGTGGAGGGTGCCCCTGGATGGTGGGGGGTGGGGGTGGTGGGAGACATGAGCAGGTTTGCAGGGTAGTCCCCTGTTTTGTGGGCTGCCTGCGGGGGCCGTCGAGGGTGACAGGACCCACCCAGCCTAATCGCGTGTGTAACTTCGCACGCACCCCTGTAATACACGTACCAAGCCAAATCGCGTGTGATAATTCCCGCGCACCCCTGAAATACACGCGCCCAGGCTATTCGCGTGTGGAAATTCCTGCGCACCCCTGAAATACACGCGCCCAGCCTATTCGCGTGTGGAAATTCCCGCGCACCCCTGAAATACACGTACCCTGCTATAATCGCGTGTGGGACTTCCCGCGCACCCCTGAAATACACGCGCCCAGGCTATTCGCGTGTGGAAATTCCCGCGCACCCCTGAAATACACGTACCCTGCTGTAATCGCGTGTGGGACTTCCCGCGCACCCCTGAAATACACGCGCCCAGCCTATTCGCGTGTGGAAATTCCCGCGCACCCCTGAAATACACGTACCCTGCAGTAATCGCGTGTGGGACTTCCCGCGCACCCCTGTAATACACGCGCCCAGCCTATTCGCGTGTGAGACTTCCCGCGCACCCCTGTAAATGACGTACCCTAGTTTTTCGCATGTAGGATTTCACGCGCACCCCTGGAATTCCCGTAGCCTAGCTTTTCGCGTGTGAAACTTCCCGCGCACCCCTGTAATTGACGTACCCTGGCTTTTCGCGTGTGGAACTTCACACGCACCCCTGATATCGACGTGGCCAGGGCAATCGCGTGTGGGACTTCCCCGCACCCCAGGATACACGTACCCAGGGCAATCGCGCGAGTGACTTCTCGCGCAACCCGTTGTACACACACGCGCAAATTGTTGAACAGTGGGTGTCCGTGTTAATGGCGTACACCTTTGCACCTCATTTGTCCTTTGGGGTCACGGTATGGCCCATTGCTGTATGTGGGTGGTATTTGTTGGCGCAGGTTTTGGCGCACTTTCGTTAAGTGCGTCGGGACGCTACCGCCTGCTTACTTGTGGCGTACGTTTTTGGGCCTGTGCGCTGGTTTGATCGAGCGCTGTTTTGCCTTGTTCGAATCCATGAATACGTGTTGCCGGAGAGCGTGTGGGCGTTCCGCGCACTTGCCTCCTGTACTTCCCCGTGCCGCCCACATTCTTCCCCATTCCGAGTGTTGTGCCCCATTTTATTCCCCATTCCGAGTGTCCCGCCCTGTGTTCCGCCTACTTTAGAGCTGTGCACTGCGCTCGGAGTGATAGCGCAGTGGCCGTGGCGCACGCCGTTGGTTGACCTGTGCGCCGGCGTGCGCCGCGCACTTTTTCAGCGCACGTCCTATGCTTTTCTTACGCACGGACTTCCATGAATCGACGTGCGCTGGTTTCCCTGCGCTTTTCGCTATTTTTCGGCGCAGCGCACGTATAGGCCCCTCTGCGCCGGTATTTTCGGCGCACATTTATTCCATGAATCGGCCTCTTAATTTTTGGCGGAAGGTCAGGGAAAGTATAAAGTACCACAGTAGTTGAGTTAAAAGTGAGATTTATTGTTTGTTTGTTTGTTTTATTATTTGCAATTCGCAAGCCTCCCCTCTGTTAACAGGGCGCAGCATTTACATTTACATGAGATGAGACATGAGAAAAATATATACATACACATATATGAGGTGAATAGAGAGAATTCAAAGATGACACACTGCTTGTTCGCCACCCATGATGGTGAAGGTAGGGGTTAGGGTTACAGGTAGACTGTACAATAACATTTATTTTCAAAAAGACAATCGTATTGCAATTATTTAAACCGGGATTTGTATTTCACAACCAGCTATGCTTCGGGTGGACATGGCACAGTTGCAATGTTCGGTGGCAATGGATCACTGCTCTGCACAGAAACGTCCAAAATTCCATATCTGTGCTTCTCTAACACAGCAACAATAAGGCCTTTCACAAAGTCGAACTGCATTTCATCATAGACTGGTTTGATCACCCATTGCTTACTTCGTTTTGAAAACACCTTAGTGTAGCAAGGCATCCTTACTTTACCCCTAGTCCTAGATTGTTCACGTCCGACATTGCTGTTATGGGCCAAGACCGCTAGTAGAGTGCGATGTTTCATGCCCCGAAAGCTACTTTAGGCACATATTGTGGAACACTTCCAAATCTCCTGCGTGACAGAATTCTGTCAGTCCTCTCAAATCTCTTGATAGAGTTTTGTCGAAAACAATCTTCTCAATGGCTTTGTGTGTCGGTGTCGGTGAAGATGGAATCAACCACTTCTTCTTCCGTGCCTCCTCTGGGGACAAAGGGCCATGTTCACATTGGTGGAAATGTTGGTTTTCTGTCCAGCGGTGAATGTTGGTACAGTGGTGCATCAGTGACCGCCATTTTTCAAGTAGTATTTCCACTGACCCTTCACAAGTTTTTGAGCTCCACCAAAGATGGTTGGTGATAGACTGGGACCACTGCAAAATACTTTCAAAACCTTTTTTTTTTCCTGCAGCCGAGATTTTCTTACTGATTGATTTAGCAAGATGCCATACGTCAAATTGATGATTAATATGTGGGAACTGCTCTCTCATTGTCTTGGAAATTGAAACGTGTCTGTCCGTGGCTATGAGGTTGATGTGCATTCCCCTTGATTGTAGATATTCCACTGATTTTATAAATCCTAGTTTCTCCATGGCCACTGACGATGTACATTGTGTTACCTGCATGACCACCGAACTCACAATTTTCTTACTATCCATGTCCTGAAAGTGGTAGATGCAGTACTTGGCAGAAAATCCAGGGCTGTCGCACTGTCCATCGCCGGCTAGCCTGAAACATTTCCCTTCGAATGTACTTACTAGAGACAATTTTCCAAGCATCACTAATGGCCGGAAAGAGATAATCACGTTGGTATATGTAGTACAGCGATTTAGAAATGAAATGGAGTCCCACAAACGAAAGAAAGCCTCTAACTTTCTAAAACTGGAGCCACTAAAAAGTGATGCAGCTGCACACAGTAGATTGCCTGCTGGCATTTTCCCCAGCATCATTTGTGCAGACCATGAGAACCTATGATTTAATCTACAGGCGGCATTTATTTTGACGTTACTGCCTTTTATTTGACGAGTCACATTAATCAATGGCTTCCCACATACTTTCCCTCTAACGGAATGCACACATTTCAGCATACTTATAATTTCCATCAAACAACTGTCGAATACAATGTATTTGCTCTCTTTCATTAGACTGTCATCCTGCGTCAACGTTGTTTCGGCCTGTGACGTTGTGGAGATTTCAACACATTGGAAAGTAATATCGCTGATATCATGTTCTGATGGGTCTATGGATGCTGCGGCTGGTTCATTCTCTGTCATTTCGACATCTATTACTTCAACATTGATGGGAGAACACAACAATGTCGACAGGTTTTTGGGTGGCAATTTTTTGGCGGGTGTAGATTGTGTGAATTGATCTGCAACTACTTCAGAGCTATCTTCAATACATTCAATATCATCTTCTTGTGGTGGTGCAGTCGCACTGTAGCAATGGTCCAATGCAACTTTGCTGTAGTTGAGCATCTCGAGCCTGAACACGCCTCGCCTCAATTAATAGTTCCTCCATAGTGTACATGGTCTGGCAAGCAACATCTCTCATTCGCTTCACTGTCTGTGTATGTATAGTTCTGACACCCACGGGTAACTGGAGGAGAGATTGGAAAAGGGGTGTTCAGTTTAAACACAAGATAAAGTGTGGTCCAATTGACTGGAAAAAAACATGAAATAGTCCCCAGCACAAACATTTTTTTAAAGTTATGAACTGTTTGTAACTAACCTTTTTTTGTTTTTTTTTCGGAACTTTTTTGACTCGACCTTCAACATCTGCACGCTGTAGCTCTGATTTGTTTCGGCATGTCCTCCCTTCCTCTTGCGCTGCAACGACTATATTTTCTGTATCCGCATAGACAGCACGGAATGAGGCTCCATCGTCTCCCTGAAACATAGTACTTTCATTACTATGTATCAAAATATTGTTAGCATAAAACACACGTGAGGACGAACACACAGGTACATCTCAAAAAGCCAAACACGATTTAAACATTGTGTGCAACAATCAAACGACAAGTATTCGACCAGTGATGATCTATTTCGATGGAGCTGTCAGTATCCATACCTCTGGCTCTGCATGGATTGCCATGAATGGTTCAATATTGGAAACATAACACACACTTGGGGTCGACGGCACAGGTACGTATAAAGAGATAACCACAAATGATGCATTGTCTAAAACAATCAAGGAAAATATAAGTATGCAGATTTCATCGACTTATTTCTCCGATTCCTTTACATCTGCATCATCAAAATGGGATGTTGTGATTGTAGTGGAAGCTCCGTCGTCTCCCTGAAACACAGTACTTGCATCAGTATGGTTTTCAATATTGGAAACATAACACACACTTGGGGTCGACGGCACAGGTACGTATAAAGAGATAACCACAAATGATGCATTGTCTAAAACAAACAAGGAAAATATAAGTATGCAGATTTCATCGACTTATTTCTCCGATTCCTTTACATCTCCATCATCAAAATGGGATGTTGTGATTGTAGTGGAAGCTCCGTCGTCTCCCTGAAACACAGTACTTGCATTAGTATGGTTTTCAATATTGGAAACATAACATACACTTGGGGTCGACGGCACAGGTACGTATAAAGAGATAACCACAAATGATGCATTGTCTAAAACAATCAAGGAAAATATAAGTATGCAGATTTCATCGACTTATTTCTCTGATTCCTTTACATCTGCATCATCAAAATGGGATGTTGTGATTGTAGTGGAAGCTCCGTCGTCTCCCTGAAACACAGTACTTGCATCAGTATGGTTTTCAATATTGGAAACATAACACACACTTGGGGTCGACGGCACAGGTACGTATAAAGAGATAACCACAAATGATGCATTGTCTAAAACAATCAAGGAAAATATAAGTATGCAGATTTCATCGACTTATTTCTCCGATTCCTTTACATCTCCATCATCAAAATGGGATGTTGTGATTGTAGTGGAAGCTCCGTCGTCTCCCTGAAACACAGTACTTGCATTAGTATGGTTTTCAATATTGGAAACATAACATACACTTGGGGTCGAACGCACAGGTACATATAAAGAGATAACCACAAATGATGCATTGTCTAAAAGAATCAAGGAAAATCTAAATATGATCACATTTCATCGACTTATTTCTCCGATTTATTTACATCTGCATCATCTAAATGGGATGTTGTGATTGTAGTGGAAGCTCCGTCGTCTCCCTGAAACACAGCACTTGCGCTAATAGGGAAGAAAGTATAGCAAATGGAATCACGTTATATGATCACGCATGATGGAGCTGTCAGTATCCATACCACGTGCTGCTGAAGAATATCTATGGATGTTGCAAATGTAGTGTGCACTTCCGAAAGCTGTTGCGCCGATTCGTATATGCATGGTCCCGCTTCCACTTCCCCTGGAATTACTTGAATGTCAGGCTCTGCATCAAGTGCAGGGGTTGACGCTCCATCAACTGCCTGAAACATAGTACTTGCATTAGTGAGGATTACAATAGTGAAAACATAACACACACCTGGGGTCGACAGCACAGGTACATATCAACGGCTAACCACGAATGAAACATTGTGTAGAACAATCAAACGACAAGAATTCCAGCTCTGATGATGACGCTCGATGGAGCTGTCAGTATCCATATCTCCTGCTGGTGAAGAACATCTAGAAATGTTGTAGATGTGGCGGACGCTTCAGCATCCCCCTGAAAGACAGTACTTGCATTAGTATGGATAACACTAATTATAACTGAAAACAAACACCAGTGGACGATAACTAAGGTGTATATCAATTGGAAAGCACAAACCAAACATTCGGTAAAATTATTACACGATAGAATAAAACTATTACTTGACATGCATAAAACAAGTCTGTAGCGGATTAGCCTAGTAAGATTACCTGATACGCACTAGAAGTGGTTGATAACTGCGACCACGTCAAGGATGTAGAATGTTCTTGCTTCAGATTCAAGGGATAGTCAAGAAGTTGTAAAGGTAAATTAATGATTGATAATGAAATGCCAATATTAAAAATAGCCATGTAAGGCGACAGAATACTTGAAAAATGCTCAATACAGCACAGTTCCCTGTTCCCATATATATACATTGCGTTTGTGGGTTATGAAATCGAAAAAGAATATATTGATAAATGTCATTATTCAAAAAACTATACACTCATATCAATATCGAAATTATTACAAGGGATAGAACACCTACAATATCAATTAATCCATTCAGCTACCTACACACTACCGCATGGCCTAAAGCTAAATCCGGACACTTGACTCACCGGTGGCGGAATGTGGACGAATAGAGTGGGAATAGCGTTTTCGGCAATTTCTGTGTCGTTCGCCGTTTATTCTTCTTTGTTACCCAAGATGTTGTGTACATGTCCAAGGAAAAGTGCCGGCTGCAGATGCGGTGTCGATCACCCCTCTTGTCCTGTAAGACTTGGTGGACTCTACTTTCCAGCTCATCCAGTGGATATCCGCAATGTCTGACCCATTCTCTTATTCGATCAACAGTTTTCGGGAATACATGCATTCTAGTGCTTTCAGATTTCGCATGGGTCTTCGAAGGACAACCGCTAATCGAACAGGCAGGCATTGTTGATAAATCTGAAAAGTAAATATCGACATTATTATACAATCTTCAAGAATAAAGATTTGATACAAAAGTAAATGAATCATACAATGATCAATGCAAGGTTTGTTTTGGTCGCAGGAACTATACCAGTTCATTATGTGCGGCTTAGTATTTGCATAAATTGCAGAAATGTTTAAATAATGTGACTAAAATCTGAACATGTGACTCGTCCCTTGGATGTTCTGTCTTGCACGAGAAGGAAACATGCTTACATTATAGACTGGACCCCCGAAGGATGCAATTCGATTACAATAGACACAGATGAAAATAAATAGATCTATTGATAGCATAGCAATGGAAACTCAAGTCAATAGCAATGAGACCAATGAATATAGCACTATTGTGTACTCTACTCGCAAATAGATAGAAATGTAAAAATCTGCGAAATATGACTAGGATACATGGCCTTACCTTGACCAACATACAGTTGGATTCAGCAAGCAGAGCAGTATGTTGCAGGCGAATAGGTGGGTGGCCACAGGTAGCACACTGATGGGTTTGCTCTAAGCGGTCACAGAAGTTCACGGATAGCACGATGACAAGCAGATTAGCGTAGATCTCAGTGGTTGCCAGGTAGCACGTTCAGGAGTTGACTTGCAAAGCACAAAGATGTTCTCATGAGACATATCAAGTGGTTTATAAAGTATTAGAAACAGGGATGTGTTTGTGAATGAATGACGTATGTATGTCGTGGTATTAGGGGGGCGGCCTGCTTCAAGGGGAGGCCTGGCTGGAGACACAGGGTCTGAGGAGGACATGTGACCGATGGCCCCTTCGTGTGGCATACCTTTTGAAGTGTACATGTAGTTTGGCACCTTGGCCTTTCGCGCCCCTGACAGCACGCATCCACTGGCGCGAACCGCCTTTGATAGAGGGTGGGTGGGATGGAGGGGCCTGGGGCGTGCAGATAAGGCACAGGGAGACTGCTGAATGGAGACACACTTATGTGGATTGCAGGGGGGCGGCCTGCTTCAAGGGGAGGCCTGGCTGGAGACACGGGGTCTGAGGAGGCCATGTGACCGATGGCCCCTTGGCGTGGGATACCTTTTGAAGTGTACATGCTGTTTGGCACCTTGGCCGTTTGCACCCGTGACAGCGTGCATCCACTGGCGCAAACCGCCTTTGATAGAGGGTGGGTGGGATGGAGGGGCCTGGGGCGTGCAGATAAGGCACAGGAAGACTGCTGAATGGAGACACACTTATGTGGATTGCAGGGGGGCGGCCTGCTTCAAGGGGAGGCCTGGCTGGAGACACGGGGTCTGAGGAGGCTATGTGACCGATGGCCCCTTGGCGTGGGATACCTTTTGAAGTGTACATGCTGTTTGGCACCTTGGCCGTTTGTGCCCGTGACAGCCCCCCATGCCAGCGCTCATCCCTGGGTGCGAACCGCCTTTGATAGAGGGGGTGGGATGGATGGGCCTGGGGCGTGCAGATAAGGCACAGGAAGACTGCTGAATGGAGACACACTTATGTGGATTGCAGGGGGGCGGCCTGCTTCAAGGGGAGGCCTGGCTGGAGACACGGGGTCTGAGGAGGCCATGTGACCGATGGCCCCTTGGCGTGGGATACCTTTTGAAGTGTACATGTTGTTTGGAACCTTGGCCGTTCGCGCCCCAGACAGCCCCACATGCCAGCGCTCATCCACGGGTGCGAACTGCCTTTGATAGTATATCGTTGCTTATCAATAACAAATGCCACATACCAGAGATTCTTGTGAGCACAGACCCACACTTCAACCGGTGTATTATAGTGGTCAAGACCCTTAATCTAAGGCCTGTATAATCCAATGGTAATTGTTAGTATAGATATATGTGTGACTTTTATAGAGACATAACCTACTGAAAGACTTTGAACAAGTGTTATTTAGTGCATGCATTATCGAGAATATGTTATGTTAGCTTAGATAGATAGTGACCACCCTGCTTCACAGCGACCAGACCTTCACCCATTCGGAGCACAGATGTCTGATGTCCATCCTTGAATGGAGACACACTTGATTCATTTAAAAAATCGAAACAACCGTTGTTAAAATATATGTGGTGTTTTATTTTGTATCTTATTTTCATGACACAAAAATACAAGACTTTAAAGATTATACAGGTCAGGTTGCAGCACAGCGAGAGAAAATCCCCTGTACTGACCGCTGTCACTCGGGAACATTTCTCTTATGGCACAAACGGCAATATGCACAGGCGGGTATCACTCTTCGAACGCGGTGTCCAAGCCTCCCGTGGAGCCACCATGTAAAGGAACGATAGGCCACCAGCCTGTACCACCTGTGAAAAGGAATGAAACAAACTGTTTTTAAATGACCAAGATAAGTTTAATAAACGTTTGTTGTCAATGACAATTCTTGTAACTAATGGCATTCTGCATGGACAAATGCTATCTAGACAATGCACACTATTGAACGACTTACATGCGTTACAATGATATGTAGATGTCATTTTGGATATAGTTGAAGAACATGAAATAGGAGTGGCATGACAAGCAGAGTATACTTACTCGTTACTCGGATTACGAGGACGAACAGTTGCGCGAAGTTCGTGCATAAGCACCATCATTATTCTCAACACGGCCCGTGTGAGGCAGGCTGCCCTGAAGTCTGGCAGCTTGGTGATGCATTGCGGTCGTGGCTCGCCTTCCGAAATGTAGGCCAGGCATCCCGAGTTTTCTCGGCAGCAGCAGTTCTCCTCCTCGGTTGGCATTAGCTCGCACAGATTGCATGTGCACCAGGTGGAGACGCCGTCCATGCGACTAGGCCCAGGCTCTTCATCTGTTGATTCCCCATCGTTTTCGCGTGCTTCCCTTTCCAGTAGTTCCTCCTCGGTATACTCGGGCTCGTACATGTAGGGAATTATTGTAGCCATTGTGTGGTAAACAAAGTAAAATAATGTACCGAGATGGTACAGGTGTTCACACGGGCCACAAGCGGCGAAGGTAGTTGACCAGAGCACAGAAACGAGTCACAAAATACTCTAAGTAACACAGAGAGAGGAATGGAATCGAAAATCTGCTGCTGTGTGTTGTGAAACGGTCTGTTTATACTTATTGAGGAAAGAGGCGTCCTGCCATTTCCATGGCGACATGTCATTAGCTGAAGCACAATGAATGTTGACACAAGACTTGCTTTGGCGTTGGGAAATGGGTGGTACGAGTCTGCTGATGACAGGCTCAGGGGCGGGGAAATTGATTTAGTGCCGCAGAAGCAGGTCAGCCAGGGCGATGCGGCAAGTGATAGGATTATCACAAAATGGCGGCTCCCTGGTGCCTGTTTTCGCGTGCGTTTAATGGACGAAAACTCGGGTAAGGTCCATAGGAAAGTTTTCTAAATTCCCTTACCCCTCCCAATATATTTATTTTATTTGACCGAAAAAAATATCAAAATAGTTCAGTCAAATAGAAAAGTTCAAATGTTTTTCGATCAAGTATGCTAATACCGATAGCATCTCCCCTTTGCTTTCCGCCTTCATCTCAGGACAACACTTGATTTTAGGCCTACATGAGATTTTCATTCAGGCGTGAAGCCAAAGGTCCCAATTACATATGCCTTGGTTTCGCCCCTGCTACTGATCAGGTAGATTCCATTGGAATCCATTATAAAACACTGTCTGCAAAGCGTGTTTGCAGGCAGTGTTTTATCGCTATATATAAAAGTCCAAATTTGTTTGTTTGTGGTGGGATTTGTGGCAAAGTATTGTTCCTTATACAATTCCACACGGTTTCACCAATATGCACCACATTTTGAATAGTTGCCTGTTAGATCCCTTCAGACATTACTGTCTACATGACATTTGGATACCTCACCCCTTTCCCCAGATTTCAGCAAAAGTCAAAATGTATTTGTGGGTTTGTGGCAAAGAAACCATTAAATGATGCAGTAAGCGCCCAATAAATAAATAAATAAACATAGGCTTGGAAACTTTAAATAGATGTTTTTCATGACATGCTTGAATGATCTCTATTGACAGGCTTTCTGTAGAAAACATATGCTTTCAGCCTGGCTTCTAATTGGTTGATTTTACTTGGATAAGAGCACTGGTAATGTGTGTGTCCTTTAATTGAAATCACAAAAGGAAAGGAGAGAGCACATGCCACCATGGTATCCTTAAGGGTGCATTTTCAAAAGGTAGTGCGTTTCTGAGTAAAGAAAAAGTCAGATATGGGATTAGAGTGATTTTTTTCTAAAATGTATAGATTGAGATCACGTGGTTACTTACATCACATTCCTTAAGTATTACAAAAATCACTATAGATGGTACAAGTACATTATGGTGGCGTGCTTAACAGTTAAAGTTACGAACTTCAAATACCATCTGAAAACCTTTAAAAAGGAAAACAGCTTGAAGAGACTTTTGCCAAGTTTGACATCAAACATATAGAACCTGCTAAGAGGGGTGACAGAGATCAGTAGACAGGACAAGAAGCGAAGGCAATGTAAAGGAAGTTTCTTTATCTTTGCAATATAGGACAAGGTGGGCCACATAACAAATGTGTGCTGTAAATGTAACTCAGGACACAAATGGGTCTTCTTGTGAGTTCAAAAAACACAAATCCCGGTTCATAGGGGTTCCCGAACCCTAAATTACACATTTCCCGGAGGGGATTGCCTTCTGATCTCAGGTTGGTCTTAAGGGTTTCCCACACCCTCCTTCTCTGGGTTTCTTGGGGTTTTAGCCACTAGTTTCTCAGTCCCAAGTTTAAGAGGCTCCCAAACCTGTCACCTCTGCTCCTCCCTCAGCCTCTTCTCTTTTGAACTCAGGGTTTAAATGAAGGGTTCCCTTTACACTTCTTCAAATACTTCTCCGGGGTGTCTCCTCCTCTGCTCTTCCCATCTTACTTCCCACTTATTTGTGGAGGTGCTCAGCTTTTTCCTTCCTTGAGTTTTCACAGGATCAGCTTTTAGGAGGTTCTCTTTCACCTCCCTGGTTTATGGTCCCGATTCCTACCCTACAACATCTGTCCTGGTGTTTGTCCTTCCTGATGCCAAGGCCAGGTCTCAATCCTCCTACTGTGGGCTCAACTCCTTCAGCTCAAGGCCTCCCCATTGAGTCCTGGCTTGGGCCACGTAGGCCCTCTCGTTCCTTTCTGAGCTTACTTGCTAGCGCCTTGCTAGCCACCTGTCACCTCTACAAAATTCATTCCTATCCTTCCCACCTCCCCCAAATGCTTCCCATTCTCTCCAATCTCCTCCAAAGTCTCTCATCTCTCTCCCATCTCCTCCAAACTCTCTCTACTCTTTCCAACCTCTTCCAACATTTCTCTGCTCTTTCAAGTCTCCACCTAACTGTTCGCACCCACCTCTTCAAAAGGCGCTCTTCTCTCTCTAACCTCCTCCACATTCTCTTCTCTAGCCCCTACACCAAACACACCCCACTTGACTCGTAGCTTGGGCATAAATAGCCCTGTAGCCCCACCCCTGGGATTGGCTTTCCTGTGAGTGTCTGCCTCTGTGTGGGCAAGTGAGTGAGGGCTAGCTATTGGCAGTTCTTAATTGGTTCACCTGCATGGGATTTGGGTCTTGCAGGTGACACCAAGGCTTTATAAATATGAGCCGCCATTTTGGATTATGTGCCCCGTTAGTGTGCACCATGTCTATTCCCACCAGTTCCCTGAGGTAAATACACCCTGGGGCTTGGCCTTCTGCGCTTGGTGAACCTCTATTGTTGGTAGGTGAAGGAAAGCCATTTTAGGAATGCTGTCAGTTTCCCCAGAGCCGTGCAGGGGAACTGACACGGTGTGCTCTGAGCTGGCAGGTTCACCATTCAAGCAGTTATTGTGGTTCTGCGGTCGGCACTGGCCTATAAATGTAGTGTGTGTTTGATGACTGTGCGAGCTTGTGAAGCTGCGCAGGCATTTTCACCCTGCCATTGATGTTTGGATGGCACTCCGGTGTTAGAACCAGAGAAAGGGATATGTGTGCTACCGATTTACTTGAAGCCACAAACCTCAATTCTTTTAAAGGGACAGCATCAGTAACTGTATCACAACCATGAACACATGCACCAATGATGATTGAGAATAACTTTGTATCACTTTTTCCAATCATTCGAGCGCTTCCCTGTACAGGAGCTGAGCCTCTTAACGAGACAGAGATGCTGGCCCTCATGTGAGCATCACCTGCTGTGTGAAGAGGATTTATCAAGAGAGACCGGAGGGTCCTCCCCATACCACCCCTGATCCCATCATCCGCTAGCTTGGTAGGATACCGAGCCTCCATGGTCACCCCTCTAGGAGTCCCAGGCTGTGGTCCCCATCTGGGCTCTGCAATAACAAAATAGGGTATCATCATAGCCTTTCTCAGGTTCATTGGTCCTAACTTAGAATGACAAAAATCGGCCTAATGCCGTCTAGAAAGTTTCTTAAGCACAAAAGGTTACAGTAAAGCATCTGGCTTTGCCAGCATTTTATTGCTAAGGACCTCTAACACATAAACCTTGCACTAGTGTGGTTTAATTTTGCAACAGTGCAAACATTGGACCACTGAAAACTGCATTCTTGCAATACTTGTTTGTATGGGGACATGTATGCTTACTAACCATGACAGTGCACTGCAGAAGTGCAAATACTGGCTCAGGCACGTAAACCTTAAATCAGTGCAGTACAATTACGCTCCAGGTATACACTGGGGAAAATATTACACTGTGCAAAAATGCATTGCTTCAATGCATATTTGCATGGTGGCGATGTATGCCCAGGTTCAAATGCTAATGACTAGGACACTGCACCAGTGTAAAGATGATGTCATATTGGCTCCAGAATGGATTGCATAGCTCTACACCTGACCAATAGCTGCTTAGGCATTTAATAATTTTTATATTTCCAAAAATTGCAATGTGCTCTGTTCCCTCTTTTGGTATTGCCTGTCCCATTGAGAACTAAGAAAATAAATAAATAAATAAAACCATCTATTCCGGATGAAATAGGCAATCTTTTTGTAAAAATAATTGATACACCTATGAACCTTGGCTTGCACATAAAGTCTTTGCTCACTGATGTTAAATTATGTTATTGGTATTTGTGTAAAGCACATCTGCCAATGTTGTGTTCTCTTGGTACTCAATTTTAACTCGTCTCTGCTTGATTCCTTCCTGCACAGCCTTGCAAAAATGAGGAAGTTGGGCAGTTCCACAAGCCTTGAGGAATCGGACCAAACGGATGAGGCCACATTTACCCTGGAGACGGAGGACCGGCAAAGCGATGATCTCAACATCGAGATTGCAGAAGATTGCTACACTCCCAAGCTTCGGCCGGCCAAGTTCAACATCTTCTCTTCACCCAAACAGAAGAGGCTGCGGTTCCGGAAAGGGGACAGTGACAAGGACATGGCCCCTATGGACTCCATGTACACGATGGAGAGCAAGGTGCTGACCCCCACCATCAAGCTGAACGTACACCTCGATAAAGGGAAGAAATGTCAGTTTGTTACGTAAGTGTCTCCCATACGAGAGTAACACCCAGCATTCTGCGTCAATGGATATCACACTATCTGCCCACATTTAATCAGAACCATCGAGGGCTTCACTGAGAAAGTCTTACCCAACACTGACAACCTTACTGCTTCTTAGTTTGATTTGATGTCAACCAGGCTGTGCCGGATAGGCCTCTGACTATCTCAGCCTAGCTAGATATTCCAAGGCACGCCCACCCTAACTTGAAACTATCCAGCGTTCCCTATAAGTCACTCTGACTCTTCACATCTGACCCATGGCAGGTCACGCCTAGGGAATTTAAGAGCATGTTTGGGCGGGTGTGGTCTGTTCTTCGGGTCAGTGTCTTTCTCTTCTCACGACTGACATCCGAATCAACCCCCGTGAGGACAGAAACACATTGCTGGTTCAACTGTAATTTTGCATGATATTAGCAGTAAGGCAAAAATGACCTTCCATCAGTGGTATTCAAACGTTTTCATGCCCCCCCTCCGCTCCCAAGCAAAACTATTGGTTCTGGGCCCCCATTAATGACATATATGCTTATATTTTCTATTAAAAGCAGGCACCGTACTCACTTTTTGAAGGGACTTGTGCCACCCGGACATCCTTCAGTCCTGCCTAGACCAGCCCCACAGTTTCAAGGCCACTGCCATGCAGCAAAACATAGTCTTTCAATGCAATCTTGCACCAGAGCAACGTTTGTCCTAATGCTAATAAGGCAAAGTAGCAGGGCTAGGGCAAAAATTGCCCTATTGTGAAAATGCATGAAAAGAATATGTGCTTGCTCTAGTGCAATGTCTGCTCTTTTGCTAGCACCTCTGCAAAGATTCTGTAATGAGGCCCCCAGTGTCTAATTGCTCCCTTTTCAGGAAGAGCAACTCGTTAGACTCCACCACCAGCTGCAAAGACCACTGCTACAAGCTCTATGATCAGAGGATGATCTTTGATGCTGCGGCTGAAGGGGACAAAAGTGAGCTGGATGGCCTCCTGGTGTACCTGCGCCGCACCCTGAAGCATCTCACGGATGAGGAGTTCAAAGGTAAGTCCTTCTTCAGGCTCTGTGCTGTTTAAGCAGAAGTGCAGAATATTGCCACAATGCAATACCCAGGGGGAGTACAAGGACCCCACACGCCTCATGGAAAGACTTTCACCGAGATTGAGTATTATAGTATGTCTTTGAAGGTATGATACGCCCACATGAGTGCACATGGGTTCCATTTATATTTTATTTTATTTATATAGCACTTTTACAAATTAAAAGACGGTACAAAAACTTTGCATAGGTAATGTAGGATAACCAATAGAGTTAAGTAGTAGAAAGAGATAGTAGATGGTCTTTCAGACGAGTCTAGGAAAGACATGATGGATAGCAGTAACGTGTTCAAGTGTTTTGGAGCGAGAAGGAGCAATAGCGGGAAAGTGCAGAGGGTAATGACCAATTTAGAGAAGGAACTGCGATTGAGAGTGCAGTGCACGAGAGGCAGAGTAAAATGAAATAGGAGCAGAGAGATTGGGAGGAGCCAATCCATGTAAAGATTTTAAAACAATACAAAGGAAATGAAAGATAAGGCAGGATTTAAACATAAGCCAAAGAAGTGGGGAAAAGGCAGAGGAAATAGAAGGTCGAGGAGTTAAGCCAAGAAAAAGACAAACAGATGAAATGTACATAAAACGCAAAGGGGCAAGTTGCTAGGTAGGAAGACCCAGTAACAAAGAGGAGGAGTAATCCAGTCTGGAGAAAACAAGAGAAGTAATCGGGAATTTGGTCACTGTGATGCTGGAAATGCATTAGAGGGACAGGGCCTCCCTGTCCTTGTCCTGTAGTCCTTTTTCATTTGTATTCTGTATTGTTTTCTGCCCAGGAGTCCATGTGGGACTCCTGGCAGTGCAACTCTTCTTATTTTTGGTTTGGTGTACAGACCCATGGGATACCCTTATGGCACCCATGGGTGGGGGTACAACCTTGTGCCCCTATTGTATGTTTTTGGGCATCTATGTGTGGCCCACAGAGCAGGGAATGAGCTGGTGGCAGCTCCATGCTGAATTTGACAGGTGCTCTGAGTATCCTCCATTTTGGGATACCCAGGCCCTGCCATTGGAATCAGTTGATTCCTGATAGGAAACATGATGGCCCCTGTGGCCTCTTGCTTTCAATTGCCTGTTACCTTGTTTTCCCAAAGACCTGGGAAGCCCTGACTCTGTCCCTTCCCCCTGACTGGCCGTTGGTTGGAAGATCCATATATGGTATTGTAGTGAAGTCCAGGCCAGACTGGCTGGAGCCTTCCCAGTGACTGTATGTTGTGGGTACACCCTGTGGGTGGGACCTAGGTGAATGGAGTGTTTCTAGTATGAAACACAATGACTGAGACAGCCCTGCCCGAAACTGGTTTGAATGCAGTGTGTAGTGTTGAATGGCTGGGTACGTGTCCCAATACACATTCCTTTTTGTGAGTGTCTAAGAGGGAGAAGAATGGCCTGAATGCAGTGTATGCCTGATTGGCTGACTGGCTGCTGAATGCCCTTCTGAGTGATTGGTTGCCTGAGTGTGACCCAGCAGAATGAATGGGAGATCAACTAGTACATCTGGAGGCCCCCCACTGCTAGAATTCGTTCAGAAGCTGAAGTAGAAACTGACATTCAAACTGAAGCTGAATCTCGAAGCTGAGCCCGAAGACGAAGGTTGACTGCTGTTACCTTCACCGCAATCTGAAAGCCGCTGTGACGTCGAGACTGATCCAAGAGAGGACCTGGTTAGGCGCCCTCTTCCCGTGCTCCGAGGGACCATCGAGCACCGCTAACCTTCACCAAAGCTCCCTGGAAGTTAGACCCTCGATAGACTGCCGACCGGAGACGGGGACCGCCGAGGAGAACGAAGTTAAGCACCGGACATTCCGTCCACCGTTGTCGACCAGCGCTTGCAGGTTTGCTTTAACCGCTGGAGGCCCATCGAAGCCGTGTTGCCCAGAAGCGGGAACCGCTTGACACCGTGCCATCGACGATCGGAGCCGCACACTCCATTGATTAAGACATTCTGATTCCCAGACGTGCTTGTCTGCACCGCCGACCGCCTTATCCTGCCAGAGAAGGCCAGGCCGTCAACGCGCCGAGGAGCATCCGCCGGTGGGTTTCCCACCACACAAAAACTGTAGAGACACCGGACGACTCAACGCCCTTGCTGGACCACAGTTCTTCACAAACTCTTTGCGGTCCTGAACTATCGTCGTCGAGGTGCCCCGACCGCCTCTTCTTGCAGGACGTCTTCGCTCTGTCATCGACGAGCACCGCTGGGACTGCAGCTGCTGCCTCGACACCGAGTTCACTATCTTCGAGGGATCTCAACGATCTGTGGCTCCTGCTTTAAAGGGAGCTGCTAAAGAAGGATCTGTCGACGACCCGTCGCTGAACTCTGCTATTCCAGGTACATTGGGGTGGTAGAAACATTTTAGAAGGAAATAAGGCTAATTGGACAATATATGGACTGGGCTTGTGATATATCTTTATTTTACAGGTTGCCCAGGTGGGGCGATCTCCACACAGAACTGTGTCTAGTGGTAGGGGCCACTATTTTGCCAATTGTTCTAACCAACTGCTTTTCCTCCTATGTCTATTGTTGGTTACCTTTATTAAGTGATTTGTGTGACATTTGACCAGAGTACAGTTGATGCAGTTTAATGAAATCTGATAATAATTGTGGTACCACTTCGAACTGTGTATATTTGTCATTATAGATTAACTGAGCACAAAGTGAGTTATTTTGATTGTGTACATAACCTCGAACTGTAACTATATAAAGACTGTGTTTTAACTAATACAGTATGTGGACATTCCTTTGTGGGGGCTTGGGGACTACACTGTACTTAAGAATCAGCCTGCATCACCTCCTGAGAAGCTAGGCCTTGATTGCTCGCCCATTGCTACCGTAATAGAGAATCTTGGCTGGGGTCCTCTGTGCCTCTCCTCTACCATATAGAGAGCAGAAGTACAGACACCCCCTCCAGTCTTTACAGTTGCATGAAAGGAGAGATAAGGGCGTGCTGTTCTAATGTGAAAGAGTTCGTAGCAACAGGAGTGAGCGGTGATAGAAATATGAGCAGAGAAAGAGAGAGAAGAATCAAAGACAATACCAAGATTTCTAGCAGATTGCGATAAAGGTAATGTAGCCGAAGGAAAAGGTATAAAGTGTGGGGGAATGGAGGGAGGGAATAGAAGAAGAAGGAAAGAAAAGGACTTTTGTTTTTGTGGGATTAGGGTGAAGCTAGTTACTGGACATCCAGTTTTGGATGGCTAGCAAACAGCTGGACAGGGAATAAGAAGAAAGTCTGTTAGAGAAGAGAAATATGTGTGTGTCATCAGCATAGAAATGGTTAGATTGACCAAAGGATGTAATTACAGGGGAAAGTGGGATAGAATACGGAGACAGTAGAGTTGGCCCAAGAGACAGAGTATGTGCGGTTAAAGAGATAAGAATGCAACCAGTCAAGGACAGAGTTGTCGAAATCTAGGTGGAAGAGAGTGGAAAGAAGAACAGAATGGTCAAAGGTATCAAATAGGGCTGGGCGATATAGCGAGTTTTGGAGATATATCTGTATATTTTCAAAATGAATGTAGGATGAGACAATATTGTTAGCATCGAGATATATACATAAATCATTACATATACTACAATTTTGTACTTACATTCTAATATTTACACAGCTTTGTATTCTCAAACAGGAAGAGGAACCCTTTGTTTCCACTTTATTTGGATCAGTGACTTATAAAGAAAGGTGTTTGTGACATCTCACATGTAGACGGCGGCTTACAAGTGACCATTTAACCTACATGAACAATATCGAGATTTATATTCTACATTGCCATTCAGCTCTAAAAATATCGAAATATGACTTTTGGTCCATATCGCCAAGCCCTACTATCAAATGCTGCCGGCAGATAGGCAAGACAAACAGGGAGGACTGCTCCTCGATGCTAAATAAAACATGGTGCAGATCCCTGGGTCCCACTGAAGTACATTTGACATACTATCCCCTTCTCTAGCACCCCTGGCACCTCAGATAGTAATGTGAGTTAACCCTGACTCCAGCACCTCTTGAAGGTGTGCTGAAAGTAAAAACAGAAGATAACCATGACTGTGACATTTGTAATTATTTTAATACGTTTCAGCGTCAGGTTATTTCACAAGTGTGCTCATTTTGAATGAGGACTAAAATCTGCCGAAGTGGACAACCTTGGTGACCACATCTGCGGTCTGATTCTGTGGATTTATGAAAATATTTGCACATGTCAATAAAAGAGTGAGGAAATTCAGACCCACCCCGGGTTCCCATGCCGTTTACACTACAGACAGGAAATGAACGCTGAAATGGTGTCCTTCATGCATGGGTGTAGCGTCCGTAATTACAATGAATTCCTATGGATCCCACCTGCTTCATTCAGGTGTAAAAAGCAGATGGGAATCAATAGGGTTTGGAGGTCTCCTTCTGCAGCAAAATCAGATGCAGGTGGGAACACTGGCTTCCATCCCTGCGTGGAGCTGGGAAATGCATGGAGTGCATTTCCTGCTCTGCAACCTCAGGAGAAACTGGATGAAAATGTCAGAGATCAGATGAACTGGCACAGAGCTTCTCTCTGCCTATTTTTACCAACCCATGCCATTTTACCAGGTCTGCGAAAATGAAGCACAAAATGTCCAGGAATTGTGGGTTGACCCCTTTGAGTTCCACCGGGTGGAGAGCTAGTGGCTGACGGTGCATTGTGAAAGAAACCTGTAATGGTTGATGGCAATAGTTAACGTTTTGCTAGATGTAGTGACAAGGAGTGGGGTGTCCCAGGTAAGTGCTACAAGGAGTGTGAATGATTGATATCTTGCCGTGACAACGAAGGGCTTGGGGATGGTGGAGGTGGGTATACATTGCAGAGCAGAATGAGTTGGGTGAGGTAGGGCAGGGCCATGCAAAGAACTGAAGACCACATTCAGCAATTTGAAGAGGGAGTGACAAGCAAAACACATGCCTACACCTGTGAAGGAGCCATTTTGAGATATTCTAATGTGCCCTTTTTCTTCCCAGAGCCGGACACTGGGAAAACCTGCTTGCTGAAAGCCATGCTGAACCTGAGCCATGGGAAGAACGACACCATTCCACTGCTGCTGGAAATTGCAGAGAAAACGGACTCCCTGAAGGAATTCATTAACGCAGCCTACACTGACGACTATTACAGGGGTAAGAGAAACCGCCCATGGCAGGTTATGTCTCGGCTACAGTGGGGGGGCTGGCCAGCAGGGAACTCCTGAGATTTTCAGCTGGGCCTCTAGACCATGGCCCCTTTTACTGTGGGTAACCTGGTTTTCTGCTCCTCTTCCCATCCATCCCAATCTCCCCCACCTCTTCCTCCCATCTCTCCTCATCCCTCAAATTCCCATGAAGCAGAGAGTTCTCAAGTAGTATGTTATTGCTCACTTATAGGAAATGTTGCATGAATGTGTGTTGTTATGTTTTACTACTTTTTGATCCCCAGATAAGGAAAATTGTGCTTTCAAATTCACTATTTGGACCCAATTTTGTAATTTTCTTGGGAGAAGAACACCTGCAAGCAATATTTAGAGGGTTCTTGTTATCTACATTCACTCATACAGCGTAATATGCAGCTACTTTGAAAAACCTTTCCAGGGCCACTTTGTTTCCCAGTCCCTTTCCCCCATTCCACCACTCTACCCGCTCAGCCAGCATCAGAGTCGAAAGGCGAGAATTGATTTGTCGCAAAATTCACATTCACTTTTATTTTACTTTTTAGTGCATGTTAAGAGAATTTCATTCGCAACATAAAAAATCTCCCCAAAAACAGGAAGGAAAAAGTGATAAGTGTACTTTAATGTAGGTTGTGGAGGTGGGCAGTGGGTGGCAGTGAGACGTATAAAGCGGGAACCTTCCAAGAAAGAAAATAGAGAAAAAATGCAAAAACCCAAATATGAAAATCATGATCATGAAATTCCATAGCATAGATCCTTTGGCGTGACATGCCACCCAATCAGCGCTAATACATTGTTACGTATATTTGTTGCCACAAAGGGCTTTAAGACACACTGGGCCTCATTACGACCTCGGCAGTAGCCATGCCGCTATTGGCGGCATGGCTGCCGCCGAAATCGCGTCCGGGTCCTCAGAATGAGGAATTACCGGGCCATTACGAGTTCGGAAGGCCCGGTAATTCCTCCCTCCATAGGGCTGAATGGGAATGGGAGAGGGAGCAAACAACGGGCCATTACGAGTTGGCCCGTTGTTTGCTCCCTCTTCCCCTCGCGGGACCCGGTAAGCACGCCTGGTTTGACCAGGCGTTGCTTCCTGGGTCCCACCAGGGGACCTCGTAATGAGGCGGTACGGGGTAAACTGCGCCGGCACCTTTTACGGAGCCGTTTACCCCGTACCGCCAGGGTCGTAATGAGGCCCACTGTTTTTGTGCAACAAAAAAATACAAATAAAATAGATTGAACAAATCTAGAAAGGGAATGGGAAAGGTAAAAAGAGAGTGGAGAAGTGCCGTGGAAAAGTGGTCCTTCGTGGTTGTGAGAGAGTCTGTTCTTTGTGGCTACTGTGCAGAGGAGGAGCCGGCACCCTGTGAAACTGGGAAACAGCATTTCCAGCATGGAGAAGTGGCGTGGAAAAGTGATCATTCGTGGTCACTCGTGTGCAGGAGAGGGGTGGAGCTCTCCATCCCCGACACACTACCGGCCATCTGAACGAAGGACTGATACGGCATGACAGGAACTAGCGGTAAGCAGGAAAGTTGTGACTGCTGACTGTGAACGAACGGCAGACTGCAGAGGGTTCCCCTCTTTGATCCTGCAGTGTTCTGAGTGTCGTAATTGAAACTGCAGAGCTACTAATGAATCGCTTTGGCCAGAACACCAGCAATACGAATTACTCATTATTTCCTAACATTTCTTCAGCCATTAGAGTAATTCTAATTGCATTGTGATTTGATATGCCCACGAAATCTAAAGCTACCAAAACACGCTATAACCTTAGGAGGGGCAAAATTGATAAAGAAAGCACAATGCCGAAATCTGAAAAGGGCACGGCAATCCCATCTGGTGCCCGGGCTGAAAAGGGAAGTATACCAGCCCTCTTCCAAAAAAAGTACTCCTAAAGCTTTTGGGCCTCATCACGAGTCTGGCGGTAACCCTTAAATGCGGCAGTAGCGCTATTACCGCTGCATTTAAGCAGCCACCAGATCATGGCTTTGGCGGATTTCCCCTCCCCCCATCTGAGCTGGGGGAAATCCGTGGCAAATTTGCCGATTTTCAGCGCGATTACCGCCAGCTGTAAATCCGCTGGCGATAATAGCGCAAATGTTCCCCATTGGGCCCAATGGGGAATGAGGAATTACTGAATGGGCCCAATGAGGAATGGGCAATAACCCTTCCGCCAAACCCGTGATCCGGCGCTAAAAGCGCCGGGGGGTTTGGCGGTAGGGCTATTAGCGCCAGCGCTAATAGCTCTGGCGTTACTGCCCAACTCGTGATGAGGCTAATGTAGACAATCTCACTGCCTAACCATAATGGCAGCCAGGTCCTGGACACCACGAACTATGATGACATAGACAACATCTCCCTATTGGATTTATGCCTCTCCATTCAAAGATAGATGGCATCGACAATTAGGGAGGATACTCCTGTGAACAAGGTCGTAATCACTGTGGAAGCACAGGTTCTGAACGCAGCAAACAGTGCACTGGCAATTACGACGGAGGCGCAGGAACTGAACTCAACAAATAGCTCGCCAATAAATATACCGGAAGCGTAGTCATATTGAATCCTGCAAACAGCTTGCCAACAATCCCAGAATCTGGATGTCTATCGGCATCACCCAACTTATTAATTGAAATTAAAGATACGGGACGACTCGATGAGACTAGACCAAGTGAGACCTCCCGTTCTAAAGTAACAGCAATAACTGAACTGCAAGCCACTATGTCTTCTATGCAGTTTGCATTGAACATTCTCTTGAAGCTCTGTGGGAGAATACATGTCAATACGGTTCTCCACCTTGGTTTGCTTGACCCAAGGACAGTACGGGAGACTGACGCACCTGTAACCATACCATCAGTGCTCGAGCATGAGGATCATGATCATCCAGTGAACAAAGAGATAAATTCTGATCCTGTTGAAAACTCAGCTATTTTTATTTTTATTTACTAAGAAGCAGCAACGTATGGCTAAACGAGCTGCAGCCAAAAACGGAACAGTTGAAATAGCCTCTCCATTACCGGCAACTGAAATTCTGCCTAGACAATCCAAAAAAAGCGAGGAAAAGAGCATGTAAAGCTAAAAAACAACAGACCAAAGGCCCAGGGACCTTGACTAGCTGGATACTACCTGAAAAGATAAATGAGATCTCACTCTTAAGCAGTATTGAGCAAGATTCAGATTCCACCCAATGCACTACTAATGAAGGAAATCAATATTCTACTCCTCGTAGGAGATCAAAGCCACAGGTACAAGAATGCTCCCCTATGGCGGCAGAAAACCATGAACCATCTAGGGACTGCAAGATAATGGAGAGCAAAATATGCATAATAAAGAATTTGAATTAAAAAAAGGGACAAATGGTTGACAAGATCAGAGGTGTTAACAAAACTACACCTCATACCCCAACTACGAGTGATACTATCTGAAGACTTTTCTTTTGTGGAACATTAAACGGCTTGCAACTCTAATGTTACAGCGTTGCATTGCAGAGTTTTAGCCTCTGCACAATTGATTCAGACCCATAAGAGTAGTCTAATGCAAGTAGACCTAAGGTTGGATGTTAATCCAGAAGAAGAAGATCCCTCATTACCAATTAAATAAAATACACAGAGTAACAATAAGACTGGTAAACCTAGTTTCCCGGCTGGGAAGAATGTACAAATGAGTGACATTCAAAATTCCTTGAAATGGTTAGCAGACTCATTGCCATTGGTACAGCAGAAACTCTGAGATTGTTCATTACTCACATCGAATACATGTGGGTTTAAATATCTGCTAACCACGAATGGATCTTTATCCTTTGTTAGGCAAATCTTTTTTCTACTACAAGAGACCTGGCTGATATCACCAATTGTAATAAATGGGTATACTTTGTTTCATACTGCTGCAAAAAGGGGGCTGCATGTGCAGCCGTACGGGGGGCTACTAATTGGGGTTGCCAACTCTATAGAAAGTAGAAAGATTGTAACGTTCTACAAAGATTATATTAGTGCTGTGGAAGTCAACATTATGGTGGAACAGAGCTGGACAAAATGCTGTTAGTTAATTTATACAACCCTCCGGGGGCAAACCACAGAGAATTGATTCAGGAGGCATTACATGATCTTTTGGGCCATTGGAAGGTTGACACCAAAAGTCACTTTATTATCATTGCTGGTGACCTTAATTGCATATCAAAGGGGTGGGGGGTACAGCCATTAACACATTACTTTATCCTTACAGTCTTATGGAACACAAAATTGAGGAAAAGGAGGGAGACTGCTGGTCGAGTTTCTTTAAATGCTGGGAACTTGAAATTATTAATGGGCGCACCTTGAGTGACAGACCTGGTAAGAGTACTTGGAGGAGTGGCACTTCACGGAGCACTCTTGATTATATATTCACCAATGGTGAGGTGGAATCCATTGTAAGTGACATGAAAATACTCAAAAACTCATGGAGTGATCATGAACCATTAATCGTGAATATAGGTATAATTAACCACTCTCCAAAAGTGATGAACACTGGCAATCTTTTTGTTAACCATTCTGCAAACCGGGTAACGTGGTCCGAAAATAACATCCAAAAAGCTGGTAAAGCGATTGGTGAGTGGGATATGAATTATGCACGTATTTTCAAACTTATGCCAATAGAAGAAATAGAAAGGTGGATATGTACCTTTTCTGGCAAACATGCTACCAGCAGAGTGCCCCTTGTGTCTAATAAAGCGGTAAGTGACGCTCCTTATGATAAGGAAATCAGGGATGCCAAACGCAAGCTCAGAGGGGTCACTCGCAAACTCAGAGCAACTGAACTCTCACTGATCCTAATTCATAACAGCATTAGGAAGCTAAAAAATAAATACTGACGATAGTCAAAACTCCCGAAAAGATCAAAAAAATTAGAACTATGGCAACATACAGTTAAAATATTCTGTACCAGAAATACCCATAACATATGGGCACTGCTGGGGCAGGCAAGAGGAAGCAGGATGACTCCTTTGATCAACCCCATTGGTGCCCAAGAGTGGGTTGTATTTCTTGAAAGTCGTAATGGTACAGAAACGACTTTTGGGACTGTAACGAATAGTATCAAACGAGTCATCCCCCCATTTGCAGTTACTATAGAGGACCCCCTCAACAAAATCAGTAAATTAACATCATTGCAGGCTCCGTGACCCAATGGACTATCTAATGTGGTCATGAAAAACAATCCTCAATTTTGGGCAAGCCTTCTGAAAATACTGATTGAGAAAGTGTTAACAGATGGAAGAATCTCAGAGACATGGCAAACTGCTATCTTAGTACCAGTCTTTAAAAAAGGTAATAAAACAGACCCTGGAAACTATTGTTTATTGCCTATGATTGATTGCATTGTCAAAATGTTTGCCTCTTTGCTACTAAAAGAATTACAAACTTGGGAAGAAAAAGTCGGGGTCCTTGATCGCTTTCAGAGCGGTTTCTGGACCGGGTACTCTACATCTCACAATTTACTTATAATGGATAGATTAAGGAATAAAGCAATTCAACCTAACAGCCCGCCACTGTATGCTCTATACGTCGACTTCTGGGCGGCATTCGATGTAGTGAATAGAGAAAAGCTTTGGCACAAATTAAGAGCATTGACCTTTCCGGAAGCCTTAGTTCACTACTTAAAGCTCCTCCATACCTTTGTCCATCTTAAAATAGACAACAGAAGCACAATGATTAGGCCAATCAAACAAAATAGAGGTGTAAAGCAGGGATGCGTAACTGCTCCCCTACTTTACAACCTCTTTGTTTCAGATATCCCTGAATATATTCAGGGAGCCCACAGTTGCCCTCCCAAAATTGGCAAGAGTCACTGTGTGGTAATGGCCTACACAGATGATCTGTTGATCTTTGATCACACTTTTAGCGAGCTACTTAGATCAGCAGAGCGGCTCTGGCAGTATGCAGAATTAAACAAGTTGGTAATCAACCATAATAAGACCAAACTCATTCTCTACACTTCTGGGAAGGTTGCACGGCCACGTATGTGCTTAAGAACAATTGAAATACAATATATCCACTAGTATAAATATCTCAGAGTGGAATTCGACAGCAAGGGCAATTATGACTCATGCATTCAAGCTTGTAAAGTTAAGGCGGCACAACTCACAGCCATGATATATAAATTCACGCGTAACCAGAGCAGGTATTCCATCTGGGGGGGGCGCGTCAATTGTATATCCAGTGCCTTGTGCCTATGATAAAATATGGACTGGAGGTGCTGATACATATGAATAATGGATGGATTCAGACCATAGAGGGAAAATTATGGAGGAGGCTTCCGGGTCTTCCCCAGTGTATACCCATGGCCATCCTTAGATTGGAGCTGGGGATCTTCTCTCTGAGGTCAATTGTAATGGGAAAAAGGGCAAAATTATTTATCAAAATCTGGAATGACCCCTCAAACTCATCACTGTTATGTGTAAAGGATAGAAAGCAATATAAGTTAGCAGCTGATATGGATAAGTTGTTTGAAACAATTTGCTGGACTCCCCCATGGGGTGAAGACTTTGTATACATGAAGTACCATCTACATAAGCGTCTAAAGTTATGGGACTGGCATAATAATTATGTACATATGGAGACCTTAAAAAGTTGCAAGTTTGTGTCGCATGTTCTGTATACATTTTAAAAGGGCCATATGTACTTAAATGTATGCCCCTCAGATGTTCTGAGACCATTCATATTGTTGTTATGTATTAACCATTTACCTAATCTAGAGGCTATTAGGCCAGAGCGATCGATACCGAAATCAGAAAGGCAATGCAGAATATGCAAGAACTGTTCAGAGCCCAAAACGGCGAAACATATATTAACCCAGTGCCCTAAAATGGGCAGTAGTTATATTAAAAATTATGGAAAATGCATACACAATCTGGATCATATCGTAGACACTGAGTTCTGGCACCAATGTATCAACACTCTTAATCCCAGCTTGCAACTAGCCCTCTTCAGAGTATGGACTGATGCTGATAAAATTATGAATACTGAAGTGTTATCTTGTTAATATCACTGACTGAGAGGATCAAAAACCCAGATGAGGATCAGCTTTGGAGGCAACATCAGATATGATTATTGCTCATAACAACTATTGCTATGAATTTACCAATGATTGTGTAGAAAAGGCGGGTAATTAACTGTTTTGATTAATTCGTGAGGATAGTCCATCTACCATGTGCTGTCTATTCAGTGGGTACTACCTAAAGTCCCAATCAATTATTTAGAGTAAAAGTAACATGACCTGAAACAAAATATAATACTCGTTTTCCGAAATAGCGGGTATGGTACTTTGTTGTTGTTTGTTTGTTATGAGTGTTTAATTTTGGTTTTACTCTTATTCATTTTTAACTTCTTTTGAGACATGATGTATGAATTGAGTTTATGCTTCATTACTTATATTATGTCTAATTTTATCTTTTTATGTGAAATATTTCAAAAAAATTTTTGATTATGTTTGGATGAATGTGTAAAGTTTTATTTATATACAAAACTATATCACATTAAACCAAATAAATAAATAAATAAATAGAAAGTGGAGCCTGGGGATCCCCCATGGAATGCAAAAAAAAGTAAAGCAAGAAAAAAAACATTTAAAACTGTTACTTTAGTGCCAATATAACGACATAGGTTGGGATTCAGTGCTCCAGATGAGTTTTTGAAGTGGTATTTAATCCCTATTTTTGAAAGTTGGGAGTAAAATGATTTTTTAGGGAGTAAAAACACAAGTCCAGTCCCCAATTGGAGTATTTTATAAACAAGTTAAAAAAAATTCAAATGTAAAACAGAAATATTTTTGGAGAAATACTTCTTTGCACCAAGATATTCATGCCCATTAAAAAATAAATGTGCCCTCTTCCATAATTATAGTCATTTCTTCCTGTTGCACTGCATGCACACAAAAAACAATCCGGGAATCTGAATCAAAGTAAAGAATGGCTTAAGCGTTAGATAAGGTATCCGTTACATCACACAAAAACACTTAATTGTTAAATTATAGGGTCTCATTACACGGAAGGCGGTAAGGGTTAACGGTCACCGGTAATGGTACCGGTGACCGTTAACCCTTACCGCCTTACTACGAGGTCCCTTTGTGGGTAGGTACTTTAACGCCTGCTGTTTAGCAGGCGTTAAAAACCAACCCGCAAAGGGATCAGGGTGCTAATTACGGTACCGCAATTTGCGGCACTGTAATTAGCGCCTTCCCCATTCCCATATAGCCCTATGGGGGAAAAATGGGAATGGGGAAGGGCAATGGGGGAAGGGGGAATTACCGCCCCACCAACCTTGGAATAGGGCGGTAATTCCCCTTTCCACCAAGGCAGTGCCAGTATTTTACCGGCATGGACCAAGGTGCTAATAGCACCTTGGTCCTCCGCCTACCGTGTAATGAGGCCATTAGTCTTGCTTCTTTTCAATTAAATTAGAACGGTTGCCTTAAAAAAGTAAAGACAATCCTTGGTAAACTAGTATAACTGTACTTGACATATTCTGATCGACATAGTTTGACCCATGCAGAATTTTTATATTCATCTCTATCTGTGTTGTTTGGGCGGATTCATAAAATTACCACTCGATCTATACACTGTGGACACACTTCCTGGAAGGTGAATAAAAGAATCATAGGCCCACGTGCCTTTAGGAAATAATTCCTCCACGAAATGTCAATGGAATGCAAGTAGATTTGGTTCAGCCCCTCGCCACTCTTGTTTAGTCATTGAGCGAGGTTTTAACTGTATACCTTGTAGATTTAGGGACAGCTCTCTTCTTTCCTTTCCTATTAGATAGGCGGCCCATCATCTCTAACCTAGGGACAGGCACCCCACACAGGGAAAGGGTGTTCTTCTGCCTAGGGACTTTGGTAGCTTGCACTGCATGCACTACAGCCCCAAACACATCCATGGATCTGTTAGGGTGAAAGCAGGGGCCCAAGCTCCTAAGTGTCTATTTCCTATTTTTTATTGGCAGTACTTTTACTCCCTATTTTTTGGGAGTATTTGCCTATCTTTGGGCAGTACAAGTGGCTGATACACCCTTTATCTGTAGGGCTGGCGGGATTAAAGGCGTGTAAGCATCTATTGGAAGAGACTGCCAATAGACCTGATGGTACAGAGAGGGAGTGACTCTTCTAATTCAGGGGAGCATTGATCACTAAGCTACGTGCACCTGAGCAACACCAGGCTCAGCATCTTTTCAAGGGTAGCTTAGCAGATGAGTGTTCTGTCATTCAGAAAGGAGAGAGTTTATGTTTTACTGCAACAGGGGCTTTACTCAAACAACACCATCATTGAAATAGCCACACTTATCCGCACTCTTGTAACAAGCACACACATCCCTGTCACGAGAAATCACAAACAGTGTCATGACAGCACATGCTTGCGAGACACATATCTTTTGGGGGCCACGGTTCCTCCCATTGCCACCTTGTAGAACAAGGGTAGGACTTCAAAGTTCATATAGGATCTTACAGAACAGCAGCCATTTCGCTCTGCCACCTCCAACTCTCTAAAGGCCTGAAGCTTCTCCAGGCAGAGAGTAGGGGGTGAGGGGGGTAGATCTCTCTCCTCTGGAGGTGCCTCCCTCTGGAATGTCCTCCATGGCCCTCTCAAACTTGAGCTGGACCACCTGAAGTTCCAGAAGCAGCTCAAGACCTTCCTTTTCGCCCCGGCTTTCTCTCTCTCTCTCCACTGTTGACTTACCTGCCTGCTGCGCTGACTGGTGGCCTGGCCACTTGGAGGGCCTCATTCCGAGCATGGAGGTAATGATGGTGCTATTTGCGCCATGACTACTTCCCATACCGGTACCTAGTCTGACCTGGTTCAATGGGGACTTACCGGTCCATTCCAACCTTGAAGGGATGGTAAGTCCCCATTGAAAAAACCATTCCCCATTCCCATTTCAGCCCCCATAGGGCTCAATGGGAATGGGGAAGTAGCTGGTCAGACCAGGCGTTAAGGGAGGAACCCACTAAGGGACCTCGGAATAGGGCGCAAGGGGATTACCGGCACCCGTGTCCTTACCGGTGCCGGTAATCCCTTTGCGCCCAACTCGGAATGAGGCCGAGAGTCTCACCGGGACCCAGGCTCCTCCACGACCAGTCGCCCCGGCATTGCCTCCGGGCCTCCCGCACCCTTGGGGCTGTATCTCTAACCCTACAATCCCCTGCCTCCTTACACTTACCCAGAGCCGCGCTGCCCCGGCTGCACTTACTCAGAATAATGCTGCCATGATTGCACTTCCCCTTCCCTCTCCCTGGCACTTTGCATTATTGCACTTGCATGGTCTGAAGGACACAGGGCCTAGTAAGATCGTTTGTTTTATCCTCCCTCTGCCTTCCCTCCCTTGTCTTGTAGTACCTAGAAACACTTGTGTACAGCCGTGTTATGAATGACTTATATCATATCATATATCATTAATATACACCCAAAGGTATTCCAGACTCTATATTCGACAATCAAGCTGATCGAAGTCTAATGGGACAGGTTGCAATAATGATGAACACATCTCTGTTTAAAATAGTGGTATCCTGAATAATTTACTTTTCCTTTCATTGAAGAAAACATGGGTGGTAACTTGGTAAATAGCAACATTTTAGAATGAATCATCGGCACAGCTCACACAATGCGGCCCACACTTATTCACCTCTGCATATGCTCACACAACTCCTGAGAGGGAGAGATAGACTGACTGAGAAAGACGTTTCTTAGTTGCATTGTCTACTGTGCAGTACAGTACTACAAGCTGGCTCCTTGTGTAATTTGAGAGAGGATGTAGCCTCAGTTGAACAACTTTGGGATTCCAGTCATGAATCTCATTTTGGGAGTTTTGGCACTTACTAGTAGCCGCTATTATTACCACGATCAATACTACTCATTTAATCAACAGCAGAAGGATGGAAGGTAGGTTGGACCTTGGTGGGTGTGGAGCCTGTGGCCTACAGGCTATACACATGTCACCTGGAATCACTCAACGGACGGTGGCTCCTTAGTGGATTACCAGCCCTGATGTGTACTGCTGGCACTGGTCGAGAAGACTGGAAGGACCCATTGCTACATTATTACATTGCCTGGGAAGAGGGGAGATGAAGAAGCCTTGTCCCTCCATCCCTGCCTACCTCCCCTCCTTAACCCCTCTCCAAATGGCACGCAGTTGACATTGTAGGCAGTTCACATGTCAGTCAATGTGGACAATTGGGTTCTTCTATTTATTTAGTTCCCCCATAGATCTCTACTGTGCAATACAGCTTATTCTTCCATTGGGCCTCATTACAGGTCCGGCGGTAACCGTGCCAGTGCTACCGGCGGGTTGCCGCCGGACCCGTAAATATTTACCGGCACCTGACTTCCCGGTGCCACCAGAAGATTACAACCCTAGCATCCAAGAAAGTCAGGCGCCAGTAAAATGGGGTTCCCCACTCTATTGGAAGGGGGACATGGAAGCACCGGCACCGTTGTTAACGGTGCCGGTGCTTCCGTGACGGGTCTGCCTATCGTGGCCGCTGTGCCCGGCAGGGTCAGACCTGTCGAGCACTGCGGCTCTGGCAGTCGAGAAACAAGGGTGCCGGTAACGAGGCCCATTGTCTGATTTTTCTGATGGACTTTAGCTGTCCTCAACTTCCCTGTATAAAGACATGACCCACTGACCCACTTAATTTTGTATCTTTCAAAAGGTGACACCCTCATAGCCCCTGTGTATCTACCACCCTCTTTTCGGGCCCCCAGTCTGCTTCTAATTGGCTAGGCTACTTCACTTTGTCTACAAACATTGCAGAAAAGCAGACTGTCGTAACAAAGCTGGGAACATCTTGACCCGCTAACGTGTGAGCTATCCTGCGCCCAGATGCCCCCGGGTTCGGTGCGCTTTATAAATGTCAAAATAAAAACAAATAAAATATCCTCCCAAACCTTTCACTATGTGACTTTTCTGTTTTTTCCACAGCTTTGCCAGAGCAGTGGGAGATTGTCAGGGCACTGAATCATTGCTCCATCTCCTGCCATACCTTTATTGTAACTGGCCAGATTTCCATCCTTTACAAACCCTCAGGCATCTGAGCACCGCTTTTTATTACCCACGGTGTGCGGTGCTCCTTTATTGACCTCAGACAGATGAAAGGCTGAGTTTGCCCTTGCCAGGATTCGAGCGTTCTACTCACTGTGCTATCTGACCGCCTGCTATCACCTAATTTCTCTTCCCCTGTTATCACCTAGTTCTCTTGTGTCACGCTTGGTTTTTAGTTGTATTTTAGAAAATGTCTCCCAGTGCTTAAATATGGTGGTAGTGTTTGTGCTGCGTTAATGGACACCAATCAATCATTCAGTGTCAGAAAAATTGTTACATTAGTGAGCTAGTCTAGGATACTGTAGATGAAAAAAGGTACCTAGACTTTGTTTGTCAAGATAAGTGTAACCTGGAAGCACATATTAGAAATAGTGGGGGAACTGCACTCAAACTAGGCGCTGGATCCATTAGTGCAGGTTCTCTTGTAAATAATGAGTCAAGTACTCTGGTGATTAACCTTAGAGGCCACAGGGGCCAGGCCATGGGGGCCAGGCCTTGGGGGCCACTGCGACTAGATGGGCGGTAGCCAGAGCCCTTGACTCGGAGCTCAGTTTAATCTTATACAATTTCCACTTTCAAACACACGCCTTGAAAAAAGATGTCGAAACACGTGTCGGCATAAGTGTTTAATCAAATCTCCCTGTATATGGCAAAAGTGTTTAATCAACTCACCCTGTAGATGAGGCACACATGCTTGACAACATCATCTGGTATATAAAGGCACAAGTGGTCAAACAAATCACCTTCAATATTAGGTACAAGTATCTAATTAAATCGCCTGGAATACACTCATTACGCAAGACTCAGCTCTCATTATTTACAAGAGCACATGCACTAATGGATCCAGCGCCTAGGTTGAGTGCAGTTTCCCCACTATTTCTAATCTGAACTTCAACAGGATGGACGGGCACCTTCTTACCGGAACTACTCACTGGCTGCAGGACACAATACCAACTACACTGGACAAGCGCAGTGATCTAAATACACTAGTGCTCTTCCCCACCCCTTTGCACCCTTGAAGCAGACATGATTTCAATGGGCAAAGAGGCAGGTAAGGTAAGGTATGTGGTCTTATATAGCACCCTTTTGACAATGATGTTGGCCTCGCTGCTCATGGCTCTGTAGGACAGTCTGGTGTGGAGAGGGGTAATGTTAGTAGGATAGCAGGAAAGACAGATGCTAAAAAATCTGTCATTTTGATGGGTGCAGGTCAGAAGCACCTGTTACCTGTATGCCGATCTGAGAATTATGCTCATTGTGATGGGTATCCATTGGCGCTCGTTATCCATAAAGGTATGGTTTCAGTTTGATGATTGCGGTATACCTGGAGAGTCGTCCGACTGGGGTGAGCGAAAGTGTAAGGTTGCAAGATATTTGTAAAAGCAGATAGGTTAGTTGTGGCAGGAGAGTGTAGGCTGAGGGGGTTGAGGGATTCACATACTGTCGCGTGCTTGCTCTTATCTGAACATTTCTTCTAGATATTCAATTAGTGGGTTCCTACAGGTGGTAGCCTAATCAGGTAGTCAAAATGATTATAGGATTTCGTTATTAGGTTTCCACATGGTATTTGAGGTACTGGTCCAGATTAAAGCTTCTGGGCGTGGAGGAACTGGGGTGTGAGTGCTCCCTGCTAGCACTATGGAAGGGCTGCTCTGCCAAAAAAAAACTTTTATGTAGCTTGTTCTTTCTCGTTTAATTCGGTGAGGGATATAAATGGGTGGTTGTCAGTTGTATGGATAGAGGTTGATTGCGCATGTCTTTCAGGTAGATTGCTTGAATATTCAAGTCTTGAGTTATTTCGGAAACGTCAGGGGGTTTACTTCCAGGCGAAGATGTTTAGGTCGGGCGTTCCAGCGTTTTGTGGCCAGGAAGGAGAAAGAGGAACCCCCTTGCCATTTTGTTCTTGAAGATTGTGACTAAGACCAGTACAGAGTTGCTGGACCATAGTGTCTGTGAAGTTGTATAGGGCAGGAACTTCCTTCTGAAGCAGTGGGGGCCCCTTCCATGGTAGGAGCGATGAGCAATGCACATGGTTCTGAAATGAATCTTTTTCTTGAGGAGAAGCCAGCAGAGATTCCGTAAGGCTGGCATGATATGTTCGTTTCTCCTCATTCCGAGTAGTAGTCTTGCCGCTGCATTTTGGACTCTTTGTAGTTTTTTCTCAGGTAGTCCCGGAAGCCGAGATGGAGGCTGTTGGCGTAATCTAGTCTGGATATTACTAGTGAGATTGTAACCATGTGAAATGTTAAGCAAGGCAAGATGCGCGCAAAGTGCTGAGCTGACATTATATAGCTAGAGCGGCAGCGGCAGCAAGCCAACTGAAGTACTCGCCTCTGTGATGGTTCCCATGCTGCCGTGCAATATAAGAACAATTGCATTATAACGTTTATTATAGTGCTTTTATTATAGTGCTTGCTACTGTAGTTCTTGCAGTTTAGTTGTATTGTAAAAGGCAGTTTTTATTGGTAGAGATTCAGTCCTAAATGGCTTCCCACACCTCCCAAATTGATAACTCCTTTTGGGGGATCATTTACACATCAACATATAGCCTATTGCTGTTCTCCAGGGTGCCATTGATGGTTACTTTAATGTTTTTGTTCACTGATGCAGGATGCTATTCCTTTAAGGACAAGAGATGAAATGTGTTTACAGAGTTGACGTTGACTTTAGTCCAGGGAGAGGTAGCCCCGTGTGTCGGTGGTCTGCGCCCCCTGCTCCGGTGGTCTGCGGCCCCTGCTCTATAAGCGACACATATGAAAACTGAATACAGATAAACGGCGATAGAGAACAAGCGGCAAACATTCGATATGATGGGTCCGGCCTCAGATCCACCAAGTGATTCTATAATGAAACCACTCGAGGCTTCTAAAAGCAAGTAGATGATGCTTCCTGCTCTGTCACAGGATATCACTGTGGGGGGGGGGGTCATCCACGGCACAGACAGCATGCTCTAAAATGCAATCCCAATGGCAAATAACAGGAACTTCCTCGAGTATTATGTCGACAATTTGTACTGAAGCCACAACAGATTTGCCTCTTGTGACTTAATAATAGCAGCTATTATGACCTCCCTGGCGGATACTCATATAATGAACTTCCGACGTACGGATGGTAGAATGGGCCTCACTGGGATCTGAATCTATGACCGACCTGCAGGCTGTGACAGGCGACCCCCTGTGGAAGGGGGTCCCCTACTGTGCCCTGCTGTCATTGGTCAAGAAGAATGCCATTTCCCATTGCTGCTTTACTGCAAGGACTAAGAGGAGGGTGGGCAGATGTATCCCTACACTGCTGGCCACCTCCCCTCCTTCACCTATCCTCCCCGCTATAGCTGGAGCCCACCTGAAACTGTGAGATGTGAAGCCTTTGAGAGGTTTCTTGTTCATTTCGTTTTTGCCCATGTTCTTGACCTTTCCTCAACTCACTTATGTAAAATTATAGAGAGAAAAATATCAGGTTTTCATGTAGTGCCATGCTGGATTCCACCAGATTGCAAGCACCGTGAGTTACTGGTTGAAAATGCGTTTTGAATCAGTCATAGCCTCTGGTGTTGCACTGGGCAGCCCTCCAGACCATCATTCTTTAACCTGGCATGCCTTTACAGAATGAGAAAGACCATATGCGAATAAAGGGGCTCATTCCGAGTTGGGAGCGGTCTGGTAAAAAAGTGCCACGATCCGCGGATACCGGCACTTTACCGGACCGCCCGACTACGGGTTTGCTGGTGGGGCACGTTGGCCTACCTCCAGCTAAAAGCTGGAGGAAACCCAGGCGCCCTACTGGCAATAAATGCCCTCATTACCGCTGCATCGCCAGCACTCGTAATCCAGATGGCAATGCCACCCAGCCAAGTGCCGGAAACGGTAACAGCTTCTGCCGGTATCCTGGCGTCTCTACCGCCAGGATAACGGCAAGAGTGTAATGAAACCCAAAGCTTGGTAACTCCCCAAAAGGGGCAGTCCAGCCCAAACTGCTGGTCACGTTTCTTCCGCATGAGACCACAAGCATCCCTAAACAAGGTTTTCCCTAATTGGGCATCATTAGTGAGGTGCAGCTTAGATCATACGGCATAGCAGGTTCGAGACCCCCATCTGGGCATACCCATCTCACTTGGGGTGACTTTAGCAAAACATAAGGTTGATGGCTGGATGATTTTTGGATTAATCATAGCCTCTGTGATTGCTCTGGGTAACAACCCTCCAGACCATTGTTTTCTCTGCCATGTCATTACAGAAGGGGAAAACACATTTGCAAATCAGGATTGGCTTCATTCCAGAAAGAGCAATCTGGCCCAAACTGCTTGGTCACATCCCTTCTCCACAATACCACAGGCAACCCCAGATATGTTCCACCTCTTTGTGTGCCATCAGTGAGGTGTGACTTGGATCTCTGGGCACTCTGCTTTGGGCGGCGTGCATCCTTGCACAGGCACTGCCCACTGCAAACAAGCCATAGTTTCCTAAACTATATTCAAGTCCAACAAGGAAGAGGTCAAACATCTGCTAGACGCTGTACTCTATGAATCCAAATGCTGCTTCCAAAGGATGGCAAACTCCACAGAACATGCCAGTAGCCAAAGATGAGTGTCATGAGTAAGAGGGAAGGATGGAATTATTTAATAGATACATCCATGACAATACTTTGCCCAGGTTCCCTCCCTTTCCACCCTCAAGCAGTGCAACCTGTGGTGCCCATGTCACAGCGGGACACGAGTTAAAGGCCGGTCCGATTTGCAGTGCATTGCAGACATCTTTGTTTCTGGAATTCAACTTCCTAATCTAACTGACATGTCAGTTTAGCCAGCTGTATGTCTCAATAATGGACCAAAGAGATGTTAGAACTCTTGGGTCATGCAACAGCTATTAGACATAATACACCTGTCATTTTGTTGCTTGACTGCATTGCATGTATGGCTACTGACCTGCATGTATTTAGGGAAAAGAAAATATACATACAGAGACAGCATCAGGTGATTGGCAAATTATCCGTGTGCTTGAAAAGCGTTGCAAAGCCACTGGTTTCGATTTAAAATGATGCCTCTATGGTTTTAGGCACTGTGAAATGGGATGATTGCATACTCAGAAAAAAATAATTTCAGATTTTGGTCAGTTGCATTGTAGTTAAAAGTGGGGACAATCTGTCCCTAATAGGTGTTTTTGTTTGGTAAATCCTTGTGAAGTTCGTATACACTTTTGGATGAAACAATTAGTGCATACCGATGAATGCATGTCATAGTCATTTAACAATTTTGCCTATTTCAACAATATGACATGGTCAGCTCGCTTTACAGCTGGCTGGTTCATTTGCCTAGTACGAAGTGATATGTCCTTGCTAGTTCACTGAAGAAGGGCAGCTCATCCAAAACGTATTTCAACAGTGTCTTCTTCCCACGTGGCTGATGTGCAGGGCATTTGGTGGAATTCTACTGGATCCATTTGCTAACATGTATGCAAGTTTAAAACAATGGGGTCATTACGAGTTTGGAGGCAGCCATGGTGCTATTAGCGGCATGGCTGCCTCCAAAGTCGTGTCCGGGTCCGGGTTCTTTGAATGGGGACTTACCGGGTCATTCCAACCCTGGTAAGTCCCCATTCAAAATACCCATCCCCATTCAAGCCCCCATAGGGCTCAATGGGAATGGGGAGGGAGCTAATAACAGGCCCGTTATTAGCTCCCTGGTCCCCTTGTGGGACCCGCAAAGGACGTCTGGTCTGACCAGACGTTCTGAGCGGGTCCCGCAAGGGAACCTCGTAACGCGGTGGTAAGGGGTCAACGGCACCGGCATCCTTACTGGCGCCGTTAACCCCTTACCGACGTACTCGTAATGACCCCCAATGTCCTGAATTGCTATGAGGTGTCCCAGTGGTGATTTTATTGTGTGGAATGTTCACTGTTTATTCGCTGTAGGAGTTGAAAGTTAGGTGGGGAAAATGATAACCATTCACGGGAGCTTTGAGCAGATAGGTTCGTGATTATTCAAGTGGATAAATCATAAGCTATCACAGTATGAGAAAGAAGAGCTTATATTAAAATTACATCTGAGTGAGATTGAACCTAAATAGTTCAGGAAAAGTAACAGGCAACTTTGAGGCCAAGTATCCAGACCTTAGTGTAACACACTCAAGGCCTGAATGCAAAGTTTGGCTTTGACCTGTCCCTGAATCTGTGTGTTTCATGAGATTTGAAAGGGGGCAATGATTCTCAGACCATTGCACACATCCTAACACTAAAAGCAACCCAACACCCTTAGAATCAATGCGGAACAAAGTAACAACCAGAGATTGGAGAGGCAAAGTGCAGAAGAGAAAAAAAGAAGTAGGGATAGGGAAAGCTGCTGGAGTTGGATGTAAACTCTACTCTGGAAAGGTTGCACCTACTTAGGAAATATCAACCAAACATGGAGAGAGATCATGGTGGCCATAAATGAAAATGACCTGTTGCATGAAGAAGCCATGTGTTGGAGGAACCCTGCCCTACAAATAGGAAATAAGACCCCTTTCATGGAGGGACAAAGTTTGAATACAGAATGTTTGGAATGATGTAGCCCTTGTCTCGCCGCAGTAGCTCAAGTTTAAATATAAGATGGATGCAAGTGGCAAACAGATGGGTCGGATGTCTGCTAATCTGAAAGTGATCCACTGGTTCAGCACTCGTGTGCCTCCCACACTCTTAGCCTTCTCTTGAACGGGCAAACTCTGCCTCCACATTGTATGGGTTCATTGCTCCTCAGGTGACATTTTCTGACGTGGACTGGAATAGGGAATGATGGGCAAAAGAATTGGGATCCATAATCCCTGCTGAGGAATGAACACTGTAGCGCTCCGACACATTTACACAGCTTCAATGCACTGTGTCCAGAGGGCTAGTTGGCCTCTTCCAACTGCTGGATCAGCCATAAGGAACAAGTTACTTACCTGTAACTGTTGTTCTCCAGCATGCGTCTGGCATGGATTCACATGCTCATGAATATTCCCCGTCGTCAGGCTGGGAATCCTCGGTAAAGAAAAAATTCAGTTTCAGTTTCGTTTCTGAACTGTCTTTCTACTAATAACCAATCAATGGTCGTAACACAGAAGTAGCCATTAGAAACATCGAGAACTGCATGCGGTTTTGGGCAAAGCTGCCTCTGGCGATGATGGGACGGGGAGCGATGCTAAAGGTGGTGGTCCTGCCGAGGCTCCTACATTACTTTGGGAATATACCGTACCTGATTCCTAGGGGGTTTGTCACCAAACTAAATAGCATATGTCGGGACTTTCTGTGGCACGGCACGCGAAACAGAGTGGTGTTGTGGAAGCTTCAGAACTTCCATGACAAAGGGGGAATTAAGCTGCCCAACTACGAGGCGTATTATGTGGCGAGCCAGTTACAGTATGTTGCCAAATGGCTATCTGATGAAGAGACTTCCGAACACAGGTTGTTTGGGCGGGATTGTGCACCTTTTTATCTGAAAGAAGTCATGTGGGCACCCAGAGCGGAAATGGGGGGGCGCCCTAAAATGATGCTACTAGGGTGGAAGGTGTGGCGCAGGGCATGCCAAATAATGGGGGACCCGTCCCCATGCTCACCGCAGATGCCATTGGTAGTATTGACAGGGGCGGACGCTCAGCTGCGACTGATACTCCGGACCCACTGGGAACCGGCTGGGGTGGCAACGATGGGGGACATCTGGCAGGAGGGCTCTAGTGTTACTTTTGAGGGGCTACGGGAAGTAGCTGGGTTGCATGAAGGCCAGTACATTACGTACCAAAGAATGGTACAGAGGATTAAGAGAACATGGCCTGAAACGGTGCTGGGGGAAGAATTGGATGCCACCATAGATGTGATATATGATATAGCTGAGGGGGGTCATGAGATTTCCAGACTGTATGAGATGTTGATGTCTAAAGTGGGGAAGGAGGTCACGCAGTTGAGAATGGACTGGGAAACAGAGGTTGGGTCCCAAATGGGAGATGTGATGTGGAAAAGGGCGCAGGTGTATTATAAGAAGGTGTCTAGAAATGCGAGGCTCAAACAGATACAGTTGTACATAACACACAGGGCTTACATGACGCCTTGGAGGATATTGAGGTTTGAGAATGCAGGTCGGCAAGCATGCCTCAAATGTGACGAAGAGAACGCGGGCATGGTGCATATGTTCTGGTAATGCCCGATCATAGAGAGGTTCTGGAGGGGTGTAAAGGAGAAACTAGAAGGAAGAGGGGTCAAGATAGTAGTGGATACATTGGGGGCCTGTCTGCTGGGGGGGTTCCCAAGACCACAGAAACTCAGGCACGTAACCAAAGTAAGGGACCTGACTTATGTGCTTGCAAAAAGGAGGATTGCCATGGGATGGAAGTCATGCCATGTGCCGAGGATAGAGGTGTGGTGGAAAGACTTGCAAAAAAGGGCAGAAGCCGAAACAACAGCATGGCAAGAAGCGTGTGGCAATGGGGGGAGGAGGAGAATGAGTCCCTGATGGCCTGGAAATCACTGATAGCCGGACTGTTTGGGTCATTGGACGACCCGACTGAGCCTGTGGAGGAGGTGACCGAACCACAGGGTGTGGAAACTGAAGGTTCAATGCAATAGACTCGCAAGGGGGGTGGGGTAGAGGGAGTAGTGGTTAGGAAGTTAAAAAAAAGTGTATTGAAACTGTTGGAACATGCACTATTTGTTTGGTTTATTGTTTGTTTGTAAAATGTAATAAAAACCTTTTAAAAAAAAAAAACAATCAATGGTCTCTGGGTCATACTGCCCCCAGCCAATGACTGCCCTCTACCTAAGCCCCTCCTCTGGCAGCCATCTTCAGATTTGGTAGCACGTAAAGTGGCAGTAGGACCAAGAGAAGAGCCGCAGAGGGGTTGGAGGGATGGTTCGCATGTGAATCCATGCCAGACCCATGCCGGAGAACAACAGTTACAGGTAAGTTACTTGTTCCTTCTCCAGCATGGGGTCTGGCATGGATTCACATGCTCATGAATACAAGAATACATAGCAGTACACACATGCACAACCACAGGAGCTTGCAAGGCTCAACATTAAGCATTTCAACAACTCAACATTAGGTATCTCTTACCTCCTCACCAGGCTCACCTTCAAGCGAACAGGTTGCGCAGTACTGCCTGGCCGACCCTGGAACGAGCGTAACAGTCCTTTCATGAGCTCCTACACCACGCGGCGAGACCACAGCGACGACCGCCCCGGAGTTCTGGTGTAGCGGGAGATAGCCGCCAGATGGATCTTGATGGAGGCATGTGCCAGCCCTGCTTTGGCCAGCGACAGCAAATACGGCAGCACTTGTGGGGCCGTAACCCGTAGAGGGTTGATCTTCTGTGCACGGCACCAGACAGAGAACCTCTTCCACTTATGTCCATAGCACTTAAGAGTCTAGGACACCCTGGCCTTTGCAAGTACCTCCTTGAAGTCCGCCGGGATATCGTAACCTGCGAACTCTAGTGCTGCAGGAGCCAGGCCTGCAGGTTCAGCGATCCCGGGTCGTGTAGGATGGCGCCTCCTTCCCTGGCGAGAAGATCTGCGTCCGTCGGTGAAGGCAAGCGTCCCCAAACAGCACGATCCTCCCCGCAATGAGAGACAATGAAGGACTCTCCCAAAATGGGAATAAGGCCAAGACAGAGTGCGGGTGAGCGTAAATGGGAGTTTATCAATCAGAATAGGGCATGCAAAGAACTCTGCAAACTCCGAGAGCGCTCTGTCTGACAATAGCAAAGACAGGCGTATATATTTACAAAAAACGTCATAAGAACCTACACACTATAGGGGGCACAAATTCATGGGGATTGGGTGGCGACGACTAACTATAGGTGCTGCTGTGATGTGGTTGGCTTTGGCTGGAAGACGTCATTGGGCAGCCTCGTGGGTTGGGCTGGGCCTGGCCGGGTGGCGGAGTTCATCCAGGCGGTGTTGTGGGGCCATCGTGGCCAGTGGCAGAGATGAATGCCTCTTCCTGACTTATTAGCCCTATGCCATGCACACCGCAGTCATTCGAGCATTTTTAGCATTATCTTCTTCAGTAAATCTTACAATAGGTTATACAACAGGTTAATGCAACACAGGAGGAATGCACCTTGTGAGGGGACTGGAGGCAATACGTCAGGGCATGGTTACCAGTGTCCTGTTGACCGGGGCCATAGGTCGAGGGGCTAAGCTTCAGGGCCTGGCACGGGCGGTACATGTCTTTCTGCCTTGTTAGAAGTTGTTATGGATGTTCCGCTGTGTTTTGTCAAAGTGTTAGGTGTCTTTACTACACAGGGCCATAAGTCTGAGGTGGTCCGGTGGGTTTGTGAGGTTTACGAGGGGGCGCGTACGTTCAGGCAGAGGTTTACTGCTGTGCTGTAAATAATGCAGGTGGCGGGTGGTGGCCTTGGGTGCTACAGAGGGGGTTACAAATCTTTGAAGCGGCTCCAGTCTGGTTGTGGGAGGTAAAGCAGCGCGGCGCGGTCTCTGCTCTCATGCCTTTGGCGGCCCTCACAGGGTGGGAGGGGGAATGGCCTTGCAAGTATTTCACAAAGGTATCTCCCTCGTGTGTTGCTGAGTTAGGTAAAAACATCAAACATTTGAACATTCTATAATACTTATTCAAATCCTTTTAGAACATGCATTTCAACTTTGCTGGATGTGTCTCGATTATACCCAGTCTGTACACCGTATTCGTACACTATGTTTTAACAACTACAGTATTTAATTATATGCACATATATTTGCAGTAAGTGAGGTAGTAGTCGGGTTGGTGGAATACATAGGAAATGACTCGCCACTGTACGTGACGGTGGTACATAAGAAGCTTAGACATACACACATAACAAGTGCATTTCTTGCGCATCCTTCACATGAGTTCCACAGCCTGGTTACATTCGTTTCCTCGTGTATTCTAGCAGCATTAGTTCAGTTATGGCGCGAGCCCATGGGGTGTAAGTATCTCAGTAGTACACGTACCAAATAGCTTCCTGGTGCGTTCCTTTATTATTTGCAACCAACTGCAATGGTATATGCTCATCATTGCTTATACCATGGGGGCATGATCTCTTTTAATCATACATCTTACGGGCTTTTATAATATCAGGGATTTTATGAGAGGAAAGCATCCTTTGCAAGTATTCTACACATTAATATGCGAGGATTGTCAGGCCTGTGACGACCATTTTACTGTTCATTTTCATTTTGCCTAGGCCTGCTGGCCGGGTCATGCTGGGAGCGATGATACGATACACTGCGGGAGGTGAACTGTTACAATGTTAGTGTATTACACTAGCTCATATCCTTCTGGTTCGTGGGAACGGGCTCGCAGCGGATCTACCAGGGTGCTGCGGCAACAAGGATGACTGAAACCCTCCGAGGGTGGGGGCCGCGCTACAGTGCGCTGAGCTCACACCATTTTTACCAGACAAAATGGTGTCTAGGCCTAGCTGAATTTTAATACGTGTGGGCAATTAATACGTGCGGGCAATGTCTCCAGTGGGCGAGCCCTCCACCACCTGGGCCCGGGTGGCATGAGGAGACGCCCAAGAGAGCCATAGTCCTTACCTGGGGAGAAAGTGCAGGCGAGGGGGGTCGTCTTGGACCAGTCCTCCCCTACATTTCCCCCCTTTCGTTACTAAAGTAACGAATTCTTTAAATCTTCTATCCTCCTACATTCTGCCTCGTCCATCACTGCCTCATCCCATGCCGGAGTTCCTTTGATGGGCATCCATGCCCTGCACACTGCTCTTAAGCTCTCACCTCTCCGGGCATATTCATCTGGAGTACACGTTAGATATATGCACCCACCATCTGCTTCTAAATCTACCCAAACTTCCTCATACCATTCTAGTATACGGGGCTCTTTGATGGTGGTGTGCCACAACTTATCTACAATATCTTTATCGTGGTATATGGGCACCAGTTGGTATCTGGGCGAATTATCTATCCCTGTTTGTACTTGTGCTTCTTGCATTGTTTTTATTGTACCGTGTGAGTTGCCCATTGTCACCATCATCATTGCACCATTTGGTACTGCGTTAGCACAGACTCGAAGACCCACCTGGCACAGGCAAAAAAGTAGAAGGAGGAACACAACAGCTGGTATTAAAAATTTCACAGTTGTTCCAAGCCATGAGGGAACCCACGAGAAGATGTTGTCGAACCAGGTGCTCGCTTCTGCTCCACCTTCCATTTTCATTTTTTCTCCTAGGTTATGGACTGCTTCGATTACATGGGACAGGGAGCCATTCTCTGCGTCTTCGGAAGGTACGAAAGTGCAGCAGGCACTTCCTATTTTTCGGCAAACACCACCGTCCATCGCTGTCAACAGGTCCAGGACATACCTGTTTTGCATGGTCATTAGTCGTAAAGCTCTTAGTTCGACTCTGATGATATTGAATCCTTCTTCAGTGTCGTTTGCCAGCTGAATCAGTTCCCAGCGTGTTATCTGGAGCCATTTTGCATTTGCCCTTGCTTGGACACTTGAGACTAGTGAGGCAAAAAATGTTTCTGCTGAGCTGAATAATCGATATTTGTCTGGGATCTGGGCCAATAATTCAGATGATGCTTTTGATATGTAATTTGATGCTCGTCTTTTACGGGTCAGCACTTCTCCCTTGCTTCCAGAAGACAGGACATATATTTGTGCCTCTGCAGTGGGTTGAGCCACACTCTGCATGCGTTCCTGTGTCCTTTTGCTCCCATCGATGTGGCTCTCTGGTATCACCATTAGTGCCGAGTGTAGAGTGGCCATTGAGCAGCTGCCACTCCATGACTGGGGGAGGTGTAGGTATGCCTGTTTGCCGCACACCCAGTACGTGTCCATGAGGGCCGCAGTCCCTTTTTTTAGGTCTGGGATGGTGAGGGTCTTGTTGCAGTTCTTGTTTGTTCCCATGGGGGTTCTCCCTTCTCCTTTAAAGCACAGTTTATAGTCCATTTCGCTCTGTAGTTTGAATGGCTTTTCAATGGCAGTTACCCAAGTTAGCTTCGAAATGTGTTCTCTCCATACTGGTGTACATGTTTCCTCTATCCACTGTAATTTATCCGGCGCCACACCTCTTAGTGCTTCCGCTTTGCACAGCACTTCTTCATCCTTCCGCTTGTTGTCAGAAAAAAGTGTCCCTCCTATCACAAAAAATGGTTCTTTCAAACATACAACTCCTGTCGTTTTTGGGTAACAGGTTTTCTCGTTCTGCAGCATTTGAAAAATCACTTCGTGTGCCTGGAAGGTGTTCTTAATCCTGCACAGCGTGAGATGAAGGAGACATTGGGCATCCACAATAGGCAACTCTTTGGGTAACAATACTTTGGGTGTACCTGATGCATGGGGGATGAGGGAACAGACATAACAGCTTTCGTTTGTTGTCTGTTTAGCTGTGGCACTCATGTCTGCATACCACTTATTTGTTTGATGGGGGTGTCGTGGGTCTTCCATCTTATCTAGACCTAGCCCATAATACTCATCATACTTCTTCCTCCCTGTTTCTCTCTTTCGTCTGGTGTTCTTGTTACTCATGTACTTCCCAACCCCCTGAGCAGTGGGCAAACTAGACCCCCCTTTCTCATTCCCGCCCCCCTGGGCCCATTCATCATATAGTATTTCGTGCATTTCTAGTAGTTTTTCGTTTTCTTTCCTGACGCTATCTGGCAGATTGTTTTTTGAAATGTGGGCAAGTTTGCTGGTGGGGGTGTCATACAACCATGATATGGCAGACGGGTTTCGATCGTTGAGACTATGGGCATTGTAACTGGATACCCCTGGTGGAGACACTGTGTTGCTCTGCATTTCACCATGTGGCTTTTCTCTTTGTGCGGTCACAACACTTGATGGTGTGGTATGATACCCCCAGACAAGTTTAGTTCCGTCCCATATCAAAAAATCACCTTCCCTGGTATTGACATCTGCAGTTGTATTGGGCCCGGTGGTACTGTTAATTGGTCCAGTAGTGTTATTACTCCCTCCCCCCTTGTACATCTCGATAGAGATGAACGCTATAAACCAATATGTAACCAAGCCAAACATCATCATAAAAAACAATGTGATGCATACTGATAATCCACACTCATACGAATATCTACATCTTTCATATACTAATTCTCTCATTCTACTAATTCTATTCGTTGCAGGCTGCCCGTTAGATGCCATGGAAGCTCCTGTTTGAGATATAAAAGTGCATTAAGTGCATGCATGTAAACGTTTTGCTGGCACCATCTGTGCCAATACATTTGACGGGGAATGGAAGCGGGTGGGGGTGCGGGGGAGGGGTATTCACAGACAAGGGTATATACAAGTTATAATATTATTATTTCATTAATTATACATCACTCACCTAGATAAAAAAAAAGAAATCCCACATACACACCCTTCTTTTTTTTTTTTTTGTAATATCCTTGTCAGGCATTATTTCATTCAATTCCAGTGCTGACATTATTCCATTCAGGTCCAGTGTTGACACACACACTCACGCAAGTCGATATTTAGACATACTACTCATTTGCATCGTTTGCTGTTGTCTGTGCCTCCTCGTCTATCTCCTCGTGTACATTGCTGTATGCTTTTCGTACGTCGGTTAAGTGCACCCAGTATCTCAAACCCTTCACCTTTACTGCCGTGGGCGTGCAAAATATTACTTCGTATGGGCCATGAAATCGTGGTGCATTCCACCGACGCACGAAGCTTCTGACATAAATTGAGTCGCCTGGCATTAACTGTAGCTGTTGCCCTGGCTCCGTGACAGATCCTGTTACATTTCCCTCTTCTCTAGTGAAGGGTGGGGAGAGTTGCTTCGATATTGCGCGCGCTGCCCTTGTTAATTTTCTCAGGTAGTCTGTGAACTCATCCCCCAATATTGCGGCGCTTCTGTGAGCATCTGAGTGTTCACGCAGTGGAGAGTGTGCTGTGTTCATTCGTCTCCCAGTCACGATTTCGTGTGGGGACAAGTGGTGGTCTTTACTTGGTTGATTTCTCAACTCAAATAGAGCCAGGGGTAGACAGTAAATCCAATTTTTCTTTAATGAGAAGCATAGTTTTGATAATCTACCCTTTAACAGGCCGTTCATCTTTTCCACTACGCCATTACTTTGTGGATGATAAATCGAACATAATTTATGTTTTATACCCAATAACGTGGTAACTTCCTTGAAAAGTTCATTCACAAAGTGGGAGCCGTTGTCTGAGCGTATTACGTCACAAATTCCCCAGCGCGGGAACACTTCCCTTACTAGGAACTTGGCGGCGCTTTTGGCATCAGGTCGCGCACATGGTCCCGCTTCCACCCACCTCGAAAATGGGCACACCACCACGATCATGTACCGCGAGCCATTACACCTTTCCCCCATGTCTGCATAATCTATATGCAGTTCTCTGAAGGGGCCAATGGGTTTGGGAATTGTTCCCCGGAGTGTGCGTAATGTCATTCCTGAGTTGTATATTTGGCATGTTGTACATTCCATTGTCAATCTAGACACATGTTCCTGGAGACAGGGCACAAACCATTCTTCCTGTATCTCTGCTGCGATGTGCTGCTTGGTGTTGTGTGCGGGGAAGTGTAACTGTTGAAATGCAACTTCTAGTAACTGCAGTGGCATTACCACTTTTCCTGAGTTATTTTGCCGCCATAGTAGATCTGTCCCTGATTGGCTGCATCCCCGTTTCGTCCATGTTAGTTTTTCTTCTGCACTAGCTCCTTCCTGTAATTCTAGTATTTGTGATAAGGACATCATGTTATACCCTACTGACAGTTCTTTGGTTGTTGTGTTCGGATCATGAACTCACCGGTGTCGTATTTCTGAAAATAGGAAGCCTCCTTGGCGGCAGCGTCTGCTGCCGCGTTCCCTAAAGACACAACGTCTGAGTTGGAGGTATGGGCCTGGCACTTCACTATTGCTACGGCAGTAGGGTTTTGTAGGGCCTCAATTAATTCTTTTAACAATTCTGCATGCTGCACTGGTGTTCCATCTGCCCTTCTGAAACCCCTACGGCCCCATCTTGCTAGACCTCCATGTACGGTCGTTGTCATGTAAGCTGAGTCTGTGTATATTGTAACTGCACAGCCCTTTGCTGCGTGTAGTGCTTCTATGAGCGCAACCAGTTCTGCTGCCTGTGCAGAGTAATGCGACGGGAGGCGGTACTGTACTAATGTTTCAAACTCACCTTCCTCTAATCTCACTACCGCCATGCCAACGTGTTTTTCTCCTGTGTCCATATCAATTGATGCGGACCCATCCACAAAGTACACTTCCCCCTCGCTGAGAGCGTTTTCACACACCACTGTGCCCTCCCCTCCTTCTCCTGTGTGGGTTGCGCAATCGTGATTTTGCATGTCTTCTACTGCGCACGCTTCTGTAATGAATGTGGCGGGGTTCACTGTTTTACATCTCACTATGTGAATGTTGGCGCTGGACAATATAATCTCATATGCTGTTGCCCGCTGTGTGGTCAGTGTGCTTTTTGATCTTTCAAGTATTGCAAATAATGAGTGCTCCACAAACAATGTCACAGGGCATCCCATTACTATTGTGGCACTTTTTTCAATCGCAAATGCGGCTGCTGCGAGCGATTGTTCGCACGCGAAATGACCCTGCATCACGGCATCTAAAGTACCACTATAGTAAGCTAGGGGCTTGTGTCCTAAGGATGTCTTTTGTGTCAGCACCGCTGTCATAAGTGTTCCTTTGCAATGGGAAAATAGGTAAAATTTGTGTCCATAATCAGGGTTTGCTAGTACTGGAGCGCTTGAGATTAGCTCTTTCAGTGATTTGAACGATGTGCTCATTTCTTCTGACCATTTTATTTTTACATTCTCCTGTTGTGCTTCTTTGAGTGCTTGTAGGAGGGGCCTGGTGTATGCTGCATAGTCTAGTATCCATGCTCGGCAATAATTGCACATCCCCAAAAATTTCTGCATATCTTTCACTGTTGTGGGTTCTCCTACCGATCTTATTGCCTCTACCCTGTCGGGAATTATTCTTTTTCCATCTTTCGATATGAGCTGTCCCAGGTATAGGACCTCAGGCAGACAATACTGTAGCTTCTCCTTGTCTACCTTGTATCCTTTGTTGGCCAGTAAAGTCAGGAGCGTTGTTGAATCTTTTCTACACGTTTCTTTGTCTTGTGCACACACCAATAAATCGTCCACGTACTGAATAATCGTACTCTCTACTGATAGGTTCCCCAAGTCTTCATGCAATATGCGGTTGAATATGCTCGGGCTTTCACAGTATCCTTGTGGCAGTCTGCAGTGTTCATATCTTTTTCCCCCCAGTGTGAACGCTGTAAGGTATCTACTCTCTTCAGCCAGAGGTATTGAGAAAAATGCGTTTTTCAAGTCCACTACTGTAAAATGTGATGCTGTTTTTGGGATACTGCATAGTATGGATGCAGGGTTCGGGACTAGAGGGGACTCTTTTTGTATTATATCATTGAGGGGGCGTAAATCCTGTATCATCCGCCAAGATCCCCCCTTTGCTTTTTTGATTGGATAAATACATGTGTTACATGGGGAGTTTGAAGGCACTATTATTCCTTGTACTAGTAGTGCATTTATCGTCTCTTTTATCCCTTCTTCAGCTTCACGGGACAATGGATACTGTTTAACTCTTGGTAAGATAGCTCCTTGTTTTAGGTTTATTCTCACAGGTTGTACTCCATGCAACAGCCCTACATCATGTGGGCCTGTTGTCCATAAATTGTTTGGTACTAACCTCATGTCGTCATCAAAAAATGACGGTGGTGTTCCTACCACTGCCATCAATTGGACGGGGATCTCTCTGGCTTGGATCAAAATGTCACAGGGCATCGCTATTTCCATTACTATATCACCATCTACTTCTGTGTCTGAAAAGAGATCCTCATCTGTTACCTCGCGTAGGGCAAGGTTGGCGTTTGTACACAGTACGGTGCGCCACTCACATCCTTCTCTGTCCATTCCAATCACAGCGATCCGTTTCGTTGATACCTGCACAGCGTGCAAATCCAACGACACCACTGATCCTGGTGTTGCATTCGGACACACTATGGGGCGGAAGAGGAATTCTGCTGGAATCCTCCAATCCATGTTTTTTAGCTCTGGGACTATGAGGGCCAAAGTCTTTAGCCCTGCAATAAACATCTCTTCCTTTTGTGGCAGCCCTCGTATTTCCTGTGTGGTTGTGTAGGCTTGCACTACCAACATTGCACGCAAGGGACATATCCCGGGTGTAGAACACACTATTCCTCCTTCGGTAAATGATATGGTCATGTTAAGTTTACTCATAAGATCCCTCCCCAGCAAATTTATCGGGGATTGTTCATAATACAGTAAGGGTGCTTTTACGGTCTTGCCCCCTATGGTTACATCCAAAGCTTCTGTGTAAGGAACTTCAATTACAGCCCCAGAGAACCCCTGCGTCTCTAACTTCCTGTTAGATAACGGGAATCGGCCCTCTCTGACACATGATTTCTCCGCTCCCGAATCAACCATGAATATAAATTGCCTGTCTCCTATCTGCGCCCCCACCAATGGTTCCTCTGCTGCACTGTGGGTGGTAGATAGAACTGGACACGCAAGTGTTCTCTGTGGGCTGTCCTATGCTGGGTGTCTCATGGCCCCCCCTTCATTAAATACGTTACCTGAGACCACTGACATGCCGTTATAAGGTGCTGGTGCGGGGGCCCCGTTAGCTGCTGTCGCGAAAGGGTTGCCTGGTGTATATTGCATGCTGTCGTTGTTAGGCATGTTTTGTGGGTGGTTCTGTGTTCTATATTGGGGTCCCTGTTGCTGGCTCGTGTTACCCTGGCTTGGGTCTCTCAGGTGCTGTTGTCCCATCGGAAGGCCATATGGGCTTCCCGGGTGGGGATGGCCATACTGTTCCACCTCCTGGAACCCGTTGTTTTGTCTACTTCTGCACTCCCTGGAGTAATGTCCCCATCGCCCACAGTTCCAGCAACTCCCCTGAGGGCCCCTGGGACCCTGCCATCCACTTCCTCCCATTCCTCCGTACCCCTGTGGTCCACCTCCTCTTCGGCTCCTGTACCCACCTCGTCCCCCTCGAGGGGTCCACTCTTGCCACTGCGGACCTCCACCCTGCTCTTGCTCGTTCCACTGCCGCTGTCCTGTTCCCGCCCAATTAGTTGCCATCCTTCCTTGTATTGCTATCAGCCCCTCCTCCTCCTCTTCCCCCTCCCTGCTGTGTGGGAGCGCGGCTACTGCTGCTGCAACCTTCACTAACTTTGTCTGCACCAACTTCGCCTCGTCTGCCAATCTTTTCTGTGCCACCTCCTTCTCCCTTTCCTTGATTCGTTTACAATGGTGTACTATTATGCTCTGAATTTCCGGCCATCCCTTTGCTTCTATACCTGCTATTTTGTCAAGCGCCTTCTGCACTTCCTTTGGGAGCCCCCTTTTTATAATGAAGTAAAATAAAGATGTCGATTGATACCAGGGCGTGCCCGTTTCCGCTCTCCACATCTCTTGGACCCGAAAAATGTAATCCATAGCCTCCTCCCCGTCATTCATGGCACACTGCATCACGGACTGTAAGTCAGGTGTGTCTGGAAATGTTTCGCGTAAGGCGTCCCACACCCTAGCACGCACTGTGTTAAAGGAGGCCCCATCATGGCGGTCGCAGTCTAATGTTACTCCCGGGAAACCGGCTTTAACCCATACTCTTTCAGCCTGGTCGCCCACCGCTGATACGAGCAGACTTTTCACATCTCCTACAGCTAGTGGTACCCCAGCTGTATGTTTTTCGAAGGCGTATATCCACTTACTAGCCCCTCCTGATAATGGGGGCAATAGCTTTAATAAATTAGCTTTATCCATCTGTGCCCATGGGATATAGTTAGGCCTTCCTCCTCCCCTATGTATCAATGGGAGCTGTAACTTTCCCTTCGTTGTTGCATCCGGACCCGTTTTGGCTGCTGATGTTCCCATTGATGCCATTTTCCCCACTCTGTTCCTTAGTCGTCCCGACCACTCATCATCTAGGGTTCTCATAGAACATGCACCTTCCTCCCCCTCGCTTCCCCCTCCTATTGCCATACTCAATCTGTCGCTTTCGTCTAGCTCTTCTCTAATATCACATAGTAATTCCTCTCTAAGTCCCCCAAGCCTTTCTTCGTTACCACCATCTTCCTCTCGGGTCCCTACTTCTATTATTCGCGTTGGTTCTTCCTCAATCCTAAACAGGATCTCGCCCTTCTTCCACCCCTCTTCGGGCCTTCTGCTTTCCTCCGATGCTCTAGACGTACGTCCAGCTCTAGTTGTATCCAGTGCTATCCGTTCGCATATGTTTTTTATCCTCGAGAGCTCATCTTTTGCTATCGACAGTCTTGATTCTAGATCATCTGTCAGTTTCTCTATGTCCACCCTTTGTGTACCCGCCTGGCCTCGCTCCCTTGTACTTTCATAAGGTGGGGGTGCAGTGGCCCGATGGGGTGTGGTAGTTGTCGGGGGAGGTACATACGTTGGATCACTGTATCCTTCTGCGGGTACAGGTTTCTTTAATATCGGGTATAAACTTATTACCTCTACTGGTGGTGTTACACCTGACAAGTCTTTGATATCTTTCTGTAACACCAGTGGATTGTCTGTAGTAGATGGGAGATCAGGATTTGGTGCTGGCGCTTTAGGCGGTGGTACCTCTTCGAATAACCGCCAAAGATCTAATATTTCCCTCCTATTCTGCAGTTGTTTCCCTCGGTACTTCAAGAAAATGCATGTCATCACCATATCTAGGACGCTTTTGTCAAATGACCCACCCTCTGGCCATATCTGGTGTAGCCCCTCTCCTTTCAGCTCGGTTACCCATTGATCGTGGTATTTCTTAATCCGCTCCGCGTGTCCTGGAAGGCTTTTACAAATATGTGATAATGGTGTTTCAGGCCCCATCTCTGTGTGCCCTCCTAGTGCTTATGTGTCTCTGTATGTCTGCAACTCCAATGTTACTGTAGTATCGATATTGTTTTTTCGTATTCTACTTCACATCCAGTGTTATGCTCGGTTGGGCTCTCCCTCCCTTAATTGCCCAATACAAAAACTGTCTGTACACAAATTCTACTTTGTTCTCTTCGGGGGACACATACAAGAGCAATCCATCATTTATTTTGACACTATCACCCCGGAAATCAAAAGGTACCCACTCACGTCACTGTCTCAGCGTTGCTTCAAAAGAGTTTTTATCCGGTCACACTTACCATGACCATTTGACAATTATACATTTATAGCCGTTTTACACATTCGCAACATCAAAGTCGTCCCTTGACACATACGAGGTGCACACACCTCTTGGTAACACTCCGCACACCATTCACGCTGCCCTCCCTTTCCTCCCTAGCCGGCTGTCCCTCTCTATCTTACTTAGCGCATATGCATATATTTATAGGTTTTAACCTTCTCCCCCCCCTCTAGTAGGACCCTTGTTCTCTTACTTTTCTCCCAAGTTTGTGCTAATTCCGTTTTTATTCTCCCCCTACCCCTAAAGAAAAAGGAAAAAGAAGTAGTAGCGATCACTAATATATTCTCAGTGCCCCCTTTTGCTGAACACTTTTATCTTGTATTTCACTTCGTCATATATTCCCAGCACTAGTCAATATAGCACTATGCGGCGCCGCCTTCCACCCCCTTTCGGAGCTAGGTTCCCGTCACTTCTATCTCTTTATTCACCTCGTAATCCTAATGGCCATATGCAAAGAAAAAGAAAGGAAATTTTAGAGTAATCCTTAGTATATCTTCGTACCCCCTTCTCGTTCCCTGTCCTACCCTTCTCTCCCCGCTCCCTTTACAATCGCTCACACTCAGTACTCACGTGCCCGTCTTGAACCGATAGTCTCCGAAACTGGGTCCGTCCAGGCAGTGTCGCCGTTAACTCAACAGTCGGCCCCGGCTCCGGCGAGCGGCACTCAAAGGGGATTTTTTTCCAATCGGGATCCCGTACCCTTTCTCATTGAGTGCGCACTTCTTAGTGTACCGGTCGCCGTTGGCGGGCAGCCTCCCGGAGCCGGCTCACCGTGCGTATCCCTTTTCGACCGGAGATTCTCGTGCCAAAAGGGGACGGTTATAATGGGTTTAGGAAGAAATAAAATCACGCTATCGGGGTCACCACTGAAGGCAAGCGTCCCCAAACAGCACGATCCTCCCCGCAATGAGAGACAATGAAGGACTCTCCCAAAATGGGAATAAGGCCAAGACAGAGTGCGGGTGAGCGTAAATGGGAGTTTATCAATCAGAATAGGGCATGCAAAGAACTCTGCAAACTCCGAGAGCGCTCTGTCTGACAATAGCAAAGACAGGTGTATATATTTACAAAAAACGTCATAAGAACCTACACACTATAGGGGGCACAAATTCATGGGGATTGGGTGGCGACGACTAACTATAGGTGCTGCTGTGATGTGGTTGGCTTTGGCTGGAAGACGTCATTGGGCAGCCTCGTGGGTTGGGCTGGGCCTGGCCGGGTGGCGGAGTTTATCCAGGCGGTGTTGTGGGGCCATCGTGGCCAGTGGCAGAGATGAATGCCTCTTCCTGACTTATTAGCCCTATGCCATGCACACCGCAGTCATTCGAGCATGTTTAGCATTATCTTCTTCAGTAAATCTTACAATAGGTTATACAACAGGTTAATGCAACACAGGAGGAATGCACCTTGTGAGGGGACTGGAGGCAATACGTCAGGGCATGGTTACCAGTGTCCTGTTGACCGGGGCCATAGGTCGAGGGGCTAAGCTTCAGGGCCTGGCACGGGCGGTACATGTCTTTCTGCCTTGTTAGAAGTTGTTATGGATGTTCCGCTGTGTTTTGTCAAAGTGTTAGGTGTCTTTACTACACAGGGCCATAAGTCTGAGGTGGTCCGGTGGGTTTGTGAGGTTTACGAGGGGGCGCGTACGTTCAGGCAGAGGTTTACTGCTGTGCTGTAAATAATGCAGGTGGCGGGTGGTGGCCTTGGGTGCTACAGAGGGGGTTACAAATCTTTGAAGCGGCTCCAGTCTGGTTGGGGGAGGTAAAGCAGCGCGGCGCGGTCTCTGCTCTCATGCCTTTGGCGGCCCTCACAGGGTGGGAGGGGGAATGGCCTTGCAAGTATTTCACAAAGGTATCTCCCTCGTGTGTTGCTGAGTTAGGTAAAAACATCAAACATTTGAACATTCTATAATACTTATTCAAATCCTTTTAGAACATGCATTTCAACTTTGCTGGATGTGTCTCGATTATATCCAGTCTGTACACCGTATTCGTACACTATGTTTTAACAACTACAATATTTAATTATATGCACATATATTTGCAGTAAGTGAGGTAGTAGTCGGGTTGGTGGAATACATAGGAAATGACTCGCCACTGTACGTGACGGTGGTACATAAGAAGCTTAGACATACACACATAACAAGTGCATTTCTTGCGCATCCTTCACATGAGTTCCACAGCCTGGTTACATTCGTTTCCTCGTGTATTCTAGCAGCATTAGTTCAGTTATGGCGCGAGCCCATGGGGTGTAAGTATCTCAGTAGTACACGTACCAAATAGCTTCCTGGTGCGTTCCTTTATTATTTGCAACCAACTGCAATGGTATATGCTCATCATTGCTTATACCATGGGGGCATGATCTCTTTTAATCATACATCTTACGGGCTTTTATAATATCAGGGATTTTATGAGAGGAAAGCATCCTTTGCAAGTATTCTACACATTAATATGCAAGGATTGTCAGGCCTGTGACGACCATTTTACTGTTCATTTTGCCTAGGCCTGCTGGCCGGGTCATGCTGGGAGCGATGATACGATACACTGCGGGAGGTGAACTGTTACAATGTTAGTGTATTACACTAGCTCATATCCTTCTGGTTCGTGGGAACGGGCTCGCAGCGGATCTACCAGGGTGCTGCGGCAACAAGGATGACTGAAACCCTCCGAGGGTGGGGGCCGCGCTACAGTGCGCTGAGCTCACACCATTTTTACCAGACAAAATGGTGTCTAGGCCTAGCTGAATTTTAATACGTGTGGGCAATTAATACGTGCGGGCAATGTCTCCAGTGGGCGAGCCCTCCACCACCTAGGCCCGGGTGGCATGAGGAGACGCCCAAGAGAGCCATAGTCCTTACCTGGGGAGAAAGTGCAGGCGAGGGGGGTCGTCTTGGACCAGTCCTCCCCTACATCGGCAGTTTGACTTGGGGGGGGGGGCGCTGACAAGTCCAGCATGTCCGGGAACCATATCTGCCTCGGCTTCGCCGGTGCGACAAGGATTATCCTGCACCGGGACCGCCTGAGCTGATTGATGAGTCGCAGAAGCAACGGTGGGAATGCGTACAGGAACAGGCCGTCCCAGGGGAAGGAGAATGCATCGCCCATGCTCCCCGGCTGGGGAAACCTGCTGCGAACCTCCAGCACTTGGTGTTCGCCGCCGTCGCAAACAGGTCGAACTGGAGACTGCCCCATTGTCGGAATAGGAGGTCCACTTGATCCTGGCAAAGCTCCCACTCTTGGCAAGAGCGCAGCTCCCTGCTGAGTGAGTTGGTGACAGTGTTTTTCACTCCTGCCAGATGAAAAGGAACCAGGAACATCCCCTGGGCGACGGCCCAATGCCACAGATCCTGTGCTTCCTTGGATAGGCCTGGGGATCTGGTGCCCCCCTGCTTCCGGATGTAGAACATCGTGGTGGTGTTGTCGGTGAAGATCCGTCCTACCTTCCCCTTGAGGGACGGAAGGAAAGACTTGAGGGCCCAGAACACGGCCCGGAGCTCCAGGACATTGATGTGCAGGGACCTCTCCTCCGGGAGCCAAAGGCCTCTTACGTGGAGATCTCTGGTGTGCGCTCCCCATCCCTGCAGGGAGGCGTCTGTCGTCACCATCTTCTGATGCGCTAGGGTCTGGAAGTCCATGCCCGCCGCGAGGTGCGCGCGGGAACCCCACCACCGGATCACTTGACAGAACGTATCTTTGAGGGAGATCTTGGGCCTCATTACGATTTTGGCTTCCTAGAGTGAGGAATTACCGGGCTATTCTGAGTTCGGAGGGCCCGGTAATTCCTCCCTCTGGGAACCCGGACCCGGGCCTTCCCCATTCCCATTTCAGCCCCCATAGGGCTGAATGCGAATGGGAGAGGGAGCAAACAACGGGCCGATTACGAGCGGCCCGTTGTTTGCTCCCTCTTCCCCTCGCGGGACCCGCTCTGCACGTCTGCTGAAACCAGACATGCAGACAGGGTCCCGCGAGCGGACCTCGTAATCAGGCGGTACAGGGTTGGCGGCGTCGGCACCTTTACCGGCGCTGTTAACCCCTTACCGCCTGTCTTGTAATGAGGCCCCTTGTCTTTGAAGCTGCCCGCCGCTTGCATCCAATGGGCGTCGAGGAACTCCTGCAGTGGCCGAATCAGCAACCTGCACATACGTACGAGGTAGATGCACAATGACATCATGCCGAGCAGGGACTTGATGGACCTCACCCTGGCCACTTCCATGGTCAACAGCCATTGTACCTTGCCCAGGATGGCCTGCATCCTTTCCTCCGACGATGAAGCCAACCGCGCCACTGTGTCGTGTCTGGCTCCCAGGAACAGGGCGTCTTGCGATGGTACCAAGTTGGATTTCGCGAAGTTGATTGAGAATCCCAGATTCATGAGGAGCCGGACAGTCTTCGCTGTGTGATCGACGGTGAGTTCTCTTGACTTTGCTCGGATGAGCCAATCGTCCAGGTAGGGGTATACGTGGATCCCCTGCAGGCACAGCCGCGCCGCCACCGGTGCCAGGCACTTGGTGAAGACCCTTGGCGCCGACTTCAAACCGAAGGGTAGGGCCTTGAACTGGTAGTGTCGCCCTTGGACCACGAACCGTAGGAACTTTCGATGTCCTTTGCATATGGGGATGTGGAAGTAGGCATCCTCCAAGATCAGCGACAATAGGAAGTCACCCTCCTCCAGCTGCCCCAGCACGTGCTGAAGGGTGACCATCCGCACCTTCTGGGACTTGATGTATTTGTTGAGGTGGCGAAGGTCCAGGATGGGTCGCCAACCGCCGGTCTTCTTTCGGATGAGGAAGTAACACGAGTATACTCTGGAGACCCGGAGCCTCCTTGGGACGAGTTCTATCGCGCCCTTTTTTACCATTGCTCATACCTCTCGAAGTAGCTGTGGCACGTGGTTTTCCTTCCTGGCCACGGGTGGTAGACGGGGACACTTTCTTTGAAATTCCAGAGTGTGCCCATGGGCCAGAGCCTCCAGCACCCAACAGTCATTGGAGATGGACTCCCACACGCTGACGAATCTCGCCAGCCAACCTCCCACCGGGGTGCTTGGGTGGGGGCCCAACGTCACGGCCGGTTCAATCTTGCTTCGCTGAGGCCTTGCCGCCTTGGCCTCCTTGGCGATGATGACGATGTCCTCCGGCCTTGCTGCGGCCTCTGTAGGCCTACTGCGACGATGATCGGGCCGCTTGGCGGTACGACGCGGAACCGCCACCAAATCCTTTGGAGGCACCTTGAGACTTGCCTCCGGGGGTCCAAATGGACAGCCGTTGTTGATGTAGAGAACCCAAGGCCCGGGCCGTCTCAGTGTCTGCCTTGATGGCCTGCAGTGACTCCTCCACTGCCTTGCCGAACAGGTTGCCACCACGACTCCTTTGATCGAGGCCTTTGCTGGGTGAATCAGGGCCTTCACGACCTTGGGCGCGTCTGGGGCCTTCACCTTTGGGGGAGGGTCACCGCCATGCCCCCCCCCTTGGCTTTCTCCGTCAGGATCAACCGGGGCATCTCCTGAAGCTTACCCGGGTTCTCCGACTTCCTTTTCCCCGAGCCAGAGCATTGGCTCGTGGTTGATGGCGTCGGGGACATCGCGCCCTTCCTGGCAACCGAGGAGCCCGAACCAATGGCGCTCCCGGTGCCCGCTGACTCGCAGTGCTTTGCCTTTTGCTGGGCTACTGTCGCCACAGCGCCCTCAAAGGTCTAAGAAGACCGCTCGGACTTCTTCTCATCTGCTGCTGGGCTCTTTCCCTCCAGCTAGTTGGTGAGCCAAATACGACGGTCCTTCATTGTCCGGATGGACATGTTCTTACAGAATGCACAGTCGTCCTCCACGTGCGACTTGTCAGCGTGAAGGCAGTAGAGGCACCGGGAGTGCTCATCTTCCTTGAAGACATTCTGTAGTCCATATCGTGGGCAGTTCCTGAACAGTTTGGATCCAGTAGTTGTCGAATCTCCTTTGTCCTGGGCCATGTCCGAATCGGGGCAGGCCTCAAAGGTCTTCCGGAATCCTCCAAGAAGAGAAACTCGATGAAAATTCGCCCTTGAGGGGCGTAGGAAAATTCCGAAACGGGTCCCGTTGATCGGAAGAAGAATCGGTGGAGCTTGAGACTCGAATAGACCGAAAAAATAAGAGTAAACTCTTTGAAAAAACACAATAGGCAGTAAAAGCTCGAGAGCTACAGCACAAGCACTCCTAACACTTGAACAAGCGGTAAAAATCTGAAGATGACTGCCAGAGGAGGGGCTTAGGTAGAGGGCAGTCATTGGCTGGGGGAAGTATGACCCAGAGACCAGTGATTGGTTATTAGTAGAAAGACAGTTCAGAAACGAAACAGAAAATGAATTATTTCTTTACCGAGGATTCCCAGCCTGACGACGGTATTCATGAGCATGTGAATCCATGCCAGACCCCATGCTGGAGAAGAGAGAAGACTCTATAATCCATATGTTCTGGGCCTGTGAGAAAGTCACCTCCTTAGTCTGACATACTTGTCCGTATAGATGTGGTAGGACCGGCTTCACTACATCAGGCACTGACCATAGCGATTCTTGGTCTGCTTCCCTGTGCACCACATTATTTGATATTTCAGGGTGGTTGGTCGTATAGGGCCTTAACAACGGCGCCCAAACAGATCCTGAGACACTGCAAGGGTATGCTAAAACCCCAGCCGAATGTCTAGATTGAAAATCTCATAGCACTTTCAGCAAATGAGAAGATTTCCTTCAAACAAAATGCTAGGTTTGCAGAATATAAGCGGACATGTTCAGGCTTTCATGTTTTATATATGCAAATATGATGCGCCTTAGACAAGTCTACTCCTCCTTTTTTCTTGAATCTTTCATAGTTATTCTCATTTTTTAAGTCAGGTCTCTAATTATTTCAGCGTTTGGAACCTTGTACTGCTAGAATTGTGCCTCCATATTTAAAGGCTCTTGTGGTTTGGAGTAAGCTGTCTTCCATGTGACACAGATCTTAGATTTCTCGTGGGTATGTACTTATAGAACTGATGGGGGTTACTTTGGGGTTCCCCCCCTATAACACCTGATGAATTAAACTGATTTTCCTCAATCCAATATATAGTTTCCCCAGCAGCCATCACAATGCCTTTAGGTCTGGTGAAATGTAGTCACGCATTTCAAGACCATGGATGATTCTGGCCACTTCTGTTCATGAGAAGCTGAGGTTGATGTGCAACCTTATTGGGTTTCCCTGTGTGCATGCTATTGCAGTAGTCCAAGCTTGAGAGTATCATCTCTCTAACCACCTCAACCTTGTGTGTCAAATATGTTGGGAAACGTTGTGCTACTGTCTTATGAAGTTCCTTCATTCTGTACCATATTTACAAATGATAATGTATGCTTATACTCATGTTATGTTACATGCCATTCGTGTGGTGCCAAGCTTCCTTTGCTATTCCCTTAAAGCACTGTGGGTTTATAAAAGATATCCTGGGCGATGAATAAACAAGCTTCAAGCAACAAGGCTGAAAAGTCATATGACAACAGCAACTGCTGCGCTAAAGGCAAGGACCCCCAAACACACACCACGATATTAGGTCAACAGACCTTTTTAAAAAAAAACAAATTAAAAACAGAACGATGTATAAAGACTGCTCTGGAGATTGGTCTTTCTAAATCGAACTGTCAGCCCCTGTTACACACACAAGGGTGTGCAGGGGCTCACAGTCACGCCAGGACCCGGAAGCAGCCACAAGGGAGAACGCATACGTTCATGTGTGCGTGTTTGTGTGCGTTTTGCCGGGCGGGGGTCTGGAGGGGAGGAATGGCGGTGGGGGCTGAGGGAAGTGAGGTATGGGGGTAAAACCCCCCCTCCCCCCGATTCTGAGTAAAACTGGGAAGGGAGATGGTGGGGGTGGGGAACTGAAGAAATGTAATTATTTCAATTTTTGTAGGCTGCTTAAAATCTGCAGAAAAAAAATCGGTGTTTTGGTTAGGCGACCTACACAAATCGAAATAATGTCATAGAGCCCACACCACACTCCTTTGGAACTGCAATTCAAGGTACAATGTATATGTTGTACCTACCAGGAAGAATCTGTTTGGCGCAGCAGACAGATCTTTGTAATTTTCTAAAGGAGTTTGGCCACCATTGTGTGGATGATATATAAAGTGGTCCAGTTGAACAAATAACTCAGTCACTATTACTAGGATGAAACAATGACGTAAACACAGATTGTGTTTTCAATAAAATGCTTCTCAGATTAGCCCTGTCTCCTGATGTAATTTCTGTGTGTGTCATCCATGAGAGCAAGGTCCAAGAAGTGGTTGTTTTATTAATAACTTCACTATCCAGATATGTTTGAGTATTTGCACTTGGAAGTGTATTTTCTTGGTCACTACATTCCCCTTAAGAATGTATGTTAACTGGGAATTGTGATCACTGCAATGTTCTCTGCTTATTTTACAGGCAATGGGGGAGATCTCATGGTGGTGGGCCATAAGGCAGGGAGATATTATGGGTTTTAAGTATAAAAAAACAGGACCTACTGTTAGCTGCCTTAAAGCAGAGGCAGATTTCTTTATTCAGTCCTCAGTAAGAGCAGATCCTTCTGAGTTTATATTTTAACCCTGGTTTATGTCAATAGAAAAGGAGCATCATCAGCATAGAATTTGAGAGCGTCCAATCTAGATCCACACTGTCTGCCAGAGGCTTCATGTAGACATTGAATTGCCGTGAAGGTTTGGGACATGGCGTCCCAGTGAGGAAATAGTTCCTCCATCTTAAGTCTGTTCCACGCTAAACCACAGTGTTTTTTAAAGGTTTCAGGTGGATTGTGTGATCGGTGGTCTTGCAGGCAGTCGAGATGTCGAAGAGAACGATGAATAATCGTGGAATCTTTATCTTGAGTTTTCAGCAATTCCTCTTTCAAGTAAAGGGGGAAATTCCAGGTCTTCTCCCCTATTGGAAGCCTGATTGTACCCCAGAAATAGGGCGATAGTGTGCAGGTTCCTCGGGCTACTATTTAGTATTGCAATAATAATGTACAGTCACTTGTTGAAAGTCTCAGCAGAGAGGAGAAGTCCTAAATGTGTAGTGTCTAAACCAGACGTTGATACTTTTATGTTCATGTAATTATATTGTGTACACACACTTTTCACAACTTTCCCACACATAACATAACTAACAGTGCCCCAGCCGTGCAAGAGATACAAAAATATCCTATGAGGAACAGGAGTGACCAGCCACCTACGGTACTGCGTAGACAGTACACTCCCTTCATTCTCTTACCTGATCATTCCCAACATGAGATTTATTTGAGATTAGAGACCTTGGAACATTTATTTGTAGAATGTCCCAAACTGCAATTACTAAGACAATCTTTTTGCTAGGTTTCTCTATAGGATGAATCACCTTGTGGGAGGGAATCGTACATAATTATTGTTGGTTATTTATAAAACGCTTAATACCCCGAGGTATCTAAGCAAGCATGGACCGGGGATCGAACTTGTGTTGCTCCGAGCCCCTTTGCTTCCAAAGCAAATGTGTTGCCCCCGAGACCTAACATGGAAATCTAACTTCCCTTTCTATTACCGCTTGTGCATATGCACAAACACGTTTGGTTCACACAAAGAAATACTCATATCCTTTTTAGATAACTAATTATGGGTCGTTGAAACGATAAACTGTTGCTTTTACATTTTGTAAAAGTATGGTTCTGACTGATTTGTATATAATTTCAATCAAAGATTATTGTTTAATATCTGTGAAATACATGCAAAATATCTGTTTAATATGTGTAAATGTTTTAAATTATTTTGTAAAAGGTTTGAAATAAACCATATACAATAAAAAAAAACAATGTACTAAAATAACCATTACCAAGTTATGCTGGAAGCAAATAGATGTATGATTCTGGAAAAATCGAAGATCTCCAGATGAAAAGCCACACTCCAGAGGTACAGGATGTGTGCTGGCAGTAAAGCCTTTCATCACACACAGAACAAGTACAGTGTGGGCAGCATTACTGCATTCTATTCTTGCATAATACAGCACAGTAAGTATAGTGGCAGTTCTGCTTTTGGTGCCAACGGGGCAGATAACTCCTGAAGGGACACCAAGATTCTAAACAATTCAAGGGTGAGCCCTCACTAGAGGTGGTGAATTTTTTCAGTTATGTGTTCACAAATTAGTGCGAGCAACTAAGCATAGCGAGGGAGCCCTAAATAATTAAGAGGGGGTTCAGGGGCTGGGCGGGTGGGGGGGTTTCCCACAAGAATTTCTCTTTTCAACTAATGTGCTGGAATGATGCATTTTGCAGCACAGTATTTAAGAAAAATTGGGGGACAAACAATACAATTTATAATTGTTTCTCTACGGAAACAACAAAAATATCTGGTCAATTTCATGACTCACAGGCCATCATTCCTGGTGAATATTTTGAGTGGAGGGCCATACATATTTCCTCAAATTAGCACAAGGGACCAACTGTACAGAGAGAGCACAGAATAATTAAGTGTGGGGAAATGTTTTAAATATTTGTGCTGAAATAATGCATTTTGGAGCACAATTTTTGACAAAAGATGTAAAACACCATACAATTTGCAGTTGGTTCCATGAAAGAACCCAGGATATGCCATGCCAACAACAACGGTGCACTAAATAGGAGCACTTTATATTATTTTCATTAGGCTGCAGCCATCACCTATCTATGCCAGTAATGGCCACTTCAAATCACATCCATGAAGTGATTCATGTACCTGATTTAAAGGGACCATTACTGGCATAGATGGCTGATCAATGCAGCCTAATGAAAATAATATTAAGTGCTCCTCTTTAGCTGTAGCGAGGGAGCCTGTACCAACCAAGTGGGTTCGGGAAGGGGAGGAGAGGGTATACTATTGAGTTAATATGTTGCATTATACAGCACACTTGATGTGAAAAAACTGGGTAAAAAGCCTAACAGTTTGCAATTGGTTTTATAGGGTATCTCCAATCCAGAAATGCATTAGATGCAAGCTACCAACAGTTCACAGGAGCATTTCACAACACCAAAAATGTATGCCAGTATAACACCAAAAATGTATGCCAGTATAAACATATTTTCACACTGGAATGTCCATAGATTTCCATGGTGGATGCACCAATAGTTGCCGAAATTCCTATATAAGAACATACTCTTGTTTGCCTCTCTCATAATCCCAGTAATGACACTAAAAGAAAACATGCCCACACAGGCTTTGTCAATGTATGGCAGAATCCCAACAAAAGAACATACTCCTGTTGGCTTTGCCTTTAAAAAATACCATGTCAAAATATGAAAATAAGTCCAAACTATGTATTACAGTCATCACACATACCAACACCTATCATGTTTGCTTTATTCTTATTGCCAGTCTAGTCACTTGATAACACTTAACATGCTTGCTTTAACATAGATGCTGAGAATAAAATTCCATGCCTTATAAAAAAATAGCTAGACTGGCTGCACCAAAACGACAGTCTAGCCAAGTACTAACAAATACTGTGCTTGTTTTATCATAGATGCCCAGTAAAACATGTCCTGCAACAGTAAGAAAGGACTAGACTTGCTGCACTGAAATGACTGTCTAGCCAAGCAATAACACATACCATGCTTGGCTTATTGTAGATAGCCAGTATACAAGTAATGAGAAAACTATGAGGACAACAGTCTAAAGGAACCCAAATGGATCGTGTATTCATAAGTAAAAGTTGTACAAAATGATATTTATTAATTCAATGAGAACAACAGTGTTTCTCCCATGATGTAATGCCAAAGTATTGCAGACAAGAGTCCGTCTTCAGGGTAAACCTTATACAAAGCACATATAATTAAGTACAAAAAATCAGAAAAATAAAAATAAGAAGTCCATTAGTAATTATGACAGTCAAGAAAGTTTAAGAGAAATTCTTCCTAGATGTTCAAAAAATACCTTGGGCCTCATCACGACTTTGGTGGTAACCTTTAAATCCGGCGGTCGCGCTATTACCGCCGGATTTAAGGGTCAGCCAAATCAGGACTTCGGCGGATTTTGCCCCAGCTCTTGGCTGCGAGAATTTGCGCTATTACCGCCGGCGGGAAATCCGCCGGCGGTAAGAGCGCGAATTTTCCCCATTGAGCCCAATGGGGAATGGGGCATTCCCGAATGGGCTCAATGGGGAATTACATTACCGCCAAACTCGTGCTCCGGCGCTATTAGCGCCGGGGAGTTCGCTGGTAGGGCTAATACCGCCAGCGGTAATACCACCGGTGTTACCGCCAAAGTTGTGATCAGGCCTTTTATCTTGGTCATATAAAGAAATGCAATATCATTCTGTGAAACCAAACCACAAACAAAAAGTCTGTGGCCCTCATTACGACCCTGGCGGAGGACCATAGTGCAATTTGCACCATGGTCCATGGCGCAGAGCTGCCAACTCCGCCATGGGGGTTGGCGGACTTACCGCCCCATTCCGACCTTGGCGGGGCGGTAAGTCCCCAATCCCCATTTACCCTTCCCCATTCCCATTTTTGCCCCATAGGGTATAATGGGAGTGGGGAAGGCGTTAATTACGCCACCGTAAATTACGGTGGCGTAATTAACAACAGGTCCCGTAGCGCCATGGATTTTTCCGCCCGGAAAAACCAGGCGAAAAAACCACCATGGCGCTACGGGAACTCGTAGTAAGGCGGAAAGGTACGCCATGCATTACGCTGGCGTAAAACCCTTTCCGCCAGGGTCGTAATGAGGGCCTGTATCATCAAAAAGAACCACGCTTGCATATTTCATATAAACACCCCAAAATGAGATCAAAATGAAATCGAATGGTACCTGTTTCATCTATTTGCACTTTCATCAACATAAGGAAGCAATTCCACATAATTAGAAAATATGAGTAGAAACGCTCCTGATTGGTGCAAGAACTGCATGTGTTGTTTTCAGAGCGGGAAGCTTCCAAACAAGTGTATATGCGAACACAAGAAAACACTTGTACATACCTGGCCTTCTTAAGTGTAATACAGTGGGCACGGTTGAATTTTCTCTTGGTTGCATTCATTTGCACCCTAATGCTAAGGGTGGTGTTACCAGAGTGCTCCCGGACTTTGATAATATTAATTTAATAATGTTGAGTATGCTTATTAATCCAGTGATCCTCACCCTTCCGTTTCATTTATTCAGTATACAAGTCATGCCACAGTAAGAAAGGACCAGGCTGGCTGCCTCAAAATTACAGTCTATCCAAGTAATTACACTTAACATGCTTGCATTGTCATAAATGCCCATAATAAAATGCCATGTCACAGTAAGAAATTGCTGTACCAAAATGTTAGTCTAGCCAAGTAATAGCATATACCATGCTTGGGTTTTCATAGATGCCCAGTAAAACATGTAATGTAATGCCACAGTAAGGAAGTGCTAAACTGGCTGCCCTGAAATGCCAGTCTAGCTAAGTAATAACACTTAACATGCTTGCATTATCATAAACATCTAGTACAACAAAACACATGCCACAGTAAGAATTGGCTACACTGTCTGCCCCCAAAATGCCAGTCTAGCCACCTAATAACACAACATCCTTTCTTTTATCAACCGCTAGTTGATAAAAGAAAGGATGATAATTTTATACTCGCCATCTAAGAGAGATGACAAGTAAAAACGACCTCTAGCCCGGATACCAACTTGCCGGCACAGTACAAACACACACGTGCATACACATTCACATAACACATACACAAACAACATTCACACGTGTACCCATAGGCCATACTCTCACTCATTCACACACAACACATAATACATAAACAAATAAACTCTTACCACTGCAGCCCCAATCCTCACAGACGCTGCTGCTGTCTCCAGTGCAGCAAGAACCGGTAACAGGAAGTTGATGACGCAGCACCACGGTTCATTTGCATGCATAGCATCAACATAATTGCAAAGGTGTCTGAATCCACCACACACACACGCACATGTATGGATGGCAACAACAAAAGATTTACTCATAGGAACAGAGCATGTACAGCACGGACCTCAGCAGTGAATGTTTCTTGCACACAGAGCAGGTACATGAAAGCCATCAGCAATGCAAGCATTCTTCAAACGCAAGAAGCAGTACTGCAGGCTTCACTAACATACATACATTCTTTTTTTTTAACTTTGGTTTTATTGGTAATTTTTCAGAAAAAGAAACAATGACAACACCGGGAGCAGTATGAATATCACATTAACATCATCATCGAACCCCCATAGTCTCCTCCCCTCCTCCCCCCTCACCCTCCTCCCCAACTCCACCCCTCCCCCCAGATCAGAGTCCCATCGTAAAACCAATCGCAGGAGTCGTCATCCATACTCGAAGTTCAGTGCTTTGGAGCCATGCTGTGCGTTCCCTTAAATGCTGGCTTAGACGGATCCGCTGTCTCCCGGGCCGTGGGCTACCCCATTGTTCTTGAGTGGTTCTCTCCGGGCTCCATCGCCCCCCCGCCCTGTGTTGTCCACGTAATGTCAGTGAGCCTCCCACCCCCATGCCTGGTAAACCCCATACTACTTTGCCTGGAAGGTGCTCAATTCGTTGTTTACCATGGCTGTCAGTTTGTCCACGAGGAACATGTTCTTCAGTTTTTTTAGCCAGTCTTCCTTAGAGGGGGTCTCCGGACTTTTCCACCTTTGCGCTAGGGCCACCCTTCCTGCTCGCAACATGGTCTCCCACATTCTTGGGTACCTATATATTTCTGCCTCCTCCGGTGGGTGGCCCAACAACATCGTCAGTGGATTGAGTGGGAGAAGTTCTTCGGTGACCTCCGCCATCCATCCCCGTACCTTCTCCCAGAACCCCTGTACCTTAGGGCAGGACCACCACATGTGACCCCTCGTCCCCACTTGGCCACATCCTCTTGGGCAACTGGGGGACACACCCGGGAACATCTTGGATAACTTAGATGGGTCCCTATGCCATCCCTGTAAAATCTTAAAGTTGTGCTCCATGTCCGACGTGAACAGATTCCCATGGAAAGCTATTTTAAACACCCTGGACCATGCGTATTCCGAGAGAGCCTCTCCTGCCAGGTCATTCCAGAACCCACAAAACCCTCTCCTCCCTTCCAAGTCAACAGTGTTCAATATTTGGTACATTTTGGATACTACCCCCTTCCTCGTTGTGGCCGTGTCTAATAACTTTTCAAAGGGGGTCAGCTGTCTCCGCAGATTCAGGCCCCAAGTCTGGTCACAGAGGATGCCCTTCAGGCGCAGATATTCAAAGACTGAAAGAGACCCCCGCCCAAGCGCTTCTCGCAGCTCCTCGTATTCGAGGAACTCGCCCTCCTTGAACAGCTGCCCCGCCCATTCCAGCCCCCCATCCGACCAGGACTGGGCATTCCTGAATCCCCTGCTACCTAGTTTGAGCGGGTGGCCCCAGAGTGAAGACATCGGGGAAGGCCAGGACGTGAGGTGTGCAGTTGTGGGTCCCTCCTTCCAAATCGACCAGAGTATTCCCAGGGTTGCGTGGGTCTGCAATTTATTTGGGATGTGTTTACGCGGGAGCCACAAAAGGTCGCGTACTTTCAGAGGGTGGGCATCCATGTCCTCCAGATAAGACCAATAGGTGCCCATCCCCTCCCTCATGTGTTCCAACAGGACCCTTAGCTGGGCGGCCCGGTGGTAGAGAAGGAAGTCCGGCAGCCCGAAACCACCCTCCTCCCTAGGTAACGTTAGAATGGCCTTCCCTATCCTCGGGTTCCTCCCTTGCCAAACAAACTCTCGGACTGCCCTCTGTAGGTCTCGAAACATCTGGTCGGGGACCCCCGTTGGGAGTGCCGTGAAAAGATACAGCAGTCTTGGGAGGATGTTCATTTTCACCGCTGTCATGCGCCCGTACCAGGACAGGATCATACCTCCCCACCTCCTCAGGTCTGACTTTATAATGGGCCCATAATTCGCCGAAGCCAGTTTAGAGAGATCCCTTGTGAGGAGTACCCCCAAGTACCTGATGGAGTTCTTCCCCACCACAATCCCCGCACACCCATCCCGGTGGTCCAGCCCTGGGTCCCGAGCCCTCATAGGGAGTAACACTGATTTTGATGTGTTTATTTTTAGCCCCGAGAATTGCCCAAAGGTCGTCATCAGGGTCAAGAGGGGGGGAGCGAGGTGCCGGTCTCCACCAGGTATGCAAGAATATTGTCAGCAAACAGGGAGAGCTTGAACTCCACCTCTCCTCTTTTAATCCCTTTAATGTTGGGGTGAGCACGGACCGCTATGGCCAGGGGCTCCATCGTCAGGACATATATTAAAGGGGAGAGTGGGCATCCCTGTCGCGTCCCCCGTGTGAGGGAGAATGAGTCAGAAAGTTCTCCATTCACCTGCACTCTCGCCGTTGGGGCCCCGTATTGGGCGGAAACCCAGTTCCTGATGTGAGCCCCGAAGCCCATTCGACGGAGGAGGAGTTGCATGTACCTCCACTCCACCCTGTCAAAAGCTTTCTCGGAGTCCAGGGAAAACAGACTTGCATCTAGATCTGATTCTTGGACATGGTGGATTAGGTCTACAATCTTCCTGATGTTATCAGAGCCTTGCCTGCCCCCTATGAATTCCACTTGATCCCCGTGAACCAGCTTGGGCATTATCCCCTCCATCCGTTTGCCTATCACCTTGGCCAGGATCTTTACATCTATATTGAGGAGGGAGATTGGGCGATATGAGGAGCATTCAGTGGGTTCTTTGCCCTCTTTGGGCAGGACCAAAATTATGGCCCTCATCATGGTCTCCGGCAGAGAGCCCCCCTCTAACACCCTGTTAAACACCCTCACCAGGTGAGGGGCTAGGATAGCCCAAAACCTCTTATAGAAGTATACGGAGAAGCCGTCTTCCCCCGGCGATGTTCCCACCTTCATCCCACTGATCGCGTGCTCCACCTCCTCTTCCGTCACCCGGCCCTCTAGACCCTCCGCCATTTCACCTGTCAAGGACAGGATCTGGATGGAGTCCAGGAAACCCTCTATCTGAGTGTCATCCCCGTCATATTCTGACGAGTATAACTTTTCATAGTAACGGCGAAAGGCTGCTCCAATGTTAGGGGTGTCGTGATCTAATGATCCCCGATCATTCTTCACTGCCTTCACCGTTCCGTTCCTTTGAATCTCTCTGAGTTTCCAGGCCAGGATTTTGTCAACTCTGTCCCCCTTCTCATAATATTTCTGTTTCACTAGCTGGAGGCTCCGTTCGGTCTTATGTAACAGGAGGTCTTTCAACTGGAGTTTATAGTTTTCCAGGGTAGCAATCTGCTCTCTTTCCAGGGGAGCCTGCGGGAGGTCACCCGGTTGGAGTTGGGCTATCTTTTCCCTCAGGGATTTTTCCTGGGCCTCCCTCTCCCTCTTTTTCTGGGCTCCCATTCTAATGAGGACGCCGCGTAAGGTCGCCTTAAAGGCGTCCCACAGCACGTGTGTGCCCACCTCGCCGTTGTCATTTTCACCGCTGTCATGCGCCCGTACCAGGACAGGATCATACCTCCCCACCTCCTCAGGTCTGACTTTATAATGGGCCCATAATTCGCCGAAGCCAGTTTAGAGAGATCCCTTGTGAGGAGTACCCCCAAGTACCTGATGGAGTTCTTCCCCACCACAATCCCCGCACACCCATCCCGGTGGTCCAGCCCTGGGTCCCGAGCCCTCATAGGGAGTAACACTGATTTTGATGTGTTTATTTTTAGCCCCGAGAATTGCCCAAAGGTCGTCATCAGGGCCAAGAGGGGGGGGAGCGAGGTGCCGGTCTCCACCAGGTATGCAAGAATATTGTCAGCAAACAGGGAGAGCTTGAACTCCACCTCTCCTCTTTTAATCCCTTTAATGTTGGGGTGAGCACGGACCGCTATGGCCAGGGGCTCCATCGTCAGGACATATATTAAAGGGGAGAGTGGGCATCCCTGTCGCGTCCCCCGTGTGAGGGAGAATGAGTCAGAAAGTTCTCCATTCACCTGCACTCTCGCCGTTGGGGCCCCGTATTGGGCGGAAACCCAGTTCCTGATGTGAGCCCCGAAGCCCATTCGACGTAGGAGGTGTTGCATGTACCTCCACTCCACCCTGTCAAAAGCTTTCTCGGAGTCCAGGGAAAACAGACTTGCATCTAGATCTGATTCTTGGACATGGTGGATTAGGTCTACAATCTTCCTGATGTTATCAGAGCCTTGCCTGCCCCCTATGAATCCCACTTGATCCCCGTGAACCAGCTTGGGCATTATCCCCTCCATCCGTTTGCCTATCACCTTGGCCAGGATCTTTACATCTATATTGAGGAGGGAGATTGGGCGATATGAGGAGCATTCAGTGGGTTCTTTGCCCTCTTTGGGCAGGACCAAAATTATGGCCCTCATCATGGTCTCCGGCAGAGAGCCCCCCTCTAACACCCTGTTAAACACCCTCACCAGGTGAGGGGCTAGGATAGCCCAAAACCTCTTATAGAAGTATACGGAGAAGCCGTCTTCCCCCGGCGATGTTTCCACCTTCATCCCACTGATCGCGTGCTCCACCTCCTCTTCCGTCACCCGGCCCTCTAGACCCTCCGCCATTTCACCTGTCAAGGACAGGATCTGGATGGAGTCCAGGAAACCCTCTATCTGAGTGTCATCCCCGTCATATTCTGACGAGTATAACTTTTCATAGTAACGGCGAAAGGCTGCTCCAATGTTAGGGGTGTCGTGATCTAATGATCCCCGATCATTCTTCACTGCCTTCACCGTTCTGTTCCTTTGAATCTCTCTGAGTTTCCAGGCCAGGATTTTGTCAACTCTGTCCCCCTTCTCATAATATTTCTGTTTCACTAGCTGGAGGCTCCGTTCGGTCTTATGTAACAGGAGGTCTTTCAACTGGAGTTTATAGTTTTCCAGGGTAGCAATCTGCTCTCTTTCCAGGGGAGCCTGCGGGAGGTCACCCGGTTGGAGTTGGGCTATCTTTTCCCTCAGGGATTTTTCGTGGGCCTCCCTCTCCCTCTTTTTCTGGGCTCCCATTCTAATGAGGACGCCGCGTAAGGTCGCCTTAAAGGCGTCCCACAGCACGTGTGTGCCCACCTCGCCGTTGTCGTTCAACTCGAAATACTCAGAGATGGCGTCCTGCACCTCCTGTACTAGAACTTCGTCCTTCAGCAGGGAGTCATTACACTTCCATCGCCCTCTACTGCCACCCCGCCATCCCCCTACTATAGTGGTATGGACCAAGTCGTGATCGGACCAAGGAACCGGGTCAACCCTCTGGCCAGAGACATGGGGGAGAAGGGGTTAATCTACCAGGATATAATCTATACGGGAGTATGATGTGTAGATTGCTGAGTAGTAGGTGAAGTAGGGGAGGCCTGTCCTGGGAGTCGGGATGGTGTCCACCAGGCCTAGCTCCGCGTTGACCCTCTGGAAAGTACGGGCCATGGTTTCATCTGCGGCCCTAGTGAGCTGCGGCCCCAAGCGTTTCCTATCCCCGGTTGGGTCTAGGACCATATTGAAATCCCCCCCACCACCAACATCCTGTGAACAAACAATTTCAATTTGTCCTTCACTCCCTCCCAGAATTGAGCCTGTCCCTCATTAGGGCCGTACACAACTGCCAGAGTCAGAGGGGAACCCCGCAAAGAGCCCTTTGCCAGCAGATATCGGCCCTCTGGGTCCTTCACCGTGGCTTCCACTTCAAAGCCAACGTCCCTTGCTAGTAGTATGGCTACCCCCCTTTACTTGGTTCTGTGGGATGCACTGAGGACCTCCCCGATCCCGCCCCCTCGCATTTTTGGTTCCTTCCCCCGGGCCCAGTGTGTTTCCTGAAGAAAGAGCAGGTCAAGCTTTGCCCTCCTAAATTCCCTGCAGACCAAGGATCTCTTGGTTGGGGTGTTCAACCCCCGCACATTAAGGGAACCCACGCCCAGGGCGGGCAGATCCTCAGCCATTGTCTATGATCAACATCTTACTGGGTAGCTGGCTCGATGGCACTTTTCCTTTCCTGCTCCTTTTGTGTTACAACCTGATCTCCCTTACCCCCTCCCCCTGCCCCCCAGGTGGGCCTTAAACCTGTCCCCAACTGCTCCCGGGTCCCCCCCGAACTGAACAACCCCAACTATTCCTTCACCCCCCACCCCGGCGTCCAGCCAAATAGTTCCACCATTGCTGGTAATTGGCCGGACCACCAGCCTACCGCCTCCGGCTGGGCTAATGTCGGAAATTACTCCTCCTTGAGCCACCCCCTTTCTCCCCCCCACACCCCCAGCGAGACCCTCCCCCAGGTAACCGACATACTTGCTGTTCTGGGAGGCCCCTTTCGTCCTTAGGCCCCGTAGTCCTGGAAATCTACTCGTCCTTGTGCCAGGCCGGACGTTTGTGATCGTGAGTTGAGTTCTTTGCCCGGTTTCCCCGTACCCTTTTGTACTTCCAGGCTACCCCGGGCTCGACCGGCCCGCTCCTCCCTGGCCGGGGTCGGCGTCTTCCCTGTCCGTCACCAGGGACGGCGGTTTCAGTTTCTTAAATTTACGTGGACCCGTCTTCTTTCTCCTCTCTCCTTGTGACCTGCGTTCCCTGGCTCCTTCCGCTGCGAATCCCGTGGGTTCTCTCCGAGGGGCCGGATCCGACACATACCCTTGGATGGCTTCCCTTATGTCCTCCTCTGTAATCAGGGTCGAACGTTGGCCCTCGTACTCGAACGAGAGGGAGAAGGGATACCCCCATCTATAGCGCACCCCCTTCTCTTTTAGCATTTGTGTCAGGGGGCGGCACATCCTGCGTTTGACCAGCGTGTATGAAGAGAGGTCCTGGAAAATGGACACTTGTGCGTTGTTATAGGTTATTTCCCGTGCCTTTCTGGCCTCCTCCAGAACCTTCGCTTTCTCGGTGTAGTAATGAAAGCGGACCAGGATTGACCAGGGGCCCTCAGCTCTGCCCCCCGCTCTGTGGACCCGGTCAAACATTGGTTCAGTCGTCATCTCGTCTGAGAAAAGGAGGGTGATGATGTCCCTCACCGTCCGGTTCAGTTCTCTTTCCGTTTCTCCCTCCAACTCCGGGACCCCAAAAATTCGGAGGTTGTTCCTCCGTTCCCTATTTTCAAAGTCGTCCATTTGCCTAGCCCTCTCCTCGTCTCTTTTTTCTAGCGCAGCTATTCTCATGGACATGTCCATCTCTTGGGTCGTTGCTGAGGACTGGTTGGTCTCCAGCTGCAACAGTCTGTTCTCGACCTTGTCCACCCTGCGGTCCATGTTCTCCATTTTCTGGGCAATGTCCACCCGCATGTCTCTGATCTCCTGCAGGACCGAGGCAAAGGCCCTTTCCATTGTAAGGGTGGGCGGGGGCGAGGTCTCGGGCTGGGACATTCTAGTCGTCCGATCCAGGCCGCTAATCTCCCTTCTGGCGTCCTGGTAGCGATACTCATGGAGGGTTTGGCGCCAGCTCATCCGATCTCCCTATCTCTCCCTCCGGTCGGTGGTCTTCGGGGGCCAAGAGCGATGATCCTGCTGGGAGACCGCCCTTCGGGCAAAAACTGCTCCGTGTGGGGCTATCTTTGAGCGGGCACAAGCCCCACCAGTCTCCGGCGGGGGCCTCACACTCTCTACACGCTCTTTTTCCCGCTGCTTGTGGTCGTCTGTCCCCGTGACAGCGATGAGTATCAAATTTGTGATCGGATGAGAGTCCAGGCCTGGCCCCAGGGGACTTGGGGCGCAGCGCCGACAGCGTGCTGGTTAGGCCATGTTTTCTTCTGAGTTCGTCTCCAGGCGGGCACTCGCCCTGGGACGGAGCCCAGGGGCCACCACCTGTATAAGTCTCACACCTTCTTCACCGGCCTTGCCCCGCTGTTTTCCGCAGTACACCGCTCCGATGGCCCTCGCCAGGGTCTGTTGGTCGGGGTCCCAGCGCCCCTGTTGTTCGACTCCGTGATCGAGCGCTCAGGTCAAGCGGGCTGCCTCACCTCTGGCTGGTTTGGTTGGTACCTTCCCCCGTATTCCGGGGCACTGACAGTGGAGTCCCCGCTGAAGCGCCGGCGTGCTCTATGACCGGAATAGGGTGGAGGGGTCAGGCGCGCTTGCAGGCCTCAACGGCTACTGTGTACCGCGACTCCCCGCACAGCTCTGGAGACGGGCGGGGCCTCCCGCGGATTCTCTCGTTGGGCCGCAGGGCCTCGTTCTTAGGCGTCCGAGGGTCTTTCGGCGTCGCTCTTTCGCCCGGGGGGTCTCCCGGGATTCACTGCCACTGAGAACCGCAGCTGTTTCGTGGTGGGGTTGTGGGGGGGGCTCAATCCCTCAATACGGCCCAGTTTCGGCGGGAGCGGCGTCTTCAGGCAGCCATCGCCTATGCGCACCCCTCAGTACTCATACATACATTCTTGACGATCCTTCACATCACTATTATTTGTAATTACAAAAAATGACATTGAAACGAGCTGGAGGCTGAACCTTCTCGGTCTATGCAGTCATTCTCTGGAAGTCTCTTCCAATGCAGCTCAGACCCATGGTCAATTATTTCCACTTCAGAAAGGTCCTCAATACTCACTTTTCTTTTATAGCTTAACTGGCTAATGTAAAGATGTCTGGCACAGAAGTGCCAGGAAGCCACTTTTGTCGTGACAAAGCACTCTGTAAGGGTACATATGTAGCCTAAAATACAATACATAATAGATATTTTTTTATTTTTTTATTAACCAATTGGTTTTTTAAAAAAGATCTGTGTCAAACTGTTTCAGTCTTGTGAAGGCTACTCAGGACACCACTCTGGTTCAACGAAAAGAGCTTCTAGAGCTTCTGGAGCTTCTGGTACGACCTTAGATCCTAGAAGCCGAGGAAACTAGTCGTCAGGCGCCGTGTTGGAAGAAACACCAGGTGCGCTAGCTCTTTTGAGTGCCAATTCCAGAAATTTTGCTGCCATTCTCGACCATCTGGTGGAGTCACCTGCAATCAGCCGGAACCATGTGTTTCCTTCATCTAGAACAGACGGCTGTGTAATGAGTGGTGACAAGTATGCCTGTCTTTCCCGCGTTAGTGCTGGACACGATGTAAGGAGATAACGTACTGTCTCTACTTGATCTGCCACTACGCACAAGCGGCAGTTTGTTACTGACGAGAGCGCTCTGGATACCGAGACTTCCCTGGTATGAAGTAAGTTTAAACAGGCGCGCATGTAGACTTTCCTCAGATCTTTCTCAGGGAATTTTTCGCAGTACCTTAAAGGCGCCTTTAGTTGATTGTGGCTTGGTGGGAGATGTTTTAAAGATTTGTAGTGTAGAATTCTCTCATTTGTATTTATCCAATCTTGTTGGCAGAGTTTGATCTTAACTCGTCCAGGGTTGGAGATGAGCAGGTCTTCGTTGCAATTGACTTCTTCCAACTTTGCTTGGATTTTCTTGACCCACTTGACTAGAGGTTTACAAGATCCTTTGCTGATTTCAGCAGCCACAACCAGGTAGATCGGGAGGGCATTTGGCATACAAATTTTCCTATAGAGCAGTATGGCACTTTGCATTACCACGGAGGCTAGGGATAGTAAACCAAGATCGCGTCGAATTGCTGGCATTGGGGCTGATTTTGGTAAGCCTAACACCGATTTCCACAGGAATCCATCCAGCTTAGTCCAAAACTCCACAACTAGGGTTAGATTGGCCGCCATTCCGTATGTTATCGTAGGGACTACTTTTGATTTATAAAACTGTAGAGCCGGTGTCCATGAAAACTTTCCAAATTTTCTATCCACTGCATGAGTTTGTGCTGTCAGGTTTATCATCTTTGACCACAAGGTCACAAGTAATAGATATACTAAAGGTTGCAGAAGTACAAAGTTCCCATACACACGCACGCACAAAACCAAGTAGCACATGCTTACAAGCTGTGCATCCCAATTCTCCCAGTCGTTCTCGTACAGAAGAGGTACAACATCTGCAGCAGTGCACACTTCCTTCTCACAGAGGAGTAACTGTGCGAGCAGCAGCAGTATGGCGCTCATCAAAAGCACCTGGATGGAGGCGGATGGGCGGGGAACTAGATGTGTGGGTGATTGGATGTCGAGTACACAAATTGCTGAGTGAGTGGATGTGCGAGTAAGTGAAAAACTGAGCGACTTGATGGGAAAGTGGACACGCAGGTTAGTGGGTGGATGGATACTGAGGAGGGTATATGGACTACGCCAGAATGGCTTATATTATGAGCAAACACAGACCCCCAAATGTTAATGCATTCTGTCCCCTCAGCATATGTTGCTGTGTTTATGCTTGTAAAAGAGGGGATTAAAGTGTCTGCATGGAACTGCCTCCACAGAAGGCATAGTGTGCGTTAGGGTGTGGGTGTGTTTTAAGAAGCCCGGTGCTAGTTGCTACATGACTTCCAGGCAGGTAATACGCATCCTTCTGGGAGAAGTATCCTAGGACGTGCTGCTTCTGTTTCTTTTGGATCCAGGCTGGGCATTATATCACCCTTTTTTGCTAAGCAATGCCTTGAAATAAAAGAGAAATAGTTCTCGTAATAGAAGACATATTGAAGCCTTGTAGATCGTGTTGGGTGTCAAGATCATGGAATAATGACCTGTCCTCGAGTTACTGACCAAGGCAGAGCGGAGTGCCAAATGCTGGGGAAGGGTCATTATCCCAGGAGATTATGACACCTCCTGAGGTCGACAAGGCAAGTAGCACATGGAAGAAAGTGAATGCTATTAGGCTGCTGCTGAAGTCGGAATGTTTGAAAGAGGTCTATACCAAAGATTATAGACTGACGCCTGAGCTTTCAGATTTCCTGAGAGGGGGTCTATAATGTAATCTGTGTGCTAATGAAACCATAATGACTTGTTGCTTGGGCCATACCATGCAGTAATGGCCACATGCACTTAAAGAGGGCCCTGGCACAGTACTACCCAGTACAGCCCACACAAAGAGTCATTATTGTTATTAGCACCAACACCGAGGGTAGTGAGGGCCAGAAATGTGTGGGAAATAATGCGCCCCTACTAAAGTGTAGCCCTTGTTTCTCACAAAGACCAAGATAAATACCCTCCAAATGGATGCCATGGAAATGGAGGCATGGGCTCCATGCAGGAGCCCCTCTTCCGTTGTCTGGAGGATGTGCCAGTAGGAGTGAGAGCTGGAGAAGTGATGGCTGAAGAATGTTGGCATCAGAATGGTGGACAGGGCTCCAGTTAGAGGCATATTGTTGGGGATCCACAGGGGAAGTGAATGGGCAGGGGTGCGAGGTAGGATCGGGCTAGAGGATTGAGGTAGGCATCGGTGAGCAATGCGGCAGTCGTGAGAGGCCAAGGCCCCGTGTGAGCATCTAACATCTTATTCAAACATATTATTCAAACGTAGGCTTTGATGAGTGGCTAAGACTATGGTTAGGAGAAATCTGATTGGCTGCTGCACGCACCTAGGCTACCAGCAGAGCTTTCAAGGGAAGAAGCTACCTTGTGTATCAGAGGAGAAAAGAGCACTGCATTGTCTACTTAAGTGTTGGCTTCTGTCTCCTGGCATCCCTGAAGACAGCAGTCCACGCGTAACTAAACATTTATTATAACCATTGATGGGATTTATGTTATTGCCTGTTAATGCGGCCCCAGCACTATCGGCTCTGATTGAATCTGTGGTCAGTGTTCTTTTTGCTGTAGAAACATAACCGCAAGTGCCTTATTTATCAACATAAAAGATGGCAGTTCTATAATAACGCGCAATGTTACAGTCTAATATTACCAGCAGTCATTATTCTTAAAAGTATACGCCTCATGAGAGATGTGTGTCTTACTCTTTAATGCTGCTATATTTAAAAAAATTGGCACATACCTCCTATTAGTCCCCGTTTAATATCCTGGTGCCAGACGATGGGATCTAGCAGAGAATGCAGAAGCAGCATCTCTTCTTCATGGCCTGAGCTGAGCGCCTGCATCAAATATTAAGTTGGCTCCTTATCAACAACCGGTGCTCCTTATCAAGAACCGGTGGAGAACGGGCAGATATTGTAATTGGTTATTAATAACACGCTTAATACCCAGTGCTTTCTATGGGCGGACGGGGGTATCCAACCTGTGTTGCTCTGCGTCGTCTTGCTTCCAAGGCAAGCTCGTTGCTCCTGAGCTATCCTACGGAGACAGGTCTCCTCTTCTTATTACAAACCATTTGTTTTGAATAAACTATCTTCCTGCTCCAGGGCCTTGCCTTCATACCCCTGGGGTTCTCCACTGACAAGCAGCATTGTCCTCTTCCTGCGCCCCTGACATGTGCACAGATGTCTGAAGTGACGGTGGCTAATTGAACGCCATGGTGCAATGCCGCTGTCTGCAGCCTGTCTCTCTACGTAAGCACGCACACTGTCAGGCCCTGCAATGGGAGCCCTGGGCTCGTTTCAAGGTGCCCCAGTCAGATGCCAAAGGTCTATGGACGGCACCACCTCCTCTGTTGCATCCATGAACTATGCAACTTTAGATTGGGGAATAACGAAGCTGCCCACAGATCAAAGTGTAATGGTAGTCATCAGTACAGCATACCAGGGTAGGAAATGGGACGGCACAAGTCTCATGGCCAAGAGGCTAGCCTGGGAAGCTCTGAGATCTCTTCTCAAGCTGAACTCTCCACTCATGAGCCGCCCCGGATTCAGCGACTCAGTATGGAGACAGAATGCAGAAACAGACAAATCCTAAAATACGGGTTTGCAGCTGTGCAAATTGCTACATATGTCTTGCAATTTACAGAATTCTTTTTGTTAGATTGAGTATTGTGATCAATGAAAACAACAGAGTCCCACTTCCATTATTCACTCAAAAAGGTTTCTTGCTGAATTACTATCAGACATGTTTCAAATGTAAAATTGTAGACATTCTTATGTTCCCATAATGCTTTCTGATTTTGTGCAAATGGCCAGGATGGAGTACTATGAAGAGATACTGTGTCGCTGACATGACCTCGAGCCACGCCCTTCAGCCCCATCCCCCCTCCACACAGCCATGACCCTCCAACGATGAGAGGGTTCCCAGACAAAATGTTTTTCAGTTCCAGCACTGTTCTTTCTTTTGTTAAATTGATATGTTTATTAAGATATAGTTCTTTCTTTTGTTAATTTAATATCTACAGTTTAAAAGCTCCCGAAAAGCGATCTAGGTTCTTTCTCTCTTGTCCACGGGTAAGAGCAGCCATGGGCTTGCGGTGGGGCTGAAGATCTCCCAAAATAGCAGTCCACAGTTTGTAGCGATGGCTGCTGCTCCGTGAACATAGTTAGCTCGAATTAAAAATGCTGTACCTTTGCCCTCAATATGAAATTCCAACCCTGCACAGCACACTCTTGGTAGAAAATGGGATGGAACAAGGCAAAGCACAGATCCAGCAAAGTTTGTCTTGCGGGAGCGCCATTCCGTCCTAACGGCCAACCCCCCACCCCCAGTCTAGGCTAGCCCAGGAAACACCAAGGTGCATTCCCTAGCCGGACTTTCGCCCCCAAGCAGACAGCACTTCAGGAAAACCGGGCATGAATGTTTAACCTATGAACTCCGAGCAGAAACAGCCAAAGCTTCAGGTCGTGTGGACAAGCTGTCCAAGTTGGTATAGATGTTTTGTAATTTACTGGCAATTTTTGTACGGTGAGTATTGTGACAAATGAAAAGAGCATAAAGCCCAACTTCCATTACTTTAGGGTGAACAGACGTCCCGGTTTTGCTGGGACTGTCCCGAAAATTGGAGCTCTGTCCCCCTTTGTCAAGATTATGTTTCCATTGGAAGCTGCAGTGGTCCCGGTTTTTGGTAGGTCTTCATAGCTGGGAAGCACAGCTTGCACAGAAGAAATTAGGCATTTTACAACTTAAGATAGTTTGTGATGAATTAATTATAATATGTTTATTTGAACATTAATATTTAAACCCCCTTCTCCTTCAACATAGGTCTTGGGAGTATAGCTCAGGGGCAACGTGCTCGCCTTGGAAGCAAGATGACACGGAGCACCACAGGTTCAATCCCCGGGTCTGCGCTTAGAAACCTCTGGGTATTAAGTGCGTTATAAATAACATATCATATCATAACCGCGCCTGTAGTGTAGTGCCTTGACAAACACTTTCAAAAGTTAGTCCTACTTCTATGTTAGTTGCACTGTCCCGGTTTTTTACTTTTCAAATCTGGTCACCTTACATTACTTGCTCAAAAGGGATTCTTGCTGCATCAGCACCACAGTCACATTTCAAATATCAAATTGTGGGCCCAGAATGCTCTTTTGCAAATCACGAGACTTGGGTTCCTTCATGAGAGAGGGCGTGTTGCATGACCTGAGCAAGGGCTCTGTCCCTCAGCCCCACCGGCATTCCCTCAACCCCAACAAAGCAGGGGGGTTCCCAGAGTACCTTTTTTCAATTTCTTTCACTGAATACATTAAAAAATCTATGAAAGATCCTGTGTTCCTTTTGCTAACCGTGTGTCAGCCTACCTAAGAAAAACATTTTCTTAAACGCAAACCCACCAATTGATTTCCAAGCTTATTGTATGTTTAGATTTTTCTTTGTGTGGATGCAACCTGTGCTCACATCACACACCCCTTCACATGCATGCTGAATTAAATAATGGCTCAGAATAGGTGACGTTCACAAACACGTGTAACAAATTAATTTTATTTTTGATTTTTATTAGTGTATATAGTTAAATAACACACCTTTGGCATTACAATTTAAAAAGAGGAAAAAGGAAACACACGTATCCAGATCAGATAGTTACATGCAATCAATCAGTGCATAAGATCAGTTTTACTATTTTTGTGCAAGAAGTGCATGGACATAAAGGAATAGTTAAAATTGCATAAAAGAATAGCAGTTCAAATTCGTGACGTCCTTCTATATATCATAACACTTCATCTCAGACACAAAAAACAACAGCTTCTAAAATTCAAAACGTAGTTCTATTTATCATAACGCTTCATTCAAAACGTGAAAGGCAGCTGCGATAATAACAATTGAATCTGCCCCAAATATGTAGCTCCAAAATTGATAAGTGACAACAACATGGGTATTATACTCTGTATTGACAGCACAATATGTATATTTCCTCCTATAGCAGGACTCCATCCGAGGACATTGTGTCAACAGCTGGCGTGCTGTTTCCAGCGTCACAATACAAAGCCGGCATAGCCACTCACCAAGTGGTCATTTCTGCCACCGTCCTACATGTTCACTAGCAGGTAATATGTTAAAACGAAGCTAAGTAATGAATCTGCGTAGTTTTACAGAGCATATTCTGGTTAGGTAGGTGCGGGGATGGTCTCGTCGAAACCCCCGGGTGCTATATACTGCAATCATTTTCTTGTTACTTAATGAGGTAATATTAGACATACAATCCAAGTCTTTCGTTGCCATAGTATAAGGATGTGAAATCAGACCTTTTAATACCAAGTCACAGTGAGAAAAATGTTCGATGGCTGTTTCCCTTAATTGTGATAGGAAAGCGTTCTTACATTCCAGTGTATATTGATGACCCAGGAAACTTAATAAAGTGTTGACTGAATAGGAAGATGTAGAAATAGTAATAAAGAGGTTACACCGTTGAATGAGCCAGAAAGCCCGAATCGAAGGCACTCCCAGCTCACAATAAAGTGCCTCAACAAGAACTGTGGTTGCAACACCTAGAATCGAACGCAACCATTTAGCTTCGAACTTGTCCGCCCACTTCATCATGTGCTCTGATAATACTCCAAGGCCATATATAATCCCTGAAAGGATGCTCTTGGGATAACTATATGCTAGACCCTGAATATAGACAGCCTCCCTTTTTTGGACATAGCACTTCAACAAGAGCCATTTTTTCAAGGTTTTCGTTATAACATATTCACCATAAAAATGCTGTGAAGGCTTAGGGCAGAAGGGGACACTGACATAGATGCATTTATCAATGACTTCAATTGGGGTCCCCTTAAAATACCAAGTGAAACTGTATTTTATTTCCTGGCAAATAATCATGATTTTAGTCTTTGATGTGTTCACTTTAAGACTTTCTTTTCTGCATAGATAATAAAGGCATCCAAACAATGGTGATGACCAATCGGGGTGCTGTCAAGCAATATAGTGTAATCTGCATAACCAATCCACAACACAGGAGTGTTTCCTACACGTGGAGGAAAATAGCGGGCACACTCAATGGCGGCACCCATAACAGCGACATAGAGGTTATAAAGAAGGGGGGCTAATACACAACCCTATTTGAGAGCAAGGTCACTTGGCTTTTTACCAGTGAGTTCCCCCTGCTGATTAATTCGTACAGTGACTGTGGTGTTGGTATACAAAGATCTGATAATGTACAATAAAGTGTGGTCTATGCCCCAGTATGTTAACTTAGTTGATAACAATGGTTGTGAGATCTTATCGAATGCTTGGAATAGTCTACAAAGCATATATAACGGTTTGAATTTACTTTACTATGGCAAGTAGAAATGATCAAATGTAAAGTGCTAATGTTGTGGAGTTTATTGTGAGCTTTCAGAATCCGGTTTGGAATGGAGATAATAGATTATTGGTTGCAACCCAAGTATTAAGATTTCTTAATAGAATGCTTGCAACATTTTCTGACCAATATCAATCATTACAAGTAGACAATAGTCTTGTGGGTTTGTGTGTTGTCCCTTTTTAAACACAGGAATCATTATTGACTCCTTCCAGCTATTAGGAATGAACCCTCAAATCAAAACTCGATAGTATAATTGCTCCAGTTTAGACGCCCAGAAGTGAGGTTTTTAAACAAAAAAACTAAATTCGACAATATATCCGGGCCAGGAGCACGGGAACCATTCAATGCAAGTATGATCATAACAATATCATCTTTTTCAAATCCAGTAAAGTTAGTTAAAATAGACAGGTCGGCACACATTTCTATGCTCAACATAGGATTAAAGTATAGGCTTCTGATCCCGTTTGCCCATTCATATTGGCCAAACGGATTTGACTCTAATTTGGAGAGGTCATTAAAAAAATCATCATTTTTGTGTTTTAAGAGACTGAAAATAAATGTCCAGTCGGCACTATACATTTAGAATCTGTGGCTACGAAGCCAGTTCTCGTGTTTAGTTGAAGCATGTCTGCGCAATACCTTTTTTCTTGCCGCTTTAGATTCTTCACATTTTTGACACACTGTTTACAAAATAGTTTCTTTGCATGGTAAATTGCAATGTCAAAGATTCTAATAGCCCATTAAAGAGATCTTGTGTTGGCCCATGTAAGATGCTTAACAGGTCCTTCCTTTTCGAGTGCCATCACATTGCATTTTGGTATTTGTAGTCCTGTGTTTACAGTGGGGCAAAAACTATACTGTACACGAATACAGAATGATATGAGCAGGAATATAGAACTTGTAAAACATCCTCCCAACCCTTAACCACCACAATGTGAAAGATGTGTTTTTGTATATTGTTTATAAAATAGGTGCAGCGATTTCAGTGGGTTGTTCCTTAGTTTAATTTCCTTTCATTATGACTATTGGCATTGGGATAGACAGGATTTAGGGCCAGAGAACATTGTTATGTCCCATCTAAAATGGTAGAATTTAATCCTAGGCAAACATCTCCCTCACCCATTCACCCCAACCCTACCTTTTAAAGGACAGTCGCCTTTCCTGTGATGTTGCTCCTCCTCAGTCCAGGGTACTAGTTCAACCCTTGCCAGTCATGGCTTGTTGATTTGAAACTAAAGTCGGAATGCTACGTTATATTATTGGGTCTAATACTGCGGACCGCTGCCACTTTTGTGGTTTCTTGGTGGCCTGATGAAACTGAAAAGAAAGAAGGGCTTTGTTAGTGGGATTTAGAGGGGAAAGTGGTAGAGAGCTTTGATGTGCTGTTGCTAGCTTCCGTTTGAAAAAAACGGTCACTGTTTGCTGGTTTGTTGGTAATCATTATGTGGTGCTTGGTGTGTGAGTGGGTGTGTGGAAATGTGTGTGTGGCTGGCTTAATTTCTTGTTCTGTGTTGTGTGCAGTTTTTTGTGGTGGTTTATGTTTGCTACGGTAGAGATATAGCATATTTTGTTGTGTTTTAGGGTGAGTACGCAGATCATTTGAGAATTGTTAGTTGGTTCGTGGACAGATACATCACATTCAGCAACATTTCATCTGATGGCTGCCCTCAAAAATCATCTAGATTCAATACATTGGCTACCCTAAAAAATCATCTAGATTCAATTAGCTACCCTCAGAAATCATTTAGATTCAATACATTGGCTACCCTAAAAAATCACCTATATTCAATCAATGGAATAATTTATTTTTTTTATTTGTTTTTTATTGACAATATACATATAAGGATGGGCGGGACAGCCGACCCAACCAGCAAAACAATCAAAATGAACCAGATCGTCAATGATATTTTTTCTTTTTTTACAATAACTCCCTTCCCCATTTCCCTCCTCCCACCCCACCCCCCCAATAGATCAACATGCCAAGTTTTGAGGTGTTGCAAACTTATTGAAACTTAGGGGAGAACACTTGCATACCACATGATTGTTAGAGGTACCACTTGAGACAGTGGGGTCCGACCAAAAGACAGTTGAACAGGAAACATCTCGGGTCCTTAGGGGGTGTAAGAACATGTACCATATCAAAGCAGCTCAGTATTCATTCTACAACCGCATAGAAATACAATCATCATGGAGAAGAACTGCAGTCCATTCCTGTAGAAAATCAGTCATAGTATCGTTTGTTATTGCAGTAAGTTTTTCGTATACAAAAATCGACCTAAGTTTATGTGGTGCTTGGTGTGTGAGTGGGTGTGTGGAAATGTGTGTGTGGCTGGCTTAATTTCTTGTTCTGTGTTGTGTGCAGTTTTTTGTGGTGGTTTATGTTTGCTACGGTAGAGATATAGCATATTTTGTTGTGTTTTAGGGTGAGTACGCAGATCATTTGAGAATTGTTAGTTGGTTCGTGGACAGATACATCACATTTAGCTACATTTCATCTGATGGCTGCCCTCAAAAATCATCTAGATTCAATACATTGGCTACCCTAAAAAATCATCTAGATTCAATTAGCTACCCTCAGAAATCATTTAGATTCAATACATTGGCTACCCTAAAAAATCACCTATATTCAATCAATGGAATAATTTTTTATTTTTTTTATTTGTTTTTTATTGACAATATACACATAAGGATGGGCGGGACAGCCGACCCAACCAGCAAAACAATCAAAATGAACCAGATCGTCAATGATATTTTTTCTTTTTTTACAATAACTCCCTTCCCCATTTCCCTCCTCCCACCCCACCCCCCCTAATAGATCAACATGCCAAGTTTTGAGGTGTTGCAAACTTATTGAAACTTAGGGGAGAACACTTGCATACCACATGATTGTTAGAGGTACCACTTGAGACAGTGGGGTCCGACCAAAAGACAGTTGAACAGGAAACATCTCGGGTCCTTAGGGGGTGTAAGAACATGTACCATATCAAAGCAGCTCAGTATTCATTCTACAACCGCATAGAAATACAATCATCATGGAGAAGAACTTCAGTCCATTCCTGTAGAAAATCAGTCATAGTATCGTTTGTTATTGCAGTAAGTTTTTCGTATACAAAACCGACCTAAGTTTACAGAGCCATTCTTCCTTGGAGGGGGCAAGGGCGCTCTTCCATTTTTGGGCTAGCGCCAGCCTCCCCGCTCGTAGCATGGCCCCAATGACCTTGGGATAAACATTCGATTCTGTCTCCGGCATAGGAGTGCCCAGTAGAATTTTCAACGGGTGTTGGGAAGGGCCAAATCCCTCGATATCTTTAATCCAGCTGAGTAGTTCCGACCAGTAAACCTGTATGACCAGACAACCCCACCACATGTGAAACCAGGTTCCTCCTTGGTGACAGCCCCTAGGGCAAAAGGGGGACACATCTCTAAACATCTTGGACAGCAGGGCCGGGGGACGGTGCCACCAATGGAGGATTTTAAAGCTATGTTCCATGGCAGCGGTATACAGAGAGCCCGTAAAGATACTTTTAAAGACAGCCCTCCAAGTGTGATCATCCAATGGCATGCCCAGCCTTTCCTCCCATATTTTTTTGAAGGGTTGTCTACCTTCTAGGTCCGCTGTTATCAAAACACTATAAAACTTAGATAAAGAACCCTTTCGAGTTGTACTTTTAGCCAGGATAGTTTCAAAAGGAGTGAGAAAGCGTCTAAACTGGTCAGCCCAGCGAGGGTGGGTCAGAATCCCCTTCAAACGTAAATATTCAAAGACCGTGGGTGGTCTATCTGTCAGTGCCTCGATCAGGTTGTCATACTCTATGAAGCCCTCGTCTCGTGAGAGCTGAGAGACCCTCTCCAGACCCATGTCTGACCAGGCCTGAGTGTCTCGGAAACCCCTGGAGCCCAGATCAATGGGGGGGCCCCAGAGCAAGGACAAAGGGGAAGGCCATGAAGACAGTTGTTTATTAGCTTTATTAGGCTTCCATACTGCCCACAAGGCTGCCAGGGTTGGGTGAGTTTTGAGCTGAGAAGGGAGAGCCTTAGGAGGGGCCCACAAAAGGTCTCTAACTTTTTTCGGGTGGGTGTGAATGTCCTCGACATATGTCCAATGAGTTCCCATATCGTCCCGCATATGCTCCAACATCACCCGGAGTTGGGCTGCTTTATAATAGAGCCGGAAGTCGGGGAGACCAAAACCACCATAAAGCTTTGGGAGGGTCAGGGTGGAGGTTTTAACTCTCGGCCGCTTACCGTTCCAAATGAATTGGAGGACACGAGACTGAAGCACTTCAAAAAAGGTCTCGGGTATCACGACTGGAAGCGCTGCGAAGAGGTAGAGGAGGCGGGCCAAAATATTCATCTTCACCGTGACAATGCGCCCAAGCCAGGAAAGCGTGAGGGGTGCCCACCGTCTGAGGTCGCTGCTAACCTGAGCAAGGATCCCCGGGAAGTTGCACTGGTATAGTTGGGATAGATATCAGGGGATGGTGGTGCCCAGGTACCTAGTGGATTTCCGTTCAATTCTAACCCCCAGAATGTCGGCGTCACCTCCGATGTCTCGATCCCCTGGACCCATGGGCATGATGCTTGATTTGGACTTGTTTATTTTCAGTCCAGAAAAGGAACCGAAGTAGTGTACAAGATCAAATAACCGGGGCAGGGAGTCTTGAATATTTGTTAGGTAGCCCAGAATGTCGTCCGCAAATAAGGATAGCTTAAAGTCACAATCACCACACCGTATTCCCGTGATTTCTGGGTCGTTCCTAACTGCAATGGCCAGGGGCTCTATTGCCAAAGCGTACACAGGGGGCATCCCTGCCGGGTACCTCTAGGAAGGGAAAAAGGCTCTGAAGTGCCCCCGTTGACCAGCACTCTCGCCGAGGGGCCATTGTATAGAGCTGCGACCCACCCACAAAAATTGACTCCCAGACCCATCTTTCGGAGAACCCATGTAAGGCCACTCGATGCGGTCGAAGGCTTTTTCTGAATCTAGCGAGAGAAGGTACCCCTCCACTCCCTGTTAGATGCCTCATGCATAAGGTCGAGAGTTTTTCTTATATTATCTGATCCCTGGCGACCGGGGATGAAGCCCACTTGGTCTCCATGTACTAGAGTAGGGAGGAGCTTTGCTAGTCTATTCGCTAGGAGCTTAGCCAATATTTTAACATCATTGTTAAGGAGGGATATGGGGCAGTATGATTGGCAATAGGAGGGATCATTGCCCTCATTAGGCAGGGCTACGATTAAAGCAGACATCATCGTGGGTGGGAGGGTGCCTTGATCCAGTGCAGCATTGTACATCTTAGCCATGAATGGGGCAAGCGTGGATCTGTAGGACTTGTAAAACTTAACTGTAAAGCCATCGTCCCCCGGGGCAGTGCCGCTCTTTAATGAGGATATGGTGTCTATTACTTCTTCCGGGGAAATGAGGTGTTCGAGAGAATCAGCCTTGTCAGGAAGAAGACCCGGGATGGGAAGGGAGTCTAGGAAACTGTCAACATCATTCCCATCCCCCGTATATTCCAGGCAATACAAGTTTTCATAATATAGCCTGAATTGTTCTGCAATCTTGCTATCCCTCACGGTCGTGTCCCCTTCCGGGGTGCGTAATGAATTCACCCTCCTACTGTTCCTAAGTTCTCGAAGTCTCCAGGCCAATATCCTATCCGCCTTTTCCCCCTTTTCCATATACTTCTGTTTCAGAAATGAGAGCTTCCTTTCCGTTCGTCCCACCTGGAGTTCCGCCAACTTACATCGCAACCCCTGCAGTTGCTCCCATTGCCCGGGAAACATCTGTGTTTTCAACTCCCCCCCCTGTTGGATAGCCTCTATCTTTTCCTTTAACAATTTCTCCTCACGGTCCCTCTCCCTTTTTCTCCCAGACCCTATACCAAAAAGGGTGCCTCTAATCGTTGCCTTAAATGCCTCCCATACTCCCATAGTACCAACCTCCCCATTGTCATTAAGAGTGAAATAATCTTCTATGGCTGCTAGGAGGGATTGGCATATCTCCTTGTCTTGCAGGAGGAGGTCGTTACACCTCCACCGGGTTCCGGTCGCCGGGGCAGGGGGAAGGCCAATCCTAATCTTTACCATATTGTGATCCGTCCAGGGGACGATCTCCACACCCGAGTCCGAGACCTCTCCCTGCAGCGAGGAATCAACCAGGATGTAATCTATATGAGAGAAAGCAGCATGTGGTTTTGAATAGTATGTGTACTCGGGGTTCCGACCCCGCTCGGGTATACACGTGTCACATAGACCCAGTTCCCCATTTACTTCCTGGAAGGCCAACGCCAATTTCTTGTGGAGACGGATGTTGGGGCAGGGTTTATCAGACTTTCTGTCCCTCTCGGGGCAAAGCACCATGTTAAAATCCCCACCCACCAGTAGGGTGCCCTCAGAAAATGACATGATTATCCCTTTCATTCCCTCCCAGAAGGTGTCGTGTGCTTCATTCGGAGCATATATGCAGACCAATGTGAACAAACGGCCCCGCACTTCCCCCTTTACCATGAGGTACCGACCATCCGGATCCGCTTTTGAGGCTTTAAACACAAAATGGGCCCCAGGGGAGACCAACAAAGCTACCCCCCGCTTCTTTACCTGGGAAGAAGCCGTGAACATCTGCTCAATGGTCTTGGCCTTGAGCTTAGGCTCCTTTCTCTGAACCCAATGAGTCTCCTGCACAAAGAGAAAGTGAAGCCGCAGCCTCGCAAATTCCCTCACAATTAGCGACCTTTTTGTAGGCGAATTGAGCCCGCGGACATTTAATGACCCCACTGTCATGAATTGGAGTGAATCATCCATTAAAACACAGGTAAAGTCTCATAGCTCCATGCTTAGAACAGCAAGCGTTGTTGCTCCCACAGTGCTTCCGCAACCCCCTAGCGGCTCGAGACAGCCCCAGGGGTGCGAGAAGGACCAGAAAACTTGGCGCGCCATAACTGTAACCCCAGCAACCCAACTCCCCCTCATCCATTTTTAAGGAGCATTTCTCTTCTCTCCTCTCGAGCTCCGACAGGTGCATGTCAAACTGTGTCTCAAAGATGTCACTCGAAGCTGTATTGTCCTCCAGTGCCTGAACCCTGTCGTCAATATTGTCCACTTTTTTATCCAAGGTGTCCAGTCGTAGAGCAATATCCGCCCTAAAGCCTCTAATTTCCTCCAGTAGGGCTGCCATGCCCCTGGTGACTGTGCTTGTATCAGCAGATTCCTGCTGCGTCTGGGCTGCCATTTCAGGGGGTATCAGGGGATCGGGGGGCGTGCGGCGAAACTTCTGCAGGGATTCCTTCCAGTTCATAGACTCTCCCCAAGCATCCCTGCTCCGTGGGGGCCTTCCCCGAAAGCTTGTGCCCAAGGTGGCCCGCTATCACACACGCATACAACGCCACCGGGGGGTGAGGGCCAATGTCAGCCGAGGGGTGAGGAGCGGAGACCCAGCAACGGGGGTCCGAGTCCCCGACTAATGTACTCCTGCGGGGATAGGTTTCGCCTCCGCCGGGTTCCCACCTCCCCTCTCACCCATCGAACTGTATAACTTCACTCCCGTCGGAGCAGAGGCAGTACTTAATGTTCCAGAGGCTGGGCGCGGGGAGGACCAATCTCCAAGCCCTCGTGTCTGTACCCCGGTGTGGCCTGCTGAGGCCGATCTCTCCCAACTGGGCCCTGAGTGCCCGTTCCATCTGCCTGGGAGCCGCTGTACTCGGGGGACACTCCGCTGCCTGAGATGGTGTATGCCGGGGGCTCTCCCCAGCCTCACTCTTCCCGTGACACCTTCAGTCTCCCGGAGGTCCTCCTGCCCGGGCCTGCACCTCCTTACCTCCTCGGCGCAGATCCGCCGCTCAGCCTGTGGGAGTCCGTGTGCTTCGTGTGTAGGCCAGTGCGGGGCTTCGCCTGCCTCCCACGCACTGCCGACACCGATTCCTGAAGCTCCAGTTCGCCCTACGCGGGTTCACCAAGCACCTGTGGGGGCCCTCACACACCTTCCTTCTCCTAGTACTGTAGGCCTCGCCCAGGCCTGGAACTCCACAGTGCTTTCGTAGTACCGCCTCCGGCTCCCGGATCCGCTGCGGGTGCCCCCAGATGTGTCCCGTTCCTACCGGTGTGCGCTAGGCGGGGGCCGCCAGTCAGGGTAGTCGAGCCCCACGACAGGCCTCGCTCGGGCCCGGGTTCGCCGTAGATTCTCGCGGAGCCGCTGCGCCGCAGGGGGGAGGGGCTTCTGTCCCTCTAAACTCGGAAGCTCTTATCTCTGGGATGGTTCCCCCCCGGGGGCTCAAATTTGGGCGAGGGGTGCCCGGATCACTCAGATGGGTGGGGGTGATGCCAGCTTCTCACTCCGGGGGTGTAGGGGGGGCTCAGGTCCCACGATCAGTGCCCTGCGGAGGAGACGAGCCGAGATGCGTTAGAACATCTCTGCGCCCCCTGGTGGATCCTCCAATGGAATAATTTGTAGCCTGAAACCTGCAAACTGTGCAACCAGAAAACGTATGCTCAGAGCCAGACCTCCCTACTTGATTACAGTGTTTCTCCATAGATAATACAAATATTGGTCATGTATATAGTGCGCAGCACAGGATGAAAAGTCCCCTAACTCGCTCACACCCTGTTACTTAAGAAGAGTGAAGCCCTCCTAATAAAACAAGTGAAATACTTAACTTGTACTTTTATTGCTTTATTTTGACAAAATAGTCATAAAAGCAGTTCACAGAAAAGTTAAAAAACACATTAGTTACATCGTCACAATCGCTTAGTTCATAATTATTCCACCAAAATTACACAATCAGTGCTTTACCTTAAAACCAAATAAAAACAGATCAACATTATAGCAGCTCGTACAGAAAGATGTCTTTACCCCATAGCACTGTTCAGCAACTTAGCCTTCCTCATATACATTTTTCTTGACCAGCTCAGATACCTTTTAGTGGCAAGCACAGCCTCCTTATCCGAGGCGACCAGGCAAATTGCTATAGCGCCAGCTAGGGACCTACATCCACGGCTTAAGAACAGAGGCTTCAGGGAGCGCTTCCTCAGAGGCATGGTGGCTGGACAGAGTAACAAATGATGTTGTACCGTCCCTTCAGACTCACCACAAAGGATACATGATGCAGAAACAGCAATATTCCATCTATGCCGAAATACATAAGTCAGCAAGATTCCAATACAGATCTTTAAATATAATGCTCTTTCCCACCTGGGCGAGACATAGTCCAGGTATTCTTCGCAGCCCGCCCGTGTCTTTATAGAAAGATATCCGGCCAGCTGCTCAGAAGCCCTGGATCTTCCCCGGATGTCCTCCCGCGCCTTTGCCCTTGCTGTGCTCTTGATTGCTTCCTTTTCAACCGGTGTGATGATTGAGGGATTTGACCAGTAATCCTCCAAACCCAGCAAACCCAGATATCCTTTCACATGGGCAGCCCACTTTAAGGAGCTGCCCTCCTGCTGGGACAAAACATCTGTAACTACATCTTGTATTTACGGATGTGAGGATTAGACCAGAGGCGAGCCCAGTAAATTACTGGGCGTAATTTACAGATCATCTCAAACCCCTCCAATCCAGTTTCCAAAAGCACTTTGATGTTCAGGGCCGCAGTGGGCAACCCAAGGATATTCTTCAGATATGTTGTCTCAGTCACTGCAAGGGACTTGAGATCTCCACGTGCCCCCAGAGTTCCACCCAAAACAATGCTGCCTTACATGCTTGTGCTCTGTATGCCTCCAGCGAGACCCGCACTGCCCCATTCCCATGTTCGTTGGTGAATCTAGTGAGGGCCCCGCTATATCTAACCAAATTGAAGTTGGCCTTCTTAACCTGCATTTTCCAACTGCATGATGCCATAACTCTCAGACCAAGATAATCATAGGACTGAACCTGCTCAATTGCACCCCCCTCTACAAAGAGAGATAAGGGCTTGTGCTTCTTCTCGGAATTGGCATTGAAGATCATAGCCTTGGGTTTTTTGATATTCAAGGCAAGCCCATTCTTCTTTGCGAAAGACACAACAATCTCCAGTTGTTTGTACACACCAGCCGACGTGGGATTCAGGACCACAGCATCATCAGCAAACAAAAATGCAGGAATCTTGTCACCTGCTAGCAAAGGGGCATCAGTCTGGGCGGCTAACAACCTCTTCAAAACTTCATTAATGAAAATGCAGAACAGCCTCAGCGCCAACACACATGCCTGGGCGGACTCCCTCCTGTATAGCAATGCCAAGGGAAGTGCTTGCCTCTTGGCTCCAGCGGACCACTGCCGAGTTCTCTGTATAAAGACGCTGAATTTCTGAAAGCAGAGCCACAGGAATCCCAATCTCCTCGAGGACCTTCCACAAACATGCCCGTGGGACCATATCAAAAGCTGTGCAGAGGTCCACAAACACAGCATAGACGCTGACCTTTCTCAGAACAGAATACTTTTCACAGATCAGGCGCAGCCGAAGACTTTGGTCTATCATGCTCAGGCCCTCACAAAATCCAGCCTGGCGATGATCAATTACTCCAGAGATTAATGCCCACTCATCCAAGTGGAATAAAAGTGCCCTGGCAAACGTCTTCCCCAGAGCATCTAGCAGGGAAATTGGTCTAAAGTTGACTGGGTCATTGCGCGCGCCCTTTTTATCTATTGGGACTATTTCAGCCACACTCCAAGACCCCGGAACCATGGTGCTGGCCAACACAGCGTTATATAACTTGGTCAAATAGGGCACCCATATTGAAGACTCATTCCTGAAAAAATATATCGGGACTCTATCTGGGCCCGGGGCCTTGCCCAGCTTCTGGCATGCCAACGCGCACTCCACCTGGGCCTCTGTGAGCGTTATGGGAGATGGGGGTAGAGCCAGGGCCAGCACAGGGCAATCGCCAGCAGTGCAGAACTCCATCAAAGTCCCTGGGTCCTCACGGTAAAGGGTACCATAATAATCTGCCCATACTGATTCCAGAATTAAACCAAACAGCTGGGTTTGGCTCCCTGGTGTACACCGCCCATGTTGGACCAAAATCCCCTAGAATCCCCACAGGTAATTGCTTCCAGGAGATCCCCCATAGCTCCTCCTGCAAGCCCCTTTTCTTCTCGCTCAATAACGTGCGGTAAGCAGATCTTACCTGTCTAACCACAATGCATCTCAGGGGCCTTTACACTTAGAAGCAGCTATAAGGCGTCCCTTGGCTTCCCGACACTCCCTGTCGTACCAGGGTGTCGCTTTCTCCCTAGGTTTATATGTGTTCCTCGCAGGTTTAGAACAATAGGCTCATACTGTCCCCTGGATTTCCTCATGGAACTTAATCAAGGCTACAGCATGTGAAATACATGAATGTTGCCTCAACGATCGTTGGATGAGGGAGCTTGCCTGAGGCATTATCACTGACTATGTTATGGTCTGCCAACATGATTTGTTTACTCCCTGCTCCAACCTCACCCATGGGCTTAGGTCATATCGTGTATACCTGATACCCATTTGGGAATGCAGTTACAGCACACTGGTCATGGGCATTGGGGATGCGTACCTCGCTCTGAGTGCTGATAGATACTAAGAAAGGCATGTCCCGCAGTTAAGGTGAACACTATTGTACTTATCAATACATTTGCAAAGTCCTGTAAAGGTATCCAACAGTTTATCACCTTGCAGTATAGTACAAGCCCTCCCGATAAGCATGGGTCAACTTCCCGAGTTTTGCACTTGAGTTCCCACAGCCGCCTCCAAAGTGTATTGAGTTCATGGTATGGGCTTGTCCAAATTACCGAATTTCTGTTTTGCTGAATTTCTGTTATTTGTTTATAAAATTATTTATTAAAAGAAAATGATACAGTAATATTATAAATGAAAATGAAAGGTTAATCTGTCATCGATTAAATGACTTCCTATACTATGCATAGAGTGAAATATCAAGTTTACATACTAATACTGTTTAGAGCACTATTCAATTCTAATGTAATGGGGAATCATTTCTTTTAGTGCAAATGACTCAAATATAATACTTATAAAACATGTTCTTATTTGCGGAAAACAGCATCTTGTTTAATTTGAATTGAGTGTGATCAAAGACTTCTATTTGTTAGTATATTGTTTGGATATTTCTGTTGGAGATGCATTTGTGCCATTCTTTATCACTACATGCATTGTCTATTCAGGCACCAATGCAGCAAAGCTTTCAAGCCAACGAAAAGTGCAAACCAAAGGACGAGTACTCGCTGCCCCTCTGGCTGCCTCCCACACTATCGTGTTTGATGCAGCCAGAGTGGCGTCCGCTAGTCCCCTTTTCATGCCGACCACTAAAGTTGCCAGTTACAACCCAGCCTCCTCCATTTATTCAGGATTCCACAGAGATTGCATTGCCACACCTCTGTGGGAGATACCATCATTGTTTTGCATTGTGCCAGCATTGACCCCTCACCATAATTCCAATGCACATTGCTGCGCAGTGCACAGTATCTGTGCATAATAGGCAGGATTAATGACTGTGATCGCACTGTAGATTTGCATGTGCATGAGCATTAAAGCCCTCACTATACCATGTAAGTGCTTACAGCACGTAAGCAGGTCAAAAATGTATGTGTTTAAAAAACATTCAGGAAGGTGGTAGGAACATGCTCGGCACATTCAGGTGCCAGTGATTGTGGCGGCCCGCCACCAGTCACCAGGGTGGGCTGCACCAAATACCGGGATCCCCCGGATTTACAGCCACGCTGTGATCACGCAGCAAATGGGCCGCAGGGGGCACCCTGCGGCATCAGGATCACCAGAGCCATCGACAGTGGCTGGGGACACACAGCAAACAGCAGCCTTGGCCGTGGGGGCCCCCAGGCCAAGGCTGCAACCATGGGCCATGATCACATGGCAGTACAAGTCCCTGTACATGTCCCTGGGGACGGTGTTGCCCAGCAGGGGCACCGTCTAGATGCTGTGCCACGCAGACAGGGCCTCAGCAGGCTGAGCGGCACCAGCATGGTGCCAACAAACAAAGACGCAGGAGTCAGCTCTTGATCGACTGACGAGCCGGAACTGGCTCGTCCCTTTTATTAGGTAGGTCACATGGTTACCACCATGTGACCAAGGCACAAGTCCTGGGAGCTACCATGCTCCCAGGAGGGGTGACATGCAACAGTGATGTATGGTATTTCTCTGTTCCTTACACACATTATAATAAACTGGGCTCCAGGGCCAGTGCAGCTGGAGGCCATAAGCAGTGTAAAACAAACGGGCATTGACCCTTCCCAGCTGAAGATCTGCCAGGTGTTAAAAAACCTCAAAGTACCAAGCTGCGTAGAAACAAAGCATTGTCTTAAAATGGCTACCTAGTTTAACCCATCACTCCTCTAAAGGGCTCCCACTATAACAGAGCCTCCCCCCTGCATCACAGAGCAGCTGATTGGCACTGGACCCCTCTAAAATGTACATTCAAGAGGCCTAGCAAAGCTAACTGGCAAGAGGTTTGAAACGTTTTTTTTCTGATACCTACATTTTCATTCTCAGAAAACACGCTGTGCCAGACGGAAGAATGCCTAGATCTAATTTGTGTACATCTCCAAATTTAAATACAGACACCTTAGGTAGTATGTTGGCAGGCAACCGTGTCTATTTATTCAATCTGAAGGAATGCGTGCATTTAACTCTGTCATAAAGGCAGCGTAAGCACCGAGGTTGGTTGATTCTCATGGCTACGCATCCTCTTATTGTCACCCGAAGTATTTGACATTGAACTGCAGTGAGCCAGCGAGGCAGCCATGATTGGTCGAGAAGCGTGAACGAGAGGAAAGGGATTCATGTTTAGCTTTTGAGGAGACACCACTTGCACGAATGAGGCGGAGAAAGGTGATATATGGAGCTTCTTTATTATACGCATATCTCTAGCCCTAGTTCTTCCACTGGTCTCGCTAGGAGTAAGGCGGTAACTGTAAAATTGTGGTATTTTAAATACCACTTGTTTTTAAAATACAATCTACCCATGAATTGGCATTACAAAGGATTTTACTACATGGGGAAAGTAACTATTAGGGTAGTTCACCTAATTCAATATATTCTATGCACCCCATGCAGTAAAGTTGCCTTGCAGTCTCAACTCATGCTTAGGAAGAGGCATTTAAAACACCACATTTTTTGAACTCTTACCACCATACTCGTAATGAGGTCTTAAGTATTATTTCTCCCCCCCAACCCATGCATGTCCTGTTTATTTAATGAGACAGAAGGTGGTGTGCAGTGCTCGATGTGTGACTGGTAGGCTTCAGTGCTATCATGCCCTAGCTTCTGTCTAACAACATGATGGGCAGGTTGAGAGGAACTGGCTCTTTCCCAAAAGAATTCGCTGATGGTAGTTGGAGGCTTGGTAAATGGCATCATGAGCTGGAAGATCCCTTATTTGACCTCGGCATGGTGTCTCCGCTGGCTATGTTGTAGATCGCAAGCCTTCATTTATTTCCATTCATAGCTTCAAAGCGCTCTGGGGTGAGGTAAAAAACAAGGGCGTCTGGGCCGTTACATTAATCTTTTATTCTTCATGAGCCCGGTGCATTGCAAAGGAATAGAGGGTCTGCCGGAAGCTGCACATGTTGGGGCGCCAGCCTTTGACCTCCTATCTGAACTGAATTGTACTTTCTCTGCACTGTACTGCTCATTGGAGCGTATTGTGTTTTCCCAGGCCAGACGGCGCTGCACATTGCCATTGAGCGGAGGAACATGTACCTGGTGCAACTCCTGATCCAGCACGGGGCCGACGTCCACGCCAGGGCAGATGGAGAATTCTTCAGACAGCTTAAAGGAAAGCCAGGCTTTTATTTTGGTGAGCATTCACTACATTGAACATTTGGTATGGAAAGCTTTGTGGCTTAATGTCAAAGTAGGGACAAGGATTCCATCGGTTATCAGTTGAGTTCCAAATTTTGGATATAGACAATCACTCATATTTTGCTACTCAAAGCATCCTTTTAAATCAGAGTCAAATGTCTAGATTCATCAGCCTTAGGATCAGATCATCGTTATCATTCTCATACAAATGATCTTTCATAGTCACTATGATGCCATGACGACACATGTTTCGCGCTGTTTTCAGCTTTTCCAATGCGTGTCTGAATTTAATTTACCAGTATGATAGCTGGGATGACTGGCATTCACCTTTGCTGCCCTCAACCATAACAGCAGCACAGATGAATGCCTCTCACCCAGCTATCCTACTGATAAATGAAAGTCTATAGATCTTGAAACAGCACACCGAAGCTCCAACATGTGTGAACTTTATTTTCAGAAACACCTAACTGTGAAAGATAATTTGCACAAAAAGGATTATGTGGCACTGCTGGATGCTAATAGTATTATTCTATGGAGCTGCTAGGAAATAAGGGCGTGTCGTGCCCTGAACCTTCCATACGTACCCTAGATTCACTCAGGCCATACGCAGGCCTGGTGGACACATAGCTCTCAGTACTCCCCGCAGCTGTGATCAATAATGCTTAAATAACTGAGTTGACAAATCTGTACCTAAACAAGAGTATTCCTCATCGACTTGCTTTCACGGGACACATCACATCCAGGGAGTTGTGCAGTATCATTTAAAGATTTCTTTTGAAATAGTAATTTTCTTGTATTTTTACAAATGAAAATTTTTAAGATACATGAGTTCATTAAAGAAGATCATTTGTGAGACAATTAAGCGACTAGGTGCCATGTTGTTCCCAATTCCACATATCAGTACGTTTAAACTTTGTTTCCAGAATCCTCTTCCATTTCAAATCCAAGGTCAATCGAAGGACAACCTGCTCACTTTTGATACTCCATCTTACATCTAGGGGTCAATCTCCTCATTGCATGTGATTTAAGAGCACCGCTGGCATGACATTTTAGATGCTGATAATTGTGCTTTGTTGCTTCTCACAAGGTGAACTTCCTCTCTCCCTTGCCGCCTGCACCAACCAGATTGACATCGTCAAGTACCTCCTGCAGAACCCGTACCAGCCGGCCAACATCACCACCAAGGATTCTAAAGGCAACACCGTCTTTCATGCCTTGGTGGACATTGCTGACAACACCAAAGAGAACACAAAGTTTGTGACCAAGATGTACAATGAAATTTTGGTTTTGGGGGCAAAGATTAACCCCACCTTGAAGATGGAGGAGATTACGAACAAGAAAGGGCTCACTCCCTTAACCCTTGCTGCAAAGACAGGCAAGATCGGGGTAGGTGTGCATACAAGGTCAGTCACCCGATCAACCTGAATTTCCCCCAGGAGCAGAAGGGAGGGGCGCAGCCCTAGAATACCCATTGGGCCGGTCGCTAAATCATTTTTATGTGCGCAAATGCATTAACCATTCTAAACAAATTGCCCCAGTACACCTTTCACCCGCAAATGGAATTCTATGTTAATGGGGCTCATAATATTTTACAGTCACCAGTATTTCATACGTATTTTTTGAAGGGCTTTTATGGGTGAACATCAGAATAAAATATTGCCATGAAAATATATACGTGCAGAAATATTTAATTACACATAAACAAAATGCAAACACATACTTTTGCTATCCATACAATGGAGGAGCAGCACTTCCGCTTATGGTCACTTGGGATGGCATAGGGAAAAAAGAGTATACAAATTGTATTTGTTTCACATAACAATATCGACTAAGATCAATCGACACCCTTATGACAAGAACACCAAATACAAGTGAGTACTCTGGTACAGGGTCCAACATGTGCACTCTCCACTAATTGTCTAGTGATATTGGACTCTTGGCGAGTAAGAAATGGTGTGCGCTGTATATGCATAGAATTGAGGTGGCAAGTGACTTGTTTATGGCTAGCTAGTAGCTTGCAACATACATTTTTGCCCCTCGCTGGATCACATTCTTAAAGATAAATAGCAATATTTGGACCAACCGTCAGTATCTTGTGGACTCTGTTAACCATGCACTTGTTAAATTAGAGTGTCTGACACCCACACACGCGCGTGACAATGATGAAATGCTGTAGAAGCTTTTATAAACTTCTAGTGGGTATTTCATAGTGTGCATACTGTAAAATGGTCGTAGTCGCTCTAAATGCATGAGGGCTTTACGGACATGGTTTTAGGGCTCCCAAAAGGCAGTGGTCGAAGTGAGCGGGAGCGGTCAGGAGCGGTCAGGAGCGGTGATCCTCTACTTTTTAAAATTACATTTTACAGCTCCTATACTTTTATTTTAAAAATAAACCGTTCCGGAATGGTTTCGTTTTAAAATAGGAAGACGTTGCAGCTTGCATTTTCAGTGCACTACACTGAACGTTCCCTTAAACAGCAGGTGAAAGTGTTTGGGGGTACTGGAGCAGGAGGACTAAAGACCAAAGTTTTCTACAGCAGTTGAGCTTCACACATTACACAACAATGTGCACCAGTCCTGCTTAAGTGGGTGGGAAGCAGTTAAGCTGCTCTTGTGAGTGCCAATAAGGGTGCAAATTCTATAATGATAGAGACCTGGTTGTGTTTGTGGAAGAATAGGGGCGCAGTCGCTTTGTAGCATCACACACTTTGCAATTACTAAGGAAGAAACGGAGCCGCTTTAGTTGTGAATTCCACGTAGTTGATGGTTATGTTTCATGTCTGCCCATGCACTTTTCTGTGCTTTGGTCACTGTACCATGGGTCGCACTCTGCTTTTCCCTCCAAACTTCTTTGCTGCCTTCATGTTTGGCGGTGAACATGAGTTAGTGTTATTTGCAAATTCAAGCCTGGGGCTAGTAACCTATTGAAACAATCTGAAGCAGTCATGACCCAAGTTCATTAAGCACTGCGTGGCCCCCGTCAGAAGCTCCAGAGTGCGCCGACTATCAACAAGGCACATGCAAATAGTATAGCACGTATAGATATCCAATTCAGGTGTGTCATTCCAATTGAACAGAGTTTAGCAGGTATTTATGGCAATCTTTATGAAATGCCAGGAGTAATGTATGCTTGGGGTTGTGAAAGTCAAACCTCTAACCTCTGGGCTTCAAGCAATGTCAGTCATTTTCCTGTAGAAAGGATTTGGTGGGCTACATTGAAAATATGATGTTTTACATTGATCAGAAGGACTGAACTGCTAGGCAATTATTACAAATACAAACACATTTTGCATGATAACTGAATATGTACATAAGAAATATTCTAACCTGTGATGGCTCCTAATAAAGTACATCTACGCTATTGATGTACATTAAGGCCCTGATGATCAATAGTCATTTGCTTTATCAACAAGACGGGTCTCGAAACTGAGGCTCTCCAGAATCTTTGGTCTTCAAATCCCATGATCCCCCATTGCATAGACAATACTGAATTGGTCTGGTGGGAACTGCAGTCCAAAACATCGACAGTGTCAAACATTGCAGTAGAATGTTGTCTCCTTCCTGTCTTTGTACAGATTCAATACCACCGTCCCGTTGGACTGAAAAATAATGTCATCTCAATGCACATTCAAGCTGACAAGTCCGTTCTGTACGGCTATTGCTGCCATTCTCAGCCCTTCTTTTGTTTTCATTTAGGTCTTTGCATACATACTGCGGAGGGAGATCAAGGATCCGGAGTGCAGGCATCTGTCTCGCAAGTTTACAGAGTGGGCCTATGGACCTGTGCACTCGTCCCTCTATGATCTGTCTTGTGTAGACACATACGAGAACAACTCTGTGCTCGAGATCATCGCCTACAGTAGTGAGACGCCGGTAAGCCCTTCACTTCCTGGTTCCAAGCTATCTGCAGCTCCTGTAAACAATATTTCATTTTTTACAGGGTGAGCAGGTGTGTAAGTGAAAGCCGGGGTTACTTTCATGATACTGAGTCATGTTCTTCCTCATTCGGTCATTAGGGGTGGGCCCACACACACCAAACAGGTGGCTGGAAGAAACAACCAGAGAAAGAAAGAAAAACGTGTAGGCCCTCACCTGCCGTATTATGAGGCGCACTTCCATTGGGTAATTCGGTCAGGTAATAAAGCCGCCAGTTCAGATTGAGGAACGCCACAGGGAGTGTGGGAGGGAAGTAAGATTTGGGACAAGGAAGAGTAGAAATGAAGAGAACCAGTACCAGTAAGTAATCCGGGTATAATGCCCTGTCCCTCTTCCTATCCCAATCTTTACTGCATAAGGACAATAAGCGATACATGAAGTGTATAAAAATACAATAAGGAAAGCGAGAAAATGATTTAAAGAAAGCATACAACGTATATAAAAATCCTAAATTTAGATAGAGAAATTAGGATTTCATTGCTCCATTTCCTGGCCAGTTAAGGTTGGCAGTGAACACATAGGGCCTCATTACGAGGTGGGCGGAATGGGTTTAACAGTGCCGGTAATGGGGCCGGTAAACCCATTCCGCCCTATTACGAGGTTCCCTTGCAGGACCCGCTCTGAAAGTCTGGTCAGACCAGACGTCCTTTGCAGGTCCCGCAAGAGGACCAGGGAGCTAATAACGGGCCCGTTATTAACGGGTCCGTTATTAGCTCCCTCCCCATTCCCATTGAGCCCTACGGGGGCTCAAATGGGAATGGGGTTGGGTTTTTTGAATGAGGAATTACCGGGTCCTCCAAGGTTGGAATGGCCCTCATTCAAGGAACCCGGATCCGAGTTTGGAGGCAACCATGCCCTTATTAAGGGCATGGCTACCTCCAAACTCGTAATGAGGCCCCTAATCATATATTTTGGCAAACAGGTTCTCCAAAGGGGTGCTGGAGAATTGGCACTCCACAGTGTTCCACCGCCAGCATTTTTCTTACCTGAGGTTGGGGAGCCAGCAATTCCCTGAAAGAAATGGATTAAATATTTTGAACATTATGTAAATGTGGTATGTGGCATCAACTACAGTGTGGTAAGGAGGAAGTTGCTACTCTTGCACTTTTTGGGTTCAGCAGGACAGGAGAAATTTGAAGATCTACCATTCCTTCCAGAAGAGAAATGTACAGACATGAATGAATATTAGAATATGAGAAGAGTGTTGTAACAGGATTTATCTGGGGCAGCCCAAATATCACATACAGCGGCTGCAAATACTCCAGAATTCGACAGCCAGATTGGCTCAGAATGCTCCCAGACTGACCCCTTCTGCAGGTCTGCTACTGAAACTTCATTGGTTGCCGGTCACTTCTCGAGTCAAGTTTAAGGTTCTGTGTGTTACTCACCGGGGCTTTCCATGAGGTGGGTGCAAGTTACCTGAAAAGTAAGATTGAGAGGTACCATCCAACTAAATGTCTTAGCTCATCTGCCATGGGGCTTTTCTAAGTACCTAAGTTTCAGCGAGCCTGGCTCCGACTCCCATTACCTCTGAGAATTATGAAGGAGTATCTTGCTTTTCTGTTCTAATTTGTCTGCCTGTTTATTCTGCCAGGGTTATTCTCTCTTCCCTAGTGCCCGTCTGTAGATTTAGCGCCTAGATGCCTATGGGCCTTAGCTGCGCTTTCTAATTTTTTTTAGATTACATTACATTCATCAACAAAATGAGTAAACACTACGAAAAGAAAATAAGCACGCTCTTGGAACGCTACAAGTTTGGCAAACGTATGCAAGAAGAAGGGGGAGTGTGGTACAGTTTATTACAGCACTGAGAAAACTTACTAGAACCTGCAAATTCAATCAGCAACTGGATGAAAGACTTGGGGACCATTTCATGTTAGAATGAAGAAGTGGTTAAGTTAGATATAAATTGTGGGCAGAGGATGATCCCCCACTTAACACCATTCTGCGGATTGCCAAGTAGGCATGTCAAAGTGCTAGAAAACAGATTAAAGGAATCAGCCATAAAGACAGAAGTACCACCCCAAACTGTGACTGCAGTTATCCCCCCTGAAGCAACTGTGGCTGTCAACAGAAGCAACTTCCCGTAGAGCAAAACGTTTTCAGACGATAGGAGTTTCAGAGGAAGAAGGAATTTTGAAGACTCCAAGGGGGAAGATGAACCCTCAAGGGAGGAGGCGCAGCAGCCCAAGGAGGTGCTACAGTTGCGACAGCGCATCATACCCGGTGGACAGCCTTGATTACTCAGCTTTAAGAATCGTTTGTAGAATTTGTAAACGTAAGGGACACTTGGCAAGATGCTGTCGCACCAGGAAAGTTGTGACATATTGGATTGGCAAAGACTATAATGATGAAGAAGGAGAAACATTTCTTTTGTTGGTGGTCGACGATGATGAAGAACTGGATAGCCGGAAAGCCCTCATCAATGGTGTGACTACGATGATGATGATTAATTCTGTTGCCAAGTATGCTCTGATGCCAAGGAACATATGGAAAAGATTAGGACCCAAATAACTGAATGAAGCTGATATCAATCCTAAGGCCTATGGTGGAGTGAAAATAGATGGTTCCGTGTGACGTTGCGCTTCAAGGGCAGAGACACTACTGGAAAAGTGTACGTGTAAAAAATAGTGGCCACTTGCATACTGAGCTGGATACACAAGAAGAAGCTACAGGTCAAACTTGATCCTAATGCAGAAGATGCTGTACTATCAGTAGAGAGTTCACCCAAAGGCGTGTATCTAATGCAGGATGTTTTTCAGGATAAGGTTGGATGTCTACGGGGATTTGTTCATCAGATAAAACTCAAGGATAACTGCGTACCTGTCACGCAGAAGAGGCGAAACATACCCTTATCAATGAGGGATGAAGTGAAAGCAGAGTTAAAGAAGTTGATGGAGCAGGATATCATAGAGAGCATTGACGCCTCGGAGTGGGTATCTCCTTTGGTTGTTATAAAAAAGATCTCTGGAAAAATAAACATTTGTGTGGATATGAGAGAATTGAATAGATGTATTGTCCCAGAGAGGCATTTGTGACCAAATATTCACGACGTTTTTTCCAACGATGGGTCTAGCAGAGTTTTTCTCCACATTGGATCTCACTTCTACCTTTCATCAGGTGAGGTTGCACAAAGATTCAAGACATTTGACTGTCTTTATAACCCCAGAATGGATATTTCAGTATAAACGCATGCCGTTTGGTCTCATTTCGGTAGCTTCAGTATTCAAGAAGATTATGTACTGCTGTGTCTTTGATGGGGATGCAGGAGTCTTATTCTTTCAGGATGATGTTCTAGTGTATGCTGACAATCTGATGGAACACAACAAGAGGCTTCAAGGTGGGTTTTGGAAACTATACAATACTGGAATTACTTTAAGCAGAGAGAATTGCAAAAATAACAGAATCGAGAGTGAGTATTTTGAACATGTCATCTCGGGAGAGGGAGCGCGTCTGAAGAAGAATTTGGTGGATGAAATTGAAGGGATGATTACTCCAACTAGTCGAGAGTAATTAGAATTTCTGATAGATTTTGCTTCCAGGCTGCTGAAAGGAGCCAAGAAGAACTATGCCACTACAAAAAAGGAGGCTCTGGCAATTAAATAGGCAGCAGAGAGGTTTATGAGTTTCATGTGGGTGATGAAATTCAATTCCATACGGACCATAAACCGTTGGTTGAAATAAAAGCATCAAAAGGACTGGACAAAGTGTCAACCAGAATTAGAAGATGGGTCTCCCTCCCGTCTGCTAGAATATGACTGTGTTGTGAAGTACTGATTGTTTGTCGGGGGTGACAACTACTGAAGAGTAGGGCAGCAAAGAAGAGGACCAATAAGTGGTTCTAGAAATCACTAGCAGCTCTATTCCTAGAGAAAGGTGGGAGAGAGCCATGCAGGAAGATATTAAATTGGGGCAAATCATGAACTGTGTGTGGGAATGAAGACTCAGCAAGAGGCTGGTTGAGGATTTGAAACTCATTGTCTGTGGAATGTGAGGGATGAACTATGTGTCCAGAACGGAAAGCTAAAAACGGGTTAAATGATCATTTGGCCTGAGGGAGTGAGGAAGACCCTTATAGAACTTGGACAGGAGGGGCATGACCTTTGGTAGCCGGCGTGTGACATCCAAATCGAGAGGGCCATCAGAGACTGTATCCTTTGTGATAAAAGTGATAAGGCATGTGTGGGTATGAGGTGTCTGTTGGCTGTGACGGACTGCGCAGATGCACACTCTAGTTAGTGCGTCCCATGGCCTCCCTGAGAGGTCTCTTGGAGCATCATACATTTGTAAAAGTATGGTGTTTAAATGTATTATCTACAGCACACGAAATCTAGCAGTGGCACAGTGATTTGACAAAGCCGGGATAAACTCAGATGCATTCCTTAGCTACTTAAAGAAAATATTTATGCCACAAACAATTAGCTTTTGGTGGCTGTAGATCCAATGCTCCAGCTAAGCCCTATGAGCCAAGACCAGTTGGCTAACATGCTTGGATTATTGTATGTCCCCTGATGAAAACGTGGTTTAATTGTGCCAAATACGTCAAAACCGGTTGTTCCTGTTCAAATGTCTTGAAATGAGACTACGAAAATAAATTAATATCCATTTCAGGAGAGAAAACATAACCTTTCAGGTCCTGTTCAAATGCCTGGAACTTAGACTAAGAAAATGAATTCATGTCCATTCTAGGAGAGAAACATATAACTTTTCAAAAAATGTTCAATCATTTTGTGATGGTTTTACAATTTTAGTCATTTAGGAGTGTGGTTGTATAGAGTGAATGCAGATATGGATATGCTTGTTTAGACTGAGGCACATTTCCCAGTATGAATGTGAGTAATAATTGTTTTAAAAAAATATTTACCTTTTCTGCATTGAATTATGGTCTTTTGATTTGTTCTCGATTTACTCAATATTCTTATTAATTAAATAAATAACTTTTCTACTTTTGGATCTGGATTTTTCCTTCAAAAACCTTTGTGACGAATAATCCACCACAACCGTGGGACAAGATTGGAATGAATGTGATTGGTCTTGTTTGGAGTGATGGTGTCCAGTCAGTTTGCTTAGCTGTGATTGACCTGCTCACTAGGTGGGTAGAGGTACTTGTGATGCCCAGTGTGATTGAGTTCCTAGAGGAATTGTGCAGACAAGAGGGTTATCGCATTGTTATTATCCCTGATAATGGTTCTCAGTTCAGGTTGAAAGAGTTGGGGGAATTCTGCTGCATAAACTCCATCACACACAAGACCAGCACAATCTATTACCCACAGACAAATGGGGTGGTGGAGTGTTTTAATAGAGTGTTAAAATAAGCAGTAAGGTTGGCTTGGGCAAATGGCAGGAATTGGAAAACTGCACTGAGGAAGTCTGTAATAGCTCACATGTTCCTGCCCCGCAGAACCACTGGAGTACTGCCTTTTGAGCTCAGAAGAGGGAGGAAGTCTAACAGCAAATTGTTTTCGTCGTGGATGGGAAGGTCTGTTTTTGCTGAGGGTTAGTTGGATGGTGTTATGGAGAATATTAGGAAGAGTCAGGTGAGGAACAAAGAAATGTTTGGCAGGTGTGATATCAAACTCAAATAGTCTCCGAAAATGGCAGACATGGATAGGATCAAACGTCCTTTTGCTCTACGAGATGGCGGGTGTAAATGGTCAAATCCTGTCAGAAGATTTCAGATTTGCTGTTAGGACTGAAGATAACAGAGTATGGAAACATGGAGAGAGTGATCGTTGTGAGGAGGAGGAATTCTGTGCCTGTGGAGTGTGCCTTGGGACAGGATTACACTTGGAGCTGGAGGGTTTTTCTTGCCAAATGCAACAGGTTGGGAATTCAACTCCAGAAGTGGAAGAAGGTACCTCAGGCCGGTGTACCTCAGAATATGCACAATGAGGTTTTGGATTCCTGGAAGCAGACATTGGAACTTTGTGAAGAGAAGGGGATGTGTAGAGCAGGCTGTCTGCATGAGACTCCTTGTCTCAGAGAGTTCCAAAACGGAATGCGGGCAGTGGAGATATTCATTGGAGCTTGCAGTACTCTTACTACATAATTACTTTATCTTATTAATTAGTAATTTCCCCACCTATGTGTCCCTTCCAATCTGTACACTACACCACCTAAAGCTCCGTGCATCTTCAAATTCCCCAGAAATGCAGCGGAACAAGGAGCCATTATATAGCGTTCTGCAAATCTGACCTCTACATATGAGGCAAACGTATAATTTTGTCCATTATTTATGATCTCTTATGCATTCAGTTTTGTATAGAAGTGTACTAATGTTAATTTATAGATTGCCCTAAACACACAGAGTTCAATTCACATAGGTAGCTCCTGGTAGCGGTTGATGTCAAGCTCACCAGGCTCTTCTAGGGAACAGGCAGGAGCTAAATAGCTCTCAGCTCCCCTCAATTTCGAACCCTGTCCGTAATACACCCTTCGAGATACCGCAAGAGCCCAGGCAATTAACAAAAGGAACATATGTGGGGGCACTTCACATTTTAACAAGACCGCATGTCTGTCTAATGGGGTTGCAGTAGACTTGGCGCATCTCACAATGAAAGGGAGAGTGTTCTGTGTCATTGAATTCTTTAAGTGCTCAATAGAACTGATTCACAGTAAACATGCTTGATACATTCCGCTTTTCGTTTCCAAAAATCATGCATCAATGGGCGTCTCTGCTAGTGAAATAGCACACACACAGCACCTTACAACGATTGCTAACTCATCTAAGAAACAAAGCACGCTGACCTGACTGCTGCGGAATAGCTGAAGAGTGTGGCATCACTCAGGCACCAGTAATAGGGAAAGACTATAACCTGATTGGCATTGCTATTTGTTCATAGTTTTTGTAACGTTGCTCTCATGGAAGGATGTGAAAGTGAAGTAAAGCAAGCCTTGCCAACACTAAAACATCTGGGTTTGAAAATGCAGACGCTAAGATTTTGTTTATGTACAGCCCTGACTGTGCAAAAAATACTCACCCTCTGATGGCTTTGCCAATTCTTGTTTTTATGTGCAATTGAGGTTGGCTCCAGAAAGATGTGTTGGATCTACATCCCCAGAAGAGGCTGCATCTTCAATCCTGGGATGGCTTATGCATGTGGCAGCGTCTCCATCGGGCACCAGATCCACTGTGCCTCGGAAAGTGAACTGTTGCTATCATGCCCACCCTCTAAATGCGAGGGCGCTTTGGGGAGACTTCCTTCTTCAGCGTAAAGACCCCTCTTGCTATGAACACTGACTTGTGTGCCTCCTCACTGAGGAGCTGCAGCTTATGCATGGAGACTAGAAGGTGAGCTAGATGGATCTCCCCCTTTGCTGGAGGGTCACAATCTTTAGGTTGCTCTAAGAAGCCCACCCTAGAGGGCCTAAGGTCAGGTCTGCCCTTCCTTAATGAAGCACCCAAAAAGCCTCTCTGTGGGGACAAGCTCTATGTCGAAAATCCTTTGTGCGCTAGCTCCTGTAACCAGTGAACTATTAGTGAGAGTAACCAGGCAGCTGGATTGGAAGGAATCTCGTGTCATGCTAAGTGGCAGAGCTGGGGCGGGGGGAGGGGTGGTTGTGGAGGCTCAGAAGGCAGTCAACCCTCAGTTCAGAGCTCGATGCTGCCGCCACGCCTCTACCACCAACCACAAAGTACTGAAATTGTGCCCCATGAGACGTCCTTTGCCCCATTTGGCCCCCACGCCTAGCACTGCTACTGCCTTTGGCCCTTGTGCTACAGATCAGTGAAAGTTTGGCAGGTCAGATATGCATGGACATGGCAAATGTAAAATGAAATGGTACTGGCAGGGCTTATGCCTCTTTGGCTCGAGCTTAGAGAATTGTCAGCAGATGGAAGGTCCTGCAGAGTAGCCCTTGAGCGCTGTTCTCCTCATTATACATGGCGGGTGCCCTGCTGTGCTCTAACCTGCTTTGCTTCAGATACGCAATTAGATGTCATAAACATGTAGTTTTTCATTTCATGCCACATATCAAATTCTTGACATTACACTAGGGACATATCCGGAGTACTTAAACTCAACTCTGAGAGTCATTACCCCTGTCATCAAATGAAGAGATGGGACTTTTAATGAGATTTCAAGGCAATAATACACCATGGCATGTTCTGCAGAATGGAGCCGAAAATCGTCATTCGTACCAGTAATTGCTGCTTAGGACGGAAAGACGCTCTTTTTTTACAGATAAAACCTTTTTTGCTCCATGGTGTTTGGGGCCATTTTTCTGGTATCTAAGTGGCAAAACACTAGGATCCCGACAGAGAAAAAACATGGCAGACAAAGTGCAACGACGGAATTGGAGGTAAAGGTAAACAAGCGGGATTTCACTAAACCGCCTGAGTCACCTCGCTCCCCATTACAGAGAGTGTAATACCTCTGGACGTACACCAACAGTACAAAGCTAGCGGTAGATACCTCCAGATTACGGGTCGAATTTTGACCCTGCAAATCTGTCAATGTTTGCCTCCACCCAACAATGCAGGTAAAACGTTGTAAAATGCTCCCAGAATTGTTTTCAGGTGTTTTTTTGTATAGAAGTGAAGCACAAGCAATTCCCTCCAATAAAGGAAATAAACTGCTGTAATGGGGAAATTGGGTGGAGGTGAGCAAGTGGGCATCTCTGTTGCCCTCCCTCTGACTACCTTTCACATGTAATGGATGGAAGGGTCAGAACTGATCCTTTCGTGCACTCTGAGAAAATGTGCAGTAGTCGTATGAACCACTACCGCACAACATACGCCACCAACATCGATATGACGGTGGAAATGGATCGGAAAATTAACTAAAGCAAGTGGTATTTGTAGATTGCAGCGAGACAATTCTAGAAATACCACTACCATTACTAGTGGGCCAGTGGTAACCATTTAATTGGGTGGACTTTTGGAAATGCCCCTGACAGTGATGGTAATTGCCACCAGCAGTTTTCGTCTCCGAAAATCCATGCAGACTCCAGTAATGCCTAACTCTGAAAATGCACCCAATGACTGAATCGAGGATACTAGGAATGTATGTGATTAGGCAGTAGTCGCCAAATCCCTATAGGCTTGAAGTCCTGCGATCAACAGAATCGGGGGCAAAATCAAAAGCAACTGTGTCCATCAAGCACAAGGCAAACACTGATCATCACTCCAGTCACTGTCATTGTGCTCCGAGCGCATTCACCAAATGAATATCCACAGAATCAAACACATAATATGCAAAGACAAACAAAGAAACCAATATTATCGTAATCTTTGTTTCAGGATGAAGTCCCATAAAAGCACACAAGATAAATACAATATAACCAACAAAGTAAAAGTCTAAATAAACACATGGCACATAAAAAGCAATATGACCAACTAAAAACAAACCATTCTATGTGATTCCACCAAATCACAAGTCATCGAATCCCCCTCCCTCCAAGGCCCATCCACCGAACTCCTCTCCTGCATTCCCATTCGCGGAGCCACCTTACGTCAAAACCCGCACTCCCTGCAACCACTATCCTCGTAAATTGAGGTTTCACTCCATGCCCTCCTCCCTCCACCACACACCTCATTCTCCATATGAATAATGGGGCATATGCCCCATGACCCTCGTCCTGAAACCCAGCCCACCTGGCGCAACCTCACCTCACACTCCCACTCCACCAGACCTTCTTCCTCCACTTAATGCTCCCCAAACCCACCACCGTGCCCCCAATCTCAGTGCCTGCTCGTCATCAGTAAAACTCAAGAAAGCGGGCTACGCTTTTGTTCAGTCAGTGTTCGTTGTTTGGTGCAGGCAATGGTTTGGGGATTCGCCTACATATATTCTGCAAAGATGGATTTGACAAGTCTATCTTCATCAAATGTGGGTAGAACTAACAAAACGAACTCAAATCAAATATAGTCCACCCATCCTAAATTCAGTGACCTATAACAACTTTAAATACATTAGTGTGATACCGAATTGGCATTAATCAGCTGAAATCATATCACTAGCAATGGAGGAATTCCCTTTGATCTTAAATACCATGCGGCTTTCAAGTATTTTAAGAGGGCCCATGCTGAGCTATGGCAGATCATCCAAAACAATTATTTAAACGCAATACGACATTGCCGAAATGCAGCCTGTAATAGAATGTAGTTATTTATTTATTTGTGAGGGTACGATTGTTCTGTTTCTAAGATCAACATCAGAGCAGAGGAGAATAAAGTGCAGTAGTGTCTCAATTTGACCAGGGAACAATGGATAAAAAGGACTTAAATCTGAGTTTGTCCTCCATCCATGGGTTTTCCCATTCATTTATCCCTTTCATGCAAGGACACCTATCTAAGTAAGGTTGAATACAATAGCCAGTTGCAATGTTTTCTGAAAAAACACTTGAAGTTTTAGTTAGTTCTCGATTTTCTGAATCAGCACTGAAACTGGATAATATAGCTGACTTAACCCTACTAATCCCACTTCTGGAATATGGTAAAGTTTGGGTAGGTAACAAAGTCTGATCTGCTTTGGTCCCATGCACACAAAACACAAGAAATTATGTTTTGTATTGCCCTCTGTAAGTTTTTTTCCTCGATTGGTGCAAACAAAGTCTTCATATTTGTCCGAGAGATGGTGAAGACGATTCGTGGATATTCGTAATCTCACTCGCATCTGTCAAAATCTGGGTTAAGCACTTGCAGATGTTTCTCAACTGTTCAATGTCAAGTATGAGTAGCTCATCCAGTTCTGTTTTTTTCTTTGCATTTGCACCGGAGAATCATGTATGGAGTCTCAAAGGTCACAAATGGAACCTCTCCTCCTCGTTCACCTTCTAGAGACTCTCTGGGCTTGACAGCGGAGCGCTGAAACGTCAGCGTTCAGATGTGCCACGTTGACATTCTCTACGCCCCCACTGATTTTGTGCAGCATGGCCCTCCGACGGGATCCAGCCATGAAAAGAAGGACATGCATTCTGTGGGCAGTAACTCCCGGAAAGCACTTCCTTTAGGAATTGTTGTGGATCACAAATGTGAACCCTACATTTCCTGATCTTACTCGCAGCTACTTGGTAGCATCCTGAATATTTAAGCAGAACCCCAATCTTAGTCGCAGCACTAAGCAGCATCTTGAAATCTTTGAAGGCCCTCTTGAAAATTCAAAATTCTAAGCAGCAGCTTGATCTTGCTTGCAACACTGACATGTTGGGCAGCATTGAATTGAATTGATATTTTATTTCTATTGCGCTCGTACCCAAGTGTTTCAGAGCACAAGTGTTTCAGCATTACATTATTAACCGCACTACAGCACTTAGGAGTCACAGCATGGGGGGGCGTGGCTAAGCGCCGACCCAGATGGCGGCTTAGAATCATTGCTCCGTTCCTGAAGAAGAAGTTATGGAGCATTTTGGTAGCGGAATGGGGAAACTATGTGTGTTTCATTCAGTTAAATATGAACTCTTTGGGCCCATTTCCATGTCTTACAAGTTTGGGTGAGAGTGACTTACTAATTCTTGTTCTACAGCAGGCGTTGGACCTCTAGAGCACCGACGAGCGTGGGAAGACAATGGCAGCAGCTGCGCAGTCCGGTTGTAACGCTCACCTGATTCCCGTAGAGGCGCCGGTCTTGACTGGGCGTATACCGTATCTTCAAAGGTGATGTGTAACACACGGCTGGCTCTTTGGGCTGGACCTCTGTGCACTGTATGTCTGGCTCGAAGGGTAAGATGTCTGCAGATAGAAAATGTGGGATTAATGAACTGGGTTATTGAATGTCTCTCTCTTCTTCCCTTTCTCTTCTCCTGTAGAACCCCAAAGGTTAACGCTCTCACCTTAGGTAAGTGAACGCCGTGCTCTCCATCTGCCTCGAGGCAGGGTGCTGTAACCAGTTTCTTCACTGGATAAGGGGAGCAGACCTCTTGACTTCAGAGGACTGCTGTCCGTCGTTTACTGCACGAACGGTAAGTTTCGAGTAATTCTAATGTCTTTAAAGTCTTTAGTAATGATGTCTCTTGTTTTGCAGGGTTCCGGCGATGGCGGATGGCGGGCTGAAGTGAGTTGAAGATGGAGCCCGTGTGATGAATAGAAGCGCCTGGAAGCACGTAAGTAAGCGCTTGTTGCCTGCTTCACGATGCGCTCTAACTGTCTTTTTATTTTGCAGGTACAAGTTCGGGGCGGCTGCAGGGTGCCAGAATACCCACTGGGTTAGATGTGGAAAGGAGTAATGGCACGTGAGTATTAAAGTTCCCCAATGTCTTTAAACGCACCTTGTTTTGTCTTTCAGATGCGGGATGCAGCGCCGAAGGCCTCCGGAGCGTGCGAAGAGTTGGTAAGCTTCTGTCTTTCAGATGCCGGAATGCAGTGTGAAGACCTCCGGAGCGCACGAAGGTTAGGTAAGCCTTTGTCTTTCAGATGCCGGAATGCAGCGCGAGGCGTTGGTGACAGCCGATGGACCAGGTAAGTGAAGAGCTGTCACTGAAGACCGTAATGCTAACCTGTTCTTTCTTGTCTTTATAGGTGTTGCTGAAGACTGGATTCAGAATGGTAAGCCTTTTTCCTTAGGCCCAGGATCAGATGCAGAAGACACGATGAGCGTTCTGCTGCTGAGGATGCAGAATAACGCAAAGCAAAATTCATCCATCGGGTGTGGTTTAAATAGCCTCCTGTAGTGCTTAGGTGTCTCCTTCCACAGCCACGCCTAGGTAAGAAAAGAGTTCCTGCTTTCCAGAAGAGTTCCAGTGTTCTGAATCTAGGGAGTGGCTCCTGCCCTACCCAACAGGAAAAGTAGTTCCAAACAGAAGAGGATCAGAGATTCAACTGGCAGGCAAGTAAGCAGCATGGTCTGCTGCAGGTAAGTCCACCCAAGCATTATGAGCCTGGCGCTCCCAGCGCTGGGACTGGGCATATTTATGAGCCTGGTGCCACTGGCGCCAGGACTGGGTCCAAAAGGTCCCAATTGGGACTGGTTGGCACTCGGAACCTGGGTTATGGGTCCGCTTCCAAGGGAGTTGGGAAAACCCTGACCTTTTGGAAGCAGAGATCATGACAGTACCCCCCCCTCAAGGCCCCTCCCAAACCGGGCTTCTCCGGGGGTTTTGGCTTGTCAGGAAATGTTCTGTGAAATCTTTTGATTAGGCGAGGAGCGTGGACATATTCAGCAGGTTCCCAGGATCTCTCTTGGGGGCCGTAGCCTTTCCAGTCAATTAGGTAGAATAGTTTAGATTTGGAGATCTTGGAGTCCAGAATACTTTTGACTTCAAACTCGAGTTCTCCATCAACTAGGATAGGTTTTGGAGATTTGATTAGTCGGGTTTGAGGTTGCACGGGTTTTAATAGAGAGACGTGGAAGACCGGATGTATCTTCATGTGCGGGGGCAAGTCCAACTTGACCGCTACTGAGTTTACTATGGTAGTGATGGAATAGGGACCAAGGTATCTTGGGTTGAATGTGCGTGGCCCTTTTAGAGGTAGATATTTGGTGGATAACCAGACTTGATCCCCTACTTGATATTGAGGGGCTTCCTTCCGATGTTGATCTGCTCCTTTCTTGTATTGTTCTTTAGCCCTTTGAAGGTGAGAAACAGCTTCCTTAAAGGCTTGGGTGATTGTAGAATGCAGGTAGTCTACTGCTGGTGTTTCAAGATCTTGGAGGGGATCCAACTCCGAGGTTCGAGGGTGACTGCCGTACAAAAGAAAAAACGGGGTTTTCCCAGTTCCCGAATGGACAGAGTTATTGTAGGCATATTCGGCTATCCAAAGGATGTCTTTCCAAGTTTTTTCAGTTTGTTGCAGCATGCAGCGTAAATACTGTTCCAGAGTTTGATTGGTCCTCTCGGTTTGTCCGTCGGTCTGAGGGTGGTGACTGGTCGATAGTCTCACATCAATTTGCGCCGACCGACAGCAACTTCGCCAAAAATGAGAAATAAATTGACTACCTCGATCCGAAATTAGAACCGAAGGAAAACCGTGCAGTCGGACGATGTTTTCGAGAAATTCTCGGGCCAGATTTGCTGCTGTTGGCAAGCCTTTGAGCGGAATGAAATGCGCCATCTTGGAGAATAAGTCCACGATTACTAGAATCGTATTGTATCCGGAGCATGGAGGTAGATCGGTGATGAAGTCCATAGAAAGCGTATGCCAAGGGCGAGGTGGGATGTCAACAGGGCGTAAGAGGCCTGCTGGTCTTTCCTTTTGACTCTTGTTTTGGGCGCATACTCCACAGGACATTATAAAGTCTCTGATATCTTTTTTCCAAGACGGCCACCAGAAGTAGCGCTTGATCTTTTCTGAGGTCTTGGCCATACCGGGATGTCCTTCCATTAAAGAATCGTGATAACAAGAGATTACTTTTTTCTGTAAATCTGTGCTGGGTAGGTATAATCGTTCTTGGAAATACAATAAGTTGTCCTTTACTGCAAAGTCCTTTCCCTTCAGATGCCAATTCTGTATGTCTGCTGGAGTTACAAGTTGCCTGGCTTTATCCTTAACTTCCTCTATGGATTCTGTGGCGATTACACCCAGAATTCTTTGTTCGGGAATGATTGGTACAGGTTTAGGGTTGATCAAGTGTTCTTCCACTCCCATCCGAGAAAGGGCATCAGCTTTACCGTTTTTTGTACCAGGTCGATAGGTAATTATGAAGTCAAACTCGGCAAAGAATAATGCCCACGGAGTTGTCTAGAGGATTGGGCTTTTGCGGTTTTCAAATATTGCAGGTTTCGGTGATCCGTAATCACAGTAACGGTGTGTCGGGCCCCCAGCAGATAATGCCGCCAAGCCTTAAAGGCAGACTTGATAGCCAGAAGTTCCTTGTCAGTAATCGTGTAATTGATTTCAGGAGGCGAGAATTTGCGGGACCAAAATGCCACGGGATGCAACTGATTGGTTACCGGGTCCTTTTGTGATAGAACTGCCCCCATGGCATGGCTTGAAGCATCAGTTTCCACGATGTAGGGGAGTTCGGGGCAAGGGTGTTTTAAGATTGGTGCAGAGATAAATTTAGTCTTCAAATCCTGGAAAGCTTGTTCCGCCTCGGTAGACCATTCAAAACGTTTGTTTTTCTTTAACAAGGCAGTGATGGGCTGGACTATTCGAGAGAATTTGGGGATAAACCTGCGGTAAAAGTTAGCGAAGCCTAACATGCTTTGCACACCTTTTACGGAGGATGGTGATGGCCATTTGAGAACTGCATCGACCTTCTTTGAATCCATACGCACTCCGCCAGGTGATAATATGAATCCCAAGAATTCAACTTCAGTCACGTTGAAAACACATTTTTCCAACTTAGCGAAAAGTTTGTGTTGACGCAATCTTTCGAGGACCATTTTCACGTGTTTCCGATGTTCAGATTCCGATGAAGAATAAACGAGGATGTCGTCAATGTAAACAACAACACACACATCTATGAGCTCTCTGAGGACATCGTTCATAAAATATTGAAAGGCGGCCAGGGCATTACAAAGTCCGCAGGGCATGACCTGATATTCAAATAGCCCATACTTGGTGCGGAAGGCCGTCTTCCATTCATCGCCCTCTTTTACTCGTACCAAGTGGTAAGCTCCTCTAAGATCCAGCTTTGTATATATGCATGCTTTTCTGACTTGGTCCAGGAGTTCAGGGATCAAAGGTAACGGATATCTATTCTTAACGGTGATCTGGTTCAGGGAGCGATAATCTATACAAGTTCTAAGGTCTCCTTCCTTTTTTGGAACGAAGAACAAAGCAGAAGAAGCAGGGGACTTGGAAGGACGAATAAACCCATTTGCCAGGTATTGATCCAGGTATTGTCGAAGGTTCTCAGGCTCGGTGAGGGCATAAATTCTACTACAAGGAGGAGTAGATCCAGGTATCAGGTCGTTCTGGCAGTCATAAGACCTATGAGGAGGTAGAGCGTTAGCCTGATCCTTCCGGAAAACATCTTGGTATTCTAGGTATTCGGGAGGTAACTGGGGAGTCTCTGAAGAAATTGCTGCCAGTGCAACACCAGGTGGAGGGTGACAAGTAGAGACACATTCTGGAAACTGGACCGTTCTTGCTCGCCAATCGATCAGAGGATTGTGTTTCTCTAACCAAGGTATTCCTAGAATAATCTGAAACTGAGGGGCCTTGATCACATCGAACACGATCTTCTCATGGTGTCCATCTTGACTTACTAGCGTCACTTCTTGAGTGGTATGCGTTACTGGCCCGGAGGCTATCTCCGTACCATCCACCGTAGTAATGACGTCCTTTACAGCCTTGGGACAAAGAGTTAGATTCATCCTCAAAACCATTTCATGATCCACATAATTGCCGATGGCACCGCTGTTGACGTAAGCTTCAATTGCATGTAATCGATCCGGATTATCAGGGCTAATGAGGACCATAGGTATCACGAAATGCGAGGTCACGGAACTGGTTTTCACGCTCGGCAAGAGGACCTCTATTCTTGTCGGGCGAGGTCGTTTCCCTGCTCAGAGTTTGTAACTTTGGTAACTGCAGCTCCTACTGCCTTCTTGGCAGGTTTCACCGGACAGTCTCGAAGAAAGTGCCCTGAGTTTCCGCAATAGAGGCATAATTGCAACTGTTTTCTCCTTTCCCGCTCCTTTTGTGTTAGAGGACCTTTCAGACCCCCTATTTGCATGGGTTCCCCGGAGTCTACTCCTTTGGAAGGAGTTGGCGGTTTGGAGAAATACTCGAGCATCAAACTTGGAACGATCGGCCTTCCTGTTCGGCAGTCTGTGATCTATTTGAACGACTAAGTCTATATAGTCCGAACAATCTTGTGGGGGATTCACTACTTGGGCTAACACATCTTTGAGCTTTCCGCGTAGACCTCTATAAAACAGCGTAATCCTTTTGTCCTCAGGCCAGTGAGTTTCCACTATCAGTCTGTTGAAAGACGCAATATAAGCCAAAAGGTCTTGATTACCTTGTCGCAACGAAAGAAGCTCATTGTCCAAGGCCTGCCCTTGTGAATGTCTTGCGAACAGTTTTTCCATACTGAGCTGAAAAGCTTGAAAATCATGGAGGACCGGATCATCTTGATTTACTAGAGGGATCGACCAGTCTGCCGCATTGCCACTAAGGTACGAAAGCACGAAAGCTACTTTAGCTTGATCAGTTGGAAAGACTGCTGGCCGGCATAAGAAATGCAACCGGCACTGATTGATAAATACTGCAAACCTCTTTGGGTCACCAGAAAATCGTTCTGGCGGAGCCAGAGGTACATTCCCAGGTAGGTTGATCTGCACTGGATTCATAGAGGATGTAGAAGGAAGATTTCCCCCAGATGCGGGTAACGGGGTCTGTCCGGCTTGTGACTGTAGCAATTGTCTAGCGAGATCATCTGTTCGCTCCTTGGAAATAATCAGTTCCCTTCTTAGAGCGTTCGTTTCCTGACGGGCTGCATGCACTTCTGCCCTTAGTTCCCCAAGTAACTGGGCTAGCTGGTCGGTATCCGAGGTTTCCATAGCGCCTGGATGGGAGTTTTGTGGTAGGCTTTGCGTTCTGTAACGCTCACCTGATTCCCGTAGAGGCGCCGGTCTTGACTGGGCGTATACCGTATCTTCAAAGGTGATGTGTAACACACGGCTGGCTCTTTGGGCTGGACCTCTGTGCACTGTATGTCTGGCTCGAAGGGTAAGATGTCTGCAGATAGAAAATGTGGGATTAATGAACTGGGTTATTGAATGTCTCTCTCTTCTTCCCTTTCTCTTCTCCTGTAGAACCCCAAAGGTTAACGCTCTCACCTTAGGTAAGTGAACGCCGTGCTCTCCATCTGCCTCGAGGCAGGGTGCTGTAACCAGTTTCTTCACTGGATAAGGGGAGCAGGCCTCTTGACTTCAGAGGACTGCTGTCCGTCGTTTACTGCACGAACAGTAAGTTTCGAGTAATTCTAATGTCTTTAAAGTCTTTAGTAATGATGTCTCTTGTTTTGCAGGGTTCCGGCGATGGCGGATGGCGGGCTGAAGTGAGTTGAAGATGGAGCCCGTGTGATGAATAGAAGCACCTGGAAGCACGTAGATAAGCGCTTGTTGCCTGCTTCACGATGCGCTCTAACTGTCTTTTTATTTTGCAGGTACAAGTTCGGGGCAGCTGCAGGGTGCCGGAATACCCACTGGGTTAGATGTGGAAAGGAGTAATGGCACGTGAGTATTAAAGTTCCCCAATGTCTTTAAACGCACCTTGTTTTGTCTTTCAGATGCGGGATGCAGCGCCGAAGGCCTCCGGAGCGTGCGAAGAGTTGGTAAGCTTCTGTCTTTCAGATGCTGGAATGCAGTGTGAAGACCTCCGGAGCGCACGAAGAGTAGGTAAGCCTTTGTCTTTCAGATGCCGGAATGCAGCGCGAGGCGTTGGTGACAGCCGATGGACCAGGTAAGTGAAGAGCTGTCACTGAAGACCGTAATGCTAACCTGTTCTTTCTTGTCTTTATAGGTGTTGCTGAAGACTGGATTCAGAATGGTAAGCCTTTTTCCTTAGGCCCAGGATCAGATGCAGAAGACACGATGAGCGTTCTGCTGCTGAGGATGCAGAATAACGCAAAGCAAGATTCATCCATCGGGTGTGGTTTAAATAGCCTCCTGTAGTGCTTAGGTGTCTCCTTCCACAGCCACGCCTAGGTAAGAAAAGAGTTCCTGCTTTCCAGAAGAGTTCCAGTGTTCTGAATCTATGGAGTGGCTCCTGCCCCACCCAACAGGAAAAGTAGTTCCAAACAGAAGAGGATCAGAGATTCAACTGGCAGGCAAGTAAGCAGCATGGTCTGCTGCAGGTAAGTCCACCCAAGCATTATGAGCCTGGGACTGGGCATATTTATGAGCCTGGTGCCACTGGCGCCAGGACTGGGTCCAAAAGGTCCCAATTGGGACTGGTTGGCACTCGGAACCTGGGTTATGGATCTGCTTCCAAGGGAGTTGGGAAAACCCTGACCTTTTGGAAGCAGAGATCATGACACCGGTTAGCTCCGGCGGATCCTCTCTTCAGAAAAGTATGGCGCACCGCGTGTACAATGACACATTAAGGAAAGCTCTCTCTTAAATATAAAGGAGTGACTTTTTGTTTTGCTTCCTGTGTGCTGCTATGTTTGTTTAGCCCCCTCGAGTGGTCACTGATGGTACCTGCAAACATTTTATTTATGAAGGCAGATTTTTTTCTATCTTTATCTCTCCCCAAGTGGCGCTAGCTGTCAATTGCTTGTTTCATTTTTATTTAGGTGAAAAGTGTACCTTTCTTTCTTGGAAATACACATATTCCAGCGGAGTCTTTCTTATTTTTTCTTGTTGTATTTGAAGTGCCAGTTACTGGTATCATGACATCTTCAAAAAAAGGCCAAACTAAGGAAGTTTCTTCCACAACATCTAATACCTTTAAATGCCCCAAAAGTGATTCCCCAACACCTAAGGAGGAAATTTTGGAGCCCACACGGCAGACTATCTTAATGGAACTTTGTGCCTTAAAGCCTTTCATGGAGGCTACCAATACTAAGCTTCAGCAATTGGATGATAAATGGTCACTGTTTGAGTCCAGAATATCTGAAATTGACCGAAGAGTGGGCCATGCAGAGGATGTTTCTGATAAAGTGGAAGCATTGGAGACAGTCTGTTCAAAAGCAGTCCGAACATTTAGAAAACAGGAATGGAAGGAATAACCTTTGTATTGTTGGCCTTCCTGAGGGAGTAGAGAAAGCTAATCCTATTCGATTTCTAAATTCCATGCTTTCCAAGCGCCTTGACTTTCCCGCATCGCCACAACTCAACATCCAAAGGGCAAAGTTGCCATACATTTCTTCTTAATTTTATGCTGATTTTTTGTGTCCCCCCTTCCCTTGTGTCTCTTTCCCCGTTTCATGTTATCCCACCACGATATATTAATATCATATGCCATGTTTTATTCTTTGAGCCGTCCAGTCCAGGGCTAAATACGCATCTTTATGCTTTTTATATCAGTCAACATGGTGTGTATGTTTTTCCAGTTTTGAGTCTATGCCAATAAATATTACCTCATGGAATGTTAAAGTTTTAAACAACCCTATTAAGAGACAAAAAGTTATTTCTTATTTAAATAGAACCAAACTGTCAATTGCTTGTATTAAAGAAATGCACCTTTTAGAAGCTGAAGTAGCTAAAGTTAAGAGATTATGGGTGGGTCAGGTGTTTACAAGCGCAGCGCAAGGTAAGAAGAATGGAGTTATTACCCTTATCAATAATGCTCTTAAGTGTAAAGTGATTAAGTCTGATTCTGAGGATTTCAGTAGGTGGCTCCTTGTTAAAATTTGCATTGACTCAGTTGAATATGCAATTCTCAATGTGTATAGTCCCACCTCACCTGATCCCACCTTTGTACCCCATTTGAAACTAGCTGCTACAAGCTAATTTATGCAACCTAACTGTTTGTGGGGATTGTAATGAGTTTATGGATCCCTTTCAGGATAGGAAGTCTGCTACACTTTTTAAGAGCTCTAAATCAAGCAAGCAATTTTTGAACTTTGGGCCTCATTACGAGTTTGGAGGCAGCCATGCCCTTAATAAGGCCATGGCTGCCTCCAAACCCGGGTCTGGGTCCGTGGTCCCTGAATGGGTAAATACCGGGCCATTCCAACTTTGGAGGGCCCGGTATTTCCCCATTCAGGGAACCCGGACCATCCCCATTCCCATTTGAGCCCCTATAGGGCTCAATGGTAATGAGGAGCATGCTAACAACGGGCCCATTAATGACGGGCCCGTTGTTAGCATGCAGGTCCCCTCGCGGGATCCGCAAAGGACGTCTGGTCTGACCAGATGTCCAGAGCGGGTCCCGCAAGGGAATCTCATAATAGGGCGGAATGGGTTCAACAGCGCCGTTAAACCCATTCCGCCAGGGTCGTAATGAGGCCCTTTACCTCTCAAGTAGGCCTCATCGATGCTTGGGGCATAACTCACCCCTCCGACTCCGAGTTCACTTTTTACTGCAGTCCTCAAAGCTCTTTTTCTAGGATTGATCATATTATTCTTTCTAAATCCATATCAGCCTCATACTTCATACCAGCATAAATTGTATCTCCCTATCTGACCTTGCTGAAATTGCATCAAATAACCATAAATAAAACAGATGGAGACTTAATACGACCTTGCTAAAGGATGATCTCTTTAATCAATCTTTTAGCAAATCACATCATTTTTTCACTGATAATAGAAGTGAGGATACCTCCATCGAAAATAATTTGGACTACTATATAGCTGTACTTAGGGGGCATATCATTTCATATGTGGCCAAGAAAAAGAAGAATTTGAAACATGAATCAGAAACTATTTTGAAACAACTAAAAGCTCTTGAAAAGCAGTAGTCGCAGAATCACAACCCAAATACCTTTAATAACATTTTACAGCTGAGAATTAAGTATAATAAAAATACTTCTGAATACTTATGCGCATCATTATGGAAATATAGAGCCAAGATATACCTGTTCTCTAATAAAATAAGTAGATCTCTTGCTTCTTACCTCAAGAATAAAAAAGAAAGATCAAGATTAGCTGTTCTTAAAAATACATTAGGTAATAGAACATCTTTGGATAGAGATATTGTTGATATTCTTTCTGAATTTCCTCAGAAGTTACATACATCTGAATCTAATCATAATAACTCTCAAGATTTATTGACGCATTTTTGCCGCTCTACTTTTCCTACACCAGTTCATTAAACAATTCTATGAATCAGAATGAAATCCATAAGGCAATTGATGGCATCAAAAAATATAAAGCCCCAGGCCCGGATGGCTGCCCCGTTGATTTTTATGCTTACTTTAAAGAATTATTAGTCCATAAATTGAATGAGCTCTTCACTCACATAGTACTTCTACAGGTACCTTTACAGAATCTATGCTTGTTGTGTTCCCTAAACCGAATAAAAGACCCTGAACTCCCTCAAAGCTATAGGTCTATTTTTCCTTATACATGCTGACTGTAAAATGTTTGCCAAGATCCTAGCCAACCGTCTTCTTTCTTTTCTGCCCAGGTGAGTAATAACGGATCAGGTTGGATATGTCTAGGGTAGGCTTCCCTCTTCCAATATCAGATTATTCCTGGACATTCTTGATACTGCAGATAAATCCAATGACAGCTTTGTCGGTGTAGCTCTCAATGCTGAAAAAGCTTTAGACTGAGTGGAATGGAATTTTATGTTTGATGCACTTAAATGGCATGTGTTTGGCAACCCCTTTCTATCTATGATCAAGAATGGGCCTCATTACGACCCAGGCGCTAATGGGTTAATGGCGCCGTAAAAGGCTGAGGTGCCGTTAACCTATTAGTGCCTAATTACGAGGTCCCTTTGCGGGACCCGACCTTAACGGCTGTTTTTACCAGCCGTTAAAGTAGGGACCCGCAAAGGGACCTTGGTGCCAAGTACGGTGCCGCAATTTGCGGCACCGTACTTAGCGCCTTCCCCATTCCCATTGAGCCCTATGGGGCAAAAATGGGGAAGGGCCATGGAGGAAGGGGGAATTACCACCCCGCCAACCTTGTAATGGGGTGGTAATTCCCCCTTTCTCCATGGCGGAGTCGGTAACTTACCGGCATGGACCACGGTGCTAAGACCAGGGTCGTAATGAGGCCCATTATATTCACATCCGATAACTGCTATTTTTGTTAATGGACACACGTCATATTTTCCTTTGTTTAGAGGTACTAAGGCTGCCCCCTATCCCACCTATTATTCATATTAGCCTTGAAACCCTTTCTGGAAACTATTAGGAGTGACACAACAATACAGAGTATTGCTTCCGGTAATGTACAAATAAAATTAGTTGCTTATGTCCTCTTGGTTCTTATGAATACCGAAACCAGCTTTCATAGCCTTTAGCTGTCCTAACCTGTTTTTCACTAGCTTCTCGTTACAAATTAAACACAGATAAATCAGAAATGTTGCCCCTTAATGTCCACTGTTCCAGACATCACCTTCAGGTGTATGGTGCAAAATGGGGCCCAAATGGGATTACATATTTAGGTGTGCATATTGCTTCTTCAATAAAAAGATTATTAAAGAAAATATGAACATTGTATTGTCCAGAATTAAAGAATTAACAAATACATGGACCCCTCTGTTTCTGTACTGGTGGGGTTGTCTCGAAACTATCAAAATGATGATTTCTCCAATTATCTAATTTACCTTATACATGCTTCTGGTGGCCTTTCCCTCTAAATTTAATTAAGGGGCTGATTCATGGAATTATTTGCGCAGAAAAATTGAGATTTGTGCGCCATTCTGCCCGCAAATCCCCTGTTTAACAAATGGCACAAATCCCGTTTTTTCGGTGCAAAAATTCCATGAATCAGCCCCATAATGTATTCATGTTTAGTCATGTTTTTATGGAAAAAGGGGAAACATAGAATTTCGTCTACGTAAACTTACAAGATTCTCTCAGAATGGAGGTGTAAGGTTTCCTAATATTAGAAATGATCATTCAGCAGTTATGTTAAAACAAACTCACATATGGTTTACACCAGTAGATGACAATATTCCACCAGCATGGTTGAGTTTAGAAAAGGATATGAGCTCCCCTCTAGCGCTCGAAGATTGCTATATGCTTAAAGGTAAAAATAGATTTATTAAATGTGCAAGTGTTACTGCTTCTGCTGATCATTTCAGAATGTATTTATTTCCAGCAGCCTCATCTCAATTCATTTCACAATTTCTGTGGTTTAATAACCTGATATGTGTAAGGGGGAGATCTGTCTTTTAGCCAATGATGACATTGCCTGGCCTGCGATTGGGACGTTTTTATCACTCCATCTAAACTATACGAGTGCAAGATTATGCAAAACGATCTGTGCTGGAGTTGTCTTGATGCAGAAGGCTTATTGACTGTAAATTTGTTCTGAAATTTGGAAATGCGCCTGGGATACTATAAAACTTATTTTTATAAATACGTGATTTTGATTTTAAACATCTCTCTTTTTGGAAGCCTACTACTCAAGGATGCATTACCAACTAATGCCTATAACTATTAGCAGCCATTCAAACTATTACAGTTAATTGGAAAAATCTAGACCGCATCAACTACAAACTTTGGTGGAACTCAATATGTAATATTCATAGGTTAGAGGGAAATATTGCCTCATCTCGTTGTTTACTTCGCAAACATGAATTAAAGTTAATTTCCTACCTATCAATGTTTCCATCTCATAGTATTGCATCCTTATTATCATATTATCATGTCTCTATCCCCTCCTCTTGTTGCCATCTGTTTTGTCTGTACTTGTCTGTATCTGTCTTAGTCCTTGTCTGTACATTTGAAAATGTATTTCAATTCTTATTTTCAAGATCATCCTATCTTATAGAAGTGGGAGTAGTTAGTATAGAACAGTGCGCCTTCCCTGTGTTTAGTCAAACTTACAGTTTATTATTAGTATGTAGGTATAGTTGCCTGGCAGCAGTACCTAGCAGAGAATGATACTCACTAATCAGTCGGAAAATATAGATTTACAATGTACGGTATAGTAGGTTTGGCTCATGCACCTAGGTTTTCATCATTCAAGTAAATAATTAGCCTGAGTCCTGATTTGCATTTTTAAATTTTTACGTTTAATACCAGTTCATTTTCATGTGTAGATAGTGTGCCTGTTTATACATGGTGCCAACAACATTCTCCTATTTAGGAAGCATGTGCACATTGTTTTGCCCTGACATGGGCTTTCTCAAGGCATAAAACTGTTCTCAAGTTACCCAATTATGAGCATAGTGTGTCTAGTACATATATTGAATTCCAACATATACATTTATTGAGCTTCACAGGTGTTAATTCAAACGTGACCTTTTTCTTGGTAATATCTTTGCACATAATTGTACTCAATACTGTTGCATCACAGTACAAGTGTACAGTCTCATTATACACACATCTCTATTCATTCACAGTTGTGTCACCAAAATTGAGTTCTATGGTGTTTAGTAAATGGTGGTGGAAGGAAGTGTAGGAAGGAAGAGATAGCAAAACATAAATATGTTAGTTGCTAGTTGGTTTTTCTGGTTTCCAATATATTATTTCCCAATTAAATAGTTGAGAGAATCTCTTACCTAATGTGCTAGGTCAGTTTCAATCAGTCTTCACAGAAATTAGAATTCCTTGCTGTCTCTATATCAATCTTGATTTTCTAGATAGTGTCTGTCAATGGACATGGTAAGTTAAAAAGCCACCCAATCCTGGGATCTAAATTCATTTTTGTGCATCTTTATAAAGTAGGACCAAACGAAAATAATCTTTAGGCCAAACTCAGAAAGTCCTGGAATTACATTTAATCCTTAGCAGCATAACATGTTTTACTATAGAGGAGGGTGCCTGCTTAGGCTTACTATATTAAGATGAAGATCTGATTTTTTTTATTGTGTTATTCAATATGATAAATTGAGAAAATTATTAGTTGAATCCAAGTATAGACGTTGATTAGTTATTATCAGTCTCTGCTAGTGTCACAAGTCTCTCCCCTTCTCACCTGTTTTTGTTGTTTGCTTGAGGCCTTCTTTGGTGACTTCTTTCGCACGGTCCGGGATTTGTATAAACCTGTGTGCGTGAGGATTACAATCCAACTCCAGGATGCGTTCAGATGTCCAGGACGGAGACCAGGAAGGAACAATATCCGAGCTCGGAGACACGGAACGCTGTGATCCGAGCGCGGGCGAAAATCCAGGAAGTTCGAAGATAAGTTTTGAGGAAAGGAAGGAAGAAAGGGGGGTTCAAGGGACCGGGAAACAGGATTCAGAAGAAAGCCCCGAGCGAACTCCGGCAACACAAGTCCAACTACAGCAAGCGGTAGCATTGAGACGAGTAGAGCCGCAGGGGCGTGTCTGTTTAGTAGAACGCAGAGCGTGGAGCGCACGGACTGGCAAGCAGCGTTCCGTAGCAGGCGGCCATGTTGGAAGGATTACTGCATTCAATCCCCTATGAGTCAGGGACCACGAAGTCCAGAAAGGACGTAGACGGCGGTTCATGACAGCTAGGTATTGCTGCCAGGCAACTATACCTAAATACTACTAAATAAACTTTAACTTCAACTAAATACAGGGAAGGCGCACTGTCCTATACTCACTACTCCTACTTCTATTTTAACTTTGGTTAGACGGTGCGGCCACCAATCATAGAATTTAAACCATGTCAACCAACGGTGTGAATAGTGATGTGAACACAAGGGCTCTATTCACTGCAAGAAGCAGTACAGACAGCGCCTCTAGAAACAGAGCTACAAATAATGAAAGTATGCATGAAAAATGCGTGAAATTGGACACACAATCCAAAAGAGAAATGAACAAATACTACGAGAGGGCATCAATGCAAAATTGTTTAGAAAACAACCACTTTCTGCAAGGTTTGCGAATCCTTATACTTCCGAATTTTACCAACTCTGAAGATTCTGACCTAGCGGAAGAATAGGAATCCAACCTAAGCTCAAATTAAAAAAAGATGGTGCAATGGCTAACACAACATGCAGACAGGGAACACAAAAGAATAGAAACAGAGATGGAGAAAATAGGAAAAAGAATACATGAAATGGACACCCTAAAACCACCAAAAAGAAAAGTTATAAGACAACGTATGCCATTCTGAAACGTCACCAGGACGAAGTAAAAATAAGAAAAACATGCAGAACATCAAGAGACGACAGGTATTACAGACAGGATAGAGTCTACATTTTTCCACAGAAATATGATGAGAAAAACAAACCATCATCATGCACTAGCACACCAGGAGCATCACTAACAAGATCAGATGTGGACAGTGAAGGAGAACATCAGGCAACTTCCAATGTGAACCAAACAGACATTCTTAGACCAACCAAAGGTTTTTCTTAGAACACTTATAAAGATATCACTGTGGCAACAGGCTAATAAACACAAAACAATTGACATTTAAGGACCCAGTAGAACAAACTACTTCAAGTTCAAGGTCCATACGAGAGGTTGTAGAGCGGTTCAAGGGGCAGAAAGAGTTGAACAGAACAGGAATGAGAACAAGATCGGAACACAGAAAGGAAGGAAAGGAAAGGAGATAAACCTGCTCCATAACTTATCGGATAGGCCATTGATTGACACAGACATACAGGTGCTCAGCAAAGACCTTTCATTCGCACCCAATCTGAGTACAGATTATATTAATTTACAGATTGACACCTTCAAATTTGTAAGGAAATAAATGCTACATTTTTTCCATCCATAATGTCGATCCCATTTGAGAAGAACAGACTATTGAACCACCCATTAGTGACCTATCCTTTAAGAACATTGTGGATACAAGAACAGTCCTATCTTTAGAAGACAATCTGGAGATACCAGAGGGTGACCTAAAAGATCAATTGGGCATTCACTGTGATATATTAAAGGAAAGTAAACTAAAACCAAAATCAAAATTAATTCCTATCATACAGCAAGAAAACTGCATAGACGCCTTTCATAAGGCTGTGATCAAAGATATAGAAAAGAGAATGGACAAGGGCTAACTCAGTCCCAACAAGAAAAGCGCTAATAACCCGAGCACAAAGGAATGATTAGCAATTGAAGACCTAACATCTTACAGGGACATAATCATCAAAGAGGTGGACAAAGGGGGAAATATTGTGGTCCTAAATAAGAGTGACTATATTAAGATGGCGAACCAACACTTGAACACCCCAGTTGTTATAAAGAAGTCAGCAAATGCTGTGTAAATAATACTGTACAAAATCTGACAACATTAGTATACAAATGGCACAGCAAACTATTGCTTAATGATGAAAAATCATTCCTAATGATCAATAAACAGAAAATACCAACAATATATTTCCTTCCTAAGATGCATAAGGAATTTACTGACCTCCCTGAGGTCCAACCAATTGTTATATGTCCATATATATAGACAATATCATCCGACCAGAGGTATATAAACTAGATTCTTATACCAGGGATAACATGCATGTGCTGGAGAACCTAAGCAAAATAGAATGGAAGGAACATTATCTTATGACTACCATGGACAGCCTTATACAGGTCTATAGACCATACTTTAGCATTAAAAGCAATTGACTGCATATATCGAAACGTCTCTGCATCTTACTATCAATTTGTCGAAATGTTAAAATAACTCTTGGGATTTGTACTAAACAACAATATCTTTATGTTAATGACATGTATCAGCATATAAAATGTGTAGCTATGGGCACATGTTGTGCGCCATCTATGGCAAATCTATGGGCGTATTTGAAATGAAACATTCATATTTACACCCCATATTGTCTAGAAATATACACTGGCAAAGTTACAATGATGATATTTTTATCATATGGAACGGCAATGAGGAAGAATGATGTAATTACTGTGAATATCTGAACCTAAACACTTTTGGGTTACAATTCACATTGGAAAAAAATAACATAGAGGTAACTTCCTGGACCTTTGCATATACATAGAAAATAGGTACATACAAACAAGGACCTTTCGTAAGAAAGCAGAGGTCAATGCAACACTGCACGCAGACAGCTGCCACTTGAGAAGCACTATTAAAAATATCCCATAAGCTGAATTCACCAGAGCAAGGAGAAATTGCAGCAAAGAAAAGATGTATGACCCAGAATGTAAGATCATCGAAGATAGGTTTCTGACACGAGGGTATCCAAAAAATTGCATCACAAAATCCAAGGAGAAGGTCAACACTAAAAACTGCACAGAATGTCTGTCCCCTAGACACAAGAACCCCAAATCTGATGGTGACAGAGTGAGAGTGATCACTCAATGTTCCGAAAACAATAAAACGGTCCGTAACATCTTTCAAAAACACGGGCATCTATTGCAATTGGATCCAGACCTAAGGGATTATATCTCTGAAAGACCAACCATAACATACACAAAGGCCCCAAACATGGGAACCAGGCTAAGTCCCTATTTCTATGGACACAACCAGACACAAGCACAGACACCTGACACAAGCAACAAACCAGCCTACTAACTGGCACCCCAATCAAGGGATTCTATAACTGCAGCAACTGCAGTATGTGTAAGCATACCTTGAATAACATCCAAACCTACGTTACTACCAATGGCAAATTGAACAGTACAAGCCTGAGCATGAAACCTAAAAAACCTCACCACAATAAATCGAAAAATGGTATGGGCTGCAGAGGGGATCCTACTACATCCTAAAGAGAAGACCGTATTCTGAGAGACAATTGGCCATAATCAAGATCTCCATAAGGGATGGGGGCGCATTTGCATTCTTGCTGCTCAGCGAGAGCAATACTTTGTTTAGCTAAACATGCACTGACAAAGTATGATTAATATGTTATAATGATTTAGAACTTGTAAAAAACACTTGATGTAAATATTAGTATGAAAGGATCAAAGATGCGCCTTCATTTACATTTTATTCGCTTCTTATTTATTTCTCTTCAACATGTATACTTGGATTCAACTAATACGTTTCTCAATTTTTCATATTGAATAACACAATATTCAGTATCCATTGTTAGGTGCAATAAAAGAATAATTATGTTAATTGAAAACCGCGGTAGTATTTGGTTCAATCTCCAAACAGAAGCTCTTTAAACTGAGGCGACATTAGCAAAACGTTGAAGTGTAGCAGCAACACTCCTGCGCTGATGACATCATCACGCTCCTGCGTGCGACGCCGTCAATGGGGAATGAATATAAAATCTCACTTTCAGGATGGCGGCCAAAGTGCAACAACGTGGAACGCCCCCATCCTGAAAGAATCCATGGAAACATCCGATCTTCATCTAAATAAGGTAAGCCTAAGCAGGCATGCTCCTCTAGCGGAAAAAGATTTATGCTGCTAAGGAATACATGTAATTCCAGGACTGTCTGAGTTTGGCCTAAAGATTATTTTCTTTTGGCCCTACTTTATACAGATGCACCCAAATGAAGAACAAACATTAGAATAAAAAAGAAACAAGAAGAAGAAATGTATTGCACTGGAACTGCAATGTTCATAGAAAACAGGTAACTGATGGCCACATTCCCCTTACTGAATGAATTTAAATCCCAGGATTGGAGGCTTTTTTTACTTACAATGTCCAATGATCGCATCATAGGCCAGAACTAAAACTCATGAATAACCACGAAGCGGACACCTTAAAATATGAGATAACTGTGTATAAGTTATATGTGATGCAATTGTCAGGTAATGGAGACAGTCATTTCTTTTATGACAATTGTAAATTGCTATTAGACAAATAAGGGAACCAAAGGATTCTATAGATATACCTATACAGGACATATGAGAACACGTGGCAGGGTCAAGGATACAATAAAACCACCTTTATGATCTTTAATTACTATCAGGCTAAATAAGGATGTGACAAGCCCAATATGGTAACTTAGGACCTGCTGTCAGACAACCAATGGCCTTAAAAAAAGCTTATTTTAAATTCACACACACTACCTAGAAAATCAAGATTGATATAAAGACAGCAAGGAATTCTAATGTCAATAAAGTCTGATTGAAACAACTGACCTAGCACATTAGGTAAGAGACTTTATCGACAATTTAAATGGGAAATAGTATATTGCAAACCAGAAAAACCATCTAGGAACTAACATATTTATGTTTTGCTATCCCTTCCTTCCTCCGCCTACTACTAACCACTGTAGAACTCAATGTTGGTGCCACAATTGTGAATGAATAGAGATGTGTGTATAGCTAAACTGTACATTTGTACTGTGATGGAACAGTATTGAATACAATTATATGCAAAGATATTACCCAGTAAAAGGTCACGTTTGAATGAACACTGAGCAATTGTGAAGCTCAAAAAATGTATATGTTAGAACTCAATGAGAGTATATGTACGAGACACACTATGCTCATCTTACGCTTAGTCGTATTCTGCACTTCTGTTATTTTGCTACATACTACTATTCTTCAATAAAATACTTTCAAACTACATAAAAAGGAGTCAGAGCATATATAACTGAGTGCTACATTGCATAGTAGACATATGCTAGCGGCAATATTGATCAGATTTTATTTTTTCGGATGGGAGCAGGCATTCTGCCACTCACTGAACTTGAACTGTGATGAGCCTAAATATATGTTATTCGAATTAGTTTTTATTCCTGCTGGCACCTGATTGATGATGCATTTTTCCTCTTCTGGGCAAAATGCATCAGCTATGCACAATTTTTCCGATGGCTCAGATATGTGTTAGTGGTGAATCCTGGGTTACAACTGAGCACGCCATTTTATAATGGACTAACAAAGGTCTTTGTTGCCACAGAAGAAACATAATCCTGGTTGCCCCAGTGGAGCTTGGAGTATTGGGTGATTTCAGGAGATTCTATTTAGAACTGCTTCTAAAACATACAGCTGGTTAACCAATATATTTGGGACAATTTACATTGAAACACGCGATACTTTGCACGGCTTTAAAAAATATATATCTGTTGTGTGGGGAAAAGAAAGCCTTGCTTTCCAGAGGGGTGGCGTGCTCATATGAAGCCAGTCCGTTTGTTTTTTCAAGTACTGGAATCATAATGGTAAAGGGCAGGTGTCTGCAGCCTGTGGAACTCCAAATGTTTTGTACTACAACTCCCACAATCACTCACCATTGACTATGCTAGCTGTGGTTGGTGGGAGATGTAACCCAGAACACCTGGAGGGCCAAAAGATGCAGACCACTGGTATAGGCAAAACTACTTTTGCAAGAATCCCTGAGATCAAACCATTGCATAACTATCCCGTTCTTGCAATGTGTAACCACTGAGGAGATCCTTTGTTTCCTGTAACCAATCTAACCGCTGATTGATAAAATATAGGTATGTCTTGAACTTTTTTAATAGTTTGGTATTAAAGTGTTTGTAAAGGTTTAAAAAAGATTGCTTAAATGAGAGATGTAATGGCATGTCTTTGGGTTCAAGTATCCTGCGATGTCACTTCGTGTGATGTCACTGGTGGGGTCAAGGGTTGCACGATGTCCCTTCCACCAATCCCTTTGATACAGTAACGTCACAATCATTTATGTAAATCAGTTATAATGGCTAATTTGCCATTGCTTCTGCTTTGCAGGCTCCTTATTTTCTTGCCAGGAAAGAGCAAACAAAGTGATTCGATAACATTTTATTCCAAAGCAAGATGCATGTGTTTTTGTGTTTAAGCTTCGTTCCTCACCCACATGTGTTGGTCGTTATCTAATCATGCTTCCCTGCTGTGCCCACTTCCTAAATGTCATTATATTTTGTTTGCCACAGAATCGTCATGACATGGTGCTGGTGGAACCCCTCAACCGGTTGCTGCAGGATAAGTGGGACCGATTTGTCAAGCGCATCTTCTACTTCAACTTCCTAGTGTACATCGCATACATGATTGTTTTCACCATCGCTGCCTACTATAGGCCTGTGGATGGAAAAGTAGGTCTGCTTCATCTCTAACAACCTTATAGAAAACTTGAATCTTTTCAAAATTGCTCACATATGTGATTATATGTGATCCCAATGTGTCGTGTATCACCTTGTCTCTTACAAATTATATTGCTCACGTAAACCCGCACTATTTGTTGATTGTATGTTTTTTTTATCTTGAGAGAGATAATAAGGATCAATAATTTGAGTTAAAAATACAATTTACAGACTATGGGGCTGATTCATGGAATTATTTGCGCCGAAAAACGTGGATTTGTGCGCCATTCTGCCTGCAAATCCCTATTTAACAAATGGGGATTTGCAGGCAGAATGGCGCACAAATCCCAGTTTTTCGGTGCAAATAATTCCATGAATCAGCCCCTATATCAGGGAGTTTCTTTTTTCATTTTTTACCACTCACAATAGGTAGCGACTATTCACAAGAATGAAGGCTAACTATTCAGAATCGCTACCATTATCCAGGATGAATGCCAAACAGCGCAGCATCTCTACTACATAGCAGGACTCGGCTAAACAGTGCAGAATCTCTACTGTATTCGTGAGGAAGGATAGCTCAGGGGCAACACGTTTGTCTTGGAAGCAAGACAATGCAGTGCAGCACAGGTTCGAATCCCAATCACGGGCTTAGAAGGCACGCTCTGGTATTTGGTGGGTTGTAAAAGAACAATTATAATTATATAAATTATAATTATATAGCAGGACTAGGGTAAACAGTGCAAAATCTTACAAGTTACCAGAACAGTAGTGAAGAATCGTATTAACTTGGACAAAGGCAGACATACACACAAACAATATCCACCTTTGAGGCACAGGTGTAGTACATCACAGAGGGTAACTAGTACTCTGCTGTATCCCATGATGCAGTGTAAATAGTGCACATACAAATATAGTTCAGAAGCTTTACTATTTACAAGTTTCACGGCTAAATAGTACTTAATCTAACTAGTTAGCAGGACAAAGGCATGGGCACAATCCACTGTCACAAATATCAGTGCGGGTAGACCACTAACTAGGGTGGTAAGGCAGAAGTAGAAAAGGCCTATTACATTAATTGCACTGCAAACGATAACCAGTGCACTTTCCCTATCTTTTACCTGCTTGAAGGTTAATAGTGCACATTTTCGACTGTTTAACAGGAAAAAGGGGAAATAGTGCATATTTTTACTGTTCACCTGGACGCCATGAAAGCAGCCCAGGGGTGTGTTAGAGGGGTACTAGTGTGCAGTACCCATTGTCTGACTAATGTTGGCATTGTCCCGTGTATAGTAAATTAGGCATGCTGTGAGGTGCTGTTCATTTTTGACCTTCTAAGTAGTAGTGGTACAGTCTCATGAATTGTCCAGGCCTGGTATTAAGTGCTGGAGTTGTACCTCAAGACAAATGCTTGTCTTAATCTGGTGGTGCCTTGGTATATTCCTAAAATACATTTCACCTAGCGAGTCAACCAAACAAACGGCCCATCACTAGAAACCCCTAATCCCACAGTAAAGGGGGTTGACAAAATTACAGTTTCCCTTGGTAAAGTGTAGCATAACTGCGCTATTTACAAGGATAATGGGCCCTGCTGACTGCTCCACACCTTGGACTATTTTATGGCTGCTTCCATGTCCTCCTGGTAAATAGTAGAGAATTAGTGCTAGTTACCCTTTGTCTTGGTAAATACAGATTCTGCACTATTTAGCCTTTCTTCATATCACAAGACGCTTCGAAGTCCATGTCGCTCGTTTTCAAGAATTGAGTCTGTAGGCAGAGCTCAATGCTCACTTTCAAGAGCAGATTAGTCTGCAGGCGGAGCTTCATGCTCGCTTTCAATAGCAGATTAGCCTGCAGGCAGAGCTCCATGCTCACTTTCAAGAGAAGATTAGTCTGCAGGCGAAGCTTCATGCTCGCTTTCAAGAGCAGATTAGTCTGCAGGCCAAGCTTCCTTTCTGCTTTCAATAGTGGGTCCGTCTGTAGGCAGAGCTTCATGCTTGATTTCAAGAGCAGGTCATTCTGCAGGCAGAGCTCCAGGCTCGCTTTCAAGAGCTTGCCAGTCTGTAGGGGAGCTACATGCTTGCTTTCAATGGCAAATCAATCTGCATTTGGAGCTCCGTGCTTGCTTTCAAGAGCAGGTCAGTCTGCAGGTGGAGTTCCATGCTCGCTTTCAAGAACAGGTCAGTCTGCAGGTGGAGCTCCATGCTCGCTTTCAAGAGCAGGTCAGTCTGCAGGTGGAGGTCCATGCTCGCTTTCAAGAGCAGGTCAGTTTGCAGGTGGAGCTCCATGCTTGCTTTCAAGAGCAAATCATTCTGCAGGCAGATCTTCTTGCACGCTTTCAAGAGCTTGGCAGTCTGTAGGGGAGCTCCATGCTCGCTTTCAAGATCAGATCAGTCTGCAGGTGAAGCTCCATGCTCGCTTTCAAGATCAGATCAGTCTGCAGGTGGAGCTCCATGCTCGCCTTCTAGAGCAGTTCAGTCTGCAGGTGGTGCTCCATGCCTGCTTTCAAGAGCAGGTCAGTCTGCAGGTGGAGCTCCATGCTCGCTTTCAAGAGCATGTCAGTCTGCAGGTGGAGGTCCATGCTCGCTTTCAAGAGCAGGTCAGTTTGCAGGTGGAGCTCCATGCTTGCTTTCAAGAGCAAATCATTCTGCAGGCAGATCTTCCTGCTCGCTTTCAAGAGCTTGGCAGTCTGTAGGGGAGCTCCATGCTCGCTTTCAAGATCAGATCAGTCTGCAGGTGGAGCTCCATGCTCGCTTTCAAGATCAGATCAGTCTGCAGGTGGAGCTCCATGCTCGCTTTCTAGAGCAGTTCAGTCTGCAGGTGGTGCTCCATGCCTGCTTTCAAGAGCAGGTCAGTCTGCAGGTGGAGCTCCATGCTCGCTTTCAAGAGCACGTCAGTCTGCAGGTGGAGGTCCATGCTCGCTTTCAAGAGCAGGTCAGTTTGCAGGTGGAGCTCCATGCTTGCTTTCAAGAGCAAATCATTCTGCAGGCAGATCTTCCTGCTCGCTTTCAAGAGCTTGGCAGTCTGTAGGGGAGCTCCATGCTCGCTTTCAAGATCAGATCAGTCTGCAGGTGAAGCTCCATGCTCGCTTTCAAGATCAGATCAGTCTGCAGGTGGAGCTCCATGCTCGCTTTCTAGAGCAGTTCATTCTGCAGGTGGTGCTCCATGCCTGCTTTCAAGAGCAGGTCAGTCTGCAGGTGTAGCTCCATGCTCGCTTTCTAGAGCAGGTCAATTGTAGCCACATCAGCATAACCTAGGCAGGCAAGGAGTAGAGGTGCAGGGGGACCCGTCACTGTTCCTGATGACCCGCCCAAAAATGCAGTGCTACTGCTCTCTTTTCTCCTCTCTGTACCCATTTCTCTTCGCTGCCCATCATTCTCTGACCGTCCTTTCATTTCATACCATTCATGACTCTCTTCTGCCTCTTTTTTCCCTCCATTGTTCCACATTACTCTCTCTTGTACCCCTGTCCCCGGTCCTTATTCCCTTTCCCTTATTCCTCTCCCCTATTCATCATTCCGTCACCCATTTCATGCCCCTTGTCCCTAATGTCACTCCCCTGCCCCTCATTCCTAACCCTCCTTGCTCCTCCTTCCTAACCCTGCCCATCATTCATCTCTCCAGCTCCTCATTCCCTGCCCATTATTTTTCCTCTGTGCTCCCTCATTAATCGCCCCTCTCTCCTGACCCTCATTTTCTGCCCATCAGCCTTTCCTCGGCTTCTTGCTCCCTGCTCATTCGTCTCACCTGCCTCTTAGTTCTATGTGCTGAGCCTCATTCCTCTCCCATATACCTCATTCCATTATCTTTATTCTTCACCCCTGCTCATCATTCCTCCCTCCCGCTCTTCATTCCCTCCCATTATCCCTCTATACTGCTCCTCATTCCACTACCCTGCTCCTCATTCCCTGTCTGTTATTCCTCTCAGCTGTCCATTGTTACTCTTCCTTACCCCTCAATCCCCGACCCTTATTCTTCTCCACTGCTTCTCATTCAGTACCCAACATTCCTCTCCCCTGTTCCTCATCCCATTTCTGGCATTACTCAACCACGTGCATCATTCCAATCCACTAGCAATCCTTCCACCATCCCCAGCCCCTCACACGTTTGCCCTGTGACTCATTCCATGCCTGTCAATACCTGCTTTTCATTCCTTGCAGTCTTTCCACTCCCTTGCCCCTCATTCCCCCACTGCACCCTTCATTTCCCATCATTCTGCGCCCGCGCCCCTCATTTCGCACTAGCTATTCAGCTAGTGACACAGATTCAGCTCCCCTGCCCCCATGCCCACCTAGTCATTCTTCTCCCCTGGCATTAACCCCCCTCCATCCTCTCATTCTCTACCCATCAGCCTTTACCCGAGCTCTTATTCTCCACCCCTCGTTCCTCTTGCTGCCTCTTATTTCTCTCTAGAGGGCCTAATTGCTCACTCCTATCACTCATACCCCGCTTCATCACTCCCCCTTGCCCATCAAAGCACTCTCCTGCTCCTCCTTCACTGCTTGTTATTCGGCTCCCCTGCCCATGATTCCTCTCGCCTGCTCCTCTCAACTTTACCCTGCTCCTCATTCCCTGCCCCTCATTCTACTCACATTCCTCATTCCTCTCCTCTGCTTCTCATTCTGTCAGTCTGATCCCCGGCCCCTCAGCTTGGTGCTCTCCTATGCCCCTCATGATTCTCCCATGTCTGTTGTTCCGCTCCCAGGCTCCTCATAACTTTACCCTGCTCCTCATCCTCTGCCCGTCATTCTTCTCCCATGATGCTGTCTGTCATTAGTTTCTCCTGCCGTTTGTCCCCAGCTGGTCATTCTTCTACCGTGTCCTGCATTTTTCTCATTCACCGCCCACCAGTCTTTCCCCTTCCCCACAATTTCTCTCCACTTGAACCCATTCCTCTCTCCTATCCCTCCTTCCCTGCTCCCCATTCCTCCCACTCTCCCATGAAACCTTTCACCCGTTCCGAATTTCCTACCTATTATTCCTCCTTCCCTGTCTGTTGTTCTTTCCCCCTGCTCATTCCCCAACTCTGCTTCACTGTCACTGTCTGTGATTCCTCACCCTCATTGCCCCAACCATACTCACCATCCCCTGCCCCTTATTGCTCTACCCTGCCCTCATTTAGTGTCAGTTATTCCTCTCCCCTGCCACTGTCTGTCCTGTCACCTGCCCTTCATCCCCTACGAGTCATACTTCTTCACTGACCCATATACATCTAACCTACTCCACTTTCACTGTCCTGATTCTTCTTCCCTGCAAGTCATTCCACTCCAGGGACCATTATTTATCTCCCCTGGCCCTCATTCCCTACAGTGACCATCATTCCATGCCCTTAGTTTCTTTCCACTGCTCTGCATTCACTGTCTGTCACTGATCTTCCCTGGCCCGGTCCCTCACTCCTCTCCACTGGTTAATTTGATTTTACCGAATCACAAAACAATGAACGACGTTTTAACGAACCAAAAATGTCCCCCATCCCTGGTTTTTCACTCTTTTCCCCCACCCTCAAAACTACTATTCCCATTCCCAAATGCATATATACAGTTTTTTTAAATGAGTTTGTTAAAAATTGCATCCGTTGTTTTGAATTTGACAAAATCAGTGCATACCCTCTCCACTGCCCTCATCCCTACACCAATCTACTCATCTGCCCCTGATTCCGCTCCAGTGCACTTCATTGAACTCGCCCACCAACATTCCTCTCTCATGACACGCATGGGCAGAGGCAATTCCTTTTACTTTGTGGCACAAGCCAGGTCTCTGTTATAGCACTCAGCAGGGGCTCTAAAAGCCAAGGGTGTGACAACAGGAGCCTGCCAAATTTCTCACGTCACATGGGCCACTGCAAAGAATAATTAACGTGGCAGCAACAGCAAATTTAAAGAGGCAAAACTTCTGTCCAGGTGATATCAATGTACCCCGCCCCCACCACTATGAATAACCCAAAGGCTTAACTGGTGGGCCCAGCTTTTAGGTGGCCCATGCACCCAATGATTAGCCTCACTTTGTGAAAGTAAATAGCCACTGAATTGGGATGCAAAGGAAAGCCTAATGGCTTTTCTGCCTTCTGAGTTCAGATGAAGAGGTTTGGCGCAGGGATAGGTAGCACAATGGGTTGAATGGCCCGGCTCACTACCAGCTTTTAAAATTGTCATTCACCACCCCACAAAACATTTACGCTAGCTCTGCCGCCCCTGCTTCCACGTATTGCTCTCCCATGCCCCTCATTCCTCTCAACTGCCCTCATTTCTCACCAGTCTGCTCTTCATCATTCATCATCCGCCCCTCATTCCTCTTAATTTGTAATGCGACACTGCCTGTGATAACAACCAAAGTACCGTACACGGATTTCTCTCTTCATTCACGGCCCAGCCATAGCTGTCGCTCATTTCTTGCCTGAAGACTCGACCACGAAGTGACTCGTGCGTGCCTCCTACGTCTCGACCGCGACTGGTCATGTGATGGACGTGAGCCAACCACCCTCCCCTGACGGAAGATAAGGTCCCGTGACTTTGCACTCTAGAAAATGAAAACTTACTTGACCGCTACCATTGAACCTGTAAGCGGAAATTACTAATTCCTTGTTGTATTTACTGGTTGCCCCCAGTGCTCCGCGCCCACTTATTTCAACCCCCAATGTAGTCCCAACTTTACTTTGCACGAATACAGTACTGAATAACCAGTTTCCTTTTTTAGTCATGATAAATTAATGTCTCTTATTAGATGGCCTGTCAGTCATACTTTTGCTATTTACAAATATTTTCTCCCTAAGGATCCGCTAATAATAATATTTAAGGTGCAGCAATGTTGGTAATCTTTTCTTTTATTATTTGGCCAGAAATTGAATTGCTTTTCATTTCTGTGTTACACCAACCATTCTGTTGCGTCACTCATACTTGCGAACATGACCATTCCATTCTGTAGGTGCTTATCTAGTCCTTGCTGTGTAACATATTTGTTATCAATTTTAACAAAAGTCATATTTTCCATGCGTGTTTCCCAACACTTTTTCATAATACATATTTATTTCTTATAAATTTATTAAAATAACGTTTACTTTTTTTTGGACAATGAATTTTCAATGTCAACAAGCACTAGGGCGCATTAACAAGCTGTGCACTACCCCCGCCCGCCCCCACCCATTCAAATTAAAGAAAACACTAAATATTTGCTAATTGACATTTTTTGTGTTATCGGCCCTTTATTTGTTCAGCCCTGATAAATTCGAAACTGTCAATAGGCATTATTTATGCTCCAGGAAACAATCTCCAAATACTCAAAACACCATGTTGTGGCCTTAAGGGACGACAGGACGCTGTAGTGAGTTCTACCCGACTTTATTAAATGACAACTGGTATGGACTCTTATATGTCCAAGTTCAAATCAAGCACGTACTTACAAGTTCAGTTAAGTTCAGGACCTCCCCAGTTGAATCACTGTGGGAAGTGTGTGCACTATGGTGGCACGCTGTAAGCTTCTAGGGCCCCCATGTAGCCTCCTGTGGCTGTGGTGTTACACCCTAGAAGCTGTGTCATACGGCTGCTGCAAGTCTCACTTTCTTGGCTCCTCATCAGGAGCAGCGCTGTGGTGCGACCGCTTCATCTGGTGGGCTGCCAGCTCTGAAGCGGGAAACGTTTTCCCGCGGAGCGTGGGCTCGCGAGATCACTTTATGTGCGATCTCGCGAGAACACGCTCCCACGATCATGTGATATCCCCACACACCTCCTTTGCTGGGAAAAAGGACGGGTGGTCATTCCATGACGAAGTCTGCAAACCTGCTGGGTTTTCTTCTCTCTCTCTAAGGTCTGCTTAGATCTGTATATGGGACAGGATTGCTGGAGTACTCTTGGGGAGATGCGGGTGATTCGAGTTCTCCTTCCCTTGTTCTTCGCTGTGACTCCCTAGGTGTATTTGGAGAGTTGGGGCTTGAGGACTCGTTGCCGTGGTGTGGCTCCAAGTCACCTCTCTCCGAGCGGCGAGGGTTTTCGGATGTCCCCTGGCGGTCTTGATCTTCTCCGGTATCCCAGTGTGGTTGTTCCATGTCTTCCTTCCTGCAGTACATGGCCACTCTCTCTAGATTCCATTTCCTTCTGTCGCTGGTGCAAATGTGGTTTGACCCTCTCTCCATGACTTCTATGGGACTGCTGTACTTGGAGCCGGTCGAAGTGTCTTTGTGGGGGAGGCGTATTTTCACCAGGTCACCTCTGTTAACTGCTGTGTGTCGAGCGGCTCGACGCAGGTCCCCTTGGGCCTTCATGGCTTCTTTGTTGCGCTGCATGCGAAACGCTACGTCGTCCATGTTCACGTCTTCGTCAGCCCTCACTTGATGGAGCCAGGGTGGTACCAGTGAGGATGCTGCCCTTCTCCCCCTCAGCAGATGGAATGGGGAGACACCAGTGACGGCGTTGGGGGTGAGGCGGTGGGGCGCTACAGCTTCCTTGACTGTCTTGTATGGGTCTAAGCCCGAGGCATGAGCCAGTTGTAGTGCCCCTTTGATGAAGCGGTTTGCTCGCTCAACCAGGCCATTGGCCTGTGGGTGGTATAGGCTTGCTCTCCGCTGTCGAATGTTGTTGAGCTTGAGAAATTTCTCCATTTCTCGGGAGACTAGCTGGACTCCGTTGTCTGTGACGAGTTCTTCTGGCAGACCTTCCCGCTGAAATACGCCGGTGAGTGCTTCAATGACTGTGCTTGTGGTGATGTCTGAAGTGAAGTCAGCTTCCACCCATTTGGAGAAGTAGTCGACCATGACTATCCCGTATTTGTGCTCTGGGGGCATGTTGTCCAGGGGCCCAATGAAATCCAAAGCTAGTTTTTGCCACACCCCTTTGGGGACTTCGGTGGGCAGCACGGGGGCTTGCCTCACGGCTAGGCGCTTGTCACTGTTGGTGCACTCATGGCACCTTTCGACCATTTGTCTTATGTCCTGGTCCATGCCTGGCCACCAGTAGGCGTCGCGTATCCTGCGTCAGGTCATGTTGCCTCCCAGGTGGCCTGAGTGTGCCCTGCACATTATCACTTTGTGGATGCCGCTGGGCGGGATGATTTGATCGCCTCTGAGGATGAGACCGTTCATGGTGGTGATTTCCTCGTTCACTTTCCAGTAGGGACGAAGGCCTTCGGGGATTGCTCTCTCGTTGGGCCATCCTTCGCGAACCCAGGTACTAAAGTGCCGTAAGGCATCGTCCTGTTCGAACTCCTCCTGCCAGTGGCGCTCACTCAGGTCCATGTACTCGCCATTCCTTAAGTCACTGATGGAGGCTACGACACACTCATCTTCCAGGAATGTGGTACCAGGGGCGCTTTGCTTCAGGAGTCTGGACATGCAGTCCGCTTGTGCGTTTTTCCAACCCGCAATGTGCGCTATCTCAGATGTGTATTTTTGAAGCTTTGCGGCGATCCTGGCCAGCCTCGGGGTGGCCGTCTTGGTGCCGCCCGGGCTCAACATGTGGATGAGGGGCTTGAGGTCGGTGATCAGCTTGAATCTCGTCCCCCATACGTACGATCTGAAGTAGTCGACGGCCCATGCACACGCCAACATTTCCTTCTCAACCGTGGAGTCATTCTTCTCCGATGATGATAGCGCTTTGGATGCAAACGCCACAATATTCTCAGTGTCTCCCTTCTTCTGGGTCAGGGTGGCCCCCAGGCCATACGCGCTGGCGTCTGTGGTAATGCAGGTGTCCAATTCAGGGTTGTATGGTTTCAGGCACGGCGCATGTAGAATTCTCTTTTTGATTTCGCAGAACGCTTCGTTCTGTTTCGGGCCCCAAGAGTAGGCTGCCCCCTTCTTCAGAAGCTCCCTCATGGGAGGCGTGGTCTCGGATAATCTGGGGACGAATTTGGCATAGTACTCCGCTAGCCCCAGGAATGAGCGTAGCTCCTCTTTGGACATCGGAGCCGGGGCTTTTGTTATGGCCTGCATGAGGTCCTTCTTGGGACTGACGCCGTCACTTGAGATGCAGTACCCAAGGTATTCTACCTTGTTCACTCCGAAGACGCATTTTTCATGGCGTAGGTGAATGCCCTCTTCTTGAAGCCTGCTCAAAACTGTCCTCAGTGCCTTGTCATGGGTCTCGTTGTCTTTGGCATACACGAGGATATCATCTTGAAAGAAAGAAACATTTTTGAGTCCTTTGAGTAAGGAGTTCATCATCCTCTGAAATGCGGATGCTGTCGACGACAACCGAAATGGCATGCAGGTATATAGAAAGGTGCCGAAAGAAGTGATGAACGCTGTAAGGGGCCGAGAGGCTTTGTGCAGGGGAATCTGGTGATAAGCATCACGCATGTCCAGCTTAGAGAAGGTTGCCACCTCTTTCATCATGAGGACGATTTCGTTGATGCTGGGGAGTGGAAAGCTATCTGTGATTACCTCTAGATTGAGGCTTCTTAGGTCGATGCAGATCCTAAGGTCGTTGCTGGATTTCTTTTTGACCAAAACTACTGGACTCAGCCACTCTGAGGATTCCACGGTCTCGATGGTTCCTTCTTCGACCATCTTCCGAAGGTAGGCATCCAATGCGGGTCTCGCTGTGGCAGGTACTGCCCTGACTTTGTGTTTCACCGGTATTGCGTTGGGTTTCAGGTGAATCTTGTGGACAAAGTTTCTCACCTTCCCTGGGTTCTCGGAAAACAGGTCCGGGAACATCTCCTTGAAGTTTTGCGCTGCTCCTGAGGAGACCATGAGTACCTGCTCCGGAGTGCTGGGATCTAGTTTCATGCTGAGTTTGTGTTGATCGTCCCATCCCAGTACGGCTGGGCCTTTGGGTGAGAAATACACTTTGGTGGTGGTAGACCTCCCTTTGAAATCGATCCGGGCTTTGATGTAGCCTAAAAGGTCGACAGTTGCACCACCGAACACCGTCGGCTTTTGCCTGGTCGTTCTGATCTCTACTTTTGCTTGTCCCATAATTTCCTTATATGTGTTGATGGGGAGGATAGTGAGGTCGGATCCCGAGTCTGCCATGAAGCGCGTTTCCATTCCGTCAACCCTAATGGTGCAGTGGGGCTTTTCCCTCCTGGCATGGGGGGCGTTGACCATGACGACCATGGGTCTGTCCTGCTGATCGTCATCATCGCTTGAAGCGCAGTCACCATCGACACGGGAAACCGTCTTCTCCCACCACGTGCATGCCGGAGCCACGTGGCCGATGCGTCCGCACTTAGAGCACTCTTTATTCCTGGCGGGGCAGTCGCGATCATTCGCCATGTGCTTGGTGCTGGCGCATCTATAGCATTTGGGTGCCTCCTTTTGCCTGGGACCTTTGTCTCTGGGGCCGTCGCGGGACTGCTTGTCTCTGCGCCCTCTCCAATGTAGTGCCGCCAGTTCGGGCACAGGCAGGTGACTTCCCGCCTCTTTGTGTCTGCTGGAGGTTTCCTCCTCCGCCCTGGCAATTTGGATGGCCTTGTCAAGGGTGACCTCCTTTTCTTGTATAAACTTGTCCTGCACTTTCCTAGAGTTAGTGTGAACGACGATCATGTCGCAGATGACCTGTTCTGCGTTTTCGCCAAAGGCGCAAAGAGAAGCCAGCTCCCTCATCCTGGTGATGTAGTCATCCACGGGTTCGCTCCCTTCTTGTTTGCGGGTGTAGAACCTCAGCCTGTGCAGTACAACGTTCTCCTTATTGGTGAACCTCTTCGCAATGCGACGGGTCGCTTCCTTGTAGACGTCGTCATCGTCATCATCGGCAGCACGTATTTCCTTCAAACCAGCAAAAATGCGCTGACCTTCAACCCCCAACGCATTTAACAGCATCTCCCTCTTCCTCACGGGGGCATACCGCGTGCCGCCCATTGCTTCCAGTTAGGTGGAGAAAAGGGGCTCCCACTGCATCCATGGAATCGCTGGTGTCCCTGGTGAAGGGAGAAAGGCAGGGGGCGGTGTGGCGCCTTGCATGGTGGGGCTGTGGGGATTTTGGTATCCTCGTCGCCAATTATGTTGTGGCCTTAAGGGACGACAGGACGCTGTAGTGAGTTCTTCCCGACTTTATTAAATGACAACTGGTATGGACTCTTATATGTCCAAGTTCAAATCAAGCACGTACTTACAGTTCAGTTAAGTTCAGGACCTCCCCAGTTGAATCACTGTGGGAAGTGTGTGCACTATGGTGGCACGCTGTAAGCTTCTAGGGCCCCCAGGTAGCCTCCTGTGGCTTTGGTGTTACACCCTAGAAGCTGTGTCGTACGGCTGCTGCAAGTTCTCACTTTCTTGGCTCCTCATCAGGAGCAGCGCTGTGGTGCGACCGCTTCATCTGGCGGGCTGCCAGCTCTGAAGCGGGAAACGTTTTCCCGCAGAGCGTGGGCTTGCGAGATCACGTTATGTGCGATCTCGCGAGAACACGCTCCCGCGATCGTGTGATATCCCCACACACCATTCATACATATTTTATGCTCATTCATATTAGAATCACGCAGGACAAATGGGCTGGAGAAGATCCATTTCCTTTACTACTTCTGTGCTTCCTGCAGCATGCAATTTTGCCTTTCTGTATTTCATTTGGAGAAAAATAAAAGTGTGTCACTATTTAAACGCAAAGAATTACCTCCCAGAAAAAACAGGTTTATTTCTAAAATCAATTCTTCCTGAACGTTTACAGTATTTACCTTTTAGCTTCTTGAAAACAGGAAGTAAGGAGAGCCTCTATGAAGCACAATCGTCAGCACCTTCCGGGAGCATTGGGATAATTTATAATGTCACTTCCAGCAAAATGGTGGGCTCCTCATAGTTTGTGGGTTGCAGAAATAGCCTTGTATAAACACGACACTAGAAGGTTAATTGTAAAGTAGGGTAGGTTAATAAGGCACTCTCAGTGCAGTCAGGAACAGAGGTAAAAGGGAAACAAATAAAATGAAACATAAATGCTAGCATAACTAGAATAGAGCTGGTAGAGAAAAGAATTAAGGGTGGTCTGAAACGTTTTTAGACAAAGGCAGTTAATACCTGTGGTGGGTGAGGTATCGATATTTGATTTTTATTGCGCTCGTACACAAGTGTTTCAGAGCGCGACAAAGCAAGAGAGGGGAACAGGGGAGAACAAAACAGCGATCTTACTAGGCCCAGTGACATTGAGAACGTGCAAGTGCATGGGAGAGGGGGAGGGGAAAAGTGCATGGAAGGGGGAGATGTGGAAAGTGCAAAGCAGAGGAGAAACAGATAAATAATAAATAAATAAATAATAAAGGCAACAAACAGTGGTAGTGCAGCCAGCAATTTGCAAGTGCTAGGTTTAAAGGAGCAGACAGGGTAGGTCTGATAAGTGCAGGAAGAAAAGGGGGGGGCTCTATAGGTACAGATACAGACCCCAGTGCAAGGGGTGGCCCGGAGGCAGTGCGGGAGGGTGGCAGGGTGAGCAAGTACCTGGGCCCAGAGGAAAGGGGGAGGCCAGGTGCACGGTGCCAAGAGAGACCAGATCAGCAGGGGAGAGGGGGAGCGAAGGCCGAAGAAAAGAGGAAGGTCATGAGGTGTTTCCGGAACTGAAGGTGGCTCTCCTCAAGTTTTAGAGTGGCAGGGAGGCTGTTCCAGAGCGAGGCTCCAGCCAAAGGCAGAGATCTACCCCCAGCTCATTTCTTTGAAAAATGATTGACCCTGAGGGAGATAGAGGTAGAGGAGCAAAGAGCTTGAGAGGGGAGGTATTTGCAGAGGGATAGCTGAAGGTATTTTGGACCCAGGCCCCAGAAAGCCTTGTGGACAATGCAGAGGGTTTTGAATTTAATCCTTGCATCCACTGGGAGCCAATGGAGAGATTTCAGAGCTGTAGAGATTCGATCCCAGGGCTTGAGGCCAAGGACACGTCTCGCACTCCTGTTCTGGATTAGTTGCAGATGGCGGAGAGTAGAGGCAGGTAGATTTAGAAAGAGGCTGTTACAATAGTCCAACCTAGAGAGAACCAGAGCTTGGGATACCATGAGATTCTGGGGGAAGGAGAGGAAAGGCAGAGTACCTCTGAGGAGGTGCAGTAGGAAGTTTGACTTTTTAGAGATCTCAGAGATGTGGGCGGAGAAGAAAAGGGTGGAGTCAAAGATGACCCTGAGGTTCTTAGCTTCGCAGGTGGGGGTAGGAAGAGGGCCAAGGGAAGCCTGCCAGAGAGCAAGGGGAAAGGATGGTGAAGGTGTGCTGATGAGGGGCATCTCTGTCTTGCTGGCTTTCAGACAAAGATCATTGGCGGCACACCAATCTTGAATGGCAGTAGTTAGGCAATCAGAGATGAGAGAGGGAGAGGAGGTGGCCGAGGACAGCCTGAAAATGAGTTGAGCGTCGTCAGCATAGCACTGGAAATTTGAGCAGAAAATGGCAATGCAGTGGGCGAGATTTGCCAGGTATTGGTTGAAAAGCCAGAGCGAGAGGTTAGACCCCTGGGGAACACCACAGGTAGAGAGGAAGATAGATGATAGGAAGGACCAGGTTGGACCTGGGAGAGTCGAACAGAGAGGAAAAAGGTCAGCCAGGCCAGAGCCTGATCAGTGATACCCAGGTTTTCATGGAGACGGTTGAGCAGGATGGTATGGTTGACTGTGTCGAAGGCAGAAGAGAGATCGAGGAGGATGAGGACAGAGGGAATGTTAGAGTCAAGGTTGGAGAGCAGATCTTCACAGATGTTCAGGAGAGCAGTTTCCATGCTTCTGGCAGCTCTGAAGCCAGACTGGCGGTCATGGAGACAGCCAACATAATTGTAATGAAGCTTAAGATGAGAGATGGCCAACTTTTCTAGGAGTTTGCCCAGAAAGGGAGTAATGGAAATTGGGTGATAGTTAGTTGGACAAGAAGGATCAGCTGTGGGTTTCTTGAGGAGAGAATGCACAAGGGAGTGCTTCGGAGGGAAGGGGAAGGATCCTGAGGCAAAGGAGTGGTTGCAAAAATCAGCAAGAGCCGGAGCGAGGGTGTCAATGTGGTCCTTGATGGTTTTAGAGGATCAGGGATGAACCTGTTTTGACGAGGCTTTCATAGATCGACTTGTCTAGCAACCTCATGAGGGGAAGGACGAGAAGGATGGTGGGGGGGTGGCTAAAGGAGGGTCAGCAAGCACAGATGGAGAGGGGAGAGGAGGGGTGGAGAGGGTGGACAGGATGTCCTGGGCTTTTGAAATGAAGTGAGAGGCAAGGGCATTGCAAAGAGCCTGGGGGGCCACAGGAGGGGTAGAGACTGCAGCAGGGTTGGCAAAATCCTTGCAGATTTTAAAGAGTTCGGCCGAGTTGTTAGATGCCGCAGAGACACTTCAATGTGGACCCTCTTCTTGTAGCAGGCGACACACCAGTTTGTCAGAGGATGAACAGGAAGCCCTCCATTTCCTCTCAGCTGCCCTACACTTAAGTTTAAGTGTAGCTAGGTCAGTGTCATACCAGGAATTGCACTTGGATTTGGACTTCAAACTGATCCTCATGACAGGGGCAAGAGCATCAAGAGTATCAGAAATTGAAGAGTAGAGCAGAGACAGGGCTGTGTCAGGATGTGAAACAGCTACAGGCAGAGGGGTGGGGGAGAGAAAGTGGCAGCAAAAGCCTCAACTGACACACGCTTCATGGGCCCGATGTCAGAGAAGGTAGGTGGCAGTGTTGGGGTAGGCTTGGCTTGGGGGGAAGAGAGGGAGAGATGAGAAGAGAGGAGGGAGTGATCGCTCCAGGAGGGAGGAGTGGTCAGAGGGATGGAGAGGGGGAGGCCAGAGGAGATTAAGACATCAAGTGTGTGCCCTGCAGAGTGAGTTTGGCCAGAGGAGAGGATGGACAAGGAGAGGGAGTCGCAGTGGTCACGGAAGAGTACAGAGGAAGAACAAGGTGAGTCTAAATGTATATTGAGGTCACCGAGGAGGAGGAGTTGAGTGGTAGAGGCCAGGAGGGAGGAGGAGAGGTCCACCACTCAGAGAGAAATGAGGTGATTTGACCAGGAGGCCAGTAGATGGTAGCCACACTAAGAAAATGGGTAGACGAGATAGAAAGCATACAGACAAGGCATTCAAAAGAGGAGTAGGTCTGAGTGGGAATGAGAGAGGCAGCAATCCACTCAGGAAAGATCAGGGCTACCCCCCCACCGGACCGGGAGGATCTGGGTGCGGAGAGGATCTTGTAGCCATCAGGGAGGAGAGTGTCAAAGCTTGTGACAGAGCTGGCCGTGAACCATGTCTCAGTAAGACCAAGGACATCAAGATCTAGTTCTTTAAGGAGGTGGCAGATGTCGGAGGAGTGTTTGACAGCAGAGCGAGAGTTGAGAGTGGCAATATGAAGAAGGTTGCTAGCCTTAAAGACCTTCTGGGCAGGGGTACAGATCAGAGGTACGCCCAGCGGAGGAGAAAAAGAGCCCTAGGAGATGCAGAGGAGGAGGAGAACAGAGAGAGGGCAATGAAGCCGAGGGGGGAGTGGAAGGGAGGTAGCCAATCAGGTTGCTTGGAATGTAAACATTATTAGTAGTTGCAAACCTGCAGTGTGAATAAAGCGGTTGCACTCTCCTGCAGCTACCTTCCACCACCATCTCCATGTGTGAAACAAATATATATTTAAAACTTAAAGTAGCCTTTGTTTTCTCCTTGTCATGATTCCTGTCCCTCATGTCCCCAGCCCTCCAAGATGTCTGGCTGGAGCCAGGCCACGATCACCTACATGGCCCTCAAGGGCCTCTCCATCCCTCCAAAGACCCACTTGGAGTCAGACTTGGCGCTTGTGGCACCAGACTCACTCACTCCCATAGGATAATATTGGGGATTGGACTTGTAGTGCTTTGATGGGGACAAGATAGATGCCCCCACATATTTCGGTTCCCAGAACTGCATGGCAGTCTAGTCTTCTGGGTGTGGTTCAGTCCAGAGACACCTGGGATACCCAGAGACTATTTAAGCCACGCCCAGGCTGAGAAACATGCTTTGTGTTTTCTGCACCTGCAGCGTGACACTCACCGTGTTCGGATCGGTCTCCAGTAGGCCTGCATCTTTCTTCTGTGCTCAGCTCCTGCAGGAACAAGAACACCGTTAGGAACAGCCTTACCTTGCGGCGCTTCTGCCCATCATTCATCGCTTCTTCTGTTCTGCGGGCATCTTCGGCGGTGTCATTCCCATCCCGGCACGCCACTTCCTAAGGAAAAGGGAAAGAACAGAAAAAAGGCATAGGTAAGCATTCAGCAAATCTTCGCTTATTTTTAAAGACTGTACGAGCTTCAAACGCTTACCTGAATCCCAGCCGCTCTGGGGGAACTCTGTCTCCGGAACTTCTCATCCATCTGCTAGAGGGAAAAGACACTCCAGGTTAGCATGGATACATCTAGAGGCGCCGCATACCGCGCTTACTCGCGCATCGCGCCCTCACTCACCTTCAGCGCTACTCATCTCAGCAGCACGTCGCCATCCCAGAACGCTGGCCATCATCTAAGGAAGGAAAGGAATGAAGTTAGAGAACTGTTCAAAAGACTCATTATACTTACCTGTCGGACTCTTGACAGTGAAGTAACTGCGCTGAAAGCAGGACGGAGAGCACACTTCCAAGAAAACAAGGTCAGCTGTGTATCAAAGGGAAGGGTTGGACCCCGGGGAAGAAGGGGTTCAAGCACACAGAGACAATAGGGAGTCAAACTCTAACAATCCTGTGTTTCAGGCCCAGTCTCCAGTCGAGTAGACTCCAGGGAAGGGTTTGAGGTCGTAAGAGGTCAGAACAGGCTGAGTGACGTCCCTGTGGATACCAGGTGAGCGTTACAGAACACAAAGCCTCACATCAAAATCCACCTGGGCGTCATGGAAACGCCAGAAACCGACCCGTTAGCCCACATGTTGGGGCAGCTACATTCCGAAGTACATGCAGCCAGGCAGGAGACCAACACCCTGAGGAGAGAGCTGATAGTAGCCAAAGAATGCACTGATGATTTAAGCCGGCAACTTCTCCAGTCACAAGCAGGGCATGCACCATTGCCGGGAAGCGTGCCCTCGATGCCAGCACCATCAGCCAATCCCGTTCAGATAACCCTTCCTGGGGCAGGTCCCTTGGCCCCGCCCGAACGATTTATGGGGGATCCCAAGAGGTTTGCAACGTTCATGAATCAGTGGCGCCTGCACTTCCTTTGTCGACCAGGGGCCTTTCCAAATGACCAATCACGGGTCGCTTTTGTGCTATCCTACCTGAGTGGTAGCGCCGCGGACTGGTCTGTACCCTTTGTGGTCCAAGACGATCCTTTGCTGCATGACTTCCGGGGCTTTTAGGAGGAGATGGAAAGGATGTTCGCCTGTCGTACTCATGGGCAGGCATTAGACAATGAACGTCTGTCCCTACGCCGAGGGAATCAAGACCTATTAACATACATAGCCACGTTCAATAGACTCGTAGTTGAAGCAGAATGGCCAGTGGAAAAGAGAACCACGTTATTTCATCGGAAGTTGCGGGGGGAGCTCAAGGATGTTCTCGCACAAGTAGTGAACCCCCCGAAAGACTGCTCAGAATTCATTGACCTTTTTGTTCAACTGGATTATAGGTTGCAGGACCGAAGAGCAGATCGAACCAGACCGGACCCTCGCCCTATGTCAAAGGACAATATTGCCCGCACAACAGAAGGTTCAGGAGAACCAATGCAAATCGGGGGGGTCAGATCCCCCTTGACGAAAGCGGAAAGGGATAAAAGGAGACAGCAGCAGCTATGTCTGTACTGTGGAAGGTCAGGTCATTTCCTTAAAGAGTGCCCTGTGAAGCCACCGAGGAGGACGGTAGGGGCCTCGGGCAAGGAACTACAGACCTCCCATTTTGCACTATCTGTGGTCTTAATCAATCACCAACAACCATCTTGGATGCACGCAGTAAGAGCGTACCTTGACAGTGGAGCCGTTGGGAATTACATCGACCAGGATCTTGCGGCAAAGATGGGGCTTCCGTTACGCCCTAAATGAACCACCGATACTGTTACCACTGTCGACGGCACGGAAATAGCTTCTGGTCCAGTATCCCAATGCACTGCAGCTTTAACCCTTCTGTGCCAGGATGGACACCAAGAATCTATCGTTTTCGACCTCATTAAGGCACCACAGTTCCGGTTGATTTTGGGAATGCCATGGTTGGTAGCTCACAATCCTCGAATCGATTGGTGAGCAAAGGAATTGGCCTTTCCCGAAACTTGAGCCCACACATGTTATCGCCAAGAGAAATAACCAATAGACACCAGAACCTCCACGCTTGCAACTGTGGCAATCGGCACCCTACCAAGTGAATACCAGGACTTTCAAGATGTCTTTCAAGAAAAGGCTAATACCCTGCCAGCGCATAGACCATACGATTGCCAAATCAACCTGATAACCGGCGCACAAATCCCTTGTGGGCGAATTTACGCACTCACAGAACCAGAAAACCAGCACCTGAAGGCCTATCTTGACCAATACCTGGCCAACGGGTTCATCCGTCCCTCGAAGTCTCCAGCAGCCAGTCCTCTATTCTTCGTACCGAAAAAGGAGGGGGACTTGAGAACATGCATCGGCTATCGCGCACTGAACCAGATTACCGTAAAAAACCGCTACCCCCTGCCACTGATCCCTGAATTGCTTGATCAAGTCAAAGATGCCCAAATCTACACAAAACTAGACCTGAGGGGGGCATATCACCTTGTTTGCGTAAAACAGGGGGACAAATGAAAAAACGCTTTTCGCACCCAATACGGCTTGTACGAATATCAAGTAATGCCCTTTGGCCTTTGCAACGTGCCTGCAGCATTTAAATACTTCATGAACGATGTCCTACGGGAATTGATTGATGTCTGTGCTCTAGTGTAAATTGACGATATTCTAGTATATTCTGCATCAAAGCAAGGCCACGTTAAACACGTCCGATCTGTATTGGAGAAACTCCGTCAACATCAGCTCTACGCCAAGCTCGAAAAGTGCTCATTCCACGTCTCCGAGGTGGAATTCCTGGGCTTTATTCTCAGCCCGAATGGAATCTGAATGGATGTACACAAGGTAGATGCTATCCTGAACTGACCATCAACCAAATTCATTCAAGGGGGTTCAAAGTATGCTGAGTTTTGCAAACTTCTACCGCCGGTTCATCCCAGGATTTTCGCAAATCATGCATCCCATCACGTCGATGCCCTTTCCCGTATGGTTGTGGAAGAGCAAAGGTATCAGACCTCTGACTCAATAGCAATAATCCCGAGTGACAAGCTCCTAGGAATCACAGCAACCATAACTCAGAAAGAATTACATGCAGAAATGAAAAACCTAATGAGTCCGGAGCAATTACAAGCGTGGAGTGCACAAGGAGAACATTACATGATAAAAGATCAGTTGCCCTACTTCAGGAATCGTTTATTCTTACCAAACCAAGAACTACGAGAACAAGTCATGTCCCGTTATCATGATTCCTTGATCGAGGGCCACGCCGGAATCGCTAAAACCCTAGCCAAGGTAAAACAAAATTATTGGTGGCCCACGTGGCGTAAAGACATTATCCAATTCATCCTATCTTGTGGAGTGTGTGCTCAAAACAAGTCAGCCATCAGAAAGTGGCTGGGCTATTACAACCATTGGAAATCCCACCAGCACCCTGGCACACGTCCCTCGATTTTATTACTGATTTACCACCTTGTCAAGGATTTAACACTATTCTTGTGGTCGTGGACCTATTTTAAAAATGGCACATTTCATTCCTCTTAAGGGGCTCCCAATTGCTTCCACTCTGGCAAAGGTATTTCTTGAAGGCATCGTAGGGCTCCATGGGTTTCCTTCAGTTTTAGTCTCAGACCGAGGTACTCAATTTGTATCTAACTTCTGAAGAAAATGCTGCTCTATGACCCAGATCGACATCCGGCTATCCACCAGTCACCATCCCCAAACGGATGATCAAACTGAGAGGACAAATCAGACGCTCGAGCAGTATCTGCATTGCATGTTAGACCAAGCTGAAGGAAGCTGGTTCGACCTATTATGGATAGCTGAATATGCTTATAATAATTCCCTACACACCAGCACAGGGCAGACACCCTTTTATACCATGCATGGCAGGCACCCACGTACTTCTGAGTTGGACGTTCCTACAACCCTGGAAATTCCAGCAGTCAAAACTTTGCACACAACCATTTCTCAAACCTTTTAAAGGGCAGCTGAACACCTACTTCAAGCTAAGAATCGTCAACAGAAATTTGCTGATCAACACCGAGCAAAGGCCCCCAACTACCAAGTGGGAGACAAAGTCTGGCTGGCGTCTAAACACGTGTCCATTAAAGGAACCCGAACTTTCCATCCAAGATACCTGTGTCCATTCACCGTCACCTCCTTGATAAATCCTGTGGCGGTCAGACTAGCTTTGCCGTCAAACATGCAGATTCATCCTGTGTTCCACGTGTCTCTCCTTAAACCTGTTCAACCTGGCACCCGGGTAGCAACGCCAACGCAGCCAGTAGTAGTCGCCGAGGAGCCAGAATTCGAAGTCAAGGTCATCCTGGATTCAAAGTATGTCAGATCCAAATTATACTACTTGGTAGTCTGGAAGGGGTATGGTCCACAAGACAGGACATGGGAGCCTTGTGAGTACCTCCATGCACCTTGCTTGCTTAGATGATTTCATCAAAACCATCCAAACAAACCAGGACTAGACAGAAGAGCCACCTTGAGAGGGGCCTTGGGGGGGAGTGCTGTCATGATTCCTGCCCCTCATGTCCCCAGCCCTCCAAGATGTCAGGCTGGAGCCAGGCCACAATCACCTACATGGCCCTCAAGGGCCTCTCCATCCCTCCAAAGACCCACTTGGAGTCAGACTTGGCACTTGTGGCACCAGACTCACTCACTCCCATAGGATAATATTGGGGATTGGACCTTAGTGCTTTGATGGGGACAGGATGGATGCCCCCACATATTACGGTTCCCAGAACTGCATGTGCAGTCTAGTCTTTTGGGTGTGGTTTAGCCCAGAGACACCTGGGATACCCAGAGACTATTTAAGCCACGCACAGGCTGAGAAACATGCTTTGTGTTTTCTGCACCTGCAGCGTGACACTCACCGTGTTCGGATCGGTCTCCAGTAGGCCTGCATCTTTCTTCTGTGCTCAGCTCCTGCAAGAACAAGAACACCGTTAGGAACAGCCTTACCTTGCGGCACTTTTGCCCGTCATTCATCGCTTCTTCTGTTCTGCGGGCATCTTCGGCGGTGTCGTTCCCATCCCGGCACGCCACTTCCTAAGGAAAAGGGAAAAGAACAGAAAAACGGCATAGGTAAGCATTCAGCAAATCTTCGCTTATTTTTAAAGACTGTACGAGCTTCAAACGCTTACCTGAATCCCAGCCGCTTTGGGGGAACTCTGTCTCCGGAACTTCTCATCCATCTGCAAGAGGGAAAAGACACTCTAGGTTAGCGTGGAAACATCTAGAGGAGCCGCATACCGCGCTTACTTGCGTATCGCGCTTTCACTCACCTTCAGCGCTACTCATCTCAGCAGCACGTCGCCATCCCCGGACGCCGGCCATCATCTAAGGAAGGAAAGGAATGAAGTTAGAGAACTGTTCAAAAGACTCATTATACTTACCTGTCGGACTCTGGACAGTGAAGTAACTAGGCAGCAACGAGCCCGCATCAATCAACGCGCCCCTGCGCTGAAAGCAGGACGGAGAGCACACTTCCAAGAAAACAAGGTGAGCTGTGGATCAAAGGGAAGGGTTGGACCCCGGGGAAGAAGGGGTTCAAGCACACAGAGACAATAGGGAGTCCAACTCTACCAATCCTGTGTTTCAGGCCCAGTCTCGAGTCGAGTAGACTCCAGGGAAGGGTTCGAGGTCATAAGAGGTTGGAACAGGTGAGCGTTACAGAACACAAAGCCTCACATCAAAATCCATGGCACCGAACCTTGCTAATCTTTATGTAGAATACTTTGAGAAACGAGTCATCTATCCCGTCACCAATCCTTTCAGAAAACATCTATCGAAATGGTTACGGTTCATAGATGATATTTTCATACTATGGGAAGGCACAGAGGCAGAGGCCTTTGTGTAATGGTTGAATGTACAGAATCCGTTTCTTAAATTCACCAAGGAGATCAATGTGAAAGAGATCAATTTCCTGGATATCACCATTTTTCATCACAGTGGTTATCTCAAAGTGAAGCCTTATAATAAAAAAAGGACAAAAATGCTCTCCTACATTTCTCTAACCATCATGCCAATCATATCAAAGCGAATTTGGCCTTTTGGCAATTTCTCAGGCTTAAGAGAAATAGTAGTTTGCAGCAGGATTACAAGGATAGTGCTGCCCTTCTGTCTAAAAAACTTCACAATAAAGGCTATCTAGCTAGACTTGTGAAGACGTCATCCAAAAGAGCTTACTACAATAACCGGGAGGCGTTATTAGAAAAAAAGCAAAGAGATGACAAAGATAATCGTATTGTGTTTGTCAACACTTTTTCAAATTTGACATACAAAATTAAAGGCATCATCAACAAAACATGGAGAAAAGTGTATAATTACAAATCCACTCCTCCTCCCCTAGTGGCTTTCAATGAAAGCCAGAATATTAGAGAGATGTTGATTAGGAATGACATATCGATCAAGCACAAGAAAGAACCTAGACAAACTACTCTGTGGGGGCTCCCACCTGTGAAGGGGCATTTCCCCTGTGGGAAATGTGTGATGTGCGCTTCGACTAAAGAAACCAAACAGATAATGTTGAATTCAACTACTCAGTGAACACTCAATGATATGACTAATTGCAACACAGAGAATGCGGTTTTTTTAATCACTTGCCCATGTGGACTACAATATGTAGGAAATACTAATAGGAAATGTCGCACACGGATGGTAGAACATTGGAGTTGCATAAAAAATCAAATACTAATGGCACCCATGGTTAATCATTTTGTCCAAACGAAACATTCCCATGAAGATTTTAGGTGGGCCATTTTAAAGAAAATTGTTTGCAAAAATAAATCAGGAACAAATTGCAAACTAATATTGTTTGAACAAAAAATGATTTATAAATGTCAAAGTCATATCATTGGTCTGAATGAGGAAATAGATTGGCAACACACACACTGATAATGATGTACCTGGGGGGCATGTAATACTGGGTTCATCATGTAAAATCGGCTGTGAAGAAGAATAAGGAGAGAAAAAAAGTATTATTTTCTGAAAAAAGGTTTTTTGTTTTTGACTGATCTGTACAATCAAGTATAAACTGTGTGCCTCTTTGAGAAAGTGTAACCAGTGTATTCGTGATTAATTTGTACATATCAATGATTATATACCATCAGGACATTTTCTGAAAAACAGATATATTTGCTGGCAGTGTTTTCTAATTTTAATTGAACCTTTTGGTCCTAAGAAATACCTGAGGAATGTTGTCAAAAAGAAAATATACAAGACTGTTTGCATTTTCCAACATGAAATCCAGTGCCCGCTAATGCTTTAAGTAATTTTGGGGCCGTGTTATTTCTTGGGGTAAAAAGGCCAAGTCCTTTCTCTGTTTCCATGGCCCCCCGGGGTCGATCATTTAAACATTTTTTACCATTTTTCTTATATTCGTTTTTTTAAACGTAGCCAGCGTTTGGATGTGTTATTTACATCAGGAAAAGGAAAGGTGTCCTTTTTGTGGATTTGGCTCATTTGACAGGTTTCATTATGAGTGCAACCGCGGTTTGATAGTCCTCCTTTCACCTCTATGAAGGATGGGGGCTGCAAGTCCGTTTTCCATTGCGATGCATCAGTGAAACGGATGCATTAAACCCCGCGCGCAGCACGCCCAATGCACTGCCATTAACAACGTGGGACTCGAATAGTCAGTGTTTTCCAGCACGCTCGGACAGGAGTCATTTCCTGAATTAAGGTATTTTTATGGCGGGGGCGTTGAAAGTGCTATGATCATATGTCATCAGTGATAGTGCATTGTTTTTAGGCGACCACTTGGTGATTTCTTTTGCCTTTACTGTTTTAAGGTATCTTACTTTGAAGGTGCAGCACTCTTTGTGAGAGAGAGAGAAATTTTGTTCTGACCGTGGAAAGAACCACGGTGGAAACTCTGCGGACGTTTAACCATCATTGAGGAGGTACTATGGCAGCACTGCGTGGATGCGGTGATGGGTTTAGCTCGCAGTAGTACTTTAATACTTTTAGAAATGCACAACATAATCTGTTTATATCTGGAGGGGTGGTGCATTGTGGAGAATGGTATTTAGTCTTCACTTTTAGAATGAAGGGCACAGGATGGTGCTAAACATGGTGATAGTAGCAATATGGTGATGGGATAAGGTGTTTTAAAGTGGTATTTTTCTAGACACACTACAATGGGTTGTTTGTTTTTTTACAGCACTGATTGGGACCCTGGTTATTTAAGAACCATATGAAAATTAGAAAGACTTGAAATTGAAGTCTGCAGCTATCCAGGTGTGTATTGTCACACCAGCACTACCAATATCCTACTAGGAGGTATGTAGTTGTTTTGTAGCGTTTGTAAGGCAGGGTTGACATCAACCCATGGACCTTACCCAGTACATTGCAATTAATTAGCATGTTCACTGGGCTGTTGAGCTATGTTTTGGAGCTTATACTGACTTTTATATATGGTTGGTGGTGATATATAGTGATAGCCCCCCTATTTTTTATTTTAGGAGTACTATTGAAATCTCCTTGCGTGGCCCTGGATTGCATGGTGGAGTCTAAGAAAATTCAGTTCTTCCCCTGAAGAAAGTTTGTGCAATTAGTGCAATGAAGAACTGAAACATGCCGGGATTGCTTTGCCTGAGTTAATAACACTCAGTTTTGGAAGAAGTGTTAAAGCCATTGTGTGTATTTTTGTACTGTATTGTATTTATTGTATATGAGTATATGTATGTGGAATTAGTGATATGTACTGGTTCCATATCTACCATGTTTTGTTGTGTTGGGTTACTTTTTGTGCAAAACATTTTTAGGAGTTTTTAATCCTTTGTGAAAAACTTTATTAAAATAAATTGGTTTGATACTGTAGAAAAACATCACATACTGAGACTATTTGTTTCTAGACTAGATGTACAAGTAGGACCCGCTGCACCAGACCATGGGTATAGATCAGCATTTTTGAAAAACATTATATCTGTCTCCTTTATATAAAAATATTTGTGGTCACCCTCTGACCGTGTGAGAGAGGGAGTATTCTAAAGGGGTACTGTTTGCCTTCAATAAGGTGGAGCGTTACACTCCTGCATCTTCACTGCCCAGACCATGGTAGTCCATTTTTAGTCTTCATTGCATTCCTTTGATGATGACTGAAAAGGGACTAGTCCCAGAGATCAATGATGCTGCAAAATCCAGAAATTATATGTTTTCTTCTCATCATTAGAACCTGCATGTTTCACTAGAGTGTACGGGTGCTAATTGCTCAAATACCTTCCAGACAGTGATTTCACTTCCCTACCCTTATTAATTCTGACGGGTGGGCTTCTACCCACAAGGAAGGCCCTCCCTGCCAGGCATTAGCACCATATTAAATAGGGGACCTAGGAATGTGATGTACTAAAGACATGATCTCCATAGACATTGTTATTCGCATCAAGTCTTCTCCAGGTCAACGAAGAATTCCCTCTTATGTATAAAATGAGGGAAGGAATTCAGCATGCAGACCCCTCCTTGATTCCCCCCTCAACTCCCTATACTATGGTGATGATATTATGTTTTGCTGCTCTTACAATGGCTAATTTCGTGCCCTTTTCTATTTCACACAGCCTCCCTTCCCAATTGAGCATTCAAGAGACGCTTATCTGCGCTACGCTGGAGAGATCACCACTGTGATCGGAGGAATCTATTTCTTCATCCGAGGGGTAAGTTTCATCCTAAATAAGGTTTTTAAACTAAGCACAGGATTTAGATTGTGCAAATGGCATAACGTGATAGAAAATAGAACCCCACTTTCTTAAGTGACACAAATATAATGAAAAAGTCATCCTATGAACCAATGCCACCAAACACAGTGGGCAGATTCACAAAGAAATTACTGGTAGTAACTTTGACTTACTCCTGGAGAGTGACTTTTCGATTTGTAAAGAAGTTGCTGGTAGTAACTGACTGATTAATGGAGGTAGACTATTCGATTCAAAAAGCAGTTACCAGGAGTAACTCTGAATTACTCTTGGAGAGTAACTATTCGATTCATAAAGCAGTTACCAGGAGTAACTCTGAATTACTCTTGGAGAGTGACTATTCGATTCATAAAGCAGTTACCAGGAGTAACTCTGAATTACTCCTGGAGAGTGACTATTCGATTCATAAAGCAGTTACCAGGAATAACTCTGATTTACTCCTGGAAAGAGATTATTCAATTCATAAAGAAGTTACTGGTAGTTACTGACTTATTAATGGAGAGAGACTATTCGATTCATAAAGCAGTTACCAGGAGTAACTCTGAATTACTCCTGGAGAGTGACTATTCGATTCATAAAGCAGTTAGCAGGAGTAACTCTGAAATACTCCTGGAGAGAGATTATTCAATTTATAAAGAAGTTACTGGTAGTAACTGATTTATTAATGGGGAGAGACTATTTGATTTATAAGGCAGTTACCAGGAGTAATTCTGAATCACTCCTGGAGAGACACTATTCAATTCATAAAGAAGTTACTGGTAGAAACTCGGGCTTACTGTTTGAGAGAGACTATTCAATTCTTAAACAAGTGATCCAGAGTAAATTAGATTTATTCCTGGGACAGATTATTCAATTCATGTAAAGAAGATGCAAGGAGTGGCTAAGACGTATTCCTGCAGAGAGGCTAGTCAATTCCTAAAGAGATTACCACAAATAACTATGACTTACTCATGACTACCTTTTTGTAAATGGTCTCATTTTATCTAAAAGGCTTGTTAAGAAAGTGTTAGAAACAGAGCAAGGAAAGAATATACTAACAAGCCATATTACAAACACAGTGGGCCTGATTTACAAAAGGGTTTTACAATGGTGCAAACCCATTGAAAACCCCTTTGTAAATTAGGCCCTGTATGTACTTGAAATGTCTAGAAGTTATCTGTTCAAGGGAAAAGTCTGTTGAATTTAAAAATGCACTGCTGCGTATAATAAGGTAAGCATATGCAAAATGTTAATACGTCACTACTGTGGAACATGCGATAGAACAGGCCATTATACACTTCGAACTAAATAATCAATATATTGAGCATTTATATGTAAACTGAATGCCTGTTAGCATTCAGATAAGTGCGTGTGTTTCCGACGTGGCTTCCAGTGAATTGTGAATCCAATCAACTGAGCAGGACGTGGCCATCTACTTACTGTGCACGCCCTTTCCATTGCCCTCTACCTTAGTAGCCTTTCTTACGTCAACCTCTAAAATTGCGGACGCAGAATTGCAGCAGTTAGTCCAGCCGCAATAAAAAAAAAATACAGTGGCTCACATGTTACATTTTTGTCAGTGTTGCTGGGATTCAAACCTGTGACCTGGCTGCTCAACCCACTGAACTATGTTATATGCTACAGCGGTTCAGCAACTTGGAGGCAAGCATTGCCTCTGAACTGCGAGTCACTAGAACAGTTTATAAATCAGCTAAGTGAGCAGCTGTAGCAAGATATGCCAATTTATTCTCCTCTCCGCCCTCCTCTGCCCCCTCATTTCAAGAGCATTCAGTGGTGGTAGGAAGGTGCCAGTGTACTGCAAAGGCTGCGTTCTCTCTTGGAAACCATGGTTCTATGTTCTTAGATCGCCAGGTTTTTTAGCCGAATATAATATTTATTTTATTTGTGCGTTCCCCCTCCCCCAGGTCTCCCTTCCCTATTATCTAGTCCCTATACCCCATACCCTCATACCACTCACATCCTCTTAACGCCACTCACCTATATTTTTAGATGTGTTTTTTCAGCCAAAAAGGTTTTGCAAAAAACCCCCCGAAAAAATTTTGTACCGTTCATCTAGTTGCTGAGATTATTCTCCGGAAATTATTGCATCTGATCTTTTTTTTTATCAGCAGTGCATGCTGTAAACCTATCTACTTACTCTCTTGCTGGCATTATTTAAAATGAATAAGAGAAGAGCATGGGCTCACTTTATGAGAGCACCAGGAAGTGCAAGTATTTTGTGCTTACGAAGATAGCAATTCTGCAGAGAAATTCTAGAACTAATGCTGTGAAAACTAGTTTGCGGATAACTCGATCTACCTGCATTTCAAACATTCGTGGAAAATCGCCCTGCATTGTTTGATAGTTGAGGAATGTATCTTTTTGTTGTGAGGTTATTGCAGCTTGAAAACTCACTGCCCGCCTGAGAGTACATTTGGAGCCGTAGAATCCGTATGCGTATCCCTGCTTGGACTAAATAAAGCAGCAATTTGTCACATTTCTGGACTCCTGTTTTTTGGGCATGAGGGGATTTCCCTCCAGCCAAACTCTGTTGTTCTAACTACACTTCACATGGGTCAAAAGCTAGGTCCCAGTGAGGGAGGGCAGGCTGCTGCCATCTTCCATAGGGCCCTACTCGATGCCCCACTGCCCTACTGTGGTCTGGCAGGCACTTGCAAGTTTTTCCAGTGCTTCTATAGTGCAACTAGAAGATCGTTTTTAGATTTCTTTGGAGTGCTGTGGGATGACATGAGAGGGAGGGGGCATGTGAGTGTTTCATGGGATGGGGGTGACCTGTTCTTCCTCCCACAAAGTGACCTGTCAATATTCAAAGAACACCACACCTTTGAATCAGTGAGCTGCTAATATTCGTGGGTCATTTTGGGGGTTTTGCTCAGCTAGAATAGAATACTGTTCACAGGAGCGTTTGATCCAGGGTTAGAAATGGAGTCAAAATCAGAACTTCTTGAAGACCTGGATGAAATGTAGAAAAAGCAGATGACGTTTGAAGAAGCACTTGGGTATTTTGTGGTTAGGGAAAGTTGGTGGAGAATCTGTTGGACAAGGTCTGATGTGAAATGTGGCATGGCTTGCCCTGTGTACTATGCTCTATGACATGATAGGTTATTTATATCACGCTTAATATTCAGAGGTTCTTAAGCGCGGACCCGGGGATCGGACCTGTGTTGCTCTGTGTCATCTTGCTTTCAAGGCGAGCACGTCGCGAACATTGACAGAACAAGAGCCATACAGTGGAATGCAGTAAGAAATAAAAAGACTGATGTATTACTTCTCAGAGAGCTTACACTACCGAGTAGAATAACATACTCAAATGTTCCCGGGCCATTTGTAAGACATATATTGAGTTGACAAGAGTGTTAGGCAAGACAAGCTGGATTCCAGCAAAAGAGACTTCCATTTCTCACACTTGCTAAATCTGAAACACAGCATGAAAGAGACAGTCATATGCACTAGTGTGGCATGGACCAACAGTATGATATGAGGATGACAATTTTGGGGACATGGAAGAACTATTTGTTTAGATGATTTTCCACCCCCAATCAAATTCTTCCCTTTTCATCTTCATGGTATTATTGGATTTTGGCTATATAGCTGTTGTCGAAGCGAAAACCTAATAACATTGTAATGTGGTGGAAGAGCTACACTATAGCTGTGAAAATGGAAGGCATTCATGAGTTTCAATATGACGGACTGTGGCAGGCAACTAGTCACAGAAAAGAGGCTCATATCTCCCAGCATTGGAACACTGAGAAGCATGACGTGTGGGTGTCAGAAATAAATCATGTTCCATCTATGCTTCTTTGAAAAGTATTGTACTTAAAATGACCGAATACGACAATGACCAAAAATGAGCAAAGTGAAAGCACTAATTGGGACTCTACTTCTTAAAGGGGGTCATTTAAGAATGATGGCTCTAGTGAAACCAAAGGCATAACAAGCGATGAAATACAATTGGCTTAAGACTTGAAATACAGACCTAAAGGGGCGGAAGGAGGAGGGTACGGGAGAACCCGAGCATCACTGTTGGACATTAATGGCCAATGATTTAAATAATAGCAGTATTCTGCGTGGCAAAGGAAGGCCTTGGTATGTGTCAGGTGAATATAAGGTGGTGCTGAATAGTTTTTAATTTAGTGCTGGAGCTTGTCCCAGAAAATATGGAAATCTTGATCCTGCCTCAACACCACATCAAGTAGCAGTCATGCTTTGGGTGGGACAGGGGTGTGCAGCCTGTGCCTTTCCAGATGTTTTGGACGTCAACACCCATGATCCTTCACCATTGGCTACTATTGCTAGGGTTGATGGTAGTCCAAAACATCCGGAGAGCAAAAGGTTGCAGATACTTGGTGTGGGAAAAGGGACAGTTGTGATATAGGAAAAGGAACTTCTTGATTGACGAAATTCCTTTTTTTATGGCTACATAATTTTTCTCTCACCTTTTGCTATGCGGAAAGGTGTTTTGAGGTTTATATGCAAAAGCACTTTATATTTTGGCACATGCAGCAATGAAATATCCTTCCCAGTCACTCATATGCATCGCAAATGAAAAGAAGCATTTGAATAAATAAGAACATAATAATATTGGGTGTATAGGTAGGGCTTCATGCTGGATTCCTCCTGCTTCTAAGTACTGTAATATCATTTGTTATTATTACCCAAATTACTGCAACTCGATTTACTAACTTCAGAAGGATGAAAAGACTGAGCTGGACTGCCAGGATTTCAATGTTCAAAGTGCAGACTTGGTCCATGTCAAGATGAGTGCTTAACGCATGACCTATCCACCCAGCATGATCTTAATTTGCATGTGACTTTATCCTTTCCTTTCTCCTAATCACTATTTTCTTCTGCTAGATTCAATATTTTGTGCAAAGGCGCCCTTCTCTGAAGACCTTGTTCATTGACAGCTACAGTGAGGTTCTGTTGTAAGTATTACTCTATTCTCTATTACAACTTTCCACAGGTTCATGGTTGAGCTGTCCTTCTGTCCACCAGACTACAGCCTTATTGAGGGCATTGAGCAGGTACTTACAGTCCACCCAATCAACCACACTCCCTAGCATGCACATGTGAACACTGGCACTGGCTGATTAAAGCTGCAGCTTTATTTAATGGTACAAGAGACTCAAATGATCATGAACCGCCCAAACACAGATCATCCGACAACTCCTTTCACCTAAGCAAGCCCTAATGCTAGGCCCACGTATCCTGCCTGGCTCATACTCTCTGAAGATCTTTCTCAGCCTCTACAAAACAGTTGGCCAGGTTGTTATATCAAGATGTCTCCTCTGTTACAGGCCAACTCTTCTTAGTTGTGACTACTGTTAAGAGGCCTTGAGCAAAGCTTGTAGCAAACCCAAAGTGGCGATGGCTGAAAGGTTTAGAATTAATCTTAACCTCTGGCATAGCTCTGGGACACCCTCCAGACCATTGTTCTTCTCCTGCCAAGCCATTACAAAAGGGGAAAGACCATATGCAAATCTGGCTTGGTCCCACCCCAAAAGGGGAAGCCCAGCCCAAAATGCTGGGTCACATCCCTTCTGCATGAGACCAAAAGCATCCCCAGACATGGTTTGGCCTTGTTGGGCCTCATCAGTGAGGAGTAACCTGGGTCTCTAGCCAGGCTTCTTCCATTAAAATGAATGGGATGTAGCATTGTGTGTATCATTTTGCTGGGACAGGGCCCAAATGAAAAGGCTCCTCTGGCTTTCAGACAACTTAATATTATTTCATACAGTGATGTCATCAAGACCTAATAAGACCTGATGCCGGCATGGTAATATCAACAGTCTGTTACCTGCCGCATGCTCTGTCCTCTTGTTGCCCACCCGCAGAATTCAAATCTCTTACTGGTTGATGGAAGGATCTAGCAAAGTATTGGGAAGGCAGGCAGTCCATTTCTGTTAGGATCAATCTCCTACTCCATCTACAATCAATCATTCACAAATATTATTTATGAGATACTAAATAACATGCACACTGAAACATTGAACATGCTGCAAATCGGATGGGCAGATGAGGTTGCAAACAGATGTAATGGTATAAGAGGGTCAGCTAAGTCAGTAGACCACAAATGTTGATCACATGATTACACTTGTCACCTGCGCAATGACCACTTCCATAGTTAGCCAGGATGGCGTGCAAGTGGCCTCTCGTCTCCTTAGCATAACAATCACTATACAACCCCCTAGGATGAAGGGCCAGACCATTGGCCCGTCCTTCATGAGGTATGATTACTTGTATCTCCTGTAAAAACTACATGTATTTCCTGTATAATTCCGGCAGCCAAAATTACTTTTATCTCCTGTATAAACTACATTTATTTCCTGTAAAGATTTCCATATTACTGCTGATCTTCTTGTTCAACATTCTGTAACCTCTGTACAAGCTTTAAGCTCCCAGTTACCTGAGGGTTCCGTGTGCGGTACAAATAAAGAAACCAAACTAAACTAAACTAAACTATGAGGCAGTGAAAAGTCCCATATTGTCCCTTGGCCTTCGACATTTCATCTTTCCCCACTAAAGACTGATGTCCCTTTCAAGACCCCATCGGCTTCTTAACTTGTGTCTGTCCTTTTTCCTCACTGCCCCTTTCTCTTCATCTGTGCCCCCTTTTTGCATTCTTGTCTTCCCTTAAGTTTCTTTTGCCAACACTTGTTCAACATTTTCTCATTTCTGCCAATCCCTTCTTGTTTCTAACTTCATTGCCTTGCTCCATCCTACTTCCCTTACTGCTTCATTCCCCTCTATATTTGTCAACCCTCTTGTAGATGGCCCCAGTCCACCAATCCTCTATACGTCACCTTTCTCTTACTATCTCATACCCCTTTCCCATCTCCCCACCTACCCTTCAGCAAGGGCTTAGTATTATTTTCCAGGATTTCATCATCATCATCACCTTCTACTTCCTCAGAGCACTCCTACTAATCTGAGCTCTTGGAACAAGAGCCCTTTACCTGTTCTGTTGTGCTGTCCCTTTCGCCTTTGTGTGGCTGCTGTGGATTCCAGTGAAATTACTGCTGTTTTACACTTTGCCAGAAGCTTGCACACACCATTAGCAGTAACGGTAAGTCTGCCCGGCAGAATTGCCGCTGTAAATGAGTTTCAGACAGTAATTCTGACCAGAATTGGCAGAATTACCATTACCGTTGCCACGTTCAGTGCTAATTCCGTTGGTGGAATTAGAGACGGCAGAATTACCGCCCGCGAAAATAGCATTATCGATGGAAGAGGAAGCATGGCGGCGGTCATCTTTAAAAACCAAATCCACCCAGAATCCCCCTTTTCCGGTTGCCATCCGAATCCAGAAGGATGACAGAACACGTCACAGGACAAAGGCAAAGGAAGGTGCCAGATATGAGGCTTCGCAAGCAGAAATTCAGCAAAGCAGAGCTGCAGGTCCTCACTGCTGAGCTAGTGCCCATGCTGAAGAACTGTATGGCTGTAGGCACAGGAAGACATCTGGCCAGAGGAAGGTTGCCATCTGGGCCAGCATCCGAGATAAGGTCATGGCAGTGGTCCCAGTTCCAAGGGACAGCGAGGTCAGCCATAACAGGTGGAATGTCTGCAGGCTCCTGTCAAAACTACAGTGAGAGACATCTACAACAGGAGACGGCACTGTGTACCCCCTTGTCCAGACCCCATGAGAGGGGAGGGAAGGCAAGCAGTATACTCCATATGGAGGGTATAGTAGGTGTTGGGAGTGCCCAGGTTGGAGCCAGCAGACAAGGCAAAGCTGGGAAGTATGAATGCCCCCAACCTACCACGACAATGCACTGGCCAAATAACCATCCCATTCATGTGTCCCTCAGCATAGATGCACCCAATGAGCAGTGGAATATACAAACACATGCCAATGCATCCAAAGGCAATGGCACTACATGCGTATGCAAGGGAAGGTGGGTGACTGTGCACATACCCAAGCACTGTAGTATGAATTAATTTGCATGTGAGTCCATGCAACCATGAACAGCACCCAAGTGTGCTGGGAAGACCAAGTGCCAAAGTGACCCCCCCCCAGTTCAACCACATGCACAGGCCATATCGTCAGCCCAACAGGCAAAGCGTCCATGGGTGTACACCATCAGCAGACACTTCCCACCACTTCCCCACCTTACATTAGAAATTTGCATGGACCCTGCTCCTCAGACCACATGTGTGTACGATGATCTTCGACCATGAGTGACTTTCAAGCCCACGTAAAAGTATGAATGATGACTTACAGCACGTCATTGTACACCCAACAGGTTAACAGTCAGCAAAGGTAGAGGATGCAGGCCCATCTACGTCTCATGGCAGTGCAACCACAACAACCTCCACCCATGCACTGCCAGCAATGGGAAAAGCAGGAGAAAGCGCAGGAGCGAGACACCAGGGCCCAGCAGTGCCATGCCAGCTGCAAGAAGTGGAGACACCACCACAGTCCGCACGAGTGTGCCAAGTGGCCCACCCACCAGCATTGCACATGTCACTGGCAGCACTACACCAGATGGCATCACTACACACGCAGCTGCAGGTGCTGCACCCCAATCCCTGCAACTGCCACTCCACACCTGTCCCCTTTGGTTGTGTCCGAGGTAGCCTGATGCTGCCATCGGTGCACATCAATCTGCACCCACACACACCCATTTGCCCCATGACACCCCATAGTCACCTGAGCAAGGCGACCCGGCACACATGCAGCGTGACCTGGAATCAGAGGGTGCCACTGATGCCAGTGAACTGCACGGCAGAGCTCACAGAGGTTTTGTGCCCCCCTACTTCAGCCCTAGCCCTCGCCACAGCCCATAGCCCATTGCACAGCATTCTATCTGTGCTATATAGAGGAGGATGGACATGATGGAGCAGCGACAGATCAACCTGGAGACAATTGCAGATACCCAAGAGCACCATCTGCAAGGAAACTGTGACTCTGTGCAGGGTACCTCATAGAGGAATGCAAGGTTCTTGGACCAGGAGCGACCACAATCATCGGTGGCATCATCTGCCCTGACTGTTGTGGGTCAGAGAGAGCTGATGGAGGGCATATCATTGTCAATGCAGGCCAGCATGCTCCTGAACCTCAAGCACATCCGGAGGCCAGAGTCTGACCTGTCCACCTCAGTGACCCACATGGAGGCATCGTCTGCTGGCAGCCCACAGCGCTGCTCCATGAAAAATGTGGCTGACCCACAGCCAGAACTGCCTGGCAAGTGCAAGAGGCCAAGGAATGTAATGTTACCACATTACACTTTTTCACCGGGCATGGGTGTGGGGGATAGTGGGGGCGGGTGGGTATGGGGTTTGGGGATGGGGAGGTGGGTGGGTATGGGTGTTGGGGATGGAGGAGGTGGATGGGTGTGGGTTTTGAGGATGGGTGAGATGGGTAGGTATGGGTGTTAGGGATGTGGGTGGGTATGGGTATTGGGGTTGTTATGGGTGTTGGAGATGGGGAGGTGGGTGGCTATAGGTGTTGTGGATGGCGAGGTGGGTGGGTATAGGTGTTGGGGATGGATGTTTTTGACACTGCACAATTAAATTCTTGTTCACTTGAAGCAATGCTAGGACAATCCTGTTTGTGTAACTGTGATGTATTCAAGACTTGGCTATATACAAAGGCGTGCAGCAGTTGATTATCAATGTGTTCGGCAATAATTGCCAATTATTTCTTGCTGCCAGATGACCATCTCTTCCCTCCTCCTGCTCACTGAGTGGTAGCACTGCACCTGTAGATATTGAGTCGCTGTCTTCTAGGTGAGGCATGTCCTCATGGGGAGGGTGATGTTCTGCAGCATGGCACAGGCAAGAATTATTTGTCCAACCTTCTCTGGACTGTACATCAAGGCCCCTCCAATCCTGTGTAGACACCACCCACGAGTTTGAACGAAAAATTAAACATACTATGGCAAATCCACCAAAGATAAATAGCGAATCTATTCAAACCTTAATTTTCGCTGATGACATTATAATCATGGACAAAACAGTGAAAGGACTACAAATAACACTGAATAAAACGCAAGCTTTTATGAAAGCAAATGATTTACAAATTAACACAGACAAAACCAAAATGATGAAACTCATCGCTGAGAACTCAAAGAAACAATGGTCGCCAAAATGCTATCTGGACCAGAAAAACATCGCGACAACCAAAACCATAAAATATTTAGGTGCAATAATTAACCCATCTAAGAATGAAAAAGAATGGCAAGAAAACATTGAAGAAAAAGCAATATCGTTGTCAAGACAAGGCCGCTTCTTTCACTGCAAATATGGCGCATATACGGTAAAACCTACAACCCTACTGTATAAACAAAAAATCATTCCCATCCTGACGTACGCGAGCGAATCTTTGATAAATCAACAACTATTGAAATGGCCAAGATATGAAGCTATATTCTGGAGAAAAACCCTTGCTCTGCCAAAAGCCTTTCCAATATCTAGAATTCGTTATGAACTTGCCCTCCAATCTATTCAATCCATTGTACTGTGGAAACAAATGGACCTATATAGAAAAATTTTCTTGGAGGAAAAAATCCCAGCATTGGAAATCTTAAAAGACAAAAAACAGGCATTCCACGTCACAGCGTTAACAAAGTGGACAAGCGAAATCAAAATAAAAATGGAACAAGAGGAAATCACGGAGGAAATCTTGAGAAACAGACCTCAATATGCTAAACGAAAAATTCAGAAAAACGACTGGATAAGAACAATAGAAGACCAGAAAAAATTTAAAAGACATCTGAATGCTGACATGGAAGCAAGAGCTATAAACGTGTTGCCTGCGTATTTACTTCAATTCCCTTGTACGAAAATCCGTGACTTGTTTTTGCGATTTCGTTTGAACATCCTACCTACGCGTGAATATCTGTCATTAATAGATCGAACACATAGTACGTCACCAGTCTGTCGTTACTGTAAAGACCCTACAGAACCAGAAACACTATTTCACCTAATCATGGTGTGCCCAAGGTTAACAAACCAACGTGACCTATTCAGAGATTTCTTTAAAATATCAAACCACCGAATGTCAAGTGAAGAGCGATGGGCAATGTTGCTCCAAGGAAACAAACAATCGCTGATCATTACAGTGATCAAATTTTGGATTGAAATCAACAAAGAACCGTAAAAGAAAAATCAGAATAAAAACTTGTGGTAAGAAGAGTAGAAGCAGAAATACAAATGAAAAGTTTGATAAGTCAAACGAAACATTTTAAATAAATAAAAAAAAAAAAAAAGTAGACACCAAAAACGGCCCAAATCATACGCCATAGGTCTCTAATTGTCTGTGATTAGCATTGCAGAGTGTGTGTAGCCTGTGTTGGGCCTGTACATTGCTATCATGCATGTGCCCTGATGGGTGGTTTGTTGTTCGTGTGCATGTTTACGGTGTTTGGGTTCTTTCGATTAGAGCTTCACATACATGGTTAGCGGATTACATGGCATTGCTTTCTGCCAGAGTTACATTGTCTTTGTGCAGTGTTGAACTGTGACATTCAATGCGTAGGTATGTGTCCCCTTGCATTGTGGTTCCTGCAGTCCACTATGTGTGCATTGCTTGCTTGTTTGGGCAGTATGCATCGCCGACATACTACTGCATTGTCCTGCATGTCCAAGTACTGTGGGTTGGTGGCTGTCATGTGCGAGGTGAGATGGTAGGTCCTGCATGTGCAGGCCCTTGACAGGACATACTTTGATCAGTTGTGGTAATGTCATCACCCTTTCACATTCCAAGGGATCGATATGAAGAAATAGGGAGATATGTAAATTATAATCACATATCTAGGAGCTCTCCATTTAACAGGGAGTTCAATTTAGGACATTTTAGCAGTTGAGTAATATATTGAACCTCTGCGTAACGTCCTTTATATTGAGGAGACTACCAACAATCAATATGAATGTTTTTTGGGCCATGAGGCTCATGCCTGTCAGGACATAACCCACTTATTTTTCTACATATATCCCAGTCTTTGACAGAGTAGGAAATTACCCTCCAGTATATCACCACCCTTTCACATAGCATTTCACTAGTGCTGCAAGATCATTTTGTGTGGTGGCACTTGTACTCATCCAGTATGCATGTGCATTGGCCTCTGTGGCTCTCCATGTATGCGGGAAGTGTGCTGTTCCACAGGACCATAGCATTGTGTGTGGAACCAGGGAATGGGGCACAGCAGTGTGTGATCACAAGGTCAGCATCGCAGGTAACCTGGACATTTATGGAGTGATATTGCTTCCTGTTGCAGTATACCTCTTTGGATGCCTAGGGGGCGACCAACGCCACATGGGTGCAGTCCAGATTGGCAATTATGTTTGGAAGGTGGGCTGCAGCATAGAAACTGCCTTTGCTGTATTCATCTGTGCCGGGGTGGTGGCAGGGAGATGTGCCGGACGGGCATTCTGCAGGAGTGCTTACAGCAACTGCACAAGCACATATTAATATGTGGGCTGGGACAAGCCATGCAGCATTCCCACAGTGTGCTGATACCTGCCAATTTCAAGGAAATGAAGGACCGACTCATGCTTCAGCAGCGGGGGTAAGGCAGTTTGTATGTGATTCCTGCTCTGTATGGCGTCATGGATCAGGGAGAGTAGCTCTACTATGGTCTACCTGTTCAGCCGGCACAGAGTGTCAATGAATGTCCAGGCTGAGGGCCTGACCTGGGTAATGTGCGCTCGCCTTGCATGGCGTTTCATCCTCCTCATCTCTGTGCCCTGTGCTGCTGTACCTGCCTCTGAACTCAATGTAGAGCAGGAAGAGCTGTATATCCCACTTAGTGGCAGTTAGCGGCAGCATGTTGTTGGAAAGTGTGTTTGTGTCAGGTGCACGCCTTTTGTAGTCTTTCAGAGTGGATTTGGTGCACTTGTGACTTGTTTCCATCACTGTATGCATTTACCTCTACCTTTTAGGTGGATGTAACTGCACTGGGTTTTTGGCTGAATTATCACCCATTTCCAGTGGTATTTAAACTTGTGATACAGTGCACATACCGTTTTCAATCCTGGTAATAATTTCGCCAGTGGATATTGGTAGTAATTCTGCCAATGTTAATTCCACCGGGTCTACTTACGCCTGTGTAATTAGCACCAAGTCCTTATTCAGTGCTGTGATAAAAGTGGTGGTAATTCTGTTACCGCCACTTTTACCGTATACCGCTAAACTCCTAATGAGCCCCAGTGAAATTAAGAGATTATTCAGGTGTATATAAAAACAGACATTCAAATATAATTCATACATTTCAATAAAAGCAAGATCTAAGTGCTGGGTTGCTTTGAGTACAACCACAAGTGTTTAAAGTAGGTGTTGCGGTCAGAGGATGGATCCAATGAAGCAAAAAATAAAACATGATGAATTGCTTATACATAATCGCAGCAAAACAGGAGGTTCAGCACCATGTCACTACCTCTGTTCCACTTTGCCAGTGTAGTCCCAATTGGCATACTGCGCCGCAAGCTACTGACCCTGGGTTGAGACACAGAATAATTAGTCAGAGGGTAAAAACCATGCAAGGACCATACCACTATACAGGAACGATGATCAAAATGTCGATTCATAAGAAAATGTCATATATAATGGACAAACCAACATCTACTGGCAACATCAAGCAGTGAAGCCTGCGCTTCTTCAGTTAATAGCAAGACTTCATTTGGTAGGTTAGCTATAATCCAAGTTAAGTCCAAACAAGCAGGGCCAGATGGATTGTTCACATCTACACCTTAAACTCATGCCTATCCTCAGATGGAAGCATTCTATGCAGCAATGCTATTTGCAACTGAAGATGGGTTTCCCTTGTGTGTTTACGATCTTATAGGTGCTAGATCTTTTGTAACAGCTCCTATGTCACTCTGATTTGTAGATGGCCAGCTGGTGCAAGTGTATCTAGGTCACGTGCCCTCTGCCCCGCCCCCCTGTCAATCACAGCTGATCTATTTATTTATGTATTACATCTGTATAGCGCCCAGACCCGGAGGTATCTGTTGGTACCTTCTTCTTTTTGGAGGCCGGCCACCTTGATATATAGGAATTCCTTCAAATATAATTTTTATAACACAGTCTCAGAAGTATATAACTCCTTACGTTACTCAGGAATGATTTGTTAATTCTTTAGGACATACAATCTTTATGCAATCATAGAACCATGATTGTTCTTTTTCCAGATTTGTCAAGCGATTAACCATTGCATGGTCTCATTGCCCTACCTTATTGCAGTAGTGTTTCCTCATCCGAAAAAAAGGGCCTTCTCAGTCCTTCTAGACAGCATTTTATTCAGGCCTTTTTATTTCTTTATGAGTTCTTGTCGCTTGTCTAGGTGAATCGATAAATCATATTCGATGTCCACTTGTTATAGTTTCTTCCCTAGGCGGCTGACCTCCTTTTGCCTCTCCCTTCTTTATTCCCTAGTAATATCCATGAGAACTCCTCTCAGACAGCACGTGGACACCCCCAGACAAATGCTGCAGAAATATGACCTTCTTGCTCAGTCTTATGAAGAATGATTTTGCTTAACTGCTTTTCTGCCACAGTATTCTTATTTTGGGATCTGAGATGTACATTTTTCCAGTCAAAGAATTTCTTGAAGGTGTCGTCCAGAGCTAGGTGGAGACAGACAGGTGCATAGTGTAGCGCAGGTAGTATAGTTCAGTGGCAACGCTCTGGTCTTGGAAGCAAGACGACGTAGAATAACACATGTTTGAATCCCAGGTCCGCGCTTAGAAACTTCTTCGGTATTAAATGCGTTATAAAAAAACAATTATGATAATATATGTCCCCAATCAATGAGTTGTTGCAGCTCTGTGTACATTTTCCAAATGTTGGTGTTGCGTTAATCTTGTAAATAATATTCATAGAAGAAATCTGCATCAAAGGTGTCAGCGGAGAATGTTGTACACATTAGATACAAAGCTCCTTTTGATGAATGTGTATGTGTGTTTTCTTATTCTCCTGCACAGTCTTATGGTTGGTCCCCTGGTAAGAGTTGAGCTTACTTTTTCTTCAACCGCAGCTGACAAATATGAAACATTTCTGGATACAAAGAGAAAAAAATTACTATGAACTATTAACATAAACTCTTACACAATCCAACTATCAAGCTATTATGGTGAGGTGTGCTCCCTTGATGCGGGAGGAACTTTATTTTTTTTTAAAGCTGTTCTCCACAATCAAAGCATAGATGAGTTCAAGCCTGCTGGGTCAAAATGCTCTTGTTTATCAAATGCACAGAACTTCCTGTAATGGGACAGAGAGAACTTTGCAGGATATTTGCTTGGGCCTCGTCATGCAAAGACAGGCATGCCTGGACTTTGCTTTGGTGAATTTGAGTTGCTTCGTACTATCAAAGATCAAAGATCCTTTGAATCACTGCAATAGTGATGCTGCCAAAGGTGAATTCTTTTCATTGCTCACCACTAGACTACATTAGAGTCCATACATCTCAACCTTCACATCTTCATTTTTTTCTGTCCATTAGAGAGCCCTTCAAAATTAGCAGCATTACATTTAAATAGGACATGCCGGGATAAAGCATATCATATCATATTAATATAAAACAGAACCTCTAATTTTCAGTGTAAAGGGATGTTCTCTGCTACAATCCCCATTGCATATTCAAAAAGCCCAAAAGGAATTCTCAAGTTCGCAATTGCACCATGGGGAGAGGGGACAATATCAGCACATATTCAAGAGCCAAGGCTCATTTCAAAGGTATCTCATGTGTCCTCAGTGGTGACAGAAGGAAGTTGGCTTCTGGCTTCCATTCTCCTTCCACTTTGACTTCTTTCTGTTTCCTGCACTAAGAAATCTAAACCTGAAGGTTCAAAGGCTTCTGAAGCTAGGAGGGATAGAATTGGTGCTTATTAGGCAGAATCCCGTGCAGTTCCCTTAGGGAGCACTACAGAAGATTAGGACTACAGGTGAGAGCAATAAATCCCCTTTTGGTATCAGTCTGTACCACAATGATTTAGTTGGTAACTGTGGCTGGGCAGTCAGACTTATCTCAAGAGGGAGATGAGCAGTATTCAGGGTTTACACAATAAGCCCACTAGACTATGGTACAAGGAAACACTGACCAAAGCTTTGTATTTAAAAAGTAGATATATATTTATTTTATACACTTCTAATAAAACACATGTATCACAGTCACCAAGCAAGTTCAATTAAGTCAAAGGAAAAATATACACACTCCCAAGTTAAATTGTAGACCAAGTGAACCAGAGTGAAAACTGAGCAAAACGGCACAGTGACAACTACACACAAGGGATCCTCTAACAATTCCTCACAAGGGAGGGAAACCACAAGTTATAAAGAAATAGGTTCTTACACACCCTAGCAACACTTCCCATCAGTTTGTGAACCGGTTTAAGCAAGGCAGTGTATCAGTATAAGCAATACTTAAATGAAAACTGAGCAAAATGGCATTTCACAAGGTTAGAAAATGGAAAGGAAAGGGTAGTTAAAAGAAAATAGGTGCACCACACAATTCTAGCTGAGAATCAATCTAAAGAAGGCAGATCTAAAGAATGTGGCCAGAGTCTGTAGGCCTGTGCCAAAGTCAGTTGGTACAGGGCAAGGGCCCAGGAGCAAAAATGTTCTTGTAGCTGCAGGCAAGTCTTTGGTTAACGAAGTGGAAAAGGCGGATGCAGACATTGAAAAGACAATGTTAAGAGAGAGGGGTGGCCAAACCAACAGGTAGGTAAAGGATTTAAAACACCTTTAGTGCTACCGTGAAGAAAGGGCGGCCTGGCGGAACAATGTACCTTAACATGGAGAAGTGGCTCCTGCGGTGGCGGTTGTTCCTGGTAGTTCCTGCAGTTTGGGTGATCCAGCAGAGGAAGAGAGGCTCTCGTCATGGTGGAAGGTTCGAGTTACTGCACTACCCAGGGATGAAACCAGCCACGGTGCTGCCCGACAAATAAAAGGTACGCTCCTTTAAATCACAGTCCGGGTGGACTGGTGCCTGGCTATCCGGCCTCCAAGTACAGGGTATGGGAGATTCGACCAAGGCAGGTCCGGGAAGGCGATTGGAAAACTGGTTGGCCCCACCATTTCAAGGGAAGAAGGCTCTTGCAGGTGAAGATCTTCCCTCGTTGTGTTGAGAAAAGTTGTGAGACGCTGCAGCAGGGCTTCACCGGTGGTTCAGTTGTTGTAGATGTCTTTGGCTTCTCTTCTCTTCGGCTTCTTCCAGTGGCGACGTCTTGCTTTTCCAGTCCTCAGGACCCTGATTTTATGCAAAAAGATCCTCATTCATACAGCCTAATTGTCACTCACACAGTGGAGTGGTCATCTTGGCGGGAGACCCTCCAGCCTATCAGGATAGAGTGCGACATGGCTTGCTGAGGCAACCCTGTCCAGGGGTTCTACTTCCCCTCCCACACAATGGACCCACCCCAGACTCAGTGGTACCAAAAGGAGGGCTTCTCGGCAGAAGCCCGCCAAAAGGACGAACAAAGGATCCCCGACCTGGGTTAGGAGTTTAGAGGAAGACACGAGAAAGAAGTTATATTAAAGTTCTGGCAATAAAAACCTACCGGAGCAAAGTTAATATTAAAATACACCGGCGGTATGTTAGAGGCTGTCAGTAAAAGTGGTAGCCTCGAACAATGGGAAAATCCCATAGGGAAATATTTGCGGTCGAATATTTACAGTAATAACCACTGCCACCAGCCAGAAACTTTTGAGAGAGGGATTGTACGGTACACAGTGGCGGCTGGTGAGTTTGAAAGCTGGTGGGGTGTAAATGTTCCAGGGCGAATTTAGTAGCGAGCGTGCGCAGCGCGCGAGCCCACCCCCCCAAGCGGGGTGCGGGCGGTTCTCCCACCACGAAAATTTTGGAAAAATGGCCTACAAAATGTGCAATTTACTGTCCAAAAAACCCACCGAAATATGAAAAAAGCATTCGGTTTTACATATTAATGGCGGTACACTTTTCTTACGTGTGCAAGTGTGATGGTGTATTTTACAGCAGCTTGTATTGAGAATAGCTGGTACTATGGTGTATGTATAAAGAAATTCATTATATAGTCAGTAATGATGGAAACATGTTTGTCATGCTGTTACTGGCATTCACATGCGCTCATCCTCTTACTAAGGTGGGATTTTAGGCATTTTCTGAAAGGGGGAAACTAAGCTAAAATATTACTTTAGTTTTTAACCACTTAATTATTGCGACATTTGTCCTACCTTTAATGGCTGTCTGCCACGCTGAGTTGCCATTGCTTCAGTTTCTCAAAGTTGCAACACGTGGAATGCACAGGTCTCAGAAATAGCACATACATATTGCATGGAGAAAAATGCAACAGAAATAGTTTACTAAGTTTATTATGTTGAGTGCTTTATTATCAACCAACAACCATAACATCAAAACATACTTCACATTTCTTACTGTTCTACACAAAATCCTAACATACATAAGGCCATTGAAACAAAGAATTCAAGGTAACCCACAAAATAACTGCAAATAGCTTGTTTGTAACAGAACATTCACTGGTCAATCATTTTGAAAGTTTGTACACAAATTGTGCATGTCTATTTTTCAGAGAGGCAAATTTATCAATAGTCCGTTTATTGAAGTCAGGGATCTCTTGAATTAGTTGTTTTTCCATGGACAGCATGGCCAAAGCATTCAGACGATCCTCAGTCATTGTGTTTCTCAATAATGTTTTAATTCACTTCAGGGTGGAGAAACAGCGCTCAGACTCAGCTGTTGTCATGGGTGTAGTAATCAGAATTTTTAATAACTGCATTGTCTTACTAAATGCTTCTTCGAGATTGTTTTCAACAAACACTTTTAATAAAGAAATTGCCCCACTTGAACTACAGAATTCTGGTCTCTCATAAATAATTGAAAGCTCAGTGCGCAGTCTTTCCTTGTTTAACATGGGGTACGCTTGGACAGTTGCATTCAGTGCATCATTGGGAAAAGACTGTCCATGTGTTTGAAATAGGTCACTCTGCAACAATTTGGCCCCCTCCAAATGGTTAGTAAATGCAAAGCGTTCTTGGGCTTGTGTAACTATAATGTCACATACTTCTTTAGCCAAACGATTCAAAGTGTTCATATTTACATTGCGACCTGAAAAAGTTGCCTCTGATGGAAGTTTAGCTTCCAGATTGTCACTGCTTTCACGTACTCTGCCAATGCACTTGATAAAAGTTGCAGTAGCTTTCTGTACATACACAGAGTCAATGTCTCGCTTCTGAAGCTGGTTATATAGAATGTCGACATTGGGGCATTATGTCATTGAACAAAAAAAGGAAGAAAAGGAACTCTTTCTCTTTCAGAGTTCGAATGAATCCCTGGGCCTCATGCACAGTAACCCCCTCAAAATCAGTCTGTCTTTCAATAATGGTCTCAAAGCATGTACGGAGTGCTTCCCTGTGCTGATATATGGCTTCCACTACCCGAATATGGTAGCTCCAGCGAGTGCGAGATGGTTTTGGAAGTCTTTGATCTGATACCTCATCTAGAACTGCGGTTCTTTTTGGAGAACGAGAAAAAAATGTACAGAAGCCAGAGATATCACAAAAGAAAACTCGAGCTTCTGAGATTTTTGAAACAGCCTGTTCAATGATGAGGTTAAGCTGGTGTGCATAGCAATGTACATAATGTGCATTTGGATACACTTCAGCTACTTTCTTTTGGACTCCACCAGACACCCCCCTCATTACACTCGCACCATCATATGTTTGCGCAATTACTTTTTTTTGTGGCAATCTTCAGGGAATACTTTGTCCAATTTTTCCATTATGGCAGTAGCAATGGTCTGCGCACTAGAGTCTTTCAGATGAGAGAATCCATAAAACATTTCAACAATTCTGTATCGTTCATCAATGTAGCGATAGACTAGCACAGACTGAGTCTTAGTGGAAACATCAGTTGTATCGTCTGCCTGAATAGCCACATAATCTGTGCATTTTAACTGCTCTACAATGATCTCTCTGGTGACCATGAGCATGCAGTCCAGCAGTTCATTCTGAATTGTTTTTGAAGTGCCCTTGAATACTGTTGCATTTTTTAAGTGTAGTTCCATTGCACTGTCTATGCTGGATACAAAATCCACCAGGCCTCTAAATACACCAGGATTTAGAGAGTCTTCAGTTTCATCATGGCCACGTAAAGCCAATTCAAATGCACCACAAAAACGCACACAGTCTATTAACTTTGACAAGATGTATCGGTTTTTATCCACATCCTCATTATGTCTCATCACGCTCCGGCGATAGGCATCATCCAACTGTGTTGCAATATTTACACTTCCCAACATGCACAGCTGTAATATATTCTCAATATGAGATTTGCACGATTCATGTCTCTTGCTTTTTTCTGACAAATGCTTTAAGTCAGTGACTCTGGTTTTTGTCCATGCCGTTTCACCTCCAAACAGCAGGCAAGGGAAGCAGAACAAAGACCGCTTAGCAATGCTACCAGTGAGCCATGTCTTCTTTTCATACCACACCATGGAAAATGTGCGTGTGTAAGCCTTTCCCCTATCTTTTGCGGACTGTTCAATTTTTACATCTGGCCGATCAGGCCCTAGTCTTTTCACCTCCAGTTTTTCATTGTGTGCGAGTCCAGAAAATGGTTTTGAGAGTAATTGGTCCACTGAATTCATTTTCGGCAACAGTGACACCTGTTAATAAGCAAAATGATTATGTACATGTATATGTAGATGGAATCATGTAGTCATTGTTAGGTATGCTCTTCAATAACACATTAGTATAATTAGTCGGTACTAGACACAGATAGCGTCTGCAATTATACACAACTCTGCTGTACTTATCATCGACCAGTACAATTGACACCAGCCACGCAGTACGTATTGCAGCTTGTTTGGCAAATGAGTACTTATGGAAGAAATGAGGCAAGTTTGTTCTGTTAATACTGTTAAAAAAAAAAACTTTGTTTAGAATGTAGGGAGATTTTTCTGACTGCATGACACAACCCCAACCCCTCCCAAGCAATGTGGGAGCAACGGTGAAGATTAGAAAGAAGGTATTCTGATGTTTGAAAGACTGTGGGATTTTACAGCAGTAAAACAAATTACTGTATGCCATTCAACTGGAAGATACCAGGACATCATGAGGTAAGTGGGAACCACCACCCAATGCTATCCTTCGAAAAACTGTTTCCAAATGGACAGGTTTGATTCCATTGAACCATAATCAGGCCTTTTTGCACTATATGTATGACTTTCCATTTTCACATGCCACCCTCTCAGCTAGTCATAGATGCCATTCTGTATCTGTAGTCTGTACTGTTCATCACATTTTCCCCCACCTCATTGATCCCCACAAATATGGGCTTCTTTAAAAAAAAAGGTGAACAAGATAGCTGTGTACCTTCTTTACTACAGATGAACACAAACCGAGTTGGAGTGCCCTGAGCACCAAACCCTACAAAAGACTCATGCTAGCTCACCTCGTTCTGGAGAATGGTCACTGCAATGAACTCCTTCGCAGGCTATGAGAAATCCAAATCTCGGAAGGTGCACTGTGGAGGTTGAAGTCCGATGTTTTTAGTTGCACAATTGCCCTGGACTGGATGGATTTGTTCATTTAAGGTGTTGCTGATGGTCTGTAAAGAGAAAGAGAGAGACTGATCTGAGAAAGGGCAACATAGGCTCAGAGCAGTATTAAAATGGGTTTTCACACATGAAGGAGAGTTAACTGCTTGTAACATTGAAGCTGCACCAGAATAATCATTAGTGCAATGTGTAAAGAAAGTACTAGCAACTCCCACCATGTTCCAGTCATCAGTTGTATAACGCTGCAATATATACATTTCTGTAATGTTTTTGTTCTGGGGCTTTAAAAGTGCGCTTTGTGGAGCTCACATTACAAAATTAATTTGCTGCAGCCCTTCAGGCACCCGATTTATAAGCACTCTGCGTGTCCTTCGCTGAAGTCCTGTTAAAAACAGCATTGGCAAAGCCACTGAGATCCTGTTCAAACACAAGCATTGACAAAGACAACATTTTGGCCTTGTGCATACGGTGTAAGCTTCTGCCAGGCACTGCTATTAGATCATGATGCCCAGGAACTTGCACCATGTTTCTGCTTCTACAACAACGGGTAGTTAATTCTGCTACAGCTGTGCCTGGCAAGTGGCACTGTGCCTGGCAAGTACCTGGCAAGTGTAGCTGCGCTACAGCTGTGCCTGGCCGCAACAAGGGATGAAGGGGTGAAGGTAGACAGAATAAGCACAACACAAGGCAGTGAGCCGAGGTCAAAGGGGAAGGTGGGTAAACAGCAAGAAGAAGCAGCACAGGCTGACAGTTAAATACCTGGGGTGCAGATAAGCAAGAAGGAGAAACGGCAAGTCAGAGAACTGGTTGTAGATCAGAGAGAAGAGGAGCGAGGGGGTAACAAAGAACGTGGAGGACAGAAGGCAGAGAAGGGGGGAAATCAAGGAAAGCGGTTCAAAAGGTAGATCAATGGATGCAAGTATGTGCTACATTGCACAGCCCAGGAGGCAAAGTATCAACCAGATGGTAAATAGCCGAAAGGGCAGTCAGCTAAGTAGGGTGAAGGGGTAGTAAAGCGCAGGGTTGGGAAAGACAGACAACATGGGGGTACATAACTTTGAGGTGCATAATTATTTACACAGGGAAATACCTCTCACCATGTACTGTTTCCACATGATTCTTATGTTGTTTTAAAGATTGTCACGACTCACGAGAGATCATCTCAATGGAATTCCTACCCAACACTCTTGCTCTCACGTAGCCTGCTGGCTGGGCTGGCATCATAAGAACATGGTCTGCGCCCAGCACACCACAGGAATGCACCCTGGTGAAACATTTGCTAAGAAGTGTTTCGTCCGTAAGCTGGGCGCAGTCACATTGACTAATGGCCCATCGGTAATGGATAAGATTAGATCACACATACTTCAATACAAAAGGACTATTATGCAACGCAACAGGCCACGGGTCATACAAAACATGCACGAAATATAGAAAGCACTGCATCAAAATGTGTTTCAATGATGACAGTGGCCCAATAGCAAGGGAGATTCATTCTGCGTGCAAATTCTGTCAGTCAGTCAACAGCCCTAGAAATCCAGAGCGCGCAGCGGTAATGAAGCTGAGCCCTGTGGGGAGTTTGGTATTCTCAGGCCCATGGCACGCCTAATGAACCCATTTAGATTAGAAAATGCATTTAATATTTTATCGGAATTAACCTGTGCCAGGAAAGGGGATTACAATTCATATCTGCAAATGTGGCGGCGTTACGGTTGAGGCAGCATATTACATGAATATTAAGTGCTCAGCTTTGCGCATATTGTCATGAAGCCAAACATTGCAAGGCAATTATATGTTAATATATACTGCTAGTGTTCTGCCAATAATTAAATCTGAGTAGGGCATCGTGGATATTTTACTGGATGTAAATCTAATACACATTATATTTTAACAGCTGAAATCATCTTGCATACACATGCTACACTATATTTCAAAACTTTGAAAGCAGAGCAGTGAAAGCAGTGTTTCAACAAAGATATTATTTGTTTTTGTCCAAATATGATATGAGATGATAGGTTATTATTGCCCCTTCCACCGTAGGCCTCTCTGCTGCTAAGAGTGCCCAATAGAAATGGGGGCTCTGTGACGTGTGCACAGCTGCCCAGCTGGAATTGGACTGAGACTGGCAGCTCATGCACACAGGGGTACGCATGGACATGGGTAGAGGGAGGCACAGAATTGACTACCCCCTAGATAGCCTAAGAGCAAAATGAACCTCTTTGTAAAGAATGTATATATACACGACATAAGGACCATCAAATGGTTAATCCTGTTCACAATGAAGAAATTGTGCAGTGATTGTGTGCGCATGCGTCAACTGGCAATGCTGACCTCACGGTGTGTGGCACCAGAGCCCCTGACACAGGCGATTCTGTGTTAGCCTTTGACTGCACATCCAGGGTTCATCCTGGGCACAGCTCAGGGAAGAGGTTTAGCAAAGAGCGGTGAAGGCACATGGTTTTCAGCCGAGACTGGCACTGGCTTCAGATGGCACACCCCAGTGGGATATATTTATTTATTTAATATATTGTTTATATGTACAGCGCCTGTACATAGAGACATGCTTCAAAGCGCTCAATGAAGAGGTGGGGGGACAGTAGGATACCAAAAGAGAAACTGCCAGGAAGGGAGGGCTGCAGGGAGAGCAGGCACAGAGCAGCGAAGCCTGCACATCCCTATTTAGATGTTCGTATGCCCATTCAGACACTGTGCCAGTAGACCAGGGTGGGTAAGGAATGTGCATGCTTCGTGCCTTCTCAGTGCTAGGGGTAGTGTAGTGTCTGGCTGCCTGCTGTGCCCCAGGGCCCGCTCTGCCCACTGTGGCCGTGTGAACGTGGCATTAGTGGGGTTCTCCATCTAGTGCTCTGGCATGGGTCTCCACACATGTGTTGGGCAGGCTACTACCCCTATGGTGGTGGTCCTACAAAACGGACCACATACTTGCCCGGCCGGGGCTGAAAGGCAGCCGCGGCCCGCAAGCACTCCCGCATCATGCTAATTGTGCCGTTTTATATTTTCGGCATTTTTCGACAAAAAATGCCGAAAATATAAAATGGCACAAGTCACCAGGGAGAGCCCTGGCAGCGAGAGGCCCTCTCCCTGCCAGGGCTCTCCCTGGTGACTTGTGTTTGCCGTTTTATATTTTTGGCATTAAAAATGACGAAAATATAAAACGGCACAAATGCGGGAGGGTCGCGGCCGCGGCTAGGTGGTGGTGAGTTTGGCTCCCTTCTCCCTCTCACAGGGGAGTGCCCCACAAACATCCCGGCCCGTAGCGGTGCTCAGTCAGCACTTTTGTGATGAGGATTGCATTTGGGCAACAAGTGTCCAAGTTGCTGTGCGCATGACTTCCTAACAGTTTTGTTTTGAAGAGCCCCCAGGGTGGCTCACTCGCCAGCGGAGGCCTTCATTTATTTTATTTTATTTTGGCTTAGTTTCTCCACATGGGAGTTGGGGTTTACATGTAGGTACTAGTCTAGGAGGGCTTTTTTTTAGAGAAGAAAAATAAAATCACAGTGCTCTAGGGAATGGGTTTGTGCTGCTACTTGGGCAGCAGCAGCGCACGCCTGCCTGCCATTGCCCTGGGCCAGGGCACTGGCAGGCAGACGTGCATTGCTGCTGCCCAAGTAGCAGCACAATCCCTTCCTGGGCCTTGCAGCGTACCGGTCCGGCATGGCCCGAGGCAAGGCCCATGGGCCACGGCACGGACCGGGGCTAACAATACAAAGTAGGCCCAGGCAGGCGGCCCCCTGGCTTGGTGGTAGCAGGCCGCCCGCTACCACCAAGGTAGGGGCCGCCTGGGCGTAGTACACAGTGCTATTTTCGGTGTTGGGATTGAATTTCTGCTGGTACTTGGGCAGCAGCAGAAGCACAAGCTTGCCTGCCAGTGCCCTGGGCCATAGGCCCAGGGCACTGGCAGGCAGGCGTGCGCTGCTGTTGCTGCCCAAGTACCAGAAATCCCTTCCTGGGCCTTGCGTACCGGTCCCAGCGTGGTGGCCCAAGGCAAGGCCCATGGGCCACGGCACGGACCGGGGCTAACAATACCAAGTAGGCCCAGGCAGGCGACGGCCCCCGGCTTGGTGGTAGCGGGCCGCCCGCTACCACCAAGCCGGGGGCCGCCTGGGCCTACACAGTGCTCTTTTCGGTGTTAAGGCTTAAGGGATTGAATTTGTGCTGGTTCTTGGGCAGCAGCAGAACTGAAGCACAACAAGCCTGCCTGCCAGTGCCCTGGGCCATAGGCCCAGGGCACTGGCAGGCAGGCGTGCGCTGCTGCCCAAGTAGCAGCAATCCCTTCCTGGGCCTTGCGTGCCGGTCCCGACGTGGTGGCCCAAGGCAAGGCCCATGGGCACCCACGGCCACGGCACGGACCGGGGCTAAACAAAGTAGGCCCAGGCGGCCCCCGCCTTGGTGGTAGCGGGCGGCCCACTGTTGGGCCGCCCTCTACCACCAAGGCGGGAGCCGCCTGGGCCTACTTTGTTTAGCCCCCTGGTCCGTGCCGTGGATGCCCAACTTGGGGCGAGCGTTGGTGGTAGCGCTCGTCTTAAGTAAGTTGACGGCAGCACTGCAGTCACTCAGCTCGGCAGCACTGAACGACGTGTAGGCCTAGCCTAAGCCTACACGTTGTTCAGTGTTGAGTGACTGGGCCTGCCTGCTGGGCCCCGTAGTGGAAAGTGGTCCACATAGTTTGGGCCCGGCGGGGGGGACTCACTCCCGACTCCGAGTCTCCGAGTCCCCGGCCCGGGCCAAAACTAACAGAGAACTTCTCTGTTAGTTTTGGCCCGGGCCGGGGACTCGGAGACTCGGAGTCGGGAGTGAAAAAACAAGTTACAACGAACGAACGCTGCGCCGTGCGCGCAAATTACTTACCGCGGGTCTGCTGGTCCGCGGCGTCGCTGCTGGGCTGGTGTGGCCTGGTGCTGCAGCAGCACTCCTCTCCGGTGTGCTGATGTTCGGCCGGCGTCGGGGGAATCCAGATTCGAAAAGAAAGGGTCGGGTGTGAAGGCGGCGCAGGCGCACGCACACACCCTGCGCCGCCAGTAGATACAGTATGTCATTGGCTGTTTGCCAGCCAATGACATACTGTATCCATGGCAGGGGAGGCCGGGAGGGAGGGATTAATAATATAAGTGCGCTGTTTGCGCACTGGCGGGGCCACCCCTGAAGCGCCCCACCAGGCCTCTAATTAAAGGGGCTAAAAAAAAAAATACTAAATTGGGACGCGCCCCGCTGCCGGGTCGGGCGGCTATACTGATTGTTTCCTTGCCACAGCGCCCCCGCGCTGTTGGCAAAGGAAATGCAGCAGCATCTGGCTAAAAGAGATTAAATCAGAGAAGTTCTCTGATTGAATCTCTTTTAGCTTCTCTCTCTTTTTCTGGGGGGGCGGCGCCCGGCCGCCCTATTATAGCAGCCGCCACTGACGGTACCCTCTCGAAAATGATCATTGGGGAAAAACTATTAACACCTTCCAGTGCTTCCATAGTAAGATGGGTTGTACTGGTTTAGTTCATAGGATTCGACTAGTAAAGTCAATGGGGACTTTACATGCCCTGGGAGACAGTAGTCAGTCCCAGGGTATGGAGTCTATGTTTTGGGGTCGCTACGACACCCCTGTGTCACTGCACTCTGTAACACATGTGAATAAAGATGGTTCCTATGGGGTTGAGAGAGATCCCATAGGCATTAAACACAAAAATAGCCTAGAACACAAATAGCAAAAATGCCTAAGAGTGGGAAAAAAGAGTCTCACTCTTAGCAGGAAAAAAGGAAACAAACCCTTCAAATCCAGCAAAGCTGCCGGGGGACTCTATAGGTAAGGGAAATTAGCCATAGAATGATAATTCTCCCTAACAGTGCTACCTGTGAAAAGGAAGCAGGCTTCGGTAACAGTGAAAAATCTTCTGAGTGACTTCAGGTCAGTTCTTGCACTGATCATTTTCTGTTGCTATGGAGCACCTTCCAGTTGAACATTCAATATGGTCAAGCCCAGATTCTAGCCTGACTGCAAAACATGGCTGTGCATGATAAACCTCAGGGACACATATTTCCACATTCTGATTGGGCCTTGCCATCAAAGAGACTTGGCATTCACAATGGTTGGAACCCACAATAAATATTGAGTTTTTCCTTGATTTCAGCACACAAGGTATTCACAAACATCATGAGTTCTTTCACGACATATCTGAGAAAGCAGGAGTGTCATGGGTTCACCTACAACAACAACATGCTTCGTAGACCACCGTACCATAACATTTTGTCTCAAACGAAACATTCACAACTTTTTTCCAGCTCAGTCTTTCACTCGCTTCCAAAAAGTAATGCATTGGCAAAACATTAGGGTGACATATATCCAGAAAATCTGCAATGATGTTGGCCGATCTGAACACTTTCTATGTTTTCAGAGTTCTAAGCATAGCCTTTAATGGTTGTTATGAAACATATCTTATGTAACTTGTATAAGCTTACACTCTAGTATTAAGGGGGTGGGAATGTTCGAAACAATCTTGTTTCTACAGCACAATAATTGGGTGTATGCAGGTTCATAACATTTTTGTAAACTGTCCATTTATAAAAGAAATGTCCTGAAAATGATTGTAGGTATGCAAATGTTCCAGTGAGTTGTTTTACTGCTACAAGAGGAGCCTACCTCACTTTTCACTGATACTTGTTAAGCAAGGCTAGTGTGCACTCTGTGGGGTTGAGGACACATTAGTCACTTTCAAAAACCAAGTCAAAAGTATTGGCAATACAATACAGTGAAGCAAGTGTGCTCTTTGTGTTAATTGAAGGACAGCTACCTCTAGTAACAGTCTAGGAAACTACACCATATTATTCTCTGCTCAGCTGCTCTGGGCTTTTAAATAGAATCATGTATTCTGTGTTTAGAGCCTCTAGCATCCCCTCCATCTTGTTTAACTCTTAACAGGGAACTGCAGGAGAAGGACCTACATCCGTAATACTGCTGAGTAGTGTTGTTATTTAATGATAAGACAAATCTATGTGATTTTTTAAGGTGCTCTTTAAGGAACCTTTTTGAGATACTTATTTGTTTTATTTTCTTTAGACCAGGGGTGAGGAAGAGTGGGCTAAACAACAATTGGCTTGATTCTAAGCTCAGTCCTTTCACTTCATATGGCAGGGTAACAAGCAGGACTCAGATGACATTTTACTCCATAATTCTGGCCGTTTGCAGTCCAATTATTTTTCTTTGAGCGCAAAGGCATTTTACATTGCCATTTCAGTGCTTTGTAGGTGAGTGGAAATCTATTTTTAAATTGGAACAGATAGCTTATTAAAATCCAAACTTCTCCAGAGTTCCTTTTACCTAATAATTCATACTTAAAACATGATATTTCATATACAATTCCTTTTCAGCTCAGGCAGCAATATTATTAGAGCTCCCTCCTGTGCCACTGCTCTGCTGGAACCTCTGACTGAAAAATATCAGTGGAACTTGGTGAAATGAAGAAGTGTGTAGGCTCCTATATATATATATTGTTTTCTATATTGTGTTGAGCGTATTTCTACTCCCTATTTTCTTTGTTCAGAGTATTTTAAAGCAGTAAATGTTGCTGGGACATATCTAGAGGACAACATAATGAGTAAGTGGTGTCACTGCTCTTCTCTCCGAGCAACATAATGTTGATAGTCAGCAACAGTGCGTAGTAAACAGAGTTCTTTTTGATTCCCTCTATTGGGTTGCATAGAGGAAATGTTTCATAGAATGGCTTAGTTTTTTTGATGCACTTTTGTGCTATCTTTTAAGTTCCCGTTCACTAAAGTCCTCACAATGTCCTCAGTAGTTTGGCAATATTATGCCCTTTTGAGTTTCCAGAGTCCTCACAGAGTCCTCATTGCATTGCTGTGCTATCTTATAAGTTCAAAAAGTCCTCACAGTATCCTCTGTGTTTTGGCAATGTTGTGCCCTTTTTTTAATTTACACTCACAAAGTTTTCATTGCACTGTTGTGCTATCCTTAAAGTTCATAAGGTCCTCACAGTATCCTCTGTAGTCTGGCAATGCGGTGCCCTTTTTGATTTACAGAGTCCTCACAAAAGTCCTCTTTTTGATTTACAGAGCCCTCACAAAGTCATTGACACGTGTTTCCCCGTTGAGGATTGCAGCGGTTCTTCAGGAGGGTGATAGATTTAAATCCCTGAGCTCTGTAGATTTGAAACAGATATTCACTAAAAGTTAGTGCTGTTCTTTATATTTTTTAGGAATTCTTAAAATCATACTCGATGGTGCAGCAATTCCTACCGAATTACTTTCCTGACACATACACGAGAGAGCCATGTTCTCCTGGCCCTGAATGACTTAATTCTAGTGACACATGATTTTTTAATGGAATGCTTTCTGGCAAACACATTTTGCTTGCCTTTATTCTATTTGTAACATTACATATGATGTCTGAATTTATTACCAACCACTTGAGTTATGTTAAGTGATATTTGTTGTTTGTAAAACTGATGAGTGTGCTCCCTGTTGTGTAATAAATGCACTGCGTTGCCTCTGAGCAGTTTGCCACTTGACAAATGAATAGCCGCATCTAAGCCCAGTGTTTGTATTGAGCGCACAACACTCTCTTTTGGTAAATCCACGTCTTTTTCTGTGAAAAGGAGGACATTTGCTAGCCACTGTGGCAGACCTTTCAAAGTCTTGGAATGGTTTGTGAGCTCTCTTAGAAGTGCCTATGAAACATTTATTTATTGAACCCAAATATTTGGAAATAGTGTGTTCTACTGATTTGTAAAGCATTGCAGTAAATGGGGGCGAGGGGGAGTTTCCTTCCACGCTCCATTCGGAGAGGATAGCTGACACACTATACAAGCTCACGAAGTAGCACACCTGTTAAATCAGTTGTGCAGATGGAAAATACAGTGCACTCAAAAGCAAACTATTTCTGACATTAGAGAAAGATATTTAGAGGGAATGTTGTTTGTGAAACCCCCGCCCCAATCCTTGACTCTGTACTCCCCTCAACATAGATTGTACTCATAAACAGAATGAACAAGACTAGCCTGACAGGACGGCTGGCTGTCAGGAGTGGCGGAGACACCATTCACAGGCACTTATTACAACCCTAGGCCACCTGCTCTGCTACCATCCAATGCGAAGATGTTGCGAAAGGTATGGCTTTATAACTGAACCAGCAGACATTCAAATTCTTAAAGTCAATGGATACATTTTGGATTGAAAATGATTAAGATTCTGAAAAAGGCAGGTCAGGAATGGCTAAACGAACGAATGAATGGAGGTATTACAAAATTCCAAACCTGATGAATAAACCTGTCTACATGATTAGTCATGGGCCCGGGTAGTGCTGTGTAGCTTCATATCCAGTTCCTCAACTCTATGAATTCTAGCAGGTCTAATAAGACCCCACTGGGTCACCCTGCTTCCTTTTCCATAGTTGAAGAAGCCAAGGGAAGGAATCGTAGATGCGGATCGAGGAAATCAACAGCGATATTAGCAAGGACAGACCATGTGGCATTCGCTGGAATATAGCTTCAGCGGGAGCACAGCTTGGAAAGCAGCAGCAAATGCATCAAGACTGTCCGCTTTTCCCTCCCTTTCCTGTATGCACTGCCCGTAATCCTCTGTAACCCGTCTCTGCATGCCCTTGCAAGTGTACCTCTAGTAGTATATCCTTTCGATTCTTTCTGTGTCATTGTACCGTATCGCTGTATCCCATGTGTACAACATTCTGTTGATTCACAGTTAGGTTTGTGCTACTTATAATCCACCACATACAATGATAGACTAAGAGGAACGGAGAGGAATCTGGGCCTAGAACTCATGTCTCTGCTACACAGTTGAAAGTCTAGCCACTAGACACATCTTCTTCATGCTCCAGTTGCAAATATTGATTGTCCAGGTGTCTGTTGATGCGGTTCTGCCTTCTCTTTCCATGGGACACGTCTTGTAACAATGTCGGCCACTGATTTCCCCTTGCAGCTTTGTGCAGTCGGTGTTCCTGCTGACGGCGGTGGTGCTGTACTTCATCGGCATGCAGGAGTATGTGGGCTCCCTGGTCATGTGCTTGTCTCTGAGTTGGGTGAACATGCTGTACTACACTCGCGGATTCCAGGTGATGGGCATCTACTCAGTCATGATTGAGAAGGTGAGTGTGGAGCCAGGTGAGCTATATGATATGATAGGTTATTTATAACATGCTTAATACCCGTAGGTTTGTAAGCGCGGGCCCGGGGATCGAAGCTGTGTTGCTCTGTGTCGTCTTGCTACCAAGGGGAGCACGTTGCACCTCAGCTATCCTCCCGAGACTGATTTGTTATATTCTACAGACAGATGTATGTTTGGGTATTACCTGGCTCTGGAAATCTCTCCCAGAGGATGACCATAGTACCGACAAGCTCCTGACGTTCTCAAAACGTTTCAGTACCAGCCATTTCTAGTTGGCCATGTTGGACACTTACTAATGATTCTTGGCACTTAGATGCCAAATGGGCCTTTAGAGCGTCACGAATATAAAAAACAAATCTAATGATTGCCTTGCCCTGCCATCCCCATTGCATTCTGGGAGACAGGACCTTAGAATTCGAAGCCTTCCAAGCCTGGAGCTGTTATGGCAGCCGTGTATTGAGGGGATGGCTCAAAATGACCAGTGTCATGAACTTTCATATAAGGATGCTTTATTAAATGCAGGTTCATTTTACACCAGTTTTCTCTCTTGGCATCAGTCATGTCCCGTGATGTCTTGAAACCCCTTCCGCACACCTACCCCTTTCCATGGGTACATTTACAATTTATTTCCAAATTCATCCCTACTGCTTGTCCAGTTTTTCCACTGTAACACTTCTTATCCCTTTTGCAGCCCTTCCCCATTCTCCTTTCCTTCTGGCCTGTTCCCCGTGTTTCCTTTCCCATTCTCTCTCTTGTGAACACTTGTGAACACCTAGGCCCTTTCCCTACCTTATTTCTTGAAACATAAATACAAACGATCCATATTATAACCTCAAGTCCTTAACATTTTAACATACTCATGTCTTTTCTCGGCGGTAGACAGAGGAACCCTCCCCAGCTGGTGTCCCCCTGCCCCACAACCCATTCCCAAACTCCCTTCACAGACCCCTTTGCCACTTCCATCACCTTCGCAAGGTGCGTTGTCATCGCTTGGAATGACAGGTGCACTCCGTTCTGCTGAATACAGGCAGGTCTCTCAAAACGTGTCACCTCGTTATTCACTGCACCAATTCCTTCACTGCACCAATTCCTTCGTGTCGACGGAAACCAGCAACCGCCATTTTTAGTTCTTTACACGTCCTATTTACCTCAACTGGCTTCTTCGCACCCCTCCAAGACCTCCTGAGCCACAATTGACAGCTGACCAATAGACCTTTCCTCCAGTGCCAGTGTGATGAGACGCGATACGGGTGAAAGCAGCTCCTGGGTGCTGTGCGAAAGGGCTGTGGGAAGGAGAGTCCAGGTCGTGAGACAGTGGTAAGGCGGTGAGGTTACCCACTGTGTTGACTCCGGTGTACCGCACGTAGGCTTCCTGGCTGCACTGAGGCTTGACGTAGCTCGGCGGTGGGTCCATGCCACTAGGCTGCAGCTGCAGGCACACAGGGATGCCGAAATGCAGTAATAAGGGAGAGTCACAGACAACTCTCTGAACTGCCCTCGCGGCTGCCCCCTCAGGCTACAGGCTACAGAAGCTGCGTAATGGTTCAGAAAAGCCCAAGGATCTTGGAGAACAAGCCCGAAAAAGTGTGGTAACTGAGCGAGTGGGGGAGACCCTTCTGTTGTGTCCTGAGTTGCTGAGCTGTACTGGACTGTAGGGAGGTAGTGGTGGAGGTATTGGGGAGGTATTGGGGGTTCCGTGTGAATCCAATCTCAATTAGGATAAATGACTCTAGGGTAGGAGTGTGTGCTGGAGTGTGGGTACCCCATTGAGTAAAGGGTGGTCCATACCCTCACATAGCCTTTGCAAGTCTAAGACTCTATACTGTGTCCTCCCATCGCTGCCATCCTCTTCCTCTATTTTCTATTTTCTTTTCCGCGCTACCTCCATCCCCTTTTACCTCCGGAGTTATACAACATTGGCACACTGGTTCCCCTTGCTTGAGTATGTGGCCCACCACCATGAATAACAAACTGCCTAGTTGGTCTGGCTTGCGTAGCGAATCCTTAAAAACGAGGAAACGGGCATGGAGCCCATTAAACCCTAATAAAGGTAATCCAGAGGCACCGTCCACAAAGAACAGCAAAATGATGGAGGAAACGGGGGAAAACCAGTGCCTAACGACCAGAGGCCTATTACTGGCTATTTCCAGGCCGTCAGCCAGACCCATGTGTTATTTTCGATGTCATGCCCCTCAGTGACGCAAGTGAGAGATGGTCCCTCATGCAACGTAAAGGGGGACAATAATCTGCAAGCGCCAAGGAAAACTCGAATTATTGCAACCAATAATATTGCAGATCCAGCAGACAAATTCGACAACCAAGTGCCAAACTCACCACTGTCTGTTGACAGTAATGGATCATTGTTTCACTTATGTAAGACTTTGAAACGCAACTCTCTTGGTCCCCCCATTGGAAGAAACCTGTCCAGTACCCCTAACCTCGAAGCATTAGTTGATACCTTGGAAATCTCAGGAGATGTGAGTTATGGTGCGCCCTCCAACAGTACTACCCAGGGTGAAGCCTTCCTCCCGGACGAGGTACCCTTGAAACACCAACTTAACACTATTCTTTCTAAAATGGAAACCTTATTGGTTCTTTGTACAAATCTGTCCACTGAGCAACATGACCTAATGGTAATAACCGCAAAGGTAGGGGACATTATCTTAGATGATACGGCCTTGTGCCAGGGTCAAAAACCAGAAAATAAGGGAATAGATAAGTCAGGCAGGGGATATGAACCCACAGATGGGACCAATGACCCCCCACCATGTATACTAGTTATGGATGAAGACCTAAAGGACCAATGTGAGCATTGGGACAGCCTTCCCGTCAGCATCCCTAGTTCACCGGCATCAGTAATGCTCCAAGACTCACTTGCCCTGGAAGCATTATGCAATGAAATATCAATGATGGAAAAATCTCCTCCAGTCGACATCTGAGGCAGTTATGGAGGTCAAGCACACATACATCACTTACAAGGACATCCTTGGGCCCTGCCTGGCAAAGCCCAAAGCAAGTTTGCTTTTTGAATAATAACAGTGAGCTTTCCCAAACCCGGTGGTTAGACAACAGAGTGTCTCCATCCAGAACCTACAACGGTCATCAGAGTACAGGGCGATGGCACAAAGAGCAAAGTAACTTTGAGTGGGCCGCTGGACAAATGGTCTCATGTAGTCTCAAATCAACCACGAGTAAAACCCCAGGTTGATTCGGAGAGCGGTTGCCCTCGTTAGGCCCAGGAAAAAGTCCCTGTCGCTGTGTCTTGCCACACGGGTAAAAGTCAGCCCACTGACACACATCTGGTGAACAGCCCTATGCCAGACATTGGCAGTCCCATCAGTGAAGAGAAAGGGTCCGCAGCTCTTTGTCAACCAAGAATAATGTCACCAGATGAAATCTGTACATCTGTTTTCCAAAACAAATGGCATAGCGGGAGAGGAGATTATAATCCTGATTTAAGTGAACATTGAAGAGAACCAGAGAGCTGCAACCAGTCCCTTCTTTAATTGGTCATCCCTGCTCCACATGTGGTCTATGATCCCCCAGCTGTCATTGATTTCTTCGGCAGATATTTTACGACTAGAACTCCCTGAATGGGACAGTCTAAATAACTGGGTCTTTATTCGATTGTATGCTCTTTGGCAGTACCCTTGCTATGTGCTAGAGTGGATGTATTGTATAGCCTGGGGCTTAAATTAATGATATACCATGAGCATTACCCTGTTTCCACAGTGACACCTATAACCGATAGAATGCTGTATGTGGAAAGGTTGTTGTACAGCCCTCCCAAGGGGTTGAATTATTCAAAGAACATTATGGACCCCATAATGGATACGCACAGGCGGGGCCATGTGCAAATAGAGTTACAAGCAGCCAAACACAGTCTTCGCATGATTTTGGGTCATGGCCCCGGGAGCAACAGGCTGTTACGCCACGTATGGGAAAACTTGCTAGGGGGAATTGAACTTTTAGGTTTGCTAGTTGGAATACCAGGGTTTAGCGACACCTTTTACAGAAGGGGGGGTCAATGCAAATACTAACCAGCTATGATGTCTTCCTTCTCCAGGAAACCTGGCTCGACTCTCCCCTCTACGTGGATGCTACCGCCTATACCAAGTAATGGATAAAAAGCGGACGTGGGCTCGACCATATGGGAGTTCATTATTGGACAGACCAGAAAATTGGTTCTAGCCAAGTGGCGGTAACATCTAGCGAGGGGATGGTCCAAGTGGTTGAGCTGTGGCCTCACTCAGAAACAGAGGAAGGCATTGATAATAAATACTTATAATCCGCCCGAAATGTCCAGTATGGAAGAAATCCATTCTCAGCTCGTTGACATCTTTGCAGTACATGGAGTTTCGAAAGGCCCCAGCAAAGGGTGGCACTGTACATCATATTTGTCAATTTTCAAGCTGCCTTTGACAGCGTGAACCATGAAAAACTATGGACCAAGATGGAGGGCTGGGGTTGCCCTAAGTGGCTCATGTGTGTATTGAAGTGTTTTCACCATAGTACAGGTGGGTGGTTAGATTGGATGACGAAAGCACTATGACCGCCAGGTATGAAGCATGGATGCACATTAGCTAATTAGCACCCTTGCTATATAATGTATACATGCCGGACCTTCCTGTCTGTTTGACCTCTGTGGTCGACTGTAGCCCTAGAATTGGTGGACAAGCCACTACCATGTATGCTCTACACCGATGCCCTGGTAATGTTAATCCATACCTTTAGCGGAGCCATGAAAATGTTCGCTATATTAGTCTCATACGCCATAGATAATGATTTAACCATAAATATGGAAAAGACAAAGGTAATGTTGATAGCCTCCAAGAGGGTTAAACCCCCAATTTGTACAACCAGATTGGGGCAATTGGAGTACGTTGTGAAATACCCTTATCCTGGCCTGGAAATGAGTGTCAGTTGTAATTACTGTTATATAAAAGAGACACAAACGGCTAAAGCCTGCTGTTTGACACACTTGATTGGGCAATTTTCTAAGCAAAGGGCAGGCTTTTCTATGGCAGGGATAATCACATTCTATAGACAGTGTTTTTGTCCCCCATGGTCTTGTATGATTATGCAGGAGATCGGTTGGTTGGATGAATTAGAAGGTTACTTTTGGAAAAGGTTAATGAAACTCTCTTCTTCGACCCCAGTTGAGTACCTGAGGTTGGAGTTAGGTCTTGTTTCTCTTAGAGGTAGATTGTTGCTCAGGTGGGAGCCCTACACTTAAAGGCCAACACGTACCCCAAAAGTCAAATGTTAGCTTTAACGGAGAGTACTAGGGGACCTAATCGAGAGCACACTGGTACTGAGTTTAATTGCCTGAATAATATAGCATATAGTCATATTAACTGGCAACCCGAACTTCGCACGTGGAATCAGGTTTGTTACTTTGAAATGTATATTTAAACAAAAACTGGTGCAATGGGATTGGACTAATATTTATGGACACCTCTCAACTTTAAGTACTTATAAATATGTCTCATATGTTACACACAGCTACCTTCATACACAAAGGTAATGACTACACTGTCCCAAACCAGCGCTGCGGAATGTGATGCTTAGACTACGTACTAACCAACTCCCACTTTTGGTGTTTAAGGGTTCCTATAAGAGGACCCCCTAACTGACAGGGTCTCTCGAATATGTAAAAATCCAGGGAATATTGAAGCTGCAAAACATTTATTTACTGAGTGTAAACAACTGGGCCCAGTTTACATGACCACTCTTGGCAAATACGTCCGTACCCTTGATGCAATAAAACACAAGGCTTTTTGGACCTATTGTCTTAACACTGAGACGGAAAGTGTTCACAATGCTTTGTATTGGTTATGACGTGTAATCCCGAAATTTTTAATAGTTGATAGCGACAAATAATATTGAATGAATCAATTTTAGCCATTTGGTCACATTTAGCTTGCAGAGGCGCGGACCAGATCATTACTGTAATTGAATGAATTTGATGATCATATGTAGGCCTAAAAGTGTTAATTACTATTTGTTTCTAATCACAGTGAATTTTAAAGTGTATTTTAAGCATATTTTAAAGTGCATTCTTTTAAAATGTAAATATATGTATGTTTTTATGTTTACTAATGGAATTTTATTTTTCAAAATGTTTTCTGTAAAAGTTCTTTTAGAACTAAACACAAATACAATAAATATTACAACAATAAATATTTAAGGATTTTCAGCCAGCTTTATCAAACCCAACCTCATGATTTGGATCAAATTGTTCTCTCCCAGGTGTATCAACAGTAAATCATCCTGCCCAATTTCAATGTCATGGGCAATAATTGGCTCTGCCTCATTCCGCCCAGCTCAGTCCACGTCACGTCAACGTTTACGTGCGAACACCCCAGCTGTCTCCATTACTCTGTTCGGCTTGGTTCCCGGCCAATTTAATGAGTGTATGGCCTCAAATCTAAATGTCCTTCTTCTGCTCCTACTGCTCCTGCATTACAATAAACAAGCAGCCATGAACCCACCAGCCAATTAACACCATGTAAAACTTTAAGCAATCAAACGCACATAGTCCCTGTACCTCTCGGATTTTATTCTGCGCTAGGGCATAATGTATGTATGCCAAACTATTATGTGTCTGTCCCAAACGCTTTCTCATTTCTGCAAACACTTTTCACCCCAGTAGTACCATCCAGGTGGCAAAAATACCACTGCCATGTCTTTTTGCAGCCATCAGACTCACATCTCTCATCTCTTGACATTCTGAGAAGTACTACACATCCTTATCCCTTCTCGTCGCACTTAGACTTTCTCAGACGTAATGTACCCTTCTTCCCACCAAAACAGCCTCCCCCATCTCCAATCCTGACATGCCTTTTCCTCCCACAATTTCAGACAACCGGAAACCACCCACAAACATTGTCTCAAAGACTGCAGCAAAAAGAATATGCTCAAGCTCACCACTTACCACCAGCTCAAATATCCCAACATGCTCCTGAATAACAACACTGAGAGCGGTTTTCTTGCATTTTTTTCGGATCCTTCTATACCCACACCACCTTGCTACAGCTCACTTCGTGAGGGCTTGTAATCCCAAACCAATTCCCATAATACACCACTTCATTCCACTTGTCTGAGATATTCACTGCAGAAGTTCCCTTTCAACCGGTGCCATCACAAATTGCCCTGTATCGTTCCACCTGTTTTCTTTTTTTTTGTAATTTCTTTTATTTGCATTTGGTTTACAAAGCAATTAAACCTTTACACAAAGAGTAAAGGTTTGTCTTGTTTACATTGCTAAATAAGACTTAAAAAAAGAAAACTATATATAAAATATATTTCCAGATGATAATAATAAAGTTTGATATGTCATCAATAGCCAGTGTACTGATTTAAAAAGCAAAGATCTCTTAATACTTCCACCACTGCCGGGGTGAGAAGAGTTTCGTGGCCTGAGATCATTCTGTTACACAGATGTTCTGATAGAATTCTTTCCTTGTTCATGACAAATTTCCCGAATTTGTCAAGCCTTGGATTCAAAGTCCTGTCACACTCTATTAGTAAATGAAAGAGGGTCTGATTTCGTGGACTGGCGCAGATTTTGCACAATGAAACGGCATTCTCTCTCTGTCGTCGGATTTCCAGAATTTTCCCTGTGTGTAGTATGTTCAGTCTGATCCTGAGGAAGCTGTTCCTAACCTTATAGTCAGGGTAGTTCTCCAGGTATCGTGGTAAGAAGCCCAGTTTTTTGTCCACTACTAGAAAGGTATTTTTTGGTGTTGAGTTCCGAACCTTTGAGATTGTCTCAATCCAATCTAGTAGTTCCAGGTCTCTCTTTATTTTTAATGGATTCGAAACAAGCGTCTGTGTGTCTAGTTTCGTTCTTGCCAGTATAGGTTTTACCTTTGATTCTAGATTGCATAGCAGTTTGGATTTGGAGCTGGTTATCATTTTTCTGAAGTCTTCATATTGAGATTTTGGTCTAGGTATTATGATTTCTCTATATAATGATACCAGCTTCCACTCCGCCCGGCCTTCCAGTGAGTTGAGGCCCAATTCAAATCGCAGATGCCAGCCCGGAGTACTTGGTGGTAAGTTCAGAACCTCTTTTCATAGCCTGCCTTCAATTTTGGACCACCTGTTTTTACTGTATGGCCACCTCACCTCCAACATTCTGTCCTATTTCCCTGAAATTCCTTCTATTGTCATCAACAGTGGCACCAGGGGGACTCTCCCGGTTTGAACAGTTCCTTCAGCGCAGGAGTCAACCGCTCTTTTACTCCTGGGTCCAACCACGGAACCTCAACCTGTGCTAATGAGAGAAAGCATCAGCCATACAATTCTGCAAACTGGGGATATGTGGGCCTGAAAAACAATGTTCCTCTGCAAACATTACAATACCAACATCCACAACAAGCTCAAAATCCACACATCTCTCGTGTATTGCTGGTTGATTGTTGGCACCACTGCCTTTTTGTCCACTATGAATGTCACCCAGAGGTTACACCGCCACTTTCCCCACAAATATAGTGGCACCAGGACTTGAAATAACTCCAGAAATGCAAGGGTGCACCCTCTCCTTCTGCACGTGCCTGGTCCCGGTTCTGCACACCACCTGCCATTCCAGTAGATCCCCCAATCCCAAAGCCCCAAGTGCATTGGAAAATAACTCAACTAGCCGTGCCAATGCCTCTGGGGGAAACCATTTTGAGACTCTAGTAAAATCATCAACGAATTCCAACCATATCTCCAAATCCTTTCTTAAATTCAATGTCACTCGAACCTTGTGGTGAGACTTCTTCTCACCTGTAATGGCCTTCGCCAAAAGGTGTTCCATCAGTTGCTACAACTTTCCCTTTTCATATTTCCTGGCCCTAATCACCTCCCTCAGCATAATCCTCAACTTTTCACCCTTGTCAGCTGGAAGACGGGCTTCCAAAGCCACTGATTCCAGTTCAATGCCAAAGAACCTGAACGCTGCTGACGGTCCCTCAGCCTCTCCCCGTGACAACGGCATGCTTTCTTCCTTTGTCTAACTCCGGAAAACCACGCGACAGGTGGGTGCATTCTTCCATGAACTTCCCTGTTTCCCTAAAACTGAAGGTCATTGCGCTAATGGCGCACCTGCTTGGAATCAGTCCAACATGAAAAAGCCCACTCCGGAAACAAGCTGCAAACCCAAACACTGCATAGGCCACTGAACCCCAAAGGAGCATCACCTTATCCATCTAAATGAAGCCATCATAATGAATGTCGAGCAAGTACACATCACCCATTTGCGCCGGCAACAACCATAATGCTGATTTGATATTGTATTGCAATTCGCCATCTCAGCCCGACCACACCTCCTTGCCAACTAAATTGGTCAATGCTGGAATACAGCACTGAACAATCCTCATGAGCGACACAGTCCTTCACTGACCACCCCTCTGGCCAGAACAGATGATGCATTCATACGTATTCGCCCGGCTCTTTCTTATGCATAATACCCATCGGAGAGATGACTAAATTATCCTATGGCGCCTTCATAAAGGGCACACCACCCTCCCTACAGCCATTTCTTTCCCTAGTTGCTCCAAGACTTGAAATGTTCTGCCCATCTGCTATAACTCGGTCCTCGATAAACAAGTCTGAAACCCTCCTCAAAACATTTAGACAACAATTTTGTGCTATCCGTGTTCTTGTGGTGGACCATCCACTCCTACAACTTGTCCCACTTAACCGGAGTACAAGCCTTTTTCCAACAGCCCCCTACCGCCATTACCTCCTCGGTGTGACCACGGACGCCAAGCTCGACCACTCTGCTGATCCTTTGCACCAAAGGGTGTCTTCATGCATGTCTATGCAGGCTGCTACTGTACACATGCTCTGTTATGCATGCAGCTAGCTCACCTGCCCCAGTCTGGGACTCACCTTTGTTCACACACCCCATCTCTGAGTGGGTTGGGCCTGAAACGATATGTGCGGTCGCGGCAACTAACGTAATAACCTCTACAACTCTCCCATCCAGGTTTTCTTTTGTGGCCGCTGACAGGTGTGCTCCCAATGGCTTTGCTACTCCCATGTGAGGCAACCTCACCTCTTTTGCTTATCCCCTGACTCCTCTTTTTCCTCCTCCTACAACCTAGTCAGCGGCGTTGGGCACTTCCTGTGCCACTGCTTCTGTCTGCAACGGCATAGACATCTGCACCAGAGCCGTGTCCGCCACTGCCTACACCCCTGTCCTACCCACTGAGGCATGCCCCCTTTCTCAAGTAGCAGGCCCCCTCATCCCTGCACGCCATATCCTCTCTTCTCTTGGTCCTCACATACCTCGCCCCTTCTCTTCCTATCTCATGTCATTTATCATCCAATCTTCTCTTTCCAATGTCGTGCCCTCGCTTCACCATTCCCACGTCTGACCGTTTCTATGTGATCTTTACTGAAAAAGACATTGCAATTGATTTTTTTACCGAAAAAAATGGATTGAAAAAAACATCGAATTTTTCATATTTTTTATTTGGGAGGGTTCCCACAGCCCCCCATTTCCCTATGTGTTTAACCGCACACAAAGCCCCTCCCCACCCATGTTCACCCCTTACCCCACTTCCATATATCTTTTTAAAAAATCAACGTTTTTTTAAATGGATTGTTTTTGGTAAAAAAAAAATGTTTGTTTTTCCAGTAAAATCACTGGATACCCGTCTGACCAGTGGCACCCTCAAAGCCATATCTCTAACAGAGACTGGCCTCGCAGTCATATCCTACCACAGGGGTCTGCAACATTTGGCTCGCCAGATGTTTTGGACCACAACTCCCATCATACCCAACCAACATAGTCAGTGGACAGATATCATGGGAATTGTAGTCCGAAACATCTGAAGAGCCAAAGTCTTCAGATCTCTGTCCTAGCAGCTTCACCACACCTCTCCCACAATCGCCATCGCACGTGGGACCCCACTCTCACAGGGCCCTCTGAGTTCTTCCCATTACTGGGGACTAGCTCGTCCCACTAGATCCCCACACTTGGTTGGTCTCCTCCGTGTTCACCTCTTTGTAGCGTGCTTCTCACCATGCCCTTAGGCATCCCACTGCACCCTCTCTCATTCCTTGTACCCCTGTCTAGCCCCCCAATCATAACTTTGTTTATCTTCCTCCTCCACCACTGCCACACTATCTTTAAAAGAGTTCCCCAGGCCAGTGAGGCAGTCCCCCCTTTTCTGTGCAGCCCACTGCCCACCATCACTGCCACTGAACTGCTTCCGTTCCTGCCAGTCTCCTCTTGTCCGACTACCTCCTGTTGCCTCACTTGCTACTCACCTCTGACTCATGACTGGTATCCCCTTCCCTGGTCCCACTTCTGGCCTCCACCCTTGCTGCCGCTTATACTCCCCACTTCCTGACCACCACCCGCAAATGTTTTTCTCCCCCTACCCACGTCTTTCTGCTCTCTCTACCCCCTATGCAAACCTTTCTACTCCTCTTCCTGCCACCTCTGTCTCCTCTTTTGTCTCCTGCGCTTCCTTTGTTCGCCACTGGGCCTTGTCTTATTCACCTTCTCCTGTCGCTCTCACTTTCCGAATTTTGCTGAGCTCTGTATTGTTCCCGCCCAATTCCTCCCCTATCTGTGACGTTGGGAAAGGGACAGTTGGCTGCTAGACTGAGAGAAGGGCATTTGTCTGTGGCATTGTTGAATCCTGGTAGAGCAGGATCAATGAAGTATACCACAGCGGGACCAATGAAGTATACCACGGCTGTGTGTCGTATTATAAGGAGGTAGGGTGTACACACCTCCATGCACTGCGTTCTAGCAACGAGCGGACGTGCTGGAACACAGTGCACCAGAAGAACCACAACAACAGAAAGAGCAATGCTGTGTAAGCTCATCATGCTTACCGCAGTGGGGGAAGTACAACGTATTGACAGTACCGTTTAGTACTAACTCGAAATAATGCTTGTTTTCCTACTTGGCAGTTGAATGACGTACTGGTTGAACCCTTCCACTGTCCTTCTAACTCCCACAGCAAATAACTGAATCCCATCTGTGTTAAGCTGTTGCATGTTATGACCATTGAGATGTATTGTGTCTGTCATTAGTGACAATATGGCGTCCAGGGTTTGTGTGACACAGAACACAGGCTTCCCTCCTTTTGAACTGAGTTACAAGTTGGCATGATGCCACAGTGTGCGTTTGTGCTACCAGTGCAGGTGTTGTTGTTTCTCATCGTGATGTTGTGTTCGCCCCTGTGAGTTGTATTCGTGCAGGTGTCACATTTCAACATGCGAATAATTTCACTCTAGTCAGCTTTCTGGCTGATGTCACTCTTCGGGTGTGTAATTCCAGTGTGAAGTTGCTTATGACCCTCGTTGCTAAGTGTGCAATTCCCGTGCGTGGTGCGCTTGGGTGCAGATGTCCTGTATTGTGGGTAATTTCCGCATATTTGTGGTTATGATTTGGTGTTGCAGGCATTTTCACTCCCTTGATGGCGTCGTGTTTCGTTGGCACCTAGCTTTGGTTTCTCGATGCCAATATATTTTCTGGTGCTCTGATTTCCTTAAAGGGGGCCTTGTTCCAGGCAGCAACTCCTGTGTTTGATTTGTATTTTGGCCATATTTGTTTGCAGGTCCTGGGGCGCCTTCAGTGGGGTAGAGTCTGGCTCACAATGAGACCGGCAGAGACTGAAGTAAGAGGCCTTGAGTGTAGGCCTTGAGTGGGGGCCTGCTTCACCTGCCGGCGCAGGTTTCCTCTGGTCACATTTGTTTGTTGTCACTTTTGTTCCACAGTGTGCACGCTTTTTCGTAAGCCTCAGGATCGTAGGCCGCAGAGCTGGTGAGTTTGGGTGTATCATAACGAACCCCTGTCCTGTCACACATCAGTATTACATTAAGAGACATGTAAAAACTTGGTCTTTTATATGTGCACAGTATTGTTTCTGTAGCGTGTGATGAGAATTTGGCTGTGCCTTGTATCTAGCTGTTTCTGATCTTTAATCACATTACCCTGAAAAAGGATTCACCTGAATACAAAACAAAATGTGGTTGCAGCACCGTAAGTCATGGAACTCCTGTTTAACAATAGTTTGGTGGATGGAATTAACTGCCAGAAGCTTTGGCAACAATATTAACATCTGGTCTTTGGGAGGAGCTTGAGTCGTCTAGCTTCTTGTGTTGATATGATATCATACTAGCTGGGGTACCCGGCGTTGCCCATGTCCTGATCGAGTGGTGTCTCATGTGCTCTGGAGGTGGTTGCTCTTGTCCTCTTGTCAGCATGTCTTGCTTCAGTTTGCTCTGGTGTTGCATGTGCCCTAGAGGATGTTGCTCTTGTCCTCTTGTCGGCATGTATTGCTTCAGTTTGCTGTGGTGTCCCATGTGGCCTGGAGGATTTTGCCCTTGTCCTCTTGTCCGCAAGCCTCGCTTCAGACTGGCATCTCATTTGCCCTGGAGAAAGTGGCTCTTGTCCTCCGGTCGGCATGTCATGCTGCTGTTTGTTGTTGTGTTTCAGAAGCTCTTGATATTGCTTTTTGCTTTCCATCAGAAGGAAATGTTCCAAGTGATGTTTGTTTTTTGTTTCGGCATGTTTCAGTCACTCAGTGGCTTCAGCATTTGAGAAAATGTCCAAGGAAGATTGATTGATTGTGCTCTCTTCCCGTGAATGAACTTAAGTAAACTGTAACCTTGCCATTCCCCATATTTGGAGTGGCGTGATAAAAAGAAGGTTTACATTTTTTTATTCCCTTTAAAAATGCTTTAATAAACACTTCCGAACTGTATACAGTGGTAATACATTTTAAAGGAATAACCAACATAGCGAATATTTTGCTTCACTTTTTCAAATTTTGTCGCCTTCTAGTACCTACTGCAGTGAAGCGGGGTGAGCATCAGTAAATACAGGTGTCTACGGAGTACATTTTTTGGATCCAAACATTGACTACGATCTTGCCCCAGACAAAGGAGGAATCCATGCAAAATTTGGTAGACGTGGGTTGAACAGTGTGGATTTGTATGGCCAGACAAACATGCACACCTACATACATTCAGCTTTATATATAAAGATATCATTTCTAACGTGCCTATACACAAGTGTTTCGAGGCGTGACAAGACAAGGTAGGGAAGACAGAGGGAGGACAAGACAAATGATCTTACAAGGCCTTGCGTCATTCAGATCGGCTGTTTAAAATGTGCGTGTTCCTGTAATTCAGCTGCCATGTTACTGCTGTGCCACAATAACACCTAAAGTCCATTGCACTGCATTTGTACCCTATAATACACATCCTTCATGTGGAATTTTACTGATTAACAGCAAGCGCTAATTCCGCTCCCGTAATTCTAGTGATTTTCAGCCATAAGGGGGATGATTTACTTCCAGCTTTAGGCTGGACGTAGATACGGCACCTTGTCGCTGAAACTCAAGAGTGAGGTATATGGTGCCAAAGTGTCGGCTTTACCATCACTTTTTACTGCACCGCAATAATCGTGAAGAAGCCCTTTTTCTCGGCTCACGGAAGACGTTTTATATGTAAATGATTTGAATGTCTCTATAGTAAGGACATTGGATGCATTTTTTTCTTTTTTTCCAATGATACCGTGGACGCCTATGTTTGCCATTCAGAAATGTGTTTGTTTTAACAATTTCATCATCTTACAAATATGTACACACTTAAGGACAGAAAAACATGTAATAATACATATTTCAACTCTGCAAATTTACAGACCTGCATTGGCGCACCTTTAATCAAGCGTTGTGGTTCAAAAGCAGATAAGTACATTCATTTGGCATTCAGTCAAATCCCTCTGTGTGTGTAGACATCCTGATGACTGTCCACTTGCTCAGCAAGCTTCTTCACTACCCACTCATTGCCTGTTGGCATGCCCACTCATTGCTTGCATCCAAACATTCTCTCGGCTTGGGTGACTATTTGAACTGATCTTCTAAAACCATTGACTCCTTAACTTCTTATTAGTTCCCAAAGCAGAGCAACGTCAGCAGGAGTTCACAGGCAGTTGCCTTAACTTAGTCCAGACCTTTTGACACCCAAACTGCAACCACCTTGAGCTGTCTTACCACTGTTAAGCATCTCTCCGTACCTTTAATTTTTGTTGAAATATTTAAATAAGATTTAAGTTGAGTCAGCAGTTTGCCATGCCTTTGCTCGCCCAGCCAAGCATAACCCTGGGTAAATAATTTTCACCCATCGTTTTAATGTCAAGTATGTACTGCCAGCACAGGGAACGGACTGGAACAAGAAGAAGTGGCGCTCTGGCAAAAATCATCTTGCTTTAGTGCAACTCCATTCCCCAGGCCCAGGGACTAGCAGATAAATGTACCAGATCCTGCATCACAACAAGTCTGTTGCTCATTTACTGATCAGCTCTAAAGCTGTATTATTGCATGCATAAGCAACAGAGCGTTAGAAGATTCAGCATTGGGCACTGCATATAGAAACTACCACAGCTTCACATACAGGTTTACAACTGTCCTTCTTCTTCTTAATTAAGGAACGCGTGGGCGGACCCACGCAGGCGCTTCCCCATCCAATTGGATGATGTGCACCTATCCACTATTCAGCATTCAACCTACGTAAAACTCACAATTCCTCCCACCGTCCTGTCTGCCTCACAAAATCCAACAACACACTACTCCTCCTCCTGCCACTCACCCCGTCACCTCCCAACAAAGCCTTCCCACTCAACTCAGCCACACCTTGCGCAGACAATCGAACCCTCATCAATTCTCTCTCTACAGCGTGTCTCTCACACCTAAACAGAAAATGTTCCACAGTCTCAGGCTCTCCACACACCGCACATTCCCTCGACTCTCGTTTCCCAACTCTAAACAGATATTCATTCAGCCCCACATGTCCTATTCTCAATCGATTCAGCATTACCTCCTCCCCCCTCCTCCATTCTAGACTTCCCGGATCCACCTTTACTGACACTTTCTCACGAATACCAAACATCCACCTACCTTTTACCCCACTCACCCACTTCTCCTGCCACTCATCCATGACCCGCCTCACCATCACTACCTTTGTCTCATCCACACTCAAAGGCAACTTTACATCAACCGCTTCCCTTCTCATACCCTCACCCGTCGCCAGATCCACTAACTCATTTCCCAGAATGCCGCTATGACTGGGGACCCACGCCAACTCCCGATCCATCCCCCCACGCACACATTGATCAATCTTTCTCCTGATATCCAAAATCACATCCTTCCTATCTCCATCCCCTGCCACAATCGCCTGCAACCCACTCAATGAATCTGAAAATACCACTACTTTCTCAAACCTCAACTCGCATACCCTTTCAATCGCCATTGCAATCGCCACCAATTCAGCCGTACAAATTGACACATCATCCGTCAGACGCCCCACTTTATACTCCCCAGTGCTTTCCAAATAGTACGCCATTCCCACTCTTCCAGATACCGGATCCTTTGAACCATCCGTGAACACCCTGCACCCTTCTTTCTCTGCCACATATGCCTGACCCAAATCTTTGATCTCACCCCGCAATCCTCGCTTCTTTGACACCACACTCGTCAACTCCAAGCACACCTTTGGAGACCCCATCATCCACATCGGACACCTCACCAGATCCATATCTGTCACAACCATCAACTCGCCCACACCCCACTGCACCCCCTTCTCCCACATGTGAAACCCCAAAGTGCCCCCTTTCCTCCTCCACCGATCCCCATAATAGTCAAACCTCCAATTATACCGCAAACATTCACGTACCGGATGAGCCACACTCTTCGCACTACACTTCACCCACCACCTCATATTCAACACATCCCTTCTCAATCCCAATGGCATCTCCCCCACCAGTACCTGAACCGCATTCATTGGAGAGGACCTCATCACACCCGAACATACTCTCAACGCTCTCGCCTGCACCCTATCCAACCGCAACTTCTGACTCTTTGTGAAACCCACTGCCACCTGACATCCAAAATCTAGCACACTCAAAATCAATCCCTTATATAAAGTAAACACTTCTGCTGTGCACCCCACTCTTTCCCAGTCACTGCCCGCAACAAATTCAACCTGCGTTTACAACTGTCCAAACTGATATATACATCCTGCAATCTACAGACATCTCTTTATTAGGGTGATTATTGTGACCACTCAAAACAGAAGAGTGCATTATTTCCTTAAAATAGTTTCTTACTAAATCACTATAAGACATGTTTGACTTTTAAAATTGTAGACATTATGATGTTCCCATAATGATCTTTGCTTTTATGCAAATCACCAGGATTGTGTTCAATGAAGACCTACTGTGTTGCTCAAAATAGCTGGGGCCCGCACCCCTTGGCCCCACCCCATCCTTCCCACAGCCCTGCACCTCCAACGAGGTAACTGTTCCCCAGTACATTTTTTACATTTCCAGCAAAATGTACAGCCTCATATATACAGGTCCAAACGTTTGGTTGCATGAGTGGTTCACACTCCCTGCTATTATGGAAGTACCATATTTGCCCATAATTAATGCATCTGTTCAATCAATCGTACTTAATGCATCTTTCATCAAGTTCATGCTGCCATCTTTGAAAATGCTTAAACTCATCTTACTTCTGTATGGGGAGCCCTTAGGCTTCTGCTTGTTGTTTTGTTGTCTCATTTCATGCTGAAAAGTGTGAATGAACATGCAGGGGACACGCCTCAATATTCTGCCAACACCTGCTTTCTATGACAGCTGTTTACATCTATGTGTACCCCCTATCTAAGCACATCTACATTATTGCATGATTCGCTTAAAAAAAGGAATTATAACAAAAACTGATCTCTCCCAATGCATGTCCTTATAGTATGCAGGGTCTAGAGGAGAAAGATTGAAATTCATGATGTGTTACCTTTTGGATGTTTGTGGTGTTTGATCTCCTCTCACAATTGATATCTTTGTAGGATGGATTGTTAAGAGGAGATCGTTTTGCAATTTTTGTAGTTTCTGGATTTTTGGGGTGTTTGATCTCCCAAAAGGCAGTGTCTATGTAGGAGGGAGTGTTTAGAGGAGATTGCAAAGGATGATGTACTGTATTGTTTGGGATGCTTGATCTTCCCCAGTGCATGTTCACATAGCATGGAGTGTCTAGAGGAGATAGATTGGAATTGATGATGTGTTAACTTTTGGATGTTTGGGGTGTTCAATCTCCGACAATGGATGTCTTTGTAGGATGGAGTGTCAAGAGGAGATGGTCTTGCATTGGTGATGTTTTAAGATTCTGGATACTAGGGGTGTTTAATCTCCCACAATCGATGTCTTTGTAGGTGTCAAGAGGAGATGGTCTTGCATTGGTGATGTTTGAGGTGTCTTGATGTTTGGGGTGTTTGATTTCCCACGAGTGGGTGTCTTTGTAGGATGGAGTGTCAAGAGGAGATGGTCTTGCATTGGTGATGTTTGAGTGGACCATGTGTTAAAATCGCTGCAAAAAATGGCCGTGAACACAAAATATTGCAGCAAAAAAGCTGTGGTTTTGCTGCCGCAATCCATGTGAAGGATGCGGGAGACACCTCTGCAACCCCTGGACCCATTATATCATTTAAGAGGAGCGGGGGACACCCCCGCAACCCCCAATCCCCTTAAATGGTGTAATGGGGTATACCTTTAGCGGGTCAAACCACTGCATTTTTGCTGCGATTTTTTGTTCAGGTAACATTTTTGCCGCAATTTTATCACTGCATACCGTTTGAGGTTTCTGGATGTGTGTGGTGTTTGATTTCCCACGAGTCAGTGTCTCTGTAGGATGGGGTGTCAAGAGGAGATGGTCTTGCATTGGTGATCTTTGAGGATGTTTGGGGTGTTTGATTTCCCAAGAGTCGGTGTCTATGTAGGATGGATTGTTTAGAGGAGACAGATTGGAAATGATGATGCATGGTACCTTGTGCGTATTTTCCGTGATGCTTGATCTAGCCCAGTGTATGTCTTTGTAGGATGGAGGGTCTAGAGGAAATTGTATAGCATTGATGATGTGCGTAATTGTATGATGTTTGCAATGTTTGATCTCCCCCAATATGGCTGTCTTTGTAGTAAAGTGTGTCTACAGAAAACATGTTGGAATTCATGATGTTTGTAATTTGTGGATATTTGATCTCCAATGGATGTCTATGAGGGATGGAGCATCTAGGAGATATTTTGGGAGTGATGATGTGTGGTACCTTTTGTGTATATATTTCGGTCGTTGACCTCCCCAGTGCGTGCCTTTGTGTGATGGAGAACCTACAGTAGGTAGTTTGGAATTGATGATGTGTGGTACCTGTTTAGATGATTTGGGGATGTTTTTGAATTAGTCAGTGTCAGAACATAGAACTATTTGCAAAACTTAGCTATGCATTCCAACGGATGTGCCTGGTGTTTCATAAGCAATGCTATTGCTCTTGTTTTACCAGCTTTAAATTGTTGCTGGAGAATGTGATCCGCTCTTGAGGGCCCTGTCTCGGCATTTTGATTTTGGTGCTGTGTTGTGTGTTCATCTTGCTGACTACCACAGAAAACTGAAACAATATAACATGTCTATCCATAGTGTCGTTTGTTGGGGTTTTAATAATCGTTTCTCTGTTGCAGATGATCCTGAGAGATTTATTGCGCTTCATGTTTGTTTACAGTGTCTTCCTCTTTGGATTTGCTGCAGGTAATCTTCAAAAGGCTGGGGGTGTTGATAAACACTGTGATAACCTGATGTCTGGTAATAGCCTGTTTTTATTACATAGTTCTTGCTGTCATAGTCTTGCATTTTCATAGCACTCCTATGTTCTTCATTCTGGACTCCAGGATTTCTGGTTCCAACATTTCTGTCAATATTGGGACTTTGCTGTGTTACTGATCCCCCGTGTTTAATCCCATATACATCTCTACCATCTATACCTACTCACACAGTCCCTGAATTAAATAATAATTGTGCTATTTCCTGGAGGCTACACAATGTTTATGTGCACTTGGAAAACATTTGAGATATGATTTAACTTAATCTAGTACGTGAATTCAATTTTTCTCAAATATCCGTAATCACTTCATCCTATATATCACCAATCTACGTCTTTCCTTCACTCTCTCTGCCCTCTTCTACCAACTTTAGATCTTTAGATCCATCTTTAGATCCAACTTTAGATCCATCCTTCTCCAGTCCCCTTCCAACCGATCACCAAGTTTATTTAATGTCCTCCTCTCCTCAGCCCGTACTTTCCCACTCTGCATCTTATTTCATCCCCATCTCGTACCTCTCCTCGATTTATAAGCACTCTGGGGGTCATTCCGAGAAGGGCGCAAAGGGATACCGGGCACCGTTGAGGACATCGGTGCCAATAAACCCTTTGCGCCCTACTACGAGGTCCCTTTGGGGCCCCGTCCTTAACGCCTTCTTTTACCAGGCGTTATGGAGGGGATCCACAAAGGGACTTCAGAGCTAATAACGGTACCGTAATTTATGGTACCGCTATTAGCCACCCTCCCCATTCCCATTGAGCTGTATGGGGGCTCAAATGGGAATGGGTATCGACATCTTCAATGGGGATTTACCAGTCCCGCACAGGTCGGACTAGACCGGTAAGTCCCCATTGAACGAGGGCGGACACGGTACCGGTAATGGTGCTAGTCATGGCGCTAATAGGGCCATGACTAGCACCAACCTCGGAATGAGGCCTTATGTGTGTCCTTTGCTGAAGTCATGTTAAAACCAAGCATTGGAAAGCCAACTTTTGTGCCTGGCAAGTGCATTTCCCATACCTACACAAAAGCCCAAACTGTTGCCAGTGCTTGTTTTCGGATACTGCACTCATCACCATTGTACGTAAAGGGGGACAATGTGGTGTATTTCCTCTTAGAAGCTATACTGATTGCATGTTTACTTATTTCTTCCTGCTGGAAGGACAAAACTCAACCTAGGCTGATCAACTGCTATAATGAAATAGCAGAAGCATTCCACAGCAAATATCACATTGTGATGAATCGGGGGAAGTACCAGGTGGCCAATGGAAAGTGGGATGTTTTGCAAAATATTTCAGTAATCATATGTAAAGATTGTGAGAAGATTAAAAATAGGAATTGGTGAGAATTCTAAATATATGAATTTAGAAAAACTGCAAAGCCTTGTTAGTATAATAACAAAAGAGGCATTGATAGAACATTTTAAATAGAATAGAAAGTCACGATGATAAAAAGGCTGCATGTTTCCCATAAATTCTTCTACACATAAAATTCAGCACCTGCTGGTTGTTCCTTAATCCTGATCCCCCCCACAAATCCTCATGTTCTCATCATGGCCTTATCACACCGACGACCTCAGACACGGTATCTTTAAGATCAATGTAGTGTGGGGGTGACTTTGAAGAGCTCATGTACCATCCTCAATGCTCCTCAGAAGTTCTCATGACTATACACTTGACTGCATTCAATCGTTCTTCTACCCTGATTGGCCAATTTATTGGGTCTTCCAAACCACACCTCATTGTTTTCAATCCCACTGGGGGTTCAGCTCTACGATAGATATTTGCATCATCTGCAAATGCAAGTACATGACATCGCAGCTGCTCTGCGGAGCCATTAGAGACTGCATGGAAAGCTTTGAAACTAGAGCTTGTCGTTGTGGCAAACACTTTGCAACTTAGTTTCCCCCTGAAAGGATTCACCCTTTTATGCGTCTTCAGTCTGGAACCTAATTTTTTTAAGTCTTCAGTGAAGTCCAAATTGACACTATCATTACTCTGCCTTGGCATAGTTCCCTAGTCTGCCAGTCAAAGCACTCAATCGGATGTGGCTGATAGGATTTTTCACTTTTTGACCGTACTCGCACCACACATGTGTAAACTGCAGCGAGATCGTCTGCAGGACATAGATGCTCAATGGAGTGCACACTGCTCAGGCTATGCAAAGGTGCAGTTAGAAATGCAGGTTGCTCCATTCACGTTCCCTCGAAATTACCCATTGGTGAATATATTAATCCCTATTGATGTGCTTATGTGCAACCATCATTTATTTAGAGATCACTTTCATGCAGTGTTTTTTGTTGTTGCACTGATCACACTATATTTGACATTCATGACTTGCCAAACATATCCTATCACGGCTTGACATCATGGAAGACAGCACTAGAAAGACACCCTTCATAGTCCATTAGCACTCACATGCTTGTCAGTCTAGGCGACAGTAGGGAGACAGGAATATCCAGGTGAAACCCACGCACAAGAGCTCTGCTCACTGGTTTAGGATGTTCATGCTCCTCCTTGCAATGGTTGCTGGTGGTTGGAGTGGACAGAAAAGCAGGTTCCAATACTGTTTGTTCAACAAAAGTACCCTTAAAACTAAAATCCATGGTCTGCTGAGTTTACAATGATCTCCGACAGAAAGATCTAAATCAGATATTAATGCAATAAAAGATATTAGGTACTGAGGCAGCCGATCAATAGTGCAGATCCCCGCCCCCCCAACTTTCCTTTCGATTTTAGGCCACCACTGTAGTGTCAGGCAATCATGAAAACACCATTGTCTCAGGCGATAGCTGAAGGGCAACACACTCGCCTTGAAAGCAAGATGATGCAGAGCCAGCCAGGTTCGATCCCCGAGTACACGCTTAAAAACCTCTGGGTATTAATTGCGTTGTAAATAACAAATTACTATAGGACTTTGGTCAGATGTTAAGATAAGAGCTTTAAACTGTATTGACAGTGCAGACAGTTGAGGGGCAGAAGTACAAACTGGTCATTGAACTTCCGTAAACCACTCTGGTCTCTAAAAGGTACAGCTATAGCAAATGTCTTTTCCGCAGTGCTTCTGATTCTTCGTTAGTCAAAGAGTAAAGTTGAACATATCATAGCTCCTTATGTTGAAATCTGATATTGGTTCTGCACTAAAACACAAACACATATATATTATGTGAAATTGTAAATCAGGACATTTTCATATTGTTTGAGCATTTTTAGTATAATTTCTCCTTTTATCAATGCGTGTTAATGAAAACCAATCCAAAATAAATGTATGACTGATTTATTTTTATGGTTTTGCTGTGTTCATCAATCCCACAGCTTTGGTCACCCTGATTGAGGACGGCGAATTTGTCGGTGAAAGCAGCTCACCGTCGCCCAATGAAGGAAGCTATTTTCCCAGCTTGGGCTCTGGCCAAACAAGACGTGGGGTCTGCAAAGGTGGTCCGGAGTCCTACAACAACTTGTACTATACCTGCCTGGAACTCTTCAAGTTCGCTATCGGAATGGGGGACTTGGAGTTCACTGAGAACTATCGATTCAAGCCCATCTTCATCTTTCTCTTGGTTGTGTACGTCATCATGACATACATCCTGCTGCTCAACATGCTCATTGCCCTCATGGGTGAGACCGTGAGCAAAATTGCGCAGGAAAGCAAGAGCATCTGGAAGCTGCAGGTACCGTATATCTTAATCGTGTTATCCATAGGTGTAGTCGATGTGGTTAAGATTTTAGATTTGAGGCAGCAAGCAACGCTTCCACCGCAAAGGAGTCTATTTTGTCAGCATCTCACAAAACAGCCCAAACAAAACCAGTCTTCTATACTCTAAATATATACATTTTTGTGTCAACATTTTTTATTTAAATTTCCAAACAGACAACAGACAAATTATTTCGGATAAATCCATTACTTGTACAAAAATATATGAAATATTGCAAAGGTGCAGACAAATATGAAAGGGTCCTACACTCAACACAAAGACATCCTTCCACAAAGTTAAATTATCAGAAAATCTAATGTTTCCTGGCAAATGTCAAGTATCAGATGTCTAAAGTAATTTAGTCTGCATGCACCAGACCCTAAAGGAAATCTGGTTATCTGGATCATGGCTCGATTTGCACGTTTACCAAGCTGCTTGAACAGACTTTAATACATTTGCTCACTAACCCACGTTGCAGCCACTGCGATCTAAAATATGTGTAAATTGGGCAAACAAAATATTCAGAATGCTCTCAGTTTACATACATTACAGCCATATCTCTCTATCAAGTTATGGTTACTTCAGAATCATATGCAAATTAACAAGGGGGGTCCTGGGAGTCCCTCTGCCAGACATTAGTCCTGGTTACGAGAGACTTACCCAGAGTCTTTAGCTCACTATCTTTCACAGAGAAGAAATGTCCCAAACATATCAGTCTTTGTCCTGCCCTGGGGCAGTCCAGCACCGAAATGCTAGGCAATTCTCCTCTGAACAAGAGTACCAACAGAAACCCCAGACACGTGTTTCGGTCTGGTTGGACCTCATCAGTAGGGTGGATCTGTGCCTCTCTAAGAATAGTGAGCAAGGGGTCCACGTCTGGATTGCCCTAGTAACTTAGGGTGAGACCCAAAGTTACTTGAATATGCAAATTAACAAGGGGGGTCCTGGGAGTCCCTCTGCCAGACATTAGTCCTGGTTACGAGAGACTTACCCAGAGTCTTTAGCTCACTATCTTTCACAGAGAAGAAATGTCCCAAACATATCAGTCTTTGTCCTGCCCTGGGGCAGTCCAGCACCGAAATGCTAGGCAATTCTCCTCTGAACAAGAGTACCAACAGAAACCCCAGACACGTGTTTCGGTCTGGTTGGACCTCATCAGTAGGGTGGATCTGTGCCTCTCTAAGAATAGTGGGCAAGGGGTCCACGTCTGGATTGCCCTAGAAACTTAGGGTGAGACCCAAAGTTACTTGAATATGCAAATTAACAAGGGGGGTCCTGGGAGTCCCTCTGCCAGACATTAGTCCTGGTTACGAGAGACTTACCCAGAGTCTTTAGCTCACTATCTTTCACAGAGAAGAAATGTCCCAAACATATCAGTCTTTGTCCTGCCCTGGGGCAGTCCAGCACCGAAATGCTAGGCAATTCTCCTCTGAACAAGAGTACCAACAGAAACCCCAGACACGTGTTTCGGTCTGGTTGGACCTCATCAGTAGGGTGGATCTGTGCCTCTCTAAGAATAGTGAGCAAGGGGTCCACGTCTGGATTGCCCTAGTAACTTAGGGTGAGACCCAAAGTTACTTGAATATGCAAATTAACAAGGGGGGTCCTGGGAGTCCCTCTGCCAGACATTAGTCCTGGTTACGAGAGACTTACCCAGAGTCTTTAGCTCACTATCTTTCACAGAGAAGAAATGTCCCAAACATATCAGTCTTTGTCCTGCCCTGGGGCAGTCCAGCACCGAAATGCTAGGCAATTCTCCTCTGAACAAGAGTACCAACAGAAACCCCAGACACGTGTTTCGGTCTGGTTGGACCTCATCAGTAGGGTGGATCTGTGCCTCTCTAAGAATAGTGAGCAAGGGGTCCACGTCTGGATTGCCCTAGTAACTTAGGGTGAGACCCAAAGTTACTTGAATATGCAAATTAACAAGGGGGGTCCTGGGAGTCCCTCTGCCAGACATTAGTCCTGGTTACGAGAGACTTACCCAGAGTCTTTAGCTCACTATCTTTCACAGAGAAGAAATGTCCCAAACATATCAGTCTTTGTCCTGCCCTGGGGCAGTCCAGCACCGAAATGCTAGACACGTGTTTCGGTCTGGTTGGACCTCATCAGTAGGGTGGATCTGTGCCTCTCTAAGAATAGTGAGCAAGGGGTCCACGTCTGGATTGCCCTAGTAACTTAGGGTGAGGCCCAAAGTTACTTGAATATGCAAATTAACAAGGGGGGTCCTGGGAGTCCCTCTGCCAGACATTAGTCCTGGTTACGAGAGACTTACCCAGAGTCTTTAGCTCACTATCTTTCACAGAGAAGAAATGTCCCAAACATATCAGTCTTTGTCCTGCCCTGGGGCAGTCCAGCACCGAAATGCTAGGCAATTCTCCTCTGAACAAGAGTACCAACAGAAACCCCAGACACGTGTTTCGGTCTGGTTGGACCTCATCAGTAGGGTGGATCTGTGCCTCTCTAAGAATAGTGAGCAAGGGGTCCACGTCTGGATTGCCCTAGTAACTTAGGGTGAGACCCAAAGTTACTTGAATATGCAAATTAACAAGGGGGGTCCTGGGAGTCCCTCTGCCAGACATTAGTCCTGGTTACGAGAGACTTACCCAGAGTCTTTAGCTCACTATCTTTCACAGAGAAGAAATGTCCCAAACATATCAGTCTTTGTCCTGCCCTGGGGCAGTCCAGCACCGAAATGCTAGGCAATTCTCCTCTGAACAAGAGTACCAATAGAAACCCCAGACACGTGTTTCGGTCTGGTTGGACCTCATCAGTAGGGTGGATCTGTGCCTCTCTAAGAATAGTGAGCAAGGGGTCCACGTCTGGATTGCCCTAGTAACTTAGGGTGAGACCCAAAGTTACTTGAATATGCAAATTAACAAGGGGGGTCCTGGGAGTCCCTCTGCCAGACATTAGTCCTGGTTACGAGAGACTTACCCAGAGTCTTTAGCTCACTATCTTTCACAGAGAAGAAATGTCCCAAACATATCAGTCTTTGTCCTGCCCTGGGGCAGTCCAGCACCGAAATGCTAGGCAATTCTCCTCTGAACAAGAGTACCAACAGAAACCCCAGACATGTGTTTCGGTCTGGTTGGACCTCATCAGTAGGGTGGATCTGTGCCTCTCTAAGAATAGTGAGCAAGGGGTCCACGTCTGGATTGCCCTAGTAACTTAGGGTGAGACCCAAAGTTACTTGAATATGCAAATTAACAAGGGGGGTCCTGGGAGTCCCTCTGCCAGACATTATTCCTGGTTACGAGAGACTTACCCAGAGTCTTTAGCTCACTATCTTTCACAGAGAAGAAATGTCCCAAACATATCAGTCTTTGTCCTGCCCTGGGGCAGTCCAGCACCGAAATGCTAGGCAATTCTCCTCTGAACAAGAGTACCAACAGAAACCCCAGACACGTGTTTCGGTCTGGTTGGACCTCATCAGTAGGGTGGATCTGTGCCTCTCTAAGAATAGTGAGCAAGGGGTCCACGTCTGGATTGCCCTAGTAACTTAGGGTGAGACCCAAAGTTACTTGAATATGCAAATTAACAAGGGGGGTCCTGGGAGTCCCTCTGCCAGACATTAGTCCTGGTTACGAGAGACTTACCCAGAGTCTTTAGCTCACTATCTTTCACAGAGAAGAAATGTCCCAAACATATCAGTCTTTGTCCTGCCCTGGGGCAGTCCAGCACCGAAATGCTAGGCAATTCTCCTCTGAACAAGAGTACCAACAGAAACCCCAGACACGTGTTTCGGTCTGGTTGGACCTCATCAGTAGGGTGGATCTGTGCCTCTCTAAGAATAGTGAGCAAGGGGTCCACGTCTGGATTGCCCTAGTAACTTAGGGTGAGACCCAAAGTTACTTGAATATGCAAATTAACAAGGGGGGTCCTGGGAGTCCCTCTGCCAGACATTAGTCCTGGTTACTGAGAGACTTACCCAGAGTCTTTAGCTCACTATCTTTCACAGAGAAGAAATGTCCCAAACATATCAGTCTTTGTCCTGCCCTGGGGCAGTCCAGCACCGAAATGCTAGGCAATTCTCCTCTGAACAAGAGTACCAACAGAAACCCCAGACACGTGTTTCGGTCTGGTTGGACCTCATCAGTAGGGTGGATCTGTGCCTCTCTAAGAATAGTGAGCAAGGGGTCCACGTCTGGATTGCCCTAGTAACTTAGGGTGAGACCCAAAGTTACTTGAATGGGGCAGGACAAAGACTGATATGTTTGGGATATTTCTTCTCTGTGAAAGATAGTGAGCTAAAGACTCTGGGTAAGTCTCTCGTAACCAGGACTAATGTCTGGCAGAGGGACTCCCAGGACCCCACTTGTTAATCTGCATATTTAAGTAACTTTGGGTCTCACCCTAAGTTACTAGGGGAATCCAGACGTGGACCCCTTGCTCACTATTCTTAGAGAGGCACAGATCCACCCTACTGATGAGGTCCAACCAGACCGAAACACGTGTCTGGGGTTTCTGTTGGTACTCTTGTTCAGAGGAGAATTGCCTAGCATTTCGGTGCTGGACTGCCCCAGGGCAGGACAAAGACTGATATGTTTGGGATATTTCTTCTCTGTGAAAGATAGTGAGCTAAAGACTCTGGGTAAGTCTCTCGTAACCAGGACTAATGTCTGGCAGAGGGACTCCCAGGACCCCACTTGTTAATCTGCATACTTCAGAATCATAACCAGTGAATTTGTTAAATGTTTGTTGGTTTGGCACTGCAACCACAACGTCCCTTTTTACTAAGGTGTTTTTCACTGGATTGCAAAGGAAAAGACCCGAGTGGCTCAAAGGCAATTGCCTGAAGTCGCCACCCACACGCTAGGGAAAAAAGACCAGAGAGGCTCAAAGGTAGGATGCCAACAGTCACCACACTCTTATTTGCAAAGAAGCTAGGTAAGATCTACTGGTCTCAGTCCTCCGACGCCACAATTGGGCAAAGGCGACAACCGGATTTGAAATGAACCCGAGCAAGGCAAAAAATTAGCAGCCCTGGTGTACAATAAGAAAGCAGCACTTGACTGAATATATAAATAGTAGGATAAAACAATACAATAATACTTCACTAATCCATGGTCAAAGTGGGGGTAGTGATCGTGTTGGGTACATCTCTTACAGCGAAATTTGTGCATCACAGAGTTTGTGCTCCCGATCAGCCGCCTTTTACTTCATGTAACAGTGATTACCTGCCCACGTAGAGAGGTGCTGAAACATTGAGCGTCCTTACACCATACCAAGCAAAACCGCGGGAAACACAGAAAACACACTGCGCACACTGCGCACTCCGCGTTAGCTAGGGATCTTAAGCTCCTGAATCATAGACAGGGAAAGCAGACTTCACCTCCAACAGTTCCGGCAAGACCAACATGGAAAACACACTGCGCACCAAACACTAACATAGAAAAGGAAATTCGTGCGAAAAAGTTCTACAAAAGGTCACCAGCTATAAAAAGGTGAAGTTGGCATAGGTTGGGAATGCCCAAACGTTAAAGTACAAACACGAAAGGTAACCAAAAGTACAGTTTACACAAAGGTCCATCGCACTACAAATGAAACCTTATCTTATCCTAACCCAGTACTTCACAAGACACCCTTTAACGATACTGTGGATGTCAGCTATCTAATGTTGTGAAGTAGTGTTCTAGCGCGAGTGAGGATGTAATTCGAAGTGTGGTGGGCTTGGTATTTAGGAAATACTTTCTTTAGACTGGGTGTTTGTACACTAACCTTGCCATTCCCGACCTTTGCAGACTGTACATTGCCAGTTCTCATGGAAGTCAGCACCGCGGGCGACATCGTGAGCAGTGCATTGCAGCGGCTGACCTGTGGTTGCTTTGTAATGGCGTTGGCGAGGTTATCCACTGCGCCCATAGCGTCCATTTAACACAGATGCTTTTCCACATTAGTTGATTTTTTTTTTAATGATATAAGGTATCATGTCTTCGCTACTCACAATGCATGGGCACTGCCAAGTCATCTGATGGGCCCATTGGGTCTGGCCTGTGGCCAGGTTCATTTGCCAGCGTCCTGGCGTAGGGAATTAGGCCCTTTCTTGGGCATTTGAATTGTACTGCAGCATGGCCTTCGCCACTACCCCAGGTGGCCCAGAGCCACCCACTTGCCACAAAAGGCAGGGCCTGCAGCCATGCCCATTGGCTACTTTGAACAGAGTCGGTGCTTTGGCCCTGCCCCGCGTAGCCTGTGCTACTTAATGTGGCTGCTAGGTGTAGCCTCCAGGAAGCCATGACCATTTTGACTTCGTCAGGGTCCTTTTCCCCTGCCTTCAAACCTACCCAAGTGTGCAGAATGGGTGCGATTTTGATTCATGCAGGGCTTTTTGCCCTGCCCCAGAGACCTGAGACCAACACTATGAGCCCACTTGCCCCTGTGCCAGGCTAGGACCATTAGGCCCTCCACAGGCTATCCGAGCCATCAATGGTCCACTGGGTATATCCTGTGCCCATGTCCAGTGGTCACTTTGTCTGTGGGAGGGATTTCAACCATGCCCTGAGCGACCCCAAGAGACCTGATGGGCCCAGAGAGCATGTCCTTCCGCCGTGCCCAGTGGCCACTTTAAAAGTGACATGGGAACACTGGGTATTGCAAGTAGCCATAAACAGTGGTGAATATTTTTGTTTTCACATTTATTTGAAGAGCATGTATGACAATTTTTATCAGAAATGACTTAAAAGAACACATTTAGAAATGGCGAAAGGCATTTCCCGGGAAGGGCGCCTGTACAATAACACAAAGAAGAGCATAAGTGAAAAACCAGTTAATGAGGGTGTGACCAAGTGGGACATTTTGTTTCTTCTTCTTGGGGTATTACAAAGGTAACATTAACCGAGGGGGGAAAGTGCTGCGAACTAAGAAGAGTACTGTACAGATATTCAAAATTACATGATTACGCGACACTGAAGGGAGTGGTGGAGTCAAGTAGGGAGGATGGGGGAGGGGCAGAAAGGATTCACTCTTTGGCCAGTAGGTGAGGTTTAAGTTGAGCTTAGAAGGGATCCACAGTCAGGCTGTTTTTTTATTGTGATTGGCAGGGGCTTCCAATGGAGCGTGGCAAGTAGGAACAAAGAGCAGAAGCAAGGGGCGGCACAGTTGGCATGGGACACTGGGGTTGAGTGCAGAGGAGGAGTTGCGGAAATGAGATGCCGAGTAGACAGAGATACAGTCATCCCGGGCTGAGGAATAAGACCATTGATAACTTTGCTGTCCGGTCATTTGGTCGACAGAAAATTGGTCGACAGACAAATGGTCGACGCAATCTGGTCGAAAGACAAATGGTAGAATTTTTTTTTATTTTTATATATATTTTTCAGGTTTTCGTTTAGGAAAAAAAGGGTTTTTAAGCAAAAAAAGGAGGTTAGAGGGGGAACCCCCCAAAAAAAAAAAATGTGAAAATAAAACAACAAAAAAATTCGACCATTTGTCCTGTCGACCTTTTTTTTTTCGACCAAATGACCGGTAACCGATAACTTCTTAGACTAGGAGAAGGAGCTTGAAAAGAGAGCGGTTGTGCATGCAGAGCCAACCAGCATGATGTTGGAAGGAGAAGTCAGGGAGGACCTAGGTAGGTTGTAGAGAGTATGGGTAGCAAAGTCGATGACTTTGCCTAGACTAGAGGGAGGAAGGGATACAGAGAAAGGCAAAAAGGAATAGACGCACGCAGTAGTCGAGTTTGCTGAGCGCGGGTGTGAAGAAAGAGTTCCATTTTGCCTGCAACAGTAGCATTCCTTTAGCAATATATTTTGATTTATTTTTTATGGTTAACTTAACTATAATGTCCCTTTCACTGAATTTCAATTTTTCCTAATGATATACACTATATTTGGGGGTAAAGTGGGTGCAGATAGCTTTATTACCTGGAGTCACCAGGCAATACTCAATGTTTTGAGCCCCGGCCCTCATGCACCCTTGCTTTGCATAGGTCATTTAAGTGAACCTTCTGGGCTCATAACATTGTATTGGCTGCGACGCCAGGCAATAAGGCCAGATTGGATAGATCACGAGCTACTATTAAATGGGGTAATAACACCTTATGGTATCACAATGCTTAGAAGCTGGGGGGATTCCCATGATGTGCTACCTAAGAACAGAAATTGTTATCAGAATTAATATTATTATTTTTACAATTATCATGTAGATATTCAGTAGATAAGCTGGGATTTTGGAACCGCCTTAAATTAATTTACATAGGTCTAGCTGAAAATATAATTAATGTGTAGAGGGGCGTTTTAACTAGCAGGTTAGGATCAGCAAGCACACTGTGTCAAGACGCAACTTGAAAGTTTGAATTCGTGATTGCCAAAAAACAACATTCTCTGAAACGTGTAACAAAAGCCTGCTCTCAGGTGATCAATTGAAGCTGGAAAGAGTGTTTCTGTCCCGCTTAGTGGCTAGCATAACAGCTCCTGCTAGCTATACCTCTCCTCCTTGGGTAGCCCTGATGGAACAGAACTGGAGCATCATATAATGTGTAGCAAAGCTGGATGCAGGGTTAGAAAAACGAACAAGTTGCCCAGGACCTGTGCTTTGCTAGGCCATGCTTAAGTATTTGCAACATTTATTTATTTATTTTTGCATTTGAAGCAGTGCACTGAACCCTCAGGTATCTAGGCGCAAGTTACATTAGGGAAAGGGGTATGGGTTGTACAGGTAAAGGTAAACAGGAAAAGAACGAGGCGTACGTTCAAGACGTTCAGCAATGATTCGGCGTCTTGGCTCTGAGGAGCTTAGGCGAAAAGCCAAGTTTTCAAGTTTCTCCTGAAGGTCCAATATGAGGGTTCCATTCTCAGGAACATGGGGAGATTGTTCCACAGCTTGGCGGCAACGACAGGGAAGCTTGCGCTGCCTGCAGTTTGACAATTGAAGATCGGCACTTTGAGCAAGTGGTCATGTGAGGATCTTAGTGGGCGAGAGGGGGTGTATTATTCCACGTGCTGAGAAAGGTCGTCCAGTGCCGTTTCGGAGAGGAACTTGTGAATAATGGAGAGGATCTTGAAGTTGATTCGCTCTCGGATAGGAAGCCAGTGGGTGTCTTTTCTCGCTTCTGAGACGTGGGCGTGTTTGGTAAGGCCAAGAGCAGCTCGGAGGGCATTGTTTTGGATGATTTGTAGCTTTTTCAGGGTGTGTTCTGAAGTGCCAGCAAAGAGGGTGTTGCAGTAGTTCAATGTGGTCCCATTGATGGCTCTGGCAATGGTGAGGTGATTGAGTACGGAGAGAAAGTGTGTACTGGCGTTGATCAGTTTGGCTGTGTGGGCAGCTGCGGTGGAGATGGCATGGTAGAGTTTCAACCATAAAATGTAGTAGGGGAAATATATGCTCATTTAGGGACACATTTATTCATTTCTTATGAATGAGGCTGATGCTTGTCTTACATTTGTTTATCCCCATTAAAATAAATAAAGATTGATGCAGGGCAAAACGGCCGCAGGGAGTGTTCAAAATGGCCGCTCAACAGTCTGATAAAGTACAGAAGTGGACCATTTCATCAGCCTGTGTGTTCTCGAAGTAAATTGCACTACTTATTGTAATCAGATGACATAAGATTCATAGCAGTGGTTTATAATGTTATCACAACCACAGATATATTAAACTAATACACTGCATTTGTGCCTCTTTGCCATAACTTTCAGAATTTTCAAATGCGCAATCTAAGTTTTAAACCCAGCTGCCACACTTGACCAAAATTGTGTAATTCAATGGAAATCATTTTAGCTCGCATGATTCTTTTTGTAGCCAAATTCATTGTACTTTGATACAGCTAAAAACTATCTTTAAGTACTACAAAAAACAGCATTATATGTTAAGACAATGATTAGTTTACATGGAAAGCCTCGCTCACATTAAGGCCATACATCATCTATCCCCACGTCTGGATCCAGCTTGCATCATTTGTTTTGTATTGATCGACTGATGAAATGATGCAGAGGTATTGTTTTTGTTTCCAGTAATACGACCAAGAGTCCATCGCGGAGAGGGATGGGGGAGTCCATTACTACCAGGATGCACTCAGGAATTCATCATGTATCGCCAGCATTGCGCTGATCCTTACATTTCCACACACGGGTTGGCGGTTGACATACACTGTCTGACAAAGCCTCCCCCTCTCGAATGATCCGCTCTTTGTGCTTCCTGAATAGTTAATAGCCTCGTGGAAACAAGCTGCGTAGTTGTCGGGTCACAAAATATATTGAGTAGAACGCGCGATACCTAAATTACACCTTATGCCCGGTGGGTCTCATAGTCACTACTCAGGAGAAGGTCGATAAACTCAACAGGAGTTGTCGCCCAATGTACACTCGCTCTGGTTGGTCCTCTTCCACCAGCTTCACCGACATGCCATCTTCCAAGGTTGGGATGGGGGAAAAATGTTGTCTGCTAGTGGTGATGTGGCAGGACATACACAGCACCACAGGCCTCTTCAACCTCAGGGCGCAGGCTTCGATTTAAGCAACAAAAAAGGGAATGTTGGGGACATTACCACTTACTAAACTCCTCTGATTGTCCAGCCATCACTAGAATATTTTATGTAATCGGTTATTTAAATGCTTCAGACCAGGCGTGAGTCACTGCATACAACTCTCAAAAGCATTTTATGACAGCCATCTGGCCACTCATTTTCCTGGACCCATCAGTGGTGCACTACACATTGGTGTGAGGCCACGCCCGATTTGCATACGGTCTTTCCCCTTTTTGTAATGGCTTGTCAGACAAAGAACAATGGTACGGAGGGTTGCCCAGAGCAATGCCAGAGGTTCAGATTTATTCAAAACCTTCCAGCATCACCTCTTTTATTTTGCTTTAGTCACCCCGAGTGTGACGGGTATGCCCAGATGTGGGTACTGTGCCTGCTGGGCCTGGAGACCCAAAGTACACCTCAGTGATGATGCCCAGTGAGACCGAAACATGTCTGGGCATGCTTGTGGTCTAGTGTAGAAGGAATGTGGCCAAGCAGTTTGGGCTGGACAGCCCCTTCTATGGTGGGACCAAGCCTGATTTGCATTTGGCATTTCCCCTTTCCGTAATGGCTTAGCAGGCGAAGAACAGTGGTCTGGAGGGTTGCCCAGAGAAATGACAGAGGTTCACATTTATTTAAAATCTTCCAGCTATCACCTCTCTTGTTTTGCTGTACTACACATTTAAGCATGTCATCTTCCCACACCGCCTCCACTATACAATTTGTGGCGAAGGCATGACGCACGAATGGCTCAAATGTTTTACAGGACAGTTCATCTCAGGTAAAACATGTTAATTCCTCTCAGTATCCCAAAGAACATCTCAAGGAGTCCTAGGAGGTCAGCGTTCTCACCATGGCTGGTCAACATGTACGTGAAACCCTTAACCACAATCGACAGAAAATCCTCAATGGGTTTATAGACTACACCTCAATGGATTCAGAATTGAGATACTGTTCATTGACTAAACACATCCCAACAGCCTACCATTTAATTGACCGCAATCCTTGGGAAGTAAACAAAGAAAGCAAGAAATGTGCACAACCCTTTCGAAGCAATGCTATCCTCCAATCTTGTGCTGAATGCCATAGCAACAAATGCCTGCATTGAGATCAAAGGGGAAGATGGTGGCCATGTAGGACAGCACCACAAGAGATCCTTTCGCTCCCTCATGAAAGAAAAGTGCACCTAAATATGTTCTGTAATCTTTATTAAAGCAGAGGCCCCAGAAATGGGTACAGTGCTTTTGCTCTCATTCTGTTCTGAAACCAAGTGACACAATATCCACCTGGTACTAGAAGACAGACTCTGACTTTACTAGAGGACGGACTCTATTATGGGAAGTAGGTATCCTGGAGTTTGACCAACATGACAGAGATACATTTGAGCTAGGAAATGGGAGTGTCCAGTGTGAGATCTGTACGGATGGAGAAGGAAGAAGGCCAAGTACATAGCTGAGTGTTGCAGAAGACATTCTCAGAGATAACGTTCTCCTGGCTCAGGCTAGAGGCAGCATATACCCTCCACTGAACAACCTAAACCAACAATCTGTTGGTTTAGGTTGTTCAGTGATAAGAATCGAGAGGAACAAATCCCTTTACTATGAAAATAGGAGGATTAGCATGCCAAGTTTGTAAGATGGAAGGTAACCCATGACAATGGACTCTCAGAACCATTCCTTGTGGCAGGCCTGCGCAAGAGATATTCAGTGACTGGTGCCAAAGAGATGATTGAAAGGGCATGTCCTCGAGATCTAACAATTGTGAACACACAAGTGGTGAGTGACACTTTAGTTTGCCATGACAACCCATCCATTCATCACCCCAGAGCATCAACCGACAACACTGGTTCAATCATTATGGCTTGGTTTAGTAGGATCTGCTGCTCGGCTACAAGGGTCTACAGAGAGCAAGGCTGCACTAGATCCTAGGCAGAAGAATCAGCTGAGGATGGCTTAAGGTTGTTGGGATTCCACGGGAGCAACGAAGCTCTGAAAAACAGAAAAGTAGAAAGTTACTTTCTTTCAACACATATGATAATGTATCTGTTGAGTTAGAGAGATACAACTGCACTGCCACCATTCTGCTACCTACACTTCTAACCTTGACCGTCACCCCCAACTGGAACACAGCCAACTGAGAAAGTGCACTAAAACCTATCACCATTTTGGGGGATATAACACACACAAGGGAGGGAGCAGAGTGTGATAAAGAAAGGTTGCATGATGGCAATCAGTTTTGGATCATTGATACCACTTTAATGTCTCCCGCTACCAAAACCTTAGCCAATATGAACCCATCTAAACAGGCTTCTAGCACAGTGTTCAGCAATACTGTAGTTACCAATGAAACCAGGAGCAGGACACAATCGGGTCATTTATGCTATCCTTCTGTTCCTTTTAAACACTTACATTTGGGACGCAGCAGTGATTGAAGATTAATTACTAGCTGGCTAACATGGGTGTGCTATGCTATGTAAGGTAATAATAGTGGTAGGGCTTCACTGAATACAGTAATTGCTGTACTCCCCACCCAAACCACACTTAACTTATCAGTCGCTACTGGTTTACGGCGGCAGGCTTCCCAGGTGAACGCGGGCAAACATGTACTGCATCTGCTTCTTCTGGAGCTGTCCTTTGTCTTGGGGCCTTTAGCTTGGAGGTGCCCGGGCATATGCTACCCTGAGTGGAGGACGGCATAGGGTTCTCGAGGCCAATAAGAAGGGTGATAAGTATGCTGGGAGGCAGACAGACCAGGATGCAGGCAATCACGGTTAGCAGAGGACATACAGAGTGCAAAATAACTTGAAATGTAAGTTTCTAATACCAATAAAGGCTTTAATTAGCTGGGACAGGCACATGCAGCGGGTAATACACTTACCCTTTGGACAAACAGCAACCAAGTTGTTGCACAGCTGACATCAGCTGCTTAGACCCTCCTAAGGTGTATGATGGACAAAGGGCCCAATCAGAAGAGTGGTGGGCATGCTGGGAGGCGGGCAGACGGGAAGACCAGGAAGCGGGTGCTCACGGTGAGCAGAGGACAAACAAATGTCTTTGATGGTTTGAAGCTACTTACATGTATCACTCTTTTTTATTAGCTTTCATTGGGGGTATAGTCATGATTTGGAAATATGGTCAACTGGAACAGTCATAGACCACTCTTTCAGTAATATGAGAAACCTTTATGGAGAAGATTTATATGGCCAATAGTTAATACTGATACAAATGTTTTTAAACACAAAGCTACTCAGTACATAAAATGTAACACCCACTGAGGTTGGCAGTAACTCGCACCACTGGGCAGTTGCTATTGTGTCAAATGGAATTACAAAAACAAATGCCACTTTGCGTGAGTGGGCAGTTACAGCTAAAAGCAGTCTGTATTACCAACTGGCGGCCAATTTCTGCATGGCAATCCAGTGAACCAGTGGATTGAGGGTGTTAGGGTGATGTATCCTCTCTAGAGCAGGAGCCTTAGTAACCCTCCTGTAGTGGGGTGAGGGGTTGTGGTGAAAGACCTTTAGGATTCCCCAAAAGGCTGACAGCAAAAATACCTAGAAAAGGCTTCCATAATCCTAAGACACATTTCCCCAGTAGTTATTTAATTCCCAAATTGAGCAGGGCAGAGACTGTGGGCAGGACCAAATATGCCTGCAATAAGACTACTGTGATAACCTCAGGCTGCTTGGATTTCCTGCTGGCAAGAGTCACAACCAACCATTTCATAAAGGATGGTTCAACTGTCCAGGAAGTGGGAGGGGCTACTGTTGGGTGATAAAGACCACCCAAAGGGCAAAGTACTGGTCATTACTTTAAAGTCTCAGTCTGTGGCATTTTGAATGCTTTTCATGACTGGCCAGGCCTATTGTTTTTCACGCCTTACTTTGTGTTTTCCACTGCAGCGTGCCATCACCATCCTGGATATAGAGAAGAGCTTCTTGAACTCACTCAGGAATGTTTTTCGGTCCGGAAAACCAGTCCTTGTCGGAATCACCCCTGATGGCAAGGAGGATTACAGATGGTGCTTCAGGTAAGTCAATATTCTCATGAAAAGGTCCATACACCCATATGCTCTTATAAAAAGAAACCTGCTGAATAATTCCACTGGGTATCTAAAATTACTTGCCTCGAATATCCACCGAAAAATGACTGGTGGGAAGTGATTTCAGTGCAGAGATGTACTGAATTTCCTCAGAGTCAATTTGCTGTTGCATTTTCACTTGAGATTCATTTTAGTTACACTGGGGACACCACTATGAGAGCTGTGCACAGTGCTGTGCACTAGCACCTTGGAGCGTCTCATATGCTCGATGGAATTAGCAATAATGATCTTAGACCCAAATAACCAGACAGACTCAAAGAATATGGCAAAGTACTACTTTATTATCAGCTCAATAAAGTAGGGACATATGGCATACAACAAATTGTAGTCCATGCACTCACAATAACAATCCGATTATACAAAGGCTTTATACCTCAATATGCATCAGCTATGACGTCATTCTACGTGGCAAACTGTAAAACCTATTGAAGGGCGAGATTGCTTAAGGGAACATATGTACATATATGTCTTATAAGTAATAGTAACGTTACTGGATGCCCCTTAGCTGGTAGTCACACCTTGAACCACCTCTAAATACGTATAATACAGATTATAACAGAATAACAGCAGCAGATTGGCCTGTTCAACATTGTATAGCATGTTGCTACATAGACCCCTATGATTGGTTGACATTCTATCCCAACCTTGGACTTTCGGCTCGTTAGCAGCAGTAAGCAAAACGAAATTCAGGTGCAGATGAAAACCCACTTGTCCAGTTAGTCCATCATCTCTTATCGGTCAGGCCCTAAACCAAGGCTTCTTCTTTGTAGTTGACCTTTCAGCCTGTTCCCTGCTCTGGAACTTTCAAGGGAGTGCAGGTACATCTTTATCTTCATCTGGAGCTTAATGTAGAGCCCTTGTTTTCGACTTCTGAATCACGTGTGAGGAGACCACGATTTTGCCCATTTCGACCTTTTATTTAGTGCTATTTAATTAAATTTGGCTGACTGTCATTACTCCTCTTGGCTTCTGGAGACTTGGTTGCTCTATCTCCCATAAGATTTCTGCGTTCTTGATTGTCCAATACTTGGTACTTGCAAATGTTTTATTCTTTGCTTAATCTAAGAGAAATATGTCTTACGTTACATGGCTTATCCTCTTGACTCTCTTTGTGCCTTGCAATTATTCCTTGATGTGGGATCCTTGATCCGAGGCCAATAGACTCCTCTTTATTCCTCACACAAAGCTGTTTTTCAAGCGTCTCTTGACTCTGCAGCCCTGGTCTGTCTCTGAGGTAGCTTGATTGGTTTCAACACAAGTCCGGCATCCATCTTTTTCTCATGGCCGCTTTAGTCACATACATTCTCTTCTGCAGCAAGTTTCTATATGTGTCATCTACCTTCTGTTTCTGTGCATGTACATTCACTTCATCTCTACTCACTTATTTCTTTGGTGCACATGATTACTTCGTATTTGATTACATGTTTCTCTTGTTACTTCAGTTGCATCTTCATTCTTTAATTATTTGCATATGTTTCAGTGTGTCGTTATGTCTTTCCTTCATGATGTCATTTTGCAGCTGTCAGATTTTATTTACAGCTCTCCAAAGCTTAGTGGTTCCTGCAAATCTCCCACTACCCTTTCAGTTTGTGGGTACATTTGATACGGTTGTCTGAGTGCCTATCATCTCTCATACACTCGATGCATCATTGGGACAATACCTGGTGTCACACATAGGGATCTTCTACTACTGTTCCAGTATGACGGAGGTGAGGGCGCAGAGTCTATCAGTGATGTACACGTCTGCTCCTCTACATTCCCCCCTCTAGTCGAGTGCTGGAACACCTCCTCTTCTTCAATGTTCTTCATCTTTTCTCCATATCTTGGTTTGTTCGGGATCCATACTTTTGTCACCTCACCCCCCTCAGGACACCTGCATTCTTTATATGTTCATCCACACGCCAGGTCATGTGACAACATTCTCCACTCAGTTCACAGAATACCCAACATCCAATATAGTTCTTATGATCCTTTGGGTAATAAAATCCCATTCCTGCATGTGCCAACAAACTCTTCTTTATGTTCTCACGGGTGGTGTCTTCAGTCTGTCGTGTATGGTCACCATTCACATTCATCATTATCTTCATCCCAATAGCTTTCTTTGCTGTCTTCTTGCTATGCCCTATAATGATCCTTATAAGACAGAATCCTAGCAATACCAACACTAGTATTGCTCCAAGTAGTTTGAAGTCATTCGCAAGCCAAGTTGGAATCCATGAAAACCGAGACAAAAACTAGTGTTCTTCCTCTGTCTCATCAACTTCATCCTACATCTTTGTATGCAGGCTGTCGGCATAGTTATTGCCTCTGTGTGGGTTCCATTTTCTCCATCATGGGAAGGTGTGAATGCACAGCAAGAAGGCACAATCTTGGCGCACACGCCTACTTCCATTGCTGTGATTAAGTCCATGACATACCTGTTCTGGAGGGTCATGAGCCCAATTACCCTCAGTTCTTCTTTGATCACATTAAATCCTTTTATTGTTGTATTGATCGTTAGTTGCAGCTCCCACCTAGTGATCTGTAACCACTTGGCGTTTACTGCAGTCTGTATTCCTGGAAGGAATATGGCTGTAAATATCACTGCTGTCTTGCTGAATAATTTATGCTCCGCTGGAATTTCGACAAAGGCTGCTGTTGATATTGCTGAAAAATTGTTATCTCTTTTCAACCGAAGGAGGTTGAGGGACCTCTTCTTTCTCTGGTGTACATCAATTTTTGAGAACATCAATATGGAGCTCACTTTGGGGGATCGCCAATGCTGGAACATGTATCATCACCATGGAACACGTTCCTCCCCAATTTTTAGGCAGCTGCATATAAGCTTTGGGTCCACATGCTCAATAGCGATCCATTAGCATGGCAGTTCCTTCATTCATTCCAGCTACTTCGAGCGTCTGCTTGCATCCATTATTTTCTCCAACTACAACCAGGCCTTTGTCCGTGAAGCATGTTGTTGCATTCTTTATTGGTATTATGGACACCGGTCCTGCTTCATTGTTAACCCATATTAGTACCTTGGAATACTTGCCCCATGACTTTAGGTATCCGTCATTTACAATTTGCACTATGTCTACTGGTTCTTTCATCAATAAATGTGCACTGCAGGATATCATTCCTTCTTCCCATCCTGTACTGGCGGGAGCTTGTCCATATACCAATAGTGGAGGTCTCTCCCAGCATCCTAGCAATCCTGGTGTTTCCTATATACCTGCACATCTCAATCTCTTCAGTTCAGCAACCCTTTTTTGTTCTCCATTAATGGATGAATATATGAGCATTCTGCTCAATCAACGTATGTCTTTTTCCATCTTCTGCATTTTTACATAAGCATCTTTATATGGAGATGATTTATTCAATCGCCATCGTAGGGTTGCCCATCTTCCTTCAAATTGTCCTCTTGTTGTGCTCACTGCTAGATGGCTAAGGCACTTTGCATTGTGTGCAGGTATTTATTTTGCAATGAATGTTCTGGCTGCGTTCATGGCTTAAGGGATGAGAGAACATACATACCAGCTTTCATCTAACGTTCTTTTCCCCACCTCTCTCATGTGCTGATACCGCGTGTTATTCTCTAAATGAGCTGAATTGTCAAGAAATGAATTTATATCTTCATTACCTTCCCCAACATCTCTTTTAGATCGGACAATTTGTTCAGAAATATCAGAAAAAATATCACTCATATCTTTGTCAGGGACAGAAAGGCATGTCTCAGTCTCAAGTATTTCACTTAAATTATAAAACAATATCTCACAAAATGTGAAAAGCATAAGTAAATACAGACAACACATGAGGCAAAATGTAGTTGTAAGAAGTATAGCCATAGTATTCAAATGCCACACGAACACTTGTGGAGTAGCCAGTCTCCTTGTTAGTGTGCATTTTATATTCCCATTTTTTATTTACTGTGTAATTTCTGTTCTTTTTTTGTAAATCACACGTTTATATCAAAAAATGCATAATGATTCTAACAATTATATGACTGTTTTTAGAATTACCAAGAAATGTCACAATGTCTATGTGTCGTCTTACTAGACCTGGATAAGACAGCAATATGTAGGTAAAAACAGCATACAAGAATGTGTGCAATGTTATTGTGATTGACACCATAGAAAATGCAGTGTGCTCTTTTTCTTTGAATCCAGTACATTAATGCATTGTCTCTTGTTCCTATATAAAATAGTTCTAGAACAGCTGCAAGTCCATTCATTACTTATTAGACTTAAGAAATGTCAATGTTGTTCCAGAGTGTTTTTTAATCCATGGATTCTTTATCCTTGCTCTTAGCCGATCTGGTTTGAATGCGTGGAACTTCTTTTCTTGCTTCACTATCAGCAGATGAAAGAGGGGTCAAGGTCTCCCCTTTATATAGCTTGATGTCAAGATTATATGATTGGGTACTCCCAATTTTTTGTTATCGAGGGGGCGGCACTATCGGTGGGAGACTAATATGTATAAAACAAGAAGTGATAGGTCGCCTACCCCTACCTCAAGACCCTGAATCACCAAAGGTTATGTCCAAGGTAGCCTTATATAATTTTCAGGTTACACACACCAACCCTCATACAAACGGTTATTATTCAATATTCAATTTATTATTCAAAAAATTAGTATAAAAAACATTAATATACAAAACAACGCCTAAGGAAATATAAAAACAAACTGTGCTAATCACTTACAATCTAGATGGTGACAAAGCACCAGACCTTTCAAAACGTCAGTGACCATAGTGAAAGGTAATGGGAAAAAACAGTATATCTTACTGTGGGTATGTGCATGTGTACTTTCAGGGAAGAGTCAACATATATTGTGGTCTCCCAACTTCTAATGAATACCTCAAGGGTGTTTAACCAGAGTGAATGATGTAATGTTATGTTCTTAATTGGTTAATCACTCTGTGTAAGGTAACTTATGTGGATACAGGGTAGCAGCGGGTGATTTAGTACACGCCAGCTATCCTATCATGGTTTATTCTAAGTGAGAGATAGGAATCAGCTAATACACGTTCCTAATAACACGTCGACATATGTTTCGGCCTTTGTGACACATGCGGGATTCTCTCTGGTACCGTTGGTCAAGATGTGGATAATGGCCGTCTTCAGGACAGACGCAGATTTGAAAATTTTCCGTATTAAATACTTTCCCAATGGTAGAATATCTGGATAAGAATATATAAAAGAAATGCATAAAAAGGTTGTATAAATTGTGACATATTATTGGCCGATATTTAAAAGAGGGTGTGAACTGCTGGTCATGAAACTGTAGTAACTTGGACTGACCTGAGAGTAACTCTATTTCTTTGGGTCGTATCTGGTAGAAAATATCGGCAGATTCAGATGGGTTCCTACAGGGTGGCCATCCATTCAATTTCAAATATTGTGTCTGTAAAACATACAGACAATAATTCGTTAGATACCTATTTTGGCTCTTCATTATTTATTCAATAATTTGTTAGCGCATAGGTGCCAGTGATTTTTAAAGGTTACCTTTCGTTTTTCTTTTTTCTTTCTTGATGGACTGATGAGCTACAACAACTTCACTAAGCTCGATTCGCAATGGTGATGGTGTTCTTGCACTTGTTATTACACTGAGGCTGTGAAGAATAACAGAGACATTTACAGCTTGCTCATATATGAAAGGTATTTTAAGTCATGTTATTTTAGAAAAACAATAAATAACGGTAGCTATATCAGTGCATCGTGCACATATATATTCTAAGCTAATGGCAACTGCTAGCCAAACGGCTGAAGTCCTTTACACTGTGCAGCTAGTATTAGTGGTCATTGCAATTCCCACTTATTATTACACTGAGGCTGTGAAAAATAACAGAGACATTTACAGCTTGCTCATATGTGTAAGATATTTTGAGTCATATTTAAAGAAACAGTAAATAACGATAACTATATCAGTGCATAATGCACATGTGTGTTCCAGGTAAATGGCAACTGCTGGCCTAACGGCTGAAATCATTCACGTTGTGCTGCTAGTCTTAGTGGTCATAACAGTTCCCATGTAACATGGGGACCGGCAGCTGAAACAAAGTAACATATTCCGAACGCGGGAAGACCCTTTGGCCTCTAGCACCCGTGTTGAAAAGCGCAGCGCGAGGTGGGTTGTTAAACCTACGGCGCCATAGATATATTGTCTGAGCTCACCTTCAGTCCAAGTCTGAATCCGTACGATCCGATTCGAGGTATCGTTGCTACGCCTAGTGACCGCACATATCGGCTAAGTACGTGTTTTCAAAAGAACGTAAACAGCACGTGAGGAGTATCACGTGCGTATACGTACCGTGAATTGGTGTCTCTCAATTTCTACAATTAGTTACTTTTCACAGCATCTAATGTTATGCATTAGAAGGAAAGTGGCACAAACGGCCTACGATCACTGTAAGATTTTCGTAGTAACAGGGCAATTACGGCCGACTCTCGTGTCGGTCCGGCAAAGTGCACCTGTATAATGCATGCTGGGGTTTGTAGTGTACATAGTCAGTGTAGTGATAGAGACAGATTAAAAGTGGGACATCATCACGTCGACCAGTTGTGTTCTATATTGCAGAAGAGTAAATGTAATTTACAGTTGGGCTAAACCACTTATGTTGTTCATATTTGATACACATCAAGTAGCAGAAACACATTTTACAGCCGTATGTTGTATATAATCCTATAAAGTTAGCATGTTGGTGATACGTATATACAATAAACCTGTGTCTTTTAGGCCCCATCTTTTAGAACGTAGGTACTATAGACAATATACAATGTTCTTACACTCACTTCAACCATCAAATTGTATGTACATGATAAATTATCACAGTTGTTCGACGTGAAACTTACTTATGAGCATAACTTCTTGTTTATCAAACAACTCTCGGCATGGTGATACTTTATACAAGATTTGGTCCAATCAGTGAGACATGTGTTCAATCGTTTACAGAAATTTGTTCCATTCAACCGCTATGTTTAAGCTAAAGCGGAAGGTGAGCTCAGACAATATATCTATGGCGCCGTAGGTTTAACAACCCACCTCGCGCTGCGCTTTTCAACACGGGTGCTAGAGGCCAAAGGGTCTTCCCGCGTTCGGAATATGTTACTTTGTTTCAGCTGCCGGTCCCCATGTTACATGGGAACTGTTATGACCACTAAGACTAGCAGCACAACGTGAATGATTTCAGCCGTTAGGCCAGCAGTTGCCATTTACCTGGAACACACATGTGCATTATGCACTGATATAGTTATCGTTATTTACTGTTTCTTTAAATATGACTCAAAATATCTTACACATATGAGCAAGCTGTAAATGTCTCTGTTATTTTTCACAGCCTCAGTGTAATAATAAGTGGGAATTGCAATGACCACTAATACTAGCTGCACAGTGTAAAGGACTTCAGCCGTTTGGCTAGCAGTTGCCATTAGCTTAGAATATATATGTGCACGATGCACTGATATAGCTACCGTTATTTATTGTTTTTCTAAAATAACATGACTTAAAATACCTTTCATATATGAGCAAGCTGTAAATGTCTCTGTTATTCTTCACAGCCTCAGTGTAATAACAAGTGCAAGAACACCATCACCATTGCGAATCGAGCTTAGTGAAGTTGTTGTAGCTCATCAGTCCATCAAGAAAGAAAAAAGAAAAACGAAAGGTAACCTTTAAAAATCACTGGCACCTATGCGCTAACAAATTATTGAATAAATAATGAAGAGCCAAAATAGGTATCTAACGAATTATTGTCTGTATGTTTTACAGACACAATATTTGAAATTGAATGGATGGCCACCCTGTAGGAACCCATCTGAATCTGCCGATATTTTCTACCAGATACGACCCAAAGAAATAGAGTTACTCTCAGGTCAGTCCAAGTTACTGCAGTTTCATGACCAGCAGTTCACACCCTCTTTTAAATATCGGCCAATAATATGTCACAATTTATACAACCTTTTTATGCATTTCTTTTATATATTCTTATCCAGATATTCTACCATTGGGAAAGTATTTAATACGGAAAATTTTCAAATCTGCGTCTGTCCTGAAGACGGCCATTATCCACATCTTGACCAACGGTACCAGAGAGAATCCCGCATGTGTCACAAAGGCCGAAACATATGTCGACGTGTTATTAGGAACGTGTATTAGCTGATTCCTATCTCTCACTTAGAATAAACCATGATAGGATAGCTGGCGTGTACTAAATCACCCGCTGCTACCCTGTATCCACATAAGTTACCTTACACAGAGTGATTAACCAATTAAGAACATAACATTACATCATTCACTCTGGTTAAACACCCTTGAGGTATTCATTAGAAGTTGGGAGACCACAATATATGTTGACTCTTCCCTGAAAGTACACATGCACATACCCACAGTAAGATATACTGTTTTTTCCCATTACCTTTCACTATGGTCACTGACGTTTTGAAAGGTCTGGTGCTTTGTCACCATCTAGATTGTAAGTGATTAGCACAGTTTGTTTTTATATTTCCTTAGGCGTTGTTTTGTATATTAATGTTTTTTATACTAATTTTTTGAATAATAAATTGAATATTGAATAATAACCGTTTGTATGAGGGTTGGTGTGTGTAACCTGAAAATTATATAAGGCTACCTTGGACATAACCTTTGGTGATTCAGGGTCTTGAGGTAGGGGTAGGCGACCTATCACTTCTTGTTTTATACATATAGCTTGATGTCATGCAGGTGCAGCCAGGCTCCTCTTCTTTGTAGCTTGACAGCTGTGGGAGTAACTTCTTCTACTTTGTATGGTCCTTCGAAATGTGGTTAATTCCAGATGCAAATTAACTTCGTACCAGCACCTGGTCTACTGGATATAAACTAGGTTGCTTCAATAGATTCTCTGGATCAATTAGTTGGCATCTTCTTCAATCCTCTTTGACCTCTCCCTCCGGTTCTTGATCTGTTGAGAATTAAAAGAGACACTAGTGGTCACAGTCTCCAAATAATGATGCATCCTGTCACCTAACCTCTTTGCTACAATGTGGGCATCAGTTTCTATTCTAGTCGGAGGAGCAAGGAGTATTCTCATACGGTGTCCAGTCACCAACTCATGAGAAGTCAGTTGGTGATCTGAGCCAGGCTGATTTCACAGTGCAAATAATGCAAGCGGTAAGCAATGTAACCACCCCTTCTTTAAAGTGATCTTGATTTTAGCTAACCTCTCTTTAAGGAGTCTTTTTAGATGTTTGCATATCCTATTCACCTGTGGTTGATAGGCAGAAGAGAACCTATGTTTTATACCTAATGAACTATTTGAGCAGGTTACTCTTTTATTAACAAAATGTGGTTCACTGTCAGACTGCAGGACTTCGCACACACCCCATCTTGGAAACACCTCACGTACAAGGAGCTTGGCAGCGCATGTGGCATCGGGGTGCATACATGGACGTGCCTCAATCCATCTGGAAAAGGGACATACTACTACTACCAGCATGTGCCTATATCCATTGCATGCCTGCAACATATCCACATAATCTATATATAGAAGCTTAAATGGGCCATTGCGTCTGGGGATTGCTCCTCTCACTGTCTGCAAAGTATGCCCTGCTATACATTTCTGGCACATGTTCTAAATAATTTGGTGAAAACCAATCTTCTGCAATCATAGCAGCAAGACAAGACTCTTTTGAGTCATGTGCGCGGGGTAGTGAAGCTGCTCCAGCACCACCCTCAATAATGCTAGAAGCATAACCGGCTTTCCAGTGCTATCTTGTCTCCATATAGCCTCATGATGAAGACCCCACTTCCTCCATAAATCTTGCTCCTCTTGTGGGGCTCGACCTTGTAATTCAATTAGCTGAACAATAGACCACATATGTAATCCTTCCTATATCAGCATGCACCTTCCTGACATTTGTTTAACACTTTTTACTTCAAAATCAGAAATGTTTGGGAAATATGCTGCGCTTTTGGCTTCTTTATCTGCGGCTTTGTTACTGCAAGAAATCATGCCTGTTCTTTTAGAGTGGACTGCGCATTTCACGACAACGATAAGACAATGGGAGTCTTAGTCCCTCAATAAGCTTATCCAATAGGGACGCATGTTCCACTGGTGTGCTGTATGCGTGGAGGAAGCCCCTCCTTTTCCAGCGTGACAATCCTGCGTGTACAGTTGACATCACATAGGCTGAGTCAGAGTACAATGTCACTTCCTCATCCTCATATCTTTGGAGTGCAGCGTTGAGTGTCACTAATTCTGCAGCCTGTGCTAACCTATGCGAAGGCAATCTCGCACTTGTCACTACTTCAAATTAACCCTCACAGTTCAGTTCTACTGCTTATCAATTATGCCTTTTACAAGTCGTTTGGTACATTTTTGAAGAACCATCAATAAAGAGAACCCCCCACCGAGAGCATTTTCTCTAACGCTGGGAATGTCACCATAAAACTCAGTATACGTTGTGCAGTCATGTACATTGAGTTTAGCGTCATTTAGGAATGTGCATATCTAATTGATGGGATCACACCAAATAATTCCAAATCCAAATAGCCAAACCAACTCAGGAAGATGGCAAAGTACTGTTTTTATTAACAATGATTTAAAACAAGGAGTTTACAACAAACATCAATGTGCGTACGCTCAGGTTCTCTCAGCGATCTTCACACAAATCAGTCTTTTATAAAAAAAATATGTCAGAGGTGAAGTCATACTACGTGGCAATAATGAAAAAGCTACTAAGGGTTGGGATTGGTTTAAGGGGAGCATCTAAGTATATTATCTATAGGAACTAGGATTGTGATTGGCTGCCCACTGTCAGGTGGACAACATATGCGTACCTCTAAAACATGTCCTTTTCAGAAACATTAGATACACGGTTTCTCATTAGTTTTCAAACTATAAGGTCCTTCGTTATATGGACCACTACAATTGGTTGGCACGCTTGTGCCAGGTCTGGAACATTCGGTTCACTTAGCAGCATGTTAGCCCAGACCCAGGTGCGAGGAGATGGGGCATGACACTACCTCCCCACCCAATTAGTCCAGCATCTCTCATCACCCATGCCTTCTGCCATGAAGATTGTCTTTGAACTTGGCCTTGGAAAAGTATCCTTGTCTTTAAAATACATGGGAATGATAGCACTCACTGTCGTGTTCTATTTTCATCCTTGGCTCACGTGACAGGAGACCACAATTTGGTCCATTTTGCAGGTTTTAAATACTTTAAATGAATTGAACTTGGCACTTTTGGTGTTCTTTCTTTGCACCTTAGCAAAGGGATGATTCATTCATTGCACGCTCGCTCCTTTCCAGAATAGATTGCTGACCTTGGCAGCTTCATTCTTGACTCCAGGCCAGAGACCCTCGCCATGCAGCCCCACGATTCAGCTTATTCTTGCTGCAACACAGTTTTCCCTCCCCCTTCATGGGTCCAGGCTTACTAAATTCATGATACCGATGTCCAGCTTCTATACAATGGCAGCTTCGCCTGCATTCTATTCACTACATATAGCCAGCTTCTATGATGACTTATTCTACTTGCATTTTAGCATCTGTACATTTATTGAACAGTTGATTTTCTGCAGCACTTTGTGCACATGTAATCTCCTTTTTCATATTTAAAAGTTCACTTGATTCTCTACTTCGTCATTAGGCTCATCAGGATCTATATATCTTCTTCAGCCAGTATCTCGGAACATTGTACATACTCTTTTGTGATGTCACTGGCTTCTTTTCTCGGCTCATTCTCATATTCCTTCAGGTAGTTCCTCCCTAAAGTTGTCATCCCTTTGGCGATACATTCGGTACGGTTGTCTCAATGGGTATCTTTTCTCGATCACACGCTGCAGTATTGGCACAACGGCAGGTGTCAAACACAGCACTTTCTCAAGTATCCAATGTATGGGAGTTAAGGGGGCAGGGTTTCCTGCAAAGGCATGCAGCTGCTCCTCTACAACATAGTCCTCCTTCTCTACTGGTTCTGCTATGAATGTTGCTGGGTTCACTATCCTGCATTTAATAATTTTGACCATTTGGTTTGGAATAATTACCTCATATTCTGATGCTCTTTGTGCAGTCAATGTAATTTTGGGTTTTTCTAGAATGGCGTACAATGAGTGCTCGACAAATAATGTTGTTGAACACCACATTGTATTGCTTGAAGCTTTTACAATAGCAATTGCAGCAGCAGCTAATGATTGTTTGCAAGGTTAATGCCCTTTAATTACTGTATCTAAAATCCCACTAGAATAAGCCTATGGTTTGTGTCCATGTCCTAATGTCATTTTCTGTGTGAGGACTGCTGTCATAACTTTTCCATTTGAATGAGAAAATAGGTACAATTCTTCATGATAATCTGAAATTACTAGCACTGGGGCTGTAGCGATCGCCCTTTTTAATTCTTCAAATCCTTCAGTCATATCATCTGTCCATGTTATCTTACTTTTGCCTACCTGTGCTTCCTTAAGTCCTTTTAAAAGTGGTCAAATATATGTTTTTATAATGGAAAACCCAGACTGGAACGTAGTTACATAGGCCTAACAATTGTTGCATTTCACTCACTGTTTTAGGTTCTGGAGTCTTCATAATTGCTTCTGCTCTTTCAGGTGTCACTTTTCTCCCTTCTTGAGAGATTAATTGTCCTATATACAGGATCTCTTCCTGGCAATGTTGTAATTTGTCTTTTTTCTACTTTGTATCCCTTTTCTGCTAGTATTGTCATTAATCAAACTGAATGTTCCCTGCATTGCTCTTCTGTCTCAGTGCACACTAATATATCATCTACATACTGGATTATTGCACTCTCAAGTTGCACGTAACCTAAATCTATCAGGACAACCCTATTAAAGATTGAGTGGGACTCACAGTACCCTTGAGGAAGATAAGTATGTTTTAGGTGCAGATTTCTCTATGAAAATGAAGTCAAGTCTTGTGAGTATTCATGAAAGGGAATTGAAAATAATGCGTTCTTTAAATCTATCACTGTAAAATATTTAACCTTAGATGGGATGTTGCATAATATTGTAGCAGGATTTGAAACTAAAGGAAACTCTGCTTCAACAGTATTGTTTAGGGGACAGAGATCCTGAATAAATCTCTACGATCCCCAGTTGACCTCTTCACTGGGTGAACAGCCGTGTTACATGGGGACTCAGATGGCACTAATATTCCCTGCTTTATTAAAGCAGCAATAGTCTCAAATATACTTTCATCTGCTTCTCTAGACATGGGATATTGTTTTGCTCGTGGCAAGATTGCTCCTGGTTTAAGCTTGATTTGAGCTGCTCCTGCTCCTTTCAATAGACCCACGTCATATGAACTGTTGGTCCATAAAATGTTCAGCAATTTCTCTAAATCTTCCTGGAAAAATGATGGTTTCTTTTTTACCATTGCCATACTCTGCAGTATTTCTCTATTCTCCACTTTAATCCAATAAGTGAGGCTTATGAAAAATACTAACTCATCATCTGAATGATCATCCCTGAAAAGCTCCTTGTCTGTCAAGTCTTTCAACCTATATCCTTCACTGGGGGCTATCACTGCTCTCCATCCTCTTTACTCATTATCTGTCCCTTGGACGACCACCCTTTCTTCTCTAACCACTGCTGCTTCTAACTCTAAGGGGATAACCTGTCCATCATCTATAGGTATTTCTGGTTTATATAAAACTCTTCAGGTATTCTCGATATTTTACGTACCAACCTGGGTACCCATGTTATAAAACTATCACTCCATACAAAAATACTTCTGGATCTAAAGGGCTCCTCGTAATGCTTTTTGGCCTGAAAATACAAATATAAGCTCTTTCACATTAATGCAATGTATTCCTGGAGTGGAGCACACTATTGCTTCATCAGTAAAAGATATTGTCATGTTATGTTTTCACATCAAGTCATGCCCTAATATGTTAACTGGTGTCTGCTGAGAATACAATAATGGCATAGCTACGTCATGTTTTCCCATAGAGATTGCTAATTCATCTGTAAAAGCAACTTAGCTCATCACCCCAGGGAATCCCTGTGCATTCATGGCAATGCCTGACATTGGGTATTTTCCCTCACAAACACAGGAACGAGTCACTCCAGTGCTTTGCCTCCTATCGTTACCTTGACCCTTGTTTTATCTTGGGGGCCTGTTGTCACTGATAGTACTGAACACAACATGTTGCTCTGTGAGTGGTTGTATCTTGGATATAAATGCATCCCCATACTCGTGAAAGGATTTCCTTCTACCACAGTTACGATCCCCATTTTTGGTGTGGGTGCTTCCAGGACTCCTGCATTCATATTCCAATGTGGTACCAAGGCCAGTTGTGTCTGCGCTTTCTGAGTTTGTATCTGTTGTGTTTGTATTGGCACTTGATGGGGTTGCCTTTGTGGTGATTGCAATTGTAATGGAGCATGCTGTGTTTGCTGTGGTTGTGGTGAACGTGTCTGATTCTGCATATGATCTTGAGCATAATGCTCTTGTGGTTCTGTATTGTATTGTGGCACATAGCCCATCCCCCCTCTTGGAGTTTGCCAGTTTTGCTGCATACCCCCTCTACTTCTGCATGCCCTTGACATATGTCCCATCCTTTCATAATTCCAATATTGCTGTTGCTGTCCATCATTAAATCCTCCTCTGCCCTGACAGTTTTCGAATCCACCTCGTCCTCCCCTAGTTCCATTCCAACTCCCTCATGGCCAAAAATGTAACCCACTCTGATACATATGGTACACTACATTGCTTTGCTGTGCTGGCTGTATCTCTTGTGTTGTCACACCTTCATCACTCGTCAACACTGCTCCTTCTATGGTTAATTTTGACAATTATTTCTGAACTAACTTTGCTTCCTCCTGCTTTCTGCTCTCACCTTTCTTCATATTCTTCTCCTGCAACAGTCGACAATAATGCACAATAGTCAATTGCATCTCTGGCCATGGCTTTGTTTCCATCCCTACCTGTTTCTTCATCTGCAATTGCACTGGCTCGGGCAGTCCCTGACATAAAATGTGGTAAACTAATGCCACTGTTTTATCCCATAGTTTGCTCGTCTCGCGATGCCAGCATTCTTGAATATCTTGAATGTAGGCAACAGGATCTTCATCCTCACCCATTTTCCTAGTCATAATCGCACACATGTCTGATGTACCAGAATTTTGTACCCTGAGAAGCCGCCTTACATATGCTCTGCAATTATTAAATAGTGCTCCATCATGTGTCGTGTTTTCTGCAGTTACGCTTGCATACCCTGCTGATTTCCAAATATCATCAGCCCTCTCCCCTAGAATGGCTGCTAGCAGGCCTTTTATATTGCCTTTCGCTAATGTCATTCCTTATGACATTCTCTCTAATTCATAAATCCACTTTCCTGCACCTGAAGTCAAACTAGGTAATTTACATTTCAAATTATCCTTGTCCATTTGTGGCCACGGTATATAATGTGGTTGTCCTCCCCCTTTCTCTAACAATGGGAATTGTGTAAATCCTAATCTGTAATCATGCCCACCAACACTTCTTGTTTTGCAGGTGGGGCTAGTCTCACCCATTTGTCTCTGTCCTAGTAGTGACCTTAATCTGCTTACATAAGGCAGGGATATCTTCCCTGCACTACACAATCATAATTGTGGTTACTCAGTGTATGGTATTGATTCTGGTGTTTTTTCTTTAGGGTTCTGACCATTTTACCCCTTTTTCTACATTTGAATCTTTTGAAAACTGCATGCACCCTCTCGTTGTGCTTCTCGTTTTCTTCCCTTTCTTCGTCTGACATCATTAGGCCCCAGCTTGTATGGCTATTGTCCCTTTCCACATCATCAAGCTGTAATCTACCTAATGACAACATTCTATGTGTTTCTGTTACTATGTCATCTAACCTGCCTCCTGTTTCCCTCGATAGAGATCCTTCGACATTCTCTTTGGTTGTATACCCATCTTTATCTCCTCATTTGCCTATATAAATCCCCAATCCTTTTCCCTATGTCTTTGGCCTCATGCTCATCAGCCGATGTTGTATTCTTGGTTCCCTTGCAGCTCCCTATAAGGCTGTTGTGACCCTCACTCTTCTTCCCATCGTTCTCGTGCTTCGATTGGCACCATGTCTCTGTTGAATAAATAATCTATTTTGTCATCCCTTTTTCCCCTAATCCTGTTCATCTCTTCTTCCATTCTCCTCATCTCTCTTTTCTCTTCTTACTCTTGCCTTCCTATATACTTTCAATCTCTGTGTTTCTATTTCCTCTTTTTTCTTCTCCTCTAGTCTCTCTGCTTTTCTTTATTTTCCTCATACCATCTTCATACTTCCTTTTGCTTCCTCTCTTTTTCGTATGCTTTCTCTCGTTCTCTTTCCTTCTTTTCCTGCTCTTCTCTTTCTTCTTGTTCTCCAACCCCAACGATGCCCTTGTCATCTAGTTTGAGTAATATCTGTCCTCCATACATTCATTCTATACTATCGTTACTTCCTTGGCCTTCTCCTTCACTTCTCTTGTCTCTTTGGTTCTCCCTATATCTCTGTCTGGCCTTTCTTTCATCACGCTGTTTATTTTCATTGTGTGCGGACATATATTTGCATTCACTAGTTTTGTTTTCTTCCATATTGCCCTCACTGTTATAGGCGGTGGTGGGGGGGTTATATGTCAGATTAACATACATTTCTGCTGCTTTCAATTCCTTTAAAGGATAGAATACATGCTTCTCAGTGTCTGTGTTCTTGTTTTCAGAAGGGGAAAGAGGAGCTGAAGGCGTTACATCCTCCCCTTTATGCCGATTAAGCATCCACTCCTCCTCAGGCGGATCTTCTTTCTCTCTCTGATACAATTTCCATAACTCTAAAACAGCCAAACTTTTCTATAATTTCTTCCCTTTATATGTAGCATGCAAGTATGTTGTCATATGTCACAATATTGTTTTTGACAATGAGCCTTTTTGCGGCCACAGCATGAGTGTTTTATTGGTCGAGCCTTTGACCCATTCAGCTTGGTACTGTCTCATTTTGGGTGTACATTCTGGTAGTGTCCTACATAGATATAGAAGGGGAGTGTCACCCATAATGACAAGTCAGTTTCGACTGTCAATACTTGCTTGATATTTTATTCTTTTATTTACGTTATCAAATATACCCCACCAATTGATTTGAACAAGCACCATCTATCGCCACTCATTCCCAGAAAACCAAGTGTTTTAACCAATTTAACAAATCTATGCAATTATGTTCTTTTATTCCTTCATTTACAATTTCTGTCAATTTTTGCTGTCGTTTTATTATTGACACTTTAAGAATCTCATCTTTCTTCCTTTCTTTCTTTCTTTCTTTCTTTCTTTCTTTCTTTCTTTCTTTCTTTCTTTCTTTCTTTCTTTCTTTCTTTCTTTCTTTCTTTCTTTCTTTCCCTTTTATTTTTATCCTCCTGATTGATGTTAATCTCTTGATTTAAAATCTGATGATCACCTTAATGGTTTACTATAGTTTTATATCTCTTAATCTAAACACAATAAAAAATTTACACTGACATATTTATAACCCCATACACATGTGCACTTCTAATTGCTTGCGTACACCTTCCTTTACTATAGTAAACCTTTACCTCTAGTAAATGAATCTCATGTTTACCCCATTTTGGAGTTTGATACACACTCTTCATTTTGGCCTTGGCTCACGAATTCTTAAAAAATACCCTGTCTTGGAGTTTTAATGCATACTCTTCTGTCCCTCTTGGAACCAGGAATCGAGGTATCTATTTCTTTTCTTTTTACTCCCCAAAAATCCTGTTACTTATATGTATATATATTTAGGATACAGTCCCCCCCTTATATTTGCCACTTTTGATGCTCTACTTCCATCCGTGGCTCAGCTCGAGTCCCTCAGCATCGACTCTTCCCAATCGACCAGTTCCCCTTCAGTCTGTGGGGCGCCTGCAGGGACCAGACAGGAATGTCTTCAAAGGGGCACCTGCCAAGCGATTCTTTTCACACATGTGTATTGCGCGCTGCTCTCCACAGGAAGCACCACGATCTTCTGGCTAATGGTGAAAGTCGTTGATAGTCCGAGAGTCTAGATCTGGGCCCATGCCGACTGGACCAGAACCATCCTGCACTAGCACCTTGGAGCGTCTCATGTGCTCGATGGAATTACCAATAATGATCTCAGACCCAAATAACCGGACAGACTCAAAGAATATGGCAAAGTACTACTTTATTATTAGCTCAATAAAGTAGGGCAATCTGGCGAACAACAAATTGTAGTCCACACACTCACAATAAAAATCTGATTATAGAAAGACTTTGTACCTCAATATGCATCAGCTATGATGTCATCCTACATGGCAAACTGTAAAAACGATTGAAGGGAGGGATTGGTTAAGGGAACATATGTACCTAAATGTCATATAAGTATTAGTAACGGTACTGGATGCCCCTTAGCTGGTAGGCATGCCTTGAACGAACTCTTAATACGTTAAATAGAGATTATAGCAGAATAACAGCAGTGGATTGGCCTGTACAACATTGTATAGCATGTTGCTACATAGACCCCTATGATTGGTTGGCATTCTCTCCCAACATTGGACTTTCGGCTCATTAGCAACACGTAAGAAAAATGAAGACTCATGTGCAGAGAACATCAGACTACTACCCACTGGCCCAATTAGTCCATCATCTCTCATTGGTCAGGCCCTAAACAATGTTTCTTCATTGTAGTTGACTTTGCATGCTGTTCTCTGCTCTGGGACCTTGAAAGGAGTGCAGGTACACCATTATCTTCATCTAGAGCTTGATGAATAGTCATTGTTTTCAACTTCTGAATCATGTGTGAGGAGACCACGATTGTTTCCATTTGGACTTTTTATTTAGTGCTATTTAATTAAATTAAGCTGAGTATCATTACTCCTATTGGCATCTGGGGACTTTGTTGCTGAACTTCACATAAGCTTTCTGTATCTCTGATTGTCCATTACTTGGCACTTGCAGATATTTGTTTCTTTACTTAATCTAAGAGAAATATATCTTACGTACATGGCTTATCCTCTTGATTCTCTTTGTGCCTTGCAATTCTTCCTTGATTTGGCATCCTTGATCCCATGCCAATATACTCCTCTTTATTCCTCACACAAAGCTGTTTTTCCTGCATCTCCTTAAAGGATAGTTCCGGGACTTTTTTTTTATTGTCCCTACGGGTCGGCCATGTGTTTGTAAGCATAAATCGGTAGATCGTAGGAAACTTTCCTATGGACCTTACCCGACTTTTCGCCCATTATCGCACTCGAAATCAGCCTCCATTTTGTGATAATCCTATCATTCCGCCGCATCGACCTGGCTCACCTGCCTTTGCGGCACTAAATCAAATCCCCCGCCCCTGAGCCTGACATCAGCAGACGCGTACTGCCCATTTCAAGCACGTCTCGTGTCAACAATCGCTGCGCCTCAGCTATTGACGTGTTGCCATGGAAATGGCAGGACGCCTCTTTCCCCAATAAGTATAAACAGACCGTTTCACAACACACAGCAGCAGATTTTCGATTCCATTCCTCTCTCTGTGTTACTTTGAGTATTCTGTGACTCGTTTCAGTGCTCTGGTCAGCTACCTTCGCCGCTTGTAGCCCGTGTGAACACCTGTACCATCTCTGTAAATTATTTTACTATCTTTACCGCACAATGGCCACAATAATGCCGTATATGTACGAGCCCGAGTACACCGAGGAAGAACTACTGGAAAGTCAAGCACGCGAAAACGATGGGGATTCGGACGGCAGTTGGGAGGACCAGTCAACGGATGAAGAGCCTGGACCATGTCGCATGGACGGCGTCTCCACCTGGTGCACGTGCAATCGGTGCGAGCTAATGCCAACTGAGGAGGAGAACTGCTGCTGCCGTGAAAATTCCGGGTGCTTGGCCTACATTTCGGAAAGCGAGCAAAGTCTGCAGGAAGGCGAGCAAAGTCCGCAATGCATCACCGAGCTGCCAGAGTTCAGGGAAGCCTGCCTCTCACGGACCGTGTTGAGGATGATGATGGTGCTTATGCACGAACTTCGCGGCACTGTTCGTCCGCGTAATCCGAGTAACGAGTAAGTATACTCTGTTTGTGATGTCAGTGATGCCACCACTATTTCATGGTCGTCTCCCACATATAAAATTACATTTACATATCATTCGAACGCATGTAAATTTGTTCCATATAGTGCATTTTCTAGATATAATTTTTTTCTAAGAAAAATGACATGTGTTACCTGAATCGACATTGATAAGAAAGTTTGGTCAGTTTAATACAGTTTGCATCTTTTTTTTTCACAGGTGGTACAGGCTGGTGGCCTATCGTTGCTTCACTTGGTGGCTTCACGGGAGGCTCGGACACCGCGTTCGGAGAGTAATACCTGCCTGTGCGGTACTTGCCATTAGACAACATTTCCCCAGTGACAGTGGACAATACCGCGGATTTTCCCTCGATGTGCTGCAACCTCAACTTTACAATGTGTAATGTTTATTATTTATGTTTAATTAAAATCTAAAATAAAGCCCAACATATATTTTAACAATGGTTGTTTTGATTTTTTAAATGAATCTAGTGTATATTCTCCTGGGAGGGTGAGGTATTTATAAACTCACCCCCCTGCATTCCATGTAGTAGATCCTGCAGCCATCCTCTTACATTCAGTTAGATGGCCTCTCCTTGGTGAGGCCCTGCGGCAAACGGGTCTTGTCTGCACGACCACCGCCCCGATCCACCCCCCGCCCTATCAAAGGCAGTTCGCACCGGGGTACTTGTGCTGGCAAGTGGAGCTGTCAGGGAGCGATAAAGGCCAAGAGGTGCCAAAGACCATGTACACTTCAAAGTGGTCTATAGAGCATGGGTTGTTGTTCCCATGTCTACCTCCAGACCCCGTGTCTCCTGCCAAGCATCCCCCCTCACGCTGGACGGCCCCCTGCAATCCACATAAGTGTGTCTCCATTCACGAGTCTTCCTGTGTCTTGTCTGCACGACCACCGCCCCGATCCACCCCCCGCCCTATCAAAGGCAGTTCGCACCGGGGTACTTGTGCTGGCAAGTGGAGCTGTCAGGGAGCGATAAAGGCCAAGAGGTGCCAAAGACCATGTACACTTCAAAGTGGTCTATAGAGCATGGGTTGTTGTTCCCATGTCTACCTCCAGACCCCGTGTCTCCTGCCAAGCATCCCCCCTCACGCTGGACGGCCCCCTGCAATCCACATAAGTGTGTCTCCATTCACGAGTCTTCCTGTGTCTTGTCTGCACGACCACCGCCCCGATCCACCCCCCGCCCTATCAAAGGCAGTTCGCACCGGGGTACTTGTGCTGGCAAGTGGAGCTGTCAGGGAGCGATAAAGGCCAAGAGGTGCCAAAGACCATGTACACTTCAAAGTGGTCTATAGAGCATGGGTTGTTGTTCCCATGTCTACCTCCAGACCCCGTGTCTCCTGCCAAGCATCCCCCCTCACGCTGGACGGCCCCCTGCAGACCGCATAATGCCACGACATATACACGTCATTCATTCACAAACACACCCCTGTTTCGAATTCTTTATAACCCACTTCATATTTCTAATGAGAACTTCTTTGCGCTTTGCTAGTCAACCCGTGAAGGTGCTGGTTATCTGCTCTTCGTCTCTGTGAACTTCCGTGACCACTTTGAGCAAACTCGTCAGTTTGCAACCTGTGAACTGCTCCCTGTTCTACGACAAGAAACTACTCTGATCCCTGCATCTAACTGTTTGTTCGTCAAGGTAAGTCCATGTACCATAATCATTTTGCGTCCAATTTTTTAATTTATATCTATTTGCTAGTAGTCATCAAATTGCATCCATGTTTTCTTTTCGTTCACGACAGTACATGCAAGGAACTAGTCACATGTTCTGAGTTTAGTCAAATTACTTTTTCTATTTTTTGAAAGTTATTGAAATACTTATCCGCATGTGAATAACATGTATAGTTCCAAGAACCAAAACGGACCTTGCATTGAACCTTTTATGTGTCATTTAATGTTTTAACACATTGGTATTCATAGAGAATTGTTGATCTTTACTTTTCAGAACTTTCCATAATGCCTGCCTGTTCCATTGGCGGTTGCCCTTCGAAGACCCATAACAAATCTGAAGGTACTATAATGCATGTTTTCCCTAAGACAATAGATCAGATAAGAGAATGGGTCCGATATTGCGGATATCCAGCCTCTGAGATAGAAAGTAGAGTCCTAGAAGTCTTTGCGGACAAGAGGGGTGATCGATACCGCATCTGCAGCAGGCACTTTAGCCCAGACATGTACTCCACATCATTGCTAATAAGGACGAAAACACCGCGAGCGAGGCGAAAATTGCTCTCAACCGCTATTCCCACTCTATTCGTCCACATCCCTCCACTGGTGAGTCAAGTTTACGTATTTATCTCTCGGCATTGCGGTAGTGTGTAGCATTAGCTAACAATAATTTCCCCATTTATGTATCCACTCAATATGAAGGCTGAAGATTCTCCATCCGTGTCGTTATTGCAGTCATCAGCCACTTCAAGCGCCTATCGGGTAATCTTACTTAGCTATTCTGACACTGACTTGTTTTAGGCATGTAAATCAATAGTTTTAATTGATCGTGTAATTATTTTACCTAATGGTACACCACAGTACTCGTCCTCTAGTCTTTGTTTTCAGTTATAATTATTGTTATCCAAAATAATGCAAGTACTGTCTTTCAGGGAGATGCTGAGGAGTCCAACGCATTGACGACAACCGTAGATGTCACTCAGATGCTCGAGGTACGTTTCCGGACAGTTCCATCGATGGAGATCATCAGATCTTGCATTCTTGTAGCGTGATTGTTACACACAATGTTTCTTTCGTTTTTAGCCATTGGTATGTCCTTCTGTCGTCGCCCTCCTATGTGTCTTCTTTTTTCAATATTGTGTTCATTACTAATGAAAGTCCTATGTTTCAGGGAGTCGATGGAGCATTAGTCCAAGAGGAAGGGGGAGCATGCAGTTACGGGTCGGCGCAACAGCTTGCAGAAGTGTGCACCGCAGTTACAGCGTCCCTTGATGTTCTTATGCATTTCGAGGTATGGATACTGACAGATCAATCATGCGAGATCAAATGACGTGATTACATCCGCTATACTTCCTTCTTTATTAACGCAAGTACTATGTTTCAGGGAGCTGACGGAGCTTCTTCAACAAGAACATCACCCCTAGTAGTTGATGCAGATCTCTGGGTGGTGACACTTCCAACGATGGAGCAAATCGAATCATATTTAGATATCCATTATTTATTTTAGACAACTGATCATTTGTGCAGGTCTATTTAGATGAGCCGTTGACGCCTGCAGAAAGTTTATGTTCTTTTAAACAAAATAGAAAACCATACTAATGCAATTACTGTGTTTCAGGGAGTTGCTGAAGCGTCATCTTCAATAATATCATCAATGGAAGTCTATGCGGAGCCCGAGGTATGGATCTTGACAGTTCAATCTAACTAGATCAACAATGCGTGAACTATTGTCGTTTGAATGTTCTACACAATGCGTTCATTCGTGTTTTGCTATTGAGATGTACGTATGGGTATTGGTCCCCAAGTACATTTTGTGTTTTCAATATTATTATACATACTAATGAAAGTTCTATGTTTCAGCGAGTCGATGGAGCCTCAGTGAGTGATGGATGTGCTTATCATGAAAGTATAGTCGTTGCAGCGCGAGAGGAAGTGGAGACATGCACACACGAGTCGGAGCAACAGCGTCCAGATGTTGAAGTTCGAGGAAAGAAAGTTTCAAAGAAAAGAAAGCAAAAGAAGGTTAGTGTCCTGTTCACTATATTATGTTGTCTTTCACTGTCAATAGTTCAATACTGTAAGTTGTGTTTAAACTGAACATCCCTTTTCTAATCTGTCCTCTAGTTGCGAGTGGGTGTAAGAACTAGATCTACACAGACAGTGAAGCGAACGAGAGATGTTGCTTGTCAAACCTTTTGGCAGGGACTTGAGACTGGAGATGCATCGTGCCAATGGGAAGAATATGAAGTGATTGACAACGGAGCTATACCACCACCAGCCATTGATAGTGAATGTCCTCCTGGTAGTTTGGATGCAGTCGTAGATCAATTCACAGAATCCACACCCGCAAAAAATAAGAGCACGCGAAAGTTGAAGACATTGTTTTTTTCTCCCATCTCCGGACAAGGAACAGATGTTGCAATGGAAGAGAATGAAGTGGACGACAATGAAACACCATCAATATCACTCAGCATAGCGGAAGACGATATCAGAGATTGTACCTTTCATGCGAGTGACATGTCCTCAACGTTACAGGCCGAACCAGCTGGGATGCAGAGTGACAGTATAAGGAAAGAGGCCAAATTCATTGTATTCGATAGCTGTTTGATGGATATTATTATGATGATGAAATGTGGGCATTGGGTTGGTGGGGAAGTATGTGGGGAGCCATTGATTAATGTGACTCGTGCAATTCGAGGCACTAACCTTAAAATACATGCCACCTGTACACAATATCATCCGTTCGCATGGTCTGCACAACCCATGCTGGGGCAACTGCCAGCAGGCAATCTACTTTGTGCAGCGGCCGCACTTTTTAGTGGTTCAAGTTTTAAAAAGTTACAGTATTTCTTTCAGTTTGTGGGAATCCATTTCATTGCGAAAAGTCAGTTCTACAAATACCAAACCGATTATCTATTTCCAGCCATCAGCGAAGCTTGGAGAATGGAAAAAATGTCAATGGAAAGTACATTCGCGGGCAAACGCTTCAGGCTAGCCGGTGATGGACAATGCGACAGTCCAGGATTTTCAGCCAAGTACTGCACCTACCACTTTCAGGACATGGAAAGTAAGAAAATTGTGAGTTCGGTGGTCGTGCAGGTGTCACAAAGTACATCCTCAGTGGCCATGGAGAAAGTTGGCTTTGTAGCATCATTGCAAGAACTACAATCGCGGGGAATGGTGATCGACCTGATAGCCACGGACAGACACGTTTCAATTGCCAAGACAATGAGAGAACAGTACAAAAATATAAATCACCAATTTGACGTATGGCATCTTGCAAAAACAATCAATAAAAAATTGTCGGCTGCAGGAAAAAAAAAAGATATGCAAGGTATTTCACAGTGGTCCAAGTCAATCAGCAACCATCTTTGGTGGAGCTCAAAAACATGTGAAGGGTCGTTGGAAATTCTACTGGAAAAATGGCGGTCAGTAATGTTGCACTGTAGCAACGTACATCAATGGTCGACAAATGAGCATTTCCACAAATGTGAACATGGCCATTTGTCCACAGAGGAGGCACGGAAGAAGAAGTGGTTGATTCCTTCATCACCCACTCACAAGGCCATTGAAAAGATTGTATTTGATAAAACTATAACAAGAGATTTGAGGGGACTCACGGAATTCTGCCACACAGGAGATTTGGAGGTGTTCCACAATATGTGCCTAAAGTACAGGCCCAAAAGATTGCATTTTGGCATGGAAGGCATGATAAATCGGACTCTTCTAGCGGTCTTGGCACATAACCATAATGTTGGCCGTCAACAAAGTAGGACGACCGGAACTTTAGGGACGCTTCGCTACAATAAGGCCTTCACTAAAAGAAGTAAACAATGGGTGATCAAACCAGTGTTTGAGGATATGCAATATGAGTTTATTGAGAGACTTATCGTAGATGTCCTCGATAGGCACATACATGGAGTGGTGAACGAACCTATGCAGGGGACAACTGCATTGCCACCCAACATTGCCTCTGTTCCATGTCCACCTAAAGCAGAGCTCATTGAGAAATACACATCACGGTTTAAATGATTGTAATTCGATTGTCTGTTCTCTCGAGTCTCCTCATGTTGCAGGCCCATTGCAATTAAACCAAACAGTAATATAAATCATTTTTACAAAAATTATAGAATGTTTCCGTATTACAAACACATGGCCGACCCATAGGGACAATAAAAAAAAAGGCACGCAGACAAGATGCCCTTACACTAACTGGAGCTAACTAGAAATGTGTGCTCGCTCAAAGTGAAGGTCAGCTGCTTTGATGTTTTGCTCGGGTGGCGGAACGGCCCACGACCCAATATAAGGTTCTATTGTGATTTGACCTTGACAGGCCGGGACCATCCTGAAAGACTAAGAAAAGATAATGAATAAAATTTCAGAAACGAAACGATGAGCCACGTTCATTAGAAGAAGTAACGTCGGCAAAGAAGGAGTGGTGTTTCGGGTCTGCCCTACACAGAGACACAATGGAAAATGCAAATATAATGTAAGTAACTTTTGATGAGTTTATACCGCAATTTCATTACTATACAGTGGCTTTAAAGACGGGTTCAGTTGTACTTGTTCGTTCTATGTGGCATAGTGTTTTCTACCGCACACTATCTGGAGGAGAACCATCTTCTTTTACTGAAGCACCTCAAAACCTTCCTCTTTGCTTCTGCTTTCTCTCTCCCTCTCCCCTGCTACAACTGGTCCACTGTCTGCGACCTCGGTCCTGGGCCCTTCCACTCTCCACCTGCACTGCCTCCCTGTCAACCCCTGCACTGGGGGACTGTCTCAGTATCCTACAGCCCCCCCTTCCCAGCACTTGTTCTGCACTTACCTTGCACTTGCCACCAGCTGGCCCTATTTATTTATTATTTTATGCTACTTACCTTGTACTCCACTCCCCCCCCTCCATGCCTCGCCACGCCTTTAAACACTTGTGTACACCCAGTAGCGCTGTCCTCGCTATGAAATGAATAATTTTAATAAGGATCTGATGGTGAGACTAATTTCATTTTTTATGTTTTTAGGTACATCATTCACTACTGTCTGTGTCACGAGTACCAGACACCGGCGGACGGCTTCTACAGCCGCCAGTTGCTTCTCCGCGTGAACAACGTTACCACCCTGACCATTTTATGGGACGATCGCCAAGTACAAGTATGCCCTTACGCGGTACTAACGGTTAGATGCAACATACCTACCGTTGTGGTGGCCTAGTGCCTCGTTGTTGGAACAGCCATGCGATTATCAGTGCGACAGAAGAGCTTATTTTTATCGTAAACCAACACCCTGTGTACTGCACACGAACATCGCTTCCCTCAAGACGAACTAATTTGGATCGAGAGCAAATAAAAATGCAAATCGCTGAATATTCTCTAAACATTTGATGTCCAATAAACGTACTTTGCCAAATGTACAATCTTGCCGTTTGCTTTTAAACCACGGTTTCACATTCCGAATTGTGGTGCTGTATTGTGAGATGCTCTAAGACCCTGTGTACAGCAAAGGACCATCGCGTTCCTCAATACGAACTTTTTGGAACATGAGCAAATAAAAATGCAAATCGCTGAATATTCTCTAAACATTTGATGTCCAATAAACGTACTTTGCCAAATGTACAATCTTGCCGTTTGCTTTTAAACCACGGTTTCACATTCCGAATTGTGGTGCTGTATTGTGAGATGCTCTAAGACCCTGTGTACAGCAAAGGACCATCGCGTTCCTCAATACGAACTTTTTGGAACATGAGCAAATAAAAATGCAAATCGCTGAATATTCTCTAAACATTTGATGTCAAATAAATGTACTTTACCACATTTACAATCTTGCGGTTTGATTTCAAAGTACAGTTTCATATTCCGAATTGTGGTGCGCTGTATTGTGAGCTGATCTGTGTTGATTTCCGGGGTCTGTGTGGAGTCGCGTAGAAGACGCCTGGGCGCGTTTGCCTACGCAGCACAGTCACGTCACGGATAGAGGCGGGGAATATGAATGTTTTGATAAAGTCTGTTTCAGGGGCGGGGGATTTGATTTAGTGCCGCAAAGGCAGGTGAGCCAGGTCGATGCGGCGGAATGATAGGATTATCACAAAATGGAGGCTGATTTCGAGTGCGATAATGGGCGAAAAGTCGGGTAAGGTCCATAGGAAAGTTTCCTACGATCTACCGATTTATGCTTACAAACACATGGCCGACCCGTAGGGACAATAAAAAAAAAGTCCCGGAACTATCCTTTAATCTGCAGCCCTGGTCTGTCTGTGCGGTAGCTTGATTGGTTTCAAGATGAGTCCGGCATCTATCTTTTTATTATGGCTGCTTTAGTCAGGTTACATTCTCTTCTGCAGCAAACTTCTATATGTGTTATCTACCTTCCGTTTCTGTGTATGTAGATTCACTTCATCTATACTCACGTTTTTCTTTGGTGCACATGATTTCTTCATATTCGATTACATGTTTCTCTTGTTACTTCACTTACATCTTCATTCTTTAAGTATTTGCATATTGTTTCAGTGTGTTGTTATGTCTTTCCTTCATGACATCACTTTGCAGCTGTCAGATTTTATTTACAGCTCTTCAAAGCTTAGTGGTACCTGCAAATCTCCCACTATCCTTTCAGTTTGTGGGTACATTTGATACAGTTGTTCGAGTGCATATTGTCTCTCATACACTTGATGCAGCACTGGGACAATACCTGGTGTCACACATAGTGCTCTTCTACTGCTCTTCTAGTATGATGGAGGTGAGGGGGCAGAGTCTGCTCCCCTACTGTGCCACCACCTCCATTTGACCTGCCTCCATTCCCTTACCTCTGCCTTACACCTGCTCTCTTGATCACACTCTTCAGCTTCAGCTGTTTACAAAAACAGCCTTGTCAGGTTCTTTGTCACACCCAGATCATGCCCCCATTGCATCATATGAATGCCTGTGATGTTTTCCTGGGGAATTGAAGTCATTCCACTCACGGGAGACTGAGACACATTCCCATTTAGAACAGGTTTTCGTTTTTTTGAGAGATATATATATAAAATAGTATAATGATGATGTTTAATCAGCAATCTCTCCATCTGTACCCAATTTTATGACTTTTTAAGGATCGCCCAACTGAGTGTATACTCTTGTGTCTGTATCGGTCGGAGAAGGTAGAGAATGTCAAAACTCTGTACACACAAACCCTGGTATCCTTACTAACTTTTTCAGTTTTGAAAAAACAAAATAGTTAAATATGAACCGATGTTGAGAAGTGGGTAATAAATACAATGCTGGCAAACATATGTTTACTGGTAGGCATACCCAAAAAGAACAGATTGTGATTGAGAAGTTCTGTGACACAAATGGCATATACTTGTTGATACAGACTGAATCAGGCAGTTGTTTAAAACAACTTCTGGATAAGTGAATTGGATTGAAATGTTTCTGGACATTGAAGGAATTTCTTATCACTTTCAGCCACGCAGGAATGCAGATTCCAAGGTTAGAAGAGCAGAATTCATATCTCGGAGTCCCTCTAGATATTGAATTTAAGCATAAATTGAATCAAATTGACAGTGGCCACTGATCACAGTGCTCTGTGTGGGAATATACCTTGAAGTGGTTGGACAGGGATTTACAACCAATGAGGCACATGTCCCAATTGGCTACAGAACATAGTGGGCAAGGTGTACACGTAATAATTATCTTTAATACAGTGTGGCTTTCTGCTAATTCATCATATGAATTGAGGATTTTTTCCGAGAACCTCAAAATGGAGCACCCATACTGCAAATGATCTATTACTCGGGGGCCACGTGTTTGTCTTGGAAGCAAGAAAACGCATGGCAACACAAGTTTGAATACCGGGCTTGCACTTAAAAACTGGTCCCAGGTTTTGAGCGCGTTATACAATACAATTATAATCATATTTAATTATAATTGTTAATTAAACATTGATTTCTTTTATTTGGCTGAGTGTATGCATATGGAAAATACTATTCATGATGAATTGATTTTCCTCACAAAGGGGCCGATTCATGGAAAAGAGCGCATTAATACTGCAAGAGAACGACACTGAGTGAGCCTGCGCACAGAATAAAAAATGCACGCCCTGTGTATTCATGGAATTTTCTGCACCAAGTAACCGTATACACAAGTCGTGGTCGGAACGCACCCAACACTCCCCCACACAAAGCAAAAACAGCCAGAACAGCTACCTTTGTGGGCTCCCACAGGTGCGAATACATGCACCCTCCAAACAGTGCATGTGGTGCCCCGCCAACAGGCCTGCATGTCAAGGACCCTGTGCGGGATCTCCCGTAACTGTTACCGGCATTCCAACCACATGTGTACTCAGAAAATCGGCATGCGAACCCCCATAAACCGTTTCTGCTCCACACTTCACTGCCTACATGCACACCTAAGTCCGATCGGATCCCTGGCTGCCTGTATGCACCCCTAAATCCGACATGCAAACCTACCTCCACGCTGTGATTCCTGTGCGCAATTGTACTTACACCTATCTTCGGGTGGCAGACAGATAGAGGGATTTGCGTGGGCATTTCGCAGGCGAGAGGTTGCGCGGTCACATCCATGAATAGGCTTTGTCATTGGCATGCTATGGACTGCCTGTGGCCCATCTCTCATAAAGCTCACTTTTTCCCTTGTTCTTCCTCATTTTCCGAGTTCCGCCCCCTACACTGCCATCTGCGCAGGCCTCATCCACACTCTGCATGGTGTCTTGCGCAAGGCACTCGACTGCTGTCAGAGACGTGCCAAGCCTGCGTGAAGTCCACGCAAGTTTTGAAAAAGTGCCACGCAATCGATTCCATGAATCGACGAACAGGGCTTCGGGCCCAAAGTATTAAAATGTCATGAGGGTCTACAGTAATTTAACTACAACAATGTCCACTAAATTCAATTGTATTGTTTCATAAACAATCAAAAACCTTTATAATAACTACAAAGTCATTAAGGATTACAACGTCATTCAGAATGGGAATATGTCATCGTTGCTGACTGGCTACAGAAAGGAGGGCCGTAGAATCATGGATCAGGGTTCAGGAGGGATAGAGCCAAGAATGAGGAGTGGAAAGGACACACACACTTTAACTGGGACAGGGTGGTAAGGGCCAGCCACAGAGGCATGGAACGACAAAGGTATGACTTTGGAACAAGCTGAATCAGAGGAGAGGAGCATAGAATTTGAATGTGGACCAGGCAGGAAGGTGCTGGAGTCATAGAAGCATGGAACATTGACTACAAAAGGAGCAAAAGTGCTTGGTGCATGAGTTGGAGACTGGGTAGGAAATGTGAAGGGCAAATAGTATTGGATCTGGGAACAAGTGAGAAATGGAAGGTGCAGATAGTCATGGAAAGGATAATGGACTGTGAGGGGAAAGGGAACTGACGCATTGCAAGGGGAAACTCCTGGAGGGAGTGGCTCCTGGGACATGCGGCAGGGTCCATTTGAGGAGAGTAGAGGAATGGAAGAGGACAACGTGGGGAGGGACACAGAACATGAACTGGAGGATATGTTATGAATGGGGCACAAGGCTTTGAATGGGACGCAGAGATGGAGGGTCAAAGAGGTATACCATGGGCCCTGGATGGGGAGGGGCACATGGCATGGAGCAGGCACCAGACTCGGAGTGGCAGGCATTACTGGCGAGAGACAGGCCAAAGGTCATGGAACATAGTCTAGTCAGGTAGAAAGAGTGGCAGTGAGGCATGAGTGGGAGTATGACTAGGAGCTGGTGAAAGGTATGCAGTCCTTCGTACCTCCCCCACTGCTTATCTAGGGAAGGAATAGCAGGAACTGTGGTCATACAATAACCTCAGGAATGGGCACTATATCCCACCCAGGGAATGACGCCTGAGGTCTAGGGTGACCTGACGAATGCAGTGGAGTGGTGTGCTTCCACAGAAACCTATAGGGACTTGACATGGGAAGATCCCTATCATAACATGTGAATACCCTGTTGAAACACTTGGAGTTTCATGCTACCTTTTTACGGGTAATCCAGCAATGGAACCCTTCCTCTATGTGCCGAGAGAGAGATGTTGCATCTCGGCCACATCTCACTCGTGATGCTGAAACAAGGCAGAAACACATGTCTGTGTAGCTGTTGATAATCTAGTTCAGTGCAAATCTACCTGTCATTTTGGTGCTGATCTGGCCTTTTGGGAGGTCCAAACTGATAGGAAGATATTTCTTTCTTGGGTATGGCATATAGAGCTTGAGATAAAATAATGTTACAGACCTTAGAACAGGTTATTGGGAAACTTTCTCAACAGAGGAGCTCTCACATAGTTGGCAAATGTACCTACAATGCAATGACCTACCAACCATCAGAGGAAGACCACCTCTGCTTCAAAAAAGGTCTCCTGACTACCGTCTTTAGAAAAAAAAACCTTTGACCTGTAGGATCATTCTCCTGCTTTTCAAGTGCCCCCTTGTCGTCTGTCATCCTATCCTGGACTGGCCTCCCTGCCCTCCATGGCCCTGCGGTGCATGTTGTTCCCGGATCCTTCTCTGGATGCACCTTAAACATGCTACAGCTGTGGAATTTGTCTTTGGTGAACTGCCATACACTTATCTTGCACTCGCCCTTTTTTCCCTCCCCTTGCATGTATCCCCTGACTCTCCTTCTCACTTTAAAGATCGAGCCCCACCTCACTCGTGCTCCCCGCTCCTTGTGGGGCTCACAGTTGGTGATTTATAAATCATCAATGGATAAATGAATAAAGTAATGATCAACACACAATAGGCACATAGAGAACAAATGACAAAAATAAATTCCCAATCCTAAAAAGTTCAGATAGGCTTTTAGATTTAAACAAGTCTATCAATTTCTTATGGGGCAATGCTCTTGTACAAACCGTTCTGTGTTTGTCCTGTAGAAGGGTTTCAGTCTCCTTTCCTGGAATGATAGTTACCTCTTGCATTGGTCTGGTTTGTGGTCATCATCCACAGTTGACAGTTACTAGTCTTAGACCTTGGACAGGTTCTAGTCTTAGACCGTTCTCATGTTGTAGACAGCTCCACTGGCATCTGACCGTCGGACTGAGAGTGTCTAGTTTCAGCAAGCCGAGGTCTTACCGGTGTCAAATCTTGTCCTTTCCTCTGAGAGTGAGTCCCAATTTCATGTGGACATTTATCTCTGAAGACGCTGGTCTCATACAGCTGAATCTGGTGCTTAACTGTTTCCGGTTTCTAAGTGGCACGGACTGGAGAGGATATCAGCCTGAGACTCTTGTATTCCCTTTCTTTGATAGCAGCTTCACTTTGGAATTAGGTTTCTTGTCTCTGCTTCTGAAAGCCTTTCTATTGGTCATCTTCCCTTCCTCAGGTTTCTCTGTTTTTTGGTAGCACAGGCATCTTCTTTTGGTCCTTGTCAGAAGTGGCGGCTCAGGGCATGTGTTGCATCGTCCATGGTGATTTTGGGAAGGAGCAATCTCTCTTCCATATTTAATTGGGCTAGGCTGTCCCACAGCTCAAAAAGCACAAGGGCACATGTGGTGCGCCATCTATTATAGCATGGGATAAAGAACTTGTATCGTGGTGAGAATGGTCAGAATCCTTTTTCCAGATAATCCCAGAATTAAAATGAGTAGAATATATTGTGACTTTATTCCAGCTCATGGAGATTTCCATTCCTTCTGTCTCTTTAACATGGGCAATGTAAAGCCTAAAGCAAAATGTCTCTGATGAAGAACATAAGTGTAAAGCCAATTAAACATTCAGTTTCATGAGGCACAGGTTCTATGGATATGCAAGAAAACTGAGGTCTGTGAAATATAATTCTTGTACACCCCTAGTTTGGAGTCAGGTACCTATTCGGTACATTGACAGGATGCCACTGCAATGATTATCAATGGCATTCTCCTTGATAAAGAACTCATTAGCGGCAGCTCCTTTTCACGCATGAGAATTCAATTCCAGTAAGTAAAGGGTGTGAGCTAGTAGTCCCAAATACTAATGCACCCCATTTGGCTTTGGGGAACCACATTCAGCAGCCACTCTGTTCTTAGGGGTGTAGCTGTGCTAACCACTTGGGTTAAGTGGGTTACGCTCAGATACAAATAGCAGGAACCAGATGAGGCCTGTGAGAGGCGCAGACACGGAGCATTAGATGCAGAGTTGGCAATGGTATAACAGCACAGCTCTGTGACACAAAACTAATACACCAATGGTTCTGCTGAAATGCATTATGTTGGGTGGCAGTTGGGAAGTGGGAAGAGAAAAGTGTGTGCAAAAGGTTGATTAGCCTTCCGGAAGTGGGTGTTTGTGATAGTGTTAGGAATGAATTGGAGTAGTAACCCTGTGGGAGACTACACCACCCTTGTCCTCTTGGTATTAGGTAACCCACCTAGTGGTATAGGTCCGTACTACACAAGTTGGTAGTGTGACTGAGAAGCCAGACTTATCTCAAGAGGGGTAAATGTGAGCTGTAGCATCGATATCCACAAATAAAAGTATCCAAATAACACTTACCCTCAGGCTTTTCTTCTCAAATGATTATTTATTTATTTAACAGTCAGTGTTAAATAAGCCTTCTTTAAAAGAGCAATGTGCAACTATAAAAATACACTTCAAAATACTTTCTCAGAATCAAGACAAAGCAAGTAGATACTCTTTAGAGATGCTTCCTACACACTTCCTACACCCTGAGGTGACTTCATTAACTGGGACAGTAATGGCATTTATATATCACTTTTTCACTTCTGAGGTTGGTAAAAAGGAAAGGTTAAGGGAAGGAACAAGGTTAACAGGTTCTCAGAGCATGTGAGCACTTTTACATCTCCCAATGAAGATGATTAGATTAGATTAGATAAAACCATTCCCAGCAATATTATTTAAAAACCAATGGATCACCTATGAGGGACAGTTAGAATCAAAGTCAATGGACTAGAAGAGGTTGCAGGGAGCCAGGACAGCCAAAGTCAATTGGAGCAAAGTCTATGTAGCTACGGCACTTCTTAGATAGCAAAAAGTCTTGCACAAAGTTACAGAGTCTGTTGCAGAAAATCACTGTTGGGCCACAAGCTGGTACACTTGTGAATGTTACGAGCTTAGATCAACTCTAGAAAAGCAGCTGCTGCAAATCTCAACTGAGAAGAGCAAGCTACAGACAAAGAGGTAAGTACCCTTTAGTCAGCACAGTACCTTAGGTTAGAAGAAGAGGATCCAGCGGGCTTCTGTTCTGGGGGTAGTGTTGCAGATCCTGGGTTCCTGGACTTCAGTCATGGGGACAAGAGGGAGGACGTCTGGAGGACTCCTGCACAGTAGTTCGGAGGTCAGCGGTAGCTACAGGCTCTTTTCAATTCAGCGGCGCTTTGCGGTTTCAGCGCAAGGTAAACAGCATCACCGTGGATCTTTGATACCGGTTGGGCTTCCTTCACTCTTTGAGTCCAGAAATCTGGTGAGGTGACTCGAGCTTGGTGGGTTGTCCTGCTTCGTGAGGATCCTCAGGAGACTCCTGGAGCTTTTGGCCGGCTTACAGATGTTGCACTCGACTACAGATTTCTCAACCCCTAGAATTCGGTTCCAGCAGCAACAAAAAAGTACAGCCAGTTGGGGAAGGTCTTCCAGCAAAGTTCGGCTTGGGATTAGTTGGTTCCACTAACCCAAGGGAAGAAGTCGTCCTTTTCGGAGCATCTCTTGTCGATTCGGAAAAGGAGTTTCAGCACAGTGGCAGGGCTTCACCGGGCAGTTCAGCGGTCCAGGAGGATGCAGCAAGCTTTTCTTCACGATTGCTTTGTCAGATGTTTCGTCTAGTGGTTGACTATGTCTTCAGTCCAAGAAACCTTGCCTTTTATGCAGGTTTCCCCCATTCTGGCACAGCCTAGATGTCACTCACACAGCCATCCAATCAGGACTGGGTGCATTCAGGTAACCAAGGAAACTAAGGACAGGGAGTGTCGGACACCTCCCTCACTTCCTGCCCTGCTAGACACACTGGAGCCAGAGGAGGGTCTCAGTACTGAAGCCTGCCAAAGGCAAAACAAATAAAGGGTTTAAACCTGGTTTGGCGTGCAGAGTAAAACCCAAGAAAGACCTCACAAACAAGAAATAGCAAAAAAAGAAGACTGGGTACATTTTTACACAAAGGTCACCCATGGGTGCTATACTGCAGCTGTGGATTCAGCCTGCTGTAGAAAAGCACAATAGTAGGAAACTAAACCACTGCCACCAGCCATTTAAGTTAGTGAGGGTAACATAAAAAATGTTACATGAGTAAGTAGAACAAGGGGCAACTACTTAACCCTCAGCACTCCACATAAGAAGGGGTGTTCTGGATCTACAGAGAGAAAGGGTAAGTACAGTTAATTTCACTTTACTATTCTTGGGAGCAGTAGTTTTCACAAGAAAAGGTATTTAAACCTTCAGAGAAATCAAAGGGATTTCTTTGTGGCACTACACTGAAGGTGCTGTGTGTCACTATACAAAAAGTAGATGCCTATGGAGTTTGGCAGACTCCAAAAACAAAGGAAACACATCATCCAAATCAGATCGGAATACATCAGAGAGTGAGAAAAGGGTCTTACACTCTCCAGTGTGAAAATTAAAATGTCCTAAAGTCCAGCAAAAGAGCTGGGGGTCTCTAAGGTGGGAGGAATTAGGCACTAAAATGAACATTCTCCCTAACAGATAGCTCCAAAACACAATCTTGGTTGTTTATAACCTTCGTTGTTTAAACATCAAAATCCAATCTCCTTGTTGAGTGGAGTTTTAGATTAATTTCAAATAGTAACAATGTCGCAAGGAAAATGTAAAATTTAAATAAAATCTCAGAATGTAATTATATAGAGCCACCCGCAATCCTGAATCGTGTATAGGAATCTTGGAAGAAAGTGTTTTTTTTTTTTATTTCCATGCAAAACAATCTGTTGCCTTTTCAATGGGTTGTCCAGTACTCCCAAGAAATTGTACTGATGGTGACGTTGCATTGACTCAAGTTATGATCCTTCCTAATCCTTATTGGTGGTAAACTGGGCAGTGCTGGCAACAAACTACTGACAGGCGGGTGAGGAATGATGAAAACATGCGACGCTGGCATCTAGAAGTCTGAGCAAAGGTAAGCCCAGCTTAAAGTGAGAGTTGCTAGGTAGCAGCAGCATCCTGCTGGCAGGGCAGACCATTCTGGCACGCTTGGCCTTCTTGGTGACCTGGCAGGAAGGGTCGGATTAGGGTACTTTGGTGTGGCAGAATGCCACCCATTTATGGCCATCAATTCCAAAAGTATGTTGCCTACTTATGTGAGCCAATCAGTAAGGAAAAGGAACGCATTTTGCAACAGTTCCCATTCAGAAATGTTAACTTGTGCAAACGTGAGTTTGCGCATGCATTCTGGCCGCATGCAGAGTTCACGGCAGTGGGCATACCCTTTCATTACTCCACCTTCCCTATAGTGCCTGAATTAGAAACTTGCATGCACAGCTTGAGCAATTCTATTCAGTCTGTAAATTGCCACCCCGAGATGGACAAGCAGGATTTCATGTTTTAAACTCATTAAACGACAAAATAAAACAATGAAGGCCCATCACTTGAAACACGCACCCCGCTCGCTCACTAGTGTAGGGCTGGGCGGGGGCCTGTTGGTGTTAGGCATCCAAAACTCCTTCCAATTGGGTGCAGAGAACCTGTGGCGCTGTGTGGAATAGATAAGCAATGGCGGCCAAGCTGCACAGTCATTAGGGTCCACGGTCTGGCCCTCCTCCAGCATACGCGTACCCCCGTGAATAAGGTGAATGGTACGTAGCTCCTCTGCAGGTGTCGCGATGAGATCAGCAGATTGTTGTCGCATTCTGAAGCCCATAGGCAGCCAGACGTGAGGCCTCATATTTGATACCTTGACGTTTAAGCTAACTGGCTCTTATTGAATGTTGATGTTGCTTGTGTGATTCAGGATGACTATCATCTACTGCCTGGTCCAGTGTAGGATAAGCACATTAGTAGATATTTATTTATTCATGTGTTATTTATTCATTTATATACAGGGAGGAACAATGCTCTTTAATCACAAAAGAACGTACAATAGATAAGAAATCAGATTTGACGGGAAGCTGTGAGCTTCTTACAATGGGTAGAATAGGAAGCCAGAACAGGAAGATGGGTGTAGTTGGTAACAAGGCTTAGCTTTTCAACTGTAAGTTATGCTATTTAGGTGCCCTTTTTTAGCAATCAACTCAATTAGTTTGTTTCCCTTGAACCAACGTTCTTCCATGTTGCTTGTCAAGGCGTGCGTTTGTGTAACTCCAAATTCCATCTAAGCCAACACTTTGGTTGGCATTCGAAGTGTCATATTCATCAGACATGCAGCAACTTATCTCAACTGCAAGGTATGATTGTGCTTAATCAAAATAATCATACATGGCTACTAAGTTTCCAAAGTTGAGGTGCAGTTGTCTTCATTTTGTTACCTTGATTGATGTCAACTGTTGCAATGTGAGTTCCTCTATATCACTCTGGATTCCCCAGGTGTGTGTGTGTGTGTGTTTGTGTGTCTGAGTGTGTGAGCATGTGAGGGTGTGTGATTGTGCCTTAGTCTGTGTGTGTCTCGGTGTCTTGGTGTATTGCGCACTCATGAATTATAGATACATTTCTCTAATCTTGCAATGGAAATTGGATTATTCTAGTTTCAAAATCTTTTCTGTGTGCACTAGTTCCAGGTAAGTGCTAGGTGTGTGCCAAAAATCTCGAAAATCAAAGCCGTCTATTTCGAGATATGGTCTACAATAAAATGTTTTGGGTGGTTAATGGAAACCCCAATGCCAAAAAACCCTTTTTTCCAGATACTTTTTTAAAATTCTTTTTAATTATGTTTTAGCCAATTATTTGACATTTTACACATAAATTAAACAACATTTCGTATACAAATTACCTTAAGAAATGTGAAAAGGGAGAAGAAAAGAAAAAGAGCAAAATATTCATGGATTATGAAAATATCTTTGTTGACATATCAAAATAGATAGCAATCATAAAATGTATCTTTGTTACAGGATAATCACACCTAACTCATTAAAACATGTTGACCACTTCAAATGATCAAATTCTTTCGTGTCCTGCTATTAAGCGTTCACAGAAGCAATCTGTGGTCAACCATTTAGTATTGTCCACATATTTCCTTAGCCTTAGTTTATGTAGTTCTTCTGTTTCTTTGCACGATATACGAATGTGATGTAACGATTGTAACTCGCAATCATCACATAGATTGCACTTTGTTAAACCTGGCAGCCCCTCTAGAGCACACTAGACCTCACCAGTTTTTACAAGGTTTAATCTTATTCTTAGAAATTCCTTCATAAATTTGGAATCAGGAAATCGAGACAGATAATTTGGTAAGTAATGTTTTGGTTTATCAACATTTAGAGGGATTTATATATTTTATAACCTCTCATTTGTGTAGTAGCCTTGCTGCAGTCTGCTCGGGCTATGGCTAACTGTACCCCTTCTGGATTGTCCACCAAGATAATTATACAGCTATCACATTAATCTAAAACGTTCATACATGTTTTTCCAGTTGAACTAAAAAGCGATTTTGACCGTTGTTCAGTTCACAAAGAACATATATTCGCTGGAAATTTGTATACATCTTAATAAGGTTAAGATTTTCCAATATAGACTCATTCTTAAAGATGCCAGCCCCAACTCATATCTGAGGCTAGTTATAGGATAGCTCACCAGGAGATATAAGACTTGCTTCCACATTTTCCCTTTGATTTGTCCCAATTTATAATTTGTGAGTTTGGAATTGTATCAAAGCCATATAGCAATGATCGAAAAACCTTTGCTTTGTAGTAGTTTATCAGAGGGCTTATTGAGAACTTACAATAGGTCGTAAATATTTTCTTCATCTGTGCCGTTTTTCCACATTCTTTTTTTATATGAAAATGTTCATGAAATTTCACCAAAGTACTGTACCCATGTGTTTTCAATTTCATAATGCTTCAGGGTGGCAGTTTCATATCTTGACTTAGACATTCACCACTGTTTATGACATGCCACTCACACACAGTATGACATCATCACATAGTTATGCAATAACGTCATCACGGAAGTAGTGTGGAAGCTACCCGTACACAGATCTATTGTTTCTGGCATTTGAGATAGCGCAGGTTTCTACTACAGTTTACCGAGTTTGTCAGCTGCAGTGAATCCACAAATGCTCCTATACTGAGCTGGTTTGGTGATCCCACAGGCCCACTTGTATAATGAATTCAGTATTGAACATGTAATTCATTCATTGGGAATTTTACGCTATTTGTTTTCATAGTTTTTTATTAGTTCCTGTGGATTTGTTGTTTAGGTAATCAGATGTTTTACTTTTTTTGGTAGATTTTCACTTATGCGCATAGTTTGTAATTTAGATTACAATATAAGTGGGGTTTGACCTTTTTTATCTGTCACCTTAGGTGTCCTTTATTGTGGAAATCTAGTATGTCTTTGATGTTCTATATTTCACAGTGAGTTTTTACTTTGTAAAGGATCCGTCTTTTCTTTTAATGTTTTTTGTTGTTTAGACCATGCCCCGATTATGGACTGTTGGTCCTAAAACGCATTGGCTATCTTATTAGTCTATTTCCTCACGTTTCTCACAAGAAGACCACATAAAATATATCTGATCACCACTTGTGTTACATGAAAGAGCTTTATTTTTATATCGCGGAAGGACGTTATCAAGTAGTATTGTTTTGGTTGTTTGTTTATAGCAATGTGTGAGCACACGGTCCATGGCTGCTTTTCTGTGTATATTGCTACCCAGTGTGCCAGTATGAATTACTGTGGTGCTCCTCTGCATTGTCATTGTACTACTAATTAACTAATGTATTAACATTTGCATTTTAGGCGGTACCCACTTTGCTTATGGTTGGTGATGGAATTACTGACATTTTACAGCACCACTGAATTGCCAGTTTGTAGGTAAAGTGGAGGATTCCCCTACAGCAAAAAGCTGGAAGTAAATCCCCCACTTTACCTTCAAAATCAGTGAATTCACTGCGCACTATTACAGCTTGAAGTCAATCCTCCAAAAATCCCCACTGAATCCGATGGACTCCAAAAATGTGGATTCACACTGTCCCTACCGCCACTCATAATCCTATGGCAATGCAAAAGGAAAGAGTTGCTGTAGTGGGACATGTATTTGGTGGTTAATCGGTGGATTTACTGCCGATTTACCACCATACTTATAATGAGGCCCATAGAGTTTAAACCTTAGACAAGTGTTAGTGATATGATCTCTTGGCGTCAACCCTAGAATTTGTGCAGCATTCTTATTTTGAGGGGCCTGGATTTACTGGTGGGTAAGGTTCAATTAAAGATTGTTTCAATAAACATACAGTTATCACTGATCCTTTAAAATCACTAAAGAAACAGGAATTAAACATTAACCTATCCTCTTTGCTTGCTTTCTGTTTGAGTACTGAATGATTGAGCCCTTATTTAATCTTCTCCCAACAGAGTGGATGAAGTAAACTGGACTACATGGAACACCAACCTGGGGATCATCAACGAGGACCCAGGAGACTGCGAAGGCATCAAACGCACTCTCAGTGCCTCTATACGACCTTCCAGAGGTGAGGAATTTAAAATGTTTCTTTTATCAAAGAGGGGTTCCAGTGTCTGTGTTCATTTTAACAGTCTTTCCAAAATATTCTTTCTTCGCCACATCTACATGTCTCAAATTAAAATAAAAATGTTTTTCTTTTCTTTTCGGTGTAGTGGTATTGATGTCATTGCAGTTAGAGCAAGAAGTGCCGCCAAGAATTCTACTACCCTAGAGTCTAGCTAGAATCCCCTTTCCTCTGCACCGGACCAATATAAAAGCTGAAGCTCGATGGTACTGGCCGCCTCTCAAAGATGGCCGCCATCTCACCTCTGTGCTGCCCGATCATTGCCAATGCTGCTGTACATTCCACATTTTGCAATGCAATAGCCTTAGCGCAAAAGGGAGCAAGTGTGATAAAGAAATACTATAGAGCATTCCAAGCTTGAGCTGACAGTAGTGATAGCAGAAGATTCAAAATGTTTGATGCACTCTGTGAAGACATTAATAAATATGTATATATACATTTATACATCTTTGAAAGTTCTAATGTCCCCAAGCTGCAATATATGACACCTGAGACCCACCTGTTCCATTACCATTTTTACCCAATTTTGCATCATGAAAGTGTGTCATTGTTCCGAGGATACATTCTGGAGGATCAATAGTAAATTATCAACAGTAAGGCGTAAAAGGGAAATATTTTGATATTATGTGTATACTGTGCACTACTGTGAATTTTTGTTTTCGGAAACTATGTGTGTTAACGTGTGCAACCAATGTCTCCTGTCTCTGTCTCAAGATGTTTGCTATGTTGTGTTCAATAAAGCAAGAGTTTAAAATACATTTGTCAATGCATCTGCCATATTGACTGTATAAATCAGAAGTCTTCATTTATATAAGTGTAAAGGTGTGAGTGACAGCTCAGTACAGCTCAATTGCCCACCTTCTTAACTAGGATTTCCTCTGTAATTGGGGCACCTCGTTTACGCATCTTAACAGGGTTCGTTAGGTTATACATGAAAGATTCCGTGAGGCACCCAAAGTTGGCATAATTGCCAAAACCACAACAGAAATGTTTCCATGCATTCGGGAATGGAAAAGTAGAATCCAGGGCAAAGAAAGCATGCGCTGGCTTGTATCCATTTATGATTGGTCGATGAGCATTGCATGGAACCCAATGGAAATAGAGGGGAGGCTGCATGATTGCCACACATTGGAAAGTATGCGCAATGCTTTCTTCATTATACTTATCTCCGTCCCTATATACATTGCAGGGAAAAGTTGGAGGACTCTGGTTCCACATGTAAGAGAATTAAACAGCCGAGCAAAGGCAGAGACAGTACTGGAAGAAGTGGCTTTAAACCCTATTCTAGCAACCACAGAGCCTGACGACGACACGCCACCGAGGGCCCCTCTTGTCAAGACTGTGTAATTGTCCTGGATTTGTCAATAGTGAGACAATCATAACAAGAGATACATGCCTTGTTTTCTTAGACTTTTGTAGGCTGTTACTCAAGTATGGTGGATTCTTTCACATCATTGACTCAAACTATGCTACCCACCATTTACCATTGATTGGTTGTATTTATTTGAATTCCCTCAATATGCAAAACGAATGTTCATCAAAGTAATCAATTTATTTCCTGAAGATGTTACAAAGAGTTAAGACTTATTACTTGCATTGGTGCAGCTACATCAATGTTCAGATGTTGGCTTCTGTTGCCAGTGCTGACGTGCCAGGACATTGAACGTGTCTGTGCTATGTGGATCCTACGATGATCGCCGACGACAACCAATCTACAGAGCAACAAGATTTGAAGGTATAAAGTGCAAGCGGTTAAGCTCAGCTGCAAGCATCAAAGAACATGAGGTTTTTTTGGGGGGACAACTGAGGTCTCCACTGTCACATGAACTGCTTAACTATTGTGTCTTACTACTATATGACCATGTCTAACAGTCAAGCTGCAATGTATCCCATTACGCCCATTTTACTAATTTATTTTGAGGTTGAAGCAATTGGATAAATGTACACACCACAACATGTGGATTAGGTTTTGCATGATTTAAGGTGTCCCATAATGTTTATCACCACAAACAAAATTAAAAAAAGAATTGGAATGGAAACAGGAACATGTAACACATGATTGCCATAGGGATTTACATGAAGCCAGGTGCCCAGTTCTGCGTATCGATAAATGGATCAAATGAGGGGAGAAGAGCATATGTAGACATGAAACAAACAAGAAAGACATCAACGAAGAGTAACAGAGGGCATGGGGACAGTTGTGCCGTTATGTTTAAGAAAGATGGGTTGCGTTAAGCACCCAGTGGTCAACAGTTGATGAGCTGAGCAGGACGATGCCATATTGGCGGATCAGTGAGGGGCATTGGGGCAGAATGGCGATGGAGGGGAGTGAACAAGCAGACTCCTCCACGTAGGCAGTAGCCTTAAGCAATGATGCTGGGGGGCACATCTTAAGTGGCAGGGTTCTTTAAAAACCAGTGCCAAGATGCAGATGCAGAATGCTGTGATGGTGAAAGAAATGTGGCTTAACTTTGATAATAACAAGTAAAACTGTAGACCCTAGAAGGGCTTTCTGGATCTTCCCTAAAATAAATATTTATGGGAATGCTTTCTCTTCCAGGTTACTATGATGACACTTTTGGAGAAAACCCATCCTGTAACATGCCGGGAGATTGCATGTATTGCTGTAAACAACAATACTTCTAGCGACCAACCTCCCACATGGTGTCACTCAAGAGCCCTGCTACATATTAAAAAAATCAACCTTTGGCTCAAACTGCATTCCTTCAGACACCTCTTAAGCATTGTGCTGCATTGATCAATGGCGTCCCATCCTTATTCAATGTCTGCCCTGCTGGGCCCCAAGGTCTGATGTTCGTCTTCTCTGACTAATCTTTCAAGCAGTGTTCAAGCCTCGCAAAATCTTTATACCCATGATGTGCTGATTTCCTTTTGACATAGCAACCTTGTCACCCAGGCAATCTTGGGCAGTCCAGGTGTACTCCCTCCGGGCTACTCCTAATGTGTGCCCTTACTTCAGCAGCAGAGTCCGCTTGTTCCACCAGGTCAGCCCATAAAAAGTCAACAAGATGGGACCTCTAAACAAGGATCCACAGAGTGATCAATGCACACTCCATTCAGGATCTTTTCAATATCACTCAAAATCTCATCAAATGTGTCTGATTCTGGAGTCCTCTAGACCTCTAGTGGGGGACGATGTGGGCCAGGTGCCTCTCCACGTTATTAGATGATGGGCCTGAGGGTGGCTTGGGGAGGATCCCCTGGTCACCCCCATACAGCTCCGTTTTGTGGTAGAGGTGGGTCACATGAGGCCTAAGAACACTATCTCTTTAAGAGATCTAACTCTAGTGCTGGATATGCTGAGCCTGAATGACAGCAGTGGTGCAATGTTTCCCATTGTCCAAACGGGGGCCATGCAGCCCTACAAGAAGCTGACACTTACCACACTTTCCCCCAGGGATGTCATTTGGGGGTCGCCAGGGGTTGACCCCTGAGGTCTCCCTTGCTACCACAAAAAAAAGATGTATTTCTTTTCTTTCTTTTGTATGTAAGCTCCTGGGCTGTGGCTAGTGCTATGTGGCTTTTTGTTTCTGGAGTGGCTGGCTTTCTTGTTCAGGCCTCTTTAAAAAAAACATAGGGTTCCACAAGTCTAACACTTTGCGCAGTGAGCCTAAATAAGAAAGAAAAGGAATAACAAATAATTTGTCTTTCTGAAATTCTAAACAATAATTGCTAGACTCATTAAAGGTTTATTTCAGGCACACTTCAGGGGGCGAGTCACTGATTTAGTCTGTTCCTAAACACCTCGACTCAGCCTTTCATCCTTCTGAGGTCGATAAATGAGTACCAACACAAGTTTGGTGATATTGTATGTATATTTGTTCTATATAAAGCGGTTAAGTGTAAGTGCTAGATAATAACACATCGTCATCATTTGGCCTTGGACGTCTGCTTGCATTCACAGTAATTTGGTAATATAGGTCCATACACACTGATATTAACGATACATATGGCGATCCATTCTTGTATGAAATGTATATCACATTATAGTGATGTGATATAATCATATTTTTCTTAGTGTACTTAGGACCAATGCTATGAAATTATGAAATGCCACTTTCTGTTTTGTAAAAGGGTGAAATGTCATGTTCCATCACATCCTGTGATGTCACTTCGTTGTGGGTTCAAATAACATCACTTCCTGTGATGTCATCAGCAATCAAGGGTCGTGTGATGTCACTTCTGCTACCCCTGGCATGTTGGTGAAATGACGTCCCTTCTTTCCCTTTGAGACAGCAGATTTCAGACTCCAAACAAACATGTTGTGGCTAAATGTGGTTTCTTTAACATTTTGAGCAGACCCCCTCTCACAAACCTAGAAGCTTGGAAAAGTATATAAGACTTATATAGGGAGCTTGCAGCGGCTGCAGAAGATAAGTAATGCTCCTTGCGGGGCTAGCTCGGAAGTGGGCAAAGAGGAAACTAACACAGTTGGCACCTTGCATTTTCCCTCTGTCCTTTCACAGCGAGCCAATGGACCTCTGTGACGCAGAGATAATTGTTCGGCAGGCGCATGCGTGCATGGCGCTCGCAGAAAAAAACTCACACTCAAAGCTCATTTTTCTGTATTCAGCAGTAACACAGACTCCGGAGATCTGAATGGCCCAAACTTCAGAACCCATACACTTCCAGAGATGCCTGCTAGAATTGTCACGGGAGTGGGAATGGAATCCAAAATGTTGAAACAACATTCTGGAAGCAAAGTTCCTCCTCCCTGCCCAAATGTATACTCGGCGGTTGAATCAAGATTGGCAAATCACTATCAGTCACTCATTTGCCCACACAAGTGCAGATCCTCAGAGGCAGGTCAGCCCCAGGGAAAGGGTCACTGGGCTACATAAACCCAGAGGCTCACTCCGGCAGTGTGGATGTTTGGTGTAAGAGCTGGCGGCAGAAGTGTAGAGGAGATTAGAGTACGAGAAATATTTTTGGCAGAGGTTAGAGAGAGGGGAAGGAATGTGGAGGAGATGGTTGGAGAGTAAAGGTGGAAAGAAGGCAATACTTGTGAAAGAAGAGATGGTGGAGAAAGAGTTGAAGGAGGTGATTGAAAAATATCAGGAGGGTGTGAAGAGAGACTTTGAGCAGGCAGTAGAGGAGAGCCAGAGTAGGCGGCAGAGAACTTGAGGGAGACGCCAGGGGAATACCAGAAGGATCTGAGGTACAAAAACTCCAGATGAACAACAGTGGTAATCAGTCAGACTTGAAAGTTTAGGAGGGCACGCTTGTCCCAAGGTGAGAGCTATGGGCGACAGCCTGAACAGAAGGGGTCAAATCCATGCTGCGAGTCGGAAGAAGCAGGTCATGTGACATTAAGGCGGAAAGGGACCACAACGAACGTTGAGGGGTGAAGAGCGTAGGAGTCAAGATGCTGAGGCAGGGATGAGATGGAGACCCTCCTAATGGCAGCCCCAGTCTGACCTCCGGTGACGCAATATCCAGTTGCCTCTGCAGCCATGCTGAAAGCAGTGGAAGGAGCTCAAGAGAGGAGCATTGGAGAAGACAACCAGAGAGGATCAGACGAGTAGGGGACAGGGAGTCCTTTAAACCGAAGACTGAGAACCCAAGTCAGAAGACCATTAGAAGACCAGAAAAAGAGGATAGGGAACTTCTTAAACCCGAGTATAACAATCTATAGGGAGGGAACACCTAGAAGCTATTGGAATGGGGTGCAGGAAAGCCTTAAGCCATACCTGAGAGTACAAGGAATTCCTCTGCAGGAGAAGGGGAACAAAGGGTGAGGGGGGCGTTGTAAAACCAGATTTGTATTATCCTGGGATGCAAGAAGGCTTACTTAGGTTCCACATTCATTTTTAAAGTGACCCGTTTGTTTTTGTGGCCAACAACAAAGTGAACTTGCTTAACTTGCGATTCCTTCTTGGCCTAGCTATTGATCCCTGGCCCCAGCTGACCTTTATTTTGTTAACTGCAAACACATTTTCCAACCGTTCAATCCCCATTCGCTTATCACATGGTTCATGGGCCAACTGAACTTCGGCCAAGTGCCTAGACCTGCCAATCACCCCATGGGGGCTCTGTCTCCATAAATCTCTTGATACCATTCAACCGTTGGCAGTGTTATGGACCCGTAAATACGTGGGTACGCAAAAGCTACATAAAAAAGCATTAATTGCTGCACTCTTTTCTAGTCACCCCATGATTACCCATGGTAGACTGCGACTGCACAGGTAACTGTGCTGACAAATGTCCCAGAGCTCTAAAAACGAGACAATGGGCCTCATTACACGGTAGGCGGTAAGGGTTTATCGGTACCGGTAAGGGCACCGGTACCGGTAAACTCTTACCGTCTTACTACAAGGTCCCTTTGCGGGACCCGACCTTAACGGCTGGTGTACACCAGCCGTTAAAGTTGGGACCCGCAAAGGGACCTTGGTGCCAATTACGGTACCGCAATTTGCGGTACCGTAATTAGCTCCTTCCCCAATCCCATTGAGCCCCATGGGGCAAAAATGGGAATGGGGAAGTGCCATGGAGAAAGGGGGAATTACCGCCCGCCAACCTTGGAATGGGGTGGTAATTCCCCTTTTCTCCATGGTGGTACCGGTATGGTACCGGCGGCAACCATGGTGCTAGTAGCACCATGGTTTACCGCATAACGTGTAATGAGGCCCAATGTGCCATCGATCTTATTTTTACTGCCTGGCCTAAACGCTGTAGGGAAAGAAATGATCATTTGTAATCATTTCCGGGTCGGAGCACGGATATGATTCCCTCATTTAAAAAAAAAAATAATCCTGTCTGGAAATGAAAGGTAGCACCTTCACAAAGGAGGAGCCACGTTTCTATTTTCAGAGGCAATGGTGAGTGGCAGCATCATAGTTATCGCAGCCATGAGCAATGAAGATGATACAAGGCCCCTCCCCCCCTTCAGGATAGCAGGTAAGTTAAATAAAACAGGAGGCGCTTTGGGCCCCTCTGATTGAAATGAAATGGAGTCCAATACCTCCGGATATTGCCCGCGATCTCATTAGCCCAGACTCACCTCCCAGGTGCTAATTGACTGTAAAGCTCCTGCACTCAACTTCATTCTAAAATAGGATACTGTATGGTATTTGATTTATTTATTTAATTAATGTGTTGTTAGCGCCAGTGACCCAGAGTTATCACGGCATTAGGATGCATGTTTCACAAATATGGGGAGGTACAGATTACAGGTAATGTTTGGTAGCACACGGTGAAGGGTTTCAGGCATATTTGTCAAATAGCGCAGCTCTGATTTTTTTACAGGGTGGTCCTTCTTTGGTAGCTGGCAGGAGGGAGTTCCACAGTGTGGGAGCAATGACGGTGAAGCCGGTACATGGTGTATACCATGTACCAACTTAATGTACCTATTGAGCTCATGCAATGTTCAGTGATTGGTGATTCTGCCTTTATAGATAAAGCTACATGAAATAATCACTCATTTTGGTTCTCCTTGATTGACATGAACTTGTTCTCAGTTCTGAAACTCAGCCTAGGGATAACGGTGACATTGTAATTTGACCTCTTGGGACCAAGACTACAACACAATAACAAAACAAACAACTACCATAATGTGATGATAATTTAGCTTATGCTTATAGGCAAAGCAATGTAGTTGTTATTTATTTTATTTATTACATTTATAAAGCGCACTAGCAGCTCAGGGGCATCGAAGCGCCCGTCCAAGGAAATGTATTAGTTACATGGTACAAAGATTGCTACTGGTTACAATAAGTGTAGCAGTTAAGAGTAGATAGTACAATACTTTCTTTTAGTTACATGAGTTGTTTATGGATACAGTGAGCGGACAATGATCACCCAGTCATAGAGGGTGATGGCAGGTTCATACGAAAAAGCATGGTCTTGATCGCTTTGCGGAAGGCTAGGTGGGATGTTATTCTTCTGAGGTGAGGTGGTAGCGAGTTCCAGTAGGAGGCAGCAATGAAGGGGAAGCTGGAGCCTCTGGCGCGTGTTCTTAAGACCTTAGGTACTGTGATTCGGTTGGTGTATGGGGTTCTGGTGGATTTGGTAGTGTGTGGTCTTGTGATTCTTTGAGAGATATACAGTGGGCTGTGTTGTGTAGGCATTTGTGTGTGAGGGCCAAGGTTTTGAAGATTACCCTTTATTTGATAGGGAGCCAGTGGGCTTGTTTACTAGTGGCTGTTATGTGGTCTCTTTTGGGGATGCCAATGGTCGCCCCGAGCGCATTGTTTTGGACAACCTGGAGTTTTTCCATGTTTTTAGCAGAAGTGCCGGCAAGGAGGGCGTTACAATAGTCAAGGCGGGATCCAAATATGGCTCTGGCTATGGTTAGGCAGTTTTGCTCAGAGAGGAAGGGTCTGGCTGCAGTTAGTAGTTTGGAGTGGTAGGAAGCTGCGGATGCTATGGCGTTGACCTGTCTTGACATGGATAGGTTGGAGTCCAGGTAGACTCTAAGTGTTTTGATAGCTTGGGAGACAGAGATTTGAACATTGTCGATGGTGAAGGCATTGTATTGATCAACCAACCAACACTATCAATATATGTCCCATACTTTGTTGTTATTCAGCAATGCCCAAAACAAAATGAAAGAGGTCTGAATGCAGATCTTGAACTGTTTATATTTAAGGAGTATTTCAAAATGGTAAATCTTTTTGATGTTTACAATCCCTTAACTTGCTAGCACTAATCATGAATGTGAGCCGCTTACCTTTTTTCATGCAAAAGTAAACAATTCAGAGAAAAGTGCTCTCTTTTCTAAATGTTGTGATGAAGTTTGCTAACTTGGCAGTGAACAATCGGGTGGTCCAAGGGGCCAGGGGCTGTCCCGAGGTTGTCAATGCTGGACCTAGGCGAGCCATATGGGGGATCCCCAGACCACTGTAACTGAGTCCTTATGCTAAAGCAGGGGGCTGTCACAGGAGTACTTACCTCCAAGAGACACCCATGGCCACAGGAGGAGCATGCACCAGCCCACACCATATAGATCCTCATGATCATCAATGGGGTAGGCATCAGGCCATTTCCACTCCCACGGCAGGTGTGGGCATACAGAACCCGCTGTAAGTGGTAGTTATAAAGGTAATCACAGTCCCACCAATCTTACCAGTACAGCCACAAGGAGAGGGGGAGACTCATTTTCATAAAGATGGGCTGTGAAAGAGCCATTTCAGCTCCTTAGCTAGACCCAAACGTCTAGCGGAGAAAATGATCCTCTCCCTTTAAGGAACAATCTGGCAACATTTCCCATTATGGACAAAGAAATGTATCATCATCATCATCAATGCAACGTTATTTGGGAAAATACACAATTTCCATCAAAGTTAAAAACAATAAACATACTACTTATTTAAAATGGAGCATCTCATGGGCTGAATTTGTTCTTACTATCACAAAATACAAAACAAAACAACAATATAAATCTGTGTAAAATAACAGAAAACACATTTTCATTGCTAAAAAAGACATTTCTCAATTGTCAAACAGAACAGCAGTGTGTTAAGCACTAACAGAAATGAAACTGCTTGGCAACAGTTTCTAAAACCATATTTCCTAAAAAAAAACGGGTAGCAGCATAGCACAGTGTACTTTGGACAAAATATCATTACATGCAATAATCCTCAGGTATATTCAAAGTGCAAGTGCATAATGCTGTTTCTATTGGCCCATGCTCCCATGTTCTTATAACATTGTTTAACGGCAGTAACTTAAAATGGTTCCATGTGTTAATATCCCTACAAAAATATTGCTGTACTAAAAATATCGCCTATGGCCATTGCCGTCAACCTTATATATATATATATATATATATATATATATATATATATATATATATATATATAGGGCGATATTTTTGGTGGGGATAATATTACCCGATACCCTTAAAATGGAACTTGATTAAGAGTGCCTGCCGCAGAGAAAATATGACTCTGAACCCAGAGTAGATTTCAGAGTAAAATACTATCTTATAGCGTGTTTCTCCAGGCAGAGCTCCTCTTGTTGTAATGTGAAATATTTGTCCCAGATCAAAGTTATTGTAAATTCTAGGGATCGAATCTGGATTGGTGAACCAGCCTGCCAGAGTTCTTGTTTAACGTGAATCAACCTCGGTAGGTATTCGACTTGCCGAGACACTACTCATAAGGTCTGTCAGTATGGACCTTGCACACATATTTCCGGATTACTCCAGATTGAACGCCATAGTGAAATACATTCTTTCTCTTAGCATTGCTCCTGCTTGAAACATCTATGTTTATGCCTCACCCTCACTCAACTTGCAGAACCCCATGAGCACAAAATCACACTGTGGCGCTAAGGAACTGCCTAAGGCAGGTCAAGCTGGGAAGGAAACTGACGAGGCACAGTCTCGTGGCCTCGCCAGCTTTGTGGGGATTAGAACATTGGAAAACAACTGTTACAAAAGTATTGTCGATCTAACCCCAAAACCCCATGATTTTCCAGGTTCATAGCAGAATTCTGAGAGAACCGAACGAATTGGACTAAAGCACGCAGTGGGACATAGCTCCCAGAGGGAAGGAAGGAAACCCCACTTGTCAATGGGCTTTATAGAATTCAAGAGGAAGACCTTCATGTAACCTTAGGCAAGCCCCCTAACAGAGCACATGACCATCCCCCATTGGCCCAATCACAAAGCAGCTCACTACACTTGTGTTTTCCATACCCTTAACTCACACTCCAGGGGAGGATAGTCCCTATTACAAAAAGCGGCCAGTTCAGTCAGGAAGCGTGGTTCTGTCGAGTAGTAATTAGAGGAAAGTGTTTGTAGGAGAGTGGTAAGTCAGTGGAGGACTGAGAGGCGAGCAGGAGGTCAGAGCTGATAGTTGGAGGGAAGACCTGGAGCAGGGTCAGGAAAGAAAGAGTGTTTTCTCAGAGTGAAAGTTGAAGGTTGGGGGAGCACAGAGTGTTATTTGGCATATAGAATCAGCGATTGGAGGATGTGAGGCAAAGAGGTACAAATGAGAGACTTATTTAGAGGAGAAGGGGAGTTATCATCTGAAAGAGAAGAGTGGTTGGGAAGAGGAGGTTGAACAGAAGCGAAAGAGAGAGGGATGGGAGTAAATTGGAGTACATTTGGGTCTCATCTGGAAGAAAAGATTAATATTTTGAAGGAGAGGCTTGAGTAACACATAGTGGGATTTGGTACCTTCCAGAAATACAGAGAGTGCGAAGGCTGGAGGAAAAGAAGGATCAAGAGTAAAGGAAACAAGCAGGGGGAAAGAGAATGAAGAGATTGCAATTGTGAACTGGGGAAAAGGAGAAGGAAGAGCTGGGGGGAGGGGGAGGGTTTAATCTACAATACCTGAGGCGACAGGCAGAGAACAGGAACCCCTACTAGAGGAAAAGGGTAGAGAGGCTTGGGCGGGCCAGGTTAATCCAAGGCCGAATCAAGAGACTGTGGGAGAAGTTACAAGCTGGTGCAATATCATCTGGGTTCAGGATGCTCTCCATAATATAAATCAGAAAATGGGTTCCTCTGGAGCCGGGATACTGGAGCAGAGCGACGATCAGCAGGCAGGGAACTCCCCAAGCCCAACTCTGAGCCCCTGGGAAGATGACGTATAGCAGAAGGGGTACAACCACAGCCTGAAATTCAATGGTGGCCCTGAACATCATACTCAACGACCAGGGTTCAAGAACCTTGGAAGAATCCTGGAACCTAAATACAAAGACAAGTTTGTCAGTAAACAACACTTTATTCAACTTAAAGTCTTTCAGTGAATAATTAAATACACATCGCCCACAGTACCTCAGTAGCCGATCCACAACCATCAGGAAGGTATAGGGCAGTTCTGGAATCTTTCTCCCTGGCCATATCTCCTTGGGTAGACTGCAGATCTGGGAGGTGGGAATCCGAGCATGACTGGCATGACAAAGTGGAATTGGGTACAGCAGCAAGATCAAACTTCTGTCACTTGACCTGATAACACAATGGAAGTCCCAGCAAGGAAAGTAATGGCCCAAGACCCAATGATAGCATCATGTCTAAGCATCCAAGTATCCGGTAGAGTCAGTTACCAGGAATGCTGGTCCAAAAATGTGTTTATCGAACAGTGGGAACCGTAGGTCAATCTGGGAGTCTTGGAGATGTAGAATGCTGCCTGAGCCGTGAATCCAAACACCGAAGGGGGGATCCTAACCAGAATTCTTAACTGTCTGGTTGTCGCTCAGACAACAATTCAACAGGAGCTAAAAGGACAGGTACCGACACCACCCTTGTCCATGCTCCAGCAATGCATTGAAGGTGGAGAGCCTGAAGCTTTCTTCTGTAAATTTGAACACATTGCGACCACAGCTAAGTTTAAGAGAACCAACTCAACCCACTTCTTCGCTCCGTGTTTAAGTGGAGAACTCCAAGCAGCGTACAAGGTCCTGAACGAATATGGGAAATCAATGTATGAGGTCCTACAACTACGTAATCTGGAGATGCTTAGGAGAGATGTGGAATACTATAGGCAACACCTATGGGAGGTGAAACAAAAACTGGAAGAGACACTGTGGCAGCTCAGCTACCGAATCCAGTTTCTAATGGATAGGTGACTGGAAATAAAAAACATCACAGAGGCCAAGGAAGAACTGATCCTGGAGCAATTTTTAAACTAGCACCATCTTTGCAATGGTTCGTCCAGCAACTCCATCATCCTAACATGGCGACTGCATTTCAAAGAAGCTATGGGAATGCAGAGAGCCCAGCAATGAAAGACCACAGGAGATGAAAGTAAGCCCCACCAAACCCTAGCCTAGCCCCGAAAAGATCCAGCTGTGGGTCGATGTGGTTCAACAACTGGGAAGGGAGATTCGATGAAACCAGAACCAGAAAAACCCCAGGATCTTGGCAGACTTGTTCCACCCCATGCAGTTCCAAAAACACAGAGAGGGGGCTATCACAATGAAGACAAAGAAAATTGAGTCCAGTCAGCCTGAGCCACCTCCAATACCATGCTTTGACTACGGAAAACTGGACACCTAGACCGTGGATGTCCAACTCTGCCACCAATGGAAACTCATTATTATGGAACCAGAGGGGGAGAAGCCAGGATGATGGTTAGAGCCAGAGGATCAGTCTATCGAGGACTCTGACATGCTGGGCCAAGGGACTACCGGCCAAGCCTATTATATGCCCGTGAAGATCAGAGGTGAAGCAATGTTGGCACTAATCGATTTAGGTAGTTGTCATTCTGAAATAAGGGACAACATGGATTACCCCATAGAGATTAACCCCATCATCGTGATCCCCATTACATATTTTCCAGGGTAATTTGGTTATCTACTGAAAGGCCTGGGTTTGCTTTCATTCACTGGACGGAGGTCTTGCAGCAGAAGTAGCGATGTTGCTTGGACTACCATAAAAAGCCATCCGTGGGACAGGCCTTCCTGGCTTTGAGAATTGGTTCAAGTAGTCCTTGAACCAGGAATTCCAGAAAAAGATGCAGTCCTTGTCGTTTGGTTAGAAGACGCAGACAGGACCTGGAGTGGCCCAGAGACTTCATAGAGAAGGAGGACAATCACCTTCCTATTTCAACAGATCAAACGCAGGGCAGATCAACCCCAGGCCACCCCAGCTGCAAAGTTGAGGTCTGAGGAAAGCCAAATGACGAGTATGGAGTGTGGCTGTTAGACCCTTATGAAACATTTCCTAGCCAAGTGGGGCCATCCTCCCTGGCCACGACACCCTTCAGACACTCTCAGTAGATAGACCCATTAAACGTAGTCCACCCAAAGTGGACCGGAGGAGGGCTTCCAAACAAGAGGTGAAAATATGTAGCAAAGTCTCATGCCTGACCTTGGGACCTTAAGGGGGCTGGGGCTACCTCAATCGAGTGGATGCTGGACCCTGAGGAGGGAGACTCCTCCAGACTACCCCAACTGAGTCCCCACGGAAAGCCAGGAGGAAATCACAAAAGTTTTCACTTTCTTAGCCCCCATCAGACACCTATTGCCACAGAAGGGGCAGTCATAGGAGCACTCACCATTCCAAACCCCCATGCATATTCCTCAACAGCAAGGGGGTAGGATTAGAGCCATTTACACTCCGACTGATGGTGCTGCCATGCAAAACCCCTAAGGGATAGTTATAGGGGAATGTACAATCCATCACTCCCACCAGTGAACATGGAGAGGGCGATACCTAAAGCAACCCATTTTCATAATGAGCCATTCCAGCTCCCTAGCCAGACTCAAACTTCTACGAGAAAAAAATGAAGCCTTTCCCTTTTGCGGCAAAAAGCTTGTAACCTTTCACCATTATGGACAAATCAAGAAATACAATCTTTCCCTCAGGGTTGATGCTACTGAAGAAATAAAATGTTATGTCTCACCCAGGCTCAACTCGTGAAATCCCCCCGGACAAAATGACACTCTGGAGCACTTGCGAACTGACTCGCACAGACCACAAAGGGAAGGGTACAAGTAGCCTACATGTACCTGGTCTCACAGAAGTGTCCATGGGGATTTTGTACAGTAGTGCAGGGATTATAAATTGCGAAAACTCCCTGGAACAAAACGAATGTCAATGTAGCCCAAAGCCCCACCATGCGTTTCATAGGATTTTCCCACTTCAGATCCACACACTGAGAGAACAGAGGACCCATACTAAGATAGGCCGAGGCAAAGGGGTTCCCAGAGGGCGGGAGAAAGCCTTAAACATGTCAAAGGCCTTTCTAAAATCTAAAATTGTGGAAGGTCTACATAGACCTTTAGGCCAACTCCCTTCAAAAGCACAGCATCACCCACCCTTGACACTATTACCAAGTGGCTCATCCCTCGGTACAAAGGTGTTTCCCATATACTTAAACCCCAGCCTAGGGGAGTAGAGTCCCTACTATAAGTGCTGCCAGGTCAGTTTGGCAGTGTGATGAGTTTACGTAGGAGTTGAGGAAATTTGAAGGAGTTTGATGGAGAGTGGTGAAAGAGAGGAGTCTTGAGATAAGAGCAAGAGGAGGGAACTGGAGGTTGGAGGGAGAACCTCAAGATGAGAGAGTTGGAAGTTAGAGGAACAGTGAGTGTCGTCAAGGGAGAGAGACAATTGGATTTTGGGGGAAGTGAATCAAGGAGGTTAGAAGGAGAGGCTTATGTGGGGAGGGGGGTTGTCATCTGAAAGGTGTTCTCATCTGAAACAGAAAGGCTGTTAAGAAGAGGAAGAGGTTGACAATGAGAGGAAGAGAGAGAGACCAGTGGGGAGGTTTGAGGAAATTGGTTACCATCTGGAGGAGAAGATTGAAGGTTGAGGGCAGAGTTTTGAGTAGGGAGTAAAGGTATTTGGTAGCATCTGGAAAGACAGAAAGTGGGATGAGTGGAGGAATGGAATCATCAAAAGTAAGGGAAATGAGGAGTGGGAAGGCGAATGAAGAGATTATCCTCTGTGGAAAACGAGAAGGCAGAGTTAGAGGAGGATATATATATACAATTCAAGAGAAGACAGGGAGAGGGAAGATATGACTAGTAGAGGAAAGGACTGGGGAGGCTCCGACAGATCAGGGCAGAATCTAGAGGCAGAGGTATAAGATCACAGAGGGGGTCAGAAAGCGGGTGCCCCAGGAACCAGAACCATAGAGCAGGGAGGTGGTCAGCAGGCATGGAACTCTGAGCCTGACTCTTATTGCCTGAGAAACTGACTCAGAGCAGAAGAGGTACAACCACAGCCTCAACCCTTGGGAGGAGTTCTTCCGACTTTGTCCACATCTTGTTGGACAAAGCTGGTCTGATAACACAGTAAGTAGAGCGCTCGCTTTGACATCTGTGCAGAGCCTGCTGACGCAGGTTTGAATCCTGGCAGGGCCCAACTGAGCCTTTCATCCTTCCGAGGTCAATAAATGAGCACCACACACCGTGGGTAATAATAAGAAGTGCTCAGATACCTGAGGGATCGTAGCGCTATATAAAATGCTAAATTATTGTTATTGTTATTATTATTATTATTGAAGGTGTTGATCTAGGAGGCCCTAAACATTATACTCAAACAATGAGATTCAGGAAACGTCAGAAATACCACAATCTGAAGAAAAATGCAAGGGACAATGATTTGACGTTCGAGCAGGGCCATACCGAGGCCGGACCATGGAACTTTGTGAGGATCTTTTATTTATCACGATTTATTTGAGAAACTCTTGGAGAAGCCAGATCATACATTTTCGTGCTCCTTCTTTAGCTGTCCCTTTTACCTGAACAGAGGGTTTCTATAATCTTGGATGTGAAGCTTGACCACTCAGGAGGACTCAAGAAGAAAATCCTGCTGAAGCAAGCTTATTTTTAGTTTTCTTTTGTCTCTGCCCCTTGCAACTTGAGTGGTTCCCCACACTCACCTTGCCTGATTCACATTGTTCCCTGTAAAAATAATACAACTCCTCAGTTTAGCACTAATATTTGTCATGTCGTGTATCTCCCACTGGGCGCAATCTGTGATACTGCGTTACAGCGTAAGCAATTTTTCAAACTAATATACTCTTAAAGGTTTGCAATCGTTCATCTCTCTTCTGCCACAAGGATCGAAAGCTGTGACAGGTACCTGACCTAAGAAAGAAAGTGTGATTTAGTTGTATTTTTGGCTGCAGTATTTTTTGAAGCAGTGCTTACATGCCTGAGTACTTTTAAATAAAGTGTACAATATTTGGATATTTCTGCAGATCACGTATACTATTCTTCGCGGCTCACCGGTCAAATGATTCTCTCTACTTAACCTTGCTCCCAATCAAAATAACTTGAATGTGGTGCCATGCTGCCCCTTAAGCTCTAGTCTCACCAGAAAAGTTCTCCTTACATAGCCGAGCAAGCATGCCACCTTTATGTTATGTTCCTGGGATTTGTACCGTGCACTGCTGCCATTTGCATGATCACCTCTGGCACGAACCTGGGTAGCCTACGTCAGGAAGAACTCTGATGATCTGATGCATTGGTCTACCTTTGCAAACAGGAAAAAGCAGGATGCTCGAGGAATTTGCTGAGAAGATTCCCAGTTAGACTTCCTCGATGAAATGGCAGGCAGTGGAAGAGAGAACCCAGAGACACTGGCCCTTGGAAGAGGCACCACGTTCAACCCTCCTATTTATTTTAATTTAAATGTTTATTTATAATGCGCTGAATACCAGCCTAGGATTCAAACCTGTGTTGCACCACGTTGTCTTGCTTCTAAGACAAACGCGTTGCCCCTCAGCTATCCTTCCTCCTCACAAAGAGTTCAATTTCTGGATGTGGTGGGTTACAACATTTTTCAGCACCTTCCTCAGCAAAGAGTGGAACGCACCTATGAAGTTGGAACAATAGACTTATTTTATGGGCTATTAGCCCAGCTGAAAGAAGATAATATGTCCGCCTTGTTCCTGCATTTGGCTTTCCCGGGGAACAATAGCACATTAGTAGAACTAAGCCCTATTACTCTTCCATAAAGTGAATTTTGTGTCCAACACTCACATAACTTAGGTCAAGATTGGCAAAAGTTCTGTATATATATATATAGCTTTATTTTGGTTATACGCTCTAAAAATATATAGCATAAATTGGTTCAAGTGTGAAAGATACTGAAAATTGTGCGCTATTTACCAGCCTTTAAATTCGTTAGTGATTGAAATGCATAAAAATGCTTCCGGCAGCAGGAGTCTTTCTAAAGGTGAACCCCCCACTCAATGGTTCACAGTACATATAACCAACTTGAAAACTATTAGAATACTGTCACTGCGCACAGGAAAAGATATATATTCAACCGGATAAAATGAAATGTTCTGATAGTAGCAATCATGAACCGATGATATAAGTAATTGAATCCACACATCAAATTAGGAGAAATTTCTTCTTCGTATTGTAAAGTAATAGCCGACATGTGTTTCGACCCCGACGGTCGTTTTCAAGGCTATTTGTTTCCCATAGTTGTACAGTCAGTTAAAAAATAGGCCATTAAAATGAAAGTGGCATCATATTATGCAGTAAATTATTGATAAACATAAAGAATATACATCAAAATCCACCCATGATGGAACATAAGAAAAATAATATAAAAATTTAATAAAATTATAGCATGCCACACCACTTCGTAGAAGGTTTGGGATGAACAAACGTGTATGAAGGTAAATAGGAGAAAAAAAGACAATGAATTCAGTTGGCATTCGCTATCGTGGATACTTTGCTTAGGATAAAATAACATTCGTTATATGCATTCAAAAAATGTACGTTGACACTTATCCCATTATCTTACATCTGTTAGATTCATTTGTTCTATTTAAATGTCCAAACAATAATGCTATTTAACTTTATACTTTTTGACAATCATACATATAGATAACATTAGACGATTGCGATGTCACTACAACACATTTTTTTCATTATTGCGTGTAATGTTTACATTGTGACGTCACGCGCATCTGTGCGCGTGACGTCGTCACGTGACACGTCATTCCCGAGCGCAGCAGTTCGCTGTATCTATTTGTACAATGGCATCCTGGGTCGAGGGAGCGAACTTATTGACTGCGGAGATTCCTTTACCCATGAAAGGTAAATTTTAACATTATAGGAGCTACACACCCCAAATTTAACATCAGGCATACCAATTCCACGCATATATTGCTTTCAGTGTCGCAGGGATTTAACCCACTGACTTTTTGCAATTGACCAGGCGATATCCTGACTCAAGGTCACTTGAAAATATCCTATTCAAGGTAGACAATTCTATACATGAGTGTATAACACACCGTTTATATGTTTTTTGTAATTGGAAATACAGACTTTATAACTACATAATAACAATTACAGGTTTGAATAACAACTTGTGCATCCAGATGGTAAGGAATTGTTTCCTTTTATTGCACATCAGATTTTTATCACAAACTTTATGTCACGTTGGCTGTGGTGCATCTCATTTTGCAATCTTGAACTTCACTTTTTCCAAAGTCCTCTACATGGGCTAGACTTGTATGGACTCCAGACGGGTGACCGTGGGCGCGGGTCACATGTCCCACTCCGTGCTCTTTATGTATAGAAACACTAACATAATTATATTTCTTTGGATTATGCATGCATATAACGAATGTCACTTTATCCTAAGCAAAGTATCCATGATAGCGAATGCCACCTGAATTCATGGTCTTTTTTTCTCCTATTTACCTTCATACACGTTTGTTCATCCCAAACCTTCTACGAAGTGGTGTGGCATGCTATAATTTTATTTCATTTTTATATTATTTTTCTTATGTTCCATCATGGGTGGATTTTGATGTATATTCTTTATGTTTTTCAATAATTTACTGCATAATATGATGCCACTTTCATTTTAATGGCCTATTTTGTAACTGACTGTACAACTATGGGAAACAAATAGCCTTGAAAACGACCGTCGGGGTCGAAACACATGTCGGCTATTACTTTAAAATACAAAGAAGAAATTTCTCATAATTTGATGTGTGGATTCAATTACTTATATCATCGGGTCATGATTGCTACTATCTGAACATTTCATTTTATCGGGTTGAATATATATCTTTTCCTGTGCGCAGTGACAGTCTTCTAATAGTTTTCAAGTTGGTCTAAAAATATATACATTCATACATAAGATAAAATATCAAACGTCGTACAACATCTGATAATTACAGTTAACATCAGCCTTCAAAATATGTGTAACAAAAAGAAACCAGGATCAACATCACGGCATAAGTACAGTAAAAATCTCCAAATGCTAATGCAAAGTTTAAATCAGCGGTAAACATTATCAACAACAAAAAGGGCAAGATGAATCTTCTCAGACCCTAATCATTGTTTGCCTGGAAGAGCAAATAAGAACAGCTGAGTACAAATGAATAAAACACAGTGTCCACTTTGCATGCCCGCGATTAGCATTCCCTATGTCCGCTAAGTGTATAAAATAGGCCCCGTCTAGCTACTTAAAACATCTTCCTTTGTTTAAAAGCAACAATTAAAAAGGAAGAAACGACCGAAAACACTGTAAAGGCGGAAAAAGATTTCCATAGAATGAAGGCCTGCATCGTTCATCCAACGCCAAGCTGAATCAGCATTGGTTTAAGCCACTTACGCCTGGCCGCGTCATAGAAAAGACACATACATATAAAGTGCTGTTCGTCTTCATCATGGGTGTCACCGATTGATCACTTACTAACACAAAAAGGTCACAGGTTATGATATATGGGGTTGTACTAATTACAAAAGTGTAGTTCAGTTTATGCTGCTTAAATAAATTGGGCACCTTACCGCTTATACAAATAGATACACCCCCTTTTTTTTCTGGAGGGCTTGCAAAGGGAGGTACCCGCCTCTAGCCCGCCCAATTGCCATAGTAACACATGGTTGAGTGTTCCACATCCCTGCAATCTGCAGCACCAATAACTTGCATAAACGGCATTATCGGACAACCAACTACCCAAGACAGAATTAGGGTGGCTACAAGGTCTGCCAACCAATTACGCCTCATTTACACCCAGAAGGCGCTTCAGGAATTTGTTCTCAGGCGCTTAAAGGGTACAGCAAGATACATGGTGCCACAGTTCGGCTCCATAAGTAATGGCTGGAATAGCCTGGGCCTGATATACCCTTAAGGCAGATGAGAGTGCTCTCCCCCCGAAGAGCGTGGAGAAACCCACGACGGCACCACAATGTCTAGCCGCTATCAGAGACTCCTGTCGATCTTTCTAGCCTATTTCAAGTTGCTAGAAAGAGTTTATGTCTAAATATTCAAAGGAATCCACAGATTCTACCAAAAATTATTTTCATACAATTTTGGGGGAGCCCGATAGGCATAACTTGCAGGGAAACATGTCATAACTTGAGTTTTACTCATATTTATAGTTAAGCATTTGTTATTACATATGTCCTTAAAGGCAGAGTGTTGACGTTGAAGGCCAGAACGGGTTCTGGAAAGAAGGACTGCATCATCTGCAAAAAATAGCAGACTCCATTTATAGAAACCTAGGGCCTCATTACACGGTAGGTGGTGGTCCATGCCGGTAAAATACCGGCCCCGCCTTGGAGGAAAGGGGAATTACTGCCCTATTCCAAGGTTGGCGGGGCGGTAATTCCCCCTTCCCCCATTGCCCTTCCCCATTCCCATTTTTGCCACATAGGGCATAATGGGAATGGGGAAGGTGGTAATTATGGTACTGCAAATTGCGGTACCGTAATTAGCAACCTGGTCCCTTTGTGGGTTGGTTTTTAACGCCTGCTAAAAAGCAGGCGTTAAAGTACCAACCCGCAAAGGGACCTCGTAATAAGGCGGTAAGGGTTAACGGTCACTGGTACCATTAACGGTGACCGTTAACCCTTACTGCCTTCCGTGTAATGAGGCCCCTAGTCTTGAGGCATCCATCTCAATTGCACTCAGAGGACACAGTGCTGTTTACATATAGTAAAAATAAAAGAGGTGCTAGCACGCAACCCTGCCTTACATCGTTATTTATAGTCAGTGGGTCTGTGGTTTCACCACCTGCGCCCCACCGAATTCACGCATAATTACTTTGGTGCAGAGACTTAATTGCGCTAATAAGACAAAAAGGTCCTCTAACATTTCCCATAAGAGATATTAAAATGGATGCACAATCTCCTGAAATGGTGCACGCAAATTCTTCATTCAAAGCGCATAACCGCTATTCATTTGATTTAATTTAGTGTACATTGATTAGAAAATTCCATCCAATGTCCTCATACTCCAAGACAATCTCTCTCTGTAGTGACAAAACAAGTGTCAGTGCTCGAACATTGTCAGGTGCCTCTTCTCCTTAGGCTTACGCCATAGAGGAATTCCTCACTCATTCATTCATTCATTCAAGCCTTTCTGAGACTGCACTGCCGTAAGATCCCGGAGGTCCACCTCAGAGAAGAACTGCAACGACGTTAATTCACCAAAGTGCAGGGGCAGCTTAAGGGACATCATGTGACCAATGGCATCGCAAGAAATGCCATCACTCGACCATTGACCCACACCCACAATATCGCAGGAGGTGGTGACACATTACCTTTAACCTTGATGACATCACGTGGTGTGCCAGCACCAACATCAAAAGGCTACATTAGGTGAAGTTACTGAAGTAGACAAAAGCCTAAATTGGCAAACCAACAACTATGTTATGTTATGCAATGTTAATCCGCTTTTATACTGTGCCAAATCACCAGCGTAGTGGTATCAGAGCGTCCAGGCCCGTCTATGGAATGGCATACTGTGGCCCTACCCGGGGAGCCCATACCCTAGCCTTCTGGAAAAAAGAAAGGAGGGAGAGGTGGAGGGAGAATGTTTTGTGATAGCTTGGGGGCATGTCAGTCCTGTTTGGTGGACCGTGGTTCTGCAAAGCGGAAGGAGGTCGGTAAAGCGTTTAGATAATTGAGCTGTGTTTCCCAGGTAGATATGGAGAATTGCAAGTTAATATACAATCTAATATTGGATAGATGAGGGGCCCGAGAGTGTACTCGGGCAATCCTGGATGTTTGGCGGCTTGTTTGCCTGGGTATGTCTGTGCTTTGTACCGCGGATCAAACTCCAGAATGTTCATGCTGTGACTGCCAAGCATGAGCCAAGCGTGGCATACTCAAGAATAGACTGTGAATAAAGGGGAATGGTGCTGGTAACAGAGGGCAAGGGTCAACCCGGTAAAGTAACATTAAGAAGGACTGGCACCTTGTTCATTTTTAAGGTTACTGTTAAGAGGCTGGTCCATGTCATGTCATGCTAAACTTTACTTTAGTTCTCAGTAAGACAGGATGGTGTTTTACTTGGAAGTAGGCTATGAAAGAGGTACAGCGTTCTTTCATCGATTGGGGAAATTTAGATGGGGTTTTTCCCGAGTACATTTTACTGAAAAAACTAATCGAGGGTGGTTGGGAAAGTATGTATAAGGGGTGGGGGTGGTCGGGAACAGGTAAAAAACAATAGGGGATGGGGTGTTTGTGGGAGGACCCCCCAACAATTTAAATAAAACAATTTTGATTAGTTTTTCCTGTATAAAATACTCTGGAAAAAAACATCGAAATTTCACAAATGGATGAAATGACATAGAACCATCAAAGTATAGTAAAATGTTGCCGTCTATAGTGAGAATACACAGCCTGAGCGCTTTCTGCAGGTTGTGTCCATTAGTCTATGTCATGGGTGGAGGGGAATGCGCGGCCAAAGAAGTAGGCGGAGAGAGGGAGCAGATGTCTGTCCTTCAACATATCCAGTGGCATACTGTGGCGATGCTGAAACCTGGTGCTTAATGTGTGCCATCACTACCTGCATATTAAAACAGGAGAAGGGTTACGGGTCTGGGCCACCTGAGTAATTCCTGACTATTCGATTAACACCAGGCTGGTGCAGATATCAGGCTGCTGTAAGCATTGTGCCTTCACGTGTCCCCTTCTTTGGAAAACAACCTCTAGGAGTTGCACAGAGCCCTTGGCAACTCCTCTCTGATCATGGTGCATATGTGAACATGTATTGAAGGAAAGTAAGCGGACACATGAAAGCTCCCACACTGGCATGAGAGTGAAAAGCATGTTTCCTACATACTACTGGGACCCTTACCTATGATGCTCCAGGCATATGTACAGCGCTGCCTTCTAGAGTAGGAACTGTAAAGACTGCAGGTATTTACAATGTGTGCACCATCCTATGATATCTCTGCTTCTTTTGAGATCCCATTAGTATACTTGCCAACATTCTGTGACCAAAAAGATGTAGGATTTTTCAAGTTTCAAAATAATACGCTGCATAACAATTACATCACAGGAAAATACAAAACATGCATTGTTGGCACCAATGGAGCATTCTAAAATACCCAACCCACCAAACAGCCCAACATGGAAAGATATTCAAATGTTTAAAATGTTAAATTCTGAATCGTAAGTTAACACCAAATTCAATTACCTAACTTCACAGAAGGTAAACACAGAGAGCTGGTAGGCAACGTTTGCCACTGCTCTGAAGCAGCAGCCTGGGCAATACGTATGTATTCCAACAGTGCAAGATGAATAACCGAACAACATGGAGATTGATACCCTCCTCAGTTTGATATGCAGATGCTGTGTGACGGTGGTACGCTCTGCCTCTTGCCCTCACTGGTGGTTCACCTAAGGCCTGTCCCGCCAGAGTGCAGGGCAGAGCCATGTAGCTGTCAGGTCACTGGATTGGTCAGAGCCCATCACTCAAAGTAATCACTTACCCGCCCACCGCACAGACAGACTAAGTAATGGGTTGCATGCTTTGTCCTGGGCCAGTCTCAAGCAGCCTGCCTTAAAATCACAAAGTATTTACTTTATCTGGAATGAACTATTGTTAGATGTATATGTGAAGAGATTTGGAAATGAATTGTACATTTCTCTGTTGTATCTTAAAATAATTGAAAAACTTTAGGGATTTATTTCAGATTGAATGAATGAATGTTTGGATGCATGTTTTATAGAATGTTTTTAGAACTAAATTGATTAAAATGTGTAATGTTTTTGTATTTAAATCAAAATAAAATGAAATAATGATTTGATTTGTTTAGCTTTCTGCCCTCTTTCTCCTCGTTAGTTCCGCTCTCCTGGCACCACTTAGTATTTCGTTGTATGCTTCTACCTCAAGGTGCCAGTGACTGCTGAGGTTCCCACTTTGGGTTTGTGTATCAGCTACTTCAATGCCAATGTTTTATATTTCGTCTGTGCTGGGGTCTGGGCAAATCATTCTAAAGCAGTATCGCGCTTCTTTGAGAGGTGGGACAGTCTGCTCGGGGCGTCATGGTAACGTCTCGGGAAGGATATGAACCTGTGAAAGGAAACCCAGCTACATCATGACCCCCCTGGGAGGACGATGCTAGACCGCCGTGATATCTCACAGGAGCACACCAACAAGAGCCATCATAGGCCAGGGGCGCTGTCTTCATAAACCATTACAGCTACATATATCGTTAAGTTATGTCAATTGAAGCCGAACATGTTAAAAATAGCCAGTGTATGCAAAATACAACTGTGCTCACCCAAATGCTACCATCCTATGCAAAGCGTAGTCACATGTATAACTACTGCCATTGTATGCAGGCACAGTTTTACACACAGGTGCAAGTGGGCAGACGCATCACCACACATCCACATTTGCACCCAAAAACAGTGGCTGGCAAATTAACAAAGTGCGTCGGAAAGAGCGCGTTTTTGAGGCGCTCATTCAGATGCCCTTTCCCACCTTTGCACATTTGCGCAGAGGAGGCATTTCTGGGCATCTTAAAAGCGCACCGCGAATTCTCAAATGGGATGCGCTTTAAAATGCGCAAAATGATGGTGATCCCGCTGCACCTTTTCAAAAAGGCACAGGTGAGGTGCAAATCGTGGCAGGGTCATTTCTGCCCCTGCAATGATTTGTGTTTGAAGTGTGACAGCTGTGGGTTAAACACAACATTTCCATCCCCCAAACGGTGGCCCGTCTCAGTGAAATGCGCTCCCAGCAACCACAGAGCCTGTCAAACATTACTGTCTGGACAGCACATCTTTGCGCCACTGTCCAGTCCCTCCTGAAATGCGCAGGTCACCTTTGCAATGTGGTACAAGCTCACCGTCCAGGTGCTGGCAACATACGCACAGTTCAGCATCTCGTGCCAAGTAAAGCATAAGGTGCCAGGTCTAGTCCTCATATGCAGCATACACTACACACAGGTCAGCTTGAAAAGGGGCACTGCAAACCTCCCTCACACAGAGAACAGTGCCATCTTGAGGTGCACAACTGCAAGCTCCTCACCAAAGCAGTCTAATTTCTATTATTAACAACAGGCAAGCTGTGGGCAACAACAGTCGTGCAATGTTCCATCAGACCTGACCGCATGGGCCGCGGCAAGGCAACCTACCTAATACAGAACATGTAGAGCCTACGCCACATCAGACCACATGAGAAGGTGTATTTTTTAATCATAAAACACTTTGGCACTCTTCAAATTAGCTCTCTCTCCCACAGGAGATGTTCCAGTTCATTTTCTGCAAGAAAATACAGGGGCCTGTGCACTGTAAAAATAAACACCCCTTTGGGCAGCTTATAACAATGTGCTGTAAACAAATATTTAAAACAGTATGATGGAAGTGTAGTTCGCAGCCACATTTGTGTTTAGAACGTGCTGCACATGCAGATAGATGTTTGTTCTCTGTTACTGAGACTCACTCACTGCACCCTTTGTTCCTGCATCATTGTATCTCCCTGCATCCCCCTTTCATCCTGTGTCTGCCTCCTTCCGATCCCCTCTTTCCCCTCTTGCCTTTCTCTCATCTGCACCCTTCCTCGTGTATGTTTTCCCTTGCAACTGTCTCGTGCACTCTTTTCCCCTGCACCACTCTCTGGCCATGCACCTCTTTATAGTTCAGCCATCCTCCTGCTCTACTCTCTCCGCTACACTGCTCCCTTCCCCACTTTCTCACTACTCTACTTTTCATCTATACTAAACTCTTCTTGCTCAGGCCATTCTTTTTTTTCTCACTCAAATCTTTGTATTAAGGAAAATGCAGCCAGAGTGAAACATCATATTTTGTCATAGCAACAGCATCATCTCATACATGTAGTAACAATGTGTAGTGTGGGATTGCATTGTATATGGCAATGCAAGCCATGGAATGCTGGTCAGGTTGGAACCTTGTGCTCCCTCAGGATTCTACAGATTACAGTTGGTGATTGAGGATGGGAGCTGTGACTAGAAGGTTGTCTGTATCTATGCGCTCCCCTTACCTCTAGCCTGTACCCTGAAACTACAATAAAGCTCCCTTACCTTTTGTACCTGCTGGCTCCTGTGTGTTCCCTGCATCCCGTCAACCATAGACAATTATTGTTCAGAGTCCACGGAAGGATGTACACAGATAGAAACATACAGTGCAACTCTTTTAGTGATTGGCAGTCCACTAGTACTGCCCCACAGGGGCAACCAGAGAAAATGTGTTCATGTGTTGGAGAGCCAGCAGAGGGTGGCAGGCTGACGAACAATCCCTGGGACTTGCTCCACGTGGAAAGGAGCCCATATACTAGGAAATTTACCGAGCAGCCCCAGGCGTGTAGCCATAATTCTTACCGCCACTGCTGTCTCCCAACACTTAATCCACCACTTCGAGGTCAGAGGACCTTTGGGGTTCGTCCACAGGCGAGCCATGGTGATTTTGCAGCTATTAGAAGGTGGGTTATCAGGATCGCTATTGGGCCCGACAATGGAACTCGTCTTGTATCTGTGTGCTTGGTGTGACATCCAGTACCACATTTGGGCATATCTAAAGTGCTCCATTACCTGCACCCGAAATGTGGCCTTACACTCCTCAAAAGATAAGAAAAGTTACGTAGAAGTGATAAGCCCCCCACTTTCCACTGCTTGAATCTGGTAGCGTCACATCCAGGGAGAAAGTCTGGATTGTTCCAGACCGGGGAGAAAGGCCCCAAAGTGGATCGAATACCCCATCTGCACACTTCCCTTCTTAAATGGTGTTGGCAGTAGACATTAATGGTTTGGTCACAGGTTCCTGTTGAGTAGTCCTTAATTGGGGGAGGTGTGGAAGTGGACTTGTGGACCAAGTTTCTGTTATAGACTTGTTTCTTTATTTTATAGTTACAAGCCACCAACGCTTGTGCTTCTTAACGCCACTTTATTTCTACATCAATTGCCTTTTTCCATCTTATGTTCTAGAGTCTTCATGCTAATATTCTACTATTCTAAATTCTACCTAACTACAATTATGTTAAACTAATGCAAGTACAATACACAACACCCCCCCCTTACTTATCATTTAACTGCTTATTAACAGGTCAACAATTACATTTGTTCAATCAGTCTCGCTGGCTTGCGGACAACTCTTTGAGATCTGTTTCTAATGTTCACTTCATGTGGCTCATCTCCAATGTCCATGTTCCGGGAGTTCACACCACAGTCAAAGTTTCTGCCTTCAGGATTTACTCCACCCACATCTCCTTCTCCATTGTTATTTACACACTCTTCTCTTGGAGAAGACCCTTCACCACCACCCAACACTTCCTCATCATTCGCATACAACCAGGTCAATCCAATATCCATGTCAGAAATATTTGACCCATTCATCCCATTTTCCCCACCCAGTTCTTCATCATGCCTGTCCTGTATGAATCTTTTAAAAAAGGATACATTTCTCGTGACTTCGCCATCACTCCCCACTGCTGTGACCATGGATCCTTTTCCATGTTTGACTTTCAACAGTGCTGGTCTATATTTTGAGTCTGTTTTCTTTCGCTGCTTCTGCCTCACAACCACCATGTCTCCTTCCTGTAATTTTATCTGCGCAGCTTTTCTTTTATGATCAACCCACTCTTTGGTCTTCAACCGCTTCATTTGATCTCTTTCGCTGATTTCATCATCCTCCTCTGCTGTATAATCCTCCAGTCTGGGAAGTCTGATTCGTGGCTTGTACCGAATCATCAGTTCCGCTGGAGAGTGACCCGTCATCTCATGAGGGGTATTTCTATAGCTCCTTAGCATCTGTGAAACTGGTTGAGGAAATGGTATGTTATCCACCACAGCCCTTTGTCTGGTTCTTTTCAAGTTACTCATAAATCTTTCCACCATCCCATTTGCTTGTGGCCACATGGGTGTAATCGTTTGATGTTGGAAACCCATGTGAGCAGCATATTTACTAAATGTACTAAATTCATGCCCTTGAAAGGGTGCTCCATTGTCTGTCTTGATTATTTGAGGCATTCCCCACTCGCTAAAAAGCTCGTCCAATACCAAAACCACATGACGAAATGCCGTAGATTGGACCTGCTTTACCAGCGGAAACCTTGAGTATTCATCTATTGTTAGCAGGAGATATCCACCTTCCTCCATTGGGCCAAAAGAATCCAAAGCTACCCAGTTTCAGGGTCCTCTGGGCAATGGTACGATCTTGAGAGGCGTTGTATGAGTCGCAGGGGACGTCACTTGGCATGCAACACACTTTTGTATAATGTCCTCGACAATCAGATCCATACATGGAAACCATACTTGGTTCCTTAAAATTTTCTTTGTGTTCATTGCTCCCCTGTGCCCTTCATGAGCCAACGTCACTAAGGTCTTCCTCAAACTCCTGGGTGCCACATGTATATTCCCCCGTAGAAGCATTCCCTCTCTGGTTGCAGACAATTCATTGCTAGTTTTCGCTAACTTCCTCAAACTTTTCATATCCCCTTCCTCCAAATCCTTTTCTTGGTCAATGCATTGCCACTTCCCAGTTCTTGTGAGCCTAACTACTACTCCTATCATTGGATCAGTTCGGCTTCTCTCTATAAATGTCTCCTTGGTTATTGCAATGGGCAATGCATTTGATAATATACACGATATATATTCTTCCGCCTCCATCTGCATTATTGAATCCACCATGCTCACTGGATGTCTTGACAAATAGTCGGCTGGATTTGCATCCTTCCCAGGCCTATGCACAATCTTGTAATCATATTCTTACAGTCTCATGCCCCAACGCTCAATCCTTGGGGGCATCTTGATTCAGGGATTTCCAAATATTGAGACAAGTGCCTGATGATCTGTTACCAACATAAAGGGTTTTCCAATTATAAAATGGTTACATTTCTCGCAAACCCACACAGCGGCGAGACTCTCCCTTTTCGCTTGTGAGTAGGCCTGCGCAATGTCACATAATGCTCGACTAGCATAAGAAATAATCTTTATTTGCTTGTCTTCCAATGTTTCATCAGGATTCGTTTGTGCTAGAATTGCACCTAATCCCACTGGGTTAGCATCAGCAATCACCTCAGTATCCCAGTTAGGATTAAAATATGCTAACTGTCTGTCATTTGCCAGCTCACTCTTTATCCTCTTAAAACTTTCTTCACATTTTCCATTCCATACGTATTCTGCATCCTTTTTTAATAGCTGTCTCAAAGGCTTAGTCAGTGTAGCATACTCTGGCATGTCTCTTGCACAGTATCCTACCATTCCCAGGAAAGATCTCAGTTTGGTTGCATCTCTTGGGGCCTGCAATTTCAATATCACTCCCACTTTCTCTGGATCTGCCTTCATACTGTCCTCCGAGAATATATGTCCAAAGAATTTTAGACTGCGTTTGTTTATTTCACATTTTTGTGCATTCAATGTTAGTCCACTCTCCTGTAACAGTCTACACACTTGTCTTAGAGCATGATCATGTTGAGTTTGATCAATCCCGTACACAAAAATATCGTCGCTATAGTCAAATGCGTTTGGTGATGGTGCTATTACTTTTCTGATGGCTTCTTGGAAAATTTCAGCAGCAAAAGAAACTCCAAAACTAATTAGCGCGGCGCAAGTGGGCAAAAACGTGCGAATCGCAGTGGAATAGCGAAAATCGCAGTGCAAGTGCGAAAATCGCACGAAAAGCAGCGCACGTCGATTCATGGAAGGCCGTGCGCGAGAAAACCAGCGGATGTGCGATAAAAAAGTGCGCGGCGCACGTTGGCGCACAGGCCATCTAACAGCGTGCGCCAGGTCACAGCGTAAATCGCACAGGCCACAGCGAAATTCGCACATAGCGCGGCGCACGCAACAAAAGTAGGCGGAACACGGGCGTAACACTCGGAATGGGGAACAACTTGCCAAAACGTGGGCGTCACGGGGGAAGTACAGGGCACAAGTGCGCGGAACGCCCACACGCTCGCCTACAACACGTATTCATGGAATAGAATAGGACAAAAAAGCGCACGCTCAAACCAGCGCACAGGCACAAACACGACCGCCACAAGAAAGGAGGCGGTAGCGTCTCTGCGGCTGTAAGAAATGTGCGCCAAAAGGTGCGCCAACAAATAGCACCTATATACTGCCATGATGAATGTCCCATACTGTGGCCCTCCAGGAAAAATGACGTGCAAAGGGGTACCCACAAACACGGACACCCGCTGACAAAAAATACGTGTGCATATATACCGGGGTGCGCGGGAAGTGTCACACGCGATTTGCAGGGTACGTGCATCACAGGGGTTCGCGTGAAGTTATTCACGCGATCGGGCCTGGGGGAGCGGGCTACGTGTATTTCAGGGGTTCGCGTGAAGTTCCTCACGCGATCGGGCCTGGGGGAGCGGGCTACGTGTATTACAGGGGTTCGCGTGAAGTTCCTCACGCGATCGGGCCTGGGGGAGCGGGCTACGTGTATCACAGGGGTTCGCGTGAAGTTCCTCACGCGATCGGGCCTGGGGGAGCGGGCTACGTGTATCACAGGGGTTCGCGTGAAGTTCCTCACGCGATCGGGCCTGGGGGAGCCGGCTACGTGTATTTCAGGGGTTCGCGTGAAGTTCCTCACGCGATCGGGCCTGGGGGAGCGGGCATCGTGTATTACAGGGGTTCGCGTGAAGTTCCTCACGCGATCGGGCCTGGGGGAGCGGGCTACGTGTATTACAGGGGTTCGCGTGAAGTTCCACACGCGATCGGGCCTGGGGGAGCGGGCTATGTGTATTACAGGGGTGCGCGGGAAGTTCCACACGCGAATAGCCTGGGCGTGTGAATTTGAGGGGTGCGCGGGAAGTTCCACACGCGAATAGCCTGGGCGCGTGTATTTCAGGGGTGCGCGGGAAGTTCCACACGCGAATAGCCTGGGCGCGTGTATTTCAGGGGTGCGCGGGAAGTTCCACACGCGAATAGCCTGGGCATGTGAATTTGAGGGGTGCGCGGGAAGTTCCACACGCGAATAGCCTGGGCGCGTGTATTTCAGGGGTGCGCGGGAAGTTCCACACGCGAATAGCCTGGGCGCGTGTATTTCAGGGGTGCGCGGGAAGTTCCACACGTGAATAGCCTGGGCGCGTGAATTTGAGGGGTGCGCGGGAAGTTCCACACGCGAATAGCCTGGGCGCGTGTATTTCAGGGGTGCGCGGGAAGTTCCACACGCGAATAGCCTGGGCGCGTGTATTTCAGGGGTGCGCGGGAAGTTCCACACTCGAATAGCCTGGGCGCGTGTATTTCAGGGGTGCGCGGGAAGTTCCACACGCGAATAGCCTGGGCGCGTGAATTTGAGGGGTGCGCGGGAAGTTCCACACGCGAATACCCTGGGCGCAAGTATTTCAGGGGTGCGCGGGAAGTTCCACACGCGAATAGCCTGGGCGCGTGTATTTCAGGGGTGCGCGGGGAGTTCCACACGCGAATAGCCTGGGTGCGTGTATTTCAGGGGTGCGCGGGAAGTTCCACATGCGAATAGCCTGGGCGCGTGTATTTCAGGGGTGCGCGGGAAGTTCCACACGCGAATAGCCTGGGCGCGTGTATTTCAGGGGTGCGCGGGAAGTTTTACACGCGAATAGCCTGGGCGCGTGTATTTCAGGGGTGCGCGGGAAGTTTTACACGCGATTTCTGCACGGTACGTGTATTTCAGGGGTGCCGGGGAGTCCCACATGTGATTTGACAGTGTGGGTCCTCCCAGGTGTACCCTGTACACCCTCCACGGCCCCTGCAGGCAGCCCACCCCACAGGGGACTACCCTGCATCCCTGGTCATGTCCCGCAGGCAGCCCACCCAACATGGGCATGCCCCCCAGCAAAGGCACATGTCTCCTTGAACTAATGAACACCAACACATGTCCCCTTGCACCCCCACCCCCCAGCACTGTGGGGCACCTGCCAGTAGGCCCCCACCCATGTCCAACTCATGTCTCCCACCACCCCCACCCCCCAGCCACCAGGGTCACCCTCCACCAGGCCCCCACCCATGTCCCCTATCACCCCCACCCCCCAGCCACCAGGGTCACCCTCCACCAGGCCCCCACTCATGTCTCCCACCACCCCCACACCCCAGCAGTGCAGGGGCACCCTCCACCAGGCCCCACTCATGTCTACCACCACCCCCACACCCCCAGCCACCAGGGGCACCCTCCACCAGGCCCCCACTCATGTCTCCCACCACCCCCACACCCCAGCAGTGCAGGGGCACCCTTCACCAGGCCCCCACTCATGTCTCCCACCACCCCCACACCCCAGCAGTGCAGGGGCACCCTTCACCAGGCCCCCACTCATGTCTCCCACCACCCCCACACCCCAGCAGTGCAGGGGCAGCCTCCACCAGGCCCCCACTCATGTCACCCACCACCCCCACCCCCCAGCCACCAGGGGCACCCTCCACCAGGCCCCCACTCATGTCTCCCACCACCCCCACACCCCAGCAGTGCAGGGGCACCCTTCACCAGGCCCCCACTCATGTCTCCCACCACCCCCACACCCCAGCAGTGCAGGGGCACCCTTCACCAGGCCCCCACTCATGTCTCCCACCACCCCCACACCCCAGCAGTGCAGGGGCACCCTTCACCAGGCCCCCACTCATGTCTCCCACCACCCCCACAACCCAGCAGTGCAGGGGCACCCTTCACCAGGCCCCCACTCATGTCTCCCACCACCCCCACACCCCAGCAGTGCAGGGGCACCCTTCACCAGGCCCCACTCATGTCTACCACCACCCCCACACCCCTAGCCACCAGGGGCACCCTCCACCAGGCCCCCACTCATGTCTCCCACCACCCCCACACCCCAGCAGTGCAGGGGCACCCTTCACCAGGCCCCCACTCATGTCTCCCACCACCCCCACACCCCAGCAGTGCAGGGGCAGCCTCCACCAGGCCCCCACTCATGTCACCCACCACCCCCACCCCCCAGCCACCAGGGGCACCCTCCACCAGGCCCCCACTCATGTCTCCCACCACCTCCACACCCCAGCAGTGCAGGGGCACCCTTCACCAGGCCCCCACTCATGTCTCCCACCACCCCCACACCCCAGCAGTGCAGGGGCACCCTTCACCAGGCCCCCACTCATGTCTCCCACCACCCCCACACCCCAGCAGTGCAGAGGCACCCTTCACCAGGCCCCCACTCATGTCCCCTATCACCCCCACCCCCCAGCAGTGCAGGGGCACCCTTCACCAGGCCCCCACTCATGTCTCCCACCACCCCCACACCCCAGCAGTGCAGGGGCACCCTCCACCAGGCCCCCACTCATGTCCCCTATCACCCCCACCCCCCAGCAGTGCAGGGGCACCCTCCACCAGGCCCCCACTCATGTCTCCCACCACCCCCACCCCCCAGCACTGTGGGGAACCTGCCAGCAGGCCCCCACACATGTCCCCCTGGCCCCAGGTCCTGACGATACACAATCATGGCAGTAATGGCCAGCATACCCAGCACAAACACCCAGGCAAGGATTGCATCCACCCACATAGTGAATGCAATCACATGACACAACCCCAATGCCAAGTATGCAAAAGAACACATGTCCGTCACACACACATACACAATGGGTGCAAGTGAATGTCAAAACCCATATCATGACATGTAACAAACCAATGAGAAAATAACACAAGTGTAAGAAAATATAAAAAATGTATTAAATACCAAAAATAAGTGAACTTTTGAAACATACAACGATGTGGCTAAGTAAATAAATGGTCCATGTCCGAGAACAAAAGTGATAAACAAAAAAACAAAGGAATAAAAAATTAAAATGAATTTGTCCAAAGCAATATCATGTCATAGGAAATTAATGAAAAACCATTACGTCATGGTGAAAACAATAAGAAATTAAAAAAATGTATCTCCCAAAAAAACAAACTATATACAGGAATGTCCCAGGGTCCATGAGCCCAACACCAAAAATGAAACCTACCACTAACTAATGTAAAATATATGTACAAAAAAGTGGCCATTGTCCGAGCGGTCCAAAATAATAAAAATAAATAAAGGAAACCTAGCACTAACTAACTAAATAACTATATACAAAGGCAGCGGGCAAGTCCTGCGGCTCACTTGGTGATGTTGCTGGCCAGGGCATCATCGAACTCCATGTCGATGTCCTGGAGGCGGGACTCTGTCCTGGCCCCGAGGTCTCGCAGGGACAACCCCATGTCCACCTCAAACTCCCTGCGAGCTTCCTCGAGGCACTCAGCCCGCCTCAATGCCCGACGCATGGAGAACTCCGCCCTGACCATGGCGAGCCACTCCTCTTCCGCCCGCTGCCACTCCGCACCTATCCGCTGGCCAAACTCCTCCCACACGGAACACACCACCATCCCAGGGTTGCCCTGCCCTCCGGCCGATGCCTGCCCCTCTGATCTTGATGGCCCCGAGCCATGATGCCTCCCACGTCGAGCCCGCTGCTGCCTCCGACGCCACTGCCTCTGCCAGCACGACGGCATCCAGGCTGATGGAAACCACCGACGCCGTCGTGCACGTGCCCTGCCCGATGATGCCGTCACATCTTCCATCTGCTGGGGTCCACTTGCTGTGTTGTCCACCCCTGCTGGACCTCCGACTCCCAACTGTGGCAGGGATGGGATCCCCACCGAGCTGGCTGCATTGGTCGGGGCAGGTCCACAGGGGGCCCTGGTGGCATCTGGGCCGGAAGACGGCAAGGAGAACGACCGGTGGATAGCCTGCACAGAGGAGGAGAGGGCCGTCAGATTGGCCAACACATGCAGGAAACCCCCGAACATGGCCGATCCCAATTGGGCCACGTCGGCACGGTGCACTTCGTGATGACGTGCGTGCTCCTCCCGGGAAGCACGCACGTCATCACGAATCACAGCCGTGCGCATCGCAACCCCAATCAGGACCTTCTCCACGCGGCCAGGGGTTACCACGTCCGCAGGTGGAGGGGAGTCAGGTGACATGGACATCCCCTCTACCTGCGGACGGGCCTGGGACGGGGCATCCCTGCTGGTGCATGGTGGTGCACTCACAGGGTCAGGGACAGTGACATGCACAGGCCCCTCCACGGTGACCTGTGCTGCCTCGTGCCCCTGGCCCTGGACTGCACCACTTGCACCAGCAGGGATGCTCCCACCAGGCCCCATGTGTGCACCAGTGTCGGCCTCCTCCTCCTCTGTGCAAACCACCAACCTGGATGGCTCCTCACCGTCTCCCGCCGTAGCAGGCCCCTGTGGGGGCTCACCCACCCCTTCCGCTGCAGCCGTGGGGGCATCCCCGCCGCCTTGCTCCACAGCGCCGTCTCCGCCCTCTTCTTCACTAGCCGCTGCGAAGAGGGAGACAAAGGACACAAGCATCAGGCTACTGTACAATGGTCCCCTAGACAGGAAGCAATAGCAGATGAGCACCACTGTCAAAGTACACTTCCATCATGTCCCTCCACAACACATGGGTCAGTCCAGGCAAAACACACACAGTAACAGGCATGGTGCATGCCATGGACATTTCCATGCATGTCCAATGGACTCTAGAAACATTCAATGATATGTAACTCACATGCATCATGGCTCATGCATATCACATGCACACACTTCACCTCAGTCACATCCATCTGGTCCCAAACACACCGAACACAGGCGAAACAAGGGTAAGTTGGGTGCGTCACTGAATCTGTGCATTGTCACACACATGTGTCATGCATCCATGGCATGCACAAGTCACAGACACGCAGGTCAGGCACACAGACATGGCTACCATATATGTACCTGGCATCAGCACCCATCCTTCACCCCCATCCATGTCCAGGTACAGAGACTGGCATGCTCTCATGTCCAAAATCTGCATAGGGCTCCCCATGCGGCATTTCAACACATGCAACAACCATGTGGGTCACACATCACTGGTCGCACATGCATTACCATGATGTCCCTGCACACATACATGCATACATGGCCCATGGCACACATACAGGCAAGTATCATAGAACCAGCACACCGCAACATGCCCTGTCTCACACAGTAATGCTTGGACACATACCGCTCAACTCCAGACGGGCCTCCCTCTCAAGGACCTGGGCGTGGAGCGCTGGGCGTACGCGTTCCAGGACCCTCTTCTGGATGGAACTCATGCGGCCCCGGCCCCCCTCCACGAGGCGCCGGGCCTTCACAAGGGTCCTGGACCTCAAGTCCTCCCAGCGCTTCTTGATCTTCTGGACGTTGCGGGTTGCCACCCCCTCCGCGTTGATGGCAACCACACAGTCGGCCCAGATCCTCTCCCGTCCTTCCTTGCTGGCGCGGGACGATCCAAAGAGGGCATCATACTGCCCCAGGACATGCTCCACCAGGACACCAACTTCGGTGGCAGTGAAGCTGGTGCCCCTCTGCCCCTCTGGCCTGGGGTTGCCACTGGTGCCAGATGTGGAAGTGCCCGACATGGCAACCCCAGAGGCAGGTGTGGGTGGGCAACTGGGTCCTGGGGCTGGGCTGTGGAGCGATGTAATCCCAGTCGGGAGTCTTCAGTTCCAGCAGGGGTGGACACAGCAACTGGACCCCTGCAGATGGCTGATGTGCAGGCACCAAATGGCAGGGCACGGTGGCAGCAGGCAGGCAGGCAGCAGCAGATAGCACGTGGGAGGCTGCTCGGGGCACTGGGGGGCAGTAACTCGGCCTTCTGGGCAGGAGCGTGGTGTTCCGTGTGTTTTCGGGTGGCCAGCTTGATACGGAGTGATTTGGCACGTGAAAATCCTGCACGTCAGCGTGAAATCCGAGGAAAGGCCCTTAGCGCGTAAGCGCGTCAGCACGCATACGCGATTCTATTGGACCAGAGTCCCTCAGCGCGTAAGCGCGTCTGACGTGACCCGCACGGGCGTTCCCCACTCAGCACGTGATGACGCAACACACGTGGAAATACTGCACGTCAGAGTGTCATCGCGTGATTGGCCTATGTACGTGTATTTCATTGCGTGTAATTGGACAAAAGTGCGCGTACACGCGATTGGCCTATGTACGTGTATTTCAGGGGTGCGCGGGCACTTACACACGCAAGTACGTCAGCGCACCTGTATGGCTGCTGCGTGTGAATTTCCACACGCTATTGGACTGGGAACTGGATTCCAGGGGTGCGCGGGTCACACGCTGTATCCCGTGGTGCGTGTGAATTTCCACACGCTATTGGACTGGGAACTGGATTCCAGGGGTGCGCGGGTCACATGCTGTATCCCGTGGTGCGTGTGAATTTCCACACGCTATTGGACTGGGAACTGGATTCCAGGGGTGCGCGGGTCACACGCTCGCCTAGAACACGCGCAAAGCATAAAATTGCGGACTTTAACAATAACAAGCTCAGACGCCAGGATGAACATACCGTTCCTAGCAGCAGTGGCAGTGGGCTACCAAAGGAGGAGGAGGAGGATAGTCAGGGCCAGAATATTCACACCCAGAACCAGCCTTTTCGGGATGCCTGATGACCAGGTGTATGGGAGGTACAGGTTTCCACCACACATCATACTGGACCTGGTGAGTGAGTGGGAGGATGACCTCACATCACCCACCCTGTGCTCCCAAGCACTCAGCCCCCTGGAGAAGGTCCTTAATGTACTGCACTTCTTAGCCACTGGATCATTTCAGCGGACAAGTGCCATAATGGGTGGGGTGTCACAGGCCACCCAGTCACGCTGCCTACACCAGGTCTTGAACATCATGACTGCACGCCCATCAGTCCGCAGGCACATATACCTGCCCAGAACACCTGCAGAAAGGCATGCTGCCGCCCTGGATTTTTACGCTGTGGCACGATTCCCCAAAGTGCTAGGTGCCATCGACTGCGCCCATGTGGCTCTACGTCCCCCCAGGGCATCTGAGCACATCTATAGGAACCGCAAGCACTGGCATTCCATCAACGTGCAGGTAGCATGTAATGCCAAGGGAATCATCACCTCAGTATATGCCAACTATCCCGGCTCCACCCACGACAGCTTCATTTACCGAATGTCCACCCTAAGCCGGGACCTAGAAGCTGGGCGGCATGGCGATACATGGCTGCTTGGTGAGTATGTATGCCACTGCACATGCATGCATGTTGGATACTGAGCAAGGTCACAACCCCACCAATGATACCAATCACCACCTCCACAGGGGACAGTGCCTACCCTCTCAGCCCCCACATGATGACGCCAATTCGGAACCCCACCACGCCACCCCAGGTAAGATATAACACAGCCCACATTACAACCAGGGGCATAGTGGAGCGCACATTCGGAGTGCTAAAGTCACGCTTTCGCTCCCTTGACCGTTCTGGCGGGCAGCTGTTATACGCTCCCCCAGTAGTGTGCAGGATCATAGAGGCAGCATGTGTCCTGCACAACGTTGCAACACGCCGGGGCCTGGCCGTGGACATGGTGGTGGCCCCACATCCCCAACCACATGCACAGCCGCTGCGCATGGGAGGGGAAAGGGCACGGGGGGAGGCAGCCCCTGGTGACTGGGGGTGGGGGTGATAGGGGACATGAGTGGGGGCCAGGTGGGGGCTGCCCCTGGTGACTGGGGGGGTGGGGTGGTGGGAGACATGAGTGGGGGCCTGGTGGAGGCTGCCCCTGGTGACTGGGGGGGTGGGGGTGGTGGGAGACATGAGTGGGGGCCTGGTGGAGGGTGCCCCTGGTGACTGGGGGGGTGGAGGTGATAGGGGACATGAGTGGGGGCCTGGTGGGGGCTGCCCCTGCACTGCTGGGGGGTGGGGGTGGTGGGAGACATGGGTGGGGGCCTGGTGGAGGCTGCCCCTGGTGACTGGGGGGGTGGGGGTGATAGGGGACATGAGTGGGTGCCTGGTGGAGGCTGCCCCTGCACTGCTGGGGGGTGGGGGTGGTGGGAGACATGAGTGGGGGCCTGGTGGAGGCTGCCCCTGGTGACTGGGGGGGTGGGGGTGATAGGGGACATGAGTGGGGGCCTGGTGGGGGCTGCCCCTGGTGACGGGGGGGGTGGGGGTGATAGGGGACATGAGTGGGGGCCTGGTGGGGGCTGCCCCTGCACTGCTGGGGGGTGGGGGTGGTGGGAGACATGGGTGGGGGCCTGGTGGAGGGTGCCCCTGGATGGTGGGGGGTGGGGCTGGTGGGTGACATGAGCAGGTGTGCAGGGTAGTCCCCTGTTTTGTGGGCTGCCTGCAGGGGCCGTGGAGGGTGTACAGGGAACACCTGTGAGGACCCACCCAGCCTAATCGCGTGTGTAACTTCCCACGCACCCCTGTAATACACGTACCAAGCCAAATCGCGTGTGAGAATTCCCGCGCACCCCTGAAATACACGTACCCTGCTGAAGTCGCGTGTAAAACTTCCCGCGCACCCCTGAAATGCATGCGCCCAGGCTATTCGCGTGTGGAACTTCCCGCGCACCCCTGAAATCCACGCGCCCAGGCTATTCGCGAGTGGAACTTCCCGCGCACCCCTGAAATACACGCGCCCAGGTTATTCGCGAGTGGGACTTCCCGCGCACCCCTGAAATACACGTACCCTGCTGAAGTCGCGTGTAAAACTTCCCGCGCACCCCTGAAATGCATGCGCCCAGGCTATTCGCGTGTGGAACTTCCCGCGCACCCCTGAAATACACGCGCCCAGGCTATTCGCGAGTGGAACTTCCCGCGCACCCCTGAAATACACGCGCCCAGGCTATTCGCGAGTGGGACTTCCCGCGCACCCCTGAAATACACGTAGCCTGCTGAAGTCGCGTGTAAAACTTCCCGCGCACCCCTGAAATGCATGCGCCCAGGCTATTCGCGTGTGGAACTTCCCGCGCACCCCTGAAATACACGCGCCCAGGCTATTCGCGAGTGGAACTTCCCGCGCACCCCTGAAATACACGCGCCCAGGCTATTCGCGAGTGGGACTTCCCGCGCACCCCTGAAATACACGTAGCCTGCTGAAGTCGCGTGTAAAACTTCCCGCGCACCCCTGAAATGCATGCGCCCAGGCTATTCGCGTGTGGAACTTCCCGCGCACCCCTGAAATACACGGGCCCAGGCTATTCGCGAGTGGAACTTCCCGCGCACCCCTGAAATACACGCGCCAAGGCTATTCGCGAGTGGGACTTCCCGCGCACCCCTGAAATACACGTAGCACGCTGGGAGACATGAGTGGGGGCCTGGTGGAGGGTGCCCCTGGTGGCGGGGGGGGTGGGGGTGATAGGGGACATGAGTGTGGGCCTGGTGGAGGATGCCCCTGCACTGCTGGGGGGTGGGGGTGGTGGGTGACATGGGTTGGGGCCTGCTGGCAGGTGCCCCACAGTGCTGGGGGGTGGGGGTGGTGGGAGACATGAGTCGGGCATGAGTGGGGGCCTGGTGGAGGCTGCCCCTGCACTGCTGGGGGGTGAGGGTGGTAGGAGACATGGGTGGGGGCCTGGTGGTGGGTGCCCCTGGTGGCTGGGGAGTGGGGGTGCAGGGGGACATGAGCAGGTGTGCAGGGTAGTCCCCTGTTTTGTGGGCTGCCTGCAGGGGCCGTGGAGGGTGTACAGGGAACACCTGTGAGGACCCACCCAGCCTAATCGCGTGTGATAATTCCCACGCACCCCTGTAATACACGTACCCAGCAAATTGGCGTGTGATAATTCCCACGCACCCCTGTAATTCACGTACCCTGCCAAATCGCGTGTGATAATTCCCGCGTACCCCTGTAATACACGTTCCCTGGACAATCGCGTGTTGAACTTCCCGCGTACCCCTGTAATACACGTTCCCTGGACAATCTCGTGTTGAACTTCCCGCGTACCCCTGTAATACACGTTCCCTGGACAATCGCGTGTTGAACTTCCCGCGTACCCCTGTAATTCACGTTCCCTGGACTATCGCGTGTTGAACTTCCCGCGTACCCCTGTAATACACGTTCCCTGGACAATCGCGTGTTGAACTTCCCGCGTACCCCTGTAATTCACGTTCCCTGGACTATCGCGTGTTGAACTTCCTGCGCACCCCTGAAATACACGTACCCTGGCACCCTGGCTAATCGCGTGTATAACTTCACGCGTACCCCTGATATGCACGTTACCCGCTTTGCGTTCCTTGTTTGGCAGCCCTGTAAACTGGTCCAGGGTTAGCGCAGCCCTTTGCGATGATTTAGCGATTTTGATGGCTTTTCCTTGCGCGAGGGCGTTCTTGGGCGCGTTACTGGCGCTGCTGCAGGGTCGCTGCGATACTCTGCGCCACGGCTGGTTTGGGAGCCTAAAATCCATGAATACGCTGTGCGCGGAAATCGGTTTTAGCGCACGTGCCTGGCGCAGACAATCGCACGCGGACACTCTGCGCCAGCCGCTTGCGACACTTTTCTGCGAAATTCTATGAATTACCCTGTAAAAGTCTCTTATACCAAAATAACCCTTCATGAGTACTAAATGTGGTAATTGGATGAGATTCCTGATCGATCACCAATTGATGGTAGCCCTGGTTTAGATCCAATTTGCTGAATCTCCTGGCCATGTTTAAATGAATAATCATGTGTTCTATATTTGGGCCTGGATGCCTCTCTCTCAATATGGCTGTATTTGGTATCCTCATATCCACACAGAGCCGAAGCCGCCCATCAGCCTTGGGAATTACCACCAGAGGAGAAACCCATGGAGTTGGGCCATTCTCTATTCTTTCTAGGATGTCATTGTCCTTCAATTGTTTCAGTTCTTGCAATACTCTTTTCTGTAGATGGAAGCCCACACATCTTGGGTGTTGTGGGACAGGTTGAATTGAACCATCAACGTGCAGATGTATATCATTGGATCTCAATTTTCCAATTCCTTGGAATAATTTTGGGAATTCCCTTTTCAGCTTCTCTAGATCCACCGTTTCTTCAATTATGGACCTGACAGCTTGAGGCTCTGATGGAATTCCTTGTATTTTTTCCGATTGATTGTAGCGCACGTCAATGAGACCTAAATTAGTTGCAGTCTTGCAACTGATGAGGCACCTGCCAATAACGGGGCTTTTAATGACATGTACCTTGGTTGGAATTCATTTTCCCATGTGAATTAAATTGCATTGAAACAGTCCTATGTTCAACAAAGGCTGTTCCGCTCCCCACTGAAAAATTGTGGCTCTTGACCCTTTCAGAGGGTATTGTTTAGCTACTTTCCAGTATACTTCCTCACTCATAACGTTGACTGTGGCTCCAGTATCGACCAGAAACGGTATGTCCGCTCCATTCAAATTTGCTATCACTCTTATTGCATTTTTATCCCTTTCGTGGTTGCCTATCAGCCTCACATATTCTCTGCTGTATCGGTCATATTCATATTCTCTTTGGTAGTTTATTGGTTCCACATCTTCTTCATATGTCATGGTTGGTATTGGTGGATTCTCATAGGGGTCTTCATACTGTATTCTTTCTTGAGATTGTGGTTCATCAGCGGCTATCACACCCTGCCTCAAATCCTGTGTATTCTGATCAGCTCTTACAATCTGTAATTCATCCATGGCCCTAACGAATCCGGTTTGAGTCCATTGTAAATTTCCTCTTGTCCCAGGATGAAATCTCATATCCCTTTCTGTAGGATTCCGTCCTCCAACACTTCTTTGGATGTCGTATCTTCTATTTGACGTGACTTGTGAATTATTGTTGATAAGTGGCGCATTTATCCTTTCCATGCACATCGCCTGGAAGTGGTTTTCTTGCCCACATCGCAGGCATAGCTGGCCCATCGCAGGGCAAGGCCCTTTGTGGGGGAATTCAAAACCACAGCGGTAGCATTGTCTTTCACTATTACTCCTGCGCACCAAATTAGGTGATCCTATTCCTGGAAGTCTCCTTTGCCACTGGACATTGTTATTCATGACAGCTATGGGGTCTATGTTCTTCGGGTTTTCTATATTTGCCGCTTGTGCGTCTACCCTCTCATATACTCTGGCTAGTTCCAGTACTTCTCTCATCGGTAGAGGCTTCTTCAACAGGTGCTTTCTAAATTGTGATGACAGAATGTGGTTTTCTTTTGCAATCTGAGCACGAATTGGGCTATTGTTTCGTGAGGGCTCTGTTTGCACTGTTTAAAAACATATTTTTCGTAATCTCTATTTAAGGGGATTATTATCTGTGTATTGATTGCATTCACCAATTGGGGATAGATCATTCTCTCTTGGGGAGGAATTGTCTTGATAATGCTTTTTATTTCCTTTTCAACCAAATTTATGAAAATGTCCATCTTATTTGGAGCATTTTGATCCCCTACAGCCCTTAGAGACGCCTCAAATTCCTGAATCCACTCTTGGCACCTCTGGCCCTGTGTCTCTTGTGGCTCCAGCATAAATGGGTTTGGCTTTCTTAGATAGTTTAGTGGATTTGTCGACAATAATGTGCCAGTTGCCATCTGAGACATGTTTTGCTGTCCATTTGCATCCCCTGCAGAATGTGTATCTTCTTGTGATATTTTTCAACTTTTTGTTTCGTTAACTTCTGTGCCCTTTGCTGTGCTTTATAGCTATTTTCACTTTTTTGGTTGATTGTGCATGTGCATTTTCACTTTCAATGTTGCTGTTTTGTTTTTAATTGAAAGTCTCTTGTTGTTCACTTGTCTCAGTTATGTTTTATTTTTTTATTATTATTAGTTTTATTTCACAATTTCATTATGAAATGTTTTCAGCCCTTATTTGTGTTAATCAGATTTCTCTTTGTCCAGTTTTTACTTTTGTATCCACTTGAACTCCTGTATCTTTAAATGTCCTTTTATGAGTTCAGTTCATTCGTACGTACGTGCGGGTTGTATTTATGAAAAAAAATGACATTTCCAATATGGCAGCATGTATTTTTACATCCGCAGGTTCTTTTCTCTAGTCCTATTGTTACTTCCTTGTTGTTGTATGTATTTTTGCGCTTGCGCGTCCCTCTTTTATGTCTATATCACTTGCGCGTCAGCTCGCGCGTTCAGGTACATTGCTTCCCAGTTCAAATGATGCCTTAATGTCCCAAATTATTTCGCTTAGCCCCACAATGCGCACGCTTTTCCTCTCCTCTCTCGGAGGCAATATTTTAGTTTATTAACGTTCCTCCTACCTCACGCTCTTGCGGTCAACACGCCGCGTTCCGCTTGTGTTCTTTGTTTTATCTTCAACTATGCCGCATCTTCGGCGCTCCTGTTTATAATGATTCCGGTTCCGCTTGCCTTCAGGGAAGTCTTGGTTTATCCTTGTCGCCAATTGTTATAGACTTGTTACTTTATTTTATAGTTATGAGCCACCAACGCTTGTGCTTCTTAACGCCACTTTATTTCTACATCAATTGCCCTTTTTCCATCTTACGTTCTAGAGTCTTCATGCTAATATTCTACTATTCTAAATTCTACCGAAGCTACAATTATGTAAAACTAATGCAAGTACAATACACAACAGCTTCCTCAATGAATTTCCATTTAGGCGCTTCATCTAGTAACTGCCAGGCAAACATGTGGGACAATTCTGCAGCGAGATTGTACCGAGACACCGCTGGGACTCCCACACCCCTGCATTTGACCCCTCTCAGCATCACTTTCTTAGGGATGTGGGATTTTTTTCCTTTACCCATATAAATGCCACAATACTCCTTTGGAGTTTACCTAGTTTTACACCAGGGATTCTGACCGGCAAGGTGAGGGGAGGCACTGGTAAAGGATTCTGGGAATAAGATTCATCTTAACAGATGTTATATTTCCCTACTAGGGAAATTACTGTTTGTGCCAATTGTTACGGTATATACACGTGACCCTGTTCGGAATATAGACACCACGTAAGAAATACTAGTGTTGACCAATGTGACTGGACTTCATTTCATAAGGTCCTTCTGCTGTTGTTTTTATATCCAAACCCCCGGTGCACTTAATTTGTTGTAGTTGACCGGAAACCCTGAGGCCCACCCAAATTGTTCGATTTCCTCCATTAAGGCTTTGAGTGAGGAGTTAACATCCCTGAGCGTGAGTAACACGTCGTCTGCATATAATGACATGTTTCCCTCTCACCTGAATGCCCTGAATGTGTGCATTAATTCAGTCCCTGGTTGCAAATGGTTTCATCATGAGAGCAAATATTAACTGAGAGAGGGGGAAGCCTTGTCGAATTCCCTGCCAGATCCTAATTTTCAGGGTCAATACACCATTGACTCTGAGTACTGTGGAGGGTTGCTGATAGTTAGCAAGGATCCATCACTTAAAATTGGTACCTATGCCATAAAAAGTGAGAACCTTCCTGATATACCCCCAGGGCACCAGGTCAAATGCTTTATGAGCATCCAAGGAAATATTCCCCGACTCTGTGTTTGTGATATTAGAGATTTCAATGAGATCCAGCACCCTCCTAATGTTGTGGTGAGTAGTTCTATGAGCTACAAACCCAGTTTCGTGTGGATCCACCAGAGTCCTTAATACCACCATAAACCTGAGGGCCAAAGTTTTTGATAAAATCTTTGCATCTTTGTTCATTATACTGGTTGGCCTGTACGCGCTAGTCTGTGTGGTCTTTTCTGGGCTTGGGGATAAGAATGCAAAGAGGCAGGTGTACACATCATTTATAGAGCACACCCACTCACCTCTGTCATACTGGAAGAACAACAAAAAAGCACTGTGTTTGGCACCTGGTATCATCCCAATACCACATTGAAGGTATGAGAGACGTTATGCGCTCAGACAACCGTATCGAATGTACCCTCAAACTGATGCAGTAGACCTGTGCCTGCAGGCTCTATTGGACATAGAAGCAGAGGCCTAGTCAGGATTGACTAACAAGTGGGGCCTGAAGCTAATGTAGTTGGGCCCACTGCAGTGACATTAACATCTGGAAATGCCCACACAGTGTTGCTGAGTGGGCATTTACAGATTTTGGGTGGGCCTTGCCCTCTCAGGCCCTACCCTGTCTATGCCTCTGCATAGAAGAACTATAAGTAAAGTCTAACAGATGCAGAGTGACACCACTAAAGAGAGAAGATACGAGGATTCACTGAACTCGTATCGATATCTAAAGAATTAAGATGTGATTGAAGTGACGAAGTAAATATATATTCGAATGTGAAGAAAACCAAATACACAAAAAAGTTAAGTGACAAGACTTGTAATAGATGTATATTTGCAGAAACGCAAGGTAGATACAACAAGATAGAAGCTTGCTGAAGTAGGAAACATAAAGTGAGTAAAGCAGCAATTTTGAGAAAATGGTTGTCGGCACTCTATAATAGTAAACAAGAAGCCTTTAGAAGGTAAACCAAGGCTGCAATGCTGACAGGCACTGGAATAGAAATGTATGCAAGAACAAAGGGCATTTGCTTGGCTCAGGAACTAGGATGCCGCAGCAAGAACCACTACATGGCTCAAAAGGAGTTGAACAGGATAAGCTATGTATGCGGGACACATTTCTCTTAGATTAAGTAAAGGAGTGAACATTTGCGAGTGGCAAGTATTGGTCAATTAAAGATGCAGAAAGCACACGCAGAATGGAGCAACCAAGTCTTCAGAGGCCAAGGAGAGTAATAGCACCCAATACAATTGAATCAAATAGCGTTAAATAGAAGGGCAGAATGGGCAAAATCATGGTCTCCTCACACGTGATTCAGGACTATAAAACAAGGCCTATTCATAAAGCTCCAGACAAAGATAGCAATGTAGCGTCACTCCCTTTAAAGTTCAGAGGAAGAGAATAGGCAGCAATGTCAACTACAAAGAAGAAGCCTTGGCTTAGGGCCTAACTGATGAGAGATGGTAGGATAATTAGCTAAGAAAGGCAGTTGTCTGACGTTGTTACCTTGCACCTGGGTTTCGTTGGTAAGAAAGTGCCAATTAATCATGAGGGTCTAGGTAATGGGGAGCCATACATTGTTGCACGGGCCTATCCGCTGCTATTATCAGTATTTGATGTCTTTAGAGGTAATTCAAGGTGTGCCTACCAGATAAGGGGCATCCAATGATGGTACTAACATTCATACAAACTATTTGTATATGTTTCCCTTAACCAATCCCTCCAACCAGTAGGTTTTTACTGTTAGCCATGTAGGATGACATCATAACTGACGCATGTCAAGGTATAAAACCTTTTGTGTAACTGAAATGCACTGAGTGTGCGAGCTGCAATCTGTTGGTTCACTAGGTTACCCTACTTTATTGAACTGATAATAAAGTTGTACTTTGCCATGTTCCTTGAGTCTGTCCGGTTATTTGGGCATGATATCATGTTTTGTTGTAATTCCACTAGGCACTTGGAACGCTACAGGTGCTATTGCACAAGGACAGGGAGCAACGCCCCATTGTGGGGGTGAGGCGGCCTGGGACTAGGAACGAGTTGAAAAATGTAGTCATGTGGGGAACCAAGATATGTGAAAATGTTTTGTAAAATAGGTCAGAGAACCCGTCAGGGCCAGGGGCCATGCGCTTCAGGAATGTAATTGCTGCCTCCACCTTAGCTGGAGCAATCAGGTCCTCACAGGAATCCATCTGCCCTGGGGGAGCACTCGGAAGCATGACACCAGCTAAATAGTCGATTGCTGGTTTGCATCTTTAGGGTAGCCCGTCATTATGTTCTGATGGGATTCCAGTATGTCCAATTTACCTTGCTCCGAGAATTGCATTGCCCCATCTGACTCCTTAAGTGCTTGGATATTATTCTGGGAGTGGATCTTCTTCAGCTTGTAAACCAACAAACGGTTC